>NW_026555301.1:10000000-14800000 GCF_021234165.1 Pteronotus mesoamericanus
TCTTTTGATCAAGTTTTCTTTCCTTACAGATGCGAGGACTAGACTTTGTGGGATCACATGAGCAGATATGAATTTTAAATATAAAATTATTACAAGTAGTTATTATTAGCTGTAGAATTAATATCGTTTTGAACTGGCATGTGTATACCTCTGCAGTCCCCTGAATGTTGAAGGCTTTTCCCAGATTTCAAATGGGTGGCTTCTCCTCTGAATTCAGGTTTCTCTCAAGTATGACCTCCTTAGAGGCAACCTCCCTAACTAAAACTGTCCTACCCCTATTCCCACCTTATTTTTTATACTATGAACCAGTTTTATTTTTTCAGAATTTGTATCTACCTGAAATGATCTCTGTAATCAATCCATAGCAAGAGCTGGACTTGGGGGCCCCAGGCTTGCAGCTGTCCAATTTCTCCCAGGATTGTTCTTGCATACCTCTTTTGTGGGACAGAGCCTCCACTGCCGGGTGAAATTCTGAGCAGTCCATAGAGCTTCTCAGCTCTTAGATAACAAAATTTCTTAAGGTCACTTTAGTGCCCCAGTCAGTCCAAGATGATTATCATTTCAGATAATATCTCCAGGCCAGTGTAAAACTTAAAATTATAGAACATTTTTAAAAACTAAAGCTTCTTCCCTCTATCAATGTATGCTTGCTGCCTATGGAAGCCTGGAAAGGGAATGTGGGCCCTGGAGGTCCTTTCTGGAATGCTCCATATTTGATTCTGCCCCTCCCTGCCTTCCCTGCTCCTGCCTTGGGTTGGGCTGAATCTTGATAGATGTGTACTCACCATAGGTCCCAGGCAGGTGGAGTACTCTCCACCCACTGGTTATGACTCCCTTCAATTTCTTTGGTTCAATGCTGACCACCTTTCCTTTTCCCACTGTTTTTCTTGGGCAAAGTGACTTTAACTTGGCCCCTGGAAGGTTATTCTCTCTCTTTCTTTCTTTTCTCCATGTCTGCCTCTCTCTCCCTCTCTTTGACACACACACACACACACACACACACACACACACACACACACGAGCACACATATTCATGACATGGGCAACAGGCACCTGCAACGTGCCACTAGTCAGTACACAATTACCTCTCACAGCAAGGACCTCACCTTTGGATTTCTCAAGTAAGAGTCATGTTTCAGTGTAGTATGTCCTCTGAGCTCATATGATGATCTCACTGAAGTCTTTATCACTAAGCATGGAATTCTTTCTACAACATCCATCTCTTTCAGCTTCTCTAGTATTCTTTTTCATGTCTTCCACAGATTGAAAACAAATGCCCTTTGCTATAGTATTCACTGGAGAATGAGAGAGTGTTCGCCGCTAAAGTGTGGTCCAGCCTTGAGTCTTCACCTGAAAATTAGCCACCGCCCCATGTCAATACACTTATTTCCTGTATCCTTTTCCCTTCTACTGTGTAACCTTCAAGATTGCATGGATTTTGCTGTTCTGTTTACTGCACTATTTCCAGGATCCAGAATAGTGCCTGGCATAGTGAAGGCATTCAGTAAATATTTATGGAATGTATTTATTTCCAGAGTCAAGTGTTGTAGAAACATTTATGAACACAGCTATGGTCCTGTGCTCACTTCAAACTCTTTAATAGCAAACATCACAGAACAGTATACTGCATATACCCGTAATCTGGAGACAGAAGCTTAGGGTATGATAGACCCATTGAATTTTGTTCTTTTCAATTTGATTGAGATCAGAGGATCATGAGTAGTTGAATAAATTGAATGTTTTATGTTTATTTACAACGATAAGCATCTTATTTAAGCATATACAGGTTCCCCTGCATTCCTATGAAATCTTTTTTAAGCTGAAATGGTGTAAAGTGAAGAAGCAATTGCCTTCAGACACATTTTACTAATGGATGCACAAAAAATGAAGATAAAACACAGATGCTCATACACAGTTCACAGCTGTGACCTCTTGATGCTGAGATGCTGAGTGTGGTTCCTGAGAAGGATCTTCATGGGGCCACTTTCCCTGCTCAGGGTGCCCCTGGCAAACAGACACTGAAAGCTATTTTTGCTTTTCACCTTTTTTTGTAGAAGCAAAAGCCTCTTTAGATTTCTTTCAATTAGCAAAAACAGGTACTAACATAGGTCTTTGTAAAAACAAAGTGGCTTAAAGTGAACTTTTGAGAACAGGGGATACCTGTAATACTGGAGAAAGAGCATCTTTTGCTGTTCACTTAACAAAGTACATTCAATTGAGATTGTAGTCCATTAAATTTACTAACTAATGAATAATTAAAGTGGCCCAAATATTCCAAATTGATGAGGTATTAAATTCTTTAACCATACACATAATAGATTCCTTGTACCTGATGATATGTTGAGTACAGTACATTGATCAATATGGTAGAAGAGTTTGCCTTTTTTTTGGATGGAAAGGAATATAAGTAATAAAACATAATATATGGAAATGAGCATCAGTAAGTGGTCAATATATTTTGGCTAATCATAAGATTATTATTTTAGAGTACAACATAATTACTTTGAACATCAGAGTAAACTAGATTTAGAAATCTCAATCTCATGAGTAATGACCATAGTCTTTACCTCAGGATTTGTCCTGGTGATCTGTAAATATCAGCTAAGAATTATGATATTTGCAAGGTCCCTTGTTAACTAATATTTAGATTAAGTAGCCCATTAATAGAGAGCAGGTAGTACTGCCTACAAAGTACAAACTATTATTTATGTGCATCAATTTTATTTAATTCTCAAAACAACCTTTTGAGAAAGCTGCTACTATTATTAAAAACTACTCTAAAAAATCCTCATATTAAAGATGAAGATTGAGTTCCAGGTGGGTTGAGAGCAAGCCCTAGGAAACGCAAGTGCTGAGTGGGTGGTCATGCTCTTAGCTGTGGTGCTGTTCTGACTCATGCCCTGGACAGAACTGTCCTCTGGAGATTTGCAAGAGGAAAGGCAAACTTAGTCACTTAATAAATACTTGTTGGCTGATAAATTACCAGGGTCTGGGCACATAGTCTGGAGAGATAATATTAGTATTTTTAAAAGAGATATTTTAAAATACATTGGTGCGGATTGATGACATATGTGTAAGTTATATAGAAAATAGATCATAGTAAATGTAGCTGGTTATTTCTTTCAACAAATAGTAATTGAAAGGCTGCTTTTCAGGAAATCCTATATTTGGATTTGTGAAGCATTAAAAAGGAGACAAAACATCGTTCTTCCCTGGAGTAGCCTCCCAAACATGTTGCATTTTATGTATCTTATTAAATGGTAGTTCTTTCAATGAGGTTATCTTGGGAAGCCATATACCTATTTCAGCAGTACTGTCATATCTGCATTGATCTCAAGTTCCTTTGCAGTTGCCTTAAGGATTTGCCTTGAATAGACACAACTGTGGCAAACCATTGTCCTTAAGGTGGGTCTGACTTGCACAGCATTTGGATTCAAGCTTGATGGGGAAAAAGAACTGGTGATGAAATAAGTAGTATAAATTTTATATATAAAAAAGACAAGACCCAGAATATTTAGTGTAAGGCAAGGTGTCTGAAGGTCACTCACTAAAAATGAGTTTTAAAGTTTACCTGTATGAGAATACTATGATTGATACACATGGCATAACAAATATACATAGAACATCTTTCCATGATGGATATATGATATACATAATTCACAATGTTATTATGAAATGAAATACTGAGACAAGAAGGTAGCATCCTGAAAAAAATATTGATTATGTAGATTTACCCTGGAATGTTGATTATAATAGTTAAGCAGTGCCTGATTAATCTAGATCAGAGACTTAAATATCTGGAGGGATGCTTAAACTGAGGATTTCAGTAATATTAAAAGTAACTAACTTTTAAGGCACACTTCCTATTGTAAGCACTTGCCATACTAACTCTTAATTAGAAGATGAAAAATTATTTATTGAAAGGGAATCTCCACTCTGGAATGGAAAAAATAAACACTTAGTGTGAAATTACCTGGGTTATAAATCCACTTAACAGACTAGGAATACTACTTAGTGAGGTACTGATATTAAAGCTCTCTCCTCCTATTAATGATTTGGTCAGAAATCTATGATAATGAGACTTAGTCACAATTGGGCCAGTCTTTCCCCATAAAGCTGCCATACAATGTGAAATTCTCTGTTCTCTGGAAATTGCTTCTGCTTGCTTGCTTGGTCTTGCCAGCAACTTCTCTGTAAATGTGTCCTCTTTATAGGCTTTCTTTTTTGGGGGGAGTGGGAGTTATTTATTTATTGAGGACTAGTTGAAAAAGAATTCTCCAAATTACAAGACTACAACACTTCCTGAGCAACATTACTCATCAATTTTCCAGCAAGAATACCTTGGAGGCATCATCATCTACTTAGTTCACCTGTGAAATGTTTATGATACACACATGCACTCACACATGTGCTAAGGGATAGAGAAGATTGTTGTCTAAGGTATATAATTATTTCTAAGGACAAAGTTGTCTTCTTACCTAAGGACTCATACTCATTCTGAGAGCCTTCATTCCAAATGTTTTGTAAGACTGGACTGTAATCAATGAAAACCAACCTCCCAGAGGGAGAGGAATGGGAAGGACTTACAGTGCCCTTGCAGATCTTTTTGCTGTCTCCTCTGTTTGGTTACAGTGGCCAGCTACTTCTGGAGTGGGTGCAACACTGATGGTGGCCCCAGTTCTTTGCTGAGGGCAGCCGACTGCCAAAGGAATAACAGAACTGCACACTGGCAACCCTTTCAGGCTCTGCTCTCAAAATATTTTTCAGTATAAGGTTTTGTGGAGATTTTCTCCTCCCTGTTATGAAAGGAGTGGTCTCTGAATTATCTTTGTGGTTTTGTTTCTCCTAAAACACTTTGCATTGTTATTTTGAGAAAAGTAGACATTCCCCTAATATATTTGCTTGCATTTTTACTCAAAAGTGATTAAGAATATATTTTTCTTGGTTATTGGGATATTTTTCAACAATTGGGAGAGGGAAAAGAATTAGAAAGAGGTAGTAAAGGAGAGGCTTAATTATGCTTTGGTGACAATTGTCAGCAAGTGATATTTTGGGGCAGGCTAAATTAACTTTTGTAAACTGTTGGCAAAGTTATTTTAAGATGACAGAAAAAAAGATATTCCCTTCAGCTCTGAGTAAGGGTCCTCATTTAAGAAGATAGTGTACTAACTGTAAGTAATCCTTGTGTGTGTGTGTTTTATATTTTAAATAATCACCACTAAAGACATCCTGAGGTTCTGACCCAGGACACACCAAAGGCACCCTGGGAAAAGAAAAATGATGTCCAGTTTGCCTACATAAAAAGGAGAAGAGGTCTGTAACTTGTAAAGACATGTTTAGACATCAGAGAGGAAATAGTAGCAGATATTTAAAACTGCTTGCATCTGTTTTTTGTTAAAACATAGTTAGTCTTTATACCATTAGGATTATTATCACTATGTTTTATTATGTCATAATTTAGCAAAAAGCAGGAAAATATTTAATTGAGTAAATTATTAAGTGTTTTATTATTAACATCAGCTTGCCACAAAAGAGTGCTAACAAAAATGATTAGATGCTTGTTTATTTTTTTATTATTTATTGATTTTACAGAGAAAGAGGAAGGGAGAGAGAGACAGAGGGAGAAACATTGATTTATTGTTCCACTTATTTATGCATTCATTGGTTGCTTCTTGTATGTGCCCTGACCAGGGATTGAACATGCAACCTTGGCATATTGGGATGATGCTCTAACCAACTGAGCTACCTGGCTAGGGCAGATGCTTGTTTCTTAAAATTTTGAATAAATCAATCATAGTTCTTTTAGATTATTTTACCTATCTTTTTTGGGGGATGGTACAGCTATCATATTCCATTGTTATTCAAAATTTGGCAAAAAATGTTCAGTCAGACAGAGGGAGTTTTAGATGAATAATTCTCTGCTCAGGAAACATTGGGTCTTGTTATTATATGAGTAAGAGAGGACTTCAGGATTCCCAAACTTTTTGCTTTATTTGGCTATAATAACCAAATATACAATATGACTTTACCTGTGATTTAAAAGCCGCTTTGTCATTACAGTGAGGTACTTCACTTGAATTGATATCAGTTTGTTGGTCCACTCTTCAAACTATTATTGTTTTGTTTATGCAATTTACAAACATTTACTTGCAGGCCTTACACTTGGCTGTTGGGCATACAAAGATAAATAGGACAGGCTGTCTGTCCTCAGGACAGCTCTGTCTGTGCCATTTATTAACAGAACTGTCTTAGGCAAATTCTTTAAATTATCTGAGTCCTGGTTTCCTCATATATTGAGTTCTTGGCACTGGCCCTGGACAGAATATTGAGAAATTTGCCTGTGTGAGTCACATTCATGGGCACCTACTTGTATGGTATGTGCTGAACAGATAGAGAACTCTAGAATAGATATCATGGCTCCCCTCTGATTTTTTAAGTTGGTTTCCCTTTGAAACTGTTCAACTTAATTGATTTACTTATGTGCATATTTTGAGTCAATTTAGTTCAGTGTTGAAGGTGGCTCCTTCAGAGGCTGGACAAGTTCAGTTTCTGATTGATTCATGTGTTATAGTCTGGGTCTTACTTCATGTGTAACTGTTTCTCTTAAACAGAATCACTTATATTCACAGATTCATACACAATAAACTTTTGAGATGAAGAGTCAATTTAACTTTCAAATAGTGCTAATTATTGTTTAAGAAGAATAAGTAGGTAACAAATACAGTGTTTGCTCTATGCTATAGCACCCCTATGAGACATGTATTAGTGTTCATATTTTACAAATAGGAAACTGAGAAACATACAAAGGTTGAGTAATTCCTAAAACTCACACTTTTTGTAATTGATTAAATTAGTGAAAAGTTCTAATATAAATAATTCAGATATCTGCATAGGCATTGCTCTCATTTGATGGCATTTTATTACAAAATCATTATAGAGTGAAAATAAGTATAGAGATTATGCATGTGGTTCAGTTGACTTATTGCAGTATAAGCGAGCAATTATTGTACTTTAAACCACTTTTTAGTATATTTTTTCAGCATTAAGTAGGAATGAGTACACTGAGGATATTGATACAAAACAGGCCTTTCATTTCCTTTTGTTCATGGAATAAGCATTATTGAGTGTCTGAAATGAGCACAAAACCCACAAGTAATGGTGAAATTGGCCCTTTTAATCTTACAGCTCACCATTTAGCCCTCTCTCCTTCTTTCCTTCCTTCCTCCTTTTTATACGTACTTTCTCCATTCAAAAATATTAATTTTGCCTAAATATATTCTCTGCATTTCAACTTGAAAATTCCCTGTACTCTTGAGAAACATTTGGGGAAAGCCACCAACAGCCTCTTCAGGAAGCCTGGAGCCAGAGTTGTCAAGCTGTGAGAAGTGACACATGATGTGATCTGGCCTCCGCAGGTGGCACAGGATGAACTGGCCTGGAGTCCCTGTCCAGAGCCCCAGGCCAGGCAAGAGGAAGGACCTGGAGTCTGTGGGCATGTGTGTGTTGAGGATTGTAAGTGTGTATTCTGGAGTTGTGTCAAGTCATTAAGATGGCCTTTTCTTCTTCCCCTGGTAATTGGGTAGCCATGACCAGTGATACAGGATTCTTTTGCAATTGGGTACAAAGGAATGTGACCCTCAAATATCAACCTCCTCATCATTATGTCATATTCCTTTAGATTTAATGGCATCTGCAAAATGAAAATTGTTCTTTTATGAGACTGACGTGCCGCCTACTGTGCTAAGAGGGCATCTTTGAAAATAGTTCTTTTAAAATGCAAGAACACCTGGCAAAGCAGGCTCTAGTTGTCAATGTGGGTGTTTTAACTTTCCTCGTATTGAATCTGCAGAGCTCTGCCCACATTGCCCCAAACCAAAAATATGCCTCTTCAGGACCGAGGCATTGATTCTCCTGATCGCCTGGCATTTTAGTGGCTGAGGGCTCATAGCAATGGCTATCTATCTCTGAGAACTGTCCTAAGCTAAAAACATATGATCCAAGGTCACCCCTTCCTAGTGGTGGGGGTGACCCCCATTTCAATGAGTGTTCATGGGGTATGGGATATACAAAAGTCTTGCCCCCTTTATTTATTCTGGGACAACTCTGCTGTGCTCTCTCAGCTATGAAGCTTCCTGTGGGGTGGTCTGAAGTCCCTGCTGTAACTGCATTGCACCCGGACTTCTCCTTCAATCCAGGCCTGCTGCCCTCACTCCCTCCCACCACCATTCCTGAGTGCACTCCCTAATAACCACTCCTCTTAAGAGTCTGTGCCCCTGCCCTGGGCAGGTCATCTAATAGCCTCTGACATGTTTGTGTCCACCCTCTGAGATAAAGAAAAGCAATCATGAGAGACACCACAGAAGTAGGCTGGGGCCCCAGAATAGGGCTGGTGCGGACATGTGCTGGGAAATGCAGCAGCTCAGCAGCAGCTGTTCCCACAGGCTGTGTTCTGCATAGGGTTCTGGCCAAGAGGGTGTGAAGACAGAATTCTGGCCCCTGTTTTCCTGGCCAAAATGTTGAGACTCCAGTACAGTCTTGTGTGCTTCTAGATGAGAGAGTCCCCTGGGTGAGATAATAGTGGCCCTACCAAAAAAAAAAAGGGCATACCAAGGACAAGTTTTAGAGCAATACACAATTTTCCTGAAGATGAGCCTTATCTTACTGAAAACAATCCTGAAAATGCCGCCTCTTAACTTCCTCAATGTTCCTGAGAAAAACCATTAGACCACAGAATGCTGTGCAGTTGTCAGTCTGTAAGAGTCCTGCCTCAGTCTCCTGGGAGCAGCCTTGCCAAGCAGAGCTAAATGGTTGAAATCATCCATCACTGCTTCTTCACATATTGAGAGTTAGAAAGCAGTCGGGTTGTTAAGAGCACAAGAGACAGAGTGAGCAGAGGAAGTGGCTAATGGTAAGGCCAGATCCTTGACGAGCTGAATAATGGGCAATAAAACTGCAGTACCAGGGGCTTCCTGGTCATGTGATGTGTTCGGGCTCTTTACTCTTTCTTTGTTCCTCAATTACTTCCAAAGGGACTGTGCAATATGTGGGGATTAATTACCTATTTACTGTCAGGCTCATTCAACAGTCATGTTATTAGAAACGTAAGATCATGGGACACCGGCTGTGTTAGCTACTTTATTTTTTTAACAAAAATAAGTGTTCAGGAAACACTTGTCCATCTGAGTGAGCTGAAAACTGTGACAAGGTGCTGACTGGGCTGCATTTGTCTTTGAATAGCAATAACTGGTTTCGCCATTCAACCATATGTTGCACATCAAATATTCAGCAGCTAGAGCTTTTACAAAGGCAGCAGGGAATAAGGAGACCTGGCTTATGAAAGCTGTGCTAAGCTTGGTCTTATGGGGCATCAGCTAGTTGGAAGGAGGAAGAGGGATAGGGAGTGGTTACCTGGAAAATTTAAAAATTTTTGTGGTCCAGAGTCTTCATGATTTTTGACTTTGTATGTACAAGTCCCCTACATTTATTCATGGGACAACATATCATAGAACTACATTGAGTGGTGGGACTGGATGAAGTGTTGATTGATTGATTGATTCATTCATTCATTCACGTGACAGCTATTATGAGACATTTACTTTTTGTAAACAATATGTTAAGAATTGTTACTGCAATGGCAAGCAAAAATAAACATAGCCTTATAATCTAGAAATTTACTAGCTAGTTGGTTATACTAAAGTATAACTTTAGTTTTTTAGAATATATTCTAAAGTCAAGTCTATATACAGCTGATCCTCTCTTATTCCCACAGTCTGTATTTGTGAATTAGCCCACCTACTAAAATTTATTTATATCCCCAAAATAATGTTTGCATCACATTCATGATTATTCACAGACATGGGCAGAAAGGCAAAAATTTGAATTGTCCACCATGTATGTTCCCAGTTGATGAAGGACAAGGCAATTCTCTGCGTTCTTATTTCAGCAATCAGACTGCGAGCAAGTGTTCTTTTGAAGTCTACTTAATGTCACATTTTCCACTTCTACTTAGTGTCACATTTTTACTGGTGATTTTGCCCTTTAAAATATCTCCTTCAGCATAGTGCTGAAGTACTGTCTAATGTTCCGAAGTGCACAAAAGCTGTGATATGCCTTACGATGTGTTTATCAGAAAAGCTTCACTCAGACAGGAGTCTTAGCACTGTTGGCTGCAAGTTCAATGTTAATGAATCAACAATATATATTGAAAAGGTGTCTTTAAATGGACACACATAAAACAAGCTTATGTATTGATTGGTTGATGAAACTATTGTAATCAGAGGCTCCCAGGAACCTAACATTCTATTTCCCCTAAGAGCAATGATTCAGTATTCTCTAATTTGGTGTTCATGGCCACACAGAGAACATAAATACTTCAAATAACAAGAATGAACTGGAATCATTTCGCAGTAGAATGTTAACATTAGGGTTATAGTGACACAGCGCTTGAAGGAGGAGAATATAGCTATCATATTGTTTGAAAGTTCAATTACAGTTGACATTCAATATAATATGAGTTTTCAGTGTATAATATAGTGGTCAGAAATTTATATAATGTACAAAGTGATCCCCCAATAAGTTGAATACCCTCCTAACACCATATATAGTTATTACAATCTGTTTTACTATATCCTCTATGTTGTACTTCACATATTTGTGACTATTTAGTAACGGACAATTTGTACCTCTTAATCCCTTCCCTTTTTCACCCAGGCCCCCAACCTCCTCCTATCTGGCAACCATCAGTTTGTTCTCTGTATCTATGAGTTTGTATTTGCTTTGTTTATTTTGTTTGGTAGATTCCACATATAAGTGAAATCATATGGTATTAGTCTTTTTCTGTCTGACTTATTTCACTTAGCATAATGTCCTCTACTTCTATCCATGTTGCTGCAAATGGTGAGATGAGATTTCACCAAGTGATTTCTTAAACATTGCAGTTAGAATTTTCCTTACAGTGAGTTATGTTATGACAGCTTAGAAATTATTGTGATCAAAGGAGAGCTTCTCTAGAGTTGTTACAAATTCCTCTTCGGGAAAATGTTCTCTGTATTTGATATACAATTAACAGTATCGTTTCTGAAATTTTATTCTTTTTAAAGGACTGGAATTTTAAACTTGAGACCGAGGTCTCACTATGTTAAATGTGTAGAAGAGGGGTGTGAAAGAAGCTTGCATTTTTATGTTTTCAATGTTTAAATTATTCATTAATTTAATAATAATAATATTTGTTTTGATATTTCACAAAGAACTTTTTACATTCATTATTTCTTACAAAACAATAATATCTTAAGAGATCAGTATTATTATTTTCCTACCTGAAAAATGAGGAAAATGAGGAATATGTTCAGGTTAATTTGCTTGACGTGTGTGTGTGTGTGTGTACACACACATGCTAGCAAATGTTTATATGTTATAATTATCTCCCAAGTATTTGTATTCTAATTATGAATATCCTAGTTATGAAATGTGTCAAAGGAACGTTAGCAGGAATCTTGAATAATGTCAGCATTAACATATTGATGAGACTCTTTTATTATAATAGCATTATTTTAAAAATGTTAGTAAGCTCTCTATTTCAGGAAGTGTAAAAAGTTAGAGAGAAAAAGGATACTGTTTCTCATAGTTTTGTGAATTTTCCTTATTAACTTATAGACTTGTTCTTTCTTTCTCAATCTCTGCCTCACCTATAAAGAGACAACATTTCCAAAATAACATACAAATTATATATAGTTTATACATATATATGTATATGTAATAATTATGATTACTAGATAAAATGCATTTTTGCCACTTAAATTTGAATTTCAGATAAATAACAAATAACTTTTAAGTATAATTTTGTTACAAATTGCATGGAACATATTTATAAAAAATTAAATTATTCACTTTTAATTTGAAATTTAAATTTAACTGGATTTCTCACATTTTTATTTGTGAAATCTAACAAGCCTAATAATAATTTTTTATATATGGTGTATGTGTGTGTGTGTAAAGGGAGGAATGTTTGCTAGTTTTTCAAATCACCATTTGCTTGACTCAATTTGAGCTCCATAAGGTAAGTGTTTCTAAACTCTGATTTTCAATTTAATATAAAATGCTGATCTACTCTACCAATTGCTCATTTATATTGATACAGTGTGGTAACAACAAAACATATATTGGAAATTTGGTCAGGCTGAGATTATAGTTAGCTGATTAAATTTGTATCTAGAATTACTCTCTCTTTACATGCCAAACAATTGTTGATAAAATGTTTTTGGTGTTAGAGCCAACAGAAGTATTTTGTATATCTCATTTAACTATAAATTTGATTCAACTTAGAAGGTTAGCTAGGGTCCCTCAGTTATTTTATTAGCTTGAAGTACCTGCTGACATGTTACAATGCACATAAACTTCTGTGGGCTTTATTTCTAGCATTTCTTTTCCTGTCTCCCACAGGTATATGACAACATCTGAGTGAATCTCCCACCAAACATATCCATCCTGTTGATGGTGACACTTGACTCTCTGACAGATAGTTTCCTCTCAGGCTCTCAGAAGGCCCTTGTCTATTGCTCACAGGTCATTCCTGCCCCTACCCTCCAGAATTTTCCCCTTGCAAATTCATCTCTGGCAGCATTCCCTCCAGGGCTTCATTGTTCTGTGGACAAGATAGTTGTCATTGGTGGTGTTTATTCTTTTTCTTGCAAGTACTGGAATGCAGCAAAACTTCCTCTTCCCACACTGCTTCTGTGACACTTGGTCACACAAGGGTCAGCAGGGGCTGTGTGTACAAAGTGCACATAGTCACTTCCTGGCCAGGAAGCCTGAGTGTGTGGGATGTTGAGCCTGTGTGACTGAGTTTTGAAGGCTGTGAATCCCTCTGAGACTGGAGGGGGCAAAGGCTGGGGCTGATAACCAGGGTTTGTCCTCTGGGAAGTTGTCTCTACAGTGCACATCTCTTAGCATCTTGCTTTGGCAGGGGCAGGTTTTTCTTTGGTTCACCTGATGGAAAGCACATTATAACTCTTGGGGAATACAGTTACAAGGTTCCATATTTCCTCCTCCCAAAACATTGTCAAAGGACATCTTTCCTGGAGAGAACATTTGGCCTTTAATGAGTAGTGTGAAATAGATGTATTGGATAGAAAATGCTAGCCAATCAGGAGCTCAGATAAGTGCCCATCTGGACAAAGACAGTTGGGGCATGGTTATAATGGGTGAAGAGAAACTCCTCCTACTCAGTTCCAGGTATAATTTTTAATGTAGCTGGATTTTGTACCAAGTAGCAATATAGATATTGCGTGAACAAATGTTACTCTGTTGGAGAATTAGATGAGGAAGAAACAAGTAGATTAGTTCCTTATAGGATGTTTTACTCAATTTTTCAAGTTATGTGACATTTACATTTTTATAAATTGTGTTAAAGCAACAGCAATTTGTAATGTTTTCTCACATTAAGAAGACCCATATAATTGACACAGAAAATAATGATGAACAAATTTAGTTTAAACGCAAAAGATGGCAGATGTGGAGAGATAGTATGGTAAAATAAACAATGACTAACATTACCATTTCCTCCAGTTCCAACTATTTAACCCCGCTGACCTTTAGAAACAATGAGAAAGGCTGTCTGGAACACAGGATGGATTCTGTAGCACTGTTTTTGCTTTGCAGTCAGATCTTTGTCCATTCATGAACTGAGGGCCAAGCTGCCTAGCTCATTCTTCCTTCTATCTGCATAGACCTTTCACAGCTCCTGAGGATGATATTTAATTGCTCTTTTTCTTCACTTCTAAAGCCTTGTGATTAAATTTGGGAAACCTGTGAGCAATGTCTTCCCATCTACTTAGCAGCTGAGGAGCAGCTTCTCTAAGCTCTGAAGGATGCATATTCTTGCATTCACATCACTGTTTGGGGCTCCCCTAGCTAGTTACTCCATATGGTTTGGGAACAATTTAATTGAAGGCAAGCCATTTAATAATTCAGGTTTTAAAATTCTTTTCAGTTTTCCCGCCTGCCACAGATTATCAAAATACCAAGAACAGACTCTTCCTATTTGCTCTGATGCCTTCAAAAGACATCTTACAGTCTGGGTTGTATAATGTGTCTGTCCAGAGTGAGGTTTGTGTTTCCAACAGAGGGAGCTACTTTGTTCAAAAGCATTCACCAATTGTGGTACTTCAAGGCCTTACAGACAATTCCCACTTAACCCATTAATTGTCTCAATTAATAATTTTTTTCCTAGAAAAATAAGAACATTGTAAATAATCCTTTATTGTATTATTTGAGTTTAAATTGTGAAAAAACAAGAATGTTTTTGGAAAGAAGTCTAATGAAATCCAGTTTCATGAAAATCAAACTTCCTGGAAAGAAAAGTAGCACTAATGCAACAATTGACTTAATGATAAAATCAAAATACTCTCCCTATAACGTTGAGGTTAACTATGGGAGTGGGGACCAAAGGGTCGGAGAAGAGATTTCAGAAAGGAAAGTGTGCACTACTATGAGTTATAAAGTTAGAAAGTAACCTTCATATGTAGGTACACAAATAATATTAAATTTTGTATTTTCTATACAAATGACATAATCCTGAATATTATATAATATTCTAAGCCACATCCTTTTGTGCTGTCATTCAAGAATATAGCAAAACATCTGCTTATGTAACTAATTAATTATATAACAGACATATGATATAATTATTTCACCAATAGTGAAGATGACAGTTATGTTCTAATCAATATACCCATTACCTCTAAAATCTTTATTGGAGATTTTCTAAGATAGGATTTAGGATACAAAGAAATGTAAATAAACCAATGTCTCTGAACTCAAGGAGTTTATAGTCTAATTGAGCTTATATTTGGAAATAATGACTGAATAAGTAACATCATGTCAATAATAAGAGTAACATCAGAAATAACTAAAGCTTACTGTTATATAATTACAGAGAGTAGACTTTTTCTGGATGGTGAGGAGCATCTTCTGAAAGTTCTGATTTTAGTTTGGCTTAATCAATCTTTATCCCCTCTTTCAGATAGTGTGTGACCAACAAAGACTCTATCTGTTTTTTGAAGCTTCTCCCGAAAAGTAAAAGCAGGTCCATATCACCTGTGCAGAGATGTGTATGCTACTCTCTTGGTTACAGTTTATTTAAAGCCTGTTCCGACTTGTACAGCTCTTGGTTAAAAAGTGCAAGTCTCTTGTGTGTCTGTAGAAGGTAGGGAGAATTGGGAGATTAATGCAGTTGTGTTTCCTGTTCATAATAAAACATAAGGAAGAGAAATCTTAACATATCAAGCATTTTAGCTTATTTTTGCTAATATTTAGCTCTGAGGGTGATGATGGGAAAAGGAAGAAAGTGTGTGTATACATATTTATTTAAAATATATCCAACTTTAATTGAAATATAAAATATATTCAACCTAAAAGTGGGTTATTTAGGTCAACGGGATGAGAATAAAGAGGAGAAGGAGAAAGGAGAATTTGGAACATTTGACTGAATACTTGAAAGGAGAGAAGGGCTGTTCTATAACATAAAGACAGAAAGTGGAGCATAACAAAAACCTTCCCCAAGGTGGGCTGGTTTTAGAATAAATCTGTTAAAATGATGTCTCTACCATATTCTGCAACTTGGAACAGCTTGTTTTTCTTTTTGCCTATAGAATGTTCCATTTGTCTGAGAAAAGTAAAGGCAGTGCTTGGGTGTTACTTTCTGCAGAGTGTACAGCTATCACCTAATTATTGGCTGAACGTAGCACTGCACTTGGGCTGTATGCACGTAGACCATGCTAATGAATTTCTATTCATTATTTTAAACTATGTAAATATACTCACTTTCTTCCCATCCCTCCCCTTGCCTCCTACTTTGTCTTCATTTTCAGCATTGAATCTGATAAATCACATGAGTTTTAAGACTAATTTTGTAAATTAGACATGCTGTAAACAATGTCTCACCATCAGTTATTTTGTTTAAGGACACATGCAGCACCTATTTACCTACTTCCAGTCAAAGCTACACTGGTTTCAAAGTCATGATTCTTACTGTCTTCTCCATTATGTTGAAAAGGAAAAAATGGAAAAATTAAACATAACCCTAAATAATTTTTAGAAGTTTCATATGTTTATCTAATTTGTCCCTCACAAATATACTTAAGAATTGCTTTAAGCTGATTTTGTTTCTTTTCTTTTGTTTTACTAATAAAGAGATTGAAATGTAGAGAAGTTACATAATTTATCTGAAGCCACAAGGTAAGCAAGTGGTAGAACCAATACAGAAACCCCCATTTTAAAATTCTAGTTCAGTACTCTTCCCTAACTACCATGTTGCTTTGTAACTGCACTGTGAATGCCCATATCTCTGAGGTGCATCCAGTGAGGAAGTTTGCATAAAGTCAGTATAGCCCAGATCTCCATGGGTATTGAAAATGAAGGGTGAGGACAAAAAAATGGATTGGATCTGAAAGTTTTGGAGTGGATGGAGATTCTTAAATAAGCACCTTGACTTACACTCCACATAGGAATGGTTACCTTTTAATTTCCTGTCATTGAATAAGTTTGGGTTAAAAATTAAGGGAAGAAAATACAACTTAGGCATAGTATTGCACAGCTGAATAGTGTGAAGGTTTGCAGTTTTTCCTTGCAAGTAATTTACATTATCCAAATATAATATGATTAGTTCTATGTGAGTAGGTATGTGATTTTTATTGCTATGTTATTTTATACTGACTCTGGTGAGTGGGGTACGGAGAAGAAAAGTCATGCAGACTTGAATACTGCTACAGCACTCCTAACATGTGCTGAGCTCTCTTTACAATGTTAGAGTCAGTAAAAAACCATATGATATTGTCCATCTTGTCATACTTCTCACCTAGTTTTACTTAATTTGGAAGTCTAGATGTATGTGACTGCACAAGGGAGGACCCCAGAAAACAGGAATTAACTTCTGAAGGGTGGGCCCCTTGTAGTCCAGGCTTCCCCCACTAAGTGAGTGTTTTAGGAGCCCATCTGTATCAGTGTACCAGCTGGCATTGTTGTGAGAGGCTGTGTTCAGCTTCAGTGAAATTTTTCTGAAGATTCTTGCAGCATGTCTGACCATTGCATTGTAAGTGATTTACAAGTGGACCTGCCCTCACTGTGCTGAGTGTTCAGCTCTTTTTAACCAAAACTGGCATGACTCTCACGCCTCACCCTCCCTATTCACCTGATCTCACTCAGAGTGACTTTTTTTTGTTCCCAATGATGAAAAAAGTCCTCAAAGACATTTTGCTGCTGTGGAAGGGGTGAAACAAAAAAAATGGCAGAAATACTAAAAGGCATCAAAATCAATGAGTTCAAAAACTATTTTGAGCAGTGGAAAAAAATGCCTTGATAGGTGTATTGCATCAAATGGAGAGTACTTTGGAGGTGACTGAAGTTTAAACATGTAATAATCAATACACAAATTTTTACAAATAAAATAAATTCCGATATTTTTATGTCCCCACCTTGTATGTATATGTATAATAAAGGAGCATTGAAATTCTTATTCTGAGTCTTATTTGGACCAGAAGTCAAGCTTGGAAGAAAATATTACCTTGCAAATATTATTTAAATGTTTGCCATGCAATTTGCATGGAAAGTCAGAAAATTTTTCATATTATATCCCATCCGAGAACTTGCTGATTACCTAGTTATTCCCAAAGCCTCTGGTGTGTCAACAAGGGACTGTAATCCTAGAAGAAATGCAGATCACTGTTAGTCTTTACCCCCTTGTCTTCAGATAGGACACAACATCTAACAGGCTGCCAGAGTAACTGGACTGTTGTATCACCTACATTTATCATAAATGAACGATGAGATCTTTCGGAGGACTAGCAACACAGAATGTTACCGAACAAAAGGATCCGTGGGGGGGATGCCCAGATGCTATTACCAAAACAACGACACCCTCCTTCCCCAGGACCCCTCGGTTGTGGGTCCTTTGCCCGCCGTCCTTGGAATTATGGCTCTGAATGGCAGAGTCTGGTGAGAAGGAAAAGGAACTATTTATTCAATAGTTATACAGGTTTAATTAACGGCTAGATGTCACCCTTATACCTCAAAATCCCTTCAAAACAATCACCAGCACACACACCGTCCTGCCTTCCCCTCTTTGCCCAGGTAGGCCAGTCAGGCCAGTCAGGGGTACCTTCCTTCAGAAGAAAAAGAACAGAAGTCTGAGGCTCGGCTAGGCAAGCCTCTTGCAGGTCTCAGCACCATCCACTGCGTCGCTGCGATCTCCAGCTCTTAATCTATAACCATGTGGCACCTTCTCCTGGCCCACTAGCAAGAGTCCTTTCTCCCCTCTTTCTTCCCGCGTGGTCTTCACACTGTGGCCCAGAGTCTGTGTTCCTTTCTCTCTCCTGCAGGCCCCTGTCTCTCCTCTCTCTCCCAGTTACTCCCATTCTGTATTAAGTCTTTTAAACCTTCCTGAATAGCTTTGGTGATATGCCAAATAATCCTCTTTGCAAATGAGGAATGAAGCTATCTTGTTATTGACACACAAACTGACTCTCAACGGCCCTGCTCAAGGTTCCCATCCCCCATGGCGGCCCGCCCTGGGGTGGGGAGAATATATTTTTCTTGGACATCCCAATCTCTGAACCCCATTACAAAATACCCTTTGGTGGGGGGGGGGGCTGGCTGTGCCCCATTACAAGAAGGTCTTGTCTTTTTTTTAAAGTATATTTTATTGATTATGCTATTACAGTTGTCCCATTTTTTCCCTTCCCTTTATTGCCCTCCACCCTGCACCCCTCCACCATCCTGCATTCCCACCCCTTTAGTTCATGTCTATGGGTTGTACATATAAGTTCTTTGTCTTTTCCATTTCCTATATTATTCTTAACCTCCCCCTGTCTATTTTGTACCTATCAATTATGCTTCTTATTCCCTGTACCTTTTCCCCAATTCTCCCTCTGTCTCCCCACGATAACCCTCCATATGTTCTCCATTTCTGTGATTCTGTTCCTCTTCTAGTTGTTTGCTTAGTTTGTTTTTGTTTTTCTTTTTAGGTGCAGTTGTTGATAGTTGTGAGTTTGTTATCATTTTACTGTTCATAGTTTCTTCTCTTCTTTTTCTTAGATAAGTCCCTTTAACATTTCACATAATAAGGGCTTGGTGATGATGAACTCCTTTAACTTGACCTTATCTGGGAAGCACTTTATCTGCCCTTCCATTCTAAATGATAGCCTTGCTGGGTAGAGTAATCTCAGATGTAGGTCCTTGCCTGTCATGATTTTGGATACTTCTTTACAGCCCCTTCTTTCCTGAAAGGTTGTTTTTGAGAAATCAGCTGATAGTCTTATGGGAACTCCTTTGTAGGTAACTGTCTCCTTTTCTCTTGCTGCTTTTAAGATTTCTCCTTATCTCTAATTTTGGATAACTTAATGATGATATGTCTCAGTGTATTTTCCCTTGGGTCCAATTTCTTTGGGTCTCTCTGAGCTTCCTGGACTTCCTAGAAGTCTACTTCTGTCTCCAGGTTGGGGAAGGTTTCCTTCATTATTTGTTCAAATAAATTTTCCATTTCTTGCTCTCCCTCTTCTCCTTCTGGCACCACTATGATTCAGATGTTGGAATGTTTAAAGTTGTTCCAGAAGATCCTCAGCCTCTCCTCATTTTTTTGAATTTTTGTTTCTTCATTCTATTCTGGTTGCATGTTTATTTCTTCCTTTTATTCCAAATCATTGATTTGAATCCAAGTTTCCTTCCGTTCAGTGTTTTTTCTTTTATTTCACTTTGTATAGCCTTTGCTTCTTCCTTCATTTTGCGACTAAACTCAGTCATTTCTGTGAGCATCCTGATTACCATTGTTTCGAACTCTGTGTCTGATAGGTTGTCTATCTCCTTGCCACTTAGTTATTTTTGTGGAGTTTTGATCTGTTCTTTCATTTGAATCTGTGCACCTGTTATGTTGTAAGGGGCAGAGCCTTAGGTTTTGCCATGGATGGGCAACCCTCTTCGCTAGGTTGTGGTGCTGTCTGTGGGGGAGGGGTCAGAGAGGGAACAATGTCACTTGCTTGGGCTCTTGCCCCCCTTTCCATCACTTCCCTCACTTCCCACAAGTGGATTGTGCTCTTTCAGATGCTGATTCTCAGGTGAGTATGTTTGTGTATATTCTAGGATCCCTTGGGTCTCTCCAACAGACTCTCGTGTGACACTGGGAGTTTCTCCCATCTCATCCAAACCCCACAGGTTCTTACAGCCAGAGGTTTTGAGGCTTTAGTTTCCTGCGCTGAAACCCTGGGTTGCTTAGTCTCTCTCTTTCCCCAGTTGTTCCTCCCAGTTTATCTGCCTATGAATGTGGGAATGCCTGGTCAGACAGTCCTACCTCCCCCGCCCAGTCCACCGCCTTGCTGAGGATCCTCTCTACCCTGGCTGCTCGTCTCTGCCCCTCCTACCAGTCTGGATGAATGTTTCTTTAATTCCTTGCTTTTCAGACTTCCATGCAGTTTGATTTTCTGGCAGTTCTGGTTGTTCTTTGTTTTAAATTTGTTGTTATCCTTCTTTAGGTTGTGTTAGGAAGTGAAGCATTTCTACTTACACCTACATCTTTTCTAAAACAACAAAAATAATCTATTTCTTTTTTGTGTGTGAAATGTCCTCTTATTACAATCAATAATAAGCTCTCTCTACTGAACCCTTACGTCATGCAAAGTCTGGATGTCACAATTTAGGACACTAATTGTAATTGTCTAGAATTTTTTGATAAGTGTGAGTTGTATATCTTCAACTAGATTGTATATTCTGTTTATTCTAACCTCTTTCATAGTACACAGAGAGCTCAATAATTGTTTTTTAATTCAGCTTGCTTGCAAAATGATGCATTATCAATACAAGTTTTCATTTCTGTCTCCTATCTTTCCTTACTTGTCAAATGTTTCCTAGGATACAGTCTTTCAATTTGAAAAATAATGAAGTGTTATAAAAATGTAACTCATCTGTGATATGTGTTAGAAGACGACTCTGTATTATTAGACTTCCCTGTTGTATAAATTAGACAAAGGCCCAGGGTGTTTTTAAGAGTTCGAACTTCAAACATGAAGTGTCTGGTCTTGAGTAAAGTTTATATTTGTTACAGTATTATTATAGTCTTTTGATTCATCATTCTCAATGGTAGGACATACCAGTGATCATTGGAGTAATCTGGTCTGGTGTAAAGATACTTGCTCATTATTATAATAATTCAGCATCAAGAAGATATCAACATAATTTGATGTATGATTTTAATGACACTTTTTTCCAATTTATCACATGGGACAAACTTAACAGATAATACTGGTTATGCTGGTGAAACTAACCTTCAATAATTCAGTGCCTTTAAGGCTTCCAAAAGTTTTATATAGGATACTTGTTTTTTATCAAATATAAATATTATATTTTTAAATATCTCACTTTATTCAAAATAGGATGCAAAATGGCTTACAAAAATATTTATAGCATAACATAGAGCATAATAATAGCATATAAAAATATAAACCCAGGGATAAAATTAATACCCAAAGTTCTGCAGACTTTGGCAGAGGTGAATTCATAGGAAACTCTAAGTGTTTCATCTGCCAAGTCAGAGAGGGAAATAGTTCTGTAAAGAATTCAGAGTCCCTAAGACAAAAATCATTCTCATAAGTATAGAAGGTTTTAATGTTAAGATGTGGAGTTAATTCTGCTCATTCATCATCAGGGAGGGAATATTGTGAGATGCTGCCAACCACATTCTTAAAATATTTTCAGTAAATAAAATAACCACAGCTATTTTCTTGCTTATCATAAGCATAAGATAAAATTTAGAATCTCCAAGAGAGCAATGGGCTGACTTTGCTTTAGGCCTGGGTTCTCAATGCTGCAGTCACACTGAAATTACATGGGGCACTTGTCCATGGGCATCCAATTAGATACAGCTGTTGGGTAAGGGCCTGGCATTGCTGCTCCTGACAGTTCCCAAGTGTCCAGAGCTCTGCCCAGCCTGTTCCTTTGCTTTCAGGTTGTCCTCCAGACATGGACTTCTTGCTCACAGACACAGGTAGGAAGTGGTAGAGATTTTGACTTTCCACCCTCTGACAGATACCTGGAATACCAATAATATTGCTGCTCATTAGAAGAGAACCCCATGGATTTTTAGTCAGAGTGGCATGGTTTTTAAGAGTTAGATTATTATAATCCTCCAAAAGGTATTTTGTTTTGTGGGCTATCAATTTCCTCACCAATATCTTACTTTCTAACCCTCTGTGGAAATTTTTCATGTATAAAAGTGACTTCCTATTCATACTGGAAGTCTTTGATATGTTTTCCTACATCCAGAGAATTAGCCTGTCGCCTTCCCTCTAGGTGGTACCTGTTGAGTATGCTGTACGTATCAACTTCTAGCAGGGGGTATCATTGAAACCCTCAGCTCAGTAATCAATGATTTATTTCTTCTCTCATATAACTTGGCTTCCCTTGCACTTGAAAACTGAGGTTGCTTCTGCTTTTGCTTCATGGGGTAAAGAAGTTCCTGGACTATCTCTTGACTCATTTCTAGAGTTGGTGAAAAAGAAGACAGGAAGATGCAGTTTGGTGAACACACTGTACACAATTTTAAATAATTATGAGTGCTGGATACTTAATACTAGAACTATAACATAGAGGGTCCAGCAGAGGTAATATCTGCTTGAGTGTGGTTGTTAGGGTAATGATATGGGTGTAATAATTTATAGTCCTAATTTGAACATTTCATCTAAAATGTCATATGGTGTGCTTGGATGTGATATTGTCATGTTACAGAATTACATGCTTATAATTTTGTTATAAAAGATTTTGTAATAAAAAGGGCATTAGTTGTGCCAGACCCAGTATTTTAAGTACACGGGACAGAGGGAAGATGCTCCAAAAAGACAGCATATTTAATTGAATAAATAGACTTTACCCTTCCCCACTCTTTTGCTGATAGAGAAGATAACATTGCTCCTGTTTGAGCTAGAAGAGAATGAAAAAAAACTTTTGACTCATAGTTCAGGAGGGAGGAGCAATAAAACCTTTGCATAGCTAAGGGACAAGTGTCAGCCCAAATTTTTGAATCTTTTAAAAGGTTTCAAAAATAAAAATGTGAGTTTTCTTCTCCTTTCAGTTTTAACTCAGCACAATGTTAGGTTGTTTAAGTTTTTCAAGTGTTGAGTTATAACCCAACCCAATAAAATCTGCAGATAATATTTTTGGTAGACTGTTGGGGAAAAAAACATTATTTTGTTAACTTTGCACATTCTGAGCCATCAGTGATTATGCATCTAATTATGTTGAGCATCCCTAGCCTGGTCAGTTGTGTGACAGTTTTAAATCAAGTTTTGACTTCCTCTAAGAGCTTGGGAGAGCAGTGCTTACACTGTTGGTGTGGCTCATTCAGATGACGAAAGTGTTTCATCTCTGGCATGCACTATGTGCGTCTGAGTCTTGTTATTTTGTTTATGTTTTGAGACTGACTTTTTCAGTGAAATGAAGTTATTTTGACATTCAGCATCAGAGACAGTTTCCAGGAGTCAAATATTTGCCATGGAATGTGCTCCTCCAGCATCTTGCAGGCAGTGCTGTCAAAACCATGGCAAATAGGCCCTTCTCTAAGTCAACATTATGCTAGGTTTGACATTAATCACATTCTACATACAAATACATGACAGATAGAACTCTTTCACAAACCTAGTGCTGTATTTGCATTGGATTGGCAGCAAAGAGCATAGGAGTCAGCCCCCAAGTTGCTGATGTCTACTGTCTGGGCTCAGGAATTACATGAACTTAGAATGAAATCTTGCCTCCTCCACTGACTAGCCCTTAGGCTTCTGGTTAAGTCACTTTGTGCCTCTAAACCTTAATTTCCTCATTTATAAAATGAAGTTTAGAACAATGCTCACTGCAGGGCTGTAGAGAGCATTCAACGACATGTGTCAGACTCAGAGTGGATGCTCAAAGGGTGTTAGTTATTATTTCCTGATGTCCATATCTGACCAGTTGGAAAAAGAATGTCAGGTGCTGTTGGTCACTTGTACTGTTACAAGGGATGGAGGTGAAGTCAACCCTTTCTGTCTGTATCTTATTTGATTGTGAGGTGAGCACTACTTTGGGCTGGAAGGATCTCAGACATTATTTTCCTCTCTCTTTTTTGAATCACCCAAACAACCTTCAGGCCTATGTGGTCAGGGTGGGCTCTGTAAAGAGGCAAGTTCCAGAGAAGTACTTACACAATTGACCCTTGAACAAAACAAGGATTTGAACGGGACACCCTCACTCCTACATGGGTTTTTTTCAATAAATATAAAGTTGGCCCTTTATATCCTTGGGTTTTTGCATGTGTGGATTCAACAAACTACAGACTGAAAACAGAATTTTCGTTCTGCAGTTGGGCATCTGCAGATGCAGAAGGCTGACTTAATTTATATATATATTTTCCACTGCCGTTGGGTGGGGGTGGTCAGCCTTTCAACCCACACATTGTTTGAGGATCCACTGTGTATCTGACTTCAAAGCATTTAAAGTGAGTAGTTTGGAAGAATATTCTTTCTTTAGGTGTGGCTATAGGTCTTATGTGTATGTACACGCACACACAAACAAATGCATAGAGATACATTCTGCCTCTGTGTACAGAATGTTTTATGATCAAAAGACACATGCCTTATAGCTTTGACTGTGCTACTTTTTGAATGGACATAATCCGATCATTACATTTCAAAAACATTCCAATGACATTTGTGTTTGCCTCTGGTGCTATTAAGACTAGGGTAAATGGAATTCCCACCCCTTGTCTATATGCCAGCCAGAGTGGCTAAAGTATTTATGCTTGCTCTAGGGCAGTCCAAGAATAGCTACCTATACTAAGAGAGTATGGCCTGAAATTCAGCAAGTCTTTATTCCCAGGTGAGGTAAGGATATAATGGGCAGATGCTATTACCTTCTGTCTGCAGGCACGGAAATGAATGATTAGTAGCAGTGTAAATGTCATTTATTCTTTGCAGAAGTCTCAGTGGCCTAGTTAAGAGACCCCTAAGCTTCATTTCTTTCAAGAGTAGTCCTCTTGTTTTTAGACCATACTCAAAACCTGAAAATCAATATTGGGACAGAAAGCTCTCTGCTGCTCTATTCATTTGAGTTTTAAATTCCTGCCATTCAAACAAAATCTTTTCACTTCATAGGTTTGTTGTTCAAATTAAATAAGAGACTTAATGTCAAGTATGTCTGACACATGATAGGTCCTCAAAAATATTAGTTCTTATTACTCTTATCATCATCATCAGTAGAATCATCTGTGAATACCTGTACACGTGTGTTTGAAAGAGAGCAGGTTAATTTTGTCATATGTCTTGTATATGCGATAGTGAAAATAAAAAGTTGCATTGATATTTGGCTGACATGCACCTGTGTATCCAAATGGATTATAGAATACTGAAATGTACCCAATAGGTTAATTAATAAACACTTCACCACGCTTGCCAAGCCACCCCTCCACTCCACTGCTTTAATGCCCTGCCCTCAGCTCCTCCCCAAGACCATGAGATCTTCTTATGAAACAGCAGCTGGAGGATTATATCTGACTCTTTGGAGGACCTCCAGAGTCCCGTCCCAGTGATACAACTAGCATTAGTCCTGAGTAGTTGGTGTCCAGCTCAGCCTGGTGGTTACATATCTTGAATATTATTTATGTAAAAATTATAAAAATAATAAAATTTGATTACTGTGAAGATCATAAAATATCAAAATAGTATAAGTCAACAGTTGTAAAATTTGGTTATTTTTTAAATAAATTACTGGGTCAATTAAAATGTTCTAGTAGTATTCACCAGTTGTTTGTAATGTAATATATAAGAATTAAGAGTGGAATGTAATTCTAAAAGTCATGATATATGAAACGTGTTTTCTTGGAGACAAAAATAAGCTTACTCAAGATCCTGATGGGCCAGTTTAAAAAAAAAATTACAAAAGCAAGTTTTCATTGCAATAAAGTGGTATATTTGAGATTACTTCTCAAATCCTGTTAAAAATAAAATGCATTTTTCAGAGGGACTCCAGCTAACATTAGTTTAAAATATGGTTATTTCATGAAATATTTTTTTAAGATGTTTGTTTTTATGGGCATACTTTACCCTCCAAATAAATGAGAAATCTTACACTAGATTTTACCAAGAATCTACAAGTAGCAGCACCATTCCTGGCTGCACAGCCTTGGTCCTCACCATGGAACTGAGGAAACCAGGGTTCCTAGCTCTTCAATAGCCAAGAGCCGAGTTGACTTGGCATTTGGCTTCCAGAAACCAATGTGGAAGTAAAACTTGACAGAGATATCAGGTGAATAAATACTAAAGCTTTCTAACTATTTATCAGGTTCTTCCAAAAACCATTAAAAGTCTGTCTGACCTTGGACAAATCACTTATTTGGACCTCTGTTTTCTCATCACTAAAGTATGAGGATTAGACTAAGGGAATATTTAGAGATCCTCCAGGAAATATATGACGTGTGGTCCCAGAACTAAAGGAAGTTTTATAGAGAATAATAAAAGCCAAGTTTCTTGATTCCTGGATACTTTTTAATTCTCATTCTAGAATTTTAGAAATTATAAAATACCTTATAATTGAGGAGTAAATTTCCTCATGGTTCTCATATCCACATCAAACCTGTGTACTTGACCATAATAGTACCTCTTCAAACACTTACAGCCGTGTCCACCCTTTGGGTTCTCTGCGCCACACTGGAAGAAGTGTTGTCTTGGGCCACACATTAAATACCTTGTAACATGTAATCACAAAAAAAATGTCATGATGGTATTTTTATGGCTTTTTTTATTGCTGTTAAATAACAGTTATCCCCAATGTTCCCCCATTACTCTCCCCTGCCGCCCCACCCCCAACCTCCCACATTCAATCCCCCCTCACCAGCCATTGTCTTTGTCCATGGGTCCTTTACACATGTTTCTTGACTTAATACTTCCCCTTCTTTCCTCCACTATCCCCCTCCCGCTCCCCCTCTGGTCATTGTCACTTTGTTCTTTATTTCATAGTCCCTGGTTCTACTTTGCTTGATAGGTTCCACTTATAGCTGAGATCATATATAATTTGTCTTTCACTGTCTGGCTTATTTCACTTAGCATAATATTCTCCAGTTCCATCCATGCTGCCCCAAAGAGTAAGAGTTCCTTTTTTCTTTCTGCTGAGTAGTATTCCATTGTGTACATATACCACAGTTTTTTCATGCACTCATTTACTGATGGGGACTTAAGCTGTTTCCAGCACTTGGTTATTGTAAATTGTGCTGCTATGAACATGGGGGGAAAATAGGTTCTTTCTAATTGGTGTTTCAGGATTCTTAGGGTATAATCTCAGCAGTGGAACTGTCAGGTCAAAAGGCAGTTCCATTTTTGTGTTGTGAGGCAATTCCATACTGTTTTCCACAGTGGCAATACCAGTCTGCATTCCCACCAACAAAAAAACAGAGGGTACCCTTTTCTCCACATCCTTGCCAGCACTTTTTTGTTGATTCATTAATGATGGCCATTAATGATGAGTGAAGTGTTATCTTATTGTGGTTTTAATTTGCATCTCTCTAGTGACTAGTGATGTTGACCATTTTTTCATGTGTCTGTGGGCCCTGTGTATGTCCTCCTTGGAGAAGTATCTATGGAGACCCTTCAACCATTTTTTAATTGGATTGCTTATCTTCCTGTTTAGTCATGTGAGTTCTTTATATAGTTTGGACATTAAACTTTTGTTGGAGATATCATGGGCAAGTAGGTTTTCCATGTGGTTGGTTTCTTTTTCATTTTGCTGATGTTATCTTTAGCCATGCAGAAGCTTTTAAATTTGATGTAGTCCCAATTGCTTATTCTTTTATATCCCTTGCTCTAGGGGACATATCAGTGAAAATATTGCTGCAAGGAATATCTGAAATTTTCCTGCCTATGTTTTCCTCTAGGACTTTTAAGTTGTCACAACTTATATTTAAGTCTTTTAAGTCTTGAGTTTATTTTTGTGTATGGTGTAAATTGGTGGTCAAGTTTCACTTTTTTTCATGTAGATGTCCAAATCTCCAAACACTATTTGTTGAAGAAGCTATTTCTACTTCATTTTATGCTCCTGCCTGCTTTGTCAAATATTAATTGACCATAGAGACATGGTTTATTTCTGGGCACTTTACTCTGTTCCTTTGATCTATGGTTCTGTTCTTATGCCAGAACCAGACTGTTTTCATTGCAGTGGCCTTGTAATATAGTTTGATATAAGGTACTGTGAACTCTCCTACTTTGTCCTTCCTCAAAATTGCTGGGGCTATTCAGGGTCATTTATGGTTCCATATAAATTTTTGAAATATTTGTTCTATATCTGTGAATATATCATTGGTATTCTCATAGGGATTACATTGAATCTATAAGTTGCTTTTGGTAGGATGGACATTTTGATGATGTTAATTATTCCAATACATGAACACAGTATGTGCTTCCATTTATTTGTGTCTTCCTTAATTTCTTTCTTCAGTGTTGTGTAGTTTTTTGCGTACAGATCTTTTTTCTACTTGGTTAAGCTTATTCTTAGTACTTTATTTTTCTTGTTTCTATCGCAAATGGGATATATTTCCTAAACTTGTTTCTGATATTTCATTGTTAGTATACAAAAATTCCTTCAATTTCTGAATATTGACTTTGTATACTACCATTTTGCAAATTCTTTTATTAGGTTAGTAGCTTTTGGTGGAGTCTATAGGGTTTTCTATGACACTGTCATGTCATCTGCAAACAATGACAGTTTTACTTCCTCCTTTCCAATTTGGATGCCTTTTATTTCTTTTCCTTGTTTGATCACTGTGGCTGGAAATTCCAATATTATGTTGAATAGAAGTGGTGAAAGCAGACATTAGGGAGAAAGCTTTTAGTTTTTGCCTGTTGAGTATGATGATGGCTGTAGGTTTTTCATATATAGCCTTATTATGTTGAGGTATGCCCCCTCTACTCCAACTTTGCTGAGTATTTTTATTATAAATAGGTGCGGTACCTTATCAAATATTTTTTCTACATCTTGATATGATCATATGATTTTTTTCTTTTCTTTGTTTATATATTGTATTATATTCATTGATTTGTGAATATTATACCATCATTGCATCCCTGGGAGGAATCCCACTGGATCACAGTGGATGATCTTTTTAACATATTGCTAGATGCGGTTTGCCAATATTTTGTTGAGGATTTTAGTGTCTATGTTCATCAGAGATATTGGCCTGTAGTTTTCTTTCTTAGTTTTGTGTTTATATGGTTTTGGGATTAGGATGTGCTGGTATCATAAACAGAGTTTGGAAGTCTTCTCTCTCCTTGGATTTTTTGTAATAGTCTGAGAAGGATAGGGGTTAGCTCTTAAATGTTTTATAAAATTCTCCAGTGAAACTTTCTGGTCCAGGGCATTTCTGTGCTGGGAGTTTTTTTTTTATTACTGCTTCAATTTCATTAGCTGTTCTTGATTTATTCAGGCTTTCTGCTTCTTTGTCATGAAGTTTGGGAAGGTTGTATGGTTCTAGAAATTTGGCCATTTCACTCAGTTTATCCAATTTCTTGGCATATAGTTGTTTATAGTAATTTCTTACAATCCTTTGCATTTCTGTGGTATTGGTTGTAATTTCTCCTTTTTCATTTCTGATATTATTTGTTTAAGTTCTCTCTTTTTCTCTCTCTTTTTATGACCTTTGTTTTGATGTTTATTTTATCTGATATAAACATTGCTACCCCAGCAATTTTTTCCTCTCCATTTGTTTGAAATATCTTTTTTTCATCCCTTCACTTTCAGTCTTTGTAGATCTTTTGTTCTGAGGTGGGTATATTGTAGACAGCATATGTACAGGTCATTATTTCTTATCCATTTAGCTATCCTATGTCTTTTGATTGGAGCATTTAATACATTTACATTTAAGGTTATTATTGACAGGTATTTAGTCATTGCCATTTCTCACCTTTGTACCCGTGTTCCTCTCTCTCTCACTCTTTTTCTTCATCTCCTTAAAGTACTCTCTTTAGCATATTTTGTAATGCTATTTTGTTGGAGCTGTATTCTATTAGCCTTCTTTTGTCTGGGAAACTCCTTACTTCATCTTCCGTTTTAAATGAGAGCCTTGCTGCATAGAGTAGTCTTGGTTGCAGGCCTTTGCTTTTCATTCCTTGGAATATGTTTTGCCATTCTTTTCTGGTGTGTACTGTTTGTGTTGAGAAGTCAGCTGCTAGCTTTATCACAGCTCCCTTGTATGTTAGTAGTTGTTTTTCCATTACTGCCTTTAAGATTCTCTTTTTCTTTGTATTTTGCCATTTTAATTACAATGTGTCTTTGCACAACCTTCTTTGTATGCTTCTTGAATGGGATCCTCTGTGTTTCCTGGACTTGTGTGACTTTTTCTCTCCTCAAGTTAGGGAAGTTTTCCATCATTACTTTTTCAAACAGGTTTTCTCTCCTTTGCTCCTCTTCTTCTCATTCTGGTATCTCTATTATACGGATATTATTATGTTTCATGTTGTCCTGCATTTCCCTTAACCCTGCTTCATTCTTTTTGAATCTTTTTTCCTTTTCTTGCTCTTTCTTGGATCTTTTTTCTACCTTGTCCTCCAGATCACTGATTCAATCCTCTGCTCCATCGAGCCTGCTTTTGATTCCTTCTACTGTGTTCTTAAATTAGGAATTGTATTCTTCATTTCCTCATGGCTCTTATTGATAGTTTATATATCCTTTTTTTATGCTGATGTAGCTTGCAGTAAATTCCTCATAGTTACCTTGTAGATTTTTTAATTCCAACTGAGCTCATTGAGCTTCCTAAGAACTCAGTATCTAATAGTTTGCTTACCTTTATTTCATTTAGCACTCTTTCTGGAGATTCCTCCTTTCCTTTCTATTGTGGGTTGTTTCTTTGTCTCCACATTTTAGAGGATACTCTTCTTGTTTGCTTCTGCCTCTTAAATTGATTTGCTTTACTCCCTGTAGTATGAATTTCTATGGTAGGAGATCTGTGTGATTCAGTGTTGCAGTCTCCTTGATCTCCTGAACTTAATGTTTTTGGGATGCCCTTTAGTACATTAATGTTGGGTCTCTGGATGTAATTGTTTTTTGATTGTCATTGGCTTGTTCTTTGGTAGGTCCTTGCTTTCAGCTGGTTAACTGAGGGTCACTCCACCCACCATGTCTTGTATGCTGGTGTACAGGTGCACTGCTTTTTCATTCTGGATCTGCCTCTGGTGATGTCAGGTGAACACATCTAGACTTAGGCAGTGTGTTCAAGACTACAAGGGATCTACTCTCTGTGGCTGACTCCTTCAGTTGTTAATCTAGTCACTCTGCACTCAGTGGTGAGGCTTAAGCACCACAACAGGCTGGAGCAGAGTCCCTCCTTGGGGCAAGGCTATTTTTTCTCCTTAAGCTTCTGCCACTCAGAGGGGAGTGGTGTGCCTGAGCATGAAGGCTGCTGTAGTATGGGGATGACTCAGCATCAGGATCCTGGTGGCTACTCCCTCAGTTCGCTCCCCAAAGCTTGCATCTTCAGTTTCTCCCCAAGTATCTCTAGTCCACTCAGCCCCCTAACAGTTTATTAGAGCACAAAGTAAATAGTTGCAAATGAAAATTTATGTGTTGGCCCTTTAAATGGCTCTTTGCATCTCCAGCCATTGGTCTCTGGTACAGAGAAACCCTGCCACTTTTCATGGCTGGATGTTATCTGTGTCCTTTTCAGGCTCTGGTGCTCTAGACTGGGGATCCCAGCTTAAGGTTTAGACCCCACACTTAGTGGGATCCAACCTGCCATTTAAATGTCCTTCTGACACTTCAGCTGTCACCTGTGGGCTCTCAGCCAGTCCTCTTGAGTCTCCTCTTCAGTCAGGTTGTGCTGAAGCTGATTTTCTGTCTGTCTGTGGTTATAAGGCTTCCCTCTCACTATTGTTCAGTTGTTTGTTCCAGACGATTTCTCTACAATCTAGTTGTAATTCCAGACTTGTTCTGGAAGGAGGTTAATGTGACTTCCACTTGCTCCTCCACTGTCTTGGATCTCTCATAATATTTTAAGTAAATTTATAATATTGTGTTGGGCTGCATTCACAGCCATCCTGGGCTATATTTGGCCCATGGGCCACAGGTTGGACACTTCTGCGTTTGAATTTATTTGTATTAATAGCATTAAAAGGGCCTAGTTTCTTGGCTTAATATTGGGTGGTAATTTGTTATATACAATTCTTCAGAAATATCAGAGTATGAGAAGCACTGTAATTAAAAGACAAGTATGCAAAACATTGCTTTATAAATATTATTTAAAGTAAGTAAAAATCACAAAAATTTTAGAAGATATAAAAATATTTTCAAGCTAGTTAAGGCTTTTCAGACAAATTCATACAGCTTGCAGTCTAATGAGGGTTGGACATAAACAAGGGAAGTGACAATGGTATAATTACAAATGTGTTAAGTGCTATGAAGAAAATGAAGATGGTGTTGTGTTAGAGGACACAGGTAATGGAAGGATCCACTTCATTAGGGGGTAAGGTTAGACTTCTCTGAATAAGGAAAAAAAGTTAGTCAAGTGAAGAATTTGGCAAAGATAGGAAGGCAGATAGGATCCTCAAGAAGAGAGAGTTGTAAGTGCCCATTGGCCTTTGGCCCATTGAGGAGCAGTAGGGTGTACAAAGCAGGCAGAAGTGAGAGGTGCTGAAAGTTGAAGTCTTAAAGATAAGCAGTGCTGTCTATAGTACCAAAGATTTTAAATTTACTTAAGTGCAATGGAGAACAATTAACAGGTTTTAAGCAGAAGAATTGTATGGCTTATTTGGTGTTTAGAAGATTGTAACTATGTGTGGTAATGTATATAACTAAAGTTATTCTGCTAATGATTTTAGTGTAGATACATATAGCAAATCATCAAGTTGTGCACCTGAAAATGATATAATTCTATGTGTTAATTATATCTCAATAAAGAAAAAAGCTTCATCTTAGGCCAGAGTAGGAGGAGAAATGATTTGAGGAGCTACTGAAATGAGGTAGGGGCTAGGGCCAGTGTAGTGGCATCAGCAATAAAAAGCATGTGTTCAAAATCTATTTTGGAGGAAAAAGCACTATTGCTTTTGCAATAGTCTTGCAGATGTATTTGATATGGACTGTGGTAGGGAGTGAGGGGAAGGAATTAAAGAAAGTCCTTGGTTTCAAGTTTTAACAACTGACTGGGTGGTGGTTCACATTTTCTGCAATGGAGGGTAGAATAGCACCAGTGGAGGAAAATCCAGAGTTCCTGTTGGGAAGTGATGTGTTTGAATTGGCAAGGAATCCTTTCAAACAGTGCTGTCATGTGATCCAAATTCAGATATATTTTCAAATTGAATATAAAGAAGGCCTAGGCTAAATTTTAACAGTAACTGTGAAAATTTGATGTAATATTCTGCTAATCTTATATGATTATAAATTAGTAAAATTTTACAGTTAACATTATGTTCCCCAAGTTATCAAAGTAACTGATGGTGCAGCTGACAATGATAGTGCTTTATTTTTAAATGTATTGATTATGATATTACAATTGTCCAAATATTTCCCCTTTTAATCTCGTCCACCTGGTACCCCCAATTCCCTTCAGCAATGTCCCCCTTTAGTTCATGTCCATGGGTCATGCATATAAGTTCTTTGGCTTCTCCATTTCCTACACTCTTCTTAACACCCCCCTGTCTATTTTGTACCTAACCAATTTGTACTTCTTAATCTCTGCACCTTTTCCCTCATTCTCCCCCTTACCAATCCCAACTGATAACCCTTCAAATGATTTCATACCTATGATTCTGCTACCATTCTGCTTTGATTAGTTTGGGTTTTTCACACAAAATTTTTGATAGTTGTGAATGTATTGCCATTTTAATATTCATTGTTTTGAGCTTCTTTTTCTTTTACTATTTTATTTTATTTTTATTGTTCAAATACATTTGTCTCCACCTTCCCACCACCACTTTTCCCCAACTCCCTCCCTCAATCTTTTTCCACTTTGGCTTTGTCCATGGGTCCTCCACACATGTTCCTTGACTTGACCCTTCCATTCCCTTTCCCTGCCCCCATGTCCCTACTTCCCTCTTGATTCTGTTTCTTTTTTTCCTTTTTGTTCAATGTTGCTGGTTATATTTTCCTTGCTTGTTTGTTTTGTTGATTAGGTTCCACTTATAAGTGAGATCATCTGGAATTTGTCTTTTACTCCCTGACTTATTTCACTTAGCATAATGCTCTCCAATTCCATCCATGCTGTGGTGAAGGGTAGGAGCTCCTTCTTTCTTTCTGCTGTGTAGTATTCCATTGTGTAAATGTACCATAGTTTTTTGATCCACTCATTTACTGATGGGCACTTAGGTTCTTCCAGTACTTGGCTATTGTAAATTGTGCTGCTATAAACATTGAGGTTCTTTTGAATTAGTGTTTTGGGATTATTGGGGTATAATCCAAGCAGTAGAAACACTGGGTAAAAAGGCACAAAAGCATTTTTAGCTTTTTGAGGAAATTCTACACTGCTTTCCATAATGGCTGCACCAGTCTGCATTTCCACCAACAGTGTACTAGGGCTCCTTATTCTCCACAGCCTTGTAAGCACCCTTCATTTATTCATCCGTTTATGTCGGCCATTCTGACATGTCTGAAGTGGCCTCTCATTGTGGTTTTAATTTCCATTTCTCTGATGGCTAGTGATGCTAAGCATCTTATCATATGTCTCTGGGCCCTCTGTATTTCCTCCTTGGAGAAGTGTCTGTCCAGATCCTTTGCCCATTTTTTTAATTAGATTGTTCGTCTTCTTGTAGTGGAGTTATGTGAGTTCTTTATATATTTTAGAGATAAAATCCCTATCTGATGTATCATTGGCAAATATATTTTCCCATACGGTTGGTCCCTTTTTCATTTTGCTGATGTTTTCTTTCGCCATGCAGGAGCTTCTTATTTTATCGAAGTCCCTCTTGTTTATTCTTTCCTTTATGTCTCTTGTTTTAGGAGACATATTGGTGAAAATATTGCTGTGTGGGATATCTGAGAGTTTTGTGCCTATGTTCTCCTCTAGGACTTTTATGGTGTCACAGCTTACATTTAAGTCTTCTATCTGTCTCAAATTTATTTTTGTGTATGGTGTCAGTTGGTGATCAAATTTCAATTTTTTGCATGTAGCTGTCCAGGTCTCCCAACAGCATTTGTTGAAGAGGTTATTTTTACCCAAATTTATGCTCTGCCCTTTTGTCAAATACTATTTGACCATAGAGGCATGGGTTTAGTTCTGGGCTTTCTATTCTGTTCCACTCATCTTATGTATCTGTTCTTGTGCCAGTACCAGACTGTTTTGATTTCAGTGGCCTTGTAATATAGTTTGATGTCCGTTACTGTGATTCCTTTTGTATTGTTTTTCTTTCTCAAATTTGCTGTGGCTATTGAGGGTTGTTTATGGTTCCATATAAATTTTTGAAATATCTGTCTTATATCTCTGAAATATGCCATTGGTATATTTTAATAGATATCGTGTTGAATCTATAAATTGCTTTGGGTAGTATGGATATTTTGATGATGTTAGTTATTACAATCCTTGAACACAGTACATGCTTCCATTCATTTGTGTCTTCCTTAATTTCTTTATTCAGTGTTGTATAGTTTTCTGCATGTAGATATTTTACCTACTTGGTTAAATTTATTCCTAGGTTCTTTATTTTTCTTGTTGCTATAGCAAATAGGATTTCCTTCCTGATTTCTCCTGATATTTCATTGTTGGTGTACAAACACGTCTTTCATTTCTGAATATTGACTTTGTATCCTGCTGTTTTACCAAATTCACTTATTAGGTTGAGTAGCTTTTTGGAGGAATCTATGGGGTTTTCTATGTACACTACCATGTCATCTGCAAACAACTATAGTTTTACTTCCTCCTTTCCAATGTGGATGCCTTTTATTTCTTTTTCTTGTCTGACCGCTGTGGCTAGAACTTCCAATACTATGTTGAATAGAAGTGGTGAAAGCAGACAATCCTTGCCTTATTACGGATCTTAGTGGGAAAGCATTTAGTTTTGCCCATTAAGTATGGTTTTGGAAGTAGGTTTTTCACATATGGCCTTTATTATGTTGAGGTATGCCCCCTTTATTCCCATTTTGCTGAGTATTTTTTTATCATAAATGGATGCTGTACCTTATCAAAGCTTTTTCTGAATCTATTGAGATGATCATGTGGTTTTTGTCTTTCCTTTTGTATATGTGATGTCTTATGTTTATTGATTGGTGAATATCGAACCATCCTTACAACCCTGGGTTGAATCCCACCTAATCATAGTGAATGATCCTTTTAATGTATTGCTGGATGTGGTTTTCCAATATTTTGTTGAGGATTTTAGCATCTATGTTCATCAGTGATATTGGCCTATAATTTTATCTCTTGGTTGTATCTTTGTTTGGTTTTGGGATTAGAATGATGCTGCCCTCATAAAAAGACATTAGGAGTCTTTCCTCATCTTGGATTTTTTGGAATAGTCTGAAAAGGACAATGGTTAGTTCTTCCTGAAATGTTTTATAAAATTCTCCTGTGCAACTGTCCAGTCTAGGGCTTTTGTGTTCCAGGAGTTTTTTGATTACTGCTTCAATTTCCCCAGATGTTATTGATCTGTTCATGCTTTCTGCTTCTTCTTCATTCAGTGTTGGAAGGTTATATTTTTCTAGAAATTTGTCCATTTCATTGAGGTTTTCAAATTTCTTGGCATATAATTGCTCATAGTAATTTTTTACAATCCTTTTTATTTCTGTGGTATCAGTTGTTATTTCTCCTCTTTCATTTCTGATATTGTTTATTTGGGTTCTTTCCCTTTTTTTCTTGATGAGTCTGCTTAAAGGCTTGTCAATTTTATTTATCTTTTCAAAGAACCATCTCCTGGATTGGTTGATCCTTTGAATTGTTCTTTTAGTCTCTATGTCATTCAGTTCTGTTCTGATCTTGATTATTTCCTCCCTTCTACTTGCTTTGGATTTAGTTTGTTGTTACTTTTCCAGTTCCTGAAGTTATAGGGTTAGGTCATTTATTTGAAATGTTTCTAACTTTTTTAAGTAGGCCTGTGTTGCTATGAACTTCCCTCTCAGGACTGCTTTTGCTGTGTCCCATAGGTTTTGGACTGTTGTGTGTTCATTTTCATTTGTTTCCAGAAACTTTTTGATTTCTTCTCTTATCTCTTTATTGACCCATTCATTGTTTAATAGCATGTTATTCACTCTCCATGATGTGAATGTTTTTCCTTGAGGTTTGTTTCCCATTTCAAGCCCTTGTGGTCTGAGAAAATGCTTGGTATTATATCAATTTTCCTCAATTTGTTAAGGCTTGCTTTGTGTCCTATCATGTGGTCTATCTTTGAAAAAGTTCTATGTGCATTTGAAAAGAATGTATATTTTGCTTCTTGGGATGAAAGGTTCTATATGTGTCAGTTAAAGCCATTTGATCTAATGCATCATTCAGTTCCACAATATAATTGTTGATGTTTTGTTTGGAAGATCTATTCATTTTTCATAGTGGGGTGTTAAATTTCCCTACATCAGTGTATTGCTGTCTATAGCTTTCTTGAAGTTCTCCAAGATTTTCCTTATGTATTCGGCTGCTCCTATGTTGGATGCATATATGTTTACAATGTTTACGTCTTCTTGATGAATTCTTCCTTTGAATATTATAAAGTGTCCTTCTGGGTCTCTTTTTATCGCCTTTGTTTTGAAATCTATTTTGTCTGATATAAGTATTGCTACCCCTGCTTTTTTTTTCCTGTTCATTTGTTTGGAATATTTTTTTCCATCCCTTTACTTTCAGTCTGTGTAGTTTCTTTGTTCTGAAGAGGGTCTCTTGTAGGCAGCATATGTGTGGGACATGTTTTCTTATCTTTTCAGCTATCCTGTGTCTTTTGATTGGGGCGTTTAATCCATTTACATTTAAAGTTATTATTGATAGATACTTATTCTTTTTTCCCCTTTGTACCTGTGTTCTTCTCTTTCTCACTCTTTTTCTTCATCTCCTTAAAGCTGCACCTTTAGCATATCTTGCAATGCTGGTTTGGTGAAGGTGTATTCTTTTAGCCTTCTTTTGTCTGAGAAACTCCTTATTTCACCTTCCATTTTAATTGAGAGCCTTGCTGGGTAGAGCAGACTTGCTTGCAGGCCTTTGCTTTTCATTACTTGGACTATTTCTTGCCATTCCCTTCTAGCTTGTAGTGTTTCTGTTGAGAAGCCAGCTGCTAGCTGTATTGGGGCTCTCTTGTATGTTAGTACTTATTTCTCCCTTGCCGCCTTTAGGATTCTTTCTTTGTTTTTGATATTTGTCAACTTAATGATGATGTGTCTTAGAGTGGTCTTCATTGGTTCCTCTTGAATGGGGCTCTCTGTGCTTCCTGGACTTGTGGGACTTTTTCTCTCCTCCAATTAGGGAAGTTTTCCATCATGACTTTTTCAAACAGGTTCTCTATCCCTTACCCTTTTTCTCCTCTTGTATCCCTATTATACAGATATTATTATGTTCTGCAGTTCCCTAAATGCCTCTTCATTCTTTTTTATTCTTTTTTCCATTTCTTGAGCTCTCTGGGAGCTTTTTTGTACCTTGTCTGCCAGCTCACTTATTCGATCCTCTGCTTCATCTACCTGCTTTTGATTCCTTTTACTGTGTTCTTCAATTCTGAAATTATATTCTTCATTTCCTCATGGCTCTTATTGATAGTGTCTATGTCCTTTTTCATGTTGCTATAATTTACAGTAAGTTCCTCATATTTTCCCTGTTTTCATAATTCTGTTTGAGCTTGCTGAATTCATTGAGCTTCTTTGGAACCATTGTTTTGAATTAAATATCTGATAGTTTACTTTCCTCTATTTCACTTAGTTCTCTTTGTGTGTATTACTCCTTTCCACTCATTTGTGTGTGTGGGGCGGGGGTGTTTCTTTTCCTTCCCATTATTTGTGAGACTCCTCATTTTTGCTTCTCCTTCTTAAATTGATCTGCCTTGATGTCCTGGCTTTGTGTTGTGAACTTCTATGGTAGCAGACGGGTCTTTTTTTTTTTCTTTTCTTTTCTTTCTGGGTCTGACTCTGATGATGTCAGATGTTGACCTCATCTGACCTTTGGCAGTCTGTTTGAGATTTCCAGGAATCTAATGTCTATGTCTGTCTCTTACAATTTTATCTAGTTTATCTAGTCACTCTGCCCTGAGCTGTCAGGCTTAGGCACCACAGCGTGGGGCAGTGTCTTCTGAGGGTGGGGCTAGTGTGTCTTTACAGGCTGCTGCCACTCAGGGGAGTGGTCTGCCTGAACAAGTTGGAACGGAGGAGTGGGGGAGGAGTCAGCACCAATATCCCCCTGGCTAATCCCTTAGTTCTCTCCCCAATGCCTCTGTCTCCAGTCTCACCTCAAGCATCTCTAGACAGCTCTATGTCCCCTTTAGCCAGGGATCCATTTTCTGTGCTGGCCGCTCTGCACTCAGCACCCAGGCCCACATGCAACTCCTTTCCAGGGCAGAGAGTCCTCAGGGCAGGGCTATTGTTTTCTTTCCACCTGCTGCCTCTCTGGAGCATGGCCTGCCTGAGCAAGATGGAAGCTGCAGAATGGGAAAGGAGTCAGTACCAGCATCACCTCGGCTACTTCCTCAGTTCTCTCCCCAGTGCCTCCGTCTCCAGTCTCTCCTCAAGCATCTCTAGACAGCTCTGTGTCCCCTTTAGACAGGGATCCACTTTTTGTGCCAGCCACTCTGTACTGAGCACCCAGGCCTGTGCACAACTCCTGGGTAGGGCAAAGCCTCCTGAGGGTGAGGCTATTGTGTCCTTTATGCCTAAATAAGATGGAAGCTGTGGAGTGGGAGGTGAGTCATCACCAGGGCCCCAATGGCCAATGTCTCAGTTCTTTTCCCACAGCTTTCCTCTCCTCAGGTGGCTCCAGCCCACTCTGCCCCCAGCTCTGCCCAGAGACCAAGGTAGGTGGCTACTACTGCAAATTTTTGCCTTGGCCCTTTAAATGTCCCTTTGTGTCTCCAGCTGCCTGTCTCTGGCACCACTATGCTTTTCACAGCTGCCTTTGTCTGTGTGCTTTTTTTTGGTTCTGGTTCTATAGGCTAGAGGTCCCCGCTTATTATCCAGACCCTGTTCTTCTCAGGGGGATCACACTGGCCATTTCAATATCCCTCTGGTACTGACTCCCATGGGCACACAGCCCACCCTCTGGAGCCTCCACCGGACTTCTCACCTGTTGGGTTGTGCAAAAGCCAATTCCACTGTCTGTCCGAGGCTCCAAGGCTCCTCTCTCACTGTTGTTCCATTGTTTTACAGGTGATTTCTCCACAATTTAGTTCCAATTCCAGTTTGGTTCTAGGAGGAGGTCAATGTGACTTCCACTCACTCCTCCACCATATTCCTGAGTCCCTTGACCTTCTTTTTCTTAAATAAGTCTCTTTGACATTACATATAATAATGGCTTGGTGATGATGAACTCCATTAGCTTTACCTTATCTGTGAAGCACTTTACCTTCCCTTCAATTCTAAATGATAGCTTTGCTAGGTAGAGTAATCTAGGTTGTAGGTCCTTGCTTTTCAACACTGAATTCTTCTTGCTAGTCCCTTCTAGCCTGCAAATTTCTTTTGAGAAATAAACTGAAATTCCTATGAGAACTATTTGTAGGTAACTAACTATCTGCTGCTTTTAAGATTCTCTTTATTTTTAACCTTTGGCATTTTAATTATGATGTGTCTTGGTGCGGTCCTCTTTGTATCCCTCTTGTTTGGGACTCTCTGTGACTGCTGGACATGTATCTATTTTCTTCACCAAGTGAGGGATGTTTCCTTTTATTATTTTTTCAAATAGGTTTTCAATTTCTCACTCTCTCTTCTCTTTCCAGCACCCCTATGATTCGAATGTTGGTATGTTTGAAGTTGTCCCAAAGGCTCCTTAGCCTATCCTTGTGTTTTTGGATTCTTTTTTCTTCTTGTTGTCCTGATTGAATGTTTTTGTCTTCTTTATGTTCCAAACCATAAGGATTGATTTGATTTGATTCTCAGCTTCATCCACTCCATTGTTGGTTCTCTGTAAATTTTTCTTTATTTCACTGAGTGTAACCTTCCCCCTCCTACTTACCAGTGTGCTTTTCTACAATAGGCCATGCAACTAAGACAGGAAGTCAAAGCAGCTCTACCTAATATATAGTAACAAACACAGGAGGGATACCAAAATGAAGAGACAAAGAAACATTGCCCAAATGAAAAAAATATAACAAAACTCCAGAACTAAACAAAAGGGAGCTAAGCAATGTTTCAGATGCAGATTTCAAAATACTGGTTATTAGGATGCTCAAGAGACTCCCTGGGTACTTCAACAGCATAAAGAAGACCCAGGAAGAAATGAGGGTTACACTAAGTGAAATAAAGACAGTACTTTAGCTGAGGGAGGGAAGGAGAGAGGGGGCAAGGAAAAGTGGTGGGGGGGAGGCAGAGACAAATGTATTTGAAAAAATAAATTAAAATAAAATTAAAAAAGAAAAAGGAAAAAAATAAATATTATTACAGTAAAAAAAAAAAAAAAAGATAGTACTTTGATACAAGATAACATGTCCCATGCCATCATAGCTAAAAAAATTTTTTCAACTCCGTTTCCTTTGACAATGAACTTGGTTTTTGGCAGAAAGGCATTGATGAAAATCTGCTGAAGAAATGAATCAGTTGGTGTTCTGACAGTGCACCAAGCATAAGAAAGACCAAACCTGATGATCTTCTCAGCCCTGTGGCTAACTCCAGGTGGCCATGTATCATTCAAAACTGATTATACTGTTAGTTCTTTCTCTGCAGAATATGTGAGGATTCATCTGAGGAAATGCCTACCACTAAAACTGTAGAGTTTAAGTGTCTGCAACTCCATTTGTCATGTGTTGTCACAGGAAACATGGAGGTTGATCTCAAAGGTAGTAGCCATGACTGTGCCATTGCAAGTGCACGATGCCCCTTCTCTCCGTAAGATGCCAAAATGCTGTAAAACCTAACTTCTTTACTGTCATTGGGTTCCAGAAGCAGAGAATATCAATGAGAGCTTCTAGAACTTACATTTTGTGGTGCCACCACAAGTAAGTAAGAACATGAGCATCAGATCTGTAGACATAAGTAACTACTGCTTGTGCTTCTATGACACTTGTTTAACTTTAGAGACCCTTGATGTCACCCTGAACTGATCACAGATATCAAGTCTTCCTGTTCTGTGGCATTTTTCCTAGATACTATTTTGAAGAACTTATCAAAAAGACCTTAATTTAGTAAAACTCCTTTAGTTTATTAACATTATTTTTGTCTGTTCTGCTGTTAAGAAAATAAAACAAAACCTCTCAAATTTAAAACCACTTACAAAGTCATAAACTAAAATTTCAGTATTGAACTGAAACTCTAGGTGATATATCAAGATCACTATTTGTCCTGGAGTTACAGTGAATGGCTATTTTCAGTTAATGTTAATGATTTTTACATTTATTTGTACCGCCTAATTGTGAAAGAATACCCCAGATGGAACTTAAACCCCACTGAACTCCCATTTGTCCATCAACCAATTACCTAAGACAGATGTTTAAATTAAATTTTCTCCAGTAAAAAATAAAAAAAAAATAACAATAATGATTTCTGAAGAAATTCATACAAATAAAACAGAAGTTACATATTATTCCAGATGAATTTTAGGTATGGCTCTCATGCAAAACCTAAGTTATCTTGAGAATTAAATTTTAAATATTTCCTGTTTCTTTGTCAATTTGACCATCATCTTTCTCTAACCTCTTGTGACTCTTACAAGATCTCTATTATGACCTTTTGATCTGGCCTGGTGGTCCCTGCAGTATTTGACTGGCTGGTTTGATTGGTGCATTCCTCCCTTTATTTAAACAGACATTCAGCAGAGTCAAAGTTGTACCTAGACAGGAGCTCAATGTTAGGGCTCATAGTTTGCACCTTCTGTTCCTTCATCTCAATTTATCAAAGATGTTCTTTCATCTTTCCAAGTTTTACTTATACTCTCATGTCTGCTCAAGTTCAATCCCCACAATGAATTTTGGTACCTACTTTAATTTGTCAAAATCTTTAGCATTAATGTGTGTTTGAGCTTACACCTCATCTCACACAGTTGAACCATTGACTGCTCGGTGATATTTCATGCATGTTTGTCTTGTTTCACCAAATAGTTTGTAAAATACTCTCCAGCAGAGTCAAGACTAAAAACTATGAACCCTGCACAGAACTTGGAAGGGCTCACACTGGTTCAAGGACTGCCATGGATACTCATAACTGGTCTTTCCAGGGCAGTAATTTTTGGTTTTAGTTTTCTGTCCTGGTGTGTGGTTCAGTTCTATATACATTCAGTAAATGCCTCTTTTCCTTCAGTTTGGGAGCTGAAAGTATGGATCTGAACATGATGTGGTCTGTTTCTAACCACTTACAAACTGGGGAGACAGATACATTAAGAGATCATTTATAACATCAATATATAATACACAAGTAGAGCAATAGAATTTGGACAAATGGTGTTGGGGAAACAGAAGTTGGACTTTGAGACTTTGGAAATTCAGGGGAACAATGAGGAAGTTGAACAGATGAAGGGCATTTGAAGGGCATTATAGGAAGAGGAGGCAGTCCTGCAAGCCCAAGTAGTAGTTTTGTACTCAGACATTAGTCCATACAAAGTGCAAGCAGTAGCACTGAGAACAAAATGGATATGCAGCAGTGCTTTGCTTGTAACTTGCTTTTATTGTTTGCTAGTAGATGCAAGACAGGGAGTCCTAGAGGATGTAAATGTAGATGAAATCAGTTCATAGGTTGTGCCTAAGAGGCATTAGAAAGCCACAGCAGGTTTCCATGCAAGGGAGAAGAATGGCCAACATTCCTTTTGTGGATGAGATCAAATAAGCCTATAGACCGGGAGGTGAGTAAAAACATTTTGTTTCCATCCTGGTATGTTTAACTACATATGTTTAGTTGTGTGGTGTGCTCTAAATGCTACCACAGTTTCTCCCCAGCCACTGTGGCTCAGTTGGTTGGGCATTTTCCTACAAACCAAATGGTCTCATTCAATTCCTGGGCTGCGGATTTGGTCCCATGTCAGAGCACGTACAGAAGGCAACTGATGGGTGTTTTCCTCACATGTTGATGTTTTTCTTCCTATCTCTCTCCCTTCCTTCCCCTCTCTCTAAAAAATAAAATAAAATAAATTCAACCATAGTTTCAAACCATTAATAATGAGAATAATGGGTGAAAAACTAGAAGTCACCCAGACAACTCCAGACTACCTACTTCCTCATTTCTTTGTTGACCTCAGATATTCATAATGGCTACTGGCATAACTCAAAAGCACATTCAGAAGAGTGACCCCCCAAACCTCCTGCTGAAAAGGGGACAGGCCTCTGTAAGCCTAGAAGGCAGGATATTCTCATGGCCTCACTACCAACTCTTTGACAAGAATTGGAAGGTTCATCACTTCCTACTTGTGACCATACAGAGCAGCTCTAAAAAGAGGACACCAGAAGGGGCTTGTGACTCCTGAGGCTTAATGTTGCTCCTCGTCTGGACAGAACCCAAAGGTGATAGCCTGTGGAGTTCTTCTATCCCATGGGTTCAGCGAGAGTTGTGCAGTACTCACTGTAGCTAGCGAGGTCTTCCCCCAGCCATCTCACAGTAGGAGGTAAATTATGTGGCCCATTCCTATTTTCTGGACAATCGTCACCAAAGGCTCTGAGCTCTTTGAAGGATGGAGCCTCATTCTGCATGTGTGTCCTCAAGATCAGGCATTTAGGAAATCAGAGTCAGAAATAGAGAACCTTTTGATTATAGAATGGCACAAAGCACTTCTCTCTTAGGCTGAAAGGAGTGGAGTTCCCTGAGTTCTTCTGCTGGCATAACATCTCCTGGATAATGGGGATAATGGGATAAGACTTCCAGCATTCTGTGCCCCCTGGAAACATACTGCCTCATTCCAAATTTGCCCTGTACTCAGAAAAGTACTTGGGCTTGAATGACCTGAGTTTTGACCCAGGCTCCACCAGGAACTTGCTATGCTTCCCTGGGCAATCCACTTAGACCTTAAATATTCCCTGTAAAACAACAAATAATATCTGCCTTGTTTACCTCACATAAGACTTATGAAGATAAAAAATAATATGAAATGTATACTGATGGATTATTATTTTAAAGACATTGTTTCAAGAGTATGAGGAAACTGGAAAGAGAGCGTTAACTTCTCACTATTCTTACGTAAAGGAACTGAGATGTGAATGTAGGCAGTTTGGCATGAAGCTTACACCCCTAATTACTATAGTAAGTCCCTTTAGAGATACCTGCAGAAATACTTAGATATAAAATGGAATTCCATCTCCTGAACTGGCTGTGTCCTATATTCAATATGTAAGTAAAAATTATGTATTGTAAATATTACTTAAAAACAACTTAAGTAGACATTAAAGCTTTTCCTTCTTTCCTCCTTCCCTCCCTCCCTTCCATCCTTCCTTCTTTTTCTCTTCCTTTTTTTCCCTCTTTTACAGCCAAGTACATATATTTACATTTATGTAATTAAACAGAACCTTGCATTTTAAAGGTTTAAAATTCTATTTACATGCAAGTCTTAGCATTATGTAGTTGCTATGAATTGAATTGTGTTCCCTAAAATTCATATATTGAAGCCCTAGCCCCATTGTGACTATATTTGGGGACAAGGCTTTTAAGAAAGTAATTAAGGTTACATCAGATCATAAGGATGGGGCCCTGATCCAATAAAGCTGGTGTCTTTATAAGAAGAGGAAGAGATACCAGGGATGTGCATACACAGGAAATAGCATGTGAGGACACAATGAGAAGGTGGCTATGTGCAAGCCAATGAAAGAGGAACCAGACCAAGGCCTTGACCCTGAACTTCCAGGCACCACTTTTATTTTCGTGATAAAATAAATTTCTGTTGTTTAAGTTACCCAGTCTGTGGTACCTTGTTATGGCAGCCTGAGCTGACTAAGATGGTAGAAATATGCCTAATGTGCTGCCTTGATTTTTACTGACTTGGCTCCAAGTATCACTTCTTTTCTAGAGTCAATTTTTTTTTTTCAGAACAAGAATGGAGCGATCTCTTTGTTGATGCTGCCACTGCCATATGTCTCCAAAGTCTGGGCCTGCACAGCAAGGCTGTGTGCCACTATATGGGGCTACGCATGGGAGGAGTGCCATGCCTCTAGGGATAGGTGAAATGCTGACCTGGAAGCATTGGCAGCATCTGTTCAACTGTAAACACCTTTCCTTCCCAGGCCACTCTTTTATGCACACAGCCTATTTCTTGAAGGGGGCACTGGTAGAGAGGGAATTTGGTGGTTCAAACCTGGCAGCCGCAGGAGATGGCAAACACAGGGTGACTGTATGGGGTTTATCTAGCGCTACCCTCCTGCAAATCCACTTCATGTTTGGAGGCCATGCTGGAGTAGTCAAGGAAAAACTAGAAAAAGAAAAAGTAAAGGATGGCTTCAAGAAAATCAGCATCTGGACAATCCGTGAAGACTGAGAAGAAAGGAGCTGTGTCAGGTCCAGGCATTCACTGGGGGCTAGAATCATGGCTAGTGCATCGTAGGTGTTCAGATGTACACCTAATGAACTAATGAAGGCATGAATGAAAAGGGCATGTATTTCTCATTGATTCCATTAGCATAGTTTCAGCATAATCTGTGTGTGCTGGATCATGAGATCGGTGGGGAAAATACCCAGTTGGGGGTTTTTATGACAGTGACTATGTCTGGTCCTGGAGAGAATAATGGTGAAGGGGAAAAACCATCAAGAGGTGACACACTAGGATGTGTTCAGAAGCTCCACTCACACTCCTAACACCTCCACCAACAAAGCAAGCACACGAAGACCCATGAGGCAGGGAGGAGGAAAAAAAGGAGAAATTCTTGCAGAAATACCCAGATCACATGGGCTACAGGTTACCCCCTACCTTGTTGAAGGGAAAGGAAAGTGTTTTCCTCAGAGTTGAGGAGACTAGGAAGTGAAAACAATACACCTCCATTTGGCTCCATGACAAACCCATCTGAGTTCTTTGGGGGTGGAGTTAGCCATCTCTTTGATATGTGTGAGTGGGGTTGTGACATTTGAGTTGAATGAGACAGTGTGGTTCAGAGACAGGTGAAGATTATTGGAGTTTCTTTCTTTAGGAACCAGAAGACAATTACAGACACATCTATGGAGCTTGGGTTTATCTGTCTTGCCCAGAAAAACTCTTTCCCATGATGAAACCACACATGTCGGTTCTTCTCTGCTAAGCAAGTACGAGTATGTCCACTTTGAATAATGAGATAGTTTTAAATCTCTACTTGTTTTCTTACTTTTCATCTCTGGTACTTCTTTGATTTTCTTTAGGGTTTAGGGTTTGTCTCTTCTGTTTTTCACATTGAAAGGAAGTAATTTGAAGTATAAAAGAAAAATAAAGTAGCAGGATAGTAACTCTGAATTTTAACTATTTTTAAAGCTGCTTGCAAAACCTCGGCCTTCTAGAAAGGACTGTATTAGTGAAATCTGTTAATTATTTTAAGAGAAAAGCCTTATTTTGTGAAATATAAAGTATCATTTTCTCTATCCCTTCTTCCTAACTTATATTTAGTGGTTAGAAAACTGCTAGAAACCTGTGATTTTAATATTTCAAAACACTACTCTGCAATTATTGGGCAGTTAGGACACCAGTTGTCTGCCACAATCTTGTCCGCAGCCCCAATAGCTGTGAGAATTTATTTTTCTAGAAAAATACAGTAATTCATCAGTGCCAGGCACAGACAGGAAAACAGCTGGTCTGCAAATGTGCAAATCAGAAATACCTAATTTTGCATTTCAACTTGAACGAATGATGGAAAATAATTATACCCCAAGTGCCAATTCAGTTTAAGTCAAGCAGAAATGTTATTGAAGGAAATTATTTGGTGAAAGCTGTTGAATCATCAAGAATGGAGCCTTGGAGCTCTGATGGTGATTCTGAGATGGTGATGGGTCCCATCAGATAGAGGAGGACAGAGGTCAAGTATTATAAACTATGGAATTGCATAAAGTATTATGCAATTAAAAGTCACATCTAATCTTTTAAAAAGTGATCTCTCCTGAGTTGTTTTATCATTCTGAGGAAAGAATTTGTTTTTTGTTTTGTTTTGTTTTAAACCAGTCTCCAAATGCCAAACTTTTAAAACTAGGAAACTGAAGTTGAAGTTTCATAGAAAGGATATTCAAAAAAGAGAATACAATACTGGGTCAGATGAAGAATAGATAAAATCAGCCCTGAAGGGAGTTCATGTATTCATTGCCCAAGTAAGTTTATGCACATGTCAGATGCAGTATTAGGTCCTGGACATTCAGTGCTGAGATATCTCCTGTCTTCATGGCATTACTCTCCAGTGAGAGTTAATAAACAAGGAAATAATCAAGTAGATAATTCTATTCCAGATCATAATTAGTGCTATGAAAAAATAAATATGATGGTGATATAGAAAGTGTATCAATTATCTTTTGCTGCATAACAAACAATCACAATATCTCAGTGACATACAAAAATCATCATTTCTTGCTCACTCATATATCTAGGGGCATAGAAGTACAGATTTCTGCCCAAGCATGGGGTATGGCAGGGGTACTGATATAAAACACTGCTGCAAGGGAGCCACAAATGAGACCATTCAAGATCATCAGAAAAACTAGAAAAATGCTTTATGTGGTATAATATTGGAAGATCTCCCTGAGGAGAGGACCTTTAAACTGAAACTGGAGGGAAAGGAAACAGCCAGTCATGCTGAAAATCAGGGGATGAGTTCATCTCACAGGAATTGCAAAAGATCTTAGATAATAAAAAAGGCTTACCTATTACAATGGTGTGAAAAGAAGCACAGTGGACGTTGGGGGCAATATGAGAGCAAGTGGAAAGGAAGGAGTTGGGGTCATGTAGGTCTTGGTAAGGAATTTTAATTTCATTTTCAGTGCTATGGATTATAAGTGTCTTAAAGCACTTGAAGTAGGGGATTGTATGAGAGGAATTATGTCTTTCAAAGATCTCTATGCAAAATGTATGGTAAAGGAGAAAGAAAGGTAACAGAGAATCCTTAGAATGCTGTGGCCCTCCATGATCTGGGGTAGAGGTGGCAGAGGCTGAGGCTTCTCTCAGTGGAGATGTCAGTGGAAATGGTGGAAGGGATGGATTAATGTTCGTTTCAGAGATAAAACAGTGGGATTTGCTGATGAAATGGATGTGGACTATGATGGAGGCAGGAAAATCAAGGATTTCTCTTGGGTTCTTACATTGATCAGCTGGATAGGTTGTAGTGACATTTACTGAAATGAAATAAATAGGTTAGGATGTGTTTTGGGGAAAGAGTTAATGGACACTTTATACATGTTATGTTTAAGATTCCTGTTATAGTTTGAATTGTGTCCCTTAAAAAGATACATTGCAGTCCTTGCCCCCAGTAAACTTGGTGTGTGGCTTTATTTGGAAATTGGATCATTGCAAATATAATTAGTTAAGATTAGGTCACACTGATGTAGTTGGGCCCTAATTCAATATGCCTGGTATCCTTATAAGAAGACAGAAGAGACATGAAGACACAAATACACATAAACTCATAGATACACACTGCTGCACACACTGAGAGAATACTATGTTATGACTGAGGTATAAATTGCAGTGATCCATATGCAAGACAAAGAATACTAAGGATTGCCTGCCTTCACCAGAAGCTGGAAGAGGCAAAGAATTATTCCCCCCTAGAACCTTCAGAGAGATCATGACCCAGCTGACATCTTGATTATGGACTTCTAGTCTCCAGGATTATGAGACACTACATTTCTGTTGTTTCAAGCCACCCAGCTTTGTAGTACTTTTTTATGGCAGCCAAAGAAGCTAATACAATTCCTAAGTAGGTGGTTTGATACAAATCTGTCTGAGCAGAGAAAGAGGTCTGACTCTGAGGATGAAAAGAATGTCCCAGGAGAATGTTCCAGGCAGAGTAAGGAACATTTATATTTGTAACATGACACTATGTCATTTATACTTAGGCATTCTGCAAGGTAACTACCATGATCACTGACAAAATAAATAGATATAAACTTTTATAGCATGCTTTCCATCCTTTGTAATGATTCAAATAGATATTGCATGATTCTATTACATCCAGAGAATGTAAATAAAAAGCATTCATATTTTAATAATGATTGTTTACTTGTAATGAAATGCATTATGATGAGAATATTTGCACTTGTTTAGAGTATTAAAAATACCATTCATTTTCAGAAGTATAAGAGACAATAGAGGTTATCTCTAGAGGAACTGTCTCTTCTTAATGCTTGTTTCCTCCATTACGATGAATAGATCACTCAATTTCCACTTGAATACTTTCAGTAAGATAAGAACTCATTGACTTCCAGGGTAGCATATCTATTTGACATTTGGAAATTTTGGCCTAAGCAAAAACATGTCTTTTGGTGACTTCACCAACTTCCCTTAATTATGTCCTTTGAAAAATCTCAAAATTAAATTTCATCTCTTGTCACCGGGAAACCCATTCCAACAAGTGAATGCCATGACTGCTTTCAGGTTAGAATCCATGCTGGGTATTCCTGGCTCTTCAGTTTGAGTTTGTTTCTGGCTGCCACCAACTATGTGGTTTCCCCAACTCTCCTCCAGCTTGCCAGCATCTCTCCCAGCTCCATGTTTAAACACCAGCATTCAGGTCAGAATGTCCATGTTAAAAGTCAAAATGAGGGAAAAGGAAATGACAAAAGGCTTTGAGCATGAAAAGATGAACATCTGCCAACTATAACCTTAAGAAGAAAAAGTGAAATAAATATATAAACTCTATATGCATGTGGACAAAAATGGGAAGGAAATGGCCCTCCAATTAAAATGCATTCTGTCTCTTGATATTGGACTTATAATTAAATGTGATCTCTTTAATACAACGTCTGTTCTTACACACTTTTCCTTTTACCTTTTCTAGGGCTTGATTCATAAGTGTGGCTTTTGTGTTCCTTTCTTCTATACCTGCTCATATTCACATATACCTTGCTACTTATTTTTGATGAACTAACTACATTTCCCTGGCCCTCCTTTCTTTTTTCTTTTTAATTAATTATTTTTTCAAATACATTTGTCTCTGCCTCCCCCCCACCACTTTCCCTTGCCCCTCCCTCCCTCTCTTCCTCCCTCAACTCTTCCCCTTTGGTTTTGTCCATGAGACCTTGCTGTATGTTCCTTGACTTTCCCCTTCCCTTCCTTTACCCCCGCTTCCCCCCTTCCCTCTTGTCTCTGTTGGTTTCTTTTCCTTGCAGTGTTGCTGGTCTTATTTTCCTTGCATCTTTGTATTGTTGGTTAGGTTCCGCTTATAGGTGAGATCATATGGTATTTGTCTTTTGCCCCCTGGCTTATTTCGCTTAGCATAATGCTCTCGAGTTCCATCCATGCTGTCGCGAAGTTTTTCCTTTCTGCTGCGTAGTATTCCATTGTGTAAATGTACCATAGTTTTTTGATCCAATCATCTACTGATGGGCATTTGGGTTGCTTCCAACATTTGGCTATTGTCAATTGTGCTGCTATGAACATTGGGGTGCATAGGTTCTTTTGAATTGGCGTTTTGGTGTTCTCAGGGTATAGTCCCAGCAGGGGAATCACTGGATCAAAAGGCAGTTCCATTTTCAGCTTTCTGAGGAAATTCCACACTGCTTTCTACAGTGGCTGCACCAGTCTGCATTCCCACCAACAGTGTACTAGGGTTCCCTTTTCTCCACAGCCTCGCCAGCACCTGTTGTTTGTGGATCTGTTTATGATGGCCATTCTGACCGGTGTGAGGTGGTACCTCATGGTGGTTTTGATCTGCATTTCTCTGATGGCTAGTGATGCTGAGCATCCTTTCAAATGTCTCTGGGCCCTCTGTATCTCCTCCTTGGAAAAGCGTCTGCCCAGGTCCTTTGCCCATTTTTGGATTGGATCATTTGTCTTCTTGGAGTGGAGTTGAGTGAGTTCTTTATATATCTTGGAGATCAAACCTCTATCTGATGTATCGTTAGCGAATATATTTTCCCATATGGTTGGCTCCCTTTTCATTTTGCTGATGTTTTCTTCAGCTGTGCAGAAGCTTCTTATTTTGATGAGGTCGCACGTGTTTATTCTTTCCTTTATGTCCCTTGCTTTAGGAGACATATGAGTGAAAAAATTGGTGCCTGGGATATCTGAGAGTTTCCTGCCAATGTTCTCCTCTAGGACTTTGATGGTGTTGCAACTTATATTTAAGTCTTTTATCCATCTTGAGTTTATTTTTGTGTGTGGTGTCAGGTGATGATCCCATTTCAATTTTTTGCATGTAGCCATCCAGCTCTCCCAGCACCATTTGTTGAAGAGGCTATCCTGCCGGGCCTGGGAGCGCGATCAAGGAGCCGGCTTGAGAGTGCAGAGCGATCCACAGAAATAGTGGATCCCTGGCCGAAGGGGTCACAGAGCTTCCCAAAGCAGGAGTCAGACAGACAGTAGACTCCTGGATGGCTCAAACAAACGACCCAAGGTCATATAGGGTCAACAATTGACATCATCAGAGGGAGGCCCAGAAAGAAAAGTGAAGGTGGGGGGTGGGGGGAGGAATAAATAAATAAATAAAAGACCCTCTTACTACCATAGAAGTTTAATCCTTTCTGTTAAGTGCTTTGGCGCCCAAGTTCTTGCAGAGATTCCCCAGCATTCACACTCTCTCCTGGTCCTTGAATTGTCTGGGCTTTTGTTTGTTTGTTTAATGCTCTCTCCCAATATTGTGCATCTGGATCCTGTCCTTTATGCTCACTACAGCTTCCATTCTTCCTTTATTCTGTCTTATGCCTATTTATTTTATTGTACTTTCTATACCCTCACTGTTACTATCCATCTATCCCTATCTATCCCATTATTATGATCATATCCAATGCTATCCTTTCTGGCTCATGCCAGCTCCCCTATCTCTATTTCTTTCCTGTGAGAATACAGCTTCCTAAAGAGTAATCAAAGCCTCCTTTCTTTCCTCTTGTCCATGGTCCTGGTTCTATTTGCTACATCAAGGCACACACATGGGTTAATAAAAATTGTCCATTGTGCTTGTTGATTTTGGTAGATAATAATGACAGGGACAGAGGTGAAAAAAGGAACTGAGGTAAGGATGGAAAGGAAGTGCAAGGCAAGAGGAAAGAGGAAGGGTGTCACCAGAACTGCCCAGATCTAATTCTAATTGATCTAATTAGCTAATTAGCTAATAAGCTAATTCTTATTGATGGGGAGCCAATTTTCAATTATCAAGTTGTGGTTGAAACAAGGAAGCATCACAAGATAGTAGGAAGGGTTTACATTTTCAAAACAGTATTTAAAATATGAAGTTGAATATACATGTACCTGTAATCAATTCTAATTTAACCTGTCTTAAAGGGTTTGTGTGTGTTTTGCTGGGCTTTAATTTTCCATGAGAATTTGAGTCTGCCATAGAAGGCCATGCAAACAAACGGAAATGAAATGTACATACCAGGACTGTAAGAGCTTGTTCTGTTCTGTAATTTAGGGTACATAGGAATTATGCCCCTCTCTCCTCCAGGTCAAATAACCAAGTAAATAAGATGGGAAACTGGGAAATCTTTATTGCCAAAGGACATTATTATTTTTTTTTTGATGTCTTGATGAAATCAGAGAGGTGTGCTGATGCCTGGCCTCTGAGGAATGGGAGGAAGGGCCCAAGTTTCTGTCATTTGGATTTATAGCAACACCTGTCAGGTATCTCCAGACTGCTAATGCCAGCAGCCACTGTGGGTTTCATTAGGGACTGAGTACATGGTCATTATATTCATGACCTTCCAAAAAACCCATCATTTACCTTTTAGTCTCTCTGGGTTTCTTAGCTTACTTTCAGTGCTCTCAAAGTCGCATTAGCTCTGTTGTATCACTTTTATAAAACTTGGAGAATTTTGGAAATTTGCATATTTGAATGACATCTATTTTAGGAGAAATAACATATTTGAGGGTTGAAACAGTACAGTCTCTGGCACAATTCAGCTATGAAAATCTGCTTGACATGTTTCACCTAAGTGGAGGATTTTCTGTATCACCACTTTAAAAGGATCATTTCATTTCTGATTAGGGCTCACATCAGACCACCCACATGGACTGCAAGGTTCCTAACAAATGTTGCATCCCATTGTTCATCCTTAGATGGTTAGTTCTGGAAAATTGATAGAGGCAGCAGCTGCTCCATCTGCGTTATTCACAACCTCTCAAATTGCTTAAAAATTCAGATTTTTCTGATATGTAGATGATTTTGAATTAGTCATTAAAGTATAAAAGAATGCTAAAATCAAAATCAACTGTTGATGAATCCTTATCATTTCCTTATTACTGCTGTAACAAATTACCTCAAATTTAGTGTCTTAAAACACCACAAATATATTATCTTACAGTTATGCGGTCAGAAGTCTGAAATGGGCTAATGTGAAGGACTTCAGTTCTTAATGGAGGGTTGGGAAGGAATTCATTTTCTTGTAATTTCCAGCTTCTAGAAGCTCCCAGGGCATTCCTTGACCCATGCTCCTTTCGGTCTTCAAAGCTAGCAATGGTTGAGTCTTTCCAACCATTCAATGGATGAAGCCATACCTCTCCTGCCTCCATCTTTCCCTTCCAAGGACACTTTGTGATTACATCAGCTCCAGATGGACAATCCAAGATCATCTTTTATCTCAAAACCCTTAACTTAGTCACACCAGCAATGTCCTTTTTTTTTTCCATTTAAGGAAATGTATTCTCAGGTTCTGGGGATTAGGGCTTAGACATCTTTGAGGGTCATTATTCTCCCCAAAATATTTCAAATGGATAAAGAAGTAAAATATTTAATCAGAAAACTTACAATATCTGAATAACCTAATATTTTAAAAGAATGCTTTGATAACTAGTGTCAATGTAAGGTAAAACCAAATGGCACATTGGTTTACAGACCAATGGGAATGTAAAAATAAAAAAAAATCAACCTAAATTACCACCTGAGCTGACATCCCCTGAGTGTGCAATGAAAGTCAGAAATTTACATTTAAATTGCCCACACAAGTATTTACATCTATTTAATTATTAAATAGAAATTAAACTTAATTAAAAGTTAGAATCTAGAGTAGCGTAATAGACTTTTCACAGTGTCTGAGGAGATTAGATATGAGGTAAACAAGGACTGAGTGGCTGTAAGTATCATAAGTGCTGGGGATGTAGACAATTCCTGTACATTTAGTTTATGGACATGCTGTACTTGATAAAAAATGTGCTCATTAACCATGTGGGTAGATGCTTTAGATGACATCTAGATGTCATAATGGAGCACTTAAGGAAGTTAAAGAGGATACTGAAAATGGTTTTCTGAAGTTATAAAAAACACTCATGCAGGTTTATATGCCTTTGAAAATATTTTACCTTCAAGAATAGAGCACAACCTGCTAACTTCTCCCCTAAACCTTATTTTCGATTTGCAAAGGGATAAGAACAGTGGAATCATTGGCAATCTGCCTGTTTTCAATTATATACATGTTTATATTTAAGTTTCTTGGTGATGCAAGATATAAGGATTGTGGATTTAGTTTTTCTTGGGAATGTAAGTCAAAGAGCACCTAACTGCTTTCTTTTCTTTTCTTTTCTTTTTCTTTGTCTGGCTGTTTTTCCTAAGGCAATAGAATGGGCTATCTAGGCTGTGAATCTCACTTATGAAAGTATAGCACTTGAGTGATAGAAAGGAAATATGAATGCCCATTGCAAAATCTTATTTCTGTTTAAAATAGAATTCTAATTCTGTTGTATATGAGTATTGAAGTAAAATTATCTAACATATTTAACACATAAATATTGTCCTACTATGTGCAATAATAAGGTCTTCATTAACTATGGGGAGGAAATATTTAAATGTATTAAGTTTACATATACTACAAAAGGAAAGAGGTTAGCATGTGATTATCTCTTGATTTATGTAAGAGAAAAAAGTCAAACTCCAACATAGTAGATTTCAGTTGCCAGGAGAGATTAGTTTGATTCTGATATTTATAACCTTAACTCCATTACATTGTTCAATTGTTGGTAGTATAATTTAATTAAGACCCTTTTTAAAAGTATAGTTATAGGAAACAAAGATCAAATTGTAAACAGATTCATGTCAAATAGATGAATAAATAAAGAAATAAAAGATTTAGCCTTGGCCAGGTTGCCCAGGTGGTTAGAGCATTGTTCCAATATGCCAAGGTTGTGGGTTTGATCCATGGTCATGGCACATATAAGAATCAACCAATGAATGAATGCCTAAATGAATGGGACAACAAGTTGATGTTTCCCTCTCTCTCTCTAAAATGAATGAATGAATAAATGAATGAATGAATATTTAATTTGAAAATTAAAATGTTTTAAAGAGAAAAAATGTATTTTAAAAGTTTCTAAGTCCTGCATCCTTTTAGTCTATTAGGAGGCTTCTTGCATGTTATGACTAAAGGACTTGAGGCAAGAGCTTATAGACAGGGGCCATGCTTTGCCTGTTTTGTGTTGTTTTTTTCACACTACATAGCACAGAGTCTTGTCTATTGTAAATGTGCAATGAACAGATGCTGAATGAACAAATAAATTCGACGCATTTAAAAACTAACCTACTTAAAATAACCCAAGACTCACCCAAAGCCAAAAAACAAAAAACAAAAACAAAACTAACCTAACCTGATATTCAGCTATTTGTCTATTCAATAGGAATATGTTCACAATATAATTATTTAAAAAAAATATTTACTGGACTTCTTAGGATCAAATCTTCTTTAGAAAAAGTATACAAATACATAAAAGATAGACAGGAACCCCAACCTCATGGCAGTTACCATAAGGCAAAATAATAGCCAGTATATTTAGATTCTTATATTAGTTAAGGACCGACAAATGTCCATTTACAGTTTTTTGCTCATTTTCTCAAAGCTGCACAGTCCAAGTTCATGAGTTTTTCAGAGAAAACAGAGGTAGAGAATAAATGAGGGTTAGTGAATAAAGACACTTTGAATCAGTGACTTGATCCATGTGCACTTTGAGTGAATATGCATTTCTTTGGTGCATTTATATCCCCAGAGATATTATGGATATGTGAAGTGTGTGGAGTCAGAATTTTGCTTCCAGAGGATTGTGTAATTAGGTGTCTATAATTCCTGAGTTTTGTAGAGCACGTTATCCTTCTCAGGTAATTTTATGAACATGAAATCACTATCTTGCAAGTACCTTGGGGAGTACTCAGGCAGCATTTCGAATAGCTCAATTTTACAACTTTCAAAACCAAAGTGTAGAGTAATGATCTCTTTGAGGGCCTTTATTTCCCTCTGGTTTGTGTGTTACTCAAACTCACTTTCTGCCTATAGCATTAGCACAATGCTGTCACCTGGTAGGTATCTGGTACATATTTATGAATTAAAGCTACAGGGCACTTTGAAATGTGTTTTTGTTTAGGGATCTATTGATTAAAAAATCATGAAGATGTAGAAGTTCCTTCATAATGTCTTCTTTCCATGCAATGCCTACATGTATTCATAAGGTTGCCTTAAAAAGTACCAAAGAGTATGTGGCTTAAACAACAGAAATTTCTTCCTCACAGTTCTGGAGGCTGGAAATCTGAGATCAATGTATTGGCAGGGTTGGTCTCTTCTGAGGCCCTTTTTGGTGGCATATAGATGGCCATCTTCTCCCTGTGTCCTCACATGGTCTTCCCTCTATGTGTGTCTGTGTCCTGATCGGCTCTTAGAAGGACACCAATCATACTAGATAAGACCCACTCATGGGACATCATTTTATGAAGCATTATCTCTTTATAAACCCTACCTCCAAACACAGTTAATCTGAAATACTGGGGATTAGGACTTCAACATAAGAATTTGAAGAGGAAACAACTCAGCCCATAACACAACACATTTCTGCAGTGCCCCACTTATTATTAGTCTGTATGAATACAAAGAAGTGTAAAAATCTTTAAAAATTAAGACTGACACACACTTCTACAGTCTGCTTTGACCAGTCTACTTGTTGAGCCATTACATGGAACTTTATGCACAGTAGTTCAGCTCACTGTGGAATTACAGAGAACCAGAGGAGTTTTTACAAAAAACCCATTACCTGACTCAACGGAGATCAGTGTAAGGTCCCCACATAGCTTTCATGAACAGTAGCCTCCGTGAAGTCCCACACACTTCAGAGACACCCCAGTTAGCCAAATATTATTTAATAAGAACCCTTGCCATACATTGCCCACTTAAAGAACAGCTGCCCCTTAAGAACACCCAAACACAATTTCTGTTTTGAGGCAATCTTTGATTTTATGTGGCAAAAGAAAAAATTACAGAGATTCTGAAGGATTTGGACAAAATCACATAAGTAGTTATGTGGCAAATTTAATTCTCAACACAGTTGAAGGGATAATATAAGAAGATAATAAAAACAATTATTATTGAGTGGGAAGGCTTTTATGCCTATTTCTCTATTAAATTAATTAGCTGAGAGGTTTATTATTGTCCAAAGCAGGAGGGCTCCAAAATATTTATAATTTTTAATTAAGTTTGTGGAGAGCAGCACACATGTCTTTGAGCCTTAAGCTTTCCCAACACCTTGTCATCCCCTCTACCCTTAAATCAACTAGCTGACCCCTCACCCCCTTGGAAACATGAGTACTTCCAGTACCTGGACTGTATGTTGTTTACCTTGGTCACCATAACAACTGTTATAATACTGACATGTATATAACATGCAGACAGTAAATGTTAGAATGGATGAGGTGATGAGTAAGAGATATGCAAATGATAGAACTGTGGACTATAAAAGTGATTTGGGATCCATAAGTTCAGAGCTAGAAGTCTATCAGTTACTGAGGGTCAAAAGCCAGGATATGTAGCTGACGCCAGAAAACCCAGTAAAGAATGGGGTTCAGTGGAATGCTAAAGACAGATGGTCATAGGCAAGCAATTGAGGAACCAGGGAAGTCATCATTGGACTATAATATGTTCAGGTGGCCAGGAAGAGACGCAGTCATAAGACTTAACTAGCTGCTGATTGCATGAATTAATTCAGATGAAAGCATGTGTTTGGGATTTGTTTTGATGTTTCTTGGATAGGCACAACCTGATGCTGTGGTATGGTTGGCCTATTTTCAATGCAGAGGCAGTATCTTGGGTGATTAGCACAAGGCCACGGCTGTGGATAGCATGGATATTACAGGCACAGAAGGCAACGGTAGTGTGATCAATTTCTAGATGATCTGACAGAAAGATTCCTTTTTTGTTTGTTTGTTTAAGGGGAACTTTATAAATTCAGAGAGTTTGATGTCCACCGACTGATTACAAGGAAAACTGTTGCTAAAGGGAATCTCAGGTTTATATATTTCTCTCTATATACATGTATTGCCCCTTTGTCAAATACACATTGCATCTTCTAAATGAGGAGGAATGTATGCCCTCTGAAGGCAGTCAGAAACCAGTGGCATTCTGCCTATCTTAAGTTGGTGGGGCTGAGGAGCATATTTTTACATTTACTCATGTATTTATTATTGCTGTGTTCCTCATTCCATCCAGTAGATCTGAGTTGCCAGTCAGTGTGATTTTCCTTTTATGAGGAACATTTAGTACCCTTAGAGCACATGTTTGTTGGTCGTGAATCCTCTTAATTTTTGTTTGTCCAAAAATGTTTTCATGTTTGCCTTCATTTTTTATTGTACTTTTTCTATTACCATTTCTCCCTCTACCTCCTGCAAACACCACACTGTTGTCCATGTCCATTAGTTCTTTTTCCTTTTTACTTGATCCCTCTACCCCCTACCTCCAACCCCTTAGCTGTCATACTGCTCTCTATTAGTCTGTCTCTGTTTTTCCTGTTAAGCTTGTTCACTAGATCCACATATGAATGAAATCATATGGTATTTGTATTTTTCTGACTGGCTTCTTTCACTTAGCATAGTGTTCTCCAGGTCCATCCCTGCTGCCACAAAGGGTAAAATTTTCTTCTTTTTTTATGGCCAAGTAATATTCCATTGTATAAATGCCCCATAGTTGTTTTATTCACTCATCTACTGATGGATACTTGAGTTGATTCCATATCTTGGCAATCGTAAATAAGGCTGCAGTGAACATAGGGGTTCTTATGTTCTTTCAAATCAGTATTTTGGGTTTCTTTGGATAAATTCTCAGAAGTGGAATCACCTCACACCAATTAAAATGGTTATCATCAATAAATCAACAAACAATAAGTGATGGTGAGAGTGTAGAGAAAGGGGAATGCTTTTGCACTGTTGGTGGGAATACAGATTGGTGCAGCTACTGTGGAAAACGGTATGGAAATACCTCAAAATTTTTTTTAAAAAATTAAAAATGGAACTGCCTTATGCCTTCATTTTTGAAAGATAGGTTCATTAGATACAGAATTTTTGGTCAAAAAAAATTTCCCTCTCTATTCTTTCAGCACAATAAATATATTATTATAATATCTTTTGGCTTTCTAAGATTTTTATGGTGTGAGTCATAAATTTTGTCATTGTTCATCTTTAATGTGCTATTTTTCTCTGGTCCCTTTATTTTTTTTCCTTTATCTTACACTTTCAGTAGTTTGACTATGATGTATTCTAGAGGTATTTCTCTTTGAGCTTATTATGCTTGGGGTTCCTTGAGATTCTTATTTCTCTAGAAGAGGTGAGAATTGACTGTAAAGACCATGAAAAATATTTTGGGCCATGTAAACATTCTAGATCTTGTCGTGGTAGCTTCACAGATGCAAACATTTTCCAAAACTCATTGAATTTTGCACTGCATTTCTGTATAAATAATACATATATATACATTCATGCATAAATGCATAAAGTGACTATATTTATGCATTTCACTTTATTCAAACTAGACAAGTGACTTAAAGCTTTTATGTTAAGAAAAAGTGTAACCTATGCAAGCTAGATGTATTAATATTCCTTAATAAATGGGTGTATGATGACTAATCCTGAAACTCAATTTACCATTTTGTTTCTGAGGACACTTTCAAAATCTCTGCACACGTTTTTATTTTCTAAATTATGTAAGTTCTGGTTAAGATAAAAAAACAGGTAAAGTTATTAAAACATATACTTTAAGGTTATTTTGGACTTTTAGTGCAGAATCTTCATGCTAAGAATATACTCGAGTCAAATAACAGATAAAACTGAAAGGGAAGTATCTTAAGATTTGGAGTGTGTATGCATGTGTGTGAGAGAAAGAGACAGAGAAAGAATGGGAAAGAGATGAAGGAAGAGGATGAATGAACTTGAAGATGATGGGAAGGAGGGATTTGTGAACTTGGCTGCTCTATTTCATTCTAGATGTAGGTGTGTGAATGCAAATCCACTAAGCTAATACCAGGTACCTTTTTTATCTCCATGCATCTAACTCTGAGGAGACAAGTTTTGCCTATTTCTTTCCCTGCCATATGCTACTATCCTGCTTCCTTTAAGCTTCTACCCTGGTGAAGAATAAAGAGTTTATGTTGTATTATCCATGTGGCTGTGTTAACAGCTGTAAATTACCTATGACTTATTAGGTTCACTGTTACATTTCATTCATTTGTTTGTTCATTTAACCAATATTTATTGTGTCCTAAGTACCTGCTAAGCACTTTTCTGTACGTTGGAAATATAGTTATAACCAGGCAGGACAAAATGGGCCCTTGTACTTGTGAAACTTACATTTGAAAGAGACAGATGTTAAAAAAATAAATAAATAAAATGAGGTAATTGCAAACAGTGAGGTGTACAGAACAGGATAATATGATAAGGAGCACCTGTAAAATGGTGTCTCTTTTGGCTTTGATGACAAAGGAAGTTCCAAACATCTAAACTTCTGATTTGAGACCTGAACAAAAGGAAGGAGAGAGGCATGTACAATCTAAAAAGAGAAATCGCAGTGTCTTTTTGCCAGTTTCACAGATAAACAAAAAATACCACTGTAGCAAATGATAAAAAAATAAATTAAAAAGCTGGATTTTAAAAATCTGCTAGGCTCTCTCTAGGGAGAGAAATTGAGAATAATAGATGCCTTTTAACGGAGACCGCCCCCTCCTTTGCAGATTAGTCACTCACCTGTTGCTTGTGAGCACAAACAACAAACAGAAGGCAGTGCTGGCTGGCAACTGCCCCACATGGTTCCCCAGCCTGAGGAGGAAGCTCAGGGTTAGAGAGAATAAATATAGCAGGTCACAAGGCTGTTAATCATAGTAACCTGGTACATGTTCCCTGGGTGGGGAGAGGGAACAAGATAATGATACACAAAGTCTCTCCTGATGAGCTAGCAAGGACAGAAAGACTCCTGGCCAACTCAGCTGAGAATCCCATGACAATGGAAAAGCAGATGTAAAACAAAACTTGATGAATGTAGTGAGCATCTGGAAGCACTACTGACAGCCCCTAATGTACACTTGCCTTTGATGAGCACCACACGCAGGTGTGTAGTGATACCCCAGCATCCAAGGTTCTGCAGCTCCATTGATGTAAAGCTGAAGGGAGAAACTCCTTCTTTATGTAGCTATTAATTCCTGACACTCAATAAATGGAGAACTAAATTTCTTGAAAAAAGAAGTGAAAAAACAAAGAGAAAGACAAAGTTATGTGGAGTATAAGAGAATGATGTGCAGCAGGGTAGACATTTTTCAGAGTCAAACTCATTGCTTTTCTAGAGGAATTGCAGGATAACTGTGCAGGAGACATCTAAAGCTAATTGCTGGAAGAATGCTCCATGGGGAATAAGCCTGCCTTGGAGGGGAATGGACTCAATAACCTAATTGTTTTCTACCATTCATTACCATTTGTAGGTCCCTTGGTACAGAATTTGGCGAACTGGCCTAGTAAAATAACAAGAAATATGAGGACTTCTTGTTGGCTTGATGCAAAATGTTCCTGCCAACATGTATTGAGATCAGTACACAAGAACCACCTTTTCTCATTTATGTGATTTTTATTTATTATTAGCTCCTTTCAGTAACCATTTAATGAGGTCTCTCATGTGTTGAGTGCTGCGCTAGGCACTTGGGAGTGTATAGAGAGGTGTGATATTTGGCTCCTACCTTCAAGAAACTTACAGTCTGGTCAGCCTTAGGAAATGCACAAATCAATTTCCTCAAGCGATGCGTTGGACAGGATTTTCCTCTGACAAAATTGTGTGTTGAATGCAGTGAGTTCAGGGAAAGAAGTTTTAGAAGCGTGCTTTTTCCTTTCTTGAATGATCAATTATTAAGATAACTGCAGTTCACAGAACAAAGACCCATTAACCTCAAAATTTAAAAAAAAAATAATCTTACCTTCTGATTCTGACAACATGATCAGGAGAACAGATTTTTCTTGTGCATTTTGTGTTTATTTTGTATTTTCTCTTTTCCACATCCTAGCTAAACTCCCTAAGACACATAGACTGAAAGTAAATGTATGGACATAAAACCATTATCTCTCATATTTTTAATTGTCTAAAAATGACTAGGGCTTTTTATTATTGAATGGCTACTCCCTGATATAGATGAGTTGCTCTGTGATTTGTTTGACTATAAACATGGGGCACAGGGAGGAGCAATTCAGTCAGAGAAATTTGTGAAAGTCTAGAACAGTGGTGGAATGGGGCATTTCAAAGCCAAATCTGATAAATATCTAGTTAGCCATTCTCTCTTTTTGTTTTCCCCTGAGATTTGCAGGATATCCATGCAAAAGGAACCAGGGAGTGTACCACTGACTCCTCACTCCCAGTGCTTAGCAGTATCGCTACTAATAACTCTTCCCCATGTGTCGTATTCAGATCCCTGAAAACTCACAGGCGTGTGGGGCAAGGCATTTCTGCAGGAAGAAGATGCCTGCAGTCAGAGAGTTTCTGCAGTGGACAGGCTCCACTCACACCCAACTCGTCTCAGGCCTTGGCAGGAGAACATGGAAATCCTCAGTTGTTCAAGGTCAAAGATGCAGAAATCATAACATGGCTTAAAAAAAAAAGTAACAGCAACACAAAATAGTGACTAACTCTCTTCCCTTAGTACTATAGGTTGTTTACGGAATTAGCAAAAAGCCCCAGTTCAGAGGTTTCACTTTTACATGAAAACTTTTCTCAGTGCTGTAGTAAATACCATAAACATTCTCAAACCTCATGTATCTTTCAGCCTGTCAGTGCTGTCCTGCCCTCCAGAAGGAAGATATGGAAGGGCAGGGATAAGACCCATCACTGGGGTGGCTCTGCAGAGGGCCCTGCTACTTGCTGTCTCCTGTGTTTGATTATGTGTTTGCTTAAGCCTGTCCTTGACCTCATGGAAAGGCCCTGGCTATTCAATGAGGAAGCCTCAGAGCTCACTGCTCTTGGAAGTGCCTTCCTCTCTTGAGTCGGACTGGTTAATCCATGGAGCCTACTACAGAAAATTCTTCATATCTGCATTGAATGTTTGTATTGGCATGTTTTCTGCTAAATCCACACGTGGAGGGCTATGAGAATGTGCAAGGGAAGACATTTTCTTTGCAGCCTTAAAAATTAAATTATTCAGTTTGGCTTCTTTTCCACACTTTGGCATTTTAGGCTTTAGCAGGAAGTTTTAAGTGCACTTATACACAATTTCATGTGTATAAGCACATTTCTATCTGAATATTTTTTCCTCTAATAAAACATCACAACAAAACAACTACCTCATAATATCAAGAGTTAGGCATATATTTATTATTCAAATTCTGAGTTTTGGACTAATCTCCTTTTGGAAACAGTGAAATTAGAGAAAGTAAAAGGGTTTGAGGAGTCTTCTCTGGGGAACAGAGTCACGTGAGTGCAAAGAGTGAGTGCCAGTGTTTATGACCTGGCGTGAAGGAGCCAGCACCCTACTTTGTTTATGCTCCATAAATGGGGAATAACCCTCAGACATCATGGAATCAATGTAATGCCCACTAGTAAGTTTCTTGAATATCCAAGTGTATAAGTATTTTTCTATACTTATGAACATTTTGCTTTCAAATGTGCATTCTTTACCTAGGGCAGGGGTCAGCAAACTGCAGCCCACAGGCCAAACCTGCCTGTATCCACCACTGTTTTTGTATGGACTGTGAGCTCATATAAATGGTTAAAAAAATATCAAAATTATTTCATGACATGTGAAAATTACCTGAAAATCAAATTTCAATGTCCGTAAATAAGGTTTTACTGGAACAGAGCCATTACTAATTTGCTTGTATATCATCTGTGACTGCTTTGGCCCTACAATGGCAGAACTGCATCCTTGCCTAAAATGATTACTTTCTGACCTTGGAGCTAGAGGACCTAGAATTTCCATTTCTGCTGAAAACTTCTTTGACTCCTTCAACCTGTATCTGCTCATGTGCATGTATATTTTTACATATATTGTTTCTAATTAATCTAAATTAAAAAGTTACTTCCAATTTCTATTTTTTATTATCTTTATGATGCACTCAACATTTTCTCTGCTTCTCAATATCATCAATGATCTCAAGGGTACAATGTGTGCTTGTTCTATTTAGAGACTATGGAGTCTTTAACAAGATGTCTCTCACATAGTAGTTGCGAAACAATTGTTTGTTCCACAAATAAATTATCAAATAAATGAATAGAAGACAATACATCAAATATTTCTTCCACTCTATATTCTTCTCTGTTGGAATTCCTAATGATATATGTCAAATGTCCTCAATCTACTATCCAACTGCTTGTCTTCCATCTGCTGCTCCCCAATTTTTTGTTAGTTTGTACTGAGTTTCCAATGAACTCCTCGTTATTATCAACCAATTCACTAAATTTATCTTTGGTCTCTATCCAGACTAAGTTTTAGGCTTCATATTCTACTAATTAAATGACTATATTTTTAATTTCTAAGACATATAGTTGATTTCTGGTGTCATTTGTTTTTTATTTTTGTTTATTTAAAAATATTTTTTGTTTACTTTTCAGGATTTATTTTATTTGCCATTTTGAGGATCCCAGGCAACTTAGTTTCAAGTCATTTTTAGTATGTTTCATAATTTTCTTTTTACTTTTAGTGGGTTCACATCCCAATCATCTTTTCTAGCTTTATGTATCCTTATGTGTTTCTGAATTACGGTTTGTTAGGAACAAGAAATTTTTCTTTGTCTTAGTATCTTCCTCCCTCTTATTCCCATTCCAGCATTCTCTTTCTCCACCGCCCATGTTAATCTCTCTTTCTAATGCTTTTGCAGTGTTCCGACCTGGACCCCAGTGGAGAATTAAATCATTTCCTAGTGGTTCAGAGATTTTTCCTTTGATGATGTTGGGGATTTGGGCTTGCTCAGTAGGTAATACCCATACTCTTCCTCTTCCCTAATCACATAGTTCATTGTAAACCTTAGATCATAAAGTGGTCAAGAGCAGATTCTTTTCCAGAATTCTTATAAAATCTATGAAGCTTATGTTTGTAACAAAAACCCTTGTTTTAATCAGTGTCCCTAACAATGTCCTCCTTACTTATAGTGAACATGTAATTAAATGCTCACCAGGAAACCACCTTTGATTTCTATTTCTCACTTCAAAGCCAGCTTGCAAGCAGCTTAGTGTTTATCTTCCATTTCTGAACTCTAGAGATATTTATCTTATGCTGGTGTCCAGTATGTCTTTCTGGTGATCTGCTTCATATTTTATCTATTATTTTCATATGTTTAGAGCTAAAGAGGTACCTGGAAATAATAACTACACCATCACCTATAATTCCCAGGCCCCCAGTATTTTCTGAAGTTGGAAGGCCCTGCTGCTTCATGCCCTCAGCCTGCTTCTTGCCCCATAGATATTAAGCACAAGGTACCTGCTAAGCTACCTGCAGGATGTTTATGCTCTAGTTGAGGACAATAAAAGTCAAGGACATGATAACCTCATGGTTTTGTGGGATGCCATCCCAATCTTCCTCCATGACTGTGGCACTTATTTCTCCAGGTGGCTGGAGTGTTGACTTGAGACTTCTCACAGCAAAGATCATCTTCGACTCTAGGAAGTTTCGTTGACCAAGCAGCACCCATATCTAGAGACAGTTCATATCTAATTTCTGGTCAATGATGGGAGTGGGTGCGGTATAAAGTTTCAGTCCCCTTATCTTAATCCTTGGGAACTCTGAAGAGCTATTGTGGCTCCAAAGCTTTTCAAGGACCAGTTGAGGGCTCCTGTACACATGCAGCCCTGTCCAGCTTCTCTCTTGGCTCAGTTCTCTCACCCTCACCTCCCTATCAGTGTGAAAGACACATCTCCCAATAACTTCCTGCACAGTAAATGCAATTGTAGAGTCTGTTTCCTGGCAACCCAACCTAGGGCAGTGACTAACAGTATAAGATATATATTCCCAAGTGTCAGGTACAGACAATATGCAATATAAGAATTATAAAGTTGTTCCTCTGTATCAAAGATGTTGTAGAAGTAATGAGACCTGGTCATGAATGATAAATTTAAAAGGAGAGGAGAAGTGGACACTTGTGAAGCTGGCAGCTTTATGTCTTCTTCTTTTGTCCCTTCGCTGTTCATTCCTTTATATATCCAAAACGTCATTTTTCTCTCTGGTACCATTTTTCTCTCTGAATATAGTGTCAACTTCATTGTGGGGAACCTTTTAGAGGAGATTACAACACTTTCAAATTATTAAATAACAGCACATAAAGCCAGGGTAAAAATGATAGATCCAAATGGCCAGGGGGAAAGAAAAAGAGATTTTTTGGCTCCAATAATATGCCAATAGAAATATTAGAAATAGAAAATTGAGCTTTTGCAAAGGAGGAGTAAGAGATGCACTGCAGTGAGGAATTCCAAGTTTCACTTGGAGACATGCAGTGGAAGATTTTAGTCCAATCTGTGAAGGTGGGAAGAACTCTAAGGGAAATTAACTTGTCATTCATTCTTCCATGGTTTTTGTAGTGTTCCCAGAAGCCTCTCTGTGATTCACTCTTTTTGGCAAAAAAGTATTCTGAGGAATGTTGGAATGATGACCTCAATGAGATTTCAAATGGAATATGTAATAGATGTGTATGCCTTATCTCCATTTGTATTAGTTTGGTCTTAGTGGAATGGCCATTCTTCAGTCAGATGGTTAGTATTAGCAACTTCATAGAGTCAACTTAAAAACTTGACTGCTTAGTTTATTTTAAACTCCCATCACACTCTTTCTAGCTAAAAGGTGTCTGTTTTTAACCTCATGGTGAATCAAAAAGAAAACCCTCATTTTTGTGTATCAAATTGGTTTTCATTTGCTATATCAGGGGTACAAAATTGTGGGAAATATTTTTAGTATAAATACTTGCTTTCCAAGGTAATTTGTTTTCCTAAGTACCATATATATGGTACTTCTAAGAGGTTTTTCTAATTAAGTTGTATACAAGTAATAAAGATATCTTTGGGGTGGGATGAAGAAGATTTTGAGGTATATATCTTCAAACTCTGGTTTTATGCAAAATATGGATTTGATTCATTAACTTCATCTATAAACCAATAGATACTTTTTGCTGTTCCATTTTTACCAAAAGAAAATTGCCACATATCTCAGAGCTCTTCTTTAAGAATTGCCAGGATTTTGGATTAGGCTGCTTCTTAAGTGGAAAACTTCCAATTAGCTTCAAATACTGACAAAATAATGACAACCATGGATCTTCTACATGTCGCATTTAAAAATCACTTGAATTCTGATTCAAGATGGCAGAGGAGTGAATGGAAGTCACACTGACTTCCTCCCAGGACCAATCTGGGACAACTAAATTGTGGAGAAATCCCCTGGAAAACAACTGAACAATATTGAAAGAGGAACCTTAAATCCAAACAGAGGAATCAGCTTTAGCACAACCTAACTGGTAAGGAGTGCGATAGAGGCTTGAGAAGGTGGACTAGGCACCCACAGGTGGCAGCATCAGAGGGATATTGAAATGAACAGTTGGACCCTCCTGAGAAGAGCAGGGTCTAAACCATAAGCTGGGATCTCCAGCCTACAGCACCAGAGCTCAAGAAACACACAGACAGCCAGCTGTGAAAAGTGGCAGGGTGCTCTCTGCCAGAGACAGGCGGCTAGAGACATAAGGAGCTGTTTAAAGGACCAGGGCAAAAATTTGTAGTGGCAGACACTTATGCTGAGCTTTGGCAGAAGCGGGAGCAGAGGGGCCAGAGCTGCCTGAGGAGAGACTTCGGAAGGAGGCTTTGAAGATAGGACTGAAAAAGTGGCTGGTGGGGTCCCTGTGCTGACTCATCCCCCATTCCATAGCTGCATCTTCCTTGGGTTGACCAATCCCCTGAGATGCAGTTGTGTGAAAGGACACAATAACCCCGCTCAAAGGAGGGACTCTTCCCTGCCCTGACTGCTGAGGGCAGAGTGACTTGATTAACAACTAGAGAAGACAGACACAAACAGTAGATTTCTAGAAGTCTCTTAAAGACTGCATAAGGTCAGATGGGGTGAACAACTGACATCATCGGAAGCAGATCCAGAAAGAAAGGAAAAAAGAAAAGAAAAAACACGGTCACTTCCATAGAAGTTCACACCACAAAGTAAAGAAGTCAAGACAGAGCAATTTATGATTCAGAAGCAAAAAAGAAGAGTCTCACAAATCATGGAAAGAAAGAGAAACACCCCCCAATTGAAGGTAAAGGAGAAATCTCCACGAAAAGAACTAAATGAAATAGAGGCCAGTCAGAGAAAACTGTCAGATATTGAATTAAAAAAAAACAGTTCTAAGGAAGCTCAGTGAAGCTCAGTGAGCTCAGAAAGAATTACCAAAAACAACAGGGAAACTATGAGTAACTTATTGTAAATTATATCAGCATGAAAAAAAGACAAAGAAATTCTCAATAAGAGGCAAGAGGAAATGAAGAATACAATTTCTGAATTGAAGAACACAGTACAAGGAATCAAAAGCAGACTCGATGAAGCAGAGAATCAAATCAGTGAGCTGGAGGACAAGGTAGAAAAAAGCTCCCAGAAAGAGCAAGAAATGGAAAAAAGACTAAAAAAAAAAGTGAAGAGGCATTTAAGGAAATGCAGGACAACCTGGAATGTAATAATATCTGTATAATAGGTATACCAGAAAGAGAAGAAGAGGAGAGAGGGATAGAGAACCTCTTTGAAAAAGTAATGACGGAAAACTTCCCTAATTGGAGGAGAGAAAAAGTCATGCAAATACTGGAAGCACAGAGTGTTTCATTCATGAGGAATCCATTGAGGCCCATTCCAAGGCACATCATAATTAAAATGCCAAATATCAAAGACAGACAGGGAATCCTAAAGATAGTAAGGGAGAAACAAGTAGTAACATACAAGGGAGTTCTGATACATCTAGCAGCTGATTTCTCAACAGACACACTACAAGGCAGAAGGGAATGGCAAGAAATATTCTAAGTCATGAAAAGCAAGGGCATGCAGCCAAGACTACTCTACTCAGCAAGACTCTCAATTTAAATGGAAGGTGAAATAAGGAGTTTCTCAGACAAAAGAAGGCTAAGAGAATACACCTCCACCAAACCAGCACCACAAGATATGATAAAGGAACTGGTTTAAGAAGATGAAGAAAAAGAGTGAGAAAGAGAGAAACACAGATACAAAATGAAAAAATGAATAAGTACCTATCAATAATAACTTTAAATGTAAATGGATTAAATGCCCCAATCAAAAGACACAAGATAACTGAAAGGATAAGAAAACATGACCCACACATATACTGGCTACAAGAGACCTGCCTCAGAACAAAGGACCTACACAGACTAAAAGTAAAGGGATGGAATAAAATAGTCCAAGCAAATGGACAGGAAAAAAAAGCAGGGGTAGCAATACTTATATCAGACAAAATGTATCTCAAAACAAAGGCCATAAAAAGAGATCCAGAAGGACACTTCATAATACTCAAAGGAAGAATCCATCAAGAAGACATAAACATTGTAAACATATATGCACCCAACACAGGAGCAGCCCAATATATAAGGAAAATCTTGGAGGACTTCAAGAAAGATATAGACAGCAACACACTGATAGTAGAGGATTTTAACATCCCACTGTCAAAATTGGATAGATCTTCCAAACAAAACATCAACAAGGATATTGTGGAACCGAATGATGCATTAGATCAAATGGACTTAACTCACATATAGAGAAACTTGCATCACAAAGAAGCAAAATACACATTCTTTTCAAATATACACAGAATATTTTCAAAGATACACCATATGATAGGACACAAAACAAACCTCAACAAATTCAGGAAAGTCGAAATCATAACAAGCATTTTCTAAGACCACTAGGGCTTGAAACTAGAAACCAACCTCAAGGAAAAAATTCAAAACATTCAAACTCATGGAGACTGAATAGCATGCTATTAAACAATGAATGGGTCAATAATGAGATCAAAGAAGAATTAGAAATGTTTCTGGAAACAAATGAAAATGAATATACAACAGTGTAGAACTTATGGGACACAATGAAGGCAGTCCTGAGAAGGAAGTTAAGAGCAACACAGGCTTACCTCAAAAAAAATAGAAACATTTCAAATAAACGACCTAACCCTCCAGCTTCAAGAACTGGAGTAACAACAACTAACAAAGCCCAGAGTGAATAGAAAAAAGGAAAAATCAAGATCAGAGCAGAACTCAATGATATAGAGACTAAAAGAAAAAATCAAAGAATCAGCCAATCCAGGAGCTGGTTCTTTGAAAAGACAAACAAAATCGACAAGTCTTTACGCAGACTCATTAAGAAAAAAAAAGATAGAGGACCTAAATAAGTAATATCAGAAATGAAAGAGGAGAAATAACAACTGATATCACAGAAATAAAAAGGATTGTAGGAAATTACTATGAAGAAGTATATGCCAAGAAATTTGAAAACCTCAATGAAATGGACAAATTTCTAGAAAAATATAACATTCCAACACTGAATGAAGAAGAAGCAGAAAGCCAAAATAGATTGATAACAGCTGGTGAAATTGAAGCAGTAATGAAAACACTCCCAGCACACAAAAGCCCTGGAACAGACGGTTTCACAGGAGATTTTTACAAAACATTTCAGGAAGAGCTAACCCTTTTCCTTTTCAGACTATTCCAAAAAATTCAAGAAAAGGGAAGACTCCCAAAATCTTTTTATGAGGCCAGAACCATCCTAATCCCAAAATAAAAAAAAAAAAAAAGACACAACAAAGGAAGAAGACTGCAGGCCAGTATCACTGATGAATATAGATGCTAAAATCCTCAACAAAATATTGGCAAACTGTATCCAGCAATACATTAAAAGTACATGAGCACAAAAGCAATACATGATCAAGTGAGATTCTTCCCAGAGATGCAAGGATGGTTCAATATTCACAATCAATAAACATAACACATCACATAAACTAAAGGAAAGACAAAAGTCACATGATCATATCAATAGATTCAGAAAAAGCATTTGATAAGGTACAGCACCCATTTATGATAAAAACACTCAGCAGAGTGGGAATAAAGGAGGCATACCTCAACAAAATAAAGCCCATATATGGAAAACCTACAGCCGACCTCATACTCAATCAGCTAAAACTAAAAGCTTTCCCACTAAGATCGGGAACAAGACAAGGGTGTCCACTTTCACCACTTCTATTCAACACATTATTGGAAGTTCTAGCCATAGCAATCACACAAGAAAAAGAAATAAAAGGCATCCAAATTGGAAAAGAGGAAATAAAACTATAATTGTTTGCAGATGACATGATAGTGTACACAGAAAACCCCATAGACTCCACCAGAAAACTACTTAACGTAATAAGTGAATTTGGCAAAATGGTAGTATACGAAGTCAATATTCAGAAATCAAAGATGATTTTGTATGTTGAAAATGAAATATCAGAGGCAGAAATCAGGAAAAAAATCCCCTTTGCTAGATCAGCAAGAAAAATAAAGTACGTAGAAATAAACTTAACCAAGGAGGTAAAATGCATGTACACAGAAAACTATACAACACTGAAGAAAAAACTAAGAAAGACACAAATAAATGGAAGCAAATACTATGTTCATGGACTGTAAGGATTAACATCATCAAAATGTTCCTATTACCCAAAGCAATTTATAGAGTCAATGCAATCCCTATTAAAATACCAAATGATGTATTTCTCAGACATAGAATAAACACTTCAAAAATTTATATGGGACCATAAATGACCCCAAATAGTTGCAGCAATTTTGAGAAAGAAAAACAAAGTAGGAAGGATCACAATACCTGACATCAAACTGCATTATAAGACCCCTGTAATTAAAACAGTCTGGTACTGGCATAAGAACAGACACATAGATCAATGGAACAGAATAGAGAGCCCGGAAATAAAGCCATGTCTCTATGGTCAATTAATATTCAACAAAGGGGGCAGAAGCATAAAGTGGAGTAAAAATAGCCTCTTCAACAAATGGTGTTGGGAGAACTGGTGAGCTACATGCAAAAAATTGAAATTCAACCACCAACTGATGCCATACACAAAAATAAACTCAAGATCGATAAAAGACAAATGTAAGTCATGACATAAAATTCCTAGAGCAGAACATAGGCAGGAAACTCTCAGATATCCCACACAGCAATATTTTCACCAATATAGCCCCTAGTATAAGGAACATAAAGGAAAGAATAAACAATTGGGACTTCATCAAAATAAGAAGCTTCTGCATGGCTAAAGAAAACATCAGCAAAATGAAAAGGGAGCCAACTGCATGGGAAAATATATTTGCCAATGATACAAGGGTTAGATCTCCAAAATATATAAAGACGTCACATGTCTCTACTCTAGGATGACAAACAATCCAATTAATAAATGGGCAAAGTTCCTGAACAGATTCTTCTCCAAGGGGCACATACACAGGGACCAGAGACATATGAAAGGATGCTTATCATTACTAGCTATCAGAGAAATTCAGATTAAAACCAGAATGAGGTACCACTTCACACCACTGAGAATGACCATCATAAACAAATCAACAAACAACCCGTGCTGGTGAGGGTATAGAGAAAAGGGAACCCTAGTACACTGTGGGTGGGATGCAAACTGGTGCAGCCACTGTGGAAAACAGTGTGGAATTTCCTCAAAGAGCTAAAAATGGAAATGACTTTTGACCCAGTGATTCTACTGCTGGGATTATACCCTAAGAATCCCAAAACACAAATTCAAAAGAACCTATGCTCATAGGTTTAAAAGAACCCCAATGTTCATAGCAACACAATTTACAATAGCAAAGTACTGGAAGCAACCTAAGTGCCCATCAGTAAATGAGTGGATCAAAAAACTATGGTACATTTACATAATGGAATACTACACAGCAGAAAGAAAGAGCTACTACCATTCGTGACAGCATGGTTGGAATTGGAGCGCATTATGCTAAGTAAAATAAGCCAGGCAGTGAAAGACAAATACCATATGATCTCATCTATAAGTGGAACCTCATCAGCAAAGTAAGTAGGCAGGAAAATATGACTAGCAACATGAAAGAAAGAAGAAACTGACAGGGACAGGAGGGAGGGGGGAGAGAGGTAGGGGAACGGTCAGATCAAGGAACAGGTGTGAGGGACACATGGTCAAAGCCAAGGTGAGGAATGATTGAAGGACGGGGAGGGGGATGAGGCAGGGAAGAGTGGTGGCAGGTAAATGGAGACAAATGTATTGGAACAATAAATTTTTTTTCAAAACTTAAAAAAAATAAAAAAATAAAAATCACTTGAAAACTAGAGAACTCAAAATGTTGGCTAAAACAATAGCCTCTGAATTCTCTCAAAAATGTAATAGGGTAAGTTAGATTTATACCTATATTTAAAACCCAGTTCAACCTCACTTGCTATTAGGGAGATGGAAATGAAAACTATCATGAAATACCACCTGACACCTGTTAGAATGGCTAATATCAAGAAGACAAGTGATAACAAGTGTTAGAGAGGTTGCAGAGAAAAGGGAACCCTCATCCACTGCTGATGGGAATGTAGACTGGTACAGTCACTATGGAAAACACTCTGATCATTCATCAAAAAATTAAAAATAGAGCTATCATATGACCCAGCAATCCCTCTCCTGGATATCTACCCAAAAAACTCAAAAATATGTATTCACAAAGATATATGTGCCCCTATGTTTATTGAGGCATTATTTATGGTGGCCAAGACACATAGACAACCAAAGTGTCCTTTGATAGAGGATTAAAGAAGACATGGTACATATATACAATGGGATACCACTCAGCCATAAGAAAAGATGAAATACTGCCATTTGCGACAGCATTGATGGACCTTGAGAACATCATGCTAATTGAAATGAGTCAGTCAGAAAAAGTTAAGAATCATGTTTTCACTCATATGAGGGATATAAAACTAAAACTCATGAAAACAAACAGAAATGTGGTGGTTGCCAGAGGGAAGGGAGTAGGGGGTTTGGAGGGGAGCCTAATGTATTCTGATAGAAGATGGTTTGACTTTAGGTGGTAGGCACACAGTGCAATATACAGATCTAGTATCATAGAAATGTACGTGTGAAACCTATATGATCTTATTAGCTAATATCGTCCCAGAAATTTAATTAAAAATAATTTTAAATATAATTTTTAAAAAACCAGTTCTTGTATACAATCTATAAATCAACAATAGTTCATTTTTGCAAGCTCTACTTGAGGAAGTATATTACAAATAAACAAAATCAATGAATAAAACCCAAGCTAAAATTTATTGAAAAAACTGTGCCTCCTTTCCTTGATATTTATTCCTTCTGCTAATATTAAATTTCTTTGGCTTTAGCATTTGAATTATAATGGAAAAATGAGGTATAAATATACAATTTGATACCATTTTTTTCTGGCCATAAATGGACTATTTTATGAATCTGCTATCTGGGTTATTTTTACAAAGCATCTAGAAGTTACCATATATATTTTTGATCATTTTCAATATATGCCCTATTTTCTTATATTTCTAATTATGAGTGATTGTTTATTAGGTGACATCTCTTTTGGATAAAATTTATATTTATTGTGTAAATGAGAATGAGTACTTAAAACTCATGGGCAAGAAGATATCTTCAATTATTTCTGTACACACATTTCCCAAACCAAAAAAAACAGAAATAATTTTTAAGAATTCCATGAAAAATTTTAAGAATTAATTAGAGCATGACTGACTGTAATTAAGGGTGTGTGTGTGCGTGTGTGTGTGTGTGTGTGTGTGTGTGTGTAATCAAGTATCTTTTATCCATTTCAATTCTGTTGTTCTTCTCTGGAGATCACCTTTGTGGCAGGGGTCCAGCATTATTCTTTTCTGTTTATTGAGCCAGTTTTTCATTTATTAGATAGCCTATTTTTTCCTCTTAACTTATATAGTAAACTGTGACATTTATCAAGTTTATATAGTTTTTTTCTGAGCTCTCTATGGTTTTGCATTTGACTTTCAAGTTCCTCATTGTTTGTTTTTGTTTTAATTTATGGGTTTATGGCATACCTTAATGTCTGGTAGGACACACAAACCTCACCTATTTTTGGTCTTATTCCTTAAACATTCAAAATTGACTTAGCCCTACTACTTTGTTCTTCTTTCTCAAAACTGCTGAGGCTATTCAGGGTCATTTATGTTTCCAAATAAATTTTAGAAATGTTTGTTCTATATCTATGAAATACATCATTGGTATTTTCATAGGGATTGTATTGAATCTATAAACTGCTTTCAGTGGTATGGACATTTTGATGATGTTAATTCTTCCAATCCATGAACACAGCATATGCTTCCATTCATTTGTGTCTTCTTTAATTTCTTTCTTCAGTGTTGTATAATTTTCTGAGTACAGGTCTTTTACCTCCTTGATTAAGGAGATTCCTAGGTACTCTATTTTTCTTGTTTCTGTTGCAAATGGGATATTTTTCCTGATTTCTCTTTCTGATATTTCATTGTTGATGTAACAAAAATGCCTTTGATTTCTGAATATTGGCTTTGTATCCTGCCATTTTGCCAAATTCACATATTTGATCAAATAGTTTTTTGGTGGAGTCTATAGGGTTTTCTATGTACATTATGACATCATCTGCAAACAATGACAGTTTTACTTTCTACTTTCCTGTTCAGATGCCTTTTATTTCTTTTTCTTGTGTGATCTCTGTGGCTGGAACTTCCAATACTATGTTGAATAGAAATGGTAAAAACAGACATTAGGGAGAAAGCTTTTAGTTTTTGCCCATTGAGTATGACGTTGGCTGTAGGTTTGTCATATATGGCCTTTATTAGGTTGAGGTATGCCACCTCTACTCTCACTTTGCTGAGTATTTTTATTATAAATTGGTGCTGTACCTTATCAAATGCTATTTCTGCATCTATTGATATGATCATGTGACTTTTGTCTTTCCTTTTGTTTAAGTGATGTATTACATTTATTTATTTGTGAATATTGTACCATTCTTGCATCCCTGGGAGGAATCTCACTTGATCATGGTAGATGATCTTTTTAATGTTATTGCTGGATACAGTTTGCCGATATTTGTTGAGGATTTTAGCATCTATGTTCATCAGCAATAATGGCCTGTAGTTTTCTTTCTTTGTTGTGTCTTCATCCAGTTTTGGGATTAGGATGATGCTGGCCTCATAAAAAAGAGTTTTGGAGTTTTCACTCTTCTTCAGTTTCTTGGAATAGTCTGAGAAGGATAGGAGTTAGCTCTTCCTGAAGTGTTTTTATAAAATTCTCCTGTGAAACTGTCTGGTCCAGGGCTTTTGTGTGTCAGGATTTTTTTGATTACTACTTCAATTTCACCAGCTGTTGTTGGTCTGTTCAGTCTTTCTGTTTCTTCTGGATTCATTTTTGGAAGATTATATGTTTCTAGAAATTTGTCTATTTCACCCAGGTTTTCAAATACCTGATATCAGACTATATTATAAGGCTACTGTAATCAAAACAGTCTGATACTGGCATAAGAACAGGTACATAGAACAGTGGAATAGAAGAGAGGACCTAGAAGTAAACCCATGTCTCTATGGTCAATTAATATTTGGCAAAGTGTGCAGGAGCATAAAATGAGGTAAAAGTAGCATCTTCAACAGATGATGTGGGAGATCTGGAAAGCTACATGCAAAAAAATGAAATTCAACCACCATTTACACTGTACACAAAAATAAACTCAAGATGGATAAAAGGCTTAAATATAAGTCATGACACCATAGAAGTTCTAAAGGAGAACATAGGCAGAAAACTTTCAGATATTCCACACAGCAATATTTTCACCGATATGTCCCCTGGAGCAAGGGATATAAAAGAAAGAATAAACAAATGGGGCCCTGGCTGATATGGCTCAGTGGACTGGGTGCCAGCCTGAGAACCAAAGGGCCTCTGGTTTGATTTCCATCTAGTATACATGCTTGAGTTACAGGCCAGGTCCCCAGTAAGGGGAACGTGAGAGGTAACCACACATTGATGTTTCTCTCCCTCTCTTTCTCCCTCCCTTCCACTCTCTAAAAATAAATAAATAAAATCTTTAAAAAAATAAACAAATGGGAATTCATCAAATTAAAAAGCTTCTGCATGGCTAAAGAAAACATCATCAAAATAAAAATGGAACCAACCTTATGGGAAAATATATTTGCCAATGATACCTCAGTCAAAAGTTGATCTCCAAAATACATAAAGAACTCACATGACTCCACTCCAGTAAGACAAACAATCCAATTAAAAAATGGGCAAAGGATCTGAAAAAACACTTCTCCAAGGAGGACATACAGAGGGCCCATATACACATGAAAAAATGCTTAACATCAATTAGAGAGATGCAAATTAAAACCACAATGGTATACCCTCCACACCAGTCAGAATGGCCATCACAACCAAATCAACAAACAAAGTGAAAAGGGAACCTAGTACACTATTGGTGGGAATGCAGACTGTTGCAGCCACTGTGGAAAACAGTATGGAATTTCTTCAGAAAACTTAAAATGGAACTTCCTTTTGACCTGGCAATTCCACTGCTGGGATTATACCCTAAGAATCCCAAAACACCAATTCAAAAGAATCAATGGTACGCTGATGTTCACAGCAGCATTATTTACAATAGCCAAGTGCTAGAAACAGCCTAAGTGCCCATCGGTAAATGAGAGGATCAAAAAACTGTGATACATTTACACAATGGAATACCACCCAGGTGAAGGAAAGAAGGAATGCCTACCCTTCTTGATAGCGTGGATGGAACTGGAGAGAATTATGCTAAGTGAAATAAACCAGGCGGTGAAAGACAAATACCATATGATCTCACCTATAAGTGGAACCTAAACAATGAAAGAAACATGCAAGAAAAATATAACCAGAGATATGGAAATAAAGAAAAAAAAATTGACAGTAATCAGAAGGGAGGGGGAATGGGGATAATGGGAAAAAGAAGGGGAAGGTTCATCAAGGAGCATGTATAAAGGATCCATGGACAAAAACAATGAGGGGGATTGAATGTGGGAAATGGGGGTAGGTGGGGCAGGAGAGAGTAATGGAAGGAAAATGGGGACAAGTGTAATTGAAGAACAATAAAAAAATTGACTTAACTATTCATAGACTCATTTCTCCAAATATATATTTTAAATAATTTTGTTGACTTTCTCAATACATTTTTATATGTATTGTGAAATATAAGTTTCTATTGCCAGTTTATTTGAAATTATATTGAATGTTTAGACTAAATTTGGAAAAAGTTGACATTTTCATCAAGTTATCTGATCATGAGTGTGACAAATCTCTTTATTTATTCAGGTATTCTTATTTTTTACTGTTGAATTTTACAGTTTTGTCCATAAAAGTCTTGTGTATTATTTTTTAAGGTTAATTCTGAGATACTTTTATCAATCAAGATTCAACCTATAGGAATTGGCTTGCACTATTAATTATGTAAGCTGGCTAAGAAAGTCCAAAGTCCATAGGGCAGTCTTCTTTCAGGAAGGGAAAATCATCATCATGATCAGCTGAAATTCATAGACGTAGGTTAAAGCTACTGTCCACAGGTGACAGAATTTCTACCCCCACTCTTACTCCTGGATCCCCAACCTAATTTTCATTCCTTCTAAATGATCAAATCAGACCATCTCAGTTTATCAATGATAATCTCCTTACTTAAAGCCCTTATTTTGCCATGTCTGAAGTCCACCCACGTTTTTGACTCAAACTTTCAGGAAAAAAAATATTTTGTTTTAATTTTTTAATTCAATTATTTATTTATTTATTTTTAGAAACAAAACCAATTATCATATTCCAAGGTATTATTTTGCATAGTGGTATCGTTATTGCTATCTGGAGTCATGCTTTTAATGCATAAGCATAAATAAAATAATTAAAAATATTTATATAGATATAGAATCAAAACTACCCATATATAATGTGCATCTTTATTTTTCCCTCAAAAATCTGGGCAAAAAAAGTGCATTATGCTTGGCAAAATATGATAAATTGATTAAGGACCTTTATCACATCTGTAAATTTAGAGTAATATCTGGACTAGTATTTGATTAAATAACCGGGACTGTAGCCTAGGCAGGTGACACATTAACAAAGCCATTACAATGTAGTTTTGGTTACTAATTTAAGTTCCATCTTGTTTTTTTTATTATTTGATTATTATTAATGTAGAGGAGCTATATTGATTTCTATAAGATGATATTGTGCCTGAATCATTTTTTTGTATTTGTTCTAATAGTTGGTCAGTTGGCATCCTAGATAGAGAATATCATCTGCGAATAATTGTAATTATTTCAACTCTTCATTTTTTTCTTATCTTATAACATTGGTCAGTATACCAAGTAATAAGTTAAGTGGAAAGGATATCAAGTATCTTAGATCATTATCTGACATTAATGAGCTATGTCTAACATTCCACCATAAGGAAGACGTTTGCTTTAGTTATGGTATAAATTCTTTATCATATTAAGACTATGTCCTTCTATTCCTAGTTTTCTGTTATTTTCTTTTATTATGAAAAGATTTTAAACTTTATGAAATATTTACTTCATATCCATTGAATAAAGCATGATTCAGACTACTAGTGTATGACTTGTTAATCTTAAACCACACTTGTTTATCGGCAATAAACCCTAGCTTTTTATGATGAATTATGTTTTCCTATGCTCTTTCAGTTGGTTAGCAAAAATATTTTTAATAATTTGTATCTATGTTCATAAGTAAAATGGGCTTATAATTTCTTTTTCTTTTCCTAGACTTATTTAATTTTGAAATTAGCATTACTCTTTGTTAAAATGTTTTAGAAAACTTGCCCTTTTCTCTATTCTCCAGAACTCATTTTATTGATAGGGATTATTTGTTCTTTCAAACGTGTTGGAACTCCTTTATAAAATTTTCTGGATTAAGGGATTTTGTCGTTTAATTTTTGTGGTAACATAGTATGATAAATAGAAAAGCATGTTTCTTTTATATTGAATTTCTTTTCCCCAATGGAGACAGGAGGTTTTACTGATGCTGATGGGTGTAGGAGCCGGGGTGGAGGGGCTGAGTCAGTCAGCAATGCATAAGGCCTGAGCACATGGGGGCAAATTAGGGAACATTCATCTTCTCAAGATTTTGTGGCTCCATTGGGGAAGGGAGAGAGCATCTTGAGAGGGAAGCAATTTGAAGAGCAGCAAGGGAGAGGTTAGGAATGGCTGAGAGCTCCTAACCTGAGAGAAGGCACCACAATAGGCAGCAACATCTGTGTGGAAAGCTGGATCAACTGGTCAGTAAGGGAAAATGGGGAGGAGTCCAATCCTGGCCTAGGTGAGCTCTCAAGAATACCTGGTGTTCCCAAGCAGATTAGGGCAGGACCCAAAGCCCCTTTCTCTGTGGGCTTCTTTAAGGATAAACAGGTATTCAGGGAGCCCCATGGCAAGGGGTGCCAGAATTAGTGCTCAAGGCACAGCTAGGGGCAGACAAGGCGCCAAGGCACAACTGGTGGGGGGGCAGGGGCAGCCTACAAGCTAAGTGCCAGGGTCACAAGAGGACGCAGGACCACCCACGCTTGATCGGTGTGGGGTTGAGCACAGCCTGGACAGCCTCAGCAAACACTTCCTTGACGCCGTCCGGCTGCAGGGCCGAGCACTCGAGGTAGCGCACTGCATGGATCTGCTTGGCCAGTGCCTGGCCCTGCTGCGGTGTGATGGGCGCCTGGCCCTGCCCCTTGAGGCGCCCCAGGGTGTCAGGCTGTGCTCTCAGGTCCTTCTTGGTGCCCACCAGGAGAATGGACATGTCGGGACAGTGGTGGCACACCTCTGGGTGCCACTTGTGCCGCACATTCTCATAGGAAGGTGGACTGGCAGTGGAGAAACAGATGACAAAGACATTGGTCTGAGGGTAGGAGAGTGTGCGGAGGCGGTCATACTCCTCCTGGCCTGCTGTGTCCCACAGGTTCAGGTTCACTGTGTGCCCATCAACTGCACTCTGGGCGCTGTAATTGTCGAACACTGTGGGAATGTATTCCTTGGGGAAGGAAGGCATTAGTTGTGTAGCAGATGACCAGGCATATCTTGCCTACAGCCCCATCGCCCACCACCACATACTTGCTGCTCTGCATCGTGGGTGCCGCTGCTGCAGTGGAGGTACTGCCTCCTTTCCCTTCTGGGCCCCTGTGGATGCAATGACCTGGTGCCCTCCCCGCTGCGGGGGAGCTGGGAGCAGCGTCAGTGTCGGCTGCTGGCAGGTTGAGCTATATTGAATTTTTAATGTATGTTAATTGTATAATTTTACAAAGGAAATAAGATAGCTTTCATCTTTAGACTAATAAGGGAGTAATTATTATTCATATACCTTTGAGTCAGTGTACATAATAGATTATATAGAAACATATTTTATGTGGAACTATAGAAAGGTGAGAATGAATGTGTTTCATCTTAAATTCTCTCATAATCTCTGTGCTTTTATCCCCTAGGACACACAGGACGGTTATTAAAGTCTCTATGCTTCACCAGTCTTTCCTTCCTGTTACTGCACATCATTTTTCACATCACATTGGCTAGCCTTGAAGCTCAACACCGTATCGAACCTGGTTACAACTGTGAGTACTAATTTTTTTTCATATTATGTATGTGCCTAATAACTCTCATAGTGTATACTATGTGTTATAACTCTCATAGAAATCTATGTAATAATTAGTTATATTATCAAATTGATAGCAATTTTTGGTCATTTTTCAATCCAATACACTATACATACATATAAAGAAACTTTGGTATGGAGAATTAAGTAGTACTAGCAAATTAATTAATGAATCTTCAGCATATATTAGATATTAGACTCCAATCTGAATGTAAGACATTATCATTGAGCATAATCCAAAAAAATCAAGATTTACATACAGTCCTTAGAACTTTCAGTACAGCTGAGACAAGATTGTACAATTTCTAACATTACAAATAAGAATATAAAAGTAAAATACTTTTATAACATTTAGTGATCTAAATCTTCTTCTGAGGCATAGATCAAAAGATTTTATATGACTTTATGGGGAAAATGTAATGATACATATAGGTTTCTTTCCCAAATTGGAAGTTCTTTGTTTTTATTCATAGGAAAATAATATTATATACATTATATTTTGAAGTTATGATCATAAAGATTCAACACATCTATGCTTCACCGAAGTAATATCATCTTTCCAAAGTTAACTTGCCTTCAGATAAATTCTACTTCAGTTTTTGTGGGCTATATGATTGTAATTTGGAAAAAAAAAGCATTTCAGGTAGATGGGATACAATTCATATTTTTCAAGTTAAACCTCAAGAAACCCTGAGAAATTTGAAATAGACTATAATAACAGTTTTAAGTTGTCTCTTTTTCTTTGAAGAGCTCATTTGTGAGTTGGAAATTTCCTGATTTTCCATAAGTGCAAGCATAAGTAATTTGAAGTAAATCTGTACTTCCTTGTAAAATAAAAAGAGGGTCAAAATTCTTTACAAATCAAAGAGTATTAACATATACATAATGAGACATTCTTTAGTAAAAACAAATTTATAAACTATTTGGTATCTCTCACTGAGTAACTATAGAACTAAACTTTACAGAGCTAAAGTTAATATACATTTTAGCCATTTTATTGAGTTCAGAGTTCCTTGGATAATGATGCCTATCAAAATGATTTTTGACTTAAGATATGGTTATTATTTTAAAAACTTATACGTAATTTATACACCATAAAATTCACCCATTTAAAGAATATTATTCAGTAGTTATTTGGCTGTGCAATCATTGCCACTATCTAATTCCAGAACAATTTTGTCTCCCTAAAAGTAAAACCTATGCCTATAAATAGTTATTCCCCATTCCTTCTTCTGCCTGTATTATATTTACCTATTCCGGATATTTCATCTAAGCAGAATTATGCAACATGTGACCTTTTGTATCTGGCTTCTTTCACTTAGCATGATGTTTTCACGGTTCATGCATGTTGTAGCATGTATCAGTACTTTATCCCTTTTCATGGCTGAATGGTATTCCATTATAAAGATGTGATTTTTTAATGTTTGGAAGAAGTGGCTTTATTATTAAAAATGTGTTAAAATACAGTGCTTAAATGTAAATGAACTTAAAATGGTAAAGAGTATTTATTACATCTGGCCAGGTTCAAATCTTTCAAGGACTTAGTAGAAATGATATCAGTGATATTTTGTAGTGCTTCTCAACAAAAAGTCCTTTGCAAATTTTTAAGTATTATTCTCAGAAACATAGTGAAGAAGTTTTGAACCATAAGTGTTGTCTGAATGAAAGTCTATTTTATGAATAAAGAGTTCTTCATTACTGAAAGTATTTAGTCACAGGTATATTACAAATCATCTAGCTTTAAAAAAAGATTTTATTTATTTATTTTTTGAAAGTAAAAAGGAGTGAGAAAGAGATGTAGGGAAACATCAATGTGTGAGAGAAAAGAACCTGCGAGGCAGGCTTGTGCCCTTACTGGGAATCAAACTGGTGACCTTTTGTTTTGTGGGAAGACACCTGACCAACTAATCCACACCGGTCAAGGCACAAATCATCAGATTTTTATATTTTGAGTTTATAACTATGTATATCTTGCCTATTTTTACAAATATTTTTAGGGTCTAAGTGATAATATAGAAAGGATTTACTGCAAGTATCTAGATTAGGAAGTGAAATTCATCATTTCTTCTGACCCAAAGAGTCTAGGTGTTTCTATTTTTATTCAAAATGGTGGTTCTTCCCAAATTTAGAGGAGTCAAAATTTTTTTAAAATATGTAATAATGTGATGTTAAAACAATATTTATTTTTTACCTTTAAAAATGTATTTATTCTATGTAAATTCTTCTCTATAAGGTCCAGACAGATAGACAGACAGAAAGACATACAAACTTTAACATACAAACACATGTAAGTTTATTCTTGCTTTGTTTCCTCCTTCTCAGGCAAGGATCCAAATTACCTAGATACTTTGGGTAGGCCCTACAGTCCCATCGTGAAGAAGTCTGTATTTCTCAGTGGTGAAAAGTGGAGGCCATCTCAGGTGCAGTCAGAACTGCCCTTTTGACATGCCTCTTCCTAGGCATTCTTTGCACCCTAATCATGGGGAGTTAGATCTGCCTCTTCTAAACTCACAGCCTAAATATTTGGGCTTCTAGATACCAAGGTATAGTCATGTCTCTTTCAAAGATGTTTTGATTCATGCACATTTCCCTCTACTGATATCTTCACTGTAGCATCACCTGAACATATCTAAATCTAATGTATCATCCTACCTTTCTTTTTTGACACTCCCATGTAAAAACTCTTCTGTTCCACAAAGAGCCAATCTAATAAAGACATAAGAGAAACATTAATCTACAGAGAAGGGATGTGCTAAAGATTGAGTTAGAAAAAGAATTTGAGCTCTTTACTTCCAGCCATAAGCATCTTGAAAGTGAGTTTACAGAAGTCATAAATTTCTTCTGAAAAACGAGTGATGCATGCAACAGCATTGGCTCATTGAGTATTAGAATTTTTTGGGGTTAGTTTCATGTGCAGCATTTAAAAGTAATACATTCTTGAAAATGGATAAAAGAGTAGGGCAAACAAACTTCAGAGCTTTACAAACTATTTTAGTCCAAGATTGACACAGACCAGGTTTTCAGCCTAGGGCATTTTTTAATGATCAAGTTATATAAAATCCTGAAAATACTGTTAGAGTGGGTAATGGAAACACTGACTTTTAATTTAGAGTTGACTTCACTTCACTAATGTTATTGTTTCTTGAGTGTTTGGAGTTTCGATTATACCACCAGAGTTGTAAACACAAACTCAGCTCTTTTGATACCACACATTGAGACTTTAGCCTTTCTTGGCATTAGTAGATGTAAAGTAGCAAAATTTCAAATAAAAGGACAAAAAGTGTCTTGGCCAGTAGTGTTGTGCATTTTGGATGCTTTCTGTATGTTTAAGACATTGGTAAATTAAAGTGAAATAACCCAGACAGGTCGGGTTTCCCAATCATATTCAAGTGGTATTCAAATTCAAGACCACCAAGTGCTCATTTTATATGTGTTTAATTTTGTTTTCCTAACTGCTCCTCTCCCTATTTAAAACTCACATACCCTCACCCTTACTTTGGCAAAAGCTCCTAGTATTCCTCAGGAATCTAAGACACATGTTTGGGGGACAACAGTAGCATTTATAAATATTGAGTCATTGGAAGTTCTTGTTCCCCTAGAGCCCTGTGAATATTAACTGGCAGTAGTAAAGATTTTCTCAAACCAGCCTATTTAGTTTTTGACTAGCTGGCAGGTTTGTTAAAGGTGCCATTGTGCAGAACTGAAACTTAACACACCTCCCCCTCTTTCTCGCTCTCTTTTTCATTTCCAAAACGGTGCTCTTATAGGTAAGTGAGGAAATCGATGGGGCAGGGGAGAACTCTGTAAATTTTCCTCAAACATGTGTTGCGCCGCTTACTAAAATATTTTCATTCCATCAAAACTATACTATTTAAACAAATGTAAACCCGGTTTCAATTATGTCATTACAGATTCCATAGAAGTAGTTTGTTTGAATGAGTGGTGGATGTGTGTCAATGTTAGTGAAATTTCAAGGCCAGTCTGGATTCTTGTGCCATGCCAAGGCACGCTATTGATTCAAAGAAAGTTTTGAGTTCAAAACTATAAAGGAAAAATGTGTGGTGATAATAGCTACTATTTGTAGAGCACCTACCAGCTGTAGGGCTCCAAGGATCATTATATTCCTTTTCCAATTAATGACTATGCTTTTCTAGTTACAAATTTGCTTTAAGTAGAGGATTCTATACATATGACCACATTCCATTTTTTTAAAAGGGGGTGGGTAGGGCTGTGCAGGTGAACAGCTGTGTACTGCCTGTAGGCCTGAGGAGGTAAGTGGGAGCTGCATGCTGTCCTAGGCACTGATCTTTGGCTGGGCATGTTCTTCCAGGCTGGATCCAGCTTGAGAAAGAAGAATCATTTTATTCCTCCAAAAAGGATGGTCAGCTGACCAAGATTGCACCTGTAGGGCTGTGCCTTTTCATGATCTCTCTCTCCAAGGAGCTACCCTTCTTTTGTACAAATGCAGTGCCCAGTCTGCATGCCATGTTGAGGTAGGGATGAGAGTAATGATGGATGAAGGAGGGATGAGGGTAGTATTGAGAATAACTAATGATGAAAAACAAGGCTCTGAGAGTTGTCCAACCTACCAAGTTTCTGAGCTGGGATGTGAGCACTGATGTGTCTGAGTCTTCACTTTCTTTCCTCTTCTTTGTGAAACTCTATTTATCACTTATTTAGGATTGGTTCCACATTGCATTTCCTAGGACTTTGAATTAGTTTAGTTTCAAAAGACTTAAGTAAAAGTTTCTGGTATTTAGTATCTTGGTATTTTCTCTTGTTTGAATATTGTGCTTATAAGAATTGAATGTTTCCTTGGGTTCATACAATTGCAGCATTTATTAGATGAGTTGTCTCCGGAGGGTCAGACGCTTTCTTTCTGTTTGGGAGAAGGGCATCTAGAATATCAACTTTTCTCTTTCTAAGAGCATAGAGAATTTGACTCAGAAGCCAATTGACCAAGAGGTTATTATAGACCTTAATAGTACTTAATCCTGATGCCATACTATTGTCAAAACATATGATGTTCCCAATGCTGAGCCCCAATGTATGACACGAGAGCATGTGACCAAAAGACAGACATGGGCCTGGTGGTTCAGCATCCCATCCCAATGATTGTTGGGTGGACACAAGGAGTGAGCCAATCTGGTAGACATTCTGTTTTTCAGTGCCAGTGGCTTGTGTCTTGGCACTCATAGACAGAAATTCATCCCATGCTTTGCTCATCGTTAATCATGGTAATTGGAGATGGATCCCTGGATTTTCAGTAACCTGACAGGTAAATCTTCATAAAATAATTGCATGGCTTAAGGACATTCTTTGTTTTTATTTTTCATATTTGAAACAGTAATGTGGAGGGAAGAGTTTGAATTTATGGGCTGAGGGATAAAATATTTAAAAGGAAACTAGACCCACACCTGCTTTAAGAGTTGTGCTTTTAAATCACTTTCTGCCACCTGCTTTCTTATGCAAGTTGGCCTGGAGGCCCTGTGGGGTGGCTTCTAGGAAAGTCTTGATGCTTCCGATCTCTCTTTTCTTCTCTTCTCCCTTGCTAGTTTGCTGAAAGTAAGTACTACCCCTTCCATACAACAATTTAAAAACATTGCAATTCTTCTGGCCACCTGTTCCAGAATTTGTTTCTTAACTGCAATACTCTAAAAGCATCTGAATCATATATACACCTTCCAATTACATTTATAATAAGCAAAATTAGCCTTAAATGTTGTTTCCTTCAGCCCCTGGTGATGGAAGCAAATGCTTTTTCCATCCACCAACACACTTAGGCATGTGCCAGCCACATTCAGCACTGTGGGCAAGGCTCTTCCAGCCTAAGACTGGTTTTTGATCAGTAGACTCTGGATAGAAAGCATTGCTGCATGAGAGCTCTGGTAACATGATATTGAATAGAGTCTATTTTCTTGGAATAAAGAATACGTTCAGTTTTTATATGCAAAAGCTAGACTCAGGCAAGGGAAAGAATTGACAGGGTAGGACCATGAGGAAGAGAAATCCCACCAGCATGAAAATCTCCTAGGCCAGTGCCTTGTTGATATTTTGATTTTTATTGGATGGTTATGTAGTGAAGCTTAGTTTATATAGCATTTATCAGGATATCTCATTTTACTGTGAGAAATATTTTTTCATTAGAATTGTTTATACTGTCCAATATATAAGTAAATTTAGGACCTTATGTGATTGTGACAAGTCACTCATCTGCATCTCAGTTTCTTCACTGTAGAATGAAGATAATGATAGTCTGCCATCTCAAAGTGTTGTGGGCATTGAGTTAATACAGGCTATGCATTTAACAGTGCCTGACCCATAACAAGTGCTTATAAGTATAAGCTATTATTATTGTTGTTGTTACTGCTACTATTATTAGAGGAGTCATGTTTCTTGCTCAAGGTCACATACTACAAGATGGCAGAAACAACTCAGAACAAAATTTTATCTCCAAATCATATGCAGTCACATGATACTTGGAAATTATGAAACACATGGAACTTACATGGTATCAAACAATTCTCTACTACAACCTTTAACTCAATTTCTTACTAATTTTTATATTTGGGTTTATACCAACTCTATGTTGTACAAATGAAATCCCAGATAACAGGGTGAAATGGTGCTGGTTGATTGGTGCCAATGACGTGTATGCTTAATGACTCTACACTCTCTCTCAGCACTTTTTCTTCTCTTCAGCACCTTCTCACTGGGGTTTTTCACCCTACCTGGTCCATGGCTGAAATGTTGGGTCTGCTGTGAATATGTTTTGGTTTTATCTTCATTCCCTTATCTACCCCACAGCTTGTCATCCATGTTTTGTCCTCCATCACAGAGGAATATACAATATTATTCACTATATGTTACCCTTTCTATAATGTAGAATTTAAGAAGAAAATAATAAAGGATGGAACTATTAGGAAGAGAAGAAGCTAGTGTGTGTGTGTGTGTGTGTGGGTGTGTGTGTGAAGTAAACTAACCCTTTATACATATCTCACTTTTTTCCTCACCATATGTCTTAAAAAGTAGCAGCTCTCCCTTCCATATTACTGATATAGAGGTGAGGACTGAAGGCAGAAAATATCATGCCATAGGTAACTCAATTGGTGGCAGAAACATAATTCAAATTGAGGTCTCTTGGCCTCTACAACCCATATTCTTTCCAGTACATTATCCAGCCTTATAAGATGTTAAGTAGAACTTAATGGAGAAATTTGGTTAAATAGATTTTAAAGAATAGGACATGTAAATTTGGGGTATGTGGTAAAATGGTAATTAATCTGATATACTAACTATAGGTAAATTATTCATGGTTGGTAGTAACTCAGTGTGGTTTACTTGGTAAATATTTGTTATAAACCACTAAAAAAAAGAATATCTTCACCCCTAAGAGACAGCAATGGGCCACTACAGGAGCTGCCTGGCTGGATGCGTGGATGGACATTTACTGCTGGGGACGTGTCCTAGTCCTGCCTGATCCATTTCCCTGCCCACAGTGCTTTGGGGTAGGGGTGGCAGGTTGTCCTTCCATAGGCCCTGTGTCAACTTGCCAACTACCAAGGTCTTTTGGCCTGTGAGTGGTTTTACTATGCATTTTTAAAGCTTGAGAAAATTGGAGACTTTTATCCTGAAGATGTCAGTCAGTTAATAAATCAAAAAGAGTGTGTGGGATGCCTTTTGGTATGTGAAAATATCTGAAATGTGAACCCCTAAGATCTGGATCCTGCACATAAATAGTCTAATCCTTTCTCTACCCAACAGTGTTTCAAATATTTGAAGCATCTGTGATATCACACCTGTCTTTTTTCAAGATCCGTCTTGAGTTCCTCCACTCTGCTTTCTGCTCAGCTCCTCAGTGTTTTTGGCTAAGAGAGTGTCAGTGTCTTATCAGGTGGGATGGCTATGGCCCCTTAATGCCAAACATCATGGGGCTGTGGCTTTCTTTGCTCTAGTAATTGTCCTTCCCATCAGCTAAAATTGTGTTTGTCATGTAGATCTTTTCTTACCTGAAATATTAGATCTATTGCTTGTGACATCCTTTTTCTTAAAACAGATGTGCCCCTTCTTTGCTTTGGGGTTTTGATTCTACTGACATATACAGCCTTTTTCCTTACCATATATTATTTTAATCTCATCCCTGAATGAAGTAAAATGTTTATAGTTCCTGGCACATATCAAGCACTCCAATAAATCTTTTTCACTCTTTCTCTGTCTCACGATAGCTCACATCTGGCTCCTTCTTGTTTGTTTGTTGTTTTTCTTTTATATACAAAATCTTTTTGGTTCTAACTTTTCCTGTAAATGAGTAATGATAATTGCTTCAGTGTATAATGCCCATGATGGACCAGTGTATTTATAACATCTCAGTTCTGCATCATAGTTCTGCAAGGTACTTGATATTTTACTCATTGCAGATAAAACAAACAGCCAGAGAAGAGTTAGGTTCTGCTTAGATGAAAAGGTGACAACAGCATGCAACATCACCAAGGAGGGTGCTGGCTTCCTATGGCTGTTCTGTGGCTGTGTGCAGATCAGTGGGCTCATCCAGACAGGGGAAGAAGAGGTGCAGGGAGGGGCAAGGGTGACCTCACTAGTTTGATTTCTGCCTTTCACTCCTAAATCTTACAATCTTCCTATTTCTTGCCCATACCTTTGGTCTTGTTATTCCCCTGGGAGAATGCTCTTATCCACACCACCTGTCTTCCCCTCCTTCAGTAGACCCATTCTTTAGTACTGACTGCCTTCTCCCGGAGACCTGAGCTGACTGGTCAGGTGCCTTTCAGTTCCCCAAATACTCCAAGCATCGGTCATTGAACTTTTCATGCTGAGTTATAATTACTAATTTTATATATTCTTCCATTAGAATATGGCCAGATTGAAGGTTGGAACTATTGTGTTTTATTTATTTTTGTAAACTGAGCAGTTACCAAAGATCCTCATGTATAGTATACTGCTCAATGTTTGTCTGAAGAATGAATAAGCTGGTAAATAGCAGCAAAAAAAATGTGACAAAGATGAAACTGGATGACTCTCTTGTGACCAGTTTTCAGTGGATGGCTCACCATCTAGCTCCGTGGCTGAGCCACCAATGAGAAAAACGATAGTGTGCTGATGTCCTCTCTCTGCCAGGAACCTGCTCCCCTCTCTGCTGTCCAGTTACCTACTGAAAACCTTACTGATAATTGCTGTTATTTCCCTCTCTTTTCTTTTCTTTTTTGATTTTTTTTTCTATCTTCACCTGAGGACATTTTTTTTTTCTATTGGAAGGAAGAGAGGAAGGGAAAGAGAGAAATATCGATGTAAGGGAGAAACATCAATCGGTTGCCTCCCATACATGCCTAGACCAGGAATCAAATCCACAACCTTTTGCCTAGGGTGCCATGCTCCAAACAAGTGAGCCACACTGACCAAGGGTCCTGTCTTTTCAGTTCCTGAGGAAATATGAGAATGACCTTCTCATATACAGGCTTTTATTTCTCTTTAAAAATTATGTACCAAGTAAAGAAAGTTGGTATTTGATTTCTTTTGGGGAAGAAAATTTAGATTTCATTTGGATTTAGGGAAATTAGTAAGAAAAAGAGAAAGACAATGCGGGAAGTAGCAAAGATAGAAGAGGAGAAAGGGAGTTATGAGGGGTGGGTGTGCTTTGGCAAGGCAGCCTCATTAATAATTGAGGAGAGAAAGAAAGCCTGCAAGTGAAAAATAGTCATGCCATTCTTCTCAAGCCCATCTGCTCCCCACCAATCCTCGCTGTAAGATAAATCATAGTGCAGGAAATTTAAAATGATTTGGGATCGATTGTGTTTGCTTAAATAACAATTTCCCTAACCTCACTTTCATGATGCAGCATTTCTAGTGTAAATTATTTACCATAAAAGCACTAAGATAAGTCTGTGTGGTATGGGAATAAGCTTAACCTCAAAATTATAGATGGACAACATAAAGCTATAACTGTATGTTTTCATACTCCTGGTGTAATGGAAGGGTATTTCAAGGGCATAATGGAGGCAGCGAAATTGAGCCAAGTATTGTCATCACATTCCAGAAAATATTAATTGTATGACATACTTTAGTTATCCTTCAGACTTACAAAACTGATTTATATTTTAAGGTTTAGGTATGTGCATTCATCAATGAAAATCATTTCTTTCTTAAAACAGGAGTTTGGATTTAGAAAATTCCTCTTGATTTCATGCAATAAAAATGTGTTCAGAGATGTGGGAGATTGACAAAAACTTGCTAATGTAATTTATCTCTTACATTCATTGTTAGAGACATTTAAACATTTCCTGAGATTCTCATTGCAGGATATAGATATATATGGTGGGGCAAAAGTAGGTTTACAGTTGTGAGTGAAACACAGAGAGTTTATTCTTGTATCATTATTTATTAATTATTGCATTATTTTCCATACAAACAACTGTTAACCTGCTTTTGTCCCACTCTGTATATAGAATATTAACAGTAAAGGTATTACTATAAAATGTTATAATACATTTCTGGACATATGTTTTCATATTGCTTTATTATTTATTCTTTGAAAAAGAAAAATGCTTGCTTTGCAAACATGTGTGTCATATTGATAATTATGGTTTCAAATGCCTTTATTTTATTGTCTTGCATTGTTATTTAGTATATAATCTCCAGTTTTAAAATCTGTGATCATTTTTGCAAAGCCCAAAAAGCAACAGGGGAACTCAATGAAATGAAGTGTGATTACTGATTTCCAAAAATTTTCATGTGATGGTTGCATCTTCCCCAATGCCAATGGATAATAATAAAACCTAAAGTACTCTTGATATATAAATTACATTAACCAGGTCAAGATAGAGCATGCACAAATTTCTTTCTTCTAAGTTTTGCAGATCAGGAGGATGATACTTTCATTGCAATCCTATTTTTTTATAGGTACTCCTCAAAAAAATATTATTCTGTATTTGTCTCCTTAATTGATAAATTTGAAAAAATGTTATATTTAAATTATAATGATGATTATGATATCTTATATTGTTCATTTAGAAAATATTTTCCCATAAAGTAGATACTATAACAACCACAAAGAAAACTAGTTTTAATTCTGTTACATATTGGTTTACTTAATAACTACTTATTAAATGTCTACTGTGTGCATTCACTCTGTGCTTAGCAGCCAACAGACATCACAGTACCTGCCCTCACAAACTTTACAGTCTACTGGTGGAAGGTGGAAGCAGACAAATAAATGAACAACAGTAATAGAGTTTGATATAGCACTATTCTTGAGAATGTACGAAGAACAGTGGAAATATATACAATGGGTATTTACTTCAGTCTGGGGTAGACATCTCCCTGGAGGAGGTAATGTTGAAGCAGAAACCTGAAGAAAGAGTACACGTAGTCTTGCCTAAGAGAATGGGAAGACCATTCCACTTAAAAGACAAAGGAAGTATAAAAACTCAGAAACAAAAGAGATCACAGCATATTTCAAGAACTAAGAGAAGAAAGATATTATGGCTGGGGTTTGGAATGTGAGAGCGGGAGTAACCAAAGTGGACACAAAGAGTTAAGTAGTAGCCAAAGCACAAAGGGCTGTATAAGCCCATGGGTTCTAACCTTTGTTGTACAGTAGAATTACCTGCAAGGTTCCTTTGTAAAATTCCTATGCATTGGCTTCACTCCAAATCTACTGAAACAGTTTTTTAGATGGCACCTAGGCAGTAGTATATTGTTTAACCACTGTGTTGATTATTAAATCTGTACACAATATTGAGGGTTTCTAATGTAAACTATATCAAGAACTGTGGGTTTTCTTTTGGGCAATGGGGATGTTTTGGCAACTCTTAAGCAAAGGAGAAAAATGTTAAGATTTGTGCTTTAGAAAAATACACACTGGCCATCTGTGTGAAGAATGGATTGAAAATGGGCAAGACTGAAAGCAGGAAACCATTTTGTGTGCTCTGCCAGTAATTCATAAGGAAACAACGGTGCTGATGATGGTGAAGAGAAATGAGGACACTGGAGAGGTATTAAGGAGGAGGAATCAATGATCTGGGGACCGGGTAGTTTAGGAATGGGGTGTTAGCAAACGAGGTGATGATACCTAGATTTCTGTCTTGGGGAGCTGGAGAAGAATAATGTGCTTTATTGAAATAGGAGATAATAATTCCAATGGGAAGGGCAAAAGTTTGGATTTAATTCCAGATGTCAATAAAAGAGCTGGTTGAATATTTTCATTTTTGTTATTACATTTTATATGCCATATGCACTTTGATTTACATTCTGTAGTTATTAATTCATCCATGTATGCATTGATTCAGCAAACATGTACTGATAACCTGTTATGCACCAGACACTGTTTTAGATTTGGACTACTCTAGTGAACAAACCAAGGACCCCTGCCCTCATGGACCTTATATGTCCTGAAATCCATGTCCCTATGACTGGCATCAAACCTGGATTACCTGGATGAAAACCAGAATTCTTTATTACTATGTGTTATGTTTCCATATAAATATTTATAAATATCTCATTTCTGGCATAATCTTCTCTCATGTTGATACATAAAAAATGTTTCAAAATTTTCTTTGGGTGGTTTTGATCTTTGTTGTTTAATTTTATTGTGAGCATTTATACATTGAAATTTGTTGTTTATCTAGCATAAAATTTTAGGAATAGATTTACTAGGTTAAAAAATTGAATATTATTTTCCCTCTTCCCGTATTGACCATACTGCTCATCAATGTGCTTATACCTCTTGGAATGCTACCTGTAAAAAGAAATAAATGATTAGATGGATGATGGATGCATGGGTGGATGGATGGATGGAGAAATAGATAGATTTTTTAAATGTATCATAAGCTTCATAGCCTAGGAGCCCCATGAAACCTCATAAAAATCTTTACTCACAGCCTCATTCTGATATACTAATGGCTGAAGAGTACATAAAAAAATGCTCACCATCAATAGTTATTAAGGCCATGCAAATTAAAACTGCAATGAAATACCACTTCATATCCACTAGAATGGCTATAATTAAAAAAAAATAGACAATAGGAAATATTGGTGAGGGTATTAAGAAACTGGAGTCCCTGTGCATTGCTGGAAGGAATGTAAAAAGGTGCAGCATTTATGGAACACCATTTTGTGGTTCTTCAGAATATTCAACAGAGCTATTATATGATTTGCAATTCTACTCCTAGGTATATGCTCAAAAGAATTGAAAACAGGTGTTCAAACTGATACTTACAAATGTTCACAGAAGAATTATTCATAATAGCCAATAGGTGGGAACAACCTAAATATCCATCAAAATGTGAATGGATAAACAAAATGTGATATGTGTGTGTGTGTGCGCATGTGATATATTTGCATGAATATTATTCAGCCACAAAAATGAATGAAGTTGATTTAAACTACAACATGGGTTAACCTCAATAACATTATCTAAGTGAGGAAGCCAGAAACAAATGTTCAAATATGCTATGATTCCATTTATTAAAGTATCCAGAATAACCAAATCCATAAAGGTGGAAAGCATATTTGTGGTTGCCAGAGGCTGTGAGGAGGGTGCACTGGGGAGTGTGTATTTAATGAGTATCGGGTGTTCTTCAGGGGTGATGAAAATATTTTGGAAGTAGATAGAGGTGGTGGTTGTATAACACTATGAATATATTAAATGCCACTGAATTGTTCATTTTAAATAGTTAATAATGTGGTACATGAATTTCACCTCAACAAAGGAAAAAATTTTAAAAGTGTATCATATTTATTAAAATCTCATCAGCATTTGAATAAAGTACTTTTGCAACTTTAGTAGATTTTTAATAACCCAGTGCTTTTTCTAAAAATAATTGTTGGTGAAAACAAATATTTTTTATTATGTAACTAATTATATTTATTTTTGTGGAAGACTTGCTCATATAGTTGCTCATATTATTCTTTGTAAATATATTTTACAAGATTGACTTCTAAAATTGAGTTTTGTTCATTTTATTACATTAGTTTTTCACTTTTATTATTGTAATTCATCACTCCTATTTTTTCCTTATTGCTTCAATGCTGTAAATTTAAAAAGTGGATATGTATTTTACTCTATTTTTCTTGTTTTTTAATAATTTAATATATAGGCAACTCTTTAATTCACCTGGAGTTTATTTTGAATAGAGACTTCAAAGAGTGAATTTTTTTCTCCAAAAATGGCTACGACCTTTTTCCATCAGCATTGCTTAAATAAGTCGTTGTTTGATACCATTAGGTGAGCTTGCTCATGCACAAGGCACTCTTCTCTGAGGCCTGGCGGAAAGTTGGTTTCTTAAATACCTTGTAGAGTCTGTTTCTTTAATACATATATTTCTCCTGATTCTTCTTTTTCTCCTGTGTTCTAGTCCCCCTTCTGTTTCTTTTTATTGTGAAACTTGAAGTTTCATTTGGAGAAGATGCTGGATAAGTTTGAAAAAACAAAATGCAAGTAGAAAATATATATCTTAGATGATTTTGAAATGCAGATGATAATAGCCTGAAGTGGCTTCTATTGAAATGCTCAGTCATCTTAATTTCAGAGTAATATATAACTATGTGTATGTATTAATATAAAACCATGAAATGAAAAAATACCTTCTGGTAAAGGTAATATTATAGTATATATTTTCAGACTCAGCCTCCCTCTTAATTGCTACTTGTTGTTATGTGTCATTCTTTCATGAATTATGTTAGTGTGAATCAGTACTGCTATCTGTTTGGGGAAAACAGAAGATAAAATGTATAAAAGACATTGATTTTTTCTTATTGCTATTAGCATGACCAATTAACATGGAAAACTGTCTTTGATGTTTTCTAGATATTATGCATCTGGTCAAGATATTGACTTTAAATTTGATATGTATTTGATGAAATTCTTCAATTAGACTCTATGCAGAGATACAGGATTGTTGCTTTTAGTACATTGAGTAATGCTACTATCTTAAGAACTGTCTAATCATCTCATAGTAAACTGATTCTTAAGGACATTTTTATTTAATCTTGATTGGAGGAATGTTTCTGGTATGGTTATAGCCCCAGAGCCAACTCTAATATTTTAGAGTTCCTAAGATGATGCAGGTGTATGCATTTCATGACACAATGGAGCTTTCCTGGATGTTACAACAAATAGCTGTCAGTTTATACCTTAGTGGACAAAGTGGTCCCTTATGTTACTAATATGTGCTCACAGAAAGGGATCTCTAGAAAGAGTCCATCCATTTAAAGAGGTTCAATGACTGACATATATTGGGATAGAATTACAAGTCCAAAATAGAGATGATACTGCATCTCAGGGTGACTACTGAAACTCTTTCTGTGGAGGAAGGAAAGGTAGAAGGAGGAGGAAAAATGTAGCCTAGCTGTATGAAGCAGCAGAGTCTCATTCTAGAACATCATAAAAGGGTCACCTGAACTGATGGGAAGATTACAAGAAACCATCACAACTGCATAAATGGATGATAATTAACCATGAATCCCAAATAGAGGAGCAAGAGTGAATCCTTTTTGTAACCCCTGGACTCCCAGTCTTGACAGTTCTCTACTTACAGGAGTGCTGTGGGAAAATCGAGAATGCTTGGAAAGAAAATGTCAATTGTCAGCAGGAGGCTATGGGGAGCAGGGGGGCAATGAATCCTAAGGAAAAGCTGTGGAAGGGGCAAAGGGGAGATGGTAGGTTGATGGGCTGAAGGGCAATTTTACCTACTGCAAACAGCTTGGGATGTTATTCTTTTCCAATCCTTTTAAGACTTTTTCATGGAACAGGGCATCTGGAAAGAATTTTAATTCAGTTGCAATTTAGGGGATCAGGATAAACCCATAACAGAGTTATTGTCTTGCTAATGTAGTTTTTATAGTCATTGGTCTAGGTTCTTGGACCCCCCCAAAAAAAGTGTGAGTGTTAGGAGAATGAGGGTGTGTTTCTGCATGGCTTTTCACATAGCCTAAATTGTGCAGCAATTCACCTACACTTATATATGTCCTCCAGGGGAAGACAACACTCTTGATACTGATGTTTGGTTGTGAGATGTTTTCATTAATGGATCTCTAGGGAAAGTCCTTGTGTCTATTTCTTTGTTATTTGTTTAAATTTATTTAATCTCAGACATAACAACATCTAGCCATATTGACTTTATATTTAAGGTTGGATAAGTGTGGCCTTCTAGCACTCTTGAAAAAAATCCTTCTCTACTGAATTCAAATTCCCTACGTGGAGTTAGATCCCTAGCAGTGTAAGGGTGCAAAACTGCCTATATCCCTTGTTAACTTAAGAGGCTACCTAGGAGCAGCATTTTAATGGGTATCTCCTGGGAATTATATTATATACATGCTGACTTATTTTGAAATGTCTTCATCCACAGAATAATGAGCTCTTCTACAAAATGGAACGTTATAGGTTATTCAGTCCAAACTTTTCAGTTCAGAGGTAAGCAGAGACACAATAGTTATGTCACTTTACCAAGGTCACTGGGCGAGCTGGTACAAATATTGTACTAGGATGCCTGGTCCAGTGATGCCCTAATAATATTTTTTGAAAAAATGAGAATATAATTTACAAACTAGGATTAGGGGACTTTTATTAGTCTAAGTCATCAACTCAGGAAAAACAAACAGACAATTGATTCATAAAAACCAATCAGGTAAAAATAGATGCTTACCACAAAGTTGGAAAATTTATTTATTTGTGTCCACAGCAAGTATGATTGCTATTACTCTATTACTTCTTGGGGTCACCTAAAGTATTAAATATGCTTTGTCAAAAAATGAACATTTTAGAGCTGGAAATGCTACTCTTCATGTTTTTAATCGCTTTTTAGAATTTATTTATTTATTTATTTAATTTTTTTTATTTCTTTATTGTCTTCTAGTATAAAGTACTGATGCCAGAAAGTCTAACAACAATCCAATTTCCTTTCTAAGTATTTTGATATTTTTGCCTAAAAGCTCAAACTCCTCCCACCCACCTTTTTTCTGTTTTAAAAATATTTAATTATTTTTCTAAACTTGACTGGGTGTTTTCTGTTCTGGATCTTTTATCATTATATACAGAGTATCTTACAATATGTACTGTCAACTTCTCTTTTTCTCAGAGAAGTTTTGTTGAATCCTTTTTTAAATATGTGTTCTGTTTCATGATCTTGATTTTCATATGTTAGATCCTGCCTATCTTTCAATGTTATAGTCTATTTTCTTTTTAATCCTCTTTTATATCTCTTTTCATTTTCTTTTGATTTTTAACATTATATCCTTTCTATATATTCTTTCTCTAAAGTCATGCGTGTGTGTGTGTGTAACCACTTTTAGTTTAGTCTTCATTTCTGAAATGATTTTTTTTAATTAATTTATTTACTTTTTAAATACTTTTTAGAATTTAAATGAAAATAAGCAATAGTATAAAAAAATAATAGCTTTTAGACTAGAGAATTTCTACTTCTCTTGCAGAGTCTAGCCATAAATGTTTCTTGAAAAATACCTTAGAAGTTAGGCATATGAGAGGATTCACTTCTTGCTATCATACAGTTAAAATTTTTAAAGCTATATTTTATCTACTTTAAATAAATTTTAGGCAGGGGTGTCCAACCTTTCGGCATCTCTGGGCCACACTGGAAGGAGAGTTGTGTTGGGCCGCACATTAAATACATTGCAACACGTAATCACAAAAAATCTCATAATGTTTTAAGTAATTTACAATTTTTGTATTGGGTTGAATTCATAGCCATCATGGGCAGCATGTGGCCCACAGGCCATGGGCTGGGTGCTCCTAAGGGCATTTGGTTGAATAAAACCAATGTTAATATTTAAAGTATATACTATATTAGTTTAACATTTTTAAGATTTTCTAATTTCAATACAAAGATGAAAAGCAGAAACTGCCTTTCTTTTTTCTTTTTTTATTCATCATGCTATTACAGTTGTCCCAATTTTCCTTTTTTGCCCCCTATACCCAGGACCCGCACTCCCTCTGATGATTCCCACTCTTTTGTTCATGTCCATGGGTCATGCATATAAATTCTTTGGCAACTCCATTTCCTATACTTGCTCTTCACATCCCCCTGCCTATTCTGTAACTACCAATTTGTACTTCTTAGTCCCTTCATCTTTTCCCATTTCCCCAGACCCTCCTCCCCGCTGGCCACCATACCAATGTTCCCCATATCCATGATTATGTTTCTGTTCTGCTTGTTTGCTTAGTTTGTTTTTTACGTTCAATTGTTGATAGTTATGTACTTATTGCCATTTTAATGCTCATAGTTTTGATCTTCTTTTTCTTAAATAAATCCTTTTAACATTTCATATAATAATGGTTTGGTGATGATAAACTCCTTTAGCGTCACCTTGTCTGGGAAGCTTCCCTTCAATTCTAAATTATGGCTTTACTGGATAGAGTAATCTAGGTTGAGGTCCTTGCTTTTAATCAATTTAAATACTTCTTGCCAATCTCTTCTAGCCTGCAAAGTTTCTTTTGAGAAATAAGCTGACATCCTTACGGGAACTCCTTTGTAGATAATTATCTTCTTTTTCTTGCTGCTTTTAAGATTCTCTCTTTATCTTAAACCTTTGGTATTTTAATTATGATGTGACTTGCTGTGGTCCTCTTTGTGTCCCTCTTGTTTGGGACTCTCTGTGCTTCCTGGACATGTATATCTATTTCCTTCACCAAATTAAGAAAGTTTTCATTTATTATTTTTTTTCAAATAGGTTTTCAATTTATTGCTCTTTCTCTTCTCCTTCTGGTACCCCTATCATGTAAATGTTGGAATGTTTGAAGTTGTCCCATAGGCTGCTTATACTGTCCTCATTTATTTTGTATTCTTTTTTATTCTTGCTGTACTAATTGGATGTCTTTTTCTTCCTTATGTTCCAAATCATTGATTTGATTCTTGGCTTCATCCACTCTGCTGTCGATTCCCTGTAAATTGTTCTTTATTTCAATTAGTATATCCTTCATTTCTGCCTGAGTCTTTTTTATGCTGCTGTAGTACCCACTCTGGACCCTATAGGACGCCTACTAAATTAGGTCATACTATCAAGACACAGAGTCAAAGAAGCTCTTCCTAACACACAGAAACAAACACAGGGAGGCTGCCAAAATGAGGAAACAAAGAAAAATAACCCAAATGAAAGAACAGAACAAAACTCTAGAAAAGAATGAAACAAAATGGAGATAAGCAGCCTATTAGATGCAGAGAAACTGCATTTCCATAACATCAAACTCAGAGCCTTATGATCTCAAATATCTCAAAGCTGGTCGAAAGCTTAATTTTACTTCAATTTGATAATTTTGGGATTTTTACAAATATTAAGAAGTTTCTGTATGTAAAATATGCATCCCTGAAACTAGAAATATTGCAGCTCTAACAATGATTCAGGAAACAATATGAGTCATCACATTATTTCTTTAGTATTCCTAAGTATCTAGAATATGATAAAGACTTTAAATATAAACTATTTTGTGATGACATAAAAGCTTATGTCATTTATTTGACTTTATTCAAAGTATGTCAAATTAGTATTTTTAAAAAGAAATATAGCACTGGCTGATGTGGCTCAGTAGACTGAGTGCCAGTCTGTGAAACTAAAGGGTCACTGGTTTGATCCCTAGTCAGGGCACATGCCTGGGTTGCAGGCCAGGTCCCCAGTAGCAGACACATGAAAGGCAACCGCACATTGATGTTTCACCCCCTCTCTTTCTCCCTTTCTTTCTCTTTCTCTAAAAATAAATAATTAAAATCTTTAAAGATAAAATAAATGTAGGTGTCTGTTATACTAGAGCTATAATAAATCAGAGGTTCTTTTCTAAATCTAAAAATCTGACTGTCCTGAGAAAGTCACTATTTCTCAAGCAACTTTGTGATTTTATGAAATAAAAGGTTGGTAATAGGAGCATATGAAGAAACTGGATGTCTCTCAAAGGTGTTGGTATGCACAGGTAGTATTGAGAAGTTGACAATGTGAGATGCAGAGTATTCATAAGAAATTTATACAATCTATTCTTTATATCTGTGTGGATGTGTTACAAGACATTTCATGTCAACTATACCTTCAGTGGGTTATGTACATGTGATCTTCTGATCCAAACAGGTGTGTTTCTGCAAGCCTACCTCTGCAGAGGATGGAAAAGGAGGGTGAAACATAGCTTCCTGGATTATTTCATGTTGCCTTGATCAGGTCTGCCAAATAATCCACAGAGGAGAGGCCCTATTAGACTTTTTAGTCACTCTCAGCTTTAGAGAAAAGCTAGGGTCATGAATGCTTGACAGTTTTTAAAAATGTGGAAAACAGTCCCAAATTACTTTTATCTTTTAAAAATAAATGAAGGGAAAATGAAAAAGAAGTATTTCTCTTTGTCCTTCTCATTGTTACTATTATTTGTTTACTGACTAAATCTCCAGAGGGAATTCTCTCTAGGGATGGCTAGAGTCTTGAATTGCTCCTCCCCTCACCTCCAGCACCAGGTACCTGAAGAATACTGTGTTGCCCAGGAATTGTGAGCCATAGGTTCGGTGTCCTAGGCTTCTAACTTCCAGATGGGCTTGTTTCTAAAATGTGAGAAACACCCACTTGATTCCAGTTTATTCCCATTGTCTAGCAGGATTTTCAGTTAACTCCAGGCCCTGCGTATTTTCATGCCTCAGTGGTTACTGCTACCCAGGCTCTGAATTCACCACAGGTGTGTATGGACTCCACCAAATTCCCATTTCTCTATTGCTAATTGGAAGTCAAAAAAAACTATTATCTACTGTTTACTTTGTTTTTCTGATTAAGCAGAATCACTGCAGTGATGTAAATGTGTAAATGTTTCTCAGACTCTATGAATATGTACACATTCAGAGATGTAATCTGTTTAGAAAATCCCACATAATTACAGTTGCAGGATATAGGTCAGCATACAAATAAATTGTATTTCTATATACTCACCAACAGAAAACAATTGGAAATAGATTTTTTAAAATGTTCTATTCACAATAGCACCAAAACCCGGAAACTATTTTGACGAAAATCTAACAAAATATGTGCAAGGTCCGTATACTGCTGAATTAAATCAAGTACAATCTAAACAAATGGAGAGATGTATTCTGTTCATAGATTAGAAAAAATCACTCTGTTAAGATATTATTTCTCTCCAAATTGATATATAAATTCAACACGATCTGAGACAGAATCTTAGCAGAGCATTTTTGTAGATATCAACCAGCTAATTCTAATATCTATGTGGAAAACAAACTATAATAGCCAAAATAATTTTGAAAAAGAAAAATAAAAGTTTAAGTATTTACACTGTATGATTTCAAGTGAGGAGAAAATTGATGTTCTCACCAAAAAAAAAAAAAAAAAAAAAAAAATCTAAGCAAATGTTTATAGCACCTTTCTTTCTAACTGCCCCAAACTGGAAAAAAAAAAATATCTTTCAGCTGGTAAATGAATAAGCAAAATGTGGTTGCTGAATGGAATGTTAGCAATAAAAAGTAGCAAACAGCTAATATACATAGTAACATTGCTGAACCTCAGATGTATTATGCTAAGTGAAAAAGGCCGGTCTCAGAATACTACATGTTGTCTGATTACATATATGATATTCTGGAAAAGGTCAAACTGTAAGAACAGAAAATAGATCAATGGTTACCACTGGCTGGGGGTCAGGGCAGTAGCTGACTGCGACAATTTGGGAGATGATGGGACTGCTCCGTGTTTTCACAGAAGAGGTGGTTGCATGACTATACACATTTGTCTGAACTTGAAAAATTATACACAAAAATCAGTAGATTTAATGTATATACATACTTTAATGAGAAAAAAGTGTGTTGAAAAAAGTCAGTGACCATAGTTAAATTGGAGTTTTTTTCTCATCACTTGTTTTGGGGTTCAATGAAGAGTGGAGGGATCAGAGCATTAGATATTGGTTGTGACTACTGTTATTCAAGATCATGATTACTTATATCAAGAGCTATTGCGAAGACCAGATTAGATAATGGTTTTGAAACAGTTTCAGAGTTTAGATTTTCTTTGTCCATTTATGTTCAACAAATATTTATTAACTATATGGACACACTGTGTCCCAAGAAGTGTGCCAGCCTTGGGGAATCCCAGATAAGCTCTAGTCCCCTGCGTTAGGGAGTTCCCTGTCTAAGATAAGAGGGAGGCATATAAACAGATCGCTGCAGTAACACATGATGAAGCTGTCATAGATGTAATTATATGGGAAAGTGGTCTCCAAAAGAATGATTGGAGAACTCCTCCAGCTGAGGGGCCTGGAAAGTAATCCAGGTACTTGGAATGTCATAGGCATCATTTATAGGTGTTTAAAATTTCTTTACCCCATTGGTGGTGGGAACCATTAGCAAATGATATTTTAGAAAGCTCATTCTGTCCACAGTGTCAATTTTTGTATGGGTATGTGTATGTCTGTGATGACAGATTGAGGCAATCGCAGTGGACAAACCAGTCAGGGACTTTGAGTTAAAAATGATGAGAATCTGAAACGAGGAGATTGCAGAGGAATTTTAGAAGAGATGTTTCAAGAGCTATGATTTTTTGCCTAATCAAATGTGAAGTAAAGAGAGAGAGAGGCTCACTTGGTGGGTAGAGTTGCCATTTAAGCAGTCTAAGGACCACATGAGGAAGCTGAGATTTGACATAAGGAAGAGAAGGAGAGAGGGAGAAGGGAATATATGTGTCAGTCTAGTGTTTGAAATTGTGAGACCAATGTGTCTTTGAGGCTGTAAGTGGAAATGTCTAATAGGTCATTGTGTAAATGGACCTATGGTTCAGAAAAGACATGTTGGACACACAGATGTGACTTTATCAGGGCACTGATAATAGATAAATCTGCATTTACAGTAACTTACATTTCCTGCTCTCTAGCTGAATAAAATAATAGTTGAAGACATAAGCAATATTCAGTTGGTGATCAGAGATCAAAGCTGCAATGACAAAATATCATGTGTTAGTTTTCACAGTATGTGTTTTGCTCACTCCTTTTTTGTCATTCTGTTGTTGAAGCATGTGTGTTATGTCTGCCTCTTCCATTAGGTTGTGAACTCATTCACAGAGCTTAATTTTTTCTTACATTCAGCTTTAAAGTGGTCCCCAAAAGAATGATTGGAGATCTCCCCAGCTAAGGGGCCTGGATTGGAGGAAGCAGCCCTTGGATTATCTCTAAGAGTGTTTGAGAAGTGGGAACTCTTTATCCCCATAAAGTTCTTGTCCAACCTCCTTTCTTTAAACATTATTTGAGGATATTCAGGGTACTGCTGATGTAATTTGTTTGATTTTTCTTGTTCTTGTAGGGCTTGTTGCATTGTTTATGTGAAGGGCAAATGCACGCAGACTTTTCACTCATATCCTGCATTAGTATTGATTTAGGTTGCTACAAAGTGGTAGGAAATGAGGGGAAAAAAGATTCCTATTTCTCAGTCATGAGCCAATTAAAAAATTCAAACTTATTGCTTCCTGGGAAATTTCATCTCAAAATAGATATAACTACCATTTCTGCTAACCAATAAATGATTATCTTATGTTAATACTCAGAGTTCTATTATTCCGCCTTCTTTTAAGGATTTTTGGTCTTACATTGAAATAGACACATTCCACCTATTTTCTGGGGTGAATAGTAGGAACTTGCATAAAATTAACAGTTACAAGAAGCTGACATTTATAAACAGGCTGTAACACCCTCACATATATCTTTGTGAAAGTGAATGTGCACATACACACACATCTGTATGAAATGCCATTAAATTTATTTGCATACTTTGTGTAGCACAGAAATGTGCCACACATGCATAGAGAGCCACATTATAAAATAACTTAGAGCTATTCTCTCTAAGTTATAATTGGCAGAAAGGATTATATCTTTGTGAGTTGTTATTAGGAAATGATAATGACAATTACTTTTTGAGTCTTTTTTCATTTTCTTGCACTTTCTGGGAGCTTTTTTCTACCTTGTCATTCAGCTCGCTGATTCTGTCCTCAGCTTCATCTAGCCTGTTTTTGATTCCTTCTACTGTGTTCTTCAATTCAGAGATTGTATTCTTCATTTCCTCTTGTCTCTTATTGATATTTTCTATGTCCTTTTTCATGCAGATACAGTTTGCAGTGAGTTCCTCATAGTTTTCCTGTAGTTTTTTATAATTCTCTCTGAGCTCACTGAGCTCATTGAGCTTCCTTAGAACTATTGTTTTTAACTCAATATTTCATAGTTTACTTGCCTCTATTTCATTTAGTTCTCTTTATGGCTATTCTTCCTTTACCTGTGATTGGGGGCGAGGGGTGTTTCTTTGTCTTCCCATTATTTGCAAGATTCTTATTTTTTGCTTCTGCCTCTTACATTGATCTGTCTTGACTTCCTGACTTTGTGGTGTGAACTTTTATGGTAAGAGACCACTGTTTTTTCTTTCTGGATCTGCCTCTGATGATGTCAGCTGTTGACCGCGTCTGCCCTTAGGTAGTCTGTTCAAGACTTCCAGGAATCTATTGTCTGTGGCTGTCTCCTTCAGATGTTACTCTAGTCACTCTGCATTCAACAGTCAGGCTTAGGCACCACAGGGTGGGAGAGAGTCCCTCCTGGAGGTAGGGTTTTTGAGTCCTCTCATGTTGCTACTGCTCAGGGGAGTGGTCTGACTGAGCCAGATGGCTGCTGCTGTATAGGGGAGGAGTCAGCACCAGGATCCCGCTGGCCACTCTCTCAGTTCTCTCCCCAAAGCATCCTTCCCCAGATGCCTTCTCCTCAGGCATCTCTAGGCCACTCTGCCTGGCCTTTGCTGGAGACCAGGGTAAGTGGCTGCAAATAAAAATGTATGTGTTGGCCCTGTAAAAGGCTCTTTGTGTCTCCAGCCATCCATCTGTGGCAGAGAGCAACTCTACTGCTTTTCACAACTGGTTGTTATCTGTGTCTTGGGCTCCAGTGCTGTAGACTCAAGATCCCTGCTTATAGTTTAGACCCCGCTTTTCTCAGAGTGATCCAATTGGCCGTTTCAATATACCTCTGTTGCTGTCACCTGTGGGTGTCCTGCCCACCTTCTGAAGTCCCTACCACACTCCTTACCAGTCAGATTGTGTTAATGCTGATTTTTCTGTCTGTCGGAGGTTATAAGGCTCCTCTTTCACTATTGTTCAGTTGTTTGGTTGTTGTTTGTTCAGTTGTCAGGTGATTTCTCCACAATTTAATTATAATTCCAGATTGGTTCTAGAAGGAGGTCAGTGTGACTTCCATTCACTCCTCCACCATCTTGATTTCTCTGTTGCTATTCTTATCATATATTTTATTATGTTATAAAGCCCACAATACATTACTATTTATTTTTTACACAGTCATCTCTTTTAAAGAGACTTATATAATACATAAAGTGTCTTCTATATTTACCCATATAGTTACCATATCTAGCACTCTTTATTTTTTAATTTAATATATCCACATTTTCATGTGGTATCACTTCCTTCCACTTGGAGGACTTTCTTTCATATTTCTTGTAGGGTTATGCTGGTGAACTTTAGCATTTGTGTATCTGAAGAAGACTATTTCACCTTCATTTTTACTGTTATTTACATGATATATCTTTGTCCAATCTTTTATTTTCATTCCCCACATATTGTATTTTAAGTGAGATGCCATATGCAGCATATTATTGGTTCATGTTTCTCTTTCTTTTTTTAAAATTTATTCACTGTGCCAATGTCTCTTAATTGGTGTAATTTGACCATTTGTATTTAAGGTAACTATCAATATGAGAGGGCTTACCAGACACTTAATTATTTGTTTTCACTTTCTTCCTTCTTTCCTTCCTTCCTTTCTTCCTTCCATCTTTCCTTCCCTCTTCCTTTCATCCTTTTTCCTGTGAATAATTTGAGCATCTTGATTTATTTATAGTGTTTTGAAATTTTAAGTGTATTTTCTTAGTGGTTGATCTACATTTTACAATATACATATATAACATCATAGCCTACTGGTATTGATGTATTAACACTTAAAATGAAGGGTAGAAAGAGTAATTCTATTTAGGTGCCTTTACTTTTCTTCCCCCTTTAAAAGTATAATTTTTTCTTTATGTATATTGAGTACCATATCTAATGATGTTACTATTTTTTGCTTTAATTCTCAAATATGATTTACAAAACTCAGAAAGATGATCTATTATATTTAGTCTTTTTTAAAAAAAATCCAGATTCTTTTCTTTCTGAAGTTTCAAGCCTTTCTCTGTTATCATTTTGCTTCTGTTCAAAGAATGACTTTAGTCATTCTTAAAAGATAGAAATATCTTCTTTTACTATTCCTTCATCTGAGATTGTCTTTATTTCTCCTTTGTTCCTGAAATAAATTTCTGCCAGACAAAGAATTCATGGTTGATAGTTCATTTCTTTCAATCCTTGAAAAATCTGTCCTTTGTCCTCTGGTTGGCCTCCATGGTTTCATGTGAGATATCTATTCTAAATCAAATTGATCTTTCCCCATAAGTAAACCATTTGACTCTGACTGGTCACAGGGTTTTTATTTGTCTTTAGGTTTCAGAAGCTTAAACACAGTGTATTTGGAATGGATTTCTTTGGATGCATGAGCATTTCACAGTGCTCTGTATGATGGTCCAGTATGACAAACAGTGCAATGCTTTTTTTAATGCAAGCCTACTTTTTACTTTTTTTTTTTTTTTTGGCTTCTGAGTATTCCTTACTTTCTTTTCAGGCTAGTGGTGCATTTAAGTATCTTTTAAAATGTTGAACTTAACATATTTTGTTCTTTTACTTTTCAATTGGAAGAATTGTTCAGAGTATCTAGTTGACCATACTGCCAACAGTAGATGTCCCTTATGCTTAGATATTTAAATTTGAGACAGCTGGCATTTTTAAATCAATATGTCAGTGTTGTGAATGGACCCAAGAAAATTTGGTCATGCCCAACTACTAAGGTACTTTTAATAAATAGCAATAGTTCTTAATATTTTCAGGAAATTTAGAACTATAAATTTTCTCTCTATAACCTTACTATGGGGTTATGTCTTTTACTATCTCAGACTGAATTATTTCAAAGATATAAATATTTATTATCACAAAAGCAGTAATATATCTGGTCTTATATTCTTCACAAAGTCCCAGTTCCTAATCCTTAAAGGAACTTTGAACACATCTTCCATGATACACCACAATATTCTATAGGTAGAATTCAGTTTTACTTGGTGGTAATGCTGGCATAACACTAATCCTTCATAATCAATAGCTAGAGCCAGCATGATTGCAGAATCAGTTCTTCCAACTGAAGATGTGCTACCCAATGGGGACTCAGGCTCAAAGCTCATATGGTTGTTTTACCTATTTGTACAAGGGCTTTTCCTGTGCTTGAACACTACCGATTTTACCAATAAACACTTACACTAACATTTATTTTCCTAGGTAGTAAATCCCTGTGTTAACCTCAGGTAAAGATGGTGAAAGCACTCACAGCCTCTTCAGGAGTATGCTTTTTTTTCTTTTTTTTTTGGTAGGAAATACTGGCTATCCATGCCTGGAGTTAGTGACTCTGAGGAGGGCAACAGGCTCCCCTGAGATATGATTGAAAATCAACTAACACACAGGTGTCTCACATGGCCTATTCAGAGGCAGTTTTAGCTTAAACTAAAGAGCCCTTATGGATAATGTATTTTATGTTACATAGTTTTTACTTTTGTAGTGAGTGAGTTATGTTCTTTTTCAATTCTCATTGTCAGTCTCAGCTCTTCTACTGACATAAATGCACATACATCCATGAGCTAAAAATGTGGCTCAGAATTAAATTTTGGTAAAACCTGTAATATAATATTCACTAAAGTTCTTACTTTTTAAAGTCTCCTCTTGAAACTGTGTTAAGAATGTACACTCACTTTTGAAAGGTGAATAAGCATTTCCTATTTATCTTTTTTGTAGTGTAAATTTGCTCTATGGAAAATCATCTTCATTTAAAAAATGAATTGGTTTACAAAATGCATTGAGTATTCTCTTTTTTTTAGTCATGAAGAATCTTTCAACATGTTTATTGTTGTCTATTAGAACAATATATTTTATTCATGACATGTGAAGTTGAAATAATAAATTTTTAGTATTTTTCTGGAGTTGTTCAATGCTGGTTAAATTGAAAGCTAAAAATCTGTAAGTCTCTGCTGACTTCCTATGAAAGCTTCTTAAAGAAACTGTTTGATTTATGGGCCTTGCCTTCCTCTGTCTGGCCCCAGATATTTTGGCACAAGTCATAGCTTAAAATAGATGTTTGCCTGTGGTCAGATCTTGGTGCTGCTAATACCTATTAGATGCCTAATATATAAACTTTCATTTAGTATTTTATATTTGTGTAGCACTGAGCTCTTTGCACAACACTCTTCACACTATCATTTCAGTTTAATGCTGAGAACTACATTAAGCAATGTCAACCCCATCTTGCAGATAAGACAGTTGAGGCCAATAGCTATGGTTGCATAATCTGTGGGTTAAATTAAGATTTAACCGTAAGTCTTCTGATTCCAGGTTTGCTCTTTCTATTATTTCATTGATGGCTTACTTTGCATTTTGATGAATTATAAAGAAGAATTGAATATAAAATGAAAACTTCACATGCCATTTCAGATAGTCATGTTATTTGCAAAACATGCCTTTTACATGCCTGAGACTTATCTGAAGTTTACCTACACAACTTCTTTTTGAAAGTCATTTCTCTGGTCTCTGCTCTGTTCCTTAAAATCCATATTTGTGTCCCAACCATTTTAACTAAAACAGTTTTTTAAAGGAGCACTATAATGTGACTTATGTACCATTTTACAAGATAACCTTTGAGACTATAGATCATAACTAAGGAAAGTGTCAGAGAAGAAGATGAGGAATCAGACAACTAGAATATTGTTCTGTATTTTTCCATGTATTATGTGCACCATGTTTTTAGCTCAAACTTTTTTGGGGAAAAAATATTTTTTTAAATTTTTAATTCAATTTTTATTTATTTATATTTAGATGTTTGTTTTTGTATTATAAAGGAATTTTAGCATTTATTTGTGAACATATTACAGTACAAGAAATTTTATGTAACAAATAATTATAAATCACAAGAACAGGTACAAGGTACAAGAAATTTTAAAAAGAATTTAAAACATTCATATAGATCTAGAATTAGTACTAGCCCTGCATAATGCACATCATTATTTTTTCCTCAAAAATTTGGGCAAAAAAGCACATGTTATACAGGGCAAAATACAGTAAATTGCTTAGATGATACCAGTAGTGACCCTGAAACTTTAGGTACTTGGAAGGATGCTTCCAAAATTTGGGAGATGGAACACTGGAAAATTGAGAGGAATAGAGAAAAAATTCCAATTTTGTAGAAATCCAGTTTTAACTCTAATATAGGGCTAATTTTTAAATTTTTCATGTGTCTCATGGAACCTAAAAGCAATATTATTATGAGGTAGCTCTGTAAATAGGGGGATATCATATAGATGTTTAGGCAAATCTGCCAGAGTTCCCAATTATCTGTGCCAGCCTCAGGGTGGATAAGCACCAACCCTTTCCTCCCTATACGAACCTCAGTACCAGCATTATAGGCTCAGAACACAGAAAGTTGTTTTCACATGCCCAAGCTGGTCCAAATATTTTATCTCTAAGTGGAATGTCTTTGTTAACATGTGAAATTCAAAATCAGAAAGGAGTTAAACCTTCTTATGTTTGTAAGGAAGGACCCTTAAATCTATAAGGTACTAAAGACACAATAAGAGGTTGCCTTTCATTCATTCATGTTGTACCTCATGACATTGTTAATTCCCTTCAGCTATTTCAAGAAGTGTTTAATTTTGTCCCATCTCCTGGTCATTACATGTAATTTTCCAACAAATATTTTACTCTTTATAAACTACATTTTTATTTCTCTTGATGAAAGAGCGCTAGATTGTCGGTTTTAATCGTTGTCATTGTGAAGAAAGCAGAGGAAACTAAAATGAACAATCTAAGCATGTTTAAAAACTGCCCAGGCCTCCAGGGGTCTGAAGGAGAAGGCCTGGATGCAAGGATGGAGCTAGCAGACTGCTGTCTCTGAGCGCTGTCATAAAAGTGCAAGAGGAGAACTTGTTCATGACAGGATTTGTGCCAGAGCACTTTTGTGTCTGACAGGAGTGCTATTGGCTTGTGTCTACACAACCATCAAAGCAGAACCCACTAGAACCCGGGTTGCAGTATTTTATTTCTTTTATTGTTGGCAAGATATATTCTATTATATTGTGGTATTTTTTTAAATTAATTTTATTTTGTTACATTTTTATAGTTGTTCAGTTACAGTTCTCCCACCTTTTCCCCCTTGCTCTCCCTTGCCTCGTACTCCCCCTACTCCTGTAGTCAATCTCCCCCATTAATCATGCCCATGAGTCCTCTATTCATGTTCCTTGGCTTGAATCTTCCCCTTCTTCATCCCATTTCCCCCTTTCTCTTTCCCTTCTGTCAGTTTGTTCTTTATTTCCAAGTATCTGGTTCTATTTTGCTAATTTTTTTTTTGTATTATTGATTAGCTTCCACTTATAGGTGAGATCATATGGTATTTGTCTTTCACTGCCTGGTTTACTTCATTTAGCATAATACTCTCCAGTTCCATCCATGCTATCATGAAATGTAGGAGTTACTTCTTCCTTTTTGATCTGTAGTACTCCACGATGTAAATGTATCAGTTTTTTTGATCCACTCATCCAGTGATGGGCACTTAGGCTGTTTCCAGCACTTGGCTATTGTAAAGAATGCTGCAATGAACATTGGGTACATAGGTTCTTTTGGATTAGTGATTCAGAATTCTTAGGGTGCATCCCCAACAGTGGGATCACTGGATCAAAAGACAGTTCCATTTTTAGTTTTTTGAGGAAATTCCATACTGTTTTCCACAGTGGCTGCACCAGTCAGCATTCCCACCAGCCAGCATTCCCACCAGCAGTGTAGTAGGGTTCCCTTTCCTCCACAACCTTGCCAACACTTGTTTGTTGACTGATTAATAATGGCCATTCTGACCGGTGTGAGGCGGTATCTCATTGTAGTTTACTTTGCATCTCTCTAATGACTCATGATGTTGAGCATTTCTTCATGTGTCTATGGGCCCTCTTATATCCTCCTTGGAGAAGTGTCTGTTCAAGTCCTTTGACCACTGGTTAATTGGATTGTTTGTCTTCCTGATGTGGAATCCTGTGAGTTCTTTATATATTTTGGAGATCAAACCCTTGTCTGAGGTATCATTGGCAAATAAGTTTTCCCAAACGGTAGGTTTCCTTTCCATTTTGTTGATGTTTTCTTTAGCCGTGCAGAAGCTTTTTAGTTTGATGCAGTCCCATTGTTTATTCTTTCCTTTACCTCCCTTGTCCTAGGGGATGTATTGGTGAAAATATTGCTGCATGGGATGTCTGAAATTTTCCTGCCTGTCTTCCCCTAGGATTTTTATAGTATCACAACTTATATTTAAGTCTTTTATCCATCTTGAGTTATTTTTGTGTATGGTGTAAATTGGTGGTTGAGTTTCTTTTCTTTGCACACAGCTGTCCAGGTTTCCCAACACCATTTACTGAAAGAGCTATTTTTACTCCATTGTATGTTCCTGACCCCTTTGTCATATATAAACTGACCTTATTGACATGGATTTATACCTGAGCTCTCTATTCTATTCCATTGGTTTATGTTTCTGCTCTTATGACAGCACCAGACTATTTTGATTACAGTGGCCTTATAATATAGTTTGATATTAGGTATTTTGATCCCTCCTCCTTTGTTCTTCTTTCTCAAAATTGTTGAGGTTATTCAGGGTCATTTATAATTCCATATAAAGTTTTGAAATGTTTGTTCTATATCTGTGAAATATATCATTTGTATTTTGATAGGGATTGCATTGAATATATAGTTTGCCTTGTACAGTATGGACATTTTAATTATGTTAATTCTCACAAACCATGAACATGGTAGATGCTTCCATTTATTTGTGTCTTCCTCAATTTATTTCTTCAGTGTTCTGTAGTTTTCTGACTGCAGGTCTTTTATCTCCTTGGTTAAGTTTATTCCTAAGTATTTTATCAGCCAAGTGGGAATAGAGGGAGCATAACTCAACATAGCAAAGTCCATGTACGAGAAACCTACAGCCAACATCATACTCAACAGACAAAAACTAAAAGCTTTCTCTCTAAGATCAGGCACAAGACAAGGGTATCTGCTTTCGCCATTTCTATTCAACAGAGCATTAGAAGTTCTAGCCACAGTGATCAGACAAGAAAAAGAAATAAAAGGCATCTAAATTGAAAAAGGGGAGTAAATCTGTCATTGCTTGCAGATGACATGATAGTGAACATAGAAAACTCTACAGACTCCACCAAAAAACTACTCAACCTAAGAAATGAATTTGGCAAAATAGTGGAGTACAAAGTCAACATTCATAAATCAAAGGCATGCTAATACATCAACAATGGAACATCAGATACAGGAATCAGGAAAATAATCCCCTTTACTACAGCAACTTTAGGTTGTTTTTTATTGCCTGTCTTGTAGTGATGATATCTAATTCTTTTAAATATTCAGGGACTGAAATTCTATGCCTGGGTATTTTAGTCTTGGCAAAACTTGTACAATTTAGCTGCTAGGCCCATGAACTTCTGGAAAGTTAACCAAGAAGAAATGAAGTGACAGTGATGGGCAAGATTTTATATCAGTGGCTCTGTACTGAGGGCTTGCCACAGCCTGGTTGCTTATGAAGCCTCTCTTCTATGATGGTAAAATTTTATTTTTCTTTTTTGAAGAGTGTGTTAAAAAATCATCTCAATGAATACAGAGTCCAGGAGACATTCCAAAGAAATTGTCACCTTTATAAATCCAAGGAAAGTTTATGAGCTATAAAATTTGCATTATTAAAAAGAAAGAAAAAGGAATTATTGAGACACTGCACTTTCAGAATGCTGATCCTAAAGCTCTTCTGAAAAGAGTAAGGCAAAGCTTCAAGGAAAGATATTTATTCTTCAGGAAAGAAAGCTCTAGAACCATACTCAAAAGGAAATGACAGCTTACTGAACCAAAAATCACCTCAACAGAACCTTCTGCTGTTGCTTTGAAAAAATTGGAATTTTTGTTCCTATACAAAGACTGCCTGGGATGTCTCTAAAGATATGAACTAGGGATAAGGTGTATAAGAAAAAGTTTTTAAGACAACCATTTAAAATGAATCACTTCCCCTTAGGACACAGTGCCAAATCTTTCCTCAAAAGGGATCAAAAGAGAGTTTTAAGAGCTGAGTCTCCTTCCAATTTAGTGGGGGTTGAAAAAGCTTCACATTTGGCAGATGAATGTCACTCCAAGTGATTGCTGTCAGTGGGGTATTGCAGCTGTCAAGGCAATGAACAGTGTTTACAGTTGTGCTGGGGATAACAAAAGGCTCAGTAAACAACAGAGTGTGCTTTACCTGCAGTAGAATTCAGAGTTCTGGCTCTTGAATAAGTGACCCCAATGCTCTTTGTGAACAAAGTTTGCCTTGATGAAAGCCAAGACTTGTTCATAGTTTTAAATCACCAGATTTTTTTAAGTGCACTAAATCTCCTTTTATAAAGTTTTAGGTTATGGAAACGTGAAAGAGTACTGTGCATGATCCTATTTACCTTCACAGTGAATTTTATCGGTATCATCATTAACAGAGTCTTTTCTCAGATAATAGAAAATTGCCCTATTAGGGGAAGTGCAATCAGCCTCTTGTCATTTTCTTCCACAACTTCTAATTCTGTACTCTGAATAGTGATAAGTAGCCATACCTCTCTTCTGAATAACCACAGTAGAGTATTTCAAAGCAGTTATCAAGCTAAGCTTTCCTTCCTCTTGATTCACTGTAGGCTAAACAATTCAGGTTTCTGCCAATCAGTCAAATATTTATAAACACGTGTAGCATCACAGGAATCATTTTCAGAGTGCATACTGAACCCAAGAAGAAAACCGAGAATTCTACCAGGATAATCTGTCTCCTCAGTTATGAAAAATGACACACTTTATTTTCTCATGGTGATAGCTCTATACAGCTTATTGGAATTATGGAAGGACTGAAAAATGAACTGTTTGATGAGGGAAGCAGCACATAGCATGTAGCATAGGGGTTAGAGCACAAACATCAGAGCCAGGCATTCTGCATTGGAAGCCTTATCCTTCCACTTAATAGCTGCATGACCCAGGGCAACTTATTTATTCTTACCATGGCTTCAGTTTCCACATCTGTAAAATGGATAATTGTCTCTAGCTCAAAAGTAAATAGGAGAATTAAATAAAGTGATTTAATGTTTGTAAAGGCTTACAGGTGTGTCCAACATTTTGGAGTCTCTGGGCCATGCTAGAAGAGGAAGAGTTGTCTTGGGCCACACAATAACACAAACACTAATGAAAACTGATGGACAAAAACAAGGTTTTAAGTCAATTTACAATTTTGTGTTGGGCTGTATTCGTAGCCATCCTGGGCCACCTGAAGCCCATGGGTCGTGGGTTGGGACACCCCTGTTACAATAGTACTTCATATATAGTAAGTGCTATGTAATTCACTTCAATTAAAATAAAGAAAGGAAAGGAGTCATTTAGGAAGAAAGACTTTTTATTTCTTTAGACATTGATAGGGAACAGTTAAAGTGTGGGTTCATAGGGCAGGCACAGAGTGAAATTGTCCTATTGGACCAGGTCTCAAGAGTAAAGAACTGAACCTTAAATTAAGCCATTGTTCCAGAGTTTAGGTTTAGGCACTTTTGTCATGCCCAATGGACCTAACACACACTTAAAAATTTTATCAGGGAAGGCATTGTATGTTTGCCAAAAGTAATATATGATCTGTAAAAATATATATTTTTATATAGTACTGACAATTCCTGACACTCCTCATTTCTAATTCTCTTCATAAGACTCAAGTTACCCACTGAAATCAGTCAGAGTTCTTTAGCCTATCATTAAATGCTTTCTGTAATTTAAGAGTGTGAATTAAAATAGGTTTTTGGCCTGATTTCAGGTGAGAGTGGGATCATAGTAGGCTGTTTTCATACATTCCCACTGCAATATATCAGCATGAGAGCCACACAGAGTATGAATGCACATGAAAGTCTCAATGCTTGACCTCATCTCTGACCTGAGTCTACTCCCTGGAGACACCTCAGTGAGGGGCTGAATCTCTCCCCTGACATGGAGACGTCATATGCTCCTTGTCCCTCACTCAGGTACTGGGAAATTACAGTAGTTAATCCTGCTGGGGGACTTAGAACATGACAAGTTTTCAATGAGCACTCAATAATTTTCCTTATAAAAATACTTTAATGGAACTTTGATGGTGGCATATAACAGCTAATGAAGTCATGAATGATCTTAATAGGCAGACATTTTTTCAGACTTTGAAAAATAATTACATCATGCCGTCAGTTCACCTTAATTAGGACTCAGGAAAGGATCCTTTACTGGACATGTCAGCATAACAAATGGTGGTCATATGCAGGGGTTTCAGATTCCTACAAGAAGTATGTTAGGTAGATATAGAGAAGGTACAATTCCGTCATCTCAAATAAATGACCAATGTCATAGCTGACATAGTTTGTTACCATGACAGTAGGCCACCTGGGAGCATTTAGTACAGTACCTTGTGAAAGGTATGCATTGTTAACTACACATTGGAAACCAAATAACAAGGAGAGAAAAGTACTTCAGAGGAAATTATTAGTATTCTTAATATGTAATCTTAGAAATGTACAATAAAAATGATTACTCTAAAAAAAGTATGGAGAAAACAATAAATTAAACAATTAAAAAGAATTTAAATGATCAACATAATGTTAAAATAGTTCAGTATTATTAGGACCAAAGAAATGTAATTTAAGGAAAAACTAGATACCAATTTTTTACCTATAAAATTGGCAAAAGCATGAACAGTGAATCTCCATCTCCACTCTCCAACATTGTAGCCTGCAATCTTGTCTGCTGATTACATACAACCCTGCACTCTTCCAATCTTTTGTTCAGCAAGTTCTCAAATGTGCTAACACAATTCTGCCTTTAGGTCTTCTCCCTGCTGTTTTCCTTTGCTTGGAAGGTCTTTCCCCCACTCTTTACTCTGTTTAAATGCCTCTTGTTTAAGTGTCCCAATTTAAAGTATTCTTATCTTTTCTTTTCTTTCACTTCTTAAAACTTGCTGTAATTTTTAATTACATTACTGTCTTTGTTGCTTCTCTTCTGCTCTAGACTATAACCTACCAATGGGCAGGGACCATGGATGGTGTGTTCACCAATGTCTACACAGAGCCTAATACAATGCTTAGCATTTAGTGGCTGCTCCACTTGTGTTTTCCAAATGGGTGAATGAATTAATGAAGTGGAGTTATTAAGATTCTTTTAAAAATGTTATGCTTTGTCATGTTGAATCATATGAAAATATTTTATAGGCAAAATGGTCAACTATCACTAATTTCATAATGTTCAAATTTATAATTATAATTTCAGAGGACATTTTTAATTATAAGTATTAAAAGACATAGACATGTCTATACTCTTGCAACTTCTTTATCTAAGGATATATATATAATATATGTTATATATATAAAATATTTATAAAATATATGCAAACAGGTAGCTACACTCACAACCTTATTCATAATTTAGTAATAATTTAAAAAGATGGAAACAGCCTAAATGCCCAATCCAGAAAACCAGCTAATGATAGTATACATCCATGCACCAGAAGGCTTTGTAACTATTAAAAATTGTGTTGTTTAAGAACATGTGTTGACAAGATACACTTTACCACATGAAGTTGCATAGCAGGGTGCATGATCTCTCTCTCTCTCTCTCTCTCTCTCTCTCTCTCTCTCTCTCTCTTACACACACACACACACACAGAACAAAAAGAAGTCCAGAGAAACATATACCATCATATTATTATCAGTGATTAATTTCTGGATGGTGGGATTACTGATTTAAATGAATACATATCACTAGAGAAATGAGAAAAATTCTTTGAAGATATTAAGTGCTAAAGCCTCCTAAAATTATAGATATATACTTAAGTAGATGACAGATAAGTAGGGAAGAGAGAAAGTAGAATTATAATTTAATTGAGATCTACACTTCAGACCCTACCAAATTACAAGCAATTTGTATTTAATGTAGTTAAATTACAGGGTTCCTAATTTATCATTGAAGACTTGGGTAGTAAATCTGAAGTTCTACAATTTAAAATAGCTATTCTTTATTTTAAACTAGAGGAGCTAAGAACAATCAAGTAAAACATCCCTTATATTATACTACAGTGCTTTTAGGCAAACAATTGGAGGTTACATAGAGGAACATACTATCCTCCTTTCTCTGAATTTATGGCATATATGATGTTTATAACAGAATCATAAAAGTCTTATCTTTAATAGCTCTCTGAATATTTGTTTTTGAAAATATTTTAGAGTTACAATTTTATTGTCTTCAAAGTATAGAGACAACCTCAAAAAGCAATTATGATTAGATAACATAGGTGCCATCCATGGCAACATAATGGAGACTCAATAAATATTAGTACCCTACCTCACCCCAGCTAAGAAAACATCGGGACTTTTGTAAACTCAGGATCTCCTCCAGTCAAGCATATATACTCTAACACTCCATACACTTACCAAATTGTATCAAACTCCATTAAACACTATAGAAAGTTTTTTGAAAGTTATGGGCAAGAATAGCAGTGTCTGTTCTAAAGGCTTGCAGTGAATGGGGGCTAAGAAATGGTAGGGATACTCTCTCAGTCTTGCTGATTATGTTCTCCTTCCCAGGCCCTCAAAGGTGAGAGGCGAGTGTGTAACTCCAGTTCCTTACCTGTACCTTATTTGAAATGGCTCCAAAATGTGAAACTTCTGAAATGCAACATTATTATTTTTTCTTTAGAAATATATTTTTAGTATTGAAAACAATTTTAAAGCAGTAGTTTATAGTGAAGAAAGAAATAAATACCTATATTATAGCAAGGATACTGCTGTATTTAAATCAGAGATATTTATTATTAAATGTTTCTTTATGTGTTTTTATTTTTATGGCATTCTCTAAATAGTAAGCATTTCTGGGCTTTTAGCTGCTTCCAAATAAACAAAAGTAAAAATTCCTACAGAAAACATAGCTCTGACCTTTTTGCACATATAATTCAAACAAAAAGTTAGCTTTGAAGTGGCATATTATTAAATAATCATACTGAAAATATACAGTAACATGTATTCCTTTGAATTTCATTCAGGAACATTGTTTTGTTCATTTGAACTATCCTACCAGTTGAAAATGGATTATGTTTGAGATGTTCATACAACCATCCAATGTCAAAATTCTTGAGACATTACATGAAGAGCTTCATTCTAAAACATAAAATTTTCAGGAAAATTCAGACTATTGGAAAATGGAACATGGAACGTCACTCCATCGATTATTAAGATAAAAAGCAAATAATGGGAAAAGATAAACAGAATTTGCAAGGCCACTCTCTGTCCAGGCAGAACATCTTGTCCAATCAATAGTAAATTAGTTTAAACAGCATTTACTGTCTGGAAGGTGCTTAATGTGTGAATCATTTATTTCAGACATGTCTGTAAGCATTTCTACTAAACTATTGGCCAACTCTACATATAGTGTGAAGAATAATGAGCACTATAGATGAAAGCAAACAAAACCCTTTCTTTTCTTGTATGTTCTCTGAGGTGCTGCAATAGTAATCTGAGAATTTGTAGCATATGCTCAAGACTCCCAAGTTTCCGGCACTGCCTATAATACAATAACAGACATTTTGATTCCTTTTGCATTGTTTCATCTGCTGACTTAGTGAAAATTCCAAAAATTGAGAGCAGCAAATTCTACTTAATTATCACTAAAAAAGAAAAATACCAAAAGAGATTTCTAATTAAAATTTTTGACATGTAAAAAGTTTTTTTAACTTTCATAATTGAAGAATCAAGCAGTTCAGTTAATAAAATCTAGTTAATAGAAAGTTGTCACCTCTCCTGTGCATTACGTCCATTTTCAAAGAATTAGAATATGACAAAATACATTTAACACTAAAACTCATAATTTAATACTTTGTGAAATGCAAAATCATTACTTATAGTAAACAGTAAGAGTTTTTTAGTCTTTTGTTCAAACATTCCAACTTTACTTGAAGATGTAGGAAAAGGTGTGAGAATCTGGTCAAAATAATTCAGAATTTCTATGCACCAGCAGCAATTCAGCACCTTTCTGAATCACAGGTAAAGACAGCCAAATGCAGAAGGTCCCTGTTCACAAAGCACCAGAACTTCCCAGTATCATCTGTGAGCATATGCAGTTCTTACCACACCTTTTCTAGTTTCTTTCATTGAACTCTGTTTTACAGCAGGTCAGTGAGTGAGATGTTCCAGCTCATCCCAAGAACATCTTCTGTGGCTCTAAATTACATTGCAATTGTGGTTAATGCTGTGCATGTTTACATATAAAGACCCATCAATATATACCTTCTCAATAGCAGCTCGGAGACTGCAGTCAGCAAAATCCTCAGCAAAGTACTATAAGTCTTTTTGAATGAGCACTAAGACAAACCAAGAAGTTTTTCTCTTCCCGTTAATGTGTCTGAATTAAACCAAGTTATGAACATGAAATGTTGTAAAAGTTTTGCCCAAGTAGCAAAGGATGATACTTAGCTTTGAAACATTGTGACCAGACTTGTTTTACTCTGCACCTCTCATCCCAAATACTTCATACACTATTTCCAAACTTTCTTCCACTTTCAATTACAACCTTGGAAGAGACATTTGGGCTGGTAAAATGGAGGACGAATGGATTCTCTATGGAAGGAGGCCGCAAATCTTTTTATGTCACTAATAACTGGAGGACTTTTGGCTATTGTAATGCTACAGCCAGAAAAATCTCCTGGTTTTAACATGTACCTGGGGACTAGAAGGTTATGGCATTAAGGCCAGGGATTTGACTTGTTAAATCATTTGTTCCATGGTTATTGCAGTTATTCATTTACAACATCCCTTTTTCATCTTTTATTCATAGAATTGATGTGCCAAGCACTGTTTAAGAACTGAGGATTTGAAAATAAATAAAAATAAAATGCTGGTTTCTTCCCCTCAAAAGGGAAGCGAGGAGCACTTGGTGAAGCAGAGAAATCACAATATAGCTAGTGAAACACCTGTATTTATTACATAATTCCATGGAGACTTTAATTGGCAAATGAGTGCAGTGACTATCCACGTGCCACTTCTCTGCTTGGGAGTGTCATGCCTTTCTTTCTCTTTGTTCAGAACTTTCTCCTGTTGGACATGCTTTATGCAAGGCTTTCTGAAGTTCACTGTGCTCCCCAGTCAGAACTCATGAATCTTCTTTTCCTGTGAGGAATATTAGTTTTACTTCATGGTCCTCCTTTTCCTTTCTATAAATTGGAAACATGGATATTTGTTTCAAAGCCAGAGCTTGAGAGGAGTTTGCCCTCTTTTCTAATGGTCTGTATGTGTGCCTGTGCTTTGCTTCCATTTGAAATCACATCTGAAAGGAACCATGTGTCACCACGTGAAGACAAGGTATTGTTATTAAGAAAGTGCGTGCTTATGAAATTTTAAATTGTCCCTACACTAAATTCATTAATCTACATCTAAGTTCTTTTAGGTTTTGTCTATTTCCCTTGTCGCCAGCATTTCATTCCCCTAAAAATGCAGTTTTTATATTTCTAATTAGACCTGAAGTACAGAAAGTATACAATAAAACAAAGGATACTTGCTCTCATCACCACCAGGAAAACTAATGTGTGCAGTTGTGTTAGTCTGGCTTGATTTGAGCTGGACTTCTGGAAAATCACAGAGAGAAGAAAATTGTGTAGTCTGTCCAAGAAAGTTTTACCCTTCATTTTAGGTACTACTAAGTACCTCAAATTGAAAATACTACAGACACACAGACACACACATGTAGACTTTTTAAAAGTCTAGTATTTGCTACATTCTTTAACTGTGTATTGATTGTTCTTCAACTTGTTCAGATTTAAAACTCAGAGATTCAGCTCTGTGCCAGGAGATTAGTCAGACATTCTTATATGTGAATGTAATGTGCACAATATTTATCAGTAAAAAGCAGGATTCTGGAGGAAAGTCTTGGCTGTTCTGAACTATATTACATCAGCCTCTCTCAGAGCCTGGGGAGCCCAAGGAGCCCTTCCCCATCTGCAGCCTGGAAATTCCCTCCAAGCATCTTCCCATCAAACCAATTTCAAGTTTCTGTGTAGAAAGTAGATTCCCCCATGGATACTTTTTGTGCCAAGAACTCAAGATGTCTCCATCAAAAAACGTCAACGAAAGAAAAGAAAATCCTGACATGTGAGAGAGTTGAAAGACAGATAACAGTACTTGGAAAAGTGGCTGCTGGTCTCTAGAGAGAGCTGAGGATGCAAAGAAATGACATTCAGAAAGTATGCAGTTTGTCTCCTTCTACTGTGTGTGACCCAGACAGCAAACACATGGCTACTCCTTGTTCCTTGTGGCTACTAAATGAAAAATAACAATGAGTAAAATATTTTTAGTTTTTCTTTCACTGAAGCAGATTGGATGAAGGCTGTGTGGTACAGGGTGTATATTCATTCACCTGTTAGATTGCATAGTTACTTAGGCATTCTTATTTTTTCTTTTTGGATTATTTTTTTTCCAGCCACCACTTTCTCCTGCCCCACCCACCCCCACCTCTCTTTCTTAATCCTTCCACACTTTGGCTTTGTCCATGGGTCCTTTATACATGTTCCTTTATTTGACCCTTTCCCTTGCTTTCTCTGTTACCCCCCTCCGTCATTCCCTCTAATTACTGTTGATTTCTCTTTTTTAATAATATAAAATATAATATAAATATAATATAATATAAATATAATAAAAACAATATAAAATATAACCAACAGTAATGCTGGTTATATTTTCCTTGCTTGTGTGTTTTGTTGATTAGGTTCCACTTATAAGGGAGATCATATGGTATTTGTCTTTCACTGAGGTGGGAGCATGGGCTCTGATCCCACAGAGCCTGTCCCGGGGTTGTCACGGATGGGAGGAAATAAAATGAGTCATCCCAGAAAACTTCTCTATCTGCCAGGAGAGGGAAAGGGTTCTTCCTTCTAGTGGAGAAGACACCCAAGCCCCTTTTTCCAAAGGCTTTTATTGAAAGGCTATCAATGGGGCTAGGTAATAAGAAGGTACAGGTGATCTCATTACATCAGTACGTTAATTTTCACAGAGAATAGATAATGTTGAGGAAAACAACCGTCAGGAACACACTGATTACATGGGTCCATTTACATGGGTTCAAGACAAGATGAGTAATGGGTGCCAAAGGGTTTAGGGTAAGGGCCCGTGAATAATCTACATTTCCTTCCCAGCATGAGCTGGTTATCATATCTTTGGAGGGAAAAACAAAGCATGCTTTAAAGAATTTACTTCTAGGCCTGATTTCCCCCAGGAACTGCCAGATCCAGCTTAGGGCTGTCCCCAGTATTGTTTCAAACCTGAGGCAGGTGGAGGAAAGACAAGGCAGCCAGGAAATAAGGAGACTTCTTTAGGTAGAATGAGGACCCCAGACATATCAAAGCTCCAGGTTGAGTGTCTTTCGCCCTTTCTCTGTGTCCCCCAAATTTTTCCCTGATACCCACTGCGGCTGTGCCTGTCTTAGGTTGCCCCTTCCATCGAGGGGTCTTACCTGTCATTGGCTAACCAGCCATCCTCCGGGGCCAAGCACCGTGATGTGAGGGAGGCAGGGGCTGTGTCCCTGCCAGGGGGACAGGTTTGTCTCCTCGGTTGCCTATTTTCCCAAGGCCCCCTAGATTAGCTCCAGCTTTGGGACCCTCTAGCCTGTCGGTGGGGCTACAGTTTGTGAAACCAGACAGGGCATTTCCCAACATTTCACCCACTGGCTTCTTTCACTTAGCACAATGTTCTCCAGTTCCATCCATGCTGTCATGAAGGGTAGTAGCTCTTTCTTTCCTTCTACTGCGTGGTATCCCATCGTGTAAATGTACCATAGTTTTTTGATCCACTCATTTACTGATGGACACTTAGGTTGCTTCCAGCTCTTGGCTATTGTAAATTGTGTTGCTATGAACATTGGGTGTATAGTTTCTTTTGAATTGGTGTTTTGGGATTTTTAGGGTATAATCCCAGTAGTGGAATCACTGGGTAAAAATTCATTTCCATTTTTTAGCTTTTTGAGGAAATTCTAAACTGTTTTCCACAGTGGCTGCACCAGTCTGCATTCCCACCAACAGTGTACTAGGATTCCCTTTTTTCTAAAACTTCACCAGTACCTGTTGTTGATAGCTAGTGATGATGAGCATCCTTTCATATGTCTCTGGGCCCTGTGTATGTTCTCTGTGGAGAAGTGTCTGTTCAGGTCCTTTGCCCATTTTTTAATTGTATTGTTTGTCTTCTTGCAGTGGAGTCATATGTGTTATTTACATATTTTGGAGATCAAACCCCTGTCCGAGGTTCATTGGCAAATATACTTTCCCATACAGTTGGTTCTCTTTTTATTTTGCTGTTATTTTCTTTAACCATGCATAAGCTTCTTATTTTGATGAAGTCCCATTTGTTTATTCTTTTATGTCCCTTGATGTAGGGGACATATTGGTGAAAATATTACTATGTGGGATATCTGAGAGTTTCCTGCCTATATTCTCCTCTAGGACTTTTATGGTATCACAACTTATATTTATGTCTTTTATCTATCTTGAGTTTATTTTTGTGTATGGTGTCAATTGGTGGTCAAATTTCAATTTTTTGTATGTAGTTGTCCAGCTCTCCTAACACAATTTGTTGAAGAGGCTGTTTTTACTCCATGTTATGCTTCCGTACCCTGTGTCAAATATTAATTGACTATAGAGACATGTGTTTATTTCTTGGTTCTCTATTCTGTTCCATTGAACGATGTGTCTGTTCTTATGCCAGTACCAGACTGTTTTGATTACAGTGGCCATGTAATATAGTTTGATGTCAGGTATTGTGATTCCCCTTACTTTGTTCTTCTTTATGAAAATTGCTGCAGCTATTCAGGGTCTTTTGTGGGTCTATATAAATATTTTAAATGTTGGCTCTATGTCTGTAAAATACATCTTTGGTCTTTTAATAGGGTTGCATTGAATCTATAAATTGTTTTGGGTAGTATGGACATTTTGATGATGTTAATTCTTCCAATCCATGAACATGTTATATGCTTCCATTTATTTGTGTCTTCCTTATTTCTTTCTTGAGTGCTGTATAGTTTTATGCATACAGGCCTTTTACCTACTTGATTAAGTGTATTCTTAGGTACTTTATTTTTCTTGTTGCTATAGCAAATGGGATTTTTTTCCCTCATATCTATGATATTTCATTGTTGGTATACAAAAAAATGCCTTAAATTTATGGATATTTACTTTGCATCCTGCTATATTGCCAAATTCACTTATTAGGTCAAATAGTTTTCTGGTGGAGTTTATGGGATTTTCTATGTACACTGTCATGTCAACCGCAAACAATGACAGTTTTACTTCCTCCTTTCCAATTTGGATGCCTTTTATTTCTTTTTCTTGTGTGATCGCTGTGGCTAGGACTTCCAATACTATGTTGAATAGGACTGGTGAAAGCAGACAACCTTGTCTTGTTCCCAACCTTAGTTGTAAAGCTTTTAGTTCTTGCCTGTTGAGTATGATGTTGGCTGTAGGTGTTTCATATATGGCCTTTATTATGTTCAGGTGTGTCCCCTTTATTCCCACTTTGCTGAGTGTTTTTATCGTAAGTGGATGCTGTATCTTATCAAATGCTTTTTCCATATCTATTGATATGATTATGTGGTAAACCTTACCTACTAGTACAGCAAGACATTTGTAACAACCAATATCCAAGGAAAGCTACCTAGTTTGTGATATTATCAACTTCCATGGTATAGATACTTTGACCATGGGTAAGTCTAAACTATGGACATGGCATTACTGACTGAGAAGTTGGTGAGAGATCTTGAGCAGGCATCAGGTGCCCCTGCAACCCCTGGTCCCCAGGTTGTGGTCAGCTAAAAATGCCCCTGAAGATCAAACCCTGACTCTGTATTTCACTCAGGCTGACACTGGAAGACACTCATTTTCTGTTACTTTCCCTGTACAAGTCTCTACTTTTGAGTAGGACCTGAACCAGAGTGGAAAGCCTGAGAGACCCTTTCTAATATCTGAAATGGAAAAATTAGTTCCCTAAGTAATGGCAGCCAGTTGAAGAGGGTGTGCTAATTAGAATGAGTGAAGGACGACATAAGAGTTAAACCTCAAATTGCATTCATCACCTTTCTTCATCACCATGGCTCAAAAAGCCCCAAACACATACATTTTCACTTTTTGTAGAAATTCTTTAACTTTTATCTCCCTAACCCAGTCTATTGTTTATTTTCTTCATAGTATGTATATGAGTGGGTGTGTATCCTGATTATTTTTATTACTTCTATCCCAGTATACTGTAAGAGCCATGTTCACTGCTGATATTCCCACTGCCTCACAAATATAAAGGCTTAATAAATGTTTTTTGAAATAACCTACTTTTATCTGTTTTATGGATGTTATTAAATTATGAGTCTATTTTATTTCTAGGATATCAACTCAAAGGTAGTATCTGACATTTTAGAGAAAAGATCATTAAAATTATTATAGAATCAAACATGTCATAAGTGGCATTTGTAGGAATAATGTAAGCTTCAAATAAAAATTTTAAAATGTGTAACCTCCCCTCCCCAGTCAACATGGCAGACTAATAAGATCCTGGGCTCACTTTCTCCTGTGGACACACCAAAACCACAACTACAATAGAGTAGTTATTTCTGAATATGATCTGAAGACTAGCAGAACAGATTCTCTTCAACTAAGGATATAAAGAAAAAAATACATTAAGGCTGTTAAGAGGGGCAAAACATGGTCTGACTAGGACCCACATCTTTAGTATGGCATCCCACAAGTTAGAGGAATATTATACCTGTAGAGACACACTTGAGGGTCAAGCAGTCTAAGACCCATGCAGGACTTCCCAGGATGGGGACCTGCATCAGGAATAGGAGCATATGTAACATTTGACTTATGTTCAGGAGAACTGAGGGATTATCTTTTGCTCTTAAAGGACCTGGCCACAAATTTACTCACTCTGCATTCCAGTGCAGAGGCAACAGTTTGAAAAGTGCCATTTGTGAATGGTCATTTGTGAAACAGATATACTGACTAATTTTGGGGCATGTACTCACAAATTAAAACTTTCTTTGGGAATGTCAACAGTGGTAGGCACAAGTTTTGACAATCTCCATTAACCTGCTAACAGTTTGCCCCACCCTGACATTCCCCTAACCTGCCTATCCCAACCAACACGTACCAAATCCACCCCAAGACAGTTCCCCACTCCCCAAGCACCTGGTGAGTGGCCCTGGGTAATCCCTGAACCCCTCCAAAATGGTGCCCCACTGCAGAAGGGCCAGTTCTTGCATATCACAATACCCACAGCTATAGAAGCCAGGCCCCAAAACCAGCACACCAGAGGTCTGGACTGCACAAATGCATACCAGTAGTAATAATAACCAGGCCTCCTAGACAGGTGGACTTGGGGCCAATCCCATGCAACCCCATGCAACAGTGTACCTATAGGAGCCATGGCACAACCAGAAGTGTGCATACAGCACATACAGGGGACCCTGCTGGAATACCTTGTTCTGTTGATCAGAGAAATTGCATGACTGGGCCCCATAGGACATCTTCTACGTAAGTCTACTCTTTCAATACCTAGAGGCATAAATGATCTACTTAACATATAGAAACAAACACAGAGACATAGCCAAAAGAAGGAAATATATACCAAAAGAAAAAAAAACAGAAAAATGAAAAGGAGATAAGCAATATACCAGGTAAAGAGTTCAAAGTAATGATCATAAAGATGCTTACTGAATTCAGAAGTTTCAATGAACACAAAGAGAACATCAAAATATAGATAGAAAATATAAAATATGGATCAATCAGAACTGAAGAATGCAATAACTGAAATGAAAATAACAGTAGAAGGAATCACCAGCAGGCTAGGGGATGCAGAAGAATGGATTAGCAATATGGAAGACAAGGTAGTAGAAATCAATTTTTTGGAAGTACACACACACACACAAAGTAATTTTAAAAAATAGGAAAATATAAGGGATCTCTGGGACAGCATCAACCATACTAACATTGACATTATAGGGGGTCCCAGAAAAATAAAAACAAGAGAAAAAGACAAATAGCCTATTCCAAGAAATAATGGCTGGAAACTTTCCTAATCTTGTGGAAAAAACAGACATCTAAGACCAAGAAAAACACAGAAAGTCTCAAACAAGATGAACACAAAGAGACCCAAGACACACCATAGTTAAAATGTCACAAGTTAGTTGCAAAGATAGAATATTAAAAACAGCAGCAAAAAAGAGAGAGGAAAAAAAACTGGTTATGTACAAGGGAGCTCCGGTAAGATGATGAGTTGACTTTTTAGCAGAGATGTTGCAGGCCAGATGGGACTGGCACAATATCTTCAGAGTGATGAAAGATAAAAATCCACAAGAGTACTCTCCCAGGCAAGGCTATCATTCAGGATTAAATGAGAGATAGATAGTTTCCCCAAAAAGCAAGCTAAAAGAGATCACCACTACTAAACCAGCTTACAAGAAATGTTAAAAGGACTTCTTTAAGAGAAAGTAAATTTCAAAGTTAGAAATGAAAAATATACATATGAACAAAAAAATCTCTTAGTAAAGCTAACATATAGGAGATCAAGCACTGATAAGAGTAGTATGAAAGTTAAAAGACAAAAGCAGTGAAATCATATATATCAATAATAGTTAAGGGATACACACATAGTATATAAAATGTCAAAACCATAAAACATGGAGTGGGAATAAAAGTGTAGTTTTTGAAATGCATTAGAATGGAAGTGATCATCAATTTTAAGTACAATAGTATATACATAGGGTGTTATATGTAAATTTCATGGTAACTACAAACCAAAAACCTATAATAGATACGCAAGAAATTAATAAAAAAGAAATAAAATATAACACTAAAGAAACTCATCAAAACATAGGGGAAGAGAATAATAGAATAAGAAAGGAACAGAGAAGACCTACAAAACAATCAGACAACAACTTTAAAAATAGAAGTAAGTACATAACTGATTTTCAATGTAAATGTACTAAATACACACACATAAATGTACTAAATATACACACATAAAACACTCATCAAAAAAATCAGAACATACATTCTTTTCAAATGTACACGGAATATTCTTCAGGCTAGATCACACGTTAGGTGGCAAAACAAGTCTCAATAACTTTAAGAAAATTGAAATCATATGATGCATTTTTTCCAGCTGCAATGTTATGAAGCTAGCAATCAACTAAAAAAAGAAAATTAGAATAAACCACAAACACATAAAGGCTAAATAACATGCTATTAAACAATCAGTTAGTTAACAAAGAAATCAGGAGGAAAGAAATAAAAAATCTTGTGATAAATGAAAATGGAAACACAATGTTCCGAAATCTGTGGGATGCAGAGAAAGCAGTTCTAAGATTAAAGTTTTTAACAATACAGGCTGACCTCAAAAAACAATAAAAATCTTAAATAAACAAACTAACCTTATACATAAAGTAATGGAAAAAAAAGAATAAGCCAAGCCAAAATTTACTAGACAAAAGAAATAATAAAGATTAGAGCAGTGATAAATGAAATAGAATCTAAAAAATAATACTAAAGAGTAATAAAGCTAAGAGCTGTTACATGGAAAAGATAAATAAAATTTATAAGCTTTTAGCCAGATTTATCAAGAAAAAAAGAGAAAAGGTCCAAATAAACAAAATCAGAATAATCAGAATAAAAAAAGAGAAGTGATAACCAGGAAGATATCCAGACAGAAAGATGTATCAATCTGGATAACTAAAAAAAGGATTCTGTCAATTGCAGAATCACTTTTAGCAACAGCTTTCTGAACCTGAAAGCTTATTTCTTTGTATTCTGCCATAGGGGTTGGCCCATTGTGTAAGCTTCTTTGAGAATGAACAATAATACTATGCACAATATAAATTACTTACCTATTAAAGTAATATCGAATAAATTGTATTTGTCTCCTCTCTAATAAAAGTGATTATAAAAAAAAAGAGAAGTGATAACCAACACCGCAGAAATACAAAGGATCATGAGAATACTAAAAGCAATTATACAGCCACAAATTGGGCAACCCAGGAGAAATATACAAATACCTACAAACATACAGTCTTCCAAGACTGAATCACCAAGAGACAGAAAATCTGAACAAAATGACTATTAGTAATAAAATTGAATCAGTAATCAAAACCCAACAAACATAGGTTCAGGACCAAACATATTTTTTAAAACACTTTTTAAAATTTTTATTGTTGTTCAAGTACAGTTGTTTCCATTTTATCCCCACCATTCTCCCTCACCCAACCACTCCTACCCCCCACCGTCAATCCTGCCTCTCTTTGGCTTAGTCCATGGGTTCTTTATACACGTTCCTTGATAACCCTTCCTCATCTTTCAGAAATCTCAGATATTCTATGCAGCAATATTTTCACTGCTATGTCCCCTAGAGCAAAAGACATAAAGGAAAGAATAAATAAATGGGACTTCATCAGAATAAAAAGCTTCTGCATGGCTAAAGAAAACAGCAAAATGAAAAGGGAAACAAACATATAGGAAAATATATTTGCCAATGATTCTCAGACAAGGGTTTGGTCTCCAAAATATATAAAGGACCAGCCAGCTTTAAAAGCTAATTCTACTGAACATTTAAAGAATTAATACCTGTACTCAAACTCTCCAAAAAATTGAGGAGGATGGAACACTTTCAAACTTAGTCTATGAGGCCAGCATTACCCTGATTACCAAACTAGACACAGACACTACAAGAAACAAAATTCTAGGCCACTATCGCTGGTGAACATGGATGCAAAAGTTCTCAAGAAAATATTATCACTCCAAATTAAACAATACTTAAAAGGATCATGATCAGGTGGGATTTATTTCAAGAATACAAGAGTCATTCAATATTTGCAAATCAAGCAATGTGATATACCACATCAACAAAACAAAGGATAAAAATCATACAATTTTCTCATTAAATGCAGAAAAGGCACTTGACAAAAGTCAGCTTTTATTTATGATAAAAACTCAACAAAATGGGTATAAAAATAACATACTACAATGTAAGAAAGGTCACTTATGACAAACTCACAGTGATATTATACTCAACGGTAAAAAGCTGAAACTTTTTATTCAATATAATAGTAGAAATTCTAGCCACTGCAGTCTAACAAGAAAAAGAAGTAAAAGTCATCCAAATTGGAAAGGAGGAAGTAAAACATCTCTGTAGATAACATGAAACTATACATACATAAAAAATCCTAAAGACTCTTCCCTAAAACTATTAGAATAAATGAATTTGGTAATGTTTCAGGATACAAAATTAATATACAAATATCAGTTGCTCTTCTATATTTCAAACAGAAAAATTAAGAAAACAATTACGTTTACAATTGTAAGGATAAAATAAGAATAAATTTAACCTAGGAAGTGAAATACCTGTACTCTGAAATCTATTAAGACATTGATGAAAGAATTTGAAGACAACACAATTTCATGGAAATATATACCTATACCATGCCCTGGAATAGAAGAGTTAATATTGTTAAAATTTCCATACTACCCAAAGCAATCCACATTCAATGCAATCTGTATCAAAATACTACTGACATTCTCAAAGAATTAGAACAAATAATCTTAAAATTTGTATGGGATAACAAAAGACCCTGAGTAGCCAAAGCAATCTTGAGAAAGAAGAAAAAGTTGCAGGCATCACACTTCCTGATTTCAAATTTTACTATAGATCTATAATAATGAAAACAGTATGGTACTGACACAAAACACAGACACATAGATAAATAAAACAAAATAGAGAACTCAGTAATAAACCTACACTTATATGGCCTATTAATCTATAACAAAGGAGGCAAAAATATATAATGGGGAAAATACAACTGTCTTCAACACATAGTGTTGGGAAATCTGTACAGGTACATGCAAAACAATGACACTGGACAATTTTTACACCATATACAAAAATTAACTCAAATTTGATTAAATATTTATATATAAAAAAAGAAATCATAAAACTCTTAAAACATAAGCAGTAAACTTTTTGACATTAGTCTAAGAAATATTTTTTTGGATAAGTCTCCTCAGACAAGAATAATAAAAGGAAAAATAAACTAATTGGATTACATCATATTAAAAAGTTTTTGCACAGTGAAGGAAACCATCAACAAAATAAAATAGCAGAAGATATTCCCCCACTGAATGGGAGAAGATATTTGCAAATGATATATCCAATAAGAGTTAATATCCAAAGTATATAAGAACTAATACAACTCAGCATAGAAAGAATCCAATTTTAAAAATGGGCAGAAGACCTGAATAGACATTTTTCCAAAGATTTTCCAAAAAGACATTCAGATGAGCAACAGACACATGAAAAAATGTTCAACATCACTAATAAAGAGAAATACAAATTAAAACCACAATGGTATATTACCTCACACCTGTCAGATTGGCTATTATAAAAAAGGCAAGACACAACAGTGTTGGAGAGGATATGGAGAAAAGGGAACCCTTGTGTACTGTTGGTGGGATTGCAAATTGTTGAACCCACCATGAAAAACAGTATGCGGTTCCTCAAAAAACTGAAAATAGAACTATCGTATGACTCAGCAATTGCAATTCTGGGTATCTATCTGAAGAAAACAAAAACTAATTTGAAAAAATATATGAACCTCTATGTTCAATGCAATATTATTCACAACAGCCAAGATATAGAAGCCACCTAAGTGTTCACTGATAGATTAGTGGAAAAGAAGATATGTTATATTTATAAAATGTAATACTACTCAGTCATGAATAGAATGAAGCATTGCCATTTATGACAACATGGATGGACCTAAGGGGTATTATACTAAGTAAATAACTCAGGCAGAGGACAAATTATGTATGATTTCACTTATATGTGGAATCTAAAAAACAAACAAACAAATAAAACAAAACAGAAATACTCATAGATATAGAGAACAAATTGATGATTGCCAGAGGAAAGGGTATGGGTATGGGCAATAAAGGCGAAAGGTATTAGGAGGTGTAAACTTCCATTATAAAATAAATACGTCTCAGGCATGTAATGTACAGCACAAGGAATATAATCAATAGTATCATAATAGCTTTGTACCATGACAGATGGTTACTAGATTTATCACAGTGATCACTTTGTAATGTATATAAATATTGAGTAACTATTATGTGCACCTGAAACTCATATAATAGTGTATGTAAGCCATACTTAAAAAAAGAAATATGTAAATGGAATGCCAAAAAATCTTAAATGTGTAACATATGGTGAGATGAATTTTTTATATACATTTAATATTTTAAAATATATCGCAGTATATATTTTTATGAATTGTATTAAAAATGAAAAACAACAAATCACCTGGCCCTCCATGTAATAGATATTTCAGTCTTTTGTCTGAACTTTATATGTGACCCATGTTTAGGGAAAACAAGAACTAAGCTGCTATTGCAAGTTCAAACTAAATATAATTCATGAGTTTTTCTTTTTCATAAAATTTCCAGCTATCAAAATGTTTGCCAGAGTTTTTTATTTAATTTTTACAAGTGAACATCACTATTTGGCACATACTTCTGGCAATGGGGAGTTTGCAGTTAGTGTAAAGAAAGCCACAAACCATATGGAGGAACTGTAATGCTGTATAAGATTCCCAAAGGAACATAAAAGTGAAAATCCTCATCCTGCAAAACTCAGCATCCTTCACTGAATACTTGCCAGTGTTCTATAAATACTGGCAAATAAGAAAACCAACATAACTGTATTTTCCTCTTTTTCTCAAAAGAATATGCATACATTTTTATTGGAGAAAATAGTTGACTTTTGAACAAAGCAGGTCTAAACTTCAAGGGTCCATTTATATGCAGATTTTTTTCAATAAATATTTGTAGATTTTTTTAAATCCACTTTTGGAAGTCTTTGGATGCCGAGGGATCTTGGAACCAATTCCCTCGTGGATACTAAAGGATGACTAAGTTTTGAGGGGAGTCAAAAGCTATATGTGGATGGGGACTTCCAACTGCACAGGGATTAGCACCCCTAACTCCTGTGTTGTTCTGGGTCAACTGTACCATTGCATTTTAAGACAGCTTGCTTGTCTGTGCTGTGTTTTGGCTCTCCTTTCCTGTGTGATATGCAGCTGGGACTGGGAGCATAGTAACTGTCCTCTTTGCTTCTGTAAAATGGCCGAATCCCTTAAATGCAATTCATGTTCTCTTGTGCACTTTTATGGGACAACCTCATAAACACCAATCTGAATACTTTTGTAAGCTTAGTAAACTCTTTATGAAAAACTTAAGTTTAAATTAATGAAGTTACTTATGGGTTTAACCTAAATACACAAAAATAATTTTAGGAGAGTTTTAGCAAACACACACTAAAATGAAAAGTATATAATGCAATGTGGATTAACTGAAACAAACCACCAAACAATGTGCCAGATTAAAAAGAGAAACGATATTAAAGCTAATCTCTCTACACTTTTGTTAAAGAGTATGTGTGTCTGTCTGTGGTGGGACAGCTCACAGTGAGGAGTGATTGGGCTGTGGCTGTTCTGCACGTATAAGGTCTTCAGGCCCCTGAGCATTGCTTACATGGCAGCATTGTTCATTTAAAATGGTGGTTGAGAGCCTTTTACTAGTATCACCTACTAGTTATCTACCATGTCCTTCGTGCCAGACACTGTACAGATGCTTTGAATACACGTCTTTATTACATTTGTGTGAAGATGCTATAAATCCTCATCTTAGAGATGTCTTGACTAACTCGTAGACCTGCAGTGAGTGTCCCAGTGTCATAGCAGACCATGACAAGTGGCGGAGGAGAGATTCAAGGCCATATTTGGCTGCAAGAGCTGAGTTATCATTATCTGAGCTACTGAACGTTCAGGTACTTCATTTCTGGTTTTGATACTAAATTAACACCCTGAACTAAAGGGAAATTAACATTGGTATCATCTACTCAGAATATATGAAATAGCAAACTAGTTTAAGAAAGGATAAAAGCTATGTAACATTGACACTGAAATGTAAATTTTTATATGGAACATCTTATGTATTTTATATTTGTAAATGTTATATTTATAAAATAAAATGTAAAACTTTTATTACAGAAAATAAATACACATGATTAAATATTAATTTTTAAAACTATTACAGCATAGTTGAATCAAGATAGCCAGGCCCCTGCGGCCCTCATTAGGGATATTCTCTAACTTGGTCTCCTCTGGCCTTTCTTCTGATGGGCTGTTGATGAATTGTCAGGACATTGTATCCCACCTCTGTTCCTGAAAGCTGAATACTACCAGAAGTGAGTTGCAGACTGTGATTAACAATTAGCACTCTCTTGATTTTCCTATAGATATTTATTTCATTAAATTTTTATCTCAAACTATAGCATGAAGTTCATATGAAAATGAGCAGGATTAAATCTTATGCAAGCAAGAGAACTTCAAGTAAAGTAGAGAACTGATACGTTAAAGAAGTGTAGTATTTTAAAAGTCCGAAGTCAAGTTTAAGCAGTTTTTTTGGCAAATGTAATAAATACTTATGAGACTGTGCAGGAAACTCCCATTCATCTGGCTTCGAAACAACTGAAACTGTAGTTACCAGAAATGTCTTCTATGGTCAACGTTTGTGAGAAAGAAAACAAAGTAATAAATGGATATGAGAAGTTTGTTTTTTAAAGTATATTTCAGATCATATCATGGGGCCAGTTCAGAGGCAGCCCAGCATTCTACACTTCTACAATAAAGATTTATTTTTCATAATAAAGAATATGGCTGGCATCCTTAAGTATCTTCTAAATAGTCTAAAGCATATGGCTTTATTTGTACAATTTGGTGCTCTATATAACATAAATCCTTCAAAAGAGTAATCTTATATATGGACTGTGCATTAACTACATTTATCCAAATAAGCACCCACCAGGATTCTTTTTCCTATACCCATTGCTTACCTTACTTCCTTGCCCTATTCAAGGAGCAGGGCATAAACTGCCCAGGCTGTCTGCCCATCCTGTGCTGCAAATATGGTCCCATAGCACTGGCCTCAGGATCCTCTACCTGCTCAGTTCCTCTGAGATTCTTGAAAACAGATTGTGTGTGTGTATGTGTGTGTTTCTCTCCTCCACTGTGTCTATAGCTATTTTAGTGGTAACCTGGTAGAAAAAAGCATCATAGACTGCCAATCAGACCCAATTTTAAACCAGAAATTTTGTAGTCATTTATCTTTAAAAATGCATTATTTGGTGAGGAAATCAATTATTTAGAATTTACACTTCATTTTATAGTAATTTGAAGGTAGTTTTTAAAAAGAAAATCTTTTAAGATGTTGTAACATTCTTCATTCATAGATTGTTGCATATTTGTGAATAGACATGTATAAAATTTGTGAATAGGCTTGTCCTAGTAACCAAAAGAGTAAATTATGGTAATTTTTTTTCAGACAGACCTTAGTCAACTGAGGTGATATCATAAAACAGGCAGTATGTTCATTCAAGACCTCCTGGAGTTGAGACGTTTGGATATTAAAGAATTTATGAGGATTAAAGAAACAAATGTAATGTGTTCCTACCTATTGGGGCAATAAATATGTAAATCAGAATCTGAAAAGCTAAAATGATAGAAATGTTCTGCCCATTTTATGTATAATAGCAAATATGTAGGTATAATTTATATATTAATGAGTAAGGACTCATATTTTGTTAAATTATAAAATACCATATACGCATTAAAATAATTACATGCTTATATTTATTGACATCAGAAGAGTTACATTATATATTGTTAAGTGATTAATGTAAGTTTCATAATAGGGTGACTCCTACTTTATATGTGCAAGTATGGATGTGAGAGTCTTAGTGTGTTTGGGAGGGTGTTCATGCAAAAATTAAAAGGGAAGTATTTTATGTTTTATTATGAGTATATTATTTTACAAATAAAGAAAAGTGAAGTGATCACCCTTAGATGATGGAAAGTACTGACAGTGTAAGTGGGATGAAAGCCAAAGTATGCAACTTAATGACAGTACCATATACATAAAAGAGTGTCATTTAGGCATTAGTGACCAGAGCAGAAGATAATGGACATTACAAAACAAGAGTATTGAGTAGAGGTGAAAATGATATTTTAAAAATATATAGGACTTTTAATGTGAAAATTATTAATTAAGGGATGCTGAAGAATGATTATTTTTCCTTACTACTATCTTCTAAAATTCCCTTTAACCCATAAGTGACAAATCTCATCTTGGAATTAAGACTCATAAAATTTTACACATTTCATAATTTAACCCAAAATGCTGAAATTGCTCATTAGCTGGTAAAATTGGATTACTTGGGTACATATCATCCATTGGCGCAAGCATTTCTGAGATATAAAAGATTTCAGAGGAGGAGAGAAGATGGCAGAGGACTGAATGGGAGTCACGCTGACCTCCTCCCAAAACCAAACTGGAATTGCAACTAAATAATGGAGTAATCACCTGGAAAGCAGTGGAGCGATAGTAGGAGGATCCTTGGTGCTGCAGACAATGGATTCTACTCTCACACATCCCAACGGGTGAGAAGTGCGGTGGAGGCTCCAGAGGGTGGGCTGGGTGCGCACGGGCACTGGCACCAGAGGGACATTGAAATGGCCAGTTAGCTTCCCCTGAGAAGAACGGGGTCTGAATCATAAACAGGAACCCCTAAACTACAGCAGCTAAAGCCAAGAAAATACAGACAAAACGCAACCCCAAAAAGCTTAGGGGCGCTCTCTGCCAGACACAGGTGGCTGGGGATGCAAAGAGACATTTAAAGGGCCAACGCAAAAGTTGCAGTGGCAGCCACCCTCCTTGATCTCTGGGTAGAGGCAGCAGCAGGGTGGGCTGGTGCCTGGGAAAAGACTGGTGAGGAAAACTTTGTGAAGAGAACTGACACGGCGGCCAGTGGAATCCTGGTGATGGCGCACCTCCCACTCTGCAGCTCCCATCTCACTCAGGCATAAGGGAATCCATTAACCTGCCTTTTGTTCGCTCCACACAGAGCTTGTACTCGAGTGAGCTGCAGGGCTGAGTGCAGACTGACTGGGAGAGCCTTGAGGAGAGACTGGAGACGGAGGCGTTGGGGAAAGAACTGGAGGAGGAACCGGGGAGTCCCGACTCCCTCCCCTTTCCGTAGTCTCCATTGTGGGCTGGAAAGGCGCACCCGGAAAAAGGCAGAAGAGGAGCACGCAGGAACCAGACTGCCTGCAATTGAAATACAGTCCGCACAGGTGGTGGATCCTTGGCTGAAGAGGTCACAGAACTGCCCAGAGACCCCTGAGGAGAGACTAGAAACGGAGGCATTGGGGAAAGAACGGGAGGAGTAACTGGGGAGTCCTGACTCCTTCTTGCCGGAGTCTCCATTGTGCGGGAAGAGGCCACACCCCCAAAGAGCCAAAAGCCAGAAAACACACATAGACACCCTAAAAACATCCAGTGCAGGCACGCGCACTTGCGCCAAGTGACCAGCGAGGGTTGGTGAGCGTGTGTGTGACCCACGCAGGCTGGCAAACGCTTGCACCGGCCGACAAGGCCTCCCACAGATTGGCACCAATACAGCCTGCGAGGGAGTGCACAGAGCGGCAAGAGCAGGTGTAAATTAACCTGCCCACCCGCTATTGCGGAGTGGCTCAGAAAATTAGTAGAGCTGCCCAGAGTCCCTGGAGGAGAGACCGGAGACAGGATTAACCGGAGAGACCTGGAGCTGACTTCCTCCCATTTCAATAGTCCCCATTTGGCGAGGGCAAGCAACACACCCAGAGAGCCAAAAGCGGGGAAAATACACAATAGAAGACGTTAAACTGACCAGTGCCACGGAGCTCGCTGGCCAGGGGGGCCAGATGAGTACACAAGGTCGCAAATAAGCCCCCTGGTCTGGGGCAAGCACATGCGAGCCCAGGCAGGCAGGGGATCCTGCCACGCTATGACCGCGCTCAAGGAGCCCGCGTGAGAGTGCAGAGAGATCCCAAACAATAGCCCAGCCCTGACCGAAGCGGTCACAGAGCTGCTCCAAGCAGGAGTCAGACACAGACATTAGACTCCTGGAAGGCTCAAACAAGCAACCCGAGGTCCTATGGGGTCAACAACTGACATCATCAGAGGCAGGCCCAGAAAGAAAAGGGAAGGACAAAAATACTTAACAGAATCTCACAAAAATGGGAAGAAAAAGAAGTTCCCCTCAAATGAGTGGAAAAGGGGACTCCCCACAGAGAGAGCTACATGAAATAGAGGGAAGGGAACTATCAGATATGGAATTCAAAACAATGGTTCTAAGGAGGCTCAATGAGCTCAGCCAGCTCAAAGATAACTATGAGAAACTGCAGAGAAACTATCAGGATCTTACAGCAAACTATATCAGCCTGGAAAAGGACATAGAAATTATCAGGAAAACACAAGAGGATATGAAGAATACCATTTCTGAATTGAAGAACACAGCAGAAGGAATCCAAAGCAAGGTGAATGAAGCCGAGGATCGAATCAGTGAGATGGAAGATAAGGTAGAAAGAAGCTCCCAGAAAGAACAAGAAATGGAAAAACGGCTCAAAAAGAATGAAGAGGCATTTAGGGAAATGCAGGACAACCTGAAACGCAATAATATCCGTATAATAAGGATACCAGAAGGAGAAGAAGAGGAGCAAGGGATAGAGAACCTCCTGGAAAAAGTAATGATGGAAAATTTCCCTAATTTGAGGAGAGAAAGGCTCTCATGGATCCAGGAGGCACAGAGGACCCCACTCAAGAGAGACTCAAAGAGGTCCATTCCAGGACACATCATCTTTAAAATGGCAAATGTCAAAGACAAAGAGAGAACCCTCAAGGCAGCAAGAGAGAAGGAGAAAGTAACATACAAGGGGGCCCCGATACGCCTAGGAGCTGACTTCTCAACAGAAACACTACAAGCCAGAAGGGAATGGCAACAAATATTCCAAACCATGAAAAGCAAGGGCCTGCAGCCAAGGCTGCTCTACCCAGCTAGGCTCTCCATTAAAATGCAAGGGGAATACAGAGTTTCCCAGACAAAAGACTAAAAGAATACATCTCTACCAAACCAGCATTCCAAGATATGCTAAGGGGACTGGTTTAAGAAGATGAAGGAAAGGAATGAGGGAGAGAAGAACTTAGGTACAAAGAGAAAAGATGAGTAAGTTTCTATCAGTAATATCTCTCCATGTGAATGGACTAAATGCCCCAATCAAAAGACACAGGGTAGCTGAATGGATAAGAAAACATGACCCACACATATGCTGCCTCCAAGAGACCAACCTCAGAGCAAGAGACCTACACAGATTGAAAGTAAAGGGATGGAAAAAAATATTCCAAGCAAATGGACATGAGAAAAAGGCTGGGGTTGCCATACTTGTATCAGACAAAGTAGATTTCAAAACAAAGGCATAAAAAGAGACCCAGAGGGGCACTTTATAATGCTTAAAGAACATATCAAGAAGACATCAACATTGTAAACTTATATGCTCCCCATATAGGAGCCCCCAAGTTTATGAGGAAATTTTGGACGACTTCAAAAAAGATATAGACAGCAACACACTGATAGTAGGGGATATCAACACCCCACAGTCAAAAATGGACAGATTTTCCAAACAAAACATTAATAAACATACTGTGGCGCTGAATGACACACTGAATCAAAGAGACTTAGCTGACATATATAGAACCTTACATCCCAAAGAAGAAAAATACACATTCTTTTCAAATGCTCATGGCAGTTTTTCAAAGATAGACCACATGATAGGACACAAAACAAACCTCAGCAAATTCAGGAAAATTGAAATAACACCAAACTTTACCTCAGACCACAAGGGCTTGAAACTGGAAATCAACATCAAAGAGAAACTTCAAAAACTTGCAAACTCATGGAGACTGAACAGTACACTATTAAACAATGAATGGGTCAATAATGAGATAAGAGAAGAAATCAAACAATTTCTGGAAACAAATGAAAATGAACAGACAACAGTCCAAAACCTATGGGAGACAGCAAATGCAGTCCTGAAAGGGAAGTTCATAGCAATACAGGCTTACCTAAAAAAGATAGAAACATTTCAACTAAAAGACCTAACACTACAACTCCAATAACTGGAGAAACAACAATAAATAAATCCCAGAGCAAGGAGAAGGAAGGAAATAGTCAAGATTAGAGCAGAACTGAATGACATAGAGACAAAAAGAACAATTCAGAGGATCAACCAATCCACAAGCTGGTTCTTTGAAAAGATAAATAACATTGACAAGCCTCTAAGCAGACTCATCAAGAAAAAAAAGGGAGAGGACCCAAATTAATAATATCAGAAATGAAAGAGGAGAAATAACAACTGATACCACAGAAATAGAAAGGATCGTCAGAAACTATTATGAACAATTATATGCCAAGAAATTTGAAAATCTTGATTGAATGGACAAATTTGTAGAAAATATAATCTTCCAGCACTGCAGGAGGAAGAAACAGAAAGCTTGAACAGACCGATAACAGCTGGGGAAATTGAAGCAGTCATCAAGAAACTCCCGGCACACAAAAGCCCAGGGCCGGATGGTTTCACAGGAGAATTTTACAAAACATTTAAGGAAGAGCTAATGCCCATCCTTCTCAGACTATTCCAAAAAATCCAAGAGGAGGGAAGACTCCCTGACTCTCTTTATGAGGCCAGCATCACCCTGATCCCAAAACCAGATAAAGACCCTACCAAGAAAGAAAACTACAGGCCAATTTCGCTGATGAACATAGATGCTAAAATCCTCAACAAAATATTGGCAAACCGCATCCAGCAATATATTCAAAAGATTATCCACCACGATCAAGTGGGATTCATCCCAGGCATGCAGGGATGGTTCAATATATGCAAATGAGTAAACGTGATACATCACATAAATCAAAGAAAAGACAAAAACCACATGATCATCTTGATAGATGCAGAAAAAGCATTCGATAACGTACAGCACCCATTTATGATCAAAACACTCAGCAAAATGGGCATAAATGGGGCATTCCTCAATGTAATAAAGGCCAGATATGAAACACCTACAGCCAATATCATACTCAACGGGCAAAAACTGAAAGCTTTCCCACTAAGATTGGGAACACGACAAGGATGTCCGTTCTCACCGCTTCTTTTCAACATTGTATTGGAAGTCCTAGCCACAGCGGTCAGACAAGAGAAAGAGATAAAAGGCATCCAAATAGGAAAGGAGGAAGTAAAACTATCATTGTTTGCAGATGACATGATAGTGTACATAGAGAACCCTGTAGACTCTACCAAAAAACTCCTCAACCTAATAAGTGAATTTGGCAAAACAGCAAGATACAAAGTCAACATTCAGAAATCAAAGGCATTTTTGTACACCAGCAATGAAATAGAAGAAGAGGAAATCAGAGAAAAACATACCATTCAATATAGCAAGAAAAAAAATAAAGTACCTAGGCATAAATTTAACCAAAGACGTAAAAGACCGGTAAGCAGAAAACTATAAAACATTGCAGAAAGAAATTAAGGAAGACACAAATAAATGGAAGCATATACTGTGCTCATGGATTGGAAGAATTAATATCATCAAAATATCCATGCTGCCCAAAGCAATTTATAGATCCAATGCAATCCTTATTAAGATATCAATGATGTATTTCACAGAAATAGAACAGACATTTCAAAAATTTATATGGAACCATAAACGACCCTGAATAGCCTCAGCAATTTTGAGAAAGAAACACAAAGTAGGAGGGATCACAATACCGGACATCAAACTCTACTAGAAAGCCTCTATATTCAAAACAATCTGGTACTGGCACAAGAACAGACCCATAGACCAGTGGAACAGCAGAGAAAGCCCAGAAATAAGCCCAGGTCTCTATGGGCATCTAATATTTGACAGAGGGAGCAGAAGCATAAAATGGAGCAATAATAGCCTCTTCAACAAATGGTGTTGGGAGAGCTGGATGGTTAAAAGTAAAAAATTTTAATTGGATGATCAGCTGACACCATACACAAAAATAAACTCAAGATGGATAAAATACTTAAATATAAGTCGCAACACCATCAAAGTCCTAGAGGAGAACATTGGTAGGAAACTCTCAGATATCCCAGGCACCAATTTTTTCACTCATATGTCTCCTAAAGCAAGGGACATAAAGGAAAGAATAAACACGTGGGACCTCATCAAAATAAGAAGCTTCTGCATGGCTAAAGAAAACATCAGCAAAATGAAAAGGGAGCCAACCATATGGGAAAATATATTTGCTAATGATACATCAGATAGAGGTTTGATCTCCAAGATATATAAAGAACTCACTCGACTCCTCTCCAAGAAGACAAATGATCCAATCATAAAATGGGCAAAGGACCTGGGCAGACGCTTTTCCAAGGAGGAGATACAGAGGGCCCAGAGGCATTTGAAAGGATGCTCGGCATCACTGGCCATCAGAGAAATGCAGATCAAAACCACCATGAGGTACCACCTCACACCGGTCAGAATGGCCATCATAAATAGATCAACAAACAACAGGTGCTGGCGAGGCTGTGGAGAAAAGGGAACCCTAGTCCACTGTTGGTGGGAATGCAGACTGGTGCAGCCACTGTGGAAAGCAGTGTGGAATTTCCTCAAAAAGCTGAAAATGGAACTGCCTTTTGATCCAGTGATTCCCCTGCTGGGACTATACCCTAAGAACACCAAAACGCCAATACAAAAGAACCTCTGCACCCCAATGTTCATAGCAGCACAATTGACAATAGCCAAGTGTTGGAAGCAACCTAAATGCCCATCAGTAGATGATTGGATCAAAAAATTATGGTACATATACACAATGCAATACTACGCAGCAGAAAGAAAAAAAGAACTACTAAACTTTGCGACAGCATGGATGGAACTGGAGAGCATTATGCTAAGCGAAGTAATCCAGGGGGTGAAAGACAAATTCCATATGATCTCACCCATAAGCGGAACCTAACCAACAATACGAAGATGGAAGGAAAATATGACCAGCAACACTGAAAGGAAAGAAATCAACAGAGACAAGAGGGAAGCGGGGGGCAGGGAAAGGGAAGGGAAGGGGAAAGTCAAGGAACATATAGCAAGGACTCATGGACAAAACCAAAGGGGAAGAGCTGAGGGAGGGAAGGAGGAAGGGGGCAAGGGAAAGTGGTGGGTGGGAGGCAGAGACAAATGTATTTTAAAAAAATAAATAAAAGGAAAGAAAAAGATTTCAGCTATAATTCAACACAAATGCATGTTACTATTTGCAAATGAAATGTCACTACAGGTCAATTTTTCTCTTAGAATTTCACATTACATTTGACTCCCAGAGTGTGGTAAAATCTTGACTCTGATTGGATATGAAAATATTTTCCTTGTAAGAGTTAAAACTAATGTAAATGAAGCTTCTACCAGAAAACTTGTAAGTGGTTTAAGTCCTGATATTTAAGTTTTTCATCACCAGTTTCTGTGCCAGTTTGCATGTCCCACTTCTTGGCAGCCCCTACAAAATATGAAAATACTTTCACTTTTTATAGTAATATCCTGGCAAAAATCTACTACTTCCATGAATTATTAATCCTTTTCACTTAATTATTCTGAAGAAAAACAGAGGGGCACATCCAAATTCAAGTGGCTCTTAGTGTCTGAGACATACTTGATGTAAAACTCTTCAATTAGGAGAAAATCTAGTCCTCGTTTTGCCACCTGCAAACCTATAGGAAAAATCAGGTTACCTTTTATTTTTTTATGTATTAGAATTCGAGCAAAAATTGATTAAAAGAATGATTAATCAAATTAATAAAGGAAGAAATATGATAATGAAGTGAACAACCAATTTACAACATAAAATAGAAAGTTTCGTGAAAAGCTTTTATTTATGAAAAAATAAAATTATAAGTGGAAAGAAACCTGTTGAAAACTCCTTAATGTTACATTAAAGAAAGAGAAAGACCCAAGAGTGACTTGTCCAAGCAAGTATGGATGACCAGAGGCAGAGCTGTTAGCACACAGATGTCCTACTTCAAGTAACAGGCAAAGAAAGCCCTGTAATTTTAAACCACTACTTCAGAAAAATTAAAACAAAGAAAAAAATAACCAGCCCTGTTTCACCATCAGCAGTTTGCATATTGGTGCATGGCATTTTTCTGCCCATATGTATGTGTACAGATTGAGCTCTCACTGGACATACTGAGGGTTGGACAAAATTAGCATAAGAAACTCATAGGTCCTAGATTAAAGAAAAGTGATGGAAGAAGCAGTTTGATGACAGATAACTTCTACTACACGCACTCCCATGCTCCTAAAACATTTTTTAATTCCATATTATAGCCAGGTTGGGGAAAGAGAAAAATGTTAGGAATAAGAATAAGAAAAAAAATAAAGGAAAAAAAGACAATAATATGCTCTCACCATATGACAAAACAATGAGTAAAGAAGTGAGGAGCATTAGTGCTGGAGTTCCAACTCTCTCTACCCTGAGTTTTCTCCCATGCAAAGGGGATATGATAGTAGTACTTGAGAGGATTAAATTAGCTAATAACATATGAAGTTAGCATGAAATGTAAGCTGCTTTTATTGCTATGTTAATTTCAAGGAGAATATTCACTCTCTTGATTTAAAATATGGTTAAAAATGGCTAGGATACATTTAAAATGTTTCTATTCCCACCGAAAATTGGGATGTACAAGGCATGTTAAAATCTTATTATTCATATTTAGTGCTTTTTGAGATACAAGTGTCAGACTTAAAGATAGATGTAAGACTAGAGTGAACTCAAGTTTAAAACTAAACATGCAGGTTATTTTCTTGTCTTGTAATAGGAGTGGGAAGAAGGCAAAGACAACAGCAGCTGCTAGGAACAGACGAGGATGCCATCAGAAGTCCCACTTCTCTCTCCCCGGGGGACCTCTGCTTATGAATCCCTTCTTTCCTCTTACCCAGGCTTTCTCCATGTGGCAGGAACATGACCACTATGTGAATATTGTCAGGGCTTGGCTCACATAATTCTAGTTCTCTGACAGGCAAGCAGAGAGAGCTCTATTTTGGCCTGAACTGCTTGATCCTGTGCCCATCCTGATCACCTGTGGCTTGGGAAATAGGGTGTTGTGAGGAATGACTAGACTGCCCTGCCTCAGTGGACAGGGAAAGAGGGGCATATGACTAGGAACCTCTGCAGAAGCTCATGGGCCTGGGGAAAGTAGTTCCCCAAAAAAAGAAAGTTTCCATAACTTCTTTCTGTGATGGAAAGAAGGGAACATGAAACTGACAGAAGCTAATAGGTAGGTGGGTACAGGAGGGGAAAAAAGGAGAGATGGAGATTTGTTCATTTTGTAAAGGAGCAAATGTTGATCCCTTGAGGATGGAATGTCCTCTTACATTTTATACAGTAATTCCCCTTGGAGTCAGCGCCAAAGAGGTAGTTTGTCACCTTGTACATACAGGACATTAGATACCGAAACTTCTTCTGCAGACTGAATGGCATTTAGTCCAAGATTTATTTCCATCCTCTGGTTTTTGTGATCCTCCACAAAGATTTCATTTCTGTTGTTGGGACATCTGTGCTATAAAGAGCAATTTTTTTAAATTGAAGAATCATAGTCATTTCTAACTACACTTAAAAATGCAAAGGAAAAATCCCTCTTATGGATTGTATCTATCTCTCTGTTATATATTTTCTCTTTCTTTTTTTGTCATTGTTCCTGTTATTTGCTTTTTCCTGAAGAATGTAACATGCTTTAGAGTTCTCCATATTCTAAATCTCATTTAAAAAGTGTTGAATCAAGGAAGTCTGCCAGCTCCTTTTGTTTTCTCTACTTTTCTCTCCATGTTGGACTGCTCTGGCAAAGGAGAGTAATATTACCTTACCATGTAAAACATGGTTAATGGCTTTAAAAGAATTCCCCAGCAACTGAATAATGGGCTGCCAAAAATATTCTTGGTGCCAAAGGATCTGGATATGTCTGTTCCATTTATTGTGTGTTTCTCCTTTCATCATGACTAAGTGCTCACAAAAGACATAAAAACCTAACCCTCTAGGGTATGTGGTGTTTGAGGGAAGAAACCATATTTTAATATATTCAGTCCTACATATTGTGATGCTTAGCAAAGTATCAACAGCAAACAGTGATGGATGCCTATGGAGCATAAGAGGCTCAAATTATTAATTAGATTGATTTCCAGCGACAAGAAGCAAGTCATTCCATCATTTATATTGTGCTTGGTTGAGTGGCCTAATAATGCTTGTTCTAAGGGTTTCAGGAAGTCTAGCACCAAACACTTTTAACTTGTTCTGCCTGTTTGAGTAAGTTTACTTTTCTCAGAAATAAGAAGGTGGAACCTATTTCTTAATTAAAGCTCCATGTTCTAAAAGCCTGATAATGCAGTGTAGCAAAATCATTTATTTTTATTTTACTTTGATAATAAATTGAGTCTATTAAAAAGGGTTTTCTTAAATTTGTTTAAAATTAATTTAGGAATATACTGAAAAAAATCTGAGAAAATGCAGATGTAGAAAAATTTTAAAGGTGTTTTGTTTTTCACTGGAAGGAAGAAAAGTCCAGAAAAGGAGGATCTAAACCCACTCCTTTCCCCCCCACCCCCAACTTTTGCCTGGACCCTTCCTACTTGGTCTGTGCTCAGACTGTCTGGTTCTCACTTGGCAGGAGACTCTCAATCTCTCCTGCTTCTCAGTTTGGGCCAGGCCATTGCCAGCTGCCCTGGAATACAATGTGGTTTCTGATTCAGGCTATTCCTCCCCGGTGTCTTAATTATTAGTCTCAAAGGGGCAGGATAATTGTCTCAAAGAATTCCTGAGATAGAGACTCTTAATTGCTTTGCATGTGACTCAAGGACAGATTACATACATATGGAATTCAGTCCCTTGGGCCCCAGGCCATGAGAAATTCTTGGGCCGATTAACTAAAATTCCATATTATTTACTCCAATATGCTTCAGCAAAGCGTTGGAATTCAGTTAGTAAGAGTAACTTTATCCAAGGAGATAAACCTGCATCTGCTTTAAGTTGGTATGTATATGGGTCTATAATTCATATCTGAAATTTAGTCCTTTATTATTTTTAAAAATTACTTTAAATTATCTATCAACCATAGAGTATGAACCCAAACCCCATGGTGAAACACCGTGCGTGTGCTGTCTTGGGACTGGTTCAATCCTCAGAAAAGACACTACTGCATAATCTCCCGTGTTTCCAGAAAATCTGTCTAATGTTTAGGAGACACTGAGTGACCACCTGAGGATGACATGTGAGATAGAGTTCTCAGGAAAGAAACATAAACGCCATCCTAATTTATTGTGGCTTTAGGAAAAGAAGCAGGCTAGTTTTTAGGTGCCCCTGGAGACCAGTGCGGAATCCACCACTTCCTGTTTGCAGACCTAAATTATGCAGAAAGGCAGCAATTATCTGCTGTGATTATCAAGCAACTAGTACAAAGCACAATGTATAAATTTAGGGATACATGGGTGTTTACTTGAAATAGTTACTGAAATCAAAATATTTTTGTAACTCATTAAATATCATGAAAATGTAAAACTATGGCCTAAGCACAATCCCTTAGCTTTTGTATAAAAATAATGTTTATACTAAGCTCTATTTTGCTGAGTTAGATATACTTTCTCTTCAAATCATGTCACTTGATCATCATTTTTGCATTCATAAGTCTTCTGATTAAAATATTTAGCTTAAAACATAAAATGTTAATCTTGTGCTTCAACATTAGTGAGATAAAGGCATCATGTATAATTAGTTGGAAACTTAGAGTGTTGTTTGGGGAAGAAAAAATTTTACTAATAGGTTCCTCTGGCTGGTCTAATAAAATTAGCACAATGCAAATTAACAGGATTAAAGCCAATTTAATTTTATAAATATGGAAACCTCAAGGGTATGAAACCCCCAAAGAGTTAAGAAATTGAGGTTTATATATTAACCACTGTGGTCTAAGGAAAGGGAGGTATGGGTCTGGGACTTTACAGAGGAGGAAGGGAATTTAAGGGGAGATGGAGAGAGCAAATCCCTGGTAAACAAATGTAGGGGAGTCTTTCTGATGTAAAAAGAAGCTATCTTCGGCAATAGCTTTTTTCCTGGTACAGGCACACCAGTATCTAAAGTCTTTCAGGTAGTTAAGGAGGAAATAAAAAGAAAAACTTCCAGTGTTCTCTGTTTCTTAACAAATAATCAGCCTGAAATAATCTTCATGAAAAAGACAAATTTTGCTCCCCTAAAGTGCCATCTAGTTTTCCACATGCTACACAAAAGTAAAAGTTGAATTTTGGAGAGTACAACTTACATTATGCTATTTAATTATTTTTAATAGGAGAGTTTTGCTCGTATTATTCTGAACCAAATACAGACGTTTAGAAAATGATTTAGAGGGCTACTGTCTTACCACAGGAAAGTTGGGTAGAGATTGGTCCCATTAACTCATGATGTGGAATGCTCTCTACAAAGTCATTTGGGAACTGGAGGAAGGTAGAGATGCATCCTAGAGAAAACAGTCTTCCACTTAAGTTAGAACAAGATAACTAGCAGGCTGTGTAGAAACAGGACAAAACTATCTGGATACTTGATGTGCACTAATTATGTTCCTTTTTTTGTTACAGGCTCAACGTGGGAAAAGACATTTCGGCAGATTGGCTTTGAAAGGTAACTGGAGTTTAGCATGTCTCCACTTTTACCTTACTAATGTCCTATTTTATTCCAAGTAATTTAATGATTATAAATCAGTAGTATTGCTACCACTACTTCAGTAAGTGAGTGTGTGCCCTTGGATAAGACATCATTTTGCCCTTTGAGACTCAATTTCTTGGTAAAGCAGAGTTTTGCATTATGAAATACTTGCCAACAGTCTGAGTGGACATGAAGATTAAATGGAGGAACTTACGTGAAAATATTTCATAGAGAATTATAGGAATTGGACTTCCTTCTAGCTTATTAACCTCATATGTCATATTCAGTTCTATAGTTTTAGTGAAGAGAAATGTGTATTTATAGTGAGATGTTTCCAATTATTAAAATTATTAGACATTAGCTCTAAGTGAAAGGTTGAGATCACATCGCCCTTTTTTTAAATCCTCGCCCAAGGATATGTTTCATTGACTGTTAGAAAGAGAGGAAGGGATGGGGGAGAAACATCAATGTGAGAGAGAAACACTGATTGGTTGCCTCAGCATACACTCCAACCATGGATCAAACTTGCAACCTAGGTATGTGCCCTGACCAGGATCAAACCTGAAATCTTTTGGTGTATGGACGATGCTCCATCCAACTGAGCCACCCGGCCAGGATGAGATCACATTACTCTGAGGCATTTCCACACTTGCATCTCCCTAAAAGAAAAAAAGAAGTGCCTCATTATAACATCAGAAAATGTAGAAGTAGGGTCTATAAAGTTACTAAACTACCTGTTCTTGGGATTGAATGGCAGCATATTTGATAGATCTCTCCCAGTAGAATTTTTTGTCTTATGTTGATCTTGCAATGTCAATACAGCTATAGGAAGAATGAAAAATAATTTCAATTTTTTTCTCTAAAAGTAGATTTTGACTAATTATTTTCATCATATTGAAAGTGTGTTTTTATGTGTGTTCATCAAGCTGACATAGTGCTTACAATATATAAAAGAAACAATATATTTTTAAATGTGTTCTTTTTCTAATAGTGAGAGAGACTAGCTCATTGCTAGGCCAAGTGTGATAGCATTTTTGTACCATTTTAAAATAGTTTCAAAGATTTATTTATTTCTCTACATACAGTTCTACTCAGTACCATCACTGTTTGGTCTCACAGTAAGTTCTCATAGTTCTTGAGGCTGTTGGGGGAGATTGGACTGGATGAGCAGATCCCACAGGTCAACTTAAAATAAAGAATGGAAAACCGGGTGCAGCTTCATTTCATGGGAAATCTTTTTCCAAAGCATCTTTCTCTCCATTCTCCTTTCACATTCTGAAAAATATCAAACACACATGAAAGGAAAGAGAAAAAGCAAAATGAATGTCACATATCCATTTCCCAAGCTCAGTAAGATTTTGTCATACTTGCTTTACCTATTTTTTTTGCCAGATATATATTTTTTAAAAGGTCAAACATTATGTCATATTGGCCCTATGTAGGTCAGTATACATCTCTGAAAACATGGGTGTTTTCTTCTAGAATTGTAATGCTGCTATCTTACTGAAGGCAAATAACAATAAATCCTCAGCATCCTTTATCACCTAATCAATGTTTAAATTTTCTGACCGTTTCATACATGTCATTTTACAGATATTAGTTTGAATCAGCATGCTACTAAAGTCCATAAATTTCATTTGATCTCTCAAGCCCCTTTACTCAGACAGTTTTCTCCAATTCATTTTGTTTTTCTTCATATCATTGACTTTTGAAGAGGCCAGATCAATTGTCTTGTAGAAGGTCTCACACTCTGCATTGTTTGTTTGTGGTATTGTTTTGCCTGTTATTCTGTTCCCCTATTTGTGTAAACTGAAGTTGTCCTCTTTCAGTCATTGGGAACAACTTCATGTTGACTTCTTTTCTTTTTGACACAGACTACTGGTCTTTTATAGTTTCCATGTTCCTAGCACAACTAGATAGATGTACTGAGTCAGACATCCTCCAAGGAGTCCTGCCTTCTTTAGTAAGTATAGTGATTGGAAACCATAAACTAAATACTAGGGGTGCTCATCAATTCTGACATGGCATTGTTTCTGGGCCTTTTCAAAAGATAGAGCTAGGAAATATCTTCTTTTAAGAAAAATAAATCCTGAAGTCATACAGTATTTTCCATTCAAGTGTAATCTTACAGAATTTTTAATTTCTCTGATATTACCTGTTTCATTTTAATGGAAATATAATATTTTCAAAATAATACTAACACTAATATTACCACTTATAATAAGGTCACTGAATGAAGTTTGAAATTTTTTCACTTTGTATTAATTTTATATTTTATTAAAAATGTAAGATCTGCCCTAGCTGGTGCAGCTCAGTGGACTGAGCACCAGCCTGTGAACCAAAGGGATGCTAGTTCGATTCCCAGTAAGGGCACATGCCTGGATTGCAGGCCAGGTCCCCACTAGGGGGCATGTGAGAGGTAACCACATATTGACATTTCTCTCCCTGTCATCCTTTTCCTTCTCTCTAAAAATAAATAAATAAAATCTTTTAAAAGGGTCAAGTCAAGGAACATGTATAAAGGGACACATGGATAAAGCCAAAGTGGGAAAGGATTGAGGGAGGGAGAGGGGTAGTGGGGTAGGGGAAGGTGTTGGCAGGGAAAATGGAGACAAATGTATTTGAACTATAGATATATATATATCTATATATAAAAAAAAATCCCTTTTAACCAGGGAGGTTCCAAAAGGATCTAGACTATCAGTAGTTCCTGAAATGCAAAAATATTTTCTAGTCTTGTGAATTCTAAAAATCTCCCAAGTCCAATATGGATTTAAAAGACATCAATAGGATTAGAAATAGCATTTTCAATAAAAAAGATGCATAACAAAGTAGGAAAAAATTAACATTAAAGAAATAAATAAAAATCTAAGATCAAAAACTGAAAACTAAAGTTGCCTAAATTTCTTTATCTTTCTATGTGCTAATATCATAGATTTATATATATATAAAATTTATATATATATATAAATAAATTTGGTTCATTTGTTTTAGAATCTTTTTAACTCCACAGATTTTTTTCTTTATTTTAATTTTATTTTTGAATATATAACATTATCTCTCCAAGTACAAATTATATGGCAGAGGTTTTTTTTCCCCCAGAAAAATGTCACATTCTTCCCTTTCCCTTGTACCCTGTTCATTCTTTCTTCTATAGTTACCATGTTTATTAGCTTTTGGTTTAACCTTTTGATGTTTACTTTTGCTTACACAAGCTAATCCTTACTATATCTGTGTTCTTCCACTACCATGCATTAAGAGTGTCATATTAAATACATTCTTCTGTACTTTGATTTTTCTTTTACTGAGAGTATATACCCTAGAGATCATTCCACATTAATGTTTATGGATGGTCTTGACTACATTAACCTGCAGATGACATTGTCTTGTGTGGATGAGCTAACACGAGAAATGAAATTGGTCAAATCAAGGATCTTATCAGTATCAAGTTACTAATAATTTCAAGGATACACGTGATCAGGGGACACTTATACTGCTGGGAAAAATCCGGGATTTCCCATGTGGCTCCCCAAGTCCATTCTCTCTGATTCAGAGTGACAAATGAGATTTCTAATGAGGCTTGCAGGTCCCTAACATTGCAGGGAATATTTAATTTGGCAGCATCCCCAGTTTTATACCTAAGAAACTTGAATAGCTCATATGATATTCTCCAGGGAGCCAAGCTTCATAACTTTATGGATTGAAGATTTGTTTACCATAACAGGTTGAACCAGGGATTTCCTGCCTGAAGCATCCCATCTATGAGGACCGGCTCATGAGCAAAAGTCATTAATCTATATGTCCAGTGATCTAGTTAATATTTACAAGGAGCTTAAACCAGGTCAATTACCTTTACCCCCCACCCCCAGTGCATTCATGGTAATCAGGAGAAAAATGGAGCACAGACCATTTCCTTTACCTCATCCTTCAATACCCTATGGGTGGACATTTAGGCTGTTTCCAGTCTTTTGCTCTTAAAAAGAAAGTTTTGTTAAATACTGCCAAGTTTTTCTCCCTAGAATCTCAACAACTTTCACTCCCATCAGCAAAGCATGAGTATAACTAATTTGTCAGAACCTTGCCAACAGACTATGCTGTCAAACTTCAGATTTTTGCCAGTTTGACAGGTGAGAAATGGTATTTCAGTGTCCTTTTAATTTGTATTTATCCTTGGTTATTTTTTCATTGAGTAAAAACAGGCTGAGGTTTTTTGCTCTCTGCAAAGTGGGATACTTTGGGCAAGAGCATCTTCTAAAATGGTTAAGGATTCATTGATCAACAGGACGTGGCTATTGAAGCATTTTCTTCCCGGCTGACGTGACCTTTACCTTTTATTTATTGAATAATGACTTAATGCAAACAGTGACCATGTCCCAAGGACTATGTTAAATAATTTCTAGTCCATACAACACCTCATAGACCAGGAATTGGCAGATTTACTGTAAAGAACAGATCATAAACATTTCAGGCTTTTACAAGCCATACAATTTCTGTTCTATTTTCACTTTTGCCACTATACCAGAAAAAAGCCATAGATAAATGGTGTGGCTGTATTCAAATAAAACTTTATTAACAAAAACAAAAACAGGTAGCTGGCAGAAGGTGACTGCTGGCCATCATTGACCACCACTGTAGACTATGGTCACCATCTCTCAGGTAAAGGAAGTCAAAAAAAATCAAATAGTCTACCCATGCAGAGCCATTCATCTTGACCTGCATTCAAGTAAAGGTTTGCCTGATTTCAGACTGAGATTTGTTACAACAAACCATGCCAAATTATTGAATTATACGTCTCTTCCATTTTGTGTTGTTTTATTTTTTCTAGTCCTATTTCCCTGAGGACATAACCCCAAATCACAAGTTTCATTGGCAGTTCTCATATTATGGATATTTTAAGTAAACCCAGATAGTATAAATTCTATATTATAGTGCCTCCCTAAAATTATATTTTCAAATAAGTGTACAAATACAAATATTATTAAGGAATCTATTCAGTGATATGCTTTGTTTTTAAATTGTCACCTCAGTTTCTTGATCATCTTGATTTTTAGATATTCTGTTAAAATGTCATCCTGTGTTTTCCCATCTCATCCCAGAGTATTCTTTGCATTGCATCAACTTTCTTAAGATATAGAACAGATATTGATCTTTTGCATTTATAGTTGCAAAAACTGTATTAAGAAGTGCTGTCAAATATGGCTTTGCTTCTTTTCTTCTCAAGTTTAACCTCTTCTTTCTCTTAATGAGAATTTCAATTATATCTTAAATGAAGCTATCTGTCTGTCCATGGGTCCTTTATAGAAGTTCATTGATTTGATCCTTCCCCTTCTTTTCCCCGTTACCCCCTCCCTCCTTCCCTCTCATTATCGTCAGTTTGTTTTTTCTTTCAATGTTGCTGGTTATATTATTCTTGCTTATTTGTTTTGTTGATTAGGTTCCACTTATAGGTGAGATCATTTTAGTGTTTGTCTTTCACCCCCTGGCTTATTTCACTTAGCATAATGCTCTCCAGTTCCATCCATGCTGTCCCGAAGTGTAGTAGCTCTTTCTTGTGGGAGGTGGGTGTGGGTGGAGCAGGGGAAAGTGGTGGCGGGAAAATGGAGACAAATGTATTTGTACAATAAAAAAAAAAATATGGCTTTGGATGATGGGAGAAAAAAAATAACAAGATGCAAAACCAAGAAGGCACAAAATAAATTATTGATAAATTTATCTAAAAAATAAAAATTAAAAAAATAAAGCTATCTGGTTCTTTAGAGCAATTGTAAGACATATTGATCCTTTCATTGCTATGTCCTTTGAAGTTTGCTGACCAACCTATTTATTTGCTGGCTGATTATTTAAAGTGGTCACATCTAAAAGAAAAGAAATGACTGAGTCAGCTAAAGCTTCAAGGCTTTCTCCAAGGATAAGAAAGCAAAGATATCCTGTTTTACATTTTGTAACTGAAAGAAAGACCTAGGGATCCACACTGCCCCCACTTTTTGTAGTAGCATTTACCATGAACTGGTTCAGCCATTCACTTTCTGGAAACTTTGTGATCATATGCCTTGTTTCAGAATAAATACACATTGTCACAGTTTATATGGCTAAATTCATGATAATATGTTACGTTCACCTCCAGAACAACCATCCTAGCCCCCCTGTGGGGTACACCTGGAATTTATTTTAGGGCTTACAGAAGTTTATTGCAACAGAAGAAGGATATAGGTTCCTATATCTTTGTTGCTACTTCTAACAGCACTATCCACTCCTGGTGCTACAATATTGATAACTACATAACAAAAGAAGACTCAGTCCTGTTGTATTTTGCTTTTGTTATAGAGGAAAAATAAATAAATGTGTCTAACATATTTTAACTTCAATTAGAAAGCTTGACTTTCTGTGCAGATTTTCTAAGCTTATGAGTATAAATAGTTCCAAGTCATATTCATTAATTTTGGTTAAGGTACTGCAGGGAGCATTTCTTTTTATTTTTTTAATTTTTTTTCAAATAATAAACTTTATTCTCTTTTTTTAAAAAAAATTTATTGTTGTTCAATTACAATTGTCCCCATTTTTCCCCTATTACTCTCCCCTACCCAACCCCTACCTCCCACATTCAATCTCCTCTCCCTTTGTCTTTGTCCATGGGTCCTTTAAACATGTTTGTTGGCTTGACACCCCCTTCTTTCTTGAGTTATCCCCCTCCCCGCCCTTCTGGTTACTGTCAGTTTGTTCTTTATTTCAATGTCTCTGGTTATATTTTCCTTGCTTATTTGTTTTGTTGATTAGGTTTCACTTATAGGTGAGATCATATGATATTTGTCTTTCACCCCCTGGCTTATTTCACTTAGCATAATGTTCTCCAGTTCTGTTCATGCTGTTGCAAAGGGTAGGATCACTTTCTTTCTGCTGCATAGTATTCCACTGTGTAAATGTACCACAGTTTTTTGATCCACTCATTTACTGATGGGAACTTAGGCTGTTTACAGCACTTGGCTATAGTAAATTGTGCTGCTATGAACACTGGGGTGCATATGTTCTTCTGAATTGGTGTTTCAAGATTCTTGGGGCATAATCCCAGCAATGGAATTGCCAGGTCAAAAGGCAGTTCCACTTTTAGCTTTTTGAGGAATTTCCATACTGTTTTCCACAGTTCACTGCACCAGTCTGCATTCCCACCAATAGTCTACTAAGGTTCCATTTTCTCCACAACTTTGCCAGCACTTCTTTTTAAATTCATTGATACTTTGTGCATTCTAAATAAAATTATGAGCTAGGAAATGACCCAATTTTCAGTGTTCCTTTCTCACCTGTGCAAAATCTGATGAGGAAGCCAGACAACTCTACTGAGCAGCCTCCCCATGGTGTGTCACTGATTGTAACACTTACTTCTTTCTCAACATGATAGTCTTGAGCTTGCTTAAGCATGGAAGGAGAGGTTGGAGGATTGCACACTGGATCTTGAGTGTTTCCACTTGAAACCGGCATTTTTCACTGCAGTTCACAGTTTATGGCCCAAAGCAAGTTACCTTGCTAATTTATAAGGAAGGAGAGCTGTCACTCTGCCACGTATGCAGGAAGGGGACAAGAAGTATAAATATCAGAAAGCTGTGGTAGTATCTGTCTAGTATCTATCACAATAAGCTTTGAGTAAGGCCTAAACATGGTTTTATTTTTCCAAATCCTCACTTTTCATCTGAGACAAAATATTTCAGCAAGTAAATAGGCTCATACATAGTAACCTGCCAGCAGAAATAAAAGTTCTTGCTTTCTAGGAAATATTATTGATGCCTATTTAAAAATAACAATGTTTTATTGACCTTTCACCCATTTTTAGTTAAAAAGCAATGAAGTTATTTTTAATAAACCTATATAATCAGCTCAGTACCTCAGATTACATCATTATTAACAATATTGTACATGATTCTATTTGATGCTCTACTTGACTTGTGGAATGAAATATCTTGCCCCTTCAAAGAATATGTTAAAATATCAATCACCCTGAAAAAAGCCTGCTATGATGAAACACAAGTACTCCTAGGATTTTTCCCCCCTATGTGCACATAATTCTAAAGGCATGGTTTTGTCTTTGGCGAACTGAGAAGACTTCCACTGCCTGTCTGTTGTCAGGCTTGTCTCCCTGCATCTATTTTGAGGAGGTCTTACACCCACTCTTCAAGTTTTATACATTATTGCTTTTGAGAAAGTTTTTCTGTTGACTTACTTTCAGGACCCCACCTCTCTTGTTAACACTTTTTACATTTTTCTGTTATGGTACTGGACACACTGTATTGTACCTTTTCTCCTGTATTTCTCTTCCTTTGGGACATGAAGGATTGGCCTGTCTTGATACCCTAGTGCCTGCCTGGTGTGTATTGGCTACTCAGGCCAATGGTATGAACTTAACGGAGGCCTTGTTGGGGAAGAGTAGATGGATTTGGTTGGAGAGTGCTTGTGAAAGAGTGGGTTTCTGGGAAAGGCAAGAGACCAGGGCCCAAAAATCTTTTTTTCACTACATTGAAGCAGCTGGTAGGAGGATGGAGCAGCCTGAAGCTGGAGTTGGTTCATCCCTGACATTTTAGGGGGGGAGGAAGAAATGCTTTATTCTGTGTGCCAGTGTGAACAATTGCTTACTTTAATGACTTTCACATCAACAACTGAATATTTCTGAGTCTCTCCTCTCAAAACACTGAGTCTAATGTTCTGAGTTTGACCCCAGTTGCTCCCCATGTAACAAGATGGAAAGACAGACAAGGACAGGGGCCATATCTGTCTTTTTAACTGAGGCACCTAGCACCTAACTCATTTAGGTGACCCAAGTGAAATGGTTGAATAAAGGAAGACATGAGTGAGAATTGATTCTGTGTGGCAACATTCTTAGCAAATGTTTCTGAACTGCGTTTGTTGGCTTTCCCCCATTCCTGCCTACGGTTCCCTTTAGGACACTGCAGGTGTTCCTGCCAAAACCCCACCTCCTCCCAGAACCCTTCCCAAACCTCTCTATTCTGTCTTCCCATCACCTCCTGTCTTCTTTTAGAATAAAACCACCAGATGTGTTCATAATTTTCAATGTACTTTTCAGTGTCTTGCACTGTGAGGCAAGACTAATTTTACAGTTTTGAGTACATGAAATAGTTTATTCTTGTATTATTGATTTATTAATGTATTATTTTCCATATGAACAACTGTAAACCTACTTTTACCATGTTCTCTCCAAATATATTAGACTTATTTTCTGAGGGCAGGACATGTGTCTTATCTTAAAACCTGTAGTGCCATGCCAGGGATTGGCAAATAATAGGTATTCAATACATTTTTAATAAATAAATATCAGTGTATTATTTCTCTGTTTGCCCAGCACCTACTTTCCTGGAATATGCATTCCCTGACAAATTTTGGTTTCTATTAGCCTTTTTCTGTTTTTTTTCTTTTTTTTTTGTTTCTATTAATTTATTTTAATTTATTTTTTCAAATGCATTTGTCTCTACCTACCCCCCACCACTTTCCCTTGTCCCCTCCCTCCTTCCCTCCCTCAGCTCTTCCCCTTTGGTTTTGTCCATGAGTCCTTGCTATATGTTCCTTGACTTTCCCCTTCCCTTCCTTTTCCCCTCCCCCCCTCCCTCCTTCCTTCTTGTCTCTGTTGGTTTCTTTTCCTTTCAGTGTTGCTGGTCTTATTTTCCTTGCATCTTTGTATTGTTGGTTAGGTTCCACTTATAGGTGAGATCATATGGTATTTGTCTTTTACCCCCTGGCTTATTTCACTTGGCATAATGCTCTCCAGTCCCATCCATGCTGTCGCAAAGTTTAGTAGTTCTTTTTTTCTTTCTGCTGTGTAGTATTCCATTCTGTATATGTACCATTATTTTTTGATCCAATCATCTACTGATGGGCATTTATGTTGCTTCCAACACTTGGCTATTATCAATTGTGCTGCTATGAACATTGGGGTGCAGAGGTTCTTTTGTATTGGCGTTTTGGTGTTCTCAGGGTATAGTCCCAGCAGGGGAATCACTGGATCAAAAGGCAGTTCCATTTTCAGCTTTTTGAGGAAATTCCACACTGCTTTCCACAGTGGCTGCACCAGTCTGCATTCCCACCAACAGTGGACTAGGGTTCCCTTTTCTCCACAGCCTCACCAGCACCTGTTGTTTGTGGATCTGTTTATGATGGCCATTCTGACCGGTGTGAGGTGGTACGTCATGGAGCTTTTGATCTGCATTTTTCTGATGGCTAGTGATGCTGAGCATCCTTTCAGATGTCTCTGGGCCCTCTGTATCTCCTTTTTGGAAAGCGTCTGCCCAGGTCCTTTGCCCATTTTTTGATTGGATCGTTTGCCTTCTTGGAGTGGAGTTGAGTGAGTTCTTTATATATCTTGGAGACCAAACCTCTATCTTATGTGTCATTAGTGACTGTATTTTCCCATACGGTTGGCTCCCTTTTCACTTTGCTGATGTTTTCTTTAGCCGTGCAGAAGCTTCTTATTTGGATGAGGTCCCACTTGTTTATTCTTTTCTTTATGTCCCTTGCTTTAGGAGACATATCGGTGAAAAAATTGCTGCTTGGGATATCTGAGTTTCCTGCCAATGCAAGGACTTTGATGGTGTTGCGACTTATATTTAAGTCTTTTATCCATCTTGAGTTCATTTTTGTGTATGGTGTCAGCTGATCATCCAATTTCAATTTTTTACTTTTAACCATCCAGCTCTCCCAACACCATTTGTTGAAGAGGTTATTATTGCTCCATTTTATGCTTCTGCCCCCTCTGTCAAATATTAGATCCCCATATACCTGGGCTTATTTCTGGGCTTTCTCTGCTGTTCCACTAGTCTAGGGGTCTGTTCTTGTGCCAGTACCAGATTGTTTTGAATATAGAGGCTTTCTAGTAGAGTTTGATGTCCGGTATTGTGATCCCTCCTACTTTGTGTTTCTTTCTCAAAATTGCTGCAGCTATTCGGGGTCATTTATGGTTCCATATACATTTTTGAAATGTCTGTTCTATTTCTGTGAAATATGTCATTGGTATCTTAATAGGGATTGCATTGAATCTATAAAATGCTTTGGGTAGTAAGGACATTTTGATGATATTAATTCTTCCAATCCATGAGCATGGGATATGCTTCCATTTATTTGTGTCTTCCTTAATTTCTTTCTGCAATGTTGTATAGTTTTCTGCATACAGGTCTTTTACATCTTTAGTTAAATTTATGCCTAGGTACTTTATTTTTCTTCTTGCTATATCGAATGGTATTTTTTTTCTGATTTCTTCTTCTTCTATTTCATTGCTAGTGTACAAAAATGCCTTTGATTTCTGAACGTTGACTTTGTATCCTGCTGTTTTGCCTAATTCACTTATTAGGTTGAGGAGCTTTTTGGTAGAGTCTACAGGGTTCTCTATGTACACTATCATGTCATCTGCAAACAATGATAGTTTTACTTCCTCCTTTCCTATTTGGATGCCTTTTATCTCTTTCTCTTGTCTGACCGCTGTGGCTGGGACTTCCAATACAATGTTGAAAAGAAGCGGTGAGAGCAGACATCCTTGTCGTGTTCCCAATCTTAGTGGGAAAGCTTTCAGTTTTTGCCCGTTGAGTATGATGTTGGCTGTAGGTGTTTCATATCTGGCCTTTATGACGTTGAGGAATGCCCTATTTATTCCCATTTTGCTGAGTGTTTTGATCATAAATGGGTGCTGTACGTTATCGAATGCTTTTTCTGCATCTATCAAGATGATCATGTGGTTTTTGTCTTCTTTAATTTAAGTGATGTATCACGTTTACTCATTTGCATATATTGAACCATCCCTGCATGCCTGGGATGAATCCCACTTGATCGTGGTGGATAATCTTTTGAATATATTGCTGGATGCGGTTTGCCAATATTTTGTTGAGGATTTTAGCATCTATGTTCATCAGCGAAATTGGCCTGTAGTTTTCTTTCTTGGTAGGGTCTTTATCTGGTTTTGGGATCAGGGTGATGCTGGCCTCATAAAGAGAGTCAGGGAGTCTTCCCTCCTCTTGGATTTTTTGGAATAGTCTGAGAAGGATGGGCGTTAGCTCTTCCTTAAATGTTTTGTAAAATTCTCCTGTGAAACCATCCGGCCCTGGGCTTTTGTGTGCCGGGAGTTTCTTGATGACTGCTTCAATTTCCCCAGCTGTTATCGGTCTGTTCAAGCTTTCTGTTTCTTCCTCCTGCAGTGCTGGAAGATTATATTTTCTACAAATTTGTCCATTCAATCAAGATTTTCAAATTTCTTGGCATATAATTGTTCATAATAGTTTCTGACGATCCTTTCTATTTCTGTGGTATCAGTTGTTATTTCTCCTCTTTCATTTCTGATATTATTAATTTGGGTCCTCTCCCTTTTTTTCTTGATGAGTCTGCTTAAAGGCTTGTCAATGTTATTTATCTTTTCAAAGAACCAGCTTGTGGATTGGTTGATCCTCTGAATTGTTCTTTTTGTCTCTATGTCATTCAGTTCTGCTCTAATCTTGACTATTTCCTTCCTTCTCCTTGCTCTGGGATTTATTTATTGTTGTTTCTCCAGTTATTGGAGTTGTAGTGTTAGGTCTTTTAGTTGAAATGTTTCTATCTTTTTTAGGTAAGCCTGTATTGCTATGAACTTCCCTTTCAGGACTGCATTTGCTGTCTCCCATAGGTTTTGGACTGTTGTCTGTTCATTTTCATTTGTTTCCAGAAATTGTTTGATTTCTTCTCTTATCTCATTATTGACCCATTCATTGTTTAATAGTGTACTGTTCAGTCTCCATGAGTTTGCAAGTTTTTGAAGTTTCTCTTTGATGTTGATTTCCAGTTTCAAGCCCTTGTGGTCTGAGGTAAAGTTTGGTGTTATTTCAATTTTCCTGAATTTGCTGAGGTTTGTTTTGTGTCCTATCATGTGGTCTATCTTTGAAAAACTGCCATGAGCATTTGAAAAGAATGTGTATTTTTCTTCTTTGGGATGTAAGGTTCTATATATGTCAGCTAAGTCTCTTTGATTCAGTGTGTCATTCAGCGCCACAATATGTTTATTAATGTTTTGTTTGGAAAATCTGTCCATTTTTGACTGTGGGGTGTTGATATCCCCTACTATCAGTGTGTTGCTGTCTATATCTTTTTTGAAGTCGTCCAAAATTTCCTCATAAACTTGGGGGCTCCTATATGGGGAGCATATAAGTTTACAATGTTGATGTCTTCTTGATATGTTCTTTAAGCATTATAAAGTGCCCCTCTGGGTCTCTTTTTATGCCTTTGTTTTGAAATCTACTTTGTCTGATACAAGTATGGCAACCCCAGCCTTTTTCTCATGTCCATTTGCTTGGAATATTTTTTTCCATCCCTTTACTTTCAATCTGTGTAGGTCTCTTGCTCTGAGGTTGGTCTCTTGGAGGCAGCGTATGTGTGGGTCATGTTTTCTTATCCATTCAGCTACCCTGTGTCTTTTGATTGGGGCATTTAGTCCATTCACATGGAGAGATATTACTGATAGAAACTTACTCATCTTTTCTCTTTGTACCTAAGTTCTTCTCTCCCTCATTCTTTTCCTTCATCTTCTTAAACCAGTCCCCTTAGCATATCTTGGAATGCTGGTTTGATAGAGATGTATTCTTTTAGTCTTTTGTCTGGGAAACTCTGTATTCCCCTTGCATTTTAATGGAGAGCCTAGCTGGGTAGAGCAGCCTTGGCTGCAGGCCCTTGCTTTTCATGGTTTGGAATATTTGTTGCCATTCCCTTCTGGCTTGTAGTGTTTCTGTTGAGAAGTCAGCTCCTAGGTGTATCGGGGCCCCCTTGTATGTTACTTTCTCCTTCTCCCTTGCTGCCTTGAGGGTTCTCTCTTTGTCTTTGACATTTGCCATTTTAAAGATGATGTGTCCTGGAGTGGACCTCTTTGAGTCCCTCTTGAGTGGGGTCCTCTGTGCCTCCTGGATCCATGAGAGCCTTTCTCTCCTCAAATTAGGGAAATTTTCCATCATTACTTTTTCCAGGAGGTTCTCTATCCCTTGCTCCTCTTCTTCTCCTTCTGGTATACCTATTATACAGATATTATTGCGTTTCATGTTGTCCTGCTTTTCCCTCAATGCCTCTTCATTCTTTCTGAGTCTGTTTTCCATTTCTTGTTCTTTCTGGGAGCTTTTTCCTACCTTATCCTCCATCATACAGATTCTATCCTCGGCTTCATCCAACCTGCTTTGGATTCTTTCTGCTGTGTTCTTCAATTCAGAAATGGTATTTTTCATATCCTCTTGTGTTTTCTTGATAGTTTCTATGTTGTTTTCCAGGTTGATATAGTTTGCTGTAAGATCCTGATAGTTTCTCTGCAGTTTCTCATAGTTATATTTGAGTTGGCTGAGCTCATTGAGCTTCCTTAGAACCATTGTTTTGAATTCAATATCTGGTAGTTCCCTTGCCGCTATTTCATTTAGCTCTCTCTGTGGGGAGTCCCCTTTTCCACTCATTAAGGGGGGACCTTCTTTTTCTTCCCACTTTTGTGAGAGTCTTTTAAGTAATTTACTTATTCTTTTTTTTTTAATTTTTGCTTCTGCTTCAATTGAGCTGTCTAGATTTCCTGACTTTGTGGATTAAACTTCTATGGTAGTAGGTGGGTCTTTTTATTTATTTATTTATTTATTTATTTTTGTCCTTTTCTTTCTGGACCTGCCTCTGATGATGTCAGTTGTTGACCCTATTGGGCCTTGGGTTGTTTGTTTGAGCCTTTCAGGAGTCTCCTGTCTGTGTCTGACTCCTGCTTGGGGCAGCTCTGTGACCCCTTCGGTCAGGGCTCGGCTATCTTTTGGGATCACTCTGCACTCTCGCAGACTTCTTGAGTGTGCTCCCTGGCAGGGCAGGATTCCCCACCTGCCTGGGCTCTCATGCGCTTGCCCCGGACCAGGGGGTTTATTTGCGACCTCGCGTACTCATCTGGCCCCCTCTCCAGCGAGCTCTGCGGCACTGCTCAGTTTAGGGTCTTCTATTGTGTGTTTTCCCCGCTTTTGGCTCTTTGGGTACATTGCTTGCCTTCGCCAAATGGGGACTATGGAAATGGGAGGAAGTCAGCTCCAGGACTCTCTGGTTAATCCTGTCTCCGGTCTTTGCTCCAGGGACTCTGGGCAGCTCTGTGACCCCTTTGGCTGGGGATCTACTAATTTTGTGGGCCCCTCCCCAATCGCGGGCCAGGCTGGTCAATTTACTCCTGCCCTTGCCGCTCTGCGCTCTCCCTTGCAGACCATACCGGTGCCAATCAGTGGGAGGCCTTGCCGGCCAGTGCAAGCGTTCACCAGCCCGCACGGGTCACACACACATTTGCCAACCCTCGCTGGTCACTCGGCGCAAGTGTGCGCACCTACACTGGGTGTTTTTGAGGTGTCTATGTGTGCTTTACGGCTTTTGGCTCTTTGGGAGTGTGGCCTCTTCCCGCGCAATGAAGACAACGGCAAGGAGAAGGAGTTGGGACTCCCCAGTTCCTCTTCCCGTTCTTTCCCCAACGCCTCTGTTTCTAGTCTCTCCTCAGGGGTCTCTGGGCAGTCTGTGAGCCCTTGGGCCAAGGTCCACCCCCTGTGCAGACGGTGTTTCAGTTCCGGGCAGTCTGGTTCATGCGCGCCCCACTTCTGCCTCTTTGGGGTCACGCCTTTCCAGCCCACAATGGAGACTACAGGATGGGAGGGAGTCAGGACTCCCCAGTTCCTCCTCCCATTCTTTCCCCAACGCCTCCGTCTGCTATCTCTCCTCAAGGCTCTCCCAGCCAGTCTGCACTCAGCCCCCCAGCTCACAAGTGCACAAGCTGTGTGCAGAGCTCACAAAAGGCAGGTTATTTGATTCCCTTATGCCTGAGCGAGATGGGAGCTGCAAATTGGGAGGTGCGTTATCACCTGGGCTCCACGGGCTGCTGTGTCAGTTCTTTTCACAAAGTTTTCCTCACCAGTCTTTTCCCAGGCACCAGCCCACCCTGCTGCCGCCTCTACCCAGAGATCAAGGAGGGTGGCTGCCACTGCAATTTTTACGTTGGCCCTTTAAATGTCTCTTTGCATCCCCAGCCACCTGTGTCTGGCAGAGAGCGCCCCTAAGCTTTTTGGGGTTGCGTTTTGTCTGTATTTTCTTGGCTTTAGCTGCTGTAGTTTAGGGGTCCCTGTTTATGATTCAGACCTTGTTCTTCTCAGGGGAAGCTAACTGGCCATTTCAATGTCCCTCTGGTGCTAGTGCCCGTGGGCACCCAGCTCACCCTCTCGAGCCTCCACCGCACTTCTCACCTGTTGGGATGTGTGAGAGTCGAATCCACTGTCCACAGCTCCAAGGCTCCTCTCCCACTATCGTTCCATTGTTTTCCAGGTGATTACTCCACTATTTAGTCGCCATTCCAGTTTGGTCTTGGGAGGAGGTCAGCGTGACTCCCATTCACTCCTCTGCCATCTTAATCTCTCCCCTAGCCTTTTTCTTTAGAGAATGAATAGATTCCTTGGGAAATTTAAGGCCAATTATTAAATTATTTTATGTCCTCCAGCTTCATGTTGTAATTCACTAGCTATGTAATCAAAATGCATGCTATTTCTTTGGGTAATGTTATATAAAATGCTGAGAAATAATGAATAACTAGACTCCAACAATGGTTTCATAATATTCTTTTTATATGAAAACTTGTATCTAAGAAATGAGATGAGAGAAATCAATTGTAATAGAAACAAAAATATTAATTTCTATAGTTGCTGCCATGATTTTTGAAGTTTTAAGTTAAGGTTATAAGTCTGTAGCATAAAATGGATAATTTGAATACAAATTCATTTTGATCAAGTATATTACCTCCCTGAGAAGCATAAAGAAAAGAAAATACATTCTATTCAAATCAAACCATTACTATAACCATTACTTAAGGAAATCTTAGTTGGGATTTAGTAATGTGTTGTCAAACTTGTAGCTTATAAATCCACAGTATTTTTGCATACAGAGGTGCATAATATAGATTTTTTATTTAATGATTTCCCCCATTGTTGTGTTGGCTTCTTGAAAATTGAGCTTCCAAATGCTTTAATTCTTTCAGACTGCATATGAATATCCCTGGAAACATTAGCAAGCTATTTTGAAATTATGATATAACATTTTTGTCATGGTAATTTATATTCAGGAAAAGACTAGCTAAAAAGGATGTTTCTGTATTTTGGTGTTTAAAATTAAGCTCAATTTGGTTGTTTATTCATTCATTTGAACATTTTCAATCTTCCACCCTGTGCCCGCTCCTGGGCTAGATTTGGGTTTTCTAATGAACACAATGGGGAAAAGAAATTTAGATTTGCAGAAAACCTGGCATATGCTGGCCTCTCTGCTGAATACTTTGTTTATTAGACTAATTTACTTCTGACAATATTCTAGAGTCCAGATCTGCTGATTTACTGTGGGTTAACTAACAATCTCACACCTCAATGACTTACGACAACAATTCCCAACCTTTTTGGCACCAGGGACTAGTTTCGTGGAGCACAATTTTTCCACAGACTGGGGTGCAGAAGGTGGTTTCAGGATGATTCAAGCACATTACATTCAAGCTCTCCTTCTGCTATATGGCCCAGTTCTTAACAGGCCTGGACAAGTACTGGTCCACAGCCCAGAGGTTGGGGACCCCTGAATTACAAGACCAAAGGTTTATTTCCTGCTCAAATTAAATGGAAGCTGCAAAGGCTATGTATGGACTGAGGCTCTTCTCTAAGTGTTTTCTTTATTCTGGGGTCCAGGCTGAAATAGAACCTTTACTTGGTATAAGCCTTTCTTGTGGCTGGGAAAAATTGCTATGGCCAAAGCAAGAAATTACTCAGATGTAACATATGCCAGTTATGCTTGCCTTCAGTTTCCTAAGCAGGTTACATAGCCACCTCCAAAATCTGTGAGCAGAAAACATGCTCTTCTCATGGAATGCACTGTAAGTCACACGGGAATGGCCAGGGATGTATGCTGTTGTTACAGTATGCCATCCCCATTTTACAAATGACCAAAGCAAAATCAGAGTGGTTAAGTACTTTACTCAATATCATATAACTAGTGAATGTCAAAGGCAAGATGTGAATTCGGTTTTATGTGACTATATGTTCCTTTTATTCACAATGCATCATGCCAGAATTTATTTATGGTGCTTTATATCAATAAGCCTTTGTTGAGCACACATTATTATAAGTATGCTGGAGGCTGGGGGTAAGGCTTTGGGGAGACATAGTCTTGTGTTATAGAAGATACTAATATCTAAATATAAAATATAACATAGTAAGTCACATGCTACCAGTTCGTGCAATTATTTGAATTTTTTTTGGCAATTACTATGTACAAGGTATCATTATAATGATACATTTGTTGGAGACCACTTTGTGTGGTATCGGGAATTATAGCCCCATGTGAGCCAGGCCTTGAAAGGGGCCTGTAATTCTTGACCAGAAAACGGAATGCTGGAGGCAGGCATGATCTGATGGTAACACCGAGGGTTCCCATGGGAAATCTGGCTTAAAGAATGCATTGTATCCACTGAAACTTGCTCTGTTTTTCACTGCCCTGATGAGGAAAAACCATATGTTCAGAACAAGCTCCAAACAGAGTTCCTGAATTCCTGAATTCAGGAGCCATACCTTAACGACCATCTGACAGTTGTTATCTATGATCTCTATCTGTTTTCTATAAATATAGCCTTTAGGCATTGATTGATAAGTTTTTCATGTATGCTGTATATTGTTCTCAATAGAAACCACTTCAGAGAAGGGCTCAGGGCATTCTCCTCGAGAGAGAATCGCCTTCCCCTTTTCTTGATGGCACTTGGTGTCTGAAATGACTCATTATTTCATCTGCAGTGAATTGGAGGACTCCGTGGGACAGGGTCCACCACACAAATGCAGTACAGAACTGGAGGATAAAAAGGATGGGTCTATGTGCATGTGGGGTGGTGGTATGGTGGTGAGGTAGGGGTGTTGAGATGAGACCTGGCTCTCTAGTTGTGGGAAAAAGAGGTATTATCTCTGAAAGCTTGACTTCAGGTGCTACCTGGGAAAGATTTTGAAAAATTATTATATTGGAGTTTATCCATCAGACAAAGACGCAAAAGAGACTATAAATGATACTGAGAACAAGATGAAAAAGTACATCAGGAATTACCTTACAGACATGTCAAGGAGTTTGGATCTTTTTGATGATATTGGGGAGCTACTGAAGGGTATAAAGCCTGGGTAAGATATTGTTAGGTGTGCATCTGGAAATGTCAAACGGGCAGCAACAGAGACCAGAAGATGGATTAAGTGAGCAAGAAAATCAGCTAAAAAATCATTATAGTATTTCAGGAGAGTGGTTACAATTGTCTGAACCCAGGGAGTGACAACTGAATGCAATAGAGCGGATGTATACCAAATGTGTTTCAGGAAGCAAAATTTGAAGTTACAACTTGGTGAATGATTGAATATGGGTGTGTAGGAGAATGGTTCTGGAATGGGCCACATCTGATTGGCAGATTCTATGCTATAGCTGCTGCTACCTCCCAATCTAGTGTCTATAGCTCCTTGCATCTCTGCCCAATTGTTCTCTAGTTTCTTGGAAATTTCCTCCACTGACATGCACATCAGGCTGGAAATGACTGAGATTAATGCCTCAGAAGCATCAGTGAACAGTAGAAATAAGTGGGCAGATGCTCCAGCAGCCCTGTTCAATCCCTTGGACAACCCAAAGCACGTTCCATAGAGTTCTACAAAAGCTCCCTAAGAACTCCTTACAGCAGTGACTCATTAACAATACACCTTTGTGGACTTCTCTTTCTTCTCTATCACTCTCTGTCACATTCTTTTGCTTATACTTTATAGTAGGCTTCCCAAATAAATCACCTGCACACAAGGACGTGAACTAAGATACCAGTGCTGAACTATCTTAACTGATACTAAACCAAAAATCTTGGATAATTTTATCTCTGACCTATGTTTACCCTATGAAAATACAAAATGCACTATTAGTATCTATAATATTATTTTCTTGGTAAACAATTATGAACCATTAGGACCTACTTTATAACTCTTTTGGATGAGCAGGTGTCACATCACAGATCCCTAGAAAACTAATAAAACTAATAGACTCAATTTACAGAAAAAAGTGCATAAACACACATAAACAAAAAAAAAATTTACATGCAATTTCAGGGAACCCAAAGAGCCTCAGAAACACAACTCAGTCCAAAAGACCTGTTTTAGATAAAAATATCATATTTCTTTCTCAAATTATAAAATCCACAAATGTTCACTACCCTGCTTCAATCACTTGGAAGCAATGAGTAGTAGAAGTTAAACATGGGTCACAAAATTATGCAATTAGAGAGTTCCAGAGAACATAGGAAACCTCTTCCTTCTTTTGCATGTGCTTACAATGAGACAAAGAAAAATTAAACAGAAGTAGTAGAAATGAGATTTTCTTAAAAAGTGGGATAGGTCAAAATCCAGATATGAATTTACATTTAATAAGTTCAGTGATATGGAATTTAATTACTAATGAATAAGAATAGTTATATCAATAATGACAATAATAATATTCAACCAAGCACTACAGACAATGTTGTGTATGTGTCATCTCTCTTAAACTCTTCAGCACACTGAAGTGGCTATTGGCACCATACCAGTATGGATATAGAAACCAAGGCTCAGAGCACTTCCACCCAGTTAACATGGGTCTAATGAGTACAGTAGTCTTTCTTTATCCCGGCAGGATACATTCCAAACCCCCAGTGGATGCCTGAAACTATGAATAGTACAAACCCTATATGTACTGTTTTTCCCTATATGTACATACCTATACCCTTTTAATTTAAAGGATGCATGTTACAGCTTCTCTTTGGATATCTGCATTGCCAGTATCACTACTCTTGTGCTTTGGGATCATTATTAAGTAAAATAAGAGCTACTTGAACACAGGCACTATGATACTGCAACAGTCAATCTGATAACTGAGATGGCCACTAAGTGACTGACGGATGGAGAGTGTTTACAATGTGAAGAGTCTGGACAAAGGGATGAGTCACGTCCAGGGTGGGATAGATCAGGACAGCACACTATTCCTAATGATGTGCAATTTAAAACTTATTAAATGTTTATTTCTGTAATTTTCTATTTAAAATTTTCAAACCGTGGTTGACCCAGGGTAACTGAAGCCATGGAAAGTGAAAGAAGTCACTACCGTGGTAAACAGTAGATTTAAACTCTGAAAACCACCACTTACCCTGTTTTCTTGCCTTAAGTTATAGAGACAGTTGTCAGATATAACTCTATATTCTTTTACTCTAAATTCCCACTTCTCTGTGTGTGTATATGCACTTGCACATGCATGGATTTATTAACTAAAGTACATGATTCTCATTCTCTGCTTCTTACCCTTCTATACCTCATACACAGCCCAGAACCCTTGCTTATCACACCATTAAAAAGAATAGATAGAGAGCACTGAGGCTCAAAGAAGTGGCCCTCATGGTGGAAACATTTGCAACTATTCTCCTCTTATAAAATATAACAAACACCTAGAGTACTTTTGCCTTGATATAGTGAAGCAAGCTTGGAAAAACACCAGAGAATCACATGAAAGTTGATTTTTCCTCTCTTACACCATCAGTCTTTGGCATTTGCTGAGCTTATCTGAAAGTCAAAATTCCATTTTCTCAAACAAAGGTAGTGTTCATATATCAAATATTCTTTGGCACTTGTGGATTTTGTCTTTTAAATAAATCCTTTCTTCCTCTCCCTTTCATATTTCCTTTCAAAAATTAGAATCAAGCACAGTAATAATATTATTTTCCATAGCATGTGTCCAGGCAACTCAGATTATTTCAGTGGCTTACTGGAGCACTCAATTAAAAGAATTTTAGGCAAAAAAATGAATGCTGTGGTCACATAGGAGAGATGTCTGCCCTGAATGTGGAAGTGGAAGTAGAAGCCCATTTTGTCCCTGTTTTCCATTCACAATGAAACTCTGAACTTTGCCAGGGTGATCATCCTCATATCTCCAACCTTGTATGCCAACACTTGTGATCAAAATGTGTATGCCAAAGATTTGCAAGGACACGATGGCTAGTAGTCCCCTTAGGCACCACCAAAGAAAGTGGCCATGTTATAACTAAGACCAACTGAATGGTTTTATCTTTAGTCCAGATAAACTAGTGGCTGATGAAGTATGTCTATAAAATGATCAGAATTCCAACTTAGATTTTATTTAAACCCATTGTCATTAGATAGCCACATTCTACATCATAGAATATAGATAGAAGTCTCATTAATTCTTGCTACAAGCACTTAATAAGTGCCATCTTAGTCTTCAGGCTACTGTAACAGAATATCACAGACTGGGTGGTTTGAATGACACACGTTTATTTCTCATAGTTCTAGAGGTTGGGAAGTCCAAGATCAAAGCACTGGTAGATTCAGTGTCTAGTGAGTAATTGCTTCTTGGTTCATAGATGGCCATCTTTCACTGTGTTCTCACATGACAAAAAAGAAAGCAGAAAAGCTCTCTGGGGTCTCTTTTATAATGGCACTAATGCCATTATGAGGGCCCCACCCTCATGACATAATCATTTCCCAAAGGCTTCATCCCTCCCCCACAATACCACTACATTAGGGGTTAGGATTTCAACATAATTTGAGGGGACACAAACATCAGTCCACAACAAGTGCCTATGACTTCCACACAATCAGAAAAAAATGTTAGAAATTCTTATATCTGAGGCTTTTACATCTATGTGATATCATATAATCATACTCATTAAACTTCTCTCATACAATGGGTCAGATTTATCGTTTTCTTTGTTCTGCCAAAATATCTTGTGTATACTTAAAACAAATTAAAAGCTACAGACTTTATGTACACACACAGACACACACACACACACAAAGTGGATGATTTACATCCCTTAAGTTGTTGAGAGCTTTACCTAAGTCTTTGACTTCTAACTTGAAAAGTAATTAGTTTAAGCTTTTTCTATTCTAGCGTAGTTGACATTATTTAAAAAGTATTTGGTAAACATATTTTTCTTCTAGAAAAAATATATAATCTTTCATTAAGCTTTTCTTTCTTTCAAAATATCACTTGAAGAAAAGATGTTCTGATTTGTGATCTCCCTCCTTTGGCTAAGTTGTTTTATTATGACTACTATAAACAGTGTTTGAGTTAATGAATAATAAAGATCAGGTCCTACAAAGAACAGTGCATTCTTGAACTAAAAACCTGAACCTCCAGATGGTTACCTTAGCACCTTGCTTTATACAAAATTAGAGGTAACAGCAGGAATGTTTTAGGTTTCATTAGTGATATGACCAAATAAGCTGTATTATATATGACTTAATGATTTCAAGTCTTGGTGTAGACAGCATGATGAATAATAGACATAAATTCATGTTGTTTGATATGGAGGTAAATTTGGATGTTGAGTCTATAAAATGCTATGTTTTGTAGAATTGTACTAATGGTCAGATACTTACAAGTGTAGGATTCAGATTTCTTATTTGTTCTGCATCTTACTTACAAGTCTGAAATTAGCTCATTCACAGCTCTAACTAGTATAGAATGTGTTTTCCATAAGCTCAGCAAGTTACACACCTTAGCTAGGAACAAATATATTATTGCGTATATAAAGTGACAGTTTCTATTAGGCATATTTTATAGTCCCTGTTTGAGTTTTCCCATCAGGATCTTTGAAAGATGCATCATCTTCAATAAACAAAGTGAAAACAATTCCTTCTGGCTCACTTTTCCTTATCTACCTCTACACATGTACACAGGCACACAAACCTGTCTAAATTTACACAGAATATTTGAAATAGAAATTACATCACTGCACCATTTTTATAGCCTGGTAGTTTGATTCACATAGGTAATATATAAAGAAGACTCCAAGAAGTTAACTATAACTTTATGTATGATCAGGTGGCAGTTAAGTCTTTCTGACTGTAAAGTCCTCATTGTTAATCTCTGCAGGCATTGTGAAGGCCTCTTTATACATCAGGTGCAATCCTATTGCTAGAGCAGTGATTCTGCATAAATCACTATATGTTCTCTGCCCCACCCCATTTCTTGGCTAAGAGGACACAGGGAATCTTTGATCAGGCAGGACTCTCAAGCTCCATATGCTCATGTAAACCTTCCTCCTGGCCCTCCTGGCTCACTCCTGTACCACACTGATTTACTCGTATGAGAGAAATTCCTTCCTCCCTTTGAAAAGCTCTGATGTCCATTCCCTTCTTGCTGCATACTTCCTTCAGTCATTACCTAGTGTTAGGCTCACCTCTGTTGGGTATCTGAAATGGCTTCTGCCCTATTTTACTGCCCTATTCCAAATTTTCCTTATTTACTTTCTGCTAGACAGTAACATTAAATTATTTTTTACTAAAATACAGTTATAATGATATCTTTCACGTCTTCTGAATTAAGTCCCCAACCTAACATTCAAAACTTTCCCAAATTTAGTCCCCGCCCACATTCACAATCAAGTTGTTTTAAACTCACTAGTTCCTTCTGCACATATTTTAAGTTTACTGGTAATTGAAGTCTGAATTCACCATACACTTTCTAGCCTCTTTGTCTAGAAACCCATTGTGTCCTGCATATTGTCAAAATCTTGCCATTTATAGGTATCCTGAATATAGATATAGATATGGATATAGATGATATAGATAGATATAGATATAGATATGTGAGTGTATATATAATTTCTCTTAGGTAAAATTTTTACCTTTCAGATAGTATTCATGCCAAAACAGAACATTATATCCATGGCTGATGGCTTAGAAGGGTGCCTAATGGAAAGTAACCACAAAATAACACTTGTTGCACTGAATTTCATGAACAGTTTGTAAGCTAGAACTGTATCTAAAAAATGTTGCATATGCTTAACTGAGGACTTGCAGAGTTTGCATCAGCCTACCAGATAATCATTCTATATCAGAGAAAGTTTTAAAGACAGAATATTTTATGAAGATTGAGATTAATCTCTTCCTAGGGAAGAATAAGAGTACTTTTAAAATACCTAAATCATTCACTAAATAAAAGAGTTGTTATTCTCATTCCAAAAAGACCATATGAAATAATTACAATGTGTTGGTAATGCAGATTGTATTTTTCTTTGATGATAAAAGTACCATCTCAGACATCATCCATGTACATTGGAACATGTTTAAAGTCATTAGAAATGAAAAAAGTGAACATTATTCCAGTAGCACACATGTTAATAATCATGGCTGTTGGAGTAAGCAGTGATGTTTAGTATTTTTAATATTACACACCAGGGCCTTAGGACTTGGGAATCAATACTGCATCATTCTGTTGCTGCAATGAACTAGGAACACTGAGAGGTTGAGATTAATTGATCGATTGATTGATTGATTGATTGCAGAAGAACCTACCCAAGAACCATAATTCTGGACCTGTCCCCCCATAACTCCCCCCATAACTTTTGTTGCAGAGTAGATGGTGAAGAGAAACGAATGTTGACAGCCTCTTCAAATATGAGGTGGAGGTGTTCACTAATACAACAGAGCATTTAACTGGCATCATAGATTGTATATTTCTGCTCTCATCTCTTGAGCAATAAAGTACCTGACAGGGTGTCATTCACAAAGCAAATAGTAAATGCTGATCAATTAATGAATCAGTAGCCAAGGAAGATAAAAAGTAAATGAAGATAAACAGGCTTCAGGGAGAGTTTCATATGGCTTATACCAGATGCTATTCATTGACCTGCTTGCCATAAACAAAGAAAAAAATGTTTTCACTTGGTGATCATGAGAAATGTTTGAGTTTGAAGTCTTCTCTGCACTCTGCTCTGACTGGTGAAATATATTTATTTAGAAATCCACACAGATAATCTAATCCCATGCTGGAATGAATGTAATTTCAGTGAATTTGCTAGAGTTTTATATCAAAATAATAATGGATGTAGACAGCCTTCTTGGGAAAATAAGGATAAACTCATCCTTAGATATCTGAAACCAGATGCTCAGTCTTTGCACCTAGTTGTTAAGTAGTTACCAGCACTTTCCAGAAAACAGGTGTTTAACCTGAAGGAAAATGGCAATAAGATAGAAATGTTGTTCTGTTGACTCATTAATTACTAGGATAGGATAAGTTTATGCTTATATGTACTACCACCTCCTGCCACCAGGAATGCTGGTATGTTTTACAAGTCATCTACACATTGTCCTGAATTACTTTGAGGGAAGGAACAACCCAATGAATAAACAGTACTTCCAAACCCCATATCATCTGTTGCTTAGAGGCACTAGGTAGAGATAAAACCTATAGGTCAAAGAGGCCATACTCATTCCACTAATAATGCTAAAGTTTATTTCTTACTCTTTGATCAGGTGGCAGCTAGCCATCTGAGTTGTTAGGCACCCAACAATCTCCAGACCAACTCAGGCCTTGAATCTGCATGTGTATTTGGACCAACAGCACCATCCCCCCAGCACCCTGTCCTGTTGGTGGCTCTGGTGTGGTAACCAAGCAGCCTCACTAGGTCATGGGCTCTTTACCAAACAATTCAGGAATAACCCAGAACTGGTGGCCTGTAAGTACATAGAGGACACATGTCCTCTCTGGGCAAATAAGAGCTGACTGAAGGTTCAGGGGGAAGAGAAACCAGGTAGAAGCATGGGCCAAATTCTTTCCTCTGTTAGAGAATTTCCTCTCAGTAAGGAGTGGGAGGGGTTGTGGAATTTACAGATATATGGCATTAAAATACCTGTGTACCATGAGGAAGTTCTAGAGCCAGCACTTAGAAAGCACTCAAAAAATATTTAATTGAAGAACTTGTTAAATTGCATGAAAAAATTGAGAGCTTCATTACAACATAAACAGCTGTTACTGACTATTCAGTCCCACTAAATATATTAGCTATAAAAAATGATAATTTCTTGTACCACTTAACAAAGAAGGTATTTATTAAATAAATACATCATACACAGTATTGAGGTAGGCATAAAGAGGGTGGAAAAGAAGCCTAAGAAATGGTCTCATCCTGAATTGCTCACTTCTTCTCATATAGACACTCAAAAGCTCAATGTCAACATGGATAACATTTGTGCTAGTTATCAAGAAACCCAAGAGGCCATAGGTTTGGACAGGAAGGGAGAGACCTAATGATGAAAGCTGATTTCATCTTGGTGAATCAAAGGGGTTTAATATTTACACAGGGAGTGGGGAGAGTGTGTGAGGAACAGTGACAGGAGCAGGCATGACCTCCATGAGCATCACTGAGGACTCTGGCCCAGCTAAAGCAGCAGGCTCCTATCCTGAAAGTTGGAGAGAAAGATGCACTGGCCAGATTTGTAGCCATGTGAATCTCAATGGCCACAGCTCATGCTAGCAGTGTTCACTTAATCTGTTTATTTATAAAAACAACAAATCTTTGTTTAGAAGAAAGCGCCTCAATAACATAGCCATAATGCCATAAATCAGTGATTTTGTAATAGGTCTTGAACTATTGAAACATAATTTCCCAGAATTTCAAGCAAAAAGATTTGCAAAAGAAACCATTTCCTCTGCATCCAGCATTGTTAATTTTATCTTTGACATAAATTTTTCTACTAGGGAAATCCCCTGGGAGAAGAAACCAAGGAGGCAGCTTCTGTGGAAATGTCATAGGGAAATGCTCAAGGACCTTTGGGACCATCTTTCTTTTTGAATGTTGAGATGTCACAGAATAATGTCTACCATTTAGAATATTCTTGGTGTTATTTTCAACAGTTACATATATACAAATGCAGCTTGATTTGTAGCAAGTACTTATGTTTCACCATTTACGTTGCCTCAGATTTTGGTTTTCCTCTCTAGTTCCTCCATCAGTCCAGATTGCCTTTGTCATTTCATGCTGAATTATTCCAGCACTCCCCCATCCTCTCTGTCTGTCTGTCTCTCTCTCTCTCAATCTCTCATCAGCTTTATTGAGTGGTAATTTACATGCAGTAAAATTATCACCTTTTTAAGTGTATAGTACTGTGAGATTGAAAAACATATATAGTCATGTAACTACCATCACATTAAAGGTGTATATCTTCAGTGTTCCAGAAAGTCTCTTCCCCTCCCTACTCCCCTAGGCTCAGGAAACCACTGATCTGATTTTTGTTTCTACAGTTTTACCTTTTCCAGGTTGTCATGTGAATGAACTCATAGAGTGTATGGTATTTTACATCTTATTTCTTTCACTTAGCATGATGCTTTTTAGGTTCATCCATAGTGTGGAAAGTATTCCCTTTTAGTGACAATAGTATTTTATTGCATAGATCACCACAGTTATCCATTGACCAGCTGTAGATGTTTGGGTTATTTTCACTTTTTAGTTATGAATAAAGCTGCTATAAACATTTGCATGCAGTTTTTGTGTGTATATATATTTTGTTTCTCTTACTCCAGGAATCTCTTAATTGAGTATTCCATTTTTCAGTCTGCCTGGCAGTTAATGATGCTGCTTTATTTGAAATGCTTACTGAACAAACTTTTGAAAACTAGGTCACATTTTAACTGCACGGGAGATATCTTTAGCAGTATTCTTTGGCAGTTCTATTTGCAGTGTGGGCCATCACAGTGTAATTTGTGCTTTATAAATTACATTTTTTAATTCTTGGGTTTATCTGACCTGAACTCACCAGGTAGCTGAAGGGAGGCTATAGCAGATAATGTGAATTGTTCCAGGTGTGTGTGCTTAGATAGGTCCACTGCCCTATTTTCAGTAGCCAGTATTATTTCATTTACTAAGAGGTGCTTTTCCAAAATCTTAGAAAGTATAAGTTTTGGAATAATTTCACTCTGAGAGATTTGGAAAAAGGATTTTTATTATCTTTATACATGCACAATGCAACTGCCCTTCTTATTTGATAGAATTGGATTGTGCTAGAGAATGATTTTCAAACTTATATTACTGTGACCACATTAGTTCACTTTATGTCATGATCCAGTATAATGCAAATATATATATTTTCAAAGTATAATAGCTACTTTTACTGCATGCAGTGGACTCCTATATTTTTGTTCCATTTTATTCTGCTATGTTTCATGAAAAAGAAAATACTAGTAGATGGCCACAATTTATTTTATAATAGACTGAATAGTCATGACCTGTAGTTGGGAAATCACTGAGCTGCAGGATAATGTTCAGCATGAGATACGATAAGCTAAGAAGCAGATTAGATGTTTATCCCTGTTTTAGCTGCTTACTGTGAGTCATCCCCTGCAATGATGACAAACGCTATACTTCGTGAATGTCACATTAACAGATGAGAGCTGCTGTGCCTCAGAAATGCGTGTAGATTACATTCATTATCCTTACACTTCTGATCAAGAAAATGGAGGCCCCAAAACTGTACCTTCCAAGGACCTGGAGTAAATCATCAACCTCCAGAGTCTGGGCTGTCCTTCAAGCAGAGGAGATTTTACTTGCTTCCTATTTTTCAATAATTCACAAGAGCTTTGCAGGCCAATTAGAGAATTACAATCAGTATATCAGTCATGATGTTCTCTGGGGAAGCAGAGTCACTCTTTTATAAGATAAAGAATTGATTTCTGAAACTAGATGGTACACAGCTAGGGTGGTGCTGGAGAAATGGAGGTCTGAGAGCAAAGGCATAGGTGAGCCAGTCCATCTAAAAAGTCAGGCACATCCAGGAGTTGAGGTGAGACCCTGACGGGGGTTGGGGGAAAGGCCCTGGGAAACCTCTATCCTTTGTCCAGCACCACTTCTGAGGGTCTGCAGTCAAGCATCTGGTGCCGAGGTTGGAAGGCTGTGACCCAGGGATCAGCTTTCAGAAAGAAGCCTGGGCATGGAATGGAGAATAACCAGGACAATGAGGACCTATCAGACACCCCTTTCTTAGTCTGTCACCTCAGAAACAATGGTCCTGTTGCACTTTAACCTTCCATATCATGTACATGTGTCTTTCTGGACAATTCTAATTCAGAACCCTTGCAAGGTAAGGTTTCTGAAAAGAGCTCCACTTTAAAGAAGTTGATACGGTACAACCCAGTACCTAGGAGGTTACTCTAAACTGCTGATTATTAGTCTATATATATTATTATTCTATAATATTATATATATTATTCTATATATCTTTAACTTTTGTCTTCAAAAAACTTGTAAAGGCTCATGATTAATTTCTACAATCTTCAAAGACACTGTGGTCAAATGTTATGGTTCAGAGGAGTGGAACATTTGGTCCAATAATTCATTGTCAAAACAAGATAGATTTCTCAGTTTAATATCATCAAATCACTATAACTTCTACTAAATAGTCTTCAGATTAGTTTGCTGCTGTTTTTCATAACCATTCACTTAGGGGTAATTCAGTCAATTGACAAGTCACAGACTGTGGAAGAATTGAGAGTACTTGAGAGGAATGTGGAGTTGAATTTGGAACCTAAAACACTGTGGGTGACAGAGGTGCCTGAGCACAAAGGGCTTCCTGGAGTGTATTCCCATCTCCCCTCCCTGTGACTTTTTTTGTAAATCTTCCTGTTATCTAGAATCAGTAGGTTCTTCCCATCTCTTCTTGCCTCTCCATTTTTTTCTTTCCTTCCCATCAATCATTTAGATATTGGGACCCACAAAGTGCACCAGTTAGGGGATGAAACTACCTTCAGGTGCTGGCTGCAGCAGCATGCTGGGAAGGGGACACATAGACATATTGGTCGGAGTGTCCCAGTGTAAGAAAGTGACCCTATATCCAGGGTTTCAGAAATAGTGGGTGGATGAGGTAGCTGGAGTGGTTTGGAAATTAGTTATATTAAATAAAAAAATGATTGGACATATAACTAAATATAATGAGGATATGAATGCCAAATTTCTTACTGTCTGAGATATATAAACATGGAAGGCAGAGACTAGAAAGACTCCTAAGGTGTTAAATTTAAATGAAAAATATCAGAATGAACGCATGGTTTTTTAAAATATATATGCACAGAAAGATACAGAAATAGTTATAAATATACCTTTTGAGTGTGTTAAGATAAATACCTATATCAGTGTCCTACCTCCACAAGTGAGAGGGCACAGAAGTAATGCTAACGCAGAAACAACAAGGCCTCTGAGGACCCGATTCTGAATGCTGTGGTCCACCAAAAGAAAACAGGGCTTTTCGGAGAAATTGTCCCAGAGAGAAGAAGGGCTGCAATGAGAGGAAATAGAGGATGGGCCTGAAACCTTACTGATTCATAAAATAGGAAAATGCTTAATGGATAATTAGGACATGTCACAGGGACCAACTTCAAGGGACTGGCTCTCCCAACTCAGTGGCAACCTGAGCATAAAAGTAAGTAATGGTAATTTCAAAATACAACCCATCTAGTAAAATAAGAATTCATGGATCCACACTGATATTAGTTAGCTAAGTAATTCAATAATTGGAGTTAAGGGGAAGTTCTTGCTTAGAGTAGAATACCAATTAAAAATGATGGACATAGTTAATCATTGTTGGCATCCATCATAATGGCAGGAGTTACCGATGATGGCTAATCTTGGAAGATAGAAGTTTGACAAGATATTAATGTAATTTTGGAGCATCTTCCCATGAAATATGAGTATAATACAAAGGGAAAAATGCTGATGCAGCAGAGAAAGCTGGCACACAGCAACCTGACCACCTGAGAGAGGTGGGACATGATGGAATCCCGTGTCTGCAGCTGGTACACTGAGGAGAGCACAACATTGTTCCTGTGGAACTTTTTGCGAAGCATGAGGCAGGTTGTGGCTCATCGTACATAATGAAAGCCATCCTCATTCAGATTGTTCAGGGCATAAAAGACTAAGAAAGAGGTGGCATTGTCCCAGATGGAAGGAAACATGACAACTAAATGCGACTGGGCAGGGTCCTCGCCCCAAAGGAGGAGGAGGCATTGCCAGCACATTTGGTGAAATAGAGTCTGCGCATCTGATGACAGTGTTGTGTCAACATTGATTTCCTGATTGGGAACATTGCATGATGGTAATGCAGGAAAGGGCCCTTATTTGGGGGAAGAACAGACTAGTGTATAGAGGAGGTGGTGAAGCAAAATGAAAATACATTTTCTTTACTCATTGCACGTAAGTGTACCATCAGCACACACCTCCTGGACCCCAAGTTTTTCCTTGCTTGATTTTACACTTCACTGAGTGTATTCATGCATCTTTTTGTTCAATATGATAATTTCATCAACCTCCTAGACTGCTTATTCTGTTTACAGGCCCTCATCCTGAGGGCCTTCTTCAGATCTGGATTTATTCTTCAATGGATTCCTTGGACTCGACATCTTATTTTCACCCTGCCCCCAAACCCACATACTTGATAGAAACAAACACTGGTTCTTTCTTCATTCCAGCCCACTGCTCTGTGCACTCTCAAGTCCAATTTCTGCCACTCACCCAAAATTTCCCTAGTGAGGGTAAGGCACAGTAAACATCTCAGTTTATTGTCATAGAGATATAATATTTTCTTCTTTTTTTAATTTAGGAAACTGAGGAATACTTAATTTACCATATGTTCACAGAAAAGCAAGTCACCTATAAATATGGATCAATACCTCTCTGAATGCCTTGGCATTGACATTTGAATATTCAAATGATGTTTGTTCTCTTTTATATCACAACAAAATCAATTTGCTTATAATTCTCTGTGCATGCCATGCTGTTTGTCATGTCCTTCAAATCCCATTTCACTCTTCGCCAACTGAGGGGACTGCCCCTATCGCCTCCTTGACAAATAGAGTTAATAGTTCCTTTTTCTTCTCTTCTGGGGCTCACACACCAAAGTAATGAATGTTGCCTTCACCTGTCTGCAGAAATTTATTCACCTAGTATCAGCCTCTCCTACTTACAAACCCCTCATTATGGACAGGCACAGTGAGTGTCTTACTCAACATGGCCTGCCTAGCACCTGGCAACATGTCTGTGACCTAATAGATACTCATCTATATTTGTTGAAGTAAAGTAGCAGAAATGGGATTCAATTTGAGGTCTGCAAGTCCAAAATTCATACTGTTTTCTTTATTCTGTGTTGTCATCCAGTAGTGACACACAAAGCCTCTTGTTTATTTCTGACCCAGTGTTTATGAAAAAGATAAATGTGCTATTCTGTTGCAGCCATCCATTGTGTATCTTATTTTCTTTTTAACGAAATTAATTTAGTTCATTTTTCCAAGTATTTCAATGCAATAATTCAGGAAGTAGGGAACATGTATTTATTGCTGATGCGTCTTAAGAACCCAGATTTTTGTTTGTTTTTCATGTTACCCTTGTAACCCTGCCTCCAACAGAACCTGGTAGGTCACCAGCTGGACAGTTTGATCAATGTGTTGCCTTTCACTTGGAAGGCGGAGCACTTCCCAGTGGTGCAGCTCTGTTTTTATGAATGTTATAATAGAGTTTTCTCTTTGGTTATGAATAAGTGATTTGGAGACTCCAAACAATGATCTATAGGAATTTGTGTTGTGAGGAAGGATAGAAATCCTTTGCAAACTCAGAGAAAATAAGTAAGAAAAAGACAAATGCAAGAGGCAGGGCATGTGCAGTTCCCCAAATGAAAATGGAGAAGGTCCTTGAGTCACTCTAGCTTTATCATTATTTCTGACAACAATAAGGAAGTATTTCTGAGAGGCTTTAACAAGTGTTTTTGCTTATTGATAGCCTTGTTGTGGTCACAAAATAAATAAAGGTGAAACACATGAGGAGCTCTCGGATGCCTGAAGAACTTGACAAGAGGTGAAACAAGAGGATAGAATGTATGACCTTTTACATAAATGTTACTGTTGGCAAGGTGAAAAAAGCACATCTGCTATTTTTGATTGGGCCAAGTGTAGAAAAGGAGGGTGAAAGTTCACGGTGATAGAAACTGCATCAGCAAAGATCCAGAAGGCGGAATGAGTATGTCACTGCCTGAAGATGGTAAGGGGTCTAGAATAAGAGGTACGCATTTGAAGGAAAAAGAAGTAAGGCTAAACACCTGAACCTTGAACACCAGGTAGAGGACTTTGGATTTGATATTATCAGTTTTAGGGTATTGTTTACAGTCTTGTCCAAAAGATTCACATGGCCAAAAAAAGTGAGTTTTATTGTTACTGTTTTGGGCTTTTCTTATTTTGTTTTTGTTTGTTTTAGAAATCTTTTTAATTTTAATTTTTTTTGTTCAAATACATTTGTCTCCACCTTCCCACCATCACTTTCCCCTGCCCCCAAACCCCACCTCCCTCCCTCAATCCTTCCCCCTTTGGCTTTGTCCGTGGGTCCTTTATACGCGTTCCTTGACTTGACCTTTCCCTTCCCTTTCCCCACTCCCCACTCCTCCTTCCCTCTTGTCTCTGTTGGTTTCTTTTTTCTTTCAATGTTGCTGGTTATATTTTCCTTGCTTGTTTGTTTTGTTGATTAGGTTCCACTTATAGGTGAGATCATATGGTATTTGTCTTTCGCCCCCTGGCTTATTTCACTTAGCATAATGCTCTCTAGTTCCAAATGCTCATCAGTAGATGATTGGATCAGAAAATTATGGTACATTTACACAATGGAATACTACACAGCAGAAAGAAAAAAGAACTACTAAACTTCGCGACAGCATGGATGGAACTAAGGTTCCCTTTTCTCCACAGCCTCACCAGCACCTGTTGTTTATTGATCTGTTTATGATGGCCATTTTGGCCAGTGTGTAGTGGTACCTCGCTGTGGTCTTAATTTGCATTTCTCTGATGGCTAATGATGCTGAGCATCCTTCCATACGTTTGTTTGTTTGCTTGTTTTAGAATTTTGACAGCAGTACTGGTTTGCTGGTAAATGTTGAATTATCAGCTATCTGAGGGAAAAGTACCCAAAGTGCAACATTGACCAACTTCCATGACATAAATACTTGGACTGTTATTGTCTTCAAGCTAGTTGTACTTTGTCACTGATCATAGAGCTGTAACCAGTCAGCTGTAGCACACTTCTGAACAGCCAAGTACACAAGGATGAATGCATGACAGCCCCCTTAGCCCTTTCTTCCCCTTCTCCTTTCCTTATCCTGTGAATGTCGTCTGTTAAAGCAAGGACCTTAGCACTCCCTTAATTGACCCCCTGCCTCATAAATAGCAAAGTGAAAAGCCAGCAGTGCAATGATATAAATATGAAGTGTGTGTTATAGCATCTTCTCACAATGAGGTAAGTGATTAAAATAGTCAAGTTGTGTTTGAATTTTAAAGTACTCACACAAATCCAGACAATAATGTGAAAAGTATTTTGAATATCCAGCATCAACTCTTCTTTAGGTAATTGGAAATTGGCGTTTAATTGCCATTTTAGTGGTAAAATTCGTGGAAGTGAGCTAATTGTTTAGACTCTCTAATTCATCAACTATGGAGTCCCTTGATTTGACTATTGAAAGTGATTCTCAATAAATGTTACATTTCTTTCCAGAGTCTCTAATGTAAATCTTCTCCATTCACATAAAATATATTGGTCCTGCTATATGCAACTTGCTATATGAAGTCAGTTATTAAGTAAAAAAACAGCCTTTATGCCTATTGTTAAGACATATATGGGAAGCAGTTGAAATTAGAGTCTTATCTCTTTCATAGTTTTTAGTATTAGACATACATTCACTTTATTTATCTTCTCTTAAAGCGACTTAGTAAATCTGAGTGACTGATGAAGCTGAATCAGAGTCACGCTTCAGCTTAAGAAAAATGAAAACAAAAGTAGACCAACTCTCAGTGCATGAACTTCAGAGGCCACTCGAAAACTAGGTCCAACCATTTTAATAGTTTGTGCTCATTTAATAACTCTCATTTGCTATTTTACTCATTTTATTTGAATTCAATTGAAGTTGGCATTCTTACTAATTCTGAACCAATGAATGTGTTCCCCAAAAAGAGTGGCATAAATGAGAATGTACTGCTTGAACTTCTTAAATTGACTGTGGTTGTGTTTATTCCCTGATGCTCATTGTCAGCATTTCCCAAAACCGTGAGGTTTTTCTTCTTTCTGAATTTCATCTCAATCATATTGCCTTCTTATTTTGGATTTTCCTAATCATAATGAAATTTTAGAGTTAGGAAGACACTTAGAAGTAATTTTGTTAGTGAGAAACAAACTTAGAAAAACAGTGTGCCCATTAATGTACATACCTGTCTCACTTCTTTAGACTTTGACAGGAAAATGGTAATTGAGTTTGATTAATGAGTCAAACAACTATAAGCATGACCATCATGGCACCAGTTGGTCATTATCTTTCCCAGGCAAGGTAATTGATGTTTTTCAAATAGGTTCTACACAAGGAAGCAGTATGACTGTTGTGACTATGAAAGATATGAAGTATGAAAGATATATTTTTGTATCTACCAACCAACTTTCAACCAGCTTAAGAACTTGAACATTACCAATACAGTTGACTGTTTCCCTGTCCCTTGCCCAGAAATAGTTTTTATTTTCATGTAGCTCTTTATACCTAAATCCCTAAGTGGTTAATATTCTGAATGTTTGTCTCTTTCCTTCCTTCCTTCCTTCTTTCTTTTCATACTCCCGTCCTTCCTTCCTTCCTTCTTTCTCAACATTATGCTTGTGAGATACATAGATGTAGATCTAGGTCACATGTGCATTCACACTAATTTATTGATTTATAGTTTTTATCTTATCTTATGGATATATCCTTATTTAATCTATTTATCAACTTCTTAAAGGATATGTAGGTTATTCCCCATTTCCATCTTCCTCAACTCCTTTTCAAGAGGCATAATCACTCTGAACAAATAAGATCAATGTGACTATAACAAAATTGGAAAGGAAATGTTTGCCTGTTTAAGAGAACATGATGTTTTAAGGAGTTTAGTACATGTCTTTATATATGAAAAATGTAATCACCATATGCCTGGAAAGCAGCACTATCTAGGATAATATTTTATGAATCAATGTATACCTAAATCTTATTAATTTATTTATTAAAACAGGACTTCCACTCAAACCTTGGTTAGCCTGATTCCAAAGGCAGAATTTACTCAAAATAAAATTTAATTCATTTTCAAATGCACTGTAATGTATGCTTATAATTAGTTTAGAAGGACTTGCATATATATTACTTTATGCTATGCACTGTGTCTGGACATTTTAATTTACTCTATTAAGTTAGCCAACATATGTGAGAAGAAAACTCCCAAATCTACTGCCTCGGCCATGACTCTTCTCCCAGGCATAGATCCCATGTGGCTCCCAGCATAAGCTATAGCCTCTGCACCTGAATGTCTTAATCAGATCTCACACTTAATATGAAAACACCACCTCTTGACCCAACATTTCTTAAAACCTGTGCCATGAACACTAGCTCCGCAGAATATAGTATTAGATAAAATTTTGAAGAAACGGTATGATCAAATAGATTTTGGAAACAGAGGCTGAAATAAGTTAAAACTTACTGTTTTACAACAGCACTTTACTATAGTAATATGCATTATGATTTTCTAACACTTTTTGGACGAAAGAATTTTCGTTTTCTTTTGTTTTGTCTTATTAATTCACAGCACTTCTGAGGACTAGCATTCTGACTAATGTACTTTAGTGGACACTGGTGTAAACAATGAAGAAGGAAAGTTTATTGATAAAATGGTCCCCAAATGACATATCAGTTAGGATATGACCTGTTCATTACACATGGTCTTCAGTAGATTCTTCAAAGTCTCATTGTTTCTGCAATTGCAGCATTACGAAGCACTGCTTTAACACAGCAGACCAAGAGGAGTGGTTAATGGGTTAGCGCCTCTGTGGCCCAATGATTCCATTCTAAATTGGGACCGCAGCCCAATTCTGGATCAAGTAGCTGAATTCTCTCACAGCAGGTAGAGTGATTGCTTTTGCAAATGGCATTCATTTACTCCCTTAATATATGTATACTATAAAATGTCTCTTGGGACTAAGAAGCACAAAGCTAAGACTGTTTTCTCAAGGGAACTGTTTGCAAATTGGGAGTTAATGCAGTCCACAGGTGGGAAAGGGATAAGGCTCTGCTCTCACCTCCAAAGTCTTTGCTGTGGTGCACGAAGCAGCTGAAGCCACAGAAGGAATTCCTGTTACTTTGCCTTTAAGAACTCTTTTCCCCCTAAACTCAAGAAGTTCGCGCTTTCCATAAAATACCACAATCATTTTGCTTTCCATGAAGGAGCTATAATAACCTTTTCCACAAAATCCACCTTGATCCCCTTCCTTCTCATTCTCATGATATTAATTCTCATTTGTGTTGTTTGATCGTTAGGCATAGACTAAAAGTATACAACTGATTTCAACATTTCCTATGATAAAATCAACCATCGGAAGTCATTATAAATTTGGTTTGAATGAAGTTTTCTTAATCAAATTCTCTTACTCTTGCCCCAAAGGAAAGGAATTTGCCATTTTAAAAAACCTTTGACATACAACCATGTTTGTTTTGCTTTTGGAGCTGAGGGGATCTTTTATTACTTTCATGTTTCTGTGTGTAGAAAAGATTAGAGCCATTTGTAAAACTGAAACCAAGACAGGGCATGGCCTCTTCCAGATCACTTTTTTCCTTAAAAACACCAAATTAGATTGATCTGAGGATTTTTTTTCTCCTAGAATATCCTAATTAGAATACTCTTTACTTAATATTTACTTTATATATATAATAGTAACAAATAAATGGAAAAATGATAAATGCACACAAGTAGTTGACTAAATAAATACTAACCAATCATGAGCATGGTGATGTTTCAGAATGATCAATGAGCAGTAAAAATGCTCATGATTTGAAAAATTAGTTTCAAAACAATAGGTAAAGCATGAGATTAATTTTGTTAACTTTAAATGTGCTTATCTATGCATAGAGGGAAGATTGGAAGCAGAGGCCATATGGATATATACATGAGAACACAATAGTTGAAAGCATAAAATTTGGGCTTCCAGGAACTTGAGTATAACTCTGCTCTCTCTCTCTCTCTCTCTCTCTCTCTCTCTCTTTCTCTGTCTGACATTAGGGAAATTAGTTTGCCTTTTGAAGCTTTAGTTTTTTTCAGTCTAAAAGCAGGTTAAATAATAATGCCTAACTATATGATGGTTAGTTGGATTAAATAATACATGCTAAACTCTTAGCATGAAGCAATTACTCTGTAGTGGTAGAAATTATTACTACTTTTTTATTAACAAAATGTTACCTATGGTTATTTGTTGGTGAGGGAGGCCTTGTGACTTATTACATTTTTATGTTTTATCAAAATATATAATATATACAGTGTAAAATTAATATGTATTTAACACAGTATGTATTTAATTAAAGTATATATGAAAAACATATATCTTTACATGATATATATTCATATCTCTTGCTTCTTGTCTCTAAACAAGTTTTATTTCTGATAAAACTGATTCACTTTTATTTGACTCAAATGAGATAAAGAAGGCAAATAGTATTGTCTCTTTGGCACAGGAGAAGAACATAACTCTGAGTAGACCCCAAGCAATGCAGCTGGTCAAGTGTCAAGTGCACTCTGACACTTGAGCCCAAATCTTCGAATTTCAAGTTCACTTTCATTTCTACAAGACTAAAAGAAAAAAAACATACTAATAAGCCTTTATTGAAATAGTATGAAAAACAAAATCAACTAAGAATTACAAATAATGAAGAGGTTCCTGATTGAAGAATTACTTTAAATTTTTTTCTTATTCTTCTCCCTTCTAGCTTTGATCTATAACTAAGGTAAAATCTCTCCTAGCTACTAGTATATGTCTCATTTTTAAATGCTTCAGCTAGAGTGCAAACACACATATCTGAACTGGACATGTGGTGGTTTATTTAATAACAGTATAATTTACTAGTGTGTTTTGAGACTGAGGATTGATTCAGGGTTCTTTATAATATTTCTGAAACTCCAGGGAAACCCTGGAACCTTCCTAAATCTTAGATTACATAAAACTCTGAGGTCAATGAAAAGTTTTGGGTACCTTCAGAACAGAAACTATCTCTTATTTTAAATCGTTAAGAAGGTTCAAACATACCTTATGGTAGTTTATCTGTGGAAATGTAAAAACAACTAAATTTCCTCCTCCTTTGTTTCCTTTCCCAGCTTAAAGGGAGCTGATGCTGGCAATGGGATCAGGGTGTTTGTACCTGACATTGGGATGTTCATTGCTAGTTTGACCATCTGGCTCATCTGTAGAAACATCGTTCAGAAACCAATGACAGAAGAAGCAGCACAGTATAACCTGGAGTTTGAAAATGAAGAATTGGTAAATCCAACTTTATGAATTTTCCTTTGATTCCTGAGTGCCTTGACCCTTAATTGGCTTGGAAGTGTAACAGCAATTACTAAGAATGCACAGTTCTTTAAGCTTTATTGTGCCTGGCTAAAATTTGTGTGGTCCTGATGGGTAGACATTCTCATCTACACTTTGGCCACGAGGAGACAAGTTTAGGGAATGTGAGTGACCCTATGGCCAGGACTTGACCCTTTCAATCTTTCAAACTATCATCTAGTATTAGCTCAAATGGTTAACATTTTAAATTCATAGTATCATGGTCCATTTGTCTAGATACCTTAGTTTTTGAAAAATATTTAGAGAAGTAGTAACACCTAGTATTTTTTGGAGAAAAAAATAATTTAACCTTCAAGGGAAGCTTTCAGGTCTGTGTACTTTGCTCTTGAGAGAGGAGTTGTGTTAACTCAGCATGCTTTGATCAAGTTATTTTAACATGCTTCAGAGAAAAACTATATGCATTTAGAAAAGTATAAGAATTTTTGAAAGTTAAGAAAAAAACGGAGTAAAATGTATGTTAATTTTGAGCTATGTTTTTTATGGGGAAGGATTTCAGGAGAAACTGTTGGATTTGGGGACATGTCAAATTTCATTACATGGTGAATGGGAGCTTGTCAGATAACTTGTCACACTGTATGCAACCTGCTTTGGAACACTGCTACATTCTAATAACTGTAATTTGTTAAGTGAATTTAGGTGACATTGATTTAAAAAGTAATTGATTTAGTAATTGAAAATGAAATTTATAAAGGAAAAAGTTACTGAAAATACTTAATTTGGACATTTGACACAAACACAACTACCAAATATTTTTATTCATAAGCTTTGGCAAGAAACTGAACTTGTAAAACTGGAGTTTTAAGACTTATATTAAGAATAGTTTCCACAAAGACATCAAAAGAAGAAAATTTTTAGCTATGGCAAATGACTTACATGCTTTACAACTAAGCAGCAAACTGCCTTCTATACTTGCATAAACAAAACAATAAATAAAGAGGATATAATTCAGTAAATCTATGCAAACTAAAAATTATATTATTACCCAAAATCCTTACAGATAACAGATATGCAATCACATTGCATATTAATATTCTGCTATTTTTAAGGCAAACATTAAAAAGGTACTTGGTATAAAAAATAATTATATCAAGGTAGCAACTAACCGCATCTTGCTTTCAAGTTTACAACCTATAAATTTGTCAGTGTCCTAAAAACAGATAAAACTATGAAAATGCTTTTTCTTCTTGTTGACTTTACAATTTTAAGACAGAAAATTTTAAATTTTAATATCTATATTTACATTTGAAATTTTTAAATATATTTACAAGTTTGAAAATCATCTAGTTTAAATAATCATTCGCCAAAATTGTCCAAGTTCAGTGAAAGTACCAGTCTTAGGATTTTTTATTTTCATTACTTATAAAGGCAAGCTTTTTTTCCAGTGATCTTCATATCATAGGTAAGGAGTAAAAGGATATTTATTGGAAATTGAGTCGACTCTTATGTCTGACTTAGAAGCTACCTAATGGTGATCATGTGATGCTGAAAAAAAATGTTTATTCTCTCTCCTTCTGCAAAGTGGAAATTATAATAGTACCTATGTCACAGAGTTGTGGGTACTGAATGAAAGTTCAAATGAAAAACACCAAGTGCCACAGTGTCTGCTCCTTTGGGTTGCTCCTCATTTTGTTCTTCTCCAATTCGAGAGGCAGTAGAACAATTTTTAAATTTCAAATCCACAGTCCGCTTAGGATAATAGAAAGTTAAGTTGGATGGTATGTTTAAGGGCAATGCGTTCAGGGGAGAAAAAAAGAACTTTCTGTACCATTTGTAACAGACAACCATGAGTAAATTACAACTTCTTATAAAAAGAACTTTGTCTTCAAGGACAAATGCTTTTTTGCCACAGAGCTAGGAAAACTTATATTGACTTACAGAAGGATCAAAATTAGGTTATAGTTAAGTTCATACATAGCTGGTGAAGAAGAGATACAAAGCTATTACACAGACTAATTCTAAAATCATGTTTCCTTCCTGACTTCAATCAATTCTCAAAGATAAACTTATGGTACCTCACTCCCACTAGAAATTTGTTTTAGGTATCTGTGCCCCATACATTATTAATCATATCATTTAATGATAATAAGAGGAATGGCTACTCTAAACGTTCCTTATCTGGGGCTTTGAAAGTACTAAATATCATCATTATGAGCCTGATTTCTTCTCAGTTAAATTTGTTTTGGCCTAATTTAGATATTAACTTGTATTTTTTTTTCTTAGCATATTCCAGTCTACCAGGTGGCCCAAGAGGACAGGCTGGTGTGTGAATCCGAGATAAGTCCACAAGGAAAATATTTCTTACATGTGAAAAATCTGGTTTGAGTCTGAAAAGAATAGAAGTACACAGCCAAAATAAGCAGGGGAATTTATTTTATTTTGAAGGTCCCAACATATTTCCTGCTGCTTATAAATCTTGGCATTTGTACTCTGGATTGTTTGGTTTTTGGAGGATCCTTTGAAAGAATAGTGTTTACTGGCATTGTTTCTTCTTTCATTTATCTCAGTGGAGCAATGGCAAGATTAATCCACTGGTGCCTGGGAGAATTCCTTTTCAAATCCAGCATTGTTATGAAGTAGCAATTAATCCCTGGAGAGGAATCTTGAGTCTCCCCTAATCTTCATGGATTTAATGATGAGCTCAAGTTCACTGTTTTTAAAGCACATCACAAATCCAAGGATCCCCCCTGAAGATACTAGCAGCAGGTGGAGACAGATTTGCTCCTGCATTTTACAGAAAGCAAACCTTAGTAAGGGAACCAAATCCTCAAGTGCCATAGAAGGTTTTCATCTGATCTATCTGTGGTCTTGTTGGTTTGTTTATTTTAATTCACAAGCAGATCTACAAATCATAACTGGGAGAAAGATTCCTGTTCCTAAATCTTTTTTAAAAAATCAGTTGGGTTATGAAAATTAAATTGTGTAGAAGAAGGTGGCTTGTGCAATGAAACACTATGTAATTTTACTAAACTGATATTAGTCTTGTATATTTCTATCCTTTTAACTTTATCTAGATATTCAATGAGATTTCAGGCCTTATTTTTGAAGCAAATGGTATTTTAATATTTTTAAACCAAATTTATGATAAATTAAATGTTTATTCAAATAGGAATTTGAGCCATGACTTGGTCTACTTAAAGAAGCATCTTTTAAATAGTCTGACAAATCAAATATGAAAAATGAAAAGAATATCCCAGTATAGTCACCCACCATCTGTTAAAACTTCAAGAACACAACATTTAGGTCCTGCTAGTATTATCTGGAAATTCATTCTGAACCTCAAAAATTGCACTGGCCTTTCTAATACCTAAAGTTCTTTAGGCAACCGTGACACCTGCATTCTGTTACATACACTGACCAACAGGGCTGTGGGCTTCAAAGCTCAGCTTTAAGGTTCAAGTAACTGTTTTTTTAAAGAAATAAAGAGTGAAAGAAATCAACCTTTTTATTGTCACCTTTTAATTAGTCATTCAGCATCTGCTCTGTTCTCCCTTGAGATTTAGTACAAAGTCACCCACTTTAAATTTTCTAGATCCTATTTTTTCAAGCACACAGACATCATCTGAAACATTGAACTGTTCACAATGAAAAGAAGCGGGACGGCTGCCCAGTTGCCCTGCAAGCCTTGCACTTTATTACTTTTGCTGCCTCTGCAGGTCACTCTCAGAAACTGGGCAAGAACTTACTGTCATATGTCCCTCAAAATGTAGCACATTTGGCCTGCCTTCTCTGGGTTAAACCCATTTACAGTTTCGGTGTACTTTTAATTCTAGTGATTTTAGATGCCATTAATTTAAATAAAGGAAAGTTTTTACTTGGAGAAAATCATTGGCCTGTTGTCTTTAAGAAATCTTCAGTATTATAGTGTGAGTGTCAGTATGAGTATTTATCACAGAGACTAGTTGGTTTGGGTCCATGACTAACTTTATCCCCCACAATATCTTCCAGCTATATTTCACTAGATACCAGGTGAGAGCATGGATTCCCACTCATTTTTTCTTCTGATAAGGCACCCCTGGGGACATACCAGTATGACAGTCAGCCAAAGGCATCATTGTCACATAGAAAGGCAGGGATGTTATTAATATTAGTAGTAGTAGTATAAATTTTATTTTTAAATTACTGTTTCCATTCAACACTATTTTATATTAGCTTCAGGTGTACAGCACAATCATTAGATAATCACATACACCACACAGTGATCCCCCCAATGTTTCAAATACCCACCTGACAACAAACATAGTTATTACAGTATTATTGACTGCATTCCCTATGCTGTACTTTGCATCCCCATGAATATTTGTGACTACCAGCTAGTACTTTTTAATCCCTTCATCTTTTCACCTGATCCCTAACCTCTCACCCCTCTGGCAACCATCAGTCTGTTCTCTGTATCTATGCCTATTTTAATTTTGTTTGTTTATTAATTTTCTTCTTTAGAGTGAAATCATATGGTATTTATCTTTCTCTACCTGATTTACTTCACTTACCACAATACCCTCTAGGTCTATCTGTGCTGCCAAAAATAGTATGATCTCATTTTTTATGTCCAAGTAATGTTCCATTGCATGAATGTATCACCACTTTTTTATCCACCCATCTATTGATGGGTAGCTGGGTTGCTTCCACTTCTTGGCTATTGTGAATAACACTGCAATGAACACATGGGTGCATATATGGTTTCAAATAAGTATTTTGTTGTTTGGATATATACTCAGAAATTTAATTGCTGAGTCAAAATGCAGTTCCATTTTTAATTTTTTGAGGAAACTCCATACTGTTTTCCACAGTGGCTGCACCAGTCCACATTCCCACCGACAGTGCATTAGGGTTCCCTTTTCTCCACATTCTCACTAACACTTGTTGCTCGTTGATATATTGATGATAGCCATTCTAACAGGTGTGAAGTGATATCTCATGTTGGTTTTAATTTGTATTTCTCTTGTGATTAGTGATGTTGAGCATCTTCTCTTATGCCTATTGGCTATCTGTATGTTCTTTTTGGAAAAGTATCTATTTGGATCCTCTGCTCACTTTTAATTAGATTTTTTAGTGTTGGTGTGTCTAAATTCTTTATAAATTTTGGACATAAACCCCTTATTAGATTCATCATTGGTAAATATCTACTCCTGTTCTGTAAATTGTCTTTTCATTCTGTTGATGGTTTCATTTGCTCTGCAAAAGCTTTTTAATTTGATATAGTGCCATTTGTTTATTTTCTCTTTTGTTTCCCTTGCCCAAGGAGATATACCAGGAAAAATATCGCCAAGAGAAATATCAGATTTTACTGCCCGTTTTCTTCCATGAGATTTATGGTTTTGAGTCTTTTAGTTAAGTCTTTAATTCATTTTGAGTGTTTTTCTTGTATGTGATATAAGAAGGTGGTCTAGTTTCATTTTTCTGCACATATCTGCCCAATTTTCCTGATACCATTTATTGAATAAACTATCTTTAGCCCATTGTATGTGCTTACTGCCTCTGTCAGATATGAATTGACTATAAAAGTATGGGTTTATTTCAGGGCTCTCTATTCTGTTCCATTGATCTATGTGCCTGCTTTTATGCCACTACCATGCTACCTTGATTACTCTATTCTTGTGGCATAGTTTGATATCAAGTAGCATATACCTCCAACATTTTCCTTCTTTCTCAAGATTGCTATGGCTATTCAGGGTCTTTTGTGGTTCCACATAAATGTTTGGATTATTTGTTGTAGTTCTGTGAAAAACACCAGTCGTACTTTGATAGGAATTGGATTGACGCTATAGATTGCTTTGGGTAATTTTAACAATGTTCATTCTTTCTGTCCATGAGCATGGTATATGCTTCCATTTAGAGACATTATTATTGACAGTATGTTAATTGAGTAAACTTTGCCTAGGCTATACTTGAATATGTGACTGACAGTAAAAATAAAGAAATCACAATAAGAAAGTCAGCTCAAATATTTTTAAACTATTAAAATAAAACTATTGAAAATTAAATACACCTCCATTTCTGTCTCACCCATTTAATTTATTTAACATTTAACACTGTGTGCCTATTATCTTTTTCTTTAAAGGAATCAAAGCTTTGAAGTAGCCTTTTACCTTTACGATATTTCTAGATCAATGTTTTTAAACATTCTGAGAATATTTGTTTTGTCTTGGACTGTTTGGCAAGCAATTTTGTGCTTTTGAATTGCAAACAGCAACAAAACATCCACATGGGAAACTTGTTTGTGACAATCTCAGAGCCCCATGTCCTTTCACTGGAGGCAGAGGGTCAGGTAGGTTCTGAAATGAAAGTATCCAGTGTGTCCCTGCCCCCTGCTCCAACTCCAGAGGGTCTGTATGCTTTACAATGTTTTTTAAACTGTAAATGCCCCTGAGATTAAAGTGGCACCAACTTAATGTCAATCAGCTCTCCATATTTCTTTCAAAATATTAATCAGGTGTTTTGAGAGCAGGAGCTATAGCTCCCATGCCTACCTTTCCTCGCAGCCTTCCTACTGACTCCCTTCAAAGTTAACAGAAACACTGGCCACCCAGTTGCTGGAGCCAGAAACCCTGGTATAATTCTTGATTCCTTGAGCCCCTTGTCCTTTACTGTCAACAGGCCATATGGGTGTTATGTTCAAATTTTGTCTGAATTTGGCCCACTTTTCTCCATCTACACTGCCACAAACCTCATGCCAGCAACCACCATTTCTCAATTAGACTCAGAAATAACCTCCAAATGTATCTCCCCACTTTCTTCTTATGTTTTTACCCTGTCTTACTGATACCACACATGGTATCTACATTGTTCTTGTAAAATTTTAAATAGAATTATGCCACTTCCCCACATAAAACACTTCATTGGATTCCCATTTAACAAAAACAAAATTTAGGTTTTTAATGCTGACAGCCATGGTTCTACATGATCTGGACACTTCCTACCTTTGCATTCTTATCCTGTGCTCTTTTCCACTCTTTCTCTCTCTGTAACAAATAACTTGTCCAGAACTGACAAGTCATTTTTTCTGCTGTGCAATTCACTCCCTGAATAATTGCATGGCTGGTTCCTTCTCCTTCATCGGGTCACCTTCCTCCCACAGAGGCCTTCACTGATCACCTCCCAGATTATTCCCTGTCCCTGTACCTGCTTTGTTATGTTCATAACACTTATCACAATCTGTAGTTATTCTACATACTGCTTTGTTTTGTTCTTTACTGTCTGTCACCCTCACCAGACTATAAACACATGATGGAAAGGATCACATCTGTCTTGTTTTCCACTGCACCAAATTTTCTTGCTTTGCTTTTCAGACCATTGTCTCTTTTTTTCATCACATGAGCTTTGGGAATAACTGAAACAGTGCATTCCAAACCCCTGGAGTCAGATGCAATCAGCATTTCCTGTCAGGGTTCTTAGGATCTTGTATCAGAAACAGTTATATATATCTGGTTTATTTCCTCTAAGTGATTGCAGTGCCTCTCAAGTCTCATGGTGGATCTGCATTTGTGTCCCACCTTGGACCCGGCACAGTGCTCAGAGCAAAGCTAGTGCTCATAAAGAAATCCTGAATGGAGTGAATGGAGTTGATGGAGGAGAAAGGAATGTTGTGTGTTCCAGAGCAGTTATAGTACTGCTTAGCCTTTCTACATTTCCATAACAAAGATTTGCATTTTCATTGGATCTTAGTTCTATCACAAGGAATTATATGGATCTTGAATCTTTTGGGAAACTTTTGAGCAACAGGAAGGATTTGTCTGCCTTCAAAATGCTGCTTTTTTCATCACTCTCTGAATTATTTATTACCAGATGGGGAGCTGGGGTGTATCAGTTAGAAGAGCTAAGCTTAGATGATTCTTACAATCATCTAAGAGAAGAGGGTCAGTAATAACCTCTGCAACCAAAGACAAACTTTAAGTAGACGATATAGGTGAGTGTGTTGTTTTTATGATGTTCTTTTAAGTGATTTTTTTAAAAAATAAATTTTAAAGAAAAAAAGCTTTAGGATAGTGAGTCCAGTTTGTCTAATCTCCATTGTTGTTCATTTCATTTTCAAATGATGCTCAGAAAAGTCTTAAAGACTGTTGCAGTCTCTAACTTGGTGATGTGACCTAAAGTTTTTACTTACTTATTTATTTTTTAATTCAAAATTTTTTCCTTTTTATTGAATTTATTGGGGTGACACTAGCTAACAACATTATACAGGTTTTAGGTGCATATATCCACAACAAATCATCTGTACACTGTCATGTTCATACTCCAAGTCAAGTCTCCATCCATCGCCATTTATCCCCCACACCCAGGATCCTCCACCTCTCCTCACTTTACGCTCCCTTTAGTAGTCACCACACTGTTGTCCGCGTCCATGAGATTTTTCTCTTCTCTTATCTTTTCCTCAATTCCTCCACCTCTCCCACTCAGCCCCCAAACCCCACTCTGACAGCTGTCAGCCTGCTCTATCTAGGAGCCTGTCTCTGTTTTGCTTCTCACTTCATTTTGTTCATTAGTTTCCACATATGAGTGACATCGTGTGGGACTTGTCTTTTTCTGACTGACTTATTTCACTTAACATAATACTCTCCAGGTCCATTCATGCTGTCTCAAAGGGTATGATTTCCTCCTTTCTTTTTTACAGCTGAGTATCATTCTATTGTATAAATGTACCACAGCTTTTTTATCTACTCATCTACTGATGGACGCTTGGGCTGCTTCCAAATCTTGACTATTGTAGATAATGCTGTAATGAACATAGCACATAGTCTTTTGAATTGGTGTTTCAGGTTTCTTCTGGCAACTTCCCAGAAGTGGAATCACTGGGTCATAAGGCAGTTCCATTTTTAATTTTTTGAGGGAACTCCATACTGCTTTCCACAGCAAGTGCACCAGTCTGCATTCCCTGCAACAGTGCACCAGGGTTCTTTTCTCCATATCCTCACCTACACTTGTTGTTTGTTGATTTATTCTAGAAGAAAACAAAGGAAGCAAAATCTCACGCATTTCTTGTAGCAATATTTTTTTCTGACATATCTCCTTGAGCAAGGGAAACAAAAGAAAAGAAAATGGGACTATATCAAACTAAAAAGTTTTTACATAGCAAAGGAAACCATCAACAATATGAAAAGATAATAACCCACATAATGGAAGAACATATTTACCAATGATACATCTGATAAGGGGTTAATATCCAGTATTTATAAAAAACTTATAAAACTCAACACCAAAAAAAATTAATCCAATTAAGAAATGGGCAAAGGACCTAATAGACATTTCTGCAAAGAGGACATACTGATGGCCAACAGACATATGAAAAGATTGTCAAAGCCACTAATCATCAGAGAAATGCAAAGGAAACCACGAGATGTCACCTCACGACTACACCTGTCAGAATGTCTATCATCAATGAATTGACTTGGACTTTTTTAAAGGTTCTAATATAGGGCTTATTCCAGACCTAATAAATCAGAATCTCTGGGAGCAGAAAAAAGTGTTGGGAAGCTTCACAGACCCTTCCATCCTAGCTAACCTAACCAGTTACTGTCTGCTAATTCAGTTTGTCTTTACCTGTTCTTTATTAAACTTTCTTTACTCTGTAGAAAGTGATCAAGAGCACACATCTAATTTCCAAATGAAACGGGACTATATAAAGTGCTCTTAAAAGTTTGGAAAAATAATCTTCCTAAAACAAGTGTAGCAACAGAATAAAATATTTTTTTTCTGTACAATGCTATCACATTAGATTTATATAAAATACATGACACCACAGAAACAAAGGACTTTCTCTCTCTGACTGCTTTCTCGCACAAGGCCATGTGAATGGCATTTATCTTCTGCATTTAGATAAATGCGGATGGCCTCTTCTGTTGAGATGAACCCATTCTGGTAAGATAAATTGTTAACTTTTAATAATAAACAATGAATAAACAACTCCTGAAAAATAAACTTTAGAAAAAATACTCCCTTTGCCTCCCTGATCTTTAGACTCATTATTTGTGATTTTGATGGACTTCCACTGAAATGTTTTTAATAGCTTGGTTTTAACCACAAAGAACAGGAAAGTGGATTTTGCTGCATAAAAAGCTCTGGTCTAACATCTGAAGCCTAAAGGATGCTTGACAGGTAAATCACTTCAATATATTTTCCAATTAAGGTAGTCCGCCTTGGATATGAGTCAAACAAAATATTTTAGATTTTGCCTCATCAGCTGAATGTAGAACCAGTGGCTCAGTGGTGGTGGATGTCGGCCAGTGTGTGGATTCTAGGAGCCAGGCTAGTTGCTTCAGAGTCACCTACAGCAGCTCTTTGTTCATGCAGATCCTGGATTCACTCCCAGAGTTTCTGATTTAGGAAATGTGGGATGGAGTTTGGTAATCTGTCCTTTTAAAGATTCCCAGGTGATACTTAGTATTTATTCCAACACAGATTGAAGCCTTTAATACTTAGAGGTAAAGAAATATGGATGTTCGGATTCTACCAAAAGTAATTAATTGTGTCTTCTCTGTCCAAATTTGAGTAGAAATGACTGCTAATGCTGTGACTGTTGGGGAAGGGCTGCTGGGGAGGAGCAGATGTGAGATGAGATGCAGGAGCTGCTCTGCATCTAGGCCTGATACAGTTCAGAGAGTGGTCTTTGCGCTGCATTCAGCTGTCCATACCACTCAGAGCTTCCCCTCAGGAAATGAGAGACACTACTATGATAGATGTGGCCACATTCTGAAGTTAGAAACTTTTAAAGGAGGTGAATTTGAAGGACTTACATTTCTTTAACTTTTAGATTTTGGCATGGGCAATAATGATATATAATATTCTATGGAGCTTTTTAAACTATAAAGGGACTCTTGGGCTTTGATTCTAGATAGCTCAGGAACCAGTGGAACTAAGGCAGTATTTATGCTATTCCTTCTTAGCTTCGAGGCCAGAATCAGGTTGCGTTTCAATGCAGGGACAGAGTACAATTGCGACAAGCGAGGCAGTTTGTTAGTAAATACACTTGAGTGAGTTGATGCTCTTCCAGAGCATCAGTGTTTATACTTCTGACGAATCACTTAGGGGAAGAAAGTCTGCCTGTTAATAAGCCAGCATGATGTGACTAATGGCAGTTTTGGCCCCAGCCTGGACAGTAGGGGCTCACCTAGTCAAACACGTCTCACTTTTGGCTCTCTCTCAGCCTGAAAGGCTTAGAAAGAGTTTCCAACAGAGGGCCTCAGGGATTTTGGTACAAAAATGCTGAAAAACATCAAGTACAGTGGTATGTTTATAAAAAATCACAGGGGCCTTAGTCCCTCCTAAGAGAGGTCATGGAAATGCATTTGTTTAACCTCACAAAAGCTCTTGATCAGAGAGATTTTTACTCGATTTAATCTACATCCGTTGCAATTCTATAATTGAATAATGTCATTTATTATGAAAGTTATGAGCGTGTTTCTAACTGTGACCCAGACAACTTTAGCTGTGTTCTCTCTGTCTCCTTTTTCAAGTACAGTGACTGAAGTTTTGGGCCAAACTTCTTTCTTCAAGGAGGATTTTTAATGTGTTGCTCACCTGCTGTGAGGGAATATTAAGCAACAGATATCCCCTGAGCAGATCCTTTATGTGTAGATGGTGGTGTGGGGGCCATAACAACAATGTCACTGGATTGACCCCATCATCCCCTGTAACTCTGCTTGGGGAAGGCAAAGCAGATGAAATGAAGAACTGACATGTGAACTGGGGCCTTAGGAGTTAAGAAGGGAAAAGCACGTCCCAAGGCAAAGAACCTGAGGATTCTGGTTCCCCACATGGTTTCCTGCATGTGATGCTTCTTGCTAGAGATAGGGATAAGGTTGGAGAGACACACTGGTTCCAGGGTGTGGCAGAACCTCTGTAATATCATCAGATCCCTGATTTTAAAAACTATCCATATGCCAGTGAACCTCACATAGACCTCTCTCCTGTTTTTACCTCTCCCCAGCATCCAGATTGCTATATTAAGTGCCCACTCACACTTCCAACAGGAACACCTGGAAGGCATCTCAGAGTTGAATTTCCCCAGCCTGCTCCACTTCATTATTGGCCCCATCTCATCAATAAAAACAAAGATATTGGAACTATCTTTGATATTCCTCCATCCCTCTTTCTTCCACATCAATTTACCAACCAGTCCTGCTGACTGAAACTCCAAGACACATTGCAAAGACACAAACCACTCTTCAGCTCCACTACTCCCCTCTCTTTGATCACTTCAGTAACCTCCTGGCTGCCTTGGAATTACCTTGTAAAACTGATCATCATACTCCTCATTAGGTGAAGTTGTTAGCAATCAAAATTCTGCTACAGTGGGCTCAAGAGAAATTAAGTGTGGGAGAAGTAGCTGACTCTTAGAGGGTTTTGCTTTACAAGGCAAATGTGGGTTGAAAGAAATGTATTTGTTTTCTAAGTTGGGATGGGGAACCATGTCTGTTGTTGATGGTGTATTATGGGAGAAAGGGAACACAAGGTGATGCAGGGGAAAGGGGAAGATGGCTGGAGCTGCCCTCTTGGTGTTGCAGCATGTGCAGCTCATCCACAGCCACAGGAGGGAGGTTCTGAGTGTCTGCTTCACAAGTGGGCTTTATTGTTATTCTTTAAGTTTAGTTGGTATACAATATTATATTGGTTATATTAGTTTCAGGTGTATAATATAGTAATTTGACATTTTTATACCTTGCAATATGATCAACCCACTAATTCTACTTATAATCTGTTACCATGTAAGCTTATCACAATATTATTTGCTATATACCCATTCATTTGTTCACCCATCCCCCACCCACTCCCTTCTGGTAACCATCTCTTCTCTGTTTCTATGAGTCTTTATTTATTTATTTTTGCTTTGTTTTGTTTCTGTTTTTTAAAGACAGGAAGGGAAAGAAAGAGAGAAGGAAACATCAATGTGTTACTGCCTCTTGAGCACTCCCTACAGGGGACCTGACCCACAACCCAGGCATGTGCCCTGACTGGGAGTCCAACCAGCAACCCTTTGGTTCACAGGCTAGAGCTCAATCCACTTAGCCACATCAGCCAGGGTAGTTTTCTTATTTTCTTTGGATAAATACCTGGAAATAGAATTGCTGGTGGGCTTTAGATAGGTAGTCTGATGAACTCACCTGAGCTTACCCGTCTTCTCTCAGTGAAGTAGGAAGTGGGGTTATTAACTGACAATGGGAAAGATAAGGAGGTGGAAGAAGAAGTAGGTCTGGAGACATGTGCTTTCTTTCTGAACCCACAAGGGACCCTTGACCAGCTCTTCTGTCTACCTGGAATACTCTTATGTAAAATTTTTCATATGATTAGCCTTTGTGACGTTCAGATCTTAGCTTAATGTCACCTCCTCAGAGAGGCACCCCCTGATCTCAGAGTCTAAAATAACCACCCCGTCACTCACAATCATGCCACCCTACTTTAATTCTGCGATTAGCATTTACCACTGTGAGATATTTAGCTTGTTTATTTTTTACCTATTCACATGTTTATTACTGCATCTTTTACTAGATATACTAGCATACATCAGGCTTTGTACAGATAGAAAAATCTTAATAAATAAGCATGATAAATCTCTTTTCTTTCAGGAAAAATTACAAATGTGACATGATGGAGTACAGTAGAACACAATTTGGGTATATAAACTTGAATAGGCCTGGAATTAAATTTGTGTCTGTTTCTCTGTGTGTGTGTAGGGTGGTAGGGTGCATCAGTAGCCAACAAGTCACAAGTGATCTATACCCTCCTAGGCAAATATAAGATCTAAGAGTCCTCAAGTCCACTCAGCACTTACTTGAACTTGGTACCAGCCTTCCTATGCCTGCCTTGCACCAGTGAACTTGTTAGAAGTTCAGATACTGTTAGTGAATATTATGTAAATATCTAACCTGAGTGCATCAAGAAAGACCTTAAAAATGGGAAAAGGGAGAGGCCAAGCTCCACTCTTTAAGCCTCAGACAGATATCTGAATTGGGCCTAAAAACTTTACTGGTTCCACAACCAAAGTCTAAAGCTAGTCTGGCTGAAAACAGAATGTCTGTCAGCGTAGGGACAAATGCAAACAAAGTTCCATACATCTAAAACAGCCTCCTTTTGTCTTATTATAATTCCTCTATGAAAATTCTAACCCTTCTAGGGGAAGATTCTAATTAGCCAAAAAATTCCTATGTACTCTTTAAAAATAAAACAAAACAAAACAAAACAAAATCACCCTAGTATACCCAGTTTAAGATAATACATGGAAATATATGTATGTTCTGTACATGTGTTTCTTCTCTAAACTTCTAATGATCGTACTGAGGTACTGAGTTGTCTAGGATTGAACCAGCATACCATTCTCTAGAAGAATAAGGTAGGAAGTAACCTTATATTTAGCCAAGTAGCCCTAGACCACTCATCCTCCCATGGTCAGGAAATACTAAAATAGTGAACAAAGATAAACTTTAAAAGAAAAAGGATTTCCTAAGCAGTGATTTGGTCCACCTTTTCAGTTAAAGCCATGAATATTTAAACCTCTCATCACCTTGCTGCAAACTGTAAATTTGAGGAACAAACCCAGAATAATGAAAGCTAAGATTATTAATAGATATTTTAGACAGTTTCTTATTCCACTTATAAAAAATGAGCTTACATTGAGAAGATGACATGCTTTTAGGGGCCCTATGATTAGTGATGTTCCCTGTTTACTTCTGCAGTAAAAATTAGAGTTTCTTGGACTTATACAGGAACTGGACTTAAGTGGTTGTCTGCATTTTTTTCCAGGTTTGTGAAATCACCTCACTGACCTGTAAATTGCAAATCATATAATCTGCTGCATGGATAGTCAGAATTCTGGACTACAGTGTTTTCTGTTTTTTGTTTTTTAACTTAGGCTGGAGGAGGAAAAATAGATTCAGAAGAGGCACTGATCTATGAAGAGGATTTAGGCGAAGGACATGGTGTTGAAGGCGAGATGGAAGAAAGCACAAAATTAAAAATCTTCCGCAGGCTTGCCTTTGTGGCTTCCAAGCTCAAAGAGTTTATTGGCAACATGATAACCACAGCTGGAAAAGTTGTTGTGACGATTTTACTCGGCTCATCAGGTGAGAGTTTCTAGTACTGAGTGGAGCACAAATGATGCTTTGAAAAGTAATGAAAGAAATGATCAAAGAGAAAATAAAAAAGGGAAATAATTCTGTTTCATGAAATCAAAATAACTGTAGCTTTTGTAAAAGTGGCCACACATACAAACCACACACACAAACCACACACGCAAAAGTAATTTTTCTGGTGCAGTTCTAGTTTTTACATTTTTAGATGGTCTTTTAACCTCTATAAAGCAATCTTTTCCATATCTGTTAAGTGACATCATTTTATATGTGTAGATCAGAAAAACAATTATTCTTTTTCCTTAGAACCTGTGAATGATGACCTGCTACAATGAACAATTTTAATGTTCCCACCCAGAGCTGCACAGGTACATTCTGAGGGTATTCTCATCACATTGATTCATTAGTAATCATAAGTTAACTCTCCAAGATTCATTATTTTTCTTTCTAAGTTAGATTGTAATCTTCCAGCACAGACAGCCGCTTCCTTTAAATTTTGGCTATGGACTGCTTATACCACAATTACGTTATCTCAGCCTTTTGCCTTCTTCCATTTTGCTGTTCACCATTACTCCAGATCCACTGTGAAGTTTATTCAATATTGTCTAGTTAATATTTCACAAGATGAAACAACTTAACTGTTTTTAATAGAAAAATTAAAAAGTAGAAAAGGGAATAAACTTTCTCAAGAAACAATTCAATATTTTAATGAGGAGTCACTTCAAATGTCCCTTTCTCTAAAGTTTTTAAATGCCTGTAAAGGAAGTAAGTACCTCATTTTACATTCCCCTTTTGGTGATAGTGCAAATTAGATTTTGTAAGGTAGGATAACATTTTAGTGAGACTTTAACTGCCACAGAATGTATTAATATTAGTATGAGTCCTAGTTAACTGAAAAAAAGGTAAATTGTTATTTTAAAACTGGTATCAGGGAAAGTTGCAATGGACATACAACATTTCTGAAAAATATGAGGGAAAAATAGAAGATCATGAATTCTACTGGTATGAAAAGTTCATGTTTACTCAGCTCACATAAAATAGGTAGACTTTTTTCATCTAATATTTACCCATATTTATAAATATCACTCAATGTATGACTTTTTTCATGGTAACAATAGCATTAATTCTACTTTTATAAGTAAAATTAGAGGCAATTTTTCATGATTGTATTTCTTTGTCCTTAGGTATGATGCTGCCATCTTTGACCTCATCTGTCTACTTTTTTGTGTTTTTGGGTCTGTGCACCTGGTGGTCCTGGTGCCGGACATTCGACCCATTACTGTTCAGCTGTCTCTGTGTTCTCCTGGCTATCTTCACTGCGGGACACTTGATTGGACTTTATTTATACCAGTTTCAGTTCTTTCAAGAAGCAGTTCCACCCAACGACTACTATGCAAGGTAAGAGGAAAGAAATCATTAAGACATTTCGAGGGGAAGTGACTCGCCCTTTATGATACTGTTTGAATTTGCAGGGATTCTTCTTGATGTCATTTATGTATTAAGCAAAGGGTTGATGGAAATGGGGGAAAGCAGTCTAGTGTTTTAAATTTATTAAATTACACAGTCTAGAAAGTAGTAGCAGGTCTACTCAGATTGAGGTGCTGCTGAGACAGAAAAGAGAGGAAGCTGCTGTTTGTAGCCAGTGGGACAGACACATGGTCTCAGGTGCAGAAAGATCCAGGAAGAACATTTCATGTCAAAGAATAATAACAATGCGTTAAAGCATCCAGCTGTAAAGAGCTCTTGTGGGCCAAGTAGAGGGCATATTGAGAATCAATCAATCAATCAATAATCAGTTCTCATTTAAATAAAAAGTTCTCTTTTTATTTAAAAATAAAAATAAATGAGTTCATGCTGAGAGAGATATGGAGAGAGAGAAATCTAATTTGCTTTAAATAGAGATTACTTATTACATTAACTCCTTACTATGAAAATGGGAATCAACAAATCCAGGATTTACTTTGACTTTTTTAAAGTTTATTATTTTAAAGATTTTATTTATTTATTTTTTAGAGAGAGAGGAAGGGAGGGAGACAGGGAGGTAGAAAAGCATCAATATGAGAGAGAAACATTGATCAGTTGCCTCTCACACACCTCTAGGTGAGTACCTGGCCTCCCAGGTGTGTGCCCAGACCAGGAATCAAACCAGCAACCTTTTGCTTTGCAGGACATTACCCAACCCACTGAGCCACACTGGTCAGGGTTACTTTGACTTTTTAAAAGAACTCCAAGACATTCTCAGTTAATGAGGGAAAATTCCTCTTTACAAAATAGCACTAGCTAATGAAAGGGAAAGGAATAATAGAATTAGAAAATTACCATTTATCAATTCTTAATGAAATATTTGTTTCTAGTTGCAAACTAAAACCATTACTTAAAATGATTCTTGAAGTGAAGAATATTTGCAATAATGACAAAGTACAACTTCACTGATTATTTGCTAATTGCCAAGGAAAAAGCAAACCTTTACAATGGTGGTCAACCCTTTACCAACTGATCAAAAATGGGAGCGCTTAACATTTTACACTTCTAGGTGTGATGAAATATGAGGTGTATAGCATCATATTGTTAAACTTTTAGACATAACCTCCAATTTGCAGAAAATATAAAAAACAGAAAAGTAATTTAAGTGAGTCCACAGGAAAGTAGAAAAAAATCCAGAATGTGGATTCCACAAGGAAAATGATGTGGTTTTCTCTAAAATCAGCGTGAATGTGACTCTAGAGTACATCCTGCTTCAATGACAAATCTCTAAAACATATTTTGAGATGAAATTAAGAAATTTCAGTATTCAGTATTCACTGGTTATTATAGTATAGAATTTTTGTTAATTCTTAGGTGCATGATTATATTGTGGATTTACAGGCAAATGTCATTATTTTAGAAGATACATGGTGAATAATTTAGGGAATAAATGTCATGATGTCTGCAACTTTCTACTGGTTTAACAACAAACAAGGGTGGAGAGAGAAAATTATTTAAACTTGGTAATTGGCATTGGATTATTTATTCCATTTTAAATTTTATTCTTGTGTGGAAATTTTCATAATTAAAAGTTACAGGAAATAGAAAAGGGAACAGAAATGGTAGGAGAGAATTGTCAGGGCAAGGTGAAAAAATGATGCTACAATTCTTCTCACTGACATGTCTCTGCGAAATGGTATAGGTGCTTAAATGAAGTAAGTCAGAGAAAGACAAATACTGGTATCACGTATGTGGAACCTAAACAAAAAAGTCAGACTCAGAGAAGCAGAGAGATTGGTGATTTCCAGGGCAGTGGGGTAGGGGAAATAGGGAGAGGCTGGTAAAAGAATACAAACTCAGTTATAAGATAAATAAGTTATGCAGATCTCATATACAGCGAGGTCACTATAGCTAGTAATACTATATTGCACACTTAATGTAAATTACCTTGATTGAGGTAATCATTTCACAATTTATATTTTCACCAAACCATCATTTTAAACTTTAAATATGTTATGATTTTATATGTCAATTGTACTTCAATAAAAAAATACCCTTTAATGGTGCATATTTATATAATATTTATTTTAGGCAGGAGTGAATAAATACTAAATTTCAGTATAAACATTAGTTTTTGACTAAAAGAATCCTTGATTTCTTTAGATGTTTAATTTTTGGATTATTAATACAATGCATAGAAGTAAATGCTTTATACTATTGGGAGGGCTAACTTTTAAGGGATGATTTAATTATAAATGTAAATATCTTCTATACCGCAATAGTCACCACATCCCCAGCCACCCTCATTTTGAGAATGTTTTCTGCCATCCACAGACCGATGATAATAAATACAAGGAAAATTTTAGAACCACCTAGAAAGCATTGTTTCTATAAAAGATCAGTTAGTAAATATCTTAATGACCTCTCAAGCCTATGGTCTCTGTCACAATTCTTTCAAGAATCCACCAGAGTGAAAAGGAGCCATGCACAAGATTACAAAGAATGAGTGTGGCTGGGTTCCAGGAAAACTTTGTGGACACTGATATTTTAATTTCATATTATTTTTATGTTTCATGAAATATTATTTTCCTTTGATTTTTTTCCCAACCACATAAAAATGTAAAAATCAGTCTGAGTTCACAAGATGTACCCAAAAATGTGGTGAACAAGATCAGGCTCACCAACTTATGCTGTAAGTCATTTCAGTCTCAATAGTGTAATAATTACCATATTTAATTTTCATTTGAATTGACACAAACTTAAAATTATAATATAATTTATTATAGACATTTTGTAGATAATCCCTTTAAACAGTTTAAAAGGTTCATTACTATAATCTCATAGAGTAAGTCATTAGAAGTTGGTTTGCTTAGCACGATGTAGACAGTTACAGCTACACAATGCAATATACAAGCTCATATAAACTGGCTTATAGATTCTTCACCCTATTAACTCAGTGGCAATATGAAATTGCATTTTCATCCAAAAAGCTTGGAAATTTACATTTTTAAAACAATAATTTTTATAAGGCATAATTTCTTTTTTAAATTAATTAATTTTTTCAAATACATTTGTCTCTGCCTACCCCCGCCACTTTCCCTTGCCCCCTCCCTCCCTCCGCACTCAACTCTTCCCCTTAAGTTTTGTCCATGAGTCCTTGTTATATGTCCCTTGACTTTCCCTTTCCCGTCCTTTTCCCCCGCCCCCCTCCCTCCTTCCCGCTTGTCTCTGTTGGTTTCTTTTCCTTTCAGTGTTGCTGGTCTTATTTTCCTTGCATCTTTGTATTGTTGGTTAGGTTCCACTTATAGGTAAGATCATATGGTATTTGTCTTTCTCCCCCTGGCTTATTTCGCTTAGCATAATGCTCTCCAGTTCCATCCATGCTGTCGCAAAGTTTAGTAGTTCTTTTTTTCTTTCTGCTGCGTAGTATTCCATTGTGTATATGTACCATAATTTTTTGATCCAATCATCTACTGATGGGCATTTAGGTTGCTTCCAACACTTGGCTATTGTCAATTGTGCTGCTATGAACATTGGGGTGCAGAGGTTCTTTTGTATTGGCGTTTTGGGATTCTTAGGGTATAGTCCCAGCAGAGGAATCACTGGATCAAAAGGCAGTTCCATTTTCAGCTTTTTGAGGAAATTCAACACTGCTTTCCACAGTGGCTGCACAAGCCTGCATTCCCACCAACAGTAGACTAGGGTTCCCTTTTCTACACAGCCTTGCCAGCACCTGTTGTTTGTTGATCTGTTTATGATGGCCATTCTGACATGTGTGAGGTGGTACCTCATGGTGGTTTTGATCTGCATTTGTCTGATGGCTAGTGATGCTGAGCATCCTTTCAAATGCCTCTGGACCCTCTGTATCTCCTCCTTGGAAAAGCATCTGCCCAGGTCCTCTGTCCATTTTTTGATTGGATCGTTTGCCTTCTTGGAGTGGAGTCGAGTGAGTTCTTTATATATCTTGGAGACCAAACCTCTATCTTATGTATCATTAGCAAATCTATTTTCCCAGAGAGTTGGCTCCCTTTTCATTTTACTGATGTTTTCTTTAGCCATGCAGAAGCTTCTTATTTTGATGAGGTCCCACTTGTTTATTCTTTCCTTTGCTCCCTTGCTTTAGGAGACATATCAGTGAAAAAATTGCTGTGTGGGATATCTGAGAGTTTCCTGCCAATGTTCTCCTCTAGGACTTTGATGGTGTTGCAACTTATATTTAAGTCTTTTATCAATCTTGAGTTTATTTTTGTGTATGGTGTCAGCTGATGGTCCCATTTCAATTTTTTGCCTGTAGCCATCCAGCTCTCCCAACACCATTTGTTGAAGAGGCTATTATTGCTCCATTTTATGCTTCTGCCCCCTCTGTCAAATATTAGATGCCCATAGAGACCTGGGCTTATTTCTGGGCTTTCTCTGCTGTTCCACTGGTCTATGGGTCTGTTCTTGTGCCAGTACCAGATTGTTTTGAGTATAGTGGCTTTGCAGTAGAGTTTGATGTCCGGTATTGTGATCCCTCCTACTTTGTGTTTCTTTCTCAAAATTGCTGCGGCTATTTGGGGTCGTTGATGGTTCCATATAAATTTTTGAAATATCTGTTCTATTTCTGTGAAATATGTCATTGGTGTCTTAATAGGGATTGCGTTGAATCTATAAATTGCTTTGGGTAGCATGGACATTTTGATGATATTAATTCTTCCAATCCATGAGCACTGTATATGCTTCAATTTATTTGTGTCTTCATTAATTTCTTTCTTCAATGTTGTATAGTTTTCAGCGTACGGGTCTTGTACCTCCTTGGTTAAATTTATTCCTAGGTACTTTATTTTTCTTCTTGCTATATCGAATGGTATTTTTTTTTCTGATTTCTTCTTCTATTCCATTGCTGGTGTACAAAAATGCCTTGATTTTTGAATATTGACTTTGTAGCCTGCTGTTTTGCAAATTCACTTATTTGGTTGAGGAGTTTTTTGGTAGAGTCTACAGGGTTCTCTATGTACACTATCATGTCATCTGCAAACAATGATAGCTTTACTTCCTCCTTTCCTATTTGGATGCTTTTTATTTCTTTTTCTCGTCTGGCCACTGTGGCGAGGACTTCCAATACGATGTTGAAAAGAAGCGGTGAAAGCGGACATCCTTGTCGTGTTCCCGATCTTAGTGGGAAAGTTTTTAGTTTTTGCCCGTTGAGTATGATGTTGGCTGTAGGTTTTTCATATATGGCCCTTATTACATTGAGAAATGCCCCATTTAGTCCCATTTTGCTGAGTGTTTTGATCATAAATGGGTGCTGTACCTTATCGAATGCTTTTTCTTTGTCTATCGAGATGATCGTGTAGTTTTTGTCCTTTCTTTTATTTATGTGATGTATTATGTTTATTGACGTGCATATATTGAACCATCCCTGCATGCCTGGGATGATTCCCACTTGATCATGGTGGGTAATGTTTTAAATGTATTGCTGGATGTGGTTTGCCAATATTTTGTTGAGGATTTTAGCGTCTATGTTCATCATCGAAATTGGCCTATAGTTTTCTTTCTTTGTAGAGTCTTTATCTGTTTTTGGGATCAAGGTGATGCTGGCCTCATAAAGAGAGTCAGAGAGTCTTTTCTCCTCTTGGATTTTTTGGAATACTCTGAGAAGGACAGGGGTCACCTCTTCCTTAAATGTTTTATAAAATTCTCCTGTGACACCGTCAGGCCCAGGGCTCTCGTGTGCCGGGAGTTTCTTGATTACTGTTTCAATTTCCCCACCTGTTATCAATCTGTTCAAGCTTTCTGTTTCTGCCTCCTTCAGAGTTGGAAGATTGTACTTTTCTAGAAATGTGTCCATTTCATCGAGGTTTTCCAATTTCTTGGCATATAATTGTACATAGTAGTTTCTTACAATCCCTTGTATCTGTGGTATCAGTTGTTATTTCTCCTCTTTCATTACTGATACTATTAATTTGGGTCCTCTCTCTTTTTTTCTTGATGAGTCTGCTTAAAGGCTTGTCAATTTTATTTATCTTATCAAAGAACCAGTTCCTGGATTGCTTTATCCTTTGAATTGTTCTTTTTGTCTCTATGTCATTCAGGTCTGTTCTGATCTTGACTATTTCCTTCCTTCTACTTGCTCTGGGGTTTATTTGTTGTTGTTTCTCCAGTTCTTGAAGTTGTAGTGTTAGGTCTTTTATTTGAAATGTTTCTACCTTTTTAAGGTAAGCCTGTGTTGCTATGAACTTCCCTCTCAGGACCGCATTTGCTGTGTCCCATAGGTTCTGGACTGTTGTCTGTTCATTTTCATTTGTTTCCAGAAATTTTTTGATTTCTTCTCTTATCTCATTATTGACCGATTCATTGTTTATTAGTGTACTGTTCAGTCTCCATGAGTTTGCAAGTTTTTGAAGTTTCTCTTTGAGGTTGATTTCCAGTTTCAAGCCCTTGTGGTCTGAGAAAAAGTTTGGTATTATTTCAATTTTCCTGAATTTGCTGAGGTTTGCTTTGTGTCCTATCGTGTGGTCTACCTTTGAAAAACTGCCATGAGCATTTGAAAAGAATGTGTATTTTTCTTCTTTGGGATGTAAGTTTCTATATATATGTCAGTTAAGTCTATTTCATTCCGTGTGTCATTCAGCTCCACAATATCTTTATTAATGTTTGTTTGGAAGATCTGTCCATTTTTGACAGTGGGTTGTTGAAATCCCCTACTATCAGTGTGTATATCTTTTTTGAAGTCATCCAACAATTTCCTTACTTGGGGGCTCCTGTATTGGCAGCATATAAGTTTACAATGTTTATGTCTCTTTGATAGATTCTTCCTTTAAGTATTATAAAGTGTCCCTCTGGGCCTCTCTTTATGGCCTTTGTTTTAAAATCTACTTTGTCTGATACAAGTATGGCAACCCCGGCCTTTTTCTCATGTCCATTTGGTTGGAATATTTTTTTCCATCCCTTTACTTTCAATCTGTGTAGGTCTCTTGCTCTGAGGTGGGTCTCTTGTAGGCAGCATATGTGTGGGTCATGTTTTCTTATGCATTCAGCTACCCTGTGTCTCTTGATTGAGGCATTTAGTCCATTTACATTGAGAGTTATTACTGATAGAAACTTATTCATTTTTTCTCTTTGTACCTTGTTTTTCTCAATCTATTCCTTCATCTTCTTAAACCAGTCCCTTGAGCATATCTTGGAGTGCTAGTTTGGTAGAGATATATTCTTTTAGCCTTCTTTTGTCTGGGAAACTTCTTATTTCCCCTTCTATTTTAATGGAGAGTCTTGCTGGGTAGAGCAGCCTTGGCTGTAGGCCCTTGCTTTTCATGACTTGGAATATTTGTTGCCATTCCCTTCTGGCTTGTAGTGTTTCTGTTGAGAAGTCAGCTCCTAGGTGTATCGGGGTCCCCTTGTATGTTACTTTCTCCTTCTCCCTTGCTGCCTTGAGGATTCTCTTTGTCTTTGACATTTGCCATTTTAAAGATGATGTGTCCTGGAGTGGACCTCTTTGAGTCCCTCTTGAGTGAGGTCTTCTGTGCCTCCTGGATCCATGAGAGCCTTTCTCTCCTCAAATTAGGGAAATTTTCCATCATTACTTTTTTGAGGATATTCTCTATCCCTTGCTCCTCTTCTCCTCCTTCTGGTATCCCTATTATATAGATATTATTGCGTTTCAGGTTGTCCTGAATTTCCCTAAATATACAAGGCATAATCAATGCATTGTTCTTAACTCCAAGTTTTGAGTTGGAAAAAAATTGCAAAAAAAAATTGCCTAGTGTGCTTATTTGTCACAAATTTCATGAACATAGATACTTCTGCTTATATCCAGTATTAGATGTGGCTGACCCCTTAAAATAATCCAAGCTATTTTTATTACCTTATGAGCTTTCAGATAGACTCTCAGGTGTGAATTATCATTCTTTCTTAAAAAAAGAATTTATTTTTTATCATTAGACTATACACATTTCTGGGTAATTATTTGGACAAATATAATAAATAATAAAGAACCCACAGCCCACATTATGTTCAAAGGACAAACACTACCAGCATTTCCCTTAAGATGGTGAACAAGAGAGAAATATTTACTTTTACAACATAGTACTGGAAGTCCCTGCCAGAACAGTCAGATTAGAAAAAATAAAAGGCATACAAATTGAAAAGGAAGAAGTAAAACTCTCATTATTTCCAGATGACATGATTCTGTATGTGGAGAAGCACAAAGATTACACCACAAAAATGCTAGAGCTGAATTCAGTAAAGTAGCAGGATAAAAAATAAATATCCAGGAACCAGTTGCATTTTTATACACTGATATTGAACTATCAGAATGAGAAACTAAGAAAACAATCTCACTCGCAATTGCTTTTAATGAACAAAATACCTAGGAATAAATTTAACCAAGCATGTAAAAGACCTGTACTTGAAAAATTATAACACTAAAGAAAGAAATTTAAAAAGCTACAAATAGGTGAAAACTTATACTGTGTTCATGGGTAGGAAGAAGTAACATCATTAAATTGTTCATACTAATCAAAGCAATCTACAGATTCAATATAATTCCTATCAAGATACCAGTGGCATATTTCACAGAACTAGAAAAGGTATTGCAAAAATGTATATAGAATCATAAACAACCCTAAATAGCAAAAGAAACCTTAGGAAGAACAAGGTGGTAGGAATCACACTAGCAAACATCAAACTATATTAAAAAGTCATATTAATAAAAAACAGCATGATTCTGGCTTAAAAACAGACATATAGATCATGGAACAGAGGATAAAGCCCAGAAAAAAAATCCCATGTCTTTATAGTCAATTAATATTTGACTAAATAAGCAAAAATGTACAATGGAGTAAAGATAGTCTATTCAATAAATAGTGTTGGAATATTGGAGAGATATATGCAAAAAAAAAAGGTGAAACTAAACCACCTTCTTATACTATACACAAGAATAAAATAAAAATGAATTAAATACTTAAATTTTAGACTTGAAACCATAAAAATTCTAGAAAATATAGGTCATAAAATCTCAGAAATTTCTCATAGCAATATTTTTTTAATGTATCTCCTCAATCAAGAGAAACAGAAGAAAAAAATAAACAAATGGGACTAAATCAAACTAAAAGTTTTTTGCACAGCAAAAGTAACCATCAACAATAGAAAAAGAATACATTGAAAGGGAGAAAGTATTTGTCAATAAAATATTTAATAAGGAGTTCATATCCAAATTTATAAAGAACTTACAAAACTCAACACCAAAAAAAAAAAAAACCACCAAATGATCCAATAAAAAAAATGCGCAAAGGACCTGAATAGACCCTTCCCCAAAGAGGACATACAGATGGTCAATAGACATATGAAAAGATGCTCAATGTAACTAATCATCAGACGAATGCAAATTAAAACTACAATGAGATATTTACTCATATTAGAATGACTATCATCAATAAATCATCAAACAAATATTGCCGAGGATGTAGAGAAAAGGGAATCCTCATGCACTGTTGGCGGGACTGCAGACTGGTGCAGTCACTGTGGAAAACAGTGTGGAATTACCTCAAAAAATTAAAAATGAAACTGCCTTATGACCCAGTGATCCCACTTCTGGGAATATATCCAAAGAAACCAAAAACACTAATTCCGAAAAATATATGCACCCCTATGTTCACTGCAGCATTATTTACAGTAGCCAAGATTTGGAAGCAGCCCAAATGTTCATCAGTAGATGAGTGAGTGGATAAGAGAGCTATGGTACATTTACACAATAGAATACTACCCTACTGTAAAAGTGAAAGAAATCTTACCCTTTGTGACAGCATGGATGAAAATGGAGACCATTGTGTTAAGTAAAATAAGCCAGTCAGAGAAAGACGATACAATTTCACTCATATGTGGAGTCTAATGAACAAAATGAAATAAGCACAATAGAGACAGGCTCATAGATGGAGGCCCAGCTGATAGCTGTGTGGTGGGGGGATTATGGATGGATTGAGCAAAAAAGTAAACAAGAGAAAATTCTCATGGACACAGATAACAGCATGGTGATTGCCAGGGGAAGGGTCATGAGGGGAGGTGCAAGAAATTATAGCAGATAAGTGGTGATAGATGGATGGATGGAGACTTGACTTGGGGTGGTGAACACAAAATACAGTGTACAGATAATGTGTTGTGGAATTGCGCACCTGAAACCTGTTCTAATTTTGGGGTAACTAGTGTCACCCCAATAAATAAATTAAAAATGAAAAAAAGAATGAAAAAAATTTTAAATGTAACTCTAACTCCCAAAAATAAACACTTTCTTTTTCATATATATTCTTCCAGTATTTCTTATGCATGTGTGTATTTTTTATGAAAAATGTATAAGATATTACTGCCTATTTTCTTCTAGAATTTTTATGGTTTCAAGTCTAACATTTAACTTGAATCCATTTTGATTGTATTTTTGCATATGGTGTAGGAAGGTGCTCTACTTTCATTTTTTGCACATATCTGTCAATATTCTCAACACCATTTATTGAATATACTATCTTTAGCATATTGTACTTTTTTTGGCCTCCTTTGTCAAATATTGACTATAAAGGCATGGAGTTATTTCTTTGTTCTATTGATCTATATGTCTGCTTTTATGCCAGTACCAACTTGTTTTTATTAATATCGCTTTGTAGTATAGCTTGATATACAGTAGCATACTTCCTATAAATTGTTCTTCTTTCTCAAGATTGCTTTTGCTATTTGGGATATTTTGTGATTTCATATAAATTTTTGAATATCTATTCTAGATCTTGAAGTATGCCATTGGTATCTTGATAGGAATTATTTTGACTCTGTAGATTGCTTTGGGTAGTATGAACAATTAAATCATGATTCTTCGTATTCATGAACACAGTATATGTTTTCACTTACTTATATCTTTAATTTCTTTCATCGGTGTCTTATAATTTTCCAAGTACAAGTCTTTTACATAATTGGTTAAATTTATTCCTAGGTATTTTTTTCTGTTTGAAGCAATTGTGAATGAGATTGTTTTCTGAGTTTCCCATTCTGATAGTTCAATATCAGTGTATGAAAATGCAACTGGTTTCTGGATATATTTTTTGTATCCTACTTTTTAACTGAATTAATTTATCAGTTCCACCAGTTTTTGGTGTAATCTTTAGGGTTCTCTACATACAGTATCATGTCATCTGGAAATGAGAGTTTTACTTATTCCTTTCCAATTTCTATGCCTCTTATTTCTTCTTCTAGTCTGATTGCTGTGGCTAAGACTTACATTACTATGTTATATAAGTGGTGCAAGCAGACATCCCTGTCTTCTTCCTGATCTTAAGGGGAATGCTTGTAGTTTTTGGCCATTGACTATGATGTTGGCTGTGGGTCTGTCATATATGGCCTTCCTCACATTGAGGTTTGTTCCTCCTAGTCCCAAATTGCTGAGAATTTTTATCATAAATTGGTGCTGAATTTTATCAAGTGCTTTTTCTACATCTGTTGATATGATCATGTAGTTTTATTCTTCATTTTTTATGTAGTATATCACATTTACTTATTTTTTTAATGTTATACCTACTTTTGCACCCCAGAATAAACCCTACTTGATCATGCTGTATGATCTTTTTAATGTATGGCTGGATCTGGTTTGTTAATATTTTGTTGAGGGTTTTAGTTTCTGTTTTCATCAGGGATATTGGCCTACAATTTTCTTTCTTTGTAGTGTCTTTGTCTGGTTTTGGAATTATGATAATGCTGGCCTCATAAAATAATCATGGGAGTTTTCCCTGCTCTTGAATTTTTTGGAAGAGTTCGAGAAAGATAGGTGTCAGGTGTTCTTTGAATGTTTGATAAAATTCACCTATGAAGTCATTCAGTCCAGGGTTAGGATTAGGGTTAGGATTAGGGTTAAGGTTATGTATTTTGACTGGAGATTTTAAGCCATTTACATTTAAAGTGATTATTTTTAGGTTTGTATTTATTGCCATTTTATTACTTTAACTACTTTTTTCTGTTCTTCCTCCTCCTCTTCCCTCTCATCTACCTCCTGCTGCTGCTGCTTCTGCATCTTCTTCTTCTGCTCTGCCTACTCCTCCCCTTCCTCCTGCTTTTCCTTCCCTTCTTGCTCCTTTTCCCTTTCACCTTCCTCTTCCCCTTCCCCTCCTCCCCCTCCCCCTTCTTCTTCTTCTTGGTCTTCTTCTTCTTGGTCTTCCTTCTTCTTCTTCTTCTTCTTCTTCTTCTTCTTCTTCTTCTTCTTCTTCTTCTTCTCCTCCTCCTCCTCCTCCTCCTCCTCCTCCTCCTCCTCCTCCTCCTCCTCCTTCTCCTCCTCCTCCTCCTCCTTCTCCCCCTTCTCCTCCTCCCCCCTTCTCCTTTTCTTCTTCTTCTTCTTCCTCTTCTTTTTCTTATTCTTCTTCTTTCTCTCCTCCTCCTCCTCTTCCTCCTCCTCTTCTTCTCTTCTTCTCCTTCTTCTTCCTTCTTCTTCTTTTCTTCTTTCTTCTTTTTTTAAAGCAGGTATTTTAAGGTTTCTTGTAATCCTGGTTTGGTGGTAATAAACTCCTTTAGCTTTTCTTGTCTGGGAAGCTCTATTTTTCAAATATAAAGCTAGTCTTTTGGATAAAGTAGTCTTGATTGTAGGTCCTTGCTTTTTATTACTTTGAATATTTCATGCTAATCTCCTCTATCCTGAAATGTGTCTGCTGAGAAATCAGCTGACAGTCTTATGGGTGCTCCGTTGTAGGTAACTAACTGCATTTCTCTTTCAGTTTTTAAGATTCTCCTTTCATTTTTAATTTTTGCTACTTTAATTATGTGTCTTGGTATGGACCACTTTGGGTTCTTGTTTGGGATTCTTTGCACTTCCTGGACATGTGTGCCTTTTTCTTTCATCCATTTAGGGAACTTATTACAAGGGAACTTGTATATTTCTCCCCACTATTATTCTTCAAATAAGTTCTTGATCCCTTGTTCTCTTTCTTCCCCTGTAGTACCCATATAAGATGGATGTTGTTACACTTTATGTTGTCCCAAAGGACTCAAACTATCTTCTTTCTTTTTAATTATTTTTTCTTTTTGCTTCCCTGATTGGGTGGATTTTTTCCACTTTGTTGTCTAAAATTGTGGATTCAATCCTCTGCTTCATTCAACCTACTATTTATTCATTCTAGTGTAGTCTTCATTTTAAATATTGTATTCTTTATTAATGAGTGATCATTTTTAACTCTACATCTGATAAATTGCTTGCCTCTATTTCATTTAGTTTTTTCTGGAAGTTTCTCCTATTCTTTCATTTGGGACCTGTTTTATTTCCTCCACATTTTAGTCACCTCTTTGTGTTTGTTTCTATGTTTTAGATTTGCTATGACTCCCAGTCTTTGTGCGGTTGTCTTATTTAGTGTCCTGTGGATTTCAGTGGTACAGTCTCCTTGATAACCTGAGATGGGTGCTCCAGAAAGGCTCCTTTTGTGGTTTATGTGGATCCTCCTGTTGTAATTGTGTCTTGATTGCTATTGACCTGTTCATGTCTGCAATCAACCCTTAGGTTTACTGATGGGGCTTGACCCCAACCACGGTGTGTGAGCTGCAATGCATGTGCTGACCACATGAAGGGCAAATCACCTGGGCAGTGTTTGGTATCTGCCAAGATCTCCGTTTAGATATGCTGCTTATGAAGCTTATTGGATCCTGCTCTTATGTCTGAAGCTGGCCACTGGGTGTTTTGGTTCTAGGTCTCTTGGAATGGACTCTGGTTCAAGTCAATATAAAACACTGCTTGTGACTGGCTTTCAGCAACCTATTTGGATCTATAAGCGATCCATAGTTTGTGACTGCCTCTGTGAGCCTAGATGCATGCAGGAAGGCCCAAACTGTGCATTAAGGTTAGCTCTTCCCAGCAGTGGGCACCTGGACAAGTCAGCAATCCCCAAGGCACCTGGAAATCCACCTCTGCCTGCTTCTGCCTGCTGGCTGCCTGTTAGGCTCAATCACTAAATGAACCTCTGGCTGTATTCCTCAGTAGGGCATAAGCTTCACAGAAGTCTCACGTGCCTCTAATTTGCTCCACCCCCCCTTCACTAGAACCCAATGTAAGTGACTGTGAATGAAGTTTTTGGCTTTGAGCCTTTAAGAGTATGCCTGTGTTTTTAATGGCCTCTGGTCTCTTTCTGGCGGACGGATACCCCAATGCTTTTCACAGCCACATGTTATGTGGTGCCTCTTCCCAGTTCTGGTGCTCTAGGCTGGGGAGCCAGGCTTTGGATTTAGACCCCACATTTCTCAGGGGAAACACGCTGCAGCTGAGGTATATCTCTGGAACTTCAGCCACTGCCTGTGGGAGTGGAGTCAGCCCTTTTCACACCTCTGCCCTTTCTACAAGTCTTGATGTGGCTTCTTCTGTAAACCTTTGCTTATAAGTCTTATCTTCAGCTAGTCTTCAGTTGGTTATTCATGATTATTCTTCTATAGTTGTAATTCTGGTTTGTTTCTGGGAAAAGGTGAGTGTATCTTTTACCTAATCCATTGCCATCTTGGATCACTCTTTACCATTTTTTAAGATAGCACTAGCAGTCAATTTACACAGTTATTCAATTTGTAAGGTTGGTAGATTATATATGATAACCAAACTTTTTGTTTTCTCTTGAAAATATCCTTAATGATTAAGTGACTTGTACAGGTCTCACACAGTGTTCATTGTGCTCATCTGAAGGCTGAAAAATACAAGCTGTCAAAAGAGAAATTAATTGACTTTTCACAGACAAATGAAAAATCAACAGAACATGAATATTTGAACCCTCCAGTCCATTCAACCTTATAGTCACTTGTGGACCCAGAATCCATGGGAAATGCATGTTCTACCCAACCATGATACCTGGTGCTATATACAAAAGTAGCTTCTTTTTCTCACCAGGAAGGCAAGCCTATGCCCCTACCAGGCAGACAAGCTTATGAACACATTGTCTTATGGTCCAGATTTCTCACCTTTTGCTTATTGAGGGCATCTACCAGGAAAAGCCTCCCTTTCAGTTTTCATAGAGAATCTGCCCTATTCTCTGTAGGAACATAGAACACCCCTGGTTGACCTGACAGTTGGAATTCATTCTATAGGGTTCATATTTACAAGGGCAGCTCACCTGCACACATGCCATAACAGGCAAGAACCTTTTCCCTAAGTGCTATCAAAGATAAAACGAGGTCCACTCTGTCATAAGGTGATATTGAGGGGATTATGCTTATGTTTGAAAGCTCCTTCTCTGACTTTGACATCTCAGGATTTAATGTTGATCCTGCTACTGTCTAGATAGAGCACCTGGGTACAAATTTACCTAACACTCTGTGCTTTTGTTTCCTCATCTACAAAATAGGAATGAAATAGTGCCTTTCTCAGGACAGAGTGAGTGTTGTATTAAATAGGAAAATGTATATCCAGAGCTTGGCAATGTGGGGTGATTATTAAAAAGGATCTGATTTTATTGTTGTAGTCTTTATGTTAACACACACAAAATATTTTTCTTGTTTAGACTTACTTCCCCATGTCTAAAAATGATAGCCTCCTCTGGCATTACATGTGTAGTTTCCTAAGCAAATTAAGCTACTCTACACCTGTGTGTCTCTTTCCCTGGAAGTGTCCTTCTGCTTCCTCTTGCTTGCTCCTACTCTTTCCCCAAAACCTAGCATGAGCACCTCCTTCTGAAACCTTCCATGTTTTCTTCTGTGTGGAACAAGAATTACCTTCTGGGCAATTAACCTATACAAACTTGCTTCCTTGCACTTGTATGTTTCTCCCTACTAGGTTCTGGTTTGAGGCCTCAGTACTTTTAGGCTCTAACACTGCTGATCACACAGTGGACTTTCAGGAAATCCCTGTCTAAGCTGGTATTCTCTCTCTGTCTTCTAAAATCCTTTTATTTTATCTGTTCATGTATCAAAATAATGTAAAACTTATTTAAGATTTTACTGAACTCCCAGTGCCGGATGTGGCCACTGGCTGTAATATTGACATGAAAATTATTTCCCCAAAAGTTCACTGCCAATTTTAATGCAGTCTCACTGCCATGCTCTGTGGTACATGTTATTAAATATCCTCCAGTTATTAAATATCCAGTTCAGCAAGAAATTAAAGAGGCTATGGTATATGTGGTTCATTAAGTGTGGTGTTGGCAAATATTTAGTTTTTTTTTAGACAAATGATGGTTTTAAGTTTATTTACTTAGAAAACAATAATAGTTTTTTTCCCTAATGGTTAAAATAAACATGGTTAAACTAGTAAGTAAATTTCAATTTTGAAAGAATTAGAGATTTTTGTTACTATCCAGTATCTTTCTCAGGGACCAAGTTTACCTCTTATTATTGAAAGATTTTTAATAATTATTCTTAATTTAGGTAGCCTAGCATTAAAAATGGTGCTGCTTTCCCTTCTCCAGAGTATTGTGGTGAATACTGATGAGATAATGCACATAGGGTCTGTCCTTGCCTGGCAATCCAAAGACAATTAAGAAATGTTTAGTTCTACTTTTTTTTCTTGTGTGTAAAAAGCATCAACAGTGAATTTTTTAATTAAATAAAGAGTGTTGATAAATAATATTTTTCTGTATCTGCTGATTTCCAGTTGATATGGCATCTAGTAGTTTACATTCCAAGGTAATCTTCTTTCATCTTCCATGAAAAATCTCACCACTATCATTACATTACTGATACAGAAAACAAGTCTTGGCTCTGGGAAAATTTAATAGTATTTAATTCTCTTCTTTGGTATGCTCTCTGTACAACAAAACATATTCCTTAAGCAAACCTAAGTTGAAATTATGTGTGTGTGCGCGCGCGCGCGCGCGTTGTATGTCCAGAAAATATCCATCCATGTAATATGAAAAATAGAGACATATTGAAGAAGCTACAATATATAAGAAACATTGTACATAGGACAATGATGCCTCAGTCCCCTTCTAATTAGTCACCTCGGGACCTCACGATTTTCCCAATCATCATCAGCGACCCCATCATATTTTCCACAATCTCATCAATGATCTGAAATCTCTTCACTTTCAAAGGTGATTTTAATTTTGGGAAAAGCCAGAAGTCACAGGGGATGCTGAGTCACCTGGATGATTTGATGTTTTGCCAAAAAACTCTGCACAAGATGTGATGAATGAGCAGACACATTGTTGTGATGAAGCTGCCAATCATATTACCCATAGCTTCGGCCTTGTGAATCATCCCAATAGTTTCCACAGAAGAATATTCAAGCTTAGTGCAAAATTTCATGCAGATTGGTTACTCTACCAGCTCAGTCATTTTGAATATGACCTTCTCATTATATTAACTATAGCTAGACTTTTTCACATAGACCACATATATGTGTGTGTGTATCTCTATAGATATAGATATAGATTAGATATAGATGATATAGATATAGATAGATATATATATATAAATATAGATGTGTATATATATAGATATGTATGTATATATGTGTGATAATTATGATAGTACTTTCCCCATAGGTTTGTTACGAATATTAAATGAGTTAATATTTGTATGAAACAAATCCTAGAGCATATTAAGAACTGTAAATAGGTGTTCATTAAATAAATTTGTTAAATAAGTTGTCTTAGTAATTAGGTAGTCAAGCCTTTGATTAGAAATTTAATAACAATATGCAAGTATATTCTTTCCTATATTTTATTTGTAAATTTTAAGTCTAAATAAGACTTTTGGTTTTAGGCAATATAATTGTAGGTGCTTGTTACATGATTAAAAATAGCTATCATTTTTGGTCAGTTAATTTGTAGGAGACACTTTGCTTAGTGCTTTTATTTTTTATTTAATTTTCATAATAACCCTAGGAGATAGTAGGTACTGTTATTTTTATGCTTACTTTTTAAAAAGCAAAAACTGAGATTTATAGATGTTGAATAACACATCGAGACCACATATTTATTGAATGACAGAACCAGGATTTGAGCTTAATCCTGCACGACTCCAAATCTTGTCCCTCATAAGCTATAATGAGCATGATCACCTTCATAAGACAATAAGCCTATAGCAATGTTTCCACTGCCTTCCTCGAATATTTGTGAACAACGTCTTCATATTACCAGGTTCCAAATTGATTTTTTTGGTGACTCAGCCTTTTCACTTTTTTTCACCCTTAGAAGTCCAGGGACTCTAATTTGAGCCTATGTGAAGAATATCTGTAGCTATAGCAACATGAGGCAGCCTATTGGTATGGGCCAAATGTAAGTGGATTGAGATAGTCTTTTTGGATACATAGCATTTGGATTCAGGCAAGGAGCAGTGTTAGAAGATTTGCCTAGCAATCAAAGGCAAGAAACACATCTAATTTATTTTTGTATTGCCTCCATATCTGAAACTGTGCCTAGTGTGCTCCAGTTCTAGGGAACACTTGGTAGGTCAAACAAATAACTCATTTTACATTTAATCTTTTACAATATGAAGAGGAATAAAGGCTAGACATAAAGTTATATTTTTCTGAATTTGCTCCAAATGATTGGTATTAATACACCTATTACAAACTATGCCTGGATGGTATATTTCACTTTTTTCAACTTTAAACATTAATAGCAAATTAGTGATGATAGATTTTTTTGTGGTAAAAAGATAGAGTGCTCCTTCAAGTTAAGATAACAGATTATGAAAAATTAAATCCAAAGTGATCTTTTCAGAAAGGGCATTTTGGAACAAAACAATTATTTAACTATCAAATATTATAGTGGAAACTGTGACCATCTTGCTTATTAGAGTTAAGATTCTCATCCATGGTCTGGATTTTAATTGATTGCAGCAACACCTCATTAATTGTTTAGTTTGGTTGTAAACAAGCTGAATTGGCTGACTTGTAAAATATTTTGAAAATAAATATAGTAATGATGTTGCCTTGTAACTGCTTGGCTTATTATAGATCAGAATGTTGCTTATGCAGTAACTTTTGCTATTTTATCTCCTTTTTAGTTCTAAGCAACTCTGACTTGAGGATGAGAGATTAGCTCTGAAAATGAGAACAAAGATTCTTGACTTTTCTCATTCAGAGTCTCTCTAAAGAAGATTTTGCTGAGAAAATTTTTATAAACTTACTAATTATTCATTATTGGTGTAAGTAGTGTAATTGCTATTCTTAATAGCTTTCTTGAGATATAATTAATATGCAATGAACTGGATATATTTAAAGTGTGCAATCTGATACATTTTAGCATAAATATACCCAAGAAACCATCACCACAATCAAGGAAATGAACACACACATCAAACCCAAAAGTTTTCTCGTACTTTTTGTGATTTTACTGTCTCCTGCCTTTCTATCCTCTTCTCATCTCGCACCCACGTAACCATTTATGTACTACCTGTAACTAGATTTGTTTATGTTTTCTAAGATTTTATATAAATGAGCTCATACAATGCATTTATTATAATTATGATTTGCCTAGGGAGTGAGGGGCAGGGGGAAGATCTGGCAACTTTCACTATGCCTACTTAGAGATTTAGCCATATTGTAATATGAGTGTTTCAGTTCTCCATCCTCACTAGCATTTAGTATGGTTGATCTTTTTATTTTTTTTTTATGAAAAGGATTTTATTTACTTATTTTTAGAGAGGGGAAGGGAGGAAGAGAGGGAGAGAAACACCAATGTATGGTTCCTTCTCATGCACCTCCTTCTATGGACCCTGCCCGCAACCCAGACATGGGCCCTAGACTGGGAATTGAACTGGTGACCATTTAGTTTGCAGGCTGGCATCCAATCCACTGAGCCACACCAGCCAGGGCAGTATGGTTGATCTTTTTAAATTTTAGGCATTCTAATAGGTGTGTACTGGCAATCCACTGTGATTTTGTTTTAATTTTCATTTCCCTAATGGCTAATGAGACTGATAATCTTTTTTGTGAACTGATTTTACATTCATACATCTTTTTGATGTGTCTGTTAAAATATTTTACCTGATTTTAAAAAAAATCAGAACAGTTTGTTTTCTCAATATTGAGTTCTAAAAGTGGCTTAGAAAATTTGGATACAAAACATTAATGAGATATATGATTTTGCAAATATTTCTCCAGTCTGTGAATTACTATTATCTTAATAATTTCTTTGCAAGAGCAGGCTTCTAAATTTTGATGAAGTGTACTTTATAGTACTCTTATGAATCATGTTTTTGGTGTGATACTTAAGAAATATTTGCCAAGCCCAGATTCACAAAGGTTTCTTCTATAATTTAGTTTAGATGTTTGTTTTCTGGCCTGTGATGTCAAATAGTTCCAGTATCATTAATTAAAATGACTATCCTTTCTTAACTGAATTGTCTTCACACCTTTGTTAAAAATCAAGTGTGTGCATGTGTGTGCGTGTGTGTGTATGTATCTGATCTATTCATTTTTATACTACTATCTTCATTATCATAGCCTGATAATGTCTTGATCTTAGGTGGTCTTAGTCCTTCATTTCTTTTTAAATTTGAAGTTGGCTAAGTTATTCTAAATTCTTTACATTTTCACATAAATTTGAAAGTTTGTCAATATCTACAGCAAAGCCTGCTGGAATTTTAGTAGGAATGTATTGAATCTGTGTAATGGTTTGGATAGCATTAATTCTTCTTATGTATAATTATGGTATATTTTTCCATTTATTTAGACTTTTCAAATTTCTCTCAGTAGTGCTTTTTAATTTTTAATGCACATGCCTTACGCAACTATTATCAGAGTTATACCTTAAGTATTTAAAATACCCATTGTAAATGGCAATTTTTATTTCTATTTCTGATTGTTCATTGCTAGTATATTAAAATACAATTAAGCTTTGTATATTAATCTTGTATCCTGCCACCTTACTAAACTCATGTGTTGGTTCTACAAGATTTTTAATAAATTCTATCAAGTTTTCTAACTTCGAAAAGTTTCCCTTCATCCTTTCAACAATGTGGATATATATACACATATATGCATGTGTGTATAGTATTATATATGTATTTATATATAGTATATATATAGTGTGTGTGTATATATATAGTATTATAGTATTATAGTATCACACTTGCTAAATAAAGCTTCAGCTTAATGTGAACTGAGGTGGTGATAATGGACATCCTTGTTCTCCTTTTTTGGGGGGTAAACATTTAGTCTTTCATTATAAAGTATGATATTGATTGTAGGTTTTTTCATAGATGCTCTTTATCAAGTTAACAAAAATCTGCATCTATTCTTAGTTTGCTGAGCATTTTTATACACAATGAATATTAGATTTTGTGAAATCTTTTTTTCATCTATTGATATCATCATTTTTTTCTAGTCTGTTAATATGGTAAATTAATTTTTTAATACTAAACCACTCTGGTATTCCTAGGATAGATCTTATTTGGTCAAGTATTATTATCATGTTTATATATTATTGAATTTGTATTGACAAAATTTTATTTATAATTTTTATACCATGTTCATAGTTGTTAATGGCCAGTAGTTTTATTAGGCTGTTTTAGTTTTTGTATGGGGTAATGCTAGCCTGATATAATGACTTGGGAAGTATTTCCTGTTTTGCAATGATCAGGAAGAGCTGGTTTAGAATTTTTATTATTTTTTCCTCAAGTGTTTGTTAGCATTCACCAGTGAAATCATAAGGGCTTGAAGGTTTTTTTATGGGAAGGCTTTTAACCACAATTCAATATATTTAATAGACATAAGACTACTTAGTTTATTTCTTTTTTAATATGTTTTAGAAATTTGTGTCTTTCAAAAAATTGCCTTTGCATGCAAGATGTCAAATTTATTGGCATAAAATTATTAATAGTATTTATTTATTTTCCATTGAATATCTGTAGAATCTATAATGACGTTACTTAATTGTTTCAGAGATTAGTAATTTGTGCCTTTCTGCTCACCTGTTCTGTCCAGTGAGAGTTCAACAATTTATTATATAGCATACTCAAAGAACTAGCTCTTTGTCCGCTGTTGATTTCTATTTTCTATTCATTTATTTCAACACAGATGAATTCAATTTATTTTCTTCTTTGTTTTTAATTGACTTATTTAAATTAAACCTGGGGTTCAATTTACTTTTTAAAAAATTTCTCCTCCCCATGTTGGTTTAATTGCTGAGACTTTATAATGGTTTTAAACTTTTTAATATTTTAAAATTAACTTTGACATTAAAGAAATAAATAAAACCAATCTGCATTAAGAAAGAGAAAGAAGGAAAGAAAGAAAGAAAAGAAAGAAAAGAAAGAAAGAAAGAAAGAAAGAAAGAAAGAAAGAAAGAAAGAAAGAAAGAAAGGAGGAAAGAAAGAAAGAAAGAAAGAAAGAAAGAAAGAAAGAAAGAAAGAAAGAAAGGAGGAAAGAAAGAAAGAAAGAAAGAAAGAAAGAAAGAAAGAAAGAAAGAAAGAAAGAAAGAAAGAAAGAAAGAAAGAAAGAAAGAAAGAAAGAAAGAAAGAAAGAAAGAAAGAAAGAAAGAAAGAAAGAAAGAAAGAAAGAAAAGAAAGAAAGAAGGAAGGAAGGAAGGAAGGAAGGGAAGGAAGGAAGGAAGGAAGGAAGGAAGGAAGGAAGGAAGGAAGGAAGGAAGGAAGGAAGGAAGGAAGGAAGGAAGGAAGGGGAAAGAGAGATATGGAACTCCTACCTTTTGCAACAACATGGATGGAATAGGACAATATTATGCTAAGTGAAATAAGCCAGTTGGTGAAAGACAAATACCACATGACCTCATCTAAGTGGACTCTATTCAACAAAATTAACTAATGAACAAAATAAACCACAGGCACGGAAACATGGAGCAGGCTGAAAGTGACCATAGGGGATGGGGAAGGAAGACAATGGTGGAAAGAAGGGGAAGGGACTAGAAAAAAAACATGTATGAATGACCCATGGACATGGACAAGAGAGTGGGAATTGACTGTGGGAGAGGGGAGTGGGGAGTGGGATGGATGGAGGGGGGTAAAAGGGGAAAAATTGAGACAACTGTAATAGAATAAAAAATTTCTCCTCTCAGTTGCTATTTTAATGATGGAAATTAAAATAATTTATTTGGAATTATTCTTTCCTAATATTTGTACTTAGAAATACTTTAATAAAAATCCAGATTTCCACCTTAGTACTATATTAGCAGCATTCAACAAATTTTTATATGGTATGTTTTAATTTTTAGTCAGTTCAAAATACTTTTTAATATCCATTTGAATTTCCTCTTTGATTCATTGGCTATTTAAATATATAATTGGTTTCCAAATATTCAAGGACTTTTAAGAAATAGTTCTCCTTTGCTTTTAATTTAATCCCATTGTTATCACAGAATATGATTTGTTTTGTAGTCCAAATATGAACTATTTTGGTAAATCTTCCTTGTGGAGTTGAAAAAAATAGTTTTTTTATTTTATATTTTATTTTTTTGTAAATATATTTATTATTTTTTTATTTATACATCACGTTTATTCTATTACAGTTGTCTCAATAAATGTTTAATCAATAAATGGATAAAGAAAACCAAAAAGTCATTTAAAGCTTCCTTTTTGAATAATAGAAATAGGCAAGAAATATACTAAAACAGGTTTAGTTTCAACAAATAGTAAAGGAACAATTACAATAAAATCATTGTCACAATCAGATTAATGAGTATTAAAAAATACTGGTAATATCAAGTATTGGTGACTGTGAAAGGAACTAGGTATTCATAGACAGTTTTTCTTCATCGTAAAGCAGTCCCGTTAGCATATTTTGCAGTGCTGGTTTGGTGGAGGTGTAGTCTTTTAGCCTTCTTTTATCTGAGAAACTCCTTATTTCACCTTCCATTTTAATTGAAAGCCTTGCTGGGTAGAGCAGTCTTGGTCGCAGGACTTTGCTTTTCATTACTTGGAATATTTCTTGCCAGTCCCTTCTGGCTTGTAGTGTTTCTGTTGAGAAGTCAGCTGCTAGCTGTATTGGGGCTCACTTATATGTTACAACTTGTTTCTTCCTTATTGCCTTTAGTATTCTCTGTTCATCTTTGATATTTGCCATTTTAATTATGATGTGCCTTGGAGTGAGCCTCATTGGGTTCTCCTTGAATGGGACCCTTTGTGCTTCCTGGACTTGTGTGACTTTTTCTCTCCTCCAATTAGGGAAGTTTTCCATCATTACTTTTCCAAACAGGTTCTCTGTCCCTTTCTCACCCTCTTCTCCTTCTGCTATCCCTATTATACAGATATTATTACGTTTCAGGTTGCCCTTCATTTCCCTAAATGCCTCTTCATGCTTTTTGAGTCTTTTTTCATTTTCCTGCTCTTTTTGGGAGCTTTTTTCTACCTTATCCTCCAGCTCGCTGATTCGGCCCTCAGCTTCACTTAGCCTGCTTTTGATTTCTTCTACTGTGTTCTTCAATTCAGAAATTGTATTCTTCATTTCCTCTTGTCTTTTATTGATAGTTCTATGTACTTTTTCATGTTGATATAGTTTGCAGTTAGTTCCTCATAGTTTCCCTGTAGTTTTTGGTAATTCTCTCTGAGCTCACTGAGCTCATTGAGCTTCCTTAGAATCATTGTTTGGAACTCAATATCTGATAGTTTACTTGCCTCTTCTTCATTTAGTTTTCTTTCTGGGGATTGCTCTTCTCCCTTTGAATGGGGCATATTTCTTTGTCCTCCTATTATTTGTGAGACTCTTCTCATTTGCTTCTGATTCTTAAGTTGATCTCTCGATCTCCTGACTTTGTGGTGTGAACTTCTATGGTTGGAGACCACTCTTTTTACTTTCGAGATCTGCCTCTGATGATGTCAGATGTTGACCCTGTCTGACCTTAGGCAGTCTGTTTGAGACTTCCAGGAATCTACTGTTTGTGGCTGTCTCCTTCAGCTGTTAATCTATTCACTTTGCACTCAGCAGGCCGCCTTAGACAGCTTAGGGTGGGGCAGAGTCCCTCCTGGTGGTGGGGTTTGGGTCCACTCACGCTGCTGCCCTATGGGGGAGGAGTCTGCACTGGGATCCTGCCAGCTTCTCTCTCTCTTCTCTCCCCAAAGCCTCTGTCCCCAGTCTCTCCTCAAGTGTCGCCAGACCTCTCTGCACCCGCTTTAGCCAGAGATCTACTGTCTGTGGCTGCCACTCTGCACTCAGCAGGCAGCTTAGACAGCGCAGGGCAGGGTGGAATCCCACCTGGGGGCAGGGCGATTGGGTCCTTTGATGCTAGTGCTGCTCAGAAGGAGTGATTTCTGCCTGAGCAAGATGACTGGTGCTGCGTGAGAGATCAGTCAGCACCAAGATCTGGCTGGCTACTCTCTTAGTTCTCTCCCCAAAGCCTCCTTTCCCAGTCTCTTCTCTGGCGTCTCTAGCCCATTCTCCCCCGCCTTTGCCAGAGACCAGGGTAAGTGGCTGCAAATAATAATTTCGTGTTGACTCTTTCAAAGGCTCTTTGCATCTACTGCCGCCTATCTCTGGCAGAGAGCAACCCTGCTGCTTTTCCCAGCTGGCTGTTATCTGTGTACTTTTTGGGGTCTGGTGCCGTGGGCTAGAGATCCCCACTTTTGGTTTAGACCCGCACTTCTCAGGGGGACCCAACTGGCCATTTCAATATCCTTCTGGTGCCGCTGCCATGGGTGCCCCTTCTGCCTTCTCAGGCCTGTACTGCACTCCTTGACAGTTAGATTGCGCTAAAGCTAATTCTTCTGACTCTGAGGTTACAAGGCTCCTCTTTCGACATTGTTCAGTTATTTGTTCCAGGTGATTTCTCCACAATTTAGTTGTAATTCCAGGTTGATCCTGGGAAGAGGTCAGTGTGAATTCCACTCATTCCTCCGCCATCTTGATTCTCTGAAAAAATAATTTTTTTAATTAATTAATTTATTTTTCCAAATACATTTGCCTCCGCCTTCCCCCAACCACTTTCCCCTGCCCGCCTCCCCACTCTCCCTCCCTCAATCCTTCCCCACTTTGGCTTTGTCCATGAGTCCTTGCTATATGTTCCTTGACTTGCCCCTTCCCTTCCTTTTCCCCTGCCCACCCCTCCCTCCTTCCCTCTTGTCTTTTTTGGTTTCTTTTTCTTTCAGTGTTGCTGGTCTTATTTTCCTTGCATCTTTGTTTTGTTGGTTAGGTTCCGCTTATAGGTGAGATCACATGGTATTTGTCCTTCATTCCCTAGCTTATTTCGCTTAGCATAATGCTCTCTAGTTCCATCCATGCTGTTGTGAAGTGTAGTAATTCTTTTCCCCTGCTGGGCCTATACCCTAAGAATCCCAAAATGCCATTTCAAAAGAACCTATGCACCCCAATGTTCATAGCAGCACAATTTACAATAGCCAAGTGTGGGAAGCAGCCTAAATGTCCATCAGTAGATGATTGGATCAAAAAATTATGGTATGTTTACACAATGGAATGAAAAAATAATTTTTAATGAATTTGTTTTTTAAATCATGTAGAAAATTTTAAAAGTGGAGTTACAAACCAAAATTACAATACTATTCACTTTTATAATTTCCCATGTATTTACATTTATTGAAGATCTTATTTCTTCATATGGTTCCAAGTTACTATCTAGCATTCTTTCATTTCACCCTGCAAAACCCTTTTTAGCATTTCTTGCAGGGCAGCTCTAGTGGTAATGAACTCCTATTATTTTTATTAATCTGAGAGTATCTTAATTTCTCCCTAATTTTTGAAGGACAGTTTTTGCCAGGTATGGAATTCTTGGTTGACAGGTTTATTTTTAGCACTTTATATATATCTGCCCACTATCTTCTGGACTCCAAAGTATCTGATGAAAAATTAGTTGCTGTTTTGACTGAGGATCACATGTATGTGGAGTCGTTTTCTTCTTGATGTTTTCAAGGATTTTTCATTACCTTTTAACATAAATTTCTCCAAGTGCGTATCTTTTTGAGTTTATAAGCTTCTTGAAAATCCATGATTTTCTTTATATTTGGGAGCTTTCAGCCATTATTTCTAAAAATATTCTCTCCGCTCCTTTCTTTTTCTCTTTCTCTTCATGGGCTCCCATAATGCATTTGCTGGTCCACTTAATGGTATCCCACAGGTCCATTAAGCTCAGCTCATTTTACTTAATTGTTTTTGTTGTTCCTCAGACTTAATCTTTTCAATCATCCTATCTCAAAGTTTCCTTATTCTTTCTTCTCCTTCCTCAAATCTGCTTTTGAATCCCTCTAGTGTATTTATTCATTGCAGTTATTTTTTCATTGCCGCACTTTTCAGCACCAGACCTTTTTTTGTTTTTATTTTGATTTTTATCTCTTTATTTATATTCTTATTTTATTTACACATCATTTTCCCGCCTTTGTCCATGACTTTGTTTAGCCTTTTGAACATCTTTAAGAGAGTTTTTTAAAAAGCCTTTGTCTAGTAAGTCCAATGTTTGCATGTCCCCTGCTTTGCTTTATATAAATTTGAATAAGTAATGCTTTCCTGTTTCTTTATATGTCTTGTGACATTTTGTGGAAAACAGAACATTTAAATTTTATATTGTGTTAACTCTGAAAATCATGCCCATGCTGTGCTTGGTTTTTTAAACTGGGGCATTAGTTTGAGGTAAAAGCTTGATTTTTCCCTGGTCTTTTCTGAGTGTGCACCTTCTCTTATGCATGTATGGTACATTTCTAAATTGCTCTCTCTATGGTTGTTCTTGAATGTCAAGAAAGAAAAAGAAAAACTACCCCCCCAAAAAACATGTAGTTTATTAAATGTCCTGGAATCTGTTTGTCAGTGAAGACTGAAACAATGAGGTCAATCTCTGTACCTGCTGTTCAGTGACCAGAGGCAGCAATATGTAATTCAAATACTAACCCCAGTATTTGGGGGAGAATGTCCTTTTCCCACTGTGACTCCAGCAAAAAACACCAGGAACACTGGTTGCTATCCACATTGCTGCCTGATATGGCTATGGAACAAGGGAAATGGGTAGCTACTACCACGCTAGAGGCTGAATTTCAATGTTCAGTAAAATTCACACATGAAACTATCCACTCCAGGAGTTTTGTTTGTTGGCATTTTTCTAATTACAGTTTCAGTTTCACCAGTTGTAATCTATATATTCCAATTCTCTTATTCTTCCTGATTCAGTTTTTGAAGATTGCATGTTTTTAGGAATTAATCCTTTTCATCCAGATTGTCTAATTTTGTTAGAAACTTAGAACCTTATCCCAGGAAACAGACACATTTTGCCTAGACTTGAAGTGAAAAGATCTGGATTTTAGTTAGACTTCTGCCAATTCTTTTCTTTTCTAGATATGTTTATTTCTTCCGTGAGTAGCTTTAATTTAGCTACAACTTTTTTTTTACTGATGTATTTCTTTGCCTTATGAGAGCAGGTCACCATAAGTTGGTTATCCAGCCTTTTCCCTTATATCTCTCTGACCTTTCTGGCACTAAATTAAACTCCTTGGTCCTTAATTTTCAGATTTTTCTTTAGTGTTCTTATAAATTAAAATGCAAGAGCAAATAAGCAGTTACTGTCTTAGGAAGTAAAATCCCCACCTGTATTGTCAGTGAGTGAGGAGTGCTCCTACCCTTCAGAGTTAACTCCTGCTTCTTTCCTCCTCAGAAAGTGGTTGAGTCATCATCTTCGTCCACCCACCATCTAGGCAAAGCAATTCTATGGGAGAAAAATCTTGACAATCATCTTTCTACAGGGAGAACAAGTCAGTTCCAATTTTCCAAAATCTTTCTACCATATCTAATATTCTCTTTGGAGTATGGCGTTCTCCAATGAAAGGAATAGTGTTATATTTGCCTTAGGTATCCCTAGCACTGACTATAGCACCCAACACAGAGTCAGGGCTCAGCAAATACAAAGATAAATTAATAAATGAATCCTGCCATGGCCAGTGTTGCTTAGTTGGTTGGAGTGTCATCCTGTACACCAAAAGTTCATGGGTTCAATTCCCAGTCAGGCCACATGCCTAAGTTGTGGGTTCTGTCCCTGGTCAGGGCACATACAAGAGGACAACAATTGATGTTTCTGTCTCATATCAATATTCCTCTCCTTCTCTCTCCCTGTCTTCCCCTCTTCCTAAAATCAATAATCAAATTCTCAGGTGAGGATAAAAATTTAAAAAATAAACGAATCCTGTAATGCAACTTCCCTATGACTAATGCCCTTTCCCTAGGGCTTCCTAATAGTGTTAGGGTTTTCTTATATTACTACTTACCACATCTGAGAAATAGGGTGGTATGATCTGAAACTAGCAGATCTGGTTTCATAAGCTTCACCACTCATTATTTTTCAGTCATTTGCGCCTAACATGTCCACAAATAATGGAAACAATAGCAAATAGTACCTGATTGATCAACACAGTACCTCATTCATCAGAGGAACCACTTACTTGGTATTAGTCTCCTTCTCTTTCACTTTGTAACTTTATCAGTTATTAACTCTATAGGACTTTAAAATGAGGTATTTAAATACAAGTTTACATTATAGCTACTTGGGGAAAATTATAGTTGCATGTAATAAAAGTGTCTACATTTACTACTTCTTATTTTGTGCTCCCCAATATGGAAGGTTGTATGGCTTATGTGTTGAACTTGGTCTTGTTGTCATAAGAAGTAGTGCAGGAAGGAGCCTGGATGAGAAACTGGTCCTGAGAGTACTGGTCCTGACTCATTTTTCACATTTCTCTCAGAGGTGAAAATGTGTTCAGGCAAGGAAATAGACCATATATTTAAAATGCTCATTGAATATAAATGTTCCCTTATGAACCCTGGATGTGACATCAGAGATGGTAGAGTGCCTTTCCTAGTTAAATGGAAAGGGACTTCCAAATGGCTGTAACTTGTCCATCAACAATTATAGTTTTGAAGACAACATACCTTCTACCTGGTACAAAAGTATCCTTTGGACAGACTGTTTTTATTATAAGGCAGTGTTCAGCACATGTAGCATAAAGCCCAATTACAGAAAATTGGCAAGCAGTTAAGACATACATGTGCCAAAAAAGACTTCAAAGCCATGATGCAGAGCCCAGGGGACCCAATGCAAAGTTTTTCTAAGCTTAAAAAAACAATGTGGTGTGAAACCTGTCAGATTTCAATTTTCCCACACACACAAAAAGTGTCTAAGGGTTTGGCATGGAAATGTGTTTAAGGCATAAGTAAGAGACTAATGAAAAAGGATGGTTAAACATTGGCTGTGTTTTTCATATGATGCAATACAGGGGGGAAAATGGAATTGGAAGCCAAAGTAGCAAAAACTCGTATGTAAAAAGCAGTATTATGCTCATGTGGATGGGATACCAAAAGAAAGAGGGAGAATTGTGCTGGAAATATGCCTTTAAAGATAGATCCAATCTTGTTCCAGCAAAGACATTCATCTAACATTGAGGAGGTGTCTTAAAAGGGTTGGAAACACAAACCTCATTTTCTATGGGTATCTGATTGCCTTTTCCTTTCTAACAATGTGTCCTTGCTTTTACTTGTGCATAAAAACTAATTATGTTACCCCTGCTAACAGTTAGTTTTGGACACTTGACTCCTCTTAATTGCACCACAGAATTTTGGATTGGCAAGAGATTCAGACAACATCTACTGCTGGTTCTCAAGCGTCTTCACTGGCCCTAACATTCTCAAGGATAGTCTTTCTTTGTTATCCACTCCACCACCCCATCCCAGGAGTTCAAGGGTGCTGGAACATTCTGTAAGCTAATTTATCAGAATGATACAGTGGAGGATGAGATTAGGCAAAGCGGGTGCAGTTTGAAAAGGTGACCCCAGGAGATTCTGTGTTGCCCATTTAAGAAAGGATTTCTTTTTTTCCTTGAGGATCACTAAATCCACAGACTTATTCTATTCTAGACTTGGAAAATCATAAAAAAATTAGTGAAGACTGTTGAAATCAAGCCCACCAGAAGCATAAATTCCTATGTCCTGTTACTGTCCAAAACATCATCCTCGCCTCATTCACATTCTTCTTGGATTGGAAAGTAGTTGTGGGCCATTTCTGTGCCAAGATTTTTTTCTTCGTTTAGTACAAGAAATTATCATGCAGATTATGATTATGTAAGAGTGCACATATGCACAACAACAGAAGAAGGTCTGTTTTGCAGAAACCACTCTATGATGTATCTTCAGTCATCATCTTTCTTTGATCACATTACCAAGATGAAAGAAATAGATTATTCTTGATAAGTAACCTAATATTAAGAACACAATGTTGTAAATTTTACACACCCTCCAAACCCCCTCACCCAAACTCTCCCAACCTGTGCCAAATATTACTACCCAGTTTTTCATTAAGGATGATTATGATTCTAATCCATCCTGAAGAGGGCATTTATCTACTTTTATTTTCCATAAACTTCAGCGTGGTATTATAAAAATAGCTTTGACCCTGACATAAATCAAGTTCATGTTATACTTAACAGTAGTAATAATAACAATAATAGTAGCCAGACTTTATTGAGCAGCTATTATATGTCATATTCTGTGGTATTGCTTTATATGCATGCATTATATCATATACCTCATTATTTCAATTTAGTCATTTGCAATAAAGTAGTGGAATTACCAATGGCCTGATAGTTGTTTTCAAGAGTCCTTTTTTCTAGATCTAGTTCTTTTTTTCAGTGTATTATGTGACCTTGAGCAACTTACATCTGGGCCAGAAAGAGGGTAGGTTATTGGGTGAAGATATGAGTGGAGGGGTAGAGGTCAGTGATTGCCAAGATATTTTTCTGCTCAGAAACATTTGTGATTTAACACAGCTCTCCAAGCCTTAAAATAATTGAATCGGTAACCTTCAGAATGGTTGCTGATATGCTAACAGCTTGATTACTCATTATTTTTTAAATATTTTTAGTGTAAAATATGCAATTTATTATGGACAATATTGCACATCTTATATTATATACACCTTTTTCCCCCAAAGTCTGGGCATAATTTTCCCCCTTTTTTTTTATTGTTCTTCAAGTACAGTTGTCTCCATTTTTCCTCCACCACTTTCCTCTGCTGCACCCATCCCCACCTCCCAACCTCAATCCTACCCTCCTTTGGCTTTGCCTGTGGATCCTTTATACATGTACTTTGAAAACCCTTCCCTTTCTTTCCCCCATTATTCCCCACCTCCCCTCCCTTCTGGATACTGTCAGTTTGTTGATTACTCATTATTTGGATTTAGCATTATAAAATCCTGGGGAAAGGAGACGTTAATATAGCTCAGGACTCTTAAATTTGGAAATGAGGGGAATGATTTCAGTAATTAAGTCTAGAGGAAAGTTAATTTAATCCATTTTTGTGTGAATTTGTTATTTTAATCCAGTAGCTGAGAGAATCTTATAAAGCATTTATAGAACCAGAAGTTTTCTTTTACATTCACATAGGAAGGAAAGTGAAGCATAAGTAACGTTGGCTAATTCTGACTCATTTATATCAGTTTCTGACAATGTTATTCATTATACTATTAGAATAAGGCAATGTTTTTCCCTAAAGGAAAGTAATATGAACATTTCTATTGGATCTTTGTGATGAAGCATTTACTAAGATACTGCTTGTCAGAATTGGAATTCATTACTAGTAATGTAAATGATCAATGCATAAATTTAGTTAGGAGTTTTATTGTATAGTTCTTTCATAGGCATATTACCAATATAAATTTATGTATTTTTAAGTGAATTTATGATGTAAAGAATGTTAGAAAAATATAGAACAGGTATCTGGAAAGTTTGTCTTTATAGAAAGATCTGTTTTTATTTTTGACAATAAATACTCTTTAGTGTGGCTTCTTGCTCAATATCCTAAATTTGGAACATCAATTTCTCATCCTGCATCTTCTACTTTCTTATCAAAGAGCCTGAGGTCATTTGTGCAGCCTTCATCCTAGGACAGTCTGTAATAATGTGCTTGTAAAAGTGAAAGAGATGGAGAATGGTATGAGAAAAGGGAACTGGGTGCTTATTTCTCCAGCAAGAAGGAAAAATCTTTCTCATGCCACTGTTCTAGGTCCTCTGCCTTCTATAGGCAACTTGGCTTCATGAGGGGAAGGACTTTGGAATTGAAACAGATATGGGTTCCCATTTGACCTTGCCCACTCATTGTGAGACTGGAGTTTTGGTTTCTTCATCTCATAGTTGGTTGAACAGTATCTGCCTCTTGGAATCAAAGAGGAACTAAAATAGATTGTAGATGTAAAGTGACTGGTATCTCATAGGACTCAGTCACTATTTGTTGTGTTTTTCCAACAAGGCTCCAAGAACCTGTGAAAGAGGACATGTGAAAGAAAAATGAGGTACCTACTTTATATAGTGGGGCTGGGTTAGTCATTATCATAGTTAAGGTTTATTGAATACTTACCAGCATCAAGTTTTAATTCATTAAATGTTCCCAACAATTTTATAAAATAGATTCTATTATCCTCATTTTAAAAATAAGAAAACTGAGGTGTGTATAAAGGAAGTGATTTTCCCCAAGTCACATGATAGGAGTGGAAAGCCAGGGATAGAACTCAAATTTCACTCTGAAGCCCACACTCTGGTTCACCCTCTGTACCACTTTCCTACACATGGAAAGGTAATGAGCTCTGTAGAAAAGCAGTGAAAACAAGGATTAGGGATGGATGTTAACCAAGGCTAAAGATGTAATATTTACAAGGAGAACTTTGGATTTAGAGAGAGTAAATGAATGAGTTCTCTAAACAAAGGCTTTGCATACTCGTATATGTTTTTGTAAGCAGAGTCTTTTTTTTAAATTTTATTTTAATTTATTTTTTCAAATACATTTGTCTCTGCCTCCCCCCCCACCACTTTCCCTTGCCCCCTCCCTCCTTCCCTCCCTCAGCTCTTCCCCTTTGGTTTTGTCCATGAGTCCTTGCTATATATTCCTTGACTTTCCCTTTTCCTTCCTTTTCCCTGCCCCCCCTCCTTCCCTCTTGTCTCTGTTGATTTCTTTTCCTTTCAGTGTTGTTGGTCTTATTTTCCTTGCATCTTTGTATTGTTGGTTAGGTTCTGCTTATAGGTGAGATCATATGGTATTTGTCTTTCGCCCCCTGGCTTATTTCGCTTAACATAATGCTCTCCAGTTCCATCCATGCTGTCATGAAGTTTAGTAGTTCTTTTCCTCTTTCTGCTGCGTAGTATTCCATTGTGTATATGTACCATAATTTTTTGATCCAATCATCTACTGATGGGCATTTAGGTTGCTTCCAACACTTGGCTATTGTAAATTGTGCTGCTATGAACATTGGGGTGCATACGTTCTTTTGCATTGGTGTTTTGGTGTTCTTAGGGTATAGTCCCAGCAGGGGAATCACTGGATCAAAAGTGTAAGCAGAGTCTTAAGGTTCCATGCTGAGGTGAGAAAGCATATTTGACCTGAAGCTATGGGAAAGGAGGAGGGGTCTTTCCAGAGACCTGAGAAGCTTGCTGAGCTTGGTATGAGCAAAGGGTAGATATAGACTTAAACTATAAGACTGGCTCTTGAAGCATCTATGAGGTGATCTCTTTTCAACAGCTTTGATTTTGTATAATTTGTACTATGGACTTATTTATCTTTGTAATAAACATCATCACAGAGAGGGTATTCTCAGCTCTCATTTCCAGAAAGAACCCACAGGGGAGCTTTGTAAATGTTCTGCCACTTTGTAAATGTTCTGTCCTACCTAAAGAGATTCTAGATGGTGTGAGGTAGGACCAGGTAGTGGTGCCTTAAAGAATCTCAAAGTGACTTCAACTGGAGAGGGAAGATGCTTCAGATGACACGATGGGTTTGAAGTTCCAAGAAGAAGGGCACAAAAAGGGATCTGAGAACTCAGGACTCTGTTTCATCTTTGTACTTCTTCTTAAGTACTGGAGGGTGCTTCTTTCTCTGGACTTTCCCTAGTGTTCTCTGAGCCTTCAGCCATTCACCAAGTACCAGTTTCATGATTACAACCACATCCTCATGCCACTGCACTCACTGAGTGTTGCCACATCCCAGATGAGCAGAGCCAGAGTTTCTCATTCTTGGCTAAAATTTCTCCTAGAGATAAGTCTAACAGCAACTTCCAGCAAGCCAGTTCTAGAGACAATGACTCCTCATCCCGGCAGCCTCTCCAGGGCTGTGAGTAGGCTCATCAGAGCAGGCAGTGTGCTGAGTGGACACACACACCAAGAGGATGTATCTGTTCAGCATTGTTTTTGCATAGCATTGAGCTGGTCAGCGCTTTCCAAATTCTGGTGGCATAAGAATTACTGAGGTTGGGAACTGGATGACAAGTTTAAAAAGTGCTCAGCCCAAGGATCTGAGACCTGGCCTTTCCACAACTTCCCCATACAACAGAAACATTTCACTTGGAGAAATACAGAGTTAAATTCTCTGTGTGATGGAAAGAAGCATACATTTTCAATCCTGTTCTTAAGAGAAGTTCAGGATCATTGAGATGAGTTCTATACTCATATAAAAGTAATGCCCACAGGATAAGATAATGCATGTGAAGCAACTTAGGGTACAAATTTTAAATGACCATAAAAATGGAAAGGGATACTCAGCCTTTGAGCTAAGTGAGGGGTAAAAGAAAGAAGAGAGAGACTGACATGGGCACTATGTGCTGTGGGAAAACTTCATGGAGGAGGCAAGTACTTGAACCAGGAGTAAGGTTGTTGGGGAGAGAGGAAGAAATGCCAAGTGAGATGGAAGGGTGTGGGCAACAATGGAGAGATAGCTCAGAGCTCACCCAACCTACTGGGAACAGTGACTATGCCTCCTGACCAGAACATGGGTTCATTTGGGAAAGCAGGGAGGAGATGGCGGGACTGAACCACAGGAGGCCAGACAGAAAAACAACACTCATTAGTGCTCCTGAAAAATGAGTTCATCTGTGTACTACAGCCTCTCTGTTATTAATTTCAGCATACTGTGATGAACTTATGAAAACACCAAGGATGAACTTATGAAAACACCAAGGAGCATCCACCAGAACACTGGGGACATAGCACCTTGGCACTGATAGGGATAAGACAGAATTTTTAGCCTTAGATATTAAGGTAGGGCAATGTATTGTAAGACCCTGATACTCTTATGGATGCTCAGACTTCAAATGGTGGAATTTCTTTGAACATATGATCCAATATTATCATCTGCATGCTTATAATACTGGTATAAATTTGATTGTGAGAAAAACCACAGTTTGCAGTTCACCAAATGACATCTCAGATCCTGTCTGATCATCAGTATTTCACACTGCAATAATTCCATGATCCACTTAGAATTCATTCTTTCTGTAAGTATTTTACCTTCAGTCACAGTTCTTCCAGTATCATCCAGGAAACAAGGGAAGGAGAGCGTGAGTTCTTTAAATAAAGAGAGCAGTCACATGTACCTTAAATACCAACCATTTTGTTAAAATAGAAATTCCTACAGGGTAGCAACTTAATTTCTCATTTTGATAAATTTATTGTCCAATACCCAATTTGGTTAGTCAGTACCCACACTCTACCAACTTTGAACTGTAAAGACTTAGGAAAACTTTCAATTATTAACAAACTTTTAAAAAGGTGGAAAAAGTTTATATCAGGTAATACTTCAACATCCTGTTTCAAACAATTAGTCTGAAGTTGACATAGGACTATGAGATTGGTTTTACTTTAATTAAAAGCTATTTGGAGTTTTCTCACATTTACTCATTGCAGAGCTTGCCCTAGGGTAGCAATATTTTAAGACTTTATTGTTCCTCTTTCTTATAAAATCTGTTTACATAATTAACTGCCCATGAGATTTAATTAGGGTTTTTTCTTTAGTCTTTTTTTTTGTTTGTTTGTTTTTTGGTTTTTGTTGTGGTTTTTTTTTTTTGCCTAGGAGAGATTTTTAGCAGAAACTAATGTTCCTTTCAACATTGTCAAAGAAAAAAATAGTTAAAAATACTCAAATAGAGGTTAAATACTTTATTCAATTCACTATATAAAGAAGCCCCTCAAATTTAACTCCTTAAGCTGAAGTTAGGTTTAGAATTTTTATGGGGCAGAGAGAAGAGGGGGGTCCATGACTGTGCTCTTGCCCTAGGTTGTAGTTGTCTTTATCTGCAACTGCTCCTAAACTTGTAGTTGAAACTGTTGGAAGATGATGCCACTTTTCATGTCCTTATCTTGAAATGGTTGATGCAATCACATTTTAGCAGTCCTCAGAGAAATTCTTTTAAAAGCTATCTTTGTAAGCCATGTGTGGGAGGGACCAATACAAATTTTTTTTTTTAAAAAAAGGAGAAATATCAGAGAGAGAAAAAAGGAAAGAAAGTTTAAGTATGGAAAACTGGAATCAGTTTTAATTTTTTTAAACATAGAAACATAGGCAAAAAAAATAATAAAAAAAGTGGTAGATCTGTTTTGTATATATTGTAAGAGCTTTTAATGGAAAAACATTTGTATCGATTATAGAAATAAAAATCTAAGAAATATACAAGAACATGAACAAATAAGGAAAACAAATGTGACAGAAAATTGAATATTCTAAAACAACCTTTAGAATTACAATAGTAATGTGTGCTCATTGGGAAAAGTCTAAATCATTGAGAATATATATGACAGAGAATAAGAGAGAGAATATATAAAGAAAGATATACTCACTTTTATGTATAGGTTATTTGCAAATCAGTTATTTATTGTTCAGGTTGTGTTTACTTATGGTAAACCTACAACAGAAAATTTCTGTTAACTAGAACACCTTATTTTTAGGTAGATAGGTAGGTAGATACCAACCATTATGCAAGCATTTTTTTAAAATGTTAAAATATGCCCTGGCCATGTAGCTCACTTGGTTAAGGCATTGTCCTGAGGCACCAAGGTTGCAGGTTTGATCCCCAGTCAGGGCACATACAAGAGTCAATCAAGGAATGAATAAATAAGTGGAACAACAAATTCTCTCCCCCTCTCTTCTCTCTCCTCTCTTCTCTTCTCTTCTTTCTCTTCTCCTCTCCTCACCTCTCCTCTCTTCTCTCTCTTCCCTCTCTCTCTTTCTCTCTCTCTTCCCCCTTCCTTTCTCTCTGGAAAAAAAATACTTTTTTAAATGTTAAAAAGAGATATAAAATGCACTAGACTCATCTTCTTCCCATAATCAAAGAGAAACTAGACAACATATACAAAACAACTGTTTGCAAACATTGGACACTTGGAGGTGTAGGTTTATGATGCCTGAGCACAGAAAGCAAGCAAGATAAGCTCTATGGTGATTTCCCCCCACAATTACTACAAGCTTCTTCAGAGGACCCATGTTTGCTTAGAGTTAAATCCCCAAGAAGCTTCTATGGGCAGCTCAAATTATTGTTAGCTTACACCTTCAAACACAATTTATCCTTGAGCATCTATGCCTCCTCGGAACATGACTTACACAAATTAGGCTTCTCTGCTCCTTTGCTAAGGGCTACTTTTATTACTGGGTACTAACCTGAGTCAAAGTCTATATGAAACTAGTCAATGCTAATTATCACTGATTGATTCATTCAGCTTCTTTTGTTTTATGAAACTCCTGAATACTCAGCATGGAATTCCTTACAGAGAGCCTTCAGACCCCTGGGGTGGCACCAAACTCCTTTCCAGGGAAAGCAGTCTGAGAATAGAAATGACTGAGCACCATGCGAGTCTGACATTGGGAAACTCTCCCTCTTGATTGAACTATGCCACTCTCAGCAAGACTCCTCCCTTCTAAGCCTGCACTCAGACTCTAAGAAAGAGCTGCATCTCCTCCACTTCTTGTCTTTCTATTTCTTCTCTCCATTCATTCCCCCAATTTATTTCAATTAAAGGATCTAAGATTTCAATGAGAAGATTATTAAAAGACGTTTCCTCTAGAGGATGTTTTGTCCAAAAACAATCTTTTTACCTTAGTTGGTAAGAATATATTTCTCGGCTTCAAAATAAGATATAAAATCTGCCTAGATTTTTATCAACCCCACTCCATACTCTTACATTTTAGTTAGTGAATTCTTATTTAATTGAAGAATATGCCTCCCTGTATCACTATGAGAGGCTTGGTTCATAAAGAGCTATATGAGTTCTTAAGAAGAAACTGTAAAATTAAAAGTGTGGTGTCCAAATTCATACCCATTAGGATCACTTCTATCAAAAAAATAAAAATAACAAGTATTAGCAATGATGTGGAGAAATTGAAATGCTCGTTCACTGATGGTGAGAATATAAAATGGTACAGCCACTGCGGGAAACAATGTGGTGGTTCCTCAAAAACTTAAAAATAGAATTACCATACAATTACATGATTCTACTTCTGGGTATGCGGCCAAAATTAAAAGCAGGGTCTTAAAGAGATATTTGTACACTGATATTCATAGCAGCATTATTCACAAGTTAAAAGGTAGAAGTGTTTATCTGTGGAAAATGGATGTAAAATGTGATATATACATACAGTGTATATTCAGCCTTAAAGAGCCTTAAAGACAAAAAGACAAATACTGTATAATTCCATTTACATGTGGTACCTAGAGTAGTCAATTTCATTGAGGCAGAAAGTAGAATGGTGGCTTCCATGGGCTGAGGGGAGTGGATAATGGGGAGTTACTATTTAATGGGTACAGTTTCAGTGTGGGAAGATGAAAAAGTTTCGGAAGTGGGTGGTGGGGATAACTTCACAACAATGCTACTATAGTTAATACCACTAAACTGTACACTTGAAAAATTAAGATGACAAATTTTATGCTATATGTATTTTACCAATATTAAATTTTCCTATAATGTGTTGTTATTTTCAGTATTATGTAATTCTTGCAAATGGTTGGGTTTCTGTATTACTAGAGACCAAGCAGATGTGATCACGAGTGACTCCGTAAACAAGTGGATGTTTTATGAATTTTCCAACATGTACAAGTAAAAAAAAATGCCCTGCCAATTCATAATCACCATGTGTTGTATGATGTTATGAGTGCTTTGTAGAGAGAGAGAAAAATGTGAAGCAAATACTCCATGGGAGGCATAGAGATGTTGAAAATGAGCTCAGGGAGTCCCATTAGAGCTGAGAGTCAGTGGTGTGCTTGGGCCTATGAAGGGGGAATAACCACCATGATGTAATGAAAGACACTTGCAGCTGTGATGTCCTCTTTTATCAAAAAGTATATAATGGATTTTTATGTTTAGTAATTAGAATAAAGTACAGTTGTAAGATCTTTGAGGAATCATCAGGTTGCACCATATTTTGTTATATTGGATATTTCAATGTCTTATTGTTTCTTAATTACAATTTTGCATTCTCATTTTGAAACAAAGTTTTATTTCTTATTTATATACATTTATGTATTGATCCTTCCAGAAGGTAGAGTTGAAGATTCTTATTGACAGCTCAAAGAGAACAAAAGTAATTATCTGCTATATAAGATGCAAGTAGATTTCAGTCAAAGTGTTCTTGTGGTGCTGTTATACTCATATTCTGTGTTCTTATTTCTGAGACCAAGAGCACAAAAGTCATGGATGTTGGGGTTCAGATGGCAATGTTTTTCTAAATATTCTATAAATGCTCTTGTGTATCCACAGTTCCTTCTCATTCCTTCTTTCTCCTTTTGTTTCTCAAAAGCAGAAACTTTGACATCCCTTAGTCTCTACTCCTACTGTACCAATAATCACCTACTATAACTTAATGGTATAAACTTAGTCTTTGTGCTTTTAACTCAAGTAGCTAAGATTGCATTTAAATTCTGCTATATACTAGACACTGCCATCAAGGCAAAATGATGACACATATTCTTTTCTGAAGGAATTACAATGAAACTTGACAGAGAAACAAGCACATAAACTAACAATAATAGAATTTCTGGAGAAGCAGGAGGCCAGAAATTTCTGAGCCAGTTTCTGACTTTCCCTCCCCAGTCCAGCCTCACAACCTGGCAACATCTCACCAATCCTTCAGGGTTTCTCTTTTCTCTTATTTACTTACCTGTTCTTTTTGAATTGTCTCAATATCCAGCATTCTTCTTCCCTACTACCCTACCCAGCATGCATCCCACCTATAGACAAAAAGAGTTTCTGTAACATCATGCTTTCACCAAACTAGCATATCACATCATTATAGTTAGATCAAGAGTGATTTCCTGGAGGACAGGTACTATGATATTACTTTTCTGTGTATTGTCAATATTGAGAAAAAAATCCTGGATTATAGGAGTCTACAATAATAAGTAAATTAAAAACAGTTAGATATTGCATAGCATCTTAGAATTGAAGTGCCCGAAAAAATGTGAAATTTTAAGTACAAACTTCCCAGCTTACCTAGCAATTCTTTCTGTAGTATTTAGATTCTTTGAAAAAAAGAGAAAGAGACCATTTGCAATAGCATGGATGGATATAGAGAGTATTATGCTAAGTTAAATAGGTCAGGCAGAGAAAGACAAATACCACATGATTTCAATTATATGTGGAATCTAGAAAGTAAAGGAAAAAGCAAAATAGAAACATAAATATAGAGGGGAGAGGGGTTAGGTTAAAAAGGTGAAAGAATTAAGAACTACAAATTGGTAGTCACATAAAAGTCCCAGGGATGTAATGTACAGCATGGGGAATATAGTCAATAGCACTGTAATAACTATGTTCAGTGCTATATGAGTACTTGAAATATCAGGGGGACCACTTTGTAAAGTACAATATATGATTGTCTAACCACTATGCTATACACCTGAAACTAACAGAAAATAATATTGAATGTAAACTGTAATTTAAAAATAAAATTAAAAGATAAAAGAGAAAGGAAGAAATCTCGGGCCTTACAATATTTGCATAGCCCTATTAGAAAAAATTTCATATAGAGTACAGTAATCTTTCATTTAATAGCTTCCACCCATGCTTGTATGTTCATGTACTGGTAGTATAAAAATTAACATTGATTCCTCGGTGTTCTGGTGGAACTGCACAAAGGCAGTTTGAAATAAGCTATGATATCAACTGTAAGGTATAAAATGTGGATGTGATACAGTCTTTTATGAAGCACAGAGTTTACAAACAGCTGTGGAAACTACTAACTTTCTGATGAGTCAATACAGGTGTTTTTAAACTAACAATTGATTAGGTATTTATAGAGTATGCACCAGGTGTGGAGTAAAAAGAGTAAGGACTTGGTAGATGAAACATGCTGCTTAGATTAATCCAAAGACCATTCAGCTCAGCTGATGCTAAATCTGAAAGCTTTTGGCTCCATATACTTTATACCAGAAATTTACATTTTAATCTAGGATTGCAAAACAATATTCAGAATGTTCTGCCATGCTGAGACATAACTGTTGTTATCAGGGACTTTTTTCCTTTCTAATACTAACTACAAAAAAAAATTATCTCCTTGGACCTAGAAGAAAAGACCTATAATAAGAGTGAGTTCTAGTATATTTTATTTTTTCTAATAAATTAAAGAAAATTTAATTTCTATGTAGCTTTAAAATTTGTGTTCAGAAACTCACCCCAGTATTATACTTGCCTTGTGATAGAAAATAATACTAAAGTTGAAAGGTTTTATGAGTGAGGGACATTTGGTCTTGGAAGATCTTATATCTCAATCAAGAAAGGTTACATATAAAAGGAAAAAAGTCAAAGGACGTTTACATATAAAAGTTACAAATGATAAAAAGATATGAGGCTCACTTAACATATAAAAGTTTTATTCATTTAGTAGAATTCTTTCTTAGAGGAATTTATATAAAACAAATTTCTAAAAGAATCATATTTTACATAATTTCCCATTATATAATTACAAACACTCTGTTTATATAGTAGAAGGAACATTAAACATTTCAGAATTTAAGAAGGCTTATAAAAGCATACTTCAAAGTAAAACAACCAAATTTCCCATAAATAAAATCAGGCAGATAGAGTATATCTAACAGAAACTCTAGTATACAGTATCTGGTTTTTATGGCTGAATCATAGAACTGTTTCCAATTTCAACACTTGCCCAATAATGTCACTAACTGAATAGCTATACTGAATCCTATTTAAAAAAGTGCTAATTTATCTGTATTTAAGACCATGTTACTACTTACCTGATATTTCAATACAGCACAGTTTAAATAAAGCTGACTGGCAATTAAAATGTAAATTTTTAATAGGTGTGTGAGGATTTGGTATTAGCTAGATTTTAACCAATATAAAGATCATCTGGCTAATGTTGGCATCATATATATACACACATATGATATTAAAAATGTATGTGTTTTATATAAATACATACATTATTTAAAGATGTAGTTATATGTACAGAAGAGTATTAAAATATCTAGAATAAGATCAACTAACCTAGGAAGAGCATGTGAATGTACTAAAAACAAGATTTTTTTTTTGTTAGGGACACAGATATTCATGATATCTTTTGAATATTTCTCTTTATTTTTAAACAGGTTGTTTGGTATCAAATCAGTAATTCAAACAGACTGTTCCAGCACGTGGAAGATCGTGGCAAACCCAGAGCTGTCGTGGCACCACCATGCCAACCCCATTCTCCTGCTAGTGATGTACTACACCCTGGCAACTCTGATCCGCATCTGGCTACAGGAACCTCTCGTAAGGAGAATAAGGGTTTTGTGATCTTGCCTGCAAAATAACCTGGGAACTCCAGGTGAAATGGTTCATTCCCATTAACTGCTCACTAATCAACACTGTATTCCCAAATAACTATAGTGTTCTATTTATAGTGATTTTTTGATTCTACAAAGAGTACTAAGTACACATACTATCAGAAGAAAGACTAGGTTTCCTTTGATGTCAACACATGCTGCTAAAAGAATGGTAGGTGATGAAGAAAATGAGAGTCATTTTAATTGAGCACATACTAAGTGCCAGGCCATATGCTAGACTGTTTATATGCATTGTCTCTGTCAACCCACCACCATTTAACTCTGAAGAGCAGGTTTTGTGCCCATCTTAGAGATGAGGAAAAAGAGGGTAGAGTGGTAAAGTGATCTGAAATCACACACTGACTGAACAGTAGAAATCATTCAAACTAATGTCTGACAGCAAAGATAGGGTCTCAGCGACTATACTATACCCTGTTATCACAGTGACTGGGGATTTCCAAATTTCTTAGACCTCTTGCCTCTAACCACTGGTGGCAAGATAGAACCTAAATATTTGTAAGCAGCTCAGCTGTTTTGATGGTTAAAACATGTTTTGAAGGAGAAAATCTCTTTAATTAAACATTGCTTATTTGTACTTGTGCAGTATCAACAGTGACGTTATACATTATCCGAGGGAAAATCTATTTAGGAAATGTTGAACTGCTTTTCAGACGTTGGCTTTATCATGTTTTCAATCAGTGTGTGTATGTTAATGGGCAATAGATAGTAGAAAAAAGTTAATTTTAAAAGTGCTACTTAATGTAACTGTTTCCTCTTTTCCCAAATACCATGGGTTTTGTGCAGTTTTTTACAAACCTTGGATTTACTAGGCTGTCTTTCAACTGTTTGTGTGTTTTGTAGAAGTTAGACATTTTTATAGTAGATAAAAATTTTACCTAAAAAAACTCAGTGATAAGGCAGTTTATTGGTACATGAGGGAAACAAGTATTGGGTTGGCCAAATAGTCCATTTAGTTTTTTCTGTAGAATAAAAGACACATTTTTCACTTTCACCAATAACTTTATTGATTTGGATATTTTGAGTGGTAGAACATTGATTGTTCTCAATTAAGATCTCAATTTGATCACTATTGACTTCGATTGGTCTACCCGACCATGGAGCATTGTCCATTGAGAAATCTCCAGCACGAATCTTTGCAAACCACTTTTGACATGCTCAATCAGTCACAGCCTCTTCTCCATACACTGCACAAGTTGGTGTTTGTGTTTCAGTTGTGTTTTTACCTTTCTTGAAATAATAAATTATAATATGCCAAAAATGTCGCTTATTTTCTCCCATCTTTGATATTAAAATGGCTACACAAAAGTTTACCAATTTTGATGTTTTTTTAATGCACACTGTCACAATACAATTTAACAAAATTGTTTCTAGTGAAGTTAAAGACATCCAATTGCTACTAGAGGCATCTCATGGGAGAAAAACAAATGAACTTTTTGGCCAACCCAATAGTACAGACAGAGTTGTCACACCTTTCATCCACCACCTGCCAGGGGAGGAGTCTACATGTTAAAAGCAACTTCTAATGAGCACAGCTGGGCTGAAATCCCTATGATCCAGTCACACTCTTAGGTGGGGGTCCTCATTGCTTACTTTGTTCTTTTCTGTCTTCACACCCACAGATTAATCCACTTATTTATTCATTCAGTTAGTCAATCAGTCAGTCAGTCAACAAACATGTATGGAGAGCCAGTGGTCTCAGACACTAACCTGGGGGTTGAGTTGAGAGCAGCAACCGATAGACAAGACCCCCACTCACAGGAACTATACATTCTACGAGAGAAAAAGAGTCCAATGAAGTAAATAGGATCTGAGTCAGATAGTATAATGACACTTGGTAAGATGCATGTGTCCATCCACACCTGGCAAGAATTCCACCTAAGACATGGGGGTCTGTCCTATCTTTCCTCCCATGTGAAATCTCCCAGGGGATGAGGGCCGCAGAGGCCATCAGTGTGCACAGGGCTCTTGTATATCACCTGTCTTTGGGGCCCACTGATGACAGTTACACAGTAACAAAATGCTTTGTAAAGCACTACGTAATCATAAAGAATCTAAATTATTACCTGTTACATGTTTATCCAATTCCCTTCTAAAATTTAAGTGTGCCTGTAAAATCATTTAAAATGTTTATTGTATTTGTTTCCACCACAAAACCACATATGAATATGGATATCTCTACATGCAAGAGTAAAAACATGTACAAAAGAAATTGAAATATATTATAGGAACTACTTCTGAACAATGTTTTACTTTAAAGTATTTGAGTTAACAAGAGTTCTTAGTGTCCTTAGCTTTCTCTGACATCTCAGGCAGACTTGCAGAATAGCAGGCCACTATGGCTGTCATGTTATCACAAGGTGAAAACTGTTACAGCCCCTCAGTCTCCTGAGACATTGGGCTTCCATAGCTGCAGGGTATCTGGGCACAAAGGAAGGCAGCTAGGAAGATAATCTAAGTCACAGCCCACACAGTTAATAGCAGTATTACAAATCACAGTGGCTCTCTGGGAAGCTCTTTACCTGCCCTTCCATTCTAAATGATATCTTTGCTGGGTAGAGCAATCTTGGCTGTAGTCCCTGCTTCCCATGACTTAGAATATTTCTTGCCAGTCCCTTCTAGCCTGCAAAGTTTCTTTTGAGAAATCAGCTGACAGTCTTATGGGAACTCCCCTATAGGAAACTAACTTCTTTTCTCTTGCTGCTTTAAAGATTCTCTCTTTATCTTTAATCTTTGGAATTTTAATTATGATGCATCTTGGAGTGGGCCTCTTTGCTTTCACCTTGTTTGTGCTTCCTGGACTTGCATATCTCTTTTCCTTCACCAAATTAGGGAAGTTTTCTGTCATTATTTTTTTCAAATAGATTTTCAATTCCTTGCTCTTTCTCTTCTATTTCTGGCACCTGTATGATGCAAATGTGAAACTAAAGGAGTTCATTATCACCAAATCATTATTATATAAAATGTTAAAGGGACTTATGTAAGAAAAAGAAGATAACTGTGAACAATAAAATGACAATAAATATCTATCAACAATTGAATCTAAAAAACAAACTAAGCCAACAAGAACAGACACAGAATCATGGATACAAAGAGTATTTTGATGGTTGTCAGATTGGGCAGGGGGGGCGTGTTGTGGGAGAATGGATGAAGAGGTAAGGGGATTAAGAAGTACAAATAAGTAGTTACAGAATAGCCATGGGGATGTAAAGTAGAGCATAGGAAATGGAGAACCCAAAGAACTTACATGCATGACCCATGGACATGAACAATGGTATGGGGATAGCCTGAGGGAATGGGGGGTGCTGGGGGGAGGGGAGCAAAGGAGGGAAAATTGAAACAATTTTAATTGCATAATCAATAAAATATAATTAAAAAACACAAATTCTAAAAAAAAATCACAGTAGCTGGAGGGGCATGGCTCATTGAGGCAATGATGGAAGACAGGTAACCTGATTATATTATAGTTTCATATGATCTAGAACTTTTCATGAAAAATGCCAGCCAACAAATGTTAGTTCTGAGGTAAAAGTCTACAGTACATGTTTGAAAAAGAAAGAGAACCAGGTGTTCAGTCTTAAATGTAATACATGAACTCCTACCTGGCGAGTGTGAATCCCCATCCAGGATGTCTGAGTGTCTCTGTGGGTGCTGGGTGCTGGCACACTGCACCGCAGGAACTGGGTCGTAGGACTCCGCCCCTCCCTCTGCTCCAGTATCAGTGGTATGTTAACGTCCTTTCTATTGGGCCATCTTTGTTGCGAAACCAAACTAACTTCTCAAATGCATTCTGTTCCTTATACCCTCTTTTCATCGTCTCTCCCAGACCAATTGTCTAATTTAAGCCAATGTCTTATTAGACAAGGCTACAGTTTTGTGCATAAGATATAGTCTTACTTAATATTGTGAGTAAGCTCTAGATGATTCTGCCTTTAATAAACTTCTTAATTAAAGATTGTCCATGGCTGGATTACATAGTTAACTGTGCACTTTTCTATGAAAGCTCTTCCTCTAAGAACTATTTGCATAGCTGCTTCCTAGTGTTTAGAATCCACATAGAGAAGCTGGATATTTAACATTAGAGCAGATTCCTGTAATTTATGGGGTTTAACAGCAATCAGGAACATTTAATATTGTTGAGCTTAGCACTTAAAGGACAGCAATTTTTGTCATTTTTAAAGTATCTTGATAATATCTCATATATTGTATATACTAATTTAAAAAGTAATTATACTGAAGCAAAGATGAAAAATTTCACTGATCACCCAGGTTGTTGAGGGAACTGCTCTGGGAGACAGGGCTGGTCCTGTGGGTTATTCTGTGTCTCAGGTGCAGGATGAGAGGAACAAGGAAGAGGACAGAGCCCTGGCTTGTAGCCCCATCCAAATAACAGCTGAGAGGAGGCGGAGCCTGTGGTATGCAACCCATTACCCAACCGACGAGAGAAAAGTAAGGAACTAAAAAAGGAATTGTTATTTCCCACTTTATTGTGCTATTTTCATACTACATTGCTGAATATGAGGTATATAATATCATATGCAAACTCAAATTGTTCAGTTTATAGAAATGGTTTGACTTTGAAGTCTTTGTACCAGAGAGTTTTGTTCAACATGGGGACCCAGTGCTTCCAAATAATATACTATGGCTCCATCATACCCTAGGAGACACTGTTTTGTATTTCAGTACTTTCTAGTGAAGTTTCTTAACCCCAAAGAGAAAGAATGTTCTTAGTTTTTTTTAAAAAAAAGGATTTAAAACAAACAAATAACAAAATAATCTGTTAGCACTGGGTGGTAACAGTCTCAGTGTTGAATACATTGCAGAAAATGCTTTTACTCTGCCAGGTAGCTAGCCACAATAATAACTCAAAAAACTACTTAGAGAAGATCAGAACAATCTATATGAATACAATCAAGTGTCTCTTACTACTCTGAAGCAACAGTATCGATTGACAAGGAAAAGTGAGTCACAATTGGGTAATTCATATAACATTTTGATCACATAGTAACCATTTTGAATTCAAACACTGCTATAGACTTGTTAAAATGACCCATTTACAATGTTCTAAAGACAAATAATCTTGTATGTCTTAGATCGGTCAGCATTTTGCTTCACAGCATGTTAGAGAATTGAGGAGTCAATTCTCTGATTTATCTGGTGGCAGCTGAGGTTTTCTAAGATACATGGTCTTATTCTAAGCATGGCAGTCCTGTGCTGAGAGTGGGTGGAACAATGAATGCGCGTCTTATGAAGCTGACAGCAGTGTGGAGCAGATGAGGTACCCTGAGATGTCTGAGGATTTCCAGGGGCCCTTTTCTCTCTCATTACACCATGTTTCAGATGCTGTTGCCCATTGCACTAAATGATGACATCAACAAAGGATAGCACAGCAGTTTCCAAAGTGAGATCTATGCACCTCTAGGAATTCCTGAGGCCATTACAGCAATCCACAAGCACAAAACTACCTTTGTAATAATTGGGAAACTATTTACCTTTTGCTGTGCTAACATTTTCTCTGATGGTGCAAAAGTACAAACCAAGGCAGTGGCCCAAACCCCTGCAGCTGTGATCAACTCTTTGTGACCACACACTCACAGGAAACAAAGTAAAAAGGCCAGTTCCACTCAAGTATATCCTTGATGAACTAGAAATAGTTAGTTATTAATTTTCTTTTTTTATTTGCTTGTAAAATTTTTTAAAATTAATTAATTTATTTTTTCAAATACATTTGTCTCTGCCCCCCCCCACCACTTTCCCTTGCCCCCTCCCTCCCTCCCTCCCTCCCTCCCTCAACTCTTCCCCTCTGGTTTTGTCCATGAGTCCTTGCTATATGTTCCTTGACTTTCCCCTTCCCTTCCTTTTCCCCCGCCCCCCTCCCTCCTTCCCTCTTGTCTCTGTTGGTTTCTTTTCCTTTCATCTCAACCATAGAACATGTCTTTTTAATACTCTATATGACAAATAGGAAGTCTGCACAAAGTGCCACATACTAAAGTATGACAACTGTGTTGATGGAAAACACTTGACCAGTCATTGAAAGTGTAGGCTCTTTTCTACAGAACACCAGGTCTGCTTGAAAGAGCAGCTGATAGACAGTTTGTGGTTACTCAGGTGTAGGTATTTGGCAGGCACTTACTGGCAAATAACTGAAGGAGCCAGTCTTTTCAAGGCATCAACTCACACCATTTGTTGCTAATGCTAAAATTTGAACTTTTGAATGAAAATTCAAATATTGGAAAACTTGGGAAAGCTTGAAAACTTCCCAATACTTAAGGACTCTATGACTCACTGAAGCAAATCACCAACACATGATATTACAATGTGTGGGTGAAAGATCCATGAAAGGTACAAGATATAGGCTTACCTTGCTTTATTACACTTCATAGATGTGGGGATTTTTGTTTTTTTGTTTTTTGTTTTTACAAAATGAAGGGAAGACCCTCCACCAGCAAAAAAGATGATGACTTGCTTTATGTCAATACTTGCTTCATTGCAGTGGTCTGAAACCAGACCTACAATATCTCCAAGGTGTGCCTGTATAGGTTTGATGAAACAGACTGTAGAAAGTTCTTTATCTGGTTCCATATTTCCCATTGCAGCTAACCTTCAAGTTTCTACCACTTGCTGTGTTTGGTGTAGTAGCAAAAAAAACTATCCACAATTATCTGAATAGACTATTAAAATACTTCTTCCTTTTCCAACTGCTTATCGCAGTGAACCAGATTTTCTTCACATACTTCAACCAAAACAATATATCATAACAGATTGAATGCAGAAACAGATATAAGAATCCAGCTGCTTTCTTTTAAGTCAGACTTTAAAAAGATACACAAAGCCTAAAACAATGCTACTCTTTTCACTGCACTTTTTAAATACAGCTATTTGAATAAAACTTGTGTTACCTTATAATGGCTATTTAATTTTTAATGAATTAAATATTATTAAGTACCTCAATTTTAAAAATAGGACCCACATAAATAAAAATACTTTGGGACCCTCAGTAATTTTTAAGAATTAAATTAGTCCTGATAAAAATCTGAGGAATCCTTTTGTATTGACACAGAAAATGCTTATTATGGGGGGATTGATGCCAAACCATCTGGCATCAATATAGTTAAAAAATATAGTCATATAATAATTACTTTGTTGTTCTCAGCATGAAAACCTTAAAATAAATTAAACCACAAAATAAATTAACTTTTCTTTATTATGAAACTTATATTTCTTGAAAAGTGAACACTCGGAATTCTTCAGATGTCTCAGAGGGTTCTAGGAATATAAAATCAACCAGTTTAATCTATTAGAACAAAACACTTGAAAACTATAATCAACTTTTGTAGTAATATAGTTTATCACTGCTTATTTGTTGTTATAATGAAAAGTTAACATCAGCTCTGGCCAAGTAGTTCAGTGGGTTAAAGCATCATCCTCATACACCAAGGCTGTGGTTTTGACCCCTGGTCAGGGCTCATACAAGAATAACCAATAAATGCATAAAAAATGGAGCAAAAAAATGGATGCTTCTCTCTTTCTCCATGTCCCTTCTTTCTTCTTTCTAAAAATCAATAAGTAAAAATTCCTTTTAAAAATTTTGTATGAAAAAGTTAACATCAGAAACTAGAGAATGGTTTTAATAAATAGCAATATCCTATTCAATTATTTGTCGCTTTATATTTTGCATGGCAATGTTAACATACTAGCATTGAGCTACTTTAAGAGAATGGATACAGGTATGGTAAAATATATATATATTTAAATATATATATATATAAAAACATTACAGTGCTTTTGGCTTATATATTAACATGCTGTCCTGCATTGCTTTTTGCAGCTTTTATCCATGACCCAAGATGACTACAAACCATCTGATGTTAGTATATCCTTAGAATTATTATTTGTGTATGCATAAGTAATGTAAAAGTAATATAAATGTTATTATCTCCTTTGAGTATATTTTAATGATCTATAAAAATTTTGTAAGTTTTTAAATTATTATTTTGTAAAAATTATGTCTGGTTTTTTGCTATTAAAACACTGACTCATATGAGCTCAAGTATAATCATACAGAGTGGATTTAAATTTTTTAAAAAGCCATGTTGGAAGGTTTTCTAAAAGCATTTTTCTCTGAAGATATACCTATTACATAATTTGAATAGGAACCCTTACACATCCATGGACACAGAGACATATGTACATGTGCATGTGGATGTTTATATGTATATTTTTTAAACTTTAAAGCCAGAAAAAAACACCAAGAAATTGCACTTAGCATGTGATGTTCTGCAGTAAGGGAATTACAAGCTGGCAGCACCAGGTAGAGATGCCCAGATTGGATGCCATCTAAGCTGAGATCTGCTGCATTAGTCCTGTGCAGAACCATGGGCTATGGAGCAGGACATTGAAGGCCCAGTGTGGTGATGATCCTGGGCAGGGCCTAGTAAAGGTCTGGAGTTCCTTGCAGCTGGAGGATGAGCTGGGAGGACAGCCATGAGGCCAGAGGTTAGCAATATCAGACCAGGTATGAAGCCTCAGCCAGCCTTTCCAGAGTTCACACTTTTTACTGAGAACAGAGGGTGCATCACATAGTTTTTAGCATAGTGGGGACATGATCAGATTTATATTGCATTGTGATCTCTCTGTGGAGGATAGATTTAGGTTTGGAGGGGAAATAGACATGATTTCATCTTGCTAAAGTGGATATAGACTAAGTGGTTCAACTATCAGTTCTTCACTGTTGTTACGTGTTAGCATAAGGGAAGGAGGGAGTGTGTCCATATGGAAAAGACAGCATCAGTAGGTGTGCCTTTGTTCCTCACTCCCCACAGGGTCTCCTGGTGACTGTGAATGGAAATCCTGTGGACTACCACACCATCCACCCCAGCCTTCCCATAGAGAATGGCCCCGCCAAAGCTGAGCTGTACTCCACCCCGCGGTACCGGTGGGAGCCCTCCGGTGACTCCACAGGTAAGGAGCCAACTCTACAGGGTGCGGTCATATTCAGGGCTTTAGCTTCTTTCAGGCACAGACCCAGCCTGGCAGCTCTGTCTTTTGTTCATTGTTCACTGGATTTGGTTCTTTTTTCTTTTCTTTTCTTTTTTTTTCTAGTAAGTGTTGTCTTCCATGGTCTATTTAATTAAGTTCATTTCCTTAACTTCTCCCTATACTCTGCCCCAACATATTGCTGTGTATGTTCTATCCTTGTCTATGAAATAAAAGGCATAATCAGGGCAGAGTTTGAAAAATAAAAGGTAAAAAATGATTTTAAGGATGTCAACTTGTATATATGTATGTTTTCATCTTTCCATAATTTGATCATGTAATCATGGTCAATAATTTTACCAGTTAATGGATGAATGTTTTCAGAAAGAGTTCCTTTTGTCTATTAAAAAGAGCAGAGAGTTAAAACTTGTACACAGCCTTTTCCCCCTTCTTTTTTCCCCCAGGTTATTATGTTGAGGGAAAGCAGACTTTACTGGAGATGACAAATCGGTAGCTTACGATGGAGGAGATCTTATCCTCAGACTTGGTTTTTTGGCCTACACAGCATTTTCTTTTAAAAAGTTAAATAGTAACCAATATTTTTAAAGCTTCAGCTTTAACCTAGAAATGGAAATTTCTGTAATCCCTTGAAGAATATAAATATCTGGCAACCTAGTCCCTCATTTCTGCAAGGATGCAGTTGACTTGACCACTGTTGCCATTGCCCCATTGGAGACCAGCCAATCACCAATTCATAAAGACAGAATTAGCTAAGTTTACTATGGAGGGTTGGAAGGTCAGGAAGCAGAATGCATGCAGGTAGCAGCAAAGTAGCTACAAAATTATAGTGGATTTTTCTCTCTATTTTTATGGAATTAAAGCTAGAGTTGTTATACATTAAATTACATTTAGTTAACAACTAGCAACCATCCAATCTGTATTATTGGTACATTGAGCCAACTATCATGTCCTTTTTTCCATAATTCTTTATCAGGATTATTCTAATGCACTGTTCTTTGTAGTTATTTTTAAGTATTTCCTGCAGTTGCCTCTGACAGCACATCTATTTAGCAATATGTATGGTTAGTCACATTAGCCCACACTCCTCAGTAATGTCAGATCAAGTTCATTCCCCCATCTCAACCTGATCCCCCCCACACATATCCAGCCCCACTTGGCACCTGCTCTCTCTACAGAGTACCAGATTCTACTGGCTAGTTGCCCATTTCTGCTTCCTACATGCATATGTTTCAATTTGCAACTTGGGCTTAAATGAAGGCTTTCACTTACTGAATGTCTCAGGAAATACACTACATTCCAAAGTGTGGTCTTTAGACTTTTGGCATTGGAATCACAAAGGGCAGGTCCAAAAACCCGCATTTGTGACTTCTAAAGTTTGAGACGTTCAGGTGACAGCCAATATCCTTTTATTTACATATCACTTAACATGAAAAGGAACAGAATTTTGACTGTTGACAAAGCAAACCCACATAATACTGAAATCATAAATTGAATTTTCAAAAGTAAAACAAAACTGAAAAGGTATTTTTATTTGAATTTTTATATGCAAAAAAAATGTTATCACCAGAGAAACAGAATGCCAGTAATTGTAAAATTCATCACATTAAGTTTTTCACCACTGTCTCTGCTCCGTGGACTTCCCAATAAACCCCAGGCTCACCCCTCCCCAGCACTGGGGGGGCAGTGACAGGCAGTGGACTTCTGCAGGAAGAAATATCAGTACCTCCCTGAGATGCTCACTTCTAAGCTTAATGACTAGTGGTTTTTCTGTGGTTTATGCTTCCTCTTCATGGTGCTAAGCAACTCCCTAAATGGGATGCAACCTGTTTGCATGTAGTCTACTTTAATTTAAGACAAAACAACATTTTACTCACTGTGTAATTCATTGTTTCTTCTGTGAAATCAAAATAACTTTTCTGACAACTATAGGAGGATCTTGAGGAGAAACCCTTCACACCAATGCCAGTACTTCCCTATTGCTTGTCTCTTTAACTCAGCATCTTCCCCCCAAACTTTCTCTTGCTTTTACCTGATACTTTCATCCTCTGTATGACTTTTCCACCTTAGCATTACTTGAAAGGAAACTGGGCTACCATGTTCTCTGGCAAAGTGGTTCATTGTTTGGTTGATTGGTTGGTTGGTTTGCTTTCTGTATCCATACTCAATACTCCATATGCTCTTTATATTAGTTTTCCATTACTCAGTAGCAAACTTAGTAGACAAAGAAGACACATCATATGAATAGTAGGAGTTCCTAACCTGCAAACTCAAAGGAAAAAACAAACAGAATAAATACTAAAAACTATAATTCAAGAAAACTTTCTTGAATCAAAAAATAAAATTAAAATTGTATACTGAAAGAGAACACTACATATTGACCTGACCATATTGATCTTGACCAAGACATATTCTAGTAAAATCACTGTACTTTAAAGAAAAATAAACAGGAGGTGGGTAACTGGGCCAAGAAATTCCTTTAATGAACAAAGAACTTAAGATTCTCATCAGATTATGTTTAAAACAACACTTTATGGTAGAAGAAAATGGAGCTGCATATTTAAGATACTCAAGGAAAGAAAACAATACCAAGGATTTTATATCCATCAAAACTGACTTTCAAATACAAGGGGCACAAATTGTTAACAACATATAAGAATTCAGAGAATATTGTTTTCATTAACCTTCTCTGAAAAACCTATTAGAAATGAGCTTCAGATGACACCAACAAAAAATGAATAAAGAGATATCAAAAAAAAACTTAGTGGTTTAAAATAACAGTGCCCCACAGTTCTTGTGGGTAAGGAATCAGCTGTGACTAGGCTGGTGTTCTCTGGCTCAGGGTCTCTCCCGACACTGAAGTCCAGCTGCTGACCAAGTCTGCAGTCCCGTCCGAGGGCTTGCCTTGGGATGGCCTGCTTCTATGACCACTCACATGGCTATCGGCTGGTCTCAATCCTTTGCTGACTGCTGGCCAGAGACATCAGTTCCTTGCCACCAGGGCTGTCCTTAGGGCAGTTTACAACATGGCAGCTGGCTGCTCTCAGGACGAGTGAGAGAATGAGAGAAAGGGCTCAAGGCGAAAGCCTCAGTAATTTTAAACTCAATCTTGGAAGTAATGTTTCATCCCATCTCAAGTATTCTGTTCTTTAGAAGCCCATCAAAGGCCTCCCATCCCACATTTGAGAGAGAGATGCACAGGACACGAATACCAGGAGGTGGGATCATTGGCAATGATCTCAGAAGCTTCCCTGCACAGTCTCTTAAATTGAAATTTTCTTCCTGTAATTTCTGAGCACCAGGTCCCTCTTATCAAGCAGATTTTAGTGATTCTGTTTGAATTCTAAGGGCTTTGTTAATTGGAAATAATCTCTGAAGTCTTAAATAAAAGACCATGCTAAAGCCATACATGAACTGCATGGCTTGAGACATTTATAGAGAATTTATATATTTGCATAAAAATATAAAATATTTGTCTATCTAGAAAAGAAAGAAGAAGAAGAAGAAGAGGAGGAGAAAGAAGAATTTGAAGAGGAAAGGAACCATGAGGAAAAAACAAGTGTGAAAGTTCATGCCATGGTCTCTGTGTTCCAGTTCATTATGAAACAAAGTTACATCTGTGCCCTTATTGCTATGATGGTACGTATGAGAGGCCACAGTGCGTGTGCTGGAGAAATGGCAGGCTTAGTCCCACTGGATGGAAGCTCCACCATCCTCTCCTGAACAGCAGACGTTTAATAATCTTCCCAATGTCTTGACAGAGAATGTTTGTTTATATTAATTTTTCATGGGATTTTTCTATTATATCAATAGATTTCAAAATTGGGTCCTCTTCTACTCAGCCTACTTTTAAACATTAATACATTCCTCCAGATTAGCCTATCAAGTCAGACTGTCCCCTATTTTGGCAATTTAAAAAGACATATTTGGTAGTTTTTCTAAGTGATAGTGAAGGTATTCAAGATCAACATAAATTGCTTTTATTTCTTTCAGTGAGAATTATATTCACATCTTATCTCAGATATGAGTGAGACTTTTTTTTGTATCTTAGCTGTAATAAACTTTACCAACATGAGCATCAAGTAACCAGAGTTGCCAAGAGCTTTTTCCATTGTGAGCACTCAGTATATGCGTATTTCTACTCCCCTCTAGATACATCCTCCATCTCCAGTATCACAGCTTCAAAAGCATTCTTTTGGCTTCTACATAGATGATAGCAGAAAGTCTAATTTCTACCCTTCCTAAAATCAAACCTTCAGGGAAATATAATTTGTTTTTGAGAGACTTAACACTTACTGAACACAAAATTCTTCCAAATTATGTGGTCAATGGTGAGATCTCATGGACATCTCTGATGATGAAAAATGAAAATTCTGTAACTCTAGGAGGGAAAATACCTAAACACAGTTTCTCCAGGCACTGATTCAATTTGTTTCCCAACTTCAGCATTTAGTAAGGACCACTGTAGTTATCTAAGAGAGGATTCGGAGACAGAAAGCTCCATGAAATTAAAGATGGTTCTTTTAGCAATTGCAAATTATATTCTCTAAATAATATTAATTCTGTGCTCTTTGGGTACTTTTTTATATTTTCTATACTTCAATCTCTACAGCAAAATTTTGATTTTAACATATCAAACAGATAAATGCAACTTAACATCTAATTCTTAAATCAAAAAAGTATATACTTCTTTTCCTCTCTTTATAAAAATAAGCCAGTTAACCTTAGTCCCTTTTAGTAAAATAAATAGGGCTTTAACATTTTTTAAATACACATTTTGTAGGAAAAAAAAACTGTTATAAAAACAACGTAGAGCAGATCCTTCATTAAAGATGTGCTCTTACCTGGTGTGATTTCTGTTGCTTTAGTGGAGCCACACTATTAATGTTCTAGAAGTGCCTGCCTCCCATCGCAGCTCCCTACTGAAGCAGAAATTTAATCGCAGACAGAAAGAAAAGTTGTGAGGAGCCAGGTCTGTTAGAACAATACATGTATTTATTCAAAAATACAAAATACAAAAATGCTAAGCTCTCAGGAAATCCAGACACGTAATATAGGGAGCAACATAATGCAGAGTCTATTCCCAACTTCTACAACGGAGAGGCAAATGTAACTTAGGCATTAAAGTGGCAAGAAGTTTAAAAAAATCTTCATCACTTGTCTTTCCCCCTCTTTTACCCTCACCTTCCCAAATAAGAATAGTGTGCAGAGGGGAGAGAGGCAGAAAATCTGCTGGAATTATAATATCTATGGAGCTTAGTTTTCTGGGTCACACACACAAAAAAAATGGTAGTCATTTGCATTTCATACTGGCATAAATGCATTAAATATGTTAGTTAATGCAGATGCATTAAATGTTACCCAAATTTTGATAAACACTAATTCCAAATACAATATTTTCATTAAAATAATTCAGACTTGATCATAGTTGTCAGTCACTAATTTTAATAAAAGAAACTTTAATTTTCAGTTTATACTTACATATTTTAACCAATGATTTTAAGTAATTTAGGACAAATTTGCAAATTGCTGAGGGAAAATATTTGTTTATTCTCTGCTGACTTCTTTTATCTAAATACTTAACCTTCTGTCCACAAGCAAAACAGACTTGTAAAACATTTCAGACTTTAAAAATAACTTGATAATTAATGATATTCAGGAATATGATTTATTATAGTTAGCCTCAAACATACTTAGAAAATGTTTTTAAAGGTCTTCACAAAAATTTTGTATCAGAGATTATGGTAAAACATGCTAGATTTCCTGAAGTTAATATTTGTGAACCTCATTTACAGATTGTTCTGGTAGCTGCCCTTTGAGTTGTATTTCTGATTGTAAAGTGAAGGGGTTAAGAAGTACAATTAGTAGTTACAGAACAGTCATGGATGTAAAGTACAGCATAAGGAATATTGTCCATATATGGTGCCACGTGAGTTCAAGACTTAATGGGAGGAATCACTTCATAAGTTATATGAATGTCTAACCATTATGCTGTATACCTGAAAGTAAAATATATTGAATGTTTACTATAACTAAAAATAAGAAAGCTTAATGTGAATGGAAGATGTATCATTTGTCCAAATGGTGTGAGGGCTCTTTAGTCCTATCCCTTACAGGACAGAAACTGAGGGTGGTTTTTAAATTAACTGGCCTTATTGTTTGGGGTGTGCAGAAGCCTAATATATGACTTCCTTACATACATTTCCTAATTTCTATCATGTGTCTCTTCTTGGATCATTTAAGAATGATCTCTGAAGCGCAATGAGTATGTTTACCCTGGTGATTGCCATAGTTCTCATTTCTGAGCCCAGCTGTGGGCCACACTCAGCACTCTTAAATAACTGCTGACTCCAAGCTACTTTGGTGAAAAGAGTTGCTTTCAATACTGCAAAGTAAGGTAGAGATGAAGACCTTTGGGGCTAGAAGGAAAAGAACATGGAATAAAGACCCTCTTGGCTTTAACGCCATTCCCTACAAGAAGTTCAAAAGCAATGTTCTTCTCAGCAAAATCAACCTTTCCCCTTTCTTCCCTCCCTATGCCACTGGTTGAGATCTCTCTCCATGCTTTCAGCACAATTCTCCCCTCTCCCTAGTTTCAAAGTTATTGACTTTTTCTTTATATATAACATTTAAGTTACCAGAGTGGGGGACTATACCTTATATTGACCATTGTTTTTTCTCTTCCTTCCTCCCTTGAGGCTTGGAGCATCACTTATCACAGCTGGTTGACTTTTGTGCTATTGATTTGGTCATGCGCTCTTTGGATGATTCGCAACAGAAGAAAATACGCTATGATTAGTTCCCCTTTCATGGTTGTCTATGCAAATCTATTGCTGGTATTACAGTATATATGGAGCTTTGAACTTCCAGAAATTAAAAAGGTCCCAGGATTTTTAGAAAAGAAAGAGCCAGGAGAACTTGCCTCAAAGGTAAGTGAATAGGAAAACAAGAAAACAAAATATTGTAATTACAAAAATCATAATAATCATATCTAAGCAAAAAATTTCAAAAATAGATTCCAAATACTCACTGCTTTACAAAAATGAATAGATATGAAACTATAAGAAATCATATTACTTCCAAGTTATCTATAATTTAAACATGGACAAATAGTACACCACACTTTTAGATTTTATTTAAAAATGACAATGTTTTCCACTCAAAGAAAAAATATAGTATGTTATTTTTAGTATAATTTACAGTATAGTAGAAATTAGAGGAGAAAATAGGAAAATAAAATGTAAAATATATCAAAGTATCAGAGGTCTGACATTAATTTGCAAATCAGGCTCAACGCATTGCTGTTACAGAATCTTGATCTTTAGTTAAAACATTTTTTTCTCCAATTATGTCCTTAAAAAGATTTTTAGCAGCAAAAGTTAAATATGACACCCTTCTCTCTCCTCTACTGATTATATAATATGCTTTCATCTGCAGTTAGAAAGTTCATAATCTTTCACTACCCATTATTTTCATGGCCCATTTGAATAGTTTTTACTTCAGAAGATTAGGTGCCCCAACTTTTTTGTTCTGTGAACAGAGTAACACACTCTAAATACATATCTCCTTAGTGTTGATGACATTATGTTAAGACAGTAAATCAATCACATGTAATTACAAATGAGCCTTGAAAATCCCTCTCCAGCCAGAGAATTGCTCTCTTGAAAAAGACATACATTTACATCACATGAAATCCACCTTTTTTTTTTTTTTTACATATTACCAGACACCTCATAACAAAGGCAATCAGCATAAATGGGGTATTGAGTAGACTACACTGAGGACTGGTTTTTGTAACAGATTTTTTGGTGAAGGCTGCTGGGGTAAAGGAAAAAATCCTAACAGGTGAATTCTAATGGCAGAAGTAGATCATAATCCCTTGTGTTCATGGACCATGACAAATTCATTAATTCATTTATTCATTCATATAGAACTCTCATACCTACCCTACTGGCACCTTCTTTCCCAAACCTTACTCCATGCCCAAGTCCCACATAATGCTCTCACAAGTCATCTTTATCTGAAGCTCTTTTTTTTAATTCTCTCCCTCTCTGTCTTTCCCCTTAAACACACACACACAAAACACAAACACACAAACTGATAAGTTAGTCTTTTATTATAAGGAAAGGTCAAAACCTTATCCTTTTGTTATCAGAGTAAATGGATTCTTTAGCAGTGTCGTTGGAAAAGAATGTCAAGGATACTCATATAGGATGAGTTTTAAGCAATAGTGGCAAGACTTCTTAGAGTGACAGGCAGAGCAGGCAGACAGGGTAGGGGTTGCATGGACTCAGAAAAGGAAGTTAAGAGGCAAAAGGCGGGTCCTCTGCCACTGCTCATTGGTCCCTGGGTTGCAAGTCTCCTGGGGACCCTTAGAATTTAAGAGAAAAGAAGGTAAAAATTACATGCCTGAGAGAAGGAAGAGCACAGAAGGGCACAGACATGCTTCAAGGAGGGCGCAGCAGGGTACTTTGTCTAGCTTCCATATATTTCCTTCAGTCCTGGAAGGAGAAGGCTTTCCTTCAAACCACCCAATCTCTTTCCTAGGTTTTCCCAGGCATTGTCTTCCTGCTGTTATGGTCACCATTTTGGCTTCTTCTGCACATACACTTTAGTAAAAGAAATTCCCCCTCATGTTTTCTCTCTCCCCTTGTTTAATCTGGTGGAATGATGCTGGTTGTTCCTCCTCCTCTTGTGGCTGTTCCTTTCATTCCCTCCTCTTTTGTTAATTATCTAACTAACTGCCTACTCTAGCACTTTGTGTGAATCCATTACAACCTGACTCAAAATATTGGTGAGACTTCTAAAAATGCATGTCACCTAACTAGTTGAACTACCTCCTATCTAATATAAAATTAACATTTCTTTGGTGGAGGGAGACATTAGGAAAATAAATTTATTACTTGTAGAAAATGTTATTGTAAGAAAACTAAGATCTGCACTTATATTTTAATGTACCCATGAGCTCAAAAAATATGCAAGGCTTTGTCATAGATAATAACACTTACAAGATCATAAAATTTGTATCACAGCAACATTGGTCAAAGCACATTATTAAACATACACTGTTACCAGAGTACTAGATGCATCATTATGATAGAAAATGAGAGAAAGAAAGAATATGGCCTAGGTCCTCAAAGGTCTGAACACCTTTGGTGGAGCCAGACTCAGCTACTTTGTAGCATTCTTCAGCTTCTAGAGTATCTCATGCCTGGCTCCACCAAACTATGTCAGCTACCACTTTCAAAACCTGGCTTTTTACTCACCTTTCCTAGGAAAGGTGTCCCATCGGTTCCCAGTTATTCCTACGCTCTTTGCATGTGCATTAGAGAAACAGATTTATTTCCCAACTTGAAGTTATATAGTTCAATTTGTTGTGATTTCACTGTCTTAAGTATGTTTGCTTACCAGGACTTATTGGCACTGGTTTATATTGAAGGTAAATGATAAGTGCATATTATGGATAGCTAAGTGGGCAGTTATTCAAAGTGAAAATGATCCACTCATTTGCCTATTTATTTTTTCATTTCTTGGCAAATATTTATTTAAATCCTACTATGAATGAACCACAATGAGATACCACAATAACTAGTGTTAATGAGGAAGTAGAGAAATTGGAACTATTATATACTGCTGGTGGAAATGTAAAATGCTGCAGGCACTTTGGAAAATAGTTTAGCAAATGTTAAACATAGAATTACCATACCACCAAGTGATTCCACTCTCAGGTATATATACCCAAGAAAGCTGAAAACCTATGTCCACACAAAAACTTGAACTTGACCAATATAACCCCAATAAATACAATAAGATTTTTTCAAATCACAAAGCAATTTATTTAAATCAATAGCTCTGGCATTGCAACAGATGCTATTTAATACACACAGTTGATGATTTTAATTAGCTAATCCTAACTGAAGTGCATTGGTCATATATTATGGGCAGATATGTTATTACTAATAGATTAGATATGAAGACTTTTTATCTTTATAGATAATGTGGCCAAGGGTAATGTCAAACTCTATCTTCTCAATACAATTGAGAGTATGTAGTCTAAAAAAACCCAAACTTGTACTTTAATCCTCATAACAGTATTATTCATACTGACCACAAAAAAATAGTAACAACTTAAATGTCCATTAACCGATGAACCGATAAGTAAAATGCTGTCTATTCATACACTCAAATATTATTTGGTAATAAAATAGAATGAAGTACCAGTACATGCTTCAACATGGATAAACCTTTAAAACATTAAGTAAGAAAAGTTGCTTACAAAGGAACATACATGTAATTGCATTTCTATAAAATGGTTAGATAAGGCAATCTATAGAAGACAGATAGTAAACTAGTGGTGAGCTTGGCTGAGGTGGTAAGAAAAGAGGGTGGCTGCTATGGGACTTTTTTGGGGGTGATGAAAATATTCTAAAACTGATTGTAGTGATGGCTTTACAACTCTGGGAATATACCAAAAACCATTAAATTGTACACTTTAAATGGGTGAATTTAATGGTATGTGAATTATAACTCCCTAGAGCTAACACAAAAAGCTATTACGTGCCAGACTCTCTATTTCCTGAAGAACAAAGCCCTAAAATCATAAGTTTTTCTTTCCTAGCCCTCAAGAAAACATTAATTTACAAATATTTATATACACATCACATACAACAATTCTTCCTTCAGCTTTGAGAGATGAGTGAGAATATTAAGTATATTTTCTAGGAGGAAATGTTGTTTGTCCTATCTGCAGAATTCTTCAAAATAAAAAAATTGCAGAGTTAATGAGTTTTATGGAAGTATGTCTTCCTATTACAACAGTGCTCGTGTCACAGTCAGGACAAGAAATTAAGGACTAGCACCTCAAGGAACCAATTGCAAAAGTTGGTTTTTGATCCAAATGAAAGTAATTTGGATTGTCCAATGCATCTTCCCCAGGGCCTTGCACAGTGCTGAATGCACCCCTGGAACTCAATGTACATGCTAGTACCCTCAGGAAAGGGGATTTAAAAGCCTGTGACTTTCAGCTGAAATATGTGGGTGCTTGACTCTGCCTCAAATAAAGGTTTACTGAGTGAGCTCCACTGAAATGTGGAGAAAACTTGTTGAAATGTATCTACATTTAAAATAGTAGCTTAATTCTTGTTTTGCTAATTCTCTACTTTCAGATACTTTTCACCATTACTTTTTGGCTACTGCTGAGGCAGCACCTTACAGAGCAAAAAGCACTTCGGGAAAAGGAAGCTCTTTTATCTGAGGTCAAAGTTGAAACTCAGGAAATTGAAGAAAAAGGTAAATTAGTGTGTACACTGCATGACTGGAGATTTTTTTGTACTCAGCAAAATTACAGAGAAAGAGCACCTGAAGTACATCAGAAAAGCTACTATATTCAGAGTAGATGGAAGCTGAACATTTAAAGTACATGTGAGCATTCGCAAGGAGTTGTTGAAAATATTGTGTCATTTGATCTCCACAAAAGTGATTCCCATGTAAGGGAAGGATGAAGGGCCTCCAAGAAGTTAAATGATTTCTCTCAGGTACACTGTACGAACCACCAAACAATCAGAACTCAAAATTGAAATAGTAGTTTTGATTTGTGTCATTGCTGCCTATTTATTTTCCTAGATCCTGCCATACTTAAAGCTATCATGGATATTGGAAATGAAATAGGTGTTATAAAAAGATGAGTATATACTATTACCAAATTTATTTCTTTTAAAATGTATCAAGGGAAAGTTACAAAAATTGACCATGATTAGTTATAAATGCTGCCTTGTTTGCTAGAATAGTCTAAAATCTTTCAAATCATATAGTAACATACAAAACACATGCTTCTGTAGCCCTCATATAACACCTGATCAAAGTGTGATTTTTGGTCAGGGAACCAGCAAGGAATAACAATCTTTTATTTTGAAGATGACGAACAAGATATACAAGTGGAAGGAGAGGCTGAAGAGAAGAAAGATGAAGAGGAAGAAAAGGAAGAGAAGCAAGAGACTAAGAAAGAGGAGGAGGAGGAGGAAGTGGAAGAAGATGATGACCAGGACATCATGAAAGTACTGGGCAATTTGGTGGTGGCCATGTTCATTAAGTACTGGATCTACGTCTGTGGAGGAATGTTCTTCTTTGTCAGCTTCGAGGGTAAAATTGTGATGTACAAAATCATCTACATGGTGCTGTTTCTGTTTTGTGTGGCCTTGTATCAGGTGGGTAAACAATTGTCCTCTATTTTTTAATCTTTACACCCATCCCAGAAATATATGTGGGCTTCCTTTGATGATGTTCTAAATTACTATAATCCCATGAACATATCATTTAAGTGATATGCATTACATATTAAGAATTTTAAAATGGAAAGTGACTATCTTCAGGTTGTTCATTATTTTTAAATTTTAGTTTCTTAAAAACTGAAAAAAGTTCATGAATTTTTCAAAAAGTTTTTATTAACAAAAACAGCCTGTATAATTATATTAATTTTAATACTTATTTAAGAACAGTGGCTAAATAATCTAACATACTAGATGATACCCAATTCACTTGTGTTTTAGACTCTGGAATCAGAAAAGTGTGATGATATGTATACCTATATATGTGTAATGCTTCAATTGCTTTAGTGTTTCATTAATTAGAATTTGTAAAATATTATTTTATAATTATTTAGCCTTTCCACAAATTCAGTTTCAACTGATGATAAAAGTTTTAACTCAATGGTAGAAACAAGTGCAACAATAAAATATTCTTGCAGACAATGAACAAAATACACCAGGCAACTATAATAAACAAGAGTATATTACATGTGGAGATAAAAACATCTCAACTTAAATCAATAAAGTTTTGAAATACTTTTAAAAATTCAGGGAGGTGTTCTCTAATGAATATCCACAGGTTTATGATAAAGAGAGATGTCTTCTCTATATGTTGGTTTCACATTTTTAATCATATATTACCACTTTGAATTTCAAAACTGAAGCAATTTTCTCCTAGCAATAAGCACAGTCACAGAAGCATCTACCATACCATTCCTTGAATGACTCCCAGAGACCAGAGCTTGTGATAAGAGCCTTATAAACATTTTAACCTTTAACAACTCTCAAAGTAGGTACTTACAGAGGAGGGAACTGAAGCTCAGCCTGGCCCAGCAACTTGCCCAAAGGCACAGTTAGGAACTTCAGGTATTACTGGGATTCAGGCCAGATCCATTCAACTATATGAAAAACAGAACCTCAAAATCTAAAATTAAATAGATTTTATGTTTAAGTATTTGTAAATATCACCATCTGTCTCAGTTGAATAAACCAGATATTTTTGTGATTTTTCCTACAACCAATTATTTTCATGTTTATTTTTTTAATGTCTGATTCACAGGTACACTATGAATGGTGGAGGAGAATTCTAAAATATTTTTGGATGTCTGTGGTTATTTACACAATGCTGGTGCTTATCTTTATATATACATATCAGTTTGAAAACTTCCCAGGCCTGTGGCAAAATATGACTGGATTGAAAAAAGAAAAGTAAGCAATTTTGGTTTACGGTAGGATGTAAACATGACAAAAAGGATGAAGACTTAAATGCATATTGTTAAAAGCATTTTAATGGAAGATTTTAGTAAAACATGATGTCATCAAAGATTTATGTCTCAGTCATTTTGTGTCCTCTATGTCTCTCCATGACCTTGGTACATAGTAAAGACTCTGTGAATATTGACTGAAAAACAAATTGACCACAAGTGAATTTTCAGTTCCAATTTAATGAAATGACATTTTCTAACTTCAATTTCATGTGAAACACACCTGCTTAGTACTTAACCATTCATGTTTTCTGCGTTCCAAGTTGGAGCTCAGTTCTTCATTTCATCAGGAGGTTCATGGACTCATAATATAAAGCAGAAGCTTCTCCTAATTTATGTACCTTGTGCTAAGATTTTAAAGAGTGGTTGATGCCACGGAAATTAAATTTATTTAAGTCCTTATAGATAGTGATGATGAAATAATTTTTCCTGTATATGTAATAGTATTCTATCCTCTCCTAATATGCATCTTTAAATTTCTGAAATTAGTTTAGAAATCCAGCCAGAATTGGGAATATGGTAAATATACTTTGGTGGCTAAGAGAAAAGATCAAAAGGAAAGGATCATGAAGTAGCTAGACTAACCCATATTTAACATTTATTCAACAAGTATTTATTGGATGCCCTCCATGTGCCAGATGCTATTCTGTGTCTGGGAACACAACATAAAACAAGACAGACAGAATCTAAGCCCTTGGAAGTTTATATTCTGGTAGAGGAGACAAACAACCACAAAAAAAAAGACAATGTACAAATAAATTAATTATAAATTGTAATGGGTCTGTGAAGGTAACAGCTGATGTGGTGAACAATAAGGTACACTAAACACAAATGGAGTGGTCAGGGCAGACTTCATTAAGGAGGTGTCATTTAAATTGCACCTAAAGGATAAGAAGGAGTTTGTCTTTAGAAAAATGTGTGAGTTGATATCTGAGATATGACAGAGCATCCCAGGCAAAGAGAACAAAGAAAAAGCTGTGAGGCAAAACAGAGCCTGGCTCATATGAGGAACCAAAGGAGCAAGGGGTGAAAATTGGAAGGAGAAAAGGTAGGAAAGTTCAGCCAGGCACCCAGGACATGCATGGCTTATTGGTAATAGTGGTTGGTATTTCATCCTTGGTGAAAATTTTTAAAGCACCCTTGAGTGGCTGAGAAAACATGGTGTGTCAGGAAGCAAGACGAGAAACAAGAAGATTGCTCAGTGAGCAATAGGAGTGGACCTGTGAGACATGATGGAGGCTTCACCTAGAATAGGCAGTGGTAGAGATGGGTAACAGAAGTGCACAGATTCAAGAAATGTGTAGGCAGTGAAGGAAAAGTGGATGAATGAGATGTGAAGGCCAAAAAAAAAAAAAAAAAAGTCCAGGAAGACATCCTGGCTTTGGAATTTGGAGTAGGCTGTTGTACCAGAGGAGACTTGAGCAGGGAGAGGATGTAGAAAATAGCTTGGCTGAGAAAAATAGGTAAATCAAGAAGACTGTTTTGAAAACACTAAATACAAAATAACTATAAAACAACCAATTTCTGGTATACACTTCAGTGTGAGGGTCCACAGAAAAAGCCTGAACTTTAAATGCACGTTTGAGTCATAGAGGTAAAGATGGTATTTAAATATCCAAGACAAAGTGAGGCTTCCCAGGAGAAAAGTAAGCTAGAGAAGAACTCAACACTGAGCCCTGGGGATATTTCAGCATTTGGAGGTGCAATAGAAAAGGAGGTAGTGACAGAAGAGGAAAACCAGGACAGTGTGGCAGTATGAAGACCAGGATTGTTTCATGAAGGACTAGAGGCAAAATTTTTAAAAAAAGAGAAAAGCAGCCACTGAATTTGGCAATACCAAGGTAGTTAGTCATCACTGTGAAAGCAGGTAAATTGGACTGCTGGAAACAAAAGCCAAACTGGAACACAGGGGAGTAAGGGATACAATGAAAGGTGTACTTGGCCAAGCGAAAGACTGATGTAATTTATGAAGAGAATGTGTCATTTCTTAAGAAAGGTTCTTGCTTTTTGTTTTGTTCTGTGTTACAGGCTTGAGGATCTTGGCTTAAAACAGTTCACTGTGGCTGAACTATTCACTCGCATATTCATTCCAACATCCTTTCTGCTGGTGTGCATTTTACACCTACACTATTTCCATGATCGTTTTTTGGAGCTCACAGACCTAAATTCCATTCCCAGCAAGGAAGACAGCGCCATCTACAGGTGAGTGAGAGCAAGAAGCACATGCCTCTTGCTACTGGGAAGAAAAACTTAATTCTTCGCCTTCCTTTAGCCACCTTGCAATCAGCCAATAATCTTAAGAGTTTCAGCCTTAAACTTTCCATGAGTGAAAAAAAAAAAAATGTGGGATATTTGATGACTCTTTCTGAAACAACTGGTATTGGCTTTTGTGTGACCAATTAATGTAAAGTAACCATGATAGTCATTCAGAATAGATTCAGAGTAGCTGTTCAGAGTAAAATACTTTAGAGTTGGTGATTTATATTTTGTGTCAAGGCTGGTGATGTGTTTTAGGGAATTGCATAACCTAACTAACTCAAAGGATGAGCTTTCTATTGTGATGACAACCAGTGAGGAAGTGATTGTGAGTGAGAGCATACTAAGAGATTATGGGCAGAATTTGTTGTTTTCAACTCAATAAATATAAAATGTTTACAAGTAATAGAGAGGTATTGCTCTTCCTGCCCATTGGTGTTGAAACCGCAATGGATTATCGCAAATCCCTCAATTGTTGTATTACAGGAAAATTACCATAGTTCTTCTAATGAATGGTAATACTGATTTTCTTCTCTGTTACATAGTTTATGATTCAGTTTTTGGAAAAACATTTGGTCAGTAACTAAGGAAGCCAAGGACTGTATTAAAGAACACAGATGCCACAGCTGAAAATTCCCCTTAATTCTTTTTCAAGGGAAAAAATGAGTACATCAAAAGAAGATGAAGTATAGTATTTCATCATGCACGAACTCAATTTTCTGCTGCAGTAGCAGCTGAAATTATGAATAACTCCAAAACACTTTTGTTTGATGATGAAAATATTTTATATTTTTATTCTATTTACTTATGACCAGCAGATTATTTTCCTTGCTGCATTTTGCTGAATCTAAGGTTACATTTAGTGTACATTCTGAGCATACTCCAAATGACTATCAGTGTGTCAATGACCTCCAACCATTAGAACCAAGAGGCATCAGCCAGAATATATTTCTTATCGTATCTTGCCACCATAAATAATCAAGCTCAGATAAAACCTGTCACCTCCCAATGCCCCAGGAAGAGAAGGGTGTAGATAGGTTAAGTGGCTGCCTTCAATGATAATCAATCATTCAGAAACATAAGGAGTGATCATTTGGTGGGGTATATAAATGTCTAGTCATTGTGTTGTAATACCTGAAACTAATATAATATTGTTTCAACTGTAAGTGAACAATAACTTTAAAAAATAAAGTAAAACTATAGGAGAAATAGAAGTATGGAGACCCCTCGAGAGGCAAACTTATTGGCAAGAGAAATAACTCCAAGATTAAGTTTATAAAAACAATGCCTGCATAGATAAGTGAGTTGTCAATAATTGAAAAATTATTATTTAATATTCTTTTGGCATGCTTGCAATACCTGTAGATAAAACTAGTATTTGATATTTAACTTTGATAATGCAACATGCTTTTTTTAATTACAAACCATCATTTTTTTCAAAAAGTCCTATTCAATAATCAGAATAATGTTAGTCAATGGAGTAGGTTTGAAATGTCTGCAAAAGAAATGTAATTATTACTAATTGCTAATGATACTTCTTTAATTTTTTCTTTTAAATGCCTTTTTTTTGCATCTTTATTTTTTTCTTCTTAAATGTTTCTCCAGTATGTAGAAGCATTTGCTTGCCATTGTCTTTTGTTATCATATGTCTGAATCCTCTTTCACACAATCAAATAGAAATTTGTCACAATTTTTCCAGAAAGATACAGATTTTCAGGACCATAGTGTTATAGGAGACAATACAACTTAGCAAAGATTTTACAAGCCTAAGAAATTACAATTTTTGAGATGGAGAGTATGTGAAAACAGACTTTCCTTTAAGTGTGTATTATGTTGGCCAAAAGCCTGTATGGTTTTTTTTTTTTCCTTAAAAGACACATTTTTTATTTTCACCAATAACCTTATTAATTTGGATATTTTAAGTGTGTCTACTCTCCTGTGTAGTAAAACATTGACTGTTCTCAGTTAATGTCTTGATTTGAGTGCTATCAACATCAGCTGGTCTCCCCAACCATGGAGCATCATCCAACAAGAAATATCCAGCACAAAACTTCATGCTTTATTATGCTTTGTAAAGCATGGTAAGGGTTGGATTTCATTTAGTTTGGAGGCAGTGGAAATCTTCTGAAGGGTTTCAAGAGAGGAGGGACATGGTTTTAACACTTTCCCAAGAGGCCTGTGGATTGCAGGGTGAAAGCCAGAAGTGGGGCAGAGAGGCCAACAAAATCGGCTGAGAAAGAATGGTGGCTTGGGGCAGGGTGGGAACCACTTTTGACACATTCAATCAGTCACAGCACCTTCACCATATACTGTACAAATCTTTTCTTGCGTTTCAGTTGTGTTTTTATCTTTCTTGAGGTAAAATACATGTATTTTACTACATGTCATGTATTTTCCTTCATCTTCAATACTAAAATGCCTACACAAAAATTCACCAATTTTAGTAAGTTTTTTTTTTAAAAAAAGCATGTTGATATGACAGCTCTTATGATACAATCTAACAAATATTTTTTGAATGAAATTAAAGACAAGTAAGAGCTATTAGAGCCATCTTATGAAAAAAAAACAACTTTTTGGCCAACCCAATACATTAAAATTCATTTGTGGTTTGATTAAAAAAAAGTAAAAATACAATGTTTTATAATATTTCAAGTTACTGAATCACAAAACTTTTCCAAATAATATGTACGAAGCCCCATGTCTTGAAAATAAATAAAAACTAATAAGAGAAAGCCAATTAATTAAATATAGCATTCCATTAAGGTGTTTTCATGTCTAGGCTAATAACAGAAATATTGAATAAAATCTTAGGCAGTATTAGAAAGTCTAAGAGTCTTTTGGATGGAATGAAAATTAGTTTTCTGGAACTAATGAAGACCAGGAGTGATATCATTAGCATTAACAGCAGTTCTCCAAACAAGTTACCCAATATCTATCAGTATCATTGGGAGAGTTTGGAGCATTTCCAGGTCAGATCATGGCTCAGAGAATAGCATCATATAGCTAGCAGCTACCAAGTCATATGAGGGATATCACTTCAACATTTCTTTAAAATAAAAAAAAATCAAATAAAATATTATTTAATCATATAGGTTCTGGGGGAACTACAGACAGCTTCATATCAAGATGCATTTTCCCTATTTCCTTAGCTGTTACATTTACAATCCTTACTCTCCCCACTATAGCAAGAAAAGGAATACTTAAATGATCGATAGCAGTTTGAAGTCACTGCTTATCTTCCTCACAGCTTTGGTTTATCACTAAGCACTCCATTAACAGTTAATTTTCCAATAAAATTTAAAGGATGAGAAGAGAGTATATAGCCAGCTATTAAAGAGTTTAGGTACATGAGATTTCATTTTTAGTTCTGTGGGGGAAAAAAATCTTCTGGAACCTTAAGAAATTTGAAACACCTCAATTTAGTATTTTGGGATGTTGTACAAGAAGAGTTTAATATAAAAGTCCCCAAATTTTAACTTCAAACATATGATACATGGCCCATCTTTTTAGCAACTCTTTCCCACTGTCGTATTTTTCTTACTAATAATGTTTACCTCACTATATTTATATAGTGATTAGGACTCCAGATATGTGTATGTGTATGTGCGTGTGCACGTGTGTGTGTATAGAGTCCTAATCACTGTCAACATTGAAGTTGAAATGATGAAGAAAAAGAAATACCTTCAGAGTTGAGATTAACTGTCATGCTTTGCTTTCTCTCCCCTACCTTTTAGTAGATGCTTTAATACAAAGGACCCACAAATTGGGAATAATCAACTCATTGTGTTCCTTAATTGGTGCAAGCACTATTATTGCTGCAAAGATTCAACTGTTCTTGTCCTGTTTTGGCCATTGCATGTGTGTGCTATGTGTGTGCTGTGTGCATTGTACACTGCATAGGTAGTGTAGGGAAATGTCACGTGTCTGGAGAAAAATTATTGTTTCACCTTATCGAATTTGCAGTTAGCATTTTGTAAAAGTTTTATGATATACATAAGAAGAAAATATTACTATTTTTAAATTGGCATTCTCAGGGCTATCATTTCACTTATATATTTATAAAATATACAATATTATACTACAATTATAATTTTGATATAATACATATAATAATGTCCTAAATATTCATTACTTATTTAAATATCCATTGTTATAATTCATCTATAACTTATTTTAGAAAATATTGTGATGCATATAAAAATAAAATGACTTCTTTTAAATTTCTGTTTTAGAAAACTTTAGAGAACAATATGTTAATATGGTTACTTAGTAGGATTTTATTATTTTTAATTCTGGGAAAGGAGCAAGAATTAATCTTTAAGATTGTATTTTATTTGATACATGTATTCTGAAAATTTAAACATTACAAATTTTTAATAAAGCATGTAAGGTGGGAAGGGACAAGAGGAAAGGAGAGACTTGTATATTCAAGAATTTTTCCTAAATATCTCAAATATCATGTTGCTCCTGAATCTTGCTGTCCAGGCTGTTCTTCAGTGCATGAAACATGTGATGACGACACACCTGATGCTCTAAAGCTTACGAGACAACAGTCTACTTCGTTCATCTCTGTCTAACAATCTCCTCTTTCTCTCTCCACCTGTCTCCCCACTGCCACCGCATGCAACCTTGTGCTTCCACCTCTCACCTGGTAGCCATGCCAAAGTCAATGGGCGCGTATATCTAATAATAAATAGGTGGGTACTTCGATGTTTTCTCTCTTATTTTTGTTAACAGTGGTCTCTTGGTGTATTAAACACTTTACTGTTTTATAAATGAAAAATTATGTCATCAAATAGTAGATGATGGTCTTTGGATATGCTGTGGATGTATTTTGCAAATCAAACCATTTGATGTTTATACCAAATGGTGCCGCCAAGTGAATTCGGAGGTTAATGAGGGTCTTCAGCTGGTGCTCAGCCTTTTGTCTTGGTCCCAATGTATGCACCATTAATTTCATTCTTTGGTAGAATTAATTTAAGGCTTGCCTGAGAGCTCATCTTTCTCTTGAACACAAAATTGAGAGCTCAGCTCAAGAACCACCTCCTCTACAAACTTGCCCATAAGTGCCAACTTCCCAGCTAAATGTAATTGCCCTTCCTCTGAATTCCCATAGCCCTTTCTCATCTCTGCCTCCCAACATTTGCCTCCCAACACTTGCTTCCCAGCCCTCTAGCTGCCTGCTTGTCTTATCTCCCTGGCCAGAGATGTCGGCTCCTCAGGCCTGGAGTACTGTATAAATCACTAAGGTATCCACATGTCACCTACATTGGGGCCTTACCCACTAGTTGACCCTAAGTAGATATTTACTGAAGGAAGTGAAAATATTCACAAAAATATATGGTGAAAAGAAAATTAAAACATCAATTTCTGCAAATTTATCTCTACTTAAAAAATCAACATATTGAAGAATGATATTTTACATCACTAGATTTCACAATGTATCTGCACACTACAGAAGGCACAAACATGGGCACTGAGACATGGCCCTGTCTTAGATGCATGTCACCTAGCTGGGGAGATAAAAAATGCAAATGACCACACATAATAAAGTGTCACTATTGATAGTACTATGTATGTATTTGTCCTCAAGTGCCCCAAGAGTATAGAGTAAAGATTCTTTTGGAGCTCATTTACTAAAATTATTTTTACTTTATTAACTAGGTGAACTAAAATATCCATTCCCATAACTTCGTCATTAGTAATAAAGCCAGTAATTTAGGTAATAGAAATGTATATTTTACAGTAAATTCAATTAACAACATAACTCTTTGAAAGATTTGTTAGTTTTTTTATTCTATTCACTTTTAGGTAAAATTCTAAGGCTGACAACCAAAGAGTAGACTTCAGGAGGTAAAACTCCTTTAAAAACTGTGAAAAATTAGTGTGTCATTGTCCAGATTAAAGAAGAAGGAGGCACAAGGGCTGGATGGTTGCTTTTAGAAGCCAGTTTTTTGACAACCTGAGAGCACAAAGTTAACCTCAGGGTGTTTTAGCTGATAGGTACAGAAATAAACTATAGACTCTAACTAGAAATCTTGAGCAACTATTTAAATCTCATCCTTCCAAACATAAGGGACTATTCTGTGTGTGTGTGTGTGTGTGTTTCTCATAAAGTATTTACCATTTGCTTAATGAAGGGGTGGCTGGGGCACCAAAAAGGGTAAGAGTTGGTTTGTTGGGCTCACCAGGCAGAGCCTGATGCAAGTTTTGGTCCTGATTTTCCCAGACTTATTGCCTGAGAGAAACCTATGCCTGTTACCCCAAGTCACAAGGCTTGTGAGTTCACCTAAGAGTTCTAGAATGGTCAAGATTTAAAGTCATCCTAAATTATTAAAAACTCAAAGCATTCCAATATTGGTGCTATCCTCTTTATAGTGAATCTCTCTTTTTTGTCTGAATGTGAACATGTAAGTAAAGTCCAAAGCTATACCCCAGAACGAATGTTACAAAACAAACCTATCTCTCGGTACGTGTGTTCAGTTTTGAACAGGGCCTTCTGTTGATTAGAGTGATAAGGTAAATGCTTTTATTAAGCAAAGAAGTTTTATTTTCCCCATAATTTATTTCTTTATGCTCACTGTTGTTTTTATTTTACAAGAAAAATAATGTGCTTATAAATATAATTTCTAAATGAGAGTTAGCTACATTCAACCACTGGGCTGATTAAAATTTAGACATTACCTTATAAGGTATGAAGGAGGATAAAGTCTTGAGGGGAGTAGGTGACTGATAAAATTTTGATGATACAAGTAATTGTGGGGAAGATCTAACTGAATTAGCAGTCAGTATACATTAGAATACTTTTAGTAGGAGTAATGGTTATTTTTCCCAAATATAAAGAAACGGAAACATTCCCATCCTGACTTGTAGGTTATTTTGGAGGAAATAGCACCATACACATTTAAGATGTGATATTAAGTTTACAATTATTTGCTCCTCTGTGGTACAGTCTTCTAAAACTGCTTATAAGTTCTATAAAATAATCTGAAACAGTATAAATATCCTACTTTAAATATTATTATAGTATAAACATTATAAATTTGCAAGACATTTTTTTCTAGTAGTCTAATGAATAGCGTGAGTGCAATTTACATTACCTCATATTCCAAATCATAATAGTTATAAATGGAATCTGGATAGCAATTTTGCAAAGGTAGAACTTCCATTTTCTTTAATGGAAACTAACTTCATATGTGACTTTTCAAAGTCAGTTTCCAGTACAGAATTAAACCTCTTCAATTCTCCATGCAATATAATTTGTTTCTTTTGTTTCAAATAAGAATAACTCTCCAGTGCATGGAATTTAATCACCAAACATTCAATGAATGTTTGTTCATTGAATGCATACCAAACACAATGCTACATTTTTGCAAGGGAGATGACTAGAGTAAGACTGGATTTCCGCCCTCAAGGGGAGAGTCCTCAGAATCATAATTAGAATAAAATGATGTAGGCATACATGGAGCACTGTACAAAGCTGTGGAAGCATGAATGAAAGAGAGGGTGAATGAACAGATAAATATCATTTGTTTTGTTAATATGTAAAAGGAGAAATAATCAGTGAGAGGATTTTATTTAACAAATAGCGAGAGGATTAAAGCTCAGAGCCTGATTATAATAAAAGCAAGGCAACAAAGTTACAGGCATGGTTAAAGAAAATGCAGAGGAAAATGAATTCTCTGTGGGGAAAGGCATGAGAAATGGTGGGGTTGATGAAAGAAGGAGGGAGGAGTCTTCTCTGATAATCCAGTTCATCATCATGTCTATTTGAAGGCCCAAAGTAAAAACCCTTCCTATAATGACTAGGTAATTCACATGTGACAATCAGTAAAAAATTACCAGTATTATAAGTTCCTTAGCTGGACATTTCAGGGAATGTTTTTACTAGACTGATTTTTTACATTAAAATGAAGATTCTTTTCTTTTTAATTGGCTAGGTGGGAAAAGGCTAAATTAAGGTATACGTTCTTTCCTGGAGAACCAATACAGCTGTTGATTATAGTTCTGTCTGGGATCATTGCACAGACAACCCCACCTCTGCAGCAGCCCACCTCTGTCAGGGAATGCAGTGGTGGCAGGTGACAGGCGGGCCACAGAGGGCTCAGACTGTTGAGAATGTCAGAGACAGATTCCAGAGGAAGACTTGTTTGCTTTTTTTCTTTGGGATGGTCATTTTAATACACAAGTTCTGTTAGAGAATGTCCTGATGGCAGAATTGCAGTCCAAATACAGCACTTTCCCCAGTGTTTGGGGTTGTGTGCTTCCTTGCAAAGACACATTTCTAATTTTGCATCTTTATTAGCATGAGTTGATGATACAGATTATCAAAACAGTATATGAAAATCTGTCATTAGCAGATCGTTTCTTACATTCAAACTATTCCTGTATACTAAGCACTGTTTGAGCCTTTAACAGAAATCACCAGAATTTTCACAGCATCCTATGAAGTAGGCACTGTTATTCCACTTTACAGATCAGCAGATTGAGACCCAAAAGACAGGGTGAGGATTTTTGCCATGTCACTTAGCTAGTAAGTTGGCTAGTTGAAGCTTGAATCTAAGTCTTTCTGATTCCAAAGAACATGTTTTTAACAATATTCTGTATTACCTCAAAAAATGCTGTGATAAAAATGAAAGAAAAGTGAAAGGATTCACATAGGAATCTTTTTAAAATGGTGAACTCCAACCAAGCATTGAAAATATTTTCATCTATACATGTTTTATACACGAAGATTTTCCCAGTGAAATGTCTCAGCTAGTTAAACTCCCAGACTAGTAAATAATAGCCTGATATATGTTTTCCCTTCTCTTTTTGTCATTTCTTACAAGCTCATTAATCTAAACTACATTAGAGGGCACCCAGGACTTGTTTCCTCATAAGGATAATGTCAAAGCAAAATCAGCACCATTAGATGCAGAAATTAAATTCTCTTCTCTCCCCAGCATTATCTAGTTCCAGCTCTGTGGTAGACTATAAGTATAAGCTTCCAGAAGTAGACCTTCTAGATGTACTTTCAAAAGGTTTACTCAAGTGTTTTCCTCTGAGTCCTTCATTCAGTAATCCCCCCTCAACCTACCCTGTGTGGAAGGGCCTTTTGGGTCAGGTAGTCACAGTGACATGTGCAGAAACAGCCTCACTCTGTGTTTTGCTCCATAAATAACACTAATTGTTAGAAAGCTGTTTTTTCAGTATCACATCATGTCAGTGTCGATGTAGACATGAGAAATGCACTCTGAGATGGTCATACTTCTTCAGTAAAAGCTACCACATTCCTGTCATAATGAAAAAGTTATCTTCTCACTTACAATATGCAATCCCCAGCAATGCTGAGGAGAACATAATAATATTGACAATTGTGTAACACCTGACTGCATTTACATTTAATACCATTTAATACACAGAGTTCTGACAAAGCAGAAGTAACAGTATGTAGGCTGAGATGTGATGTGCCATTCTGGTGTGTGAGATTCACTGTTGCAGTTTCAAGAATGGGAATTTTCCTAAAGACGGGGTGGGTAGCATAATTCCTTCCACCAATTAATTCCAATAATCCAATGCAAATAATATTGCAACAACACTTGCAATAATATTTGCTTTATTGTACATGTTAGGGAAGGGAGCTCATTTTCATTATATAACTTCATATGCTAAAGCGTTTCTGCTTCAAATATCTAAAATACTATAAGAATTTTGAAGCCATTTAAATAAAAGAAATTACTTCAACCATTAATTATGTTTCCTAAGCATTAGAATTATGGTTAAAACAATTATTTTTAAGACACATAATCCACCAATGCTGTAACATCCATAGAATGTTATTTCTTCATTAAATTAACAATTTGTTTCTGGTATTATTTAATTTACCTGCTTGACACTCTGTTAAAAGAATCACCTTTGAATGATAACCTCTCTAAAAGTCAAAGGACAATATAGAGTCATTACAATAGTTATCCAACATCGTAAGTGTTCCAAGTATAACAACAAGTTGCAAGTAAGCTTAGATTTTTACCTAGCCAAGCTTCCTCATTTTATAAAATATAAATTGAGTTCCAGAAAGGTTAAATGATTTACTCAGGGCCCAAATTATACAGACAGAATTATATTAATTGTGCATTCTGCTACAACAAAGCTGATATATACAGATTAATTGTGACAAAGGGAGACTACCAGGATTTCCAGTAGGCCTTTGCCTATTACCTGCTCTGTTGCCCATAAATGTTCCTTCAAATGTTCACTTGAATATGAATAAAAAGAGCTCTTCAAAAATACCAGGAGAAATATCACACTTGCTGTTGTCTACTGTGAAATGGGCCGTACTGCCCTGCCTCGGTCCCGGGTCGGTGAGGTTGTGCTGCCCCTTGCTCTCACCCTGATGCTCACATGCTGTCTTCCCATGGCTAATACAGCAGGTTACACCTGTGCCGTGAACAGGGACACAATGCTGACATCCTTCTCCTGACAGCATTTAGCATCCACCTCATACACTTCAAGTGATGTCAGAATGGGAAGAATCTATGCAGAGGTTGGCTGAAAGCACACATTAGTTAAGAATTTTTTATAAACCTGTGTAAAATGTGAATGACTTGATTCTTGTGGGATGGTTTGCTGCATTACAAAAAAAAAGCATGACACCGTTTGCCTCAGTAGTTTATTTGTTCTCTCCCTTACAACCTGCAGTCCTGTCCACTCTTAAGTCAGTTGCCAAGCCTAGGGCTCCTAGCAGAAGCACGCTATTGATGCCATCCTGGAATGCATTTGCATTAGGACTTACTGCAACTGGCACACAGGAATGCAATAGTGGATGATATGTAGCATGATGTGTGATCTCTGATACTCCTTATAATTCTTCTGTTCTCATCTCCTTTTTTTCCTTTCTATTTCAATTACTTTGAGCAGCATCAAGAAAAAATTACCAATCCACCAAAATGAGTAAGTCCCCCTGTGAAGCCATGAAATGCTTGCTCTACATGATGCCATTTCATGCTTCTACATCCTAAACTCTGACCATTTTCTCCTCCGGGAAAAATGTCAAGTTTAGGTGTTGGTAGCTCTCATTACTGACTAATCACTACAACCTGAATTAGAAGAAATAACAACACCTAAGTGAGTTTACAGTTTGTTTTTAGAAAGAGCTTTTAAAAAAAAGTGACAAGACGCTAACAGCCCCACATTGCAAGGCCTGTGCACATGCACTGACGTTCATTTTTGTTCATCCTCCTTTAACTTGCCCCTCACTCAAATGTCTCCTAGCACCCTTTCGCCTTCATCACTCAGCTGCTCTCTGTCAACAGACTGGCCCACCCTGAAGGAAGTCTTCCAGACCTTGCCATGATGAATCTGACCGCCAGCCCAGAGAAGCCAGAGGTGAAGCAGTTGCCTGAGTTTGGTGAGGAGAAACCAGAGAGATGCTCTGAAAAAGTGGAGAAGGGCGAGTTTGGGAAAGACAGCGAGGATGAGGAGGATGAAGATGAAGAGGAGGAGGAAGAGACATCGGGTAATCTACCCACTACCAGTCATATGGCGGCTGACAGACCAGACAATGAAACACTGACTCGCACCAGATACATACACATATTTGACCCATTTAGTGAAATAAAAATTGGAGTGTGGTATTTTGGTTGCTCTAGTTACAATATTGACCTTCCAATTGCTCCAATAATTTCCTTATAATTCTGACTTATAGGGAGAGAGCAGATGGCTGGTTATCAGCTACTGATCCACACTGGTGATCCTGGAATGAGACCAGAAGGGCATGGCTCTTACCATCACTCAGACAGAAATCTCAGACAAGATGTTTCCTATCAGAGCAGATTCAGGCAGCCGTGTAGAATTTCTGAAAGTTCTGGACATGGCATTTTCAAACACATCCTCAAGGAAATAATTTTAGGCTTTTCCAGGAAACTGATCATTAAGAATATATTTCTAATCTGGCCCTAATGTTTCAAGGTATGGGAACTGGAGGAGAAAATGAACAGATAATTATCATTTTAGATCAACTCCTAGAGATGTTTTCATTGTCATTGTAATTTAGTTTTTTTCTTTTATTCTTTAGGTTCTTCTTTTTTTTTTTCATACACTCAAAACAGTGTTTAAATAGGACATGCTGAGAATAGATGACCTCAGTGATCATGACACGTTGTCTGACAGAGTCTACAAGGTGGCAAGCTCAGTTTGTTCACTAGTTCCCCCAAAACATGAGAGGAACCAGAAAATAGAGCCTTTAGGGGTGATGTTCTGGGGCTGAAACAGTAAAATGTTGCACTTGCCTTTGCTGTGCTCTGTGCTTTACAAAAGTAGAAAACAAAAAAGCATGAGATGAAAGGTCCCTCCCAAAAGCAAACTCCCCTAAAACCTGATCCCTTTCACTCACTCGTCTCAGAAGATCTTAGGAGAGGCCCGGAAATGTTCTCTCCGTATCTGAGCAGTGTATGTACCTCAGTATGAAGGGAGGACCAAGTGCTGTGGGACCAAAGTTTGGATGAGGATTGTGTTATGCTGCTGTAACACAGGTCTGAGCTTTGCTAATAGGGTCTCACCAAAAATTGGAGTTCACCTGTCCTCTCACTCCCTCAGTACCTGTCCTCTCCACTTCTGAATTGTGCCCAGTTATGATGTAAATTCTTTTATTGACCATCATCTGAGCAGCAAAGTGACATTGTTTTCATAGTAACTAAAACCTTACTTAAACTTTCAGAACCAAGTACAGCGTTTCATTCACCCAAGGCATTCAAAGAAGTTACTTGAAGGGACAGTTAGCTCTCATCTGCCTGGGCTTGTGAGCTTTTGTCTATGAATGTAGTATCATGTTGATTCCACAAAACAACCCTGCTGTGACTGCCATTCAGATTAACCAGTCCTCCTAGACAGATGCACCCCTCCAGTCGGCATGTATTACTCCTCAGCATGAAGTAGAAAGAGAAGAATTACTAATCTGATTAAAAGTCATTATTAAAATAAGTCTCACCACATTTTGTGAACTGAGACTGGGTCTGGTACTCACTGTTCACTTTCCTTGGTGGAATGTGCAGTCTCTTCCTACCTGGGGCAGCACGCTGCCTGGCTCGCTCCTTCAGGCCTCTGGTGAGCTTTATCTGTTCTCTAGTCAAGCCCCTACAAGGAGAATGATGCTTATAGAAGCACTACTTTGGCAAGAAAAAATGTGATTTAGATGGAGCTTGTGTTACTTAATATTTCCAGGAAATTAGGGAATTATAGCTCAGCTTTAAGAGTAAAGAAGGTCAAAATTCTTCTTCACACTAATTTAATTAAAAGGTAGATAAAAGCAACCTTGCTTCTCAGAGTCTCAGTATATGATGTCTAAGTCATCATCACAACATGGGATTCTTAGACCACCCTTGTGCCAGATTTTGGTAATCTTAGAATTCGCCCACTACTATTATTTTGCATCTTCTAATTCTAAACTGAAAGTTACAAAATATGCTTTAGATAATCATGCCAAAAAAAAAACAAACCAAAAAACAATAAACCTTTTCATGTTCTTGGGTAAACTGATGTTTTGCAGATTTAAGGAACAAATGGCATCTGGTGATTGACCGCCTCACTGTACTCTTCTTAAAGTTCCTGGAGTATTTTCACAAGCTGCAGGTGTTCACATGGTGGATTTTGGAGCTACACATCATAAAAATCGTTTCATCGTACATCATCTGGGTTTCTGTGAAAGAGGCAAGTGAATATTTTCTGTATCATAAGGACAGACAGAACCACAGTGGGTCATTATGTCTCTTTTCCAACTGTCCAAGAGTTTTTTGAAATGTAATTCCCATTACATTAGAACATCAAAAGCTAAGATAAGCACGTGCACTTTATTTTACAGAAAAACAAAGGACAGTTTTCTGAGAAAAGGGGAAAATAACAAGGGAGTAAGAGGTTCCTGGCTTAGATCCAATTGGCTTGTCTATATCACAAAGGTTACTTGTTTTCACCTGGTCTTTAGCTGAATTGTGAGAGAGCACACTTCACTACAGAGCAATCTGCTTTCTGCACTACAAGTAAGAATTCATCTCCCTAAATTCACTTTGAGAAAAAACAATAGTTTATGTTACCAAAGAGTAAACTTGGGTACTAAAATTTAATAGAATCTTTAGTAGAGCTCAGCTTGTTTATTATTGGATATTTTGAAACAAGACATGGTCTTTCAACATTATAATTGCACTACTGTATTCTCATCTGCAAAAGAGTCATCATTCAGCCAACAATTATTTGATGTTTACTGTGGAGACATTAGCTTTCTTTCAATTTATTCAACTAACGATTTTCACATAGTTCTAATATCCCTGCACTATTTTTGAGTGACAATTCAAACAGTCTTTGCTCTCTAAAAATTACAGCTTTTCAAAAGTTACATAATAATATAATGTTATAACTACAATACTATAAACCTAAAATATTTCACAGACAGGTAACTAAGGGACAAATCTTCACTTGTGCTCTCCAGTCTAAGCTAGAACTGTCTCCCATTTCACGCAAACCATCTGAAATGGGTAAGTAACCACTGCCAGGTGGGAACAAAAACAGAAGCCAATCTCTCTGCGAGATTCATGGCTGAAAATGACATAAGCTCCATTGTTAAGTAACCAAGTCTATTCATGAATTAGAACTACAATCTAGCCTAATATGTGTATTAATTGAGAACAAAATATTTTCAACCTTTTAACTGTATTGGTAAATTGACTAATTTAGACAAAATTTCAGAGTCAGAATATTAAAGAGGAATGAAAAAGGAAAAGAGAAGACATTGGGCTAAAAAACGAGCAAAAGCCATTTCATGAATTGGAGAAACTCTGCTCCTATTGCATCTAGCATCTGCAACAATTCTACTGATGTAAAATGGTTAACCCCCACGTGTATCTCTGAGTTTCACATGTTGTCACCATGAGGGGTTTCTGGACCCAAAGTGTGAGTTACAGTGTAGTCCTTGGATGACATTGAGGTCTCTCCCCTCTCTCTACTAACTTTGGTCCGTGGGCTCCAACCAGCATATGTTCATAGCTGATTCTTATTAATGTCAGTGAAGGTTTGTCCCTTTAGAATGTATTCAACAGGGAAACTTTTCTTCATGTTCCTGAATGCAAAACACTTTATAATCCTTAAGTAATGGAAAGTCCTACAGTTATCTTAAAAAGAAACAAAATCTCATTTTATTAATTAAAATTATCTATCCACAGAGAATAATCAAACTCTGATCTCTGACCCAGGAAGCAGTGTCTCTTCTCCCTAGCTGTTTTGTTCTTTCTCACACATCCCTCCCCTCACTGCCTCCACCCCATTGAACTAACTTCTGATAGAAACTTTCTTAGCTGTACCACAGACTGGTGGTGGAGTTGGGGTGAGGGATTTTGAAGTACTATCACAGGATAGCCTCACACTCTGGGCTGGATAAATTAAACCTACCCTTTCTCTCATGGAGGCTCCTCTGCCCCTGGCTTCCCAGCATCCTCTTCCAGGGACCCTATCTTTTGTAAACTTGTCCTCCTCTGGACAATCCCCTCAGAACAGCTCCCGTCACTGCCTCCCTCCTGCATCAGGTCTAAGGGCAACATTCACAGAGCCTCTGCCCTGCTTGGACCCCAGTGAAGCAGTGCCCTGTGCTCTGCCACCACAGCAGCCTCTCTCTCTTTGCCCGCTGGATTTTCTGGGTAGAAGTTAAATATCCATGCCAAAACTCTGTGCTCAAACTCCCATATACTTGTTTACACACTAAGAGTGGTCCAGCTTGAAGCTTCCTCACTCGGGACTTTGAGAAGAGAATGCAGCCTCCCTTCATCCCACCCCATGATCTTAGGGTTAGGGGATAGACAGAATCACTTCCCTACAAAGAAATTTTCTCATACTTCCCCCTCCCCCACTACGCTCTCACCTCTTCTACCTTAAATCATTTATTTCCTCCTGGAGGGCTTTAAAGACCCCTAAATGGGTTTCCAACAACTGTTTTATAATTTCCATATGTTGACTAACAGCACCTTGTTTGGAACGTTATGTCACCATCTGTTCTAACTTGGTGTCTCAAGACCCTTTCACTTAACACCTTTCTATACTGAGTACAGTTGGGGAAGAGAGACAGTGACTATCGTATGTGGTTCTTGTAAGGAGCCATATGCCAATCCAGCATGTGATATGCCTGAATTTTATCTTATTATAACAAGGGAGAGTGTTCACATCAGAATGGCTATAGTGCACAATTCCAGGGGCACATTCACCTGGAAAAGGAGCCCTGAGGTCCTGCACCTCTGAGATGCCATTTGACACCTGCAGGGGCCTCTTCTGTTTTCAATGCTTGACTCATCTCAATAGGAGAGGCCTGTCAGCCATCACCCTTGCTATATATATTTGCATTTATAGCTTTTTACTTTTGATTATACAAAATACATCCTTTCTCAAAAAATTGCTGATAAGTAAATGGCAAAATGAAAACAAAGTCAGCATCCCCAGTTTAATCTTCAAGAGCTGTGGCCATTTGCTCTGGAATCAAACTATTATAATCCAATGCCATCAGCCAGGGTACTTGTTTTCACAAACTCTTGGGTCATTCTGCTACAAATATTAAACCTTTCCAAGGCTGTCATTATGGGCATCCAAAGTAGAAGAGTTTTCTGAGAGTTCGTTATAGAAACCTTTCCCTATATCAACATCTCTTACTGAGGGGTGATACGACTTCAGAATGACCTAATTTAAAAATATATTCTCTTCCCCTTTTTATACATACCATGTTTTCAATTTCTAAATGTTTCTAGAGTGTTCTGTGAGATCACGTTATTCCTTGAGAAAAATGATCATCTCTTTCTTTCAGTATCCTTATTAACTCCCAGAGGGCCTGGCCAATTGTAGAAACTCAATGACTCTTTACTGACTGAAGAAAGGAAGTCATAATAACTTTGCAAGATTGAGATTCTTCCTAGATGTCAGTTGATGTTTCCTTATTATTGTTACTTTCACTCTCACTAAGCTTGCTTTTAGCCTTTATAATATACTTACAATAAAGTACAATAAATTGAATGCTTATACTGTGCTAGATGCTGGTACAAATACATTAAAAACACTTCTTGTCTCAGCTTGCAGTCTGATGGTAATGACTGGTAAATAAAAACAAAGTCACATTAATTTGGGTTACAGGTGTCCCTGGAAGTTCTGGGCACACAGGGAAGGGGCTCATATGCAGGAGGTTGCATTGAAGTTGTGGGTTCTCTGAGGAAGGGAGCCCAGGGATGGGTAAGCACAGGGTGAGGCATCACAGTCCTCAGAGTCTTTGGTCTCAGGACTGTAGCTTCTAGTTTCACAAGTTGATGTTCAGCTAAAATGACAATTTGTGTAAAAATGTTTTTTTAGGAAGGCATTATGGGATAAAATTACTGTCCAAAATTCCTTGATAATAAGAATCACCTGCACACTTGTTCTATAGGAATTCTGATTTATCAGGTATTCGTTGGGACCCAGATATTTGGTTGTTGTTTGTTTTTTGTTTTTTATATGCATTCCATGAGATTCCTATCACTGGAGAGGTAATGAAACCATAGTCAACCACATTTGCATTGAACAAAGTATTGCATTTATCTGAGCCCCAGTTTCTCTCTTTGTAAAATGATAAAAAAATAAAGCACCTACCTTACAGAGTCTGCTCAGTCCTTATTTTACTTAATTCTCTGTGACATTGGATATTGATGTTCATCTCTCATCCTTGAAACTGTCGCTTCTCTTGTTTTCCAAATCAGCACACATTCCCAGCCCCTCCCCACTTCTTTGGCCCTTCCTTTCAGGCTCATTCACAGGCAGGGGCTCCTTTTTCTCTTCCTGCCAGGTCTCTTTTCTGGTACTACTGCGGAGCCCTTTTCTGGATCTAGACTCTCTGTGGGTGATCCTGTGAGCTCCTGTGGTTCACTTGACATCTATATGTAATGAGTTGCAAATATATATCTTCAACCAGTCCCCCTTTTGACTTCCATCCCCATATCCATAAGTGGCAACTGAACATGACCCTACTCTTGCATGTCTCTAAAGCACTGTCAGCTAAATATCTCTATGACTGAGCTCATGACCTCTATCTATATCAGTTCCCTATTCGATTACTCTAACAGAGTCTCAGCTGTGCTCTAATCCTTCCTCCTTCTCATATGCATTCTCTCATGTGGCCAGAAGAATCTTTTCAGAGTATAAATATGATCATGTTAATCTTCTACTTTAAAACTTTCAGCAGTTCCTTGTTGTCATCCCAGTAACATCACATAACACTCATGATCTTGTCCCAGACCACTTCATCATTTCCTTTCCTAGACACCCAAGTTGTCTGGTAAACTTCAAAGTCCTCTAAGTGGACTCAGACCATGCTGCTCCCATGTAAACCACTTGCTATTCTGAAGATGTCCACCCTATGCTCTCTCTTGCCTGTAAGGCCTTGGGCCAGCAATTCCTCTGCCAGGCTAACTCCTATTTGACCTCAGGTCCTCTGGGCAGTTTTTCTCAATGCTGCATTAGAAGATCAGCTATGTGCTCCCCAGCAGGGCTCTTCCTCTACCATAGGCTGTTTATGCAGTCCTAACTTGCATGACACGATGTGTTTCTTGAGGGCAGGGATTCACACGGGATATCTTACTTTGAACCTAATTAGAACTTAATAAAATATATTATTTTTTCTTCTCTTTCTTTATTACTTAAAAAAATTAAAAGTGTTATGTAAATTTGTTGTACTGGTTTTATACTTAATGTCTTAAATACATAATAAAAACTAACAAAGGAACTTAATTTCATAATATCCTTAATAGGATTTGCTTTTTAACATCCCAATCAGCATGACATTTGCTGATAGCTGAGGAGGAGGAGTCACATTACTAGTCAAAGTACTTTGGTAAAATGTAACATTATGCTGGTGAGTGCTTTATATTTTACAAGACATTTCTGCATACAGTGTTTCTTTCATCCTCAATTAACTCTGTTAAGCAGTTGTTACTATCCTAATATTGCAGCACTTCATTCTAAGAAGTTCATTGCTTTGGACAGTGTCAACCAGTTAAGTAGAAGAGTAAGAAGAGTGGTAGGTTACAAACTGCAAACTTAAATACTGTCCTGGAATCTCCACATTTCTTGTTCAGATTTGTAAGCCAAACAGGAACCATACCTCATAGCCCATAGTGCTTAGCTGTTGGTACATATTCAATTTTGTCAATTAGCTGCATGCAGTTATTTTTACCAAGTAATATTAAATATTTTTAGGATATTATTTTAACATTCAGATATTATTTTAAGAATACCCAGGATAAAGAGATATTTTCTGTGACTAAATAAGATGGTAATGTTTCCACACCATTCAATGAACTATTTGCTGTGGAAACTGTTAGAAATCAGTATACATCTCACCTGACCAATAAAAACTCATAGTCTAAAACCAGGTTGAAGTCATTGCCATCCCTCTTTACACCTTCCCCTCACTTCAGACTGTCTCAATAGTGGCACACTGTCATTCTCTCAAGCCTCTGGCTCCTAAGCCAGAAACCTGGGAGGCATTCCTTATGCACTCTCCCTTACCAAACACCACCACCACCACCTCCAAGCCAATCCATCATCAAATCCAGCTCATTTTACTTCCCATCTCAAATCCACAAATCCTCCCTATCTCTGCTCCACTGTCCAAGTTTGGGCCATTGTTATTGTTCTTCTGGGCTATTATAGTGCATGTGAGCTGGTCTCCTTTCCTCTGGTCTATTGATGCACCCCATTGATGCACCTCCATTCTTTAGTTACATGTATCTAAAAAAATGCTAATCCTGCCTTAAGGTTGTCCCATGTAGAGCCCTTCAGTGGCTCACTGTTTTCTACACAAAGGGGTTCAGAGGGCATAGCATGGTTTTAAAAGGGTCCATCAAAATGTAGCTCCCAGCTGCATCTCCAGCCTCACCACTGCTGCAGTTTACCACTTTCAACTCCAGAAATCCCAGCTGTTTGTGGTCACCTCTACCTACCATGCTCCTTTATGCTTTCCTGCTGTTGCTCACACATCCTTTACCTTGAATGTACTTCTCAACTTTCTTGGCCTAATTTTATGCATCCTTCAAGGCTCAGCATCATATTTTCCAGGAAATGCTTCCTGAAGCTCCAGATTGGGCCAAGTACCCCTTGTAGGTATTCTCACAGGATTCTATTTGCATCTATTGTTTATTATTGCTACATACATCATATTGACATCATCTGATTATATATCTGTCTGCCATACAAGACATATATCTTAGCATCTAGAGCAATTAATGCCTTGCACATGCTAGGATCTCAGTCAACCCCTGCTGAAATGAGCTGAACTGAATAAATCAAATTGCCTCATTTTGCGGATGTTATGCCATGTTATGTATTTTTGTCCCCATTTCTGACTTTATGTTTTCAGGTGTCTGTGTTCAACTATGTATTTTTGATTTCTTGGGCTTTTGCTCTGCCATACGCCAAGCTACGCCGTCTGGCTTCAAGTGTCTGCACTGTCTGGACATGTGTGATCATCGTCTGCAAAATGTTGTACCAGCTGCAAACCATTAATGCTAAGGATTTTTCTGTTAACTGTTCCTTGGTGAGCCTCAAAGATGGGGGAGTCTTCTTGAATGCACTTTAGGGAAGTAAGGTGGATATTGGAGAACCTACATCCCCAAGCCCATGTGTCTGGCCTTTAAGTGACCTCAGCAGACCAGATGTATTCTAACCTAGTCTGCTGGGCCCAAGTCTCTAGTCCTGATGAGATTTCCCCTTTAAAATGGATCTTTCCCTCCCTTTCCCCCCATGTTCTTAGTCTCAAAACTTAAGGAGAATAACCTGAACTCTCTTAATCTGTGGAGCCATTTTTTCTCCCTTTTCTCTTCTTCTCAGCCAAATGAAAATCAAACTGATATACCACTCCAGCAGTTGAACAAGTCTCTACTCTACAACGCTGCCATTGATCCAACAGAGTGGGTTGGCCTGAGGAAGTGTTCACCTTTACCTTTGCTCGTCTACCTGAGGGTAAAGGATTCGTTGTGCCTCTGTAGTTATTTTCTAAATAACTTTTTTCCTTTTGCAACCCCTATAGTACTTTTGATAGTAGTCTCATCTTATGTGACATTTAGGATCACCTTTAAGACAAATGACTAAATATTAAAGCCAGTATCATATTGTGCTGAAAAGAAATTTATCAAGTAGTTTGTTATTGATTGAACAAAGCATGACAGATACAGTTCCTGGAACATTATAGAACTACTAAAAGATTAAGGGAGATTGATAATGTCAGACACTAAAAGATGTCCAAAATATATTAATGAAGTTTTTTTAAAAAAAAAATTTTAGAACACTGTACATAGTATTTTCTCTTTTAGATACAAAGAAAAAAATGAGTAAAATATACAAAATGGTCAGCAATGATTATGTATGAAAAGTAGGCATAGCATTACAAAAAGTTTTTGCTGTCTAAATTCTGTTTCTCTACAGTTTTTAATAAATGACATATATTACAGTTAGAGATAATCAAATAAAGAGCATATCTTTGAAAAGAAACTTACAAGCAATTGTAAGAAACATAATGAAAGTTAGATACTTCAGATTTTTTTCACATTTTACTTTGATGGATGAGTAATTTTAATATTATTATGTTGACAAGGCACTTAAAAATGAAACATTTATATTCAACACCTAGAATTTTGAAATGTACTAAGCATCCCATTTTTCTTTGACTGTGGCAGATATCATATGGCAAAACATATAGCAGAAATCATTTGTAATGTTTATAAATAATATGAACCATATTCTCATGTAATATACAAATGATATCTACCATAAAGAGCTGTTATGTTAAAAAAAACAAACTGATTTTTAAAAGGGTAATTAGAATAGTATCTGGCACATATGGTTTCATAAGTGTTAACATTTTTATTTTTGTTATTATTATGGTTATTATTATTTACTATTTTATCACCATGCTTCTCAAAACTGCTCACTCTAACCAGATTTCAGTATGTTCAAAAATTTCCCCCCTTTGCTTATCCTATTCCTCCAGCTTAGTCTGTTTCCCAGGATGTCCTTGCAAAACACCATAGAAGTACTTTGCACTTCTAGTTGCCAATAAGGTTGGACTACCCTCCCAAGGTAACTGGACACTGCTTCCTGGTACAAGTGTGTACTTTTTCAAGAATAGGCTTTTGTCTAGAGATTCTAGATCTATTATTCTGTAAATTAGCCTGATTTGCATAATGGAGATAACTCCACATTGTTACCAGAAAACAAGGAAAATGAACATTGAATTTAATACTATATTTTATAGATGTGGGATTTTATAAAGCATTGACCTATTAGACATCAAGAAGGGAATCAAATGATTTATTATGAAGAGTGCTTAAAATTACCAAGTCAAAGCATTTGGCTTCAAACAGCTGTGTTTTCTTGCTTTGTAGAATAATCTCCTGATGCTGGCCATTCTGGCCTTTGAGGTTACAGTTTACCGCCATCAGGAATACTACCGAGGGCGAAACAACCTCACGGCCCCTGTGTCTAAAACCATCTTTCATGACATTACAAGGCTCCATCTAGATGATGGACTTATTAATTGTGCCAAATATTTCATAAATTACTTCTTCTACAAGTTTGGTCTGGAGGTGAGTTTCCTTGCTGACACATTTCCTTTCTATTTTCTGTGATAATCCCAATACCTGCTTTTGGGCAGTGGGACCCTGGAGTTCCACTGTGCATCTCCAGGACATGATTAGAGCTCCTTGGGATCAGTAGGAGGAGGAGATTCTGCTGAAGGGTTTACCTGGTCTGGTTGAAAGATTTCCAAGACCAAGTGCCAATAGCCACCTTCTTGAGACAGTCAATTCAGTCTCTCTGGATCACTTCCCATTTTAACTGATTTTAAAAAGAAAATGCTATAATATTTTTTTCTGGTTTGTGCATTCTGAAAATGTAATCTTAGACAAAATGAACTGTTTTGACCTGAAATGGTTGCGGCAGTGCCTGTGTGTTTCATGAAGAGATCATAGCATGTTCTCCTCACAGTTTGAAGTGGTTATTATTAATGGCAATGTAGCAGTTTTTTCCCTGGAAGTAATTTGTACAGTATTTCTGTCTTCACGTAAAAAGGAAAGACCTAGTGTACGTGTGCAGAGAAACCTTCCTCAGGAACGCAGGTCTCTGCCCCTGCAAAGGGCTAACAGCTGACATCACTTCCCTTTCCTATAAACCCAATTTTTTTTTTCCTCTTTTCTTGTTTACACAGACCTGTTTCCTAATGTCAGTTAACGTAATTGGTCAACGAATGGATTTCTATGCCATGATTCATGCCTGCTGGCTAATCGCTGTCTTATATCGACGCAGAAGAAAAGCCATTGCAGAGATCTGGCCAAAGTACTGCTGCTTCCTGGCATGCATCATCACATTCCAGTACTTCATCTGCATTGGCATGCCCCCTGCTCCCTGCAGAGGTGAGGGTGACCCCCCCCCCAGGAACCAGCTGCTTTTATGATCCACCCACACATTGTGCACAGTGGACAGAGGGCAGCAAAGAAGCATATTGATTTTGCTCCTCACCTCCTTCTTCCCTGCAGATTACCCGTGGAGATTCAAGGGTGCCAACTTCAATGACAACATCATAAAGTGGCTGTACTTCCCTGACTTCATTGTGCGACCCAACCCTGTGTTTCTCATCTGTAAGTGTTGCAGCCTTAGGCCACAGAGCACTGGTATTGGTTTTACATTTGCTAATCCATCTTCATGCGTTATGCATTAGTGCTTTCACTTCTTCCACTGCACTTTAAAATCATGTAAAATGCTTGTCTCGGTTCATTAATATCACAGGTCATTAATGGCTTCTCCTTGCCCTATTACATTTGCAAAATTAATAAATAAATGTTGAAATACCATATTCACTTTCATAGTTTCACCCTCCAATACACATTGCTCACCCTGCCCCCCAACATACACCCCTGTGCACCTACCTTCTGGAAGGTAGACTGGAGAGGGAGGTAGTTTGTGAAGCAGTTGTTTCTACTGCCACCACTGACAGACCAAATGTAAAGATAAGATTGTTGTTAGCCGGGAAGGTGCTACTCAAATTTCCCATGATCCTGAGCTGGGCCACAGCCCCAAACCCTTCCAAAGTCAGGCCAATAATCCAAAGGTCAAGGTTATTATCTCCCACCTTCGACAACAGGGAGTGTTGGGTGCTGTGGAAAATCAAGGAGTGACTTCACTGCTCAAACATATTCAAATTTAATTTAAAAAACAACAAAACAACTTGGGTTGGAGGCTGTTAGGCCAGCTGTTCTGAACCATTGGCCATGAGGACAGCTCTGTCAGACCTCTCCACTGTCACAAATTTGCCCATAATTTTCGCTTGCTGTCACCAAGACTTCACTACAATGTGTGCTCTGGGAAGAGTCTTTGATTACAAATGCAAAAGGCAGTGGAGAGGATAAAGAAAACCAGAAATGTCTGCTTCTACCCCATGTAAAAAGACAAAGATGGGGAAGAGTGCTCAAATGGTCTCCTCAAAACTTTGATGAGAGTACATGCAAATAAAAAGAGTCATGAAAACCAATAATTTACACCTGATACTTTCACTCACCAAGGTGTGGTCAGAATCCAGGGATTCTCCCACTTTGAGCCTCTGGAATGCCTATGGTCTTTCTTGCAACCCTCATGGGAGGGAAGGTGGGATTTGGCCCCAACATTGGAATCTAGGAAGAATTTTAGAAACACAACTCTGTTAGGAGTTAAGGAGCAGGACTGTTTCCTACATATGTAAACCCAGGTTTAATGATCTTACCTCTGTCTTGCCAGATGACTTCATGCTGCTCCTGTGTGCCTCCTTACAACGACAGATTTTTGAGGATGAAAATAAGGCTGCAGTGCGAATCATGGCAGGAGACAATGTTGAGATCTGCATGAACCTTGATGCAGCCTCCTTCAGCCAACATAACCCTGTACCAGACTTCATTCACTGCAGGTAATGACAGCTGCACAGTTACAAAGCCACTTCGGTGCATGCCTTTTACTTAGAATAAACAGCCCTACTACCAATTTTCCCGCTGCCATTCCTGGGACACTGGTGATTGTACACAAGAAATTAGTAGATGTGGAATAGGTGGTTCAGTAGTCTGGAAGCTGAGGCTCTGAGTTATAGATCTACTTCTGATTTTGTCAGCATTAACCACACTTTTTTGGCCTCAGTTTTTATCCTCTTATTCATGCATAAACTTACATACGCATCACACTGCTTCCTGGCTCTCTAGCAAAGATCCTTCCTCCTCACCGCTGGTGCCTCCTCCTCATCCTCTGTCCCTCATCCTGGTCTCCTATCTCTCCTCATCTCTCATATTCAGTAGGCACCAGGAGATGGTCACCCCAGATGCCCTGTGCTAGTGCTCTCCTGGAGCTCCCTCTCCTCCAGGGCTGTACATCACTCCCTTTGTAGCACCTTTCTGCTTTCCTCAGTCTGGTGACAGCAGATCTTGGCAGCCTGACCATCACTTTCACAGAGTTTGTGTTTACACTGAACTAAATTTCTCACAGTATGTTCCTTCTGCATTCTCTGGGTTCCCAAGTCCTCATTGTTTTTGTCACCACACACCCACTCTGTGGAGAGCATGTCCATCTGTCTCCCTAACAGCTCCTTCATCCTGTAAAGCCTTTCAGACTCAACTCAACCATCACTGTAGGAGTCTGACAAGTTGGTATGATTTTTTATGCTCCCTACACACACACGCACAACACACACACACACACACACACACACACACACACACACACACACACACACCCCTCCCAGCCCCCGAAAGTCCTGTATGCATTCCAATACTAGGTCTGGGCTGAATCATTAACTCTACCTGCAATGATCCTGGGAAACTGAGATATAATGACATTTTATCTACTCTCCTTTGGGTATAAAGTCAAGAAAGAATGTAATATATTTTAGAAAAAAATTTATGAAAACATTTAAATGTTGAGTATTATACTCTAAAAAGAGTAAAGTTCCAAATTTCACTTATCTGACAATGTACTTTAAAGGCACAATTCATTCTGTAATAATGTAGGTGAAATATGGTGCATATTTTACCAAGAGATTACTTGTTAACCCCTACAAAACAGTGACTTATTAATCAAAGAAGTAACCCATAATTGGCTTTCCTGTGCTTCTCCCCAAACCTGGGAAGAGAAACAACCACAACAAAACCTCTAAAACAAAGAAGCTCTAATTAAAGAAATATAGATGGGATGAGGCTTGTAGGGATTACTTCTGTCAGGTGTCATAACTACAATAGGGAAACTCCTAGTAACAATTTGTGCAAGATGACTGACACCTGAATGCTGCTCCACCTTCTCTAAAGAAAGTCAGAGGGAAAGGAAACCAACAGAGACAAAAGGGAAGGAGGGGGGAGGGGGAGGGGAGAAAGGAGGGGAAAGGGCAAGTCAAGGAACATATAGCCAGGACTCATGGACAAAACCAAAGGGGAAGGGTTGAGCAGGGGAAGGGGACAAGGGAAAGTGGCGGGGTGGGGGGAAGGCAGAGACAAATGTCTTTGAAAAAAATTAATTAATTAATTAATTTTTAAAAAAAGAGAATGGCTCCCTAAAAGGGAATCTTGACTCCACGCAGGGTCAGGCAGATATAAAGCATTAGAAAGAGTATACAAGCGCAAGTGGCTGGCTCTGTCTGCTTTGTCAGACATGATGCTGTCTCAGCTGCAAGGAGAGCCTTTTATCTCTAGTAAAACCTTTGTGTGTAACATGGGATTGTTAAATCTATTTATTTCTAGTTTATCAAAGAAAACATTCTTTTTAAAATTTGTATTTTATATTAGTTTCAAGTGTATAGCATAGTGGTTAGACAATTAGTTAATTTAGTAATTGATCAACCTGATCATTCTAGTACCCATCTGGCACCAAACACAGTTCTTATAATATCATCAACTGTATTTCTTGTGCCCTACTTTACATTCCTCTATTTTGTAACTTCCAGTTTGTGCTTCTTACTTTCCTCACCTTTCTCACGTATCCACCTTTCTCACCTATCCATATAACCCTCTCCTATCTGGCAACCCTCAGTTTGTTCACTCTGAGTCTGTTTCTGTTTTGTTTATTTATTTATTTTGTTCTTTATATTCCACCTATAAGTGAAATTATATAGTATTTGTCTTTCTCTGTCTGACTTTTCACTTAGTAGAATACCTTCTTGGTTAAAATGGTAAGATGTCATTCTTTTTTATAGCTAAATAATGTTCCATCATTTGTGTGTGCCAAATCTTCTTTATCCACTCATCTATTGATGGGCACATAGATTGTTTTCATATCTTGTCTATTACAAATAACACCACAGTGAACATAGGGGTGCATATATCTTTTCAATTAGTGTTTTGGATTCCTTTGGCTCTATTCCCAGAAGTGGAATTGTTGGGCCATAAGGTAGCTCTATTTTTAATATTTTGAGGAACCTCCACAGTGTTTTCCATAGTGGCTATAACAATTTGCAATCCCACCAACAGTGCATGAGGGTTTTCTATTCTTCACGTCCTCACCAACATTTGTTTTGTTGATTTATTGACAATCATTCTGACAGGTGTGAAAAGATATCTCATCGTGGTTTTAATTTAATTTATCTAATGACTAGTGACATTGAGCATATTTTCATATGTCTGTTGGCCACCTGTATGTACTCTTTGGAGAAATATCTATTAGGGTCTTCTGCCTATTTTTTTAATTGGATTGTTCACTGTTTTTGGTGTTGAGTTCTGAGTTCTTATAAACTTTGGATATTAACCCATCATCATGTTTATCACTGTCAAATATCTACACCCATTTACCAGGTTGTCTTTTAGTTCTGTTAGTGGTTTCTTTTGTTGTGCAAAAAACTTTTCATATCAATGTTGTCCCATTTGTTTATTTTTTTTCTTTTGTTTTCCTTGTCTGAGGAGATATATCAGGAAAAAAAATGTTACTAAGAACAATGTCATAGTTTACCGCCTATACATTCTTATAGAAGTTTTATAGTTTCTGGCTTTACATTTAAGTCTTCAATATATTTTGAGTTTATTCTTGTATATGATATAATAAGGTGGACTAGTTTTATTTTTTGCATGTATCTGTCCAATTTTCCTAACACTATTTATTGAATAGACTGTCTTTACCTCCTTTGTTATAGGTTGACCATATAAGTATGGGTTTACTTCTGGGCTCTCTATTTTATTCCATTGATCTCTGTGTCTATTTTAATGCCAGTACCATGTTGTTTTGACTACTATAGTTTTATAGTATAGTTTGATGTTAGATAACATTGTACCTTCAAATTTGTTCTTCTTTCTCATGATTGCTGTAGGTATTTGGAGTCTTTTGTGGTTCCATATAAATTATTGGATTATTTGTTCTAGTACTGTTAAAAAATTCCATTGGTATTCTGATAGAGATTGCATTGAATATGTAGATAGCTTTGGGAAATGTGAACATTTTAATGATGTTAATTCTTTTTATTGATGAGCATGGTATATGATTTCATATATTTGTTCTTTTTTATTATTGTTATTCTATTACAGTTGCCCTAATTTTTTCCCTTTTCCCTCCTCTGCCCACCTGATTCTCACAGTCAATCCCTATGTTATTGTCCATGTCCATGGATCATTCATACATGTTCTTTGACTAGTTTCTTAACCTTCTTTCTGTCATTATCCCCCACCCCTCACCTCTGGGAGCTGTCAGTCTGTTCCATATTTCCATGCCTCTGGTTCTATTTTGCTCGTTAGTTTATTTTCTTCATTAGATTCCTCTTATACATGAGATCATATGGTATTTGTCTTCTGACTGGTTTATTTCACATACCATAATAGTCTCTGGTTCCAATCAATCTGTTGCAAAAGGTAGGAATTCTTTCTTTCTTTCTGCTTCATAATATTCCTTTGTGTAAATGTACCACAGCTTTTTAATTCAGTCATCTACTGATAGGCACATAGACTGTTTCCAGCACTTGGCTATTGTAAATAGCACAGCTATGAACATAGAGGTGCATAAGTTCTTTTGAATTGTTGTTTCAGGATTCTTAGGGTATATTTCCAGCAGTGGAATTTCTGGGCCAAAAAGCAGTTCCATTTTTCATTTCTTGATGAAATTCCATACTGTTTTCCACAGTGGCTGCACCAATCTGTATTCCAACCAACACAGGGTTCCCTTTTCTCCACTTCCTCACCAACATTTTGTTGTTTGTTGATTTGTTAATAATAGCCATACTAACAGGTGTGAGATGATATCCCATTGTGGTTTTAATATGCATCTCTCTGATGTCTGGTGATGCTGAGCATTTTTTCATATGTCTATAAGCCACCTCTCTGTCCTCTTTAAAGAAGTGTCTATTCAGGTCCTTTGCATGTATTTTAATTGGATGTTTGTCCTACTGGTGTGGTGTCATATGAGTTTTTTAAATATATTTTGGATATTAAACCCTTGTCCAGTGTATCATTAGTAAATATGTCTTCCCATTCAGTTGGTTCCCTTTTTATTTTGATGATGGTATTTTTAGCCATGCAAAAGCTTTTTATTTTGATGTAGTCCTATTTGTTTTTTTCTTTATTTCCCTTGCCATAAAAGATATACCAGCAAAATTATTGCTATGTGGGATATCTGAAATTTCACTGTTTATGTTTTCTGCTAGGACTTTTATGGTATGATTTATATTTAAGTATTTTTATCCATTTTGAGTTTATTTTCATGTATGATGTAAGTTGGTGGTCGTTTCTTTTTTTCTCTTTTTTTCCTTTTTTTTTTTTTTCATGTACCAGTCCAGTTCTCTCAACACCATTTATTGAAGAGGCTGTTTTTACTCCATTGTAACATTTGTGCCCCCTTTGTCAAATATGAACTGACCATAGAGACATTAGTTTATTTCTGGGCTCTTTATTCTGTTCCATTGATCTATGTGTCTATTCTTATGCCACGTACCAGGTTGTTTTGATTACAGTGTCATTGTAGTATAGTTTGATATCAGGTATTGTGATTCCTCCAACTTTATTCTTCTTTCTCAAGATTTCTGAGGCTATTTGGTTTTTTTGCTCCATATAAATTTTTGGAGGATTTATTCTAGGTCAGTGAAATATGTCATTGGTATTTTAATAGTAATTGCATTGAATTTATAGATTGCTTTGGGTAGTATGCACATTTTAATGATATTGATTATTTCAATCCATGAACATGGTGTATGCTTTCATTTATGTGTATCTTCTTCAATTTCTTCAGTATCTTATACTTTTCCAAGTACAGGTCTTTTACCTCCTTGATTAAATTTATTCTTAGGTTCATTATTTTTCTTATTGCTATAGTAAATAGGATTTTTTTTCCTGTTTTCTCTTTTTGATAGTTCACTGTTGGTGCACAAAAATGTCATTGATTTCTGAATACTGACTTTGTATCCCACTATATTGCCAAATTCACTTATGAGATCAAGTAGTTTTTTGGTGGAGACTATATGCTTTTCTATGTACACTATCATGTCATTTGTGAATAATAACAATTTTACTTCCTCCTTTTTAATTTGGATGCCTTTTATTTATTTTCCTTGTCTGATTGCTGTGGCTAGAACTTCCAGTACTATATTGAATAAGAGTAGTAAAAGTAGATATCTTTGTCTTGTTTCCAATCATAAGGGAAAAACTTTTAGTTTTTGCCAATTGAGTATGATGTTGGCAGTATGTTTCTTGTACATGGCCTTTATTTTGTTGAGATATGTTCCCCCTATTCCCATTTTCCTGAATGTTTTTATTATAAATCGGTGTTAGATTTTATCAAATGCTTTTTCAGCATTTATTGATATTATCATGTGATTTTTGTCTTTCATTTTGTTTATGTGTTTATTACATTTATTGATTAGCAAATATTGTGCCATCCCAGCTTCCCTTGGATAAATCCCACTTGAACATGGTGTATGATCTTTTAAATGTATTGCTGGATCTGGATTGGCAATATTTTGTTGAGGATTTTAGGATCTATGTTCATCAGAGATATTAGCCTATAATTTTCTTTCTTATGTCTTTACCTGGTTTTGGAATTTGGATAATACTGGCCTTGTAAAAAGAGTTGGGGAGTATTCCCTCTTCTTGAGGGAATTTTTTGGAATAGTATGAGAAAGATTGGAGTTAGCTTTTCTCTGAATCTGGTAAAATTTACCTGTGAAGCCATCAGGTCCTGGGCTATTGTGGGCCTGAAGTTTTTTTTATTACTGCTTTGATTTTGCTAGCTGTTTTAGTGTATTCAGACTTTCTGTTTCTTCTTCTTCCAGTTTTGGAAGATTGAATGTTTGTAGAAATTTTTCCATTTCACCTAAGTTATCCAACCTTGGCATATAATTATTCATAGTGATATCTTACAATTCTTTGTATTTTTGTGGTATCAGTTATTACTTCTCCTCTTTCATTTATGATTTTATTTATTCGAGTCCTCTCTCTTTTTTTCGTGAGTCTGGTTAAATGTTCATTGATTTTGTTTATCTTTTCAAAGAACCAGCTCCAAGATTTATTGATCCTTTGAATTGTTCTTTTAGTCTCTATGTCTTTTAATTCGGCTCTGATCTTGATTATTTCCTTCCTTCTACTCACTCTGAACTTTGTTTGTTGTTGTTCCTCCAGTTCTTGTAGATGTAGGGTTAGGTTGTTTATTTGAGATTTTTCTATCCTCTTTAGGTAGACCTGTATTACTGTGAACTTCCCTAACAGAACTTCTCTAGCTGTGTCCCATAGGTTTTGGTTTGTTGTGTGAACCCAACCTATTAATTTGTTTCCAGGTACCTTTTTTATTTCTTCCTTGATTTCATTGTTAACTCATTCATTATTTAATAACATATTATTCAATCTCCATGTATTTGAATACTTTTGAGTTTTTTGCTTGAGGTTGGTTTCTACTTTTCAAGCCATTATGATCCCAGAAAAATGCTTGATATGATTTCAGTTTTCTTGAATTTGTTCAAGATTTTTTTGTGTCCTACTAAGTGGTGTATCTTTGAAAATGATCTGTGCACATTTCTAAAGAATGTATATTTTGCTCCTTTGAGGTAAAATGCTCTGCAAATATCAGTTAAGTCCATTTTATCTAGAGTGTCACATTCAATGCCGCAATGTCTTTGTTAATTTTTTGTTCGGACAATCTATCCATTGTTGACAGTAGAGTGCTAAAATCCCCTGTGATGACTACTGCTATGGCTCTCCTTCTTAAAGTCCTCCAAGATTTTCCTTATATATTTAAGTGTTTCTATGTTGGGTGTGTGTATGTTTACAAGGGTTATATTCTTTTGTTGGACAACTCCCTTAAGTATTACGTGATGACCTTCTTTGTCTCTTGAAATGGCCTTTGTTTTGAAATCAATTTTCTCTCCTATAAGTATTGCTACCCTGGCCTTTTTTTTTTTTTAATGTCCATTTGCTTGGAATATTTTTTTCATTCCTTCACTTCCAGCCTGTGTAGATCTTTTGTTCTGAGGTGGGACTCTTGTAGGCAGCTGAATGAGGGTTGTGTTTTCTTCCCCATTCAGCTACCCTGTGTCTTTTGATTGGAGCAATTAATCAATTTACATTTAAGATTATTATTGATAGGTGTTTATTCATTGCCATTTTTTCCTTTGTGCCTCTCTCTCTCTCGCTCTCTCTCTCTTCATCTCCTTAAAGCAGCCCCTTTACCATCTCTCACATCACTAGTCTGGTGGAGATGTACCCTTTTAGCCTTTTTTTTCCTGGGAAACTCCTTATTTTACCTTTCATGTTAAATAAGAGAGCCTTGCTGGGGAGAGCAGTCTCAGTTGCAGGTCTTTGTTTTTCATTACTTAGAATATATCATGCCATTCCTTCTGGCTTGTATTGTTTCTGCTGAAAAATCAGCCCATAGCCTTATTGGAGCTCCCGTGTATGTCACTAGCTGTTTCTCCCTTGCTGCCTATAAGATTTTCTCTTTGTCTCTAAATTTTGCCATTTTAATTATGATATATCTTGGAGTGGGCCTCATTGGGTTCATCTTGATTGGGACCTTCTGTACTTTCTGAACTTTCATGACTTTATCCCTCACTAAGACAGGGAACTTTTGTTTCATTATTTTTTCAAACATGTTTTTTATCCCTTGCTTCTTTTCTTCTCCTTCTGGTATCCTTATGATGCAAACATTGTTACACTTCATGTTGTCCTGCAGCTCCCTTAAATTATTCATTCTTTTTGAAGTGTTTTTTTTTTCATTTTGTTGCTTTGATTGGGTGTTTTTTTCCTGCCATGTCCTCTAATTTGTTGATTTGATCTTCTGCTTCATCTAGCCTGCTTGTAATTCCTTCTAGTGTGTTCTTCATTTCATATATTCTTCATTTCCTCCTTGTTCTTCTTCATAGTTTCTCTGTCCTTTTTCTTTTTTTTTAAATTCATTTATTCGAATACATTTGTCTCCGCCTTCCCCCCACCATTTTCCCCTGCCCCCCTCCCCCCTCTCCCTCCCTCAATCTTTCTCCACTTTGGCTCTGTCTGTGAGTCCTTGCTATATGTTCCTGGCAAGGCTGTGGAGAAAAGGGAACCCTAGTACACTGTTGGTGGGAACGCAGACTGGTGCAGCCATTGTGGAAAGCAGTGTGGAATTTCCTCAAAAAGCTGAAAATGGAACTGCCTTTTGATCTAGTGATTCCCCTGCTGGGACTATACCCTAACAATCCCAAAACACCAATTCAAAAGAACCTATGCACCCCAATGTTCATAGCAGCACAATTTACAATAGCCAAGTGTTAGAAGCAACCTAAATGCCCATCAGTAGATGATTGGATCAAAAAATTATGGTACATTTTCAAATGGAATACTACGCGGCAGAAAGAAAAAGAGAACTACTACACTCCACAACAGCATGGATGGAACCAGAGAGCATTATGCTAAGCAAAATAAGCCAGGGGGCGAAAGACAAATACCATATGATCTCACCTATAAGCAGAACCTAACCAACAAACAAAGATGTAAGAAAAATAAGACCAGCAACACTGAAAGAAAAAAGAAATCTCTGTCCTTTTTCATGCTGATATAGTTCCCACTAAGTTCCTGGTAACTCCCATAAAGTTTCTTGTAGTTCTCATCGAGTTCCTTGAGCATCCTTATAACCATTACTTTTAATTCTATGTCTGATAATTTGCTGGCCTCAATTTCTTTTAGCACTTTTTCTGTGGATTTCTCCTTTCTTTTTACTTGGGGATTGTTTCTTTTTCTTCCCATTTTAGGTGACTCTTTTTTTATGTGTCTCCATATTACATTGTCCTGCTTTGACTCCCTGTCTTCATATTTACCTTCTTCAATTTCTTTCTTCAGAGTCTTATAATCTTCCTAGTACAGGTCTTTTTCTTCCTTGGTTAAATTTATTCCTAGGCATTTTATTGTGAGGCAATTATAAATATATTTTTCTTAGAATTTCTTCTTCTGATAATTTAATATTGGTGAATAAAAATGCAACCAACTTCTGAATTTAATTTTGTATCCTGCTACTACTGAATTCATGGATCAGTTCTAGCATTTTTGGTGGAATCTTTATGGCTGTCTATATACCATATCATTGTCATTGCCAAATAATAACAGTTTTACTTCTTCCTTTTTAATTTGGATGCCTTGTATTATTTTTTGTTATCTGATTTTTGTGGTTAGGACATCCAATACCATGTTGAATAAAAATGTTGACAGTGGACAACCTAGTCTTGTTCCTAATCTTAAGGAAAACAAAATGCTTTTAGATTTTCTCCATTGAGTATGCTATTATCTGTGGGTTTGTTGTATATGGCCTTTATTATGTTGATGTATGTTTACTTTATTCCCACTTTATCATAAATGGATGCTGGATTTTGCCAAATGTTGTTTCTGCATCTATTTGTATGATCATATGAATTTTATTTATTTTTTATTTTTTGTTTATATGGTGTATCACCTTAATTGATTTGCAGATATTGAACCAACCTTGCATCCCAGGCTCACTTGATCATGGTATATGATCTTTTTAATATACTGATGAATTCCACTTGCTAATATTTTGTTGAAGATTTTTTGTGTCTATGTTAATCAGGGATATTGGCTTATAATTTTCTTTCTTTGTAGTGTCTTTTTCTGGTTTTAAAGTCAGAGTAATGCTGGGCTTGTCCAATGTGCTTGGCAGCCTTCCCTTCTCTCAAATTTTTTGGAATACTTTGATAAGGATAGGTGTTAATTCTTCTTTGAATGTGTGTCAGTACTAACCTATGAAGCCATTCAGTCCAGGACTTTTGTTTGTTGGGAATTTTTGATTACTAATTCAATTTTGTTCATAGTAATCAGTCTCTTCAAATTTTATGTTTCTTCTTAATTCAGTCTTAAATGATAGTATGTTTCAAGGAATTTATCCATTTTTTCAGGTTGTCCAATTTGTTGGCATATAGTTTTTTGAAGTATTTGCTTATAATCTTTTGTGTTTCTATGATTTCAGTTGTCACTTCTCTTTCTTTCTGATTTATTCATTTGGGTCCTCTCTCTTTTTTCCTTGATGAATCTGGTTAAAGGCTTTCTGATTTTGCTTATCTTTTCAAAGAACCAGTTCTTGGCTTAATTGATATCCTGTATTGTTCTTTTGAGACTCCATTTTGTTTACTTCCATTCTGATCTTTATTATTTCCTTTCTTCTACTATTTTGTGTATTTGTTTGTTGTTCATTTTCTTGTTCCTTGAGATGTAAGATTAGTTTGTTTAGTTGAGGTTTTCTAAAAATTTCTTATAGCAAATATTGCTATGAATTTATCTCTAAAAATTGTTTTGTTGTGTTTCATAGATTTTGAGTTGTTATGTTTTCTTTTTTATTTTTCTCAGGTGTCTTTTGATTTCTTCTGTGATTGTATTATAACCCATCCATTGTTTAGTAACATGTTATTTAGCCCCCATGTGCTTGTGTGGTTTTCAATTTTCTTGTAATTGATTTGTAATTTCATGCCATTGTGGACAGAGAAGATGTTTGATATGATTTCAGTCTTTTTTAATTTATTGAGATTTGTTTTATAGTCTAACATGTGGTCCACTCTGGAAAATGTCCCATGTGCACTTGAAAAGAATGTGTATTTTTCTGCTTTGAGGTAAAATGTTTAAAAATATCAACTAAATATACCTGATCTAATGTGTCATTTAAGGCCAGTTTTCTTGTTGACATTTTTTGTCTGGAAAATCTATTAATCAATGGGGTATTAGAGTCTCCTACTATTACTGCATTACTGTCAATCTCTACCTTAATGTCCATCAATATTTGCTTTATATATTTTAATGCTACTATACTGGGTGTATAAATGTTTACAAGGGTTATATCCTCTTGTTGGATTGATCCACTTATTATTACGTAATGTCTTTTTGTCTCTTATTATAGTCTTTGTTTTATAACTTTTTTCATTTCCATTTTTATGAAACATCTTTTTTCATCCGTATCTTTCCAGTCTTTGTATGTCTTTCAATCTGAAGTGGGTATCAAAGACAGCATACATATGATGGGTTTTGTTTTCTTATTTAGTAAGCCACTATATGTCTTTTGATTGACAAATTAATCAATTTACTTTTAAAGTGATAATTGATATATATGTAGGTATTGACATTTTCTTTATATTTATGTTCTCCCCCCATCTTCTTTTTAAAGAAGTTTCTTTTACATTTCTTGTAAATTGCTTTGGTAACAATGAACTCCTTTAGCTTCAAGAGAAACACTTTATTAACCATTCTCTTGCTCCTGGAGGCATCTGTATGCTAGAATTTTCTTTGATATACAATTACTGAAGCCTCCTATAGAAAGACAGGACTTCTGAGTACTCAAGTAGTAGGCAGAAAATTTTGCTGTTTGTGGGAAATTTGGCCCAAATCAGTTGATGATAAACATGCACACAGTGTTTTCACAACTTACCTATTTGTCCATTACTATTTCTGTGAGGATTTTCTGTAGACCAGCAGTATTAAATGAAGATGAAGACAGAGCTTATAGTATTACTTGCAAGTGGAGTCAAATGAATAGTATGATTTTTTCCCTAATTAAAGTTGAATCTCCCAACATAATTTTTTCTTTGTCTTGTTATTTTCCTTTGATGATTTGGTTTTATTTTTCAGATCATACTTAGACATGTCCAAAGTGATTATCTTCAGCTACCTCTTCTGGTTTGTCCTCACAATCATCTTCATTACCGGGACAACAAGGATCAGCATCTTTTGCATGGGTTACTTGGTGGCCTGCTTTTATTTCCTGCTCTTTGGGGGTGACTTGCTATTGAAACCTATCAAGAGCATCCTGCGTTACTGGGACTGGCTAATTGCATACAACGTTTTTGTAATTACAATGAAAAACATACTGTCAGTAAGTGGTTCTCATTGTGTAACACATTTGTGGTTTCAGTGTAAGATTAAAAAATCTATTCAGTTATTATTAAAAACCCATTGTCTATCATACTGCTCTCTTAAAAACCCTAATTGAGATGCTGCAAATTCAGAATTCAAGTAACCATTTATTACTCCTTGTTTTGCCATATTAAGCAAAATCTTTTTGATTATTTCCACTATCTTGAGGTCACATGATGAGAGGATATATATTCATTGAAATAAACTCTAAAACATATTTTATTAATTAAAATCCCATCTCTTCTGAGGAATAATTTATCATCACTCTTATGATACTACAAAATGGCTCTTTAAAGTCATATCATGTTGGCTAAAAGAACTCTCTTATCTAGAAAAAGTTATAAAAGTATTAAATAAAATGAGCATAGTTCTCTGTAACACTGTGTGGGGTGGGGAATGAGATGAAATAAGATATTGAAAGCATGAATGTTTTATGCATGCATGAGATGTGGGTAGATACACGGGCAATCACAAGTTCATGTCTGCCTCCGAGCATAGGCATTGTGATCAGGGCCCATCTAAAAAAACAGAGTTGAGGCACAACCCACCTCTTTCTTCTACAAAGTTTGTTCTGATTTTTAAAATTCCATGTTCCGGAGCATAGCTTTTCCCTTACGCAGTCTTGAAGACCTGTTAGATAACTCAAACTGCCCCCTTGTAATCTCAGAGTCACATAAAACATTTTGGGCCACAAGGGCACCAGTTATTTGTTGTTTGGGGATATTTAACAATAATCTTTCATGAACTGAAGGAGTTAATGCATCTCAAGTTGGCCCTAACTTAAAGTTAATCCCCATGCCTGCTACTCTCAGACTATACCTGATCATGCATTAGAAGAACAGTGATGTAATGACTTCCTGCTTCTCTCCTTCCAAACTACTTAAAGATGAGCTCACCAGGCAGGCAATTTAACTGTAAAAGCATTTGATTTGGTGGAGGGAAGCAAATCCATTGCTGTGTTTAGAGGTCTTGGAAAGTCAAGTCTGTGTTACTATGAATGTGTATTTGAATAATTTATTTTGTCTACAGTCCATTAAAATGTTAATTTCTAGTTGATACTAAAAGTGACTTTTATTTGTCAATTTTACCTCACCAGTATTTTACATTTGGGGTAGTATTGGGAGTTATTGGAGAGTATATGAGATTCCTATCATTTCATTCTAAACCAGTATGATAGTTAAGGATCCATTACTAGAAGCTGATCCCTACAACCATTCCTGGAAAATATGTGTTTACAAAATCCATGCATTCATTTATTCTGTAAACCTATACTGCACATTTTTTGCTAGGCACTGTTTTATATCTTGAAGAGCCATAAATAAATAGTACTTAAATTTTACCCCAAATAAACTCACATTTTTTAAAAAGGAAGATCAACCTACTTATAATTATAATATGATCTTTTGAGGCTAATTATCACAACAATTCAGAAAAATAAAACAAAAAAGAGTACCTAATATATTGCTTAAATAGGTTGGGAACAGACTTCTTGGCAGTGATGCTGTTTAAACCCATCAGAGACTTAAAAGACAGATTGAAGTGTGTCCAGGGAGAAAAAATGGGGAGAATGATACCAACATAGGAAAGCTGAACAAAAGCATGGCTATGTAGGACTAAAATATGAATTCAGAAAGCATGTTCTATTGGATACTAATGCTGGGTAACTGCTGATTTGGGAGCAAATCCTAATTATATCCTCCAATTTCACATGTCCTGAGGAAATATACATAATTCAGACATTACCCTTACATGTTGGCTTGCAATGATTAATGTTTATTTAAACTTTCCCCCCACCCCCCCAGGATATGAATTTAACATATGATAAGAAAGCATTGTTATAAGACAACCACATGCAAATCAACCAAAAAGATTTCTTTATCCAGAGAATTGGCCATTAAAGCCTCAAAACACATACTCTGCTTGTATTCTAAGAACTATATATCATGCAGCTTATGTTTGTGATGATGTCCGGGCAAGTAGCATAAGTTTAATATGTGTCATTTGCTGGAAAATAACTGTACCAAAGTCAAAGTCCTGGGGTCCAAGCACTTACCCATTTGCTATCACAAATGGGTAAGGAAATCTAATCCAAGATTTCCTCTTTGAAAAGAGAGGTGCTTCCAAGTGCAGAAAACATCACACTAAAAATTCTTCCTTTACTCATTGGGCTTAATTTTCTCTAGGAAATGATAGTGTTCCTGAAGCACTACTCCATGGGGATTGTAATTTTAGGTATGGTCAGCACTTCCCATAATCACTGGCACTGAGACTTGTGTGAAATCTTGCACATTTGGGACTGTGAGACATCAAGCTTTTTTTCTGGGTGCAGAGTTTCAGAATTTGCCTTTCCCATTTGTTTTTCAGATAGGAGCATGTGGATACATTGAAAAATTGGTTAAAAATAGTTGCTGGTTGATCCAGGCTTTCAGCCTAGCCTGCACAGTCAAAGGCTATAAAATGCGTAAGTATGAAAAGCATATTTGGGAATGGAAGAACAAAGAAGGAAGGACCGCTATATTGTTCTACTTGAAAAGTTGGGCCAAAACATGTAAAGAAAAGAGATAAAAGTGGAGTTCAGTTTGACCTACATGGAGGCTATAGAATTGCCTTGCATTTTGAATCTATTATCCATAATGGGGAGTGCTCCTACTCTAGACATCTTGGATTGTCATGCACAAGCATCCCAAATCCTGCTGGTCTGGATTTGGGTGTGGCCTGTGGTAACTTCCAGAACCTTTTTGCATTATGGTTAGGAAGGTTTAGAGAAGCCCGCTCAAACCTGTGGTTGTTGCAGTTAGAGTCTTTAGTCATCAGCGTTAATCTGACTACCAGGCTCTTCCCTCCTTAGGAAGCTCAGAGAACTTCAAACTCAGGAAACAAATGGGAAGAGCTGCAGAATTTCTGGAGTTATACTCTCACCAGGCCAGAAACAGAATCCCATTTCCATTTTTCTTCCTCTTGCACCAGAGCCCACAACAACACACACGTGGTCCTCCATTGGTGCCCAGAATGGAGACAATTTAAACATCATGCTCCCCTTCTATGGCTGATAATCTAGGCTATACTTTCCTAAAGACTAAGAGTCACTGGAGATTTGTTTTGATTTAGGATCAGTCATGTTATTGAGACTCCTTCTTCTAATAGACCTTACTGTGTTGCCTACCACTGGGTAGAGCCCATTCCAGAGCATTGCCTCTGACATTAAGACATGCAGACATTATTTTTTATGGTCTTTGTTGGGAGTTGGGGTCAGGGGGTCCCTTTCTCCCTAAAAGAGGGATATATTCAGGAGCCCTCCTTGGCAAAGAACCTTTGATCCTCTTCCTTACATTGCCAAGAGTTCACTCTGTGGTCAGCCTTATGGATTAATGTTCATATTGGATTTAAAGTATGTGGCTTTGCCTGTTAATAAATCAACTCATAAGTGAGTTGATGGATCAGAATGTTGCTTTCATGCCTGTGTGATTTCTTAAGACTGATCACACCACAGGTATAAAATGACAATGAAAATGGATATTAATTTTAATTATTTTTTATTTTTTGCCTCAGCTGAGGATGATTCTTCATGTAAACTACCCAGTGGTGAAGCAGGAATTATTTGGGACAGCATATGTTTTGCCTTTCTTCTGCTACAGAGAAGAGTTTTTATGAGTTACTATTTCCTACATGTTGTGGCAGATATAAAAGCTTCACAGATCCTGGCATCAAGGTAGGGCAGATTTCTTATACTCCATTCACTTTGTTTCCAGTTTTTGCCCCTGATCTTGTAAGTTTAGGGGGAAATACCGTGAAGAGGACTAGGTATTAAAAGAAATACCGTTGAGATGAGGGTGTTAACGGCTAGGTATGTGATTTTCTTCCCTGCTGTACCATCTCAGAGACACCAGACAATTAAACAGTGAAATTCGTGAACTTGACAGGTAAGAGTCAGAGCCAGACACCAGTGATCTGAGATTGAAAGTAAAGGGTTGGAGTCAGTGACTGCAAGACATCTGACTTCAGGGGCAGTGATGGAAGACTATAAATAGGAAACTGTGGCATGTGCATGGGTTCTTCATCTAAGATTTGAGAATGTTTGCTTGCTTTTGAGCAGATTTCAATAGTAGAGGATAGGTTGAAAATGCAGGAAGAGAGGAATAAAGGAAAGTGTGGAATCCCTCAGGCTGCAGGTGGGGATGGGACCTGAGCACAGGCAGACCTCAGACAGGAGAACATCACCTCTTCTTTTGTCACTACAGGAAAGGGCAGAATAAATGGCAGAAAGCTGAGCAAATAATTGTGTTTCATGGCTCCTGCTCTTTCTGGGAAGTAGGAAGCTAGGTAATTTATGAGGAGTCAAAAGCCTTTGACAGAATTCAAGATTTGATAAAAGGGTAAGAAGTTAGAAATAGACATTAGAGAGGAGAAGAAGAGTTTCTAGAGAGCGATGCAGTGGATAGTTGGCCAGGCATGCGTTTTCTGTACCTCTGGTAACAGCCTGTCCAAGCACAGGGCTGACACACCATTGGGATTCTATAGACTTGTAATTTGCCAGGCCTGTGACAATGGGACAGAATGGAGGATATTGAGTGATTGATGTGATCTATGGGATCCCTTAAGTTGGCTTGAAATTTGAGGGAAAAAAAGAAGGGAGAGGAGAGATAGAATAGAATCAGAGAGGCAAGAGAATGAAAATCCCATTGATGGGGCTTGCACTCCAACTTTACATGCTCCTGAAGGAATCCTTAACGCCATACCCTTTTCTGCCTATAGAGTAGGAAATCAATCTGAACTCAACTTTCTTGCAAATGTTCCCTAGTGGGACAACTAGAATCAAGTCAGGTGAATAACACCTTGCTGAGGTATAACATTCTGTGGGACAGGTATGAAGAGGGGCACATGGCTTTTATTTTCTTAGAAAACAAAAACCATCTTATTTTCACTAATCTCTCACGGTATGAGTTGCTCCTCCTTCTTGGGCTGTGGTGGGGGCGGGGAGGTTGCGGCATGTTCATTCACTAGGAAGGGGCTTCTAGAAAGAGCCTTCTAATTCCCACTCCCAGCCAGGAAAGTCCAGTCAACAGCCCAACAGGAAATGTTTTCTACCTTTAGTCATCATTTTAGGGTAATGCAAGTAACAACAATAAAGGTGTAATTTGCTCTTTGTTTCCGATTTTCCTTCAGAGGAGCTGAACTTTTCCGGGCCACAATTGTAAAGGCTGTAAAAGCAAGAATTGAGGAAGAGAAAAAGTCAATGGATCAGCTGAAGAGGCAGTAAGGATGCTTTATTTTACTCTCCTCCATTCCTTTCATTATTGATTTGTATGACCCCACTCAGACACTCTCAGCTCTCAAGAAGCCTCAATCCACTGAAAAACCTATTCATGTTAGCTTTCCCAGCTTCCCAGGTATTTACATTTGCATCAGGTATTAACTCTTATGCCTGAAAGGATGAAAATGGAGGTCGTTAAAAACAAAAAAGAAAAAGATGGCTGCACTATAGTAGAAAGGGAGCCAATTTAGGTAGGGAAAATGTCAAGTCTTAGTTCGGCTGTTTACTCTGGAAATTTGAGCAAGTCATTCACACTCTCTGAATTATAATTTTCTGTTTTAAATTAGGGCTCACAATTGTACCTTAGTTTTTATGGAGATTAAACAAGTTAGTAAACGAGACAGCATCTTGCCCAGTGCCAGGTACTTGGAGAAAATGATCATTCTATCTGTGGGTTAAAAAAATAAATGCAGAGTCCTGGCTCTGGAAGGATCTTTAGGGATAACATAATCCAGTCTCTTTGAGTAGAAAGTGATGACCTACCATTTTAGAGAACTTAAAAATCACAACTAACTAGAGGCAGCACTGGAAATATGACAACCCACGTTTCCTTATATTCAGTTCAAGACCTTTTCCAACCCTCATTTCCTTATATTCAGTTCAAGACCTTTTCCACAACATTCTGGAGAAGTCAAGGCTCCCAAGGGATTTGAGAATTCTAATTTTTTTAAAGCACACTGTAAACAATTTTTTAGAGTGAAACTTCCAGCAATGAATGCAACTTCTGAGGATTGGCAGCCCTTAATGTTTAAGAGCTTATGGCCTAGAATTCAAAGTCTAGCCACTTCCCTGAAGAAAAATTTCCTGAGTTTGCTAAAATTTCTTCATTCCATTCTGGCCTTATTTTTATCCATGCAAAAATATTTGCTACTCTAAATTACACTATCCCATGGCATGGTTATTTTCACAAAGATATTACATATATAGTGTAAAAGTGTGTAAATGTTGCTTTTGTTGTTTCTAATTACCTAAATCAAGTCTAGAGAAATAACAAATTTGGTCCCACATTTAGAATGTGTCCCCATAAGTGAAGCCTGTTACTATAACTCACTTCACTGAATTTTTTCATATGTTTAAGTGATAAAAGTTCAGAATAAAAAAAATGAAGACAATGATCATTGCAAAAGACAAACTGAAAATATTGTTTTAGATGCACAAAGTAGAAATTGTGCTTAAATCATTTTAAAAACTTGTGCAAATATCCAGAATTTTAGATAACTAAATTAAATAATGAAATATCTCAGGAAGGCAGATTTGGGAAATAGAGCTCAACATTTCAGGACTAGACTTCCTGAATAAGCAGACAAAATAAAGATACTAAATTAATACTTAAAGATGCAATAATACATTTTTCCAGAACCAAATGATTAGATTTGAAATAGGGAAGAGGCATATCGTCTAACAAAAGACTTATGAACATTTGAGGAGTAACTTGCTATTTTCAAAACAGTTCTCCCATTCATTTATTTCTTTATTTGATGTTCACAATTATGTAAGAAAAACAGATATTATAAAAATGCAAACTCTGGGATAACAAAGGACTTGTATTTCATAATAGGCTTTGTTCAGAATGACTATGGTACAAGATGTAAGTAGTCATAAAATATCACATATCAAACTTTAGCATGATTATTATTGCTCATATTATTAAGACTAGCATCTGTGTAGTGGAAATTAACATGGATATATAAAAAAATAGATGGAGATATCTGTTCCTAATAAGAAGCCATTCACAAGTCCCAAATACTACTTTGTTCATGCTTTTAGCTGCATACATAAAAGTGTAAATCCAAAGTATGACCACATGGTACCTGCAGACGAGTTCTTGACATTGCTGTTGCTCTTGTCTCTTACAGGATGGACCGCATCAAAGCCAGGCAGCAGAAATACAAAAAGGGTAAGGAGAGGATGCTGAGCTTGACCCAGGAGTCAGGGGAAGGCCAAGACATCCAAAAACTCTCTGAAGAGGATGACGAAAGTATGTTAAGACCTTTCCCTCTTATTCAAGTACCTTGATATTGAAAAATAGCATGAAATTGGGTAGGGCTATAAAATAACATTACTTTCATTCTGTCAATATTATCAATGCATTTTTTAACTTAATAAGTTTTATCTTCCCATTGTGAAAGGATATCTTTATTTGTTTCATAACGTACATGTTTAATGAATTCATGACTTTACAAATATGTTCTCTTTGGCTAGACAACTTTAATCAACACATAACCTAGTTTCTGTTTCACAGACATGTTTCTGAAGAAAATGGTATATGTTTGCTTAATTTTTGCTTAATGTTTGTTACTTTAGGGAAGATTTTTCAGATAAGCAATCTACTGTAATCTTTGATTTCTATAAATTTTATATGAAAACTAAGTATGCATGCATATATTTTATGTGGTATGTAAATAATGATAGTTAAAATATCGTTTAATCATTAGCTTCCCAGTGAAACTTAAGATGAGCTATGTATTTACTATATCTACTTATAGATATATCCAATTAAATTTTAAAGTCCTTCTAGGTGTTTGCATGTTTTTCTATTTAAAAGGAATAAAGAATAAATAATGCATGATAGTATTTATTAATCACCAGTAAAGTTATATTTTTTCAACTATGTATTAAAATAATTACAAGAAAAATTTTTGATCATAGGAATATATACATTTTAACAAATTATTTGCCACTAAGTTGTTCTATAAATTTTGGGTGATGCTTTTTTTCTTTTAATTCAATAGAAAATTCAGTGTGAAATGCATTTTTGACAGATAATCCCTTCTTTTTTATATTTCCTTCTATGCCCTGTTATTAAAAAGAAAATGAAAATGTGGCATAATGTTAGTAGAACACAATATTTACCTTGAGAAATCAACTGCTAATACATGTGAACTTTTCAGGTTCAGTATAGTTCATTTTCCTGATCTTTGATGTATTTTTGCAACTTATCTAGATTTTGACAATTGAGTTATTTAAAACGTGGTTTTCAGAATTTGTTTTCTCACTTATAAGAATTAATATTTGGACATATTTTATTTTAGGAGAAGCAGACAAACAGAAAGCCAAGGGCAAAAAAAAGCAGTGGTGGCGGCCTTGGGTTGATCATGCTTCCAGTAGGTTTTCTCGATCCTCTTACAATTTCATCAATTCTAACCCTTATATCCTTGACCAGAATTCAGGCATCCCCGTGACCTATGTATTCCATGCATGGTTTGATCCTTGTGACTTGATAGGGGTCAAAGTATAGGAAAATTGTGATATAAATGGGTCTGTGAGCCTGTATACAGAGTCTTGCAGAGAAATCAGATGGTTACCATGCTGGTTGAAGAAAACCAAACATGTGGTTTACATATTTTTGAGCCCCATTCCTGGGCTCAGAAAGGGAAGAATAATTGACTAGTATGTTATCCTGTTCTGAGGTCTAGAGTTCTGCTGATGTGTGTTTGTTTTATGGCTGAAAACGAAACCCTTAAAAATAAGTTTCTGCCCCTCCTAGGACTCTGATTTAAGGATAATCTTTAAGTTCAAAGTGTTTGTGACTCTTTTTGTAAGGAGCTAGGCATGGATGCCAATGAGCTTCCCCTACCTTTATTCCCAGAACTTTGATTTTATTTGCATGTAAGGATTTTCCCCATATATTAAATATAATAATGGGGACAACTTACCTTTATTCCCAGAACTTTGATTTTATTTGCATGTAAGGATTTTTCCCATATATTAAATATAATAATGGGGACAACTTAATATGCATTGAACTTTCTCACTGTGCCACCTCCGTATTGTCAGAAAGGCTCTGAAACTACATTTCAAATTCAGTTCCCAGGATGTGGCCTCAGAGCCACCTGCAGCTCAGACACGACCAATTAAGCGCAAAATCAGAAAACAGTTTTTGAAAAGCAGAACTTGATAGCCATGTAGAATTACTGTTTGATCATAAAAAAATAAGAAATTATGGAACTCTGTGGCAATATTTGTTCTTCCTCACAAAAGAAATATCACCTACTATTGGCCAATGGTATTTTAATGGAATGATCCATTGAATCTAGCCTTCCTTTAATATATCAGAATATTAAATAATTATTAATTGTTTTGAAAATTACTTGTAATATCTTTAGTCTTTTATGTCTTATTATGTGTTTCAATAACTGTAGCTAATATAATCAGATTAGGGATATCACCAAAGCCCATGACATCACACAATGATGGGAGGGGGTTTACTAATGAGATATTTAGAATCACTAGAAAATCAAGTTGATCAGAATCTTTTCCCATAACTAATTGTTAGTGTCACCTAGATCTGGCATTGGCTCTTACTTGAGAAATAATTTTTTGAATCAGTAAGCCAATTTAATGAAACAATTCAAAATTTTCTGAGTTACATGAATATAATTAAATTTATTCCAAATATTAAATTTTAGCATTGTGGCAGAAAAAAATCCTTGAGTTACAAAGAGTTTTATTTTATTTTCTACCTAAGTCAAAAGACAAAGATCCCAGTTGAAGTTCTGTGCGACTCTTTAGTTTATTGTCCATTGACATGTTAGTCATGCTAACAATCTAACAGTGCATTGCACTATATGCCTATTTCTATCAAGTCACAAGTAAACTATGCCTATCTTTCTGTTTTTAAAGGGTCCTTTGCTAGTTTAGAGAGACCTATCCATTTCAAAATTGTGTCATACTAAATGTTTTATTCTTTTAGCTGGGGTAAATTCCCATTGCAATCATTGTTGTATTTCCTTTCCATCTAAACATTGCATTTCGAAGGATTTGGATATGGTCTTTGATAATCATCTTGAAAGTTGGGACTAATTTTTAAAGAACTTACTATGAAGGTTATTGTTTTTAGATTTCCTGATTCATTTCACCCTCATTATATCAAGTTCTTGAATACTAGTATTAAACTAAATGTGCCTTGTTACAATACCTTATGATGCAATAATGCATGAATGTGTGTAATTCATAGATTGGAATCAGATTCTGAGTATGATGTTAAAATTTTTCTATAAAATATGTTCCCTTTACAAGCTTTCAAAGGAAGGAAAAGAATGAATATATGGTTTATTTTTTAAATTATGACAAGTTATAAAACGTATCTTCAGATCTGGAAGCACGTTATTAAAAACTCTTATTTCTTTAAAAGTTGCTGGACTTTTAAATAGATATTTCTTAGATGTGTCAAGTAAGAGTGTAGTTGGAATACCATGGTATAAATCCATCAACAATATAATAATGTTGTCTTGTTGTTCATATTATTTGTAAGCATTCAAGATCTTAACATAGACTACAGATGACAAATCTCCCACTTCCATAACTATGTGTGCACACATGATTGCATTATTGCTGTTCAATGATACCTTCCTTTTCAGTGTAGTATGTCTTCATATCAATTCAGTACTAAATCAATGCCAAGCCTCACTTTATGGTTATATATCTGAAATAAAAGGCCCAGTTTTGGGGGTGGGATTTTAAAAGTCATTTTTCATACTTAGTTGTTCAGCAATGACATCCACATCCATCATACAGCTAAAGACATAGATTGGAGGCAGGATCTCTATCTGAACTAACAAAGGAATATGTAAAAGCTTTTCTACTCATTATTAGCAAATAGCACTAAAGAAAATATTCTGTTATTTTCCTAGTTGTATTTCAATAACATTTTATAAAAGAATAGAAAACATTTAACATTTTTCTTCTTTTTAATGTGTTAATTCTACTTCTTACATACGAATTCGTAGTTTTTTAAGTGATAAAATCAGTGTTACGACTACTTGAGATGAAATGAAAACTGTTTGGGCTCACAGTGTCCACATGGATAAAAGTTACAAAAGGTATGATTGAATACGATTTAAGCTACTGTTGATTTTAAAGACTATAATGAGGGTAAAATGCTCAATCTTGTAATACCAAATGACCATGTGACATACAGTCCATTTAACTTTCCTGCAAATCTTTGAGCTTACATGAAGGCATTACTTTAATGGTCTTCTCACTGTCAAATGTAATGCTGTAACTTTGGTTTGTTCTTGCTTACCTTATGTTATATTGCATTTATTTCCTCAGGCCTGGACCCAGTACTCTGGGCCTGGTTCTTTCTTCAAAATAAAAATAACAAATCACAGTGCTTCTGTTCAAGGATATAAGGCCCAATTCATTCACTCTGCATCTTCATGGATGGAGGCCTCAGATATATCTGAAATTATAGGCAAAATTATTTACTTTTTGACCATGTTTAATGATATTCAAACAAGTAATTTTAAACAAGCCAAGGTTTTCCATTACCTCACAATGTTTAAATCCAAAAGATAACTGAACAAATCATGTTATGTCATCCAAAAGACAATTCAGCATTTGAAGACTTGAACATAACTTAAAAGTATTAATATGTTTTCCTGCGATGATGGTACAGTACTTTTAACATCAGAAATATATATGATGGGTCTCTTTTCTCTGATGAACATAAAATAATGATCAAACTGGTAAAAGTTTTATCCTCAGATTTTTTTAAATGTCTAGACAATTCAGCTTTATCTGCCCCCAACTCAGCACAGCAATATGCTCTGGCAGGGAAAGTATTAAGCAAGGCAAGGATAATCTATGCTGCTTGTGCTTTGTGTCTTATGCCAGTACAGATCTCCTCAGTAAGTGTGCGGGGAGCCCCTGGTTGACCAGAAGCCTACCAGCACTAACCCATATGGGCCATTGTCTGCTGAGCCTCAGTCTGTCCCATGCTACATGTAGAAATAGCCAGAGGGTGGTGGTGGCATTATTGTGGTTGTGTTCTTTTTTTACTGCTATCCACCTATTTCCTCCTCATGACAATGTGCTATTTTAAAAATAATAATAATAAAACCTTTTTCAAATATCTTGCCATATTTGCTATATCCCTTGTGTCATGTGTGAAGAAGCCAGGTCTGTACAGTAAAAAGTGAAGTAGAAGGTTGTGACACTGATTCTCAGTTCTGCATTTTCTTGATTGGCTTTTCTACAACAGTTTGGACCAATTTGGACAACATAAAGCCCTCTACTTTACTTTGGCCTTGTATAAAAGACCAGAATTGCTGAATTGTAAAGTAATTTTCAGTTATTTTTAGTCACCTTGGTAACAAAACTGGTTGCTGCAGAATTGATCTGAAGCATCTGTATAAAATTTACAATGAAGAAGGAAGAAAAATATCAGATGAACCCAGTAGTGGCCAATTCTCTTACATGGCATAGACAAGGCCTCATGCTCCATAGACCCAGTCATGCCAATAACGCACAGTGTAGCCCAGAATGAATACGCTTCATCTCTTATATTTTTCTCCCTACCAATGTCTCTTGCTGTGGTTCCTTTATGGATAATGTATGTGTATCTTTGGGGGACATTTCATTAATAAGTCCCTGATTATCTCATATCTCTTTCAAGAAATAAGTAAATATTTTGTTTTGCTTAGTGGTCAGGAGTGGAGACTATTATTTGTTTGAAACGGATAGTGAAGAGGAGGAGGAAGAAGAATTAAAAAAGGAAGATGAAGAACCTCCAAGAAAGTCAGCTTTCCAGGTAACTATGGGATTTGGGAAATCATGTATTTTGCTAGTTGAATTTTCTTTTTGATAGACCATGATTGCAAGCCTAGACTTCTTTTGTCATGTTCATACGTGATAGTTCACAGAAGCTTCTGATATTCATCTGAAATTATTTATTCCTCATTAAACTAATCATGCTTGCTCCTACCATGCAAGAGCACTGTTCTGGTCAGGTCTTCATTTATTTGCCTCAAAAATTTTTCTGATGCTATAAACAAAAAATTAAACTTCCTTTCTGTTGCAAGTAGGAGATGAAGAAGACTTCTCTGGCATTGCTTTGGATTGCTTGAATGGACTTATATTTTGATATGTAGAACAGTTGATCATGAAAAAAATACTTTCTTCGTTTTCAAACAAATGGTCATTTAAATGTTACTTCATTTGGAAAATCAGTTTTATTTGTATTACTAAAAATTTGAGAATTTATTGAAATAATGAAAATATCAACCACAGCTCTGATTTTTTTTTCAGTTTATCTGCCTTTTCTTTTTCAGAGCCTGCTGTACCATTCTCAGTTATATACCTCATTAGTCTTAGTGTTCCCAGTAATGTGTAATCAATGCTACCTAAACATGATAATTTTTCAGGAGACATACATATGGAATGAAAGCTTGATATATATTTATATGTATATATATTTCATGAAAGAGCCACATGTTAGGAGTCATTTTCCATTTGTTATACCTAGAATTACATGATATGTCCATGAAGAGGCCATTGTCAGTTTGCTGGCTAGGTCTTCTCAAGCTGGCAAGTTACATCCACCCCATTTTCCCAATGACACTGAAGAACTAAACTATTCACAGAGACACCTTGCTCTGATGCGTTCTCACTGGCGCCATTGCTAACTCACTGTATTTCTAGATGACTGTGTGCATGTGTGCAGCTGGCTTGTCAAATACTAATGACTTGACTTGTTTATTTTTATTCTAACCATCACTCATCATGCAGCAAAGGAGAGACCACGATCATTTTCACTACTTTTATGGATTACTTGCAAAGATTGACAATTTTCTTTATTCCTAACTTATAAGCAGAGCATATTTCATTCTAGCTTCAATGATTGGCACATTCAAATCTAGGTGATGTAATTGTAAAGACAAACTCATACTTAAGTCATATGTTAAATTACTAGTTTTGGGGTTTTTTTTTTCCTACTAATTACTCTTGCTTTGTCCTTCTTTGTAGAGAGCTATTGGGAAGTTTGCGTCAGCCATTTTAGCCTTGCCAAAGTCTGTCATTAAACTTCCCAAAACTATTCTTCAGTATTTAATCAGAGCTGCAAAGGTATTTGATGTTTTCCTGATGTGTGGTGTGTGACCCTCTGCTCCATAGATTTTTAGACAAGCAGACCCCTGTTGCTACATCTGCCTTTTCCCTGTTCTATAGATTGTGCAATGAAGAAATTATAAGAATTTAAAATATTTGGCAAATTTTTCCACAAAGAGTTCTAAGAAGCCAAATTTCATATTATTTGATTCTTGTTTTTTCAGCTGACACCAGAGCTTACTGAAAAAAAGAACAAGAAAATGCAGATATCCATCTACTTTCTGTCCTTTTTGTAGTTCTGTCTTAAGTCACATCTCACTTTAAAAGGGTCACATCTGATTGCATGCATCAGTTATGATATGTAAAAAGTATGATAATTTTTCTCAGAAAGCTGGTTAACTTACAAATAAGCTAATAAAAGACTCGGTTTGCTCCATGTCCTTTCTGGCTTCCTGTTAAGTCTCCATCTTTCTAAATTGGACATCATTTTCCATTTCTCATCCGTAAATCAGCTCACCTCCTCACTAGGCCACCATGCCATGTACGGTGTGTGCAGCTGCTCCTTCCCAGGTCACCAGTGACTGCAGGGTAAACCATTAAAAATTACTTGTTAATTAATCTAATGCACAACAGAAGTTATCCAGCCACCTATGCTGTTGTCACTTAATTACCAAAACTCATAGTTAATGTATTATTCTTTTTGTACTTTAAAGAAAGCTCTTTCTCCTGACTTAATCTAAGGGAAGCACTGAAACCCTCAGTGTTCAGCAAATGGTTTGGATAGTGACCAAGACCAGCTTTTCCCTCATTTCTCTTGGGATCTTATTTAAATACAGGTTATTTAAGTTCAGCAGGTCCTCGTTGGGACCTGGAATTCTGTATTTCTCTCAAGTTCCCCATGAAGCACTAACAGCTGGTCCACCTGGGAAAGCAGGATCTAGTACTCAAGGTTCCTGCCATTTTCTAAATGCTAGGATTCTGATGTTTAGTTTAATATTCACTGTCGTTACTTCCCTAGGATTCTTTTTCTTTTCCTTTTTATGGCTACCATATGAGCCTCTCCAGCCATATAAAAGAATGTATATGAAAGATTACAATATAATTATCCTCCATCTAACTTTAAAAAAAAAATCTCTTACAGACAACATAGAAAGTCTTGGACCACACCTGAATTAAAGGATAGTTTAAGAAATGTAACTAATATCAGTTAAGGATCTCCATGTCGACGAAGTTCTCTCCTGTTTTAAAGATTAAATTCTTTTTTTATATAATGAGTTTTCAGTAAAGCGAATTCCATTTTCTTTAATATATGAGATAAAATTTAAGATAGAATATAAGATAAAATTTAAGATAAAGTTGGGAATACAGTGGCAGTGCAGTTTGAAGAAGCCCAAGTTTATTTGAATACATTTTCATGTATTTTCTACTTATGGTTAGTGATATTCATGTCTGAGTCCCTAGAGAGACCCATCATATGGGTATTAGCTACAGCTTCCAAGTAAGAAGTTTCAGTAAGAAACTGCTATTTCTTGACCAAGAAATTGGATGTTTCCTCCTCCACCTTCATTATCAGCTCTTTCCTCAAACAGTTGGATTTAGGCCAAACTGATCCTCTATCAAATGTTCCTGGAGCTGTAAAATGTTCGTACTTCCAAACATCAACATTAAGATAATTTACTTAGAACTAAGGATGTGACATATGATTCTTTCCTGCTCCCTCCTTCCCTCTTATTTGTATTCTCTAAATTCTCATTTCACAGAGAAAAAACTGTTAGCTTAATTATTTGGCATCATATGTAGAACCAGGAGTTCCCTTTTAATACAGTCAAATTTCTGGGGCTCTCACCCTTTCCCCAAGGCCTCTTCACTTCTCTTCTGAGCACTTCCTTCTCTCCTGCTCACTCTTCAGAAAAAAAAAAAGAATTTCCCAGCTGTGCACTTATTACATTCACAAATCCTGAATTTTTTTTCTATTTTGGGGAGTCTTCTATTCTTTAAAAGCAATATTCAAATAACTTTTTTAAGAAAACATCGCCATATTTTACTCTTAATCCTGAAAATGTATTTACATTTAGCAGAATGGATTTTTTTTAAAGAATCAATATTTTGCAGAAGCAAGTTTGCTTATTCATATGCTAAACCTCAGAGATATTCTTGATAGAACTCCTGATTAACATGCTCAATAAATATCTACCACAAATTTCTTTATTTGGTCCTTCTTCAAATTCCAGTTTATCTAATTTTTCAAAATGTTTTCAGGCATAAAATAAGAGATTTTTTGTCTCCTGGGTTTATTATTCAAAAATAATATAGTTATTATATTTACATTAATTACTCTTAAGATTCAGATTTCTACCAGTGAGAAGAAATGTCCTTTCTTAATAACCTATGACCTTTATTTCCATACGTGGAAGGATTGTATTCCTCCTTATTTTTATGCCATCACAGTGCCCCATAGTGTTTTTAAGCTGTGTTTTTCAAAGACGTCAGAAATCTAGACATTATATAAAATTAAATGAAATTGTCTGGGTTTATAAACACCCCTGCAGAACATTCCTTTAACGTTATGATAATAGAAAACCCAGCTTCCCTGAGACCCAGGTGTGTCTGTGGGTGCATGAAGAGCATGCCTGCTTGGCTTCTTGGTTCTAGGTGGCTGACTTTGTATATCAAGGTTTCCTTTTTGTTCCTTCTGCATGACTTGGGAAACTATTGGTGGGTGGGCTGTTCAAAATGGGTCTATCATGGTTACTGGTTATAATATATTAATGCAACTATTTTCAGCTCTTGAATAAAAATGACAAAAGGCAACTTTTCAAAAGGACAAGTTTTCCTTCATACCATCTGAAGTAACTTCTTAATCTTAATATCACCTTATTTTTCCTCTCCAAATACTAATCGATCCGCAAATCCCTTTCTCAAGTTGCTGGTAATAGCTGTTATTTACAAGAGAAAGTATCAAACATACATTATTTCCCAAAATAAGTGAGGAAAAGATTTTTGACTTTGTTTTTGACTCACAGTTTATTTTCAATGGGAGAAGACTACTCTAATGACACTTTAGTGAAGCTTCCAGTTCATTCCTATTGTGTGCAATGGGAAAGATCAGTTGTTAAGTATTATAAGCGGTGGTGGTATATGGGGAGTTGGGCAAAATGTTGGTTTGTATGTACCCGAAGTTTCTCATAATTGTCTGTGATACCAAATGAAATATATTCCTACCTATCTGTTTTCCTCTATCATTTCATGACAATGAAAATAACACAGGTCAGCTCAGTATATGAAAGGATATGGGAGAGGGATATTTAGTCTGTGTTGGGAGAAAAAAAAATGTTTACAGAAGTCAAGAAGTATGGTATTGGTTCCTTTTTCTTTTAAGTCAAATTATTAAAAAGCCAGAAAATAATTGAACTTTCTCCCTTCAGTTTGTTTATCAAGCCTGGATTACTGACCCTAAGACAGCACTCCGACAGAGGCGCAAAGAGAAAAAAATGTCTGCACGGGAAGAACAGAAAAGAAAGAGAAACGGATCAGGGGAGGGTGAGTGTCGCAGAGGCGCAGCAGGCTCGGGCCGGCGCCCTCTTTCTCTGGGCCTTGAATACAACAGAAGAACTGCAAGGGAAAAAATCTTTGGAGAAATCAAATTCTTAAATTCAAAAGAGTGCAAAGATTTTTACTTGTCCTTAATTGCGTGTGAGAGATTAAAACAGGAATTTAAGTTAAGGTGCATTTTATAAAATGGAAAGAAAGGCATGCTAAACTCAAAGAAAGTAGAAAGAAAAATTACGTTATAGAAAATAAATATAAGACAAGTCTTTATCTGTAAGTGAAAAGCTGTTCTTGGAAAAACTAATTACACAGATGAGACTTTGACATTTGATGAAAGAAAAAGGAAAAGCACACTTAAACAGTGTTCATGAACCAAAAGCAGAACATAACTACCAATGCCATATTTAATACAATGCTGGTACATTTGAAGGCATATGATAGAAACACATTTCTAAGGGGGAAAAATAGCAAAGTTAAAGTGCAATGTGGACACTGAGGAAACACATTTTCATTATATAAATCTGACTAAATATTAGTTATATTAAGAATTCAAAGAAAGTAAAATTAAAACTCAAACCAATGGATGAATGAATATGAAAACAATTCACAAATCAGAAAATGAAAATTACCTGTAAAAAGGAGTTCAGCTTCACTAATAATATGAAAAACTCAAACTAAGCATTTCAACATTTTGGCTTTTTACCTACTGGATTGACAAGAACCTAAACATTTGATAACATCATCGTTTGGAACTAGTGGGAAGGTAAGTGGTAAGTGCTTGCACACACTATGAATGGTATTATATAGTTGTATATCCACTTTGAAGAGTAGCATGTCAATAGCTGTGAAAATTTTATATGTACACATCCTACTAGAAATCAGTCTCACTTCCAGGTGTGTGGCTTAACCTGAAGCAGGATTTACACATATGTATAAAGGCATAAGGACACATTTCTAAGAGTAAATGTTACATTTCTTATTAATAATAACAATTTAGAAATGTCTTAAATGCTCACATAAAGAAGAAGGCTTAAGGAAATTGTTACCAATATACAATGGAATCTTCAGTACTTTAAAAAATGAGATGGATTACTTTGAACTAACTTGGAGAACAATTTGGGACATATTGTTAAATGAAAAGTATTATGCTGCAAAATAGCATACACATTATGAAACTATTTATGAAACAAGGGAAACCTCAAGACAATATTTTGCATTTAACTGGGTGCACATAATAATGTATAAATATAAAGATGAATACTTAGAAAATTAATAAATGTGGTTACTTCTGAGGGAAGGGATAGAGAGACTAAGTGGTGTGATTAAAGGGAACTTTAGGCTTATCTGCTACATTTTTGTGCTTTACAAAGAAAATGTATATACAAATTCCTTGTGAAATTAAAAATATATTTAAAATAAAGAAATGAAAACATAATTTCTAATGGAGCTCTAATTGTAAAACTTATATCCTTTTTGACTGTTCTGCCTTCTGCTACCTCTTAGTAACTTTAATTTTATTTTACTTTATTGGTTTAATAAGATAAAATTCAGACAGAGCTGATATAACAAGTCATCAGTAAAGAGCCAAATGCACAATCTGTCCTGGAAACCTATCTACTAAGCTATGAAATCCTCACAATATGCTGTGTTCACTTCTACTCCTTTCTCATGAGCATACATACATGTGCACTAGCACAGTTTCCTTTGTTTGTTTTTCAAAAATGAATTCATGCCATATGAGCTGCTCTTATAGGTTCATTAGCACTGTATCATGAACATTTCTCCAATTAAGTATTTATAAATCCATATCATCCTTTCTAACAGCTGCAAAATATTCTATAATATGGATATGCATAATTTATTCAACTACTTCATCACTAATGGACAAAAGTTTACTTCCAGATTTTTGCTACAATGAGCAATGCTATCTTAGCTATCCCTGAACAAAATTTTATACATAGTTATACGTGTGTGTATTTAAATGCATAGCAAAAGGTCAGGAAGAGCATGCACTTTCCACACAATACATTATCAAAAGTGGGATTGCTGGGTTTAATGGTGTACCTTTGTTTGACTTTAATAAATATTTTCCCAAACAGTTTTAGTAATTTACACCCCAATTTTTAAGGTTATTAGTGTCCATTTCCCTGTAGTGTTATCCCGCAGGATAGTATTACTCTTTTCATTGTTTGTCTTTCTCGGGGTTTTATTTTCATTTGAATTTTCCTAACTAATAAGTTTGAATTTCTTAAAAATGTTTTTTGGTAATTTGTACTTCCAAAACTAAGACTTAAACATTTTTACCATTTTCTATAATATCATGCTATTGGGTTGTTTGTCCTTTTTAACTTAGGGAATATTTATATGTTATGAATATTTTCTTCTTGTATATGTTAAAATTTTTCCAATAAAATGCTTATCTTTTGATTTAGTTTATAATATGTTATCTAAACAATTTTTAATTTTTTCTGATGTCATGTAGGTCTGAATTTCTTTTTGCAGTTTCTAGGTTTCCATTTTGCTTAAGAAAACCCCCCAAATATTATGATCATATTTTCCTATATTTCCTCCTAATGTTATTTACATTTTGAAGTTCTTATTTTCTGTGAAGTAGAGATCTACTTTGTTTGCTTTTAGGTCAAAATACAATTATGCTAACCCTATTTATTATATGATTCCTCCTTTTTTATTTAATTAAATGCTATTTTTGTTAATATAATGCTTTCATTTACTCCCAGGTATGTTTATAGACTCTGAAGCATTTAGCTCCAGGCCGAAGTCATATATTTTTGTTTGTTTATTTATTTGTTTGTTTGGGATTTTTTAGTTATTTTAATTTTTCAATTAGAATTTACATTCGATATTATTTTCTATTAGTTTCAGATGTGCAGCATAGTGGTTTGACAACCAAATACTTGCAGGACATGAGTCTCTGTTGCAACTCAAGTCTGCCATTGTAGGGTGAAAGCAGCCACCAACAATTCATAAATAAGTGGGCTTGGCTGTGTTCCACTGAAATTTGAATTTTACATAATTTTCATGAGCAGAAAATATTCTTTTCTAGATTTTTTTCAACTATTAAAAATATAAAAACCATTCTGAAATTGCAGGCCACAGGAAGCAGGAAAGATCTGGCCAGAAGATTGCAGTTTATTGCCACTCGTATCTACGATTCTTGTTCAGGAGGGAAGAGAATCTGAATGCTATGAATTCTTAGAACTTTTTTCCAGGAACTATTAAAAGAGGCAGAATATCCTAAATTGAATTTAAATATCACTTTTAATCCAGAAGAATAGTGTTGGCTAAATGAATCTAACTCATGTTTATCAAATGTACTTGGCAGGTCCTGTGTTGTGGGAAGACCGAGAGGATGAGCCAGTCAAAAAGAAGTCAGATGGACCAGGTAATAAAATGAAGACAAATGTGAATGAGCTGAGAGAAATTTGAAAATGTTATTGGCCCAGATGTGTATGTAATGAAAGGCTGCCTAAAAATAACTAATCAAATACTGTTTCTGGACTGTAACTAAATAATCAGTGTCCTTTGAAGTCTCATCTCTAGTAAAAATGGCAAAGTGACCCCTAAAAGATCTGCCCCTTGCACTGTTGGATTAGAGTCAGTTTGTAAATTCTGTTGTCTAAGTTTCTATGCAAGGGATGTGGGAGAGTAAATTATAAATGTCCCATAGAATACCTCAGAACAGATGCTTAAAAATGTTCGCAATTAATTTTAAAGGGCATAGAAAGGAGTTAAGGGAGCGGTAAAGAGAATTGGGGAAATAAGAGATACTCTAGAAACTTGGGCCAACTTCCTCATTTTATGAGGGAAAACCAGATCCCAAAGAGTTTGCTCAGAATTCCACAGATGCATTCAGGGACAGAATCCCTGTCTTCTAACCCCCAGCCCAGTCATGGTGCTATTTGGTCTTCACATAGTCTGTGATTGGGAAGATTTCTCTGTGCAGGGGGAAAAAAAAAGCAAAACAAAATTCTCCAAGTAAAATGAACTCAAATGCTTCTTTAGTTCTATAAAAATGCTGTTTCCTCTATTATGCAGGGTTGGAATTCCTGCATATATTGTTTATCAGCCGGCAAAATTTTCAGGCTCTTTACTTTGGACACAAATACTTCCAAGGATGCCATCTGCTGGCTCAGAGTGAGGCTTCGGGAGGCTAGCTAATACACTCTGTGGCCCAGTTCTTAAACCTGGCCTCCATATACAGATAATTTACTCACTTGTATGTAGGGCCACATGTTCTACTATTGCTGCGAAGCCTTGTACAATGACAGTAACTAACACTTTAGATTGCACATCTTCTTTGCCAGGCGCTTTTCCAAGAGCTTTAGACGTATTAACTTGTTTAACTCTCTCAAAAACTCTCTTCCTTATTTAACAGTTAAGAAAATGAGGCAGAGAAAGACTAGCTAACAAGTTTGCATAGCCACTAAGATGTAGAGTAAGGATTTGAACCAAGGAGCCTGAACCCAGAGTTTGTGCTCTTAACAATTATGCCATATTGCCTCTATGATTTAAAAATGAGTAAAAATAAAAAGCTTAATTTTACATGTTAGTTTTTGATCACCTAAGTTTATAAAGTGCATGTTACACATGTCTCCAACACAGCTATTTTAAACATCAAAGACCACCATAAACAAAACTGTGAAATAATTATATTTATCTTTACCACCTCTAAGGAAATAACTGTGAATATGATTTAAAAAATGTGTCAAAATATAAGACATTGCAAATGTTTATTACTAGTTGTAACTAACTCCAAGTCCTTCAGCCCTCAGAGGTCAAACTTGCCTCTGATGTCTACATAAAAGGGCTCGAGGCTCTATCCAAACTACTGTGGGAACAGAAACAGGAGTGTTGGATGGAAAGAGGAGTATAAGTGTTTCTAGCACTCTCTGGCTCAGAATTTTTCTTCTGTGGAATTTGTAGCAACTCCCTCCATTCAGCTTCACAAAACAACTGCTCCATTCTTGGGTTTCTTTGCTCAATGGTTACGTCCTCATTTCCCTATTTCCTAAAGTATACTGCATGTAAGGCTGTTGGGTGTGACACAGTTTTACTGAGGTTTGGGGGGATAGTGGGAGGGAGTGACTGCACAGGAGGAAATCTTCAAAGGGAAAGTCAGCCATCACCCACCTCAGCAGGGCTCTTACCAGCTGGTGTGTCTAGGGCCTGGCTTTACAGCCAGCTGTGGCTCAGACCCTCATCCCTCCAGGCCCTTCTCATTTAATTATTCCCCCATCTTCTTTTCCAGATCCCCAGTTTTCTTCCCCAGGTACCAGCTGACCATTCCAAGGTTCTTGTTATTCCAGTAGGTAGAACTATTAAACTCTTCTTCATTTCTCTTGCCCATCTGGACTCTGTCTGGAGGCTGTCCCACATAAAGTTAAGCTTCCTCTAAAGGTTTCCCTTTGGAAAAAGAAGCAGACATTTACCTGGGAGAAAGTCTGCCTTCCTTCTAAGCCCCTCAATTCACAAAGAGTTGTTTTTTGTGTTTTTTTTTTTTACAATGACAAAGTTAAACTTTGATTCACACTGTGGTATAAGAATCAGAGAGGGAGGATTGATGGAGAGCAGGGGTGAGTCACCCAATGGTCATATGTAATTGCACTAGATTTGAGGTCGGGAAATTATATAACCCCTGGGCCAAATCCCACCTGCCACCTGTTTTTATATGACTTGTTAGCTAAGGACAATATTTAATGGTTGAAAATATACAAAAAGAATAGTAGTTTATGACATATGAAAATTATTAAATTCTATAAATAAAGTTTTATTGCAGCTCAGTCATGCCCATTCATAGGCAATTCATTCATTGTCCACAGTGCTTGCATACTACAACAGCAGTGGATAGTTGCAATAGAGACAATATGCCCTGGAAAACCAAATATAATACTGTTGGGTCCTGTCCAGAAAAATGTTTGTTGGCAAACATTTGTACAAAATCATAACAGTTTATGCCCTTTTTTACATGCTATCTAAATGATTTTAAACTAATTCCAAACTATGACCATTAACTCTAAATTCATTAAAATTTTCCTATGACACTTGAATCGTTTTCTTCTTCTCTGGGGGGAACAGTGATAGATACAATTGTTTTCTTGTTGGTGGTATTTGTTTTTAATAGACAGTAAAACAATTCATTGTCATGTTCACTAAGAATTCACTTTATTATAATCAAGGTTTGAAATACTTAATAAAACTAAATTTTGAAATGCCAAATTTAAGAAAAAGTACACATGGTCAAAACTTGGTGGCATGTCTTGAAAGGTTCATTGTACCCCAGTTGAGAAACTATTGGCTTACACAAGCAAACCAGCAAGACATTAATAGGGGATCTCCCCTCTTTTATTTTGACTCAGACCTTTAAAAAGTTAGGTTACAGCTATGGGATCTCCTTAAACCTAATCAGTGATCAGGAGTTTATGCTGAACTCTCTGAGGATGCAGGAGAGCCATGTGCTGCACTGAGACAGTGTCAGGACACAGTGGCAATCAGAGCTGAGCTCGCCACACTGGGCAGTATTTCCTGGCTTCCTGTGCCACAACTACAGATAAGGAAGAGAACCCAAGTGTATCAGGAATTTCACAGCTTCTGTTCGTCTGGGGAACACTGATCCCATGTGCAGTATTTTGTAGTTAGCATGGCTCAGTATAATTAAGAATAAGGATAGTTCAGTGGCATGTGTGTATATACATACACACATACACATACACCCACACACATACATACATTCTTAGTACACGTACTGAGCTCTTTACAGAATAGCTTTGAGACGATTTAACTGAAATGCAACTGCAGTAGGAAGTATCAGTTTCTTACTGAATAAACAGAATTATTTCCAACAACTATTATTACTTAAGAAAAGAGGAAACTTATAGAAAAGCATTATAGGATCCAATTGCTTGGCTTAAATACGGATTGTTTCTATTCCTATGCCAATAACAGAAATGTCTTTGAATATCACCTCTACTTTTAATCAAACCTATTATCTGTATATGGATCTATTCTGACCAATGCTTTGATCAAACATTGACAGTTCTACTCTGGCTTGGCTTGGAGGCTGGCGCTCCACATGTAGGAAGACTTAGTGGTAGCTTCCTATACGGCGGTGGTCCTCCGTTCCCCTGTCATGCTGAGTGTCACATGCCCACCCCACGCAGGGCATGGAGGGCCAAAAACAGGCCTGCCTTTGCAAAACATCACTGTGCTATGCACAGCAAAACGGTGGATGGCATTTTGTTCCTTTGAAATTTTGTTTCTTTTTCTTCCTCCTAGATAATATCATCAAAAGGATATTTAATATTTTGAAATTTACCTGGGTCCTCTTTCTGGCCACAGTGGATAGTTTCACAGCTTGGCTTAACTCCATTTCAAGGGAGCATATTGATATATCTACAGTTTTGAGAATTGAAAGATGCATGCTGACCAGAGAAATTAAAAAGGTAACACTCTTGGAATATTTTTTTTTTTTTGGTTTCTACCCACATTATAAAGATTGTGAAACTCAATAGCCAGAACTCTAAGCAGGAAAACACAAAATCTTTTCTTTCTAGACCATCTTTACATATCTCCTTTATTTTTCTGGCTATTTAAATCTGTTTAATGCTTAGAATTAAAATCGGACACATACACACATACAGAATCCTGGAATAGTGGCTAGTTTATTCATTCTATCCCCTTGCTTCATCAGAATTTGCAGGTGCACAGACTCTGCTGCGTCTCATAAAGGATTATGTTGTTTAGTCTGACAAGTTTGATCTGAAACTTCTCATAGGGAAAATTAGGATATATATAGAACAGCAAAATATGGTCATATAAGGTTTATACAACATATTTAAGAATAATAGTTTATTACTAGAAAAGTTACTATTATATATACTTATACATAGCTACAAAATTATATATAAGAAGCAATTTCTTTTCAAAATTTTATATTGAAAATTAATTGACATATAATGTTATATTAGTTTCAGGTGTGCAGCATAATGATTTTTTATATATATATAATTAAATGATTGCTACTGTAAATCTACTTAACATTCATCAGCACAGTTACAATTTTTTTCTTGGAAATTTTTAAGCTGTTTTCAGATGCAGTGCTCCCCCGTCATCCATGGTTTCACTTTGTGGCTTACCCTTGGTCAACCACTACCCAAAAATATTAATGGAAAATTCCAGAAATTAACAATGCTTAAGTTTTAAATTGTATGTCCTGCTAAGTAGTGTGATGAAATCTCAGGCCATCCTTCTTCATCCTACCTAGGATGTGAACCATCCCTTTGTCCAATGTCTCCACACTGTATAAGCTCCCTCCTGGCGGTAACTAATATCCATTTAGGTTATCAGATCCACTATGATGGTGTAACAGTGTTTGTGTCCAAGTAACCCTTATTTTGCTTAATAATGGCCCAAAGTACGAGAGTAGTGATGTTGGCAATTCAGATATGCCAAAGCGAAGCCGTAAAGTGGTTCCTTTATGTGACGAGGTTAAAGTTATTGATTTAATAAGGAAAGGAAAAAAATCTTACACTGAGGTTGCTAAGATTTATGGTAAGAATGAATCTTCTATTGGTAAAATTATGAAAAAAAGAAAAATAACCTGTGTTACTTTGCTGAGATATAGAGAAAGACCACATTCACATAACTTTTATTATAGTGTTATAATTGTTCTTTTTATTAGTTATTGTTATTAATCTCTTTAGTATGTCTAATTTATAAATTAAACTTTACCATAGGTACATCTGTATAGGAAAAGACATAGTATACGTACTGAGCAGTACTATACATGGTTTCAGGCATCCACTGGTGGTCTTGAAATGTATCCCCTGCAGAGAAGGAGGGACTACCACATTCGATACGGTATCATTAACTACAGTGACCTTGCTCTACATTACATCCCATGCCTTATTTATTTTATAATTGGAAATTTGTACCTTTTGATCACCTTCATCCATAAGCAAGAGGGATTTCTCATTTAGCATTACCCAGTAATATTGGTCTCCATTAATTCCATGAATTGACATCAATCCCCAACTTCACTAGCTTTGTGTTAATCTGCTCAAGGTGTGCATGATAGCTGAGAGTTGTCAATATTGAGCAATTCCATGTGGCTGCAGAGGCAAGTAAGAACTGTGGCAATGTCTCCTTCGCTACAGGGCAACGTTCCCACTCGGGAAAGCATCCACATGTACTATCAGAACCACATGATGAACCTTTCCAGAGAGTCTGGACTGGACACACTTGACGATCGTCCTGGTGCTGCTTCAGGTGCACAGACAGCCCACAGGATGGATAGCTTAGATTCACATGACAGTATCTCCAGGTATTTCATGTTCTGAACAATAGATTTGGTTTTGACAAAGGTAAAAGTGGTGGACCTCATCAATATGAGAAATGAATGTAAGTGGTGAAGGCTAATCAGAACCTACATGGATTGCCACCCTATTTGGGGTATGTCTATATGCACAGCAAGGTGAAAGGAATATTTTCCTTCGCTAGACTGAGCCAGATAAAATCAAGAAAAAACTATTAGATACATCTGTGTGATTTGTAGGTATAGGAAAATGGTTTCCAACCAGGAGGCAAGCAAGAATGAACCTTCCTAATGACAAATTTATTATTTGTGTCAAGGGCTGCATCTTTACTTCATTTTTAAAATGCCACTCCACAAAGTGTCTTCTAAACTAGAATCTTCTGCCATCTGTTGTCATCTTTGGTATTTTTCTTTCAGAATTGTTACTTTATGATTCATAATAAAAGTCCATCTTCCCTTAGTTGTGTGGTCACTTGCACTGTCTCACAACAGAGACTCTGCAATGATCATTGGCTGTGGGCCAGCACCAAGTACTGTGTGTGGATTATCTCAAATTACCCCAGGAGATGCATAATGTTATTGTCCCCATTTCAGTTATAGAGAGGTTAAGTAACAGCCAAAGTCACATAGCCCAAAAGTACATGTAAGCTGACTCAGGATCCAAAACCATCTATAACAGTTCATCTCAGAGCCCAAACTCTCAGCCACCATATCACCATATGCTACCTTGCATTGCTTCTTCTGCACTCCAAGCCAACTTTGAGAATTTACCTGTCTTTATTATGGCCTATCCCAGAAACACCTATAAATTATTTGCACCCCAGTGTTCTACATAGCTGCTATCAACTGTAAATATTTAACTTTCAAGTCAAAGCAGAAACCCTGTGTTAGGAGGAAAATGACATGCTGAGGGTAAATAGCTAGACTAAATGAGTTACAACTTGTGTCCATTTTCATAGGTAAAGAGTTGTATCACCGCGAACTTTCATGTATTTACTGTTTTTACTAAACATGTTAAAAAGCACCTATTCCATGCTAGGCCCTGGGCTTGACACATAAAGATAAGTCATGTCTAGGTGGTTTGAGCCTGGAAAGAAAGACTCAGCCACAGGATTGTCTGTGGAATTCTGGACTAATTTCTGCTGTTTAAGAACATCAGAGATGGGCTGCATTCTCACTGCTGGTTTCAAAGCTCCTGGATTATTTCTAGTCATACTTCATTCATTTGCTGAGCAAGACACCAAGGTCTAGAGAACTATTTGTCCTTCACAAATACTGAATATGCTACAAGATGAAACAAGGGATGGAACCCAGGCTATTTTATCAATACTGAGATACCAAACCCAAAATAGATAACTAAAAATTCAAATTACAACCTTAGTGGGAGAGGTGAATAAAAAAGTTTACTTTGAAGTGCTATTTTTAGCTGTTGCCAGATTGTTGTATTTTAGCTTCTCCAGTTGTGCATGTTCTTTATTCTAATAATCTATTTGATGCAGATCTAAATTAGTTTCTATGGAAAGAATATATTTAATTTTAAAAAACCCTCATGTTTTAAAGTGGTATATATGCTAAAATTTCATTTTTATTTTTTAAAAACATATATATTCATACATATATTGATTTAAGTTTGATTTTTGGATGCATAAAATCCTTCATGGATGTGACTTCTCCAGTCCTGTGGAATTAGGAATTGATTCTTTAAAGTCCTTTGAGGAGTAATAAAAGATGTATTATTTTTTCCTCTAATTTGGGAATAATATTTTCTTATTTATAAGATAGATGTAAGAATCAGCTATTATAGGTTTTTGTTAACAGAAGAAACAGGATAGAAACTCTTAAGAGGTTCAAGGTCAAGACATTTGTTTGCTAATTGAAATGCTGTTTAAGATACTTTTAATTCCTAGAATAAAATAATTGATTATTAGAACATTGTGCATGGTAATAAAACTTAATTTTTCATTCTCTTTCTACCCAAGCACACACATCTCTCAGTAATTAATTTTTTAAACTATTTGTAACATCTGTTACAAAGTGAAAATAGTATCATGATTTTGCATGTTCAAGTGCCGACAGTGCCTCCTTGTGTGTCTTCCTGAAAATGTCCCACAATCAGTTTTGAAAGGGGAACTTCAGTTTACTTTGACAGCCTCCATTGAGACAAAAGTCATTGTTGTATATATTTTATTTTTATTTTTATTGAAAACCATAAAAACTGTTCTATTTGGAAACTACCAAGCTTCTTAAATGTGTTCTTGCAATAATTCTCTTTATAGCTATAGATCAATTATTTAAACTGAATTATTTTCTCTTGAGTTCATTTTCATGATAAAACTAGAAGTCCATTTTTGCCCCCATTCTACCCATACTTTTACATATTCCACGTTATTTTATGGTAGTTATACTTTTATAATAAAAGGAAGCTCCATGGACATCTTTGCAGAAATGGTCAAGTGTGTTGGCAGGGAGGTAAGATAAGCAAGATTTTTCTGAATGTAGTGAATATTCAAGATACTGACTAATATTATATCCCAGTTACATGGTGAATGAAAATGAACTGGGGAATCTAAAAGTTTCCTAATGCACCCACTTTATAACCTATTCATGACCAAATAACCATTTTATAAAAAACAGGAGAATGGAGAAGAAAAATACTGAGATACTCTAGATGTACATTTTCCAAAATACATCGCTTTTACATACTGACTCATTTGTGTCTACCATATGCAGTTGTCCCACTACACTCAGCTTTGGACAGCCCTGCTATGCATATATTGACTATGGACAGGGTCTGAGGCAAAGTATTTTTCACTTTGTCTGAATTCCAAAATAAAAGGCTTCTGATAGCTCTGTTTATCTTAACTGAAAGTCATGTTTATATTTAACTGGGAATATTTCCTCCCACATAGTTAAGAATACAATTATATGCATGCGTAGTATTTAATTTGGTTATTGCACATTCACATCTGTTCTTCAAAAAATACAATTCCCCATAATGTTATTTATAATATTTTAAATGAATTTTTGTAACCTCCCTTCTTGCCTTGTTTCAAAATACAGAGATTTTTGTTGTTATTCTTACGTGGGTCCCTGAGCTTGGCAAGTCAAAGGGGAATGGATGGACTGAACTTTCTTCGTTAACTTGCAGTGACACTGACAGCAGCTGGGAACATTTTTCCATGAACCTATTTTGAAATTCCATGAAGCCATGTATTGTCTCCCAAAGGGAAAAGTGTACAGAAATATGATTTTCTCCCCAAAAAGTTGCAAAGGTTTCACAAGCCTCCTGAATATCATATGTGAAACTGGCTTCAGAATAACTGCTCCAGAATCAAATTCTGAAACATACTAATCTGAGAGCAAAGAGAATATTAGAAAGTGAGTTAAAAATAAAGTGTATAAAATAAACATGCGTAATTCCTGTATTAGGAAATTTTAACTGCACAATGATTGACAACCTATCCAATTAAGAAATTAACTAAAATTGTGAATCACGACTTAGAAGGGATAAAATAGAAGAAAAAGAAGAGAACTTTAAAATAAAATCAAATACCTATCCTTAAATCCAAAATTACAAGTACAAAACTATATCCATAATCAAAAATTTCAGGTAGAAGATATTTAAATCCATGAATTGCTTTTTAACGAAGACTGCCAAAACATCCCCCAAATTTAAAATGGTCAACCAATCAATAAATTTACTAGTAAAAAAACCAGTACCTTTAAATTTTATTTTTACTTTTTATTGTCAACCTAAAGAAAAGGGTGACATACTGGGGTCCATTATGTCTATGTCATTAGGAAATGAATTTATATACTTGCCCTTTTATTCATGGCTGAGCTGCAGTCCTAGTTTCTTTGCTTTAGGAAACTTTCAAATCTCCAATCATTTGTCTACATGAGAGTCTATAGAAAGCCATGCTGATTCCTGGAAGGGCAGTCGTCTTCCCTGGAAGATATTCTGAGAATGGAATTGCTCTCAATACCTGTGTCATTGAATAGGGTCTAGCATCATCCTCAAGGAGGGACTCACATGCTCAGTGTGGCCCTGCCCTCTTTGCAGAAAACCCAGCCTGGGTGGAGCTGTGTCGCCTGTCACAGCTTCTGCCCTGACACCCATATCATTCATCTTTACCTTTGGGCTTATAGTGGACAAGGTTGCAGCAGGAACCTACCAAGTGAATTTGTATTCCCTTTGACTTAATAGAATAGTCATGAATTCCTTCAAATCCAGATGTAAAGTAGCAATTTTAAAATTAGAAATCATCTACCTTCCCAGAAAATACATTGATTTAAATTCCCACAAGAAACATTAATAACATCCTAAGGAGCATTTCTAGATATGAGGGGACCAATTATCATTTGGGAGATGTTGCTTAGAGATTGCTGTGTAACTCTGTCATGTAACAACCATCCATTCAGGCTTGCCTTCTGGGTCTGTTTTATAGAGCCCCACCGTATCCCTTATACATTTAAAACTGTCCTGGATTAAGCAACAAATCGTCACACTCCACGTAACCCAGCTGTATGGGACCTGAAGGTGGGTTAATGGGACCATAGAACTCAACCCAAGAATTAACAAGTTAAATAGGAACTTGAACAATGGTTCTTATGCAGGAAATCTAAGCAGCACTACAAGACAGTGTGCACCTTTTCTTTCTGCCTGCAAACTCCAAAAAGACCATGGGGTTGTACCTCTACAACTATGATATGAAATACAGGAATTCAAAGATCCTGTTTCCTCATTCATGAATGATGAAACTGGACCCCAAAGAGGGGACCTGACTTATTTAACACCCAACAGCCAGTTAATGTCCTTGTGGAGGAGACTCAAGCCCAATATTCCATGTGTTTCCAGTTTATCATGTCGTCATCTCCTCATTTTGTTCAGGATATGGTGACATCTAAAGGATTATGGCCTTCTTTTAAAAATCAGCCCCATTAGAGACCATTTGATTGCTTACATGCTTACCTCTCTTATTGCCTTGCCCCTCTCCTGGCCACATAGCTGTGACTCGTGCAGCAGGGTGGCCCTAGTAGGGCGCTTGTGGTTTGTGCTAAAGCACCTGGATACTGAAAAGCCCTTTAACTGGTCCATGAGTAAGTTATTCAAAGTCTCTGCTCCCCAACCCCGAGAGGTTGTTACATCCTGAATGGTGTCCATTTCTACCTCACAATCATTGACTGAGGGCATCCAGCTGTGAGGTTGGGCATAGAGTATAGGCCTCCTAGCACGGTCACTTAATAAAAATGTTCATCTTAACAGTGTCAGCTGGGGAATCAGCCATCCTATATCACAAAGGTCTGCTCTCCTGGGTCAGCCAAGTCATTAGTGTTCAGGTTGGGAGATCCATATTCCAGTAGCCACCTTCATAGCCTCTTTGGAGTTAAGCAATATATCCAAACTGAGATTATGTCTATGTCATAACTATTTGTTTCCTCTCCTTCAGTAGCATCACCTAGTAGCATCTCAGTCCTAAATCTACCATCATTCCCTCCTCAGCTGTTGCTTTATTGGGGAACAGGAGCTGAGGATTTTAGCCAATGGGTTCTCATCCTAATGATATCCATCAAGATTTAAAACATGATCCAGAAGATAAAATTCATTAGGCAAAATGAAAAGTTAACAGACAAAATGACCCTGCCATTGCTAGACTTCCTTTGTTGTTTTCTTTGTACCATTTTATTTCTCTCTTTTTTTTTTTTTGATGTTGATTTATATCCAGTTGCATATCAAACCAGCATCTCTTCACATGCAAGGCATCTGGTTTGGCTTCACTGAATATCACTCGAAAAATGTGGTGGAAAATTCAGTTTGTTGTGGTTACCCTGAGCGTCCCTCTCTCATTTTGGAGACTGTGTTAAAAAAATTGAAATCTTTTATATAAATTATACATGAGCAGATATTTCTGCTTAAGCAATTTGGTTACAAAATGCTCTCAACAAACTCAGGGAGCTCCAAATAAAGCATATTTTCCTCAATTAAGAAAAACTCCATTGCAAAGCTATAATGATATGAATCCTCTGTGAGAGAAGTGTGAGGACTTATAATTTTTCTATTTCCATATCCCACCCAGAGAGTGACATTTCATAATTTATCACTAGCCAATATAATTTGTTAAATCCAGTACTATTGTGTTTAATCGTCCTGCCAAACAGGTCCTTCCCTGCCATTGAGCCCCGCTGTGGTGGTCGTCATTGTCAGTGGTATTGGTGTCATGTGTGGTTTGCTGCATGGCAGTGTGTTGGTCAATTGATCCATGTGTAAAGTGATTTACCACTGGTGTTTTAACACTGTGTCTCTGTAACTGTTTGCGCTGCTAGCTGCTACACTGAAGCAACCATGCTGTTCTCAAGGCAGTCTACCCTTGATGATTTAGATGGACCAGAAACTGTTCCTAAAACAAGTGAGCGGGCTCGACCTAGGCTCCGTAAAATGCTCAGCTTGGATATGTCCTCCTCATCAGCTGACAGTGGCAGTTTAGCATCAAGGTGCTTAACTTGTGCATGCTTTGTTCTGTAATTTTATCATATTTCCCTCTTATGTCACTGCAAATATAAGTTTGTGTGATATATGTTTTCTTTTTCTTTTTCTTTTAAGAATTTGCATGAATAACCAAAGCATAACCACCACCCTTCCTGGGACATAATAAGTTGTTCCCAGGACAGTAGTCTAGTAACTAACTGCTCTTTAGCTTTTGTCTGTTAGGAGTTTCTTAAAAACTCTTATTATAAATATTGTCCTCCATTTTGTAAGTATTTAATGCTTTTCATTTTCAAAGAAATAAGCATGTTTTGTCCTTGACTGAGAGCTCATGTTGGCAGTCCTCACAGGGGAAGAATGTGTCAGGAAACCTAGAGGAATTTTTCTCATGATCTCATCAAAAGATATATGCAACAGGAAAAAAAATATGGAAATTTGCCATATATGGTCATTTTTTGATGCAGAATAGATCTGTCTACATTTAATAAGCATAACTGACATAAAGCCAGAATATGTTTCACCATTGATTTTTTTTAAAGAATATTATGCAGTAGACTATAACTTGTTTTGTTTGGGAAAGATTACTTTGGGCTTAAGTTTTCTCATTAAATACTACCATAAATAATAATCATTTATAAATGAAATTATTTGTATAAAATCTAAAAGTTCTTTTTTGAGTGGCTTCTGAATGGTCAGCAGGGGCACAGGTCAGCTGCATTGTGCTTATCCTGACACCAAAATAATCCAATCCAAAATGAGTTTCAATTTTGGCAAATCAAAGGATTCTTAACTTGTTTTCTGGCAACTATAGGTCTTAATACAGTACTGCAATATGCTAGAGCCTGGCGATGACGGGAATGCCTTGGCCATTTGAGATGTTCTCTGGCAAATACATGCTATGCTATTCCACTTTGTTGATTCCTGAAGGTACCAGGATTTGTTGAATCCTTTTGTGGACAGACCAGCTCCAAAACCATAGAGAGCATTCCTTCACTGGATATAGTATAACTAGAAGTTAGAACTTGTATAAGATTGGCTCCAGTGAAAACTCCCCAAGGTGATCACTCAATTTCAGGGCCTCCTAGAAAGCTATGTCTTGTTGAGGTAAGTCTTAGCAAATAGTCGGTTTGGCTTGGCATTGCAAGAGCTTTCTATATGATGTTCATGGTTAGGACTAAACCCCTGGGAATATTAAACATCTGAACACATACCAAAAACTCATGCAAATCTGGTTCTTCAGCCTTAGGGCTTAGCCAACTCTCATGCATTCATTCCTTTATTCATTGACACATCTACACTGGTGTTGATGACAGGAAAAATGGGTACAATCTATGCATTTGAGAATCTCAGTGTTTATGGACACTAACTGCCCACATATGCCCTTCGGATAACAGTACATATTTCAAAATCAAACAAATTATAATTCTATATTTACAGATTCCACATCTCCAGATAATTTTTGTCCCTCTGCCCTTGGTAGCTGGGTGTTTCTGAGGTAGACAATATTAAAAAGCATGCCATGAATTTCAATGGTGTGGAAGTTCTATTTTTATTTACAACTTTTTCTTCATAGAACTGGCAGAGAAAGTTAAAAGATAAAACATGAAAGAAGAAGTGGAGGATACAAGAGAAAAGAACAGGATGTCAAAAAGAGTGAAGATAAGGGTAGAGAGCTGATAGGAAGTGAATACTAGGAGGGGAGGTGGCAGGAAGAAAATCAATGGAAGTAGTTGGGAGGAGAAAGAGGGTGGTGCAGGCAGCTCCAAGGAGAAATCACTCTGGGGAGGAAAAAATGGTGGGTGTTGCCATGTGTAGACAAAGAGCTCAGTGGGAGATGGTTAGGAGCTGGAGATGGTGAAAATTCAAATGTAATAAGCACCAATAAGAAAAAGGCAAATGATGGAAAAATTAGATAAGGAACAAATGTGATAGAAGTATGCCATTTTTTCTATAAAGCATACAGTTGTTTAGCCAATATTTTATCATTCCTATCATCCCCTTTTGGATCTGAGTGGGTCTTTTGCATGGTATTGACAGTAAAGCTTATCTTGGTCAACACCAACAGACCCAAACTGGCAAGGCTTCTCATGTCCATATGCAACCTGCTTTAAAATATATATAATAGTAAGTATGCTATGCTGTGCCTTGATTTGAAGGTAACAGTGGAACCCATGGCTGTGAATCTTGATATGATTTTTAAAATCACCATTAATAGGTGGATTTAGCAATTGTGAGCCATGTGACTTGCTTTTGTTTTCAACCAGGTATGTGCCACATCAGCTTTTGCATTTAGAAGGTGCTGTTTGCAGTCTGCAGACCAGATATGACCCCAAAGGAACAAAACAGATAGAATGCAAGGAGGGGAAGTGTGGTGTTTTAATTTTCTCACAAGCCATGATGTTTTTATTTGGGAGTAATAAGGTGTCTTGAGAGTTTGAGAGGATTTTCAGGACCTGAAGGCTAAGACAAGGGTCTGTGCCCATTCCTTTCTCCTGACAGTGAGCCCACACAGTGTACCATGCTGTATTCACGCCAGGGGACCACAGAAACCATAGAGGAGGTGGAGGCTGAGCAGGACATGGAGGCTGAGCAGGATGTGGAAGCTGAGCAGGACGTGGAGACCGAACAGGATGGGGAGATGGGAGCCCAGGACACCGGTGACGAAGGCAGTGAAGCCGAGGTGGACATGGGGCCAGAGGGGCCAGAGGGGCCCAAAGAAGAGGGGGAGGAAGAGGCAAAGGAGACTGAGGACACTGAGGAGTCCGAGGAGGCTGGCCTCACCCCAGACACTGAGTTGCCGCAGTCCTCCACCGAGGAAGGCGACGTGGAGGTCCCACCATCCTACAGCAAGGCAGTCAGCTTTGAGCGCCTGTCCTTCAGCTCGCAGGATGACTCTGCAGGTCCAAGTCGTATGGCGGTCAGCCCTGATGACAGCCGCTCGGATAAGCTGGAGTCCAGCATCTTACCGCCTCTGACTCACGAGCTGACCGCCAGTGAGCTGCTGGTGAACAAGTAAGAGCCCATGGACAGATTGAAGGCACATGTAGGGGTCACTTATCTAGGGGTCAATGCTTCCACACATTGTGCTGTGGTCATTATAGAGAAACTCACGTGTTAAAAATGCCCACCTAAATATTTACTGCAAATGGGTGCAGTTTTCATTATTCCTCATATTGCAAATACTAACCAAACCTCAGTACTTATCACTGAATGGTAGATCTAGCAAGAGCTGTCAATAGCCACTACTCACATTTCTTTCTGTAACATGATATTGGAGTTTTTTCCAGAAGTAATTTGAGGACAAAGGAAGGGGGGAAGGATAGGAAAATGGAAATCAGTAATTTGGAGAAATTAAGACAAATTTATTGTCATGTTTTTTTTCTAATAGGATGTTCCATGATGATGAGCTTGAAGAATCAGAGAAATTCTACGTTGGCCAGCCCCGGTTCTTGCTGTTGTTCTATGCTATGTACAATACCCTGGTGGCTCGCTCAGAAATGGTGTGTTATTTTGTGATCATCCTCAACCACATGGTCTCTGCCTCCGTGATCACCCTTGTGCTCCCCATTCTGATCTTCCTCTGGGCCATGCTGTCTGTCCCTAGGCCTAGCAGACGGTTCTGGATGATGGCCATCGTCTACACAGAGGTAGGCCTTGGATGGAACCTTCCTGTAGGTTACTTCGGTCATTCAAACTAGGCTGGCCTGCCTTGACTCAGATAGTTTCACACAGAACCATAAGTTAGATGGATATTCTTAGACAAATGAATATAATTAACAGTTATCTAGTGCTGGTAATTTTATATATTGTCACATTTCACACCTCACACAAAACAGGTGCTAATATCTTTTCTATTTAATAGATAAGGAACCACTTTAATAAGGGGAAATAACTGGACCAAAGTTAAGTTAAACTTGGGTACTCCATTTTGAGGAGTGAATAAGTGAGAAATTAAGTTGATATTAATTGACTGCACACTATGGACTATATACCAAAACCTGAACACTATGCTCAGCATGAGAATGCAATGATAAGTTTTTAAAAAAGAAAAAAGCTATTTCTTTTTTTTAATATTATTTTAATTTATTTTTTCAAATACATTTGTCTCTGCCTCCCCCCACCACTTTCCCTTGCCCCCTTCCTCCTTCCCTCCCTCAGCTCTTCCCCTTTGGTTTTGTCCATGAGTCCTTGCTATATGTTCCTTGACTTTCCCCTTCCCTTCCTTTTCCCCGCCCCCTCTCCCTCCTTCCCTCTTGTCTCTGTTGATTTCTTTTCTTTTCAGTGTTGCTGGTCTTATTTTCCTTGCATCTTTGTATTATTGGTTAGGTTCCGCTTATAGGTGAGATCATATGGTATTTGTCTTTCGCCCCCTGGCTTAGTTCGCTTAGCATATTGCTCTCCATCCATGCTGTCGCGAAGTTTAGTAGTCCTTTTTTTCTTTCTGCTGCGTAGTATTCCATTGTGTATATGTACCATCATTTTTTGATCCAATCATCTACTGATGGGCATTTAGGTTGCTTCCAACACTTGGCTATTGTCAATTGTGCTGCTATGAACATTGGGGTGCAGAGGTTCTTTTGTATTGGCGTTTTTGTGTTCTTAGGGTATAGTCCCAGCAGGGGAATCACTGGATCAAAAGGCAGTTCCATTTTTAGCTTTTTGAGGAAATTCCACACTGCTTTCCACAGTGGCTGCACCAGTCTGCGTTCCCACCAACAGTGGACTAGGGTTCCCTTTTCTCCACAGCCTCACCAGCACCTGTTGTTTGTTGATCTGTTTATGATGGCCATTCTGACCGGTGTGAGGTGGTACGTCATGGTGGTTTTGATCTGCATTTCTCTGATGGCTAGTGATGCTGAGCACCCTTTCAAATGTCTCTGGGCCCTCTGTATCTCCTCCTTGGAAAAGCGTCTGCCCAGGTCCTTTGCCCATTTTTTGATTGGATTGTTTGTCTTCTTGGAGTGCAGTCGAGTGAGTTCTTTATATATCTTGGAAATCAAACCTCTATCTGATATATCATTAGTGAATATATTTTCCCATATGGTTGGCTCCCTTTTCATTTTGCTGATGTTTTCTTTTGCTGTGCAGAAGCTTCTTATTTTGATGAGGTCCCACTTGTTTATTCTTTCCTTTATGTCCCTTGCTTTAGGAGACATATCAGTGAAAAAATTGCTGCGTGGGATATCTGAGAGTTTCCTGCCAATGTTCTCCTCTAGGACTTTGATGGTGTTGCAATTTATATTTAAGTCTTTGATCCATCTTGAGTTTATTTTTGTGTATGGTGTCAGCTGATGATCCAATTTCAATTTTTGGCATGTAGCCATCCAGCTCTCCCAACACCATTTGTTGAAGAGGCTATTATTGCTCCATTTTATGCTTCTGCCCCCTCTGTCAAATATTAGTTGCCCATATAGACCTGGGCTTATTTCTGGACTTTCTATTCTGTTCCACTGGTCTATGGGTCTGTTCTTGTGCCAGCACCAGATTGTTTTGAGTATAGTGGCTTTGTAGTAGAGTTTGACGTCTGGTATTGTGATCCCTCCTTTGTGTTTCTTTCTCAAAATTGCTGAGGCTATTCAGGGTCGTTTATGGTTCCATATAAATTTTTGAAATGTCTGTTCTATTTCTGTGAAATATGTCATTGGTATCTTAATAGGGATTGCGTTGAATCTATACATTGCTTTGGATAGTATGGACATTTTGATGATATTAATTCTTCCAGTCCATGAGCACAGTATATGCTTCCATTTATTTGTGTCTTCCTGAATTTCTTTTTACAATGTTGTATAGTTTTCTGCGTACAGGTCTTTTACATCTTTGGTTAAATTTATGCCTAGGTACTTTATTTTTCTTCTTGCTATATCGAATGGTGTTTTTTTTCTGATTTCTTCTTCTTCTATTTCATTGCTGGTGTACAGAAATGCCTTTGATTTCTGAATGTTGACTTTGTATCCTGCTGTTTTGCCAAATTCACTTATTAGGTTGAGTTTTTTGGTAGTCTAGAGGGTTCTCTATGTACACTATCATGTCATCTGGAAACAATGATAGCTTTACTTCCTCCTTTCCTATTTGGATGCCTTTTATCTCTTTCTCTTGTCTGACCGCTGTGGCTAGGACTTCCAATACAATGTTGAAAAGAAGCGGTGAAAGCAGACATCCTTGGTGTGTTCCCGATCTTAGTGGGAAAGCTTTCAGTTTTTGCCTGTTGAGTATGATGTTGAGTATAGGTTTTTCGTATATGGCCTTTATTACGTTGAGGAATGCCCCATTTATTCCCATTTTGCTGAATGTTTTGATCATAAATGGGTGCTGTACCTTATCAAATGCTTTTTCTGCATCTACCGAGATGATCATGTGGTTTTTGTCTTTTCTTTTATTTATGTGATGTATCACGTTTACTGATTTGCGTATTTTGAGCCATCCCTGCGTGCCTGGGATGAATCCCACTTGATCGTGGTGGATAATCTTTTGAATGTATTGTTGGATGCGGTTTGCCAATATTTTGTTGAGGATTTTAGCATCTATGTTCATCAGCGAAATTGGCCTGTAGTTTTCTTTCTTTGTAGGGTATTTATCTGGTTTTGGGATCAGGGTGATGCTGGCCTTCCCTCCTCTTGGATTTTTTGGAATAGTCTGAGAAGGACAGGGGTTAGCTCTTCCTTAAATGTTTTGTAAAATTCTCCTATGAAACCGTCCGGCCCTGGGCTTTTGTGTGCCGGGAGTTTCTTGATTACTGCTTCAATTTCCCCAGCTGTTATTGGTCTGTTCAAGCTGAAAAAAGTTATTTCTGTTTCTCAATCATTCACAGATTAATGTGGCAAATGGAAATGATGGGAATAAGAATTGCCCCACAAGTGATACAAAACAGCATTAGAGACTACAGAGTTAGATTGGTGCTGCGCTGTTGCAGCCTAGTGGGGTGGAGAAAGGTTAGATGTCACAGTGACTTCTCAGCTGAAGAGAGCTTAGCTTTGTCTTAAGAGATGAGTGTAAAGTCACCACAAGATGAAAAGTGAAGGGAGTGCCAGTCATTGGGAATAACCCATGCTAAGAAACAAAGTCATAAGACAACCTGGCAAGTGCCAAGAATGACAGGTGGCTTAGGATGGCTGGAAGGCAGACTTGAGTGGAGAGCACAGCAGAAGGAGCTTGGGAATGTCAACAGGGTTTATTCTCAGGACTTACCCTCTTCGTACTGAAGGATTTAAAGAGGGGCCTGATTAGATCGGATTTGTGTTTTTGCAAGTTTTTATATAGACTTAAAGTGGAAGCAAGGAGACTAGTTTAACTGCCTGGTTGCAAAGTAATATGGTCTGAATACAATGGCAAAGAAGTTGGAGATGAGAGGGCAAATGAAGTTTTAATAATTGACAAAGTTAGCTGGGGTGTGAGGCAGAACCAGAGAGGCAAGGATAACCTCTAGGTTTCTTTGGAATTTAGTGTGTGGGGATGTCACTCACTAAGATAAGAAACATAGGACTGCTCTTTGCAGAAGCATGACTAAGAAGACAAGAGAGAGGACATGAGTTAAATTAAGACTCTAGGTCAAGAAAGGACTTTTAAAACTATATTTATTGATGAATTTTGTATATTGCAATGAAGTGTTGATGATATAGGCATTAGCGGCATGATTAAATGAAACCCATCAATTTTCTCATTTGTCCTTTTCTCTCAACATACCAATTCTCTACAACATTTATACATTTACACCAGCACAACTGGCTGGTTTGTTTCATTTACTTTTATTTATTTTTGAGAAGAAATTCCAGTAAGCAATAAAGTAGTGACAAGAAAGAGATTGGAGTAAAGTGAAAATTATGTGTATCAAAACTGCATGCTCATAAAAATTACAAATTAAAGCAATACTTAAAATGAAATGGCATAAATGTCATTCTGTTCTTGTGTCCTAATCACTATATTTTAATAGCTGGACAATTATATATGTATCAATTAAATCAGTATAAATTAACCTACTCCTCAAAATTAGAGGAAAGTACTTAAGCAGTGTCATGAGTAACCTGACTGGCCCTGATATATCTCCAATCAAAGGCACTCGTGAGGGTAAGATTTAGCTCCTGCTCTGAAGTCAACAATCTGTAAGAATAATAATGTGATTACTCCACATATTTGTGTGCATTTCTAGTATCGAAACTGTGAAATGGATTATTCGTAGTTTTTTATATTGCTGTTTCTCCTATACATGTAACAATGTTTACAAGTTGTTTTGTTTTGTTTTTTTAATTTCTATCACCCATGTTTAGGTAACAATTGTAGTCAAGTATTTCTTCCAATTTGGGTTTTTTCCCTGGAATAAGCATGTGGAATTGAACAAGGATAAACCTTACCACCCACCTAATATTATAGGTGTGGAAAAGAAAGAAGGTTATGTTCTTTATGATCTAATTCAACTCCTGGCTCTTTTCTTCCATCGATCAATTTTGAAGGTACTGCACGTTAACAGTTAACCAGCACATGTTGATAACTTCTGTCTCTAATATTCCTAGAGAATGTGATCATTAGGATTGGTGACAGTACTCAGGGGCCAGTGGGTGGCATCTATTTCTATACCTTTTTTAAAAACAAACAGTTATATTCATTTAGTGGACATTTTCTCCAATATTCCGTGCTCAATAACGGGACTTAAAATAAATCTGGGAGTAAATTTCCCCATATTTCTACCCTGGGTATAACATGTATAATAACAAATTCACATTTGTTGGAATTGCTTGAATGATATACAATAGCTTAATGCCTGGTATGCCAAATTCTACTAGTTTGAGCCAGAATATCAGAGAACTACAATTTGGGGTGGATCACATTGCTTTTCATCCCCATCCCAATGTCTGTTTAGCTGCTTCTAGCAGCATTACTTTTATTGTGTAATTTCTGGTCATGAAACTGTTGGCTTTACTGAGAGACTATACATTAAATGGTCTGGTGAATCCAGTGTTGTGCTTTGCTTCCTGTTAAACTTATTGTTGAGAAAGCCATTTTTCACGCCACTGAGGAAGATCTTTCCATAGGATGAAATGTCTTAAGTCAGTAACTCTTGTCATCCTCCTGAGTAACTAATATGTAATATATGCCACTCAGTGATAAATATTAAAAATTATTGCTTAACATACATTTTATATGTTGATGTACCTGTTATCACAATTTTTTTCTTTAAGTTTGCCCCCTTTTATAAAATATTAAATTTATTTTACAAAGTATCTTTATCGGTTTCTTTTTAGAACAGGCTTGACCTGAGTTTACACACACACACATATACATGCATGCACAGGTACATATGTAACAGTATTCAACTTCTGAACTTTTGTCCTGTTCAGTGGCCTACTTCAAATTGGGTTTATCTTCATATACCTTTGGCCAAAGTCTTTATTCTGTCTTCTGTTCTCTTGCAAAGTGCCCAAGTCCCCTAACCTTTCATTTTTTTGTAGCTTTACCTGGGTCACTGGGTTGTGGTAGGTTTGCAAAGGTATTTTATCCAAAGAAGCCAGTTAGCCAAAGTTGGATTTGCCCAAAAGCTCCACTACTACTTTATGTTAATTTTATAAAATAATCTAGTTTACTAATTCTTGTTATGAATATACTAATGTATTAACCTTATCTTTTTAGTTCTATAAATTAGTTAAAATTTTTAGCATTTGAAGCCATTATAATGGTGTAATTTTGGCTGCATCATAATCATCTTGTAACTTTTGTATCTTTTTGCATGTCATTTAAAAATTTTTATAAACCTTTAGACACTTTGACTGTTTTTCAACAATAGTGAAATTGTTTAAAAGATACAATTTTACATTTAAAGTATATAATAAACAAAATTTTGGTGTTTTATATTGATATACTTACTCGGATTTCTTCTTTGAAAATTTCATTTACATGGTGAATGTATATGAGATTTGCGGTACTAGTATTATGCTGAAATTTCAGGTAATGATATGAAAAACACTTTTTGGAATGATAAATCTTTTGTAAGAAGACCAAATTATCCTATATCTTTCAGGGGGGGAAACTCTTATAGAATACTGCAATGAAAACTATGTAGAGATTTGAAAAGTATTTAATATTAATTGCTGCAATTTTATAAATAATTAGAAGAATTAATAAACTTAAATAATACTACTGAGAAAGTAGGGAAAGACTAAATATGTTAAAATATTGGTAAAGGATAAAATGTTTTAAATGACTTGAAATAAATCATCGTAAACTGAAATCCCATTATGAACACCTAAAATCTTTGTTTATAAGAGTACATTCATTTAATTTATTTTAAAATAGTATATCTATAAATAAATATTTGAGAATAATCTGTAAGTTAGGTGACTTTAGCTTTTGATGAATTAATCATTCTCTCATTTGGTTTTTGGCCAACTGATTTTTTGGCCAGTTGGTCTGGAGCTCTTATCCCCTAAAGTACGTGTCAGAGGGAGGGTCAGTAGAGGTCTGGGGGAATAAACTCAGAACCTGGCAGTCTGGGCACTCAGGAGGCAGTGAGCTTACGGGGGAACTTTGTTCAAGAGCAACAAGGTCATCATAAGCATGACTTGCTGGCCAGGTAGCACCTTGCTCCAGCAAGACCCCTGTTTTCCCAGCCTCCTTTTCTGCTGTCATTCTTTCCCCCTCTTCATCAGCCCCTTCAATCCTGCTTCCTTGAAGCAAACTCAGGCTCTGCAGAATGCATCATAATCTCTATATCACATGTAGGCCAAGATTTTTTGAGTAAAGTATTTGTAGCTCTGTTTCTGAGTCAGCCACAGACGATTCAAGAATTTACATCTTGTTATACAGGCTTGTATAACAGCGTCATTATTCAAGTACAGATATTTGGTAAACATGGGGCAGTGGGGCTAAATTCACCCACTGATACTTCGAGTTGATACTTGGAGGACTATTGTAAGCATAAAGCATAAAGAGATGTAAGTTTCTGGAAAGTGCTTTTGCTTAAGGAACAAGTCAAGTGATTATAATTTCACCTTTTCTCCATATGTCAAGCCTCATCTCTCTCCGTCCAATTAATTAGACAAACTCTTATCATCTACACCCACCCATCTCCACTCTCCTGGGACCATCATAAAATTATAGATAATAAGCTTTCATAGAATCCATCCCCTGCCTTGGTTTTCTAATCTCTTTTTATTTCAGCTTTATGGAGATACAGTTGACAAATAAAATTATAAAATATTTAAACTGCACATTGTGGTGATTAGATAAATGTATATACAGTGTGAAAGGATCGCCCCATCTAGTTAATTAACACATTCATCACTTCACGTAATAATTTTTTTTAACCATAACTTTTAAGTTACACTCTCTTTACAAATTTCAGTTACAGAGTAACAGATTATAATACAGTATTACCAACTGTAGTCACTCTGTTTTACCTTTGATATTCTAACCTTGTGGGAGAGTTTGTTGCATGAGATATTGTAGGGCAGAATACCAGTTCATACTTGAAAAGGCAACTTGAATTGCCCCTTTTCATGCTTTCTCAGTGCCATGGCTTATGGGACGAAGATGACGTGACTGAGAATGGCACCGACAAGGACGAATCAGATGATGAGCAGTCCCCCAGTCATGGCAGGAGGGCCTCCTCTGATTCCCTGAAATCCATCAACTTGGCCGCATCCACAGAGTCAGTGCACGTGTCCTTCCCTGAGCAGCCGACAGCCATCCGGAGGAAGCGTTCTGGCAGCAGCTCCCAGATATCCTACAGATCCACCAGCTTTTCTTCAAATAGGTCCCAAAGAGGTATCTCTGGGCTAGAAACACCCTGTGAGCTGTCTCATTTTTCTGGTGCTTGTGTGTCTGGGACAGGAGAGTTTGTTGGGCGCTATCAGAGACAAATACTGTCATGTGAAAAGAAAGCACCTTGAAATCAGACCCAAATTCAAATTCTGGCTCCGCCATGTGTGTGTGTGTCACCTGGGGCAGTTGCACCGTTGCTCCAAATGTCTATTGTTCAGAAAGTTACCAAACACTTGTGTACAGTCATGCATTGCACAATGACTTTTCAGTCAATGATGGACTGCATATACAACAGTAGTTTACCATATAGCCTTGGTGTGTAGTAGGCTGTACCGTCTAGATTTGTGTACACTCTATGTTGTTCGCACAAACATGAAATTGTGTACTAACACATTTTTCAGAACGTATGTCCAATTAATGCATCATTAATTGATGTGTAACTATATTCATCTTCAGAATCTACTCTTTGGGCAGATGTTAGAAGGTCATGTTATGTTAATTTTACAGTTAGAGAAATTGAGACATGAGAAGAAGGATGGGTCATGGACCCAATCTGAAAAACCTGCGACCTAGGACCCCATTTAGTACAATAAAAGCTGTTCTTCCTGTGCATTCCTTCCTGGGACAAAGATCACATAATAATCCAGGAAAGAGCATTGGGTGTAAAAACCCAAAGATGTGTTTTACCACAGAAGCAGAGTTGAGAGAGAAGATACCCATTTTCAGTCACTATTCTTTCAAATGTGTGTGTTCTTCCCTCGGAAACAGCTTCCCTCTGCCATGTGGGGCCCAGGGGCTCCTGTGATATCTGTGTCAATAAGCCCAGATCTCATGGTGCATCTTGGTTTGTTTTTTGTTTTATTTCTATTCTAGGCAGCACAAGCACTAGAAACAGCAGTCAAAAAGGAAGCAGTGTTTTGAGCATCAAGCAAAAAAGCAAAAAGGAACTTTATATGGAAAAGCTTCAAGAACATTTAATCAAAGCAAAAGCATTTACCATAAAGAAGTGAGTGCATGCAAACACTTGCATTATGGGTTTTATTTTTTGACTGAGGAACTTTGGGAAATAATCAATAACAATTATTTTATATATATACCAGAAGTGAAGAACAGGGAAGTGTCTCCTTAGATCACAAATATCATCTTCTTAAGGGAGAAAAAAATGATACATTATTATATTATTTTTAAAAATCACTTTTCAATAATGAGATGTATTTTCATATTCATTGCATTTATAAACACATTTTCTATTGAAACAGGATAAATAATTTCAGAAGTTCACAGTATGTAATTCCAGACATTATCATGGAACCATCTACTGGACAGAGAGGAATTTGATGTCAAAACTAGAAGGGCCTTAGACATACACTCTCATTCTAGAGAGGGGAAACTGAGGCATGTGGTAGCAAAATGGTGTGCCCATTATCATATAGTTGGTCCCCAGCAAAATGCACATGTTCTTCCCAAGTGTTAGGGATGCAGACAAGCAGCAGATGTGGCAAAATAGAGGGACATGAAAGAGGGCTGGTCCTGAATATGGACCCTAACCTAGAGGGTCATCCACACCTGAACCATGGCCTTGAATTGAAGACAAAACCCAGAGCACAGTAAAGATAGGGCACAGGCTGGACAGACAGGGAAGAGGCTGGACAGACAAGCCAGAGCCATGAGGACACAGTAACAAAGGACAGAGCAAGGTGAGCTCAAAAGCCCAAGGCAGTACCTGGGAACCATGAGAGGCCCAGAACCCAAAAAGGGGAGGAGCAGGGTTGCCTAACAATGACCAGGTGCCTGGGAAACCCTTTAGATCTAAGCACCTCATGTATTCCCATTTATTTCTCACCCCAGCCCTGTGCCTCAGGTCTTATTATCACCTTCATTTTACAGAAGAGAAAATTAAAACAAGGAGGGTTAAGTAGCATGTTTAAGTTCTAGCAGGTGGAGAGTAATCAGGTGACAAACCAGGCACCAAAATTTCATGGCATTATATCAGATATATTCAATTACATAGCAGTCAAGAGAAAAGGTTTGTGGTCCCAGCAGCAGAAAGGGCTATAGTATCTGCCCTGGCAATGAACTTGTATATACTCTGTTAAAGCAGGAGCGACCCCACAGCAGAACTGTTGTGAGACTGAGAGAGGGAGGTCCAACCTGGCTTGAAAAAGAAATGCAGAGGAACAGAATGATTGTGATATCTGGTCATTTCTCCACTTGTGCCTCTCCTGAAGCAAGCAGGTGGGGTCTCTGTGTTGCAGGACTCTGCAAATATATGTGCCCATCAGAGAGTTTTTCTACAACCTCATCCACCCAGACTATAGTGCCGTGACTGACGTGTATGTGCTTATGTTCCTGGCTGACACTGTCGACTTCATCATCATTGTCTTTGGCTTTTGGGCCTTTGGGGTAGGTAAAGGCCACCATACATCTGATGACTAATAGTGATGCTGTTCTGTGAAATGCCACTCAGGCCTGAACCTGTTATCTCTTTCCCAGAAACACTCAGCAGCAGCAGACATCACCTCTTCACTGTCCGAGGACCAAGTCCCTGGGCCATTTCTGGTGATGGTCCTCATTCAGTTTGGAACCATGGTGGTGGACCGAGCACTGTACCTCAGGAAGACTGTATTGGGAAAGGTCATTTTTCAGGTCATTCTTGTGTTTGGAATTCACTTCTGGATGTTCTTCATCTTGCCTGGTGTGACTGAGAGGTAAGATCTTAGAAGGATCAATGGGCCCACTTTAATGCAAATATATTTCCTAAGGTTATGCATCAGCACAGCAAAATCACCAGGTACAGGCAGATGTATGGCAAAGCAACTTCACACATAGGAAAAGTTAGAGGTTTTAACCACTATTAAATTCAGTGTAAGTCCAAAGTGTGAACAGATTCCTCAAAAATATTTTTATTGCATGCTTGTATGTATTCATTAAAACAGGGTTTTAAGACTAAGAGAGGTGACAACCTTAAGGATCAGGGCAAACCTAGGATCATTATGTTGTGATTGTTTCTGCACCTTAGTACAGCAACTTTCAACCAGTGTGCTGCAACACACCACCGTGCCACAGAAATTTTTAAAATGGGCAATGCCTGACTGTTTAGTTAGGAGCACTGATCTCTTTTCTGTTTGATTGTCAAATTAAAAAATGACAACTGCCAATATAGCAATGGCTCTCTGATGTGAACAAATCAAAAGTATAGATAATATTTTGACAGATCAGCAAAAAATACAGATTTTTTTTGCTGTGCAGCAAAATTTTAGTAATTAGTTTATGTGTGCCATGAGGTGAAAAAAGGTTGAAAATTGCTACCTTAGTGGATACAGAAATGAATTGGGATATGGTCTTAGGATGAGAGGACTTGAGACTATCATATGAGAAGTGGATGAGAAAAATATAGGCTGTTTAACTGGTAGAAGAAAACCTAGAAGATGGTAGGGGCAGATGATATAGTATCTGCCACAAAGGGTATGAGTGAGGGACAAATGTAACAGCATTTGGAAAGCGGCTGGCAGTCTCAGCACATAGAGAAGGAAGAGTGCAGGCCTATGATGCCATGGTGCTGCTGCTGTTACCACAACTCTTGCTGCTGGTCAAGATGGATTGGACATGGGAGATTTAAAAAGAGTAACCTAAAGTTTGATAAGAAAAGTCCTGGTAAGGTCCTAGGAGGCTGCTAATACCATCTTTCTCTCCATCATCTTGAACCCTAAGCATCTTCTGTAGTGACCTCATTCAGTCACCAAGGGTACCATGTCCTCCCAAACCTCAAAGCCCTTCTGCTCCCTCCCCTTCTCTCCCATCCCTAACACACAGTGCCTCTTCTTCAGCATTCTTTAGATCTCAGTTATAATGTCACTTTTCCCAGGTCTTCTCTCCCCATGCACCACCCAAAATAATTCTTGGGACAAATCTGATGCTTAATGCTTGAACAGATTAACAGATCGATAACAGAAAAGTAAAGGAGACAGTTATAGACAGGAACTATCAGTTCTCTTAAGTTATGAAAATAAAGGGTCCACAGAAGGGGAACATGGAATTGTCCATGTAATGTAATAAGAATGATATTTTTAACAAACACATCATTAAAAGTTTTCATGTGTAACATTAATTTGATCTTATACATTAGAGTCATTTCATAGCCAAGCTTTATGAATCACTTGTCAATGAGGCTGGCTAATACCACTTTTTTTGGAAGTGTGAATAGAAAGTAGTGAAAAATGGATTTTACTTGCGTGGCTCATAAGCTGGTCCAAATGTAATTCCTAATGAGGAAATCCAAATCTGTTCTAATGATGCTGGAGCTAAATGTCTGTTCTTACCTGAATGTTTAGACTCTTTTTTATTTTTAGCATAGAAATTATTGCTTTGTAATAATAAGTGGTGGCAATGCAAAATATTTTAAAAGTAAAAATGAAATTAAGATCATTTTTCTTGAGTCTAAAGTAGAACTAACTAAATAAAGGATTGTTACCTAGATAACTCCCAATGTCTCAGGAAGTCTCCTGTTCCACACTGTATGGGAGAATAAACATATCTCATATGATAAAAGTAATTCAAATTAAAGCAAGCAGTCTGTAAAAATATTAGAATTTGCTCATGAAAATGTAGGGAATCTTATTTATTAGTCTTTAAAATAGAATAAATTCTCTATAAATATTTAGTTATAGCTATCTCTCAACTCAGAGAAATATACCAAATTCAACTCCCATAATAGCTGGATGATGAATGTCAACATTTAAAAACATCAAATAGGTATTCTCTATCAGGCCTCATAGAAACTAATTTTCAGAGGACAAAGAGATCTAAAAGATTTCTAGACCTACTGTGTAATTTTACAGATTAACATAGGTAAAACTCATACAGAAGATTGATCTCCCTGCAGTCATTCAACTAATTATTGATGAGACCAGATTCCAGTCCTAGGCCCATTGGTCCTACTGTACATTGCACCTACTGTACTACACTCCTCCCCTCATGGGAGGCATCCTGTACTTACTTTCAAGCATATCTTTTAAAATAACAAAGCCTACTGTTTCATTGCTCATTATCAAAGGATTTGACTATTGCAGTCCCAGAAGAGAGCCCCAGAGCCCCAGAGCACTGATCTCTGCTACGTCTTTCCACAGAAGCCTCCACAGAGAGTAGTGCTTCGAGAAATACAGCAATGGTGAAGGCACAGAGATTCACGTTAGCAGGATCAAATCACTAAATAGTTCCATTGTTCCTGCCTATATTAGTTTGCTATTGCTGCTGGAACAAATTGACACATCCTTGGGGCTTAAAACAACACAAATTTATCATCTTACAATTTTGTAGGTCAGGAGTTTGACACAGGTCTCACTTGACTAAAAGCAAGGTATTGGCAAGGCTGCACTTCTTTTTAAAGGAAAGGTTATGGGGGAGAAGCTTCCATAGGTTCCAATATTTCTTGACTCATGGCCCATTCCTCCATCTTCAAAACCAGCAACAAAGAGTCAAGTTCTTTTCTCATCACACCTCTCTGACCCTTCTGTTATCAAATCTCCCTCTGACCACAGCTGAAAAATATTCTTTCCCTTTAAGGACTTATTGATTAGATTGCACCCACCTGGATAATCTAGGTTGTTCTCTGCATCTCAAGGTTCTTAACTTTAAACCCATCTGCAAAGCCCTCATTGGCATATAAGGTAATATATTCAGAGGTTCAGGGGACTAGGACATGTACATCTTTGCAGAGGTGCCATTATTCTGTCCAGCACATGTTCTACCAGGCTTTTGTAGAAATTAACAGCATGGCAACAATACCTTCCAAACCAAATGAGGGGGAAGTGTTTGTTATAATGCTTCATTAAATGAAAGCTTCTCCTGTGGTGACTTACAATCATGTATATTCATTCAATTTCACATTTATTGATCACCTACTATGTCCAAGGGAGTAGACTGGGTGAAAAGGGCATGACATCAGCATGAATACAGCATGGACTCATCCCCATGTGGGAAGGCCCACATAGTGGGCTCCCAGGGCTCATGGCACTATGATGATCACTAAACCTATGGCCACACAGATTATTTCTCTGCTGGACTCACCTTTGAGCCCTACCTGATGGCCAATTTCTAATGCAACAGATTATCCTATGTTTATTTTTGGGTATTTAATTCAAGATACATTAAGACTGGTGAACCTCCAGTCTTCATTGACAGCATATTACTGACGACATAATTTTTTGACATTTCAAATTATGCTGCCATTACTTAACATCCAAAATTCATTTTTTCTTCTTCAAATGTTGTTATTGAAAATTTAATTCATTGTTATGCAGAGAAAACATTTATTAATAGCCATATTTTCTAAGTCCTTTTAAAAAAAGAATAAAAGAAAAATAGGTTAGGAGTCTCTTAAGCTATATAGATGAAAATCATAGTATTGAACATCAAGAAGCTCCAATATCTTGAGTAATTAATCTGATAAATGGCTTTTTCTGTGGATATGTCATTATTTAGTCCACAAACATTCAGGGTTTGTCTGCAGCCTAGAAAGCACTGTGCAGTAAGTAGGTACTGTGGGAGTCATAGAGATGACCCTAGCCTCTAGCAATAAAACATGTAGAGACCACCAAAAAAGTCTTCCAGTATAAGACAACATTAATATCCCTAGTCAGGTTTAACATGATTACTTCAGGAACTATAGATTAACTACTACTTATTCCAAGTTGACACACTTTAAGATTCTAGGAGTAAAAAATTATCTAATGGGTAAAATATGTGTCAGTGCTTTCATAAGGAATAGAAGGCAACAAAATTTTATATCTTGGACTATAACTTTAATAGGTATAGAAGAATTCTTTCCCATACCATTTCCATATCAATCACTTATAAAATCTAAGGGCATTTCCCTAGAAAACTAAAAAAATATTTTCTCTGAATATTCAACAACAAAGACAGTTTCTAGAAAGAGTGAGGGAATGAATAATTGATGTAAGCACTCTCTAAATATCTGATATTTTTAATAATAACTTGTCAAGTGCTAGATCATGGTCAAATATAAATAGTTAAATTAATTCATTAGGTTCTGAAATAAACAAATCTGTATTTTTCTATGGGGGAGACATTTATAAGCAATATTTTTTAGTTCTTCAGGTGTTGAAATCTATAGGTCCCTAGGTCTCCCAGATATATAAGCCAATTCATCCCTGGTTTGTTCTTGGATCTTGTCAACTAAAGATTAGCTATTTCCAATTTAAAAATAATATATTTTCCTCTAATAAAAAATTAAAAATTAATAAGACAAATCCAAAATACAATATTAAGAATAATACACTGCTTCCAGTTTAAAAATCAAGTATTTCTCTTAAACACAGGCAAGATTATATATGGATATTACAAAGTCAAAGTTTTATTTTCTTTTAAAAATCGGTACTGACTATATTTAAGACTCTTGAAGAATGATGCATTCATCCAAAGTTAAAAAAAAAAAAAAAAACAAGTCCTATAGGTCATCATTCTTTGAAAATGTATTCCATTCTTTTTAATACAAAATTTAGTTCCACTGTTTCTTCTCAAACTTATGCTGACATTCATAAACTTTACAACACTATGGTTGTAAATTTTGCTTTTCTTCTTTGTTGAGCTTTAATTAGAACGAGGGTAGCAGCAGAGCCCACATTGTGCGAAAATGTTATTAGCAAATGTACTTAGTAATTTATTTTAATTATAGCCTAAACAACTGACTAATACATTAATACCTGAGAGACTTCATTCATAGGATTTTTTAATTATTTGATTTTATTAACCTACCTTTGGCATTTGAAGTGACCATCTATGTTTAATAAATTCCTTAGCATTAACTGAATTAACTGAAATGCTAGAGAAGGAATTAGGACTTTTTAAAAATTCTAGAGTGATATCGTTTTACAAGAGGAGTATTCCATTCCCTCACTTTTCTGAATTTTTACATTTTAGGAAATTCAGCCAGAACCTGGTTGCTCAGCTTTGGTACTTTGTGAAATGTGTTTACTTCGGGTTGTCTGCCTACCAAATCCGTTGTGGCTACCCAACACGAGTCCTTGGAAACTTCCTCACAAAGAGCTATAATTATGTCAACCTCTTCTTGTTTCAAGGGTAAGGACACACTATGTTGTTGCAGTCACTCACAAAAAGGAAGCTCACAATTGAAAGACATGTTGTTTCCTACCTAGGAAGGAACAGAAAGAGGAAGGATGCTGATTTTCAGGAATGTAGATCATTGTGGAATTCTCTCAGTGTTTAGCAAAGAATAGGCATGCTTCTTGAAATACCTTTGTATGTGTAGTTACCACAAACCTGGCCAGAATGTTGTGCTAGGCTCATCCACATGGGTTTTCTACATATGTATCCTATATAATTAATGTGATAATATTTTGGGATACATAATCCATAAGTATTAATATGCTTCAGGGCACAACGGAACATATTATTTGGAACCTTGACTATTCCCAAATGCCTTTGGAATTTTGCATGTAAGTCCATCCATTGGAAAGGGCCACTTATTCTGCCTAACATCAATGTGAATGCCCTATGACTTGTTTATTCCTGGTAGTAAGTTTGCTGTCAGAGGAAGCATATAGCTATTCCATGTGAGAATTCAATTGGTAGAATCTCCTCTCTGTTCCCTCAGAAATTTGTCCATGGCATAAAAAGTCAGTCTGCTCCTAGTTAGGACCAGACCTGGGGACTAGGTACTTAGTCATATAAGAGGTGCTGAACATACTCAATGTTATGAACCTCCCTGTGTGGAACAATGTTTCGCTTAGTGCTGTCCTATGTGGAAGCCTGATAGTTCTTTAAGAGGTTGAATTAGTGCTCTCTCCACAAAGCTGGGTAGCCCAGGGGAGAATTCCAAGTGGTGACCCAACTGGCGTGAAGCCCTTGGAGGGACACAGGCCCTCCAGCCTAGGACAAGCTCTGTGTCAGTCAAGAAACCAGGAACATTTCCCATACTCCAGAGGAAATCATGCCAGCCCATTCCCAACTGAAATATAAGAGACTAAGCCAGAGTCTTCGCTTTATTCATCCATTAATTCTACCAGCTGTGGGCCATACTGTACACCCCCAGTGGAATGTTTCTTCCCTTTGATGGCTCTCACTTGCTTTCATCTTTCACTTAACAGGTGTATTACCTTTCCTAGCTTATTCAACAGCAAATCCCCAACAACTCAATAACCCTATGATGAACAGATTCTTATAACATGAACAAATAAATGTTTTTAAAAGTTAAATTGTAGTTATTTTCAGATGTGGTTTTATATATAGAAAATACCAAAAACTCACTCCAAAAAACTTTAGAATTAATCAACAAATTCAATAGAATTGTAGAACATGATATCAACATACGAGATCTGTCTGGAAAAAGCCCAGCCATTGTTAATCTAATGAGAACAGTTTGCAATTTGCACAACATTGATGTAACCTAGCAGCAAAGGAGTGTGGACTGGAATGTGCATTCATGAACGAAGATAACTTCACTGTACTAGTCAGTGAGAGCAGTAGACACTGTAGAGTGAGCATGTGCACTGTGTGGCTCTCTCATTCAAAATTAATGAGTGAGTAGAGCAACAAATCTGCATCAAATTTTGCATTAAGCTTGAACATTCCTCCATGGAAACTATTTGGATGATTCTGAAGACCGAAGCTATGGGCAACTGGTGATTGGCAACTTCATCATGACAATGCACCCACTCATGCATCATGTCTCATGCAGAACTTTTTGGTGAAACATCAAATCACCCAAGTGACTCAGCCCCCTACAGCCCAGATTTGGTGCCCTATGACTTCTGGCTTTTCCCAAAACTAAAATTTGAGAGGGAAGAGATTTCAGATCATCGATGAGATTCAGGAAAATCCAATGGGGTAGCTGATGGCAACAGGAAGAACTATGTGAGGTTCCAAGATGCATACTTTGAAGGGAACTGAGGCATCATTGTCTTAAGTACAATGCTTCTTGTATCTTGTATTTTCTTCAATAAATGTTTCTGTTTTTCATATTACATGGCTGGATATCTTCTGGACAAACCTTTTACAGAAATAAGTTGCATCTCTATACACTGACAAAGAAACATCTGAAAAAGAAAAGTTTTTTCATTTACAATATTAAAAACAATAAAATAGAAATAAATTTAACCAAAGAAGTGAAAGATTTGTACAATTTCTTATAAAAGAAATTGAATAAGACACCATTAAAAATTTAAGAAGGGAATCCCAGTTTTTTAAGACCATCAGCCAAAAAAAAAAAAAAAAAGGAATGGAAAATACCAATCAATTTATTAGACTTGTAATGAAAAGTAGTTGTATTCCAAGTTGAATTTTCCCATAAGGGTCACCTTGAGAATTTTTTTTCTATGACTTAAGGTCTAAAATAATAAGGAACTGCATGAGTTCTCAGGGTTGGCTGGGTTTGGGGGGACAATCCCAAAACTGTCTCTCTAACAAGACATGGTTTCCACCAGGTTCCGCCTCGTTCCATTTTTGACTGAGCTAAGGGCTGTGATGGACTGGGTGTGGACAGACACAACCTTGAGCCTCTCCAGCTGGATCTGTGTAGAGGATATCTATGCTCACATATTCATCTTGAAATGTTGGCGGGAGTCAGAAAAAGTAAGCCAACAAAATGCTTTATCCCTATTTGTTTCTCTTAGATACAGGCTGCTTATATGATTAATGGGAACTTCTGCAAGTCTTGTAGCCAAATAAATGGAGACAGGGGCAAAAATTATTAGGGCCTATAAATATCCTATTGACTTTCACCCCACTGGAGTTGTGAATCTTGAACACACTACTGCCTTAGCAATAGCATCCAGATGTGTTCTTCTTTTGGCAACTGTATATTGTAGTTGCTTTTAAAAGAAGAAATGATATATTGCTGTGTGACCCAATAATTCTCAAATGGCTCATTTGGGAACAGGAGAGAATGTACTCTGCTGGAGAAAAGTGGAGTCAGGTGGCTTGGACTCAGGGTCACCACCTGATGTCCTCTCGGATGAGAGACAATGTAACTGCTTTGTGCCAAGGAAACTAAAGTGCAAACATTTGATCATTCTTCTAGGTTGAATGTTATGGTAAATATGGATAGAATTACAATTATTTGTTGGTTTTTCAAGTTTACCATATGAAACAGGAGCCTGTTACATAAAAGCGATAAAAAATACTCACGTATTATATCATTTGCTGAGGTGGCATGAAATGTCTTTTTGCTCATCTCCATGATACCCTCTTTGGAAAAGTTCCCTCTAGTCCTTATAATTTCTATGTTCTTCAGTTTCTTCTGTGAATTTCAGCTTTATAGTTGTGGGACCCATTGTACTGCGGCTTCTGTGTTTTGGAGGTTCATAGGAGTGGAGAAGATGGGCTGGCAGTATACTTAAAATCATTGTAGCTTCTCTGGATTTTTAAGAGCAAAAGAGTTGCTATAATGACAGGATATGAGAGCCAATCTACCAAAGGGACATTGAGAGCAGAATCAGGATGACAAAGGGTCTAGAAATCATGGCATATGAAGTAGGAAGACTCAAGAATTGTTCATTCTGAAGTAAAAATAAATGGGGTGACACACTTTCAAATATTGGAAAATAGATTTTAAAATTTGAATTAATTTGTAAGATCCAAAAAAAACCATATTAAGAAAAGTAGGCAAAAGCTCTGGTAAGTTTCAATAGAGCATAAAGATCCTTCTAACAATCATAGAGGGGCTGCCTTACAGGGTGGTCACTAAGAGGTGCCTGCATACACACAAAGTCGCACAGAGGAAAATTTATATTACAAAACTTCTGTGCTGAGAAGAGCCAAGGCTTCCTCCTGGAACCATTCCTTCAATAGGTATTATATCAGTTGCCTATTGTTAATAACAAACTACCTCAAAACTTAGTGGTTTAAAATAACAACCATTTGATCTGCTCACAGTTCTGTGGATCCACAGTTTGAGGAGGGGCTACTAGGCAGTCTAGCCTGGGATCACTCCTGTCACTGTCATTTTGCTGGACCATGCACAGACAAGGGAAAGGCAAGGGAGAGAGTCAGTTTAAGAGAGACAAGTCAAGGGAGTCATTTCAGAATGGAGAGGATCTGAACCTCTCTCAGATGGTAAGGAAAGGACCATTAGGAAAAAGAAAAGTACAAATCCTTAGCATCAGAGCTGAAGAAGAAGGCCTAGATGAGGTTCTAGAAAATAGTAGCTTCAGAGGCATGGATGGACAAGTTGAGAGTGGCAAAGCAGAACGGCTATCCTATAGAATGTTGGAGAAAGAGAGATAATCAGTGAACAAATGCATGCTCATGCTCAGTAGCCTGTATTCTCCAGAAAGGAGTTCATCTATCATGAGCAAGAGAGATAACACTTCAAGTCCCAGAGCCTACCTAAAGGAGCCCAGAAATTGAGAGATTGCTTCGTCTGGGTCAAAAGGAGAGGAGCTCTTAAGAGGGATGTTTTTTCTGAATCAGAGCTCAAGTAACTGTCCCACATAGGTACAGGGACACTTTTCATGTGAACAGCTGTGGCTACGCTATTTATCAACTTATATATGATTTGCCTGCTTTTGAGCCAACAGGTAACAACCTTTCTGAGACTGTAGTAAGACAGTCATACCTATTGCCATCCTTCTTATAAAGGACAGGGTCATGCTGACCCAGAACAGTAGACATTTCTGCACAGCAAGAGTTGCAATCATCCTTTTACCCTTTTTATTTTATCTTTAAGAAATATAAACCACACCCAGCAATTTCTCTTCTGGGAATATATCTGAAAAAAGCCCAAAACACTAATTTGAAAGAATATATGTACCCTTATGTTTATTGAAGCATTGTTTACAATAACCAAGATATGGAAGTAGCCAAAGTGTGCATCAATAGACAAGAGGGAAAAAGAAGCTGTGATACATGCACACAATGGAATACTATTCAGTCATATAAAAGAAGTAAACCTTACCTTTCATGACAGCATGAGTGGACCTGGAATTTATTATGCTAAGTTAAATAAGTCAGTCAGAGAAAGACATTTAAATACTATATGATTTCACTTATATGTGGAATCTAAAGAACAGAATAAACCAACAAACAAAACAGAAATAGATTTATAGATACACAGAACAGACTGATAGCTGTCAGAGGGGAGGGAGCCTTGGGGCAGAGGGGAGCTAGGTAAAAAAGGTGAAAGGATTAAGCAAAAATAAAACCTCATAGACATAGACAATACTATGGTGATTACCAAAGGGGAAAGGGAAGTGAGGAGAGATAGAAGAGAAAAAAAAGGGGATAAATGGTAATGGAGGGAGACTTGACTTGGGGTGGTAAACATACAATAGAATATATAGGTGATGTATTATAGAAGTATATACCTAAAACCTATATAATTTTATTAACTAATGTCACCCCAATAAATTCAATTTAAAAAAAAGAAACAAAAACCTCATTTTAATATATCACTTCTCCTTAAATATATGCTTCTATTTTATATTAAGTCTATGGCTATTTAAATCATACATGGTAAAACATCCTGAGAAATTTAGGTATGTGGGAAGCAAGTATTAGGGAGTCTAAATGAATCTGACACTGGTTTCTACTTCATTCCATAAGAGGCTGAAACATCACCAGTGATGATCACTTGACTAGACTGAAGCATAAGAGTAAGCTTTTCTTAAAAGCAACTTTTCTTGGGGATTATTCCATATCAAATGTAATATGTTCCTGGGGTTTTATCAATGCACTTTATGAAAAAAAAACAATTTTCTGACAGACCAAATGTTGTCATGACACACACAATGCAGGCCACTCACCCTGAGTCATTTTTCACAGTGATTTCCATGCAGCCACCCTCCCAAACACATTTAAGAAGCTGTTCGAAAATGTAACATGACAGGAACTGCAAACTGAGAAAAATGAATGAGACTTGGCTCACATAGAAAGGGGTGATGGAGCAGCATAAGACAAGAAGGTGACAGTTCCTTGGAAAGTGAAGGGAAAAAATAGCCTCATAATTAGTGAGAGGCCAAAGGTTTTGGCCCTGTTCTCCCCGTGGAATGCATGGAGAGGTGAGCAGGGTGGGGAGAGAAGAGAAGGGAAGTCCTGAATACTGCCCTTAATCTGAACTTCATGCAACTTCACAGTACAGACTCACTTAGAAGCATGCCCTTTCACACTGAGTAAACAAAGCTTTCCATACTGGTTATGATCCAACCTCCAGTCCAGCACATGTTATTGTGTTTCCAAGTCCATAGTCAGGAATCACTGAGTGTGAGCTTCCTTCAGCAGTGTTCTTTAAAGTCCTCAGAGAGGCATCTGCTGGCTTCCAGGCCTCTCTCTTAGTTTGTAACCCAGAGCTCAGTGCCTACAGGTAGAATGTGGATTATTTTTCCTTACCTTAACCTACTGAAAGGAACACATCCAAAGAGAGTGTTAGTCCCAGGTTTGGGAGGAGGCACAATTGCTCCAGTATGTGTGTAGCCTAGCTTAACTTCAGAGGTCATCCTGGAAGGAAAATAGGTCACTGGGAAGCAACACATAAGCAAGGAATGTTCATATAGAGCTGGAGCAGTTTTAATACCAGGCAGTAAAGCTGGCTCCTTCACCTTGCCCATAGCCTCTAAGACAGAGCTTAGTGGGTCCTTGGTAAAATGAATGGGAGTGATTCCAGCCCTACCAAGTGCACTGCTCTTGTAGAGGAGCAAGTGCCTTGTGTGATATACACATACCTACCACCACCCCCTACTCTGACCCGCTCAGCACAGCACCCAAGCACGGGCCCCTGCAGAGTTACACGACCAAGATTGTTGGCCGTACAGATCTTATTGCATGATGTTAACAACATTGTTTTGACAATGTATGTGATGAATGATGTGAAAAATGTTTTTCTACCCACCAAGGGGAAGAAGGGGTCAGTTGAAAGGCGCAGCTTTTGAATTCTCAGAAATTTAAAGTAAAATGTCTTTCTCCCACATGATCTCATAAAACCAGAGGCTTTATTCAGCAGAGTATTTGATCTGTTGGTTCTTAGGTTCATCACTAGCAAAACTCACGCTGCAATTTTAAGGAGACAGTCACTCAGGTGCCATTGGTCCCCACTGGCACCATGGTGGGGATGGGTAGGGAGTTCATTACAGCTTCATGTCACTGCCTAACTTTGTTCCCAGGTTGGGAAGGGTTGCTCTCCCCACATCAGAGCAAAAGAGCAGAATCAGGACTAAATCAAGTCACAATCCCATGGGAAGAGCTCTCACATTCCCCATCTCCTTTTCAGTGGATGGTGGACTGATCCTTGTGTAAACTCTTCCATTACAGAGATACCCTCAGCCCCGGGGACAAAAGAAGAAGAAAGTGGTGAAGTATGGCATGGGAGGCATGATCATCGTTCTGCTCATCTGTATTGTCTGGTTTCCTCTTCTCTTCATGTCTTTGATCAAATCTGTTGCTGGGGTGATCAACAAGCCCTTGGATGTCTCAGTCACAATTACTCTGGGAGGTTACCAGGTAATCATTGTGCATGTCCTCCAGGTCTCATTCACCTGCAAGTACTTTATCTAATGCACTCCTTTCCTGATAATCACCTACAGGATGTTTAGTTAAGTTTTGCCAGTCCATATTTCCTATCTAAATTTTGACTTCTCAGCACATATGTGACATTTGAAATAAGATACAGAAGGTAATGAAAGAATAGTTCTGTTCTGGTTTTGAGTGCAAGAATAGTTAATTCAAAAAGAGATCTCTGAGGCTAGATACCACTGAGTATTCAGTGGGTAACAGACTATGCAAATATTTTTCCTTTAACCCAGGATGCAGAGAAGAGCTTTGGAATATTGACAATACTGTGTATCTTGTTTTACAGCCTATTTTCACAATGAGTGCCCAGCAAAGCCAGCTGAAAACTATGGACCAGCCAGAGTTTGATAGATTTATAAAAGCTTTCTCTAGGGACACTGTAAGTAAATGCATACATTAGATCTCTATGAAGACCTTTCATCTAGGTGAGCGAGTGGTGCCCTATTACTTACTACTTTGTCCTCATCTATGTGTGGTGGGGGAAGGGCTCATCAGAGATTATCAATTGTATACAGAAGATTCCTAGCTACTGACTGCTTTGATAATCTAAGACATTGTGTCTATATTATTGGATGTAAGTGCTAATAAAGCTAATTTTATTTCAGAACATTTCCATGTAAGTTCAACAGGTATTGATCCTTTCAAAAATGTTTTAATTTTTAAAATTGTGGCAATATTGGTTCTTTTCCCTGGTGGGTCCACTCTGGGACTCTGTCCTAAAGAAGTTCAAAATATGGGAAAAGCACTATGTCAGTAGCTACTTCTGATAACATTCCCTGTACTAGTAAAAACTGGAAGCAACTTGAGGAGTTACCAAAAGGGACTGGTTGAATAAGTCATGGTATATGCAAGAAGTGAATTTGATTAGCACTAACTTTCCTAAGGTTGCCACAGTAGACAAGGCTTCCACTTCATATTTCTTTACATGCTATGTTGTCTGAATATTTTCCAAGCAAGTTTTTTTGTAATAAAAAATAATCATTACAAAGACTATACATGTCATGAAAATTTCTGAATATGAAACATAAATGAAAAAGGATTTAGAATTTTTTCAATGATAAAAAATAAGGTATGCATCCCCTACTGCATAAAACAACAATAATGTTCTGGTAGCAAAGTTGTGGCTAATGTTATTCTTTTCCCTACATTCCAACTGTTAATAATATTATAACATAATTTTTCATAATTAAAATTTGTTTTACAAATAATAACTTTATTTAATTTTTAAAAAGTGATTAAGCAAACAGAAGCTTTTCTCTTTTGTAAAATTATTGGTCTGTAATGCACACTGTCAAAACCCACCTTGAGGGATGAACAGTTAGGAAGACAGGGCCAGGGTGTCCTGAGTGGATGAAATTTAACTCTCATGAGAGGGACATTTCCCAATAGTTGATAGATTTTCTCCTGAGTGAGAAGGAAAAAAGACATGACATCATCTGATTTTTATTCACTGTTTAATTAGAATGGTTCCATAGCTGTACTGGTGTGGCAGCATCACCACTGGGTTTGATGATGTCACTGGTAGCAGCCCAGACCTGTGGGTGGGGTAACAGTCAGTGCCATGGAAGACCAAAATAATCCATTATAGGAATGTTCCTTTAATAGGAAGAAATTCTTTCCATACAGCCAGTTGAAAGGACAAGTAATGACTTTTTTGTACATCATCATGTATGTGATCTATGTATGAATGTGTATTTGTGTACATATAGGGTGCTATGCAATTTCTGGAAAATTATGAAAGAGAAGACATAACAGTAGCAGAACTTGAAGGAAACTCAAACTCTTTGTGGACCATCAGCCCTCCCAGTAAAAAGAAAATGATGGAGAATCTCCTCAACCTCAATAGTACCTTCCCTGTTGTTTTTTCATGGAGTATTCAGAGGTAGTTACTGTATTTCCATGCATATTGTCCCCTTTTCCCTAATTAAACTCGGGGTGGGGTGGGGGTTTTAAGAGGATAGAAAAATTAAATTAATGTGGATCTTAGTTCACATTATATTTTGAGAACATTCATTCAATGCTACAGCTAACATTTTTGTTTATTAAAAATGATTTGCCTGGGAATCATTGGCAAATCTAAGGACTTCTTTTCCTTTTTACTACTAAGTTCCATTTTGAAGAGAGGCTAGAAATCAGTTCTGTGAACAAGAGAGAAAAGTAGAAAGAAAAGAAGATAATGATTCATAAAAGGAAACAGAGTCTGGGTATATTGTAAGATTCCCCTGAAAGGTTGAAGTTTAGTCATAAAAATAAAGAACATGCAGCCTCTGGAACCCTGGCTGCTCACTTGCATGTCTCCAACATCGGGGGAGCGCTAGTAGATCTTTTCTCCAAGTGTGAAGTGTGCAAGCAGCTTGGTGGACCCAGGAGGGGATAGCTGAGGGAAACTGCTCTTCACCTAACCTGAGCCAATGGCCAGCATGCAGCCGCTACTTCACTCATGCAGACAAAGCATATCTTAGTAAAAGTTCTTGCATCCTAAAACCGGTAGCATGTAGTTGAAGCAGCTCAGGCGACACAATATACCAGCTGATTAGTTTGGTTTCTTTCATCACATTTGTGACTCAGGACTCCACACAAGTTTGTCAGTCAGGTTTTAGGTTCATTGGGCTCCACAATTCCCGCTTCTTGGATGTAATTAATTGTGACAGCTAGTGGGGGTGGGGGGAAGGATTGAGCAAAAAGGAAAAAGGACTCATGGACATGAACAACAATGTGGTGATCGCTGGGTAGAGGGGGGTGTAAGAAGACTAAAGGGTAATGGGAAAAAAATACAATAACGATTAAATTTTAAAAAGACTTGTGTGTGATAGGTACAGAAGAAAGCCTTCTAGAATCTAAAGTGAATTCGCGAGGAAATAGTAAAGAAATATTTCAAAGGGGGCAGTTCAGAACTTAAAGACCTCCTTTAATCTTATTTCCTCCTTTTAAATGCCCAAACTCCTCGCATGGAATTCTGTACTGCCAAAAAATTTACTTATTAGCCTTTCTTTGAAGAGCTACCAAAAAACAACATTAAAAATCAACTTCTGATGGGACATTATTTTAAAATGTGGATTCTATTTGTTACCATGAAGGCCAACTTCATTGGATTAATATAGAGAGTTCAGGAAATTCATATCAGAGCAGTAGGATGGTTTCTCTTTTGGTCAGGAGACTGTGCCTTTTCACCTGCCATCTATTTTAAAAGTGTTCGTGACCTCCCTAAGTTTTATCAACTTGGTTGTCTAAGAAACTGGACATAATGGTGAGGTAGACAGAAAGAGTGGGGGTTGACTGTTGTAGACCCAATAAAACCTTGATGAGATTAATAAAATTAAGAGTCAAGTGAGTTTTACTTTTTCTTCCAGACTTCTGAATAATCACTGAAATTCAGTTTTTTGTTTTTCTTTACAGAAACATGAGTCTGGGTGCAAAAGCAGAAATAGCAACAGATAAGCTCTCTTTTCCTCTTAAAAATACTACACGAGAGAATATAGCTAAAATGATAGGTGATGACAACACAGAAAGTTCAAAGACACCAGTGTAAGTTGATTGTTCCTGTTAATATAGCTTTAATAGGTGTATGTATCTGGTGCAGAATCTCTGCCTATGTGATGAATTCAAAGGTATTCATTCTTTATCATTCTTTGGTAACTCAAATGAATTTCTGTTTGGAGGCCTCATTGTGCTAGAAAAGCAGCTCTATTCTCTCCCTTCTCACTCTCTGTCCACCCAACTAAGGAATATTGCTCTTGTCTCCAAACAGGAAGCCTTGCTGTTATATTATCATAATCACCAAACGCCAAGGAAAGACCCTGAAAGCCCCCTTGGCTGCTATTACTCCTGCGGCAGGGCCTCTGAATGCCTAGCTAATGAGAAGGGAGAGAGGGGGGAGGTGAGGAGAAGACAGACGGTAAACAGAAATTGAGAGAAATACTACATTTTAACATATAATCCTGCCATATAAGTACTCCACTTCAAACACATCCCAGTTGTGATGTTTAGATTCTAATATAAGAGCTAGCAAGAGAAAAAAAGTGCAGTTGGTCTAAAATTGCTAAATGAAGTATTTCAGATGTCCACCAGCTATTTACTTCCCAGTTCTGCCCTCCAGTCTGCCTTGACCCCATTGTCATGTGTTGAATGTAAAAAACACCATGATGCAGCCTTCACACATAGTCCTAACTGAAATATCCTTTGTTAATAACTAAAATGGAAGGGCCCTGAAGATCATCAAATTAAGCCCCTGCCCCCACTGCTTCCTAATTACAAAACAGGCCTAGAAGGATGACATAACTTTCTTGGGTCACCCAGCTCACCCTGCAGAGGTAGGATGAGGTCCAGGTCACCAGTACTCTCCTCACACCTCACTCTTATCACTTAATCAAATGCAGCCCACTTGATTATAGATACTTTTAAAGTCCTTAAAGTTAGAATTAGAAGAGCACTCAATGTTATTGACACAAATCATAGAGACAGCCCTTTGCTTCAGAAACAGTAGCAGATAAGGGAAAATCTCTGTAGTAGTTCTGAAGCATTAACTAGCTCATGTATAGCATTAATTTGAGTATCTGGATAGAACCCAGTGAATTTTTTTGGCTTAAGAGAACTCTGACTATAATGGAAACCCATAAATTCTAATGACTACACATTGAATAGATATATGAAGGCTCTCACCCTTGTTTGTTTGATATAAGGTCAAAATAGCAACCAAAACAACAATTTTATGTGGGTAAAACAACTAAAACTTAATTACCTCTTCTTCTTTTCTTTTTTTTTTTTTTTTTTAATGCACAGGACTATAGAAAGGATCTACCCATATTACGTAAAAGCACCTAGTGATTCTAACTCCAAACCTATAAAGCAACTTTTATCTGGTAAGAATAAGAAGGAATAATTTCAGAAATCTTTTTAAACCTTCTTTTATTAAACTTCTACAGTTTGCATTTTTCAGCCTTTATCAAGCTACTTCCCAATTTTCTTTCCCTGTGTGATATGGTTTACAAGAAGCAGAAGGCTTCCCTGGCCAGAGGAATCATTCACTCACCTGAGAGCCATGGTCTTTCTCTTCTTTTTTTTTTTTTTTTTATTGATATAGAACCTGATTGACTCAAATTCACATTTAGTGACTTATGTTACTGCTTAATCATTCTGTTTGTTTATTTTTATTAGCAACCATATCTGTATAGAAAGCTGCCCCATACAGTGTTAAATATGAAAGCACCACAATAGGAACAATGAAAAGATTGCAGGAAATGTATTTGATTCAGCCCACAGTTGATTAAATATCAGCAGTAGTGCTCAAGGGACTATGCTTTCCCCATACAAACATGATGGAAGTGAACTGATGTTTCTGGATTCCTTTAACAATCAAACATTGTTTGACTTAATCAATTACCTAAGCCAGAGTAACTGTATACATATGGTCATGGTAGAGGACATGCAGTATTCAGTTCATGTTCATTCATTTGCCGTAGCCACTGTCACCAGGCTCTGTGTGGCTCATGTTTAACTGGAAATATAGGGATGTAAGTAAGTAATCAGATTCCCCCATGGAAATTGCCAGGGATAGAGGCAGGTTACAGGGCCTGGAGTATGAGTGCCAGCCAGATCCCACACCTACAGGCTTTTCTTCTTCAACAGTAAGTAAGTACATCTTACAAGGTAATTACAAGATGCATTGAAAACTTTGGTATTTCCTTTTCAATCCAGACCAGTTTTAGAAATGTTTAATCTGAGAAGACAGATGGTTCAACAATCAGTCGTTCTCTGAAAGAATTCTGTTCTTCAGCAGGCTCTTCCCTCCTGTTGCCTTCCAGAGTGGAGTTCCTTTCATTTCTTTCTGCTTCTCAGAAAAACATCTTATATTTTCATACTTTCCTTCTTCTTTCCCTTCAGACTCAAAGAAATACATTTCCTGGCTCCCTTCCAAGGTCAGCCTCTCCCTATGCCTCAGACCCTGTCCCTTTCCTGCCTTCAGAGAGGGGGCTTATCCCCGTCCTCTTTTCTGGGTTCTTTCTCTCTCTCCACACTGACCTGTCTGCCTGGCAGTGATTTGAGTTCCAGCCTGTGAAGTCTTGGCCATCTAACCTGACCTCATGGCCTTGGTATTCTCAGATCCTGCCCATAACAAAATAACTGCTTATTTGATGAGCTTTACTGAGTTATCTCTAATCTTGACTAGAAGGTATATTTAGCAGAAGTTGATGGTTATCACTAGTTTACCAGGGAGGAAACTGAAGCTCAGGTATGAAATATTCAGCTGAGTTTATGCAAGTAGTAAACCTGGGCCTATGTGGGCCCAGGGCTAGATTTTCTCCTCAGATCTGTCTCTAGACTTCAGAACCAAGACTCTTCCTATTGCTGAGTGTTTTGAGTAATTCACATTCTTCCTGGGTATGGACTGTATTTTTACCAATCTCCTACATTCCTCACTCTTCTTTCATCCATCCATCCAACAGATGTTTATTGTCAGACATTGTCCTAGATTCCTATGATCTAGGAATATAGCATGAAATAATGTAGATATTGTCCCTGCCCTCACAGTGTTTATAGTCCGCCACCATGATTCTCAGTGGAGGCCCTACTATCACTGGCAAGGTCTGCCTCTTCTTAAAAAGACCACCATAGGGTCTACATTCAACATAGCTCTGAGCTTTTTGTTTACTCTACCTTTTACTTATTCTTTTACATTCACCTTATGCTGTCACTGACCATTCGCTCTGGCTTTTCAGAAATTAGCAGATTCATGCCATCAATCCTGCCTGAAAGGGTCTCCTCTCCCCATTCTATCTTCACCTACTGAAGTTCTTATTCAGCCAAAGTCAGCTCAGAAGTCATCTCCCCTAGGAAGCCCTCATAGGTTGTACCAACCAAAAGAGGTGTCTCCAAGCTAGCAGACCTTTCTAAATGCAGGTCTTATTATTGTTGCCATATGCCCATAAATTGTGCTTGTGTGCATGGCCTTTTCCCACTGAAATAAAGAACCATGCTGTGTGCAAATTTTCAACTCCTTAACACCTAACAGAGTACTTTCTTCTTAGAAGACACTCAAATGTTGTAATATGAGCGAAACAGTCAATTCAATCAAGAGTCAGTGACTTGGGTTTTAAATGTCTAATTAGTTGTTTGGAATTATCAGCAAAGATAATTTGTAACATGTAGCAACAGTGACTGACCTCTTTCATAAAAAACAGAAACCCCATGCATACCTACAGTCCACTCTTTATTTTCTACTTCCACTGCTAACGTGTTCATATGTGCATCCAAAACCATATGCTATGGACAGGAATCAGGTTTGCCATCTGAAGACAGTTGACATGCGTTAAATCCTAAAATTCTTATGCTAACTTGATTTCATTTTTCTTTTCCTCCAGAAAATAATTTCATGAATGTCACCATCATTTTGTACAGAGATAATACAACTAAATCTAACAGTGAATGGTGGGTTCTCAATCTGACTGGAAATAGACTGTGTAATCAGAAAGCCCAGGCCTTAGAGCTGGTGGTCTTCAATGACAAAGTCAGCCCTCCGAGTCTGGGCTTCCTGGCTGGCTATGGGTAAGTCTTACAGTTCTGTAATGTGTAAATGTTTAAAAGAGAACATAAATTAACTTTTTTATCAGAAAAAAGTAAATGTTTTCACCAAATGGAAAAACTTTAATCTTTGGTAACTTAATCATATTTTCTATGGATTTTGAAGGAAAATGTTATGTTTTTCTTTTAGGCACATTCTATTAACCATTTTTAACTGCTAGATACAATTTCTACTTTTTTTTTTTCAGTATCATGGGATTATATGCTTCAGTTGTTCTGGTGATTGGGAAGTTTGTCCGTGAGTTCTTCAGTGGAATTTCTCACTCCATCATGTTTGAAGAGCTTCCAAATGTGGATCGAATTTTGAAGTTGTGCACCGATATTTTTTTAGTTCGAGAGACAGGAGAACTGGAACTAGAGGAAGATCTCTATGCCAAATTAATATTCCTGTACCGTTCACCAGAAACCATGATCAAGTGGACTAGAGAAAAAACAAATTAATATCTTAGGACATAGACTACACATCAAGTTAACATTTGAATTTTTTAAAAAAAAAAAGCACAATATTCTCATAAGAGCTAAGCATTTCTAGTTCAATGGAAATGATTTCTCTTCTGACAGGTAGCCAAAAGGAGTTGACTTCCTTTTGTAATCAAAGCTACCTTGCAAGCTAAGGCGCTGTTGAAAATGTTATTCTTAATTCCATTTCTCTGAAATCAGGGCTACTTGGTTTATGTTTTAATCAACAGTGTCTTGCATTCTGATAGATTATATGAAGGAATCATTGATGAGTCTCCTCCCTTCAAGAAACAGAAGAGAAGAAGAAAGAAGGAAAGATGCCATGTTTTCCTGTGTGAGGACTGCTTCCTTCCTGAAAAGATGTTATAATGTGATCTACAGCACCCTGTTGCCAATGGGGAAGCTCTTCTGGGGAGAATAGGTGGGCCTCAGCACCACCAGAATATGCAGCAGTGACAGGAGGCTGAAAACTCCTAAACATAGTTCTAGGAGCAAAAGAGAGAGGGAGCCAATGACCCATGAAGATGCCAGTTGATAGATAAGCCTCATTCTAAGCAAAAAGATAACTTAGTGATACTCTTACTGCCTTATCTTAACGGAAGACTAATAAAAATTTTTCCATTAAACACCAGTGACTTCTCAGGAAAAAAAAAAAAGCAGCAAAACAAATAAATACGTGGACACTGGCTTTGTTGAGGCCCAGCTAGTGATTCTATTCAATGGTTGTGGCTGTTCCACTTCAGAGAGTTACTGCTCCTGGTGAAACACAGAGGTGAGGTAGAAAGATAAAAAATGCCTCCCAGTGGATATGGAGTATTTTGACTTTGTAACTCTTTATTAACTGAGGTCATAAGCTCCCTTCTACCTTCCTCATCCCTCAACATGCTTTTCCCATTTCGATGATTTAAGGCAATGGTTTTTCCAGTATGAGACATTTCCTCCCTGTTTTTCAGGTATATCAAAGAGTTTACATATTCCAATTCACATTTTTACATCTGAGACGGGTTTTTTAAGTTCATAATTATGAAAGAAATATGTATATTGAGCTTGGGGAAATAAAAAATGGCCTTTTCTTAAATTATTGTTATTGGTAATACAATCTCTTCATTAAATAGCAATGTAGCATGGAAATTTATGACTGAAATGTAGTTTTCATTCCATATTAAAACACAGTTTCTGAGAAGAATCATTGAATGGACTAGAATATGTCACAAATTGATCCTGTGTAGTTTGAGTTCAGGACTGACTTAAAATAAAGCACATCTTGCAAAGTCATTTTAAGAATACTCTTCATTATGCCTTTTTGCATGAAATAGGAAAGGTAATTTTGTTCAATGTGGTTGCAAGGAGTTTTAAAAAATTAACTGAGATAAGAATTCACTTCTTGTTGGTTTGGGTTTTTTTTTTTCTTCTCATATGGATACTCTATATGAATAATATAAGCAGGAAGCAACTACAACAAATTAATTTCCAGAAGAATATTATAGTGAATATGAAACTTAAAAAAAATAGCAGAATTCAAATGATGCTCAGTGTATTGTAGAGAATTAGTAAATACTTATTCAACTGTGAAGGCCAGTGTACTTCCAACCTGCCAAAATAAATGGCTTCGATCATTGAAACAATAAACTCAAACCACTTAGGGAACTCTGGCTTGTGTGCTGAGTTCCCAACAAAAGGAAGAACCATTGTGCATATTTCTGATTCTGAATTATTTCTGTTTATACTGTCAACAAAGAATTTCCAGAGAGCACGTTATAACACTTAAGGAAAAGGAAAGTAGAAAAAATGCTCCTGAAAAAAATACTGTAAAGATCAAAGTATATCAGAATTGCAATATTTCTCAAGAAAACAGTTTTTGGGTTTCAAGATAAAAAAGCCTTCTGGAGTGTAAGGGAGAAAATATAGAAGGTGTCATCATAAGAAATGTCCAAATGGAGATTTTTTATGAGTTTATTTCAGCCATACATTTGCCGGGGAGCAAGATCTCAAAAGCTCCAGAGACTGACAGTTTTGCAGCTGCTTTTATGCATTTGAAATTAAGGAGGGAATATAAGGAAGATTACATGAAGGTGGGAGAAAACAAGGTGGGGATTGGATTACAGGACAGTTAACAAGATTATGCGACTCAGTGAAGTTATTTCAGTTTGTTAACCTAGATGCACAGAAACAGTGGACAGGGCTTGCTTAAAGCAAAGAGAAGCTTTTCAGTAAAGAAGTTATGTGCCTGGGGTGTGACCTACCGCATTAGGAATTTATGATCAGATTATCCTGTGAGGTTATTTTCCATACAACTCCTTTTTCAGTTCACAAAGGACATGCAGAAGATTAATGTATAGAAAATGTATAACACACCTTCCAGGGAGGCAGGAGCTGGAGTGGAGCTGGAACAGAGAATGAGGTGGCCAGCCTTCTAGTCCTGGCTCAACCATTGTAGGGCTGAGAACCCAGGACAGCAGCTCACTGCCCCTCTCCAAACTTCTTTTATCTGACAACATGAAGGGATTGTCAGTCTGTCACCAGCCATATTCTAAGCCTCAAACGAGCACCTGCCCTGGCCCAGTAGATGCCCCTTACAAAAGTGAATTGCACCTTAGGCTGGGTTCTCTGGAAATTGCCTCTGAGATGGACTGTCACCAGAGAACATTTGAAAAGTGGCCCTGGAAGTTACACAGGTCAGCAAGGGAGGCAGGATTAGGCAGAGGATCAAGATTGCCCAGCCACACAGCTGCAATTGAGATGTGCCCATCCTTGCAGGGCGCTCAGGATCTGGGATAGCCCTTCCTTGTCCTGGGCAAAGGCATCGGCAAGTCATTGCCACACCACCCCTGAATGGGGCTTCCCCTTTCTGGAGGCATTCCCTGTGGCTGCAGCTCACTGCCTCTGAGGACACAGTTGTGACCTAAGATCATGAGCATGTTGTTGTGCAGAGGGGATCCAGGAGATCACAGTATCCATCAACATGTGTGCCTGGGCCACTCAGGCCCACTGGTTCCTTATAATAAGAATGTAAGGCCTTTTTTCCCTTACCAGGGAGATATAAGATGAAGGTGCTGCAGCCTGTAGCTGGTTTGAAGGCCATGTGTGACACTCATCATTCACTCCCTCTACCTCAGTTCTAGTTCCCCCTTTCCAAGCACCTCTGCTCATCAGGCAGAGCAAGAGCCAGACCCTCAACTCTAGGACTCTGATGTCCTGGGTACCAGCCCCCCTCAGGTCACGGACTCCTGTATCATGCAGCCTGGCCTGGAGCACCACCAAGTCCCCGAGGACCCCTGAGCACCAGCAATTCCTCCCATCCCCACTGAGTGACAGCAGCCTCTCTCCTTCCAATGGCCTAGGTCAGCTACCCCTGTCCTTAAGGTAACCATGCCCCTGCCAGAATGGTCTTATTGTCCTAGTTTAGTCATTATTTCTGAAGTAACTATTTTCCTTTTTCACTAATTTTCAAAATCTGATTTATATTGTTCTTTACTCTCTTCCACTGTTTTCTTAATTTATTTCAATTCATTTTGAGATATTAATTATAGTTTTCACCCATTTGTGGCCTTATCTTTCTGGCAAGATTTTATCATCTCTAAAGACCTGATTCTGCTCCTTATTCTTTTTTACTGATAAGGATTTGGTATTGGATTGAAAGGCAGTTCTTTTCTGTGGCTCCTTTTGTGTGACATTAGTTTTCCTACCTTTTGTTGGGGCAGGGGCTCAGCTCCTCTAGCTCTGTGCCTCTGGAGCCCCTCCTCTGGTTCTGAAGTGTCACAAATGCACCCCTCTTTTCTGAGCCCCTGCTCTATTTTCTCTGCCCCCTTTATATGGGCCCCTCTTTCTATTCCTAGAAGCTTCTCCTCCAAGTAGCTTTGTCCTAGAAGGGAGCATCAATCAGTTAATTTTGACAGTTTGCAGACCCAGCCAACCCAGTGCCTTCAGCCCATGCCTGACCCTCTGCCCTCACCGCTAGTGGGGATGTGGACCGTCCCCTCCCAGAATGCCATCATTGTGTGTCCTGATCCTAGCTCTGCCAGCCTACCTGCTACTTCCCTCTTCTTTCTCCTGCACTGGGGATGCCCCCACAGGTTTTATTGCTACCATACTCTCTTTGGGGTTTGTCCTTGCTGGCCCACTTCTCCCTTGGGTTTTTTGGAGGCTTGGGAGGGAATAGGGAGTAACTGAGGAACTACCCAAACAGGGTTGTTACGGCCTTTACCTGCCTTAATTCCTCTAAACACAGTCTTTCAACACAATAGACAGCAGGAAAGGATACAGTTATTTTCACAATGAGAGATATTGGACTTAAATGACATTGGCCTGCTTAAATTCATTATTTGGCCTGAAATTGCTTTGGTGTAGTCAGTGTGCACAAATGATTGGTTTCAGAGATTGCATTGTTTGGAGTAAGAGCTATTTTTAAATTAAATGTTTTAATTAAAGCCATAAGTATCTGGTTATGTTCCCATGTATTTTATTGTTCAAATTTGCCTATTATTCATCACGAGTATTATATCTCACGAGTATTTTTAAGAAGTGGTTGGTAATCTCTATTGTTTATTTACTTTGTAATTTATAAATTTCTGCTCTTGCCTTTCTTTTTTTGTTTTATATATATATGTTTATATATGTATATATGTATATATGTATATACATATATATATAGATTCTTGTTTATTCTATTACAGTTGTCCCAATTTTTCCGCCTTTGCCCTCCTCCAAACCACCCGCCCCCCTCTCTCAAGCAATCCCCACACTGTTGTCCATGTCCACGGGTCATTTATACATGTTCCTTAACTACTTCCTCCCCTTTTTACCACCACTCCCCGCTCCCCCCTTTCCTCTTACAGCCATCAGTCTGTTCCCTGCTTCCATGTCTCTGGTTCTGTTTAACTTGTTAGTTTATCTTGTTCATTAGATTCCTCTTATATTTCTTTTGTTATTTATTTGTGTTATTCTTTATTCTTTTTCTGAATTCTTGCATTGGGTACAGAGCTCATTATTTTTAAAGTGAACATTTAAGGTTATATACAGGGTGTCCCAAATCAGAAATATAGATGTGCTAAACTTACAGAAATCATGTAAATTTAAATTACTTAAGTATTCCATACTTTTTCAGCTTTGTGAATTTCAAATATTACATTTTAGTTTTTAATTCTGCATGCATGATGGTCTTGAGGCAGCCTCCACCAGACGGGCGGTTCAATGGAGGAAGCCTCTGGTTCACTCCCACCTCCATCAGACCTGTGGCCGCGGGACCAGAGCAGAGGTCCCACAGATTCTTGTTCTTTGAATGATCTCCAAATGCAGTTCTTTCAGTTGCTGCTGTTCAGTTTTTGCAATTGGAGAACTGACTGTAACCATTAGTACTAGATAGCAGTTATTTTTAATACAATATGAAAGATACTAGTGTCTTAAAATATTAAATTAGGAGCTTATACAGTGTTGGCTTTCCTGTTTGTAGTATTTACAAATTGTTGAATTTTAGATTCACAGTAAGACTTTGAGAACCTCTGTACTTTCTTCTTTGGAAGACTAAGCCCTATACTAGAAACTGCCACAGGTAAGGCTTGACAGCATTCCAGAAGAAAGGCCCGTAAACAACAGAAATGGGAGCAGCGACAGTGAGGAAAGGGGAAGGAGGGTCCTCATGGGAAGCTGTGGAGAGAGACAGAGGAACTTCTGCATTTGTCCCAGGACTTTGGAACCAGGGGCTGACTTAGTTTGTTTGAAGTGTTCAGGGAAAGCCATATAAATGGTTCTTGGCCTTTTCCACCCAAACCCTCATTCCATCCAAGTGAGCCTGAAAAAGATCACTGGAGACAATAAATAGAAAAGAAGAAGTAGTTACTACAGGTTCTTATTACTATATAAGAAACCCTGTGCTAAAGCATAGAGACATATAGAAACTAAGGTACCCACCATGGCATAGGGGGAGCCAGGGTTTGATTCATTTCCCCTGGGAGCCCCACCTGCCCTACTGGAGGCCCAGCCCCTCCACTGAAAGCTGCTTGTCTTAAACCTCTGTGCTACCCAATCAAACCCTATTCAGTCAGCCCTCTGCTATGCTGCTGATGTGAGAAGCCCCACACATCAGACCTTCTGGGCCCTAGATTCCCAAATGCTTTTTAGTATTTTTGGTGTCAGGTTAGATAATACTGAGCAATTTTTCATTGGTCTCATCTCTGTGCCTCCCACAATATTTCTCTCCCAGGTTACCAAGCTTCTGGCATGGAAACGCACACTGAGATGCACCCTTTTCCATAGAGGGTCACTGAATTTCTCCAGTAACAGGAGAAGGTGGTTGGTGGGGGGGACTCTCCCTTTGCATTTCATCCAGCTTTCTCTTAAGCCACTTGGTTCTTAGGTCAGAGGGCCAGATGGCAAGAAAACCCTGACTATTCTAGTAAACAAAGAGAGTAAGACAACACCCCAGCTGTAAAATGCCACACAGGTCAAACATGGGTCATTGAACAACCTCCAAAGAGTTTTAGTATTTCTCATGTTCCTTTTTTACCCTAAGAATCTGATTAATGTGCCTGATGGCTTGGTCTTTCCTTATTCATTGTTAATCTTATAAATTAGTTCAGATGCATAAAATAATGCTACAGATATGGGAAACATAGAAAAATATTAGTGTTAGGGTCAATGATTTAATAAACTACATTTTTTTATTTTATCACTTTTCTATTATATTGAAAGTAAGATCGAACACTTTGACATTGATAGTTGGTTCCCATACACCTTACATTGCCCTTCACCAATGACCCAGTCAGTTTCAAAGCCAGTACTGCCAAAAGGAAGAAAACCCACCCTGCTCCTGTCCCTGGGGAAGGGCATGTCCTGCCTTCACCTGGGGAAGCCAAGCTCGGGGTCCTTCCTGGTTCAGTCACTTGCTTTGTAACACATGCAGGAGAAGTGTCTTCCTGAGCTACTGTGATCATCAGCCACTCCGTGGAAAACCTCTTTGGATCACCCAAAAGGCAAGGAGCAAAGGGGATCAATTATTTTCCAGAATAGAGTTTGTCTCTCTGTTCCTGTGATGGACTTTCCAGAAGAACATTTTCGTTTGGAAGTGAGAGCTGAGGAGCTCTCAAACATGGGATTTGTTGTTCCTCCTTCCTTTGCTGTGTCTCCTAGAGAAATACCACCACGTGTTGATGTTTTAGTGGATGCAGGCCCCTTGCTGAGGGCTTCACAGAGAGCTCTCTTTTAAGGCTCACAACAAAACTAAGGGATAGGTATGGTTTTTCTCATTTTAGAGATGAAGAAAGTGAGGCACAAAGAGTTCAAATATTTGCCCAGTGAGACATAGCCAGTGCTCATAAACCACCCATGCTTCCCACCATACTCAGAACTGCCGTTTTATGCCATGAAAGCCCCAAAATCAATTGCCCAGCTACAAAGAAAATCATTATGAAGGCAGGCAAGAAAAATATCTGAAAAACTGGAAGAAGACCATTTAAAGTTCTGGTCTTAATATCATGATACATTATGAAATACTCTCCTTCTTAATCTGTCCTTGCATGCCATACCTATTTTTCTATTTGTATTTGCATGTGGACTTAATGTTTTCAGCAAAGGAATTAGTTGCTCAGGATGGGAATATTAATTTACTTGAGAAATGTGGGTATCTGAACAATAAGATGTCATGATTTCTACAAGTTTCTAATGTTGAATAAAAGCCACTGGATGAAAGAAACAAATGTTACTCATCTGAATCAGAGCCCTACCATCCTGGTGTGGGAGAAAGTGACAGTGTGGCATGTATGAACCTGCTACCATCACATGGCCCTACCCACGAGGTAGTGAACCATTGACTGAAGAATGGGATTATTCTACCTGTCATGACATACTTAGACATGGTAGCAACAGTCATTCCTGTAAGCAGCAGACTTCTTGGACATTGCTTCTTTTCAGCCCACCAAACCTCTACCACTTCTATCATGTTTTTATATCTAGGCTTTTCTCCTCATCACACCTGCAAAAAGCTTTAAATATTTTACAGTTACAATCTATTAACAGACTACTGGTTTCCAGTCTAGCAACTAGAACCCCAGGAGATTCTACAGGTTCTGTGATCTGTCTGGAATCGGTCCTCTCAAACAGTAAACCCATCAGAATGTGTAGGTCAAGATTTTTAATATTTTTCAAATGATAAAGATTTGTATTCCTTCGTAGGTTTTTCAAAATCAGAAAGTTTGAGATTCATATAGGATGTGGTAATTAAATAAATATAATAGGCATTGTTTTCCTGATAAAACAGAATTATCTGATTGTGAGCAGGTTTTTTTATCTATAACATCTTGCCTCAACTATTCCTGGACTTATTCCAATATGCAACAGGCTGATTTTCAACCTTAGCAGCACACCAGATAATTAAGTGGAGTTTACAAAAAAAAAAAAATCGAAATGCCCAGGTTTGCATTCACCTCAGGGCTTGACAACCCAAATCTAAGGATGTAGGGCATAAGCAGCTTGAGTCTTAAAAGCTCAGAGGGTGATTCTAATTTTTAAATAAGTTTGAAATGACTGGCTCTGCAGAACCCTAGCCTCATTCTGATGACATTCTGATGAGGAATGACCTAATAAAGATCTCTGCTCTGCTTTCTTGGGCTATGACACCTACTCTGAAGCAAGAGAAAAGGGAGGGGCAGTTGAGAGACTATGGTGCCAGAATTCTGTAAAGAGACAAAGGGCTAGTTATGGGAAAGTGTTCTGGCACAGCTTGGCAGTTGCATTTCAGTGAGCTCAGCAGGCTTGGTGACTGGAACCAAGCCTTGTGTCAGCAAACAATTGGATTCTGGAAGGGCATGTACTCCCTTTATTATATCAAGCAGTGTAATGCATGAAGCCCAAAGGGTCTAAGATTTGGAAGAGTCTGTGTACTCAATTCTATCCCATGTATCCAAGGGCTCAGTCCCTGGGTCAGGTCTCAGACAGCTGAAACAACCAGGTGGCCTGCCCCGCCCACAGTCAGTACCCCAGAATCATCTTTTCCACATGCTCCATCCACCCCCCCACCCCTACCGCTTCTCAGCCATTTCAGTTTCTTTACTTCTCAGGGTCCTGTCTCATGTTTTTTCCAGCTTTTGCTGTGCATGGCCATCATCCTCAACTAGGTCAAATTTTAGTTACTATTTGGGAAAGAGAGAGGTAGGATTCAGAAAAGGCTTCAGTTTTTCAGAATGGAGGAGGAATGGGAAAGAGGTCCTCAGTAGGATCTGACCTCCAGGCGTGACGCCTAAAAGATAATGGGACTTTGTCCACTGTGGGGGTTCACATATCATGTCATTTTTACATTAAAAAATTTCTCTCTTTCCTAGTTGTTATACTTTTAAATGATGCTTTTAAAAATATTACTCAGGAGGTATTAGGTTCTATGCTTATAAATGGTATTGTCACCTTAGGTTAAAAAGGACACTTCCAATCGCCAAACCTAATTGAGGGATGAGCCTGGAAGTTCAGATAGTCCAGGAGCTTCAGGGTCTCAGAAGGAATGTAGGGACTTGACTCTCAGCAAAGGAACAACTATTTGAGCTTGTTCTCCTAAGTAATGTGAGTCCCAGTTTGTAGACAAGACAAGCCATCACCCAGAAGGGCCAGAACTGCTCCCATGATTCTCAGGCACCCAAGATAAGAATCCTTTTAGTGGTACTTAAAATCAGCACCAAAAGCTTCTCTTTCTGCCAGCACTTCTGTCTCTCTTACCAAGCTCACTGCAAGAATGATGAATGTCACAGTGATGAGTACCATCCGTGCCCACAGATTCAGTGCTCCACCAGGCAGGCAGCCCAAGATCTATCTGAATTCTTTCCCAGCTGCCAGTCATGCTTTTTTCAACTGCTTGGTGGGATTCTAGATAATATTTCATTGGCACTTCAAATCCAGTATATCCCAAACCAAAATTATGATTTTCACTTTCCAAGCCCTCTTTACTTTTTCTGCCTTCTGTTTGTTAATAATACTCCATGAGATAAGGACCTCAAAGAGTCTGAAACTTGCTCAGCTACCTGTCGCATCCCCTAAATCTTAGGTCTTCCCATCCTTTGGCCATTCTTACTGCATATGCAGCTGCCCCTGTGTGGAATTTAAGCCTTTTGTTCTTTATTGCCTCTATTCCAGTAGTTTCCATACCAGCCTGATTATCAGAATCAACAAGAGAACTTTTAAAAATTATCAATTTTAGAACCCTACAAGACTCACCAATTGGACCATATAGATCAATGGTCCTGAAATATCTCTTCTCATCAGTGTCTCAGCTGATCCTGAAGTATTGGTCATGGACCTATGTTTAGGGACAGTATGTTTAATCCAAAGGCACCTCCAGCTCTTGATTTAAAAATGAAGACATCAGGAATTCACCCCCAAGACTCTGACTTAGCGGGCCAGAGTCCAAGAATCAGCCTGTATTTAAACCCCTCCAGGTAATTCTAACATTAGCGAGGTTTGAAGACACTCTTGTCCTCTACTGCCTCTAGGGGGTTCTTATAAGCTATCTCTCCATCAAAGGTATCATAATATCAGATGAAAGGTTTTCAATAAATGTTGGTTCTGCCTTATGTCCAGATAAGCTGGCTATCTGTCTTACCTGGATCCAAAGTTTTGTCCTCACCACCCTCATGAAAGGGATATCTAAAGCAATTGAGAAACTAAATTTCCAAAGATGGAAAGTATCCGCTTTCCCTGTGTTCACTTTCTCTTCATTTATACTTTCTCATGTCTTGGTGAAATTCTTAGTGGGAAAACTAGATCAAATTTTTTGAGAAAAGCGAAGAATTTCTATAGCCTTAGAAATGATGACTGACAAGGAAAGTCTCTAGGCTCAAAACCAAGTGTCCAATAATTGGAAATGTCTGGTAAGCCTTATTAATAAATGATGATAAATGAGGTATACTGGTTGCCCCAGCCTGGCCTCTTAACTAACTAAAGATGGCAATGAATCACCCCGTTGGTATGGGTTCAGTAACACTACAAAGGCTCTCACACTTCAGGTGAAATCATTCCTATCCCACTGGGTTACACCAAGTATGAATTTGAGAGTAAAAATTTAAATTTCTATGCTTAGCTAGAGAGAATGTCCAAGTGCAAGCATCACTGGGAAAGTTAACACACTGTCTTCAAATTTTTTTCTTTTTTTAATTGTATATTTACCCATTACCATTTATCCCTGCTATATACACTTCCACCTTCATTCCCTGCCCCATGCTTTAAAATTTTGCTAGGAGTAGATCGTCTTCAAGACTCTTTCAATATATGGATGGCAGATGAGCAAGAAATATGAAAGGGTATGAGCTGAGGAGCCTGGAGTCACCCAGGGAAGTAGTTGACCTGGGCCTGGTGCCCTGGAGAGCCTGGCTCAGTGAAGAATGCCTCTGTTCCATGGGCCCTAGCTTGTCTACAAAACATGACATTCAACTGAATGTCCAAAAGGTAGAGTCCATAACAACTTTTCACCAAGCCTAAAACAAAGCAAAATCTTAAGTATACCTGCTTACAAGTGTACAAATACAGACACTTAAGACCTTTTTTTTTTTTTTTTAGTTCAGATACATTTGTCTCCATTTTCCTGCCACCACTTTCTCCTTTCCCACTTTGGCTTTGTCCATGGGTCCTTTATACATGTTCCTTGACTTGACCCTTCCCTTCCTTTTCTCCCCTCCCCGCCCTCCTTCTTGACTCTGTTGGTTTCTTTTTTCTTTCAGTGTTGCTGGTTATATTTTCCTTGCTCGTTTGTTTTGTTGGTTAGGTTCCACTTATAGATGAGATCATATGGTATTTGTCTTTCACCACCTGGCTTATTTCACTTAGCGTAATGCTCTCTAGTTCCATCCATGCTGTTGCGAAGGGTAGTATCTCATTCTTTCTTTCTGCTGCATAGTATTGTACTGTGTAAATGTACCATAGTTTTTTGATCCACTCATCTACTGATGGGCATTTAGGTTGCTTCCAACACTTGGGTATTGTAAACTGTGCTGTTATGAACATTGAGGTGCATAGGTCCTGTGCATAGGTTCTTTTGAGTTGGTATTTTAGGATTCTTAGGGTATAATCCCAGCAGTGGAATCCCTGGGTCAAAAGGCAGTTCCATTTTTAGCTTTTTGAGGAAATTCCAAACTGTTTTCCACAGTGGCTGGACCAGTCTGCATTCCCACCAACAGTGTACTAGGGTTCCTTTTTCTCCATATCCTTGCCAGCACCCATTGTTTGTTGATCTGTTTATGATGGCCATTCTGACTGGTGTGAAATGGTATGTCATTATGGTTTTAAATTGCATTTCTCTGATGGCTAGTGATGCTGAGCATCCTTTCATATGTCTCTGGGCCCTCTGTATCTCTTCCTTGGAGAAGTGTCTGTCCAGGTCATTTGCCCATTTTTTAATTTGATTGTTTGTCTTCTTGGAGTGGAGTTGTGTGAGTTCTTTATATATTTTGGAGATCAAACCCCTATCTGATGTATCATTGGCAAATATATTTTCCCATACAGTTGGTTACATTTTAATTTTGCTGATGTTTTCTTTAGCCATGCAGAAGCTTCTTATTTTGATGAGGTCCCACTTGTTTATTCTTTCTTTTATGTCCCTTGCTTTAGGGGACATATCGGTGAAAATATTGCTGCATGCGGTATCTGAGAGTTTCCTGCCTATGTTCTCCTCTAGGACTTTTATGGTGTCACAACTTATATTTAAGTCTTTTATCCATCTTGAGTTTATTTTTGTGTATGGTGTCAGTTGGTGGTCGAATTTCAACTTTTTGTGTGTAGTTGTCCAGCTCTCCCAACAACATTTGTTGAAGAGGCTATTTTTACTCCAATTTATGCTTCTGCCCCCTTTGTCAAACATTAATTGATCATAGAGACAAGGGTTTATTACTGGGATTTCTATTCTGTTCCACTATACCAGACTGTTTTGATTACAGTGGCCTTGTAATATAGTTTGATATCAGGTATTGTGATCCCTCCTGCTTTGTTTTTCTTTCTCAGAATTGCTGTGGCTATTTGGGGTCATTTATGGTCCCATACAAATTTTTGAAATGTCTGTTCTCTGTCTCTGAAATACATTATTGGCAATTCAATAGAGAAAGCGTTGAATTGCTTTAGGCAGTATGGAAATTTTAATGATGTTAATTCTTCCAATCCATGAACACGGTATATGCTTCCATTTCTTTGTGTCTTCCTTATTTTGTTTCTTCAGTGTTGTATAGTTTTCTGCGTACAGGTCTTTTATCTCCTTGGTTAAATTTATCCCTAGGTACTTTATTTTTCTTGTTGTTATAGCAAATGGGATTTTTTTCCCCCAATTTCTGCTTCTTCTATTTCATTGCTGGTGTACAAAAATGCCTTTGATTTCTGAATATTGACTTTGTATCCTGCTGTTTTGCCAAATTCACTTAAAATCTTACTAAATAAAATTGATTTTTCATCTATTGATCCTAGCTGTTTTTCATAATGCATTCATGTTTTCATATTTTGGATACAATCTCAATCACAGCAATTTTTTCTTGGAAAATTTTACATGCATGAATATTGTTCTATCTCCACGTAGGAAAGTTTCCTTTAAAACAGAAGGAGATTGAGCTGTGGGAAGTTCTAGAGTCACCTCCCTTGACTTCCTGTGCCTTGGGCTCACTGATGGCTTGGTTGGGCTGGTCCATGCAGCACACTCTTCCCTCTCTGGCCCAGAGGAGCTGCCCAGAGCTTGACCTCTGAGGCTGACAGCGCATATGCACAGCACTGCACAAGCCAGACCATCCTAAAATACTAATGATGCATTAGGGAACTGAACACCAGCAGCATTAAATTATTAATTAGGCTGTTTTGTGGCACCCAGGCTTATGCAAGCCAGTGAAATATTAATGAACCATACAGATGGCTGCACCTCACATTGTTCAGCAGTGCTCTGAGCCCACAGCAGTTAATAACAAGCAGCTTTGCCCTGCATTGTACTTGGGACAAGAAACCCAGAAAACATTTTTAAAAAATAAGGAAAAAAAGTAGAAAATATAACAAAGCCAGAAAATAGAGAAAAAACTTCTGATGTTAATCGATATACTGAGAACAAAATTCTTCTGAGGACCTTGCAGACAGCAGTCACCTTGGGAGACTACCCATGCCATCAAGCTGCCTCCCCAAACAGGGGTTTGGCCAGAAAGAACACACTGGAGTCAGGCAGGCTCAAGAGAAACACCAAAGGGGAAATGAGCCACGAAATTCATGAGAAAGAGCTATGAAGTATGAATGTGAATCATCAGGCTCAGGATGGACAGCTATATGGGATCCTTTATGAAAATGACCTAGGAAATGAGCTACAGAAAAAGGATTACATATTTCAGGGACAGAGCTAGAAAAAAGAAGATTACATGCTAGGAAAACTTCTCCACTAAATAGCTCATATTCCTTTCTGTCTCATTGTCCTGATGTTGCTAAGCTCCACTATATGCAAAGGAAGTAACAGGGTGTAAGTAAATGAAGACTAGGTAGTTGCCATTCACCTTGGTAGAATGGGAAACCACAGAGCTTGAATAGCTAATTTGAAGTGCAAGTATCTGTACCACAGAGATCCATCAAAACAGCTTCTGGGAAGAATGGGTCTTTAGTGGTTGTTTTGGCCTCAATTATTGGCCATTTTTCAAATGTTGCTTTTTCTGAAAGCAGCATGGGCCAGGAAAAGAACCCTGACTGAGGTTTTGTTCCGAGATCCATGTACTCAGGAATAAATCAGAAATAACAATACTACAATGGCCTTGCAATAAAACTGTAAGGTTAAAATCAAAACATGTATGTCTCCTACAAATAACCACTAGTGCCAAGTCCTGTCAGTGAAGATGACCAGGCATAGAAAAATTATGTACCCTCTTGATCAACATCTTTTACATTTTTGGTAGAGATAAGGATACAGAGCAAAAGAACATAATAATAACACATCTAACCATATTGCTTTAAAAATGTACAAACATTATTGCAGGGAGAAATTAACAAAACCAATCACAGTCAATCTCCCACTAGGGAGATTATAATATAGCTCTTGTAGAATCTCATAGATCAAGCTAAATAAAAATAAGATTCAAACAAGTCAGCTCAAAAGTTTGATGTGTCCACTATTTATAGAACTCATCCTCTACAGAGAAAGAATATATAAACTCTCCAAGGATATATGTAATATTTACAAAAGTTGACCAGGTGAAAAAAAATCAACAAATTGCTAGCAACTGTTATCATACTGTGTTGTTTAATCACCACAGTTCTCCCCTCTTTCAGGCACATAAGATTGCATTTCCTACACACCCTCCTCCCTTGTGAATGGGTGTGTTGATGTGATGAGTTCTGGTCAATGAGTTGTGAGCAGAAGCTAAATGTGTCAATTCTGGCCTAAAGCATGCAATTACCCATGCGGAAACCCTTCAGAGCTTTCTCTTTTCCTCTCTCCTTTAACCTCTGGCATAGCAACTTGCAGTATTTGAAATGGCAGCTATACCATTAACCTGGGTGTTTAAGTTACTACAATGAGCACATCCTACCTGCCAAACTTTGATAGTCATATAGTATAGGTAAAATATAAATTATATTGTTTTAAGCCACAAGATTTGGGGGTTATTTATTATGCCAGCATGATCTAGCCTATTTTGACTAACATGTTCTTAAACCACTATTAAATTAAAATACAAATGATTAATCAAAAATAATTATTTAATTATTGTAAGAAAATATAAATTACTAAGTAACTTATGAGTTTAAAGACTTAAAATCAGCTCACAAGATGACAGAAGAGTAAGTGAAAACAACACTAACTTCCTCCCAGAACCAATCTGGAATTACAACTGAATTGTAGAGAAATCATCCTGAATAACCAACTGAACACTAGCTGGAGAGAAGGCTTATAACCACAGACAGACAGAAGAAATCACTTCACCACAATGACTGGTAGGGAGTTCAGAGGAGGTGTGAGAGGGCTAGCTTAGCCCCCATGGGCAGCAGCTGAAGCTCTGGAGGGATATTTCAGTGGCTGGATGGTTCCCCCTGAGAAGCATGGGATCTAAATCCTAAGCTGGGCTCCTCAGGCTATGGGACCAGAGACAGGAAAGAAACCCAGACAATAACCAGCTGTGAAAAGCAGCACAGTTTCTGTCTGCCAAGAAGAGACAGTTGGAGATGCATAGAGCTTCTTAAAGAGCTAACACACAAAATTTCATTTGCCAGCATTTACCCTGTGCTCCAGAAAAGGGAAGGCAGAGTGGACTAGAGATGCTTGAGGAGAGTCTGGGGTTGGTGCCTCTGGGACGAGAACTGAAGGAACAGCCACCACTATCCCTGTGTTGAGTCATTTCCCATACCGCAGAAGCCATCCTTCTCAGGCAGAGGTCTCCCCTCAAAATGACATTAGCCTAAGGGGAAGCAATTGCTCACCTGAAGGAATTACTCTACTCCACCCTATGGTGCTTCAGACAGGTTGCTTCTTACAGCCAGAGGCTATATAACTGATCAGTTTAACAACTAGTGTGGAAAATACAAAGAAGCAGTCAACATGGAAAGGCAAAGAAACAGACCCAAATGAAAGAACAAGAGCATTATCCAGAAGAAGAACTAGATGAAATGGAGGCTAGAAATTCATCAGAGAGAGAATTTAGAGTAATGATTATAAGGATACTCAACAACATGGGGAAAAAAACAACAACACAGAAACCATAAAAAAGAGCCAGTCAGAAATAAAGAATGCAATATCTGAAATAAATAATACACTGAAAGGAATAGGTTAGAAGAATCAGAGGATCAAATCAGTGATTTAAGAGAAAAGGTAGAAAAAAATAGCCAGGTAGAGCAGCAAAAAGAAAAAAGAATTAAAAAAATGAGGAGAGCTTAAGAAATATTTTGAACAACATGAAGCTTAACAACGTTTTCATCACAGGAATACCAGAAGGAGAAAAGAATGAACAAGGGATCAAGAACCTATTTAAAGAAATAATTACCAAAAACTTCCCTAATTTGGTGAAGGAAAAAGACACACAAGTCCAGGAGGCTCAGAGAGTCCCAAACAATTTGGACCCAAAGAGGCCTACACTGAGACACATCATAATTAAAATGGCAAGTCTTAAAGACAAAGAGAGAATTTTAACAGCTTCAAGAGAAAAGCATGTAGTTACATACAAGGGAGTACCAATTAGACTATCATTAGGTTTCTCGACAGAAACATTTCAGGCCAGAAGGGAGTGGTGTGAAATATTCAAAGTGATGAAAAGCTAGGACCTTCAACCAAGGCTACTTTGCCAGCAAGGCTGTCATTTAAAATTGAAGAAGAAATAAGGAGCTTACCAGACAATAAAAAGTTAAAGGAATTTGTTAACACCAAATGAGCATTGTAACAAATGTTAAATGGCTTGCTTTAAGAAGAAGAAAAAAAGAGAAAGGAAAAAACAGAGGAAAGCAGTCTCACAAAAATATGGCACTAAATACATATATATCCATAAGTACCTTAAATGTAAATGGCTTAAATGCTCCAACTAAAAGGCATAGGGTAGCTGAATAGATAGGAAAACAAGACCCATATTATGCTGCCTCTAAGAGGCCAATTCAGATCAAAAGATACACACAAACCAAAAATAAAGGGATTGGAAAAAAGATATTTCATGCAAATGCAAAGGAAAAGAAAAACTGAGGTAGCAATACTTTTATCTGACAAAATAGACTTTAAAATCAAGGCTATAGCAAGAGACAAAGAAGGACACTACATAATGATAAAGGGAACACTCCAACAAGAGGATATAACCCTAGTAAACATTTACATACCTAACAAAGGAGCACCTAAATATGTGAAGCAAATTTTGATGGACATAAAGGAAGAGACTGATAAAAATACAGGCATAGTTGGGGATTTTAACACTCTATTGACATCAATGGATAGGTCTTCCAGATAGAAAATCAAAAAGGAGACAGCAACCAAAAATGACATACTAGATCAGTGGATTTAATTGATATCTACAGAGCATTTCAACCCAAAGCAGCAGACTATACATACTTTTCAAGTGCACATGAAAAGTGTCCTAGGATAAACCCCATGTTAGGACAAAAAACAAGACTCAATAAATTTTAAAAAATTGGAATGATATCAAGCATCTTCTCTGACCATAATACTATGAAACTAGAAATCAATCAAAAGAAGAACAATGAAAAACACACAAAGACATGGAAGCTAAATAACATGTTATTAAACAATGAATGGGTCAACAATGAGACCAAGGATGAAATAAAAATATACCTTGAAACAAATGAAAATGAGGGTACAACAACCCAATATCTTTGGAACACTCTAAAAGCAATCCTAAAAGGGAAACTCATAACATTACAGACATGTCTAAAAATAAAAATAAAAAATAAAAAAGCTCAAATAAGCAACATAACTTTATACTTAAAGGGGCTTTAAAAAGAAAAACAAATAAAGCCCACAGTGAGTAAAAAGAAGTAAATTATAAAGATAAGAGCAGAAATAAATGAAATAGAGTCTAAAAAAGGATACAAAAGATAAATGAATCCAAGACCTACTTCTTTGAAAAGATTGATAAGACTATAACCAGACCCCTCAAGAAAAAAAATAGAGTACCCAAACAAATAATAACAGAAATGAAAGAGGAATAATAACAACTGACACCAAAGAAATATAAATGATTGTAAGAAAATATGAACAACTATATGCCAACGAACAGTACAACCTGGACAAAATAGATAAATTCCTAGAAACATACAATCTTTCAAAAATAAATCAGGAAGAATCAGAGAATCTGAATACACAGATTACACTTAATGAAATTGAAACAGTAATAATAATAAAAAAAAGCTTCCAAAAAGCAAAAGTCCTGGACCGGATGGCTTCACAAGTGAATTTTACCAAGCATTCCAAGAAGAACTAACACTTCTCCTCAAAATATTTCCAAAAATTCAAGAGGAAAGAAGGATCCCAAACTCCTTTTACAAGGCCAACATTATCCTAATTCCAAAACCAGATAAAGACACTACAAAAAAGTAATTATAGGCCAATATCCCTAGTGAAAATACACGCTAAAATCCTCAACAAAATATTAGCAAACTGAATATAGCAATACATCAAAAAGATCACGCAGCATAATCAAGTGGGATTTATTCTGGGAATGCAAGGTTGGTACAACATTCACAAATCAATAAATATGTTTCACTATGTAGGCAAAATGAAGGATAAAAGCCACATAATCATATCAGTAGATACAGAAAAAACATTTGGTAAAATCCATGACACATTTTTTTTTAAAGATTATATATGACAAACCTACTGCCAGCATCATGTTCAATGGACAAAAACTATAACTGTTTCCCTTAAGATAGGGAACAAGGCAGGGATGTCCGCTTTCACTTCTCTTATTCAACATAGGACCTCAACATGGAGGTCTTAGCCACAGCAATCAGACAAGAAGAAGAAATAAAAGGCATCCAAATTGGAAAGGAAGAAGAAAAATTGCCTTTATATGCCAATGATACTGTAAATAGAGAAGCCCAAAGATTCTGCCAAGAAACTACTAGAACTGGTAAATGAATTCAGCTAAGTAGGATACAAAATTAATATCCATAAATCAGTTTTATTTTCATATGCCAATAATAAACTAACAGAAAGGAAAATTAAGAAAACATTCCCATCCACAATAGGTTTTAAAATAATTAAATACCTAGGAATAAATCTAACCAAGAATGTAAAAGACTTTTACTTAGAAAGTTACAAGACACTGAAGAAAGAAACTGAAGATACAAATAAGTGGAGGCACATAGTGTGTTCATTGAGAGGAAGAATTGCATCATTAAAATGTCCATACTACCCAAAGTAATCTATAGATCCAATGCAATTCCTATCAAGATTCCAAAGACGTATTTCACAGAACTACACCAAATATTTCAAAAATATTTATGGAACCATAAAAGGCCCCTAATAGCAACAGCAATCTGGAAAAAGAGCAAAGTTGGAGGAATCATGCTACCTAATAGCAAACTGTACTATAAGGCCATAGAAATCAAAACAGCCTGATACTTGTATAAAAACAGACACATAGATCAATGGAACACAATAGAGAACCCAGAAATAAACCCACAACTTTATAGTCGATTAATATTTGACAAAGGAAGCAGGCACATACAATGGCCTAAAGATAATTTATTTAATAAATGGTATTGGGAAAATTGGACAGATATGTGTAGAAAAATGAAATGAGACCACATCCTTACATCATACACAGGAAGAGATTTAAAACGGATTAAAGATTTAAATGTTAGATCCCAAGCCATAAAAATCCAAAAGAAAACATAGGCAATAAAATCTCAGACATTGGTCATAGCAATATTTTATCAGATATATCTCCTCAGGCCAAGGGAAAAAATGGGAAAAAACTAAAAAGTTTTTTCACAATGAAGGAAATCACCAACAAAATAAAAAGGAAACCCACATATTGGGAGAACATATTTGCCAATACAGCTGAAAAGGGTTTAATATTCCAAATTTATTAAGAACTTATAATAACTCAACACCAAAAAAAACCAACAAACAATCCTATTAAAAAATGGGCAAAGGACCTGAATAGACACTTCTCCAAAGAGGACATACACATGGTCAATAGACATATTAAAAGAGGTTCAACATCACTAATCATTAGAGAAATGTAAATTAAAATCACAATGAGATGTCATCTCATACTTGTCAGAATGTTTATCATCAATATATCAACAAACAAGTGCTGGCAAGGATATGGAGAAAGGGGAACCCTAGTGCACTGCTGGTGGGATGCAGACTGGTGGAGCCACTGTGGAAAGAAGTATGAAGGTGTCTCATACAATTAAAAATGGATCTGCCTTTTAATCCAGCTATCCCTCTTCTGGGAATGTATCTAAAGGAACCCAAAACACTAATTTGGAAGAACATACGCACCCCTATGTTCATTGAAGCATTATTTACAATTGTGAAAATAGGGAAGCAGTCCAAGTGTCCATCAGTAAATGAATGGATAGAACAACTATGGAACGTTTACACAATGGAATACTTCTCGGTCATAAAAAAGAAGAAAAGTTAACCCTTTGCGACCATTAGGATGGACCTGAAGAACAAACATTATGCTAAGTGAAATAAGCCAGTCATAAAAAGATAAATAGTATATTATTTCACTCATATATGGAGTCTAATGAGTAAACTGAACAAGCAAAATAGAGACAGACACATAGATATAGAGCAGGATGACAGCTAAGGATGGGGGAGAGTAGGGTGTGGAAGGACTGAGCAAAAAGGAAAAAGTACTCTGGACATATATAACCATGTGGTAATTACTAGGGGTGGTGGGTATAAAGAGATTAAATGGAAGTGGAAAAACATAATAAAAAATAAAATGGTAAAAGAAATTTAAAAATGAGTATCAAAAATTTTAACTTCATAAAAGTAAAATGGCTACAAATCAAAATGTATAGAATTAAGTAAAGTGCACCAGTTAATGAAACAAAAAATAAATGAATTAAGTACTTAATTTAAGAGAGAATAGAGAATAGACAGGAATGGAATAAAAATTAACTGAAGAAAGTCAAAGAAAAAATGAGAGTGAAAATACATGAAAAGAAAAGTGAAAATGCAAGAGTAACACTAAAGTCAAGTTTTTTTATAAAGAAAATCAAATCATACACAAAGCTCTACCAAAGCTGATTTTAAAAAAGAAACATAAATAAAAATAGGATACCATAAGAAATATGATAAGCAATTATATACTTATATATTTGAAATCTTAGATCAAATATAAAATATTGTTAAAATGTATATAAAAATTATAAAATTTAACTGAAAAGAAATGCAAACAGCATGGAGCAATAACCATGAATTTGAAAACTCACATTTTCATGTGAGTTTTGCCAAAATTTCAAAGAATAGAAAATTCCTATTTTACACAAAGTATTTCAACAACAAAAAATAAACTCTGTAAAAAATGTCATAAGGCTAAACAATCTTGATTTTAGTAAAAACTACAGACAATTTAAGAAAAGAAAATTATGAAAGATCATTTACAATAAATATGATCATAATAGAGAAATTATGTTTTAGAAAAATGTATGTTTTTAAAATATATAGAGTATATCATGATTAAATATTTTATGGCTACATTACAGTATATCCCAGTAAAATGATCACAATATAAACAAAAAACAAAGACTTAATAAAATTCAATACTAATTCATCATTTATAATAATCTATTAGTCAACTGGGGGGAAATTTCCTTAGGAGGATAAAGGTTATCTAACAGACATAATAGTAAAACTTTACAGAATTCTCACTAAAGTCATGAACAAGAATATCCATGATTCTAACAAACATCGTACTGAATACAGTAGAGGAAGCAATAAGTTAATAGAAGAAATGAGAAATAAAAAATGTGAAGAGATTTTATAAATTGTTCTTACTGGTATGATTGTCTATTTAGAAAAATCCAAGAAATCTACATGGAACCACTAAAAATAATAAGAGAACCTAGGAAAGAAATTGAATAACGGATTAACCTATAAAAGTCGGTAGTGTTTCTATAATGCAGAAATAACCAATAATGAGATATATTAGGAAAAAAAAGAATAACCCTCAATTATGCAGAACAGGGGAGGAAATCTTTAGGATACCTAGCAATACATCTAAAAAATGGTGTGTAAAGGTTCTATGAATACAATGTAAAATATACTTGAAGGATATAAAAGGAAACTAATAGATACATTATGTTTATAAATTTATAAAGGCATGCACTCTGCCAAAATGAGGAGGCAAAGAAACATGTCACCAATTAAAGAATAGAGCAAAAGTCCAGGAAAAGAACCAAGTGAAATGGAGATAATCAATCTATCAGATACAAAGTTAAAAACACTGATTGTAAGGGTGCTTGATGAACTTAGAAGAATAGATGAACCTAATGAGAATTTCAACAAAGAGGTAGGAAACAAAACTGAAATGAAGAATACATTATGGAGTATCAACAATAGAGTGATGAAGCAAAGGATCAAATCAGCAATTTGAAAGATAAGGAAGCAGAAAACAAGTCAGAACAGCAAAAAGGAAAAAGAATACAAAAGAGAATGAGGATAGTTTAGACAACTTCAAGCATACTACCATTCACATCATGGGGCTTCCTGGAAAAAGAGAGAGAACAAGGAATTGAAAACCTATTTGAAAAAAATAATGAGAGAAAACTTTCCTAATTTGGTGAAGGAAATAGACATACAAGTCCAGGAAGCACAGAGTGTCCCAAACAAGATGAACGCAAAGAGGACCACACCAAGACATATCATAGTTAAAATGCAAAAGGTTCAAGACAAAAAGAGAATCTTAAAAGCAGAAAGAGAAGAGCAGTTAGTTACCTACAGAAAGCTCCCATTAGACTGTCAGCTGATTTCTCAACAGAAACTTTGCAGGCCAGAAGGGACTGACACAAGATAGTCAAAGAAATGCAAAACAAGAACCTACAACCAAGATTACTCTACCCAGCAAAGGTATTTTTTAGAATTGAAGGACAGATAAAGATCTTCCCAAACAAGAAAAATCTAAAGGAGTTCATTACCACCAACCCATTACTGTAAGAAATGCTAAAGGGTTTTCTTCAAAAAGAAAAAAAGAAAAAAATGAGTAATAAAATGGCAATAAGCACATATCTATCAAAAATTACTTTAAATGCAAAAGAATTAAATATTCCAATCAAAAGACATAAGGTAGTTGAATGAATAACAAAACAAAACCCTTAGATATCCTGTCTACAAGAGACTAACTTCAGGTTATAAGACACAAACTGAAAGCAAAGGGATGGAAAAAGATTTCAGGAAAATGGAAATGAAAATCAAGCTGGGGTAGCAATCTGTATCAGAAAAAAATAAACTTTAAAACAAAGACTATAACAAGAGACAAAACAGGACCCAACAATTCCATTTCTGGGTATTTACCTAAAGAAAGCCAAAACACTAGATTGATTAGACATATGCATCCATATGTCCATTGCAGTATTATTTACAATAGCCAAGATATGGAAGCAACCTAAGTGTTCATCAATACAAGTGGATAATTAAGTGGTGCATACATACAATGGAATATGACTGAACGATAAAAAAAAAAGAAAGGAATGAAATCTTGCCATCTGCAGCAATGTGGATGGACTTAGAGGGTATTGTGCTGAGTGCAGTAAGTCAGACAGAGAAAGACAAATGCCATGCCATTTCATTTATATGGGGAATCTAAGAAACAAAATAAACAAGCAGAATAGAAACAGGCTCATAGACATAGAGAATATTTTGACAGCTCTCAGATGGGAGGGATAATGGAGGATGGGTGAAAAAGGTAAGAGTTTAAGAAATACAAATTGTTATTTACAAAATAGTCATAGGACTGTAAATTACAACATAGAGTATATAGTCAATAATGTTGTAATGACTGTGAGACTTTGCAGAGGTTTCCATCTTGCATCTCAGTCACCAACGTGCCATCCAGACTGAGGAAGACCTGGAAACTTTGAGGCCATTTGAGCCATGCCATGGCTACATCAGCAGACACAGCAACCAGGAGGCCAAGGTAATGCCGATGGCTTGCATTATCACAGGATCAATTTTGACAAATATCACCAAGGTCACTTTGGGAAAGCTGGTGTGAAACATGACCACTTAAAGAGGAACCAGAGCTTCTGCACCACTGTCAATCCTGATAAACTGTGGACCTTGGTCAGTGATCAGATACAAATAAATTCTGCCAAAAACGAGACTGGAGCTACTCCCATCATTGATGTGGTATGATCAGGCTGCTACAAAGTTCGGGGGGAAAGGAAAACTCCCAAAGCAGCCTGTCATTGTGAAGGCCAAAGTCTTCAGTAGAAGAGATGATGAGAAAATGAGAAGTGTTGGTGGAGCCTGTGTGCTGTTATCTTGAAACCACATGGAGAAGAATTCATTAAATTCTCACAAGTGCAAATAATAATAATAATATTATAATAACTAAGTATGGTGTCAGATGAGTACCAGATGTATTGGAGTGATTTCTTTGTAAGTTATATAAATGTCTAATTATTGGGTTGTATACCTGTAACTAATATAATATTTTATATCAGCTATAATTAAAAATTAAAAATTATTGTAATAGAAAAAATGACAACATATAAGGAAACAATGATATGATTAACAGTTGACTTCAAATCAGAAACAATCAATGCCAGAAAAATTGAAGTAATGTATTTAAAGTATTGAGAGAAAAACTGTTAAACAAGAATTTTGCATCAAGTAAAAATATGCATCAGAAATGAAGATAAAATAAAGATATTTTCAGATTAATAAAAATAGAGAATGTGTTTTTTTAAAAAGTTCTTCAGGTTGAATGGAAATGACACCAGAAAGTAACTTGGATCTACATAAGGAAGGAGCACCAGAAATGAATAATAATACACAGGATGAACTTAAAAGACTATTTTTATATTATTTTCTAAATATTTAAAGTAAAATTTATAATACTATATTTTTGAATTTTTGGAATTATAATTTATGTAAATATAATATACAATATCATTGCAAGATTCTATATTTTAACAGAAATAATTTAACATTATTTTTTAATTTAAGTTAAAGAATCTCATTTATCCCTAGAGAAACCTCTAAAATTAATGCACAGAAATTTAGTTAAAAGGTCAACAAATTTTTAAAAACCTGCTTAACACACAAAAAATGACAGTAAAGAAAAATGAGATGCACAGAGAATTGATGAGACAAATAGAAAAAAATAGCAAAATGGCAAACCTAAATTAATACATATCACACAATCAAACATATAAGTAAATTAAATAAATGTTACAATTTCATAAGTATGTAATCTAATATAAATAAATGAAACATTCCAATCAAAAATTCAGAAACTTATGGATGAATTAAAAACTAAAATACTACTACATGCTCTCTAAAAAACATGAGCTTTAAATATAGACACAAATGATTAAAAGTAAAAACATACAAAAATACATTCCATATAAGCAGTTAGCATTAAAAAGCTGAAAAGATTATATTAAAATCAGACATAAAAGATAATAAAAAAACAAGAATTACAAGAAACACAGAGACATTACATAAAGATTAAAAGGTTAATATAATAGTATAATATTACCATTATAAAGATCCATATTTCTAATAGCATATTTCCAAGACATGGAGCAAAAGCTGATGAACTGAAAGGATAAATAGAGAAATAAACAAATTTTAGTTGAATATTTCAATATTGCTCTCTCAGTAACTGACAGAATTAGTAGGAAAAAAATAGTAAGAGTATCAAAGGTCTAAACAACATTCCCCCCCACAACTTAACCTAATTGATGTGTAAAGAATACTCCACCCAACAACAACAAAATACACCTACTTTCAAGTGGAACACTCACCAAGATAGACATGTCAAGCCATAAAGTAAGACAATGAATTTAGAAGAAATTAGAACATGTAGAGTATGTTTTATGATCACAGCAAGACTAAGTAAAAAATCAATAATTGAAATGTATCTGAAAATCTCCCAAATAACTAACGGATAAAGGAACTAATCACAAGATAAATTGAAAAGTAATTTGAATTGAATATAAATAAAATGTCATGTTAAAATTTAGGGTATCCAGTTAAGCTAATACTTAGGGGACAACTTTAACTGCCTCTATTAGAAAATGAGAAAAGTGTAAAATTTATTATCTAAATTTCCATCTTTAAGACTTGAAAATAGGAGCAAAGTCAATGAAAATGTAAGGAAAGAAATAATGTTAAGAACAGAACGGAATGAAATAGAAAACAATGTTTAAAAAGACCAAAAACTGATATTTTAAAAATATCAATAAAAGTGACAGTAATAATTAAAAAAAGAAAACACATGGCAACAATATCATAAAGGAGAGAGGGGTGTCACAGACACTACAAGGATAATAAAGTCATAAATATTCTGAATAAACATAGGTCAATAAGTTTTACAATTTGAAATGGAAAAATTCTATAAAAGATGTCTATCGCAAAAATTTAGTCACAATAGATTTTTTTAAAAATAGAATAGCCCTATGCCAACTAAGGAAAATGTATTTTTAATTTCAAATTTTCCCACAAAGAAAACTCCAGGTCAGATATATTAACTAATGTATTCTAGCAAAAATTTAAAAAGAAATACTAATCCTTATACATTATCTTTTAGAATATAGAGGAGAAAGGACTACTTTCCAACTCATTTGATAAGTCCCAGTTACCCTTATTCCAAAATCATCAGACAAGAAGAAGATATCCTCATGAACATAGACACAGAAATTCTTAACAAAATATTACCAAACAGAATTCAACAGTGCAATTTAAAAAACAAATAAAATTTGTTATGATCAATTTGGTTCTATCCCAAAATGCAAAGTTGGTTTTACACCAGAAAATTGAACACATTCAGCATCTTTTCATGATAACTCTCAGCAAACTAGGAAGAAAAGGGAATTCCTTCAAATTTTAAGAGTACCTACAAAAACAAAATAAACAAAATCCTTTAGCTAATATCCTATTTAGTGGTAAATGACTACATACTTTTCCCATGAGATCAAAAACAAGGCAAGGATGTTTACTCTAACCACTTATATTCAACATTGCACTTGAGTTTCTATTTATTGTAATGAGGTGATGGGGAAAAGACATACACATGAAGGAAACTGTCTTTATTTGTGGCAACATGATTTTGGCATAGAAAAAAATCCTAAGGACTTTAAAATGAATATTCACCGCATCATTATTCATAGTTCCAAACTAAAAACAATCTAACGTCCATCATCTGGTAAATGGATAAACAAGCTGTGGTATATTCACACAATGGAACACTAACAATGAAAAGGAGCACTGTAATTTGCATTTTGACCTTCAATATGGACTCCCTTTTATTACTACTTCATGAATCAGCTGAATGTCCGAGAACTTCCACTGTATCAGAAACCTCTAGAAGAGGGATCATCACATTTTTCCTGTTAAGGAGCATACAGCAAATATTTTTGACTTTGGGGACTAATACTATCTCTGTTCCACCTATTAAATTCTGCCATTGCAGCACAAAAGCAGCCAGAGACAGTACTTACACAAATGATCATGCTGTGCTCCAGTAAAACTTTATTTTTAAAACCAGGCATCACCTCACATATCACCTGGCTGCTATAGCATAAAAAATGAAAACAGCAGAAAATAATGTGTTGGTCAGGATGTAGAAAAATTGGATTCCTTGTACACTCATGGTGGGAATGTAAAATGGTTCAGCCTCTATGAAAAATAGTATGGCGCTTCCTCAAAAAATTAAAAATAGAATTACCATACAATCCAGAAATCCAACTTCTGAGCATATACCCAGGAGAATTTAAAGCAGTGACTAAAACAGATATTTGCACAGCCGTGTTCATAATGGCATTATTTACAAGTGCCAAAAGATAGAAGCAGCCTAAATGTCCATCAATATGACACTTTGATAAACTAAATATGGCAAACCTAAATTAATACATATTACACACAATGAAATATTATTTAGCTTTAAAAAGAACAGAATCTGACACATCCTACACCATGGATGAACCTTGAGGACATTATGCTAAGTGAAATAAACTAATCACAAAAGGACAGTTATTGTATGATTTCACTTCTGTGAGGTACCCAGACTAACCCAATTTATGGAGACAGAAAGTATAATGGTGGTTGTCAGGGACTGAGAAGAGGAGGAAATGGAGAATTCTTGTTTAATGGGTACTTTTTACTTCAGTTCTGCAAGATAAAATAGTTCTGGAGATTGGTTGCACAACAATGTCTGTATACTTAATGCTACTGAACTATACACTTAAAAATGGTTGAGATGGCCCTGGCTAGTGTGGGTCAGTGGATTGAGCACTGAACTGCAAACTGAGAGGTCACCGATATGATTCCCAGTTGGGGGCACATGACCGGATTGTGGGCCAGGTCCCGGGTTGGGGGTGTGCAACAAGCAACCAATGGGTACTTCATACATCAATGTTTCTCTCCTCCTTTTTCTCCCTCCCTTACCTTCTTTCTAAAAAATAAATAAAAACCTTAAAAAAATTTTAAGATGGTAAATTGTAGGTTGTCTTTTGCACAATTAAAAAAAAGTAATGTAAATATATTAAAATTCTTAAAATGTGTAGACAAGTAATAATCTATAAATACATCTAAATAGTAGTTCTTTATCTACAAGGTCAGAATATTTATCCTTTAGGAAAGAAAATAAAAAATAGCCAATATGAGTAACCTTCATGAAGAAATTACTGCTTTTATATACTCTTGGTATAAAGATTAAAATTGTATACATTAATTTCTATTAAAAATAATTTAAACAAAATTATATATGTATAATTATGTTCCATGTAGTCTCAGTTATAATAATAAAATATTGGAAATAAATGTCCAATAAAAGGAAAATGATTAAATATTAGTACATGTGGTGTACCAGGTTTGGCCCACGGGTTTGTGGACCTGGTCATAGAAGAAAAGGCATAGTGTCATCTTCAGTCTCCCCATGGACACAGTGCTGGACACATACTGATTGACATCATGAAGAACTGCCAGAATGCTAGTACAAACAGCAGAGATGCTAGAAGTGAAATTGATTGATATATACCCTGCCCTCAGCAGATGTGTGAGAGGCCAATGGAAGAGATATAGGTTCTTCCGGAGGTTTGCATGCTTTTCTCTTAGGAAAGATAAAACCCGACTGAAGCCAGTTTACAGTCAATCTGTCTAGGAAAACTGATGGCAAGGCTTTTGCTTTGTTTTGTTTTTTTTATAGTGACTTGCGTGCCTAAGCTACTTACATAGATCTAGGCTCCTAGTAAGTCAACCTTGCTGTTCCTGCTGCTATGGAGGTTTATTACTGATGAATTGGTGGTCACTGGTCCATATCCAGTTGCAGGGGCGAAGTACTACTCAAAGGGAGAGGTTGTGAAACACCCAGAGGGTAGGCAGGGGTTAGAGTTGAACAGAAGGGCAAAAGAAGCAACCACTGGAACTTTCCCTCTTCGAGAGAAAGGAAAAAAAAATAACTAATTAAGGATGTGCAAGCCAGGCAGTCAGAGACCAGAGGGAAAGAATTTAATTTCCATTATTTCCATGGTGTTAAGCCTAGAGAGCATAACTTCCAAAATGAAATGTTATTAGAAATTTTACTGCCCTGCAGCCATCACAGGTGTGTGAGAGATTTATTGTAACTTTGTTGACAGACGTGAATTTGGCATTTATAGAGAATACATCATGTATGAGGTTGGATCTCTTTGGTTCCTGAAAAATGCTCTTTTTGCACAGTTTGAAAGGTATATGGGCCATGAGAGAAAGGAACATTTTGTGGCCAGACACTCCCATGAAGATGAGTCAGGGCTTGGGGCAAGAACTGAGGAAAGGTCAAGGTGACCTTATGAGGATTCCTACAGCTCCCATGCCTGCACCTCGTTCCAGGGGCCCCCCTACAAGTGTAAAGTCAAACTTATGTTTCCCAGTGGTCAAGTTTCTATTGATAAAACAGATGCATCTCCCCAGGATTCTTTAGTCTTTCCAGGGTAATCGGTGTCAGTTCCTTCCATCTACCCCACCTCCCATGATGGATCACACAGCCTGGTTATGTGGGAACATCTCCCTAACTGCCCACTGCTTCTCCAGGCCATGAGTCCCTCCCCAAGCTGTGTTGTATCACCACCACCACCAATTCTGGCTGAGGCTGCACCATGGAAACTGCAACCCCTCAAGGTTCTCTTGGCAGCAGCTTCTGCAGTGGCGGCGGGGCAGGGGAGGCAGGGGGTAGTGGCGGCAGCATGGGGCAAGCCTTAAACGTGGAACCCACATTCTGCAATGGCCTTGGGTGTGTCCATTTGACTGGCCTCTAAGCTAAAGTTATTCAAACATTCATCTAAAATGTTGCTGTGGAGGTATTTTGTAGATGTGACTCAAGTCCATAATAAATGGACTTCAAGTGAAGATAATCAGCCAAGATAATCTTGACTAGACAATGCAGTCAGCTGACAGACCTTCAGAGAAGAGCCAAGGCTTCCCTAAAGAACACAAAACTCCATGTGTGAACATCCACAAGGCCCAGACTTCAGCTGCCCTTCCTGACAGCTGCCCCAAGGAAGTCACACTTGCCTAGCCAGCCCCACAATGGTGGACTCCGATACCTTTTCCCTTGTAATAAAAAGTCCTACAGTTCTGCTACTCCACTCAAACCCTGCTTGACACTCTAGCATTTCCTCCCTTCTATGCCTATACCATGCATAGAAGTCTTTACTGAACAACTGGGGAAAATCTAATTGTGAAAGGAGAATTGTGAATCCTCATGTTTACATAGTCCAAGAGGAACTTACCTTTCTCTCATGTCCCCAGCATTCTCCCTTCTCTTCAATAGTAGCTTTTTCTTCAAATACCACAATTTGTACCTCTATCCACTTTTGAAAAAAATTAAATATAAACACACATTTCTAAAGACAAACACTAACTCTCCAAGACAGTACCACCTAACTCAAAAAAAAAAAGAAATATCCCAATTCCTCATTGTTACAGGGAAGAATGGGATTTGGCCACCAGCCACCATGCATAACTATAAAACAGAGATTCATGGGGCAGGAAAAAGGTTTTTATTAACAGGGCACCCAGTTTGAGGGGGTGCTGGCTTCTCCCCTAATCCAAGTCATTCCTTTGTGCAAAACACAGAAATCCCCTTGTTCCCAAAAAGAATGAAATTCAAATCCATGCTTAGAGATACCCTCTCCATTCTTATCCCCTTTGGAGCCCAAGGCTGCTTCAAGGAGGGTCTCCATCTCTCCAGCTCTGGGCTCTCTCTCTCTCTGGAGCACCCACTTGTAAGGCCAGCATCTCCATTGCCTTGTCACAGCTTCCTCCTTATCCTTGGGCACAGTCACACTGCCAGACCACTGCAGCAAGTTGTGCAACGGGTTCAGTCAGCTGGACCGTCAGCATCCAGGGCTGCTTGCACCTTTGGTGCTGGTGAACTTTCCTAGCTCATGTATCTGTGCATCACTCTTGGAGTGAGATGAGGGGAGAAGTTCAAGACCCATGCTATGTGACACAGAGCCACAGCACGCCACCTGGGACTGTTACTGGTGAGGTGCACATCCCACAAGAGCCTGCTCCAGACCATGGAAGCAAGACAAGGCAAGAACTTCATGTGGGACCCAGCATCACATGGGTCTGCCACTAGCAGGACACGTGTCTTTGCATGGTACTCAGCCTCCACAGGTTTGATCCCTACCACCCATGCAAGCAAGGGGAATTCAAAAAGAGCATCTGAGCGGGGCCCAGAGTCTGCTGGGTCCCGTGAATGCTCCATGCCTCATCCTGACCAGGGGAGAGGAAGAGAGAATGAGCTTCTGTGCTCCCACCATTTTAAATCTTTCTCCCAAAATCCTATGTGCTTGGGAATGTCCAAATGCCAAGCCAGTTCCAGACCCACATCTATCTTGTCCATCAGCCTGCACAGTGTCTTTATCCCTCCTCTGGCCACCATCATCCAGAAGTGGGTAGGAGGCTTTTACATGCGTTATGACCTTTTCAGCCCCCACAGCCCATGCAGGCTCTGTGAAAGCAATGTCACAAGCTGTATTAGTTGTTTACTCTTGCCTCCCTCAGTGGTATGGAATCATGCCCCAACTCTGGTTTTGATCCTCGGCTACTTTCAGCACTTCCCAGCCCCACTCAGGGGTCCCACACTTCCTCAGGAGGGCTGGCTCTTTGGCCAGCTGCTGCTTCAATCCACTACATTGGGTGTGCCTCCAACACCTCCTTTCTCTGGGGAGGCTCAGCCTCTCATGCCATTTTTGGGTTTATCCCCGCACCCCAGTGATCCGGTCAGACCTCCCTGATACCTCATGATTCACAGGGTCATCCCAGCTCATGGTAGAATAGGTATTAATATGCACTTTTAATCCTCACCCAAGGATATGTTTAGTGATTTTAGAGGGAGATAAAGGGAGAAAGAGAAAGAAACACTGACGTGTGAGAGAAAAGCATCAATCAATTGCCTCCTGTACATGCCCCAACTTAAGATCGAAACCACAACCTTTTGGTGTATGGGACAATGCTCCAACCAATTGAGCCATCCAGCTAGGGCTTAACATACATTTTTAATGTTAGTTTCTTTCCTTAATCCCTACCCTTTCCAGTCAACTTTCAGATTATGTGCTCTCTCACATCTAAAGAATAAAATGATCCATGTACCTCCAAAGGGATATTTCCCTAGCTGCCACAGATGAAGCTGGTATTTTAGTCCCCATGACAAAGGTCTTTATGAGTGTGTAGACATGGGACAGTGTTTTTCAGTGCTACCTTGGCTGGGGACCTTGGAGGATGGAGATTCCATCTCTCTTTGGTATGGGCCATACTTGAGACTGTGTTCACAGCCATAACACATAATTTTAATTCTTTTATTCCCACACTAAAAAAGAAAAACATGTTGTCACATTGACAGCAGTTAAGTCTCCCTTTTCTTTTGCTACTGCAGCCTGAACTCCCTGCTCAACCATGAAGTCTGGTCCAGGTAGTTACAAGATTCCATAAAGGTGGCTTCATGTTGAATCAGTCCTTCATGCATCTCCTTGACATCCACCAGTGTCCCGTACTCCATGAAGGAAGACTACAAGGCACCAGAGTTGCCCTGCACTCCTTGGAGTCCTTGATGCCCATAGGCTTGTGGATCCTGAGGGCTTTGCAGAGAGGCCCCTCAACTCAGGCAGTCTTCCTTGTCACTGTGTCATCTATGAACCATTGAAATGCTACCTTAAACCCAGTATTGACAAACACAAAAGCCACAGAGCAGACTTTATGTTTTTGTTTTGTTTGCAGTTTTGTTTGAGTTCATCCTCTCCCTATGACTCAGATATAAACCCAAGAAAGGCAAGGCTGTGGATGAATCTGTAAGAGCTACTTTTTTCTACTAGAGTTCCCCTCCAGGTAGCTCCCACCAGAAATCACTCAGGCAGGTGATAACTATAAACCACTGGACAAAATACAAGAGGAGAAAGAATAAAGAAAGAAAGAGAGAGAGAGAGAAAGAGAGGGAGGGAGGGGGATGTGAGGGGAGAAGAAAAAGGAAGGAAGGAAGGAAGGAAGGAAGGAAGGAAGGAAGGAAGGAAGGAAGGAAGGAAGGAAGGAAGGAAGGAAGGGAGAAAGGAAGGAAGGAATGGAAGAAAGGAAGGAAGGAATGGAAGAAAGGAAGGAAGGCCGGCCCAAGGGCACTAATGAGGGTAGAAAAATGGGCTGGTACTTGAAGAATGGAAAAGCAAAGGGCAAGCTCTAGTTTTAATGACTTCTAGCCTGAGGTCAGATCACAGACCAAATCTCTTCTCTCTGACTGAAGAAACAGAGGACAAAGTTCAGGGTTACTAGTGAGGACAGTGAGTAAGAGGATTCTGGAAAGGACAGAGCCAGAGAAGTGCATATAAAACTCTGGCCACTACAAACTAGCAAGGGCAGAGGGAGCAAGCAGCCCAGTTAAAGAGGAAAGAACTAAATTGAGATTGGAGATACTGTCCAAAATAGTCTGAAGTTTAACACCAACCGAATTAATTTTGATAAAACAAAACATCACACTCATTGGAGAAATATGTCAGAATCTAAAGTCTCCACAACAGAACATTCACACTGATCAGAACACAAACTAATATGTGACATATAAAAAAAACTAGAAAGTGTGATATAGGCTTTTTTTAAGTATATTTTATTGATTATACTATTATAATTGTCCCATTTTTTCTGCCCTTTCTCCCCCTCCCACCCGCATTGTCCCCCATTTAGTTTATGTCCATGGGTTGTATGTATAAGTTCTTTGGCCTCTCCATTTCCTATACTATTCTTAGTCTCCCCCGTCTACTTTGTACCTCCCAATTATGCTTCTTATTCCCTGTACTTTTTCCCCCATTATTCCCTCTCCCTCTCCCCACTGGTAACCCTCTATGTGATCTCCATTTCTGTGATTCTGTTCTCGTTCTAGTTGTTTGCTTAGCTAGTTTTTGTTCTTGTTTTTTAGGTTCAATTGTTGATAGTTGTGAGTTTGTTGTCATTTTACTGTTCATAGTTTTATATCTTCTTCTCTGTCTTAGGTAAGTCCTTTTAACATTTTATATAATAAGGGCTTGGTGATGATGAACTCCTTTAACTTGACCTTATCTGGGAAGCACTTTATCTGCTCTTCCATTCTAACTGATAGCTTTGGTGGATAGAATAATCTTGGGTGTAGGTTCTTGCCTTTTATGACTTTGACTACTTTTTTCCAGCCCCTTCTGGCCTGTAACGTTTGTTTTGAGAAATCAGCTAACAGTTCTATGAGAACTCCTTGTAGGTAACTCTCTTTTTCTCTTGCTGCTTTTAAGATTCTCTCATCTTTAATCTTGAGTAATTTAATTATGATGTATCTTGGTGTGTTCCTCCTTGGTTCCAGTTTCTTTAGGATTTGCTGAGCTTCCTGGACTTCCTAGAAATCTATTTCTTTCATCAGATTGGGGAAGTTTTCCTTCATTATTTTTTCAGATAAGTTTTCAGTTTCTTGCTCTTCCTCTTCATTTTATGGCACGCCTATGATTCAGATGTTGGAATGTTTAAAGTTATCCCAGAAGTTCCTAAGCCTGTCCTCATTTTTTTGAATTCTTGTTTCTTCATTCTGTTCCAGCTGAATGTTCATTTCTTCCTTCTGTTCCAAATTGTTGATCGGAGTCCTGGTTTCCTTCCCTTCACTGTTTTTTCCCTGTATATTTTCCTTTATTTCACTTTGCAGAGCCTTCGCTTCCTCTTCTATTTTGCAACCATACTCAATAATTTCTGTGAACATCCTGATTACCAGTGTTTTGAACTCTGCTTCTAATAGGTTAGCTATCTCCTTGTCGCTTAGTTCTTTTTCTAGAGTTTTGTTCTTTTCTTTCATTTGGGTCATATTTCTTTGCTTCAGCAGACCTCTTACATTGTAAGGGGCTGAGTCTTAGGTATTCACCAGGGCAAGGCAACCTGCTTTGTTGCGTTGTGGCACTGTATGTGGGGGAAGGGTCAGAGGAGGAACAATGTCTCTTGCTGACCTCTCACCCAATTTTCAGGCACTTCCTCCACTACCCACAAGCAAATTGGGCCCTTCTGTGCTGATTCCTGGGTGGGTGGGTTTGAGTATGTTCTAGGATCCTGTGAGTCTCTCCAACAAACTCTCCTGTGAGATTGGCAGTTTCTCCCGCCACTGTTGGGGACCACTTTGCGGTATCAGGAACTGCAGCCCCACATGAGCCAGGTCTTGAAAGGGGCCTGTAAGTCTCAACCAGAAAACTGGGAATGCTGGAGGCAAGCATGATCCAATGCTAACACTGAGGGTTCCCATGGGAAATCTGGCCTAAGGAATGCATTGTATCCACTGAAGCTTGTTCTGCTTTGCACTGCCCTGATAAGGAAAAACCATATGTTCAAGCTCCCAACAGAAGGAGTAAATTCCTAAATTCAGGAGCCATACCTTAACAACCATCTGACATCAGCATGTCTAACAGACCCTGACCTGAGGCAAATCTCTGTGTTCCTTCAATTGTTATCTATGATCTCTATCTGTTTTCTGTAAATATAGCCGTTAGGCATTGATTAATAAGCTTTGCATGCATGCTGTATATAATTCTCAATAAAAGCCACTTCAGAGAGGGGCTCAGGGCATTCTCCTTTAGAAGGAATCAACTTCTCCTTTACTTGACAGCACTTGGTGTCTGGAATGACTCTTTATTTCATCCTTGGTGACTGGGAGGACTCTGCAGTACAGGGTCTGCCACTGAAACCCCCACAGGTTTTTACAGCCAGAGGTTTTGAGGCTTTCTTTTCCCACACTGAAACCCTGGGTTGCACAGTCTGTCTCACTCACCAGTTGTTCCTCCGTCTGTCCACATGTGAACATGGGACTGCCTTGTCTGCTGCCTTTCTGTCTTCTCCATCCCATCTGCCCATCTCTACCCCTCCCACCAGTCTGGATGAATATTCCTTCTTTAACTCTTTGGTTGTTGGACTTTCATATAGTTTAATTTTCTGACAGTTCTGGTTGTTTTTAGTTTTTAAATTTGTCATTGTCCTTTTGGTTATGCAAGGGAGCAAAGCATATCTACCTATGCATCCATCTCTACCAGAAGTCCTAAAGTGTGGCACACTAGTAAGAGAAAAAACAGACAATGGAGACTACCCTGATATGACCCAGATGTTAAAATTAGCAGACAAGGATTTAAAAACAGCTACAATAACTATGAATAATAAATAACAAGGTCCTAGCAAATAAAAAGGTAGGAATTCTCATCAGAAGAATAACAAATACTAAAAAATCTAAGGAGTAATTCTGAAGCTCAAAAATATTACACCTAAAATTAAAAAATGGAAATATTTATCAGCTTAATGGAAATGACAGAGATAACACTCAGTGAACTTGAAGAATTATTAGTAGATATTATCCAATCTGCATAAAAGAGAAAATGCATATGGAAAGACATTGATACAGGTAAAATGGGCAAATTCCTTGAAAAAGAAAGCTTAACAAAACTGGTGGGAGGGTTGCAGACAAATAAATATATGCATTATAAAGCATGGTGGTCTGTAGTTAAAAATATGAACAGATAGCTTCTTATGAAGGACAGACGGGTTTAGCATCTCAAGTCCTTTCAACTCAAATCCCCCTCTTTCTGCTGTCTTACTTCCCCAAAGGCTTTTCTGTTCATATCCTCTTAATTCTTGAGGCTTAGTCCAAATTTTTAAGGCATGAGGTCTTTTTTCATCATGCTGTTTTGTTTTCTTTTGGATCCTAAGCTGATGATGCTTAAAATATTTATAAGATGGATGAAGGACAGGTAAATGGAAATCAACCAACTCTTAACTTAGTGCAAGCTACAAAATAAAAATAGGGCCATCTAGATAAATTGCATTAAACTCCCTCTCTGTAACTCTGCTTTTATATCTCTTTATAATCCATCTAACTAACTCTGCAGATTTTGGTGGTTACTCTGTAAACTGTGATGATAACTCTTTAGATTGTACTGACAACTTTGTAGGTTATCATAGCAACGAGGTTGCAAATCACATGAAGGAAAGAGAGAAAATGGTAACCAAGCCTCTCTGTCCACTACTCCACACATTCTCTTTGGCAGACATCCAAAGGTCCTGCACTTCTGAGTTTCCCCAGTGCCTTGCTCACCCTCACTCCAAGGAATTGAGCCAACGAACACTTTTGTCCACAGCCTCTTGGCTGCCAAATCAGGCATCTATCTCTTCACTTCCTCAAGGAATAAAAATGTGCTGGCATGTTAACTTAAAGTTATTAAATATTTTAATAGTATTTTTCCACTTAGGTTTTTTTATTTATTGATTTTTAGAGAGAGAAGAGAGGAGATAAAGAAACATCAATTTTTGTTGTTCCATTTATTTATGCATTCCTTGGTTGATTCTTTGTGCCCCGACCAGGGATCAAATATGCAACGTTGGCATATTGGGACAATGCTCTAACCAACTTAGCTACCAGGGCAGAGCAAGTATTCTTATTCTTTATTCTAGAAGATAGATGTGCATTCCCTGGATTTTGGGACCACATGCTCTTTTCTCATAAAATACAAATGTAATTAATGCTTTGCCCTTTAGTTTGAGGTTATACAGACATGTGTATTTCTCTCAGTTGGTTTAGTTGTTTTTGTTAGTTTGATGGTTCTTCTTCCACTAACCAGAATATTAGCTGCCAAGACAAAGAAGACAGAAGTAAGAAGAGGGGTAAGGACAGAGAGAAAGACAAGGAAAACAAGAAAGAAAACAAGATAGGAAAGAAAGAGGAAAAGGGGATGAGAAAGAAGAGAGGGAAAGAAGAGAGGGAAAGAAGAGAGAGAAAAGGAAAGAGAAAAGAATGAAAGAAAATAAAAGGAGAAAAGAAGCTTAGAAAGAAGAAAGAAGGGAGGGAAGAAGAGGAGAAAGGAGGAAAAAAAGAAATCTTGATTGATTTTGATAGTCCCAAGGCTCTAATTTGCTATCTGGCCCTGGATTTTTAATTGTATCTCCACCTTGCAGCTACAACATCTGTCTTGCACTGAATTTTATCCCCACTGAGGAGATAAAAGCTAAGAAGAGTAATTTGCAGTTTGTTAAAGGTCTTGTCTTGTCTTTATCACCTTCATATATCCCCCCAATAGGTGAGTCCCTGAGTTTATACATAATCCACAACCCTCTTCTAACTGTTAATCATGTTTTTTAAGCCAAACTCAGAATTTGCCATCAAAATACTTTCTAGACATGAGAGAAAACATCCATTAACTTGCTTTGGTATTAGTCGAAGCTGAATTTTCTGAAAAGCATAGCTCAAGTTATTTTCCCCTGAGATTGAGAAAACTAACTTTGTGTTTTCAAAAAAATTAACCAAATTCTCTGGTAAAGTGATAGGGAAATTTACATGTCAGTCATGGGGTCATTTTCCTGAGATGTTAAGTCCCAAAGTGATGGCCAGAAATGAGAAAGAACTTACTGATTTCCAGCATTTATTGACAGTTAACTACATAGTTTTCAGTGCTTTACATAGCTTTTGGCATGGGTGAATGGGGTGGGGGCCTTCCTGTCAGATTATTGATTCATCATTTGCTGCCCTAGTGAGGAGACTCAGCATGAAACTGAAGCCATGGACATGGTGGACCACAGAGAGTCATCTGTGGTGCAAAGGCTCAGAACTGGCACCTCCCAGTGCTACCTGTGCCTACCCCTGCTTTACTCTCTCTACGTCTGCTCCCCTCCTCCCAAGCCTACAACCAGGCTCATTAACCTCCTTTGCCCCAGAGGCTACAAACCAATCCTAAAATTAAATCAAAAGAACTTACGCCACTGTCCTGCCATCAGGCCAGGTCTTGTATTAAGACCCTGTGTGGGAGGGAGAAGAGGAAGTGTCCTGCCTTCTTAGCAGGACACTGGTACTTCACAGCTGAGTAGTCATAAGCATTACTTAGCCTCAATTTCCACATTGATTAAAATAGAAATAATACTTTTTTTAAAAAAAGATTTTATTTATTTATTTTAAGAGAAGGGAAGGGAGGAAAAAAGAGAGGGAGAGAAACATCAATTTGTAGTTGTCTCTCATGCGCCCCCTACTGGGGGACCTAGCTGGCAACCCAAGCATGTGCCCTACACTGGGAATCAAACCAGTGATCTTTTGGTTCTCAGGCCGGTGCTCAATCCACTGAGCCACACCAGCTAGGGCAGAAATAATACTTCTTATTTTGAAAATTATCTTGAACTAGACAATATTTTTAAGTGATAGTCACTTTTCCTCTCCCTCTCCTGCCCCTTTGCATCTTCCTGCAGTAAAAAGAGACTGAAACAGTACCCTGAAGAGTAGTTGTTGAGAACAGAGGATATGCCTGCAACAATTAGATGTTCAGCGGAACTTTTCCTCTCTCATAAGCTGACCCAGGGGTCAAGAACCAGTAGCTGAGCTCCTGCATGGCACCCTGGAACCACTGGAAATTCTGCCTTGCCAGGTCCTGCTTGCCTGTTGACCACACTTCCAACACTCTGCCCCTTCCTGCCCATGGGGCTACCATGTTCCAGCCCCTAGGCCCTGCGTGTGCTCCAGCTCCTGATGCTGGATTTTCACCCATGGCCCCTACTCCATGATCATATTCCTGGAAGAGACTTAGCTCTATTTTTACCCTAGTCCATCCTGAGCAACCACATACTTGTCAGTCCCTATCCATGGAGACAACCTATGCTTAGGCAGTACCCTTCCAGGAATAGCAGCAGGTCTTAAGTTATGAATGTGATACTATGTTCTGCTTGCCCTTACAGACAAAAAGAAGAAACTCACCTTCAGGTTGAGAGACAGAGCTCATATAAAATTTCTATATGGAGTGGTCTCTGGCCAAGTCTCCAAAATAAGTTTGAGGATATGAACACAGAGGTGTTTTCCAAATGCACCACTAGTGGTGTAGCTGCTTCTGCATTCTCATCCTGGCCAGTTTCCTTGGAGAAAAAGACCTCTGTTCACCATTCCCATCAATTCTCCTTGTTGGGTTCCACCAATAGGCAATGAAACCAGAGAAACAGAAGAACAGAGCAAGGGACATATGAAGAAGTCCAAGAAAAACTCCATGGATTCATATGTGGACTCCAAACATAAACATATTTTCCCCTTTGGAGCCCAGGGATACAATGCAGAACCCAGACAATGCACCCAGAGCTAGGGCAGAGAGCAGAGCCCCTGTCCCTGATTGTTCCTGGAGGAGTCACACAAGCAGGGTTTTCCTCAGTGTTCATAGGCATAGGCTGGGACAGTCAAGGAAACATACACCAATCTTGGAAGGCTGAAGGAATAATGATCCTACCACAGGCTATTCTTCTCATTCATTTCTAGCTTCAGTTAATTTCTGCAGTGCAGTTGCCAGGATGCAAATTATAAGGAGTGGTCTGGATAATCACTATGTATGAGAGGATAAGAGAAAATGTTCTCAACCTCAGCTTTTCTTGCTGCCTCCTCACCTCACCGTGTAGCAGCCACACTCTTCTAAAAGTTGAACTTGCATTTTCCCATCTAAAAGCGAAATCTAAGCTTCCCCCTCATCCCTCTATCTGGACTGAACTTAGTAATTTGCTTGACAAATAGTATGAGAAAGAAATGACACTGTGGGACTTTTAAGCTTAAGCCATAATAAGCTTTACAGCTCCCACCTGAGTCCCCTGGAATTTATGTTCTCGGGACACTCCCTCTTGTAACACAGCTTCCATGATGTAGAAAGCCCAGCCTCAGTGTATAGGGGGGGAGGGCTTCTGTAGTTGCTCCAGGTAACAACAGCAGCTGAGCCCCTAGCCAACAGCCAGCATCACCTGCCAGGGAAAGAAGGCACCATTATTTTTCTATTCAACCATGTAAGCCTTTATCTGGCTCCAAAGTATATTACTTATGCCCAGTCTACTCCATAATCCCATATTGGTTGTTGTGACTGCTGAAAACCCTTCTTCACAAAGATAGGATGTTGGAAAAAGAAGCAGGCTTTCCAGTGTTTTTGTGGTAATCTCAGGATATGCTGCCTTAACTTTAATCTAGAAGTTATGGAAATTTGAAGTTGTCTCTAACATACTATTAAGGGTACCATCATTTGCTCTCAAGCAGTTGATTCTTTTCTAGCACAGATAAAGTCAATTCGCCTGATTTATGCAAAAATGGGTAGCAGTTACATTCCTTCCCAGTTCAGGAGTCTTTTTGGTTGAGAAGCGCTCAAACTCTTTTGAAAGCTGAGATAGGTGAACATGTACCATCTGGGAGAAAGAAGATCCAGACTCAGTCTCTTTCAAAATCTTTGCCAATGTTTGAAACATGTCAAAAATCCCAATGTTCGGCCATTGCCCCCATAATTCTAGTTTGGCTTTGAATCCAGCCATTTTATCTGCTGACTTGAACACAGTTGTCATTCTCCACTGAAGGGACAGATTGAGTTCATTGAGCAGGTTGAATATGTCACACAAGTAAGCAAGTTTTGTGACCCATTCTGTGTCCCTGAAATGTGTTGCCAAGGGTGACTATTTTTCTAAAAGAAAACTCTGGGGCAGCTCTCATAAATCAAAAACTCTGGCAGTGATCAACCTTTAGAAAGATATCTCACCTCTGTGCATAGGAGAAGACATGTGTGCTCTGCATACGTCCCCTCACAGAGCTGCATGAACATGAGTTAAGGGCATGTACTTTAATGTGGTTGATAATTTTAATCACATCCTGCAAAACTTCGTTAAGTTCAGGTGACATTTTTCAGCTAGCCAGCATTTTTCTATTGATGACACAGTGTGTAGACTCACATTCAGAAGCAACCTCTTTGACCCAAGTAGTGAAATAGAAAGCCATCCTGTACATATACCGACACAAAATGATCAATTTGGTTTTCCTGATATATAATCGTTCAAAGACTTGAATAGTTTTGCAGCTATGGTGTTGGCTGGCAACAAAAGTGCATATAACATGTCCTAATGCACATCCTCCTGAAAAATCCAGCACACAAAAACAAGAATCATTGCCTTGTTGTCAACATTGGAAGTCTCATCAACCTGGATTGTGTACCACAGTGACTCTAATCGTCTCTAACAACTGTGCCTCAATATCCTCTGCCATTTCATCAATTTGTTTAGTTATGGTACTAGCTGAAAGAGGAACACATGCCACCTTTTCAACTGCAGCCTCTCTTTAAAGTTCATGACAAATTACCTTAGCAGCAGGCAGGATCAACTCTTCACCAAGAGTGAAGGGCTTCTTAGCTTTAGCAGTGCAATTAGCCACTAAGAATGGTGCTCTCAGTGCAGACACATTTGAGGAAGTGTTGGTCTTCAATAATTGCTTCTGTTCTTCATGTTCACACTTTTTTCTTTTGAAAAATTCCAAAGGCTTCTCTTTTAATGCAGGGTACTTGGACTCCATGTGGGAAAGCAGTTTTGAAGGTTTCATGGCTTCATTGGATAGCCGGTCACCACATATTATGCAAAGCAGGTTTGGAGAATGTGACTCACCTGTTGAAATGAACCCACAATTTAAGTAAGACACTTGGTATTTTCTTTTAAATGTAGCTGTATTTTTGTTGGCAGTCTTAGAGTCTTCTGCTTTGTCATCATTGGGTTTTTCTCCCTTTTCAAAGAAGTTCTCCAGGGATGTTTCTTTTTTACTCATTTTGGCTATGGTTAGTTTGTGGGCTTACCAAAACTGTGACTGAGACAAGTGCGCAGTACAGGAAAGAAGCATGGGCTGAAGTGGTAAATAAAATAATGGGTGAGCCATGTGCAGACTAAAATAAGTATCAGATTCTGACTTAAAGCCTGCCACCAGAGGCAGCTGTATAATTGAAGTACTTCAATTCACTTGGAGCTTAATTGTCACTTGCCACTCACTGACAGGGTTTTGATATGAGTCTGCAAGCAATGATTTATTATGGTCTCTGTGCAGTCGAACCTCTTTGCTAATGATAATCTGTATTTGCAGCCACTCCCCAGCAGTGTCATCATTGCCTCAGCTCCACCTCGGATCACCAGGCATTCGATTCTCATAAGGGGAGCATAACCTAGACCCCTTGCATGTGCAGCTCACAGTAGGGTTTGCATTCCTATGAGAATCTAATGCTGCCACTGATGTGACAAGAGGCAGAGCTCAGGTGGTAATGCAAGTGATGCAAGTGGCTGTAAATACAGCTGAAGTCCTGCTCACTCATCCACTGCTCACATCCTGCTGTGTGGCCTAGTTCCTAACAGGCCACAGACCAGTACTCGTCCATGGCCAGGGATTTGGGAACCCCTGATTTACCTGACCTGCCTCTACTCTTAGAAGACAGCTGGAGGTCTAGTTCTTCTAATGGACATATAATGTAGTCATTTTTTTGAAAGCCTTTAAAACTAGTTTATACTAGAGAGTTGGAGAGCAAAGTGAGTTATAGGTTACTGTTCCTTGAAAATAGTGTAGTGTGTGTGTCTTTATGCACATGTCCAGTTGGCTACCATTTTAATTCCTGTGGACTGCCCATTTGGTTATGGAAGGTCCATTCATTTCCTGAGACCTTGTAACTGTGACTGTCCCCACTTGGCCTCTGAGAAAAGACCTGGATCAGGTCAGATCATCTGGGCATTTCCTCACAGTCATTCTAATTCTAGATCTAACTACATCCAGCTTCCATGACACACCTCATTGATAATACATTGTTTGCAGATGACATTATACTGTACATAGAAAACCCTATGGACTCTGCCAAAAATTTACTCAACTTAATAAGTGAATTTTGCAAAGCAACAGAATACAGAGTCAATATCCAGAAATCAAAGGCATTTTTGTACACCAACAATGAAATACCAGAAACAGAAATTAGGGAAAAAATCCCATTTGCTATAACAACAAGAAAAATAAAGTACCTAGGGATAAACTTAACCAAGGATGTAAAAGACTTGTACTCAGAAAACTACACAACACTGAAGAAAGAAATTAAGGAAGACATAAATAAGTGGAAGCATATACCATGTTCATGGATTGGAAGAATTAACATCATCAAAATGTCCATACTTCCCAAAGCACTTTATAGATTCATCACAATCTCTATTAAAATACCAATGACATATTTCACAGAACAGAACAAACATTTAAAATATTTATCTGGAACTAAAAATGACCCCTAATAGCTACAGCAATTTTGAGAAAGAAGAACAAAGTAGGAGGGATCATAATACCTGACATCAAACTATATTACAAGGCCACTGTAATCAAAACAGTCTGGTACTGGCATAAGAACAGACGCATAGATCAATGGAACAGAATAGAGAGCCCAGAAATAAACCTATGTCTCTATAGTCAATTAATATTCAACAAAGGGGGCAGGAGCATAAAATGATAAAATAGCCTCTTCAATAAATGGTGTTGGGAGATCTGGACAGCTACATGCCAAAAAATGAAACTCGACCACCAACTTACACCATACACAAAAAAAAACTCAAGGTGGATAAAAGACTTAAATATAAGTGATGACACTGTAAAAGTCCTAAAACGAAACATAGGCATGAAACTCTCAAATATTCCACGCAGCAATATTTTCACTGATATATCCCCTAGAGCAAGGGACATAAAGGAAAGAATAAACAAATGGGACTACATCAAACTAAAACACTTCTGCATGGCTAAAGAACACATCAGCAAAATGAAAAAGGAACCAACTGTGTGGGAAAATATATTTGCAAATAATACTTCAGACAAGGGTTCGATCTCTAAAATATATAAAGAACTCAGACAACTCCACTCCAGGAAGATGAACAATACAATTAAAAAATGGGCAAAGGACATGAACAAACACTTCTCCAAGTAGACATACACAGAGCACAGAAACATATGAAAGGATGTTCAGTATCACTAGCCATCAATCAAATTAAAACCACAATGAGATACCACTTCACACTGGTCAGAATGGCCATACTAAACAAATCAACAAACAAAAATATTGTTATTACTTCTCTCACATGACATCATCTGAAGTGAACTTTGTTTTCTTTGAATTAGAACTCTGTATATATTAGTAGAAACTCATTCAAATAATATTTTCTAAGAGTTACCATTTATATTATTAATAAACAAAACAGAAAACACTAATCAGTGTATATAGTTATTCAATTAATATGAACAAAGTTAAACTTTAACACAAGAACAACATGGCACTTTAATTTGACTGATGGCTGAATCAAACAAACCATAAGAAAATCATTAGAAAATTATAGTTAAGTTGTTTTGAATACATTCTTGTATTTCTGAATAGACAGAGAAGTTTCCTTAAATTTTAAGCAAGGACAGTTGTCTGGACCCCAAGCAACAATAAAGTAGTAAAGCAAAACACAATTGACAAATGAAAATGTAGGCAATGATTTTCTTTTCATCGTCTAGAGAGCATTTAGTGCTGTTTCTTCCTCTCCAGCATAGTATAATTTTCTTTAATTTTGTTACAATGAAACTGACCACAGTACTTGAAGTTAAAATTTCCATGAAATAGATTAGCATTTGAAAAGTGAATAACAAGAATCACGCTTCCAGCAGGAACTGCCTTTTAATTAGCTGACACAATGACCAGCGTGATGAAGGGAAAATGGATTGCCATTTTTGGCATTTCCACCACCTGTTTCTTGTTCTCAGAGATTACTGTGTTACCACGGCGAGACTTGCCAGGTGTCCACCTCAGATGGACAGCTCCCTTTGTCATCCCTAGTGACAGAGATGGAGAGTCATATCCTTTGATCACAGGGGAAAAACAACCACTGCCATCCCCCAAGCGCTGCCATGAAGAGATCCATGGAGACTGACCTGGATGAAAGCAATAGCCACCTGGGAGTGAATTGACTCCTCTTTCACTCTTCCCGGGGTCTGCGGGGATCATTCCACAGGGTGGTCTTGGTGCTCCTGTATTTGGTGCTCCTTCCAGCTGCACCAACTGATCTGTTGTGTCTGTGTACATCCATTAACCTCCTGCTTTCTTTGCTGCTTGTTCCATAACAAATGTGTAAATAATGAACAACATGTATTCAGTAGTGAAGCTCAGCCTCTGGCTCTCCAAGTGAGTTAATAAAAAGAAGAGTAGTAACGCTGTTTAATGAAAGCTTACTATGTTCTGAGGCAGGATAGTGAGAAGCTAGGGAAATTCTTTGAGAAGAGGAATAAGAGAAACTGAGACAAAATATTTAAACAAGGCCAAACAAATTGAGCAATTTACAGCCAGCTAATGAGTCACAAGATTTTATATTCCCTAAGGACCTCTAGGGGGTCACAGACACCGCAGGGCAACATGAGAGGAACACTTACATCGTCTGAGGCCCCCAAGGAAGGCCTTCCGAATGCAGGAAACCCTGAATTGAGAAAGTAGGCCTTGTGTTATATGGGTGACAAAGAGAAGCAAGGGTCATCTGGGGTAGGGAAAATAATGAGGAGGCTCAGAGGCGGGACATATCTGGGGGATTCAGAGCATCCATCACCTAGTTCAACATGGGGAAGAGCACAGAGCCACACGAGGAGCTGGATGAGATGAGGCTGCATCTGCAGCAGGGGCTGGGACATAAGGGCATACAGAGGCCTGCGTTTTGGACTGAAAGAAATGGGAGCTCCTGATAGACTTGTCCTGTTTTCTCTCTCTTAAATTGACAGCTCCCATTATGATCCCCAACTACAGAGATGGACAATGTGTCTTCTGGACTCTGAAGCTATAAGGATCACACTGCTTTTGCACTTTTGGAAGGTTACCCTGGTAACAGGGCTTAGACATTGGGGTGGAGGAACTGGGAGTATGGCCACCGCCTCAGAGCTACTGCAATAATCCACAAGGATGACGATTTGGTCCTGAACTTAGCTATAGTGGGTAGAGATGAGGAGGAGGGACAGAGGGCAGTGACAGGCAGCAGATGGTTTAAGTGGAGGGGCACAAGAGAGCTTCCACAGCATGAATGGGTGACATGGCAGGCCTGACGGGACTGTCCTTCCAGGGCAGATGCAGAGGGTCAAGACATGTCTGAGCGTTCTTTGTCTGTGTCCTCAGGAATCTGACTTAGGAGGCTGAAGGCCCTACAGGCTGAGACTGGGATCCTGCCCAGTTGAAAGACCTAATAATAGGGCCATGCTCCCAGAAGCCGTGCCCTTGGGTTTAAGTGGTGAGTGAAGGTTTGTCACCCAGCTCACGGGCAACATATAGACCTTTGTGTCACACCATGATTGCGCTCCTACAACTGAGCACACCATGCACTCAGGATTGGATATATTTTATCCCATTTCACTGTCCTTACAAAATAAACCCAACCTTGTCTATCCCTACCTGTTTTCTCCCGGCGTTGTCGCTGGCACAGCTTAGAGACAATAAATACCAGGTCCCTTTCCAAACATGTTTTGATAAACTTTGCGCGGCCCTGAAAACAGGGCCATGCATCTTTCGGGCAGAGAATTTGGCAAGATTACCACCTCAGTCCTTGTTCATAATAACTGGCTGCTGAACTGGGCAAAAATTCCCTGTCCTGGTGTGTGACCATCCTCTGATTTCCATGTTTGCTGGTCTGTGTATGTGAGGCTGTGTGTGTCTATGCATGTGAGTGTGCGTGTGCGTGTGAATGTGTGTGGGAAGAGAATGCCACTGCCACAGGGTCAGGAGGGAAGGCACATTGTCCCCCAGACCAGTGGGCCAGGCAGAACGTCTTTCTGGGGTGTCTCTCCTAGACTCTCATTGTGGCTGACAGTACTGGACGGCAAGCAGAGGGGTGGGGTGTGTTGGAGGGGCGCCTTCACGCGGGCATAGCTCAGGATTGATGCTGTAATATGCAGCTTAGGCTGGGGATCCAGGTCAGGAGGCTCCGCAGAGGTGACCTTTAAACCTGTGATTCTAGAATGGACATGGCCTAATATTAAGATGCTTTGTGACTCCAACGAGCCAAGAAGGGGGAGCTGGAGTGGCCGTGATTAATCCTCCCCGGGAGGATCTGACCTCGATCACGAAGCAGCTTCTCCATTGTCTCATCATCCCCCAAGGCGGACAGAGAGGCATGAGCAGCACTGGCATGTCACCATCCCTCCCCCACTAGGAGAAGCCGAATAGCACCCTGCAGGTTAACCTGGGCCCACTGTGTGCTGGTCTTGTGTTCCTGGTCAGGCTGCACAGGGCAAGGGACCCAGGTCCTGTGCCAGACACAAGGCACCAGGATGTGAAACAGAGGGGACCCGTGCCCAGGGAGGTGGGACCAGAGTGTGGGAGTGATGGGGGCCTAAATACCCCTCAGAGGGCTGTCCCTGGTGGCCCCTTCATGCCCAGGGGGCTTCCAGACAGGGCATTAGGGAGAATCACAGGAAGACACGCCCATGACATTGCTCAGGGTACCCCTGTGGGCGCTCCAGGAAAGCTCTTTGGCAGCCCCGCCCTGAGCCAGCCTCTGCTTCTTCAAGGAAGGATGCTCCCTTCCTGGTCTTGTTTCCCTCCATGCTTGGCCCAGAAAGCTCAGGGTGAAAGTTGGAACTCAACACTGAGAACTCTTGAAACCCCATGAACTACACCTAGCATTCCAGCCTCTTCCTACCACGCCTTAGCTCTTTGTCCGGATCACTCAGCGTTTGAATTTCTCGTCACCAGGCTTAGTGCCTGCACTCCTGTGGGCCCCCTCAGACTGGTGTAGAATGGGGCCCAGGGGAGCAACGCGCTAGTCCCTCTGCCCTGCCCTGCCCTGCCCTGCCCTGCCAGGTGGTCCCCGGCGTCCTCATGCACAGGACTCTCGGTGTCCCCAGAGGAAACCCTCTCTCACATCCCTCCAGGGGGACACCAGAATGTAAGCGCTGGGGTCTACAGGGCTCACTGGGCTGTTCTTCCCATCCCTGTGTCCCGATCACCTAGAGGAGCCCTGAGGTCAGTGGAGAAGCTCTGGAGATTGTTACTAAATAGATGGGTGTGAAGGAGGCAATAAAGCCCATGCACACTTTGGATCAAACTGAGTCTGGTGGTCATTCTCTAAGTGCTTTCAGGCCCTTTTCGGACCAGCTCTGTGCCCCAGGCTGACCCTGGCCTGTGCTCCCCTGGCCTCTGGGTGGCTGCATCTGCTCAGCAGTAACTGGGGGACAGGAGGACAGAGGGCGGGGGCAGTGTTCCCTGTTCCCAGACAGCCCCTCACTGGGCTCAGGTGACACCACAGGCCTCCTACCCCCGGCCCCAGGGTGGGCACAGCTTCCTTCTTGCTGGCACCTGGACCCCTCCCTGGTCCCTCCCTTATCTCTGCCATGCTGGGGGATGGCCCTCGTCCTAGTGTCTGCTGCCATGCTCATGAGCTATATGGTTGGACGCGCCGGGCAGCTCTGCTTCTGCTTGTGCGTGAATGTGATTCAGGGATCGTCTCCCTGGGCACAAACCACCGGCACACCACTTTGTCTTTTATGGACTTATCAAAAATACTTATTCACGTTTGCAACAGTAGTTTTACATTTTCTTCAGATTCAAAACTACTATGAGGACCTTCTATCTTCATGGTGTGGGTGTGTGTCTAGGTGGTACCGAGGAGAGCGAGTGCGCGTGTGAAAGAGCGAGAGCGAGTGCATGTGTGTGTTTTCCACCAAGGAAAACCTGTTTTATTTTGACTGCATAAAATTTAGAAATGCTAAACAATAAGCAGTAACTTAAACAAAAAAGAGTAAGAAAAAACTATAAAGCAGGGAAAAAAATTAAGATTTCTAATCTATGAATTTAGGGATAAACCATCCTATGGTTTTTTGACTAAACTATGAATTTAGGACTAAACTAACAAAAATATTATGTAGCTTCAATAAGGTTTTGGGGTGTTGTCCTGTTCAAGTTTCTCTTCTTTGGTATTGTTTTTAAAATCAGGTACATATTAAGCACTGCCTTTGAACCTGATGTGTCTTGTTTGTAGCTTCACGGGCCAAGCAACAGTGCTAGAGCATAAGGACTTGTTATAACTGGGGCTCTTCAGCTCTCAACTGAACTGCTCTTTTAAAAACAAGGTACATTTAAAAAAAAAAATCAGGTACATATTAAGCTACCTCCATAGATTTTTGAAAATAGCCTACGGTTATGTCCTTTGTTTCAACATCTATGTCAAACTGAGATGACGGTTCAGTTAATAGTGGTCATTTAAGTCAAAATACAACACTTGTAATAAGCAGATAATTCTAAAGGGTCTCTTGAAGACTTCTGTACTCATGAGAATTACATTAATGAATCTATGTTAAAATAATATTACTGTAAAGTCATAAAGCTTTGTATTACTAAGAGCAATGGTGGCATCAATTTAGTAAGAGTGGCTTAACTAACAAAAGATCGATCAGAATTAATGGAACAGAAACACGGGCACATGTTTCTTCCTGGTTTGGGGGCTCAGGGCCCAGTTGCCGTGGAGGCTGAGTCAGGCCTGCAGGTGCGCCCGGGTTCTTGAGCTCCTGCTGCGTGACTCTGCTCCTTCCTAGGGAGCTGATGGACCAGGGGATGACCTGGCACGTCTGGGCCCCTGCGGGCTGAGGGTGGAGCAGCAGGAGCGAAAGGGCCACCTGGGACAGGCTGGAACGTGGACTTGTCCTTGGCCAGAATTTGCCTGTCGTGATCATTTTTTCTCCTAGGTGCCTTGGGCTTTCCCTCAATGCACTTGGCTGCCACCCGGGCTGCTTCAGCTCTTTCCTGATGGTATCGAATCTCCTTTATGTGGTTGGGAAGTGCTTCTTTGTAGTTCCTGATTTGTGTCTTGGGCCACCTTCCCCTACATGTTCAGAGTCTGATAGGTGGAGTTCGTGTTTCTCCAGTCGTCTAGAGATTTCTTCATTTCTAAGGAGCGCTTTAGAAGCTTCAGCTTCAGTTGTTGAATCTGTTTTCAGGTTTGAATTTTCACACTGCAAAGATGCTGTCTCGGTACGTAGACTTGTCATTTCTGCTGCAAGCTCTTCATTTATTTGCTTTTGCTCCTACAATTTTCTGGCTGTTCCCTGATTTTCCTAATCAGCACCTTGAAGGGACACATTGAGGTCAGCATCATGAGGGACACCCTTGAGATCACCTTCTGACCGATGGATGAACTGATCCCCATTTTCTCCTTCCCTCTGTCATTCATCCTGCGACTTGGCGTGAACCAAGTGACCTCTAAGGACCTCAGGCTTCGGGCTAGACTGCAGCGGGTTTCCTTCCACGGACAAGGACTGGCTGACTCTACCTTGCGGGATCCACTGCACTGGAGCCATCAAATGCTCCAGCCTTTGTTTCTCTTCCTCCTTCTTTTGGATGCTCTGCTTCCATTCCGTAACCACATCTTGGCACATTTCTGGAGTTTTGGGATAACTAGCATGTTTGTTCAAATCATCTGGTATATTCTTCCAAAGTTGTTCTCCATCATTTCTCAGTACTTTGGAGATGGGCTTCACATCAGCCACTTGGGAACCTTTAGAAGGCCTGCTCTCGCATACTGTTTTCACTAAATCGACCAGGTCCTAAAGTGACAACATCCTGCTCAAGTGTCTATTCAATGCTTTCCTGAGCAATGTGCTCAGGTTAGAGTACAGGGTCTCTAACCTGAGAGGACTGGCTTCCACTCTGGTTGGCTTGAGGGCATCCTTGGCTTCTGACATTGGTCCAATACTCTCACTACATCCTGCACAGACTCCATTGAGGGCAGGACGCCATTTGCCCAGTGTTTCCCACTTCTTGAAGTGTGTTCTCTCTTTGTTATTGAAGACACCACCACCAGAGAGCCCACCAGGATCACCCAGGGAAACAGGGAGAGCTGGGATGTGTCTCAAGCCCTTAGAAATCAGCAGCAGCAGAACCACACACAGGTGCTCCAGGATCAGTGGGAAGGTGGATGCGGTGGCGGTGGCGGGCACCAGGACTTCCATGGCTGACCAGGCTCGGAGCTCTGCCACTGACTGCCAGTGTCCTGAGGGCACAAACACCCACTCAGAACCCTGTGGAGTGTTCCGTCTCTATGGTAAACAGCTGCCTAGCAACCAGCGCTGATAGGATGGGCTGAAGGAAGGGAGGCCAGTAGGTCTAGGAAACAGTCCCTCACTTTGCTCTGAAACAGGAAATGATGGCATTCTACAGGCCCTGGGGCTGGAGGAGAGTGCCGATGGCAGCCGGGAGATTGGTCGCTCTAGGCCCAGCTGGCCCCACAGCAGACCTAGGGAGTCAAAGCTGGGCCAGGCCACGTCCCTTGTGCACAAGAACCAGTCAAAGCCTTGGCCAGTGTGGTTCAGTTGGTTGGGTGGCATCCCATGAACCAAGCATCTCAGGATCACTTCCAGGTCAGGGCACGTGTCTGAGTCGTGGGTTCCATCCCCGGTCAGGGAGCATACAGAAGGGAACCAATCAATGTTCCTTTCTCACATCCATTTTTTTCTCTCTCTCCTCTCTCTTTCTCCCTCCCTTCTCTTCTCCCTACTGCTGTCCCCACAGCTAGTAACTAAGGAGCCTGGATTCCAATCCTGCCAGCTCAGAAGTCAGGACTGAGAGACTCAAAATCACAGAGTTTGTGGAGCCCACGTGTGTTGCTCAAAGTTTCCTTGAAGGGTGTGACTCTGCTCCTGGGTGAGACAGTGACCCAGGCTCCTCCCCTAGTGTGACCCTGCTCTCAGCAGCCCACACCCCCAAGGTTGCCCCACATAGGGTCTCTGGTCCACAGAAGTATCCTTACAAGAGACCTCTGGGAGCAGCATGTCCTTCCTTTGGCTCCATTTGCCACCTTTTATGTCATTAAACAATATCTCGTTCTCCAAGCATCTCTGTGGCAGGCTCGGGTCATGGCCTTCTAGTCTGTCCCCTGGGACTCTGTCACCTGGGACTCTGCCATGACAGGCTGTTGCCATCTTTTCACCTGAGAGGAAAAGAGACAGCGCTCTGCTGATGCCCATTTGCGGTCCTGAGGGTGCCAGGGCTCAGGCTGCAGCAGACAAAGAGTGGGTGTGGGGGACAGAGGTCCCTCCTAGGGGAAGTCAGGTCCCTTTCAGGATAGCAGGAGCCAACTCTGAAACCTCATGATGTTGATTTTTAAAAAGGAAACAAACTGAATTGAAGAAATCATAATAACTCCTAAATAACTAGGCAGCCCTGGAAAGTGGGAAATAAAGTAAAAACTACTGTGCCATAAAGTTGTTGAGTGAAATAGCCTGGTACAAGACAGTGTAATAGAGAATTTCAGGAAATGTTCTGCAAGTCAACGGTGCTTAAAGCTATTGGGAATAGAGCCCTGTCAGTCCCGTGAAAGCAATCAACGTTAGTAGGCACTCGCTTCATACACATGCAGCTAGATGCCCCGTTTAGATAGAGGCCACCCCAAACATCCATTTTGGCCCCTCTCTTGGTAGACAGAAGCCTGCCACAGGAACTGCTTTGTGCTGCTCCCCATGTAGGGACCGCCTAGAGTCCCACCAAGATCGTAGAGCTTTAGAGCGCAGGTTCAGCCATGGTACCTGCAACGCAATCGCATTACGGGTCTAAAGGCATTAATGGTGCCATGATATTAACAGGGGCTGCCGTCCAGTAAATCTACTACAGTGCTGAGCAACGGAATCCACAAACATCAGCCTAACCGTAGTTTTCCTCCAAACACTGCAAAGATCTATCAGGATTCTCCTCTCCATCTGCCTGGAGGCAGGGTCCACGATTCTTCTGTACTTTGCATGAAATTCTGGCCACCATATCCTGAGCGACAGTTAGTGCGTAGCCCTACCCGCCACCCCTTGCTTGATGTAACGCCAGCCTTGGGGTGACACTGTACCTGCCACATGTGCCCAACTCTGACTGCACTGGAGTGGGGGCAGGGATGGCACGTGGCAGGGAAACTATAGGGGCTATTGCCAACCTGACGTCCCTAATGTCCTCACTTGGAGATGCACACACACACCTCCCGCTGAAATTTCAGGAGACACTGAGTGTAGAATGAATCACATAACTCGTCCACTGAACGGGAAGATGCGGGAGGGAGGAAGGCATTGTTGTAGTCGTGCCAGGACAACGGACAGAGGGAGAACAGACGGCATCCTCCCTGTTTGACAAAGGCCGTCGCTGCCCACCAGCAGGGGAGGCTACGAGATCAGAGGACACAGAAGGAAGGGTCAGGCCAGAAATATTTCTAAGGAGTCCGGTGGGTCCTGCTTTTGTGTGGTGACGAGGGTCAGCCTGGCAGCACCCCTGTGGGGAATGTGATGGGGGAAGGAAAGAAATTGTACCTCCTTCCCACTGTCTATAGTGTCCTCAGGGGTGACCACAGGGCCACTTGTATTCCCACTAACAAGAGATCAGGACCAGTGACTGGTCACCGCCAGCTTGTCATTTCTGTGTGGCCCAGAGTTTTAGTGGCCTGGGATGAAGGGGATCATTTCTGCCACTGCAGGCTGGCCAGTCCCTCCACACACCCCGCACCCCCAAGCTTCTCTGTCCCCAGAGCTAAATCAGACCACCAGACTTCACCGTCTCCATGCTCCATCTAGAAACTTCTCCAACACTACCTCTCCCACACTCCCACCTACGACAAAACAACAACATTGGTTTATACTCAAAGGAAGTGGGAAACAGTAGAAACACAAGCGATGAAGGTGACATGCCACCCAGTGGGACCAGTGAAGCCTTAAAGGGCAATCTCAGCCAAAACGATGCCTGGATCGAGAGTGCAGTGAACTGTATCTCTGGCAAAGTCTGGCTTCTTAATTTAAATATAGTTTATTGATTATGCCATTACACTTGTCCCGATTTCCCCCTTTGCCCTCTCCACGCAGCACCTCCATTCCCTCCTTCAGTCTCCCCCCTCCCTTGGTCCATGCCCATGGGTCGTGCATGTCAGCCCTTTGACTACTCCATTTCCTGTACTGTTCTTAGCTTCCCCCTGTCTGTTCTGCGCCTACCAATTCATGCTTCTTAATTGCTGCACCTTTTCCCCCTTCCCCCTCCCAACTGATAACCCTCAAATGATCTCCATGATTCTGTTCCTGTTCTGCTTGTTTGCTTAGTTTATTTTTTAGATTCAATGGTTGATAGTTGTGAACTTGTTGCCATTTTAATGTTCATAGTTACGATCTTCCTTTTCTCAAATAAGCCCCTGTAACATTTCCCGTAATGACGACTTGGTGATGATGAACTCCTTCAGCTTTACCTTGTCTGGGAAACACTTTATGTGCCCTTTGATTCTAAATGATAGCTTTGCTGGATAGAGTCATCTAGGTTGTGGGTCCTAACTTTTCATTACTTTGGATACTTCTTGCAAGTCCCTTCCATCCTGCAAAGTTTCTTTTGAGAAATAAGCTGACAGTCTGTTGAGAACTCCTTTAGAGTTAACTATCTGCTTTTTTTTTTTGCCTCCTTTATGACTCTTTTTATCTTTATCCTTTGGCATTTTGATTATGATGTGTCTTGGTGTGGTCTTCCTTGCACTCATCTAGTCCGGGACTCTCTGCGCTACCTGGGCTTGCATGTCTATTTCCTTCACCAAGTTAAGGAAGCTTTCTTTATTTTTTCAAATAAATTTTCAATTTCTTGCCCTTTCTCTTCTCCTTCTAGCACCCCTATGATTCAAATGTTGGTACGCTTGAAGTTGTCCCAGAGGCTCCTTATCCTATCCTTGTGTTTTGGGATTCTTTTTTGTTCTTCTTGTTCTGGTTGAATATTTTCTCCTTCGTCATGTCCCAAATCACTGATTTAATTCTCAGCTTCATCCACTCCACTGTTGATTTCCTGTAACTTTTTCTTTATTTCACTTGGTGTAACCTTCACTTCTGCCTGGGTCTTTTTCATGCTACTGAAGAACCCAAAGAGTTCCTTGAGCATCCTAATAACTAGTGTTTTGAACTCTGCATCTGACAGATTGCTCATGCCCATTTTGTTCATTTTTTTTTTTCCTGGAGTTTTGTTCTGTTCTTTCACCGGGGCTGTGTTTCTTTGTCTCCTCATTGTGGCAGCCTCCCTGTGTTTGATTCAATGTATTACACATAGCTGCTTTGATCCCCTGCCTTAGTAGCATGGCATATTGTAGGAAAACGTACCCCTAAGTTGATTGGGGCAGGAGCCTTAGGTCATTGCCAGGGCAGGACTACCCATGTGAACCAGGTTGAAGGAGTCTCGGGTATGGTGTTGCCCCTCTATGGCCTGTGTGAGGGAGGGCTCAGGAAAGGGACAGTTGCCACTGCCTGGCCTCCGGAGTTCTGTCCAGAAGAAAGCTATCCCCCCACACTCACCCTGATGCCAGGCACTTCAGTTTCTCCCCCTATACCACTGGTACCCTTCCAGCTGCTGCCCCGTGCTGGCCGCAGAGTTAGCGAGTCTGTGTAAGTCCTAAGTCTGCTGCAGGCCCTTTAAGAGAAGATGCCTGAGAATCCTGAGTTTCCTCCATAGCCCCAACTCCCCTGGTTTTTTACAGCCTGAAGTTATTATGGAGGCTTATGTTCCTGGCACTGGAACCCTGGACTGGGTAGTCTGGTGTGGGGCTAGGATCCCTCACTCCTGAGGTATCTCTCTAGATTTTTATCCACCTCACGTGGGTGTGGGACCCCCTATGTCAGGTCTGCTTGTCTCCACACCTCCTACCTGTCTAGGTGAATGTGAATTCTTTAATTTCCTTGGTTGTCGGTTTTCCATACAGCTTGGTTTTTCTGACAATTCTGGGTGATGGTTGTTTTGTAGTTTAGTTGTAATTTTTGCTGAGGTTCTGCTGGGAGGCAAGCCATGTTTACCTATGACTCCATCTTGACCAGAAGACCTTGCATTTCTGGTGAAGTTCTGCTTAATTGAAGGCTTCTGTGTTTCTCCCTTGATAAAAGTCCCTGGAAGACTTGTGCTGGTTAGAAAGCCATGCAAAGTGGACATAATGGTGCTTTACCTGCTTGCTCTCAATGAGGGGCTCCCTCCAGGGTCAGCATTTGGGGCCTCAAGTTTCATTGCTTAGTATTGCAGATACAGACAGAAAAGGGTCAGAGGGCATTACAGCTGAAAAAAGAACTTAGAGTCAATCAATGCTAACTGGCATTTATGGAGCAGTAAATTGAGGCCAGGCTCTGTTCTAAACACCTTATAAATATTCATTCACTTCTTGCTCAGCACCCTGTGCTCACACACCATAATTATCTCAACTGACAGAAATGTTAGTGACAGGACCAGGAACACACAGTTGATAAGGGCATCACACCCAGTAGGTCTGGCTCCAAAGCCGCTGCCTGTGCCCAAGGTCACAGCGCAAGGAGTTCAAGTGCATTGCCCTCCCCCGAGCATGCAAGTGATCAGAGACACTCAAGATTCGTGGTCTCGCCACCCACAACCTTACCACCCTCCCGCCAAAGCATAATATTCTCTATTTCTTTCCTTTTCTTCTGGAGCAAATGTACAGAATAGGGTTAGATTCCAGCTCAGGCCATCTGCGTTGATGTCTTCTGTCACAACCTCAAAGGATATTTTCTTTTCCTTTATGGAATCCCTAATATCAGTTCACTAGACTGTTCTGCACCTTTTTCTCCCGAAAATAAAACTTAGGGATACATGCCACATTTTCTCAGGGTTTCCTGTGTGACAGGAACGCAGTCCTGAAAAGGATGGTATCTGCCGAACACCTGGGCTGTTGTGTTCTCCCAGCTATTCTTAGAGGGCAGCAGATCTCTTTAATTCTGAAGTTTCTGCTCTTAACCACAGCAACAGAAATAGATTTTTACCCTGTAAATCTAGAGAACAGAACTAGAACATATGAGTAGAAGAAACATTGAGCAAAAGCATCTCTGTAAAAGATACTAGTAAAGAGGAAAGTGTCAAGATCAATCTAAGGCAATTACTTAATTTTTGGGGCTCCTTTTCCCTTAATTGGAAAACACCCTTCCTACCCTCAAGAGAGTTAGATTATAAAGTTCCATATTGCTGTCTCACTAGCGAGGTACTAAAATGGTTCCTTCTCACCCAGTCAAACCCGTTTCTGTAGGTTTCTCTCAGGCAGGCTCCAGCTGAGTGTTGTCACCCAGAAGGGTGACACTTCTGCACTTCTTGCTCAGACGTGGACACCCTGCAGATAACCTTGTGCATAACAGCTTGTCTTCCCAGGGCCGAGTTTCTAGGATGCGGGTGGGGTTCTAAGGGAGAAGGGCATTAGCCTCACATGCATCCGGGAATGCTGAGCTACACAATTCACAACCGTTTTCTTATTTAGAACATCTCAGAAACTTTAACATGCTATAGTGCACCATGAAACACCATGAGGTATTATATAACGTTTCTTAAACACTGTGAGCTGTTTTTTCAGGAACTGCTTCTTCAGGAAGGACCTCATCAGTGATGGCCAGTGACACACCCTGGGAAATGCTCCATGCTGGGAAGGTTTATGAAACTAATAGTTGGAGTGGAAGAGTATTAGGTGAGCCCTCACTTCCTCAGCAGGCTCTCAACTTCACCAGCATGCTGCTGAGAGCTCCTAGTTCCTTTCTAGGCAAGGAGATGTTTATCTCATTTAAAGCTTCTCTCTCTCTGCTAATAGTTCATGTTTCTTGTTTTTTATTTTTTTGAAGCAACTTAGAAAGCCCACCTGCACAGGCAGTGTTTGGTGGTAGATACTCGGAACTTCACCCCATCTCTTTGAGGAGAGTCCATGCTTCCCAGTCCCTGAACCTGGCAGCCTGAGGTGTTCTGTGCAACTGAGCCTCTGTTTTGCTTGTTGGTGAAGAGGGTATTTCTGACAGAAACCTCTGAATGTCTCTGGGTTACTAAACTAGAAAACCTCCCTCTAATGTGAATAATTCACCCTGAAAGGTCGTCACCTTTGCATTGAAGGGACTTTGTGAACTCTCAGGAGAAAGAATAAATCCAGTGGGGCTGGACAGAGAAAATAGAGGCTTCTTGGGGACCCAGATAATATGTGCCCCATACCAGGCAGACCTTAGACTCAAAGGGGTCATACAGGGGGAGCCAAATGAAGGACTGTGAGTAAGATGGTTCCAGAGCAGCAGGAAGAGACACTGAATGGCTTTACTAGTACCTGTGCCTGTGCCTGTCCCTGCATAGGTTGGGGGCTGGTCTGGTGGCTGCTGCTGTGATCTCACAGATCACCAGGGTTGATCAGAGGAGGCTCTGTCTGCACTGGACCCTCTAACACAGGGTATGGGGTTAAAACAGTGCTCAAGGGCACTTCACAAGAATGATCAGACCACACTGTCCAACAGCACTTTATGCAATGCTAGAAGCCCTGCACCACCCAGTATGGCAGTCACTGGACACATGGGGCTAGTGAGCACTTGAGATGTGACTGGTGTGACTAAAAACAGCATGGTCTAGAGCCATGCTGCTGTTGCGATGCTACATAAGTACTTAGAAAGTTGGCCCCAGATGTAGTGAATTCTCCAAACTATCTTGATTTCCAACAAGGGACAATACCTCAACCCTGGGTGGGGCACCCGCATATTTGTGAGGACATTGTTGACTTGTCACAATGCTTCGGGGATACTACTAGCATTTACTGGGCAAGAGCCAGGTTAGCGAAATGAGCTGCAATGAATCAGGTCTCTACAAAGAATAGCCCTGACCAAATACTACCACTACCCCCACCCCTACCAGGCAGCCCAGGAACGAGCCTCAGCAGAGACCAGGTCAGTCTGTATCCATAACATAATCTTATGTTATGGCTTGGAGCTAGTACAGTAAAAACAGGTAAGTATAAGCAAGTGTTTGAGTAAAGAGTACTTCTGTGCATGTGCACACAGCATATGTGTATGATTCAGACACCATAGCTGCAAGTTTTCATCTGATTGGTTAGTATAAACTCCATTCACCCATCCTGTAGTTTTGTTTGCAGTCCCTATCAAGAATAACTTTGCAGTTGGTCTCTGTAAAGAAACCCCTGGTCTAAATCACACACCCAGGCTTCCTCTGACCAGCAGTACATTGCTCTGAAAGATCTTAAGTGCTCCACAGTGCCACCTGATGGCTCCAAAAATTCTGACACCGGAGCCCTGAGGAAGCTGACTCTCCTTGATAAACCTAAATCATTATGCCAAATAAACAGAGGAAAGGAATAAACAAATAAAGATCTTTACACTCCAAAAATGTTTCCTGGTGAAGAACTGCATGAAGTGGGTATTCAGAGCTCTGTTACCAGGTGAGACTTGGGGACGGTCTCAGGAGGGTTAACCCTGTGGCCAGTGCTTCCCCGAAGGGCACTCCTAGTCTCCAGCTGGCCTGGGCACAGCCCAAGGCACAGCCCAAGGCACAGCCCAAGGCACAGCCCAACTTGGTTCCACCGGTTTCCTGTATCCCCACTGGCCTGGTGGCTTATCTGGCCTTTGTTCTGTGGCCTTCACTCTGCTTTTCCATCCATAATCCAAGTTCCTTATCTCTTACCCACGGTGGCCCCTTTGAGATGGACTTGCTATGTGCTCTCCCTGCCTTGCTTTCCTTCTCATCTGTAAAGTGAGTGGATTATGGTCCAGGGTGGGTTATTAGACAATGGGTGAGCACAGGACCAGGTGCAGGGCAGGGCTGGCTGGGAGGACATCTCTAGAGGGCCAAATGCATGTACTTCAGAAAGCAGAGTAGAAACAAAACATGAACTAGGAAACCCATGACCACAGACAAGCTAAGATCACAGCTGCTGAGGGAGGTGCTCGAGGATCTGTCCATAAACGCAGTCTAATTTTCAGCACTTTCTTCTGCATTTCTAACTGATCTAGGGCTTTGCTACTAGAGACTGACAGAAGTCTCGGTTTTTTGAAACCGTCTCCTCTCCACGGTTATATTTTCCCTTTACCCTAAGGGTGCCTCTTAGTTTAATAATTCAGGAAGCTGGATTATGAGAAGGGATCAGTATTAGCGTAAGAAATGCTATTTGTGTTACTTACTCTGCAACAAAGAGCCTGGAAGGCACTGACCAACTCCTGGCTAGGACTGTGAGTACCTGGGCTATAAGGATCATCACCTTGTGATGAACCCCAGGCCCATGGAGAACTCCTCCAGGATGGAAGAATATGGAGGCTGGGGGTAAAATGGACTCCCTGGTGCAAATCTAAATGTCAAACATGCATGCAGGAGGGGGAGTTTACACCTAACCCAAAGCCCCATCTTGCCAGCTGCTCTGACTTTTGGCAGGAAACCGTTATAGTTACACAGGGCACCTTCCGAGGGGCCCGTATATGGGGCCATCTTGCATTCCTTAAGAATTATATCTTTGTGTTTTCTAAGCAAAGTCTGTTGGGATGATGGAGGGTGTGCCTGGGGCTTGGAGTCTCGGCTCCTATGGGGCCCCTTCTTCCCCATCTCCCCAGGTCAGGTTTTGGGCAACCACTCCCCAGGCTGCCCTCCAACTTGCTGCTGCCCTCTGCTCCAGTGGCCTGGGCATGGGGAGGGTCACCATCAGGCATGCAACCTTGTGCCACATTGCACTGCAGGACCAAAGCCCCCAAGAGGGTCTGCTGCCAAAGGACTGACATTGAATAGCAAATGTAAAACACTATGACCAGCAGAGACAGAGAGGAGCCAGACTTTTGTCTGATTTTAAGCAAAAGCCCCTGCATTTTTATTTTGTATTAACTCCCAAAATAATATAGGCAGTCCTAGCTGGAGAGTACCTCCAAATTCCAGACTCAGGGCTGGTGGGAGCTGCTTATGAGTTGTAAGGACTGGGATGGGATCTCAGCCAGCTGCACAGAAGCCGTGGCATAGGACACAGAACTTGACCCAAGCGGTTTGTGTGAAGGTAGCTGTAGGACAGTCAAGCATATGAAGTAGAAACATTCTGGGACTGAGGTAGCTGTTGAAATGTCAGAAAACCCAACTCAGTTACAAAACCACCCTCAAATCCAGGAATGTATCAAGACATGTATTGCTAATTCTACAATGTTCTCAGCATCATAGTTTAACTGTAAGTTCACTTAGCATGAGTGGAACATCCTGCTCGGTGACATTTAATAAAGCATCCTTAATTTTCAAAAATCATCTTCAGCATGGGCTAGGTGGCTCAGTTAGTTGGAGCATCATCCATACACCAAAAGGTTGTGAGTTCAATCCCTGGTCAGGACACATACCTAGGCTGCCAGTTTGATCCCTGGTAGGAGTGCATAAGGGAGGCAGTCTATTGATGTTTCTTTCTTCTTTCCCTTCTCTCAAAAATCAATAAAAAACATGTGCTTGGCTGATGATTTAAAAAAAAGCATACTCAATCAAATCCCAGGTAGCATTTGCTAAAACCAGTAGTAAGAAGGAGAGCAGCAGGAGAGATGAAAATGACTTCAATTTTGAACAGAAATCTGAAAGGGGAATGTTACATGTTGTCTATGCAATAAGGTACTGCAGTGTTGATTGTCCTCACCATCAAGGTCCTCAGTGCAAAGAAAGTAAGCTGCAGAGCACTCTACTTCCTGAACTGGGAAGCCCAAATTCTAGAAAGGGCTTAAAAAATGCTGTAAGTGCAAAGGAAAGTCAAATTTTCTGTGTACAAGTTCTATTATTGAATGGGGCAGTTCAAACCAACTTGGCTTCAGGTTTTTCTCTCCCAGTCACCACCCCTCCAATGTATCTCACCCCTGTGAAATCACAGTCGAATCACATCTTAGCTTCAGCAATAAAACAACTTTTTCATTTGGCTTTGATCCCAGGAAAACTTGGAATCCAGGTATCACCCAAGATGACCTTGCTGGGCCCTGGGAGGGAAGTGGCTGAATGCATTTCTATGTGCTCACTTTTATGTCAGAGCACATACTTAAACCCTGAATGTGCCCTGGCCTAATGTCTAGTAGGGGATGTTCAGTCCCTCCAAGGCAAGCGTGGAGGGCAGGGGAAAAAAGAATTCTGTAAGTTAAAGAACATTTCCACAACCATAGAAACATTACATGTGGTTTGAAAACTGTTAACAGAAACTAAGAGTGCCAAAGAGCACAACTAGAGACCAGCCAATTTTAATAAAAACAGACTAACATTTGTTGAGTACTTTTGTTCATGTATTTCATATTCAATGCCTCCTAGGAGACAAGCACTGTTTCAGGAGATTTACTGGTGAGGATCAAGGTTCTCCTCTCTTGGAGGTCACGTTTTAACTTAATGGAGTTCACATTTTATGCACATTTAGAGAAGTCTGAGCCAGATCTCTGTTTTTGACAATGGATTGTTCACAATCCTACTTAAAAATTAATTAAAAGCTCAAACTCCATTTTGGCCTGCTGAAGTTACTGTTCTTTTCAAATGAATTACAGAAAATCAAGAAATGAGTTAAGTGACATTTCCCATTAAGTATGTTAACACTGAAAGCATTCAGAGTAAATTAATTCCTCTAGGTGAATAACACCAGAAAATGGAAATAACAAACAACACCTGAAATAACAAACAAAAAAAGAACTTAACATGATGATACATGTGAAATCACTATGCATGTTTGTAACAGGGCAACAGGTGACAGCTTTAGGACTTGAACTTATTTTCCATTAAAATCCTATAATGAGTGTTAGGGAAAGTTACCAAAACAACATAATTGACCACAAGTACTTTAAAGCCCAAGTAGATTTGGTAGTCACTGAGGTGGCAGACTCTCCTCTCCTTGTAGGCCTGTGGGAGACTGAAGGTTCCAGCCTCTTTGCAATTAGGTGAGTAGAAGGCAAGTGTGTCACTTTTGTAATGGACTGTTTATTGCTGGCAGGATACTCCAGGGTCCCCTTTTCCTGCCCTAAGAGTGGGACACATGGAGCAGAGCCCTCAGCTGACCTGTGATGCACACAGACGTGAATAAAAATAAACCTCTGTTTTAAATCACTGAGGTTCTGGAGTTGGTTGTCACTACAGCATAATCCAACTCTTTCTGACTAATTCACTTTTTAGGGAGTCATGGCTTTCTTATAATCCAGATTACATTATCTTTAGCAGTTCTTCCATTTTTATCAAAATAACATCTAATGCATTATGAGTTTATCAATATAAGGACTATTGAATCATGGCCTAAAGTCCATGAAATATGAGAAGTTGCAGAAACCAAATATAATACTTGAAATCAAGTAGAAAAATAAATGATCTTCAAACTAGTCATACGTGCAGAAATATGTCTATCCAAATCAGGCTAAAAAGTTGAAAGAGGTTATTTAAAAAAAGCAAACAACAAAACCCTCAAAACTGCACAGGATAAAGTTCTTAAAATGCCTGAAAGATATGTGGTCCATTGTTTGACCCCAAAGCCTGAGCTGTAAGGTACAGGCTTGCTGTCCTCCACTGACACAGGACAAGAACCAAAGAAAAGGCCCAAGTTTGTTCATATGTGGCACATGAAGAATCATCCTACAACTACTGAATATTTAGCAAAGTCTGCATCTTAGTCTCTGAACTCTAACTGTATTGTAGTCGTCAAAGTATTTCTGGCCTACCCAAGATGGCAAATTTATTCCCCTTACCTGGGTAAGTCAGGTGATCCATCCTTGGTAGATGTAGAGATAAGTATTTCATACTGACAAAGTCAACACCATGGTGATCACACTTTCTGTTAGGCTAGAAATAAATTTTGTAATTAAAGTGATAGTCTGATATGTTTGTATTTAAGGTTCTTGAAACATTCAACATAATCTGACATATTAACCTTCTTATTTTCATTTTAAATATTTAATTGTGACTAATTTGAGAATTTGAGTTCACAAACAGTACTTGAAAATCTGGACACTTCATTTACGGTATGTAGTTTAATTTATTAGCTTTACAAGTTAGTTAAGTGTTTGCAAAGATTTTGAATGTTTTAGGACTGCCCTAATTAGGCCCCTTGAAACTTTTGGGGAATCAGATACTGAAAAAAATTGCAAATATAATTTAAAATGTTTAAGCCTTAAACTCTAAGGAAATTTAGTTAGCATAGTTTGTAAGGTGTAGCTAATTATTTAGGGAAACTTTATTTAGTGCCTTTGAATGTTACTTTAAAGCCCTATAAGTTCCTCCTAGGCACAAAGTTCTCTTGGCCATTAAAAAAATTTTTTTAAAAAGAATCTTAAATAGAAGAAATGTGCTCTCCTTTTCAAAATTATTTGCTTCAGTCCTTTTTTCTTTCAATACATTTTTAATGTCCTTAAATTTAATGGCAAATTAAAGTCAATACTGAGCCTTTTATTGGTATAGCCTAATAAAACAATGGGAGGGGGTAGAGGTAGATGGGTTTGTTTGTAATTCCTAGCTGTCTCATCTCAATGCTACAGAATACCAGGAAGAACATGGAGCGCACTCAGAACACTCCAAAGTGTCCTGAAAGAAATGCAAAATTGCATTATGTCCGAGAGCCATTCCTTCCCCTACTTTAACCTCTACGTGATCCTCCAACTTCTAAAAGTCCAGCTTTAAATCATGTTAACTCCCATTCTATGCAAAACATGGACATTATATAGCAGGCATTAAAAAATATGATTAATTATAAGTAAATCCACAGGTAATTAAGGTGCTAAGTATGCTTAAATGCAGAACAATGCCATATCACATTAGTTTCCTTAGCCTTCTAAACATGTATTTTTACCTTACTTAATCTCAATGAAAGAATTACTTCTTTCAGAAGATGTAGTAAAGGCATCCATCTCACCAAGTAGCAGATAGTGCAGGATTATAGTAACTGGATAATCTGTGTCTTAAAACGCCCAAATAGTTTAAAGTAATTCCCAAAGGTACTTAACTTTAACTCCCACAAGGCAGAATATACAACTTCATAGACAAATATTGTTTTGTAAAATATAGTTGGAATCATATAAATGAGACTGTGTCCTTGAAAAAAAGGAAATAAACAAGCAAAGCAAAATGAACAATAAGAAATATTCATATTTATATAGATTCAATTTTATTTTCATAATTATCCCACAGAACCAATAATCTGCATTTCCATAACAACACATATAATATTCTACTCATCAAAGAGCTGGAAAAAGTAGGAATAAAGCACAAATACCATACTCTGCATATATACAAATAAATTTAATATATTAAATATATTTTGTAGGCTGACTGTACTTACAGTATAATAGAACATTGAATATTAGATTCTGAGCATATTCATGCAGACTTCCACTTTGGTGAAAGTAATGACAATGTTTCCTTTTGTAAACACAAGTTTTCCACTCTGACTATTCTCTGAAAATAAAGACTTGTAGGTGGAAAAATTCAATGCATAAATGTGGAACCAATGCTTTTTACCCAACACCATGCTGAATAACCCTGGCATCCACAAGTCCATCTATTAGTTCTTAAATGTGAGCAGGGAGGGTGGCAAGAGGGTGCACTTGTACAACTTTTATGTTGTTGAAGACTCACTTGCATTGCTGCTACAGAATGCACTGAATCATTTCTTGTTTTTGTCTAATATGTAAGAAAAGAGTGAAAGTTAAAAAAAAAATTTCCAAGGCTGCAATGGATAATATGATCTGTAAACAAATAGTGTAAATTATCTCGTAAGTGCTGCTAGGTCTGTTTAACCAGACTGTTAATTAGCTCAAATGAGCATTAATATAAGACTCTGGAAGTTTCTCCCTAGATCTAAAGGGTACAACAGCAATGATAGTATCTTTGAAATATTAATATGTCATTAAATACAACTGCCTAAATACAGCTTTAGTAAGACTGTAAAAGTTAATCTCCAAACAATTACTGAAATGTAGCTGCTACCCACTAAATTATGCAAGCAATTTAAGGAATTAAAACATCAAATTTATTACTGCTTGAATCAGACCTCCTATAAAAATTTTTATCGTAACATCCACCCACCCCAAGCACACAAATGAGAATGTTACGCTGTCTAAGCTCTCCAACAGAACCATCTGTGACTAAAGCCACTTGTGATGATCCCCCTTAGTGTTTTCAGGAAGTCTAGCAAAGGTGAGCACACTCAGCTTGCAACAGGTAGGGCTCTATGAGGAGAGGGACAGGGCGCAAACAGGACACTGCTCTAGGCTGCATCTGCCTGCAGAATGCACACTGCTGGTGTTTATAGCCTCTTTCAAATTAATAGATTAGGAGATAAATCTAAGCCACACAGGGTGAAAAAGGACTGCTTCAAAATAACCTTTTAGGTAATACCTATAAAGAATCAAAATATTGGCAGCACAGTACTTTAAGTGTAAATACTTCAAAACAATTCTCTCATTTCAGCTAAAATTTGGTGGTATACAGCATTTCCCGTGACATGTGACTGGCCTGTTATAACTCTAAATGAATCAAATTATTTTGGAGGGAAAAAAGGGTATATATAAATTGATGGAAGCATTACCTCTTTGTTAGAATGCATAAAAAGCCCCACAATAGTTCCCGCTTAGTCAACAGCCATGTGGGTTTGGAGACAGTCACTATGTGGGTGTTGTGGGGGGGAGGTGTGAGAGAGAGAGAGAGGGAAATACCCATATTTGAGAGAACTGAAGACATTTACAGAATCACTTCCATATGCTACCTTCATATGCATCTTTTATTGGGCTAAATAATATTGTAAAGATCAAAATAGCTTCCTATCCCCAATCTTGCCTCTGAAAAAATTTAATAATTTAAATGTAGCTGATATTATGGGGAATAAATTTCCTCTTCAAAACGTAACAAATGTTTACAATATTATTTTGTTTAACTAGTAAGCCTTTAATTTTAGCAGCAATTATCAAATAAAATGCAAATAAAATCCTCAAACAAAAAATTACAGGAAAAAGAATATGTCTATGTCCCTTTTCCTTGGAACGTAATTTGTCTAGAATTTGGCTTGCAAACTTCAAAATCAATTGTATTAAAATGTGACAGTACTTTTTTTTGTTAATTCCTTCTGATGTCTTTGGAAAGAAAAAGATGTTTCACAAGTAGTGGGTACAATGGGTAATTTGGGGAAATGATAACTAAAAAATTAGTCTTTATTAGCATTCAAAGCCATGAGTGCAATGAAGTCTGGATACCCTTTAGACAAGTTCCAAGTCCATGAATGGCATGTCAGGATTTTCCCCTTTCTGTAAAGCCTAGCATAGCCCTGCCGCATATTCATCTTCGTCTTCCTCAGCAGCGGCGGCAGTAGTGCCTTCAGGCTTGGTCTGTGGTGTTGCTGCTGCTTTCTTCTTGATTCCCCCTCCTGGAACCACCAAACTCAGGCCCAGCTTAGCATACTGTCAAACAAAACATGTTCTCAAAAGCTGGATAACTACAATCTCTGTATGTAATACCTCAACAAAAGGCAGATCCTACCTCTCTACCTCATGACAACTAATACTAGTTATGGAAAAACACCCACAACAAAACTCAACATTGCTCTGCATTCAATAGCCCATGAGCATAATGTGACAGGTACACAAGTAGCAAAAATGTCAAATTATAGGCCACACTTAGGAACCTGAGATAATCGGAACATAATAAGTTAAGTAACACTTATAGTTCCTATAAAATAAAGATCTGCTGAGTGAATGAAGACTGTAAGCTACAGACAATTTCTTAAAAAATACATAGAAATTTACAAAATCCTAAGAATTTATCAAGGCAAAAAATGGTTCCTCTATATACATTGTGATTTAAAAAAAAAATTAAGATCTTAAACTAATCTGATGCCATAAGACTAAAGTTGCAAGACCAAATCAAATAAATTTGTGCTCACAAACCTACTGAAAAGTGAAATCTGAAAGAAGAGAAACCCACTGTTGCAGCCCACTTTCTGTATATGGCAGAGCGTGAGGCTGTTTTGTGAGCACAGACTAATCTACTCTTCACAACAGGCTGGCAAGACAGTAACCATTTCTCCAGATGAGTTAACTGAGGCTTAGAAGCAATTAGTTAATAACCTGCATCACACAGTTAGCTGTCACAGAAGTGGAATTCCAACAAGTCTATTGAACTACAATGGCCACTACATGATGGGTCTGTTTCAGACAGTGAGAATAATAGAAACTTAATAAACTAAGCAACATATAGAGGTCAGAAAGTGAAAGAAACTAGAAAAATGGGGCTAAATTAAAAAATACACATATGGCCCTGGCTGGTATGGAGCAGTGGACTGAGCACCAGCCTGTCAACCAACAGGGCACTGGTATGATTCCCAGTCAGGGCGCATGCCTGTGTCGTGGGCCAGGTCCCCAGTAGGGAGTGCATGAGAAGCAACCACGCATTGATGTTTCTCTCCCTTTCTCCCTCTCTTCCCCTCTGTCTATAAATAAATAAATAAATAATCTTTAAGAACATTTAAAAATACACATATGGTCCACACAGATGAATAAGTAACTGGCTGTAAACCTACATGGTTGACATTCAAACAACCTAAACCTATAATAAAATTCAGTGCAAAATGCTAACGTCCTTTCAGAGAAATATCTTGAGATCAAAACCAGAGGAAGAAAAGTAACCCACAAGTCCACAAGAAAGATAATCTCATAATAAGCCTCTTCCACTCAAGAAGAAAGAAGAAAGCTAACCAAAAGGCCACTTACATCATTGTCCATGTATTTGAAAAGGGGCGAGTTGCAGACCTCTGACACTTGATCTTGGTCTTGCTGGTCATATCCTTCAAGAAGCTGTTCCAGCGCAGCACAATCTTCACTCCCATTAAACCCTGGAATGCTATAGGAAGCACAAGTCACACATCTCCACCAACTCCTTCTCAACCAGTGATGAATTTGCACCCCCTCCCCAGCAGAGGTTTGCCAGTATCTGGAGATGTTTTTAACTGTTACAATCCTGTAGAGGTCCAAGATGAGACTAGACACCCTACAGAGCATAGGACAGGCCCAAAAACAAAGTATTAACGCAGCCCAAAACGTCAACAATGCCCAGGTTGGGAATGCTCATTGTAAACACCCCATACAAGAAGATCCCTTATTCAGATCTTCCTGTAGCATACATTCTGAGAACTTTTCTTTTTTGTTATTCTTTTTTTCTTAGAAGGCAAACATAACAAAATCATTCAAGTCATTCACTTCCATGGCGGTCCCCAGGAGAAAAATACAAGAAAGAACATTACTTGTAGACATCCTGCTGTAAAAGCGGAAACAGTGGTCAAGTGTTCCTGTCACAATGAAGTTAATTTTTTTAAAAAACGAACCAGCTTCATAGCCAGGATTATTTATCTAAGCAGTAATCTCAAATTAATAGAAATGTTAACACTGCAAGTCAAGACAGTGCTATCAGCGTCTTACCTGTAGCTCTCCCTGACACATCTTTCGGCAGCCACGTAGTCATTTCTGTGGAGATGAACTAAGACTTGAGCAATTGTTTTCTAAAACAAAAGAGACGATTAGGGTCCAAATTTATATCTACTTAATAAAGTAAATTTCCTGACATCAGGAACTTAGCTTTCAGAGTTCTGGTTTTATACAGGAAGATCTATAAAATTCTGCAGTAATTCTCATATGACATCTGAGGTAAATATCTTGAAATAGTACATCTCAAACTCTAATGTAGAGCCTACCCAGGGATCTTCTTAAAATGCAGACTTTGAGTCAGTGCGCCCAAAGCAAGCCCAAGATCCTGCTATTTGTAACATGCTCCCAGATGGTCCTCCATACTGCTAGTGTGAGGCCCACAGAGAGTAACAGAGCCTTAGACAACCACCACACATTTTAAAGAAAATTTATTTTAAGTACCTATATGTGTAGGTTTAATCTTGAAAAGGGAATAAAATAGGAAGGCAAAACTCTAGAATTATAGTTTGCTGTTCTTAAAAGAGATACTAGGAAAAACCAGAATGAATGAAAACTTTAGATAACAGAACAATGATACTATTTATAAGCCAGTAAAAGCACTAATGAGATCAAAGGTGTTGCTAATAAGATATTATGAGCAAAACAGCTATTCAATCTTTATTATCTCTATCTTTCAGGTAACTTTTATTGATCTATCTTCAAGTTCCCTGACCCTTCTCATCTCCATTATCACATTAAGCCCATCTAGTATTTTATTTTGGGTATTGCTCTTTCAGTTGTAATATTCTTATTTAGTTCATTTTTATAGTTTCTGTTTTAAAAAACTTGCCCTCCATTCATTCACCTGTTTTATCTTTGCCTCGTGCAGCACTTAGGATAGCTGCTTCAAAGTCCTGATCTGATCTTTCCAACACTTGGGTTACCTCTGGGGTGGCACCAGTTGTCTTTTCTCTTGAAAACTGGCCATGTTTTCCTGGTTTTTCCTATGTTCACTATCTTGGGGCAGCATCCTGCACCCTGTGAATGTTATGCTGCATAGACTGTCCTCTAATTCTCAGGAAAGTTGGGTGTTTCCAGCAGGCAGTCATCCTAGTCAGGCTCAGACTGCTTGTTTTGTCTGCTGTTGCTGGTAGTGGCTCTAGTCTTAGTTCAGTCCCTCTGTTCTGCTGCTCGGGTTCTGTCCTACACCAGAGCCCGGCAAGGGTGCTATGAGCCCTGGACAGCAGTTTGCTCTTACTGCAGTTCTCAAAGCCCATGCTCTGCCTCGGGGTCTGTTCTGCACATGCACAGCTGGACAGTAACACTAAGACTTGTGTGGGCCCATACACACACAGAAAGGGGATTCCCTATTCCAGCTCTGCTTTCTGGGGTTTTCTCCTTGCTCTCTTAGCTCCTCTTCCCAGTTCCTCTGGCCAAAGAGGCTAGGTTTCCACTGGCATTTTAACTGCCTTTGCTACTACCACAGCTATAGCCCCACGACTAGGGCTTCCCCACAGAGCAAAGTCAAGGGAAGAAAAAAGAGAGGAAAGCAGCAGGGTCTCTTTTCCCAGTTCCTCTGGTGAGAAAGATGAGGTAGATGGGTTCTTTAGGAGTTTTAGCTGCTGGAGCCTGTGCTTCTCTTAAGTCAATGCCATGAGGGGAACAGGGAAAAATCCTGGAAACCTGCTGCTATATTGGTTCCTTCTCCAAGTGTTTACTCCCCTCCATTATCCTGCTCCGCTTTTCAAGTAATTGTATTTTGTCTGGAAGTGTTAGTTGTAATCAACAAGAGGGATAGGCTACAGTGAATGGACTTACTCCAGTCTGGCAAAAACCGGAGACCCAGAAAGCATTATTTAAAAAAATTTACAACTATCCATGAAATCTGGTTATAGGTACATATTTATGCCAATGCGAAAAATAATCTAATGTAAAGCCAAAAATAAGCACTTTCAAAACATACCTTATAACAAGTTGGATAATTCTCAATTTCCTTATAAATATTTTTTTCTTTCTGAATAGAGAGTGCCGCCTCATCAAACCTAAAGACAAAACAAAGAAATGTAAAAGAAAGCAGGTCCAAATGATCTACGACAGAGGTCATTATTGTAACATATTTAATATTACACTTTTTTAGAAAATTAAAGAAAATACCAGGTATTTTAGCAACTGCTCCACAATCCATGTTCCCATGAGCTTTGCTCATATGTCCTGTCTTTTAAATGCTCAACTTGCCTTTTTGGCATCAAACAGACAGACAAAAGCAATAGAATTTATGGATAGGTTACTTTGAATGGAGAGGTTTAAGTCTGGTAAAGGGTTGTTCATTAATCAGTATCTTCCAAATTCAACAAACCGCTTTGTGAGTGTATACAGAATGTATGAGAGACAAACCCTCAATTTAAATACCACAGATTTATTTCCTTCCATTAAAAGGCCATCCAATGCCCTGCAAGAACTGCCTCCCACTAAAGAATTACTTCTCCCACTCTGTCCTCACTGTTACATGCTCACCACTTCCTCAGTGAACCCTAACAGCACCTGGTGCCGAAAAGGGCAGCAGTGAAGGGCACACAGAGCGAGGCTAGAAAAGTCCTTCCTGCTGCCTTGGATCCTCTATGTTCATCTTTTTCTGTCTCCTCTCGCACACTTTCCTTTTCTTCCATCCCACTCAGATGACAGCATGAAGAGGAAAGGATCACCAAAAACCTTCCTATGATCCTCCAAGGCCCTACCTCTTTCTTGTCTCCCCAACCCTAATCCCATCAAACCCTAGTCAGACCACCATCTCCCAATAAAGTGATATTATACTGGGGTTGGCAAAAGTAGGTTTACAGTTGTGAGAACATGTAAGAGTTTATTCTTGTATTATTATTTATTAATGATGATTATTTATTTGTATTCTTTGTCTTATTATTGTTGTTATTTCAAGAGCAAGCATTCCGCACTGGTAGGATATAGAGAAAGAAAGGTGTTGCTGTGACTCAAATTAAAAATACAAACATGTTTGACTATATTTTTCTGAATTATTATTTTAAAAAATATTTGCATTAAAAATACAAATAGTGTCTTAGTTTAACTCAATTATGAATTAATTTGAATTTTTGTGGACTATGTGCCCTGTCAACTTACTGCCCCATAAAATAAGACTCACTGGAGAAATGCATTATGAATATCCAAAGATCAACTTGCTAATCTGTAGGAACGAGATTGAATTATAAGTTGGGCATCGGAGCAGAATTCTGAGACTGTCCACCAAGATTCTCACTCATCATATACACTCCCCGTATAACCTCCCCTTGAAAGTGGGTATGACTTCTGAATATGATGAGGTATCACTCCTGTGTGAATTCTGAACAACTGACTATGAATGGATGAAAGAAAGACAGTCCGGATGGGCCTGACTTAATCAGTAAGCCCTTAAAAAGTTAGAGAATGCATGCCCAGCAAGCCATGCTCTTGCCAACCTTAAACAGTAGCAAGATACCATGCGGTAAATCACCCAGGGGGCATATGCCAAGGAACTGCAGGTGCCTCTAGAGCTCAGAGTGGCCCCTGGCCAACAGCCAACAAGAATCACTGTGGCCTGTAGCTGCCAGAAAAGGAATTCTGCCAACAGCCAGCAAGCCAGGAATGAGGTCACAGCTCCACCCGACTCTGTGATGAGACCCTGGAGAGGCCCAGGGAATCTGGCTACACTGTGCATCACTTCTGACCTACAAAACTGAGAGATGATAAGTGAGTGTGGTTTTAAGCTGCTAGGATTTTGATATTTGTTGGGCAGAAATAAAAAATTGATATGGGAGGATTACAGGTTTATCATTTTTAATTGTCACCATAAGCTTATCACAGATCCTTTTTTTGTGTTTCGTTTTTTTTTTTTTTTAAAGAGAAAACATTCTATGAGCAAAATGTGCCAGTTACATCATTCCAGTTAGAAATCTCGGTATTTAAGTTTTTCATATATTCAACTAAGGCTACATTCTGAACACGTGAAATAACATTTCCATGTGCTAATACCTGCCTAGCAAAACAGTGATCCAGGACACTTTATTTTTGTATGGGTTTATAGTTTAAAAAAAAACAAAAACACTTTGATCAAATTTGCTAAAGGTCCATAAAATTGACATACAAACCATCTACTTTCAAATGTATCCAGAAAATTATTAATTACTTATAATGAAAAACAGAATTCTTAATACTCCTAAAAAAATAAAATGTATCTGGTTTTGCTGAAGAGAATTTTTATCTTCCTGTAATTCAGAAATAAAATGCAAGCCACACAAAAAATTATGGGCATATGACAGGATTTTGACATAGGACCTCACTCAACTGAGCTTTCAATGGGTACCTCCCCTCACAGTGACTCAAAAGTCTTCCTTGGGCCGCAACTAACTCCTGAACTCCAGAATATATTTTTAACTACCTGGAAGAGATTTCACCCAATTCATCATATCACCAACAAAACTTAGCACCATCCCCAATAAACCTGGGCATCACACTGTACAAGAGTTATACAAGACAGAAACCTAGTGACTATCCTCAGATAGTACCTTCCCGCCTGCCCCACATATATCCAGCCTTCCCTGCGTTTAGAATCTAGTGACTGTATCAGATGATTGATGGAAAGAAATACTTTTCTTTGCTAAGTGAGTCTTAGAAGTAGAAGTAAAGTAGGGGTGGGGGTGGTTAACTGAAATGAAAGTTGGAAATTCAAGATGGTGGTAAAGCAGGTAAAAGCTACATTCACCTCTTCCCAGAACCACACTAAAATTGCAACTTGTAACTACAGAAAAATCATCCTGAATAACCAACTGAAATCTAGCTAAAGAGAAGGCTTATAACCAAGGATTTAAAGAAGAAGCCACATTGAGACTGGTAGGAAGGGGAGAGACAGAGAAAGGGCTGGCCACTCTCCTAAGGACAGTGGCTGAGGTTCTGGAGGGACATCTCAGCTGCAGGAGGATCCCCCTGAAAAGCATAGGGTCTAAACCCCAAGTTGGACTCCCTAGCCCAGAGCGCCAGAGCTGGAAAAAGCCACCCACATAGTATCTCTCTGTGAAAAGTACTGGGGTTTCTGTCTGGCAGGGAAAGTCTGAAGTCTGCTAGAGACACAGGCACCTCCTTAAAGAGCCAACACACAAAATTTTGTACACAGCCACTCACCCTGGGCTATGGCAGAGAGAGAATGGAGCAGACTAGAGCCATGTGAGGAAAGTCTGGGATTTGTAGCTATAGGGAGAGAGCTAAACAGACGACCACCAGGATCCCTATGCTGCGTCACTCTCCCATAGTGCATATGCCACCTTTTTTGGCTGGAGCACTGCCTTCTGTATGGCATCAGCCTGGAGGAAAGCCTGACCCTCTGGCCTCCAATCCACCCCACCCTGTGGAGCTTACACCCTACCAAGGATTACAGCCAGAGGCTCTTTCAGTGACTAAGCCTAATGGGCAACCTCAGGTGTAGGCAGAAGGAGGCAGATCTCACTAGCGTGCCTTGAGACTTTTTGGTGACCTGCCCCCAAGCTACTCAAGACAAAAGCCGGCCTTGGTGCACAGCATGGTCCTTCCCGCACAACCAGACCCAGCAGACACAGCTATAAACTGGGTTCACTATAGCTGCAAACAGGTAGCCAGGGGACAGTCACAGGCAGCATCTTATGTTGACTTGCACCACAGTCCTTTTCAAGAGGCTCAAAATCAGTACACCCAGTGGCCAGCTTCATAGATCATCAGAGCAGAATCCTACAAGTGTCACAAGCAGCATGGCCCAAAAGGAGATCTCGGCAGGCACCCAGTCCTACAGAGAGGAATTCTGCTTTGCATGGTCAGCACCTGCACATCAGCTCACACAGCATGGTTGGGGCTGAGCCTCACAGCCAGCCAGCCTAAGGGTTGATCCCATGAATGAACTGGCCAACAGCAATCATGGCCCAAATATAACAGGACAGCACACATATCCCACACAAGGAACATTCCTGGAGCACCCAGCTCTGGTGATTATAGAGATTGCACAAGTGGATTCCACAGGACACCTAGTATATATATGGGCAACCCACAAAAACTGGAAATGATATGAGATCTAACAAATACATAGAAGCAAACACAAAGAGGCAGCCAAAATGGGAAAACAAAGAAACAGAACCCAAATGTAAGAACAGGAGAAATCTCCAGGAAAAAGAACTAAATAATATGAAGGCAAGCAATTTATTGGGCATCGAGTTTAAAGTAAATAGTTATAAGGATGCTCAACAGCAAGAAAAAAGGACATTGAAACTATAAAAAAGTATTAATCACAAATAAAGAAAACAATATCTGAAATGAAGAATATACTGGAAGTAATAAACAGTTGGATGAAGCAGAGCATCAAATCAGCAATTTGGAAGACAAGGTAGAAAAAAGACACCCAATCAGAACAGCAAAAAGGAAAAAAGAATTTTAAAAAGTTAGGATACTTTAAAGGTCCTTTGGGACAACATGAAGTAGAACAACATACGTATCACAGGAGTACCAGGAGGAAAAAAAGAGAGCAAGAGATCAAGAACCTATTTGAAATAATAATGGCCAAAAATTTCCCTATCTTGATAAAGGAAAAAGACTTACATGCCCAGAAAGCATAGAGAAACCCAAACAAGAGGGACTCAAAGAGGCCCACACCAAGGCACAACATGATTAAAAATGGCAAAGGTTAAAGACAAGGAGAGAATCTTAAAAGCCACACACAGACACACAAAGACAGTTACCCACAAAGGCACTCCCATAAGACTGTCAGATGATTTCTAAACAGAAACATTTCAGGCCAGAAGAAATTGGCATGAAATATTCAAAGTTATGGAAAGCAAAGTCCTACGACCAAGACTACTTTACCCAGCAAGACTATCATTTAAACTGAAGGAGAAATAAAGAGCTTCCCAGACAAGAAAAAGCTGAGGGAGTCTGTTACCAACAAACCAGATTACAACAAATGTTAAAGGGCCTGCTTTTAGAAGAAGAAGAAGATAAAGAAAAAAAAATATTAAAAAAAATAAAATGGCAATAAATACATACCTATCGATTATCACTTCAAATATAAATGGCTTAAATGATCCGATCAAAAAGCACAGGGTAGCTGCATGGATAAGAAAACAAGACCCATATATATGCTGTCTACAAGAGACCCACCTCAGAATGAAAGGTACACACAAGCTAAAAGTAAAAGGATGGAAAAGGTATTTCATGCAAATGGAAAGAAAAAAGAAGCTGGGATATGAATACATATACCTTACAAAAAATATACATTAAAACCACAGCTATAGTAAGAGACAAAGAAGGATACTACAAAATGATAAAAGCAGATAACCACAAGAGGATGTAACCATTGTATACATTTATGGACCCCACATAGAAGCACCTAAATATATAAAGCAAATCTTCATAGACATAAAGGGAGAGGTTGACAGTAATACAGTCATAATAGGAGACTTAATACCCCATTAACATCAATGGTAGATCTTCCAGACAGAAAATTAACAAGGAAACAATAGCCTTAAAGGACACACTAGATCAGATGGATTTAATACACGTCTTCAAGGCATTTCACCCCAAAGTTTCAGAATATACTTTTTAAATACCCACAGAACATTTTCTAAAATAGACCACATAAGTACACAAAACAAGTCTCCATAAATTTAAGAAAACTGGAAAAATATCAAGCATCTTCTGACCATAATGATATGAAACTAGAAATCAATCACTAGAAAAAGCTGAAAAACACACAAAGACACAGTGACTAAATAACATGTTACTGAATAAGGAATGGGTTAACAATGAGATCAAGGGAGAAATCAAGATACCTTGAACAAATAAAAATGAGAAGACAACTACTCCAAATCCACAGGACACAGCAAAAGTGGTCCTAAGAGGGCATTCATAGCATTATAGGCGTACCTCGAGAAACAAGAAAAATCTGTAATAAACAATCTAACTTTACACTTAAAGGAACTTGGAAAAACAAGAACAAAAAACAAGCCCAAAGTTAATAAAAGGAAGCAAATAATAAAGATCAGAGCAGAAATAAATGAAATAGAATCTTAAAAAATAATAGAAAAGATCAATGAAACCAACAGCTGGTTCTTGGAAAGATATACAAGATTGATTAACCTTCCCCTAGACTTACCAAGAAAAAAAGGAGAGAGGACCCAAATAAATAAAATCAGAAATGAAATAGAAGAAATAACAACTAAAACAAAAGAAATATAAATGATAGCAAGAAAATATTACAAACAACTATATGCAAACTAATTGGATAATCTGGAAGAAATGGATAAATTCCTAGAAACATATAAGCTTCCAAAACTTAATCAGAAAAATCAGAGACTCTAGACATACAAATTACAACTACTGAAATTGAAGTAGTAATCAAAAAACTCCCAACAGACAAAAGTCCTGGACCAAATGGTTTCACAGGCGAACTTTATCATTCAAAGAACAACTAACATCTACCCTTCTCAAACTATTCCAAAATATTCAAGAGGAGGGAAGACTCCCAAAATCAATTTACAAGATAAGCATTATCCTAATTCAAAAACCAGATAAAGACATTACAAAAAAAGAAAATTATAGGCCAATATCTCTGATGAACACAGATGCTAAAATCCTCAACAAAATATCAGCAAACTGGATACAACAATACATTGAAGAAATCATACACCATGATCAAGTAGAATTTACCCCAGGGATGCAAGGTTGGTACAATATTCACAAATGAATAAACACGATTCATGACATAAACAAAATGAAGGATAAGAACCACATGATCATATCAATAGATGTAGAAAAAGTATCTGATAACATCCAGCACCCATTTATAATAATGTTTCAACAAGTGAGTTGAAACAGAGGGAACATGCTTCAACATATTAGAAGCCATAAATGACAATCCTACAGCCAATATCATACTTGATGGGCAAAAACTACAAGTCTACAAGTGATTTCCTTAAGATTGGGAGCAAGACTGGGATGCCTGCTTTTACCACTCTTATTCAACACAGTAGTAGAAGTCCTAGCTACAGCAATAAGACAAGAAAAGAAATAAAAGGCATCCAAATGGTAAAGGAAGAAGTAAAACTGTTATTTGCAGATGACATGATACTGTATGTAGAGAACCCCAAAGATTCCACCAAGAAACTACTAGAACTGATAAATGAATTCAGTAAAGTAGCAGGATACAAAATTCATATCCAGAAATTGGTTGTACTTTTATACTCCAAAAATAAACTATCATAGAAGGAAACAAAGAAAACAGTCTTATTCACAATTGCTTCAAAAAAGAATAAAATACCTAGGAATAAATCTAGCCAAGATATAAAAGATCTGTACCTGGAAAATTATAAGACGCTGAAGAAAGAAACTGAAGATGATACACGTAAGTTGAAGTGATTCTGTATTCATAGATAGGAAGAAATAACATCATTAAAATGTCGATTACCCAAAGCAATCTATAGATTCATGCAATTCCTATCAAGATGCCAATGGCCTATCTCAAAGAATGAAAACAAATATTCCAAAAATGTATATGAAACCATAAAAGGCACAAAACAGTCCTAACAATCTTGGGAAAGAAAACCAAAATTAGATAAATCACGCGACCTTATATCAAACTATACTACAAAGCCACAGTAATCAAAACAGCATGGTACTTACATAAAAACAGTCCTATTAATCAATGGAACAGGGTAGAGAGTCCAAAGTAAACACACGCCTTTACAGTCAATTAATATTTGACAATGGAGGCAAACACATACAATGGGGTAAAGACAGTTTATTCAATAAATGGTATTGGGAATACTGGACAGATATGCACAAAAATATAAAACCAGACACCCTTCTTTATACTACACACAAGAATAAACTCAAAATGGATTAAAGACATAAATGTTAGACTCAAAACGAAAAGAAACCCAGAAGAAAACACAGACAATAGTGTTGGAACAGGAACAGAAAGTCTCACAGGTAAGTTAAATAAACTTGCTGGAAAGGCCTTTCCCAGGAGGAAACAAGGACACTGGTCTAGAACTGATTTAAGTCCCCCTAGATAAGACCTGAATGAAATCTAACTCACTTCTGCACTCCAGCTCTCCAGAAATTTAAAAAAGGGGACTAATACCAATATATTAAATAGGTTATTTAATTTTGCTATGCTAAGACATAAACTAAACTATTAAGTTAGAATTAAATCTTACAGCCTCAAGTTAATGAAAAAATATAAGCATATTAACTAAATGTAACAAGTATAAAATTTTAAATTTCATTCTATATTCTATCAGATGTTATTTATACAAAGTATAAAATTACCATCTGTTTTATTTATTTTAGGCAACTGACAGCCAGCCTCAAATCAGATTATAATCAAAGTACAAATTCAAGATATTGGAACAGCACATAAATTATCTCAATTATCTTTGCATTAGTATCAACTCCGTGTTTTTCTTCTTACCTTGCACTAGATTCCTGATAGAATTACAGTGGCAGTTGACCTTTAATTCTTTCATACTACATATACCCAGTGATACTCTTAAAAGTACCAAATTCCTTAATATTCCTGAATAAACTGTAATAAATTTTTACCTTATTAGACAAATTTTAAAAATATTTCCACAAAACTAATTTTTATTCAAACACTGCATTAAATACTACTATTTTTAAATGCATTTTTACTAAAAGATAAAAAAGCAATAAAACAAATTAACAAAGTAAACAAAAGACTTCTTGGTTGCCCTACACTTATAAATGTCCACCTTTCAAGCATATCGAGATAACTCTCTCACTTCTGCTGCTCATTCAATTCACGCTTTCTCCCTCCACTGACACTATGAAGAAAACTTAGTACTTGCTTTAAAATCATGATTCTCAGACATGTATCACAATCAACCAGTAACTTTTTCAGAATGATGGTGGCTACCACCCCTAATGGAGGTCTCTTAAGGAACATGTATGCATAGCTGGAAAATGCTCCTCCACTGATGTCCCAATAGACATCTTAGGCCCCCTCCTTCCTTTTGCTACTCCCTATAAAACAGTTTTAGATACTTTGCATTTCAGGAAACAAAACAAAAAAGGATGAGGAAAGCAGAAATACCTTAGGGAAGCTGAAGCAGAGCACCTTCCTACACAAGAGTCACCCCACCTTCTGCCCCTACTTTTAACTTCACTTCTCAGGCCTTCAGGGGGCCCTGTGGAAAGGCTCCCACTTCAAAGGGCCCTGTGAAGGCACTGGAAGCCTTGTGGGAGGACATTGTGGGGTAGGAATAAATGAGAAAAGAAGGTAAAGGTATGCCAGATCTGCCTATCTGCGTAGTACCTACCAAAGAGTCAAAGACACAACTTCCTGTTACTACAGTGTGGAGCCCTGCTCACAAGGGTCAAAATCGAGGTACAACCTTTTAGTTCAGCTATTCTGCAACAGCCAAAAACCACCACAAGTAATTTTGTTTCTGCAGAAAACTCTTTCAGAGACTAAACTCAATTTATTAGGCCACCATTTACTAGTTGGAAAGTGCCAGAGTTAGCATTTCAATTGTTTTAATTTCTAGGAAGCCAAGAGCATTAAGATGAATAAAGGTAATGACTCAAGGTTGTTTTATTAATTAAATTGTGCTTCATGGTTTAGTACAAAGTCCTAATTTGAAAACAAAAATGTTATTGTTTAATCAATGAAAAAAGGTCCTATAAAGTTGTATATTTAAATGAGAACATTTAATAGCTCTTAATTCTGCATTAATTTATTCTGATGCTACTCTAAATTTTGAATTATATTTTAGAATCTTCAGTCTTAATGAAAAAAAAAACTTTAATTCCATCTCAGAAAGGGATGCATAAATTATTCAGTTATTTCTTTCTTGATTTCCTTGAAAAAATATATCTTGGGTCTTTCCTGTCACTAGAGAGTTAGGGGTAAATTTCAACTAAGATATCTATCTTCAGACTTACAGTCTCTTAAGGGTGTTTATCTTAACTGTTATTAAATGAGATCTCAGCAAACAGAATTTTATGAATGACAGAAACTGTTTACTAAGCTTAAATTGAAGCAAGGTAAGAAAGGAAAATCCAATAGGGATTCTAGGTTTCTGGGATCCAGCTGTTTGTGCCTTAGGCCATATATTTAAAGGATAAAAAGTAAATACCCTATTTAATGACACTATTTGGTTATCAAAAAGCTGTCCATTTTCAGGGGTGAGTATTTAGGGCACCTTGTAATGTATGCCTATGGAGATATTTCTCCTCAAGAAAAAGATATTATAATCTAACCAAGTATCAGATTATGAAAATTGCTCCCTAGTGCTTCTGAGCCAGCTCTTAACCAATAAAAGCACAATGTAGGATACTTTTTGAGATTACATTTTCGAAAAATAGCAGATCTTTTAATATTTAATTCAATAAGCTTTCTTATACATATCAATTTTTTTTCGGGTTCACCTGGTATGTCTATGGCTTACACCAAAAAGATTAACAAGCCATTCACGAAATTACTTAACTAGTTCCAAACATGAACTAAAGGTATAATATACGTGGACGTACATGAACAGTTTGGGAAAACTCACCTGCGTCCTCGTACTAGCAGTCTAGAGGCTTTTCCTAGTAATTCAACTGCCTGTCGTAAACGTTCCTCATTCTAAAGGAATCAAACAAAAGAGAGTGTTGTCTACTTTAATGTAGTAATATTTTTTTCCCTCCAATAATTATCTAACAAAACAGTAACGGCACTCAGTATGAGGGTGAAGGAACTGTGTTGGGAGGGCAACAGCAAACGGGCTGGCTAGTCCACTTCACTACTCTCTAATAGAAAAAAACAAGAGTTCAGCTGTGAGCACAGGAAAGTTTCATAAGGTAACTGCTGTTTCTCTGTTTTCTTACATATTATGAATCTAAATATCCTAAGTATACATGAAGAAAAAAATTCAAACTTACTTCAAACACATTAGCTGTCTGCTGATAAAGCTGTACAGCCTTTTCTGGATCTACATTTTCAATCAGCCTAAATTAGAAAAGAAAATTTGACTCATATGAGAAATGGGAAACTTGTTTCTCAAAGGACTTCATTAAGACAAAAAGACAATGACTTCTGTGCAGAGGCTGTTCCACACACTCACTTTCCAGCTCGCTCCAATGCCATGGCTGCCGTGTCGGGGGTGCCGTTTTCTAGGTACATCATGCTGGCTTTCTCAATTAGCTGAACAGCCTCTGGTAGCTTCTGCATCTCCTTTAGGCAAAGGATACAATGTGGATCAGCAAATGCACCATCTTAAATACAAAGTTAATCTAAAATTCAATTATCTTATCTCTGATCCATGAAAGTAGTCAAATCTTATACAATAAATATACTTAAAATGAAATGCCTTCACACAGTTACTCTCCCCATCAAGCTTCGTTCAGCCAAAACAAATGTGTGTCAGTTAATTTCTACACAGAATCCATCACTTCACAGAATTCCAAGGAAACTATACAAAGGGTAAAAACCAAAACGTTTGCTCTCTACTATTTCCGTAAGCATTCAAAATTCTTTGAACATTAACTGAGTCTCTACTATATATATAGGGACTACACAAAACAGATAGCTCAAATGGCTGCATCTTATTTACAAGTACATCTTGTTTGAACCATTCAGTATTTTTAAATCAGATACTTTCACAAAAGCTGTTTTATGACTTCCTTATTTTAAGATATATCAAAATCTATGCCATCAGCAGGCTTGAGCTTCCGCGTGGCAATAATGTGCTGGGCCTGAGCAGCAGCAGTCCTGTGCAGGCATACGACCTGCTGGAAGCCGGCTCATTCCCCCATCTCCTACTGCCCCACACACCCACCCAGGCCCACCTCCTTCACCTCGGTCACTCCCCTATGCCCTGAGTCGTCTGAGTTGGCAACCGCCTTCCACGCCGAATGCCAGCAACAGAGTAACTCTGCATCTTACCATTAAACTGTAAATCTCAGCATCCTGTGGACCTCATATTGAATATCTCTGTGTCAAAACTTTTTTAAAAAACTAAAAAATGTAATTTAAAAGCTTGACATGAAGCATAATGGCATTAGTTACCTCGGGCTGACATGCTGTATGCTAATGTAAGCTGCATGCTGACATCTCATGGGTTGTTTTCAAATCTGCCTATTTAGTCTCTCTCTATGTTAACAAATTTTTTTAGACTCAAAACTTGCTGGTCCCACTCTAGACTTTAAAATAAAACTTTTTTATTATTTAGCTATGGAGATAAATAACAATAAAACAGATTAAAATATTCTATACAAAATAAGTTGCTATCAAACTAAAGTGGAATGATATCAGTTAATATAACTTCAAATCTTTTTTTGTTTGTTTTTTTTTGTTATAGAAACCAAAGGTTGAGGAAAGAATCAAGTGTCTATGGTATATGTTGAAGGACATCTGACAGAAAGGGAAGGTAAGTCTAACAAAATCTATTTCACCCACCTTAGTGCCAAGGGTTACTTTGGCTTTGACAGAGTATTTCTTCCCCCAACTCACTGATCCTTTAATTAAATATATACTGAGAATCGACGATATATAAAACATTAGGGGGATTAAAGAAATTTATCACAGGGCACTATTTTTTATGAGTCTTACCCTCATAGATAAGACACACAGAGCAGTAGCTACATGAAAGGGCAATATGAAGTACCATCTAAGTTATGTGTTTAAAAATTAACTAAGTATCTCTTCCTGGTTTTGTATCAAATCAAGCATGACTATTAGTTGTAGAGGCCCAACAACAATGCTAACACCTCTCCATAAAAAAAAGGATCGCTTGCCTACTTAAAAGTTACACTGTTTTATACTCTTCACCATGTTCTTCTGGTATGGCAAAATCATAAAGAACAAAATTAATATATGCCTATTCTCAGTGGCTTGTGTGCCTTAGTCACCTTATTGCTTCTTTGGAACAAACAGAATATGAAATCATAAGAGCTGTGAAATGAAAGAACGAGAGGTTGATCCAACATCGACAAACGTTCCCTTCCTAAGCCTCATTGGAGGATGAATGTGAAGCTTTGTGACAAAATGGCGGAAATTTCATCCCTCAGAACGAACTGCAGATCAGGTAGCTCAGGACTTCTAAGACTCTTAATTGTGCCATGACTATTCAAAAGCATTTATTTTAAATACAAGAGAATGTCAGACAACATTTTCTTTTGTCTTTTTTCCTATCCATAGGTTTATTTTTCCTTCATTACAAGCAGTGCCTTTCAAATCCTTAAAAGATACTAAATAAAATAATTTCTGCAAAATAATCACTGATGAAAACTAAAGCCTTTGCACAGCTGCTAGAATAAAAGCTGAGGCTGTGAAGATTATATATTATTAGTGGTCTAAGTATTTCTGTATTAAGACAATGTATACTAACAACAGGCACAAAGGACACTAAGATTTCACGAGGCACCGTGGTGTTTTCTAGTCTCAGGGGAAGCTATCTATTTCTTTATAAATTAAAATTACAATTAGGATTCCTGGGTCAAAGGCTATGAAAACTCTTAAAACCCTTGATATATATTATGAAAGTATTTTTTTAATGACATTAGAAAATCTTCCTGAGAACGCTGAATATAAACAGTAAGATACAATACTATATGTAGGACATTATCTATTTTCTATATAACATGAAAATAACTACAAGAAAGAAACTAAAGATGTTAACAGCAATTACTAACATTCTTTAATCTTTCTAGTACTTGTTAATGACCTATAATGAGAAAGCATTCACTTTAAAAACCAGAGGGCTTTCAGCCAAGATGGAGGCATAGGTATATACACTTTGCCTCCTCACACAACCAAAAGAAGGACAACAACAAACTTAAAAACAAAATATAACCAGAACTGCCAAAAAATCCAACTGCATGGATGTTCAACAACCAAGGAGCTAAATAAGAAACATTCATCCAGACAGGTAGGAGGGGTGGAGAGAGGCAGCCGGGAAGAAGAGAAGCAAGTGGCCTGGCGAACTGGGCAGTCCCACATTTGCATTTTGTGTGCGGATAAACCTAAAGGAACAGATAGGGAGTAAAACAGACGACGCAATCCAGGGTTCCAGTATAGGAAAAACAAGTCTCAAAACTTCTGGTTGTAAAAACCTGTGGGGGATGTGGCTGCAGGAGAAACTCCCACACTCAACAGAGAATCCGTTGGAGAGACCCAAAGGGTCCTAGAATGTACAAAAACCCATCCACCCGGGAACGAGCACCAGAAGGGCCCAATTCACTTGTGGGTAGCAGGGGAAGGGACTGAAAGTCAGCTGAGAGAGGAGCAAGCAGCATCATTCCCTCCCAGACCCCTCCCCAACATACAGTGTCACAACACAGAGACCTGGGTTGTCCTGCCCTGGTGAATACCTAAGGCTCTGCCTCTTCCAACAGGGGCACTCAGACAGAGAAATATGGCCCAAATGAAAGAATAGATCCAAGCTCCAAAAATAGAACTAAGTGATGAACAGCTAGCCAACCGATCAGATGCACAGTTCAAAACAATGGTAATCTAGATACTCACTGAATTGGTTGAGTATGGTCACAAAATGGAGGAAAAAGTCAAAGCTATGAAAAGTGAAGTGAAGAAAAAGATACAGGGAACCAACAGTAAAGGGAAGGAAACTGGGACTCAAATCAATGATGTGGAGCAGAAGGAAGAGATAAATATTCAACCAGAACAGAATGAAGAAAGAATTCAAAAAAATGAGGAGAGGCTTAGGAATCTCTGGGATAACTTTAAACGTTCCAACATCTGAACCATAGAAGTGCCAGAAGAAGAGGAAGAGCAAGAAATTGAAAATTTATTTGAAAAAATAAGGAAAGTGAACTTCCCCCAATCTGGCTAAAGAAAAAAATGCCCAGGAGATCCAGGAAGCTCAGAGAGTCCCAAAGAGGTTGGACCCAAGGAAGCACACACCAAGGCACATCATAATTGTATAACTCAAGATTAAAGAGAAGGAAAGAATCCTAAAAGCAGCAAGAGAAAGGGAAACAGTTACCTACGAAAGAGTTCCCATAAGACTATCAGCTGATTTCTCCAAAGAAACCTTGCAGGCAAGAAGGGTCTGAAAAGAAGTATCCAAGGTCATGAAAGGCAAGGACCTACATCCAAGATTACTCTATCCAGCAAAGCTGCCATTTAGAATGGAAGGGCAGATAAAGTGCTTCCCAGATAAGGTCAAGTTAAAGGAGTTCATATCACCAAGCCCTTATTATACAAAATGTTAAAGGGACTTATCTAAGAAAAAGAAGATCAAAAACTATGAATGGTAAAATGACAACCAACTCACAACTATCAACAACTGAACCTAAAAACACCAAAACAAACTAAGCAAACAACTAGAACAAGAATGGAATCACAGAAATAATGGAGATCAGAGGAGAGCGGGAGGAGGAAGAATGGGGGAAAGGTACAGGGAATAAACATAAATAGTAGATACAAAATAGGCAGGCAGATGTTAAGAACAGTATAGGAAATGGAGAAGCCAATGAAGTTATATGTGCAACCCATGGACATGAACTAAGGCGGGAGGAGGGGGGATGCTGGAGGCGGGGCATTGCAGGGTGGAGGGGAATAAAGGGGAGGAAAAAAATGGGACAACTGTAATAGCATAATCAATAAAATATATATTTAAAAATTCATAAGATTATAGAAGTTGTAAAAATTAAAAACAAACAGAATAAGATCTTAAAACAATACATAATTACAATAAATAATTCAAAACAACTTTTTACATATTAGAGAACATAAAAAAGGAAAATGTTCTATTCCAATTGCCACTGGCATACTCTGAGAGTCAGTTTCATAAAGCAGTATATTCTGTCTCACAACAGGATATTAATTCTGAACCTATTTTTGAGAAGCAGAAATATGAAAAGTGGCATAACCACATTAACCAAAATATTCCATTCAGAAAGAATCACAGTTAAATAACAGCTTAAGTCTTTCTCTTCACTGCCAACTGATATTTATATAAAACAAAATTTCTCCTTTCTATTAACTCGTAGAGAGTAAAAAACATACCTGTAAATTTTTACTGCATTAAGTTGTCCTACATTTCTCAAAATTAGGGAGGCTTCCCACGCAGCTCTTTGTTGAGTGATATACTCTCTCCTGGTGACAACACTTAGAACCTTGGGGTTCCCAGTTCCCTCCAAAAATATCCTCTCTTAAATTTCACTTTTAAAACTTCTTATCTTGTGACATACACAATGTACTCTGTAGGTATAATTACTACTGCTTTCTCTTGCTTTACAGCAAGGAGACTTTACAACTTCAACATAAATTTACTTCATTACCATGTAGTGAATTCATTCTACCTATAACAGTTATGACAGAACATTACTGACCTTCAACATCATGCCAGCTTGCTCATAAGCTCTGCAAAGAGAATATAATTTCTTGGATGAGATCTTAAAGAAAAAAGGAGGACAAACTTTCTGCTACAAGTAAGGGAAGTTATTTCACTTTTAACTGGTTCAGGCACTACATATTACTTTAGGCTTGTATTAGCACAGAACATGTTTTTTATTCTTTTTATTTTTGTGGGCAATAATGCCTTAGAAACATCAGGTATCTGAGTTGAAGGGATTTTATTTTGCAAATGCAAAACTAAGTATGACTCAGAAAGGTTAAATAAGCTTCTACTTGACAAGCCTAAATCCAAGTTTTGAAACAAATAGGTATTCTCCACAAAAGCAGGAAGAAAGCTTCCTACTTTTTCCACAGGCATTATTAATTATCAAGAAAGAGGGGGGAAAAAAAGATTCTAACTTACTTGGTTTTTCATAGGTTACTGAACAGAATGATCCTAAAAATATTAATGTGAATTTAATTTGAGCACTGTTTATCTTAGGAAAGCTTAGTCAGGTAAAGATTGAAACAAATGGAAATGATTTTTAAGTCAGTACAAAAGAATTCATTATTTACAAATTTATATTTTAGGAAAAATTTACTGACCTACGGTAAAACAGCAACATGAAATATAATAATCTGCAAACACATGAAAATGTGGGAGAATATTTACTTACTTGGCAGCATGAAAAAGACTGAATGGATGTAACAAAGTTAATATTAAGGAAAAAAAGCAAATCAACCATTTCTAAATATTTACTAATTAAAAGACAAAGGTAATTATATCACTGCCCCACTGGTGATCCAAAAGGCAAATCCGACAAACAGGTAAAGAAGAAATAATTTAATACCTGCTGATGTCTCTTAGAACTACATAATTCACAAGAATTCACAGATTTTAAACTAGTTCCATTATACATTAATCTGAAGCGTTTTACTAAAATGCAAGGCTATTATAACCATAATTAGTGAGACAAAATAAACATTTTTCAGTTTAAGTTTTAAAAAACTTCAGGGAAATCTTATTTCAAATATCTGAGAAAGACTGTATTTAAAAAATATTTATAGAGCAGTTTCTATGTCTCAAATACCTGTGCTACCTCTTAATTCTTCAGTGCCTGTCTACAGATTTTCCTCACTTCATCCCAAGTAAAACCATTACCAAGCAAATCCAGAAAAAAAGAAAACTAAATTCTCAAATGTAACTCTGCAAAGTAGTATAGACTTTATGATCAAAAGTGTCTATAAATGCTCCTTCAAAGTTTAAATATACAGGTTGTTTTCTAATTTAACAGCACTGTACTCCACATGTCACAAATTTATTAACAAGAGAAAATGTGTTTGTCAAAATCATGGAATTGTTAAGTCCTTTTTAAAGGTTGAAAAAGATACGCCCTGTTATTCTCATGAGCAACAGCTTCTCTCAGACAGGCATCTTTTGCTTGTTCAAACTGTTTGGCATTTTTAAAAGCAACAGCTGAAATAAAACAACAACAAAAAAGACTTTCTATTTCCACCACTTAAAAAATTTCAAATGAATCATTAGCAAAAGCTGCATCCCGTGTGAAGTATTAGGAAATACGTAAACTTATTTTAATCAAATACTTAGGAAAAGTCATAAAACTTTAAAGTATAATTTTTTTAAAGCAATTTTCTTACCACATTTTGATAATCTATACCTTAGAAGTATTTTCAAAAGTTTGGTTGTTTTCTTATTTGTAGACTCTTTCCTACAAATCAGTGCTAACTTCCACTCAAAACAAGGAGTCTTCCTAACACCAACATCTAAGCTTTGAGAAACTAAGATAGCATCAGTCAAACCAAAGCTCTCAAATCACAGGTACTGTCACAAAAAACAGAAGCTTACTTCACTAGCTTCATATCTAATAATAATATTTTAAAGAGTGCTTTAGTTATAGCTTATTCCATCTTTTATTTTGAAATAAGTACCAATAAATACATTAAATATTTTTATAATAAACCCTCCTCTTTGACATAATCTTTAAATAAATGTCTAAAAATTAAAAATATTTTGAAAATAAAGCTTTTGCACTGTTTAGGTTCCTGTGGGGAAAAAGAAAAAAATCTCAGGATCCAAAGAATTAAAATACATTGCTCAGTGTTGTAAAACGTCATCATCAGAGCAAAACAACTAGGACTGGCTCTAAAATATATTATAGATTTGACAATTTTACCAAAGGTTGCTTACATATATATAAAAAGGATACAAATTTTTTTAAAAAATGTATGTTAGGAACACACTTCTAACATTCTCTTTAGTAAAATACTGAAAGTAAACTAGTGAAACTATTTCCCTCCCTGATTTAAATGTATTTTGCATAAACTCTTAAAAAATAAAAATGCTTTAATGGGAAAAACCTGACCTGAAATATTTATTTTGAAAGGAGCTCATGGCCTCAGATGTATATTCAACAAATCTATTTCAAATTTCCCCAATGAAAAATTATAAAAAGTTGTGCCCTCCCATTACAAATGCTTCTTGCATAGGTGTCCATAAAATCCATATAAAGCTTGAACTTTTAATATATTTCCCTTTAAATAGGATATATAAATATCATCGAGAATTTACTTAGGATTTAAATAAAAGTGCTAAAGACTCATTTGTTGTCATTTCTTTTATAATGTAGAAAATAACACCTTCATTGTACTGATTAGCTCCAATTTACCCAATTTCTTTTTTCTTTGGTGATATACTAAAACTAAAGTTTGCGAAAAGCACAGTACCTACATGACCTCTATGCTAGGAAAATAAAAGTGATCAGAAGCTGCTATCACTGAAACACAAATAATCACGGATGTGCTAAAAGCCATCATTCCATAACTTAAAGTGCCAAATTTTTAGCAAAATCCCTATATCTACTGCATATTTCAGGTCATTTTTATTTTACATACAGATAAATATATTCTAATATTTATGTAGCTTAACACTCATGAACATTTGTCAGTATATCTCAAAGTGAGGCTCATAAAAAAACACGCACCAAACGTGATTTTAGATCTGCTTACAATAAGGCATTATAAAAAATTTAACAAAAATCTTTATTCAATAACAGGAAATATAAAACAGAATACGGCAAAACTTCTAGAAATACTATGCAACTGACTGAAGTTCAAGAATATATACACAATGCTAAAAACATGCAGCTAAGTCCTGCCAACTCTACTCATCTCTGCTGTCATGAAGAAGTACGCAGATCTCTGACTCAGCCCTCAACACATTTGAAAATAACACGCAAGGGCTTGGGCAGGTGGCTGTTGTTGTTATTAGGATCTTATAGGAAGCATTAGAACAAGTATTATTCTAAGATAAAGTTATCAGCCTACTCTAATATTATACATTGAAGTTACAGGGCTATAGTCGCACATACCTGCTTTTCCATACTCAGAAGCAGCACTGTCATAATCTGGCTTCCACTTTAAAAAACCAGTTTTCAGGCTAGAATGAAAGAAAGGCGTATTTCTTACAGGTTGCCAACTACATTTATAAGTTAGAACTCTATCTGTAATGACTTTATGGGTCATTAAAAAAAACAAAAGAGAGGAGCCATCAAGTAACAAGTCCCCATCCAACCTTATTTACAATTTAATACCGTCTTGACATTTCCCCTCCCACTGCCACAGACATGGTTTTCCTCCTTTTGAAATGCCTGTATGACATCCAAGTATACAGCAGGGATTACCAGAAAAGGTGCCAGAAAGGTAAAGTGTTGCCTCATCCAAGAGTCACAGAACCACTGACTGGGGTGGCAGCGAAAATCTGCAACAAGCCCTGCGGCAAATTAGAAGGGGGAACCCTCTAAAGCACAGCACCAAGCAAGCAGTTGGATTTGTGAGACTGAAGCTCAGGAGAGAGGCTACGGAGATTAAATGAGGAGTCATCAGCACAGGCAACACCAAGAGCCTTGTTAAAATCCCCTTACGGAGACCGTGACAGAGCGCAGAAAGGCTACAGAATACAAACATTCAGAGGAACAGGAGGGGGAATCACCAAAAAAGGCTGCAAATGAGCCACCAGTGAACAATAACAATAACCAAAAAGACAAGGATGTTATGAAAACAAGGGAAGCTGCTTTCAAGGATCACTACTGGCTTCTTAGAAGCCAAACCAAAGAACAATCAATTCTGAGTCCTTACCTTACCTGCTCTCTCTGCAATATTTTATTTCCTTGCTCTAAGTTAAAATAACTATGCATTTCCAGTTTAACTCAGTGACCATCAAGTCTGCAGGTGCATAAAAATTGCTAAATAAACACCATCCTAGATTCTAAATTTTAATTCAATTAGCTTATATATAACATGCTAGTAACCAACCTTACCTGTGAGAGGGGGAATCCCCTCAGAAGTACGCCTTCATGCTGTGACAGCTGTATCAACTGCCCAGAGGCCCCAACTTTAAAGGAACATTTTTCTGCCAATTTATTTAATATTTGTGTGTATGTGCATATATATATATATATGCATGTGCGTGTGCATATATATGTGTATATATGTATATATATATACTGGTATGAGATTCAAATCTGTAATGTAATTTTTCAAGCTTACCAAGAATATTTTTGCTCAAAAAAATTCCTTAAATTGCGGTCTGTCCACTCTAATCCACAAAATTGAGGAACTATGAAATAAAACAAAAATTTAATCCTCCACCCCACTCCAAAGCACTTATTATATTCTGTATAGTAACAACAATTTTTAAATTTCATTAAAAACAAGGTATAATCATTCGGTTGTCTAACGGGGTACACATGAAAGAACTAAAGATTTAAAAATACAGTATTATTGGGTTAGCCAAAAAGTCCGTACAGTTTTTTCTGTAAAATAAAAAACACATTTTTCATTTTCACCAATAACTTTATTAATTTGGATATTTTGAGTATGTTGGCTATCTCCCATGTAGTAGAACATGGACTATTCTCAATTAATGTCTCGATTTGATCGCTATCAACTTCAGCTGGTCTACCTAACCATGGAGCAATGTCCAGCGATAAATCTCCAGTACACAACTTCCCAAACCAGTTTTCACACATTTGATCAACCACAGCACCTTCTCCATACACTACATAAGCCTGTTTTTGCATTACAGTTGTGTTTTTACCTTTCTTGAAATAATAAAGCATAATATGCTAAAAACGTTGCATATTTTCTTCAACCTTCAATATCAAAATGGCAACACAAAAATGCACCAATTTTGATAAGTTTTTTTAAATGCAAGCTGATATAACAGCTTTCACAATATAACATAACAAAATTGTTTTGAATGAAGTTAAAGATAACTAAAGCACTATTAGAGCCATCATATGGAAAAAAAAACAAATGAACTTTCTGGCCAACCCAATAAATCATCCTCAGTAAACTAAGTATCTCTAATTAGAAAGCGAGAAGGCACTCTAGATAGTTTAGTTCAACGGCTATACCTGTTTTGACTATTTTTTTTTAAAAGAGTCAAAAAAGAAATTCTGTTGAGGGTAACAGTTTAACCAATTTCCCTAGGACCAAAACCCACAAACCACACTACCTGCTTGAGGGGGTTAATTTTAATTACAAAACTACTTGGCAATATTGAACCATAATATCACTAGAAAGTATAAATATCAAACCACGTCTCCATTCTAGGCCCATTTTTCCTGCTACCTACTGAGCCTTCAAACACGACACACTGAAGCCTCAATCCAACACTTCTCTGCCCCAGTCCTACCCACCCAGCATGTTCACTCATCTCTGCCCCCTGCTTCCACTGACAGTCTCTCCACCACTCCACCTACCAAGTTGGAAACAGAGGGGTCAAGCCTCTCCCTCCACATCCAATCAAGTCATCAAAGCTTTTCTATTCTACCTAAGGAAAGTCACCCAATTATACTGCTATACTGTTGCTTTAATTTGAGCCCTTACCATAATGGCAAAGTCACCTTTTGGGTTTTGCCCTCTTCTTCCATTCCTCCCACCCTTGGGACAGCAACCTTCCCTCACCTTGTATTTCAACTGAAGCCACTGTATACTTCTAATCTAGTAATGAATCCCTTATTTCAACTCATCTGTTTACTTGTCTGCCCTCCTGTGATTTCTAAGCTCCTGAGGAAGAGACCACTTTTTAGCTCAGTAACCCCAGTAGCTGGTGTACAGATACACAGTGACAACTCTGTAGATGTTTGTTTACTAAATATGCCAAAGTTTTCACTCTCCCCTCCTCCCAGTCCATCCTCCTCTACATTGTCATATTTCCTTTAGCTAAAATATATCTGACCAGGTCCCACTGGTTATTAGATCCCTAAAAAAGCTAAGGTTCAGGGCCATTAGAACAGAGGGGCCAGTCTTTCACAGTCTGGCCCCAATACTTTTCCATTCTGGCTCATGCCCTGGATACTGCAAGTACTCTACATTCATTGTTTCCTCAGTACATTTTCAGGCTTGTGCTTAAACTACATGCTGGGAATGGATTCTGTCACAGGGTTCCCCCTCCTCTAAATATTTCTTATTTTTCAGACCCTGATCAGAAATCACATTAATATGTTCCTAAATATCCCCAGGTGGAATAATCTCCCTCTATTACCAAAACACAGTTAACAGCTTTAGGAAGATCCTTGTTGTAGACACTACTCTAATAATACTTTTGTGTTAGCTCTCAATAAACAGAAAGATTGTTATGGGCACATGCACCATAAGAGCCCCAGGACCTTCCACATTGCCTGGAAATAATGTAGTACAACAAAAATGGCTTGAGTTTTTTCCCACTGGTGGAGAAATGTGTCTGCCACCTTTCCACTGTGCAGCCTTGGCTAAGTTATTTTGAGCTTCTCCAAGCCTCATTTCCTCTCCTGTAAAACGAGAATCTCTATTTGGAAAGTTGTGGAGATGTCAGTCAAATTAGATACGTGAAGCATCTAACACAGAACACAATGCAGACTTTTCATTACCTCGAACTGCCAGATAAAAATTCGATGGGAATAATGCAACCGAGAAGGAGGAGAGTGTCAAAAGGATATGCAGAAATCAATTAAGTTCTGTAAATATTTGTTGGGTGCTTATAACATACAGTAGAAGCCGGCCGAACAAACATAAAAGACTAAGGAAGTGCATTTCTTACCCCAGGAAGAGCATAGTGGGACAGGACAAAGGGTCACGGAAGAATTTTCAGGGTAAATCTGTAGGCCACTACTCAACAAAAGGCAGTCTTTTAGAACAGTGGTTCTCAACGGGGGCAGTTTTGCTAGTCACAAAGAGGGAAGGAGGAAGGAGAAGCGTGCTACTGGCAGCCAGTAGATATAGGCCACGAAGGCTACAAAACAAGCTACAATGCACAGGGCAGCCTCCATCACAGGGACTCATTCAGTCCAAAGTGTCGAGGTTCAGAAACCAAGCTTAGAGCAAAAGCTGCGGAGCCTCCACCCCAACGACCCCCAGAAAGGGCATGGGGACGACTTTCCGGCGAGGGAGGTGGGGGGCAACCACACTTACTGACCTGTAGCGCCCCCGCCGCCGGCCTCCAAATCGCCACCGTCACCGTCTCCCACCAACCTCCCCCGCATTCCCTAGGGCCCTCCTTCCAACCTGGCCTGAGAGGGCACGACCCCAGCGCCCATACAGAGGCCCACATTAGAGTCTCTCACTTACTATTTCTCAGCTTTGGCGAGGTGCTCCAGCCCTTCATTTATCTTCTGAGCTGCCATCTCCACTCTCCCAGCCCTAGAGTAGAAAGCAGGAGCCCGGATGAGAAAGCTCGGGACACCCAGTAGGAAGCCGGGACACCGGAACAGCCCCATCGGCTACTGGGGCCAGCAGGGGTCAAATCTAATAAGGGCCAGCAGGTACGGAAGCCCGCCAGGGCTCGCAGACACTGCGCAGGCGCAGAGAGCCTGGGGTCTGTCAGACCCGTGGGCTTCCAGCGCAGGTGCGGTGAGGTATTGAAGGTGGTTCCTTCATTCATTCAACAAATTGAACACCTCATGTGCGTCAGGCACTGTTCTAAGCACTCGAAAAGCGTCAGGGAATCCACCAGACAAAAAACCGCCGCCCTCATGGAGACTTTTCCATTCATGCGAAAACGCATTGGCGTTATAATTCATTTGTTTCATAGCTAGAATAGTATTCATTTTTTTCATTTCGCCTTTTGAGCGCCAACTATATGTCAGTCAGTAAGCAAGAAAAACAGACTGTTATTCCTGATTATTGTCAAATAGTTACTCGACCAATACAAACTGTGGTGAGTGCTCTGAGTGGAAAATTCAGGGAGTTAAGATCGCTTGCAACCATCTCGCAGAAGTAAAGCCAGTAATACAGCTCAATTCATAATTCATGGTGAATTCAATATCCACATAGATGTTTCCTGCAATGTGTATGCAGCTTCTCAGTTTTTAATCCAACAGGCTCAGCCACCATTCCCAGGATTATAACTTTGACCTTCCTAATAACTGTGTCCTCCACAGTATCAATTTCAAGGAGCCCACTTTAGCTCCTCTTGTCATTCCAATTCACTTTTCCTAGTGCCAATAATTCTTCACCTTCAAGAGAACTCTCACTTTTCTTTCCATCTCTATAGTTTTATTCACACTCCCTCTTTACCCAGCATAAACTCTGTGCTCCATCATTGTAACTGCTCTTTTTCATAGACCTTTTACCTCTTGCCTATTCTCTCCTTTCTCTTTATCTGGAAAAAACCCCAACTCTCCACCTACTCTGGAACTACTTTTAGGCAAGTAAATGTGGCTGGAGGAAAACAAACAGCACGATGCTAACATTACTCATTTTAATGATCATAAACATCAAGAAGACCTTGCTACTGCTGGAGAAGTGCACTACATTTCCCTAGTCAAATCTCTCACTCACTGGGATGGCTGTACACACCCTCCTTCTTCTCCACTATAGTCTCCCTGCCTGCCTGCCCGCCCATCACCTGCCAATCCTACTTCTTGTTTAACTAAAAACAAAGAAAACAAAAAAACAAAAACAAAAAAAATCCAGCAATTAGAAGAGATCTTTCATTTGCCTTTCCACCCCATCAACCAATTACTTGCATCTGTTCCAAAATATTCTGCCTTTGCTCTGATGTCAGTGGTTGCACTGGCCTTGGCTCTCTCCCCCATCTATCCTCACTTCCTTACTCAGTCTCATGGGTACAAGTACCACCCAAGCATGAGGTCTCTTATCCCATTGTCTAGCCTGGGCTTCCTTATGTGAAGGACACAGCATTCCAATAGGGCAAAAGTGGAAGTTACAGGCTTATAAGGCCTATGGCTCATTTTTTTTTTTTTTTTTGGTCAAATCAAGTCACAAGGCAAGTACAGACTCAGGAGTTGGGGAAACAGTGGAATTGCAAAATACTGTGGCTGTGATGACCCTCAGTTCAACATAGCTACAGGATGACTGCTTAAGTACAAAAGGGCTGTTGCTGGTACCTTTATCAGCAAACAGGAAAGTTTTATATTTTTAAGTGAAATTAGACTTACTAATCACCCATGCCATCAACCTCTAAAACCAGTGTGCAGGTGTTTTTCTAAAGGATCACCACCAAAAATCTACAGCTTCATCCTCATTCTCACTTGTTCACGTATTCATTTATTATTTCCTGAGCAACCACTCTATAAAAGGCCCTACACCTACATACCCAGGACAAAATAGTGAGCAAGGGGATGTAGGCAAGAAAAAAAAAAAAAAAACCTCTTCCTCTACCCATTTTAGGATCTCCAGCTGGGGCCCTATAAATTAGACTGGGAAAGACTGAGCAACAGACAAAAGGCATACACATTTATTTAATTAAAGTTCTATGTGACAACAGAGCCTTCATAAGAAAATGAAGACCGACAAAAGCAGTTAAGCCTGAGTGTTTTTATGCTAGGTTTGATGAAGAGAAAAAAGTCATGAAAAAATGTAATAAGACAAAGGGTATTAGCTAAGAGCAGTCAACTAGGGGAAAGTGAACAAGATCTTTGTTCAGATTCTTCTCAGCAGTTCTGTCTTCAGAGAGGTAAGGAGGTTCCTTTCCTTCAGGTCTAGGGAGAGCAACTCTCACATAAGGGTTGACGGGGTTAGGATATGCTACCCTAAAATGTGGCACATTGGCATGTTGAATATATTAAGCTGAAGAAGTTTGAAAAAAATAAACAGCAGAAGCTAGGTTCCTCTGACCTTCACCCACGTTCTCCCCTGAAGCAGGTCATAAGAAAGGAGACTCCTCATCTCCAAAGACAAAGGGACACCAAGAAGAATCTCAACAAACAGGCCTTGCTAAGTTTCCCTCAGTTTCCTGCACTTACCTTGCACTCTTTCACCTCTCCTGTTCTTTCACAACTGTTCATTATTCATCAAACCCAGTAAGAATGTGCTCAGGATGATGCCCATAACCAACTGAGGTACCTGGCCAGGCCTCTCTTTATTTTTTGATTGTTCGTTTTGTTTTTTAAAAAATTTATCCTTTAGTTCTGTGGATTGAAATCCAACATGAATCTCACTGGTCTAAGATCAAGGTGTTAGCAGGGCTGCATTTCTTTATGGAGCCTCTGAAGAAGAACCCATTTCTTTGCTTTTTCTGGCTTCTGGAGGCTACCTGCACTTCTCAGCTCATGGCGCCTTCCTCCATCTTCAAAAACAACGTCAGGCTGAGTTACGCTCTCGTCTCTTTGGTTCTCTAACCAAGGCCAGAAAGCTTCTCAGTTTATGAGGACTTAGAAAATTAGATTGGGCCCACCTGGAGAATCCAGGCTAATCTGTTGTCTCAAAATTTTAATTCTTTGGGGGTTTTTTTTTCCAATTTTTAAAAATTTTTCAATTACAATCGATAAACAATACTACATTAGTTTCGGGTATACAACATAGAGATTAGACAATCATCCCAATAAGTATATTACCCATCTGACACCATACATACTTATCACAATATTTGACTATATTTCCTATGGTGTACTTTACATCTCCATGGCTGTTTTTGTAACTAGCAATTTTCATATTTTAATCCTTTCTCCCTTTTCACCCATCCTCCCAACCCCACTCCCGCTTGGTAACTACCAAAATGTTCTCTGTCTCTATCAGTTTGTTTCTGTTTTGTCTGTTAATTTATTTTGCTTATTAAATTCCATATATTAGTGTCTTTCTTGATCTGATTCAGCACAGTACCCTCTAAGTCCATCTATGTTATTACAAATCACAAGATTTTATTCTTTTTTTATGGCTAAGTCATGTCCCATTGTATGTATGTACCACATCTTCTTTACCCATTCATCTACCAATGAATACTTAGATTGCTTCCATATCTCAGATATTGTAAATAATACAGCAATGAATATAAGGATGCACATGTTTTTTCAAACTAGTGCTTTGGGTTTCTTCAGATAAATACCTTGAAGTGGAATTGCTGAGTCCTTTCTTGTCTAGTTATAGACTTTGTTTTAAAGTCCACTTTGTCTGATGTAACTATTGCTTTCCTAGCTTAGTTGTTTTTCTTTTTTGTTTCCACTTGCATAAAATATCTTTTTCCACCCCTTTACTTTCAGTCTGTGTGTGTTTTTTCAACTGAAGCAGGTCTCCTGAAAGCAGCAATGTATGGGTCTTGTTTTCTTACCCATTTAGCCACTCAATTCTTTTTGATTGGAACATTTGATCCATTTGCATTTAAAGTTATTATTGATAGGAATGTAGTTATTGCCATTTTACTATTCATATTTTTCAGGTTTTTTCTTTTTCTTCTTAAAGAAGTCCCTTTAACATTTCTTATAATACTGGTTTGGTGGTGATGAACTCCTTTAGCTCTTTCTTGTCTGGGACACACAGGTTATTCTCAGCACAGGACCCAAAGGACCTTTTTCTAAGATATCAGATCAAGTCACTGCTGGCTACAAACCTGCCAGTTACTGCCCCTCCTCTTTTTTTTTTTTTTTTTTTTTTTTTTTTTTGAGGAAAAGCCAAAGTCCTGACAGCAGCCTGCAAGACCTACCAGAACCCGAGGATCCCCGCAGGCCGGCCTTTGTCTTTGGTTTTTCCTCATTCACACTGACCACACCTTTCCTTAAATACACAGGCAAACCTCACCTTAAGGCCTTTGTTCTAGTGTTTTCTCACCTGGAGCACTTTCACCCGAGACCTTTCAGAAGACTTCTCACGTTCCTGAAGTTTTCTCAAACCTCACTGCTCTGTAAGGCTGCTCTACTGACACTGTGACCTGCTCCCTCTCCTTCTCTGCACTCTGCACTTTCAGTCCCTAATATTGTCCTGCTTTCCTACATAGTGCCATTTATCTCCTAACATGATATCATTTACTCATTTTTTTGTTTGTTTATTGTTTTTCTCTCCCCATGGAATTTAAGTTTGGTCTGCTGGTGTTTAGAACAATGCCTCACACGTAACAGGCACATAATGCATGCGAGTGGTCTTAACTACGAAGAGCTCTCTTGTACCTGCAACAGTAGTGCCTTTTTATAGTACTCTGATGGTGCCTGCTTCCAGCCTTGCCTCACAGTTTGCTGTGTCTAACCTGCATTGTTATGGGAGAGTGAGCAGAGGGATGAGTTAGAGAATGTTCTGAGGTTATTTTCTCAGGAGTCTTGGCAGGACCCTTCTTTAAAGCAATTCTTTAGCTTGTCATCTGTTTCTGTTTGCTGGGCTTTCTTCACAGTTCCCAGGATCGCTCCTACTTTAACTTTTCACAGAATCATCATTTAAAAATTCTTCATATTTTCAATAGGTTGTCAAACACAGAGCAAAAAAGCGAGTGTGTGAAAATGAAGAAAGACCTGCAGGGCCATACCACATGTGCCAGTCCTTTTTTCTCAACACAGGACAGGGCAGACGAGCATAACCTAAACCAGAGTCCAGCGTAGCCATTGTGCTATAGTAGTCTCTGCTTCAGTAGGGAGAAGGTGGATGATCATGGTATTGGGAGTGGACCCAGCACTGTTCAGCTTGCCTGACCCTCCAGGCTCCCGATGCAGGCCAGCAACTAAGAACCTTATCCTGGGATCCCTGGCAATTGTGAGACAAACAACTATTGAGCAACTAGCATTTTTGGAAAGTCTGCTGAGTATATTATGTATACCATCTTAGAAGCACCATTATTATCCCATTACACATAGGAGGACACTGAGGCTCAGAGATGCTAAGTAACTTGCCAAAGTTCTCACAACCAGTAAACGGGAAGGCAGGACTTGAACCCAGAACCATCTGACTCCAAATCCATACTTGAGCCACTATAATGGACAGAAAAATAGCGTCAATTTTGTAATAGTTCAATAACAACTCACACAACATCTCTGCTTAGCTACATGAACCAATAATAAATTTTCAAATTACAGAAAAGTACCACAGCACATAGTGCACTGTTATTATTTTGAAATTTCACTGATAACTGAAAAATAAGACTTGTGAGTTTATCAGATATTACTTAAATGAATTACCAAGTGGTTGAGACAGAAACACTCCTGACAGATATAATAAGCATATTGTACTGAGAATGTCTTACTTAGGCCTCTGAGGCATCTTCTGGCATCCATTCGTCTTTGTCTATGGTTTTGTAGTTCTCTACACTAAACACAGGGTGGCACCACATGCACATGGTTTACAGCCACAAGGCCTCAGAAATGATTGCTACTTTGGATTACAGAGTCAGATTCTCTTAATTTTTCCTTTGTAACTGAATTGTCTGAAATTAAAGTGAGACCTCTCGCCTTTTGTACACAAAGGTAAGTAATGTTTCCCAAAACTCAGTGTACAGTAAAGCTGGAAAGATCTGTGGCATTAATACTCGTATATTTAATAAGAGGTTTCTTTTACATTCATTTTAACCAACACAATTGTTTAGATGAATATTACTTTTAAGAAGAAAGAAGATATAGAACTTCCTCTGTTAGTTATACTTAAGAGAAAGTTGATACCAACATATTGAACTGGCTTAGTGGTGGCCTACTGTATATGCTATCAGACAACTTACAGATATGCTACTTCTATCCAGTAAATGTTCTCTTTTAAAAACAATATCCCACAGATATAACTGTGAAAGGGACCTTAGTCTTAAATTGTAATAATTTAATTTTATTTCCAGGGGAATATATTCATGTGCTTACATTTTGTATAAATATAAATTATGCAAATTTGAAGTAGTACATCATAAAATAACACCGACTTCATTAATGACATTTTTAAAATAACATGCATCTTCCACATTAAAAACAGTTCAAGAATTGCACAATTTGAAGCTGTCAGGAATACTCACTCTTTAGGCATTCATTCAACAAATACCTAAGGAGTGGCTTCTCTGTAGAAGGCACTACTCCAGGCTCAGGTTGTGGCCCTGTACAGAACGGACAGAAATCCTGCCTGGTGCTCATGGAGCTTAGGGGCTACGGCAGGAGGGGTGCACGTTAGGGAATGGGAGAGAAACAGGAACTGAGTCGATGAGTATGGAATACTAGATGGTATCGCTGCTTCAGGGAAAGTAAAGCAGGAAGAGGAGTTGGGACAGTGCCTGTGTGAGGGTAGGGGCAGTTACCTCACTGGGCAGGTGGCAATTGAATGAAGAGCTGCAGAAGTGATGGCTTGAGCCGGTGGCCGTCTGGACAAGGAGCGTTGCTGATAAGGCGCAGCATCCGTTGGTGAGACAGAACGCGCCTGGCCTATTCCAAAGAGCACAGCGGGACCCTAAATGAGGCAGCGGAGGGACCCATAGAAATGAGCCAATACATTCATTCTTTGGCAAGACTTGACCCAGGCAGTTTGGATTGTGTTTGAAAATCTTAAAGAACATATCTCTTACTTAAATGCAGCTTTCTTCTACTTGTGTGGTTAGAAATTAACACATGTTAATAAAGAAGCTAAGAAAGTGCTCACAATCTATGATACCTAGCTTACTCAAACATGAAAGTGTCAAGCCCACGCGATACACTAGGATTGCAAAAGCTGCTACAGAAAACTTTGTGTCAAGATTCTCTTGTAGCTGAGGAGATAGAATAGCAACACTCTGGCAGGACATATGCTAGAAAAAAAGATATAAAAGATCCAGAGGGCAGCTGTGATGACAGCAATCCAGTGGGGCCTCGGAAATTCCCGATGAAAATGTGGGCCGGCCCCACGCGCTTTCTGCCCTGCTTTTCCCTTTCTGCCCACTGCGTGGCGCGCTTGGCCCGCAGCTCTGTGTGCGGAAGGCTTGCATTCAGAATTGCAGCCTCCAATAGGGAAGACTCACATTTGAGAAGAGACTTTCCAGATTTGGAAAAAGGGGTTGGTGGGGGGAGAACCAACCCTCTTCTCCTCAGCCCCCAACAAAATCAGAGATGAAAGAAGACAGTTTTAGTCTGGCAAATAAGAAAATAAACAAGTGCTTGAAAAGGGTAAGTTTTTCTTTTTAAATTTGTTTTTGCAATAGGTTTTTCTTCCCTGAAAAACAAAATACTAAAATAGCAAGTTATGTTTTCATTTATAACTCCTTCTCAAGAGGAAATCTAATAATAACAAGGGGTTCCCATTGGATTCAACTTATTTCATAATGTAAATACATTTGTATCCTCTGGGGAAAGAAACCTACACTGAGCCAGGTATTTCTCTTTTAAATTGGTGATTTTACTCATTTGCATTTCCTTCTTCCTTTACCTTGAAAAACCTTTCAAAATGAAGAGAAGCATTAAGTTCTACCTCTGTGTGTTGGAGTACACCTCGTCAGCTAGTGATACATGGTATGGAAAAATGGCAGCAAAATGATTTGCTATGCTATATTCTAAGTCATGTCAGGAAAGCAGTTTGCCCCTCACTAAGTTTTATGTTATTTATACCAAATGTTCACTCACATGTTGAGAGAGCAGCAGTGTGTGCTGGAAAGGGAAAAGACCTGCAGTTGCTCATACTTTCCAACCTCGGCTGTATTTCTTAAAGGGAAGAAACACAGTTTCTTGAATCATTTGGCCTCAGTTTCCTCTTCTGTAAAATTGGGATGATAATAATGAAGTGAATTAAAAGTGGCAGTTAAATCTCTACCACTCCTCCCGTTGAGAGGTGGAGTGCAATGTCCTCTCCCTTGAACAGCACCCGGAATGGAGCTTCTGTGACTACTTTGGCCAACAGAACATAGAGAAAGTGATGCTGTTTCAGGGCCCAGGCCTTGCACGGGTGCCCACCCAGCGGCGGCGTGCCAAATGCAGCCCAGGATGGCTGTGAATGCAGTCCAACACCAAATCATAAATTTACTCAAAACATTATGCTATTTTTTGTGTGTGTGATTACGTGTCGCAATGTATTTAGTGTGTGGCCCAAAACAACTTTTCTTCTTCCAATGTGGCACAGAGATATCAAAAGGTTGGACACCCCTGCTTAGAGCAAGGCAGCTCCTACTTCCTGTCACTCTTGGAGCCCTAAACTGCCTGACCACCCTAAGGCTGCCATGATATGAGGAAACCTAAGCTACCAGGAGAAGGGGTGTGTGTGGAGGGAGAGATGCCCAGCCAGCCCCAGGTCTTCCAGTCCCAGCCATAACAGCCATCCCAGATGAGGCCTCGGGCATCCTGAAGAAGAGCTGAGCTCTTCGGAATGTGCTGTATCCAAATTCCTGTCCACACTTTCATTAGACACAGTAACAACAAATTCTTGTTTTAAGCCACTGAGCTGTGAGACAGTTCGCTGAGGAGCAATAGGTAAGTGCAGTAAGTGCCTATCTTGTGGAGCTATGTCAGTTTTACAAATAACCCTCCAAAACACCAGACAGACCCAGAACTGGCCATGAGTGTTCAGTACATAGTGACCATCTTTATTACTGTCATTTGCATTTCATTTTCATAGTACAGTTTTTTAGAAATGTGGGCAGAAAATCCTCTCTGAGCTCACAGAAGACATTAAAATCCCTTGCACCTGACTCACTTGGGAGTCCACAGGCTTTGGGATTGCAAATATTCCTGGCTTAAGCAAGTCAGGTGCAAGGAGAGCCACTAAGTCCAGCCATTGCTGGCACTTCCATTAAACATGTGCTCTCTTCAGTGTACAAGACGTGCTGGCCCTGCATTCCAGAGACATCACAGGCATGAAAAGGGCAGCTCCACGCTTATCTTTTTTCTCTCCTGTAAATCTCCTTGACTACCTAAACTCAGTAGGCAACTAAACACAATTGAATTTAAAGAAGAGAACTCTAAATGCAGCTGTTGACACTCAGGCTCCACAGAGGAGTTGAGAGCTCACCAGCCAGGCTGAGAACCTCTCAAGTGCTCATGGTCCCTATAGTCCCCAGGGCACCTTATCTTTTGCTCACAGGTATTTAGGGGACATTTCCAATGATGGCACTAGATCTCGGGACTGTTGAAGTACTGGTAATATTAAGAAATAAAAAATTCTTAATGTAGTAAACTTACAAAACTCAGAATTCAAAAAAATGGTGTGTGCTGATCCTTTAATCTATAACATGCAGGCTCAATACTTTCCATCTTTGCTGCCATTGGCACTTTCTCTTTCCTGGAGTACTGGTCAACCTGCTCTTGGTGATTAGTCATCCAGCCACCATTCTGACCTCTGTAGAATCCATCATCCACTTTGTAGTACAGCCTTCTTAAAGTACAACTGTCGCTGTGTGATCACACCATTCTATTTCAACAGCTTCAAAAATTCCCTGTGGAGAGAAGAAAATGTAGCAACGCCCAAAGGTGGGATGCCCAGCTTTCCTGACCCAAGCCCTGTGTCTGCCCCTGCCAGCTGTACTGAAGGCTAGAGGTCTGTGCTTTGCACATCCCCAGAGAAGAGGGGAAGTTGGAAAGAGTTGGAGGTGAGGGCAAGGATGACACAGACCAAAGATGATGGAAGCAGATGAACCAGCTTAGAGGTGAAGTGAGGATTTTTTTGCTTGAGGACTTCTTTGTATTTCTCACAATCTACCTCTGGATCCTAACCTGGGAACCTCAAGATCAGTTAAAGTTGCCAGGACTGGGACAAACAACTTTAGAGGACATGCTTTCCCCATTGGTTCTTTGAAACTGCTTGGAAAATGGAGGAATAGATAAAAGTAAAAAGTAAAAAAGCAAAAACTGGGAGGGGAGAGACTTCAGCAACACCCAGGTATGCCCAACAAAGCTGGGACCTGACACGTTAGTTCTTATGCTGAGGCTTCTGGATGGCTCTGCTCTCCAGGAACTGCAGCTCTTCCTTAGGCCTCCCGCATAGCCATAGTGACCTCCTGGATCCCCACCAAGAAACCGAGCTTTATTTCCCTGCTCTGCTCCACATCATTTTCTTGTTTTTCATGCTTCAGGTTTCTCCTGTCACTCCAGCTCACATTTACAGTTCTTCCTTCAGAGTCATAGCACACATCTCTGATATTCCCTAGGCCTGACCCAAGCTGGCCTGTCACACAGCCCCCAGCTCACTTCTGTTCTCCCCCTGGCCTCATTACCCGTGGAAGGACGCTCCTTGCATGGCTTCTTTTTGCCCTTGGTTGGCTTTTTGCCACTCACCAAGGATTATTCTGGGGACAGAAGGACAAGTGAGTTGGAAATTGTCATTTAGTGGGTTACATATATAATACTGGTAGCTGCACATACACATGGGATGGTTATGAGGGTGTAGTGTGTTTGTGGACAGTTCTAAGAAGAGTGTCTGCATTAGCGACATTTCCAAGGATTTTGCTCATCCTGCAGAGAGAGATCCTACTCCTACAGCCAACGTGACGGGACAGCAGCAGTCCCCCTCAGGAAACAGACCTCCTTCAAGTGCTCCTGAGAGCAGAAGCATTTACCATTGTAGAATTTAAATTTTATGGTTTTGACTTACAAATCCAAGACTGTACCTATAAGTAAAGTAAGCATCAATTAGCAGGTGACTTTAAAATACAGGGTTAAGTCTTTGGTATTTAAAATTGGCTCTCAAGTAAATTCTCTTATTGAATCATACTCTATATTTATTAAAAACACAAATTTATAAAAGTGGAGAAACTTAGCCACATTAACTTTTCTTGTATCAGTTTATCAAAACAGTTTGGTTGCTGTTAGAAGTGCTGCTGTAGGCATGGCTTCCTACCTTGAACAGGCTTCATGTAATTTGGCATAGCCAGTGCTCTCAGCTCCCAGAGACCAGTGCTGGCTGCCCTGCTCTTCAGGCACTGAACAGAAAAGACATACGTCTTCTCATTTGTCATTGGGACTATCTGTGTTTAATTTTCTCAGACAAGATTCTTTTTCTGCCTCTGGAGTAAAGAATCCTCTTTCTGTTTCTTAGACAAGGAATGGATGTCTTTGCATAGAGAAGCACTTACAATTATCTTTGCTCTTGAAAATAGCTTTGGATAGAGAATTAGAGTAACATAATCAAAAATTCTGAATTGAATCAAAAGATTGTTTTTTGAAGCTAGAGTTCTGCTGACATTATTGTCAAAACTATGGTAAAATCTGATGATCTTATTTCAAATTCTGTACTATTCTGTAACTTTGAATTCTGTCTGGGTCAGATTTTAATGAACTCAAGCTTTATGGTTGGTAGAGAAAATGAGACAGCACATTCAAGGTTTCCTTATTGATCCAGAACATATTTGCAAAGTACTGAGGTCCGTGATATGGACATAGCATGGTCAAGTTAGTTAGGGTTCCTTCCCTGGAAGAGCTCACTCAGTAGCAAAAGTGACAGATATTAAATAACATTTTATAAAACTACAAATATGGAAACTGCTGCCAAGGAAATGGAACCTGTCTAGGGGCAGGTTAGGAGTGATGGGCATGACTGTAATCTCAAACAGCTCACAGAAATGTTAGAGAGATGAGATTCTAAGGAAAATGATGCATGGATTAATAAGTAAGGTAGAGAGGCCAGGAACCTGATGCCCATGAACTCCACTGGTACTTTAGGTGTGAATGTGGACCAATGCTAAGCAACCAGGCACTCAACACTTATTGACTGAATAGATGATCCTTCATCAACATGTTACAGATCACATCCCAAATCCTAAAAAAGTTGGCAGAGAAGATTGAGAAATAATAAGAATTGGGGGGAAGAAACATCAGGTAACTGTGTTATTTTTCACATTTAAGGTTGTTCTTTAGAATGATTGGTTTTTGAGTGATCCATGAGTCATATGTGGTTATTGTAATTGTACAAAGATGAACTGAAGAAACACTTTAATTTGGAGAAGGGAATAGAGGAAGAAAGATGACTGGAAATAGAAAAAGAGCTTAATTTGTATTTACTCTTGAATTGTAATCAATTCCAGGGAAGGATTGGGTGCTTCTTAATATTACAGTTTAAAAAAAAAAGAAATATAGTGCTCATCTTGCAATGAGGTGCTTGCTTCTAATGATGAAATTCCCCCCAACTCATGCTGATGCCAAAGGTGGAAAGGATATGTACGACTCTCTTTTTTTCATTGATTTTGAATTTATTTAGGAGCTACTGACTCTTCCTCCTGTTTGAGAGCAGGCTGAGACCCAGCCGAGAAGGAACCTTCCATCAAAGTCTGGGACACTAGTTTATAAGATAATGGAAAGCTTTGTGATACAAAACAAACACACATACTCAGACACACACATACACATACATGCACACACACATAAACCTCTCAGAGCAGAGATTCCCAGAGAAAAAGCTGGTTTGCATTGAGGACTTCAAAATAAACCTCTGCCAAAAAAAGAGAAAAAAAAGCAAAAAGAAAGCAGTTAGGAGAGAGAGCATGCATTTGAATGACTTAGTCCTGTTGGGTCCATCACTTATGAGGTGGTACACAGGAGTAATTTGTCACCTAGTGAAATACAAATTCCATCCTTAGTATTTTTTGATATTATGCCATGGCTCCGAGATCCACCTGATTCTTCATAAAAAAAAATATATATATATACCATTGAGGTCTGATATAATTGATTATGGTTAGACTATCTAGGCAGGGGATTACTGGAAAAAAATAGATTTACAATGTTAACCATTGTGCGCAAGAGCTGGAATGAAGGAGAGCGACACTGAGGCAAATTAACTTTGGTGGAGAGAGGAGAACCACAAGGTGGCCACATCAAGACCCACCTGTCGTGAAGTCAGCAAGATGAACTCCCTGATTGGCACCTCACTCACACTCCTACCTCCACAATATTTTGTCCAAGAACATCCTTGGATATAAAGAAAAGGAAGGGGCCTTCTACAAAGAAGTTACAAAGTAAATGGTTTTTCTATAAAGAAGTAGAACAACTTAGTGCCTTAAATTTGGGTAAGCTTAACAGAAATCATCATTGCAAATATTTGGTAGAATGTACTGCATGAAGACTGCAGGTTTGGGCATTTATTAACACCTGATAATAGCTGCTATTATGAGAACACTCTGGGGACACATAATTAAGACCCATTAATAGGAATGCAACCTGGTGTTTATAACTTATATAACTAGGAGGCAGTCTGTCCTTAATTAGCACATAATAACATCTCGCTGTTATGGGACATTCCTTCAGTTGATTTTCTTAATTAGATTTAACTGAAGGATGAAAGTCAACTTTGGCTACACAAAACTCTGGAAAGGAAGACCATTGTGTTTAATACAATAATTGAGTGTAAGAGCCACATACATCAAAGGTACACACAAATAAGAGAATTATGTTTTTGAAAGATCCCTGGGCCAGGAAAGACTAATTTCAGATGCAGCCAGGGTTTTAAATTTAAGTGAAAACCTTAATACTGGTAATAAATGTGGGGCAGACCTGGAATATGCACACAGACATTATTGCTATATCCAGCTGAGTGAATAGCATGCAAAGATTACCTAGCTTCCTTCCATATTCTTGAATGGGAGTGTACTAGACTTCTCTTTTGGAAGTCTCCCAAAAGAGAATCTTTCTCTGCTGTCAGAAATAGTTGTTCTTTTCCCTGAGCAATTAATTTGTTCCAGTAATGTGAAAATTTAAGTCGTGTTACCACTTAGGCTACTACAAAGCCTGACATTAAATCTGGCTCTCTTCTAGCTGGTATCTAAGATTTACCAGCATGATAAAGAGAGATCTGATCAGATCCCTGGGGAAAAAGTAGGGAAGGGCTATAGGAGGAGTTTGCCAAGGAAATGGTAAACAGTCTCAGAAGGGATTGGCTGAGAAGCTGAATGCCTCCAGAGGTCATGTAGTTATGGGGGAGAAGATTTGAAATAAAAGAAGCACTCTCAGGCTCTTGGGCTCACTCACTGGCTCTCTTGCTCACTCACCCGCCCTCTCTTCCTGGAGGATGCCTGGTTGATCATGCTGCAGCTGCCTGCATTTTCCAACAGACACTATTTTGGATGGGAAAGAACTCCAGGCACAGCTTAGGATCAGGCTGGCCTGGCAGAGGGTGGCAGATTTATTCTCCTTTTGGTGCCCTAGAGGGAATGACCTCTGGAGTAGAAGCCTGCCAGTCTTCCAGAACTGTGTAGCTTTTGTATCTTATGTTGTTTTAGTTTGTAAACTAACCCTATAGAAATAATTAAAACACAGGAGGAATCAAGATGGTGGAGGAGTGATTGGAAGTCACACTGACCTCCTCCCAGGAACAATCTGGAATTACAACTAAGTTGTGGAGAAAACACCTGGGACAAACAACTGAACAATAGTGAGAGAGGAGCCTTATAAACTCAGACAGACAGAAGAATCAGCTTTAGCACAACCTAACTGGTAAGGAGTGTGGTAGAGAGTTGAGAAGGTGGGTGGGGCGCCCGCAGGCAGCAGCACCAGTGGGATGCTGAAATGACCAGTTGGATTCCCCAGAGAAGAGCAGAGTTTAAATCATAAGCTGGGATCTCCAGCCTACAGCACCAGATCCAAAAAGTACACAGATAAGAGCCAGGTGCAAAAAGCAGCACGGTTGCTCTCTGCCAGGGACAGGTGGCAGGAGATGCAGAGAGCTGTTTTAAAGGGGCAACGTATAAGTTTTTATTTGTAGCTACTTACCGTGGTCTCCAGCAAAGGTGGGGGAAGAGTGGGTTGGAGCACCTGAGAAGAGACTGGAGACAGAGGCTTTGGGGAGAGAAAAAAGAGAGTAGCCAGTGGGATCCCGGTGCTGACCCCTCCCCCATATGGAAGCAGCTTTCTGGCTCAGGCAGACCACTCCCCTGAGTGGCAGCAGCATGAGAGGACACGATAACCATGCCCCCAGGAGGGACTCTGCCCCGCCCTGTGGTATCTAAGCCAGCCTGCTGAGTGCAGAGTGACTAGATTAACAGCTGAAGGAGACAGCCACAGACAGTAGCTTTCTGGAAGTCTCGAACAGAGTACATAAGATCAGACAGGGTCAACATCTGACATCATCAGAGGTAGATCCAGACAGAAAAAACACCTGTCTCCTACCATAGAAGTCCACACCACAAAGTCAGGAAATCAAGACAGATTAATTTAAGAAATAGAAGCAAAAAAGAAGAGTCTCACAAATAATGGGAAGACAAAGAAACACACCCCAGTTGAATAAAAAGGAGGAATCCCCAGAAAGAGAACTAAATGAAATAGAGGCAAGTAAACTATCCGATATTGAGTTCAAAGCAATGGTTATAAGGAAGCTCAATGAGCTCAGTGAGCTCAGAGAGAATTACCAAAATCTACAGGGAAACTACGAGGAACTTACTGCAAACTATATCAGCATGAGAAAGACATAGAAACTATCAATAAGAGGCAAGAGGAAATGAAGACTACAATTTCCGAATTGAAGAACACAGTAGAAGGAATCAAAAACAGGCCTAGGTGAAGCAGAGGAACAAATCAGCAAGCTGGGGGATAAGGTAAGAAAAAGCTCCCAGGAAGAGCAAGAAAATGGAAAAAGACTCAAAAAGAATAAAGAGGCATTGAGGGAAATGCAGGACAACCTGAAATGTAATAATATCCGCATAATAGAGATACCAGAAGGAGAAGAAGAGGAACAAGGGGGATAGAGAACCTGTTTGAAAAAATAATGATGGAAAACTTCCCTAATTGGAGGAGAGAAAAAGTCACACAAGTCCAGGAAGCACAGAGGGTCCCATTCAAGAGGAACCCAATGAGGCCCACTTCAAGACACATCATCATTAAAATGGCAAATTTCAAAGACAAACAGAGAATCCTAAAGGAAGCAAGTGAGGAGAAAAAGGTAGCAACATATAAGGGAACCCCAATATGGCTAGCAGTTGACTTCTCAACAGAAACACTAACAAGTCAGAAGGGAATGGCAAGATATATTCCAAGTAATGAAAAGCAAAGGCCTGCAACCAAGATTGCTCTACCCAGCAAGGCTCTCAATTAAAATAGAAGGCAAAATAAGGAGTTTCCCAGACAAAAGAAGGCTAAAAGAAAACACCTCACCAAACCAGCACTGCTAAATATGCTAAAGGGACTGCTTTAAGAAGATGAAGAAAAAGAGTCTATGAATACTCAGTTCCTTTCACAGTCACCAATACTTGATATTACTAATATTTTTAATACTTATCTGATTGTGAAAATGATGTATTATTTTAATTGTTAATTTATTATTTGTTGAAACTAAACGTGTTTTTGTATATTTCTTGCCTATATTTTATTTTTAAAGAGCTTTAAATGATTTTTTTGGTATTCTTTATCCATTTTTTGATTAAATATTTGTAGAATGTTTTCCCTAAAAAAAAAAAAAACTATTAACCCTTTTTCAGATGTATTGCAAATACTTTCCTATTCTATTACTTGTCCTTTCATTTTTTTACATCACTATTACTGTACAGTCTTAAATGTTTAATATAGTCATATTGTCAATATTTTACTTCATAGCTTCTGGGCTTGAATATGTTACTTCAGGATAAGAAAAACATTATTTTGTGTTTTCTCCTAAAACTCCTTATATTTTACATATTGATTTTTAACTCACCTGAATATTGTTTGTAATGTGTGAAATAAGGTTCTATGTTTGTTTTATTTCAAGTAATAGTGGTCCATGCACCTTATTTGTTAAATAAGCCTTATTTTCCCTAATGATTTGAAAGGTCGATTTAATCATATATTACATTATTAGATGGGTATATACATTTGTTTCTAAAGTGCTCATTTTATTTCATTGATCTACTTGATTATTTCTGTGCTGGTGTCATGTTGTTTTGATTGTTGAGACTTTATAATGGGTTTAAATTTTTTAATATTTATAATGGATTTTGACATTAAAAAAATAAATAAAATCAATCTGCATTTAAAAAAAAAAAGAAAGAAGGAACTCCTGCCTTTTGCAACAACATGGATGGAACTGGAGAATATTATGCTAAGTGAAATAAGCCAGTCAGTGAAAGAAAAATACCATAAGATCTCACCTATAAGAGGGCTTTATTCAACAAAATTAACTAACGAACAAAATAAACCACAGGCATGCAAATGTGGAGCAGACTGAAAGTGACCAGAGGGGATGGGAAAGGAGAACAATGGTGAACAGGAGAAGGGACTAGACAAAGAACACGCATGAATGACCCATGGACATGGACAACAGAGTGGGAATGGACTGTGGTAGAGGGGAGCGGGGAGGATGGGTGAAAGAGAGCAAGGGGGGAAATCTGAGACAACTGTAATAGAATAAACTTGATTTAAAAATAAAAAAATTACAAAGCAGGGAATTCAAAGGAATAATAAATATTTGGAAAAATAAATAATAATAATTGAAAACAACAAAAAAGTAATTAAAAAGAACAGGAGAATGATAGAATTCAGCTATTAAAGAGTTTAGCCTTGATTGATAGGCTGAAGTGGTTAAAGCTGTAACTAAAGAGTTAAGTTTGGCCTTAACTGATAGGCTTAAGTGACTAATGCAGGTGGAAAGGTGTTATTCCAAAACTGTGAAGCTTTTGAATAAAGACTCCTTTCCTTTATGACCAAACCTTTGCCTCTGGAATTTTGCCAAAAGGGTAACATAGGACAGCAGGACCCCCATTGCTGCTCAGTAGCAAGCACTAATACCCAAATCACATCTGAATTGTTCTTATTTTATTTTTAGAGAGAGGGGAAGTGAGGGAGAAAGAGAGGGAAACATTGATGTGCGAGAGACATCTCTATTGGTTGCTTCTCGTCCACCCCCAATGGGGGAACTGGCCTCAACCCAGGCATGTGTCTTGACTGGGAATCAAATGGCAACATTTAAGTTTGCAGGGCAGCACTGAATCCACTGAGCCACACCAGCCAGGGCTGGATTTTTGTAGCGCTACATTCTGTTTGGCTAACTGCACTCAGCTATGTTTATATTCTATTTGGTCTTGTTGAATTGTAGGTATTTCCGTATGCTGCCTTGAATAATTTTTGGAATAAAGTGGGGTAAAAAAAGTAAATAAACTTTGATTGCAAATGAAAGAACTCGAACAATTTTACCATACTAAACTAATGCAGGAAGATCTAAACTAATGCAGTAAGAACAAAGCTGAGAATACAGATAAACCATTCAAAAGCACAAACTATAAAGCACTACGATGAACAAGAGTATCAGTTTATAACCACTACTCTACTCTAAATATAACCCTTTGCTTTCAGATCAAGGTAATGTTCTATATTTTATTACCCCCTAAAAGACATCACGCTCTTAAAACCTCTTGGTCTTTTATGGAATCATTGATTCCCAAACATGTCCTAATGACTTGCCTTGCAGACTGACTTGGCTTTTCTACTTCAACTAAGCATCTTCTGTGAGCTTTGATAAGCACTGAATCTGTCAAAGATAAAATATTTTAACAAGTATTTCATGCAGAATGTGTGTGTGTGGATTATATATGATACATGCCTTAGGTGCCAGACACAAGAGAGGTAGAGTTGAAGCTGATGTTACATTGGAATAGCTTCTAGGTAGACACAATAATACATACATAAATTATTTCTTTATTAAAAACTCAGAACCTTCTCAAGTTCTTTATAGCAATGTTTTTTGAGTCCTTAATATTTCTATACCATGTAACATAAAATAAACAACTTTAGCTTCTAAATCTTTAAAGACACCAATGCCAAAACAGAAGGTGTCTTACTTTTAAAACTATAACTTATCTGCCCTGGCTGGCGTAACTCAGTGGATTGAGTGTGGCCTGCAAACCAAAAGGTTGCCGGTTCAATACTCAGTTAGGGCACATGACTGGGATGTGGTTCAGGTATCCAGTAGGGGGCACATCAGAGGCAACCACACATTGATGTTTCTCTCTCTTTCACCCTTCCTTTGCCCCCTGTAAAAATAAATAAAATATTTTAAAAACAAAACTATAACTTATCAATTACACAAGAATGGTCTAGAACAGAAGTAGAATAGGTAGTACTATTATTTTCATTGCTCCATGTATATCTGTGATATTTTATTCAGTATTTTAAGAGAAATGTTAATGCATCAAACTGAAGCTTAATTTAAAAGAAAGAATGGAGGAGTGATTGAAATCACTGCAGCAAAGTCATAGTAGAAAAGTGTGGGGGAAAAAAAGAAACCTACCAAAGAACTAAATTGGGAAGAGTAGTTATTTGGAAGCATACCAAGTGAAGAAAGAGTCTAATTTATTTTGACCGAAGTGCGGGCATGGGTGGTAAGAGGCTGATTTCATCCCAACATTAGAAAGAATTTTTTTAAACTTCATGTTCAGAAATGGAATGACACACTTCAAAGATTTCAGCCATCTCTGTAGAAACATTCAAGCTGGCACCATACATCCTCATCAGTTACAGCACTGAGGGAATATCACTGCATTGGATAGGGGAGGGACTAGGTAGATTGAAGGTTTCCTTGAACATAAAATCCTCTATTTATTGCAACATATTTGTTATTTTTAAGTTGTGACAGGACATAGCGTAATGATCAGTTTACTTAATGTTAGTCATGCAAAAATGCTAGTGAATAACTGTCAAAATAAATACTTGAGCTTTAGAATAACTTAAATCTCTGGATATGCCAGATATAATTGTCAACAGCCTGGATAAATGTGATAACAGTGTCCCAACAAAAGCCTATCTGTGAATGCAGGAAAGTATTTTTAATTTTTTTTGCCTTTAAGGAAATCTCTGTCTAATGACAAAGCTAACAGAACTGAGACTTCAGTGACCATGTGTGACAATGAATACAGTTTTTAAAATGATGCTTTAGAAGATTCGCTAAAGCAGTACGCCAGCCCCAACATGCAGCAACAACAAACCCTGACAGGTGGGCAAATCTGATTTCCAAGGTTATCGCATTATAGCATCCAAATATTCAGTTTGCAACCAAAATTTATGAGGCATGAAAAGAAACAAAAAATACATAGGATCCATTCATAAGAAAAACTGTCAAAAACCAGGGGCAAAGAAAGAATCCTGAAAACAGCAAGATAGAAACTAATCTTTACATTCAAGGAATCCTCACTAAGATTAACAACTTATTTCAGAAATCATGAAGGCCATAAAGCAGCTAGATGACATATTTAAAGTTCTGAAAGAAAAAAAAATGGAATTTGCCTGATAGGTGATCTGAGCCATACTCGTTACAGATGAGTCTGGGACCACAGGCTCCTGATACCCTGGACACCCAGCTTCTTTTCATCCCAGAACTCCCCTGACAGCTACCATAGAACTCCCAAGATGCCATTAGGCTGGGTTTTCTTTGGGAAGAGTGTTCATGGCTAAAGTATCTTGGGCGTGATTCTGCCGTTCTCTGAGGCACCCTGACACTTGGCAAATCCCAACCCATTTTATTCCTTTCTCGCCATTCGGGCCCACACTTGCTCCTCCCACAGACCTGAAGTCACACAGCACAACCTGTGGTGTCTAACTGCGCCCTGGTAAACCAAAATTCTCTACCTACCTGGAGCAAAAAAATTGATAAGTTGTCAATTCTTCAATATGTGATTATACACTTATCTCTTAACAACAGGGCTTTATAATATCTGATGTAAACACTGATGAAAATAAAGGGAGAAATAGTAGTTCTATAATAATAGTTGGAGATTTTAATACCTCACTTGCAATAATGGATATAACAACTAGACAGATCAATAGAGAAACAGAAGGCTTGAACAGCTTGACGTAACAGACACCTATAGAACACTCCACCCAACAATAGCAGAATACACACTCTTTCTAGGTACGCATGTGACATTCTCCATGATGGCCATATGTTAGGCCACAAGTAGCTATCAATAAATTTTAAAATATTGAAATCATGCAAAGGATCTTCTATGACCACAATGAAATGAAGCTATCAATCAATAACAGAAGAAAAACTAGAAATGTGCAGGTGCAAATATGTCAAAATTAAACAACACACTCTTAAAAACCAGTGAATCAAAGAAAAAATTGCAAGAGAAAATAAGAAAATGCTTTGATTCAAATGAAACCAAATACACAACATGCTAAAACTTATGGGATGAAGTAAAAGCAGTGCTCAGGGGCCAATTTATAACTGAATGGCTGCATTAAAAAAACAAAGATCTCAAACCAATAACTATCCACTTTTAGGAATTAGAAAAAGAATAAAAAACAAAACAAGCAGAAGAAGATAATAAAGATTAGTAGAGAGATAAATGAAATAGATAAACAAGTAGAGTGAAAGTTAATTGAGAGAGAAAAAGATGAGCAAAATTGACAAATTAACAAAAAAGAAAAAACATTCAAATTACTGAAATCAAAAAGTATGAACCTTACAGAAGCAAAAAGAATTATAAGACAATACTATGAAAAAATTGCACATCACAAATTTGATAACTTAGATGAACTGAACAAATTAATAGAAACAACAAATTACCAAAACTGGCTGAAGAAGAAACAGAAAATCTCATGACCTATGATAAGTAAAGAGATTGAATCATTAACCAAAAACTTGGAAATAAAGAAAAACCCTGGAACAAATGGTTTCACTGGTGAATTCTGCAAAATATTAAAAAATTAAAACCAAACCTTCTTAAACTCTTTAAAAAATAGAAGAGAAGGAAACTCTAACACATTTTGTAAGATCAGCATTACCCTAATACCAAAGCCAGAAACATTAGGGACATTAGAAGGAAAAATATAACTGACCAATATCCCTGATGAATATAGATGCAGAGATCCTCAATAAAATACTAACAAATTGAATCCAGCAGCATATTAAACATATAATACATCATTACTAAGTGAAATTTGTCCACAAAATGCAAGGGTGGTGCAACATAAGAAAATCAATCAATTCACTGCATTAAATTAAAAGAACAAAGAAGAAAAAAAACACACACATGATCATCTCAGTTGATGGAGAAAAGCATTTGACAAAATCTAACACCCTTTCAGGATTAAAAAAAAAGCACTTAGCGAACTATAAATAAAGGTAACATTCTCAAAATGATAAAGGACATTCATGAAAGAGAAACACAACTAACATGCACTCAAAGATGAAAAAAATGAAAACTTTCCTCCCCATATCGGGACCAAGACAGGGATACCTACTTTTGCCACTTATTTCAAAATTTTACTGGATATTCCCTCCAGAACAATTTAGCAAGAAAAAGAAATAAAAGACATTCAAATTGTAAAAAAAAAAATTTACTCACAGATGACATTATTTTATATATAGAAAATCTTTTTTTTTTTTTTTTTTTTGCTGCAAGGTGCTATAGAGTGATTAAAATAAAAAATATGATATGAACCTTGCTAATATAAGTTCTTATTTCATTTTGGAGAAGATAAATATGTGAAAAACTAAATGTTGGTAAAAAAAGAAATGTATTATATCTGAGATAAGAACTTCATTATTTTGGTCCAGGACAGAATCTTTTAAAATAATAACAAATTAAAATATTTTTTAAATTTTAAATCATTTTTTAATTTTTTTATTGTTCAAATACATTTGTCTCCATTTTCCCACCACCACTTTCCCCTGCCCCACCTACCTCCACCTCCAACCCTTACTCCTTCCCCATTTTGGCTTTGTCCATGGGTCCTTTATACATGTCCCATGACTTGACCTTTCCCCTTCTTTTTCCTGTTACTTACCTCCCTTGTCCCCTCTCGTTACTGAGGGTTTGTTTTTTCTTTCAATGTTGCTGGTAATATTTTCCTTGCTTGTTTGTTTTGTTGATTAGGTCCCACTTATAGGGGATATCATATGATATTTGTCTTTCACCCCCTGGCTTATTTTGTTTGGCATAATGCTCTCCAGTTCCATCCATCCACAGATTGAACTGCTGGGTACTACTCCATTGTGTAAATGTGCCATAGTTTTTTGATCCACTCATGTATTGATGGGCACTTACGTTGCTTCCAGACTTGGCTACTGTAAATTATGCTGCTGTGAACATTGGGGTGCACAGGTCTTTTTGAATTGGTGTTTCGGGATTCTTAGGGTATAATTCTAGAAGTGGAAATGCTGGGTCAAAAGGCAGTTCCATTTTTAGCTTTTTGCGGAAATTCCAAACTGGTTCCCACAGTGGCTGCACAAATCTGCATTCTCACCAAGAGTGTGCTAAGGTTCCCTTTTCTCCACAACCTCGCCAGCACTTGTTGTATATTGATTTGTTTATGATGGCCATTCTGACTGGTGTGAAGCGGTATCTCAATGTGGTTTTAATTTACATTTCTCTGATGGCTAGTGATGCTGAGCATCCCTTCATATGGCTCTGTGCCCTGTATATGTCCTCCTTGGAAAAGTGTCTATTCAGGTCATTTGCCCACTTTTTAATTGGATTGTTTGTCTTCCTGGAATGGAGCCCTGTGAGTTCCTTATATATTTTAGAGATCAAACCCTTCTCTGGAGCATCACTGGAAAAATATTTTCCCATATGGTTGATTCCTTTTTCATTTTACTGATGTTTTCTTTAGCTATGCAGAAGCATTTTATTTTGGTGTAGTCCCATTTACTTATTCTTTCTTTTATGTCCCTTGCTCTAGGATACATATCAGTGAAAATATTGCTGCGTGGAATATATGAGAGTTTCCTGCCTATGTTCTGCTCTAGGATTTTTATGGTGTCACAACTTATATTTAAGTATTTTATCCATCTTGGGTTTATTTTTCTGTATGGTATAAATTGGTGGTCGAATTTCATTTTTTGCATGTAACTATCCAGAACTCCCAACACCATTTGTTGAAGAGGTTTTTTTGTTTGTTTGTTTGTTTGTTTTACTACATTTTATGCTTCTGCCCCCTTTGTCAAATATTAACTGATCATGGAGACATGGGCTTATTTCTGAGCTCTCTATTTTGTTCCATCAATCTATGTGTTTGTTCTTATGCCAGTACTAGACTGGTTTGATTACAGTGGCCTTGTAATATAGTTTGATGTCAGTTATTGTGATCCCTCCTACTTTGTTCTTCTTTCTCAAAATTGCTGCAGCTATTCGGGGTCATTTATGGTTCCATATACAGTTTTGAAATGTTTCTCCTGTATCTGAAATACATCATTGGTATTTTAATAGGAATTGCACTGAACCTATAAATTGCTTTGGGTAGTATGGACATTTTGATGATGTTAATTCTTCCAATCCATGAGCACGGTATATGCTTCCACTTATTTGTGTCTTCCTTAATTTCTTTCTTCAGTGTTGTGTAGTGTTCTGAGTACAGGTCTTTAACCTCCTTGGTTAAATTTATTCCTAGGTACTTTATTTTTCTTTTTGCTATAGCAAATGGGAATTTTTTCCTGATTTCTGTTTCTGATATTTCATTGTTGGTGTACAGAGATGCCTTCGATTTCTGAATGTTGACTTTCTATCCCACTGTTTTGCCAAATTCACTTATTAGGTCAAGTAGTGTTTTGGTGGAGTCAATGGGGTTTTATATGTATGCTATCATGTCATCTGCATACAATAACAGTTTTACGTCCTCCTTTCCAATTTGGATGCCTTTTATTTCTTTTTCTTTTCTGATCACTGTGGCTAGGATTTCGAGTACTATGTTAAATAGGAGTGGTGAAAGCAGACATCCTTCTTTTGTTCCCGATCTTAGTGGGAAAGCTTTTATTTTTTGCCTGTTGAATATGATGTTAGCAGTAGGTTTTTCATATATGGCCTTTATTATGTTGGTGTATGCCCCCTTTACTCCCATTTTGCTGAGTGTTTTTATCATAAATGGATGCTATGCTTTATCAAATGATTTGTCTGCATCTGTTGATATGATCATGTGATTTTTGTCTTTCTTTTCGTTAATGCGATGTAGTATGTTTACTGATGCAAATATTGAACCATCCTTGCATCCCTGGGATGAATTCCACTTGATCATGGTGGATGATCTTTTTAATGTATTGCTGAATGCAGTTTGCCAATATTTTGTTGAGGATTTTAGTGTCTATGTTGATCAGTGATATTGGCCTGTAGTTTTCTTTCTTTGTTGTATCTTTATCTGGTTTTGGGATTAGGATGATACTGGTCTTATAAAAAGAGTTTCAGAGCCTTCCCTCTTCTTGGATTTTTTGGAATAGTCTGCGAAGGAAAGGGGTTAGCTATTTCTTAATGTTTTGTAAAATTCACTTGTGAAACCATCTGGTCCAGGGCTTTTGTGTGTCAGGAGTTTTTTGATCACTGCTTCTATTTCACCAGCTGTTACTGGTCTGTTCAGACTTTCTGCTTCTTCTTCATTCAGTGTTGGAAGGCTATATTTTCCTAGAAATTTTTCCATTTCACCCAGGTTTTAAAAATTCTTGGCATATAATTTTTCATAGTAATTTCTTACAATCCTTTGTATTTCTGTGGTATCAGTTGTTATTTCTCCTCTTTCATTTCTGATCTTTTTGAGTCTTCTCCCTTTTTTTCTTGGTGAGTTTGCTTAAATGCTTGTCAATCTTGTTCATCTTTTCAAAGATCAAGCTTCTGGATTTCTTGAACCTTTGAATTGTTCTTTTAGTCTCTATGTCATTCAATTCTGTTCTGATCTTGATTATTTCCTTCCTTCCCCTTGCTCTAAGCTTTGTTTGTTATTATTTCTCCAGTTCTTGAAGATGTGGGGTTAGGTTGTTTATTTGAAATGTTTCTATCTTTCTCAGGTAGGCCTGTATTGTTATGAACTTCTCTCTCGGGACTGCCTTTGCTGTGTCCCATAGGTTTTGGACTGTTGTGTGTTCATTTACATTTGTTTCCAGAACCTTTTTGATTTCTTCTTTGATCTCATTATTGACCCATTCATTGTTTAATAGCATGCTATTCGGTTTCCATGAGTTTGAATGTTTTTGAGTTTTTTCCTTGACATTGGTTTAGTTTCAAGCCCTTGTGGTCTGAGAAAATGCTTGTTATGATTTCAATTTTCTTGAATTTGTTGAGGCTTGTTTTGTGTTTTATTATGTGGTCTACCTTTGAAAATATTCTGTGTGCATTCGAAAAGAATATGTATTTTGTTTCTTTGGGATGAAAGGAGATTAGATATAGATATAGATAGATAGATAGATAGATAGATAGATAGATATAAAATCTCTTAAGTCCATTTCACCTAATGTGTCATTCAGTTCCACAATATCCTTGTTGATGTTTTGTTTGGAAGGTCTATCTATTGTCAACAGTAGGATGTTAAAATCCCCATTTGGGGAATGTCCTGTAGGGTTTCAGGAACTGTACCTCACCAACAGGTGGGAGGGCCCCAAGGCTGGAAATAATCAAGGAGGCCTTGGAGAAACTGGCCCCTGAGGAGACATAACCTATCCCCCCTGGCAGGGGCATAGCTCCTGCCTCTCTCCTTGGCCCTGTGATGGTCACTTGTTGATGACAGGTAAGACCGCTTAATAGAAGGGGTGACCTAAGCCAGGCATCGACTGGTATGGGAAGCAGACAAGAGAATGGGGAACATGGAGAAAAGGCAAAAAGGCATGCACCCTTTGGCTCGGCTTGGACATGGCCAGAGTCCTCATTCTATCTGAAAGAAGTCTCCAAAGAAGTCTCCTTTCTCTTGGCAGTTCCCTCCGTGTGCCTGGCTCAGGCTCGAAACAATACCAGAAACAGTCTTAAACCAGATCTGGCAGTTCCCAGGGAAATCAGGCCTAAAAGTAAATTCCTTAAAGTATGCTTTGTTTTTCCCTCAGAAGCAATAGCCAGCTTATGCTGGGAAGGAAATTTATATTATTCACAGACCCTAACCCTATACTCTTTGGCATGCTTATGTTTACTACGCTCTCATGTTTAGTTGTCTCTCTTGTTTACTAGTCTCCTCTTGGACCCATGTAAATCGGTGTGTTCCTGCCATTTGTTTTCTTCAAAGCATCATTTACTCTCTATAAACATTAACATACTGACGTAATGAGATAACCTGTGCATTCCTGTTACCTAGCCCCACTGATAACCTTTTCAATAAAAGCCTTTGAACAAAGGGACTTGGGGCCTTCCCCACTAGGGGTATGAGTCATGTCCCCTCTCCTGGCAAACAGAGAAGTGTTTGCGACAACTTGTGTTTATTCCCCCTATCCATGACACCCTTGGGATGGGCTCTGTGGGATTCAGAGTCCCCGATCACATCTCAGCTGGCCCCGGACAGTAACCCTCAGATCCCAGAGTGCCACACTCCCCACAGGGTGCTCTGTCCCCTGACGTGACAGTTGCTGCCCAAACCAGGATGAGTCGTGACCCACAGCACTCCTCCCACGTGCCACCCTAGAACCTACTATCAGTGTGTAGCTGTCTAAAACTTGAAGTCCTCCAAGATGTTCCTTTTATATTTGGGTGCTCCTATGTTGGGTGCCTATAGGTTTACAATGTTTATGTCTTCTTTATGGATTCTTCCCTTGAGTATTATGAAATATCCTTCTGTATCTCTTTTTATGGCCTTTATTTTGCAATCTATTTTGTCTAATACAAGTATTGCTACCCCAGCTTTTTTATCCTGTCAATTTGCTTGGAATATTTTTTTTTTTATCCTTTACTTACACTCTGTGTAGGTTCTTTGTTCTGATGTTGGTTTCTTGTAGGAAGCATATGTGCAGATCATGTTTTCTAATCCATTCAGTTACCCTATGTCTCTTGATTGGAGCTATTAATCCATTTACATTTAAAGTTATTATTGATAGATACTTATTCATTTTTTCTCTTTCTACCTGTGTTCCTCTCTTTTTCACTCTTTTTATTCATCTTCTTAAAGCAGTCCCTTTAGCATATCTTGCAGCACTGGTTTGGTGGTGGTGTATTCTTTTAACCTTCTTTTGTCTGGGAAACTCCTTATTTTGCCTTCTATTTTAATTGAGAGCCTTGCTTGGTAGAGCAATCTTGATTGCAGACCTTTGCTTTTCATTACTTGGAATATATCTTGCCATTCCCTTTTGACTTGTTAGTTTCTGTTGAGAAGTCAGCTGCTAGCCATATTGGGGCTCCCTTATATGTTGCTACCTTTTTCTCCTCACTTGCTTCCTTTAGGATTCTCTGTTTGTCTTTGAAATTTGCCATCTTAATGGTGATGTGTCTCAGAGTGGGCCTCATTGGGTTCCTCTTGAATGAGACCCTCTGTGCTTCCTGGACTTGTGTGAATTTTTCTCTCCTCCAATTAGGAAATTTTGCCATCATTGCTTTTTCAAACATGTTCTTTATCCCTTCCTCATCCTCTTCTCCTTCTGGTATCCCTGTTATATGGATATTATTTTGTTTCAGGTTGCCCTGCATTTCCCTAAATGTCTCTTCATTCTTTTTGAGTCTTTTTTCATTTTCTTGCTCTTCCTGGGAGCTTTTTCTTACCTTATCCCCCAGCTTGCTGATTTGTTCTTCTGCTTCACCTAAACCTGTTTTTGATTCCTTCTACTGTGTTCTTCAATTCAGAAATTGTAGTCTTCATTTCCTCTTGTCTCTTATTGATAGTTTCTATGGCCTTTTTCATGCTGATATAGTTTGCAATAAGTTCCTCGTAGTTTCCTTGTAGATTTTGGTAATTTTATCTGAGCTCACTGAGCTCATTGAGCTTCCTTATAACCAGTTTTGAACTCAGTATTGGATAGTATATATTCCTCTATTTCATTTAGTTCTCTTTCTGGGGATTCTTTTTTCCCCTTTGATTGAGGGGTGATTTTTTGTTTTCCCATTATTTGTGAGACTTTTCTTTTTGCTTCTCCATCTTAAACTGATCTGTCTTGACTTCCTGACTTTCTGGTGTGACCTTTTACAGTAGGAGACCTGTGAGATTCAGTGGTGCATTCTCCTTGATCTGCTGAACTTGCTGCTCTCTGGATGCCTTTTATGTCGTTTATATTCACTCTCTGGAAGTAATTGGGTTTTTATTGTTGTTTAGTTGTGTTTTGGTGGGTCCTATCCTCCAGCTGGTTGACCGAGGGTCATTCTGCCCACCATCTCTTGTGTATTTTTGTGCACGTACTGCCATAACAAAACCACAAAGCCCAGGAAACAAACCTACATCTGCAAAAATAACTCCGCCCTACAATCCCATGATCAACAGCAAATGAACCAGTATTAATAAGGCTGTCAAGAGATTAATACCAGTATAAGAAAGGAGAAAAATAAACTATTAGTATAAAACCTAATGACTTATATATATACAAATTTGATGAACCCAAAATGAACATTAAAAAGCTATGCAGTAAAGAAAATATCACATATCATGGAGATGACCACAGTGGATTTCATCTTGGTAGCCTCTACTATTTACTGCTGTATTTTCTTTCTGCTGCCTTTGATGATGTCAGATATTGACCTCATCTGACTTTAGACAGTCTGATCGAGACTTCCAGGAATCTACTGTCTGTGGCTGTTCATTCAGTTTTTAATCTAGTCACTCTGCACTCAGCAGTCAGGCTTAGGCACCACAGGGTGGGGCAGAGTCCCTCCTGGGGGCAGGGTTATTATTTCCTCTCTGGCTGCTGCCACTCAGGGTAGTGGTCTGGTTGAGCAAGGTGGCTGCTGATGTATGGGGGATGGCTCGGCACCAGGACCCCGCTGGCCACTCTCTCAGTTCTCTCTCCAAAGCCTCCATCTCCAGTCTCTCCTCAAGTGTCTCTAGTCGACTCTGTGCCCCCATAGCCGGGGATCTACTACCTGTGGCTGTCACTCTGTACTTAGCAGTCAGGCTTAAGCACCATGGGACCAGAACCTATATATAGAAAATCTTTAAAAACTATCATAAAAATTATTAGAGCTAGACCTAATAAACAGATGCAGCAAGTTGCATGGCACAAGATCAACACACAAAAATCAGTTGTATTTCTATGCACTAGCAGTGAACAATCTAAAAAAATTAAGAAAACAATTACATTTACTATAGCATTATCAAGAATAAAATAGTTCAGTATAAATTTAACTCAGTGAAAAACTTGTACACTAAAAACCAGAAAATATAATTAAAAAATTAAAGGAGGCCTAAATAAATGGAAAGACATTCTTTGTTCACAAATTAGACAATATTGTTAAGATGGTAATACTCTCCAGAGTCACTTAAAGATTTAGTGCATTCCTTATTAAAATTTCAATAGCCTTTTTTGCAGACATGGAAAAACCAATCCAGAAATTTATATAGATTGCTGGTGACCCTAAATAGCCAAACAATATCAAAAAAAGAAGAGAAAATTTACAGTGCCTCTATCTTCTCATTACAAAACTATAGTAATCAAAACAACATGGTATTATCATAATGATATATCATAAATAAAGATATAGGTAAAATTATATACATATAAGTCATGGAATATAATTGAGACTTTATAAATAAATCTATATATCTAATGTATACATCTATACATTTATTGTATAAATAAATCTGTACATATATTTATTTCAACAAGTGTGTCAAGACCATTCAATGGTGAAAAAATAGTTTCTTCAACAAATCTTGCTGGGACAACAGGATATCCACAATATAAAAGTTGGACCTTTATCTCACACCAGATACAAGAGTTGACTCAAAAATGTTTGAAGACCTAAATGTAAGAACTAAAACTAAGAAACTCTTTGAAGAAAGGTGGGAGTGAATCTTTATGACCTTGGATTTAGCAATCATTTCTTACCTATCATATCAAAATATAAGCAAGAAAAAAAAGCAAATAAATTGGGCTTCATCAAAACTAAAAACTTTTGTGCACCAAAGGACACAATCAATAAAGGAAAAAGAAAACCCACAGAATCAGAGGAAATATTTTAAATTATATGCAGGCATACTTTGTTTTATCTTGCTTTGCTGTATTGAGCTTCTCAAATACTGCATCTTCATCAACATTAAGGCAAGACCTTCTACCAGCAAAAAGATTATGACTCACTGAAGTCTCAGATGATGATTAACAGTTTTTAGCAATAAACTACTTTTAAGTTAATGTATGTACATTTTTCTTAAACATAACATTATTGTACACTTAATGGACTACAGTATAATGTAAACATAACTTTTGTATGCATTGAGAAACCAAAAAAATCACATGACTCACTTTATTGTGTTATTCACTTTATTGTGTTGGTCTGGAACTTAACCCACAATATCTCCAAGGTATACCTGTATATGATAAGGCCTAAGATCCAGAATATATAAAGACTTCTTATAACTCAACAACTAAATGACAGAACAACCAAATTCAAAATTGATGAAGGACTGGAAGACATTTGTTCAAAGGAAATACACAAATGGCCACTAAGCACATGATAAGATGCTTGACATCAATAGTCATTTGGAAAATGCAAATCAAACTACAATGTGAAACCAATTTACAGCTCCTGGTATGGCTATAATTTTAAAAAATGAAATATAACAAGTGTTGCCAAGGATATAGAGAAATTGAAACCCTCATACACCGCTGGTGGGAGTGTAATATGAAGCAGCTATTTCATAATAAGTTAACCAAAGGTTTACTCTATGACCTAACAACTTTACCCTTAGGCATATACTCCAAAGAACTGAAAACAAGTGTTCAAGCAGAAGTTGTACATGACTGTTCATAACAGCACCCTTTGAAATACCCCCCCAAAAATAAAAAAGTCCATGAGTTGATGTTTGAACAAAATATGGTATACAGTGGAATATTATTCATCCATAAAAAATATAAGTAATGAAGTACTGATAAATACCACAACATGCAATAATCTAAAAAACATGAGAAGTGAAGACACTAGACAGAAAAAAGTAACATACTGTATGATACCCTTTAAATAAAATATCCAGAATAGACAAATCTATAGAGAACAGAAAGTGGATAAGTGATTTCCTGGGTCATTGAGAGTAACTGTGTAAACGGTCTTCTTTTGGGGTGATGGAAATGTCTGGAGCCAGATAGTGTTTATGCTTGTATAACATTGCAAATGTACTAAATTCCACTGAAATGTATACTTTAAAGTGGTTAAAATGGTGAATTTTAGGTTATGTGACTTTAAACACAATAAAATCAGTATTATTCAAATAGTTATTTATAAACATTGTCTGTCTGCACCTCACTTGTGTGTCAAATTTTTCTGAAAGTGAATAACTATCAAAATGCACAAAAAGCACCTTACCTTAAATGATCATTATTTCTATTACCTTAACACTCAATTGCAAACTTTTGGAAGCTGAAGTCAGTGCATTAATCTCTTTGTAATATTCACAGTGCCACTTCCAACATCTTACATATAATAGTCCTTAAAGTAAAACGTCTCACAAAGGAGAGGGGCTTCAAAGATGTATCAAAGCCCCAAGATGCACAATAATAAGTAACATGATCACCCTCTAATAACTTTTATTTCTTGAGCAACTACTTTGATCCATACACATTCATCATTTCTAATCTTTACAACAATTCTGCAAGGTGAGTACAACAGGGTACCAGGTACCACAAAGAATGATAGCTGTTCAGCTAATACTAGGAGTTAAAGTTAGAATATTGTAAATGATGATCCAACTGCACCTTGAATATTTTATTTTATTTTATTTTATTTTTTAAATTAAATTTACTGGGGTGACATTGGTTAATAACATTATGTAGTACTTTTCTATGATGCATGACCTGTATATTGTGTGCCCATCACCTAAAGTCAAATCAAATCATCTTCCATCACCATATATTTGGCCCTTTTTACCACCTATGTACAAAAATTAATTCAAATGGATAAAAAACCTAAATATAAAATCTGAAACAATAAGTTATATAGAAGAAATCATAAGTACTAAACTTAAGGGCCTTTGTCTTAGAGAAGATTTTATGAATTTGAATATTTTATTTTAATTAAAAACATAGAAACATATATTTACTCCTCAATATTTTCATAAGGATTCAAAGGCTTTCTTTGCCCAGTCGTTCACTGATTTTTTTGAATACATCTTATCTGTAAAGCTTGGTTCACAATTTTCAGTTTTAGTTTCTTTACTGAAAAGGAAAAACTAGAGATGCTTGTGAAATCATTAGAGCTCAGATTCCTTCCGTATTTTTGTCCCCTGTCTTAACCAGTAACTTACAGTTCTCTTATTTATATTTTTTTATATATTTATATTTATATTTATATTTTCAACAGCAACATTTTCAGTCACTTTTTATATTGTCTTTCCAACACATTCAACTTGGGTTTCAAGGAGAAAACAATGTTCTTTTAAAAATTTTTAGTAATTACTTTGTTTATTAATTTTTCTCTTTTTAAAAAAATCAGCTATGAAATTATTTCTATAATTACAACAGGTCTGTTTGTCTCCAGCACACACTCTTTCCATTGCATGTCTAAGAAAGTTAAAACACAGAGCATGAGGCCCTCATGGGCCGGCTGTAGGAAATGACAACAGCTCTGCTCAGCCTGCTCAGAGAAAGAGCAAAATGAGAAAGCAGTTTCCAGGAGAAATCTGTGTCTTTCAGGATTTCTTACAAATCATTAGATGGGTCAGCTTAAGGTAAGAGATTTTTACATTCTCTTCCTTTAATTTATGAATTATGACAAGAACTTTGGGCTTCCAGATTTCCAATTACTTTTCAATTATTTTTAGCATCAACGTTCTCTCCATCTTGGTGTTCTGCAAGTGAATTACAAGTGAAAAGTAAACTTATTGGTTCTCTGTTGTCTAAAAAATTATCCAGAAACCAGGCACAAGTTAATAATTGAACACAGTACAGTGATGATAATGCCTACATCATTTCCTAGGAGAATAGTTGCTCCAGAAATAGAAAGTATTGGGTTGTTTGTTTTGTTTTTGTCTCTTTTAAATCAGGCTGCTCATTTAAATTCATATTCATTGCTTTATTATGCTGAAAATTGCACATGACTTCTTTGGATCTCTGGCTCAATAATCACTTTGATGTTTTATTTATTGATTCAGAAAAGGCCTTGTCTTTCAAGTTCGTTATCTTTCATTTCAATGGAATTTTTCAAAGTACTTAGAAACTAGCTCCATAGTGTAGTCTACTCAGTTTGAAACTGGCACAACATTCTGAAGTATTATTGGTGCCCTGGGTGTTTCCTGCCATTTAGTTTCAAGCTAATAAGGAAATGCAGAGGTTGGCTAGAGTTTACTATGAATACTGCAGTTAGACATTTGTGCTGGAACACACTCAAAGAAGATTCTTTGAGAATGCATTTTATTGTACTAGGGACTTTGTTTTCTTGGCTATTGAAATTATTTATATTTGGAAATCAGAGCTATTTCTCATCTTTGACCAATTCTTTTGTGAAACCTCAACTTCCATATTTATGCAATCCATCTGTGACATCATTCAGTTGTTTCCATGGTTTAGAATATATATACATTCTAAAACGACACAATATAAAATGTAATTTTTTAAAAAAGTTCTGTTCAAGTCCTTTGTTCATTGTTTAAACCAAAGCTTGTTTGTTTGGAGGTTTTGTTTGTTTCTTTGTTTCTATTGAGTTTAAGAGTTTCTTTTATATATATATATATATCTATAGATATATCTATTGAATATTAACCCTTTGTTAGATATGGTTTGTAATATGTTCTTCCACTCCATAGGTAGCTTTTTCACACTGTTAATTGTTCCCTTTGCTGTGCAGAAACTTTTTTGTTTTAATAGAGTCCCAGTTGTTAGTTTTGCTTTTGTTGCCTTTGCTTTTGGAGTCTTATCCATGAAATCATTGCCAAGACTAATGTCATGAAGACTTTTCTCTATGTTTCATTTTGGTAGGACTTTTACAGTTTCAGGTCATTCATATACTTTTAATTGATTTTCATTTGCATATAGTTTAAAGGTCAAGTTTTATTCTTTTTTATCCGGGTATCCTGTTTTCCCAACATCATTGGTTGAAGAGACTATCCTTACACATTTTGGCACTCTTGTCAGAGAACAGTTGATCATGTAAGTGTGAGTTTATTTCTGGACTCTTTATTCTAGGCTGTTATACTGGTCTATAATATACTATTTTATAACTTTGGCTTTGCAATATATTTTGAAATCAGAAAGCATCATGCCTCCAGCTTTGTTTTCCTTTCTCATGTTAGCTTAAGCTATTTGGGGTCCTTTGTGGTTCCATAGTACATTTTAGGATTGTCTTTTCTCTTTCTGCAAAACATGTCATTGACATTTTGATAGGAATTGCACTGAATCTGTACATCTCTCTGAGTCATATCGACATTTTAACAATATTAATTCTTCTAATCTGTGAACATGGGATCTTTTCCCATTTACTTGTGTCTGCTTTAGTTTCTTTCATCAGTGTTTTGCATTTTTCAGTGCACAAGTTTTTTACCTTCTTAGTTTACTCCTAGTGTAAAAAAGCAACCTATGAAATTAGAGAAAATATTTGCAAACTCTGTATCTGACAAGGGGTTAAATACTAAAAGTATATAAAGAACTTCTACAACCTAGTAACAAAAAATAATAGTAATTTCATTTAAAAATGGGCAGGAGTCCCGCAGGGGGTGGGGAGAAGGGTGGGCACAGAGTGAAGGGCGTGGTGTCACTGGCGGAGGCTCCTCCAGGCCACTCCGAGCGGGGGCGGCGGCGGGGGTGGGGGCGGCCATGAGAGCAGCTCCATGAAATCAGCACAGGCTAGGAAGCAACGGCAACCCTGGCGCCAGGGCCAGCGCTTCAGTGAAGCCCCCATGGTCCCCATCTTCTAGAAGTCACTGGAATTTGTGGTAACAGTTGCTGCTGCCGCTGCCTCCTCCTCTTCTTTCTCCTCCTCCACCCGCCCCCAACGGAGATTATCCCCACCCCTCCTCAGCCCTCGGTGTCTCCTCAGCTGCAGCAGCTGCTTGCGTGTACCTTGGGAGGGAGGTACAGGCAACAAGATGTCCGACTGCGTGGTCTACCGCTGGGAAGCCAGTCGCCAGTTGCTGTACACAGCCTCAGGACTGCAGGGCTTTCACAAGTACAGTCTACAGAAAGACCTGCTAGGGTTATTGTTGCACCCTATGTAGGATATAGGCACTGTGGGTCTTGTGCTGCTCAAGCTTACAAGCAAGCGGATCCACCTATAACCTGGAGCATTTTCTTCCTTGGGCCTTCGCATCCTGCATCCCTCTCTGGATGCACACTTGCAAATGTGGACATATATATATCCACCACCAGCTATGACCTTGTATGGACTGAAACATTTACAGAGAATTATGGAAAACAGGAATGTTTGAACACAAATCTCTGCAGACAGATGAAGGCAAATACAGTACTGAAATGCAGTTGCCTTATGCATGGCTAAAGCCATGGAAAGGTCAAACATTCTGTTACAGTAACTATGATAAATTCCAGAGGGAGATTTATAAATCCATTGAACATCTAGATAAAATGGATATGAGTATTATAGAGTGACCCTGCATCTTTTAACTATTAGTTAAAAAAAAATACTGTAACACTATATGTAGAAGACACCCCAGGGTATTATTAAATGCTATCAGGGAGCTGCAGAAAGAATGGAATAAATATGACCTTTACTTTTTGAGTTATGCCAGTCAAGCCAGTGTAAAAACTAGCAAGACAGTTCAGGGAGTTTTGCAGCTGTGTAACCGAGCAAACAGGGGTCTGTTCACATGGCGACTTGGTGTATGTCCCAACAATTAATGCTGGAAGAAACAGGTTTTTATTTTCAGTATTCCAACCTTGAGAGAGGGGGGCTCAGAGAACTTATGCTTAGAGCCCTCCTTTCCCACAAGACCCAGGACTTCCCTTGTTCCCCAGAGGGTTATAAGCCAAAACCAAACCCAATAGTTCCCCATTTCCTTATCTTCAGCCGGCTGCACAGTTCTCCAGTCTCCCTGGAAGGTATCAAAGTCGCCATCCTCATGCAGCAGCCCTCTCCTTTAGGAACTGGAGTACATTGTCATCAGCTTCTGTGTAATAGTCCAGGAAAGCATGTGCCATGGTGCACTGGATCCTGGTAAAGTGCAAGAAAGGCACAAGTCCCGAGTGTCCAGATAAAGTCGGGGTCTGCAAGGTAGCAGGTAAGTGTATTGTAAGCCAGGATCCTTGAGTAGCTAGAGCAGGCACAATCAGAGCTGTAATGTGCCATTCTTTCCCTCATTAGCCTATGGCGGATCCGCTCCTGCAGCCCACATGGCTCGTACCTCACTACCAGCAGCATGGCAGAATTTCCTTCACTATAAGCTACATCCTGGCTCTTCCTCCTGGCTCCTCTTCGCCTGGTTGCCTGCCCCTAGTTTAAATCCTGACCCAGAGCCTCCTGCATGACCTCATCTCTAGCTCCTCCCACAATGAGCTGCATTTGCCCGTTCTCCCATATTTTCTACATTTATTCAGCTGCCTTTCCCAGTCAGGGAAAGAGTGACTCAATGATCCAGGGGGACTGCCCCCTGGCTGCATCACAGTTCAGGCTATATTCTGAAGTCACAGTCACCTTGCCCTGAGGTGGTAGCACAACTATTAAACTAGCTATCAAAAGGGGGAAAAAATCAGGACAACTGTAATAGCATAATCAATAAAATCTAATTTTAAAAAGTTGTCATTGTAATGCAAAGTACCTTAATCCTATCATCTGCTTCCTCCATCCCTCAAACCATGGGCTGTGGGAGTTTTCTACTATTTTCCTGGGTACCCCTCACGCTGTACCCCATTACAACCAGAGTACTCATGGTCCTCTGAAGCGCTGAATTCTCAAGGATGCCACCTGCACATTCTTATACTCTGTTTCAGGTCCGAGCCTAGCTCTTACCAAGATACTGGTCTTGGTTTGGGGGAATTCTGAAACCTCAAATTTATAGAACTTTCTTCTCTTCTAGTAGGTATAGCCCTTCCTTAATTTCAAGTCACTAAAAATCTTTTATAGTTTAGGGCAGTAGAAGGAAGGTTGGCATCAAATATTTTGACAAAAAAATAATGGCAATATAAAGGCCCAGTTGTGGCAGACAGTTTTTTGAAAGTAACTTGTAAAGCATTTTTCATAGTCTAAATTTGCACTCTTCACAGACTTGTGCCCATATATGCTGCTATAGTTTTGCATATTGTACCCAAACAAAAAAGGTGGAATCTTTTTATAAAATAATTACATTTATAAGTGATCTAGAATAAAATCTGCAGCTATAGTTAATTACTACCTGTCTTGTACAATAGATATCCTCTATTTTAGTCTCTAATAAAGGGGTACACAACTCAAAAAAGATGGGCAAAGATAGAAAGAATTTTATACCATAACTAAATGGGATTTATTCTAGGTGTGCAAGACTGGTTCAACACTTAAAAATTAATTAATGTAATCCATAACATCAATAGGCTAAAAAAGAAAAATCACATGATCATATCAATTGGTGCAGAAAAAGCATTTGTCAAAATCCATTTGTGATTTAAAACTCTCAGGAAATAGGGAATAGAGGACTTGATAAGGACTACAAAAACCCTACAGCTAACATTAAACTTAATGGTGAGAAACTTGATGCTTTCCCACTAAAATCAAGTTCAAAATAAGGAAATCCCCTTTAACCATTCCTTTTCAACATCATACTGGAAGTTCTAGCAAATGCACTAAGGAAAGAAAAAGAAATAAAATGTATATAGATTGTGAAGAAAGACATAAAACTATCTTTGTTCACAGATGACATGATCATCTGTACAGAAAACCTGAAAGAATCAACAACAAAAACTTAGAACTAATAGGCAATTATTGCAAGACTGCAGGATTACAAGATTCGTATACAACAGTCAATTGCTTCTCTATATAAGAGCAATGGACAAGTGAAATCTGAAATTAAAACATAGTCGCTTTCTGGCCCAGGAGCATGCCCATGCCTTTCTTCTCCATCACGTGTACAATCCCTGAACTCTAAGTGTCCCCTCGAGACTTGCAACCAGGGAAGCAAAGGGCTGCAGCAACTCTCATCCTTGGCTAAGCTCCTGAACCTGTCTGCTTTCCTCTGACTCTTCAGTGAGCCAATAGCAGCTCTGCATTGGCTCACTTCTGCCACTGTCACTTTCATTTCTCAGTGAGCCAAAGCATCCGTGCCCAATCTATCTCCAGTGGCTTCTTCTATCTTAAGCCCTTCCTTGTTTCACTGTCCCCAGCTTTAATAAATGTACTTTCAAAACAAAAAAAGCAAAATGCCATTTACATCAGCACCCTAAAATTTAAATACTTTGCTTTAAATCTAACAAAATATGTATAAGATCTATATGAGAAAAACTATAATTTTAAAATGATTAAATAAATGGAGAGATATTCTATATTTGTGAATAGGAAGACTAAATATTGTCAATATCAGTCCTGCCCAACTTGATCTATAGATTCAATGTAATTCCAATAAAAATTCCAGCAGGTTATTTTGTATATCTCAACAAATTAATTATAAAATTTATAGGGAGAGACAAAAGATTGAGAATAGTCAACACAATATTGAAGGGAAACAAAGTTGAGGGACTGACACTACCCAACTTCAAGACTTACTTTAAACCTACAGTAATCAAGACAGTGTGGCACAGGAGAATATAAGAGACAAATAGATGAATGGAAAAGAATAGACATCCAAGAAATAGACCCACACATGTATACTCAACTGATCCTTGACAAAGGAGCAAGGGTAATATAAAGAAGCAATAAGTGGTGCTGAAAGAGCTAGATATTCATGTGCAAAAAAAACCCAAATCTAGATGCTGACATTTCACCCTTTACAAAAGTTAACTCAGGATGAATCATAGACCTAAATGTAAAACACAAAATGAAAAAAGTCTTAGAAGACAACAGGAAAAAATCCAGATGACCTTGGGTATGGTGATGACTTTTTAGATAGAAACCAAAGACATGGTCTATGAAAGAAATAACTGATAAGCTAGACTTCACTAAAATTAAGAAATTTTGCTCTGTGAAAGACAATGTCAAGAGAATGCAAAGACAAACTGCAGACTGGGAGAAATTGTTTATAAAAAACACACATATAAAAGACTGTCATCCAAAATATACAAAGAACTCTTGAAACTTAATAAGAAAACAAATGACCCAATTGCAAACAGGCTAAAGGCCTTAACAAACATCTCATCAAAGATCTATATGTGGCAAATAAGCATATGGAATAATGCTTCACATCTATGTTATCAGGGAAAGGCAAACTAAAACAATGAGATACCATGACTCAGGTATTAGAATGACCAATATCTGGAACGTGGATCACACCAAATGCTGGTGAGGATGTGGAGCAACAGGACCTCTCAATTATTGCTTGTGAAATGCTAAAAGATATAGCCACTGTGCAGGAAAGCTGGGCAGTTTCTCACAAAACTAAACATATCCTTATCATATGATCTAGTAACCATGGTCCTTGGTGTATACCCATAAGAGGAACATATAGCAAGGACTCATGGACAAAACCAAAGGGGAAGAGTTGAGGGAGAGAGGGAGGGAGAACGGGAGGGAGGGAGGGGGCAAGGGAAAGTGGTGGGGGGTAGGCAGAGACAAATGTACTTGAAAAAATAAATAAATTTATAAAAAAATTAAAAAAATAAAATGATTAAAAAAATTTTGTTAAAAACATCTCCATGAATATTAGAAAAATTTCCATCATGGACCCACAGTCTTAAACAAATGACACAATATTTAAACAAAAATTTTTAAAAGACAAAAAAAACCTCATATCCCCACAAAATCTGCACATGGATGTTTATAACAGTTTTATTCATAATTACCAAAAACTTGCAAGCAACCAAGATATTTTTCAGCAAGTGAATGGATAAATAAGTGTGGTACATCTAGATAATGAAATATTATACATCACTTAAATGAAATGATCTATCAAGCCATGAAAAAAATGGAGGAAACTTAAGTGCCTATTACTAAGTGAAAGAAGCCAATCTGAATGATTCTAACTATATGACATTCTGGAAAAGGCAAAACTATGAAGACAGTAAAAAGACTGATGGTTGACATCTGTTGGCAGGTGATGGGGAGATAAATAGGCAGAACACAAGGATTTTTTAAGGCAGTGAAAATACTCTATATAATGCCATAATTATGGATACTTGTCCAAACTCATAAAATGTACAATACTAAGAATGAACTATAATTTAAATATGGACTTTGGGTGATTATGATGTCTCAATAGAGGTTCATCATATGTAACAAATTTATCATTCTGGTGGTGGATGCTGATAATGGCAGAGGTTATTTATGTGGGAGGCAGGGGGCATATGGAAAATCTCTCTACCTTCCTCCCAGTTTGCCTGTGAATCTTAAACTGTTCTTTTAAAAAGTCTTAATTTTTTTAAATGAGCAATATACTCAAATAGGTGTTTTTCCAAAGAAGACATGCCTAAATCATTAGGCAAATGTAAATCAAGATGACAATGAGATACTTTATACTTACTATAATGGCCATTATAAAAATCAAATAATAGCAAGTATTGGAGAGGATGTAGAGAAATTATAACCATTAGATACTATTGTTGAGAATGTAAAATGGTGCAACTACTGCAGAAAATAATATGGTGGTTCCTCAAAAAATTAAAAATAGAACTGCCATCTGATCCAGCAATCCCACTTCTGGGAATTTATCCAAAAGAATTGAAATGAGTATACTCTAATTTCAGTATTATTCACAATAGCCAAGATGCAGAAACAACATAAATGTCCATAAGTGGATGAATGGAAAAACAAAATGTGGTATATCTTACATAAAATGGAGTATTATTCGCCCCATGTAGATAAGGAAATCCTATAGAATGCAACAATATAGATGAACCAGAAGGACACTTAAGTGAAATAAGCTAGTCACAGACAAATACTATGTGATTCCATTTATATGTGATATCTAAAAGAGACAAATTTGTAGAAGTAAAGAGTAGAATGGTGATCACCAGGAGCTTCAGGGAGAGAGAAATCGGGAGTTGTTATTCAATGGGTATGAAGTTCCAATCATACAAGATGAATAAATAGTAGAGATCTGCCATACAACATTGTGCCTATAGTTAACAATACTATATTGTACACTTAAAATGTTTTTAAAAGGGTAGACCTCATACTAAATGTTTTTACTACAATTAAAAAAATGTAACATATTGTTTGTTTAATACACTGCATGTCTTTGGCATTGAGCTTTTTATATTGAAAATAAGACTATTAATTAGTTCAAAGCCATAGTGGCTATATAAGTTATCTATGGGAAGACATAGAGAATGAAGGCAAATACAAGGTGGGGCAAAAGTAGGTTTATAGTTGTATGTGAAAGAGTTTATTCTTATATTTTTATTTATTAATTATTTTATTATTTTCCCTATGAACAACTGTAAACCTTATTTGCTGCACCCTGTAGGTAATCCAGGGCCAAGATGAAAGGTGAGTATTATGTTAAGCAAAATAAACCAGGTGGCAAAAGACAAATACCATGCTATCTCACCTATAAGTGGAACCTAATGAACAAAACAAACAAGCAAAATAGAACCAGAAACATGGAAATAAGGAACAAACTGACAGTGACAAGAGAGGAAGGGAGAGAGGGATAATAGGGGAAAGAAAGGAAAGGGTCTAGTCAAGGAACATGTATAAAGGACCCATGTTAATGGACAACAGGGTGGAGATTGGCTGAGGGAGCAAAGGGTGGGAGGGGCAGAGGAGAGCAACAGGGGAAAAATTGGGACAACTGTAATTGAACAACAATAAAAAAAGAAACAGAAAGTAGAGTACTAGCATGATAGTTCACTGAAGTGTGGTGGTGGTCAAAAAGAACACAGATACCAGTATATGTACATTCACCCAGAGGATCCTTCACACTGCACACATGACATGCTTCATTCAATGAACTAAGTGTGTTTCACTGAATGAACTTTATCTCTCTCCAGCTTGACTTGAACTGCTCAAATATCTGTCACTTGACTTTGAAATATCAAGGGTGTGCTAATGTGTGCAGGAATCCAACTTGAAGGCACCTTCATTCACTGTACTGGAGACACTGGACCAGGAAATATCTGGAAGGAATTCTTCTTGGGCTGGCTGAGGAACAGAAGTAACTCAAACCTGAGAATGTTTGGAGGTTGAAATCATCCACTTGTTGCAGAGGACACTCATTGTTCTGCCGGGATCATTCCTGAAACTTTATGGAAGTAAGTAGGCTCCCTTGGTTTTCCTAAACCTGATCAAAGGGGGAGAGATTAGGGATTCCCACTGTGAAATTTAAGAGCAGGCTGAAGCCTCATTTGTTTCTACCTTGTATCTCCTGAAGTTAGAAAGCAGGTATCTGCTTTGTAAGCTTCTTCTCTTTTCACATCTCCTGGAAGGGTCAAAGATAAAGGCATTCCTTTGTGTGGAATTAGAATGAGCACTCTGCAAACCATAACTAAATTTTTTTCAGTAAGAATTCAAAATTGTAACACAACATGAAAGATGGTCATGAAAAATTAAACAATATAATGTATGTAAAGAACCACGTATGATGCCATGTGTTTAGTGTGCATTCAAGAAATGGCTGCTGTTGTTGAGAAAGTCAGGCTGAAATTCTGGGGCAAAATACAGAGAATAGCTCAATAAAACTCTTTGGTTCCCTAATACTTAACCTCAGGAAGCTTTACTCTTATCATTTATAAAATGAGATTAATAATACCTTCTTGATTTTGTCTAGAGTTGGTTGAAATTTCCAAAAAATTTAGTACTCTATTCACTAGCCTTATTTTAATAAATACTCAACCACTGGTCAAATTTCTTGGGCAATGCAATGTGAAACATGGAGTGGGGAAGAAATGATTTGTACATGGAAAAAATATACATATAGTTGAAACAAATAACATCTTCACATTCATAAAGTACTGAAAAGCATTGAAAATGGATAAAGGTCTATGCAGGATTTAAATACTGATTGTTTCTCTTCATAAATGGCAGAGAACTCTATAAAGAATTTCATTGCTTTTTAATAGACTATAAGTACTTGTATTGCTGTATTCTCCATTTGATATTAGGAAAAGAATCCATTTCAATATAGCTTAATACTTGCAAAAAATTTTAAGGCTAATTAGCCATATACATTATGAAGTCACCTTTTATTTCCAGTTATTTCACAAGGCAGTATAGGAGAGCTATCTTCTTGTTACACTTCTCTTTCACAGAATTGTTGCCTACCCAAGTTTACCCTGTGAAGCTCCTGCTTCTAATATACCGTGATACACTCTTTTGCTCTGAGACCCTTTGGAGAATAGAGGCTCTTCTCAGGAACTTTTTTTAGTGCTTTACTCAGGAGCTTATGAGTTAAGGATGCTATGAGACTAATTAACTATTTTCTTTCACATAAGCAATGCTGGAACCTAGATATAATATAGCTTTTCTTTCCAAATACATTGGAGGATTAAACCATAACATGCAACAGATACCTCAAATTTCAATCTATATAAACTGATTCCAGGGCAAGTATATTGTCCTGGGAACAACCTGTTAGAAACTGGATTATTTTCTTTAGGGGACAGGAAGGTATTCTGTAAATGAGCTTTCTTAATACACAGCAGCCCTCACTTGTTTACAATAACCTTGATTTCTGAAGGTCATAGCCTCTCAATTGCCTTACATGTTTTTCCTTATCAGCCGCAGAAAAGACTAGGCCTCAAATGCCTAAAGTTCTTGGAAAATATTAATTGAGAGAAAGTGACCTCATAAGAAATAAAAAGACTGGAGCAGTTCTTCAGAGGCCAACAAACGTTCCAGTTGTTGCTCTGGCTCAGGAGGATGAAGATTGAGCTAGTGTGGTGGTCAACAGAGCTTTGGAGGTTCAAAGTGTAGCTCTCTGTGCTCACAAACTCTTCCCAAACTCTCATGTCTCTGAATTCCAATATAATGGCTACATGAGATTCATTAAATGAAGAAATGGAAATGGTATTGTTCCAAAGGGCATAGGGGCTACAGAGCTGGTTGTAAAACAGGTGTCATAAACTAAGAGGCCAGAATGAATCCATGGAAACCACAGCCTCGTTCTTAGAATGGGCGGCCACCAGTCAGAACCTGAAGCTTGCTTTCCAATAGGACTGTATTTGCATAAAGATGTGTTTGTCTAGTCACACACTCCTGGCAGCATACAACTTGGAGTCAGTATTGTCAATTTCACCACATCTTAGCCAATGGAGAAGTTGGAGGTTGTAACTTCCCCAATATTTTTTCTCATGATAGTGTTACTTATGCCTATGGAACACCAGGAAATGAGGTTGTGATAAACAAATCAGGGGTCTTATTGCACATTAAGAGAGATTGTTTATCCTGTAAACCACTCTTGGACCATCACAGGGATTTGAGGAATTCAATTAATATTTTAGGACATGTGATTCTTTTACTGGTAATAATGCTTATACATTTCCTCATGAAGCTAGAAATCAGGGGGAATATTTATCCAAGCTACCTTTATTTGTTCTTGATGAAGATGAATCCTTATGCAAGATATTTGGACTCATGAAAGTTCAGATGTCTCAAAAAGGCCAGATAAGTCTGTGTGGATTAAAGTTTTTATCAGATTAGACTCACTGTACCTCTATCTCAACCCACCACACCTTCTCCCATAACCCCAACTCAGGATGTTAAGCATCCTCTTTTGAGGACAGTGTCCTAAAATTGCCTAATTAGATGCTATCATTTGGTGTCCATATTCCATTGCCAAGTATCTAGTATGTCTAGTATAATAGAGGTTGGGTTTACTATTTTAAAACAAAACATTGTAATGTTCTTGGACTGCTATCAACATCATCTTTGTTTTCAAGATATTTTTAAAGAGTTGGTAGAATAGAGAATGGCTCTTTATTATTTTTCAAAGCTTTCCCTTCAGCCAGGGACCATGAAAGTCTTACATTCTAGTACTTTCCAAAAGGTGTGTGTGAGGAGGCCCTGTTGAGGATGTCCTGGACTGCCAGCCTCTGTACTTGGGATCCTTTGTGTAGAATGCTGAGTTGCCCTAGTGGGCTGACCCAGCGCTGGGGCCCTGAGATGGATTGTTCAGGCTGAACATCATAGAAGTCAGATGCTGGGTATGATAGTGTTATTACTCTACATCACCCAATTTGCCGTATCTTAATTAACTACCTTTGTTCTGTACTGCATAGACTTGGGACTCGAGGAAGCTCCTTTTTGAGTCCAGGGTAAACTTGAGAGTTTATAGAGTTTGAAGCCTAGATCGCCCCCAAATTTTATTGTTGTCCAAGGAACAACTTTCTCACCCTGACCATTATCAGACTGCTGCCTAGGAAGAGAAGTCCAGTGGAGCTGAGAACAGCCAACCTTTAATTACTTACTACATTCCCCAAACCTAGGGTTTGCAAGTAAAACTACCTGCTACTAATGTAGGGGTAGGATTGCCAGCACCTGAGTACATTTTATGTGTACTTTAAGCTTGCCATAGAGTATTGTAGACTCAGTCATACCTCCCTCAGAGAGAGCATCTTGGTCTTATGCTAAAATTTCTCATCTTAAACCAGAATGACAAAGATAGGTCGTTATGATTCTTTAAGATGATGGAAAGTCACTTGGAAAGATCTTCATGGGACACATGGGACCTTACTTTTAGAAATACTTATTTGTGTTAACATGACTTACATAAGAAAGAAGTGATATATGTGGGTGATAAAACAAGCAACAAGTATAAATCTGTGTCACTAATTTGTGAATAAATATATTGGTCATTCTCTGCATTAGGAAGTGATATGACCATGTGAATTTCATTTTATCCCTAAATTATATATATCCCATTGTGTACATGTTAATACCTATATGTTTTGAGTATATGTATATATGTGTGTATACACATGTGCATATACATATAGATGTAATGTAGTTTTTAAAAGCATGGATAAATGTAGGTGAGCAGCTATGAATTAAGTGGCTATAAATCTACTACTTTCATAGTAAATCACTGAGGTATTCTTTAGCAGTGAACATAGTTTTTCACAAAATTTTATTATATCCATTAAAGATAGCATTAGTGTTAATTAAATAGTTCCACAGGTAAATTTTTTTTTTCTGGGAGTGTTTTAACATCTTTGTTTATGAAACTTGGAAGATATTAAGTTAGTATTTTCATTTGAATAAACCCACTTAGTATGTATCACAACTTAAAATATAAACATAAAACACTTTGCCAATCCATGCAATCCTTATAACTTACCAACCACATTGAATGCTATAGCATTTAATGCTATATTAAATTTATTTTTTAAATACAAGTATGACTCTTGGCCTTGATCATCGTTTCCATGTTCACTGTTGGCTACATCCAGGATTTTCAGTTACTCGTTATTTCCTTCCATCAGTTTCTGCTGGCAATAACACTTGGTGTTCAGATAGCACCATTTGTACTAATCCAAAGTCATGGGCAGGCATGCTTCATGCACCCTCCCATTGTCTGTGAGAAAGCAGCTCACAGAGTCTGTATTTGGTGACCCTGAGACTCTTTGCAGTGACAGAGCTAAGGCAATGGCAGGACAGAAACTGAGTCAAGTTGGCATGTCCCAAGGTAAGGACCCTAGGTTTCACACAAGTCAGGGACTTAACGGAGTACCCAGCTTGGAAGCCCCTATTGCGCTCTCTTTGGCCAGCCAGGCCCTTAAACACCAAAGTGTAATCTCTTGAGTATTCATCTCTGAAGGGAGCAGAGATGACACAGTGAAGCACCACGTGCTCACCCCTGACTAGATACAGCGCGAGCCAAGACAAGTGTCCCACAAAGCAGAAACTGTGGAACCAATGGACACTTTATTATTCATGTGGCATTTAATACCTGTCACCATCCCATGTTCCTGTCTGTCTGATAACAGGACTGCTTTTGATATTTGCTCAGCTGCCCCTGTCCCTTCAGCAGGCAGGAAATCAGCATGCATTCCCCAGCCACCCAGAAACCAGCATCTAAACATCATCTCTTTTCAACAAGCTAAAACAACAATAGTTTAAATTACTTTGAAACTTTAATTACAGGTACTTTTCCACTCAACATTTGGATTCTCTTTTTTTTTTTTTTTTTTTTTGCATAAAGGCTGTCACGGTGCTTAAGCTAAATTGTGTGTCTTTTTCTATGTACATATCTACACCCAAGTCTCTTCTTTATTAATAAAAGGTGTCTTGACTGCAGTCCCAAACCAACTCTGCACTGGATTCCAGGTTGTAAAACTCAGAGAGGAGGCAGTTTCAAAGGAGGACAGGAAGCAACCACAATAAAAAAAATGTAGCTTGATAGTCATTTCTTCTAAGTCCAACACAGAAACAATAATTAAGAGGAAGAAAAGAAGAGGACCTAGCTTTCACCCTGCTCCCTTTACCAAACACATTAGCCCCAAACACTCTGCGGTCTTAAAGTGCAATTACTATTGTGAAGGCACCCAGGCCAGGGATCCGACTGGATGGAGTTCAAAGCAGAAACTTCAAACAGTGCTGCTTATGACTCAGGCTGGGAAGGAGGGGGCGGGGTGGAGGAGAAAAGGCATGACAGTTCTCGGGCACTCAAGTGCATCGGAAGAAGTGTCCTCTCTTTTCATAAGGGAGAAACTTAAATTGTAAGGAAACCTGGTTTGGAAAAATATAACTTTTAAACAATTTCTATCTGAGGACATTCCAGTGCAGCAGAGTCAAAAGGCAGGCTAGCGCAGCGAAGAACCAGGGACAAGCGCTCCTCCTAGGCGCCCAGCTCCCATACTGTTGGGCCCTGTGGTCCTCAGGGAAGTCCTCGGGCCGGGGTACAGAGGAAGCACACTGGACTAAGGGCATCTGGTAGGACGTGGCTCTCTTCTCGGGCCTGTCTGGGCTGGACCCGTCACTGGGCCTCTGGCCATTGAACAACAGATAGCGGCCACGGGCATCCTGTTCCATTTTGAAGATCTCGTATTCCGTGTGAGGTAGTTTGATTCCCAGTGCCACACAGCCATTGGTGTGGGTCACATCTTGCTGGATGCCCACCTGCCAGGAGCCCTCGGCCCCACATTCATTCCCATTGAAGACGTTGAGGAGCGAGGCAGTAGCTGCATCCATGGGGGTGACCTTCATGTGATTCACTGCAAAGGAGAGAGGACAGTTCCATGACGCTACGGCAATGAGCATGCGATGCAGAAAGCCCACGAGCACCTGCTGGCAGCATTCCATCTCCACATGGTTATATGATCTAAGATCCACCCTGATAAAATCCATCTAACTCTGCCTGAGTAAAAAAACATTCTCAGGTGGAAAGATCAATGTGTTGCTATGAATGACAATCACACCAAATTTGTGTAATCAAAAACTTACTACGTTTAGCATATGAATGCTGAGCCCAGGGTGCAATTGATCACAACTGTCTTTGGTGACACGGACTCTTTGGGATTGACAAAATAGTCAATAAAACTGGAATTCTGGATTTTATGAAAAAACTTTTAAGGTTTTTAAACAGATATACTAGTTAGAAGTTTTGCAAATTAATACTGGCCCATAAATCAGGCAACTAAAATAAATTAGGCTACAAGCAAGAAACATGAGTAAATATATTAAATATAAATAAACTCCAGCATTTACAGATGGTATCTTTTGAAGGCCCTCTCAGGAGACTGCATTCTTGTACACAGAGAGCTTTGGGGTGAAATCAGACAAATATGGCCACTATCTCAGCTACAACTATCAAAGCTCCATTCTTAGAGCAAATCTTCCTTTCCTAAGAGAGTTAAAATGCCCTACTACTTATCTGCATTATCAGTAATATTTTATACTAAATAGACTTCACCATGAAATGCTATCCTGCAAGTGGTCATACACAGTGTCTAGACTATCCCTCTTTGCCATAACAGGGCTGACACCATCTTACAAAGATGTACAGCTTAAAAAATATCTAAAAGACCCCCCTTCCTGATAGTAGCCCAGTGAATCTCATTCCTTACCTTCCTCACTCATTATGCATCCTAAAGCTCCCACCTTCAAGCACATGACAAGTTCTCTCAGTAGTACAAACTCAGCATTGCAAATGACAGCTCTGAGTCCCTGATGTGTGACTAACACCTGCTCTTTATCGCTCACTAAAGTACAATGCATGTACTGTGATACTATCACAGAAGTAGCTCAGAGTACGCCATGAGCTACACATAAGAAAAAAAACATACAGACTTGAGATTTCATTTCTAGTCACATGCTCCAGGACCACATCTGACACCATGCACAGTGGTGTGGGCTTCCCGGCACCACGGCCTGCAGCTGGAGCAGCCCACCCTGGCTGAGAGAAGAACTCACAGGCTATTGTAAATGACGACCTTGGGGCAGAAAGCATTCCCTACTCTCTTCTCTAACACCTCTAGCAGAAAAAAGGCCCTTTCCCTTGGATTCTGCCTCAGCAAGTCACAAAACTGCTCACTCTCCCTCACCCATTGGGCTGCTACATTGGGATCTAAGGGAGGAGACCTACCTTTGAACACAAACTCAGTTCCTCCCATGACTCTGGAGGAGTGCACGCCCCGGCTGTAACGGCCTTTGGCATAGATGGTGAAGGTGGGGTGCTTGCAGACAGGGTCGGAGTAATGGTAGTAATGCCCTTCCCAGGTGTTATTGTTGTCATGGAAGATGAAGTGGCGTGTGAGGAAGAGGACTTCAGGTCGCACCTCACAGCGCTGGCTCACCCATTCGCCATGCAGGCCCACGGTCAGGTCAGCCTTGGGGGGCAGGAGGGGAGGGTGATGCTCATCTGACCGGTGGATGATTCGACAGGCTATGCAGGCATGGTCATGGTTCTGCAGTCACAAGACAAATACAAGGAGAGATCTGTCTTCATGAGAGTACAGGGTATGCAGCAAACGGGGATCACCACAGCAGGGGTGGTGAAGCCCCTCAGCACTATCACTTGTGACCTGGGTACTCAAGAAGCACCTGGAGCCACGCTATGCGGCAGATGGGGTGTTTTTGTGCATGCGTGTGCTTGTGAGTGTGCTCACAAGTGCACGTGTTTGGTCGACAATAGAAACTTAACCTAAATATTTCATAAAGAGATATGGACCCTCTTTAAAATCGTATTATATTTTTGGACATGTGCTAGACACTTTAAAAAAAAAAGGGTTGCCATCACCTCACACCCATTACGATGGCTACTACAAAAAAAAAAAAACAAAATAGAAAATGAGTGTTGAAAGGATGTGGAAAAATTGGAACTCTTGTGCAAACACTGGTAGTGGGAATATAAAATGTTGCAGCTGCTATGAAAAAGAATTACTCTATAATCCAGTAATTCCACTTCTGATTTATACCCAACAGACTTGAACCCAGGGTCTCAAAGAGATATTTTCTCATCCATGTTCATAGTTATTATTCACAATAGCTAAAACACAGAAAACAGCCCCATGTTCATTGACAGGTAAAGAAACAATGTGGTATATTCATACAATGAAATTCTATTCAATCTTAAAGAAGAAAATTTTTACACACGCTACAACATGGATGAACCTTGAGGATGTTATGCTAAGTGAAATAAGCCAGAAACAAAAGGACAAATACTGTGTGGTTCCACTTACATGAGAGGCCTAGGGTACTCAAGTTCATAGAGATAAGAAGTCGAATGGTGGCAGTCAGGGGAAGGGGGAGAAATGGGGAATTAGTGTTTAATGAGCACAGAGTTTCAGTTGGAGTTAGAAGAAAACGTTCTGCAGATGGATGATGGCTGCATAGTCATATGAATGTACTCAATACCACTGACTGTACACTTGAAAATAGTTAAGATGGTAAATTTTATGTTATCTGTATTTTACAATTAAGATTGTTTTCATTAAAAATTAGGAGACGCAAAACGTTTTTTAAAAGGACAGCATCCAATTGCTACTGATGAGAAAGGGAGCTGTCTCGTAAAGAAGGGAGTGGAGGAGGAGGCCCAGAGGAAGGTAAGAGCAGAGCCTCAGAAGTCGGCAGGCACACCTGTCATCCATTTGTGTGTGCAGGCCTGGGGGTATGGAAGGCTTATAGGCTCTTAATATGCTTCCTGCTTTACAGCTTTAAGCCATTTAATGAGTGCAAGATAGCTACAGCTCTTTCAGGAGCTCCCCTCTTGCTGAGTCTGCTTTACAGCACTAACACAGACCCCGGAACAGGGCTCTCTAGGTTTGTGGCTAGAAAACCAACTGGTAGGGTGGCCAGACACTGTCAACCATTTAAACGCTGGTGGCCTGCAGGGCTCAGAGTTTACATAAAAAGCTGAAGTCTAGAGGGCAAGAGAGCTGGGTTTTTGACCATACCTGCCATTGTCCAGCTGTTCACCTGGATTTGGGGATCTCCTCTCTCTCTGCTATAATCCCTCACACACAGGGGGCTGTAAAGTCAGCTGGCCTGACAGACACTGGCTATGCTAGAAGCCAACTCAAATCTGATCATTGCTATGGTGTATGCATGGGGAGGGGGGTGACAGTTGAGGCTCAGCACTCAGGACAGCCCCACAGACCCCAGCCCCTGTGCGCCCCTGCCCAGGGGAGCAGCTTGCTGGCAGGTGGGCACTGTGAGTATGCAGGCGGCAGGCACGTGATTGTTTTCTAAGTCAGAATTCCAAACCTCAAAGACCCTTTCATCTCCAGCACTGAATCAATAATGTGATGTTGCCGTGGCCACTGTTCAGTTAAACGCTTGGCCACCTCAGAGAGCGGGAGAGCAGTGGAGAAGAGGGCCTCCTCGCTGCCAGCCGTCTACCTTCTCTTCCAAGGAGAGTTCAACACTCACTTGCTTGTTGCTGCATTCACTACATGAGCCTAGAGTTGTACTTCATGGGACAGAAGGATCCCCTTTACTAACACTGTTTGCAGCTTGCAGATGATGAGATCAAATGGATAGCTGTAGAGTGAGATGCAGGCAGAGACTCGCTGTCCAGGGTCCCGATGCACTTGTGGGACTCATGGTTTCTACAAAGGGCTCTGGGGCCACACAAGAGAAGCTGCTCAGCAGCCTGTGATCAAAAGCGAGCTGCTGTCTAAAAGCGACAAACAGAGAGGGAACATCTACATACCTTTGTGCTTAACTGCCCCAAAAGACACAGCATCAGCCAGGTCCTGAGAGCCAGGCCCCAGGCCCCAGCTTTCAGCAGTGACTTGTTTGGCAGCAGGTGACCTGGGCAAGTTATTTATCTTTTCATGTTTCAATGTCATCATATACAAAATAGGGATTGTTGTACTTACTTGCATAACTGCTGCAAGAAATGAGTGATAGATTAAGGTGGTTCCCATTCGGTGCATCCAGTACCACTGTGAGGAGAGGTTTCTTGGAGTGGTGGAGCAGGGGTGGGATTGCATGCATGCACAGCACTTCACAGGACGACTAAATAAGTGGCATCTTCCACACTATATGTGCCACTATCTTTCAAATGTACAATAGGGTGAATAAGATACAAATTCAATCGAAAGACAGCAGTACCAAATTCAGTAATTTTACCATCAAGTATTTTCTTAGTAAACTACCAGGAGATGAAAGTCCCAAAGTGGTCCGTTTTTTTTGTTTTTGTTTTTATTCCTGGAAGGGAGTTCTGATACTCTAAATCTGAGAAGGGAAGTTAGTATGATTTATGTGTAACATCTTACTAGCTCCTGTACCCAGGAAACAGCCCCTTAACTGCCAGCAAACTTGTCATGACCAGCATGTTTATCAAACTGTACCTGCTGTGCCTACTCCCCATCCCAGTTTCACATGGTCTGAGTAAAACCAGCCCAGTACTCAGAGTCCAATATCTGAGATTCAAGCGCAGGAGAGAGGTGTTCTGGTGTTGATGCCTGTTAACAAGGACAATGAGCTCTGCAGGAGATGGCCTTGGAAAGAGCGCGGACACTCTAGGAGCACAGGCCAGGCAGCTTTCAAACCACCCACAAGAGGTCCACGCCACTCCACTTGGAGCTCCCCAGCCAGCAACTTGCTAACTGCTCTGCCATCTGCTCACTGAGCAGACCCTGACCGTCCCAAGTGGACTGCCTGTTTACTGAAACTCCAGCCCAGCCTCTACCTCCCTTTCCTCCCATTCCCCACGATTTGCTTTGCTCTCTGTAATTTGGGAATTTTAAAAACATCAACTGTCACCACTTCATTTTTGGCCATTCTAAGAAGGTGTGAAGTCTCAATCCCTGAAAGGATTTGTTTATTTCTTCCAATACCAATATCAATTCAGAAACTGACTAGGAGCTTCTTAGATCAGAAAAGGAACAGGCTCAGTGAGTGAAGGTGGGCACAGCTGTCAGGTCCAGGTTCTTCTACAAAGGTGCCACACTGAGCATGGTAACACCTGGTGTTCACATGGTGCTTTTAAGAACAATGGGCCAGGGCTCTTGAGCTCTGAGATGAGGACCTGGCTGAACTGTGGTCAATTCAGGTGAATGATGGGCTTGAACTGAAGCATTTCTGTTTCTTAGCAAAGAAAGCAGATCAGGTAGGTTTGGAGAAACTTTCCATCCATCAGTTGGGTCTGAGAATTTAGGGAGGGAGTGGGAGGCCTTTAGGTACTGGTCTTGCCAAATTCCTAAACTAGTTACTTTTTTTTTTATTGTAATAAACATAATATAAAACTTACCATCTTAACCATCTCAGGAGTATGGTTTGGTGGTATTGAGTGCATTCCCACTGTTGCGCAACCACCACAAGCATCTATCTCCAGAACTTTTTCATCTTTCCAAACTGAAACTTAGTACCCATTGACCCGAAACTCCCCTTTCCGCCTCCCAACCCAGCCCTTGAAAACCACCGTTCTCCTTTATGTCTCTATGACTTTGACTACTCTAGGTATTTCATAAAAGTGAGATCATACAATATATGTCCTTTTTGTGACTGGCTTATTTCAGTTAGCACAATGTCCTCAAGGTTCATCCATGTTGTAGCATGTGTCAGAACTGCCTTCCTTTTTAAGTCTGGATGGTGTCCCACTGCATGTAGACCACACATTTTGTTTATTCATTCTTCTGTTGATGGACACTTGCGTTGCTTTTACTTCTTAGCTATTGTAAATAATACTATGAGCATGGACATACAATCTATTTCAAACTCGGCTTTTAATTCTTTTGGGTATATACCTAGGAATGTATTGCTGGACCATATGGTAATTCTATGTTCAACTTTTTGAGGAACCACCGCAGTGGTTTCCACAAGCAGCTGCACCAGTTTACATTTCTATCAGCAATGTACCAGGGTTTTAATTTCCCTTCATTCTTGCCAACAATTGTTACTTTTTCCTCTAATAGCCACTCTAGTGGGTCTCGTGGGTATAAGGAGGTATCACTTGATTTACATTTCCCTAATAATTAGTGATACTGAACATCTTTTAATGAGCTCATTGGCTATTTGTGTATCTTCTTTAGAGAAATGTCTATTCAAGGCCCTTGCTCAGTTTTTAATAGGATTTTTTTTTTAGTTGACCAGTTACTTTTTAAAATAACTCTTTAGCTGGCATTAAGAAACCAAAGATGTCATAAATGAGGGTGAACTTTTGGCCCCTCTGTGGATACTGTCAACAAAGGGACTGCTCAGCTATATAGTTGGGTAAGGGGAGCACCTCTCTGTTTTGTAGACAGATTTTTGAAAAATTTTAATTTGTGCTCTAAATTCTTTGGATTGAAAAAGAAACAAAAATACCCACAGGAGCAGCAAAGGGAAGCAGACGTTAAAGCCTATATGTTGCATTGGCTCTACTGTTTCTTTTTTCCAAGATGCCGTTCTTAAAGAGTAGCCTGTCAAGATTAATAAAAGGGAAGAGTTTTTCAACATGAAGAGCAATTTGCACTATGAAATACCATCTGCTTTATGAAGTTACTCTCTTTTTTGGGGGACCCTGTTCTAACAAATGATTCTCATTTGAGAAGCTGTCCTCTCCTAGGCTTTCCAATTGGGCTTCTACATCACTCCCTTCCCCTGAATCTCAGAAAGGGCCTATTTTAAAGTTCAGGTTTCTGTACACAAAAACTCTGAAGATTAAAGTAGAACATGTTTCCTTGTTGCTATTCTTTACACCAACCATAAAAAGCTTTAATTCCAAAGGGGGAGGGGAGAGAAAAGAGGCTTATATAATTAAACTCTTGGGGAAAAAAAAATCAAGCTTATTCTAAAAATGAAAAAATCAACTTTAAATTTTCTAAGTGAGCAATGCTTTAGGCAAACAGTGAGGTTTTGCCCACTCTCCTTTCTGATTCCTGTCCAGAGTCCTGGTAACACATCAAATAACCGCAGCTTGCATGGACAGGGCATTTGAATCTGTGGAAGTTCAAACACATTGCCTCCTTAAGCTTTACAACCTCCCAAAGGGACCATAGGTACACTTGGCAGATGAGTCCACCAAGGCACGGAGAGAATAATGTGGCTGAGGTGACTTTATGAGCCAAAAGTAGAAACTGGAATGTAATTTGGCCTTGGGGCTTGCTGAGAGCTACTTCCTGGCCCCCGGCTGCCTCTGAGGCTGAGGTCCTGCAAAGAACATGTCTCCCCATGAAGGACTCCAGTCCCTGGAAAACGTTTTCTCTGGCCGCTGACTGATAGGGATTCTCCGGGCTTTTCCTGTTTCCTGCTAATATTTATTTCTGAAGAGTTGGTTCATCAACATTTGCTGACAGTATCCACTTGTTTCCAGAATGGAAGAAATTACTTGATATGACCTTGTTGTGAATAGATCAGCTAGAGAACCAGGCTGAATAAAACACTTCTTGGGCTAAAATAACGAGGAGAAATGGGAATAGATGATGAAAAGTTCCTTTCATAGAGTTTGTTCCATGCAATAAAAAACACATTAACGTTTCTCAGGAAGAAGCCTGCCATAGCCAATGACTGACGTTGACAACTTTTTACAAATGCTATTCACCATATCTTTGATTACATTTCTAATGTAGGTATTCCTACACACATATCCTTTCCGGATTTTCTCCATTTCATTCTAAGTTCTTTAAGGCCAAGACCAATGTGCTCTTTCTTTGTCTTATTTCCCATGACATCTAGGAGAGTGCAATGGGTATGCTAAAGGTTCTAAACTGGATGACTGATTTAAAATATCCCTGGATAGTTCAAAATATGAATAGAGCAAGGCAGCATTTATCACAAATGATGACCGCTGACTGGCCTGACGATAGGGGCCTCTTTGGGTGCTTTTCAGATCTAGGATCCTGAGAATTTATGATCTTAGACTCATTTTGACCACCTCAAGGGGTCATGATGATTCCACACTCTGAAAGAAGTCGGGTGACTAGCCGTGGTCATACATGTTGGGTCTCTTTAACTGTAGCTTGAGGGGCCACTGCTGGGAACAGGCAGTCTGACTGTCCAAGGAGCAACACTACATTGGCAGAAATGGGCTTTCTAGGAAGTTTAGAATCTAAGACATTTGCTCACCAAGACCTTTCTTGTTTTATGATATCAAGAAAAACAAACAACAGATAATTTGCCTTCCACCATGCCTACATATACATACTATGTATATGCTCAACAGCTAGATAAAAAGAGCCACAATAAGCTGGTTCTTTAATAGAAATAACTTTAAAATGGTTTCAGGAGAAATTTTTATTTATTTTTTACTTGTTTATTTCTTCTCCTATTAATTTAAATTGATTCAAATAGTTAAAGCAGACTCATCTTAATAATTAAATTTGCTGTAAGTGCAGTGGACTCCCCAGTTTGACCCATTTCTCTTCATCCTCTCCCCACAGTGTACAGCCAGTACAGTAGGGACTTAATATCAACTTTATGAATGGCTGACTTCTTGCTTCCTCAGGCTTTCACTCTGTCCTTCAGCCTTCTTGCCTTTTAAATCAGGGATCCCCAACTCCAGGTGCCAGTCAGGATGCAAGCAAAGCTCCCCTTAGTTCTGCCTCCTGTCCTCCCCACCCCTGCCTGCCAATCCTCCACAGATGTGCTTTACTAGTCCAATACCTCCCCTCCCTGCCCCAAGATGGTCCGAGGTGTCAAAAAAGGTTGGGGACTGCTGTTTTAAGGGATAAGATGCTTACCACTTGCATTACCCCTGACAGTAAGTATTTATTCCTTAAATAAAGCAACTTTGCATGTCTGTTGATCTGAAATACTGTGGAGTCAATAAATGTCAGAAACTCCTTCTGCAATAAAAGTATATGCCAGCATCTGTGTAGTGCAACAATCATGTGACACTTCATGTGCAAGCCTTTCGGGGTCAAAATCCCATCATTCAACCTCAATTTCAGATAACATGCAACAGTTAAAACACCCAGCCCCAGTGAACAGGATCACCATTTTCTGTAGGAATTAACCTTAACATAAGAGGGGCACCTGAAACTGTTTTAGGTCATGACTCCCTACACCTCCTGGTCCTTGACCACCTCTTCTATCCCCCATAACCTCAGCAAAGCCCACTCCTTTCCCTACACTGGCAGGAAGAGAAGGGACAGGAATTCTTCTATGAGCACCTGGCTCCTTCTGTGCTTGCTCCTGCGACACCTGCTCACCCTCCCACCGGGGAGCCACACCAAGGGCACTCCTAGGAAGAGACCCCTCTTTGCTGCAGGTCTGCCTCCCAGAGCTGGGCTGAAAAGTCCACCGCCCATGGCCTCCTGGTTCAAAGTTCCTCTGATGTCCTAGATATCAGAAAAATCTCAGTTAATCTGTATTTTTCACTCTGAAAAGACTTGGAAAGGCAAGATTCCTCAGAAACAAATGCCTGTTCATTCAGTCTAGACTCTACAGGTTTTTACAAAATTCATGAAAGTGCACAAGTAATTCCTTCTTCATTTACGGTGCCAAGCTACTTTTAAAAACATTTGGTGCTTTTCTCCCTCCAGTGCGCAGCGCCCCTGCTGTATGTGTGCTGGGGCAGAATGTTTAGGATACATTGCTGGGGGAAAGTTGTCCGGTTTTCTGACAAACCCTTTGATTTACAACTTTGTGGCTAAATCAGGGCAGCATTTTGGGGAAAGACCAATTCCATTTGCTAACAAGTCTGATACTGAGGCTTTGGCATTGCCAGCCACCACAGCAATCATTTGCTTTTAATTATACTTTGTTTCTACCAGGGGAAGAAATATACCTTGCTAACCCTTCAACTGCACAAGACTCTAAGTAAAGGGTAACAGCTGCCCCAATATTAAACTCAACTCAGGCAAAACATCTTTTCTCAGGGTTATTTTAGGTGGCCTTGATTTTTTTTTTTTTTTTTAATGAAGAATAGCCAATTTCATCCTGAGCGAGTCCTCCCAGCACACCTGATTTTCTTCAAACATAATTTATTTGCCAAAGGACTCTGAACCTCACAGCAAAGCTGTATAAAACTTAAGAAAAACAAGATGATTTAACGATTCTATTTTTACATGGTGTCCCACTTCCAGAGGGGTTGAGACTAGCGGTTTCAAACTCAATTTAGCATTTAAACTAATTTTCAGCCAGGTCTCTATGGACCAGCAATTAGGGAAGGCAAGCAGTTCAAAGGGGTGGGGGCATGCGGTCTTCCCGGATGCACTCCCAGCCCCCCTCCTTCCTGCAGGCGGGGAGCACCTGGGGCTTTGCTTTTGGTGTCTGGAAAGGCACCAAGGGCCAAGTCCATTTATTCCTTCTCATAGCTGTCCTGCGGAAGGATCTAAAAACTTCCTGAAGACTCTGCTGCACACTGCAGGCCAAGACGTACAATGCCAGGGACAACAAGAGAAGAACGAGCCCTTTCAGCTCCCACAGCTGTGCAGACCTTGGGGCCTGGTCTTCGAAGGAGCCCTCTTCCCCCCCCCCCCCCCACTCGCACCCTGGGCAGCAGAGAGCGCACACTGGGCCCTGGGCGCCCGCCTGCATCCTCCTCCTCCCAGCCCTGCCGCCACCCTCATCTGTGGCCACAGCACTCTGAGCCCTGGAGTCCTTACTTTTAAACAGGTATTTTAATTTTGGTGGTGACTGTATTTAGGTAATTTAAGATCATGGCACAAATGTCAAAAGGTACAAAAAAGTTTATGACAAGTTCTGTCTGTCTCCCAGTTACTCAAGTCTCCATCCTCAGAAGCAATTTTACACTTCCTATCAACCTTTGTAAGCTTTTCTTCTTCTATGATTCGTTTACACAATGGTATCATACTTTTCATACTATTCTGTACTGTCCTTTTTTTGCTTAACAGTATATCTTGGATAATATCTAAGACCCAAGGCTCCTTCCACCCCTTAATATTTCTTGAATGAGGGAATGAGACCTAGGGTTTAGAGTACTTCTTAAGAACCTGGGTAAATGCTCCCACAACTGCCTTATCAGAGGAGGGAGAAGAAAACAGGAGGAAAGGTTTTCTAGCCTGGCACCGGAAAATACTTTGATGCCCCTAGTCAGCTGTCGCTCTCATTCCTCTAGGAGCCACATGCTCTGAACAGTTACTCACTCCAGGCCAGCGGAGAAGAGAGCTTCGGTAGGGGCCCTTTCCAGATGCAGACAGCATTCTGCACATTAACCCACTCAAATCTTCTATTTTTACCATTTTATAAAAAAGAAAAATTAAGACTCCCAAAGTCAGGTCAGGTAATACTTCTATGCCCCACAGCTGACAACAAGAGAATTGGGTTCCAGGGTTGGCTACTATCTCCAAGTCCATATTCTCGCCAAGTTATCCAGACGATGTTTAAAAAAGTCAAAACACTCTTCAACCATTTTTTGTTTATAAAAATTCTAAGAAGGTCAGCCTTACAACTCTCATCCTTAATTCTCTATGCTAATGTTAGTAACTCACTTTCAAGACCTTTTTTTTCCCCCAGAGCCACAACTGTATGACTTTGCTCTCCCAAAAACTAGGCTCTATTTAGTGGGGGATGCTGACCAGGAGTACTCACTCCTTCAGACCCAGAGGAGGGAGTGAGAGAGCATCATCTGCAGCTGCAAGTCTTAGGAATACTGATATTAACTTTTAGCCTCTCTGATGAGCCGTGCCACCAGAAGTGCAACAGAGAATTTAAGGGAGAAGAGAGAGGTGTGAGAAAACAAAATGGTCATATAAATACCTTTTCTTAAAGCCCTAAAAAGCACTTGAGATCCAAGAGCCTACATAGGCATCTGCAGATGAGGAAACGGAATCTGGACCGGAGTGCTTGCAAATGACCAGCCCAAGGTCAAGTACAGAGCTGGAAAAAAGGGGTTCCGACTCCAGCCCAGGCAGCCCTGGGGCTGCACCGTGACTCCTCCTAGAGCAACGCAGCCTCCTTTCTCTTTCCCCTTTCCTCAGCCCTTTGCCTCACTGCCCCTGAGCTTTGGCTATTTTGCTGCTCATTAGTGTCTCCCTGGAAGGGTGAATAGGGATAAAAAGGACTGTGCTGGCTTAATTGATCTTCACAGAGGTTTGGGGTGAGACAGGCGCTGGTGTTTCTGGCTCGCTTGAGTTTTCTGAATTATCTGTGGACCATTTTTGTTCATGACATTCTTAGCTCCCGTCACCAGGGATCATGTAAACGTTGGCTGGTTGTACTCAGAGGAAGGCAAATGTACATATGAAAATCTCCTTTCCTCCGCTATCACTATCACACACCAAAGATTTCAACAAAAGTGTTACTTAGCTGCAACATTCAACACAGACTCTGGATAATGCTGCCAATTAGAAAGGTCCTGTGATGGAACTGGAAGTTCATTACTCCTGTTTTCCCCAAAACCAGGCACTCACCCAGATGCCACCCTGTGGAAGGTTCTCCCTCTTCCACACCAATGCTTTTGTATCAATGTGTCATAGCTTAGCCATACCACCCACCACCTCCCACTCCCCATTCCAAGAGGACGTCTGGAAGCGGGCATGAACAAGGCTCTCTTGCTTACGGCCCTAACTCACCTTTTCCTTCTCGGTGCCTCTGGCACTTCTGAGGCACAACATAGTGGACCCTGCTTCTGTTCTCCACTGGAATACCCCCAGTGGCATCTGAACTACCTGAATGTGGAGAGCCCAGGGAGCTCTGAGTCTGAAGACCTCAGCCCTCAGTTGGCCTCACCTCACACAGGAGACTGCCCCTGACCAGCTGCATCTAGAGGAAGCAGCCTCCTCCAAGTGGGTTTCCTCAGCAGATTTCCCACCATTATAACAACAGTAACTGTCACTGCATCAGCTCACAACAACACTGCTAAAACGGTAACACTGAGTGGTCTTTGGCAGGGGAAGTATTCTGTGATCTCTCCATTAGTCATGAATGAGCTCAAAGGAGAAGGAAGAAAAAAACTTTTTAAAAAAAATGAATAAACTACCAAACAAAAATCAAACAGGGTCCTGCAATAAGGGCTGCTGTTCTAGAGAAAACTGTCTGCCACCCTTGCCCACCGTGATCAGAGCCCAGCATGCCCTCCCTGCCTTGAGGTTCCCTAACTTCTGGAGTGAAAATGATCGCATTACCTGCTGACATGAATTCTGAGACCGTGGGAAAGAAATGCTTTGTGAATTCTAAATATAATTACTGGACTATCATTCAAGAAAATAACACTGTAAGATTTTAATTGTTTCCTGCTCCTCTCCATCCTCCCCTCTGATCACAGTGACTTTACATTTAACTCAGAGCTCAAGTTCCACTGAAACTAACTGGGTGACTGTGATCACCCAGGAGCCCCTTGAACCTTAGCTGCCTCTCCTGCCTATGAGGGTAGTGTATCTGCTTCAGAGGGTTGTTTCTGAAGTCTGAAAGCAGTAATGTGGGTGGGAGACCTTCACAGGGTCTACAGCCGCATGCAAGCAGCACTGTCGTGGTTCCCCTGGAGCCACCTGTCTTTCCCACGTGTGGTTAGAACATCTCTGTATTTCATTCATGCTTTCCTCTTAGAATCACGAACAAGGTTCCTAGAGTGTTAGAATTGAAAGAAGCCTCAGGAATTTTCTAGGACAACCATCCAAGACCCTACCATACCACCAACTCCAACCCCCAACCACCCACCCACATCAAATAGGAAAATCAAGGCACCAAATCACAGAGCAAGCTGGTAGCTGACCTAGGTCTCCTGAATGTGGCTATATGTCCCTCCCCCAGAAGTCCTCTGAGAATCCCCTCACCTCCCAGCAGTCCCTCCCTCATGTCTCAGCTCTTCTCTGTCATGGGGTTCCTTTGACCCTATTGACGCAACACGACTTAGGTCCCTCATTTTACTTCAGAAAGTGGAGGCTGCAAGGCCCTGAGGGCAGTCAGGGTACCTTCGCATTCTGCAGGGGGGGCTGGTAACTGGACGGCCGGTAGAATGTCCTCTGGGAGGCATCAGTGTGGATGTCGCCAAGGAAGAGCTCCTCGACCAGGCGGTCCAGGTGGTGCTGCAGGTACTGCTTCTCCACCCGGAGGAGCTGCAGCTCGTGCATGGCGAAATTCACAGCTCTGGTGCACTCACAGCCATCCTCCTCCTGCAATAGGTCATAGGGCACGTCCTGCACCCAGGCACCTCCAGCAGGGACGAAGCCAGGGCATGTGTGGTTCACCAGCTGGCTGAGTCTCTCAGCAACTGCCTCCGTGTGGCAGATGACCTGCACACTGTGCAGCTGGTAGTCGGCTTCCGTGCCCCCACGGATGATCCAGGAGGCCTGGCGCAGGCGGATCTTGCCCCTGATGATGAGGGTGTAGGTGGGGCTTGTACAGCGGTTGCCACTATAATAGAACTGGTAGGCCTTGAAGGTGTTATTGTGGTAGAATCTGTAAGACCTTGTGATGAACTCTGGGCCTGACCTCACTTCACAGCTGAAGAAAAGGGAAAGAAAGACTTTTTTAAGCCCAGAGGCATGCGGAAGAGATTCATCACAGTGTTAAGAAATTACAGTAATAATAATAATACGCTTACATTATTCTAAGTCCTGTATAGCTACTAGTTCACTGAATCCTCACAATAGCCTATGAGTTAGGTAGGTATTATTATTGTCCATTATTTTACAGATAGAGAAACAGAGGCACAAGAGATTAAGAAACATGGCCAAGGTCATATAACCAGCCAGCATCAGAGCCAGATAGTGAATCAAAGCAGTCCAGCCCCAGTGCCTAAGAGCCTAATCACTCTATACCAGAAAGCCATTCATTCACTTTATAAACAAACAAGGAGAGCAAAACCTGCCATCCACAATTCCACCCATGAGCCTAACTTAGAAATTTCTTCCTTTTTGGTAGAAAAAGGAAAAAAGAGTATTTCTGGCCTATAAAAGAAGTTCCCTTAAGCAAGTTCAGAAATTTCCTTACAAATTCTGTTTTATGGACCTTTTCTAAAGCAGGCAGGTGCTAGGTGTCCATCATCTTGAAATGGAATCTAGTCTTGGGAAGGCATCACCTAAGGTCAGAAATTCACCTTCCCATCTAGTCAAAATCAATTTTCCCTCTAGAAAAATAAAAAGAAAATTGGTAAAATTAAACTAATATAACAACAGCAATAAGGGTTCCTTTTGTTTTGCACTATTGACAACAAAATGCTTTTGGCTGTAGCATTAGATAAATTCTAGATTCCTAGGCCAGAAATACTTGGACTGGGTCAACAAAGCACAAATGGCTCCATAGGTTTTAACTGAGGCATGTTCCATTCACTTCTCTAATTGTAATCAATTCATAGACATGCAGCACAACCCAGACAAGGCTAATAATGGAGGTTTCCTTCAATGTGTTAGGCAAAGAATTTGTCTATACCTTTTGCTAGATCCTAGCCTCAGTCACATGACTTTCATCTCATTAATTTTGGCCTTATAACTCTGCTCATATCTATAATATATGTATCATACATTATATATTTATATTATATAAAATAATTCTGGTTTGAGCTAACTCAGCATTGCTAAATCCAACAGTGGTTCTTGAAATCCCAAAGGGCAGTGGTTCTCAAAACTGCTCACATTTCCACTTTTTAGTAAAACTAGTAAAGATAAACACTATTTTGAAGTGGGTACCTTTTGCTAGGTCAAGATTGTCAACTGATGTCAAATAACACCATATGGACGTAAAGCACTCAGCAGTGCTCTTAAGTACCCACCATCTGCAAAAAGGAATAAGAGAAGACCCAAGATTTCTCCCCCATGGAAAGAGAAGTTTAATGTGAGCAGTGATTAATGTCCCTTGAGGTTTAGCTAAGAAGATCGCATTTATTTACTTATTTATTGTAATTTATTTTTAATATTTTATCTAAGCACCGATGATCTGCTGATTTGGACTCCAGAGCTCAGCATATGTCAAGTCCATTCACTTCTCCATCAGCCCAGCCACCATCCCTACCTAAGGCTCCTTCATCTCTAGCGGGAACTGTTTCAAGTCTTTTAATTGATCATCCCCACATCACTTTTTCTACCATCCACTTGCCGCACAGCTGCCAGAGTGTCAGAGCTGAATCATGTCTTAAGCATGGCTCTTGTTGAAAACTCTACAATGACTTCTCAGTTCTCTTAGATTAAAAGCTAAACTCAGACAGGAGACCTGGCTTGCAAGGTGCCCTGGGAGCTGACTCTGCTCTCCTAAGCAGCCCTGTTTGGAGCCCTTCTCCATGGTGTACTACACCCCAGCCTCAAGGGCTCGGAGATATTGGTTTCTCCACTCCAGGCTTTACTATTTCTTCCAGATGGATGGAAAGCTCTTCCTTCGGTCTTTGCACAGCCAACCACATTTCAGCTCAAGTGTCCTCTTCTTTGCTAGCCTTTCCTGACCGCACCCCTCCCAAAAGAGGGCCCCTGGTATTCTCTTTTAGCACCTGTTTTTTCCATTATAGTACTTCTTTGTGTGCTTATTTGTAAAGTTCCTGAAGACAGGGACTATGTTGGTTTTGTTCACTGTTATAAACACAAAATCTAGAATAATGCTTAGCACACCGTTAATATTTGTATACTCCATAAATATTTGTTAGCGTAATAAATTAAACGTACATCACATTAAGATTGTTTGCGTAAGTACTTATGAAGTATTTATTTTGAGAAATCCCACTTTTATGGAAAAGAAACCCCTGGGTCTTCATCATTTTATAAAAAATTCCTTTTTCTTCTGCTCTATATTTATTTAATCCCTCCTCAAAGTACCCAGAAGCTGCAAGAGAGAAGTGATTAGATCCCAGAGTTAGCCTTGTTAATTCTCAACAACTTAATGGATAGGAGAAAACTGCAGGGTTGCCTCTAGGCTATTTTTAAAAGCTCTAATGGAAGATAAGCCAGAGCTCAAATTGGGATAAATCTCAGCTCCTCAGCCTGGAAAAGAATCCAAGAACTACAGTCTGGCTAGTAAGGTAGCTTGAGAACCTTTTAACTTACTCTTAGAACCCTGAAGCCATATATTAAATTACCAGAATATGGCTGAAATATTTAGATGATCAGAAACTTGCAAATCATGTTTCAGGGTTGGGGAAACACAGACTCCTAATTTCACTTGCTAATGGTTTCTTTTTATACAGCAGTGGTCCCACAGAGTTCGGTAAACAAGGACCTATTCACTCACACCCTGTGGTTAACAGTGGTACAATATCATCTCTGCTTTAGCTAAGATTTCTACAGTACTTAGCTCTGTTTCTTTACCAACCAGAATTTCAAAGCGCTGTTTGGCTCTTAGAATTTAGACAACACTTAAGCCATTGTATATTATAAAAGGTCTACATGCACCTCAGAAATCCTAAGAAGGACCTTCCACAGAAGGGTGCTCCCTGGTCCATCCTACACCCCTCTTACCCAGTGGACACCCAGTGGCCCTCGATCGCTGGTGGCATCTGGACAGTGATCCTTGCACCATTGTGGAGATGTTTGAGCATGTGATGGCACTGTGATTCCTTGAATGCCCTCCAGGCACTTTTCTCTACGGACCTAGGATGTGATCTGCTATCCGGATGAAGGAGAGCTGAACCCTCTCCCAGCCCTGAAAAAGAACAGTGGAGGTCAGCAGAAAGGTGGGTAATAGCACTGCAAGTGGGAAATGCACATCCACCCCCACCCCACAGGCTTTATCACTGCTCCACTTTCCTAAATACAGTCCAAAGTGGGAAGTATCCTGGGAGATTATTTCCCAGGTGAGAGAATGGAGGTCCATTGTGATAACAAACATGGATCTGGCGTGAGGTTGCTTGGCTAGTTCCTGGTAAAGACTGAACTCCAATTCACACATCTATGAAACAGCAAATGGTCATGCATCTAAATGAGTGGTTGTGCAGTGCAAATAAATGTCACAAGGGATGTAGAGGAGAGAATGAAAATGTTCTTGGGCATGTTATAGAGCCACCAAAGAGGAGATAGGACTGAAGGGAAAAGTAGGAGAGGGGTTATGAGGAAGGGTGAAATGTGCAGTGACACATTTAGGTGAAGAAGGGAAAGAGCAAGAACAGCCTCAGTAAAAAGGGAATTTTGATGGGATGGAGAAAAGCCCACAGAACAGCTCCAAAGACCCCCCACATTATGATCTGCTCCCTCGTCTCACTCCCAACTGCTCACACCAGGTCGTGCATCTTCTGGTTTTCCATCTCCAAATGGATGCTCTCTCAATGGGTGCAGGCCATTTATCTGCCCTACAATGAGGGCAGGGAATGACATTTCCCCCCAGTTATCTTCCAAGTCTGGCCCATTCTCATCCCTACAAAGTTGATGACTAAACATATTATATAGAGTCTGAAATTAAGAGTGATTACAAGATGGTTGCACATATTTTATTTTCCATGGGTAAAGGAATTCTAGGTTTAGGTTCATCTTCAGTATCAGTAGTTTATCCTACAAACAGTAGTGAACTCTCACCAGCCTAGTGTCCAGAATAAAGCAATGAGAACAAATGAAGTTACAAACTGAAAGGCCACTGTTTCCTTTGAGATTCACTATTGAAGCAATTAACACATCAACAGGTCTTTATTTTGGACCTACCATGTTTTCATCACCCTGATAGTAAAGAATACACTAGGTAGACATATGTACTAGTTAGACATATGTTAGACACATGTATTTATTAAAATAAAATTAAAATACATGTAAAACAGATAAAATGTACCCATTAAAATGCTACCTATGAGAAAGCAATTATATGTTTTTAAATCAATGCCTGAATAATTTCATAAAGAAACCATGGTTTATCACAGATCTTTTGAAAATGAAAAGTTAGATCTAGAATACAGCGACTTACATCAACACGATGAAAATGTACTGTGGAAACTCAGTAGATTTTCGGCAACAGGTTGATAACATGCAGATATTTGCCAAAATTCAGAGGGTTGACTAGGGTGTTGACTTTTAAGGTCTTTTGAAAGTCTTATCAAAAGCACTGAGAAGAAAAGTCTCAGGATCCTCTTGTAAGTAAAATGCTACCCTGGAGGAACAACAGCCTCGGACTGTTCTTGCAGATCTTAAATGAAGTGAAGGGCAATGAAGCAAAGACACTATGGGTATGACTCAACCAAATGATAATTGTAAAAAGAGACTAAAACAGCATGATGGTGTCATGTTCAAATTAAATGCAACCTCACCATCAACCAACCATGTTTAGCCAAACCAGGTGATTCAGACCTGAGCTAGAATGAAATGCTACAACTAGGAAATCTATGCCTAGTGGTATCGCTATTAATGCTTATGACTGTGAAGGGAGGACCTTCTACCCCACAGCCTCATACTTCCACCCAAAGGAAGACACTCCCACTAGAGTGATTTCCTGGGTGGTCTCTCCCTATTCCTCATTCACCCCTCCCCAAGTGAAGTAGTGTATGTGATAGAGAGGGAAACAGTTGTGTTTGACTCACTTTTTTCTTTCCCTTTTCAAAAACCAACCTGTTTTCCAAATACACGCATTCTGATTAGCTCCCTGCCATGTACTAAGGACCCTTCCCCTTCAGCTGTTGGGCTGTGGTCCTGTGCCAGGTGGAAATCCAGGGACGAACTATTAGCAATCCTGCCACGGACATTTGTCTATACTGTGCCTTCTGACCAAATATTTATCATGATTTCTAATGTTTTAATCCCTATTTGCCTGACACCTGTGTTGATCTCTCAGTTAGCTTTAAACTAGTTTAGAGAGAAGGGTTCTAGTCACTGTATCTCCGCCAATCCCAACAGTTATAATTATCTTGATGATAGGAAGCATTTCCTCAATTCCCTGTTAGGCAATCAAGGAATAAAACATAGTACAACTTGCTATCTGGTGATTAATTATGAGGTAGCTAACTTAAAATAGATTTTAATTCAAGTCATGAGGCATTGAGAGTTGGGGAAGATTCTACTTTAAATATGAAATGAAGCATATCAACCAAGCTATGTTCTAAAAGTTGATTTGTAAACCCTTTTACACCCTGCAAGTGTTTTCCTGTAGAGATAAAAAGCCTGGGGGATAGTGGATATGGGTGCAATCTCCAGATCGAGGCTGCTTGAGTTTGAAACTGGATCTGTCACTTAAAGGATTTCACCCAATCCAAGACTTCAATGATTGTTAAAATATATCGTTATTTTATTACTATTGGTAAAAACACTTGCATTTAAACGATGACACAATGCCTTAACAATAACCTTGAGATACCCATGCATCATGCACAGCAGCCTCTGGTTGCTTTGACACTTCTTTTACCTATGCAAAAAGAGGTGGCAATATCTTGCCATTGGTTGCATTACTTCACATGTGACAGGTAATCCCTCTGCTCTGCACATATCTCAATAACAAAACACAACCGCATCCTCATCTTTTCGTGTATATCTTTTTTTCTAAGTAATTGATAGTTGCCATGTGAGAAAATATGGAATTGAAGTTCTTCCTCCAGTGATCAATATTTGCTTCACTAATGTCAAACAACACTCCCCTAATCTATCAAGAGGCTTGTCTGATTTTCACAGTGGCTTCTCTTTTGTGCTGAGAGTGTAATTTATAAGAGTTACGGAGGAAAAAAAAACAAGCAGGCTTGGCTCAAATGTTTACTCTTCTCAAAACCAGCCCATTTGCAACTAACCTCAAGATACAGAGTACCAAGAAGGCACATAAAGGAAGTGAGTGACAGGATGACATCTGTGCATGATGTGAGGAGCAGCTGTGTGCAGGTTCACACAGGCAAAGACAGTGCCATCCACTCAAAACTGCTGTCTCCAGGCTAACAGCGGGTGGAACCCCCACTGACCTTAAGATATACGTCCTTTGCACAGGTCATGAAATATGAACAAAAGGTATATATTACCACTGACAAAACATGCTATTAGCACTGTGATCTTAAATTATTTAACCTCTCCAAGCTTCAGTCTACTCATCTGTAAAGAGCAGGTAACATTACCCATCCCTTAGGGTTGGTGTTACGATTAACTGAGACTATTTTCTTTAACACAGGGCCTGGCACATAGTTTTCATTAAATGTTAGATCTTGTTATTTTAAGCAATAATTAGGCTCTTAGACCATCCTCAAAAAAGTCCTTTCTAGCTAATAGGGCAGTAAAAATTATGGTCTAAGTCATCCAGAGCCAGGCTCACTCTGAGTTCCGGGAAAGACAGAATGCTCAGAGTAAAGACAGGGCTCTCAGGTAAAGTTAACTGGTACCTCAGATGTAGAGGAGAATGGGACCAAAAGTGCCAGTCTCTGGCTGTTGACAAGTTTCACTCAATTGAACAAATACCTATTCACTATTACTCCATATATTTTAGAGGCTGGAAGCATAAAGGAGAATAAAGATAAGTTTTTCTGACCTTGAGACTCTTAAGGTCTCACTAGCCTAGATGTCAGAGAACAAGGGTAGAAATGATGAAGGAGGCTCTGAGAAGAAAGCTGGGAGTTCAAAGGCAGAGGAAGAGGGGGTGAGGTCAGGATGTGCATGGTCATTCCTAAGGCTAGAGTCACACAGGACAGGAGTCTACAGTTACACTCTTTAACCAGAGGTGGAAGAAATAAAATCCAAGAGTGGCCAATATGCAATCATTAGAAAGCAGGCCGAAGAATAATTAAAATTCCTCAGGGTTGCTAGAGTCAAATTGCCATTTCATTATTGCGCTTATTGGACACTGAGCAAAGTTCATGAACCTGGCAAGGCTGTGAGTCCACGAGAATGTCAGAGTGAGCAGTCAGATGGAGAAGAACTCTACAGTTAGCACAGGACTCAGGACCCAGTGATTTTGGGTTCCCACTCCGAGGTGATAATGTATCTTCAGGGTGGAACAAAGTGGGGTTGGTATTTTTTCCTTTTTCTCTTCTCCCTTCAAAGTGCCCACCACCTTGATTACCCTTAGGGAACAAAGTTAAATGTGTCAGGTAAAAGCAGGTGCTGCAGGTAAAAGAAACTGTCTCTTAAGTCTGCAGTCAACCGACAGTGGTCTCCAATATTTACTTGGCTCATCTGGTGTGACAAATGTGGACAACCTTCTTGTGCATGCTACTTGTATTAAAATGGCTGGGAATTAAAAGGTCATTGGAACCACCAAGTTCTGCTGCAGGAGAGGCCAAATGTAACAGCTCTATCTTTATAACCCAAGACTTCTTTCTCAGGATCAGCCATGGTGTGTCCTCCAAAGAGATCAGACTTGGACTTCTGATCAACCCAGAGACCCCTGAGTTCACTGCATCACCTGGAGTATATCAAATATGATGTGGGACTAAAACTAGTAACTCGCTCATTCATTCAGTCAGAAAGGCCAGGCACTGTTCTAGGCATGGGAGCTAAAAACATTATGCTTCAAGGGAGTCTCAGTTGTGCAAGAAACCAGGCCTCAGATGGGCTTGTAGAGGGACACATAGGTACAGAAGCAGCGGGCTCTGATTTCTCCTCGTTGAGGTTAATGGAGGGGCAGCTGGCCCTGGAAGACTGAACAGAAGTGACCTAGGCAAAGTATATAGTACAAACACAAGGAGGCAGGCAGGAGAGATCTGTGTAGGAGGAACTGGAGATGACTGGGTGGTGGGGGGCGGGTAGATTACAGGATGGCCAGGAGAGAGGAGCAGCAAAAGAGAGGCAGGGCCTTGGTGAAGAGTGCCTTGTATCATACTGAGTGCGAATTTAACTGGAAAGGTGAAGAGGAACTGCCAAAAGATTTTAAACAATATAATGTCATGATAAGAATTATATTTGGAAAGCTCACTTTTCCCTTCTTTCGAGGGATGGGAAGCAGAAAGAAAGGAGGAAATTGAATTATAAAGTTTCAACAATGGCTGAGCATATCATTTTACCTGAGTAAGTAAGAAAACAAAAGAAGGGAACTGCTTTCAACAAACAGAAGCAAATATTTTTTGTAGTTTTGGAGCAGTACTGACCATCTTCTGCATGCTATAGGGAGAGACATTACCAAGAAGTTATATGAAAAGAAAACTAAGACAGGAAGAAGGCAAAGCAAGTAGGAGGGAAGGGAGAAAGTAGAAACCTCTATTACTTTGGCACTGTATCTGAAGAAAAACTTTTGTAAAATATTTATATGTCCTATTTTAATACCTCTTAAATTGTGTAAATCAAGCATCCTGATACTTAGCAATGTAGTACATCAAGTACGGCAACTAACTACAATGACAGTTCCTGTCTGAATATACCTATTATTATAATAATAAATGTGCTTATTGTATGTTTTTTAAAACCTCTACTTGGATTTTTGCATTATGGGAAGTGTTGGCTAATTACAATATTTGGTTGTTGAAAATTATGCCACTGTATGACTTGATAATCTTTCTCAGATGATTTTGGTTCTTAAAGTGCCTCAAGGTCCTTATTAGTAACATCCCTGCCCCAAAGGATGGTACTTTGGATACAGAGGTACTGGAGTGAATAGGTAACAACTCTGTTTAAGCCATGAAAGGTTTTTTCCCCTTATTTTTCTTATATGAAATGACTGACAAAGTATGTGTGTGTGAGTAGGCACATAGATAACGTCAACATTTTGGTTAACTGAGGATCCCAGATGTTTTGGTTAATTGAGAAGACGAATTAACTGGGTTCCCATTCATTAGGATTTTGCTGTAAATGAATCCATGGAAAAGAGCACCTTAAGGATTAAACAACAACTATATGGTAAGAAAGTAGCTAAGTTTTCAGTCTTCAAGGTACTTCTAGGTTAAGTAATCTAATATGCGTCTCTTTTCTGTATAAAGTAAAAATTATAATAATCGTAATAACTAAAGACTGTATAACACCTGACAATCTACTCTGTGCATTTATCAAATGGTAGTTACTATACAGCTATAAAAAGGAGTAAGTGGAGAACTATACTTTAATGTGAAGTGTTACATAAAAAGTCAGTCTACGACACCAACTAAACTAGAAACTCTCCATAGCACGGTTCCCAGCCCAGTGGAAGTCTAAATAAGGACATTATCAAAATAATTTCACTATAAAATGGTCTCCAAGTACCAGGGGTCCGTGGCCTGGGCCCAGATAAATTATGATGGCAAATAATATGCCAAGTAAGATTGGGAGGAAAGGAAAAGTAGACTCTGGGAGGAAACTGTTCACCTGTTAAAAACAAATTAATTTGTGAAGACTTTAGGGTACAATGTATAGCTTACCACTTCTAGAGACCTGGAGCATGTGTGCGCCTGCATGTGCATGTGTGTATATGCATGAGTGATTTACTCCTAAGGAATACATTATTCCACAAGACTAATCCTAAAGACTGTAGAATGATCTTAATTTCTGTCATCATTGCAATAAGCTACTCTTCAGAGTGAAAACTCCCAATGCTATCAGGTAAAAAACAGATTTCCCAAATAAAGATAGCATGTAGGGTTGACCGTTTATGCAAGACATTTACACCTTAAATGCAAAGCCTATGTGACCAGGTAGCTGTTTTATATCACTGGATTGGCCAGATCATGCATTCAGAAAGCAGTCCTTAGCACAATTTTCAAAGGGGACAAATGTAGTACTTCTACTATGGTTATCAACAGCAAAGCTTATTCCTAAACCTATGGTGCCCTCAAAAAGCAACCCAGTCCATTGAAGGATAAAGGGTATGGGAGAGGAAAGCGGCACAGTGACTGCTTGCCTTTTGAAAGTCAATATTCATCCACTAACAAAGAGTTGAGAGCCTACTATGTGTGAGGTTATCATTTAGGCATAGACCATTGTTTTTACATGTGATGGGAAAATTGAAAGGACAGTATACGCCATGTCTACATCCCCAATTTTTCTAGATATATTCTGCAGTTTTTATCTGCCTCTCTAGATTGAGAACCAAAAGTCCCAAACCAAGTTTTACAAAATAAAAATATAAAATTAATTTTGAAGGAAACAATGTGCAAGCACACTCTGAAAACTAATCTTTGATCAGGTTAATCTCTATATATGTACTTTAATGCTTAAAAAATGCAGCTGAAAAAGGATAAATAAGTATAATGTAAAAATATGAACAATGGTTATCTCTGGATAGAGGGTTTTAAATGATTCTTTTCTAGCTCACTGTGCATGTTTCTATACTTTATATAATGTGACATGTAATCCTTGATAATCAGAATGAGAAAATATTCTCAAGTTAGAACTGGTGTGATACTTACAAACCTGAAGCAGATAAAATGAGTCTGATTAAATTAAATGCAGGTAATTACTTAGCCATGAAATTGCCCTGCCCAATTAAATGAGCAGTCATTACTGTAAATGTGTGCTTTGAAGTGGATAAACTCCAGCACAGCTTTTCATGTTCTGGAATAAAAGCATGTATGTATCACAGACATACTAGGTTTTACTACAGTATGGGTACCTGTGCTTACCAAGCTCTTGCCTTCATTTCCCATATTTAGATAAAAGCAAAGAGAGCTGCTTAGCCAATCTTTAAAAGTTCATGTGTAAAAGTATTTTCCTTTTAAGAGACGTATAATGAAGTCAAGACTTAAAATTCCTGGCCCCATTTGACTTTAGTCAAACATGAAGCAATATTCTTTGTCTTTTTCTTCTAATGCCATGGTCCCCAGGCTAGACACTGGGCTTGAACCACCGACTGCTAAATTTGCATGTTGGGTTTGTAACTGACTCCTGCTGCTACACCCATGCTCTTCAGGACAGCTGTGTGCATGTGCAGTGTGTGCATAATTGTGTGTGTGGTGTGTCTGTGCATGCATATAGTGTATATGGTATGCTGGCCTTCCCATCTGGGAATATGCTGCAGTTGACCACAAGGTGACATCCTCCCAGTTCTGGGGCTCAACAATAAGCTTTTCTTCCTCAGCTTATTCTTCAGGAAAGAGAACTGTGCCTCCTTGCAACCCCTGTCTCTAGCAAGCAGTAACACGTAGCACACAGTAGGCTCTCATAAACGTAGTTGTTGAAACAATGGGAAGCTGAATGAACGAATCTGGAAACCCGTTATAGAACACAATACACTGTTAATTATTTTGGGGTGACACCATATCCTTTTTCTAACCTAGATACCTATCATGTGACCTTCCAGAATAATTTTATTCCCCAATTGAAGAGGATAAACAACCTGTGTAAATATAAAATCTTGACACAGTGAGAAGTCATGCTTGGATGAAGGTAGTAGGTTTTATACTGAAGTTTCTTCTGTAAATGCTTTGACTCTATAGACAGAGTCTTTTGCCATGTCCTGCTATGGAAGCTTTCAGTAGAGGTGTACAATCACTAACCTCCCGTTTTATGTTTCTACTCTTAAATGTTTTATGCTTTACTTTAAATGATTATCTAACATTGTTATCAGTCTGTCCCTAAACAGTATATAATTACACAGTCCTATCATCCACTCATATTCAGTTCTTTTCTCATTTATGGAGAAACAGAATGAACATGGTAATTATAGATCTGCCTAGCCATATGTTTAAAGCAAGTCAATTTATTTCACAAAATAATATTTAATATCTAAGAACCTTGCCCCATTATGAACAGATGCTAATCTGTATTTTGGAACTGAATGATTTTTGTGGCTTTTCATCTAAGAGGGGAAACAGTGATAATGGACATCTTCCAGTTGCATACCTTCATGACATACAATAGTTTTTTTGGATTAAGACGTGCAATTGTTTTCAGGAGTTGAGGGAGAGGAAGTAACAATGACATGTATACTTTTATGCCATCATATTCTGAACTCGAGTTTTGTACTACATTTCCAGTTTCAAAAAATAGCAAAAATAAATAATGGAACCGAATCTTGCCAGAGCTTAATTTACTCATCAGTAGGACCTAAAGGTGATTTATAACTTGCAATTAGTTGAAATAGAAGTAACCAAAAAACTGAACAAAGATTGGATGTCAAACATAATAGCATCCTCACACAGTCTTCATGAAGGCCTTGTGCACTTTTTAACTATATTAATGTGGCTTATTAGTGTAACAATCTATAAATGATGTCTGAAACTAAATGTATCAATGTTTGTCACAACTACATACATAATCACAAAAAAATTGTTTTTACCTACTAATCACTACCATTAATAGATAAATGTTTTATGGTTAGCAAAATAAAATGCTTACTTATCAGGAAAAGAATCATCAAGCCATTCTAAGGAGATTTCAGGTAATTTCCTTCAGACGTATGTCTATTAAAATATATGATCAAGAGCCATTTGTTATTACACAATTTTTAAATGTTTGAAAAATCCCTAACTATTGACTATGACACAGGCATTCTCTTGAGTCAGGTTGATTAATACTCATTTTCTGTTAAAACTACTTCAATCAAGTAAAAATCAGGCAAAAAAAGAAAAAAAAAGAGGAAAGGGGGACTACCCAATTCTTTCCCGGTGTTCCACATTATCCTAATGGATTATGACAAGTCTTTCTTAAATCCAAGGATTTATACATTGAACAACTATTCCCTGTTTATATTCTTCCCTACAGCCAGACACTACCTGCCGGATCTAAGTAAATCTTTTGGGGACTTCAGTGTTTTTGCCATTGTAGATTTGCTTTGAAATTGGGTTAACATTTTTGTAGAGTTATCCACATACTTCAATTAAACTTCGTAAACTTTTGCTTTTTACTCTTTTATCCTCTTTGTCATACACACACATATAGTGTGTGCATACATGTGCAGGGTCTGACCCACAGCATTTCCATTTACTGTATAAACTGTCCTCTCCAGACCCCCTCCCTCCAAACTGATCTCTTGGCATAGGGGACAGCTGGGTCTGGGTAATCCCTAATCCCGAGGAGTTCAGGCCAACTCGGATTCGAATATGGAGATTTGGGGCTATACCCAGACCTCACTATGACATACTTGGGCTCTTGTTACCTGCCAGCTATTAAAATCCCAGCTGGGACTAGTGGGGTAGAAACTATAATTACAACCACTCCCGCCCTTCTCAGAGGAGGAAGAACAATCTCAGTATGAATTGGGCCAGGCTGCATCTCTGAGGATTGCATTTGTAGTCCAAACGTCAATGGTTTTATGCAAAAAAGTTCTGTTTTTGCCAAATTTCAAGTAATTTTTCATTTTAAAGTAATTTGACCATACTATCTTTTTTCCTTTGCAGATATTACAACAGATTTTTTTAAAGGGAACAATTTTCTCTGTTTCATCTCTCTCGCCCTCTTTTTTCTGGTGTGTGTGGCAGCTGCTGTTTGATCTGTTCATTGGCTCTGATCTGTTTCATGTTTCAGCCAAAGATTAAAACTACTCTGTAATTCTAAGCAGATGGGCCTAGGAGTGCAACCCTATAATTATACCTTCTCTCTTTGGCCCTCGAATTGCAAGCCTCCCATCCTGACTTTTAAAGTCTGGGATCACTAGAGTTCAGAATACACCTTGGCAATCAGGCAGGTCTTGCCCAGCCCAACATGTATGCGAGGCAAGGCCTATGGATCTGTGCTGCCTAAGATCCTGCCCAAAGGAGGACTACACAAAGCAAAACAAAACAGAACAAACAAAACAAAACCCCAGCCATGTACAGCTTGCAGGTTACCCTTCCTAGATCTTCTGGAGGAGTCATAGCCTGATCTTCACTGCTTGCTACAATGCATTCTGAAGCTCTATTCAGCTGCAGGTCCTACTCAGAAATTTAGAGTGTTCTGAGGGTACTGATATGATCTGCGAAATTTGGGGTGGTTGTGGTAGGTAGGGGGGAAGGAGAGCCAAGCTTCTGGTGGAGTCCCTTCCGCTCAAAAGTCAGGTGTCCATCACTAAGGAAAATTCGCTCAGGACATCTGAATCAGCACCGTATGTTCTGCCGCTGCCCCTGCTGATGATCAGCACCAATCTACCACAGAATCTGCCTTGGCAACTCCCTGGCAATTGTCTTATTTTTCTCAAGGCAATTCCTGGAACTCTTAAAGTGCTGATGTTCTCTGGGTAAGAGTTTACTAGAGCTCCTGAGAAAATGTAGCACAGGAAGCGCAGAGACAAAATGATCAAGTAACAGCATGTGTCAAGTTCTGCAGAACTTACGAGACTGGTTTTAGTTATTACACCTGGGCTATTAGAAGTCCCCTGCTCCTTGAAACTGCATCCAGTCTACTTGGGAGAGAACCCCATCACCACCCTTTCAAAAAACACTAGTCCTAGGAAGGGCACACAGAAACACCCGCGAGCTATTTTTCCACTTAAATAATCATAGTTTCTCTTTACAGTCCCATAAAAGTTTGGACCACATCAAGAGCCTCTCCTGCGCTCTGACACTTGGGAACCAGGATCGCAAACCCAGCGATTTCAGGACAGCCTACAGTTTGAAAATCCAACAGTGAATAAAAGTTTTCCCTAGAACTGAGGCAATCCATTCAGGAGATCAAAGTTGTGTGTGAGACGTTTGCACCCTTCCAGAAAGAAAACTCCAGCCGCCAAAGGGCTCTGGACGCTGCCAAGGGTGGGAAGCTCAGAGCCTAGGAAACGCAGAGTCCCTCTTCCAGGGGTGAGCAGAAAGAAGCAGGGGCTCTGCTTCGCTGGCGCGGGGACAGAAGCTGCCGCTAAGGAGACTGGTTCCGCGGGGAAGTTTTTGCAGCTCTCGGGGCTCCCACCCTCCGGCGAGGGCCAGTCACCACCCCTTACTCCCCGGAACTCACCGTGAAGTAGCAGGGCCGGGAACAGGTATGTGAGCAGGAGGCGGCACAGACAGGACATCTCCAGTCCTCCTCCGGGACCTTCCGCGCGCCCCGAACCACTGGAGCCGCTAGCCGTCCGTGGTCCCTGCTCCCCAGGAACGGCCGCGGTGCTGCGCACGCTCTGCCTTCGCGTCTCCAGCCTGGGACGACACGACGAGGCGGCGTCGTCAAGCGGGATGACTGCTTCGGCGCGGGGACACGGGGGCGGGTCCGCTCCTCGGCTCCAGCCCGCGTGCGGCCAGGCCAGGCCCGCGATCATTCGGCCGCGGAGCGGGGCCCCATACCCGGGGGGCGCGGCGCAGGGGCTGCGGGGCGCGCGCTCCCTCGGCGCCGGCGGGCCCCGCGCGCCCAGCCCGTCCTTCTCCGCGCTCTCGGTCTCTCCGTGTCCGGCCTCGCCGCGTCCCGTTCTGGCCGCCGCAGCAACGCGCGCCACTCAGAGCTGCAGTAGCCGCCACCGCTAGCGCAGCTGCAGCGTCTCTTCATATTTCCCGAGCGCCGCCGGCGGGGCGGCTGGGCCGCGGGGCGGAGGAGGGGCCGGGGGCGGGGTCGGCGAGGCGAGGCCGCGCCACCGCCCCCAGAGCCGCCGCGGGGGATGGGACGCGGAGACTTGAAAGGGCGCGTCGGGCACCGCCTCTCTCTCCCGCCCCGCTCTCCAACCTCGTCTTCTGCCAGCCTCCCCCCATCTCTTCCTTCTCTCCCTTCCTTCTTGTGTGCCTATTCTCCCCTCGACCCCCCTCACCCAGCCTCCCACTCCTCTCCACCCCCTGTCCCTGACTCTCATTCCCAGTCCCCCTTCTCCCGAAAGTGCCCCTTCCATTCCTCCGCCTCTGCGCAACCCCCTATTCCTCTTCGCCAGCTGCCCAACTCCATGGGAGCTTCCCTTTGCGAAGGACTAACAGCCCTTGGCACCGCCGGCAAGGAAAGAAAATGTGCCCTCCACCTCCCTGCCTCCACTCCGGGCAGCTTGGGGACCCCTTCTGTTCCCCTGATGGGTGGATGCAACCACTTGTGAAAGACGTTCCAAAAGGGTGGGCGGAAGGACACTGCGAGGCTAGGGGTCTCGAGTGGAGTCTGAAAAAGGTTGGCTTGCAGAGATCGGGTGTGGGGGTGGGGTGTGTGTGTGTCAGACAGAAAAGAGGAGAGGAAAGCGTTGTGGTAAATCGCTCAGGGTGGGGATGCGGCAGTGCCCGGTTCCCTCAGTACTGCATTGCTTGTTTTAACTGAAAATCCACAGCACAAATTAGTGTCTAGGCTCCCCTGGTGAGCATAGGAGCCCCTGTCACAGGTCCCAACCTGTGAAGGGAATTGTGTAGGCAGCAGGAGAGCCTTTTCTCTTACCCCTCCCCACCCCTTTCAAGAGGCAAAGGACTTGTTGAAACACGGGAGAAATCTCAGAAAAACTCGCTGTCAGTCCCCAAGAAAGTGCACCCAGGCCCCTTCTGTGGGTCGTCCTCTCTTCCAAGCCAAGCCTTACTTTTTTATTTATGTTCTGTGGGTCTAGGAGTGGTGGTATGTTCAATTCTGCATTGGCTTTTAAGACCCAGAGACAGAAACAACTTCCACTGTCTCAATTTCCCAGGGCTCCGGAACAAGCCGCTTGTGGTAAGCAGTGGCACCCCTGATGGCCTGAAGTGCCCTGGACTCTGATTTATCTGGAGTTGCTCCTCTGCAATGATCCTCCAGCCATTCTGTGACCCCCAGAATGGGGCTTATTCAGGCTCCTAGGCTAAATGTCACTTCCTCTTCACACTAGGCTAAGGAGCAGTCATGGGATCAGAAGGAAACAAGAGAACACTTCTTGACTCAACTGTGCTGGTGTTTTTGTAAATAAAACGCTTAAAAAAGAATGCCTGACTTTCCAAGAGAGTGTTCTGTCCCTTTGAACAGTGTAATACATTCCTTATGCTTTAGCCTTTCAAAACTAGTTGGACCTTAGCATTGGTGTGAAACTTAGTAAAATAGATGAGAATACATTTGACAGTTTCCACTGTTTTTTTTTTTTTTTTTTTTTTTTTTTTTTTTGGCTGAGAAAGCCATGGGTCTTTTGATGTGATGGAGCTGATACTGTTTGATGTGCTTTAATTTTTACCACCATCATTATCCTCTTTCCATCTTTAATATGAAGGATCATAACTCACACCACCTGCCTAGCTCACAAGGATGTTGTGAGGATTAAAGTGCCAGTGGTTGCAAATCTTGAAGATGAAAGGCTCCCTGCCTGTGAAAAAAGAAGATTGTCATAATAAGGCTGTGAGCATTATTTTGAGTTGGGCTTGCTCTGCAAGCATCTCTGTGGGTCTGCTTTGTTCCTTATCACTTCCTTGTCCCTCTTGCTAGTCTCTGTTACTGGGTTTGGGTAGAAGGTGATGACTTGTGGGTTTGAATGTTGCCTGAGTTCATCGATTTAAAGTAGGAACCTTATCTCCTCATGAATAAGTGGACAGTTGAAAATGATGTGAACAGCATATTTGGTGGCTCAGGCAGAACATTAGCATTGTCACCAAACACACAGCTAGTCAGCGTCTAACTTTTCTAGGCCTTTTAGTCATTTGATGCCTTTTAGTCTCTCAGGGAATATTCGAAAGAAACAAACAAGAGTATTAGGGATGGTGTGCTTATGTATAAACAACTGGGTTGATAGTAATGGAAAAATGTTAAGGTCATTTATTGCATGTCAGCAGAACAACTAGATAACACAATTACTTAAATAATTACTTGATTCTGTTATTTAAAAAAAAGAAAAAGAGAACCAGCAATAATTTGTGTCATCTTGAGAGTCAAGTTGATTCAATTTTTGTTTTACCAACTGGTTTCACTGGTGTGGTGTAAACATAGCCAGGATGATGTCACCAGTTCAAAATTTGTTTTGCCAAGTTTATTTTCCACATGTAGTGTCACAGATTCAAGTTCTCAATCTTCAACATAACATCTTGCCAGAGTTGCTACTCCCAGATTTGCCTGCATTGACTTCTGCCTGTCTGCAAGGTGCAGACTATAACTTTAGGGTTCACTTTCTGCATTACTTTTCACTTTTGCTGTTAGTGTGCTCACTTCTGGAGGAGAATAATGGAAAAAAAAAGAATATGTATTTGTCTTCAAATGATTATATGTGGATATATGCTTAGAGTATTAGAATTGGGAGGAAGGCATTTCCAGGAAGGTGGTTAGGAGCTCCTACTCCAAATCTGGCCACCTGGAACCCACACTGAGAATTTCCCCAGACTGCTTGTAAGGACCAAGCCTTGAGCAGGAGTGTGTATAGCCAGGCCCTGGTTATAGCAGATGAGTCCCTGGCCAGGGTAGCTCGACAAAATGTCCTTAGCAGCATGAATAAGTATGTTACAATATTGAGAGCTACTCCTAAATAACTTGTGTTACATTGATGGGGAAGAAGAAACTCAAAGGGGCTGAGTTCTCAGCCACACTGCACATCACAGGCACAGTTGGAACTCCCATGGCTGTTCAGTCAATAGCTCACAAGGCCTCTCACGTGTTTACCAAATGGTCTTTTCACATGAGCACTGCTGATTGTAACTAAGAGCCTCTATGATTGGCTCAGTCTTTGAGTCAGAACCAGCTCTTTGCTCTTTCACAGTCATTCTGAAACATAAGCAAATTTTCTGGGATATCTGCACTGGGTACAAAGCTTGAGTGATGACCTTGGCTTTATTTTCTCAGGAAGCTGGCTTAATTTTTTGTGAACACAAAGTAGTAGAGAACTCAAATGCATTGTTACCCTGGGAGATGCAAGGACCAATGTCCTTTAAAACCTGTGCTACAATTTGGTTTCCTAATGCAATCACTGTGAAAACTGATCTAAAAGTGTGGTATTATGCAAGTCATTTGAAATTTCAGAGAGTCCAGGTGTTTCAGGTCTGAAGAAATGATAATTTTAAGGAGGGTTAAGGGAGTCAAAACATTAATTTCACATCATGCTCAACTATGTGTATGGTTGAAAGCATTTTATTACCTCTGCATCCTCAGAGGTTGGGAAATGTAACCAGGAATAAATATGTAGACTTTTTTGAAAGTTGATAGATGTCAGTGCCAAGCCTGTGACCCGGGGTAATTTCTCTGGAGTGTAGACATCTGGAGGACAGGAATGGTGCTTAGTTATCTCTATACTCCTTTCAGCACCATTTTCAAAATACGAAAATACCTAAGGCAGTGTTTTCAGTATTTTTCCCACAGCGGGACTTACTTTAATAACTGGTAAGGATTTTAAATTGAAAAAAATTTTATAGCACTTCCTCTGAGCCAGAGTTAATAAAATTATCCTGAGGAGCCCTTAGGAAAGGGAATAGTTCTGAGTTACGGTCTTTAAAAATGTTAATTGGAACAAACTATTTTGAAAATAAAGTGTAGTTTAGATGTATCTTTGAGTGGCATTGTCTTCTGAACTTATAAAATTAAAGATAACATTGCACTTTATATTCATGACAGTTTTCATTTGTTAGTTCATTCATTCATTCACCCATCCATCCAGTGTTTACTGATATCAGATATGTGTGTGAAAACATCCAAAAATAAGGATATATGCGTATGAGAGTGATTTAGATTAATCATCTGTTCACCCTGTGTCACAAGTTTGTTTAGGGGGATGATGAGAAGACTGAGGACCTTTACCACTAGAGGAAAATATTTAAAAGCAGAAGGCAATAAAGGACCTCAGTAACATTTTTGTCTATACTTTCATGTAACTCTCATAATATTCTTTCTTGCAATGCTAGCTCCCTTGTATAGCTAACTGCTTTATTTGCTTAACTAGATTTGGTCTTTGAGGGCAGGAAGAAAATCGGGTTTTATGTTGGCATCTCCCTCCCATCCCCTTCACAAGTCCTTTCATAATGGGCATTTGTTGGGCTAGTAGATAGGGCAGGGTAAGAGCAGACCATCAAGAATGAGTCTTTATGAGGCCAGCACCACCCAAAGCCACTGCAGCACACAACTAGACACAGCAGGATGTAAAAACACTTGTATTTAATCCGAGCACACCGTGGCTTGTTACGACACATGTAGCAACACTCGAACACGTTGACAGGTGAGAGGCAGTACACCACATTTGTTACAGAGCCAGATGCACCAGGCTCAGTTCTCTCAGGTGGAGGACCCTAGGCAAGTTACCTAACATGGCCATAAAATGGGAGGATATCTTTCGGGTCAAGATGTCAGTGTAGGTAAAAGTTGTACTTGAATCCTCCCACAACCACCTCAAAAATACAGCTAAACTACAGAATAATCATCTTTCAGAACCATTTGAAATCTAGCTGAACAGTAGTCCTACTACTAGGGATTTAAAGAAGAAACCACATCTAGACTGATAGGAGGGGTGGATATGAAGAACAGACTGGCCCCACACCCATATGTGCTGGTTTAAAATTAGGAAGGATATCTTGGCTGTGGAGGTCCCCACTGACAACTCCCCTAAGGAGCAAGGGACCCCAGCCCCATGTCGGAACCCATAGCTCAGGGCTCCAGTGCCAGGAAGAGAAGTCTTCATAACTTCGGGCTATAAAAACCAGTGCGGATTATGGCTGAGAGGGACAAAATGCTTCTAGAGTCTCATGCAGTTCCTCTTAAAGGGCCAAAGCATAGACTTAGTCAGATTTACTCCCGCTGAACTCTAACATGGGAGCAGTAGCTTGAAAGGCTCCAGAGACATACAGAAAGGAACTGAATTGTCTGATATCAGGGTGAGAGCTGGGAGGGCAGCTTTTTTCCAGGAAAAAAGCACTGGCAGAGATCATTGTTCCTTTCTGAGATACTACCAACCTACTGAGTGGACAGGTGGGCACCACATTTGGGTCTCCGTCAACCTGGCTCACACTATTTGCTCCACCCTGGTGATTCCCTGAGACTCCACCACACCCAACTTGTAGACCCATCCAAGCAGTTTCCAGTGGCTTTTCCATAAAAGTGGCCTCTCTTGCCTTATGCTTAGGACTTCCTAAAAATCTCTCAAACAAGCAGCATCTGGCTTCAGCATACTCTCTACCTCTTGCTTAAATGGTGCAAGGCCCACCAACAGCAGTAGCTAAACCTGATTCACAGGTTGGTCTCTCCCGGGCACCTCGAAGCCCAGCACAAGTAACAGCCACATGCTAATTATGCTGGGTGGGCCCAGGCAAAACACAGGCGGATGCTGACCTTGCACCTCCTGGGAGGCCCCAGAGCCAGTGCACCCAGTGGACAGCTTCAGACAACACCACATTACAACCCTCCCACCTCCACAAGAAACACACTCAGGGGCGGACTCAGTGAGCACCAAGACCCCACTGAAACAAGTCCTGCTCGGTAGGGTTGACCTGCTCAGCAGCCCCTTTGCTATAGTATCAGCCAGTCATTATAGCTAATTGGTCTGGCAGGTGAATCCCTCCCAGTGATGTCAACATGAATCAAGTCTCTAATACAATAGGACAGTGCACACAGCCCACACGGGGGTGCACCTGGAGCACCCAGTTTGGGTGATGGGGAAGCTGTGCCACTAGGCTCTACAGGACATCAGCTATACAAGGCCACTTTACCAAGTATAGGAGACATAGCAGCTCTACCTACCAAATAGAAACAAATACAGGGAACCAGCCAAAATGTGTAAACAAAGAAGCAGATCCCAAAAGAAAGAACATGAGAAAACTTAAGAAAAAAAAAAAACAACCTAAAATAGAGGCAAGCAAACCAACAGATACACAGTACAAAATAATGGTTATAAGGATGCTGAAAGAACTTAGTAAGGGCTTCAGCAGCATGAAAAAGGACATAGAAATCATAACAAAGAAACAGTCACAAGAAAAGGATACATTAACTTAATTGAAGGATAATTTACATGGAATCAACAGTAAAGGAAATGACTCAAAGAATCAAATCAACGATTTGCAATATAAGGAAGCAAAAAGCATCAGAACAACAAAAAGAAAAAAGAATCCAAAAACATGAAGATAATGTAAGGTGCCTTGGGACATTTTCAAGTGTACCAACATTCACATCAAGATAGTGCCTGCCAAAGAGCAAAGAGAGAGCAAGGTACTGAAAACCTATGTGGAAAAAGTAGTAAGAGGAAACTTCTCTTACCTAGTGAAGGAAATAGACACATAAGTCCAGGAAGTACAGAGAGTCCCAAACAAGATGAACCCAAAGAGACCCACACCAAGACACATAATAAGTAAAATGCAAAAGGTTAAAAAGAGAAAATCTTAAAAGTAACAAGGGACAAGCAGTTAGTTACCAACAAGAGAGCTCCCATAAGACTGTCAGTTGATTTCTCTATAGAACTTTGCAGGCCAGAACAAATTGGCACAAAATATTCAAAGTGATGAAAAGCAAGGACCTGTAACCAAGATTACTCTATCCAGCAAAGCTATTGTTTAGAATTGTACAGATAAAGAGCTTCCCAGACAAGAAAAAAACTAAAGGAGTTTATCACACCAAGTCAGTATTACAAGAAATGTTAAAGGGTCTTCTTTAAGAAGAAAAAAGATAAAAAATATGAACAATAAAATAGCAATAAATACATATTTATCAACAACTGAAAAAAAACAAAACGAGCAGGCAGAACAGAAACATACTCATAGATCCAGAGAACATTTTGACAGTTGCCAGATTGCTGGGGGTGGGGGAGTGGTAGGATGGATGACAAAGGTGAAGGGATTAAGAAGTACAGATTGGTAGTCACAGAATAGTCATGGAGATGTGAAGTACAGCATAGGGAATATAGTCAATAAGATTCTAGTAACTGTTTATATCGTCAGGTGGTATGAGATTTATGGGGATGATCACTTAGTAAGTTATAATGTCTAACCACCAGAGTGCACACCTGAAACTATGATAATATTATATGTCAACTGTAATTGAAAAATAGAAAATAATTTAAAAATGGGGGATATACATGCATGTAGTCAAGCACTGTGTAAGTGTACCCTAAAAAATAACTCACTGATAATAATAACTTTAGACTAGACCATACGTTCTCAACAATGGTAAAATTGCCTCCGAGGAAGCAAAAATTGATTCTTGGTGAGTGAGGGTAGTATGAGAGTAATAGTTGTTACAATGTTTTGTTGCTCTCCAAAGTGACACAGTGCTTAAAGAGGTATAATGTATACCAATATTGCCTTCAATGTAAGGGAAGGACGCTCCTTGATGGGCAATAATGAAAAAGAGTTTGACAAACACTATACTAGAGGAATAAAGTATATAATTAGTCCAATTATAATTAATCATATATTAAACATTTATAATAACTATTTCTTTAATTCACCAGATATGTTTCCATTACACAAAACCAAATATGTTTTCCTTCAGTTGACCATCTGGAGCAGCATTCTAACACAGCATCACATTCAATACTGTTTATCTTTTATTTAGATACTTCAGCTATTACTAGTCTCTCTTTACAGATTGGAAAACTAAGGCTGAAGAGATTGAGTGGTTTTTATGAAAATTGTACAGCTTATAAGGTAGAATCAGCAGGTTTTCTAACTTCCAATGAAGTACCATATTCAGCTCTAAAGTTGTAACAAAATGCTTTTTACCTCTCAGAAGTAGGAAATTGATTTTGATGTGTTCTGAGACATTAAAGCTAAAAGGGCAATGCTATATAGGCTATTTGGACATTTATTGTAGTTAGGATCTAACTGCATGGTGTGGCATTTCACTATCCTATGTGTAAAATACACAAACAGTTTACTTTATAGAACAGATTACTGCAATACATAAAATATGTAGATAAACTGTATAGTCATTAAAATGCTGTCCACTGGCTGCTGTGAATTTCCAAACTTTTCAGTATAGGACTTAGCCAGTCCTTTCAGAACATACACATCTGTATTATCATGTCCTGGGTTGTGCATATTCAGAGCAATGAGCTATGTGGGTACGGCCATGTGCAAACACATTTCATCTACCTGAATGTGAGGTCTCTAAAGCAGAAGGGAGATTAAACAAAACAATTTTCTGGGCCACCAAATTTGATGCCATGAACTACATAGAGATTCTTCATCTCTATATTTTTGTTAATGCTTTGTAATTCTCAAAATACTTCCAAATACATGGTCTCTTTTGATCTTCATGAAATTTTATGAAGGGCAGATGACAACCAAGGCTGTTCTGACTTAGAGATGCAAACTTGAGGTTTGGAGAGGCTTAAAATGTCTCTACAAGATCTCCTCAAGACACATAACACTTCGCAATTCTGTATTTCCAGGCACTAGCAATAATCACTTTATTCAGGTGGGAGCATATCAGGCCCTAACTTGGAATCTGTTTTATTTTATTATACAAAAACTTGGTGTTTTTGTTGCCTCTACCCTTAGGCAGAAAGCAGAAGGAAAATGTTTATAAATAGACACAAACGCTCAAAAAACACCAGAGTTCAATTGAAAATAAATTAACCATATCAATCTAGGAAAACTCTGTATGTGTACATAGATTATTTTCTCACATTTTATCTCTACAATTTTTGTATGTTTTAGCCAAGTACCAAAATTAGTAGCTATTCCCACACTCAAGTGATTAGAATATTTTCCTGCAAAGGACCCACTGAGTCCAAAGAAAAGCAGCAAATATGCTGGCAAAATTGTGCTGGAAAATAGACTAGGAGGTAAGAAACTGGGTCAAGTACACCAATCAAGCTCTTAGAACAAGAGTCAACATGTTGGTAAGCTTACCCAGAACAAAAGGGCCAGCTTGTTTAGGAAGGGTTCTCTGGGTATAAGAGTTTACCTTGGACATGTTGGCTGACCCCGTGTCGGTGGGGATGGCCACACAGTTGTGGGGCAGAATAGTACCACTATGAGTGAGGATGGCTCGCAGTTACTATCACACATGGTGTCCACAGATGCTCCAGATATGGAGCAGGAGGTCAAGCTGTACTGTTGGGCTGTTAGCATTTAGACCAGACCTCACTTCTTTCATACTGAAATTTGAGAAGGGTTGAGCAACTCCAAAACAGTTAGAAGTAAGACAACTGACCATAAACAGAAATTCTTAATCTCAGGGAGGTAGAGACTATCTGTGATGGGTGGCAAAGACATTGGGTCACAGACAAAGGGCTCAGAGCTATGAAGGGATCGAGGCCTCTTGAAGTCAGACTTTACCTAAGTCATACAAGCTGTGATTAAGGTCCGGAGTTGGGGCCAGACACTAGGTTCCCCATCTTATTTTACAGCATCTTCTACTTAAACGGAGTTGCATTTTTTCTCTTGTAATGATTAAAAACTTGGAAAGCAGAACACTGTGAGACTGAATTAATTGTACTTTGCTCAATTAATTGTACTTTCAATTTGCTCTTAAATGTATATCTGCATCACTAATTCTTTCCTTCATTGCATCAATTCTGGATTTGCTGCTCCTGGAGATATGTTAGGTTCTTCTGTCCTAGTACCCAAGTATTTTATACTTCACAGCAAGCTGTTGGTTTATAATCATTACATGAGTTTTTAATATTGTGAAACTCATTAATTGAACCTTATCTGTAGTACTCATAATTTTTTTTGTCTATGGTATAGTAGCTATTTCCCTTGTGCCCCTCTGTATAGGATAGCCATTGTGATTCTGTGAGAGTGAGCCATGAGGAGAAATACTCCTGAAGAGTTCATTTATGTTGCAGAGCAGAACTGGAGAAAGATGGACAAAGAACAGAAATTAGAGGCTACATTCTGATATACATTCTGTCATACCTTCCCAGATAATCTGACCCATCTTTCCAGTATTTTAGTGCAGGATGCAATATGGGAGACATTTTCCCTGTCATTGAACAGCTGGAAATGTTGAATGTGCAAGGCTTAGCAGCTCCCCAAGAACATGGTGGATGAGGAGAGGGGCAGCGATTTGTTTCATGCTCATGAGTGAGACTAAGGCATTGCCAGCCCATGCTGCATTTAATATGGTGCTATCTTGTTCCCAATTCCATGAAAGCCATTGTAGTACACAGGCATCATGAGACATGATACTTATAGAGGTGGAACTGCTTGCAATAGGAAGGCAAGTTGAAGAGGGCTGACCCCACATTTTGTACTGAATTAAGTAACAGGTTTGAAATATAGACCCAGCACAGAACTTTGCATATACCATCCCCTCCTCTCCCGTCCCCTACACTCATGCACTGTCCTGCTATCATAGAGAAATACCCTTGCCATGGAGTCCAAATGTTTGTGCAGGGCTGAGCCAGGGTGGAGAAGATAGGTTCTGGAGCAGAAGAACCATAAAACACTGTACAGAAGTAGTTATTACAGACTGAGTTGTATGACTCTAGCACAAGGGCCATTTTTCCCTCACCTGCCCGACCAGAGAAGAGCTCTCCTTTCATACAGCCAAATCTTGGTCTGTCTGGGCCTGGTAAGTTCTCCTGGCCTCACCCTGGCACCTCCCTGAAACCCTGCCCAAACACAAAGGTATGCAAAACCCAGCAGGGAGGCAGCTAGACTTGGTATACCCAGGAACATCTGCTGAATGGCCTCAGACCCACCACTGGCACCAAGTTTCAACCTGTATCAGTCTGGCAAACACCATTCACCCCTACCTGTTGATTCATGGAGAATCTACCTCATGCAACTTGGTGCTGTCAGAGGCTCTTTCAGTGACTGAGCCTAACAGGCAACCAGCAGGTGGAAACAGGTGGAGTTGGATTTTGGGACTCCTGCTGACCTGCCTCTGGGACTGTTGCTGGTAAAATCTGTCCTTGGTGTAAAGCTTGGTACTTCCTGTACACAAGCAAACCCAGCAGAGACAGCCACAGTGGATTACTTATAACTCCAAACAGGTTGCCCAGGGCCAGTAACAGGCAGTGTCTGACATTGGTCTGCACCAGAGTCACTCCCAAGAGGCCCAAAATCAATATACCCAGTGGCCAGCTTCAAACAACATTAGAGAAGGATTCAATAAGATTCACAAGCAGCAAATCAAAAGGGAGACCTTGTCAGGCTCCAAGCTATGTTGAGGCAAATTCCACTTCATGTGACCAGCACCTGCACAGCAGCTCTCATGCCATGGTCAGGGCTGAGCCTCACAGTCAGCCAGCCTGATAGTCAATCCCATGCATGAATGGGCCAATAGCAATAAAAACTTAATAACAATAGCAGGGCCCACATAACACACAAAAGACATTCCAGGAACATCTAACTCAGGTTATTAAAGAGATTGCACCACTGGACACCACAGGACACTTACAACATAAAGCTGCCCAAAAGACTTAAAGTCATAGAAGATCTATCTAATACACAGAAGTAAACAAAAAGATGCAGCCAAAATGGGGAGGCAAAGAAACATGCCCCAAATGAAAAAAAATAGGAGAAATCTCCAGAAAAAGAGCTAAGTAAAATGGAGGAACTCAATTTATCAGATACACAGTTCAAAGTAATGGTTTCAAGGATGCTCAACAGCATGGAAAAGGACATAGAAGCCATAAAAAGAACCGACAGAAAGAAATAATACAATATCTGAAATGAAGAATACCCTGGAAGGAATAAAGGCTGGGTGAAGAGGGGGATCAAATGAGCAATTTGGAAGACAAGGTAGGAAAAACACCCAATCCAAGAAGCAAAAAGAAAAAAGAATTTAAAAAATGGGGTAGTTTAAGGGTCCTTTAGGACAACATTAAGTGTAAGAACACCCACATAATAGGGATGCCAGAAGGAGAAAAGAGAGAACAAGAGACTGAGAAACTATTCACAGAAATAATGACCCAAAACTTCCCTAAGCTGATGAAGAAAAAAGACACACAATCCAGGAAGCACAGAGAGTTCCAAACAAGGTGAACCTAAAGAGGCCTACACCAAGACACATCATACTTAAAATGACAAACAATAAAGACAAAAAGAGAATCTTAAAAGCTGAAAGAGAAAGATAGTTGGTTACCTACAAGGGAGCTTTCTTAAGACTGTCAGCTGATTTCTCAATAGAAGTATCTCAGGCCAAGAGGGATTGGCAGGAAATATTTAAGGTGATGAAAAGCAAGGACCTAAACTAAGATTACTTTACCCAGCAAGGCTATCATTTAAAATAGAAGGGAAAATAAAAAACTTCCCAGACAAGAGAAAGCTAAAGGAGTGTGTTACCACCAAACCAGTATTACAACAAATGTTAAAGGCCATTCTTGAAGGAGAAGAATGAGAAAGAGAAGGAGAAAAACAGAGGAACATAGTTAAAAGAATAAAATGGCAATAAATACTTACCTATCAATAATCACTTTAAATGTACATGGTTTAAATGCTTCAATCAAAAGACATAGAGCAGCAAAATGGATAAGAAAACAAGACCCATATATATGCAGCCTGGAAGAGACTCAGCTCAGAATGAAAGATACACACAGACTAAAAGTAAAGGGACAGAAAAAGATATTTCACAGATATTGAAAGGGAAAAAAAGCTGGTGGTGGCAATACTTATATCTGACAAAATAGACTTTAAAACCAAGGCTATTGTGAGAGACAAAGAAGGACACTACATAATGATAAAGGGAACAATCCAACAAGAGGATATAATACTTTAATACATTTATCTCTGCACCCAACATAAGAACATATAAATATGCAATGCACATCTTGGTGGACATAAAAGGAGAGATTGATGGTAATACAGTCATATCAAACATCTTCTTTTACCACAGTGACATGAAACTAGAAATTAATCACAGGAAAAAAACTGAAAAACACACAAAGACATGGAGGCTAAATAAAGTGTTATTAAACAATGAATTGAATTGGTGAACAATGAGATCAAGATAAAAATCAAAAGATACCTGGAAACAAATGAAAATGAGACAACAACATCCCAAAATTTATGGGTCACAATGAAAACACTTCTAACAGGGAAAGTCACAGCATTACACGCCTACCTCAAGAAACAAGAAAAATCTCAAATGAACAATCTAATGTTACACTGAAAGGAACTAGAAAAATAACAACAAAGAAAGCTCAAAGTGAGTAGAAAAAAATAAATAAAAAGATCAGAACATAAATAAACACAATAGAGTCTAAAAAACAATACACAAGATCAATGAAACTAAAAGATTGTTCTTTGAAAAAATAAACGAGATTGACAAACCTTTAACCAGACTAATTATGAAAAAAAAGAGTCCAGACAAGATGGAGGTATAGATAGACACTCTTTGCTTCCTCACACAACCCAAGAAGGACAACAGCAAATTTAACAAAAAACGACCAGAACTGCTAGAAAATCGAACTGTATTGAAGTCAGACAACCAAGGAGTTAAAGAAGAAACATTCATCCAGACTGGTAGCGGGGGCAAAGATGAGCAGCCGGGGCAGAGAGGAAGCGCAACAAGGCAACAGTTGGTGGACTGGGCAGTCCCATTTGCATGTGGACAAATCAGAAGGAACAACTACAGAGGGAGACAGACCATGAAACCCAGAGTTTCAGCATGGGAAACTAAAATCTCAAAACCTCTGGCTGTAAAAACCCATGGGGGCTGTGGCGGCAGGAGAAACTCCCAGCCTCACAGGAGAGTTTGTTGGAAAGACCCACGGGGTCCTAGAATGTACACAAATATGCCCACCTGAGAATCAACACCAGAAAGGGCACAATCTGCTGGTGGATAGCAGAGGAAGTGACTAAAGGCCAGCCAAGAGCTGAGCCAATGGCATTGTTCCCTCTCTCATCCCTCCACCACATACAGTACCACCAATACAGCGAAGCAGGTTGCCCCACCCTGGCAAATACCTGAGTCTTCATCCCTTACAACATAGCTGGTGCCAAGACCAAGAAATATGGCCCAAATGAAAGAACAGATCAAAATTCTGAAAACAGAACTAAGCAATGAACAGATAGCCTACCTATCAGATGCACAGTCAAAACACCAGTAATCAGGATGCTCACAGAAATGGTTGAGTATGGACAGAAAACAGAGAAAAAAGCAAAGGCTATGAAAAGTGAAATAAAGAAAAATATACAGGGAACCAACAGTGAAGGGAAGGGAACCAGGACTCAGATCAATGATTTGGAATACAAACAAACATTCAATCAGAACAGAATGAAGAAAGAAGAATTCAGAAAAGTGAGAGGATTAGGAACCTCTGGGACAACATTAAACATTCCAACAGCTGAATCACCAGATGGAGAAAAAAAGAGCAAGAAATTGAAAACTCATTTGAAAAAATAACGAAGGAGAAATTCCCCAATCTTGCAAAGGAAAGAGACCTCCTGGAGTTCCAAGAAGCTCAGACAGTGCCAAATAATTTGGACCCAAGGAAGCACACACCAAGACACATCATGATTACATTATCCAAGATTAAAGATGAGAGAATGTTAAAAGCAGCAAGGAAAAGGAGAGAACTCTTACAAAGGAGTTCCCGTAAGACTATGAGATGATTTCTCAAAAGAAACTTTGCAGGCAGGAAGGGGCTGGAAAGTATTCAAAGTCATTAAAGGCAAGGACCTACATCCAAGATTACTCTATCCAGCAAAGCTATCATTTAGAATTGAAGGACAGGTAAAGTTAAAGGAGTTCATCATCACCGAGCTCTTATTATGTGAAATGTTAAACGAGCTTATCTAAGAAAAAGAAGAAGATCAAAACTCTGAGCCATAAATGACAGCAAACTCATAACTATCAACAACTGAACCTAAAAAACAAAAACAAAAACAAACTAAGCAAACAACTAGAACAGGAACAGATTCACAGAAATGGAGATCACATGGAGGGTTATCAGCAGGGAGGGGTTGGAGGGAGGATAGGGGAAAAGGTACAGGGAATAAGAAGCATAATTGGTAGACACAAAATAGATAGGGGGAGATTAAGAATAGTATAGGAAATGGGAAGCCAAAAACTTGTATACAACCCATGGACATGAACTAAAAAGGAGGGAATGCTGATGGGGAAGGGGTCTTCTGGGTGGAGGGGAATAAACTGGAGAGAAAATGGGACAAATATAATAACATAATCAATAAAATATACTTTATAAAAAGGAAAGGACCGAAATAAATAAAATCAGAAATGAAAGGGGAGTAGTAACAACTAACACCAAAGAAATACAAAGGACGGTACGATAATATTACAAACAGTTATATGCCAACAAATTGGACAATCTGGATGAAACAGATAAATTCCTGAAAACATACAAACATGCAAAACTGAATCAGGAAGAATCAGAGAATCTGGACACACAGACTACAACTAGTGAAATGGAAGCAGTACTCCAAAAACTCCCAAAACAAAGAAAAGTCCTGGATCAGATGGCTTCACAGGTGAAATTTACCAAACATTCAAATAAGAACTAACACCTCTCTTTCTCAAGCTATTGTAAAAAAATTCAAGAAGAGGGAAGATTCCCAAACTCATTTTATGAGACCAGCATTATCCTAATTTGAAAACCAGTTAAAGACACTATAAAAAAGGAAAATTATAAGCCAATATACCTGATGAACATAGATGCTAAAATTCTCTATGAAATACTAGCAAATCAGATCAAGCAGTGCATTAAAAAGATCATACACCATGATCAAATGGGATCCAGGGATGCAAAGTTGGTACAATATCCTGTAATCAATAAATGTGATACACCACATAAACAAAATGATGGATAAAAACCACATGATCATAGCAATAGATTCAGAAAAAGCATTTGGTAAAACCCAGCACCATTTATGATTAAAAACATTCAGCAAAATGAAAACAGAGGGAACATACCTCAATGTAATAAAGGCCATATATGACAAACCCACAGGCAACATCATACTAGGCAGAAACTGCAAACATTTTCCTTAAGATCTTGAACAAAACAGGAATGTCTGCTTTCACCACTGTTATTCAACGTAGTTCTGGAAGTTCTAGCTGCAATAATCAGAAAAAAATGAAGAAAGAAAAATGTTAATATTGGAGAGGATAAAACTGTCAATATTTGCAGATGACATAATACTAAACATAGAAAACCCTAAACATTCCACCAAGAAACTACTAGAACTGATAAATGAATTCAGCAAAGTAACAGGATACAAAATAAATATCCAGAAATCAGTTGCATTTTTATACACTGATAATAAACTACCAGAAAGGGAAAGTAAGAAAACAGTCTCATTCACAATTTCTCCAAAAAGAATAAAATACCTAGGAATAAGTTTAAACAAGGATGTAAAAGACCTGTACATGGAAAATTATAAGAAACTGAGAAAGATACAAATAAGTGGAAGCATATACCATATTCATAAGTAGGAAGAATTAACATCATTAAAATGTCCATACTATCCAAAGCAATCCATAGATTCAACACAATTCCTATTAAGATACCAATGGCATATTTTATGGAACTAGAATAAATATTCCAAAAAATGTATATGGTACCACAAAAGACCCCAAATAGCCACAGCAATCTTGATAAAGATGAACAAATTTGGAGGAATCACACTACCTAATATCAAACTATACTGTAAGGCCATAGTAATCAAAGCAGCATGGTACTGGCACAAAAACAGAGATATAAGTCAATGGAACAGAACATAGAGCCCAATAATAAACCCATGCCTTTGTAATCAATTAATACTTGACAAAGGAGGCAAAAAATATACTGTGGTAAAAATAGTCTATTCAATAAATGGTGTTGGAAAAATTGGACAGATATGTTCAAAAAAATGAAACTATACCACCTTTTTATACTATACAAAAGAATAAACTCAAAATTTATTAAGGACTTAAATGTTAGATTCAAAACCATAAACACCCTGGAAGAAAACATAGGGAGTAAAATCGTGGACATTTCTTGCAACAATATTTTTTTCTGATATATCTCCTCCTACAAGGGAAACAAAAGAAAAAAACAAACAAATGGGACTACTTCAAATTAAAAAGTGTTTGCACAGCAAAGGAAACCATCAACAAAATGAAAAAATAACCTACTGAACGTGAAAACATATTCACCAATGATACATATGATAAAGGGATAATATCCAAAATTTATAAAGAACTTATAAAACTCAACAACAAAAAAACAAACAATGCAATTCAAAATTGGGCAAAGGACCTGAATAGGCACTTCTCCAAAGATGACATACAGATGACAACAGGCATATGAAAACTTGCTCAGTGTCATTAATCATCAGAGAAATGAAAATTAAAACCACAATGAGATATCACCTCACACCTGTCAGAAGGGCTATCATCAAAAAATCCACAAACAGCAAGTGCTGGTGAGGATGTGGAGAAAAGAAGACCCTCATGCACTGTTGCTAAGAATGCAGATAGGAGTGCAGTCACTTTGGAAGACAGTATGGATTTACCTGAAAAAAATTAAAAATGGAACTGTCTTATGACCCAGCATTTCTACCTCTTGGAATTTATCCAAAGAAACCCAAAACACATTCAAAAGAACATATGCATCCCTATGTTCGTTGCAACATTATTTACAATAGACAAGATTGAGAAGCAGCCAATTATTCCTCCTTCAGTAGATGAGTTGATAAAAAAGCTGTGGTACATTTACACAAGGGAATACTAATTGGTGGTTAAAAAAAAAAATAAAAGAAGGACACCTTACCCTTTGGAATAGCATGGATGGACCTGGAGAGCATTATGTTAAGTGAAATGAGACAGTCAGAGGAAGACAAGTACCATATGATTTCACTCACTGTAGAATCTAATAAACAGAATAAAGTAACAAACAAAAATAGAAACAGACTCATAGAGAGACAACAGACTGATAGCTGTCAGAGGGGAGGGGGTTTTCAGGGCTGAGTGAAAAGGGTGAGGGGATTAAGGGAAAAAACAACAACAAAAAAGAAGTACTTATTACAGTGACCACGAGGGGACAGGTGCTCAAGCACACTTGTCTAGCTCCAACATTTTTAATCTTCATCTTGGATAATAAGTGATGCTTATGCAGATGCTCCATTGCTGGTCAGATTCACTCAAAGGGTTAAGTGGGTGGTAGAGTATGCCTATGACCAGAGACTTCTGCAGAAGCAATAATAAACAGACACTATCTCCAATAAGCAAAAGAACAGGAACGAAAAATAATAAGGAAAAATCACACTACAGAGCAATCTGAGAATAGAGCTGACATATAGAGAGAGCCAAATGTTTCTTCTTTATTCAACAAATATTTATTGAGAACCAAGTCTTATCTCTGCTGTTACACATCTCTCATATATTAGTTTAGATACCACTTCCTTCTGGAAGCCTTCCTGGATCTCAAGCCACATGTCCCTCCATTACCCCCATGATAGCCCTGATCGTGTTGAGTAATGGTTGTTCACATGATTGGATAACTGTGGGTAGGCAGGGCCTCAAGCCAGGATTCAGGACAGGCCATGGCACAATTATGCATTAATAAATGTTTGCTGAATGACTGAATGACTGAAAGAGTGAATGCTATGTTCCAGAGATCTAGCTAGCTATTAGAAGTAAAAATGTGTACTAAATCAAATTCCTGTCCCTGATAGCTCACAGCCAGTGAGAGTGTGTTGAGAATCATATCTTCTAGACACATTCAGTTGATAACCTAAAACAGGGTGACATGAGACCACAGGGAAAGCTGGGAAATGATGAGGAAATAGGTAGGGTTTTTATTTTCATTTCTGCTCCTAACAGTTCATGGTCTCAGTTTCTCCATTTCCAATGCTAGGGCTTCCTGAGTCCTCTCCCTGTATTGACTGCTGCCCCGAGGGAGGAGCAGAAGAGTTTTTATGTGGACTTAGCTTTGCTGGTTGGAGAAAATGGAGCCAGGAGTGATTGTAATCTAATCATCTTGACTCCCAGCACTCTGCCATGTAGTGTTCAGCGGCCACTGAAGGCATAACTCCTGATCTTAAGAAATGTGTTCTTTCAAGACTGTTACTTCTGGTGTGAGAGAATGACCTTTTCATTCAACCTCTTTAAATTTAGAATCAAGGATATACATGGCTAGGGCATATGAGATATGGAAAATATATGACCCAATGTGACAGTGGCTGGGTGTCTGTCTAATACCTATCTAGCATTTAGATTTAGTATCAGCATCCTTTTATTTGAGATGGGAATTGATCTGCTGAAGTACTATATTTCCCAATGTCCCTGGCAGAGAAGAGTGGAAGTGAGATTGAAGTATATGTCAGGTTAAGGTGTAGGAAACTCATTTGTCTTCATGTTCCTCTAGATGCTGAGCTCTGGCTATACCTGAATTAATTCATCCAATTCTTATAACTAGTGAGAGATGAGTTATTATCATCCCCTTACCCACAGAGAAACTCGTTACCATAGGTATTAATTGCCCAAGGTTTCAAAGCTAAAAATAGGCTGATCCAAGATTTCTCTTCACATTTCTGATTCCAGATCCTGGGCCACCAACTACCACACTCTGCTGGGCTCAACTCAGTGTACAGCTGGGCCTTGGAGGACCAGGAGCATTTGAACAGGCATATGTGCTTTCCTGGGAGATGGAGCAAACATATTCCTGTCTGCAGGGCAGGAGGACTAGCAGCACATGGGAGGGGTGGTCCATAGAAATAAGTGGCTGCTGTAGGACAGGACAGAGAGGAGCCAAAGATTGCCCAGGAGAAAATCCATGCACGTTGTCCATCAGCCCAGCCTAGTGGCCCCTGATTCTCTGAAGTGCCTGTGAAAGTTCATTGTAAAGGAAGTAATTTCAAAGATAAGGCACACACCATCCCCTTGGCACAGCAACATTTGCTCTTTTTGTTCCTGCCTCCCTCTTTTTTATATACATATACAAACACATATGTATACCACACATACATGCACCTACACATTTGCAAATATTTGTAGCTTTGAGAATATTTTTGAAAATTAAAATCTGCAGATACAAGTATGGTCAAATGTGTGTGGGAATTACTGCCAGCAGATATACTCCTGATTTGAAAACCATTGGTTTAAAAAAATTTCCCATGAGGATTTACAAAAGTATATCTAGGACCTTTCAAAATAAGTGTGGTAAGAGTAGCATTGTAGCATATTTGCACCAACAGAGGCAGTATAGCCCTGTGGTTAGCAGGGCAGGCCGTGGGTTCTGTCAGAACCAGATTAATATTCAGACTCTAGCACTTACTGTCTGTGAGCCCTTGTGCAACCCTAACTTTAGGCTTCTCATTTGTGAAATGGTCATGATAGTGAAATAGTTACCTCTTCAAGCTGGTGGGTGAAATAAGGACATGAACTATGTAATGAATCACTCAGCACAGGGCTTGACCTCAGTAGCCCATGGACATTGAGGCACCAGGAACCTGGAGGGGTGGGCTCTAGGGGCTGCAGCTTGGATTACCTCTCATGTTCTCCCACATTGTGGGTCTCCAATTATGACTGTCAATTGGAACAGAACCAATAGTCTAAAGGAGAGCCTTAGTGTCTACTTTAAGTCATTTATTCATTCAATAAGCATTTTTTAGCATCCGCTGTGTTTCAGACACTGTCTACATGTGTGCCACTATTTTCACAAAAAAAAAGAAGATCGTCAGGATTAGAGGAGAGACTCTCCAAAAGATGCATTTCCCACCTCTTCTTTGGTGGTGCCATGGGCAATGCTCCACTCTGCCATGCACAGCACACATCTGATGGGTCTTCCTTCCTTTGCCCCATTCCCCTTAAAGATACCAGAGTGCCCTCCTGCCCTTTGCCCTTCTTCTTTAATAAAATAAAAATTAATCTCATCAACTCAGTCATACTAAAATGTAAACAATTAGAAAATCCAAAGTGTTAGCATTTAAACTGCAGATGAAACTGACCTAGAATGAAACTGCAAAGGTGGAATTTCAGGGATCATTTGGAATTACAGAGGGCACTGGTAAAAGGGCCAATCTAGAATAACCACCCCAACTTCAGGGCATCTCACCTTTGCTAAGGCTTACATTGCCTTGAGCCTCTGTGCTTATATTGAAGAGGCCGTTCACTCCCCTGTGGGGGTGTGAGTGAGGGAGTGGTGGAGACTTGGCTTTGCTGTGTTTATTTTGAACTCAGTCAGATATCTCTTCCATTTATATTATGACTCTGATTGTTTTATTTATTATTTTTAGATGGTGGTGGAGCATTTGGTAATGCTACCGGAGTGTTGCCTTTTGGTTTTGTTCTAACTTGTTATCTAACTCTATTCTGTTTTTCACCTTATATAATATAAACTCAGGATCTATATTATCTGAAATATTAATCAGGTTACAAAACCCCTCTGTTTCCCATGTGAAAGCAAAGAGAAAGAGTGGGTTTTGGCTATGGATAATCATTACATGTATTTATTTAGATAGGATTGTTTACCTCTCACACATGGTTCTCCCCTTCCCTCCCTTCCCCTCCCCTCTCCTCCTCTTCTCTACTCTCCACTTCTCTTTCTCTTGTTCAGTCCCCATATCTTATAAAAAGTCTTACTGGGGAGCAGTCTTGATATTCAGGGCAGAAACAAAAAACTACGTACTTTTCATTCTGTGCTTTGTCCTGACACCTGTATCAGGGCATTCATTTTCTGGTGGTGATTTCTCCATCACTGGTAAATTGGAGATTTGAGATTCCTGGTCCCTGTTCTTTGCTGGTCAGTGGCCTCCCTGATGAGGTCTCCTACAATAGATGGGATGCTGATGCATTTCAAGAGCTAGACCATGACCCCATGATTGAATATGCTGCTGGTCTTTCATGTTGTCCAAGAAAACTTTATAAAAGGGCAAAATGCTGAAGACACCTGGAAGTAGCACTTTGTGTCATGATGAACGTGGCAGGCTCTAAATAGATCACCAGATGGGTCAAAGATCCTGAAGGTTGATGGTGACCTGGGGCTGGGGTATAGCCAAACAGAAACCCAAGAAAATTATTCTGATATTTCAGTATCACCTAAGGAAAAGATAGGTCTCTTTTCACATCTGGGGCTTTGGCATGCAGACATCAACTATTACAAACCTATTTATAGCTCATTATGAGAATTAGTGTACCTGGCTCAAATAAACCAACAGGACAAATTCCTACAGACACCTTATGACTGATTTTGATACTATGGAAAGTAGTTTGTTATTGCAGGTGACTATTTTCTTAGCCAGAGTTCCGACATAATTTTTTACAGTTTTTACTCCTTTTGAATATAAAATCCTTTAAAATTAAAATAAATAAAAATGAAAGGACAGAAAACAAACAATAAAACTAAAATCATTTGCTTGAATGCAGTAAATCTTGTGACTCTTTAAGAGATAGGAAATGAAAAGAAAGTTTCTTTTAGTCCTACTGAGAGGTAGGCTGTTCATGCTGTTTAAAATTTTCCCTTTGTTTATTTTCTTCATTCAAAGTAGAACAACTTCTAGTAACATCAAGATGCATACCTTCGATTTATTAAGTTAATTTCATTTCAAGTGGAAATGGAAGTTGTTACAAAGGAGAAATGGAATAGTTCAGCTTTAACTTATTTGCTTTTTGGGTAGTTTCACTTACAGTCTATAAAATATACAGAATGCCTAAAAACCAGCCAATTACACACACAAACAGAGAAAAATAATAATAGTTTTAAATGACATTGTATCTTACTATGCAATGAAGCCATCTTCAGGCAACTATTAAACAATCAAGCTCTCTGTGTGTGTCTGTGTGTCTGCATGTGCTGCCTGCTACATATATCCACAAAATGCACATGGTAACATGAACAAAATGGAGAGAAACAAAACAAGACAAAGTTAATACTGTCAGCTACTTCACAACCACCTTTGAGCATTTTAACAGTAATCACACAAAGAGAGAAAATATTAAAATTATATAGTACAGAACCAAATCCTTTTATGCAGTATAGATGGTGTCACTGGATTAAACAACATGGTTCTGTAAAACTAAAGTAAACCATCTGCTCAAGACAAGTGCACAAGGAGGCTTGGCACGGGTTTGTATCTGCCTTCATGAGCATTCAGTGTACTGATTTCCCACCGTCCCAAATTCTAGGGATGGCTGTTACCCTTAAGACAGGTAACAAAAAAGATGCTTTACTTACTTAGCACCAGTGTAGTTAGGACTAGCTGGGACAAGACAGGAAGGGAGTTGATCAGAGGCTTAACAAAAATTCAGAGCGTTTCTCCTGGTGAGTGTTGGGTAAGATAAGAGCACTAGGCCACCTCATTCATTGCTGGGGTATTTGGCCTCCAAGGCAGTGTGCTTCAATGGGCTCCCGAAGAGCCAACCACAGACCGCTGAATGGTGAATAAAACCATTCACGTTTCTCTTCTGTTACTTAAGGATATGGAGTCAGTAAGGGTTAGGCAATTTTTTTTTTTTTTTTTTACGTTACACTGAAGGTTACAACCACGTCTATAGTGGTCGGAATTGGCTGTTTTGACAGCTGTTTCTCAAACCTGAATTTTGGCAGCAAAGATCCAAATGTCTAGGTTGAAAACTGCTCCCCATTTTTAAATTAGTTCATACTGGATCAAATGGTGAGGTCCAGTCAGGGTCAAAAACATGTTGTTGATACACATGGTGATAGATGCATGGGGCTGGAGTATTAACAGACGGTGAGAGCATAGACTTTGTGGTGTGACGGGCCTGATTTCAAATCTTTAGCTATGCAACTTTGGCAAATTATCCAATCTCTCAAACACTTCATTTTCTCATTTGTAAAATGGTAACAACAGCAGTGTGGATCTCATAAGATTGTTGTGAGGATTGGAAGATATGACACATAAAGCACTGCACACGTTGCCTGGCTCCTAGTAAGTGCCAATAAATGAGTGTTTAGTGGTAATAGTTGGGCAGCCTTTGAGATAAACTGACCAGACATGTTCTTATTGGTGCTGGCCTATGCTGGCACCCAGATCTGGGAGCTGATGGCAACTCTTCCCATGTGCCTTGAAATCACTAATTGTACGAGCTAGGGTTGTGGGCTATAAAGCACGGAGACCAACTTTAATTTAAATAGAAAACACAGAGTTGGTCTGGTAAAGACAATGCAGATTGCCTTGCGGACACCATTGACACTTGACCATGAAAACGGCCACTAGAACTCCTACCTGTGTCCCCTGTAAAATGCTGACTGGCCACCCTTTCTGCCCACACAAACCAGAATGGATTCCTAGAAGACCCTTCTTGTCACCAAGAGCTTCAGCTATAAACATACGTGGAGAGAGGAGTTATTTTTGCATCCTTGGGACCTCTTGAAGTTACTCTTTGGGGACGGATGGGGCTGCCGTTACTCAGGCTGTCTGGACTACTGCTCTCTAGGAACTGCCTGATTCTGCCACTGGGGTCAAAGTTGATTCCAGCACCTGGAAGCTTTGGCTTTAGAAGAAATGTTTGAGGACTGGATGGTGACCAGGTTCTCGATACCCCAGATGTTTTATTTTGGTCCACCTACCTGTAAGAGGCTCAGTCTCCCCAGAAGCTCAAAAGGCAGAAACTGGTGGGCCTCCTCAAAAAGGCATTTAGGGGACAGAATGAAGGAAAACAAACTGAGAATAGAAAGTAATGCGCAATGATGTGAATATGGAAGAAGAATCACTGGATGTTGAGAAGAAAGGTCAGCCGAGAGAACTGACTCAAAACCACCAGCACCATAGGTATGTATTCCTGAGCAAGGGTGAGCACCATGGAGGGCAGCTCAGAGCACCATATTCCTTGTCAGGTGGCTCTGGCATGAATGCTCTGAGATCCAACTGTGTGTACTGAGGAGGGTTGAAGAAGCCCCTCGTGCCCCTACTGGTATCGAGGTGCTCTGGAGCTTTTACGTCTAGTGAAGGCAAGCCAGGGAAGTCCATGAAAGATCACCAACACCTCCCTGACCCCAGGTCCTTTGTTTGGAGAGAAAAGAATTACCAATGTCAACTTTTTGTGGTAAACAGCATGTGTTGATTTGACATCATACAACCTGGCTGTGCTTTTGCCTCTTCCCAGACCTTAGACTGGAAACAAGAGGATAGACCCACATGAACACAATACTGGGAAAGCCACTAAGACAGTCCCTGTGCACTTTCTACCTCATGTGGGAAGGTGGAGGGGGTGAATAGAAGAAAATGGCAGCACTTTTATGTACTTTTATTCTTATATTAAAAGAAAGAATAAAATTAAGTTGTCCTAATTTTTCATAGAGGTTGACCCATTACCCTTGTTTGGTCTGTGCATCAGGAGGTCTCAGGTCTCAAATCACCTTCAAATGCACAGCCAAGCAGGACCCTCACAGGCAGTGGGCACAGCCCCTCTCCACCTCCCCTTGCAACCCATTGCAGCCTGGAAGTTTGCACATTCACAAACTAAGAACGTCAGGTGGGAAATATTTACAAAATTTTATAATGAGATTGTGAGTTAATGTGACAGCTTTTTGCACCACCCTAAGATTTACTGTTATCTTAAGGTAAAGTTCTTAGTTAACGTGACAGTCTTTTGTACCACCCAAAGATTTACTGTTATTTTATGGTAAAGTTCTTAGCAGAGTTATCTAATATGAAAATAACTAGTATTTTTTTCTTATTAATAAAAGACATCATGTTTCAGAAATTTTATCTTATTCTGTCATAATAAGTCCGTGTCTGTGCAAAGTTACTTAGCAGGTGTTAGTTGTTGTTGTTTGGTGGGGAGGAGAGAAGCAATCTCTCAGATAAGCAAGGCTCAAAAATAAGTAATAGCAGTTACTTATTTATTATGTTACTCTTAAGGCAAACATGACTTTAAGAAAAGCAAATGAGGAATAAACTGGTTTTCAGAAGAGCCCCTTGATACCAAAAATGTTGAAAATAGATGTATGCTATTATTTCAATCATTATATGATTTTGTTACTAAAATAATATAAAAGCCCTCACATCTCTCCTCATAAAATACTTGGAAAGAAAAACTTCTCAACTCTCCAATTTAATGCCCAAAGAGTAAAGTGCAAAGCTTTCTGATTAGTTTGCAAAGAAACAGTACAATTTGTTTGACATAAGGAAATAGACATTATTTAGCCAATTTCAATAAAAACCTTGATAAAACTGGTGAATAGGATTAAAAAATGAGTGTCATGATTTAGAACACTCAGCCAATACAAGGTTTCTTTCATCTGCAGCTAGTCATTTTGAATATTCATAGTTATCATAGCCAAGAACCAAGATAAACATTTAAATATCTCTTTATCACAAAGTACTGAAGCAAGATTTGAAAGATTTTTGAAGAAGCATAGTCAATCATAAAGCAAAAAGGGTTTGTACCATTAATAATAAATATTGTTTAGTTTATCCTTATTTCATGCTTTTAAAACTCATAGTCTTTATGTATGTTTTATTAAGAACAAAGTACAGTGATTTTTTTGAAAGGGGTGTATAATCAAAAATGTTTTGGAGACCTCCGCTCTAGATGTTTCATAAAATTGGAAGAAATTGGATCCCTTTCTACAGATGAGGCAAATGGAAAATTATCTTTCCTGCATTGGTTAGAGGTTGCTTTTATGCCCTCTATATATATGTACTAGGCAAAACTAAAAACTTCAAGGGGATTACTGAACTTTGCTAATTTTGTGTCTCAAATAAAAAGCACAAACTATAGAGTATTAACTTGAGAAAGGGTGTAAAATTTTACATGTTGAACTATTTGTAAGTATATTGACTACTAAATATTTTTATTTTTTAATTTAATATTTATTTAGCATTCCATTTGTATAGCTCTGTAAGGGGAAAAATTTATTGGGAAAAAAAAATACTACTTTCTTTCTCATTCTGAAAGATTCTGCCTTGCCACAGAGATAGCAAAACACACACACACACACACACACACACACACACCCCAAAGTTTTTGGGGTAAGAAAAACCAAATTTAACTAAGTTTTTAGAAATGATATGGGCTAGAAAGAAAAGGTGAGGACACCTGAAAAGTATTTTGTTTTTGTTTAACCTTAAACTAGTCCATCGCTCCTTTCCTTGAACAGCTTTATCTTGTCTGATGCCCAGCTACATTCATATTGGAAACAGTAAAAACTTAGAGATTTCACTTGGAAGTTATAACCATACAATTAAGATGTTTTACCTAAAAGCCTATCCATATGCCAGATAAGCTTTAGGAACTCTTATTATCTCTTGTTTTACAGAAACTCTCTGTCCTGATGAAGTTTGATTAAGAGCCAGAAAGCTAACTTCCTTAAATGAGACAAAATTTTAAAAGTTTCCCAACTACCACTGTAAATAAGAAATATTTCTTTCAAATACAAAATCAATTTTCTCATCTGTACAGTGAATTGTAATTTAATGGTTTTTCTCTTACTAATTCACTTCAAACAGTGATCTATATATTTGTTCAGGCAATAATAAGTTTCTTTCTAGTTTCTGGTTTCTTCAGAGTGAAAAAAATAATCAAATGCATTAGAGATACTAATAAAAATATTTGACCTATCAAATATATGGCCTATATATTGAAACATAAAGAAATTTTTCCAACTAATTTTCAAATCTTATAGGATGTCTATTTTATAAAATGTCATCTTTGAAATATTTTTAATGAATGCTTTAACAAAAACTGATTTGTAAGTCCTATTATTAGAATCATCAGTTGTAACAAGTCTCCTAAATATGTTCTGCATCAGTTTTCTTGATTATTAGGGTCAATAATATGGAAATATTTTCAATATAACAGAACATTTAATTGCATCAGTTTCCCTTCAACACACAAGTCATTTGATGATGATTACATTGGCCATTTCCATTGGCTGGCAGGGCACTCTTGCACTAAAGGCTCCCATGGTTTCCATTGAATCATTTCTCATGCCAGACTTAGTTCATTTTCAGCCTGAAGAATCACCTCTTCTGTTTGGCCACCCTGAAGTTGGTTTTCTAATTTTTTAACATCTGGTTCTGCTTTAACCATATCCAGCTTTTCATTTGTAATCTGTTCTGTGTACTTTCTATATGCTGCATTTTTAGGGATTTGCTCAAGAACATCAAGAATTTTTGTGTACAATATTCTTAGCCTCTCTTGTGGACTCTTCACATACTACCAGCCTCACAAGACCAGTAGTCTTCTTTAGGAAGCCTGCTGTGAGAGCACCCCTAAAAAATTTTAGAAATTACCTAAATAAGTGAGGATCAAAATTAAATGGTAGTAGCAGATTAAAAATTATAGTATGGAATTTGTTGACCAATTGAATATAGTAAAAGGAACTCTCGCCTGTTTAATTTCTGTTTTCTTGAAAGACTTGATTTTAATTAGAAATGAAAATGTTTCTAATTTTAATATATTTAAAAATAATGTTATTAAATAATATCATATCTATTTTAAGTGGCTCTTATAAATAATATTCTCTAAAGTGGGAGTTTGTCAGTAAATGAGTGGATAAAAAAGCTGTGGTACATTGGCAAAATGGAATACTACTCGGCCAGAAAAAAGAAAGAAATCTTACCCTTTGTGAGAGTGTGGATGGACTTGGAGGACATTATGCTAAGTGAAATAAGCCAGTCAGAGAAAGACAAGTGCCATATGATTTCACTCATATGTGGATCCAACAAACAAAGTGAACTAACAAGCAAAATAGTGACAGACCCATGAATAGTAAGCAGGCTGATAGCTGTCGCAGGTAGGGGTGGCTACATGGGATTGGTTGTGGGACTGAGCAAAAAAGAAAAAAAACTCATAAATATGGACAAGAGTGTGGTGATTGCCAGAGGGGAAGGGGGTAGAGGGAGGTGGGTATATAGGGGATAAACAGTGATGGATGGAGACTTGTCTTGGTGTGTTGAATACACAATACAGCGTACAGATGATGTGCTCTAGAACTGTGCGCCTGAAACTTGTTAATTTTGTTAACCAGTGTCCCCCCGATAAATTCAATAAAAAGGAAAAAAATAAAGTGGAAATTTTGGGAATGTTTATGCTACATCAATTGTATCACAAAGATTTATATAGTCTACATGTTCAGTGAAATCTAGCTATCTTAAGTTAGCTTTTCATGATTAATATTCTACTTGATTTTAATTAGAATCCTATGGAGCTAGTAATACAGCAGAATTTGGATTTTCAGTGTATTTACCTACTTACTTTTGATCCATCAATCTATTGTCATTACCAACTAGTTTCTTATAAATCACTACTCGGTCTATGTCTATGCTCTTTTCACATCATTTCTCTGAATATAGCTGAACTGGATAACCCCGAACTATTTGGTTTGTTCACTCCTATGCACAATATTATGTAAAAAACGGCAAGATAGTATCTGTAAGGAATGTATAATAGTTACTGAACAATTTAAAATATCCAATCTATTGAACATTTATAATGAACCAAACACTATTTTAGTCATGATCAAATAAATGAATAAGTGAAATCACTCAACTGATGCATCATAAATAGAAAAGTTTATTTTTTCTGAGTTATACTGTAGGTAATTACATGATTGCAGAAGAGTTTATTTCATGTCTATTCAGCAAAATGGGATGACTAAGCTACTTCAACAAATATCAATGAAGATGGTCAAACTGAACAAATTCCAAACAGAATCCCAAACTTTGTTATTAATGGCTTTAAGATAACTTTTTAATGAATTTTCCAAGTTACTACCTTAAGAACTTTCTACTTAATCCAAATTTTGAACCTAAATTTTCCCAATACTTCAGAAATCCAGGGCCCTGGAGTAAGATTTGTTTCCTATTGAGTATTGGGGAAATCTTGCCCCAATTGCTTCCAGATGTCTTCCTGACCTATACCAGCAACTCTAGAACATATGTACTTGCTTGGGGGAGGACGTAATCTTTTTAAATCAGAATCTGTTTATTTTATATCTTCAATGTATGAAACTGAACTATTAAAACTTGAGCATTTGATGTGGTTCAACTCACATTGCCTCTTATGTATTTGATGAATGTTAATTAGTTGTTTTAGGTTTCCTTCTAATGATTTACTTTAAGAAATCTTCCAAAATGTATACTCTTTCAAGACAATATCATATAAAACATTCATCTGAAATGTCACATGTGGTTTGCTAAGAACAATTATGTTTCCTCATTGAAAACTTTTTTTTATTATAATTTTGTTGGCTCTTAAAATGTCAAATAAAAATACTAGTAAAAAGTTAAATTATATTCACATGACATAACAAGTTGTCTCAGAAGGCAGAACTATTTGTTTGACCACAATATATAAATATCTATCTATATATATGTATGTGTTTAGAGTTGTAGCTTCAGACACCAAATGGCATCATAAACTTTGAAAATTAAGTCTATTTTAAAAAACAAAAAGAAAAACCTATAAATGAGAAGGAAGCTTTGAAACATGTCTGTAAACCATGTGAAATGCATTTAGGTTTTTCAAAGAGAATTGAAAGCTTTCAATTTCAACAGAAGTAAATTGCTGTCATTATTAATAGCAGACATGTGGCAATGCTTTAAATTGGGACCAAAAGTGTGGGTTCTTCCTAGTACAAAGATAGTGCAAACTCAGGGGCAGTGAAATATTCAATGTCAATTTTCAGTCCCCCAGATTTTTTTAAGCCTAAAAATTCAGTGTACAGTCTTAGACTAAAGGGATAAGAAAAGTGGTGATAGTCCTTTGAGCAGAAAAAGAATGTTTATCATTATGATTAAATGAGGGTAGTCAAGACTGGTGGCTTTTAATGAGAATTAGGGCAAAATTCACTCATACAGATACTTGAAGGCAGCATGTGAACACATGCTCCTTTGTCATTCTCTGACAGTCTTTCTCCTAGGATTACACACTTCTCTGTAAAATGGTTTGACTTAAGAAACTAAATATAATTTAATAAGCCTGTTCTCTTAATAAAAGGGTTAGTAGAACTGTCAAGGGTTTGTTAACATAGACTGATATTACCTGAAAAGCAACAGAAAGTGCAATGCTGCCTTCAAAGAACTTGTAGTCAGATCAAGGAGGTAGATAAGTCAGCAAATAATTGCAATTTAGTGCCATGAAGCTCATGGTAATGTATAGCAGGGAACTGGCCAGGCTGCTCTGGTGGGGGCTGTTGCTTAGGAAGGTTTACTGGAGCAGTTCTTCTTACCCTTCAGAGAGCATCAGAGTACCCTGGAGGACTTGTTAAAATAGGGTGCAGGGCCCCAACTCAGAGTTTCTGATTCAGTATGTCTGGAGTGAGCCCAAAGGTTTGCATTTCTGACTTGTTTAGAGGGGATGCTGGTTGATAGCCCACCCTTTGAGAACCACTGTCCCAGAGGATGAGATGCTCAACTGGGTTTTATAGGAAAAGAAAGAGAAAAGACTATTCTAGGCTTCAGAACACCAAGGGTGAAGGCCCAATGTGAGGGCCTTTTGGAATTATGAATAGCACATGGGGCTTTAGACAAGGGCCCCCGGTAAGGAAACCTGTTGTCCTGGTTTACCGGGTCTGGGAGGTTTCCTAGAACACAGGCCTAAAACCAGGACAAACACCAAGACAGTCCTGGGCAAATGGGTTGGTTAATCACATGGGAACAGCAGGGCATGAGGCCAGACAGATGGGCATAATTCACATGCTGATCATCCCTGGGCCGAGTCAAGGGGCTTGAACTCTAATCAGGAAGCCCCGGAAAGCCATAAAAGGGTTTCAGCAGAGGAGAATCATATTAAGGTTTAAGTTTTAGGAAAATAATTTCAAAAGTCATGGGGATGAAAGAAGAGGGTGAAACTCAGGCAGGGAGGGAGCTGCTGTGGTGAATTCAGTGAGAGACGGCATGACCTGAGGCAAGGTGTTTGCGGTGTGATGGGGTGTGATGGGGAGGAGGAAATGATGCAAAATATGCTAAGAGACAGAATCTACTGGACTTACTGACCCACTGAAGAATCCAAGCATTGAAGATTGTAGGACGACTCCCAGGTCCGTGGTTTGGGGCTGAGTGGATGGTGGTGACAAACAGTGCATCATTTCACACATGAGGAAACTGGGGCTTCAACAGTTTAAGTGACTGGCCAAGGCTAGACTGTGAACTAGTGAAAGAGCTGTAATGAAATGTTTCCTGACAGTACTCGTTTTCTACTATACCGCTCTACCTCTTTCATGTATGAATAATATTTATCTAGTGTTTTTTTACATCCTCATAGCTGTTAGGTATGGGTAGTGTTTGTATAGTGGTCTTTACAGGGCCCACAAGGACAGGAATGATAATGAGAATGTGTTTTCAGCACCTGAGTTCAGAACATCTCTTTGGTCCTGGACTTCCTTTAAGGGAGACATCTTGCCTCTTTTCAGAGGGCAAACATAGTTTATTATATTTCATTTGTGGCTTTTTACTCATAATCTGACCCTGTGCACACCTGTTTTTCCTAGTCTTCGTTTGGTTTCTCATTGGTGAGGCAGTGTGCATATACGGCCTTTGTCAGTCTCTGGGTGTACACTAAAGTGACTAATGTTGCTTTTTAAATGAATTTCTATTGCTCGAAATTAATCCCGTCTCCATTTTTGGCCCACTGTGTAATAATGCTTCCAAACACAATCTCTGTGACCCATGTTGACACAGTGGGTACGTTCCCAGGCTGCCTGAGGAGCACCTTCTTAACATCACTGCTAGTTAAAACTGAATCCTAGTTTTCAGCATGAGTCAGTGAGCTTAATAGGAGCTCTGTGCGATTCCTCTACTATGCTGTGCAAACAGGGGCCAAGGAGGCTTTCTGCCTTTGATTAGGGTCAACCAGTTAAAAATTCAGAAACAGGTGATGGTCCTGGACATGGCAGTATGTACATAGTGACCAGCATGGATATATCCCCTTCTTTTGATCAAAAGGAAACCAGCTGCTTGCTGCCTGAACATACCCTTTCTAGTGGCTCTTAAGCATCTTTGCCTTCTATCCTTAGAAGGGGTATATTCTACAGTTTCAACAGGGGCAAGATTAGCTAGAGATAGGTGTGAGGACTGTGAAATTGATCTTTGGGGCTTCATTACCCATTGCCTCTCTCTCCACACACACCCTTCCTTTCAAGGGCACACTGTGCCCCATTCCTAAGGGAGACTCAAATGTCTCTTGCTGCTCCCAGGCTATTTATGGGACTCCATCCAAGTTAGCCCATCTGAGACCATGCCTAATGTATGTTTTATCACTACATGTCTCAGGAGCCAAATTTGACAAGCTGAACCATTAATGTGAGCCTGGGTCCTCCCAAAGAAGAGTCTAGCAAGTGACTCTTGCCAAAAGAAAATTATTCTTTGTGTCTCTGTCTCAAATTTATTGTTTCATACTATTTGAACGTTGGTTCTTATTTGACTTGGGTTCTCAAGCTGACCTCCTTTTGTACTGTATTCAGTCTTTGGGGATCTCTAGATTGCAAATACCTGTTCCTTGGCCAACTTCGTTTCTGTCAACGATCATTGCTTTCTTGCATCCTCATTCTCCCAGTGTTCCAGCCTCCCAGGTACCTGCTCTGATCATGGTATTGCTTTCCCTAGCTCAATCCAGGTGGCCAGTACACATCTGTCATCCCTTTGGATATTTTTGTCTTTCAGCCACCAGCAGGTTGAAAGGGGATTTAATAAATGAATTCATGTTGATGTAACCATAGTTGATAATTCAAAGAGATGATAATTTTATATGGGCTGGTGTCTTTTTGTGTTCTTCAAATCACGCAGTGTAGGCAAGTGTCTTCTCTGCTTGCCTTTAATGTTAGTTCTGTGCCTCTGGAATTCCTTTTAAACTTACTGTTGGTTTATATAGCCCTCTCCCTTCCCAACCACCAATTTTTCACCACTGAGGCCAATTTATTTTCTTTTAAGAATAAAAACTTTGAACTTCTTATAAAAAATGATTCATAATTGTTATGAAAATTCAAGCAATACAGAAAAATACAAAGAAAGAAAAAAACCCCACCCTAAACCTCATCATAAATAATTACCATTAGTATTATATAAACAAATTTCCATCTTTCTATCAACATGTACAAATAAAACCATAGACGGACTTACAACATTATCTTATAAACATGAGACTATGCTGTGAATTAATTACTTAAATTTAACTTTTCTTAAATTTAGCAGAAATGTAAACATAAAGGGATTTGGAGAATCCAGATCAATGTTTTGCTTTGTTTTCTCCCCAAAAGATTCTTTCCTTGAGATTCTTTCATGATTAATGAATAAAATCAGGAAAACAATTTAAGTGGTAGGAGTCATTAGTTGTTTCAAAGTACATTCAATGTTTACACGGAGTAGATTCACTCTTGTAAAAAAATGGGACATTTGAGTACCTCTACTCTTCTTCCTGCCTCCTCTCCTATGTGCTAGTATGATTTTAAGTTTTATAATATGTGTGTTTTTTTTGAAACCATGGATTGTTTAGCCTCAATTCTCCTTGTAAATGATTCCTTACTCACCATTAGTTCTTTTACTAGAGCTATTCTATTCCTTGCTTCTTCATTTTATCAATTTGTTGAATGGATTTCATTCTTAAATACTTGAAAGGAAAACTTGGCTGGATATCACACTCCTGGATCACTTTACCTTAGAATCTTGTAAATATTGCTTCACTACATTCTGGCATTAAATATCAGTCCTCAGTTTCTCCATTTATCCCTTGGTTACATCAATACATAGCTTTTCAAGAAGGACTCAAGAATAATGCATTCTTTGAATTCTTTCATGTTTGGGACGTTTTGTACTTGAATGACATCTTGGTTGGGTGTAGTCATCATTTTTATCAGTTTTCCAGAAATTGTGCACCATGATGCTGAAGTTCCCTTCTCCCTGCATTCTTTACTTGATGTGTCTTTGAATTCTTTTAGTTCTTGGATCATGCTTTCTTTCTCTTATAACATTGCTTCAATGTGTTTTGGCTATCAATATTGTTATGAACAAGTCTGAGGGCAGCCAGATATTCCCTAGAAGCTTCTCTATTAGAATGACTGAAGAATTCTTTTTGTTTGTTTGTTTGTTTTTTGGGGGTGATTCTTTTTTCTTTTGCCTGGAAGGTTAATAACAACCAGGGTAAGCCTCAATAGTCATCATTTTTATCAGTTTTCCAGAAATTGTACACCATGATGCTGAAGTTCCCTTCTCCCTGCATTCTTTACTTGATGTGTCTTTGAATTCTTTTAGTTTTTCATTTGCTGACTTTTTCTTTGAGGACAGTAAACTTTTATTTATTACACTCTCTTCGTTGTAACTGATTGGCTTTTTTCTCTTGATTCACTCTGATTATTTGAAGCCATTCTTTTATGTCAGCAATTGATTTCTGACCCTAACTATTTCGTTTCTTGCTGCTTCTAACTTATTTATTAGTTTTCTAATGATATTATGTCCATGCTCGATTTATTTTTTCAGCTCTACAATTCTATAATCCTCAGTCTGTGTTTTTTTCAAACCCTATTTTGCCTATTGTTTTGTGGAGTTCTATTCAATGTTAAAGCAGTGATTTTATGTACAGACAGGATTCTTTATGACTTTTTTTTTGGCTGAAAATGAATACTTGATTAAAATTGCAAATGTTGAAATCTAATTTTAAGACTTCACATTTAACCCACAAATCTTACTGTTCTATTTATAAAAATAAATTTAACACAAATAATCTTATAAGTTTTAATTACTTTATTTTTAAAGCCCCATGTATTTTCTTTTTTCATATAGTACTGCCAGAAGAGGGAGGCGGGGGCAGGCGGAGAAGGTCATAGAAAATAAATGGTGATGGATGGAGACTTGAGGGTGGTGAGCACACAATACTGAAGTGTTGTTACACAATACAGATGATGTGTTATAAAATTGTGCATCCTAAACCTGTATAATTTTGTTAACCAATGTCACCCTAATAAATTCAGTTAGAAAATACATTTACTGTATTGATGGATTGGAAGAATTAACATCATTAAAATGTCTATACTACCAAAACCAATCTATAGATCCAACACAATTCTTATTAAAATACCCATGGCATATTTCATAGATCTACAAAAAATATTCCAAATATTTATATGGAACTGAAAAAGACCCCAAATAGCCTCAGCAATCCTGAGAAAGAAGAAAAAAAAATTGGAGGGATCACAATAGCTGATATCAAACTATATTACAAGACCATTAAAATCAAGACTGTCTGGTACTGGCATAACAATGGACACCGAGATCAAGGGAACAGAACAGAGAGCCCAGAAATAAACCCATGTCTCTTTGGTCAATATTTGACAAAGGGGGCATGTGCATACAATGGGGTAAAATAGTCTCTTTAATAAATGGTGTTGGAAGAACTGAACTGGTACATGCAAAAAAACAAAATGAGAGCACCAACGTACACCATACACCAGGGTAAATTCAAGTGGATAAAGGATTTACATATAGGTTGTGATACCATAAAAGTCCTAGCAGAAAATCTAGGCAGCAAAATTTCAGACGTCTCATGAAGTAATATGTTTTGCCACTATATCTCCTAGGGCAAGGGAAATAAAGGGAAAAAAATGGGACTACATCAAATTAAAAAGTTTTTACATGGCTAAAGAAATCATCAGCAAAATGAAAAGGGAACCATCTGTATGGGAGAACATATTTGCCAATGACATATTGGGCAAGAGTTTAATCTCCAGAATACATAAATAACTCATATGACCCAACACCAGGAAAACAAACAACCCAATTTAAAAATGGGCAAAGGACCTAAATAGACACTTTTCCAAGGAGGACATACAGATGGCCCATTGACATATGAAAGTATGCTCAACATCACTAGCCATCAGAGAGATGTAAACTAAAACCACAATGAGATATCACCTCACACCTCTCAGAATGACCATCATTAATAAATTAACAAATAACAAGTACAGGTGAGGATATGGAGAAAAGGGAACCATAGTGCACTCTTGGTGGGAGTGCAGACTGATGCAGACACTGTGGAAAAACAGTATGGAATTTCCTCAAAAAATTAAAAAAGGAACTGCCTTATGACCCAGTGATTCCACTGCTGGGAAAATACACTAAGAATCCTGAAACACCAATTCAAACGAACTTATGTACCCTATGTTCATAGCAGTGCTATTTACAATAGCCAAGAGTTGGGAACAGCTCAAGTGCCCATCAGTAGGTGAGTGGATTAAAAAACTGTGGTACAGTTACACAATGTAATATTATGCAGCAGAAAGAAAGAAGGAATTCCTACCTTCTGCAACAGCATAGATGGAACTGGAGACTATTACACAAAGTGAAATAAGCCAGTCAGTGAAAGACATATACCATATAATCTCACCTATAAGTGGAATCTAAAGAACAAAATAAACTAATGAGAAAAATAGAACAAGGAACATGGAAACATGGAACAGTCTGATAGGAGGAGGGCAGAGGGAATGGTGGAAGAAAGGAGTAAGGATTAATCAAAGAACATGTGTGAATGACCCATGGACATGGACAATGGACAGGGGATTGACTGTGGGCAAGAGGGGTGGGCTGGGTGGAGGTGGCAAAGGGGGAAAATGGGACAACCGTAATAGAAAACACAATAAAAACAATTTAATTAAAGTACTATATGGCACTTGTCTTTCTCTGTAAAGCCCCATGTAATGATACATTTCTGTATTCAACAAAAAGGGATGGTTTTTCCTCCTCAGGTGTACTGGGATTTCCTGGATCAAAAATTCTAGACAACATTACAGTTGCTTATCAACCAGGGATCAGAGCCTGGAATTCAGCAACTGGGGTTTGGGGAGGAAGATGTTACATACTTGCAGGATGAATCTATCCAAGTAAAGTCAGATACAGTTGTACAGATTGTGCCCTGAACCTGAGTATATGCAACAGGACATCATGGAAGCTGAAATCCAGCCTGAACTCTGCCAAGCCATGGCCCCTAGTAGAAGGGTGTTTGTACGAATTGTTCTGCTCATAGGGGCTGCCTTTTTCTAACTGGTATAGCCACAAGGGCATCTTTTTATTCACCAACTTACTCTCCTAGAGCTGGTGAATTTTTCTAATTTGTACTAAGGCAATTTACATAGCCAAGAGCTAGTGGTAGCCTCAACAATATGCTCAACCTTTCTCATATTCAGGGTTAGGTCAGTAGAGCACCCCAAACCCTCACTTTCAGGTGGGATTTAGTTTTACAGCCATTCCATCTTGTGTTCCCTGTTCATGTTTCCAGTTCTGCTCTCCTCTAGGTGTTAATCCCTCCCTTCGATAGATGGAATTCTTCACTGTGCTCATGTTACTGCCAATTTATTTTGTGACACAAGATTTAATTAAACTCTCTACTGCCTGTTGCAATCAGTGTTATACATTTTTCTTGGCTAGAATACAGCCACATTCTATAGTTATGTATTAACAGGTGTTTTCAAAATTCTGTAGTGGAAAGCACCTGGCAACTTCTTTTTCTTCTTAATTTATATTTGAATTTCTTTCATTTATCAAATTATGTATTCTTTCGAATTGGGTTCTTTGTCATGTAGTGCTTCTTAACTCTCTCTCTCTCTCTATCTCACTTGTATACTGGCTAAGGGGAGGCTTTTTTTCCTTAATTAAAACATTTTTTTTCTTTTCCCCTGGCCCCTTAAGTGGTGCTTAAGCCTGACTGCTGAGTACAATGTGGCAGCCACAGATAGTAGATCCCTGGCTAAAAGTGGTGCAAAGTGGTCTAGAGACACTTGAGGAGAGACTGGAGATGGAGCTTTGGGGAGAGAATGGAGACAGTGGGATCCTCATGCTGACTTCTCCCCCATATGGCAGTAGCCATCCTGCTCAGGCAGAGACCACTCCCTGAGCAGCAGCAGCCTGAGAGGAAACAATAGCCCTGCCCCCCGGAGGGACTCTGCCACACCCTGTGGTGCCTAAGCCTGACTGCTGAGTGCAGAGTGACTACATAAACAACTTAACAAGAGAGCCACAGGCAGTAGATTCCTGGAAGTCCCAAACAGACTGTCTAATGTCAGACAGGGTCAACAACTGACATCATTAGAGGCAGATCCCCCCTCCCCCCCGCCAAAAACAGCGGTAAATACTAAAGGCTACTGGGATGAAGTCCACTGTGGTCTTCTCTATGATTTTGTGATATTTTCTTTACTATGTGGCTTTTTAACGTTTATTTTGGGTCCATCCAGTTTATGCATATTTAAGTAATTAGATTTTATACTGATTGTTTATTTCTTTCTTTTCCTATAATAGTCTTAATCTCTTTATAGCTTTATTACTACTAGTTCATTTGCTGTTTATAGTGGAATTGGAGGGAAGAGTTATTTTTGCAGATGTGGGTTTGTTTCCTGGGCTTTGTGATTTTGTTCTGGCAACACCTGCACAAAAACACACAAGAGGTGGTGGGCAGAGTAACCCTCAGTCTAGCAGCTGGAGGGTAGGACCCACCAAAGAACAACCAACCAACAATAAAAACCCAATTACTTCCAGAGAGTGAATATAAATGGTATAAAAGGCAAGACAGTAGCAAGTTCAGAGGATCAAGAAGACTGCACCACTGAATCCCACAGTTCTTCTACCATAGAAGTTCACACCACAAAGTGAGGAAATCAAGACGGATCCATTTAAGAAGCAGAAGCAAAAAAGAAGAATCTCACAAATAATGGGAAGACAAAGAAAAATCCCCCAATCAAAGGGAAAGGAGGAATCCTTAGGAAAAGAACTAAATAAAATAGAGGTAAGTAAGCTATCGGATACTGAGTTCAAAACAACAGTTATAAGGAAGCTTAATGAGTTCAGTGAGGTCAATAAAATTACCAAAATCTAAAGGGAAACTATGAGGAACTTACTGCGAACTATATCAGCATGAAGAGGACACAGAAACTGTCAACAAGAGGCAAGAGGAAATGAAGAATATAACTTCTGAATTGAAAAACACAGAAGGAATCAAAAGCAGGCTAGATGAATCAGAAAATCAAATCAGCAAGCTGGAGGACAAGATAGAAAAATGCTCCCAGAAAGAGCAAGAAAATGAAAAAAGACTAAAAAAGAATGAAGAGGCACTGAGGACAACCTGAAACATAATAATATCCATATAATAGAAATACCAGAAGGAGAAGAGGACCAAGGGACAGAGAGCCTGTTTTAAAAAGTAATGATGGAAAACTTCCCTAATTGGAGGAGAGAAAAAGTCTCACAAGTCCAGGAAACACAGAGGGTCCCATTCAAGAGGAATCCAATGAGGCCCACTCCAAGACACATCATAATAAAAATGGAAAATTTCAAAGACAAAGAGAGAATTTTAAATGCAGCAAAAGAGAAACAGGTAGTAACATTCAAGGGAGCCCAGGTATGGCTAGCAGCTGTCTTCTCAACAGAAAAACTAGAAGCCAGAAGGGAATGACAAGAAATATTCCAAGAAATGCAAAGCAAAGACCTACAACCAAGACTATTCTACCCAGCAAGGCTCTCTATTAAAATGAAAAGCAAAATAAGGAGTTCCCCAGACAAAAGAAGGCTAAAGGAATACACCTCCACCAAATCAGCACTGCAAGATATGCTAAAGGGAGTTCTTTAAGAAGATGAAGAAAAAGAGTGAGAGAGAAAAGAACACAGGTACAAAGGGAAAATATCAATAACTACCTATCGATAATAACTTTAAATATAAATGGACTAAATGCTCCAATCAAAAGACATAGGGTAGCTGAATGGTTAAGAAAACATGACCCACACATATGGTGCCTACAGGAGACCCACTTCAGAACAAAAGACCTACACAGACTGAAAGAAAAAAGTTGGAAAAAAATATTCCAAGCAAATGGACAGGGAAAAAAAGCTGGGGTAGCAATACTTATATCAGACAAAATTGACTTCAAACAAAGGTCATAAAAAGAGACACAGAAGGACACTTGATAATACTCAAAGGAAGAATCCATCAAGAAGACATAAACATTATAAACCTATATGCACCCAACATAGAAGCACCTAAATATATAAGAAAAATCTTGGAGGACTTCAAGAAAGATATAGACAGCAATACACTGACACTAGGGGATTTTAACACTCTACTACTGTCAACAATAGATAGATCTTCCAAACAAAACACAAACAAGGATATTGTGGAACTGCATTAGATCTAATGGACTTGACTAATTATATTTATTTTTTATTATATATATAATAAAGGTTATATATATATATAATCTTTCACCCCAAAGAAGCAAAATACACATTCTATTCGAATGTGCATGGAATATTTTCAAAGATAGACCACATGATAAGGCACAAAACAAGCCTCAACAAATTCAAGAAAATTGAAATTATAACAAGCATTTTCTTGGACCACAAGGGCTTGAAACTAAAAACCAATCTCACGGAAAAAACTCGAAAACATTCAAACTCATAGAGACTGAATAGCATGCTATTAAGCAATGAATGGGTCAGTAATGAGATCAAAGAAAAAGCCAAAAAGTTTCTGAAACTAATAAAAATGAACAGCCAACAGTCCAGTACCTACGGGACACAGCAAAGGCAGTCCCGAGAGGGACGTTCATAGCAATACAGGCCTACCTGTAAAAGATACAAACATTTTAAATAAACAACCTAACCCTACATCTTCAAGAACTGGAGAAACAATAACAAACAAAACCCAGAGCAAGAAGAAGAAAGGAAATAATCAAGATCAGAACAGAACTGAATGACATAGAGACCAAAAGAACAATTCAAAGGATCAATAAATCCAGGAGCTGGTTCTTGGAAAAGATAAACAATATTGACAAATCTTTAAGCAGACTCATCAAGAAAAAAAGGGAGAGGACCCAAATAAATAAAATCAGAGATGAAAGAGGAGAAATAACAACTGATACCACAAAAATACAAAGGATTTTAAGAAATTACTATGAACAGTTATATGCCAAGAATCTTGAAAACCTGGATGAAATGGACAAATTCCTAGAAAAATATAACCTTCCAACACTGAATGAGGAAGAAGCAGAAAACATGAATAGTCTGATATCAGCTGGTGAAATTGAAGCAGTAATCAAAAAATTCCTGGCACACAAAAGCCCTCAACTGGACAGTTTCACAGGAGAATTTTACAAAACATTTAAGGAAGAGCTAAACCTTGTCCTTCTCAGACTATTCCAAAAAATCCAAGAAGTGGGAAGACTCAAAACTCTTTTTATGAGACCAGCATCATCCTGATCCCAAAACGAGATAAAGACACAACAAAGAAAGAAAACTACAGGCCAATATCGCTGATGAACATAGACGCTAAAATCTTCAACAAAATATTGGCAAACTGCATCCAGCAATCCATTAAAAAGATCATCCACCATGATCAAGTGAAATTCATCCTAAGGATGCAAGAATGGTTCAATATTCTCAAATCAATAAACATAATACATCACACAAATAAAAGGAAAGACAAAAATCAAATGATCATATTGATAGGTGCAGAAAATGCATTTGATAAGGTACATCATCCATTTATGATAAAAACACTCAGGAAAGTGGGAATAAAGGGGCCATGCCTCAACATAATAAAGGCCATATATGAAAACTTAGAGCCAACATCATACTCAATGGGCAAATCTAAAAGCTTTCCAATAAGATTGGGAACAAGACAATGTTTTCTGCTTTCACCATTTCTATTCAACATAGTATTGGAAGTGATGAGACAAGAAAAAGAAATAAAAGGCACCCAAATTGGAAAGGAGGAAGTAAAACTGTCATTGTTTGCAGGTGACATAACAGTGTATGTAGAAAACCCTATAGACTCCACCAAAAAACTACTCAACCTAAGAAGTGAATTTGGCTAAACAGCAGGATACAAAGTCAATATTCAGAAATCAGGACAAAAAAAAATCCCATTTGCTATAGCAACAAGAAAAATAAACTACCTAGGAATAAACTTAACCAAGGAGGTAAAAGACCTGTACTCAGAATGCTACACAACACTGAAGAAAGAAATTAAGGAAGACACAAATAATTGGAAGCATATACCATGTTCAAGGATTGGAAGAATTAACATCATCAGTATGTCCACACTACCCAAAGCTATTTATAGATTCAATGCAATCCATATTAAAATATCAATATATTCCACAGATATAGAATAAACATTTCAGAAATGTATATGGAACCATAAACAACCCTGAATAGCTGCAACAATTTGAGAAAGAAGTTGGAGGAATCACAATACCTAACATCAAACTATATTACAAGACTACTGCAATCAAAACAGTTGGAACTGGCATAAGAATAGACACATAGATTGATGGAACAGAATACAGAGCCCATAAACAAACCTATGACTCTATGGTCAATTAATATTTGACAAAGTGGGCAGAAACTAAAAAAGAGTTAAAATAGCCTCTTCGACAAATGCTGTTAGGAGAGCTGGACAGCTACATGTAAAAAATTGAAATTCAACCACCAGCTTACACCATACACAAAAATAAACTCAAGATGGATAAAAGACTAAAATGTAAGTCAGGACACCATAAAAGCCCTAGAGGAGAACATAGGCAGGAAACAGTCAGATATTCCGCACAGCAGTATTTTCACCGATATGTCCCCTAGAGCAAGGGACATAAAGGAAAGAAAAAACAAGTGGGACCTCATCAAAATAAGAAGCTTCTTCACAGCTAAAGGAAACATTAGCAAAATGAAAAGGGAACCAACCATATGGGAACATATTTTTTCCAATGATACCTCGGACAAGGGTTTGGTCTCCAAAATATATAAAAACTCACATGACTCCACTCTAAAAAGACAAACAATCCAATTAAAAAAAGGGAAAAGGACCTGAAAAGACACTTCTCCAAGGAGGACATATACAGGGCTCAGAGACATATGAAAGGATGCTCAGCATCACTAGCCATCAGAGAAATGCAAATTAAAATCACAATGAGATACCACTTTGCACTGGTCAGAATAGCCATCATAAATAAATCAACAAACAAAGGGTGCTGGTGAGGTTGTGAAGAAAAGGGAATCCTAGTACATTGCTGGTGGGAATGCCGACTGATGCAACCACTGTGGAAAACAGTATGGAATTTCCTCAAAAAGCTAAAAATGGAATTGTCTTTTGACCCAGTGATTCCACTGCTGGAAAAATATCCTAAGAATCCCAAAACACCAATTCAAAGGAACCTATGACCCCAATGTTCATAGCAGCATAATTTACAATAGCCAAATGTGGAAGCAACCTAAGTGCCCATCAATACATGAGTGGATCAAAATCTATGGTACATTTACACAATGGAGTACTATGCATCAGAAAGAAAGAAAGAGCTTCTACCATTTGCTACAGCATGGATGGAACTGGGGATCATTAAGGGAAGCGAAATAAGCCAGGGGGCGAAAGACAAATACCATATGATCTCACCTATAAGTGGAACCTAACCAACAATACAAAGATGCCAGAAAAATAAGACCAGCAACACTGAAAGGAAAAGAAACCAACAGAGACAAGAGGGATGGAGGGAGGAGGGTAATGGGAAAAAGGAGGGGAACGGTAAAATCAAGGAACATGTATAAAGGACCCATGGACAAAGTCAAAGTGGGGAAGGATTGAGGGTAGGAGGTGGGGGTGGGTAGGGCAAGGGAAAGTGGTGGCGGGAAAATGGAGACAAAGGTATTTGAATAATAAAAATGAAATAAAATGAAAAAATAAAATAAAATAAAATAATGGCAGAAAACAGCATCTTTTTATTATTGTAAAATCACACATCCCTGTTTACTGTTGGGTTGAGTGTATTTTTTATAAGTTTAATAGATGTGTAACCTCTTCTGTGAACTTCATCTGCAAAGTTGTGTCCCTTTTCCATTTAGTTCCCTCACATTATCTTATAAACTCTTTACATATTATGAATGATATTTTCATTTAAATTAGCATCAATAGAAAAAACATATAAATTTTTTTTCTTTTAGCAGTTTTAAGTTTACAGAAAATAAGTTGAGGGAGAAGTACAGAGAGTTCCCCTACACCCCCCTGCTCCAGTTTACCCTATTATTAACATCTTGCATTGGTGTGGCACACTTGTTACAATGATGAGCCAATACTGATCCATTTATTATTAAGTCCATGATTTGCATTAGGGTTCATTCTTTGTGTTGTACATTCGCTGGGTTGTGTCAAATGTATGAAGACGTAACATCATACAGGGTAGTTTCACTGCCCTAAAAATCCCCTATGCTCCACGTATTCATCAGAGGAGGCTTTTTTCATCTGAACTAGTTTTGGTGGCCTTGTGACTAAAATTTAAGTGAAGCTGACAATTTAAGTAAAGTTGACAATAGTGAAGTTGATCTACATTTCCTGAGAATTTTTACTAGAATACATTTAAATTTTTTTAACTGAAAAGAAATGGTTCACACACCAGTACAGTTGACTTGCTTTTTTATTGACACAATGGGAAGTATGTTAAAATATATTAGAAATTTCTTTTATTTATTATTTTTAATTTTATTTTTTCCATTACTTCTTATCTGCCCTATATGGTCTTCCATGTCCACCCACTCCCCTTGCCATGCCCCCCTCTCAAACACCACACTGTTGTCCATGTCCATGAGTTCCTTTTTGATTTCCTTTTTGCTTGATCTCTCAACCCCTTCCACTCCCCCACATCACCCCGAGCTGTCAGCCTGCTCTCTATCTATGAGTCTGTCTCTGTTTTTTTTGTTTAAGTTGTTCATTAGATTTCACAGATGAATGAAATCATAATCTGAGGAAGAGGGAAATCCACCTTAGGAAGTTTTTGTTTTTCATAATCCTAATAACAGTATTTATAAAACTTAAGAATTGATGCTAAGATTTTGACATCATTACTGGTAATATTACTGGCACTATCCTACAATAACATATGAGAAATGCCAAAAGTTTAGAGACGTGCAAAAAGGCCTCAACTTTCAAAAGAGAGGAGAAAGGTTGATGACAAACCTCTACAGCTAATTATTAAAGAGTTGGGTTATGAGTATCTCTTTAACAAAGGAAGTAACAGTTCCATGGTATGTCATACATGTAGAAGAGCAGGCAGTTTTGAGTATCCCATTTTGTGAGGTTTCTTGGCATTCTAAAGTATCTTCATGAAGGAGGTATATTCTTGCTCTCCAAGTCTTTAAAGGTTCCTCTTGACCTCAAGAGAAAGTTGACACATGATTATATAACTTACAAGTTGACAGAGGAAGGACAGCTTATGTTACCTATTAAGCTCTGATGCCAGACCTGTTTTGAATCCTGGCTGCTCCAGTTACTGATACGTGATCAAGGACAAGTTAATTAGCATGTCTGATCCTCATTTTTCTTATCTATGAAATGGGGATATTAGTAGTTCCTATCTAGTAAGATTGCTGTGAAGTCTGAGAGTACACTTATAGCACTTAGCCTGATATATAACACCTGGTATGTCCTCAGTAAGTGCAAGCTACTAATTTTTTGTAGTTATTTATTTAATATTTTTTAATTTTGCAATTACAGTTGTGTTTCAATATTATATTAGTTTCAGTTGTACAGCATAGTGGTTAGACATTTATATAACTTATGAAGTGATCCCCTGATAAATCTAGTACCCCCGCTGATACCATGCACAGTTAGTACAGTACTATTATATTCTGTATGCTGTACTCTACATTTCTGTGGCTCTTTTGTAATTGCCAATTTGTACTTCTTAATCCCTTCACCTTTTCTCCTAGTTCCCAACTCCCCTTCCACATGGCAACCATCAGTTTGTGCTCTGTATCTATGAGTTTGTTTCTGTTTTGTTTGTTCATCGTATGCCAGCCATGCTACAGTAGGTGTTCATAGAGTGCATCCTCTGGAGGGCAGACAATTGCCCATTGCAGCCTTAATTCACACATTAATTTACCCAACAAAAATGTATGCACACAAACCAGCTCATGTTCTTGGTCACTGCAGAGGAAAACCCTGAGGGAATACATGAGTGTGGATTATAGTCATCCTTGCAAGCAGATACCCTGAATGGCGTCTGTGGCGGGGGTCAAGCACTGTGGGTATTTATTGCCTCCATGGGCATGGGCTGGCAGACCCTGGAAAGGTCTTCTGTTGCCATTTCCCAGTCCAGAAAGTCCAGTCGTCTGCATCACCATTTTTCAAAGTTGGGAAGAAACTGTGTCTAGTAAAATATATTTAGTCCTTTAGTTCTGAGAAGCTAAGTGTTTATTAAGGTTTTAGACAAGGAATGTGGGTTACCAGACATGGAGTCAGGCTGCTAGAAGGAATGTGACAGTGACTCCGGTCATGTATTTTGTTACCGCACATATTTATTAATGCAGATTTTAGCTAGAACAACCATTTCAGCAAGTTAAGCTATTGCTGGTTAGGTCCCTGCTTATAAAGAGTACTTTGCTCTCAAACTTTATATTGAACCCAAATTTCAAAAGCAAAAAGAGATCAGAGAAGTTTCAAATGTAACCATTTGGTTGACTGCCTCAGCTTCTCATCTTGGAGAAGATCCTGGCTCCCTGTCAGGAGTTCTGGTAGAGGTCACCACTGAGGAAGGTAAAGCTCAAAAGCAGAGCACGTAGTGATCTGAACCTGAAAATCCCGCCAAGAAAGAACCTCCCAGTGACACAAAACTGAAACAAATCAGGAAATTTCACTTAGTAATGAAATGCAAACTGCTTTTAAAGTGTGCTCTCTTTTCTGGAACTGTTACGATTTCTGAACTTTTATGTTCCATTGAGGTTTCCCATTAGAGAGCATGTCCCTTAGCCAATGTGTCTGTCCCTGTGGCTCCAACGCATTTCCTAACCTGTAGTAAAATTGGCCATTCAGCGGAGGTCAAAGGCTCTTAAGTCCCACTGCCCACCATCCGACCCCCACACTCCCTGCCTCACAGTGTCATCTTTGAGCAGTTTTAGGCTGAGAACATTACTTTTATCTAAAACTAAACTTCAGTTTGAAATCTACCTAAAACCTGACCTTCAAATTCATCTCCTCTGGAAGTACTTTTATTTCACTGCTTAGGATAATTCCCTTATCGCATGCTTCTTTTGAGATAAAAAATATTAAAATAGTAAAGACATTCCTAGTGTTACAAGTTCTTTCTTTTTTCCTGACTGGCTATATGTCAGAGACTGTGCTATCACTAGGGAAACAATTTGAAGGAGGCCACCAGAAAGGAGAATTAAAGATAAGATTAAGGCCAACATTAGACAATCATCCTCCTCAGGAGGACTTGCTTCAGGGTTTGCTGGGCTCTGGGAAAATATTTTTTTTAGGGCCCCTGTATATAAAACTTGACTTAAACTAGTATTAAAAAAATTCATGGGTCCATGAGGGGTTAGTGATTATTGAGAAAGATTTAGCATAAAGGAGAGAAAAAAGGTATTTCTGTACTGATTCATTGTCCTCTCAGTGACTGTGCTCCACAGGGTCCAGGCATCATCTCTTTGTGGTCTTTATTGTCAAGTCACCAGTCCTCGCTAATGCACAGAGCCCATTTGAGAAAAACCAGCCACGTGGGAAGTGGGGGCGGGGCACATGGGTATAGGCCAGGGGGCTGATCAGGTTTTGTTCATGGCCAGGCCAACCTAGAAAAGTGCCCTTTCAGGAACAGGAGGTGACGCCGTTGTCACCAAAAAAAGGCCTCTAAACTCTGAGGCTATAGGGAATGCTCTGCCAGGGAAACTTGGTCACTTCTTAGGGACGTGCTGTTAGCTGGAACCCACCCAGAGGATCTGCATACTGAAGCCACTTCTCAAGCACACTGCAGTGAAAGACTAAAGCCCATTTTCTTTAACCAAACCCCAATAAAAGAGGCATTTACATCATAACCCAGTACTCATACACATACATACCTGAAATGAATGTTTCACAGGACAATCTGTTCACTTACTACAATTAATGCTATCCTATTTAATCCTATTCTATCCTTTTTAATATTCCTATGCTACCCTATCCATCCTATTCTTCCTATCCTATCCTTCAGAAAGCTGGCCTTGGATGTAGTCTCATGGCTCAAGGAATTCTTCCAGGTTTTACCACTCATATCTGATTCCCCTCATACTTGGCTTCTTCAGTCTGTCCTACTTCTTACTTGGAAGAACTGTCTCACACTTGATTTTATTTACATAAGGTGTTTTCTCTTGCCTGGTTCCCTTGTCTCCAAGCATCAGAACCCAGGGGTAAGTCTAACCCAAACTGCCACACCCAGACTTGGCATTCAGACCCCACCCACCCCAGCTCAGATGCAGTGCCCCAGGTTCTTCTGTGTGGGAGGAAGACTCAGACAGTGAGTGACAAAGCTCATGGGCTGAACAGCTGGAAGTCTAGTCTATACTTTCTGAGTCAGGGCAAGCATGTTCTGCAACCTTGAGTTTGGGCCCAGGGAGAGCACAGTAGCCAAGGATAAAGGTACAAAGGCACCTCTGAATGACCCAGATGAACTGACAGCCATCATTGTCCAAGACAAATCCACCCTATTTGTTGGTTTGGGATTTTCATGCTGCCTGTTTATCCTGGTTGACTTTTTTGGGGAGGGAGGAGGCAGTGTTTCAATTCCCAGCAGCTTGTACTTTCTATTTACTATTCATATACTATGTACAAAGTGGCCCCAGATGTAGATGTAGCTCCTACATAGCCCAGGACATACTATTGAATAAATCAGGGGCAACATCTGTCCTCCTGGGGACCTGAATGCTCTTTCTCAAACCACCCACCAAGCATGTACATGTAAAGTCTGGTATTTCTTGTTCTTTCCTTAAACCTAGAATAAATATCATATGTTATTGGCTCACATTCCTTCTCTGAATGACTAAAACATTCCCTTTTGAATTCTAGGGCTTACCTCGTATTAAGAACTAATGAGTATATTAATTCTAGTGTGTATCTAGCCATTTAACTTTGACCTTGGAATTCTCTTCTGGGATTATCGTCTCATAAAATGCCTTCCCTCTGTGTATAAGATCTTATATCTGCAGGTCATTATCTTCAAGAAAAATGTGAAAAACACACTGTTTTTCAATGTAATTAGCCCTCTGGGGCACAATGCTTTATACACGTATGCACACTCCGCCAAGCTCAGGGTCTGCTTTTTAGGAGTGCCATTAACTCTGGGGGGTCCTTCTGGATCAGCAAATGGACTAATCATGCTGGAGAGGAAATGACATCATATATGTGGTGTCAACAACTTGACCTTGTCTACGAACTGCTAATTGTTGAGCTCTGCTTAAATTTCATAGGCTCCAAAAGCCAACACTTTAACTCAGAAATTTTTCAACTGATGTGCGGTGGCACACTGGTGTGCCACAAGAATTTTTAAAACAAACAGTACCTGACTACTTAGTCAGGGGTACTGACCTCTTTTTCCTTAAATTGTAAAATTAAAAAATGACAACAGCCAACAACAATAGCTATCTGGTGTCAAATTGTCATAAAGTGTATACTTTTTGGTGTGCCACAGAATTGTAGTAATTAGTTTATGTGTGTCATGAGACTAAAAAGCTTGAAAATCACTGCTTTAATTAATGGAATTTCTTCCTTGGTGATCAGATAGTCACACTAGAGAGATGAAGCAGGTGTTCAGATAGAAACTGTAAACCAGATACTGGGCTCTATCCAAGTTCTGCACTAGCTATTGAACCTTGGGTAAGTCACACCTTTTGGGCAGTGCTTCCTTCTTTGCAAGAAAAAGGCGTAGTGCTGGAATCAGTGTTTTCAAACTATACGTTATAAACCATTACTAGATTTTTAAATCAACTTAGTGAGTTAGGGCCAGCCTTTTGAAGAATGTAATAGAATAGAACAGAACAGAACAAAAATATAGGAAAATATTATATGTAATAAGGGTACAGATTGATCATTGATTTTAATGACATACATGTGTATGTGTGAATACCAGGTTATGATATAAAGTGCAATTCTTACTGTGATTGGTTAACAAAAAAGAGTTAAAAAAATCCTTGAGCTTGACAGACAATCCCATAAGACCTGAAAATTACTTGTTCTTAGTTATCACTATATTTCAGATCAAAATACCTTTAAGTCCCCAAAGATGAGTGATATATGGAATGGAATATATTTTTGTCATGGAAGCATGTTTTGTTTTTTTAAATGTCAAAGAAATCAGGTATCCAGCAGGACATGCTGAGGAATAAAATATTTGTTTAAGATCTGAAGGCAAAAAACATGGTCCTTGGAACATAATTTTCATTTGCGAGTTCAAATGGTCATTTATATTATGAAATTGTATTTGAAAAGTTAGTTCCTATAGGTGACCAGGGAAACATCACATTCTTACAAGTTTGTGAATAAATAACTGTGTCTATGTTGAGAGTGTTATGTGCACTAAAAATTGGGGTGACATATGCATAGTATTCTATATATTCACTTGTTCTTCAAAAGAGTGATTGAATTTATGCCCCCAGGACTGTCTTAAACTCTAAGAACACAATTGGCCTGTTTCACAGAGCTTACATTCCACTGGGAGGGAAATAATAATAAACAAAGAAAAACATATATAGGCAAGTGCATTGCAAAGAATAGAAACAGGGTGTTGTGATGAGGTTGTTTCACGTGGATGGTCAAGAAAGGCCTCTCTGGTGGGTTAACCTATAAACTGAGATGTGAAAGGCAAGAAAAGCAACTACATGAAGATCAGGGAATATGTAAATATTTGGAAATTGTTGCCACAAATCCCTTGTTATATTAACAATGATTAAATGAAATCAGGGGAAGAACATTCTTAGGCCAAGGGAATAGTGAGTTAAAGCTCTAAGGTGAGAATATTTTTGCCAAGCTCAAAGAAAAGGATAGAAGACATATGTTTGGGGGCCTCCTGGGCAAGTGGATCCCTGGGTGGTGGGAGATGTGGTGGGTTACATCATGTACAACTTTGTAAATCCAGATGAAGAGGAGTGTGACTTGAGTTCTGAAAATGAAACGAGGCAAAGGAGGGGTATGAGAAAATAAGTGTTAAGAAAATGACTCTGGCTGCTGAGTAGGGAAAGGATTATAGGGAAGCCATGTTGAAGCAGGGAGACCATATTGCCACTCCAGGAGCAGTGGAAGAAGTGCTCGAAGCAACAGGGAAGGCAATTGCTCTCAACTCTAGGCAGTTAGAAGCCAAACATTCCTTTCCTGGCTGAGTGGTGAAGTTTTGTTTGTCTTCTGTAGATGTCATTTGGATTCTTCTCTGCAGCTTCTATAGTGTTCCATTTTGGAAGGGAAAGCCAAAGCCCATGGTCTTAGGATAATTCAAGCTACCTTGTATTGGAAGAGCGGCACCTCTAGGGGGAACCTGAGAATGTTGAACAGCTTCTTAACCAAGAGTCAGGAACATTTCCACCCAGGACACATTCAAATTGTAGCACAGATCTGCTGCCACGTGGAAGCCCACAGAGGGCTGGCAGTCATGACCCCAGCGTGCAGAGCTGCTGATGCAGCCTGCACAGGTAACACCCAGCATCAAAACAGCCATTTGTACTTAAAATAATTGCTTTGGTGCCATTCCCAAGTTGCTTATGAATGCTGTTAACTTCAAAGAACTTACTTCCCCTATTTGAAAAATGGGTATTTTAATGTCTGCAAAGCCACAATTCCCTCAGGCATGATAGTGTACAGAATGTTCTGGAGATTTCTGATGAAAGATCTCTGCAGACTAGAACTTAATGCAGCCATGTGGGCCACCTCTGAAAGAAGCAAGGCTCAAAGATAAATAGCATCAAAAGAAAATTCCTTTGTCATGTAACACTCCATATCATTTATCTTTGCTCCAACCAGAGTTGTTAGTGAGTGAAGGGAAACTAAGTCATTCTTGATTTGGTGAAGGAGAACAGGGCACTGTAAACATATGGGTGTGATTCTCCCCAGAAGGGTGGCCAACAGAGGATCAGTAGGAAGATCTGAACTCAGGCACACCATGTACTTCCATGAGCTGTGCGCAGGCAACCTCACCCTTTTAGGCTTGGCAGATAATTTAAGGGGGGATCCTGTCACCAACAGAATCTAACAATGCCATCCTGAAATGAAGGCAAAGGAAATGTTTCACAGATTTTTAAAAAAAATAAATAAATTAGAGAGACACATGTGATGTGGGATTTACCAGGGTTGAGACTTGACTGAGAGGTTTTCCATCTCACGCTTGTTTGCTCAGTTTCAACAGCCACTTTCATGGTCATCTTTTCTGTTAGCCCAGGGGCACCCACACAAATGAGATACTGGATTTAGCCAAGATCATTAGGCAAGGGTGCCCCTCCCACGCAGTGATACCTTGCAGGCACAAAGACGGGGAATTATGTGAGGAATGTGATATCACCAAGTCTGAACACAGGACAGGACGCTGGCACAGGCCTGCTCAGTCTTGACTTCAGCTTTCAGAGAAACTGCAGGAAGTTGGCAAACTCTCTACCACACAGATGAGATTGCCAGGCTGCCAGTGGCTTTTCTTTATTCTGCCCATGTAACATTGTCTTTGCAGCAGCCATATTTATTACACAGCTTGCAATTTTAAATCCACCATGGCAATGGGCAAGATAGAAAAGAGTTGGGCTTGAGCCACTGTTGGAATTGATGGGACGGGAGCAGTAATGGAGGGATAGCAAAGAAATCCCTGTGCAAGCAACTGGGCCTTCCATTTGGTTTGCTGCTCTTTTACTGAGGTGGGATCTGCATCATGCTTTTAGAAGGACAAACTAAACCATTTCCAGGGCAGAGGTGGAACACCTGCTTTATATGTGATCCTGGCCACATACAAGAGGGAACAATAACTATTGGCAAATATCGAAGGCTGTTAAGGAGAAATGGGATGAGATTCACTAAATATTAACTGGGGTAATAAGTAGAAATAACATTAAAAAGGTTCAACTCAGTAAACAGAAGTATTTCCTAATGATTAGAAGAGGGAAAGGAAAGAGTATAGGGTTCCAGGTCAGGATGTCCAGAGTTCAAATCCCAGGTCTGTGATTAACTAACTCTGCAATTTTGGGTAAGTTAGATGACTACTGAGTTTCTTTTCTCATCTGTGAAATACGTATTTGCTCTACAGTCTTAATGAGCACCAATACATCAATATGTTATGTTATAATAATAAATACATTACATATGTTACATAAAAATGTATAATAAATACATTACGTGCCATGTTTTAGGTATGAAAAACCTTAGTGGGGCAAAAGAAATTCTGGTTGGGAGAAATGAGTAAAGAACCAAGTAATATATACATTATACTAGTTAGTGATAAATATAATGAGAATAATAAAGCAGAGAAAGGATATAAGTATTGTGTGTGTGTCTCTGTATTCATGTTTACAGTAAATATCTCTACCTTCTATAATTTTAAGATTGAATGAATTTAAAAAAATGCAATAAAGCCCTCAACGCATAGTGAAGAATAATTCCTAGCCCCTTTCCTGCCCTGTCCAGCAGTGGCTATAAAAAGAGCTAGTGGCACCCTAGCCCTTCAAATCCCATTACACTGTCATTTACTATGTGACTATGGCAAGTTACTCTCATCACAAAAATGTAACACTGAGGAGTAAATGAGCCAATGTGTGGACAAGCTTAGAGAGTGGAGGCTGTGTGAATGAGAACTATTCTTTAACTGCTTCCCCCTGAGTAAAGGAGTCCCTTCCACACAAATATTATCCTGACACCCCAAAGAGAAATATGGGCCACAGGAGGGCCTTCCCCTGGCAAAGGGCTGGTTTTGTGAGTGACCTGAGATAGGCCTTTCAGAGCATCTGAGAGCAAAGATGGTAACAGACATGCAGTCTTTCTGGGAATGCTATGAAGGTAATCCCATTAAGACTACCACAGAAAGGGGTTTTTCTCTTCAGCTAGGTGAAGACTGAGGAGTGGACAACACAAACTAAAGTACAGAATGACCATCATTCAGAACGTCCTGAAACTGAGCTGAATGGAAATCCTACAACTAAAGAATTAAAAACAATCTACATTGAGACTGGTGGGAAGGGCAGAGATGCAGTCAGGCTCATCCTACACCCATGTGTGGTAAATAAAAATCAAATTGAGAGGCTGTGGAAGTCTCCCCAGAAGAGCAAGAGGTACTAACCCAACACGAGTTCCTCCAACCCAGGGCTCCTGTGCTGGGGGAAAAAACAATGTCCTCATAACTTCTGCCTGGAAAAACCAGCGAAGATAGATGCTGAAGGAGACAAAAAGTTCTGGAGTCCCAGGAAGTTCCTCTTAAAGGGCCCACTCACCTACTAACTCAAACTAACTCTATTTGAGCTCCAGAACTGGGGCAGCAGCTCAAAAGTCACCAGGGACATACAGGGAAAAACTGAATTGTTCAGGATTAGGGTGAGAAGTAGTGGGGCAGCTTTCTCCCAGACAGAAGTACTGACAGAGGCCATTGTTCCTTTTCTGAGCCTTTTCCCACAAACTCAGCAGGCAGGCACCATATCTGAGTCTCCATCAACTTGGCTAACACTCTTTTTTCGGCTCTGGTGATTAGGGAATCACCCCACCTCTCCCCACTAATCTGAAGGTCCATCCAAACTGTTTCCAGTGGCTTTTCTATATGAATGGCCTGTCTTGGCCCATGCCTTGGATTTTCCTAAAATCTCTCAAATCAACAGTATCTTGCCTCAGCAAGCCCATACTTCTCTCTAAGTGGTTCAGGTTTGACACTAGCAACAGCTGGCCTTGGTTAGCAGCTTGGCCTCACCTAGGTACCTCCAAGCTCAGTAGAAAAAGCAGCCATCTGTAGATCACTTCATAGCTCCTGCCTGGTGACCCCAGGCAGAACACAGGTGGTGACTGACATTGGTCTGCACCTCCCAGGGAGCCACAGAGCAAGTACACGCAGTGGACAGCTTTCGAAAAACCTCACTGAAACACTACCACCTGACCACCTCCACAAGGGACACACTCAAGGGGCTGGTTCAGCAGGCATGAGAGCCCTGCTGAAATAAGTCCTGCTCTGTGGGGTAGACATCTGCACAGTTGACTTTCCACAGTAGTTGGAGTTCAGTTGTCAGTGGTTGTGGTAGCCAGTCCTTGAAGCTTCTTGGACTGGGGGTAAATCCCTCTCATTGATGTCCCAACAGCAATCAAGGCTCAACTACAACAGAAGGGTGTACAAAGCCCACACAAAGGGTGGGGCACACCTCAAGTGCCCAACTTGGGTGATTGGAGAGGCTGGGCCACTGGATCCCACAGAACATCTACTAAACAAGGCCATACTACCAAGCCAGGGGGATGTAGCAGCCCTACTTAATACATAGAAACAAACACAGAGACAGTGCCAAAACGAGGAGACAAAGAAATATGCCCCAAATGAAAGAACAGAACAAAACTCCAGAAAAAGAACTAAACAAAATAGAGACAGGAAATCTACTAGATGCAGAGTTTAAAACACTGGTTATAAGGATGCTCAGTGAACTTAGTGAGAACCTAAACAGCATAAAAAAGGACCAGTCAGAGAAAAAAGATACAATAACTAAAATGAAGAATAATTTACAAGAAGTCAATGGTAGAGTAGATGAAGCTCAGAATCAAATCAGTGGTTTGGAATATAAGGAAGCAAAAAACGCCTACTCAGACTAGCAAAAAGAAAAAATAATCCAAAAAAATAGGGTAGTATAAGAAGCCTCCAGGAAAATTTCAATCATACCAACATTCATATCATGAGGGTACCTGAAGGAGAGAGAGAGAGAGCAAGAAGCTAAAAACCTATTTGAAATGATAGGCCCTGGATGGGTGGCTAAATTGGTTTCATCATTGTCCCATACAACAAAATGTGGGTTTGATCCCCAGTCAGGGCGCATACCTAGGTTGTGGATTCAAACCCCAGTCAAGGTGTGCACAGGAGGCAACTGATTAGTGTTTCTCTCACATCAATGTTTCTCTCTCTCTCCTCTTCCCTCTCTAAAATCAATAAACATATCCTTGAATGAGGACTTAAAAAATGACAGAAAACTTTCCTAACTTGGTGGAGAAAATAGACACACAAGTCCAGGAAGTACAGAGAGTCCCATACAAGATGAACCCAAAGAAGCCCACACCAAGACACATCATAATTAAAATGCCAAAGGTTAAAGACAAACATAGAATCTTAAAAGAAGCAAGAAAAAAAGCAGTTAATTACTTACAAGGGAACTCTTGTAAGACTATAAGCTGATTTCTCAAAAGACGCTTTATAGGCCAGGTGGGATTGGGGAGAAATATTCAAAGTAATGAAAAGCAAGGATCTACAACCAAGATTAGTCTACACAACAAAGTTATCATTTAGAATCAAAGGACAGATAGTTTCCCAGACAAGAAAATGCTACAGGAGTTCATCACCACCAAACCAATATTACATGAGTTGTTAAAGTGTCTTTAAAAAGAAGGAAAAAAAGATTAAAAATATAAATAATAAAATGGTAATAAATACATATCTATCAATGACTGAATCTAAAAAACAAAATAAATGAACAATCAAAACAGAAACAGATTCATAGATACAGAGAACATTTTCATGGTTGCCAGATGTGAGGGTGGAGGGAGGGATGGGTGAAACAGGTGAAGGGATTAGGAAAGACAAATTGGTAGTCACAGAATAGTCATGGTGATATAAAGTACAGCATGGGAAATATAGTCAACAATATTCTAATAACTATGTATGGTGTCAGATGTGTGCAAGATTTATTGGGATCACTTAGTAAGTCATGTAATGTCTGGTCACTGAGGTACACACCTGAAACTAGTATAATACTGTATGAAAATAAAAAATGATAAAGTCTGAGGAGTGAGCAAGTGGGCAAAGGCTCCCAGTAACTAAGAATGGTTCACTAACTGGAAATCTTGTTTCCCTTTGCCCTTGTTAAAACAGTCACCCAGATCCTTCTTGGTCTCCACCAGCTGCTTGTTTAATGTAAGTAACAAAGAACTGAAGCAAGTGACACTCCTGTCCTCTGTTCTCGGCTTCATAATCTCCACTGTGAGGCCTGACGGTTGCCTTTGGCCTTTATGTCTTTTCTCATCTCAGACATTGTATAGTTTTTAGATGCACGCAGAAACCTGAAGAGATGAGTGGTTGAGAAAAGTTTTGCGCAATGGCTCTTGGAAGAGGGTAGACTGAAATGCCCCACTAGGGAGGAAGTTTTGCTCCACTTTGTAGATTCTCCTTAGAACAGCCATGTAACCATATCTCAGTGATGCACCAGTGGGTCAAAACTACCTTGTTCATTTTACTTCTGCTACTGATGGTTGGCAATATTAAACATTTACTGTGCTCCAGGCCAGTGAGCACTTTATATTTTTGTCTTTACTAACATTCAAAGTGACTCTATGAGGCCAGTGTCATTCCTTTCCCCACTTACATCAGAGAAAACTGAGATGTGAAGAGGATGAACAGTTTGCCAATACAAGTAGTAAGAAACTGGAAAGCAGGGAATCAAAACTTTGGAATCTGATTCCAAAGCTGGATTTCATCAAACTTTGTAAGTTATTTATTTTTTAAAGTAAGTAGTGTGGCATCATTCTTACCCCTAGATACTGTATTCTCATTCATTCTCTTGAGAGCAAAGGACTGTGTGGGAGCTGATGTGTCAGGCTGAGAATGGTGCCCATCCCTTCCGTTGATGGGACATGGCACATGTGAAAGTAGTTGCTGGGTGTCGTGGACCAGGGAAGGGTCTAGCCATCAAGGGGAAAAGATTGAGACTCACAGTCCTAGCTGTAATCATCACCTAGAATCATAAGGATTCTCCTGTTCACCTTACAGACCCTCTGGGGATGAGAGAAAAATGCCTCAGGGGGCTAGGAGATTTTATGTTGGCCAAGGATGGTGGAGTTGAATTTCTATACTGTCAAGGAATGTGGGCTCCCACCCTGTGTCCAAAGGGTGCCACACCAGCAGCACTTGGTTGGCTTTCAGCACTGCAATGTCTCCTACAGCCCCAGAGCCCAGGCCCAGGAACTGAAGCCTCAGCTCTTAGTGCAGCTTGCCAGTTACTCTTCTCATTCTTTGAGCTAACATGTGTGCGTGTGAAGCTGCTGATAGGCCTGTTGACTCTGGACAAGCCACAGTACTTTGACTAACATTATTATGGTCCTATTTGAGTGTATTTGCAAGCTTCTTAGAGAAAGGAGAGTTAAAATCAAACTTTACAGACCTCTTATCAATTCACAAGGCAGGACATACATTATGTTTACATTGACTTGACATTCATGACTCTGAGTAGGTATTATTAAGGCTCCCACTTACTACTCAGGCAAAAGGAGCTCAGAGCTATTAAGTTACTGGCTTGAAAGATCACAAAGATCACAATTGTAAGGAAGCAGTCCCATCCTTGAATCCACATTTTATGACTGAAAATCCATATTCTTTAGTGATCCCTCAATGGGTTTTAATGAGATATGGGCTAGTGTATACATGTGGAATACCATTAATTAAAGGAGCAAAATTATCATATAGTATGTAGACAGATTGCAGCAAGTAAAAACAGATGACTGGGCACTAATAAAAGTAAGAAGTAAAATGAGAAAAGAATTCAATAGTTATTTGCTCTACATTCCTATTAAAATTTACATACATTCATCTTAAATGTTTGAGTAGAAACTTTCGCCCAATGGACATGAGTTACAGAATGGTCCTGTTATTGCTGATTGGTTTCACTGGGTTTTCTTTTGTTTTCTTTTTCTCATATTTCATTGGAATGAGAAATAGGAATTAATGTGTCATTTGCAAAACCTCTCTGTTATTGGGGAACTTGAATCATCCAAAAACTGCACTTTCATGCTGGTAAATTTTCTTTCCAAAAAAGAAAACAGTTAAGTGTGCATTTCATCATGGAGCATCTTCACTTTTGAGCTCTGTCTACTTTCACACTTGAGAAAACTATTTATAAGGCTGAGAACTTCTCCTCTTTTGCATAAGTCATCTATGGCTGTGTAACAAATCACAACTAACGATGACTTAAACCCATTTATTAACTCATATTTCTGTAGACCAGCATTTGGGGTATGGCTTTATTGGTCCCTCTGCTCAGGGTCTTGGAAGTCTGCAATCAGGGTACCAGCTGCACTATGGTTCTCACTTGGAGCTCAGGGTCATCTTCCATGCTCATTCATTTGATAGTGGAATCCAGTTCCTTGTAGCTGCAGAACTGAGGTATTTGCTTTGAGACAAGCTGTTACCTGGCAACCCCTTTCAGCTCCTAGAGGCTATCTGCAGTTCCTGGCCAGCGAGGGGAGGCTTGGAAAAGTCCATTTTGTTCACCTTAATATTGCTTAAGTATTTCATGAACATTATTTAACACAATATAAGCTTGGAAATTTTTTAGGAGTTTCAAAATATTTAATCCTCATAAAACACTAGAAGGTAAGCACTCTTATTCTTGCTACTTTATAGATGAGAAAAACTGAGGCATAAATGTCATTTCCCACAATCACATAGCAGGCAAGTGGAACCTAGGTGCTGCCGCTCCAGTCCATGCTCTTAATCCCTGGCTGCTGCTTACTAGACTCTCCTGGGCAGTGTGTCCTTCCAACCTTGGGCACTGAAAGGATAGGCATTATTTCCAACAGCCTGAGGGGCCTGGTGGGGTAAGCCACAGTTTCTTTGACAAATAGACATGTCCCCTGCTTCAGCTTATTATTTCACCTGGACACATCATTGTATAACTATGTCCTAATGCTTGAACCTTCACTCTCTCATTCCTTTGAAAGCTCTAAGACATTACCATCATTCAATTTTTACAGTATGTGAGTTGATTTTAATTTTCCTCTAATTTTTCATGTCATCTAAGTTTTTTTCTTAGGTTATTTCTGTGGTTGGTGTGTTATTTGGAACAATAAGGGTTAAGACTGAATGGTGAGCTTTTTGTTAATATATACAGCATCAGAAATAATGAAAGAATTAACATTGCCACAAAATTTCATGGTTTACTCAAATCCTGATGACACTATGTTTTATTGTTCTTAGATGATTTTTAGTTAGGTTTATAATGATACCTTAGAGTTGTTTAAATTCATTTTCTTTATTGTTATTGATATTTATAGTGGGCACTTGTAGTGGTGATATTTTTACTTTTCAAATTTATTTCTTTGTGTACTTATTTAAACAGCATTATGGGACTTTAAACTCTAAAGATCAGTCTGTATTGTAGACTACAGTTTCTCCCAGTATAGGTTATGGTATCTGTAAAACAGTGTTTTAACTTTGGATTTCAGGAAAGCTAAAACTCAGATCACACCGTTGTGTGTTTCTTTTGTGGAAAAAAAAAAAATATATATATATATATATATCTATATATCTGTTAATTGATTGACTTAATGGAAGTGTTTTCTTGCATCAGTTCAGCACATTAGAGTTCCTCCTCACATGTATGAAAAAGACACATCACATCACCCTTGACTGAGGGAGCAAGAAAGTGGACAGAGGGCAGGTGGGAATGTTGAAAAGGGAGTATTTGAGAACCCCCCAAGTTCAAATATGCTTGAAAACTCCTCCTTTTCCTTGAGTGTTTAAACCTGGGCTTTGAATTTACTTTGCAAACAATGGATTCCAGGCTCCCGAGCATCCTGGCTGAAAGTGCTGAGAGGTCAGAAGAAAGCACCCTTCTGGGGTATTTTCAAGTAAAGTGCTCGATGTCAGGACTGAATGGGGTGTTCCCCCCACCTCAGGGGAGGAGGAGAAGCTCCCACAATGGGGCTGTGGGGCTACATTGAGCTGGGAGATTCAACTGGCTTCCTCCCAGGGAGGGGGAGAAGCAGACATATGGCTAAAATCAGGCTCAGGTTGATAGGGAACTTTTGCTTGAATAAGGTCGAGGTGATTATGGGGTCGGTCACTCTAGCTGTGACAGACATTTACACAGGTGTCAGACGGCCAGCACTTCTGGGCTCCTTTGTCAGCTCCCAGCCAGCATTTCCTGGCTGCATCAACAGATGGTTCTCTGAAGCTGGCTGGAGAAGAAAGACCTCCTGATAATGTGTTCAGGGCTCTCACTAGCTCTCTCTCTTTCTCTCTCTTTCTCTCTTCCCCCACCTTGGCATGAAAGGTGGAAGCATGCTTCCGCCTTTTGTCTTGCCTTCCTAATCAGTTGAAAATGGGAACATATTGGCTTCCTCTCCCCACTCCCAGAGCCCATATGTAATTATGCACACACCTGTCTGTTAACCATAGGTAGAGGGCCTGAGATCTCAGGGCTGGTACCTTCCAATGAACGTAACTTCTGTTTCTGCAGGCTGATGTTTGGGCAGGGGCAGTCCTCTAAGCACAGAAACCAGTCTAACTATCCTATGTAGGACTATGCACTCTGAGCACCAATCTCTGAGGTTTTCGGAAACCAGATGAGGATTTACAGGAGGAATAACTATCTTGTGGAAAGTCCATAGCCATCCCAAGTTGGTGGGTGGATTCAAGGGCAGGCCCTCTGTGAATGACAGGGTCTCAGCCTTTAGATCAATGGTCTGCAAGGAAGTTGAATACTATGGTCAGTGTCTGTGGGATTTTCCTTGAGAGCCCATACTGCTTTGGGGGAGGGTCTCATTCTCAGAGAGCATGTTTTTGTTTAAGTTTTCCCTTTGTAGATAACAACATGCCAAAAACCTGGCTTTGTGACTATGCCACAAACTTTCTAAGTGCCATTTAAGATATACAACAGCATAGACCTTGGCCTTACTTCTTCTCACATGTAAAGGAGCCAACTTTCTTATCTTCTGCTGATTTAAAAAGTCCTCTAAAAGCCATTGCATTTATGGAAACACACAGCACTTGTCTCCTTGTCACCATCACCAGAACTCAGCTTTCATTTTAGATCCCTTTCTTCATCGTTAATTATTTCCTCTTCATTTTGATTTAAAACATTCTTCACCATCAGTTGATAATTGATAATGAATCTGAGAGAACATAATGGATCCACATAAAGGATGAGGCTATTTAATGTTTTCCAGATGCAGGCTGCTGTCAGGAGAACTGAGCCATCTGAGAGTGGAGGTGGGGAGGGGGGGTGCTCAAGCCATGTTTCTCATGTGACCAGGAGTCTAGGTTCATGCTCTGATTTCCAGAATCCACATTGAAACTGCAGGATGGGGTCGAAATGAATCAAATGATTAGGAGTGTTTGTGAAGTTCCACCACCATGTTGTCAAGTTTCATTCAAGTCTCCTACATAAAAAATAACACTGTGCACTGTTTCTATTGGACTGTTGAAAGTTTCATTTTGGTCAGAAGTATAGTCACAAAATTGACAGATGAGAGTGTTTACATATGTGAAGAACAGAAGGAAATAGCACAATTGATAACTACATGCTATGAATATTACAGTACAAATTCGATCATGTTTAGCTTCCAAATTTATTTTTCTTTAATAAATGATAAATCATCTTATAATTAGAATTTTCTTCTGAGCTAGAAGATGGCATGGAATGATGACCAATTCCAGATATAAGCTGTCTTTGTTTAACTGATTCTGATTCTAATTGCAACTCTGATGCAATATTATAGAGTTTAATTTTATTTCCAGTCTTAACAATGCCAATTTGGAAGTTGATAGCCCCTACAAATAAAATTGTATTTTAAGGTAATTTTGAAGCCTGACATGTTTTTAAACTGCTTTTCCTAGTTATCACATTTGTGAGCAAGAAAAGCAGATTCTGGTAACTGTGAACAGTTTTAGAACTGGAGTTAAAACTCAGCATTTTCATTTTCCTAATTTGCCACTAGATTTAGAGAAGAGATAAGGTACAAAAACTTGCAGCCTTCAAAATATGTGACTCCCTGTACTACATTCCCCCCTTCATCTCCTGCCATTTGTTTTCAGCATCTCTCCTCAGTGGACATCTAATCCTCTTAGGGCTCCATTCTCTCCAGTTGCCCTGAACCTCTGGGAACAGAGGAAGGAATTGGCTCTGATCAAATCAATTGGCAAGAAACCAGAGTGGGCTTCTTATTCTGCTCACGATTTCTGTGCTCAGCAAAAAGGCCTGGAGAGATACTGATGGACTTTTAGATACCAAGCTGGGGGCAGAGGTATTTGGCCTGTGCCCTCCCAGAGCCCCGTGAATGATCCGGGCTAGTCAGCGGTTGCTGAGCACAGAGCCAAAGCATTAGCATGGAAACTGATTGAAAGTCTAGAATAAGATGATATTCTTAAAAATGCCCTATCTAAAACTTTGATTTGGGACAATGGGCTTTGGGAATAAGGATTTCTGTGAGTAGTCCTTTTATTTTATTTTATTTCTAATAAGTCAAAGTGCTTTTGAGTTCATTGGGTGAATGGCACTCTGATAATTTCAAGGATACGTAGCATTATTATAATTTTGATGGGTGGGGTGCAACCAACTCATTCAAAGCCTTAAGAAAGGAAACTCATGCAGTAAATTAGTCACAGACTCATTTAAGTGCCCAACCTCAGCCCAGCTATTCAACACTATTCCCTTCGTCACGTGTTTCGGCTGCTCTTTTCTCTGCTCTCCATGTAATCCCTGAAAAAATAGAAGCCTTTTTGTGTGCAGGGAATAGGGTGAGGGTGGGGGTTAGCTGCACAAATCCCTCTGCATGGATGCAAAGTGGGACCAGGTTGCCAGGGAGTTTTTCAGCCTTTGCGGAAATGAAGGAACTCTTGGAAGGAGCTTATTCTTTATTTATGGTGGGACAATGGGTCTGTGTGGCAAAGGATTACTCAGTAAGTCACAAAAGCATCAGGACCTTTCAATCTGAAAATCAAAATTGTGCACCCAGCAATCCCATCACTGGAGGAAGGCATAATGCTAAAATGAAGGAACATTTTTTTTTCTCCTGATGGCAAAATTTCTCAGTATCACTGAGAAATATCACTGTTAAGCTTCTGACATTTCACCAGCCTTTTCAGAATGCAGGCTAGGGAACATAATTACATTCCCTCAGGATCCTTCAAGGGTTAGATCTCACTGAGGGAAACAGTGGGTATTGCCATTCTATATACCCAAGACCTGTGGCGCCAGAGGGGAAGGGAGCTGAGGTCATCTTAGAGGTATAGAGGATGCTGGGGTCTCCAGGTAGCTCCTGAGACCATCCATTCTCTCTAAAAACCTTGGTTCCTTTGAAGAATGTGTAAGGTATTCATTTTATTCACTAGTTCATTTCTGGTCAGTTTTGTTTCTTTCAACTCGAAATGCTTGTCTGCTAGGGAAGTCAACATATCAAAGCACAACTTGGGAGAAATATATATTCTCCAGAAAGTATCCAGCCACGTAAATGTGAAAAATAGAGACATTTATTGAAAAAGATACAAGATACAAGAAACACTGCACATAAGACAATGACACCTCAGTGCCCTTCAAAGTAGGCAGCTTGCGACCTCACATAGTTCTAATTGCCATCAGCTGCCCCCTCATATTTTCCTGAATCCCATCAATGCTCTGAAATCTCTTCCTTTTCAAAGGTTATTTTAGTTTTGGGAAAAGCCAGAAGTTGCAGGGCGCCACATCTGGGCTGAAGATGGGCTGAGTCACCTGGGTGGTTTTGATGTTTTGTCAAAAACCTCTACATGATGATGTGATGCATGAGTGGGTGCATTGTCATGATGAAGCTGCCAATCACCTGTTGCTCATAGCTGTAGCCTTCAAATCATCTGAATAGTTTCTGCAGAGGAATTTTCAAGCTTAACGAAAAATTTGATGCAGATTCATTGCTCTATTTGCTCATTTTGAATGTGATAGCCACACAGTATACATGTTCACTCAGTGGCATCTACCAGCCCCACTGACTAGTCCAGTGAAGCTGTCGTTGTTCACACATGCACACTCCAGTCCACTTTCCTTGGCTGCCAGGTTACTTCAGTGTCCCATAAACCCTTCTAGTTATATTAACAATGGATGGACTTTTTCCAGACAGACCTCATTTTATGCATAATCTGTGAGATGGATCCCAAAGCCAAGAGTAAGTTCTTACTGGATTTGGCTAGAGTTAGTTGTTCCTACTGCCTTTTGTGTTTATGGATAAGAGTGCAGTTTCATATGTTAGGAAGATATTAAATCTTACCAATGACATTCACTCTGGAGAGATATTCAGAGAGCCTTGAATGTCTCTGGAGCTAACTCTGTTTCAATGTCTGCATCAGGATAAAAGGGTACACCTTTCTATACATTTTGTCAACTTTGAAGTTTCCCAGACCATCTCATGATGTTTGAGAAAGAAACTCACGTGCCTGATCATAGGTGTCTAGAGTTCATTTTAAAGGCTGTGCAGTGGCTGCTCCTGCTTTATGAATAGTGTCTGCTGAAAAGACCAAGGCTGATTTAAGCACCACCCCCTGAAGCCCAGAGAAACATGGCAAATGAGTCTATATGTGCAAAGTCTACATTAATGCCCTTTGGAGAGCAGATTTTTCTTTTCTTCTAAGATGGGCTCTGTGCTCCTGGCCCTAGGAGCTATTGTAGATGTGCTCCTGAAAGTCACCAGCCCCTTGTTTTGCCATCATTATCCTCTGAAAGACTGACAGTAAGCTGACCATTGTCAGAAAGAGCAGGAAGCTAGGAACTTCGCCTTCTGTTGGGACTATGTCTGCCTGTGGCACTGAGAGCCTCTGATTGCCACACCTGCGGGGGCCTGAAACAGCTCCATGCCAGTACCCCTATGGACTGCTGGTTCGCAAAGTGACACCTGGATTAAGGTGTTCTCTCAGCTCACTGACATGTGGAATCTGATGACATCCTGGGAGGATAAGCAGGACAGATATGGCTTACTCCACTTTTCATGAGAGGGACTAAAACTCAGATGTTTTAAGTGATTTTCCACAGGACAGCAGGTCTCCACAGTTGTGCTGGAATGGGAATCCAGGATTCTTCTTCCGTTCTATTGGTCTTGTCATTGCAACTGTGAATTAATGAATTGTTGGGTACTTGTTTCTCAAATCATATAATGCTATGATTAAATAATACCATTTTATCTTAACAAATGGGTAATTTTTGTTGGAAAAAAGGAAAAACAGATGGTAATAAATTTATTTAACTTATTATTTCAAAAGCTGTTTCGACCTAAAAGGAGCTTTTATCATGAAAACAAATGCTATGTCCTCTCCCCTTTTATCCCCTCCCCTCTCTCACCTCCCTTCCCTCTGCTTCCCCACCAGCGTGGAGACCTCCAATTGATCAGGACAGATTTTTCCCAATGTGCTCAGGTCACAGTTTACCATGTTTGGAGTTAGCCTCTAAAATAGCAAATTTACTTCAATATTTGAAAATGTATTTGTTAACTTTTTATTATACAATACATTAACATGTTTTACAAATCAGAAAATATAAAAATATATCGTCTTCTTCCCAGCACATCCCCAACTACCCAGTTCTCTTCTTTACCAAATTACAAGGAAGCCACAAGTAATTATAATTATTGCCTTCTCATAGATCTTCTCAGAGGTTTACTTCATGTTTGCATCAGCAAATACAAATATATATTCCCTCCTCTTGGAAATGTCACCTATGGTGTCTGTACCTAACATAACAGTATATATTGTAGATATTTCCCTCTCACTACATATAGAGCTTCCTTTTGCAGTTTCATCATATTGCCTTATATGTATGCATCGTAATATAGTTCAGATAAGTGGCGAATGTGCCAATCCCCTGCTAATGGATAGCCAGGTGGTTTACACTTTTTTGCCATTACAATGTATTAAATAACTTTGTACATATATTATTTCCCCCATGCATCTCAATATGTAGGATACATTTTTGGAAGTGGAATTTCTGGGTCAAAGCATGGAAGTATTTATAATTTACTAAATATTTCAAAATGGTCATCCCCTGTTGTTCTACATACTTATATACCTGCCAATTCTATGGGGAAAATGTCCTTTTTCATATAGTATAAACATAGTTGTTTCGTCAAACTTAGAAAATTTTTTTGTCAAATTATTAGATTAGAATTGTATCTTAGTGCAGTTTTATTTAGAATTTCCTTTACTATGAGTAAGAGTGAACATTTCTTCAAATGTCTAAGATGCATTTTTTTCTTTCCTTGATTGCATCATATCCTCTTTTTAATTCATTAATGGATGATTGATTGATAATACGCTACTAAGGAGAAGTAGGATGTTTTGGGTTCATACTCTAATTGTTTTGAGTTTGATATGCAGGGAACATGCATCCCACATGTTGTTACCAGGACTTAGTAGTGTGGATCTTGAGTGAGCTTGAGTCCCATCGACAGGAGGGGAAAGGGCATTCTCAGCTGAAAGAGCAGCAGAATGAAGATGCAGAGCTTTGTTTGGAAATACAGTCTATATGACAAGGCCACGAGGTCCAAACTTCACTGATATCTTTCTATTGTAATAGATATTCACAGCATGTCACTAAGAAATGGAGTTAATGTTATTTAATATATTTCAAATCTAAATGTAAATTGTTTTTGAACTGGCTATTGCTTTGAGTGATGTCTGTGTTCTTTGCTCTTTATTAGCATCAGTAGTCCAGATGAGAAATGTACATTTCTGTCTTATTATGAACAGAATGTGAGTGAGGGGAGAGGTCCTCTAGTCTTTTCTGAAGCCCATATTTTCTGAAGCACATATTTATACATTATGTTTTCAACAGAGAGAGAAGAAACCTCTGGACCCTGTTCAGAGCATACAAGCAAAAATATTTTATGAGCTTGATTTTCTCATGTACAGTACATTTACATGTGACATTGTGACATTTAAATCTGTTAGCAAAAATGAATAGGTTTTATTTATTGAGTCTAGGATCATAACAGTTGATTTTATTGAATCAAATTATGAAAACAAATGAACAAGCAGAAACACACAAGACAATTTGAGTTATTCAGTGTTTACAGATGGACATTCTAATGTATGTGAACAGGTACATGTGTGTATGCGCGTGTGTATGTGTGCTCATGCATAGGAGTGAGAGTGTGTCTCTGTCTGTGTCTATGTGTCTGAAGAACCACATAGCAGAAACTGGCTGCTCAGTTGCTCACCCATCCCAGAGCTGCATCTTAACTCAACATTCCTCATTACCCTCTCTCGCCCTAAGCAGACAGATGGTGTTCACACTCATGTCTTGCCAGAGATAATTACTTCAATTCCCAGCAATTCTGAGAGCTCTAAGAACCCCTGGCTTTCATAGCTGATGGTGAAGACTCTCTGAGTGGATGAGTCTATGAGAAGTTGGCCTTCAATATCAAAATAATGAATAGGATTTAATGTGATTCTAAAAAATCATTCAACCATGAAAAGTTGGCTAGATGTGAGAAGCAGTTTTCAGTGAGTTCTCATTTACATATGGTTTTCTAAATGCATTTTCTTAGGAACACAGAAATACCAGTGGCTTATTAAAAACTATTCTCTCATTAATTTTAGGTTCTTATACTAACTAAGCAAATACCAGTTTCCTGTGCTTTTGAACTTTCTTCGAGGCCATAATCTCAAATTATCAGATGAAAATGAAATCGGAGCCTTGGCTATTCCATCACTGTGTAATTTTTAACTCTTGGTATTGCAAAGTAGTAACCTACACATATATTAGTTTAGAGAATGCAGAAGATTCTACAAATATGTACTTGGTTCTCATATGACCCTACAAACTATCAATAATACTGTTTCTCAGATGACAAAACAATGTTAGAATGGTTATTGAATTTCTCAAGTTCCCACAGAGGCTAGGGCCTTTTATCTGAATCATACAGTTTTACTGTAATGTGTGTCATACCTTGGTCTGAATTTTTAAACTAGACAAGACTCTGCATTTTTCTTGTATACCTTTTATTTCTAGTTAGCCCAGTACTCTTTTGTACCACACAGTTGTGTTAATGTCCAGAGCAATAAAAGGTCAAATTTATGCCCATTTCCAGGTGAGAATCTGAAAGGCCACCCTCCCAATCTCCACTATCACTGGGATCATCTCCCCATTGAACTTGGTACTCCCCCTTTCTCCAGCAGTGCATAAGTACTTGCTTGCTTTAAGTTTAAAGGTCTTCCTTCCTTGTTTATCTTTTGAAGCAGAAACATGTACAAACACCCAAATATTCACTATAAAAGACAAAAAGACTTAACATTAAGTCTTTTTTGTTCTAAATGTTATTAAAGGAAACGTATAGATGATGATAAAGTTGCATCCAGCTTTTTTCATAGTTTTTATTCTATAACTGCATTTATATTTTTAAATTTTAAATATATTTTATTGATTATGCTATTACAGTTGCCCTGATTTTCCCCCCTTTGCCCCTCCTCCACCCAGTACCCCCATTCCCTCAGGCAACCCCCACTATTGTTCATGGCCATGGGTCATGCGTGTAAGTTCTTTGGCTACTCTATTTCCTATACTGTACTTTATATCCCCATGGCTATTCTGTAACTACCTATTTGTACCTCTTAATTCCCTTACCTCTTCTTCCCCTCCCCCTCCCATCTGCCAACCTCCTGGTAACTAGTTTCTTTTTTCTTGCTTTTAAGAGTCTCTCTTTCTTTTTAACCTTTGGCCTTTTAATAACGATGTGTCTTGGAATGGGCCTTTTCGCATCCACCGTAATTGAGACTCTCTGTGCTTCCTGGACTTGCATGTCTATTTCCATCACCAAATTAGGGAAGTTTTCTTTCACTATTTTTTCCAATAGATTTCCAATTTCTTGCTTTTTCTCTTCTCCTTCTGGCACCCCTATGAGGTGAACATTGGACCTCTTAAAGTAGTCCCAGAGGCTGTTTATACTATCCTTATTTTTTTTTTCTTTTTCCTTCTTGTTGTCTTGATTGGTTGTTTTTTGCTTCCTTATGTTCCAAATCATTGATTTGATATTCAGCTTCATCCTTTCTGCTGTGGTTTCCCTGTAAATTGTTCTTTATTTCAATAAGTATCTCCTTCATTTCTGATTTGGTCTTTTTTATGCTGCTGAGGTCCTCGCTAAGTTCATTGAGCCTCCTTATAAACAGTGTTTTGAACTCTGCATCTGATTGCTTATCTCCATTTCTTTTAATTCTTTTTCTTAAGTTCTGATCTGCTCTTTCATTTGGACAATGTTTCTTTGTCTCCTCATTTTGGCAGCCTCCCTGTGTTTGTTTCTAAGTATTAGGTAGAACTTCTATGACTCTCTGTGTTGGTAGCATGGCCTAATGTAATAGGTGTCCTGAAGAGTCCAGTGGCACAGCCTCCCCTATCACCCATGCTGGGTGCTTGAGGTGCACCCTTTGTGTGGGATGAGTACACCCTCCTCTTGTAGTTGAGCCTTGCTTGCTGTTGTTGGATCAATGGGAAGGATTTATCCAGGCCAGTCAGCTGCAAGGACTGGCTGTGAAACTGACCACCAGCCACCAACCACCAACCTCTACCTTCTGTGCATGGGCAAGGTGATAATGCTTCAACATGGTCTATAGCTGTCCACTGGGTGCACTGGCCCTGGGATTTCCCAAGAGGTGCAGGCCAAGATCAGTCCCAACCTGTGTTTTTCCTGGGGGTACCCTGCCTGAGCTATAAAGCAATCTGAGATGGCTGCTATTTGTGCTGAGCTTGGAGATTCCCAATCAAAGCCAAGCTGTGACTGTAATCTGTCTGCTGCTGGGGCTCACTGAAGCCACCTGTTGCTTGTTTGATTGGATTTAGGAGCAAAACCAGCCATTATTATGGAAAAGCATCTTGAGTGTGCCCGTAAGTTGGGTGGGGTAGAGCCCCTTTGCATCTCCAAGGTGGGTCACACAGTGTTAACCAGGTTGATGGAATCTCAGATATGGCACCAGCCTACTGGCTCTGTTGGGGAAGGGCTCAGCAAAGGGACAGTGGCCTCTGCTCAACCCAGTGCCAGACACTTCAGTCTCTCCCTGTATACCACTGGTGACCTTCAAGCTGCCACCCAGGTGCTGGAGCTCAGAGAAAGTGATTCTGAGTAGGTGAGTCCTCATGTGTGTTCCCCAGGAGGAACTGTCTAGGACTACAGCAGCCTCCTCTGCTGACTCAATCCCCATTAGTTTTTGCAGCCAGAAGTTGTGGTGACTTATCTTCCTGGCACTGGAATTCTGGGTTGGAGAGCCTGGTATAGGTTTGTGACTCCTGACTTCTGAGATATCACTCCCAAATTTTTATCCACATGGGTGTGGGGCCAGTCGGTTCCGCATCTATGCACATTCTACCAGTCTGGATGGATGTGGTTTCTTCAATTCTGGAGTTGTCAGATTTCCATTCAACTCAATTTCTGATGTTCCTGAGTGATGGTTCTTCTATATTTTAGTTACAATTCTGATGTGGTTGTGTGAAGAGGTGAACCATGTCTGCCTACATCGCCATCTTGATTGGAAGCTCTCCCATCCAGCTTTGACATCCATTCACTCAATTCCTCTTCAGAGACCCACTGTCACAAATTTGTTGTGTTCCTCAGTTTAAATTTTTTATACTTAAATTACATATATATATTCATAAACAAAATATAGTATTGCTCTGTGTTTTTAAACTATATATAAATGGTATCATCCTAGTAAACTTCATTTTTTAAACTTAGCATCTTATTTTAAAAATCTATTTGTTTTCATTCACATAACCAGCATTAGCTGGATTTTAAAATTCAATGTCTCTTGTAACATAAGTGTTAAGTTATAGTTAATGTGATTACTGGATATATTTGTACTCATTTCAATTGTATATATGTTTTCCATTTACTATGTTTTTTGGAGACATGTTCTATAGGTTCATGATACGTATCAGGCCTGAACCAATTATAAAATAGACCCAATGTCAGAGATTGCCCTCTTAGCTGGACAAATCATCATGTAAAATGAGATTTCTCATTCTTTCCTTCTAAGTTTAGATGGGAAAGAAAAGCAAATATACAATCACAGCAAGAACCTCTGGCCTATGAGACTGTGAATATTCTTGAAACTCATCCCTTAGGTAGAGAATAAAGACATTATGATAAAGATGTCTCACTCTCAATTCACATGATCCTGTTACTGGGATGAGTTCTCAATTAATCACTTTTACATTCTATCACTGGCAAGATTTATCAGGAAATATGATACTCTGAGCTGATAACTCATTAAATGTCTAAAAGAATCTCCAAGTAGAAAGCAATCTGTTACATCTTTGTTTGCTATGCTTTAGAACATTCTACTAAAACTTGTTTGTTCAGCTATGATGAACCCTAAAGGAAAAATGTCCTAAATTCAAGCAAAGAAATTATTGAGTAGGATCATTTGCTAGAATGATATCCCTTGAATATTTGGGGCTTGAAAGAATGAGAAATACACAAACCTGAAATGCCACTTATGTTCACTTTTAGAGGATATCTCAAGAACTATTGGTGAATTGTTATTCTCTAATGTAAACATTTAGTGCTGTAAATTTCCCTCTCAGCACTGCTTTAGCTATGTCCCACAAATTTTGTGGTTTTTTAAAATTTAACTCAATGCATTTTAGAAAATTTTTTTCTTGTGACTTCTTTAACTATGGATTGTTTAGAAGCATGTTACTTAGTTTCCAAGTGTTTGAAGATTTTCCTGTTACTTTTCTGTTGTTGATTTGTAGTGATCTTATTGCAGTTGGAGAACACACTCTGTATTTTCAGTTCTTTAATATTTTTGAGGCTTATTTTATGGTTCAGGATATGCTAAATTGTTTTGTGAGTGGCTGAAAATGTTTTTTGAAACGGTGAAGCATTCTATAAATGTTGATTACAACCTGTTAATTAATGGTATTGCTGAGTCGGTCTGTATTCTATTTAATTTTCTGTCTAATTGTCCTATCAGTTGTTAAGAGAGAAGTATTGAAGCCTCCAACTACAATTGTGGATTTGCCTGCGGCTCCTTTAATTTCTTTTTTGTTTCACATAATTTGTTACTTTGTTGTTTGGTGCATAAACATTTAGGATTGCTATATCTTGGTGAATTGACCTCTCCATCATTACAAGTAATGTTCTAATCTTGACCTTGTAATTTTCGTTGCTCTGAAATATACTTTGAGCAACGAAAATTACAAATATACTTATACTTATAAGAAGAACTTCTGTTTTATTTTGATTAAAGTTTGCATGGTGTATCTTTTTCCATCTTTTATTTTCAACCTATCTATATTATATTTTAATAGAATTCCTTTTAGACAACATATTTTGGGGACTTATTTTTTTTTAATTTACTTTGCCAATCTCTGTCTTTTAATTGGTGTACTTAAACCATTTGCATTAATGTAATTATTGATGTGTTAATGTTTGTTTGCGATTTTATTTTTTGTTTTCTCTTTGTTCCTTCTAAGTATTTTTTGTTTTTCCTTTTCTTGTCTGCTATATGTTACTTAAACTTTTTTAGAATTCTGTATTGACTTAGCTATAGAGTTTTTTAGTGTATCTTTTTGTAGAGAATTTTAATGGTTTCTCTAAGTATGATATTATACATATGTAACTTATCACAATCTATTGATGTTGACATTTTATCAGTGAGTGAATTGCAGAAACTTCACTTTCTCTAAGTTCTTTTCCCTCATACATTTATAGTAGAATTAATTTAAATATTTCTTCTGTACACATTGAAAATCACAGCAGAAAGTGTTACTAACATCTGCTTAAATAAAATAACATTATTTAGAAAACTCAAGAGGAGAAGGAAAAGTCTATTTACCTGTATTTTTGCTTTTTCCATGTTCTTTCATACTTCATAATTTTCCCAAGTTTCCACTATTAATATTTCTTTCAGTTTCAAGAATTGCCATTAGCCATTCTTTTTGAGCAGGTCTACTGGTGACAAATTTCTTAGCTTTTCTCCATCTGAGAATGTATTGATTTCACCTTCATTCCTGAAGGATATTTTTGCTGGGTTTCTTACTATTGGTATTTAGCTGGAAAAGTGGAGCAAAGGAAACTAGACATTGTGACTAGTAAACTAGGAATCAGGAGCCTTTTGCTTCATCAGCAAGCTACCGCTCTTCACATTCCAGGGGACCACAGCATTATGCTTTGCCAAGGAGATTAACACTCTCCTCTTACACCAGATTGTTGGGGGACACAGGAGGAGGTGCTGGACTGAAAAGATCTATCACTCTAACTAAGGGGTGTGGACCCATCAAGGTCCATGAAAGTTTGGGAAGTCGCTTGGTTCTTCTGAAAAAGCACGTGATCGATCCCAAGCCCAAGCTAATACAATCTCAGGGGAACCAAGAAGCACTGTCTCTCTTGCTTGTGACCCACACTTACATAGTACACATACCTGTTCTCTCCATGATCACATGGCCTTAGCAACCATGTGGCCATGGCCTCCAGGAGGGTGCCTGAATATCAAAGCAGAGCAATGGACTAGAGATGTAAACACACGCTAGGCTAGTTAGATGCTGGACTGGACTGGACTTTAATATGGAGCATAGACTTTGGGCAGTGACCTTCATCCTAGCATTACTGAAGATAAGATTGGACTTTTTCCAGTGTGAAAGGGACACAGACAGGATATTGGGAAGTCAGCAGGGCCACTCCTTTAACTGTACATCATCAGTAAACCATACCACAGAGACCCATTATCCCATGTGGGTCTTAGGAAACTCTTTTCTTTTAGACCCTGCAAGAATCCCACTTCCACTGACAGCAGGTTGACAATGATTTTCTTTTGGCATTTGAAAAATCTTGTGACACTTCCTTCTGATTTCCACAGCTTAGGATAAGAAATCCACTGGTATTCAAATTGTTTCCCTCTTAGGTAAGGTGTTCTTTCTCTCTTGCTCCTTTCAAGATATTTTCTTTATTTTTAATTTTCAAAAGTTTGATTACATTGTGTCTTGGCATGAATTTCTCTGGGTTTTTGTTTGGAGCTCACTCAGCTTCTTGAATCTTTAGGTTTATGCCTTTTGCCAAATTTGGGAAATTTTATTCATTGCTTCTTTGAATGTCTTTTAGGTTTCTTTTCCTTTCTTCTCTTCTTATGAGACTTTTATGACACAAGAATTAGATTATTTCTTGTTATAGTACTACAGTCCCTGAGGCTCTGTTCATTTTGTTTTTTCACAATAAATTTTTTTCTCTATTGTTAGAATTGGGTAATTTTTATTGTTCCATTTTCAAGCTCACTGATTCATTTGTCCTCTCTATTATTCTACTGCACTCACAGACAGAGTTTTTAATTTAAGTTATTAAATATCTAAGTTCTAAAATTTTATTTGATTCTTTTTTATTTTTATTTTTTGTATTTCTTCCATTTCTTTGTTAAGACTTGGTATTTTTTATTTGCTTCAAATATGTTCATAATTTCCTGTTGACGTATTTTTGTGATGTCTACTCTAAAATCCCTCCAATAATTTCAACATCTGTGTCACCTTGGTGTTGACCTCTGTTAATTATCTTTCTCATTCAATTTCAGATTTTCTTGGTTCATGATACGATAAGTGATTTTTGGTTATATCTTGGACATTTTGTGTATTATGTTATAAAATTTTGAATCTTATTTAAATCTTTTCTTATGGCAAATGTGTGTGTTTATAATGTTATTGTCTCTCAGTTTATTTTTACATATGTAATTAATATTTTTGCTTTAGATGTTCATTTATCTTCCAAAGATATTAAAAGTAAGAAATATGTCTATTAGATTTAACATCATTTTTGTTATTCTCATCACCTCTATTTTCTTTGTGTACATCCAGTTTTTGATCTACTATCCTACTCTTTCTTTCTGAAAAACTTCAATATTTGTTGGCAGTTAATCTTTGAAGTGTTATTCATCTAAAAATGTTTGTTCTGCCTTAATTTCTGTAAGATAGTTTCACTGAATATAAAATGCTGAGTTCATTAATTTTTCTTTTAATACTTTTATTTTTTTATTTTAAAATAAATTTTAAAAAAAGTAAAAAATTTTTTATTTTACTTGTAATACAATTATTTTTTAGGCTTCATTACTTTCTGATGAGAAGTTGACAGTAATTCTTTTATTTTTTTTTTCTTTCCCTTCTGTGTAAGTTTTCTTCATTCTCTGGCTGCCTTCAATATTTTCTCTTCCATCTTCAGTTTTCTGCAATTAGATTATAACTATGTATGCTTTTCTTTTTATTTATCTTGCTTCAGTTTTCCTGAGCTTCTTAAAGCTTTAGTTTGTTGACTCTCATGAGTTATCAGCCATTGTTTCTTCAATTTTTTTTCTATCCACTCTCTGTGCCTATTTCAATATGTGCTTAATATTGTCCTACAACTCTTACATACTTTGCTCAATTATTTTTTCTCTCTCTTCTTTGTGTTTCATGTAGTACAACTCTATTTACCAATCTGTTTTTAGTGATTCTTTTTATTTTGGTGTGTTCAGTTTTATAATGAGCACATTGAAGAAATTCTTCAACTGTTATGATGTTTTTTATAGCTAGTTTCTTTTTTTACATATTTATAGTATATCTTTCTGTCAAAATTCCTCATTGGTTTATGCACACTGTCCATCTGTTGTACTAGATTATTAACATATTCAAATCTCTGTTAGTTCCAACATCTAGATCATTTATAAGTCAAGTTCTCTTGACTGCTTATTATTGTTACAGCTTAATTTGGTACTGTAGGTGCTGGCCATCTTTATCAAGAAGAAAGAAAAAAATGGTGTGATGATTGAAAAGGGAAAGATAATAAGCTTATCATTATTTTCAGACAGTATGATAATTAAAAATTCAACAAAACCCAACAGGAAAAATAGGAGTTCAGCAAGTTAAAATTTCAAAAATCAATAATATTTTTCAGGCTGATCAACAATCAACTTGAAAATATTAGAAAAAATAAGATGTTATTCACAACTGTAACAATATCTGTAAAGCATCAAGAATTAAAAAATCATGAATAAAAGCTGTTTAGAAATATGTTATATTTTAATTAAACTTTGTAAAATAGAATCTAAATCATTGGAAAATTATCATGGTTTTGAGGCAATCCAAGATGGTGGAGGGGTGAGTAGAAGTTATACTAACCTCCTCCCAGGACCAATGTGAAATTACAACTGAATTGTGGAGAAATCATCTGGAATAAAAAACTGAACAACAGTGGGAGAGAAACCTTATAACTATGGACAGGCGGAAGAAAAATCTTCAACACAACATGACTCATAGGAAGTGCAGAGGAGATGCAAGAGGGCTGGTTGGGCTCCCACGGGAGGCAGCTGAAGGACTGAAGGGATATTTCAGGGCTGGGGGGATCCCCCTGAGAAGTGTGGGATCTAAACCCCAAGGTGGGCTTCCCAGCCTCCAGCACCAGAGCGTGAAAAGTTCCCAGATAACATCCAGCTGAAAAAAGCAGCTGGGTTTCTCTGCCAGAGAGGGATGGCTAGAGACTCACGCATTTAAAGGGCCAAGGCATGCATTTTTCATATGCAGCCACTAACCTTGGATTCTGGCAAAGGCAGGACAGATTAGACTATAGATACTTGAGGAAAGCCTGGGCTCAGTGGCCTTGGGGAAAGAACTGAGGGAGCAGCCACCAGGGTCCCAGGGCTGAGTCATCCCCCATATTACAGAAGCCAACTGCTCAGGCAGACCACTCCCCTCTGAGTGGCAGCAGCCTGAGAATAAGCAATAGTCCAGCCCCTAGGAATGACTGTGCTCCAACTGTGGTGCTTAAGTCTGACTGCTGAGTGCAGAGTGACTACATTAACTGAAGGAGTCAGCTGCAGATGGTAGAGCACTTGTAATCTTGAACAGGCTGCTTAAGGCCAGACTGGGACATCATCTAACATCATCAGAGGTGGATCCAGAAAGAAAAAACAGTGGTTAATACTAGTTGCTACATAGAGAAATCCACCATGGTCTTCTCTGTGACTTGTAATATTTTCTTTCCTGCATAGTTTTTAGCATTAATTTCTTATTCAAGTTGGAGCATATTAAGTCACTAGATTTTATAGTATAGTTTATTTCAATTCTCATATTTTGCTCCTACATTCTCTTACCCCAGTTTACCTTCTTCTTTCCTCTGATAACTTTTGTTTTAAATTTTTTCACTCTTGCTACAGCTTGTATCTACTCTGCATTCTTACTATTTCTGCCCCTGACCAGCCTCTCAAAACCAATTTTCTTGTTAATGGTCATATCACATTCTTTTTCCAACTATTAAAATACCCATGTTCTCTCTCCACATTTAGCAATCTTTGCTCATATTTGGAGATAGGGTAGTTGTTGTTGCATTGTTTCAATTTAATCTCTAGACCATCACTATTCTTGTATTTCAAATCTTAAATATGACCATGCTCCTCTCCTATTCCATTCTGCCTTCATCCTGCCCATTATTTTTTTCACATCAAATTTTAACTTTTCCCTATCTTAGCCTGTTTATTTCTTTTCTATTTTTTCCTTTCATCCTGCCCTTTCTATTTTTTGTCTCAAATTTTATTTTTCCCCTGTCAGCCTGGTTCTCATTCCTCACCCTTAGTATTCCTTCTCCCTCTATCATCTCAAAATCACTACCCTTCCCTCTAGACATCTCTTAAGCTTTTGTTTCTTTCCTTTTCCCCCTCATCCCTACCCCACCTATATTAATCTTAACTCCTTTGTTGTTGATAGTGCTGTGGTGGATCTTTTTCTCCAATTTGTCTCCTATTTTTTTATTATTTATTTACTTTTTTCTTTTTCCTTTCTCTCTCACTTTAGTTTTAAAAATCTCTATTTAAACCTAATACCATATAGATCCCTTCTCTTACTTCATTCTATGTTCTTCATTCCCATTTTAATTTATGATGTAAATTTTTACTTTCTCTCTTCACATTTCTCCAATTCCCTACTCATATTAGTGCTACTCCTTCTACTCTCTCAAAATCATTTTTATTTCTGTTAGTCATCTCATATTTGCTTCTCCTTTCTTATAATAGTCTTAAACTCTTTACACCCTTATTAATACTGGTTAATTTGCTATTGCTAGTGAGGTTGTAGGTTAGAGTTATTATTTTTGTGGGTGCACATTTCTTTCCTGAGCTGTGTGTTTTTTTTTTTTTCTGGCAGCACTTGCACAACAACATACAAGGTATGGTGGTGGAGTGACCCTCAGTCAGCTGGAGGGGAAGACACACCAAAGAATGACCCAACAACCATTAAAATCCAATTATATCCTAAGAGCCAGCATAAATGGCATAAAGTGTATCCCAGTAGCTTCAAGTTCAGGAGATCAAGGAGGCTGCACCACAGAATCACACGGGTCTCATACCGCAGAAGTTGACACCACAAAGACAGAGAAAAAAATATCAATTTAATAAGCAGAAACCAACAAGAGTCTTCCTTAAAATGGGGAGACAAAGAAACAATCCCCAATCAAAAGTAAAAGAGGAATCCCCAGAAAGAGTGCCCAGTAAAATAGAGGCAAGAAAACTATCAGACATTAAGTTCAAAACAATGGTTATAAGGAAGCTCAACGAGCTCAGTGAGAGTTACAAAGAACTATAGGTAAGCTACAAGGAACTTACTGTGACCTACATTGGAATGAAAAAGGAGATAGAAATTATCAATAAGAGCCAGAAGGAAACGAAGAACAGAATTTCTGAGTTGAAGCACAGAGTAGAAGGAATAAAAAGAAGGCTAGATGAAACAGAGGAGTCAGGTGCTGGAGGACAAGATAGAAAAAAGTTCCCAGAAAGAGCAAGAAAAGGAAAAAGAACCAAAAAAAATGAAGAGGTGTTAAGGGAGCTGAAGGACAACATGAAATATAATAATCCATATAATAGGGATACCAGAAGAAGAATAAAAGATACAATGGATAGCAAACCTGTTTGAAAAAGTAATGACAGAAAACTTCCCTAATTTAATGAGAGAAAAGTTACACAAGTCCAGGAAGGACAAAATCCAATCAAGATGAACCCAATGAGGCCTATATGAAGACACGTCATAATTAAAGTGGCAAAATTCAAAACCAAGAGAATTTTAAAGAGAGCAAGAGAGAAACAGGTAGTAATATACAAAGGAGCTCCAATAAGGCTAGCAGCTGATTCTTCAACAGCAACACTGCAAGCCAGCAGGTAATGGCAAGAAATATTCCAAGCAATGAAAGCAAAGGCCTGTGATCAAGACTACTCTACCCAGCAAGGCTCTCATCTAAAATGGAAGGCAAAATAAGGAGTTTCCCAGACAAAAGGAGGCTAAAAGAATACACCTCCACCAAACCAGCATTGCAAGACATGCTAAAGGGATATTTTTAAGAAGATGAAGAAAAGGAATGAGGGAGAGAGAGAGAAAAACAGATACGAAGGGGGGAAATGGCAATGAGTACATATAAATAATAACCTTAAAAGTAAATGGATTAAATGCTCCAATCAAAAGACATGGGATAGATGAATTGATAAGAAAACATGACCCATATATATGCTGTCTACATGAGACCCACCTCAAAACAAAATAAATACAGAGACCAAAAGTGAAGGCTTGGAAAAAAGTATTCCAGTAAATGGACAAGAAAATAATACCAGGGTAGAAATACTTATATCAGACAAAATAGACTTCAAAACAGGCTACAAAAAGAGACACTGAAGGACACTTCATAATACTCAAAGGAAGAATCCATCAAGAAGATATACATATATAAATATATATGCACTCAACATAAGAAACATCCATCAAGAAGATGTACATTATAAATATATATGCACTCAACATAAGAAGAATCCATCAAGAAGATATACATTATAAATATATATGCACTCAATATAAGAGCACCCAATTATATAAGGGAGGTCTTGGAGGACTTCAAGAAAGATATAGACAGCAGCACATGTATAGTAGGGGATTTTTAAGACCCCATTGTCAACAATAGATAGATCTTCCAAACAAAGATTCAGCAAGCATATTGTGGCACTGAACAATGCAGCAGATCAAATGTACTTAATTGACATATACAGAAACTTTCACTTCAAAGAAGCAAAATGCACATGGAAAATTTTCAAAGATAGACCACATGACAGGACCCAAAACAGACCTCAACAAATTCAAGAAAATTAAAAATAAGGAAAAAACTCAAAAACAGTCAAATTCATTGAGACTGAATAACACGCCATTAAACAATGAATGGGCTAACAATGACATCAAGGGCAAAATCAAAAAGTTTCTGGAAACAAATGAAAATGAACACACAAACAGTCCAAAACCTATGGGACACAATGAAGGCAGTTCTGAGAGGGAAGTTCATAGCAATGCAGGCCTACCTGTAAAAGATAGAAATATTTTAAATAAACAACATAACCTTACATCTAGAAGAATTGGAAGAACAACAACAAACAAAGCTCAGAGAAAAGAGAAGGAAGGAAATAATCAAGAACAGAACAGAACTGAATGACATGGAGACTGAAAGAACAATTCAAAGGATCAATAAATCCAGGAACTAGTTCTTTGAAGTGATAAACAAAACTGAGAAGTCTTTAAGCAGACTCATCAAGAAAAAAAGGGAGAGGACCCAAATAAATAAAATCAAAATGAAAGAAGAGAAATTATAACCAAAACCACAGAAATACAAAGACTTGTAAGAAATTACTATGAACAAGTTTATGCCAAGAAATTTGAAAACCTGGGTAAAATGGACAAATTTTTAGAAAAATATAACCTTCCAACACTGAATGAAGAAGAAGCAGAAAGCCTGAACAGTCTGATAATAGCTGGTGAACTTGAAGCAGTTATCAAATAACTCCCAGCACACAAAAAACCCTGGACTGGATGGTTTCACAGAAGAATTTTGCAAAACTTTCAAGGAAGAGCTTTCAAATTATCCAAAAAATCCAAGAAGGGGGAATACTCCAAAACTTTTTTTATGAGGCCAGCATCATCCTAATCCCAAAACCAGATAAAGACACAACAAAGAAAAAAAACTACAGGCCAATATCGCTGATCGACATAGACACTAAAATACTCAACAAAATATTGGCAAACCACATCCAGAAATACATTGAGAAAGATCGTCCACCATCATCAGGTCGGATTCATCACAGGGATGTAAAGACTGTTCAATATTCACAAATCAATAAATGTAATACATCACATAAATAAAAAGAAACACAAAAATCATCTGATCATATCAGCAGATGCAAAAAAAGCATTTGATAAGGTACAGTATTCATTTATGATAAAAACATTCAAAAACTGGTAATAGAGGGAGAATACCTCAACATAATGAAGGCCATATACTAGAAACCTACAGCCAACATCATATTCAATGGGCTTTCCTACTAAGATCAGGAACAAGACAAGAGTGTCCACTTTCACCACTTCTATTCAACATAATATTAGTAGTTCTAGCCATAGATATCAGACAAGAAAAAGAAAATAAAAGGAATACAAATTGGAAAGGAGGAAGTAAAACTGTCATTGCTTGCAGTTGACATGATAGTGTACATAGAAAACCCTATAGTCTCCACCAAAAAACTGCTCTACCTAATAAGTGAATTTGGCAAAACAGCGGGACACAAAGTCAATATTCAGAGATCAAAGACATTTTTGTACACCAACAATAAAATATTAGAATCAGAAATCAGGAAAACCATCCCATTGCTATAACAAGAAAAATAAAGTACCTAGGAATAAACCTAACCAAGAAAGTAAAAGACCTGTACTCAGAATACTACACAACACTGAAGAAAGAAATTAAGAAAGACCCAAATAAATGAAAGCATATACCATGTTCATGGATTGGAAGAATTAACATCATGAAAATGTTCATACTATCCAAAGCAATTTACAGATTCAATGCAGTCCTATTAAAATACCAATGACATATTTCACAGATATAGAACAAATATTTCAAAAACTTATATGGAACTATAAATGACCCTGCATAGCCTCAGCAGTTTTGAGAGAGAATAACAAAGTAGAAGGGGTCACAATTCCTGATATCAAACTTTATTACAAGACCACTGTAATCAAAACAGTCTGGTACTGGTATGAGAACACTCACATTGATCAATGAAACAGAATAGAGAGCCCAGAAATAAGTCCATGTCTCTATGGCCAATTAATATTCAATAAAGGCAGAAGAAGCATAAAATAGAATAAATATAGCCTCTTCAAGAAATGGTGTTGGGAGATCTACACAGCTACATGCAAAAAAATAAAACTAGACTGCCAACTTACACCATTCACAAAAATAAACTCAAGATGGGTGAAAGACTTAAATATAAGTTGTGACATCATAAAAGTCCTAGAGGAAAACATAGGTAGGAAAATTTCAGATATCCCATGCAGCAATATTGTCACTGACATGTCCCCTAGAGCAAGGGGTATAAAGGAAAGAATAAACAAATGGGACTTCATTAAATTAAAAAGCTTCTGTATGACTAACAAAAACATCTGCAAAATGAAAAGGAAACCAACTGTATGGGAAAATATATTTGCCAATAGTACCTCACACAAGGGTTTGAGCTCCAAAATATATAAAGAATCCACTTGACTCATACCAGGTAGACAATCCAGTTCCAAAATGGACAAAGGACCTGTACAGACACTTCTCCAAGGAGGACATACACAGGGCTCAGAAACATATGAAAGGAAGCTCAGCATCACTAGCCATCAGAGAAATGCAAATTAAAACCACAATGGGATATCACTTCACACCAGTCAGAATGGCCATCATAAACAAATCAACAAAAAAGAAGTGCTGGTGAGGTTGTGGAGAAAAGGGAACCCTAGTCCACTGTTGATGGGAATGCAGACTGGTGCAGCCACTGTGGAAAACAGTATGGAATTTCATCAAAAATCTAAAAATGGAATTGCCTTTTAACTCAGCAGTTCTACTGCTGAAATTATATTTTAAAAAATCCTGAAACACCAATTCAAAAGAACCTTCTCTCCCCAATGTCATAGCAGCATAATTTACAATAGCTACGTGCTGGAAACATTCTAAATGCCCATCAGTAAATGAATGGATTCAAAAACTGTGGTACATTTACACAATAGAATACTACACAGTAGAAAGAAGGAACTTCTACCTTTCATGACAGCATTAATGGAACTGAAGAGTATTATGCTAAGTAAAATAAGCCAGGGGGTGAAAGAAAAATACCGTATGATCTCATCTATAACTGGAATCTAATCAACAAAACAAACACAAGCCAGCTAAATAGAACCGGAGACATGGAAATATAGAACAAACTGACAGTGACCAAAGGGATGAGGGCAGGGGGATAACAGGGAAAAGAAGGGGAAGGGTCAAGTCAAGTAACATGTATAGGAAACCCAGGGACAAGGACAATGGGGGTGGGGAGGACTGAATGTGGGAGGTGGGAGTGGGTAGGGCAGGGCAGAGTAACGGGGAAATTGGGGACAACAGTAATTGAACAACTATGAAAAACATTGTTTTAACTTATGTTTTAGATTGGAATGACCTTTTTTTGAGTTTATTAATTCTTTTAATATTGTTCTGCAATTTTAAAAAACCTGAAATGGCAGATATAAATTTTTAAGGCACTTTGTCAATTTATTTAAAAATGTGCACAGCATAATATTATAATATTTGATTGTCTACAAAGAGTTAAGTCAACTTTAACAAAGGGGAGCACAGAAAAGGGTTTTTCTCTATAAGCTATTAAGATTAGTTCAAAGTCCAGTAGTAAATATAGTATGCCTCTGGCCAAGAACAGATAAGTAGACCAATGAAATAACACAGAGAGCTCAGACACAGACCCCTGTATAGTTGGGAACTTAATATATGATAAAGTAGTAGTACAGATTAATGGAAAAAGAGCCATTTAGTAGATCACTTCAATGGTGTACTGGTAAACCAGTTCCACAAGGGAAAAAAGTGCCATCCTTTATAACATTTGCTGATTTCTATGGTATAAATACTCCCATCACAGCCAATTTCAAACTACCAACAATTTAACAACTAGCTTGCAAAATTTCTTAATATTTAACAATCATCTCTTGTCACCTGGTTCAAGCCAGCTCTAACACACCACTGCATGACTTACTTTATGGAGAAAATAAAACTTTAATCTACCCAATATCATTTACAAAGGTGTACTAGAGATGAGTAAAAGACCTGAAAAACATATGCATAAATTATAAAATAATCTAAGAATGTGGAAAAATACCTTATTGACCTTTACATGTGAAATGGCTTATCCAACATAACCCTAAAAGCAAAAAAGCAAAAAAAAAAAAAACAAAAAAACAAAAACAAACAAAAAAACCATGAGGCACAACATTAATGAATGTGATTATATTAAAATTATAGATTTATGTTCAATGAAGAGAACCATGGACAAAGCTAGCTAGGAATATATAAAAAGTAAGACAAATAAGACAAAGGTTGGATCTAGTAGAAAAATAGGCAAATGATTTGTGGAAGAATAGACCAAAAAGCTGATAAACATATTATAAGATATTCAAAATCATTATTTCTTAGGAAAATATAAATTACAATATTAATGAGACTTTGCATTTAATGAGAAACATGTTAAAAAGTGGGAAAATGCCAAATATTCAAGGAGGCGTCTGAGTACAGAAACCTAATGTCAAGATACCTAGTGGGGTAATTGAGAGGTGGTAGGTGCTCAACAAACAATAGCTAAATTTTATTACAAATATATTTTAAATACAAATAAGGGAGTGGATAATGTGCTGTGAGTGTTGGAAAAAAAGAAATGTGTGTAGAGGCCTGAAGACTGACCATTAGGCTTAGATTCAGAGGGGACATTATCTGGACCTCACAGGAGATTACCTGGGAAGGGTTATATTTACAAAGACCCTGGTGGGTGCTTATATTTACAAAGACACTACATGGTAGGTGTTTGGGACATGATTCGGTTGTTAGGAATCATAGAGTGTAAGTCTTTGAATGTTTAGCAATGGAGCCAATTATGGTTTACTTTGGAAGAGCTTGTTGGTTGAAACCTGCAAACTGGTATTTTCAGTCATGTCATTAAAAAGAACAATGATTCTGATCCCTGATGAATAACAGGAATAGAACGGTTATTAGAGATGAGATGATTGCAAAATGGGTTTCGAGTTATTCCACTTCTGACAACATAGATAAAATGGAGGGAGACTGAAGAAACCACGTAGGACACCAATTACTTGGAGACTTCGAGGAAGTGGTGATTACGGATAGCGAATTCCCTAGAGAAAAAAGAGGAAACAAATTTGAAGAGATATAATTACTAAAAAAGAGCATCCAAGGACATGGGATGTCAGTCAGAAAAGGCAGGTCTGTGTGCTTCACCCTCAGCCTTGTCTCCAGAGCAAGTGGTTCTGGGGAAAACAGTGCATTGTTCAAGGGCTTTTGGGTCTCCTGGCTTCCTGTTTAATGGCTTTCTCTACAACTCTCTCCTTCAAGAGGCAAGTCCAACTGCGTTCTGGATTTCTTTGTATTCTTCTTTCCTTTTTCTACTCCTCCTCCCACCACCAACTCATCTCACACACATTTTAAAAACTGCTCTGGGGGTCTGTTTCCAAATGATTTTATTCATATTTGACCTCTTCTAACATGTTATGTTGTATTTGTCATGCTCTTGGAGTTTGGGAAGCTTTTCAGAATAAATTCTTTTAAGAGCAAAGAAAGGAGGTCTTTGCTCTCTACTTATGAGCAATTCCTATTCTGAGGATTTCAGCCCCCTGAAATTGTGAGGAAAATACCCTGCCAAGTACCTGAATGTGGCCTGCTCATAGTTCTTTCCTGTACCTAGGAGAATGCCTGGACACACCAATTCCTGACTCTATGGAAAGGCATGCTGTGCAGTATGTGCTGTTATGCACTGCATGTTTGTGTTCCCCCAAATTTATATGTCAAAACCTTTACCCCCATGGAATAGTATTAGGAGTTAAGGACTTTGGGAGGTAATTGCATTATATGTGGGGAGGCCACATGATGGGATTGGTGCCCTTACAAAAACAGTAGAATATGTTCTCTCCCCCTCTCCCCAGCCAACTGAACACACAATGAGAAGACGGCCATCTGTGAACCATGAAGATAGTTTTCACCAGACACCAGAGCTGCTGGGCTGCTGGCACCTTGATCTTGTACTTTCAGCCTCTGGAACTGTGAGAAATAAATGTTTGTGAAGCTGCCCAGTTTATGGTAATTTGTTATAGCAGCCTGAGCAGTCTAAGGTAGTATTCTTACAAGAAATGTGGAGGAAAGTATGGCTTGTGCTATTATTTTCCTGAAATAGTTAAACACTTTTTCACATAATGAGGAACGTATATTTAAAGAACTTTGATTACCCATCCACCTTTACAAAAATATACAGGAATTCTTTATGAGGCTATAACTAACAATGTGCTTGCGGGGGTGCATTCAAAGTAAAAAAAAAATTAACAAGAGAAAAGGGCATAAACATTCCTCTCAATATAAAAATTAGTAATATTTGGTTACCTATATTAAATTTGGCCATAGAAAAAGAACACTGTTAACATCTTCACTCAAATCAAGGCTTGCTTGTTTAATTTATATTTATGCAAGGCAAGAGATAGCTTTCAGAGGGGATGCAGCTACCTGAGACAACTTCCATGAAGGCTGTAGCCTTAGACTGACATATAGAAGAGTCCTCTGAAACAACTTGAGCCCAAATTTCCAACCTAGTAGCCTTTGCTTTCTTTGGCCAAAATTTTGCGCACTGCCTGGGATCACAGATTTGGAGCCAAGAAGTGGCTCTTGGAAGGTTAGTTATATGGCTCCAGGCAACCTGGGACAATGAGAGCCCAAGTTTTCATAAGGAGACACGGAATAGATGGCCTAGCGGACTGTAACCCACTCATAACAACAGGGGCTCACTAATATCCCCAGAGACAAGATTGTGAGGCTAAGCTAGGCTACTCAAAGGGTTGTGGCTGATGACTGCTGAGTTTTCTACCATGAGCCTTCCCCCAATAATAACCGTAGCCCCTGCATAAGTGTGGTTGACGGTATCTGTGACAAACATTTTTCAAAGCATGATGAATTAGAATTAGTTTCCCCTCACTCCCCTTCTGTAACTATATTTTATGCTTACTCTTCCCCCAAGATTCTTGAAGACCCTAAAGTGGCTGCCACTGGAAGAAAATAAAGAGGTGGTATGGAGGCAGATTCAGATAAAGGTTCCTTGTAAAAGACCTCAGGTCCTTGTCACTCCCTGGGTGGTAAATGCCATTCCATACAGCCAACAGAGAGCTGTCCTCTGACATATGTGAAACTTTGATTAGTGATAATAGCTCCATTTATTGGGTGCATCTGTATGCCAGATTCCATTATAATTGGGCAGTAACTCATTTAATACTCCAAATCCTTTGGAATGAGCATTTTTATTGTCCCTATATGAGGAAGCTGAGGTGGAAAGGGTAGCTTATCCAGTCACACTTCTTATAATAAAGGTTGAACCGTGATTTAAACCCACAGAGACTACCCCGAGAGCTGTATGATAACACACCCAGCACCACTTCTCCTACATGTGTATTAGGACAAACCTGCTTCATGCTTCCTTGTGACCTATGCAAGTCACTTACTCCTCTAGTATCTTCACTTCTTCACTATTAAAAGAAGTGGGCATGACATAAGAGAGAACAGGGCATTGTGGAAAGGGCATAGCTATTATTCAGGAGAATTGCCATTCAACAGTTGGGTGGCCTAGAAAATTTACTTAGTCTCTCTGAGCTCTATCTCAGTGAATCTACACAGACACTGCACTAGGTCTTACTACAAAAATAGTAAGGCTCAGAGACGGGAGGGAGGTCAGGCAAGATGAGGAACCCACAGTTGTCTCTATAATTTAAACTTAGCTCTAAAACACTAAACCATTTTGTCTCTTCTAATATTTTTCTGTGACTCCATTAAATCTCTTTTGCAGAGTTGGTAGAAGGATCAAATAAGGTAACACTACTGAAAAAGCTTTGTAAACTTAAAACCCCCATGCAAGGGGGAAGTATTGCTTTGGTAGAAAAGTGCATTCTAGCTCTCCAGTGTGTGATGAATTTGCACATGTCTCAGGTGAGGGCTAGCAGTACTCAGCTCTACATAGGAGAAGTAAAGGAAACAGTCTGCTGATGTTCCACTCCAAGTTCTGGGGACCTTCTAAAGACAAAGAATACAAAATTATCAATACCAACTTGCTAGGGCTCTTCCTCAGTCCATAGAGGAGGTTTATTATGGGTTTCCCATTTAGAAGCTGTTTAGCAGGGCCATCCCCCTTCACCTCTCTGATACTCAAGTGTCTAGTTGGGAAATGCTAATCCTACGTACGATGAGGAATGAGTTTCCTCAAAGCTAAATATTTGACCTCACTTGGAGTCATGGTGAGATGGTCTATATCATTTAAAATGAAAATATTAAGTAATTGACAGTGGGAAATAGATGAATAAAATAGTAAATGTTGGTCTAAGGGGATATAAGCATATGAAAACAAATACATACTAATATTAAAGATGGCTGAGAACAGACACCTTTAAGGGAGTATGTCAAGCATAACAGAAATCTAAGCAAAAACTACCAATTAATGGAGCATGTGGGGAAAGTGCAGCAGTTAACTTAAGAACATCCATGCAGCTCAAAGAGAAAGCTTCCTGTTACTGTTTGAAATGACTCATGCCAAGAGCCACAAATGGAAGGGGACAAGACACCCACTTCCAGAGGAGTCACTGAGAGCATTGTGCAAAGAAAATAGGGGGCCCCCAATGATGAAGAATTTTATGTAGGATTTTGAGAAAATAAATCAGATTTTTGGAACCAGTATCACCTTAAGTCTTATGCTTATTCCAGCTACGTTTCCATTCCTCAAAACTTTCTTGTGTAGAAATCTTTAGACCCTAAGGTAGGTTCTGTTGAACGCCTAAAGTGATGGCAAGCCTTTCTTAATGCTGTCTAGGTTTCTGGTAAAAAAAATAAAATCACTCTGAGCTGAGTCTAGTAATGAATGTAGGTGAGCAAGCTCAGTAATAACATTTCAGGGGGCGGGAAGAGAAATAGCAAGTAATAAGACAAATTTTCTTTCTTTTTTCTTTTATTGTTCAAATACATTTGTCTCTATTTTCCCACCACCACTTTCTTCTGCCCCACCCAACCCCACCTTCCAACTTCACTGGCTTTTTCCATGGGTCTTTTATACATGTTCTTTGACTTGATCTTTCCCCTTCTTTTCCCCATTACTGCCCTCTCTCCTCTCCTTTGTTACTGTTGGTTTGTTTTTTCTTTCAGTGTTGCTGGTTATATTTTTCTTGCTTGTTTGCTTTATTGATTAGGTGCCACTTATAAGGGAGAACATATGGCATTTGTTTTTCACCCCCTGACTTATTTCACTTAGCATAATGCTCTCCACTTATATCCACACTGTCATGAACTTTCTTTCTTTTTCTTTTTCTTTCTTTTTCTTTCTTTCTTTCTCTTTCTTTCTTTCTGCTGTGTAGTATTACATTGTGTAAATGTACCATGGTTTTTTGATCCACTCATTTACTGGTGGGTACTTAGGTTGCTTCCAGCCCTTGGCTACTGTAAATTGTGCTGCTATGGACATCTGGATGCATAGGATCTTTTGAATTGGAGTTTCAGGATTCTTACGGTATTTTCCCAGCAGTGGAATTGCTGGGTCAAAAGGCAATCCCGTTTTTTAGCTTCTTGAGGAAATTCCAAACTGTTTTCCACAGTGGCTGTGCCATTCTGCATTCCAAAGAGCAGTGTTCCCTTTTCTCCACAACCTCACCAGCACTTCTTGTTTGTTGTGTTTATGATGGCCATTCTGACTGGTGTGAAGTGGTATCCCATTGTGGTTTTAATTTGCATTTCTCTGATGGCTAGTGATGCTGAGCTTCCTTTCATATGTTTCTGAACCCTGTGTATGTCCTCCTTGGAGAAGTGTCTATACAGGTCCTTTGCCCATTTTGTAATTGAATTGTTTGTCTACGTGGTATGGAGTCATGTGAGTTCTATATATATTTTGCAGATCAAACCCTTGTGTGAGGTACCATTGGCAAATATATTTTCCCATACAGTTGGTTTCCTTTTCATTTTGCAGATGTTTTTGTTAGTCATACAGAAGCTTTTTAATTTAATGAAGTCCCATTTGTTTATTCTTTCCTTTATACCCCTTGTTCTAGGAGACATATCAGTGAAAATATTGCTGCATGGAATATCTGAGATTTCCTGTCTGTGTTCTCTCTAGGACTTTTATAGTGTCACAAATATATTTAAGTCTTTCATCCATCTCAAGTTTATTTCTGTGTATGGTGTAAGTTGGTGGTTGAATTTCATTTTTTGCATGTAGCTGTCCAGACCTCCCAATACCATTTGTTGAAGAGGCTATTTTTACTCTATTTTTTGTTCCTACATCCTTTGTTGAATATTAATTGACCATAGAGACATGGGTTTATTTCTGGGCTCTCTATTCTGTTCCATAAATCTATGTGTCTATTCTTATGCCAGTACCAGACTGGTTTGATTACAGTGGCCTTGCAATATAATTTGATGTCATATATTGTGATCCCTTCTACTTTGTTCTTCTTTCTCAGAATTGCTGAAGCTATTTGGACACATTTATGGTTCCATATAAATTTTTGAAATGTTTGTTCTATATCTGAAATACTTCATTGGTATTTTAATAAGGATTGCATTGAATCTATAAATTGCTTTGGACATTACTATGGACATTTTGATGATGTTAATTCTTCCAATCCATAAACACGGTATATGTTTCCACTTATTTGTTGTCTTCCTTAATTTATTTTTTCAGCCTTGGGTAGTTTTCTGAGTACAAGTCTTTCACCTCCTTGGTTAAGTTTATTCCTAAGTACTTTATCTTTCTTGTTGCCATAACAAATGGGATATTTTTCCTGATTTCTGATTCTAATATTTCATTGTTGCTGTACAAAATAGCCTTCAATTTCTGAATATTGACTTTGTGTCCTGCTGTTTTGCCAAATTCACTTAATAGGTTGAGTAGTTTTTTGGTGGAGACTATAGGGTTTTCTATGTACACTATCATGTCAACTGCATGCTGACATGACAGTTTTACTTCCTCCTTTCCAGTTTGTATGCCTTTTATTTCTTTTTCTTCTCTAATCACTGTGGCTAGGACTTCCAATAATATGTTGAATGGAAGTGGTAAAAGCAGATACCCTTCTCTTGTTCCTAATCTTAGTGGGAAAGCTTTTAGTTTTTGCATTGAGTAGGATACTAGTTGTAGGTTTCTCATATAAGACCTTCATTATATTGACGTATGCCCCCTTTATTCCTACTTTGCTGGGTGTTTTTATCATAAATGGATACTGTTCCTTATCAAATACTTTTTTTGCATCTACTGATATGATCATGTGATTTTTGTCTTTCCTTTTATTTACGTAATGTATTACATTTATTGATTTGTGAATATTGAACAGTCCTTGCATCCCTGTGATGAATTCCACTTGGTCATGGTGGATGATCTTTTTAATGCATTGCTGAATGCAGTTTGCCAATATTTTGTTGAGGATTTTAGTGTCTATGTTCATCAGTGTTATTGGCCTGTAGTTTTCTTTCTTTGTTGTATCTTTATCTGGTTTTGGGATTAGGATGATACTGGTCTTATAAAAAGAGTTTCAGAGCCTTCCCTCCTCTTGGATTTTTTGGAATAGTCTGAGAAGGAAAAGGGTTAGCTCCTCCTTAAATGTTTTGCAAAATTTGCCTGTGAAACCATCCAGTCCAGGGCTTTTGTGTGCTGGAAGTTATTTGATTGCTGCTTCAAGTTCCCCAGCTGTTATCAAACTGTTCAGGCTTTCTGCTTCTTCTTCATTCAGTGTTGGGAGGTTATATTTTTCTAGAAATTTGTCCATTTCACCCAGGTTTTCAAATTTCTTGGCATATACTTGTTCATAGTAATTTCTTACAAGTCTTTGTATTTCTTTGGTTTTGGTCATAATTTCTCTTCTTTCATTTCTGATTTTATTTACTTGGCTCCTCTCCCTTTCTTTCTTCCTTCCTTCCTTCCTTCCTTTCTTTCTTTCTTTCTTTCTTTCTTTCTTTCTTTCTTTCTTTCTTTCTTTCCTTTCTTTCTTTCTTTCTTTCTTTCTTTCTTTCTTTCTTTCTTTCTTTCTTTCTTTCTTCTTAGAGTCTGCTTAAAGGTTTGCCAATTTTGTTTATCTTTTCAAAGAGCACACTCCTGGATTTTTTGACCCTTTGAATTGTTCTTTTAGTCTCTATGTCATTCAGTTTTGTTCTGATCTTAATTATTTCTTCCCTTCTCCTTGCTCTGAGCTTTTTTGTTGTTGTTTTTCCAGTTATTGAAGAGGTAGCGTTGGGTCATTTATTTGCAATGTTTCTATCTTTTACAGGTAGGCCTGTATTGCTATGAATTTTCCTCTCAGGACTGCTTTTGCTGTGTCCCATAGGTATTGGACTGTTTGTGTGTTCATTTTCATTTGTTTCCAGAAACTTTTTAATTTCTTCTTTGATCTCATTATTGACCCATTCATTTTTTATTGCATGCGATTCCATCTCCATGAGTTTGAATGTTTTTGAGTTTTTTCCTTGAGGTTGGTTTCCAGTTTCAAGCCATAGTGGTCTGAGATAATGTTTGTTATGATTTCAATTTTCTTGAAAATGTTGAGGCTTGTTTTGTATCCTACCATGTGTTTTATCTTTGAAAATGTTCCATGTAAATTTGAAAAGAATGTGTATTTTGCTTCTTTGGAATAAAAGGATCTATATATATCAGTTAAGTCCATTTGATCTAATGCATCGTTCAGTTCCACACTATCCTTGTTGATATTTGGAAGATCTATCAGTTGTTGACAGTGGGGTGTTAAAATCTCCTACTATCAGTGTGTTGCTGTCTATATCTTTCTTGAAGACCTCCAAGATTTTCCTTATATACTTGGATGCTCCTATGTTGATGCATATAGGTTTACAATGTTATGTCTTCTTGATGGATTTTTCTGTTGAGTATGATGAAGTGTCATTCTGGGTCTCTTTTTATGGCCATTGTTTTGAAATCTATGTTGTCTGATATGTGTATTGCTACCCCAGCTTTTTTTTTCCCTGTCCATTTGCTTGGAATATAATTTTCCAACCCATTACTTTCAGTCTGTGTAGGTCCTTTGTTCTGAGGTGGGTCTCTTGTAGGCACCATATGTGCTGGTCATGTTTTCTTATCCATTTAGCCACCTATATCTCTTGATTGGAGCATTTAATCCACTTGCATTAAAAATTATTATTGATAGGTACTTATTCAATTTTTTCTTTTGTGCATCTGTTCCTCTTGTTCTCACACTTTTTTTTCATCTTCTTAAAGCAGTCCCTTTAGCATATATTGCAGTGCTGATTTGGTGCAGGTGTATTATTTTAGCCCTCTCTCATCTGGGAAACTCCTTATTTTGCCTTCCATTTTAATTGAGAGCCTTTCTGGGTAGGGTGGTCTTGGTTGTAGGCCTTTGCTTTTCATTACTTGGAATACTTCTGGCCATTCCCTTCTGGCCTGCAGTGTTTCTGTTGAGAAGTCAGCTGCTAGCCATATTGGGGCTCCCTTTTATGTTACTACATGTTTCTTCCTTGCTGCCTTTAAAATTCTCTGTCTTTGATATTGGCCATTTTAATTATGATGTGTCTTGGAGTGGGCCTCATTGGGTTCCTCTTGAATGGGAGGACACTCTTTGCTTCCTGGACTTGTGAGACTTTTTCTCTCCTCCAATTAGAGAAGTTTTCCATCATGACTTTTTTAAACAGGTTCTCTGTCCTTTGGTCCTCTTCTTTTCCTTCTGGTATCCCTGTTATATGAATATTATAACATTTCAGGTTGTCCTGCTTTTCCCTCAACACCTCTTTATTCTTTTTGAGTCTTTTTTCATTTTCTTGCTTTTTCTGGGAGCTTTTTTCTACCTTGTCCTCTGTAGAGGATCTTGACTCGATCCTCTGATTCATCTAGCCTTCTTTTGATTCCTTCTACTATGTTTTTCAATTCAGAAGTTCTATTCTTTATTTCCTCTTCCTGTTATTGATAGTTTCTATGTCCTTCGTCATGCTGATATAGTTAGCAGTAAGGTCCTTATAGTTTCACTGTAGTCTTTGGTAATTCTCTCTGAGCTCACTGAGCTCATTGAGCTTCCTTAGAACTGTTGTTTTGAAACCAATACCTAATAGTTTACTTGCCTCTATTTTATTTAGTTCTCTTTCTGTGGATTCCTCCTTTCCCTTTGACTGGGGGTGTTTCTTTGTCTCCACATTATTTGTGAGGCTCTTCTCTTTTGCTTCTGCTTCTTAAATTGATCTGTCTTGATTTCCTGACTTCGTGGTGTGAACTTCTATGGTAGGAGTTCTGTGGGATTCAGTCGTGTAGTCTCCTTGATCTCCTGATATTTCTGCCTCTGGATGCCTTTTATGCCATTTATTTTCTCTCTCTGGATGTAGTTAGGTCTTGATTGTTGTTTGGTCATTGTTTGGTGGGTCCTACCCTCAGCTGCTTGACTGAGGGTTACTGTGCCCACCACATCTTGTGTGTTTCTGTGCAGGTACTGCCAGAACAAAACCACAAAGCCCAGGAAACAAACTCACATCTGCAAAAATAACTCCGTCCTGCAATCCCACTATCAACAGCAAATGAACCAGTATTAATAAGGCTATAAAGAGATTAAGACTACTATAAAAAGGAGAGATATAAATTATTAGTATAAAATCTAATTACTTACTATGCATAAACTTGATGGATCCAAAATGAACATTAAAAAGCCATGCAGTAAAGAAAATATTGCTAATCATAGAGAAGACCGCAGTGGATTTCATCTCAGTAGCCTGTAGTACTTCTGTTTTTTCTTTCTAGATATGCTTCTGATGATGTCATTGACCATCTCTGATATTAGGCAGTCTGTTTGAGACTTCCAGGAATCTAATCTCTGTGACTGTCTTGTTCAGTTGTTAATCTAGTCACTCTGCACTCAGCAGTCAGTCATAGACACCACACTGCAGGGCAGAGTCCCTCCTGGGCACAGGGCTACTGTTTCCTCTCAGGGTGATGCCACTCAGGGGAATGGTCTGCCTGAGCAAGATGGCTGCCACCATATGGGAGATGAGTCAGCACTGGGATCCTGCTGGCTACTCTCTCAGTTCTCTCCCCAAAGCCTCCATCCCCAGTCTTGCTTCACATGTCTCTAGCCTACTCTGCTCCCGCCTATGCCATAATGAAAGCAAGTGGCTGCAAAGAAAACTCTATGTGTTGGCTCTTTAAACATCTCTTTGCATCTCCTGACACCCATCCCTGGCAGAGAGCAACCCGGCCACTTTTGCAGCTGGCTGTTATCTGTGTACTTTTGAGGCTCTGGTGCTGTAGGCTGGGTGTCTCTGCTTATAATTTAGATCCAACTCTTCTCAGGGATATCCAACTGGCCATTTAAATATCCCTCTGGCATTGCCACTCCTGGGCTCCTATACAGCCTTCTTGAGTCTCCACTGTATTCCTTACCAGTCAGGTTGTGCTAAAGCTGATTCTTCTGTCTGTCTGAGGTTATAAGTCTTTTCTCTCATTCTTATTCAGTTGTTTGTTCCTGGTAATTTCTCCACAATTTAGTTGTAATTCCTTATTGACATTGGAGGAGGTCAGTGTGTCTTCTATTCACTTCTGCACCATCTTGAAACCTCTCAAGATCAATTTTCTTTTGTGGTTAATATCCTAGCTCTAATAATATTTCCATAAAAGGAACAGAAGCAAACTCTTAGAATACATTCACTTAGCTCCTCAATTGGATGAAGAATGCCTGGCATGTTTCTTTAAAAAGTGAAATAACAGTGTGACATTTTTTGAGTTACAAAGCTATTCTAATACTTGATGTCCTCATATATGATGTGGGGTTAATAGTACTACCTACTCACAAGGTTGTGATAACCATTTAATGTCAGAATGTATGTAAAGCACTTAGCAGGGTGATGGGAATGTATTAAGTGCTTAATAAATGTTAGCAACTATGTTTGTGGTGTTCAGCACCTACCATTTTCAAATAACCCTACTGAGATCATCTAAAACTTACTGTATTTAATCCTAAAAGTTTGGAATTTTAACCCGCATTTTTTAAACTGAAAAACCTAAGTTTCACTAAAACTTATCAGGAGCGAGTAAGTGGCGAGCAGCAGGATTCCAGTGCAGGTGATTGTGGCTCCGTGTCCAGCACTTTTCTATTTACCACAAAGCCTCATGTGCTTTTGAGTTCACACAGTATTGATTCTCTGCAGGTGTGGACAGGCTCAATGTTGCTCTCTTGCTTAACAGATGAGGAACTTGACTAGGTTTCCCTCACTCAGTAAATTTGGGAAACCTAAACTTAAACTCACATTTACTAGAATGGTCCTAGTGTATGGATGCTTCTGGTGTATGGCCTATTGGGCAAATGGTCTTTTACTCTATTTTCTTTTTGAGATAGAGGTATCATTTGATAAAAATGACCCTCATAACTACCCTTGAATCCCTGGTGAATGGTGTGCTTATTGGATTAACAATGCCTCAGCCCTCTGAGCACTCTTATGCTTCTCAGAGGGACCAGTGGTGAGCTCTCTGTGCTTCTGCTGTGGGATTGTGCCATGGGAGTTTTCCATTCAGTGCCGAGCTCCATCTACTGTGTGCTCATGTTATGCTTCTGACTGCCTCTACCTCCCTGGTTACTTGGAAGATGCTAGGCTTCTGACTTGTTATCAGTCATTTCTGTAGTTAAGACAAATGTGGATTGCTTTTTAAAAAATTGGTTAATGTTTAAAATAACTAGGCTTAGATATTTAGGTTAAAGGAAGAGGTCTGTTTGGTTAATCAGTGCTTGGGGTGAGTGCATTCATTTGTAAGCACATATCTACATTAGTTTTAGTAAAAACACATTTGTTTGTACAAATATGGGACAGAGTAGGAAAATGTTTACAGCATCCCTGTTTGACAACTCAAAAAGGACTCACCCTGCAGACAAACAGATGAAACAACCTCCCCTCCTCTCTCCCAGAGGATCAGCAGGGAAAAGCAGCCTTGGCTGCTCATGGCTGATGTCTAAACAGTGAATTCTTCTCTCAGGAAGAGCTCTGGCAGCCTTCTGGTTCACCTCTCCATCCAAAATTGGTGTGGGGGAGTTGGGAAGGGTATCTTCTCCAGCATCCCTGACAGGTGTTTCTCCACCCCTTCCCGAAAACTTCAAAGACAAGATCCCTTCCTCTTCAGGGAATGATCATTGCTTTTCTAAACAACTCTGTTAGAATGCTTTTATTATATTGATGCAAGGCCTGGATACTTATAACCTCTTCCTATCTGTTCTAATTCTGTCCTCTGGAGCCAAACAAAATAAAGCTTTTTTCCCTTCTCCAAACAATAGTGCTCAAATGCTTGAAGGAAATGCTATCATCTACCCTTTGATTTTTGCCTGCAGTAAACATCTAGTTCTTTAAGCATTCCTTTTAAGATCTGGTTTCTAGTTTTTTCACTATCCCAGGTATCTACCCTCCCCTTGAGTTTAGGCTGGTCCAGAGCCAAGGACACTCCCTCACTTTACAACCTCCTTCATCCTCTGACAGTTTTTTATTTCCTCTGATATAATTTAAGTACCCAGACACCAATTAAAGTAAGAAAGTAATTGTTTTTGAACATAGTAGTATTATTTTAAGGTTATGAATATGTATATGATTTTATAGTTATGCTCAATCAGGAGTTGGGGTAGAGATGTGTATTTTGAAATTTTATATGATTTTGTTGCTATTACTTTTCCTTCTCCTGCACAGGTAGTGTAGAGGGCCCCAAATGGCCTTTCCTTGGAGGAAAGAGGCTTTCAATGAGGGGAGGGAGCAAGCCAGAGCAGTGGAGGAGGGAATAAATTCATAAGGCTTCCAGGTGACTTTGATACTCACATGACCCTTTTCAGAACTGAGAACACCTGCCCCAAAGACTGTCCTGACCTTTGAGAAAAGCCACATGATTTGTCTCCCACCCTGGTTTCACAGAAGAATTCCTACTCACCAGCCCAAATGAAGCCACTTATATCTGCTCTTCCATTTCCTCAGAATCTTTAGGCAAAAAAATTTTCTATGGGTTTTGAAGCTGATTCTGGACTCTTATGTTCACACACAAACTACTTGTTAAGAATATGGCATCCTATGGGGACAGCAAGCACCTGAATGAATCATTCAATGTGGCCTGGGTGTGTTTCCTCCCAAGACCTCTGCAGGTCTCTCCCTGGATGTTTTAGGGAGGCCCAAATGACGTACAAACCCAAGAGCAGAAGGGATTACAATCAGAGATTATTTTGAAGTTTAATGTCTTGGAACATTTTTCTTTCAAATTTGTTATTTTAAGCACACAGTAATTTAATGACCCTTTTTGTTAGTTCAGTTTGTGGTTGAGGTCCAAGTGCTGAGGAATGCATGTTTAATTTTTTCATTCTATAGCTTGTATTTCATTGTTGACTAAATAGATGCACATTTTAGAATTCCCACAGAATCACTGAAACACTGATGTTTATATAAATGCTTGCATGTTTGAGTTAATTTAATGAAAGGAAATAATCAAAGCTGGTTCTAAAGGAATTTTGTTAAGTCCTTAATTCTCCATCAGTATCAACTTCCTCCCTCATCTATGTCCTGATAGGATTTTAGGTATACAAATATCACTGCCACTTATTTAAGGATACTGGGTCTCTCCCAATGACTCATCTTTGAGACAATGAGGACCATGTTATATGCATCTGGAACAAGTGCCTAGCTCCGTTAATGTTCACTTGATGAACTGAAGCTGAACTTTGGCTGAGTTTAGACATTTCCATCCTCTCTGAAGAAGCAGTGACAAGAACTAGGTGGATAGGGGCCAGGGGAGCGCTTTATGGACAGATCTGTGAAGATCAAAAGTCTCCGTCTTCCCCAGGAAGTGAGGAGAAATGGATCACCTTTTCAGTTTTATCACAGTCCTGATGGAGACAAGGTTATGGTTCCAGTTGGATAAATGTCTCTTAACACCAGAAAGGTGGAGTATTGTAGGTCATGTAGGAAAGAATTGTCTAAAAATATGTCTTTTGTTGTCGGTGCTCGGTGGACTGTGTTTCTAGAGAACTTCTTACTAATTTCTGGATCAACCATGTCAGGTGCCCGATGAAAGTGCACTAGATTTCAATGAACAAAAGAGTGAAAGGCTACATCTCAGGGTGAGATGGAAACACACAAGAATAGTTCTGGGGGGCTTCTCAGCCACACGAATAAGAACACTATTTAAGAACAAGCATATGATTTCCCATCAAACACACAGAATTCCTAGAACCCATTGTTTCTGTTCCCGGTATTGGATACGAATAGGCAAAAATGGCAATATTACCCAAACAGATGCAGAACATAAACAGAAAATGAAACATTACAGAGAAAGCAATGAATGAGCTTAAACAATGTTTTCCAAATCAGAATTACAATCACATGAAAAAATCATTTTTAAAAGAATCAGTGAATTCAATGTCTTGGGAGTTTTCTGTGAATTCTACGACAATTGGAGGACAAATGTTTTCTTTGGCAGAATTTTAATGTGGGAATAGGTGGGAGAAGAGGGTCACTCCCAGGCCCACCAGCTGGCAATGGAGCTCAAGCCATTTTAATGGTATCGAATAGAGTGCTGTCAGGATTTCCAAGAGATTTTAATGGTCATGTGGTCAGAGTTCTCTAAGTAAATAGCTTCCATTTCCACTCTAGCTGCCAGCTGGCCAAGTAGGGGACCACCTAAGTTGTATATCCCCAAAGGAAATAGGAAGGCAGGTTCTCTTCTCTCACAATTCTACCAACTACTGCCTCTCATTGCCTGCTTAGAATTCTACCATTAGAATGCAGTGCTTTTAACTCAAAATTTGTTCCCAGTTAAAATTTAAATAATACCAATAAGTATAGCATATTTAACATTTTTCCTACTTCTTTCAAACCTATTTTTATTTATTAATGGGCTTTAGAATGTGTTTTAAAAATATGTATTAATTGGGGGAAGGGGAAGAGAGCAGAAAAACTCTAGTCCACGAGCCCCTATGAGTGGTGGATCCATTGTATTAGTGGTCAGTCAGTTTGTCAATCTGTTTGCTACTTTCTTTGTGTCTTTGCAACTTCTCCCATCAAAAGTGGAATCTATTTGTCAGCCCCTGGACTCTAAGCTTGGCCTTGTGACTTTTCTTGGCCAGTGGGACAGATGAAATGTTTGAAAGGCACTGGGTGATTGGGCTTGATTGCTCTTGTATCTTTGCAATTGTCATGAGAACATGCCAGCACCAGGCTGCTGAAGATGGAAATACACATGGATCAAAGCTGTGTAGTACCAACTGGTACACACAGGCTACCCCAGGGCAGCCAAAAGCTTAGCTAAGCCCCATGAATGTGAGGGAACCACTCACATCCATGGAATGGTTCATGCTCAGGAGCTGAATGAATATATACTGTTATGAGGTGCCAATACTTTGGGCTTGCTCGTTGTGTGGTATTATTGTGGGCCAATACACTGGAGGAAAAAAATCCCATGTTGGAGATGTGGAGCTGGCTTCCACATTTGGGCTTCCAGAAGACAGCAGAATATACAAACATGATCAGAATGCTACAGTTAGTCTACTGTTCACAGCCATGGGAGACAGGCATATTCTCCCATAAATATGGATACGTGGTATCTGTGTCTTGGTTGGAAGTGGTGGGACAGAGTGAAGAGGGAAGGACCAAGATTCATTTCATGGTCATTATGCAAGAGTGACTCCATTATAGGTTACATAAAGCTCATCCAATCCACAATATGGTCATGTGAGTTGGGAATCATTTTCTCCATTCTACAGAAAAGAAAACTAAGACCTAAAAAGATTAAGTGACTTAACCATATACATCAGGGGCTGGCAAGCCTTTTCTATTAAGCAGCAGATAGTAAATGTGCTAGGTTTTGCAAGCCTATGGAGGTCTCTGTCACAGCAACTCAACATATTGCTGTTGTAATATGAAAGTAGCTGTAGATAAGGCCTACATGAATGATCATGCACCAACAAACTTGCATTTATGAGTGTGAAATTGACATTTATATAACTTTCACATGTCTCAAATAATATTCCTTTGATTTCTTTTTTTTAAATTTTATTTTAATTTATTTTTTCAAATACACTTGTCTCTGCCTCCCCCCCACCACTTTCCCTTGCCCCCTCCCTCCTTCCTTCCCTCAGCTCTTCCCCTTTGGTTTTGTCCATGAGTCCTTGCTATATGTTCCTTGACTTTCCCCTTCCCTTCCTTTTCCCCGCCCCTCTCCCTCCTTCCCTCCTGCCATTCTTAGCTCATAGGCTATGCAAAACTAGGTAGCAAGCCAGAGTTTGCTGACCCCTGATGTCAATGGCAGCACATAGATTCAAACCTATAAAATTTTGCAACTGACTGGAAGGAAAAAAAAAAACCAAACTACCTAGAACTGTATAGAATTTTAATGTTTCTTTTGTTCTGTTACCTTCATTACTGCCCTTTGTCTCTTGTATAAAAAGAGATAAACATCAAGAAAATGTCCAACTCACTCTTGGAATGGTATTAGACACCGCATGAAAAACTACTGACACTTTAATTGTAGTTCTTTTGGAATCAACTAGATTGACTCATGCATGTCATGACTCATGTGTGCATGCATGTGTGTGTACAATTGTGAGTGTGTGTTTATGTGTGTGTGCATGTGTGGATAGGTGTTGAAGATAGATTTTAGTGAAGTAATGGCACATCACAGAAGACAATATAAATATGAGGTAGGTACAGTAGGTACTATAATTACCTCTATGTTACAGATAAGGATACTGAGGCTTAGAGATGATAAGTAACTTATAAAACTTCTCTGTAAGGGGAGTCATAATTCAAATGCTGCTTTGTCTGGCTCCGAAAACAGTGCCCTAACCATCCACTGTGCTCTTCACTCTCCTGGGAAAAGACAGTCTCCTCTGGCCTTGGCTGTTCCCAGAAGCCCTCGCCTGCCACCACCTCCCCCTGAATCACACTCTGCCTTAACCTCTCCCACCAGAACAAAACAGAAAAATAAATAGTCATGACAAGATAAAAGGGGCCAGCATGGACTGTTTAAAATCATGAGTGAAAAGCAAACTATTAAAAGACAGTTCTCCCTGCAGGCTTTTGTACTATGTTTATGAAGTTCTGATGCTTGGTGGGGTCTAATGTCATTCCATAATAATTTGATTACCATGAGAGAAGCTGATCCAGTGCAATTGTTTCACATGCTGTCATGCCCCGTAGCAGGGTTTCACCCATGAGACAAGCCAGGTGTCCTTTCTGACCATAGATGACACGTCCACAACTCTATCAGAACAAAAGCACTGGCTTCTCCTACCTGGTTTGTCCAAAGGGTTCCCCACCCAATAAAAGTCCACATCTCCTCCAGGCCATTTCCACCCTGCCCATTTCTGTGCCACCAAGGTCAGAATGGGCAGACATGGGTATGACAATCCTCCACTTGGCCCTTTACTTCCCATAAACAAAGCATAAAACACACATCGAATTGTTCATTGTCTAGCTTCCTCTCTCCCATGTATGATAGAGTTAAATTGGAAACTGCATGTGCTATACAGTAGGATTCAGGAACCCTACTTTCTATTTCCTTGAGCATCCATTTGTCAGACTTGAGTTTGTACAAGATATTTTGATTCCTGAGATTTGGTTTCCTTCCCTGTAGAAGATGTGGGTGTAATCGTATTTGTGAAAGCATTTTAAAAACTCTAAAAGTCCATGTGTATGTAAGCAAAAATTATATTAAATCTACAAACTGTCCATAGTTCAAATTGCAACAGTACTCACCAGTCAGGGAGGCTATTAACACACTGATTGTGATCAAAGTGAACTAACTCATGAAGCCCACTGGGCTGGCCCTCCTGTCCAGGGCATGGCAGTGCACCAGCCTGGCAACACCCCTGCTGCAGTTGCTCTGCCACTTCCATGGCTTCCCTTCTCCAAAAGCTTTCAATGCTGATGCATGCAATTTTTCCAAAACTGCAGCCACCACCTCTTTACAGCCAGATTCTACAGCATTACTAATTCTACCTAAGCTGCTGAAAACAAAAAGCAGAAGGAGTTATAAAATATTATATGCAATTGACACATGAGATTTAAGAAGTCCTGCATTCTTGCTCTTTGATGTTCAAGAATGTTTGATTCGTCATAAAACAGATATGATTTTATCTCAACAAATGAAGTAATAATGAAATGTATATTTACCTTTTCTCTTGGGTCCTCCTTTTCCTTAGGTTCTGGCAGCCACATTGTTTACCTATGCAGTTTACTTACACTACACACCATATGCAATGCAGTGCTAGCCATACAGGTTCCACAAAACAACTTTGATTTAATGAGTGGGCCTGATGAGATATTCTGAACATGCTGTTCAAGGTGTCAATTTTGGACAGGTTAGATGGGAGCAAATAATGAAATATCTAGTCCTTGGAAATGATCTTACAAGTCATGGAGGGTTATTGAAAGGCTTAATGTAGACTTGTTTGCATCTTACAAACATTACTCAGGCAGTGGAGTCAATGATGGTTTGAGGGGAATAATGAAGTCAGAAAGATCACTTAGAAAGATACTTAAGTAATTCAGCAGAAGAATTATGACTATTTAAACCAAAATAGTGGGGCCAGAGAAGGGGATGTAGTTTCCATGTCTGCACAGGGAAAAACAATTATGGGACTTGTAAGATCAGTTAGATAAAGAGGGCAAAGAAGAAAGACGAAAGACTCCCAGGTTCTAGACTAGGTAAATGGGGAGAACATAGTGATGTTACCTGTAAGGGGATGAATGAAAAGCTAGATTGTGGAGAAAGAGGATGTGTTCAGTTTTGACATGTTTGGTTTGAAATCCTTTGGAGGCTTCCAAGAAGAGACACCCAGCAAAGACTGGGTAACACATGTCAAAGCCAGAAAAGAGAAACCAGCTTTTGGGTGGTAGCAAATGAAGCCATAATGAATTTCAATATCTGTGATATGGACACAACAAGGGAAGACCTTGAAGTGGGCTGAGGAGCTGAAAGCAAGGAAGGAACAAGTCTCTAGGCAAGGGCAACTGAGAAGCCTGAGGAGGCAAGGGCTTTTCATGAAAGTCAAGAGAAGCCAGAATGCCAAATAAGGGATGTCCAGGGCTGTCAAATATTGCAGGAGATGTTAAAAAATCAGGACCAAACTCAATCTGTTGGAATTTGCCATCTAAATGGTAATGAAAACTTCATGACAGTAAATGACCTCTAAATTCTTGTTCATTCTAAGATTCTATGAGTCTATCATGGGTGATTCATAAGACACATCTTTGAAAGAAATTTAAGCTCAGAGTTCTATGTATTTCCATTTCATAAAAATATATATTTGTATTTAAGATTCCTAATAATCATCTTCTTTTTCTAGCCAAATTATATTCCAGTTTAATATCACAGAGGGTTCATTTCCTTTTTATCTTCTGCCAGATTGAAAGGTGGCTAAAATGGGTGTGGCACATCTGAAACTAGTGTCCATCAGGGTCTAGGAACTAGACTCAGCTCTAACTGACTGCTAATGTTTGTTGAAATCTTGATGTCAGTTTTGATTTTCCATTCAGAGAAATGGCAGTGAATTTAATATCCTCTTTAACTGTGTGGTCCAGTGCACATCCCCTGAAGCCATCCAACAGTTTTCCCACTGCTGGATTAAATGGCCTGATGTTCTGGTATTTGAGGATGGAGAGGCAGAAACTAATAAGCAGTGATTTCATTTGTTTCTACAAGTTACAGAAAATGTGCTATGTCCTTCTTGGGGTCTTGTGTCAAGAGGCTGAGATCCAGCTGTGACAAGTGAAGCAACCCCCATTCAATTGATCAGTGTAATGTGCGGAATGAACAAAGTCCCAAAATGTTTACCTAAAAGCCAAGGAGTCTTAATAGGCCAAAATTAAAATCTACACATTTCCTTCTTTAAAGTACAGCTCACAGTGGCCTCTAATGAATGAGTGGAATTATCTAGAGTGCTGAACTAAACATGTACAGCCAGTAGATGAGGGCGCATTAATAAGCACCATGGAGACTTGAGTCCCATAAACTGGAGTAATGTATAATGGTGATATTTCTATTGAAAATTATTCACTGACCACTAGCATCTCTATTGCTGCCTATTTTTTTCTCAAATAACTTTATCTTGTTTTACAAAGAAAGAAAAATTATCTATTCAAAAATTTTTAAGTGGTTTTATTTATTTCTGACATGAACTAAGAAGACATGCCTATATTTTTACCTCACACACACTCACAGACATGCTCACAGGCTGCAATTACTGGAAATCCATGAATGATATCTTAAGTCATAAATGTTAGAGGACAAATTTGTAACCAGAATTAAAAATCTCATGACTTTCCTTAAAACTTTTTTTCTAGTCTCTGGAAATGTTTCTTTTAAAAATCAGTCATATAACTTTCATCCTTAAAGCCTGAGAACCCCACCCCCTCCTCCCCCTCAAAAAAGGGTTAGTTCGCCGAGCATAGAGCCTTCCTAAAGTGGGGCTGGATGCACATCCCCTGCTCACCTGACTTCACTGCCCCGAAGCCTGAGCCAGCGAAATCTAAAGTTTAACTGATCATCTGGTTTATTTCATCTATGGTTGACTTTCATTTGTTAGGAGAGAAATAAGTCCTTTTTATCTCTGTCTTTCTTCACTAATTAAATTAAATCAGCCCACAAATATACCATGGAATTAGTGCAGGTGTATAGTTTTATTCCTGAATGACATAGATCTAACTTCCTAATTTCTAATAAAATGTCTTTTCTTAATTATTAAAGTTTACCTTTATATTTATGATAATTTAAAAGAAAAATTCAAATATATATAATAGTAATACATACAGAGCTTAAAGGACTCTAAGACCTATTCAAAAGAAAAGCCTTTGTTGTAAATGATTTGACATGGGTACTAAGTAAAGCCTTGTCAGAATCAGGCTCAGAAAAGTCATAGCAACCTTTGGGATTTTAAAAGTTTAAGAAAAATACAGAAGTGGGTTTTATATTTTGCCTCCATGCAAACATTTTCTGAGGTATTGTGTTTGTTTTTCTTTTTTCCAATCCTCACAGCTGAGATGATGCCCCCCAGCAAGGGCAGAGGGGTTGTGTTTTTAAACTGGAACTGTAAATATTTTTAGGGCACCTGGGGCAGAACATGGAGTAACTCTTAATGACGTGCCCAGGTGCTGCTGGAGGGGTGACTCATCCCTTCCCACGATGACAGGCTTCAGTCCCAGCCCCTCAAATCTCAACAGGACATGACCAACAAAGTCACTATTTCTACTTCAGGGGCCATGCAGGACCTGGGTGCTAACAGAAAGGTGTGTGTGGGGAGCAGAGTATGTGGTATGGAAATGCCCCACACCTGGCATCAGGGCTACACTTACATCTTGCTCTGGGAGGCCTGGAAGGAGCTGACTGAAGCTCCAGGGCTGCATGTCTGGTGGGCCTGAAAGAACCATGATGGGTCAAAAGCAACTTGGACCTGGCTTCAAGGAACACAACAGCACAATGCACAAAGCTGGAGGGGCACAGACCTGGGATGTGAAGGCAAGAAGTGACTAAAATAAACCCATGAGCAGGCTGGGATTCCACATCACAGAATATTCTGTGAGGTTTCTGGAATAGCTTATGCCTCACTTGCCATCAAATTTCTATTAGCCATGGCAAAGGAGGAAAGACGAAAAAATACAGGAAATCCACAGATAATCCCCAAAACTCCAGCTGAGGTAATAGTTTAAATTCCTTCTATGCCAAGTCAAGCCTTTTTTGTTTGTTAAAGCAAGTTGATAATGAGAGGCAGCAAAATAAACCAATGCTATTTAAGCTCCTTCCTGTGCTTGCAGATGAAAAAGGGAAAGGGCTGTGATAATCCTTAACTGGGACAAATCTGCATGAGCCCCACCTGGGAGGACTGACTCCGAGGGAGCAGGGCACTGGCCACAGTGGTAGATATTGGGGAGGAGGACCTGCTGGGAACTACAGTGCTGGGGGTGAGTGTGGAAGGTGCCCCAGCAGAGCCGTGAGGGGCAGCAGGGAGGGATTCTCTGGTTGTCACTGCCAGGGGATGAGTGTGAGATGGGACCTGGCCAGGAGGTTGACTTAGGGCCAGGGGGCTACATACTGTTGAGGCAGGGATCTCTCTCTCTCTCTCTCTGTTTCTCTCTCTTTCTTCCTTAGACACCCACTAGGTTAAAAACCACATGATCAGGCATGACAAAACCAACTTTGAACTAGAAGTGGCCTTTGGCACGTCTCTGCAGTTTCAAAGAGTCTGAAGCCATAAGCCCCAGCACCAATGCACAGAGGCAAAAGTCTTTCTTCACAGTTCCAAATGTGGAGCTCCAAGATACCCTTTCTCAGTGAGCCCTGTGGTGAGGTGACTTCATCTGCCTTTTCTGACCTTCTTAGGTCATTTTGACTGGCGATGCCCCCAATAGAATGGGAGCAACTCCAGGGCTGCAGGTCTGGTCCCTGGCCCAGCTGTGTCACTAAGGTATTCACCTCACGTACGTCACTTTTCTGCTCTACAGCCCTTTTGCCTCATCTGTAAAATGGAAGTAAAATTAGTCCATCTCACTTCAGCTCACCGGTCTGATGCAAGCTAGAACAATTTATCCTTTCTATTTAATGAACTAACTGAGAATACATTTTAGGAACTTTCCTTCCTCCCTTCCTCCTTTCCTTTCTTTCTTCTTTTTGATAGATTTTGTCCAGTTTTCTTTTCTGTTTGGAAGTACCTCTGGAGTACCTCCCAGCATTCCCCTAATGATATTCTCATGCTTTTCAATTCTTTTCCATGTGGTGGTAATTGTATAAATGTGTTCTTTAAAAAAAAAGATATTATTATATCAACATAATGAAACAGTGGACAGGAAAGTCTTTCAGACATTAAGAATATAAGTTGGTAAGTTATTATTTAAAAACTGGAAATTTCTGGGGACACAGGAGGTACAAAGGTCAAATTGAGCCTCAAATTCCAAGTAAATTCAACAAGACTAGTTCCTATACAAATTCCCTCTGGAAAGTAGAAGTCCTGTATAGTCCTGAAAGAACATGGATAACAACCTCAAGTTCTTTTCCTTTTGGTATCTGAAATGCTTTAGCCTAAAAAGAGCCCCACTGGGCCTCTAGCCAGCTGTCAATAATTTTGAGCTCTTAAGTCAGTATTACCTTTATCTTTCTTCTGAAAAGAGAAAAATCCAGCCTGCTAGTACTACTAAGCTCTTTAAGGGTTCCTAGTCTAGCCCTAGCTGGTGTGGCTCAGTGGACTGAGTGCCAGCCTGTGAACCAAAGGATCACTGGTTCAGTTCCCAGTCAGAATACATGCCTGGGTTGCGGCCCAGGTCCCTAGTATGGGGCCTGTGAGAGGCAACGACACATTGATGTTTTTCTCCCTCTCTCCCTCCCTTCCCCTCTATATAAAATAAATAAATAAAATCTTAAAAAAAAAAAAAAAACCAAAACCTCCTAGTCCAAAAAATCAACTCATCCTAGTCCATTTTCCTGCATCTGAGGACAGAAAATGGGCTGGCCCTTTCTCAGTCTTCCAAACCAGCAGTCCCAAACATTTTTGGCACCAGGGACCAGTTTCATGGAAGACAATTTTTCCATGGATGGGGGTGAGGCGGGGATGGTTTCCTGGTAATTAAAGTGCATTACATTCAAGCTCACCTCCTGCTTTGTGACCTGGTTCCTAACAGGCCTGGAGTGGTACAGGCCTGTGGCCGCGAGCCTGAGGACCCCTGTGATGTTCCTCTCCCTCTCATTCCTCCTCTCTTCCCTACTCCCTCAGTCCAGGAACTTGGGCAGGAGGCAAGAGGAAGACAACACAGCCTACCCACCTCCCCAACTTGTTGAAGCAGAAAACTAGTACATCATTGAATTGAGGAAGGGGCTTCTCTCCTCTTAGGCCTCATCTCCTGCATCTCACAAATTCTCCCATTAGCATTAGGGCACCTCCTCCAGTTGGTCTTGAACACATTTCCAGTAGTCCTATATCAGAGCTCCATTCACGCTGCTGTTGGGCTACTTCCTAAGGGAGTAGGCATATGTCCCCAGTAGACACAAAACATCAGAGCTTCCTGAAGGAGCACTGCTGGCTGAGAGTCAGACGAATACAGCACATCAAACAACATCTACCCATAAAAATTGTTGGAAGTAGCACCCGCACCAAGAGACGTGAGGCGGCTATTCACGGAAAACAAACCAGAGTGTGCCTGTTCTCTTCTTTTCTGCCCTTCTCTTCCTTCCCTCTCTCCTCCCAGTCATCCTCTCCTCTATCTTCTCTTTTCTCTGTTAGGACATTAGTTGCAGCATATCCACAGGATTAAAATAAAACTGTTCTTATTATGATTATTCTGTTGTTTTGGAGAAAGGCAGCGATGAGTTTCAGCCTGAGGACTTTGTTAACATGTTACTGTTCTTACATGTTGCACAAACAGCAATTCACAGGGGTAGAACCACCCCAAGTCAAGAGGGAGGCTCTCCTTCCTGTTTTTTTAAATAGATCTTTGCCCTCTTCAAAGTATTTGCCTGGACTTGTCAGTTTAGTGTCCCTTGAAGGACTTATAAAACATAAAACTTCTTCCACATTAGGCAGTTAAAATTCAACCATTTTTTCAATGGATCTGCCTTTGATCCAGCAATCTCACTTCTGGGAATATATCTGAAGGAACCCAAAACACTAATTCAAAAGGACATAAGCACCCCTTTGTTCATTGCAGCATTACTTACAATCATCAAGACATGCAAGCAGCCTAAGTGTCTGTCCATCAATAGATGAGTAGATAAAACAACCAGGGGACATTTACATGATGTAATACTAAATGGCCATAGAAAAGGAAAAAAATTTACCATTTGTGACAGTATGGATGGACCTGGAGAACATTATGCTAAATGAAATAAGCCAGTCAGAGAAAGACAAATACTATATGAGTTCACCCATATGTGGAATCTAATGAACAAACTGAACTAACAAGCAAAACAGAGACAGACTCATAGATGGAGAACAGGATGGCAGCTAGGTTGGGCAGGAGTTTAGAGGGGTAAAGGGATTAAGCATGAAGGAAAAAGAACTCATGGACATGGACAACAGTGTGGTGATTGTGTGGAGAGGGGCATATCAGAGGACTAAATGGTAATGGCAAAATATAATAAAGATTATATAGAAATAAAAAAATACAAGCTGAGATATTCAGGAGTAAAAATATGAATAAAAATAAAATAAAATAAAATTCAACCATTTTCTCCAGTTGCAAAAGAGAGATTCTTTTGTACACCATCTGTTATTTTGTGATGCACAAATTATGAATAATTGCAGATTCTTTTTTGCAAGCCCAGATATAAACAAATGCTCCACATGCCAAAATGGAAGTCATTTTCCCTTCAAAAACTCATTAAGTTCTGCATGACTGGAAGAGACTGGGGAGAAGCCTCCCAGCAGATGCAGGAGAGCGTGATAATGACATGAAGCCAAACAAGACAAGTCTTCACGACTCTTCTGCTTGCTTCATATGAACCCTCGTCTCCTGCTTCACATTCTCTCTGGTGTCTCACCACAGGTGCACATGTGTGCCTATAAAACCCCTGAAGACCAATTATGGAGATTGGTCTCTTTCGTTCTTTCAGCCAGTTAAAATATTGGCAAGTTATGATTCCTCTCCTACAAAACAATAAAATATCACAAATAAAATTATGATTGACTTGTTTATTTCTAAGAAGTTGTTGGGAAACTAAATTTCCTAAGAGCTTCACTAAATAAGCCACTGCCATTTCATAGGACACTCTGATTTGTGTCCCTTCTAAAATGGTTCTCAAGGGAGGGTTTAGGGGAAGTAGGAGGAAAATAGTAAGGAGGGAAGTCTTAGGCCAGTAGATTGCAACTCTCATCAAAGTTGACTGTTTACTCTCTTGGAGAAAAATCAAATTTCCAGGGTCAGCATTCAGGCAGTAGAGCATGAGTCAAGTTCTCCTGGACTGTCTCTCTGTTCCTTTCTGAGAGGTGCCTGTTGGAGCACCAATTCTCTTATACTCTCAAGGTCAATAAGGCTAAAAATCAATACTTAGTTTTACCTTCTTTTCAGTAAGGATGTTTTTATTGGAAAAAAGGGTTCATTCTAGATATCACAGGTAAATATGAACTCATTGACGATAATAGAGTTCTGTCTTCTACTAACAACTAGAAATTTTGTCTAGATGAATGCTCTTAAAGATAACATTTACAAACTCTGCACAAAATGCTGCAAAAAAGTCATAACTAGAAGCCACTGGAGAGCTACCAAAAACAGGCAGAGACTGAAAGAAAATAGACCCTTAAAAGATGAGAAAAGAACTTGTTAAATATATTCATTTTCTATTTCTGATAATAAAGCACCACAAGTTTAGTGGCTTGAAAAATACGTATTTAGTATATCATATTTTCTTTAGTGACATGTCTGGAGACATGTTAGTTGGGTCCTCTGTTAAGGTCCCATCAGGTTGCAATCAAAATGATAGCCTGGAGTCTTCTTCTAGCCCAGGGATTGTTGGCACAAGTCAGTTGTTTGCAGATGTAGGACTGAAATGCTCAGGTCCTAGAGACTGCTCCCTGTTTTCTGCCGTGGAGGATGATTCTTCAAGACCAATAGAAAAACATCTGCTGTTTCTTATCTCTCTGAATTCTTTTAAGGGCTCACCTGATTAAGTCGGACCCACTATGAACATTACTACTTTAATGTCAGCTGATTAGAAACCTTAATTACATCTGAAAAATCCCTTTTTCTTTCCCACATAACTACCCTAATTATGAAAGTGATATTTCTTCATATTCACAACTGTCCCCTACACTGAAAGGGAGATTGTCTGGGGCATGTGCACTGAGAATTGAGAATCTTGGTGACATTTAGAACTCTAGCTACCACAGTGAAATTCTTTTTTCAAAATTTAAATGTTAGTGCATTTTTCCAGATGGCTCTCCCCAGTTTTCATTGCAAAGTTTGTGGATTGTGCTGGTTCTGATCTTGGAGGGCAATGATTTGAAGTGTTGGGGAGGATATTAGGAATGGAAGAACTTAAGTAAGAGAAAATTAAAATTATCAAATTCTTCCTCTCAGAGCACACAAAGGCAATAGATGTGTGATACTGAGCATCATTTCTTGTTTGATTTTCTTAGATTTCTAATTTGTAGTTCCAGAAGCCATCACAAATTACTATATGAGGTCTGTCTGAAAAAAGTCCACACACTGTTAATAATAACGAGAATGGTTTGCATGACATCATTGAAACCTAGTAGCCATGGAGAATGGAACGGAATGTGCATGTGTGAACAATAATGACTTACTTCACTGTACTAGTCAGTGGGGCGGTAGACGCCATTGAGTGAACATTTGTACTGTGTGGTCATCGCATTCAAAATAACTGAGCAAGTAGAGCAATAAATCTGCACCAAAGTTTGCATTAAGCTTGAACATTCCTCCACAGAAACTATTCAGATGATTCAGAAGGCGGCAGCTATGGGCAACTGGTGACTGGCAGTTTCATCATGACAACGCCCCTGCTTATGCATCACATCTTGGGCAGAAATTTTTGGCAAAGCATCAAATCACCCAGGTGACTCAGCCCCTCTACAGCTCAGATGCGGTGCCCTGTGACTTCCGGCTTTTCCCAAACTAAAATCACCGTTGAAAGGGAAGAGATTTCAGAACATCAATGAGAGTCAGGAAAATATGACAGGCTAGCTGATGGAGACTGGGAGAACAGCAAGGTCCCAAGGTGCTTTCTTTGAAGGGAACTGAGTTGTCATTGTCCATAAAGTATCTAGCCATGTAATATGCAAAATAGAGACATTTATTGAAGAATACACAAGATATAAGAAACATTGTATATAGGACAATGACGCCTCCGTTCCCTTCAAAGTAGGCACCTTGGGACCTCACACAGTTCTTCCAGCATCTCTTCCACTGTTCAAAACACTCTGCAAAATCCTTTGTTTGCTTGCCATCAGCTCAACCATCATACTTTCCTGAACATCAATGGTCTGAAATCTCCTCCCTTTCAAAAGTTATTTTAGTTTTAGGAAAGCCCAGAAGTTACAAGGTGCCAAATCTGGGCGGTAGGGGTTCTGAGTCACCTGGGTGATTTGATGTTTTGCCAAAAAAAAAAAAAAGGCCGCATGAGTAGATGTGTTGTCATGATGAAGCTGCCAATCACCAGTTGCCCATAGCTGCAGCTTTTTTCATTGTATTGCATCTCTCAGCTGATGAAGAACATTGAAGTAGTACTCCTTATCAATTGTTGGCATGGAGGAGCATACTTATGATGGATATCTTCCCAATCAAAATTCACAGTTAACATGGTCTTGAAGTTGCTGTGACTTTTCTGTGCCTTCTTTGGGCATAGAGAACCAGGTGACTTTCACTGGGATGACTGGGCCTTCATTTCCAGATCATAGCCATAGACCCATGATTCATTTCTGGTTATGACCTTCTTGAGGAAATCTGGTTCATTGGTAGTAGGTTGAATCAAGTCATTAGCAACTGCAACACAATGTTCCTTTTGCTCTGGTAGCAGAAGCCATGGAATGAATTTCACCATGACATACTTCATGCCAAGATCCTGTGTCAAAATCTCAGACACAGAGTTTTTGGAATCTTCAGATCAGCTTCTAGTTCTCGCAATGTCAGTCACCTATCTTTGTTGATTGCAGCCTGTACACATTCAACATTCTCATTTGTTCTGCTTGTTGCAGGTCTTCCAGAATGTGGATCACTTTCAACAGATTTCTGACCATCTTTGAAGTACTTGTGCCACACTTTTATTTGCACTGCATTCATTGCACCATCCCTGAAAGCCTTCTGAATAGATTCTGTGGAGGAATGTTTAGTCTTAATGCAAAATTTGATGCAGATTCATTGCTCTACTCACTAGTCATTTTGAATGTGACATCCACACAGTACACATGCTCACTCAATGACATCTACTGCCCCCATTGACTAGTAGAGTGAAGTTGTCATTGTTCATTCATGTACATACCAGTCTACTCTCCTTGGCTGCCAGATTACATTGATGTTGTTCAATCTGCTCTTATTATGTTAACAATGGCTGGACTTTTGGGGACAGACCTTGTACAGTGAATACATACTCATATATGAAAGTGACTACATTTTTAACCTTTTCATTTAGATAAATAAAAGTGAGTATAATTGAAAGATAAAATAAATAGAGTTCAGGAAGAGAAAAATAAGAAAAGGATAAAGAACATTTTCAAAAAGGTTGTCTGAGTTTTTAATCAAGATGAAAGCATCAGTAAACACAGTACTTGCAGCCTCCCATGACCACATCGAAATTACAACTAAACTACAGATCCACCATCATTCAGAAATGCTTGAAATCTAACTGAAGTCCTACAACTAGGAATATAGAGAAGTCACACAGAGACTAGTAGGAGGAATGAAGATGCTGAATGGGTTGAACCCACACCCATGTGTGGTGGAAGGAATATATGGACTGCAGAAGTCCCTCTTAAGAAACAAGGTGTACCAGCCCCACACTAGATCCCACAGGTAGAGTTCCAGTTCCCATAACTTCTGGCCGCAAAAATCAGTGGTGGTTGTAGCTGAGTGAGACAGAGGGCTTTTGGAGTCCCAAACATTCCTCTTAAAGGGCATGTACATGGACTAGTTCAGACTCACTTGCTATGAGCTCCAGCACAAGGGTAGCAGCTTGAAAGTCACTAGGGACATATAGGAAGGAACTGAATTTCCTGGAATCAGGTTGAGAGCTGGAAGGGTAGCTTTCTCCCAAACATAATTGCTGGCAGAGCCATTGTTCATCTTCTGATCTCTCCCCTACTTGGTGAAGGAAATAGACATACAAGTCCAGGAAGTGCAGAAGTACCAAATAAGATGAACCCAAATAGGCCCACACCAAAACACATGATTAAAATGCCAAAGTTTAAAGATAAAGAGAATTTTAAAAGCAGCAAGAGAAAGGCAGTTAGTTATTTATCAGGGAGCTCTCATAAGACTGTCAGCTGATTTCTCAACAGAAACTTGGCAGGCCAGTAGAAATTGGGAAGAAATATTCAAAGTGGTGAAAAGCAAGGATCTACAGCCAAGATGACTTTACCCAGCAAAGCTATCATTTAGAATCAAAAGACAAATAAAGATCTTCCCAGACAAGAAAAAGCTAAAGGAGTTCATCACCAGCAAACCAGTATTACAAAAAATTGTTAAAAGGGTCTTCTTTAAGAAGAAGAAAAAACAGATAAAAAATGTGAACAATAAAATGCAATATACATACCTATCAACAATTGAATTTAAGACACAATATAAATGAACAAGGAAAACAGAAATAGGCTAATAGAACAAAGAACACTTTGATGATTTCAGATGGAAGGAAGGTTGTGAGGATGGCTGAAAAAGGTGAAGGGATTAAGAAGTACAAATTGGTAGTTATAGAATAGGAATGTAGTCAGTAATACTGTGGTGACTATGTTTGATGTCAGATGGGTGTGATATTTATTGGGATGATCACTTAGTATGTTATATTATGTCTAATCATTGGGTTTCACACCTGAAACTAACATAAATTGTATTTCAACAGTAATTGAAAAATTTAAAAAATAAAGTATAAAGAGTGGTTTGTTTAAATGTTTAAAAACAGAAAACATAATTAGGAAATTTCTGTTGAACATGACTCATAAAATATGAACAAACATTAGACATTTTATTTATGAATATTTAATCTTTTATTAAAACATTGAATATAAACAATAACATTATTCTTATAAAATTTACAAAGTGATAGGGTTATATGAAGTCCCTACAGCCTCATAACATTTACCAAATGAAGATTTATTTACTGATTTGCAAAATAAAAATAATCAATCCAAAAGCAATAGTTACAACTCTGACCTGTTCATTTGAGATAAAAATTGGTATTTAGAATGGGAAGATGAAACCTGAAGATCTTTGCCATATTTATTGAATGATGACTCTGGAAAATGGTCATTATATCCATCTGACTGTGTGAGACTGTTTCCGACAAGATAAAATCCACTCAGATTAATTATGATTTCCATTGGTTGAACATAGCAAAAGTTTTAGGATTCCATTTTAGAACAACGTCTTTTAAATAAAGAATTAAAATGTGGTCTTTATAGGCTAAGTTCAAAGAAAGCATTTTGTTGCACAGTCAAAATGTTTTTGTAATCAGGGTATGGGGGATAGATGAAATGGGTGAAGAGTGTCAAAAGGTATAAACTTCCAGTTATAACTTAAATAAGTCATGGCAATGTAATAATGTACAGCTTGGTGACTATAATTAATAATACTGTATTTCACTTTTGAAAGTTGCTAAGAAAATAAATCTTAAAAGTCCTCATCACAAGAAAAAAATTTTTTATATAACTATTGTGACAGATGTTAACTAGATTTATTGTCTTGATCATTTCACAATATATACAAACATTGAATGATTATGCTATACAACTGAAACTAATATGTTATATATCACATATATGTATATATAAATATATATAAGGTTTTGAAACCAAACCAGGATTATTTTTGGTTAATAATTGTATTTGTAACTGGAAAAACTTAGATCCTTGATTAAAAGAGCATGAAATGTCATTTGTATAACAAAAGAAATTGCATATGCTGCAAGAAGAGTTTTTTAATGAAACTGATTAAAGAGTAAACAAGAGACAGTACTCAATAATGACAAGTAAACAGTATTAGAGAACAGTGGTATAATATTCTTATAAAATAATGTGTTCAGTATTTAACCAAGCATAACATTGCTTTTAAAGACATTAACAGCACAATATTTACAGAATGTAATGGGACACATATATTTAATAGAAATAATTTAGGATTTAATTCTAGAATGGTGAACATGAAAAAAGGAAAATGATAAAAACAAATTACTAATCTCTAGGATAGAGAATTCAAAGTAAGATGAATAATTTAAGGAGTGATAAAGTGAAAAAATGCCTAACAGTTTAAAAATTAAGTATTACTCATTTCAACTAGGTTGTACCAGAAAAACATCATGTTAAACAACTAATATTTATGACTGATGTTGGCTACAAGAAGGGGAAAAAAATCAATAAAATTGGGTTTTGTGAGAGATTCACTGGCTTTATAACTGTTATAAAAATACAGATTTGACTTAAACCAAGAACTGAAAAAACAGCCCTGGCTGATGTGGCTCAGTGGGTTGAGTGTAGGACTGAGAACCAAAGGGTCATGGGTTCAATTCCCAGTCAGGCACATGCCTAGGTTGCCGTCCAGGTGCCCAGTGTGGAGCATATGAGGCGAGAGGCTCTCCCTCTTTCTTCCTCCCTTCCCCTCTTTAAAAGTAAATAAATAAATTTGTTTAAAAAAAGGACTAAAAAAAATAACTTTTAGCATGAAACACTGATATGAAAGACTTTCTAGGGGTGCTTATGAGGTTACAGAACCCCAGATCAGTTAAATAAAAGGTACCACCAGAATTTTGACCAGAAATCCAAAAAGATTATTGTGCCAATATAAGGTGTCTAGTGGGAATTTGAAACCAGAGAGACATGGTCTTACCTTTGTGGACATAGATGACATTCTTCCTAACAGTTCAATGATTATCCATGACATTTTTTTTTTGCATCTGTCAAAAGGAACATTTCTATGAAACACATAAAACATGACTGTATGGACAAATTTGGATACATTTCACCTTAGGAATGCCAATGAAATGCTTTCAAAAATAAATTCAATTTAGAAAAGATATGATGTTCACTACAAGAGTTAATAAAAATGATATAATAAAAGATGGCGGAGGACTGAATGGGAGTCACGCTGACCTCCTCCTCCCAAGACAAAACTGGAATTGTGACTAAATAGTGGAGTAATCACCCGGAAAACAATGGAACTATAGTGGGAGAGGAGCCTTGGAGCCGCAGACAGACAGTGGATTCAACTCTCACACATCCCAACTGAAGTGTGAAAAGTGTGGTGGAGGCTCAAGAGGGTGGGCTGGGTGCCCATGGGCACTAGCACCAGAGGGACATTGAAGCTGCCAATTAGCTCCCCCCAAGAAGAACGGGGTCTGAATCATAAACAGGGACCTCTAACCTACAGCAGCTAAAACCAGGAAAATACAGACAAAATGCAACCCCATAAAGCTTAGGGGCGCTCTCTGCCAGAGACAGGTGGCTGGGGATGCAAAGAGACATTTAAAGGGCCAACGCAAAAATTGCAGTGGCAGCCACCCTCCTTGATCTCTGGGTAGAGGCGGCAGCAGGGTGGGCTGGTGCCTGGGAAAAGACTGGTGAGGAAAACTGTGAAGAGAACTGAGACAGCGGCCACTGGAGCCCTGGTGATAATGCACTTCCCACTCTGTAGCTACCATCTCACTCAGGCATAAGGGAATCAATTAACCTGCTTTTTGTGCGCTCCGCACACAGCTTGTGCACCTGTGAGCTGGGGGGCTAAGTGCAGACTGGCTGGGAGAGCCTTGAGGAGAGACTGGAGACGGAGGCATTGGGGAAATAATGGGAGGAGGAACCAGGGAGTCCTGACTCCCTCCCCGTTCCGTAGTCTCCATTGGGCAGGCAAAGCACGCCCTCAAAGAGGCAGAAGCGGGGTACGCATGAACCAGACTACCCGCGATTGAAACGCAGTCTGCGCAGGTGGTGGATCCTTGGCCAAAGGGGTCACAGAAATGCCCAGAGACCCCTGAGAAGAGACCGGAGACAGAGACATTGGGGAAAGATCGGGAGGAGGAACCGGGAGGAGGAACCGGGGAGTCCCGACTCCTTCTCCTTTCTCTAGTCTCCATTGTGCGGGAAAAAGACACACCCCCAAAGAGTCAAAAGCCAAAAAGTACACAGTAGAAAGCCCAAAACCACCCAGTGCAGGCACGCATACTTGCGCCGAGTGGCTAGCGAGGGTTGGCAAGTATGTGTGTGGACCCACGCGGGCTGGTGAGGGCTTGTGCGGGCTGGCAAGGTCTCCCACAGGTTGGCACTGATGGGACCTGCGAGGGAGTGCGCAGATTGGCAAGAGCAGGTGTAAATCGACCAACGTGGCCCGCGAGTGCAGAGCAGGCCACAGAAACAGTGGATCCCGGGCCGAAGGGGCCACAGAGCTGCCCAGAGTCCCTGGAGGAGAGTCTGGAGACAGGATTAACAGGAGAGTCCTGGACCTGACTTCCTCCCATTTCCGTAGTCTCCATTTGGAGAAGGCAGGCAACACATCCCAAGAGCCAAAAGCAGGGAAAGCACACAATAGAAGACCCTAAACAGATCAGTGCCGGGGTGCCCACTGGGCTGGGGGGCCAGACAAGTACGCAAGGTCGTGAAGAAGCCCCCTGGGCTGGCCAAGTACGTACAAGATCAGGTGGGCGGGAGATCCTGCCGGGCGATCCTGCCGGGCGGGGGAGCACGATCAAGGAGCCACCATGAGCATGCAGAGTGATCCACAGAAATAGTGGATCTCTGGCTGAAGGGGTCACGGAGCTGCCCAAAGCAGGAGTCAGACACAGACAGTAGACTCCAGGAATGCTCAAACAAATGACCCAAGGCCATACAGGGTCAACAACTGACATCATCAGAGGCAGGCCCAGAAAGAAAAGTAAAATAAATAAAAAAACAAACAAACAAACAAACAAATAAAAAGACCCACCTACTACCATAGAAGTTTATTCCACAAAGTCAGGAAATCTAGACAGCCCAATTGAAGCAGAAGCAAAAAATAAATAAATAAATAAATAAATTACTTAACAGATTCTCAGAAAAATGGGAAGAAAAAGAAGTTCCCCCCAAATGAGTGGGAAAAGGGACTTCCCACAGAGAGAGCTAAATGAAATAGAGGCAAGGGAACTGTCAGATAATGAATTCAAAACAATGGTTCTAAGGAAGCTTAATGAGCTTAGCCAGCTCAAAGATAACTATGAGAAACTACAGACAAACTATCAGGATCTTACAGCAAAGTATATCAGCCTGGAAAAGGATATAGAAACTATCAAGAAGACACAAGAGGATATGAAGAATACCATTTTTGAATTGAAGAACACAGGAGAAGGAATCCAAAGCAGGCTGGATGAAGCCGAGGATCGAATCAGTGAGATGGAAGATAAGGTAGAAAGAAGCTCCCAGAAAGAACAAGAAATGGAAAAAAGACTCAAAAAGAATGAAGAGGCATTTAGGGAAATGCAGGACAACCTGAAACGCAATAATATCCGTATAATAGGAATACCAGAAGGAGAAGAAGAGGAGCAAGGAATAGAGAACCTCCTCGAAAAAGTACTGATGGAAAATTTCCCTAATTTGAGGAGAGAAAGGCTCTCATGGGTCCAGGAGGCACAGAGGACCCCACTCAAGAGGGACTCAAGGAGGTCCACTCCAAGACACATCATCATTAAAATGGCAACTATCAAAGACAAAGAGAGAATCCTCAAGACAGCAAGGGAGAAGGAAAATGTAACATACAAGGGGGCCCCGATACGCCTAGGAGCTGACTTCTCAACAGAAACACTACAAGCCAGAAGGGAATGGCAATAAATATTCCAAGCCATGAAAAGCAAGGGCCTACAGCCAAGGCTGCTCTACCCAGCTAGGCTCTCCATTAAAATACAAGGGGAAATAAGGAGTTTCCCAGACAAAAGAAAGCTAAAAGAATACATCTCTACCAAACCAGCACTCCAAGATATGCTCAAGGGATTGGTTTAAGAAGATGAAGGAAAAGAGTGAGAAAGAGAAAAACACAGGTACAAAGAGAAAAGATGAATAAGTTTCTATCAGTAATATCTCTCAATGTGAATGGACTAAATGCCCCAATCAAAAGACACAGGGTAGCTGAATGGATAAGAAAACATGACCCACACATATGCTGCCTACAAGAGACCCACCTGAGAGCAAGAGACCTACACAGATTGAAAGTAAAGGGATCGAAAAAAACATTCCAAGCAAATGGACATGAGAAAAAGGCTGGGGTTGCCATACTTGTATCAGACAAAGTAGATTTCAAACAAAGGCCATAAAAAGAGACCCAGAGGGGCACTTTATAATACTTAAAGGAAGAATCTATCAAGAAGACATCAACATTATAAACTTATATGCTCCCAATAGAGGAGCCCCCAAGTTTATAAGGAAATTGTTGGATGACTTTAAAAAAGATATAGACAGCAACACATTGATAGTAGACTATTTCAACACCCCACTGTCAAAAATGGACAGATCTTCCAAACAAAATATTAATAAACATATTGTGGCGCTGAATGACACACTGAATCAAAGAGACTTAACTGACATTTATAGAACCTTACATCCCAAAGAAGAAAAATACACATTCTTTTCAAAAGCTCATGGAAGTTTTTCAAAGATGACCACATGATAGGACACAAAGCAAACCTCAGCAAATTCAGGAAAATTGAAATAACACCAAACTTTTTCTCGGACCACAAGGGATTGAAACTGGAAATCAACTTCAAAGAGAAACTTCAAAAACTTGCAAACTCATGGAGACTGAACAGTAGACTAATAAACAATGAATGGGTCAATAATGAGATAAGAGAAGAAATCAAAAAATTTCTGGAAACAAATGAAAATGAACAGACAACAGTCCAAAACCTATGGGACACAGAGAAGGTGGTCCTGAGAGGGAAGTTCATAGCAATACAGGCTTACCTAAAAAAGATAGAAACATTTCAAATAAAATACCTAATGCTACAACTTCAAGGACTGGAGAAATAACAACAAATAAATCCCAGAGCAAGTAGAAAGAAGGAAATAGTCAAGATTAGAGCAGAACTGAATGACATAGAGACAAAAAGAACAATTCAGAGGATCAACCAATCCAGAAGCTGGTTCTTTGAAAAGATAAATAAAATTGACAAGCCTTTAAGCAGACTCATCAAGAATAAAAGGGAGAGGACCCAAATTAATACTATCAGAAATAAAAGAGGAGAAATAACAACTAATACCACAGAAATACAAAGGATCGTCAGAAACTACTATGAACAATTATATGCCAAGAAATTTGAAAATCTTGATGAAATAGACAAATTTTTAGAAAAGTATAATCTTCCAGCACTGAAGGAGGAAGGAACAAAAAGTTTAAACAGACCAATAACAGCTGGGGAAATTGAAGCAGTAATCACGAAACCCCTGCACACAAAAGCCCAGCGCCGGATGGTTTCACCGGAGAATTTTACAAATCATTTAAGGAAGAGCTAACCCCTGTCCTTCTCAGACTATTCCAAAAAATCCAAGAGCAGGGAAGACTCCCAGACTCTTTCTATGAGGCCAGCATCACCCTGATCCCAAAACCAGATAAAGACCCTACAAAGAAAGAAAACCACAGGCCAATTTCGCTGATGAACATAGATGCTAAAATCCTCAACAAAATATTGGCAAACCGCATCCAGCAATACATTCAAAAGATTATCCACCACGATCAAGTGGGATTCATCCCAGGGATGCAGGGATGGTTCAATATACGCAAATCAGTAAACGTGATACATCACATAAATAAAAGAAAAGACAAAAACCACATGATCATCTCGATAGACGCAGAAAAAGCATTCGATAAGGTACAGCACCCATTTATGATCAAAACACTCAGCAAAATGGAATAAATGGGGCATTTCTCAATGTAATAAAGGCTATATATGAAAAACCTACAGCCAGTATCATACTCAACGGGCAAAAACTGAAAGCTTTCCCACTAAGATCGGGAACACAACAAGGATGTCCGCTCTCACCACTCCTTTTCAACATCGTATTGGAAGTCCTAGCCACAGCGGTCAGACAAGAGAAAGAGATAAAAGGCATCCAAATAGGAAAGGAGGAAGTAAAGCTATCATTGTTTGCAGATGACATGATAGTGTACATAGAGAAACCTGTAGACTCTACCAAAAATCTCCTCAACCTAATAAGTGAATTTGGCAAAACAGCAGGATACAAAGTCAACATTCAGAAATCAAAGGCATTTTTGTACACCAGCAATGCAATAGAAGAAGAAGAAATCAGAAAAAAAATACCATTCGATATAGCAAGAAGAAAAATAAAGTACCTAGGCATAAATTTAACCAAAGACGTAAAAGACCTGTACACAGAAAACTATACAACATTCAAAAAAGAAATTAAGGAAGACAAATATAAATGAAAGCATATCCCATGCTCATGGATTGGAAGAATTAATATCCTCAAAATGTCCACACTACCCAAAGCAATTTATAGATTCAACGCAATCCCTATTAAGATACCAATGACATATTTCACAGAAATAGAACAGACATTTCAAAAATGTATATGGAACCATAAACGACCCCGAATAGCCTCAGCAATTTTGAGAAAGAAACACAAAGTAGGAGGGATCACAATACCGGACATCAAACTCTAGTACAAAGCCACTATACTCAAAACAATCTGGTACTGGCACAAGAACAGACCCATAGACCAGTGGAACAGCAGAGAAGGCCCAGAAATAGGCCCAGGTCTCTATGGGCATCTAATATTTGACACAGGGGGCAGAAGCATAAATTAAGCAATAATAGCCTCTTCAACAAATGGTGTTGGGAGAGCTGGATGGCTACATGCAAAAAATTGAAATTGGATCACCAGCTGACACCATACACAAAAATAAACTCAAGATGGATAAAAGACTTAAATTTAAGTCACAACGCCATCAAAGTCCTAGATGAGAACATTGGCAGGAAACTCTCGGATATCCCACGCAGCCATTTTTTTCACCGATATGTCTCCTAAAGCAAGGGACATAAAGGAAAGAATAAACAAGTGGGACCTCATCAAAATAAGAAGCTTCTTCACAGCTAAAGAAAACATCAGCAAAATGAAAAGGGAACCAACCCTATGGGAAAATATATTTACTAATGATACATCAGATAGAGGTTTGATCTCCAAGACATATAAAGAACTCACTCGACTCCACTCCAAGAAGACAAACGATCCACTCAAAAAATGGGCAAAGGACCTGGGCAGACGTTTTTCCAAGGACGAGATACAGAGGGTCCAGAGACATTTGAAAGGGTGCTCAGCATCACTAGCCATCAGAGAAATGCAGATCAAAACCACCATGACGTACCACCTCACACCGGTCAGAATGGCCATCATAAACAGATCAACAAACAACAGGTGCTGGCGAGGCTGTGGAGAAAAGGGAACCCTAGTACACTGTTGGTGGGAACGCAGACTGGTGCAGCCACTGTGGAAAGCAGTGTGGAATTTCCTCAAAAAGCTGAAAATGGAACTGCCTTTTGATCCAGTGATTCCCCTGCTGGGACTATACCCTAAGAACACAAAAACGCCAATACAAAAGAACCTCTGCACCCCAATGTTCATAGCAGCACAATTGACAATAGCCAAGTGTTGGAAGCAACCTAAATGCCCATCAGTAGATGATTGGATCAAAAAATTATGGTATATTTACACCATGGAATACTATGCAGTAGAAAGAAAAAAAGAACTACTAAACTTCGCGACAGCATGGATGGAACTGGAGAGCATTATGCTAAGCGAAATAAGCCAGGGGGCGAAAGACAAATACCATATGATCTCACCTATAAGTCGAACCTAACCAACAATACAAAGATGCCAGGAAAATAAGACCAGCAACACTGAAAGGAAAAGAAACCAACAGAAGCAGGAGGGAATGAAGGAGGGAGTGAGGGGGTAAAGGAAAGGAAGGGGAAAGTCAAGGAACATATAGCAAGGACTCATGGACAAAACCAAAGGGGAAGAGCTGAGGGAGGGAGGGAGGGGGCAAGGGAAAGTGGTGGGGGATAGGTAGAGACTAATGTATTTGAAAAAATAAAAAAAATGATATAATATTATCAAATAAAAAGCTCATTGTAGTCTTTGGATAAAATGAACTAATTTTAAATTGTGCTAGTCACATGTAATTGTCTTTGATGTTAAGAACACAATGTGATGTGAAAATTAAATGTGATGAAGTATTTTGTGGAAGTGTTTAGATATGTAATTTATAATACATCAAAAATAACAAATTATTGATGTATAAGAATGTAGATGAATAGATGTGTAATAAAGCAACAGTAGTAAAATATTAAAGGTAAAGATTAGGTGGTAGGTATATAGCTTTCTAATGAAAGCTTTCAACTTTTTTTGTTTGGGCAGATATTCACAATAAAATGTTGGGAAAAAAGGAATTACATATGAACATTGCAACAAGAATAGCCTGCCAACAAAGTATAAGAAAATTTTTTTAAAAAAATCATACACATTTAATTTTATTTATAATTGTCATTTAAAGCTTGCTTTTATAAAATAAAAAAGAAATTTTTAAGAGTTCTCTTTCTCCAGACTTTAAACAGTAGTAGAAAACTAGCAATAACTTTGTAGGTATAAGTTATATACATTAAAATAAATAATCAGAGATTTTTTCAATATGGAAACTATACAAATGAAATAAATGGCAAATGAACCTAATAGCTATATTTTGTTAGTATGGATCATCAGTTACTTTAGGATCTAAACAAAGATTCTGAGTAATCAGACTTCTTTTGCCGTCTCATATTTACCTATATTCTGAGTCAAGCTACTTGACCAAAAGGTCTGACTTAGAAAGACATTTAGCTTTACAGCAAAAGTTTTTCCATCTACAGTTACCGCCTTCAAAGGAGTTGACATTACAGTGCTGATGTAATGTGGTTCCCTTTTGAACTGTATGCAATAAATTATGTCAACCCTTTGGGAAGTCAAACAGGTACCAAAAAAATGGAACAATTATACACAGTTCAGTAAAGTATGCTGTTAAGTTTTCCCCATCTAAAAATTAATCAATAACATAAAACAGTGATTATAGTTGACTCAGTTTCAGGAAACACACATTTGAGAATTACATTATTGTTTTTTTCTCATCTTCATTATGGACAGGGATTTTGTAGGCCATCATGCTGCTTGCTTTGCGGATCATAGTAGTGAAGGAACACTGGTGGACTTGTTCAGAATTGGTAATGAACTGTGTTTCTGACTCTTCCCACTTTTCGGATACAACCAAATCTTTGTCTGTAGACATCAGCAGATGAAATGAACAAGAAACTTCCAACAGTGGCCAAAATGTCACTGTAGTTGTGATCTGTCTTCTCACTGAGAAAATTTCCTCTTGGACACCTTTCTGAGACTTTTCTATGGGTGTACTGTCATCTTTGGCAGACTTGTCACACTCGGTATTAAACTGCCATCTTTCAAGGACCTCAGCACTTTCAATATTTGAGATAACTATCACCAGTTTCTGAAATGAACACTTGTATAACCAACTTTTAGTTGTTCAACCACATTTATTTAGGTAGTTCATGAGCTCAGGATCAGTAGTTACAAGCAAGGTGTCCATATTTCTGCATTCGAATAAAGGTTTCAGATGGAAAGATGCCACACTGATATAACATGCTATTGATGCCAAATGAGAAGAATTTAGCCAAGATTTTGGTGTCACAAAAAGTGATCCCTTGCTCCAGGAGAGCTTCTGCACCAGGCCAGGCCCATAGATGTGGCCCACCCACCACAGACGGTGACCACAGAGCACAGCCAAAGGTTCCAAAAGTAACAATGTTGCACACTGTTGCCTCATAAAATAATTTTTTGAATGAAAATGTTCACATAACTAAAAAGGAAAAGATTCAGATACAAAAACAATCCTAAAACCAATTTCTTTAGACACTATATTCTTCTATTAAATATCAAGCTACAGTATAATCTTAAAGACATTTAAATCAATAGAGAAATATAGCTGCTATTTTTAACTTTATTCATAATAATCCAAAATTTTGAAATTTAGAAGAAGAAAAACTGAAATGCTGTGTAGATAAGGATGGTGAAAATCACAATACAAACAATAGTAATTTACATAATAAAATAAAATATTCTATAAGATTTTCTGTGATAAAGAAAATTATCCCAACCCATTATGATGTACGTAAGTATCCTGATATGTCAATTTTATGCTTTGTTACTGAATGTAAAAATTTCTTTAACATTTTTATTGACATTCCAATTGGTATACTCTTGGCAGAATAATTTCTCCAAATTGAAATTGACTAAAGTCAATGTTATAACTATGATGACTCAAGAAAGTTTGCTGCATTTGGCAAGTGACAACAGAACACAAATTATGTAAGTTTTAATTGTGGAAGCATAACTAGTAACTCCATTGAAAGAAAGCCCCGAAAATAAATTTCATGAAATAAATATATAATAGTTTATTAATTACATGGGTCTTTATTATTTTACTCTTCCAAATATTACTAGTCCATCAACATATCACTCATACATCTGCAATAATAATTAAATTCAGTTACCTGTGATATTTTGCCAACCTTTACTCCACACATATTTTTCAATTTAGATAAATACAACTTGCCAAAAGCAGATTCTAGAAGAATCTAGAAACCAGAATAGTATTATTTTTAGGAAAGAACTCAAATTTGTAATTAAACGCATTCCCCAAATCTCCAGAACCAGAAACATTTACTGGCAGATTCTTCTTACCATTTTTACATAAACTTTCCCCAAAAAACAGAAAATACTGGCCTACTTCTTAGCTCATTTTATAAGTCCAGATTAACTAATAACAAAACCTGACCAAAAAAACCCCCAAAATTTAGAAAGAAAAAAAAAATTCAGGTCAGGTACCCTCATAGCAAAGATGCAAAAGCCCTGAATAAAATCCTAGCAAATACTTTAAATTACATATACTTCATGATGGATAGTATATTTTGAAGTTTATAGTGAGTATCAGCAATATATAAATATGATAAGCTATCTGAAACAAGTTGGATTTATTCTAGGAAGCAGGGTTGGTTTACCCTTTGAAAAATGAATCAATGTAATTAATTACATCAATAGAATAAAAGTGGAAAGAAAGCATGATCGTATCAATAGATGTATAAAATACATTTAATAAAGTTCATTACCAGTTCATGGAAAAAGTAACTCTTAGCAAATTAAAAATGGAAATATAATTCAGTCAATATCAGCGCCTTATCCATATCCCAGCTGTGATTCCCTCTAGGCTTTTTTCTCTTCTGGGGTGGGGAGCAAGTCAGAAATACTGGAGGGCTGATCTTTCATTCCCCTCCACTGCCCTCCCTACACTGTGGCCAGAAAACTCCCCACAGGCAGTGAGCTGAGGTAGTCGTAAGACTCACCCCACCGTCCTGTGATGTAGAAATAAAGACCACCCAAATGAGAACAGGCAAATTCTCTGCTTGGAGGCTGTTGGTGTGGAGAAGCTGTAGGCAGGCTTAATAAACTTGAGTCATCCAATCTGATTAAATTGGGGTACATAATTTGGCTTTCTGGTTGGATTTAAATTGGAGGTAGGGGCAAAAATCAGGGAAACTGTCAATTACTTCCTAACTCTTCTCTATTTGAGGATGATTGTTACAGATGTTACTGTTTGGCTTCCTGGACAGGTTGCTAGAGATAGAAGTCTTACTTCTTGGGCTGATTACTGCAGATGGTAAATTGGTCTCCTGGGCCAGTGGCTGCAGGTTGTGGGTCAGAGTTTAATTTTTATACGTAGTCTGGCCGTGATCTATTTGTGTATTCAATCTCACCCTCAGTGTGAAATCTTGGGTTATGTCTGAAAATGGCCATTTCAAATTTTTGCTCAGTGTTTTAGGTTTTGGTTTTGTTTGTTTGTTTGCTTGTTTTGGTGGGAATATAAATCCCAACCCTGCTTCTCTTGGCTGGATGCAGAAGACTCAAATTCCCAGAGTTAGTTCTGGGTTAGCCCTCACTCCATAATCTGCCTGTTTGCTTTGCCTCCATTCTTCTCTCCCATATCTTCAGCCCTAAGACTTCAACCTTGATATGCCCCTTCACTCTTTTTTGTCACTGGTCGATGGAAGCCAGACACTCCTCCTTACCCTGAAATCTCTGGCTGAGATCCTGTCATACATAGAAAAGAACTCCTGCAACTAACAGTGCAGTGCCGCCCATTTCATCAGCCACTTTGGGAACTTCTCACCACTCCGTTCTTGCTTTTGCCTGAATCCCAGGGCTCTGATCTTTTCCTGAGTGATGGCAGATTCCCAATGCTTTGATTGGACTCACCTCGTCATCTGCCCAGGCCAGATTCTCTACCAGATAAGATGCTCCCAGTAAAATTTAACAAACAGTAACCTCAATTAAAATGAAGTTAGTCCTTGCTTTTCATTACTATGAATTATGCTAAGTGAAATAAGCCAGTCCGAGAAGGACAAACACCATATGATCTCACTCATATGTGGAATCTAATGAACAAAATAAACTGATGAAAAAAATAAATCCAGAGGCATGGATACATAAAACAGACTAATAGATCTCAGAACAGAGTGGGGCGAGGGAAACCAGGTAAAAGAAGGTAAAGAGATTAGCCAAAGAACATAAACGCATAACCCATGGACACAGACAATAGTGTGGTGAAGGCTGTGGGGGCTGGGTGGAGGAGGGCAGAGGGGTGGGGGGAAGTGGCAGGTCATCTGGAATAGCGTCAACAATAAAAAAATAAAGTTTGGAGGCCAGCAATGGGAGCCCTCACACCCTATGTTGATTGTGAAACTGAACAGCAAGAACCCATTTGTAATAGCTTTCCCAACTTCCTCTTCTCCCTTACAAAAGAGTAGCCTTTCCTTTGTTTCTCAGGACTTACATGTGGTTCTCTGTTAATCTGCATGTCCAAAATTGCAATTCTTTGTTGTTCCCAAATAAACCCAGTCTTACAGGAGAAATACCTGGCTGCTTTTCTGTTAAAGGTAAGCAACTCAACCCCTCATCTTGGTGAGCAGAGCTCTGCCCAGCATCAGACACCCCTGTCATATTCTGTATTTCAGGCAGTCCAGAAGGCCTGCTTTTGGACATACTCCCTTTAAGACCATTCAATTGGCTAGAATGTCTGAAACACCTGAAAACATTATTTAGAGAATCCTTGTCTTTTTTTTTTTTTTTACATTCACCAATATAATAGATGGTCATTTTAGCTGCTCATAAAACTCTTCATCTTATGCATTTTATGTTTTCTGTGTTTGTTCAGCATGCCTTGCCCCATGGTGGGTTTTAGCAGAATTATCTTCAGAACCTAGAAAACTGTCTATTTCCCTGGTATTCAATAATATGCTACATATAGTCATTAGATTTATAAAGTGTTTTTAGCGTTTTGATGAAGATGTAGGTGCATGTATATATACATACATATATACAGAGAGGTAAGTGTATAATTTATTGAAGGTTTACTAGTTGAACACAACTATATTGTCAATACCAGATCAAGAAACAGAACACTGAAACTGTATTTTATTTATATTTTATTTGGCTATATCTTCTATGAAACATGATGATAAGTTCCATGACTTCATCTCTATTGTTCACCCTTGTGCCTTCAGGGTTATATCAGAGTGTCTGACAGTATGAAGAGACTAATTTGTTAAAGAAGTTTGTTGACTGATATTGAGAAGAACCCATGCTCTTACAGGCATTAAATTGAACCACATCTGTAAAAAATGAAATTCCTTTTTCCTTGGCTGTTACTAATATATTTTTCCCATGTATGTTAATACACAACAGAGCTCAGTAAAATTACTGTCCTTGAAAGTAAATTCAAATAAGAATTATAAAAACAAAACAAACTTTTCTCTATTGTACCTATGGACAAAGCTATCATGGCCTCTCCCACTCTGGCAAATGTTGCAATTAAAAAGGCTTATAGCAAGGATGGTTTGAAAAGTTGTGTGTGTTTGTGAGGGCATATGTGTTTGGGGAAGAACATGCACTAAAGTTGGCAAAGACCATTATTGTCTAACAAGCCAAGTGACAATAAGGATCTTATTCCGCCCCTCTTGCACAAGAAGGTGAATTGTGTGGTTCAAGGCAGGAATAGTGGGCAGTTTGAGCCCAAGTTCTACAAGCTGAGCCCAAAGTTTTACCATAGGGGCTATAGCTTAGCCTCAGCAAGCCAGGTGCTCATCATCTTGTGTTTATCTTTGAAAGGCATAAAAGTGGAGAAACCTCTGGCTTCAGTTTGCTCATCTTCAAACTTGGAACACTGTGTTGGGTGTATATTATCTCAGGTGCTGGACACTCACCAAGATGATCAGAGAACGGCCCACTGACAGGGCCCTGAAAAGAGGAGTGTGGGTAAGAATTGACCCAGCCTTCCTATCCCCATCTACTTGCTGCTGCAGCTGCTGCGGTTTTCTCCCTTTATGAAGGCTGTCTTTGTTCATGCTCCTGGGAGGAAGAACCAAGTTAAAACCTAGTTTATCTTGTGAAGGAAATGAGGAAAGCCTGGTACAGGTGAAAAAAGGTAGCACCCCTTTATTAAATAAAAAGATGTGGTGGAGGGCTCCAATGGGCCACCCCACTAGATATGGGGGTGGGCAGAGGTGGGGCTGAGTGGGTGGAGAAAATGCACTGTGGTGTGAGTAGGAGTTGCACTATGTGTGAATTGTTCCAAATCCTTCAAGCTTCCTGCCAGGGCATTGAAATCTTTGGCTCATTGTGGAATTTGGATCTGGGACAATTTGCTCTAAAGGGGGCTTGGCACATATAAGTCATTATTATTAATAAACACTTGGTGACTGCCAACCATATGCCTGATGCTGAAATAAAACTTCCCCTCCACCCCCATTTTTCTTTTTGTCTTAGGTTAAGTTACCAAGTAAAGGAGAATGAAACTTGGCTCCTTATTATCCCAGAAGAGGCAATTTCATAGTCCTCCTGGCCCTACACTTATGTCTTTAAATCCCTGGGTACCTTTTCCCAGAATCTTTTCTATTTCAAGAAAACATTTCAGAACACCATAACTGGTGACATTAATCTCTACATCCCTTTCATTATCGAAAGAATAGATTTCTGAGAGGAATGTAGTATCTTCTGACATAGACTTCAGTCCAACCTGCTCTTACAGGGTGACTCATTTCACACTGGCTGGGTTTTAAAGCTATGTGGCATAGAGTGAGGCTGCATTTAAATGACTGGTCTTGAATTACACAGATGAACTTTTAAAAATATATAGTAGAATGAGCTATGTTTATTTTTAGTGGGTTTCTTTTTGTAATGTCTATCTGCATGTTTCCCTGTGTGTATACTTGGTCACATATGGGGAGTAAGGCAAAGTAATGCAAAATTATCTTCTCTAAGAAGAAATGTAAAAGATGTTTAAAAAGTTTTCCCTTCCTTCACCCTTCATTATTTCCCAGCAGTGACCTGTGTTTAGGAGAATTGGCACCAAAACAAGGTAGTTCAACTCCTTATTTATTACGCAATAAATTGTTCTTTTAAATGACAGTGATCTTCCTGAAAGAAGATTGGATAGGTATTGGAGAGTGAATCAAAGGAGCACCTCTAACAAAGAGGAGGAGAAGCAACTGCTTTTGGTATTTTTATGATGATTTTCATTTCAGAATCTATAAGCACTTTATAAACATGTGCAAATAAGACTTAACTGACAATGTACAAAATAAAGAGACTAGATGAAAGCAGAAAGTTAAACAAAGAAAAGCTCACATACTTTTTGGTAAAGTTTTGGAGACCCTGGCCACAAGATACCCTCATTTCTCTTACTGCCTCTAACATTCTAGGTTCTTCTCTAACCATAGGCTGCATGAATTGCTTTTATTGATATATTGGGTTGGCCAAAAGTCCATATTTTTTTTCTATAAAATAAAAGACACATTTTTCATTTTCACTAATAACTATCAATTCAGATATTTTGAGTATGTTGGCTATCTCCAGCTTAGTACAATGTTGGTTTTTCTCAGTTAGTATCTCTATTTGATTGCTTTCGATTTCAACTGATCTACTGACCACAGAGCATCATCCAGCAAGAAATCTCCAACATGAAATCTTGCAAAGCACTTTTGGCATATTTGATCAGTCACAGCACCTTCTCCACACACCACACAAGTCTTTCTGTTTCAGTTGCATTTTTACCTTTCTTGAAATAATAAAGCATAATATGCCAAAAATGTTGGTTATTATATTCCATCTTTAATATGAAAATGGCTACACAAAAATTCACCAATTTTGATAAGTATTTTTTAAATGCATGCTGAGCCCTGACTGGTGTGGCTCAGTGGATTAAACGCTGGAATGCGAACCAAAGTGTCACTGGTTCGACTCCCAGTCAGGCCACATGCCTGGGTTGTGGGCCAGGTCCCCAGTGAGGGGCTCACAAGAGGCAACCACAACATTAATATTTCTCTCCCTTTCTTTTCCCTCCCTTCCCCTACTTTCTAAACATAAATAAATAAAATCTTTATAAATTAAATAAATATAATACATGCTGAAATGACAGCTGTCGCAATATAATCTAACAATTGTTTTGAATGAAGTTAAAGACAACTAAGTGCTACTAGAGCCATCTTATGGAAAAAACCAAATGAACTTTTTGGATAATTCAGTAATTTGAGCAGTCATGCTCAGAGAATTCTTACACCCTGTCCCCCAGATAACTTTCTGGCTAGACCATCAAGGTGCTTGAAAGTTTACCACTAAAGAATCATTTATTTATTTATTCACTTGTTTAACTAATTCTTATTTTGTGCCTAGTGTGTGCTAGAGTTCGTGGCCAACATCACTAATAGATCATTCTGCTGTTTCTTGAAGAGCCAAGAGGCTAGCAGTCATTCCATCAATTTGTTTATATCACTCTCCTACTTAAAATTCTTCAGTACCTTCATTCTTTGTAAGAGTAAGATCAAAGTCTTTAAAATGGCCCCCAAAACCCGATAGGACCTGATCCTGCTTCCTCTCCAGTGTCTTCTTAGACAAGCCTCAGATTTCCTCTCTGTCGTCTATCTACATTGTCTTTCTTCCAGTTCCTCCAAAGTTCCATTTTCCGTTTGGCTTTATTATCTTTGAACGTGATGTCCCTCTGACTAGAATTGTCCTTGCTTGTCCCAACACACCCTCTTTACAGAGTTAACTTCTATATATTCTTGAAATATCAGCTCAGATGTCTCTTCCTTAGGAAGCTTCCCTTGTCAGTTCTGTGCTTAATCAAGGTCAAATATTCCTACTCGCATTCATAGGATATGGTTCTTTTCTTCCCAGCACTGATTACAGTTTACAATTAGAGTCATCTGCACTATTAATATGTCTCTTCCAACAGACCTTCATATCCTGTTGCCTAGTCACATTATCCTGGAGTAAAGTTTGATACCTGATTTTTAGTAGGTACTCAAAATTTATTGAATAAATGAGTATGAGCAGGTACATGAAATAAAATCTGTTCTTTACCACTTTCCAGTATAAGCATTAGAGGTAAAGCATGGACTATAGTAGAAAGAGCTTGAACTTTACAGTCAAACAGGGAAAGGGACAATGCCAATTCTTCATTTCTACCCATATGACCCTTACAATGCACTTAGTGGCTATCATTTGTAGGGTGAGTGCCCTTTCTAGGAAATAGGCTATGTATTTTATATATACTCTCTCATTTAACCCTCACAACAATACTATAGTTTGATATTGTTGTCTTTATCTTACAGAGAAGCAAATTGAAGATTAAGAGATCACATCACAAACTGTGGCAGAGATAGGGGTCAAATTCATGTCTGCCTAGTGACAACGCCCTGAACACTACCTATGTTGTTTAACATCTGCGAGCTATCGTTTTCTCGTTTTGCAATGAGACCATCATTTTGTAAGTAACTCTACCATGACAGATCGTGTCTTATAACTTTCTCTTCTGATTAAGTTTCTTTACCAAATTTGCTACTGTCAGATAAGTTCCTGGTGTTCAGTTGACTGCTAGTGGCAAATGCTTCTTAGAGAGCATTCCTAGGGTGGGACTGTAAAGTTGCCCAAGTCACACTGTTCCATTAGTTTCAGTTTGCGTTTACTGTACTACAAAGTACCCCAGAATGTAGTGTCTTAAAACAATAGCTATTCACTATTTTTCACAATTCTGTGGGTTAGCTGGGTGGTTTCTCAGTCTTGTATTACCTGTATTCACCCATGTGTCTTTATTCATCTGGAGTATAAGGTGAGCTGGAAGGTCCAAGGTGACCCCACTCACGTGCCTAGCAGTGAGTGCTGGCTGCAGGCTGAGGTGCCTCAGCTGCCATCCCCAGGAGCATGCCAAGAGGAGAAACAGAAATGCAAGGTTTCTTGGTGCCCAGTCCTGGATATCTCATAGCATTGCTTCTGCCACATTCTGTCGACTAGGACCAGTGATGAGACAGCCCGAATTTGAGGGAAATAGGAAAATAGATATTCTGCCTTGAATGGGGAGGGTCAAAGTCTCATTGCAAAGGAGAATGGGAGAAGTTATTGTGAACGTCTTTGAAAAAAATAGAACGTATGATGGAATATGACACAGTGACGAAAAATAATATTCATAAACATTTGCAATCAATAGAAGAAAAGCCTTGTGAAAGTAGGGGAGCAATAATATGTACTACTATCGCAACAACATTTAGAAGCAAAAAAACCATGCATAGACTGATATGTAAAATAAAAGAAAAAAAAAAACAGACAAATGAAGGCGGAGGAGGATGGAGTGTGACCTTCAAGACACCTCCAGAATTTACAGTGCTGGGCAGTTGTCCAGAGCACAGCTGGCTTTGACACCTCCATTCAGAGTCTTCCTTGGGGGATGGCATGCTTATGGGTGTGGGCCCCCTTTCATCCTCTTCCCAGTGGAGTCTGTCCTGGTTCTGTAGGGCTGGACCTGCTACCTTCATCTTTCCTTAATTCCCTGCCTCTGTCCAGATTCTCTCTCATCTTTCCATTCCGCACCATTCAAATTGAACTGAGAGGCCAAGGACCACAGGACCACAAGGGATGCTACCCAGCAAGAGGACTTCAAGTGCAGGATCGCAGAGCAGTGTGCCCAGGGCTGTTAGGAGAGTAGCTGGAAGCAGAGGCCCCGGTAGTCCCAGAACCAGGACTGGAGAGAAGTGAGCCTGGAGCAGAGAGGAGCTGTTTACTCTCATCTGGGAGGGGCTCCTTCCTTGGATGGAAACCCAGATCTCAGTTTAATAAAAGGGCACTAATGCCTTTAGGCTCTCTGTGGGGCTTGTTCTCTAATGGAATGAAGGCCTTTCTTAAGTCTCCTATACAGAGGGGTTTTTTGTTGTTTTCTTTTTGTTTGTTTGTTTATTTGTTTAAAGAACCTTAGGGCATTAAAGATTGAAAGAACACTAGCCTCAGAATACTCTGGGTGTTCCACCCCAACGCCCTGTGCCCAGGAGGCTCACTGTTTAACCCCAAGTTTATGCTGAATGTAGGACTTCTAAAAAATAAGCTTATATTTTAGCTTTAATAATTTATAATTTTGATATTCTATTTTTTTGGAAACCTGATTGCTTTAATGAAGTAACAGTTTTCAGTTTATATTAAATAATGACTTTTCAGGAAGAATAAAAAGACATAGCCCTTTATGTCTTCACATGTCCCTAAGCTTGAGTATCTGAGACTGAGAAATACAGGTATAGCAGAATTGCTCATTTTACCAGAGAAAGACTGAGGCCCCAAGTTTGAGTGGCCACCCTCACTCATGGAGAGATCTGGGGACTCCAGGCTGGCAGCTTCCTGGGCTGACCCCTGCCTGGACAGCCTCCACTCTCAGACATTATTAGTGCTGGAGATCCTGCTCAGCCTCGGACTGGAGTTTGGTTGGAGAGAAAGGAGTCGAGTGGTAATATCTTCCAGATGTCAAAAAGATGACGTTACTTCTGCAATTTAATTGCTTGTAATAATGAAGGGGTTGAGAGAAGCAGGGAGTAATTAAAGATTTTGAGTAAAGCAGAAGTTCAGGTTTAGCAAGTTAATGATATTGGCAAGTGCAGAGGACAGGGAACTCCAAAGCCACAACTACCTACTCTTTTTGAGAAGAATGTGGCTATGATGACTGTATTTTATAAACCCAAAATATGGCCTGACAAGGGAATCAAAAACATGCTTGAAAAAAACCCCACCACTTTTGACTTAGGAATTTATCTTTTATAAGCCTTAACAAAGGAATAAAAATAAATCTATATACTTACACACTTAAAATGGCCTTTGGAAAAGAATAAAAGCACCTATAATTGGGTCTCTCCCAGAAAATCTGCCTTATAAATATGCTTCAAGAGAGAAAAATGATTTTTTTTTTGCTGTGTTGTATACATGAGTTTGTGGGTTTTAGGAGTTTTCAGATTGCTATGTACTCACTTCCTCGATCAAATCACTGACCTCCTGTGGGTCAACTCCCATGTCCATAAAATGATCAAATTATAAAAATTGCTATGGACCGCTAAAGTTTTGAAATTCTATGGATCTATACCTGTCCCTAGCATGTCTTTTGAAATGTACCTTTCATATTTTATCTAACAGATTATTTTAGTGGTTGGTAAGAGAGAAGCTGGAGGGGGAGGCATGTGTACCATCACTTGCTGTGGCCCCTGAGAGAATGATCTGCTGAAGGCACGGCCTTAGTCTCTTCTTCTCAATGCTGGATGCTCAGTGGCTAGACAGGGGATGACCAATAGCAGGGACTCAATGGTTAGTGAATGAATGAATGAATGAATGAGTGAGTGAATGAGTCCATATCTGTGGTTACTATGTATGTTAATTAGGAAAATTTTGTGTTTTTTTCCTAGAGGTACATATATCACTTTATTTAAATACTTTGTAAAATTTTCAAACTGGAGCAAAGTGATCATCTTTATATGCTTACAATTTATATATAAACTAACATCCACTTTAACATAAGATAATGGAAGAAAATTACAAAAGAAAATATGGGATTTATGTTGTGAAATCTTGGTATGTAGCTATCTGAAATATTTTAACAGCTTTATTGATATGTAATTCACACATCACAAAGTTCACCCAATTTAAGTGTATAACTCAGTGGTTTTCAATAAATTTACAGTTTCTCAATCATAACAATAATTTTAGATCATTTTTATTACCTAACAATAGACTTTTTACCCATTAACAGCACCTCCCAGCCAATCTCACCTCACCTGCCCCCTCCCCAGTCCTAAGTAACCACTACTCTACTTTCTTTTCTATAAATTTGCCTACTCTGGATATTTTATATAAAAGATAAAATATCTTACTGTAGCTTAAGCCCAATTATGACATATTCGATTTATCGTTATGGATATGCATGTTTATATCTCTAAATGGAAGGAAGCACAGCTAAATATTAAAGTTGATTGTTTTCAGTCTTTTTAACTTATCATTATTTTCCAGCTTTCTGTTGTGTTTTAAAGTTTTTTAGAACATTTAGGTTATGATACTATGAAATGATTATAAGGAGTACATATGATCTTCATTTTTATGAAATAATGATGTATTACAGTTAAGGTGAATTGTTTCTACTTAATAATGAACATTTTTCAAATTTAGCAGATTTGTCCTTTTGTTTCTGTTTTTTCAACCCTTGATTATAAATTTTATATCAGCCTCTCCTTTCTTGAAGGAAGCTCACTACAAATATAAATAAATAATAAAAAAGATTGATGAATTTAATACAGATGCATTAGGTAGAGATGGATAGAGAAGAAAAGCATTAGGAACTGAAACCTATAGGTAAATACATGAGTTTGCCTGTTCAGATTTGCTAACAAGGAGAAACGTTGACTTTTTTGGATTCTCTAATTTTTCTCTTGTTCCCTCACGGAGTTTCTTACATGTAAGGAAATATTTCAGACTTAGGAACTAGACAAACGATACCAGAACTATGCATGGTGTTTATTAAAAATGTGAAATGTACTGAATCAAAAGCTCAAGAGTTTTTTGAGCTTTTATCTTTATCTTTAAGTGCTCCCAAAGGTGCTTCTAGTGCACACAGAAGTTCATAAATCCAGAGTAAAAGCAGAGGTGAGAGTAGGGGCGTTATAAGCTGAGAGACACGTGGCCCCATGGACCACATTCCCCGCAAGACCCTCCTTGTCTGGGAAAGGCACAGGTTGACTAAATGACTGCAACTTGGCAATCTTGAATTTCTAGACTGTTGTCAGAAAGGCTGTGCTATTGCTCAGCCAGGACCCCACCCCTATAATCCTGCCTTTCCTCCTAACCCCACCACCAGTTCAGACCCCAAAGATTTGGGGGACCTAAGGGACTGAGATTTTATCAACATGGATAAACATAAACGTGTAAAAATCAAGTGGCCTCACCATGAGACTGCAAACTTACGTTATCATGCTTTTTTCACATGTGGCTGTGCTGAGACCAGATTCACTTTCCACCTGAGGTTTACTTTTTCCAGGACGGCTGCCCTGTGTACCAGTTTCGATCTAACCTGGGCCTGTCTGCACACAGATGATGTCTCACCAAGGATACAGTTTCGAGGACTTGTTGCAGGCTTGGTCTTCAGGTGAAATATTTCATTCCCAGGAGAAAATGCAGAAAACAGGTAAATGTAAGTGGCTAGTTAAAGGGAAAAATGTTAACAAGGGCATGCCTTAAAATATGGTTTATATTTCAATGTAAGCTTCTAGTAATATAATGGTTAAAGGGAAAAATAACTTGAACTGGAATTGATAGTTTGGTAACTTCTATCCTGCTTTTAGGTTTGTGTATCCAGAAAAATACAATTGTTTCTTTACCAAGAGAAAGAAATCAAAAGGCAGTGTCGGACTGCAAAATCACAAGTGAGGGGTGGAGCGTGTGTGTGTTTGTGTGTGTGTGTGTGTGTGTAATTCCAAAAATTCTTTCCAGCTCTCATAGTTTCCACAACCCATCAACAACTTAGACTACCAACAGGGTTTTCCTTCTTTTTCAATAGAATATAAGTTTTCTGCAGAGCAGATACAATTTATTCTCCATGAGTTATGGAAAACAAAGAGGCTTCAGAATGATCCTTTTCAGTGCTGTCTCCCATCTTCGGATGTGTCAGAAACAGCTTCCTCCTCTTTAACTAGGCCACTTTGTTCTGATGGTTGTAAAGACAGGCACTTGAGTGTGAGTGTGTATATTTGTGTGTGTCTGATTTGTGTGTGTATTTGTAGGGGTTGTGTGTTAAGTATATTTGTGAGAATGTGTAAATATTTGCGCATTTATGAGTGTGTGCGTTTGTGTGGTATGTGTATATTCTGTAACTATCCTAAAATTCATAAGGTCTGGAAAACACAGGGTTCTGGGGTCTTCCACCTTCCAGTCACTGACTCTAGTCGTGCCCAAATTTAGTCAGTCTTCCATCTACCTAGGCTGCTATTTGGTGCTGGCAGCTAAGGGGGCTGGGAGAAATGGACTGGGATTCAGTCACCTGCCCAGAGACTGTAAGCAGGTATCACCTGCCCAACCATTATAGTGAGTGCTGACAGGCCACCAGGCTGGCAGAACCCTCTGGAGTGCCAAGCCTTGCCTCCTCTCTGAAGGTCTTGACTTTACTGTCACTTCCGGTCACAAAGCCTCCAGTCCGAGACTAAATAACATGGTCACCCTTGTTGCCCAGATTGTTCATTCCTGAGAGAAATTCTGCATGTTCCCATGCAGTTGTGTTACTCCCACCACTATTGATAAAACTTAATAGAGGGAGAAGTTCTCACATTCACAGAAGAATTTTGGAGGAAATGTTTTTAATGTAAGTGGTTTATACATTTTCAAAGCTTTCATGACTGTCAGTACTGTTACTGGTAACATACATGTAAAGGTATCTCAGCCAAAATGATACAGCATATTTCTTTAATTCTTAATTATACTCCCTTCCCAATATTTTGACATCCTTGAATTTGGGGTGCAGTTACCTATCAATGGCATGTTAAAATTTAATTAGCAACATATTTTCATTCTTTTCAAAACATAGTATATTGGTATATCTTTCATACCCATGAGAGATGATAACATCATAGCTTTGATAAAATAACTCCACATTAATTTTTTTAAAGCTTAACATCTCAGAACTGCAAGTATGTGTTTTGAAAGGAGTCCTGCTCTTTTGGAAGTGAGATTTCTCTGTTTCTAGTCAGAAGGACTCACGACCAAAGCTAAAGTCAGGCAGGCAGCTGAGGGGCCGAATGAGCAACCCCTGCAGATGGCCACAGGAGGGGCATCGCCGCAGCCTCACTCACCTGTGCATATTCTCCAGTTTCCAGAGGGCAGAGGTCCAGCCTGCAGCCTCATGTTCCCCCCAGGGCTGGGGTCTGCCGGTGCCCTCGCAGGCAGCTGAGCAGGCCCTCTCCCGTAGGCGTGCTGCTCCGACCCTCCCCATCCCTAGTACCTGGCCCCGCACTCAGCCTTTTGCAGCAATCATTTCTTTGAGTCTCAAAGTAGCCCTTTGAGAAATGCACTCTTGGCACTTCCATTTATAGATCAAAAGTGAGGCAGCAGGAGGGCCCTTACTCCTCATGAGGGTTTGGGAGCTGGCAGTCCCCCTACCCCCCTCTCGCCACACAGCCTACAGGCTGTGGTGTCTGGGGAAATCATGGAAGCCGACCTGCAGGGCTGGGACCTCAAGCTGGCCTGGGCACACCTGTGAAGCACACATCCCCTCTGCAAGCATTTCAGGTAGGGCCCTTCTTCTCCCCAGCTCGAAAATTTCCCTTTCTGTTTCCTCCATGCTGTATAATCCCCACTACCTCCATGTAGGAAAGCCTTGAGGAGAGAATCTGATTAATTTATACTAAATTGTTGGGGGGACAGATGGGCTTGGGGAGTTTCACCCTGAATGTTTGTCATTTATTAGCATTTTAAAAGATTGGTGGGTGGGCATCCTGGAGCAGAGAGTGAGCAGGGGCAAAAGGGTGGGCTTGCTATAAAAGGGAGCAGTGGGCAGGGATGGGGTGGTGGTCTCAGATGCCAGGCACTCGGGCTGGTCCCTATCCTCTCTGCCCACCGGCCCAGTTGTTTCCCATCACAGGCATCATGGACCAGCCATGCACGCAGAGTGAGCCTGAGCATTGGTCATGACCACACAGCCTCACTGAGCCCATGCCCTCAGCAACTCTCAGTGTACCCACCGCTGAGGCCATCTGCAGACAGTTTCCAGAGGGCAAGCAGTAAGGGGACCAAGGCCCTGAACATGCTCATCTCTGCTTCAGACACTTCCGAGAGGGCAGTCTCCCTCTGTGCACTCACTATTTCAGCCACTTCCTTCTCTTACTGGAAATCATCCACCCTCCCCCATTCAAATTCTTTTTGCCACAGCAGGGCTAGTGGCCAACTCCTTCTCTGAGGCGCCCTTGTCCAAGCCCCTGCGGATGCACACAGACAGCAATTGAGCGGCTGCTCCACCTGATGGGCCCCACCAGGCAGCCCTGTCGAAGAGGAGGCCAGGTTCCAGTGAAATCCCTAGTGATGTGGTCACCTGAGTCCGGGGATGCCAGCTGCCTAGTAATGAGGGTAAGAGGAAGGGGAATTGCAGCTCCCCAGTGGTCACCCCTAGAGTTAGTGTCTCCCTTGTCTTTTCCTTGCCGTTCCCTCCCCCTCCCAAACATTTTCTGTTTCCGAGAACCAGGTTGAATGAGTCCATTTTTGCATGCACTTTCCCCTGACGCACTCCGCAACTTCGGTGACAACTGGCCCTTTTTCTGTAACTTGCTGCTCCAGAGCACCACAAGCACACAAGCGCCTGAAGATCTCACATGTCCTCATTACTTGGAACGTGTCTCTGGGATATCGGCCTGTTGTTCTGCCTCCCTTCAAACATTACTCAGGGGCTGCCTTCCCAGCCACCCTAACACCTTCATCTCCCATGCCCCATGGTGCATAGCCCTCTTCTTGGCTTGTCTTTATTTGACACAGTTTCCTTTATTTATCTATTTGCCACTAAAATATAAGTTTCATGAGGGCTAGAATTTACCTCTGTTTTGTTCATTACTGGTCAGCAGTGCCTAGAAGATCATCTGATGGGAAGTATGTGCTAAAAATGTTCCTGATGAGTAAGAAATTATAAAACTCCTAATTATAAAACTGTCTCTGGTGCGTTAGCTCTAATGTTCACTTTTATATCCTGTGCCTAGTCTATCAAAAGACACCCCCTTCATCCATCACTGCACTTCCATCAACAAACATCTACTGAATGCATGTGACACATCTGCTCAGCTAAGTCAGCAGAATGTGACCCTGGCTCTCAAGAAGGTCCTAGTTTCCTAGGAGACAGCAATGCAAGCAGATCTTTACAGCCCAAGGTGTCCAGGGTCTAATCCAGGAGGGGCATGTGAGGGACATGGGGTTTGGAAATATAAGTTAGCCTTCTGCAAGAATGTGAAGATGAAAGGGAAAGTATCCTATGCCAGGAGAAGAGGAAGGCCATTCAGCAGAAGCAATGGCACATATCCCAAGAAGCGCGCCACTGGAATAGTTCAGGCAGGAGAGCTGACAGCAAGAACAGAGAAGGGGAACAGCTCTGTATGAGAGGCCCAGAGATTGAAACCTAGGGGCCTGGGTCACTTCCTGCATGTGAGGGGGAAGCAGTGAAGGAAAAACATAAGAACATATGGCCCCTCAAACTCTCATTGGGACAACTAAATGTGTGATTGGGGCACTTGCTGGGACAGAAGATGCAGAGGAAGCAGCCTGGGAGAAGATAGTTTCTAATGTGGACATGCTAAATTGGTGGTGCTGGGGCCTTCATGTGGGGGCAGTGGTTGCCCTTGGGAATAGAGAGTTAGTTCAACAGAAGGGTTTGGGCTGAACAAGGAGTTTAGGACTTTAAACCTATAAAATGGTAACTGAAGGCAGGGAATTACATCAGTGCTACAGTGGGAACTACAGACACCCTGGGTTCCAGGGTAAGTGGGCAATGGGAGAGCAAGCAAGGATAAGCGTGGTATGTGGAGGGTGTGAAATTGACAAAGTGGGAGCTAAAAAGGGAGAGACCTGCCTGGAGGTGGCAGTGCTGCAAGTGCAAAGAAAGGAGAGAAGATTAGGGACAACAGGGCTAGAGGGGGTGGGTAGAGAAGCATTTTGCTTTGTGAATTATACCCGGGCATCCTCTGAAGCCCCTGTCCAGGTTCCCCTGGTTGGGGTAACTCCTGTGATTTCATCTTTTTAGCTGTCCCCTCACAACCAAACTGTTAATGTGTTTTATCTCAGAGCTGGAGCGCACAGGGCCCCTCTCATGTCATTGGGCAGGTGTGAAGAGTGGTCCTCAGCAGCAGTGCGGTACTGTGTTCAAAGCTCCCTTGTCCCCAGACATCATCAATGGGCTGTGTCATCATCATTCTTTGTCTTCATATACCCAAGATATAGACTGAGATGATCCTGAGAAACCCGATGATATGGAGACAGCTTCCAGCAACTTCTTGGCCAGGTGCCCTGCCTCTGTGGGCCTTCCCAAAGCAACAACAACTCTGTTCTAGGCCTTTCTGACTACCTGGCACTGTCTGTGGTGGCTGTGTGGCTGAGCAATGACCCCAGGCTTCCTAGCTCACAGGAATGATTTTCTTGGCATTTTTTGTATTATTTATTCTTCCTCATTCCCTTCAGAAGGCTGGGGATTGGGTTTGGCTTCTTCAGTAGCACAGGCTGGACCCTGTCATCTGTCCCCAGGTCACCCATGCTGCTACCTCCTGCACAGCCTAACCAAAGGAAGAATAGGTAAAGCTCTAGGCACTAAGCCAGTGGCCAGTTCCCTGGGAAGCTGGACAGAAAAGAGAACCTCCTTTTCCAAACAAGGACCTCAGCCCCATTATCTGTAATGTGAGGGCGTGGCAAGGCTCTTTCTCCAGGCCTCTCAGCAGCAGAAGGCTGGTTCTGCCTCAGGATGGTCCTAGGTCTTAAGCAGGATGTCACTAAGGGCAGGGTCCCTCTGGTATTTACTGGTATATACTGCCATGGATGTGAATAGTTCCTATAAAGTTCATATGGGAAATGGCTTCTTCTCTGGCTGCTCACTATACACTTGAACTAGTCTCTCAAAAGCCTCCTGGGGAGACATGGGACACTGAATAGGACTTCAATAAAGAACAAGGAACTTAAAATAAGGAAGACAGATGAGATTGTCTCTCATGCCAAGAGACAGTACAGTGTCATGGTATGAGCAGCACCTCAGCTGTCCTCAGCCCTGGTTTCAAATTCCCCATGTACGACCTCCTGATGTGACCTTTACACATTACTGTACTCTTGAGTGTCCATATCTAAGAAAACTTTTCAGGAGTGTGGTGAGGGCCAGCACTGATGTATGCAAAGTGCTGGACCCTTAATACGAGTGTGCTGATTACACTTAACTTTCTTTGACATCTATAATCATAGTCAGAATCCAAACACCCCATAAAATGTGAGGATAAGGTTATTTCAAGCAGGATGACAGACGTTTAGGTTAACAAAGGCCTTACACATTCACCTTCGTTCTTCTCGCTTGCCTGCACACCTTGTCTCTTGGCCTGTTTCCTTGCTGCTTGGCCTTTCTTTGTGAGTGGGCCCCTCCCTGTTGTGCCCATTTATTCCAGTATGAACTAATTTGGGAACCTAGCTCTGGGCTCCAGCTTATCTGGTCCCCATCAATATTCTTCCCACTTCCTGGCACATGAGGTGTGACAGTGCTGCTGACCACTTCGGTGGCAAGGGCGAGGAGACAGGGTATGGAATAAGAATTCTTTCAGAACATCCTCTGAGAGGCTGAGCAGTTGTTATCATTAAAAAGAAAAAAATTCTCGGAGTTGACAACGGCATTTATCAAGAGCTGACTAGGTGCCAGGGAGCCTGTGGGTACTTTCTCACTGCCTTTTAAGTCCCATGAGCTCCACTTTACAGACGTGCAAAGAGAAGTTTGGAGAGAGTTAGTACTTTGCTCAAGAGATGAAGCCAGAATTTGGACCTCAGTCTGTCTCAGAGTTTATGATTTGTTGCATGCGCACATTACTTTTTGAGGAATAACCAGAGGAAGCCCATCTATGGGACGTTATCAGTACGGAAGTGCTGCATTCCATTACCTCTCTATTTCCCACCACTACTCTTTAGGAAATCACCGTCTAGAGAAAACTTAGTGGGGAAAGGAAGGACAATAGGAGAAAGAAACAAAACTTTCCTAAGTGGCTGATAGTAACAAAGAACTTGAATTCTGTTATTTTTGTGGTGCTATATTGTACAAGTTTAGGGCCAGATATAAATGCTAAGAAATAACCCCAGGAAAAATAAGCCTATAATTTATGGGGTACCACAGCTTGGTTTAGGATTTCAGTGGAAATAGCAAAACCCTCTATACTGATTCCTATCAGCAATTTTCTTTTCCTTCAAATAGACTTCAAGTTTTTCTCATGGAATTCTATAGGTTAAAAACATTGGGTTTTTTCCTCCAGATTTAAGTTCTCCTGGGTTGATGTTCCACCAAACAAATTAGAACCAGCTTTAATAATTGACAAGGTAGCATCAAACCTAGAGAAATCCCAGGGAGCTTCATTCAAGAAGTAGCATCATTTTTTTCAAAAACTATGCATTGAGCTCTTACTATATTTTTGAAGAGAGCTTTTCTAAGATGGAATATAACATGGACCTTATCAAGAAGCTGATAACCTAGGAGAGCTAGAAGTATATTTTTAAAAACTACTTACAAAACAATAAAGAACAAAATAAGCTCTACAAAAGAAGACTTCAAGATGTTTTCCTCGTAGAAACAAAGAGGAAGGATGCCTACAGGAGACATGTCAGTGTCACATATCTGACAACTACAGCACCACGGACCAAGCCATGCGCTGGGAAAGTCATTGCTCAAGAATTTTCCAGCCAACGTCCATACTTTTTTTAGAGAGGCAAGACTGTCCTGGAGGTCCTCTGAAAACACTAAGAGCAACTCTCTTACATCTCTATATCATGTCTGTATTGTTCTGTATCATCGATTTTTTTTATCTCCGTGTTTATGTCTAACACTGTGCTGCATACTTTATAAGAAGTACAAAGAAACCTAAACAAATTCGCAATTTCCTGAGTGTTTTGACAGAAGTTTAAGGAATACTCCCAGGCATGGTATGGTATTACCTGAAGGACTCCAAAGGTGGCATCCTCATGGTGAACTAAATCCTTTGATCCTGGTCCTGATTCCAGTCTGGCCAGCATAGAAACAGCACCCTCAGCAAAGACCAGGCTTTCTGTAGTGGACTCACACTGATCTACCTTGAGAGACTGATACATGGCCTGGACCAGCAAAGTATAATTATCCATGAAGAACTCTCCATGTTTTGGCCTGTCATCCAGGGTGTACCTTCCAAAGGGCCTGGGAGGGAGAGTGGTGGTCAAAAGTTTGCTCAATGATGGTGGGTTTAAAGAAAGGGGGAGATTGTCATGAAGCATGTTTCAACCAGGTGACAGTGGAGCTGGATGTAACTTTGCTGCAGTTGATCCGAGAGCTTATGTCCCCTAGAGGCTGTATCTCCCTTCCTGAAGAGCTGGGCCACCGGTCGCAACCTGCCTTTCTAGCTTCTCCATTTTCTCCATCCCACTGGCTCATCTGGTAAGAGAGTCTTTTCTTAGATTGGTTCATACGCTGGTTGATTAAACCAGAATCCAGCTGCTAATGACATGGCCTTAGAGATATTCTTTCCCTCCACTTACATGTTAATATGCCTATTTTCAGGTTCTTGGTAAGGCTGAGGTCGGGGGGAGCACATGACTAATATTCTTATAATTCACATATTTTACAATCTAATTGAGTGAACAATGCATATGCAAAATTACTTATCCTCCTACTGTTTGTAGGGACTATCACTCTCTTCCACATGAGTTATCTCACGAATCCTTGCAAAACTCTGTAAGACAGTGGAAGCTAACATTTTTTGGTCACCTCCTATGTGTCACCCTGTTCCAATGCTTTACATTTTTCATCTCATCTAATCCTTGCCCATCCTGCAATGTCAATATAATTTTCCTAGTTTACATGGGGGAAAATTGAAGCACCGGGAGCTGCCACAGCTTATCAAAGCCAGACAGGTGGGACGAGTGTAAGTTAAAGTTAGGTGAAGCTCCCAGCACCCCCAGCTTTGAGTTCAGAGATGTCCAGCTACTCTCCTGAAAGCAGAATTAATCAACCCAGACAGTACATGAGCAGATCAGTGAGTGCTCATCTCTAACTGGAAGGTCAGAAGTGGGAGGCTTGGGCCATGCACGGGGCAGCGAAACTATAAAACAAAGGTCAGCAAAAGAACTTTGATAATAAAAATTATAAATATGATGTCTAGTGTTTTGATTATTCTATTACATCTCTTTTCAAAAATAAGCATCTAGAAGGAGCTGAAATGGAAACATTCATTTTGGATATATATGGATATACCAGTTTGCTCCCTTTAACCAGTGATATTGCTTTTCTTCTTCCTCAAACCCAAAGCTCATCTTCATCTCAGTTAGAAAAGATAACATTCATTTAGCATGCATTGGTTTTTTTGTGTTCCTTTGAGCCCAGTTGAATCTTTTCATTGGCCCATGGTCCCACGTTTCAGAGGTCAGAAATGCAGCCCTCTTTCTCCTCAGTATCCAGGAATGGCTCAGAGGAGAGCGGCTGGTTTCGCCGGCAGGCAGGGTAATGCACAGGACTTTCACTGATTGTGGCGGGCGCCGTGGGGCAAGGCTTTTCTCCAATGTGCCACTTAGCAGATGTCCCCTGGTCCCTCTGCAATCTAATGAGACTCAGGGAGACCCTGGGAAGCTTTTCAACTCTATCCAGGGTTTTTGAGGAATGCTGATAGGGTGTGAGGGTGACCCTATGGACAGTTGAAGAGATGAAAGGAGGCCTTTCGGATTAAATAAGATTTAGGAAATAAAAGGATTAGCAAGACACAAAAGCTAGATTTACAGGGTTTATTTAGCCAGTGCAATGTGGCATGCTGGGATGTCGGACATCTAGAAAGAGATAAAAGAAACCAACTCAGGAGGTCGCAGGGCAGCAAAGATGAGCAGGGTCCCCTTCTGTCCCCCCAGCACCAAAAGCCTGTTAAATCTTCTGATAATTGAAAATGGGCCAAAAAGGGACACTCCCCTATTACTAATTCTGACCCTTCCACCCAAGTAATAAGAACTACAATGACAAGCCACCTCATGGATTGGGGGTCAGGGCTCAAATAAGCTTAGGAAATGGAAAGCTCATTTTATGACAAAGTCTTATTCACATACTGTTTCTATCTTGAGCAACAAAGCAATGTTTAAAATTGGAGAGCAGGGGATTCAACATCATTTATGGATAGCAAAATTCCCAAAGATAATTTTCTTATGTTGGTTATCTTTGCTCAGTATTTCTCTTCTCCCAAATTGTCAAACCAAAAATCCCAAAGTTAGGAGGGGAGAAAGCATTTCTGGTGTAACTTGCTCTGTAACTGAGGTGTCCTCTCCAACGTGTCCTGAAAGATGACTCTCTGACACAGACAAAGCCCCTTCTGGTCATGGGCAGAATGGTGTGCATTAGAGGAATGCTCCTTCACTGCCAAACAAAGGAATTTTCTGATGTTTATTCCTTATGCTACACCTAAATCTTCATCACCATTAGTCTTTGTTCTGCAAGATGGAGCAACCTAGAACAAACCTATCCTGTCACAAGTTCACCATTCAAACTTCTGAAGATAGCTAGTATGATCCCCTTAAATATTCCCATTTCCTAGTTGAACTTGTCATCCCCTTGGGTAATTCCTATGGTTTGTTTCTTGGTCCCTTTGCTGGGACACTGAAAGGGAGCAGCCTCCTTCCACACTGTTTTCTATGGGATGTCTGGAATCACTAGTGAGATTTCTCCTCCAAATCAGGTGTCTTCTAATCCCTGGATCATTGTATTTGATAAGAATATCCCATGAAGCTACCTCATCAAAGTCGTCTTCTCTTAAGGTGAGACTACAAAACTTGACATTAGGAACCTTCCTTAAAAGCTCTAACAGATATATGTTACCACATCTAGTCATTTGGTATGCATCAGACATTTATTGACCACCTGCTAAGTATCTGGTGCCTGCTTAGTGCTAGTAAAGAAGATAAAGATTTGGTAATGGCCCTGGAGGAGCTCACAGTTTAGGAGAGGAGATAAACACTGAAATTATCCTAATTGAATATGATAGAAGCTATAAAAGAAGTAGTTTCCAGAGAGCAGAGTATGGACTATCTTAATGTTCAACAGGGAAACAATGAGAAATAAACTTTCTCAGAAGGAGGGAATATGGATATGGACTTATGAAGGCAGGTATGAATTTGGCATATTTAGAAAACTACAAGTCCAGTTGAGAGGCTTTCAATCCAGAGTGAAAGGTATGGTTGTGGGGAGGGAAAGAGCATGGGAGAAAGAAGAAGGGAAAGAGAGTACAAGTGACTTCTAGCCCCGACCTGGGGATTTGATGGAGATGACATGTTTAACTGAAACTAGAAAATCAATACAGGATGAAGAACAGGTTTAGACTGGGTGATGGGAAGGAAGAGCATATCCATTTGCATACCTGTTATTGCTAACAGTTATAAGTTAACCTTTTATTTCACTACCTCATTATTCCTATTTATTTATATATTAAACTAATTTCTCTCTGATATTTTTGAAATTATCATTTTTATTTTTGAAATAAAAATATACAAATTAGCTTCCAGAATAGTAGACTGAGTCAAAGCACATCCAAGCTATAAAAGACTTTGGCAATTAATTAATGGATTGATTTTCAAAAAAAATTAGCAAAAGAATCTTTCCTTCCATGTGGAAGCTCAGTGGGTATGGCAAGTGTGGAAAGCAGCTTTGTCTGGGGTGCAGAAGGAAGGTATCAGGTCCCAGTCATTGACCCTCTCGTCCTCTCCCTTGTCCCTCCTCACTTCTCCCAACCCTGCCCATCATCAGAAATGAAGCCCAACACTGTCCTTTCACAGATAAAGAAAGAGTTGAAGGGCAGGCACCAAATGAAGAGAAAAGCCAGAAGAGCCTATCAGTGGCAGAGATGAGCCAGAAATGCACAATTCTCTTGCAAGAACTACATGCTGATACAGGTGGGTCATTCCTGCCCTCTTCTCTGCAAGAGTTGAATCAGTACATTGCCGGTAAGGAGTTTGCTTACTGAAGAAGCAATTAATGGGGAACAAGTGTAGGCAACAGCGTGCTCTGCATCTTATGTAATTGAGCAATAAATCTAAACTCCATAGATGAAGGTGAGTGGTACCCATGGAGTCCTAGCCTCTCTTCGTGGCTCTATGAACATAACTGAGGGACAAATACAAAAGTAGAGGGGTCCTAAAGAGGAAACATAGAAATGATAACTTTTGCTTTTTTCTATAACCCGTGCAATATGAAATAAATTGTTTTTAAACTGAAACACAGGTTTTTAACAAGTATTTATCATGTACCTTCTATTGTGGCTCTGTGCTAAGTACCTGGCATACAGTGGAGAGTCAGAGGGATGTGGCATTCCATGCTAAAGGGCATAATTCAGTGGGAAGACAGAAAATAATAAACTAACAATTTACACTTTTTATGGGTTGGATATAAGTTTATTTAACCCTCACAACAAAATGGCAGAGTTGTTTATTTCACTAGGTGAGAAATGGGGCACAAAGAGGTTACAACTGCGATTCGTCTGCGGTCAGCTCCGGGATGCTTGAGCACCGCATGGACTGCCCCACTATTAGAACGAGTGCCATGAAGGCCGTGGACAGGAGCAAAAGTGCTCACTCTGCATCTCACCACCTCCACTGCAAATATTTTTATTTTTCCTTATTAGTTTTAATTGTCCCTACTCAGGCTTTTCTGAGGTTGACTTAGTAGTATAAGTAGTACATACATAACAGACTCTGTTATTCAAACGTCGATTAACCAAACCCTTGTTAAATATCTGTGGCAGGCTCTACTAATCCCCAACATCATCCTAAAATATTTTGGCTTGTTAGTATGGGCTTCCAAAAGTACTCAGTGGAGTAATAAGTCATACCAATGTCAGACTCAGCTTCTCAGTATTGTAAGATGAGCTACAAACCCAGTTGAGAGGCTTTTAATCCAGAGTGAAACGTGTGGTTGTGAGGAGGGAAATTCTCTCCTGAACCTGAGGTTTGATTTAGGAAGACTCTGAGACAAAGAACTGAAGGCTCCAAGGGGAAACAAAGGTAGGAGAACCAGATTTGGGAGCAAACATATGAAAATGCTAGTAAGTACTTTTTGTGTACAGTAAAATTAGGCAATATAGACAGCATGTTTAAGTCTCAAGTGATGATAACAAGTATTGACAATTTACGTTTGTTTACCAACACTTTGTAGCCAATTCATTTACAAACTTTTCTAAACCATTACCTCCTGGTAGAACATGCAATGCTTGCCTCTACTGTCCTTCCTGTGCGCTTTGCTCATACCTCAGTCACAGAACTCCCAACATCCCTTCTGGGGCTCCGTGCCTCTTCTAGCTGAAAGCCCCTTAAGGTCAGTCAATGGGACCTTGTATACTTCCTTGAATCTGTGGAGACTGCTGCCCAGAGAGTGGGGCAGGAGACATACCCTATGTACTTCAAGAAGGTTCCACAGTGTCTGATTGTCTTCTTCAGGGTTTCAATGAAAACATTTTGTTTTCTTGTAGATACACGGCTATAAAGAGTCTCATTCCCGTCTATTCAGGCATATTATCCAAACATTCAACACTCACATGATGGTGCCATTCTGAGTTCTGAACTCGTCCCTCTCATATCCCAAAGGGTCCCAGATCTCTCTCTCTTGAAGAATGTTCTGTAGGCTTTTTATGTACAACTCATTTCTCTCCTTCCTGCAAGAGCAAGTGCTGCAAATTTCTCTATCTCTCCCAGGCAGAACCCTTGACTCCTGCAGGGCTGACCCTTGCTTCTGGTTTCTGTTTCTGACCCCCAGTCCCTTGGTCACTACTTATCTCCTACAGGAATAACCAGCAGCCTACCAACAGTGGAGCTGAAACCCAATTGTGGTTAAAACACATGGACATTTATGGACAGACCCCACAATAGAAACCAACAGGCAATTTGCAATGGGAGAAATATCTGGACCTGACAAGCAAATCCTCTCTTTACTTAAATTAATTTAAATATGTTATTAAATTATTAAGTATTAAAGTTATTAAATAGAAATTTAATTATTTTAAAATAGGTTGTTATAAAATTTGTTTAAATTTTATATACTTCATTATGACATTTATTTGCATTAATTTTGTCTTAGGAAAATATAGCATTAAAATATGATTTATCTTGATTACTATTTTTTTAACACTCCCCTTAAATTTTACTACAGTGTCAAGTGCTTCACTCTCCTTGCCCTAGCCCCTGCCCTGAGCCTGGGAGCAGCTGGAATACTTAGGTTAGGTTGCCAGGCCCAGCAGGTGAGCCCAGGGAAGTTTAAGCGGAAGGCATTCCATGACTTCACTGATATGCAGAGTGGCTTGGCACAGTTTTGTTTCTGCCATTTTTATGAGTGGAGACAACTGTCATTCTGTTTTCTTTGGTCTCTGCTGTAGACCCCAGAAGTTCACTTAGGGAGTCCTTTGGGTTTTTCTCATGAGTCAGTACCACTGTAGGTAGCCCTTGTTAATTCAGAGCATCGTTCCCCGAGCTACAGTTCTTCCATTGATAGCACCTTTCTCTCAGCTGGCAACTTCACAGCTGCTTTCACAGGTCCCTGTGTTAAAAGGCAGAAGTTGAGGCACAGGTAAGACAGTAGAGGCAGTTTGGTGTCTCCATCAATCCAATCTTTTTGGTCTCAAAATGTCCTGAAAAAAATCTGCCAGTGGCATTGTATTTGTTTGCAGCCCTGCAACTGATTTATTTTGTTCTTACCAAATCTCACCCATTACCATAGGATTTGGGCTGGAAGGAAAGGTATGCTGAGGCTTCATCTTGAACTTGAGACTTTTGGGTTTCTTTTTAAAGTTTTGCTATTACCTATTTAGTTACCACTGCTAGCATACTTTTCATCTCAGCCTTCATTTTGGCTTTATTCATGGAGCTCATGTTTTGTTGAGATTTATTGAGAAGGTGATCAGATGTTTTCTAAGACTTCCTAGTATTTCTCAGTAAAATGATTATCCTGATATCCCTTTCCCTTTGCCTCTTAAATATAATGAGTTTTTCCTATGCAGTTTTAAGTATTTCATTGGCCTTATTTCTCCCCATCTTGATTGAGAACAAATCTATCCAGACATTCAACAGATGGGATAGGTGAAATTCTCTGATGTTGGCAAATAGCCTTAGTTTCTAGTGCTATTGAGATTTTGCTTCCCTTTGCATAATTTTATAAGTAATTTGACAGGAAGTTGGGGAAGTAAGTGAGGTGATATAACCATCTTAAACATAAACATGAAATGACTCTAAAATATCCTAAATGAATATTCTTCTATGAAAGACACACTCTTTAGAAGTGGCTTGGAATTTTAATTGCTTTGTTCTTTTCTTTATTCCTGGCACCCAGGTATAGCAGTAGGTTTTCCCCATAGGCACACATTGTAGCTTAATTTGCCAATTTTCTCCACTGAATGTTAAAATATTTTTGACAACAAATTGTCTCCTTAAGATTATATGATTTCGATTAGAGTTTATTTATAAGACGAGTTTGAATATGGTTGACAAAATCTTGCTTCCAGCTAAAATACCAGGGGTTTTTAAGGTAAAATTAATAAGTATTCTTCATTCTTAATGTACACTAAAAATTTTTGGAGAAAAATTGAAACTAATTTAAACCAAATGAATAAAACTAATACTGATTAAAGCCAGGAAATCTGAATTCTAGCATTGTATGTTGTCATGGAGAAAGTATTTTTATAGCCTGAGCCTGGCCTGGCTTTCTATACAAGGGCAATGAAAACAACCCTTACAGCTCCAATCCACAGCATAGAAAGTGCTGGTGACAAATGCATGTTGTAGTGATGTGGTCTTTATGGCAAAACACCAATTAACTCACATGATCACTTAAATTTAATAGCTTTTCACAAAGTCATCAAATTTTAATCTCCCGTTTTATAGATGAATAGACTGAGGAACACAAAGTGAAAATTCCTTGCCCAACCACACAGCTTATTTGCAGGAGAGCCAACAAGCTTTTTTTGGCTGATATTATTTTAACTCTACTGAATGACTATCTTCCTTTTTTTAAGCTTGCAAAAACCATCAGGGCCTAGATGATCTACAAGTTAATAGATCATGAGGAAATAAAAATTAGGTAAAATTAGGTAATAAGGAATTTTCATCAAATTAATAAAAAATTAAAGGACTTTTAACATTGAGAAGCAATAAATGTTTCCAATAGATTTTAAGAAAAATATTATATAAGAATGTTCATTAAAACAACTATTATTTGATGCTTTAAATGTTACTAAAAGGAGACCAGATTTTTAAGGCTTACATTCTTAGTTCAGACACACATTAATATGAGGTTGACTGAACACTTTGCCCTCGAATCTCAGCTTGATCATCTCTAAAGTGGGGTACTGAAACAGATCAGCAGTCTTCAATGGCCACATCACACCAATCTATAAAACTTTACTGTTGACTATTGTTATGGACTGAACTGTGCCCTCCTACCCCTAAATTCATATCTTGAAACCCTAAATCCCAGTACCTCAGGAAGTGACTGTATTTGGAAATAGGGTCCTTAAAATAGATAAAGTAAAATGAAGTCATACAGGTGGGCCCTAATCCTATATGAATGGTGTTTTAACAAAAAGAGGAGATTAAGACACACACAAAGAGATGAAAACCATGTGAATACACAAGGAAATGACTACCATCTACAAGCCAAGGAGAGACACTCATAAAAAACTAACCCTTGATCTTGAACTTCTGACTTCCAAAACTGTGAGAAAATAAACTTCTGTTCTCTTTTAAAAAAAATTTATTTATTAGTTTTAGGAAGAGAAGAAGAGAGAGAGCTACACATACACATCAATTTTTTGTTCCACTTATTTATGTATTCACTGGTTGATTCTTGTGTGCCCTGACTAGGGATCAAATCTGCAACTTGGGGTATTGGGATGATGTTCTAACCAGCTGAGCTACCCAGCCAGTGCTAAACTTCTTCTCTTTAAGCCATACAGTCTGTGGAGCTTTGTTATGGCAGCCCTAAGGAACTCATGCAAGCATAAGCTAACAATGACTACCATTTATTGTACTTTATACATATTATTTCATTTAGTCCTTTCAACATCGTTATGAAGCAAATACCATTATTACTTCAGTTTAAATATTAGGAAAAAGAGGTTTATCTATCAGAATTCAAAACTGAGGCCTTTCGCACTACTTAGTACTATTCTATATTAAATAAAAAATACTAACATATAAAAAATCTTGTCTTTTTAAATGAATAGCCAACTAGTGTTTTAAGCACAGCCTTTAAATTCCATTGTTTCATAATTGTAATGTGAAAGGAGAATTAATGTGAAGCTTTTAAGTCACTTCTCAAATATCAGTTTTGAAATTTTAATCAGAATTGCATATATTTATTGTAAAAATATCTGGATTGGAAAATTTTTGGACTGTTTCAGAATGAGCCAGTAAATATGATTGGCAGATAATCTGGTGTAAGAAATAAAATAAAAGAAACTGACAAGGCAGACTAATAAGTGCACGTTAGTTTTGCCATTACCAACATTTTTCAGCACCCCTTCCCATTCACTATAACTGCTTTTATGCTTAAATAAAGTTCTTGTATAATCTGTGCAAATTATAAGTTTTACTAAGGGCAATGCATGACATTCCAGTGTAACACTTCTCTTTCAAAAAAAGAATGAGAATGCACTTATTACTTAATATCTAATAAAGTTGGTTTACTTGAAAGGAAGAATTTTCAAAAGATTATTACATTATAGCTTTAAATTGAGAACTCAAAAATAAAAGTTTGGCTAAATATTCTTAAAAGAATGGATTGCAAAGCTGATGTAGCTTTGTCATTTATTTATAAGTGAGCTGGGCCTTCAAACACAGTTATTTGTCTTCAATTTTTGTAAAAAACTGTCACATTTAAGAACATTAAATGCACATATTAACTAGAAAAGGCAGCTTTCATATTTCAAATTGTCAACCTCTTGCCCTTAAATAAAAACACAGCACATGGTGTCATGTTGTTTTAATTGCTGAAACTTTAAAATGGCTTTAAATTTTTTAATATTTTATGATGGATTTTGACATTAAAAAAATAAATAAATAAATAAAACCTGCATTTAAAAAAAGAAAGAAAGAAGAAACTCCTACCTTTTGCAACAACATCGATGGAACTGGAGAATATTAAGCTAAGTAAAATAGCCAGTCAGTGAAAGAAAAATGCCATATGATCTCACCTATAAGTGGAATCTATTCAACAAAATTAACTAACAAAAATAAAGACAGACAAGGAAACATGGAGCAGACTGAAAGTGACTAGAGGGTATGGTGAAGGAGGACAGTGGTGGAAAGGAGGGGAAGGGACTAAACAAAGAACATGTATGAATGACCCATGGACATGGACAGTAGAGTGGGAATTGACTGTGGGAGAGGGGGGCAAGATGGGATGCGTGGGATGGGTGGAGGAAGGCAAAGGGGGAAAAATTGATGTAACTGTAATAGAATAAATATGATTGGGAAAAAAAACATAGCACAGAATTTTTTTTTTTGTTTCAAAGTTTTCAATAACTGTCTCAAGGCCTGTCTTGGAAATCAGAAAATTGTTAGTCCATTTGTGGATCTCAAGACAATAACTGCAGATTCAGTGAAGAAAAACACTTTAACAATTATCAAGAGATGTAATATTATATGTAATTTTAAAACTCAATTAGAGTAATATAGTTTTGCTTGAAAATTAAATTCAGAAATGAGGTCCTGCCTAATTGGGTGGTGCATGCTATAGCCAACACACTTAGCTAAAAAATTTATAAGCCAGATAAACATTAATTATATTATTTATCTTTTTATAACAATGTTCAGTATTACACATATTTTGCATAACATTATGTAACTTTAATATACATTATTAATGTACATTCACTCTTATTTTGCCATTAAAATGTTGTAATTTTCTTCTATTTTTGAAAGTCTTTATATGGATAATGTAATACATAAAAATATTTTATTTCTCTACTTTCTGAAGTTTATTACAACAATAAAATATGTGTCCATGGTAGAGAATGTAGATATTTCACTTGTTTGTAACTGAGCTTGTGATGTTACACACCAGACTAAATACAAAGAGTTTTTCCACCACCAATTTTTTATAACAGGCCCAAAGCCCAAATACAATTAAATGTAAATTTTATGTGTTTGAGTTTAGGCTAAGACACAGATGAAGCTAAGCAGTTGGGAAACTTTTTAGTATGATGTGAAAGTTGCCAAGCAATTTTTATACTATGAAAGAAATTAATTTTTTAGGTTCTGATAATAGAAAACCTTAACATAATTATCAAAAGATAAAAGTAAATTCTGCCTTGACAGGTGTGGTTCAGTTGGTTCAAGTCATCTCACAAAGCAAAAGGTTGTAGGTTCTATTCCTGGTCAGTGCACATGCCTGGTTTTAGGTTTGGTCCCCAGTGAGGGTATGCGTACAAGGGGCAGCCAATTGATGTTTCTCACAATGATGTTTTTTTCCGTCCCTTCCCCTCTCTCTATAAATAACTAAATAGGAGAATCAAGATGGTGGAGGAGTGAGTGGAAGTCACACTGACCTCTTCCCAGGAACGACCTGGAATAACAACTAAATTGTGGAGAAATAACCTGGAACAAACAGCTGAACAATAGTGAGAGAGGAGCCTTGTAACCTCGGAGACAGAAGAATAGGCTTTAGTGCAATCTAACTGGTAAGGAGGGTGGCAGAGACTCGAGGAAGTGGGCGGGGCACCTATGGGCGGCAGTACCAGAATGATATTAAGTGGCCAGTTGGATCCCCCTGAGAGGAGTGGGGTCTAAACCAAAAGCGGGGATCTAGACTACAGCACCAGAGACCAAAAAGTACACAGAAAACAGCCAGCTGCGAAAAGTGGCTGGGTTGCTCTCTGCCAGAGACAAGCGGCTGGAGACGCAAAGAGCCTTCTAAAGGGCCAACGCAAATTTTTATTTGCAGCCACTTACCCTGGTCTCTGGCAAAGGCAGGGGCAGAGTGGGCTAGAGACGCCTGAGGAGAGACTAGGGAAGGAGGCTTTGGGGAGAGGACTGAGAGAGTGGCTGGCAGGATCCCAGGGCTAACTCATCCCCCATGTGGCAGCAGCCATCTTGCTCAAGCAGAGTCCACTCCCCCTGAGCAGCACCAATGTCAGAGACCCAATAGTCCTACCCCCAGGTGGGATTACATCCCACCCTGTGCTGTCTAGGCTGCCTGCTGAGTACAGAGTGGCAGTCACAAATAGTAGATCCCTGGCTACAGGGGGCTCAGAGAGGTCTGGAGACACTTGAAGAGAGACTGGAGATGGAGGCTTTGGGGACAGAATGGAGTGAGTAGCTGGTGGAATCCCAGTGCTGACTCCTCCCCCATACAGCTGCAACTAGAGAGGACCCAATAACCCCACTCCCAGGAGGTACTTGGCCCCGCCCTGAGCTGTCTAGGGTGGCCTGCTGAGTGAAGAGTGACTAGATTAACAGCTGAAGGAGACAGCCACAAAAGTAGATTCCTGTAAGTCTCAAACAGACTGCCTAAGGTCAGAAAGGGACAACATCTGACATCATCAGAAGCAGATCCAGAAAGTAAAAACAGTGGTCTCCTACCATAGAAGTCTACACCACAAAGTCAGGGAATCAAGACAGATCAACTTAAGAAGCGGAAGCAAAAGAGAAGAGTCTCACAAATAATGGAAAGATAAAGAAATACCCTCCAGTTGAAGGGGAAGGAGGAATCCCCAGAAAGAGAACTAAATGAAATAGAGGCAAGTAAACTGTCAGATACTGAGTTCCAAACAATGGTTCTAAGGTTGCTCAATGAGCTCAGTGAGCTCAGAGAGAATTACAAAAAATTACAGAGAAAATATGAGGAACTTACTGCAAACTATATCAGTATGAAAAAGGACATAGAAACTATCAATAAGAGGCAGGAAGAAATGAAGAATACAATTTCTGAATTGAAGAACACAGTAGAAGGAATCAAAAGCAGGCTAGATGAAACTGAGGACCAAATCAGTGAGTTAGCTGACAAGCTAGAAAAAAGCTCCCAGAAAGAGCAAGAAAATAAAAAAAAGACTCAGAAAGCATCAAGAGGCATTTAGGGAAATGCAGGCAACCTGAAACAAAATAATATCCTTATAACAGGGATACCAGGAGAAGAAGATGAGGAAGGGATAAAGAACCTGTTTGAAAAAGTAATGATGGCAATCTTCCCTAATTGGAGGAGAGAAAAAGTCATACCAGTCCAGGAAGCACAGAGGGTCCCATTCAAGAGGAACCCAAAAAAGGCCCACTCCAAGACACATCATCATTAAAATGGCAAATATCAAAGACAAACAGAGAATCCTAAGGGAAGCAAGGGAGAAAGAGGTAGTAACATATAAGGGAGCCCCAATATGGCTAGCAGCTGACTTCTCAACAGAAACACTGCAAACCAGAAGGGAATGGCAAGAAATATTCTAAATCATGAAAAGCAAAGGCCTGCAATGAAGACTGCTCTACCCAGCAAGGCTCTCAATTAAAATGGAAGGTGAAATAAGGAGTTTCCCGACAAAAGAAGACTAAAAGAATACACCTCCACCAAACTAGCACTGTAAAATATGCTAATGGGACTGCTTTAAGAAGATGAAGAGAGTCTATGAATACCCAGTTCCTTCTACAGTCACCAATACTTGATATTACCAATATTTTTTAATACTTATTAATCTGATTGTGACAATGATGTATTTTAATTATTCCTTTATTTGTTGAAACTAAACCTGTTTTTGTATATTTATGGCCTCTTTCTATTATTTTTAGAAAGCTTTAAATGACTTTTTGGTATTCTTTATCCATTTTTTGATTAAATGTTTGTAGAATTTTTTCCCTGAAAAAAAACAAACCATTAACCCTTTTTTAGATGTGTTACAAATACTTTCCTATTCTGTTACTGGTCCTTTAACTTTTTTTATACATATATTACTGTACAGTCTTAAATGTTTAATATAGTCATATTGTCAATATTTTACTTTATAGCTTCTGGATTTGAATATTTTACTTTAGGGTAAGAAAAATATCAGTTTGTATTTTCTCCTAAAACTCCTTGGACTCTACATATTAATTTTTAACTCACCTGAATATTTCTTGTATAATGTGTGAAATAGGACTCTATATTTGTTTTATTTCAAGTAATAGTGATCCATGCACCTTATCTCTTGAATAAGCCTTATTTTACCCATTGATTTGAAATATCAACTTAATCATATATTACATTTTTAGATATATACATTTGTCTCTTGAATGCTCATTATATTTCATTGATCTACTTGATTATTTCTGTGCTGGTGTCATGTTGGTTTAATTGTTGAGACTTTATAACGGTTTTTAACTTTTTAATATTTTATAATTAACTTTGACATTTAAAAAATAGATAAAATCAACATGCATTTAAGAAACAAAGAAAAGAAAGAGAGAGATGGAATTCCTACGTTTTGCGACAACATGGATGGAACTAGAGAAAATTAAGCTAAGTGAAATAAGGCAGTTGATGAAAGACAAATATCATATGATCTCACCTATAAGTGGGCTTTATTTAACAAAATTAACTAACAAACAAAATAAACCACAGGCACAGAAACATGGAGCAGACTGAAAGTGACCAGAGGGGAGAGGGAAAGAGGACAATGGTGGAAAGAAGGGGAAGGGACTAGACAAAGAACATGTATGAATGACCCATGGACATGGACAGCAGAGTGGGAATTGACTGGGAGTAGGGGATGGGGGTGAGATGGTGGAGGAGGGTAAAAGGGGAAAAAATAGAGACAATTGTAATAGAATAAATATGACTTATAAATTTAAAAAACTATAAAAAATAAATAAAAATATTTTTTTTTCTTTTTCTTTTTTTTATTTACTTTTTAAATACATTTGTCTCTGCCTCCCCCCCACCTCTTTCCCTTGCCCCCTCCCACCTTCCCTCTCTCAGCTCTTCCCCTTTGGTTTTGTCCATGAGTCCTTGCTATATGTTCCTTGACTTTCCCCTTCCCTTCCCTTTCCCTGCCCCCCCCCTTCTCTCTTGTCTCTGTTGATTTCTTTTCCTTTCAGTGTTGCTGGTCATATTTTCCTTGCATCTTTGCATTGTTGGTTAGGTTCTGCTTATAGGTGAGATCATATGGTATTTGTCTTTCGCCCCCTGGCTTATTTCGCTTAGCATGATGCTCTCCAGTTCCATCCATGCTGTCGCAAAGTTTAGTACTTCCTTTTTACTTTCTGCTGCGTAGTACTCCATTGTGTATATGTACCATCATTTTTTGATCCAATCATCTACTGATGGGCATTTAGGTTGCTTCCAACACTTGGATATTGTCAATTGTGCTGCTATGAACATTGGGGTGCATAGGTTCTTTTGTATTGGCGTTTTGGTGTTCTCAGGGTATAGTCCCAGCAGGGGAATCGCTGGATCAAAAGGCAGTTCCATTTTCAGCTTTCTGAGGGAATTCCACACTGCTTTCCATAGTGGCTGCACCAGTCTGCATTCCCACCAACAGTGGACTAGGGTTCCCTTTTCTCCACAGCCTCGCCAGCACCTGTTGTTTGTGGATCTGTTTATGATGGCCATTCTGACCGGTGTGAGGTGGTACCTCATGGTGGTTTTGATCTGCATTTCTCTGATGGCTAGTGATGCTGAGCATCCTTTAAAATGCCTCTGGGCCCTCTGTATCTCCTCCTTAGAAAAGCATCTGCCCAGGTCCTTTGCCCATTTTTTGATTGGATCGTTTGTCTTCTTGGAGTAGAGTCGAGTGAGTTCTTTATATATCTTGCAGATCAAACCTCTATCTGATGTATCATTAGCAAATATATTTTCCCATACGGTTGGCTCCCTTTTCATTTTGCTGATGTTTTCTTTTGCCGTGCAGAAGCTTCTTAGTTTGATGAGGTCCCACTTGTTTATTTTTTCCTTTATGTCCCTTGCTTTAGGAGACATATCAGTGAAAAAATTGCTGCGTGGGATATCTGAGAGTTTCCTGCCAATGTTCTCCTCGAGGACTTTGATGGTGTTGCGACTTATATTTAAGTTTTTTATCCATCTTGAGTTTATTTTTGTGTATGGTGTCAGCTGATGATCCAATTTCAATTTTTTGCATGTAGCCATCCAGCTCTCCCAACACTATTTGTTGAAGAGGCTGTTATTGCTCCATTTTATGTTTCTGCCCCCTTTGTCGAATATTAGATGTCCATAGAGACCTGGGCTTATTTCTGGGCTTTCTATTCTGTTCCATTGGTCTATGGGTCTGTTCTTGTGCCAGTACCAGATTGTTTTGAGTATGGTGGCTTTGTAGTAGAGTTTGATGTCCAGTATTGTGATCCCTCCTACTTTGTGTTTCTTTCTCAAAATTGCTACGGCTATTCGGGGTCGTTTATGGTTCCATATACATTTTTGAAATGTCTGTTCTATTTCTGTGAAATACGTCATTGGTATCTTAATAGGGATTGCATTGAATCTATAAATTCCTTTGGGTAATATGGACATTTTGAGGATATTAATTCTTCCAATCCATGAGCACGGTATATGCTTCCATTTATTTGTGTCTTCCTTAATTTCTTTTTTCAATGTTGTATAGTTTTCTGCATACAGATCTTTTGAGTCTTTGGTTAAATTTATCCCTAGGTACTTTATCTTTTTTCTTGCTATATCGAATGGAATATTTTTTCTGATTTCTTCTTCTTCTATTGCATTGCTGGTGTACAAAAACGCCTTTGATTTCTGAATGTTCACTTTGTATCCTGGTGTTTTGCCAAATTCATTTATTAGGTTGAGGAGTTTTTTGGTAGAGTCTACAGGGTTCTCTATGTACACTATCATGTCATCTGCAAAGAATGATATTTTTACTTCCTCCTTTCCTATTTGGATGCCTTTTATCTCTTTCTCTTGTCTGACCGCTGTGGCTAGGACTTCCAATACGATGTTGAAAAGAAGCGGTGAGAGTGGACATCCTTGTCGTGTTCCCGAACTTAGTGGGAAAGCTTTCAGTTTTTGCCCGTTGAGTATGATATTAGCTGTAGGTTTTTCATATATGGCCTTTATTACATTGAGGAATGCCCCATTTATTCCCATTTTGCTGAGTGTTTTGATCATAAATGGGTGCTGTACCTTGTCAAATGCTTTTTCTGCATCTATCGAGATGATCATGTGGTTTTTGTCTTTTCTTTGATTTATGTGGTGTATCACGTTTACTGATTTGCGTATATTGAACCATCCCTGCATCCCTGGGATGAATCCCACTTGATCGTGGTGGATAATCTTTTTAATGTATTGCTGGATGCGGTTTGCCAATATTTTGTTGAGGATTTTAGCATCTATGTTCATCAGCAAAATTGGCCTGTAGTTTTCTTTCTTTGTAGGGTCTTTATCTGGTTTTGGGATCAGGGTGATGCTGGCCTCATAGAAAGAGTCTGGGAGTCTTCCCTCCTCTTCGATTTTTTGAATAGTCTGAGAAGGACAGGGGTTAGCTCTTCCTTAAATGTTTTGTAAAATTCTCCTGGGAAACCGTCTGGCCCAGGGCTTTTGTGTGCTGGGAGTTTCTTGATGACTGCTTCAATTTCCCCAGCTGTTATTGGTCTGTTCAAGCTTTCTGTTTCTTCCTCCTTCAGTGCTGGAAGATTATACTTTTCTGAAAATTTGTCCATTTTATCAAGATTTTCAAATTTCTTGGCATATAGTTTCTGATGATCATTTGTATTTCTGTGGTATCAGTTGTTATTTCTCCTCTTTCATTTCTGATATTATTAATTTGGGTCCTCTCCCTTTTTGTCTTGATGAGTCTGCTTAATGACTTGTCAATTTTATTTACCTTCTCAAAGAACCAGCTTCTGGATTGGTTGATCCTCTGAATTGTTCTTTTTGTCTCTATGTCATTCAGTTCTGCTCTAATCTTGACTATTTCCTTCCTTCTACTTGCTCTGGGATTTATTTGTTGTTGTTTCTCCAGTTCTTCAAGTTGTAGTGTTAGGTCTTTTATTTGAAATGTTTCTATCTTTTTAAGGTAAGCCTGTATTGCTATGAACTTCCCTCTCAGGACCGCCTTTGCTGTGTCCCATAGGTTTTGGACAGTTGTCTGTTCATTTTCATTTGTTTCCAGAAATTTTTTGATTTCTTCTCTTATCTCATTATTGACCCATTCATTGTTTGATAGCCTACTGTTCAGTCCCCATGAGTTTGCAAGTTTTCGAAGTTTCTCTTTGCGGTTGATTTCCAGTTTCAAGGCCTTGTGGTCTGAGAAAAAGTTTGGTATTATTTCAATTTTCCTGAATTTGCTGAGCCTTGCTTTGTGTCCTATCATATTGTCTATCTTTGAAAAACTGCCATGAGCATTTGAAAAGAATGTGTATTTTTCTTCTTTGGGATGTAAGGTTCTATAAATGTCAGTTAAGTCTCTTTGATTCAGTGTGTCATTCAGCGCCACGATATGTTTATTAATGTTTTGTTTGGAAGATCTCTCCATTTTTGACAGTGGGGTGTTGAAATCCCCTACTATCAGTGTGTTGCTGTCTATATCTTTTTTGAAGTCATCCAACAATTTCCTTATAAACTTGGGGGCTCCTATATTGGAAGCATATAAGTTTACAATGTTGATGTCTTCTTGATAGATTCTTCCTTTAAGTATGATAAAGTGCCCCTCTGAGTCTCTCTTTATGGCCTTTGCTTTGAAATCTACTTTGTCTGACACAAGTATGGCAACGCCAGCCTTTTTCTCATGTCCATTTGCTTGGAATATTGTTTTCCATCCCTTTACTTTCAATCTGTGTAGGTCTTTTGCTCTGAGGTGGGTCTCTTGTAGGCAGCATATGTGTGGGTCATGTTTTCTTATCCATTCAGCTACCCTGTGTCTTTTGATTGGGGCATTTAGTCCATTCACATTGAGAGATATTACGGATAGAAACTTACTCATCTTTTCTCTTTGTACTTGTGTTCCTCTCTGTCTCATTCTTTTCCTTCATCTGCTTAAACCAGTCCCCTTAGCATTCTTGGAGTGCTGGTTTGGTAGAGATGTATTCTTTTAGCTTTCTTTTGTCTGGGAAACTCCGTATTTCTCCTTCTATTTTAATGGAGAGCCTAGCTGAGTAGAGCAGCCTTGGCTGTAGGCCCTTGCTTTTCATGGCTTGGAATATTTGTTGCCATTCCCTTCTGGCTTGTAGTGTTTCTGTTGAGAAGTCAGCTCCTAGGCGTATCGGGGCCCCATTGTATGTTACTTTCTCCTTCTCCCTTGCTGCCTTGAGGATTCTCTCTTTGTCTTTGACATTTGCCATTTTAATGATGATGTGTCTTGGAGTGGACCTCCTTGGGTCCCTCTTGAGTGGGGTCCTCTGTGCCTCCTGGATCCATGAGAGCCTTTCTCTCCTCAAATTAGGGAAATTTTCCATCATTACTTTTTTGAGGAGGTTCTCTATTCCTTGCTCCTCTTCTTCTCCTTCTGGTATCCCTATTATATGGATATTATTGCGTTTCAGGTTGTCCTGCATTTCCCTAAATGCCTCTTCATTCTTTTTGAGTCGTTTTTCCATTTCTTGTTCTTACTGGGAGCTTTTTTCTACCTTGTCCTCCATCTCACTGATTCGATCCTCAGCTTCATCCAGCCTACTTTGGATTCCTTCTCCTGTGTTCTTCAATCAGAAATGGTATTCTTCATATCCTCTTGTGTCTTCTTGATAGTTTCTATGTCCTTTTCCAGGTTGATATAGTTTGCTGTAAGATCCTGATAGTTTCTCTGCAGTTTCTCATAGTTCTCTTTGAGCTGGCTGAGCTCATTGAGCTTCCTTAGAACCATTGTTTTGAATTCCATATCTGATAATTCCCTTGCCTCTATTTCATTTAGCTCTCTCTGTGGGGAGTCCCCTTTTCCACTCATTTGAGGGGAACTTCTTTTTCTTCATATTTTTGTGAGAGTCTGTTAAGTATTTTTGTCCTTTACTTTTCTTTCTGGGCTTGCCTCTGATGATGTCAGTTGTTGACCCTATAGGGCCTTGGGTTGTTTGTTTGAGTCTTTCAGGAGTCTAATGCCTGTGTCTGACTCCTGCTTGGAGCAGCTCTGTGACCCCTTCGGTCAGGGCTGAGCTATTTTTTGGGATCTCTCTGCGCTCTCACGCGGGCACCTTGAGCGCGTTCCCAGCGCAGCAGGGTCCCCCACCTGCCTGGGCTCGCATGTGCTTGCCCCAGACCAGGGGGCTTATTCGCGACCTCCCGTACTCATCTGGCCTCCCTGACACGCGAGCTTCACGGCACTGGTCAGTTTAGGGTCTTCTATTGTGTGTTTTCCCCGCTTTTGGCTCTTTGGGTGCGTTGCTTGCCCTCGCCAAATGGGGACTACGGAAATGGGAGGAAATCAGCTCTAGGACTCTCCGGTTAATCCTGTTTCTGGTCTCTCCTCCAGGGACTCTGGGCAGCTCTACTTATTTTGTGGGCTGCTCCGCAATCACGGCGGTTAGGTCAGTTTATGCCTGCCCTTGCCCCTCTGTGCACTCCCTCGCAGGCCGTATGGGTGCCAGTCTGTGTGAGGCCTTGCCAGCAGGTGCAAGCGTTCGCCAGCCCGCGTGGGTCACACACACGCTCGCCAACCCTCGCCGGTCACTCGGCGCAAGTGTGCGTGCCTGCTCTGGGTGTTTTGGGGGTGTCTATGTTTGCTTTTCAGCTTTTGGCTCTTTGGGGGTGTGGCCTCTTCCCGCGCAATGGAGACTATGGCAAGGAGAAGGAGTCGGGACTCCCCAGTTCCTCCTCCCGTTCTTTCCCCAATGCCTCCGTTTTTAGTCTCCCCTCAGCGGCCTCTGGGCAGTTCTGTGACCCCTTCGGCCAGGGATCCAACCCCTGTGCGGACTGCGTTTCAATCGCAGGCAGTCTGGTTCATGCGCACCCCGCTTCTGCCTCTTTGGCGTTGCGCCTTTCCAGCCCACAATGGAGACTACAGAACCGGGAGGGAGTCGGGACTCCCCGGTTCCTCCCCCCGTTCTTTCCCCAACGCCACTGTCTCCAGTCTCTCCTCAAGGCTCTCCCAGCCAGTCTGCACTCAGCCCCACAGCTCACATGCGCACAAGCTGTGTGCGGAGCGCACAAAAGGCAGGTTAATTGATTCCCTTATGCCTGAGCGAGATGGTAGCTGCAGAGTGGGAAGTGCGTTATCACCCGGGCTCCACGGGCCGCCGTGTCAGTTCTCTTCACAAAGTTTTCCTCACCAGTCTTTTCCCAGGCACCAGCCCACCCTGCTGCCGCTTCTACCCAGCGATCAAGGAGGGTGGCTGCCGCTGCAACTTTTGCGTTTGCCCTTTAAATGTCTTTTTGCATCCCCAGCCACCTGTCTCTGGCAGAGAGCACCCCTAAGCTTTTTGGGGTTGCGTTTTGTCTGTATTTTCTCGGCTTTAGCTGCTGTAGTTTAGGGGTTCCTGTTTATGATTCAGACCCCGTTCTTCTCGGGGGGACGCTAACTGGCCGTTTCAATGTCCCTCTGGTGCCAGTGCCCGTGCGCACCCAGCCTACCCTCTCGAGCCTCCACCGCAATTCTCACCCGTTGGGATGTGTGAGAGTAGAATCCACTGTCCGCGGCACCGAGGCTCCTCTCCCACTATCGCTCCACTGCTTTCCAGGTGATTACTCCATTATTTAGTTGCAATTCCAGTTTGGTTTTGGGAGGAGGTCAGCGTGACTCCCTTTCACTCCTCCGCCGTCATTTTCCCCCTCTAAAAATAATTTTTAATAAATAAATAAATGTTAAATAGCTAATGTTCTAAAAGATATATTTTTGGGTTTTGTTCATAGCAATTCTGTATGCTTTACTCTTACAAATTTGCTACTGGTAGAACAGCTTCTCTTAACAATTACTCATAAACAGAGTTGACAATTATGTTATCACACTTATTATTTCAAGGAAAGAGATTAGACAGAATGAATAGCAAAATGATGCTGCTCAGATCCTGAGATCAAAAGTGTGGGGCTCTGGAACACAACAGTTAAAGATGTTCACACTCTCCTATTAATTATTTTTCGGGACAAATACTATTCGAGTTTATATGAAATGGATTGGTTTTCCTTCATGTCTTAATCTACAGAATGTCATGGTTACTAAATCTGAGGATTGTATGAACTGGTTGTTAGAAAGTATTATGGAGTTTGACTCTAAGATGAGTGTGAATGTACTGGCTTTGTGTTCTGCAATGGCCATGACATTTCTCTGCTGTGCATCCTTCATTATTTGATCCCAATGGGTATGTAATGTTATAGGTAATGAACCCAATAAATTAAAATTTTATTTTCTGCTGGTATGTGATATTCAATGATACAGGATTAAAGTATTTATTTCAAATTAAAACAAAAATAATATTAAGCACTTCCTACATTCAGAATTATTCTATAACATCTACTGTTTATAAGCTAGTTGGAGTTTGTAAAGTTCATTCGTAGGTACCAGTTCATTTTATTCTTCAAGAGAGCTCCGAGGCAGATAGTGTTGGTATATGTAGAAAGGAAGAAGCACTTATTAACATTTGTACCCACACAGTCACAGCACTACATCTACCTATGTAAATCAGCAATGAAAAAAACAAGTCAGAATAAGAGGATGGGCCAGCGGCAACAAGCAGTTCAATGAGCCTCAGAGTGGGGACAATGGTATGAGCTGCTATGGTCAAGAGAGGGGTTGAGGCCTTATGCTGGGTGAAAGTGAATGAAAATTAGTTTAGACTAAGGGAAAAGATAAGCACTCTGAAAAGTCAGCTCCAAGCCCAAACCCTCAGTCACAAGAGTACCTTGTATTTTCTCAGAAGCCAAGTCCTGTTTTGTCAGCTGACCTGAAAACCATCCTCTGCTGTCAGCTCACTGCAGCCTGTACAGAGGCCTCAGTCAGCAGGAAAAGAGGGGCTGAATTAGAACTGAGAATTCCTACTGCTAGGCCCCTGGAGCCATCCATCACTGCTTCGTCCTCATGCTGGGGAAGCCCAGGCCAAATTCTGAGCCAGACCTCTTGCAGCCAGGCTGTGACAGAACATTTAACAGAGGGCTGTGGGGCACCCTGACCCTCACAGCTGACACTTTTGCTTGAGAGGATAGGCACTGGCAACAGAAAATGTGGGAATGAGTTGACTTGTGGAGGGTCTGCTGGCTTAGAAATGGTGGCAGACTGATGAAGTTGCTGAATCATTCCTGCAAAGGGATAAAATGTAAAGGCAAAATAGCTGATCACCATGCCAGGAAGGATATGACTATTCATAAAATATTAGAGCTAGAAGAAGATTAAATGAGTACCTTATCTGCTTCCCTTATTTTATAGCTGAGGAAACAGGCTCAAGGATACAAAAATGACATGCCCAAGAGCCCATAGTGAATCACAAGTCTCCCTCAAAACTAGAACTTTGGTTTTCTGGTTCTTATTCAGCATTTATTGGTTTCTGAGATTTAGTGTGTTGTCAAAATAATTTGGTTATTAATGAATATTATTTCAATGAATTTAATTTTAAAAACTTCAATTTATAGCATTTATTCAGATTAAATTTAATGTAAAATCAAGGTAGATTATAATCTGGGCAGCAGTGAGACAGGTATGACTGTCGAGTCACTTCACTTAATTGCATTACAGAAATCTAGTTAAAATCATGTTCCCACACCCTAAAAAACTAAGAAAATAAATTGATTCCTTCTTAAGGATTTTTCAGTACCTACCAGTGCTTCTACAACAGTGTTGAGTGAATAAATGGATAAACAAAAGGGTCATGGATAAATTACCAACATCATTTAAGAAAGAGCATAAAAAAGAAGAAACAATTGTTATCTAAAGAGTAAAGCTTTCTACTCATTTTTTTCCAATCCTGAGGACCTGAGTCATTTAGAGAAGAGCTGAGAATGTTTTTTTTTTAAAAAAAAAAAAACAACCCTGTATAAAATTGTTTTAAAGACAAATATAATAATAACCTGGAGAGCTTATTCAAAATGCAGATTTTCAGACTTCACCCCAAACATTTTAATTTAGTGTAATTGGGGTGGGGTTCAGGAACTTTATTCACTCTGTTAACTCCACTCACTCAGGCTGCTGAGCTCAACCTTTGAGAAATCCTTCTCTCATACATGAAAGAAAATGCTGCTTTTCTAAGTCCCAAGAAAACATCATACAGGGATGCAAGGTAGGACTGTGTAGACATTTTAACAAAACATGGTGGAAGAGCAAAATGGTTGTCTTTATACTGACTTTCTCAGAGTCCCATGTAGCCATGCATGTGCATATGCACAAATGGGTTAACATCTCAGAGCTGAAATAAAGTACATACTATTGCCCATTCTTTTCAGTGTGTCAGAAAACACCCTGACATTTATCAAGAACTCTTTGAAGTAACCGATATCCACAGTTAAACAATGAAACATTCTTCCCCAGTAGCAGTCTACCTCCAATATTTTGTGCCTCATACTACAACATGATACAGTGGTAGATAGTAAGAGGATGTGCTAAGACAACATTTGAAAGTGACCTTTTTTCTTTTACAAATGACAAAAGGAAACACTCCTTTAGATCCTCTATAATTCAGAAGCCACTTGGGTGGCATGTGTGCTTTGAGAGAGAATGAAGAGAGCCATCTGGCATAGATGTTTGGGGGGTTACTGTGTTCTATTTAAATGTCTTTCTTTCCGTTCTTTCCCTAATGCCCTCTATGAGGAATGAATGGGAACATGCATTCTGGGGTCAGATGAGTGTATGTTCTAATCCTGAACCAGCCATATATGTGATCTTGGATACATTATTAATACATTATTCCATTTCTCTGGGTTTGCATTTCTCCATGGGCATTTTTAATGATGCTTCTATACTGACATGTGGAGGTGATGATTGTAGGGTAGTTGCTCAATAAATGGCTATTGAGACCAAACTCTTAGCCTCCTTGTTTGTTTCCACTCTCCACATCTGACCCATCAGCAATGCCGGCAGCTTTTTGTGTTCTCACCATAACCCCCACCCTGGCCAAAGACTGTCATTTCTCTCCAGGGCTGCTGCAGTGGCTTCCTCACTGGTCTCTCTGCTTCTGCTGTTGCCTTGCTCATCCTCAGTCAGCACAGTCAGATCATGTCACTCCTCTGCTCAAACCCTCCTCTGCTTCCTTCTCAGAATCAAGTAAAATCAATTTTACCTGCAACACCTGCAAATTGCTGCATGGTTGGCTCCATTCATACCCCATGATAACTGCCATCATCTCATGCTTCCCATCTTGCCTGCTCCTCTCAGCTACATGGGCCTTCATGCCATTCCCTGAACACACCAGATAGACTTCTACTCCACGCCATTTGCAAGTCCTATTCTGTGTGCTTGCATCACTTTCCCTTCAGACGTCAGCATATCTCACTCTCTCATGTTCTCAGTGAGGGATTTCCTGTGGTCCTGTTTAAAATTGCATCCCCAATAGCACTCTCTACTCTCTTTTCTCATTTTTTTAAAATCACCACCTTAAATACTATAGATTTTATGTACTTGTCTTATTGGCTGCCTGTTTCCTATTACATGATGGAGGGCACATTATAAGATTACCCATTGTCTCATCATTCCCACCCACAGCCTTGCCCGGCCACCTGAGCTCTTATGGTAACTGACTCCTTTATGCAAGAGTAAGCTCTGGGCATGTGTGTAGGAGAAGGCATAACCTCATTTTACATAGACCAGAAGAATCTGAGAGTAGTTGCCATGGGGTCTGCTGTTACCCTCTGCTCTATAACATGGAGTGTGGTGTTGGGAGAAAGTGTCAGCAGGGAGAGAGGGAAACTGTGTTCTCAGAATAAGCCCCAGGTCTCTGGACACCTTCAGCTCCACGGCATGGCACCATGTTGGAAGGAGGTGCAGGGGAAAGGTGAGAACAATGTTAGCAGAATCAAACATAGAGTTTTTAGTAGTCCCTTCATTTGATAACTCAGGAACAGGGGAGATATTGACGCCTACAAGACAAACTTAAAACTGAGAGAGGGCTAGAATTATTAACGTGTGCACCAGAGAAGGTGCAGAAATCTTACGTGTGGAATTCTTGAAGATAATTCACTTTTGTGATAAATGGCGTCCTCTCTTTTTTTCAACATAAGCCCCCAGCCTCAAACCAATTAATGGAGCTTATGCAGTTTTTATGACTCAGCACACACAAAGTGGATGGTGAGGCCCTGAAACTGACACCTCTATTTTCTTACAAGAACTATCTTTGCCAAGAAGACAAAAATGGAAGGGCAATTTGAGACATATGCAGACCCTGCTGCTTATGTGCACCTCCACAGGCACATGGCTGTCCCTCTGCTGGATGCCAGTAAGGGAGATAAGACAGTTATGACCCTTGCTTAAAGTCCCACTGGGGTTATGGCAGGATAGGATCCTGGGCAGCCGGTCCTTTAAGGATCCTGTAGCTAGACAGTGGTACGGCAAGCTCAGATTTGCTTGTTCCCGCCCCTAAAGGCTGCAGCCTGGGAGCACCATGGCTGTTCCTATGAAAACTCCTTTTTTCTCAGTGATCTCTAAATCTTTGCCTTTGTCTTCAGCAGATTTCTCTTATGGTCCTGGTTATGGTTCCCTTTTTTATTAGCCTATATATGTTTGTGAAGCACAACAGGAATTGACCGTGTTCAGTGCACTTTACTATCATATTAGTACCTGAAATTTCATTAATAGGAGACAACTCTCTTTTCCAAGACTTGCCTGAAATGCAGATGAAAACACCTTAGGGTAGATTTCACAGTAACATGAAAATGCCTACTACCCAGTGCTCTTTAGAAGAGAGATTGTAATGGGATGAAAAGGGAGATGGTCAGAGGGGTAAGTAGCAGAGGTGACTGACCTGGCTGAAGGGATGACCCCGCAGGCTGACTCTCAAAGGCAGCCAGGTAGGAATGGCCAGCTGAGAAGTCTCCTTGGGAAGTCTTGGGGGCTCTGATATCCAACCATGCTCTCTGAACACCCTAGTTCCTTGTTCTCTTTATAACAGGTTGGGACTTAGCTTAAGCAATAATGGGTTGAGTGTCAGCCAGAACTCACCCCACCTGCGTACAAGTGCTGAACTCCAAGGCTAAACCTCTTGTCCAGATGACTGCAAGGGAGGAGATTTTAATTATAGATCATTAGCTCTCCCTCAGTAAATAGGGTGCAAACAGCACAACTGGAAAAAAAATTGTGAGTGCAGGCTGATCTGGCAGCAGGGGACAGAATGTATTTGCCTGTTATTTAGGAGAGCCAAGGAGAGAATGCAGAGAGAGGGTGAGGGAAGACTACAGAGTGCAGCTGGTGGGGATCTAACTCCCAGGCCCCACCATGGATGCCCAGCACTTAGATAGGCACCTCCCTGCTGAGATGCTAGTAGGTACAGTTAAGAAGGACCACTGTTAGGGTCCCTAAAGTAGGGACGCCAAAAAGAAAAAAGAGGAAAATATTTTATTTGAAAGACTTGTCAAAGTAAGAAATGTCCAAACCTGTAGAGAATTTTTATAAGAATTTATTTAAGCCAAAACTGGTAACAGTTGTTGGGAAGCAAGATTACAAATGCTTCAGAGAATGACAGTTTTGTAGTTTCTTTTATGCTTTGAAATTAAGGAGGGAAGTAAGGAAGATTACATGGAGGTGGGAGAAAGCATGTGGAGATTAGATTACAGGATAGTTAATAAGATTTTGTGCTCCCTGGAGGGGAATTACCTTTATTTCAAATGTGTGTCACCTTAGATTCTAAAAAAAGAAAAACAAAAACAAAAACAATGGACAGGGTTTGCTTAAGGCAGAGATAAACATTTTACTAATGAATGTATATACCTGGTGCATTGCTACCCTCTATGACCTACCCAGTTAGGAATTTAAGATGAGATCACACTATGAGGTTACCTTCCAAAGAACTTTTTCATTCACAGATTTTTATGTTTATTATTAAAGCACACTGAAAGAGTTGTCCTGGGAAAAATCAAACTTTTGCTGTATTTCCTTATGGCTTGTTATTGTTTTATTTTGATGTCAGGACCATGAAGGAAAATACCATATCTTTTCAGAACCTAGGGTCTCTAAAAAGCCTTTCTCCATTCTTGGTCAAACTGGCTGCCACAGTAGCAATAACTGCTGTTAGTTTGTGTTTCTAAAGCCCCGTTCCCACTGTTTCCTTGCGTTAGCAGGAACACACACACCCCTCCCTGCTCCTCACAGGAACCAATTTGGTCCTGCTGATGGGAGCAGGACCGGAGACAGAGGGGTAGCTGAAGGGGGCAGGAAGGGGTGTGGCCATCAGTGCACAAAACCAGATCCATCCACAGGCTTAAGAATGCAAGGGAGGTGGTGTCTTATAAAAACCTGCCCATCCTTCTAATTGCAATTGATATTTGTTAGTCAAAAGTCAGTTAAAAGGGAGGAATCACAAAAAAAATAATAAGATATACATATTTGTTTAACTTAAAACACATGATTGTGCATACATTGCCAAACTTTTGGTGTAGGGCTAAGATTTTCTCCTTGGCTATAGGTCTGCTGACTGGAGCTCTTTGTCCATTCCTGCAAAAACAGTCCTCATAGTTCTTCATTTATGGTTTATGTTTTATTTTTGATTTCTCTAAAGCAAAGTGAGAAAATAAAGTCATTTGATAAGCAATGTGAGCACTGAAACTTCAAGAGTTTTAAGACGTTTTCCTCAATCTTTTATAGCTGCCTCACCTACACCTAATTCAACAGCACTATGTTAGTGGTTTGCCTATATCACATCTCTTCAAAGCATTCAACTTAGTTTTAGTAAAAACACTTTGTGTGTTTGTGTTTGTATTATGTTGGTTCCATAAGAGTTAAATTATATAACTGCAGTGACATGCACAATGGGAATGAACAAGTTGGGAAAAAATGGCAAGCATATGTCCCTTTCCTGGGGGATGTAGAAGAATGCAGGCATGCCAGAGAGGCTGTGAGCATGAATTGCTGTGGTCCTTGCAAGTAATGTAACACATAGATGAATGCAGCAGATGGATTTGTGCTGTATGTGAGCTTTCAGTAGGTTGTGCTGGGTAACACACAGTTCCAAACTCTCACTGGCTTACAGGAACAAAGATTCACTTCTCCTTGACATTATGTCCTTCCGTGCTGGCTGTAACTCCACTTCCATGCTCTTTGTTTCAGGATCCAGGTAAAAGGATTTGTCTGGGATATGCCAGTTTCATGGTAGAGTGAAAAGATAGATGTGATCATTTAAGACACAGTGGCCCTTAAACCTTCTATTTGGGACTGGCATATGTCAGTTACACTCACATTTCAGTGGCCAGAATGATATAGACCAATGAACAAAATGGTGTACTGTAGGATGGTTGTTTAAAAGAAATTTCTCCTTCTGAAATTCCTATAGCTCAGCATCTCTCTGAAGCCATTATTGCTAGAAATTTGAAACTCCATTTACCAAAGACACTTCAAAACCTAAGCCTAGGCACATGTACAATAAAAATTAGTTAAACAAGAGAGTGAATTTGTACTTCTTCATCTGAGAAATGGGCCTAACAAAGAATGAAAGGTGCAATGTTACATAGGAATGAGAGCAAGGTCTTCATGGGAAGTGTCGGTAAAATGTTACACCTCAGGTCATGCTCTTTGAAAAGACACAATCTTGTGTCTGATTTGCACATTCAGAGCTTGAATAGACTAGATGAGAGGAGAAAATATTGGAAGCCTATGCTATGGACCTAATTCTAGAACAGTCCAGATCTTGAGAGGAGCTAGAGAGAAAGGGATGGATGGACAGGTCAAGGAGAGATCTCTGATGGACAATTGATGGTCAGGGAGGCTTCCCAGGTTCTAGGACCAAGGCTCTGAGCCAATGAACAGAGCTTGTAAAGAACGGGGACTGACTAAGACAGCTGCCCAAGAATCTCCATCACCCTATGAATTTGTGTGAATTGTATTTCATTATTTGAAGGAGAAATAAAGAACTGATTGAATATTTCATAGGGTCTCTTTGTGTGTTTTTGATTTTTTGAAACAAAGGGCATACTGAAGGTCCAGAGTGAAACTCCAACTGCTTCTGCTCAAGGAAAAGTTTATTTTGATTAAATATTTTTAAAAATTACTGAATTGCTTTTAAGAAAACAAGATGAATTAACAGCTGAATGGAATAAGTCACTCAGCCATGGCTGCCTCGACCTTGCAGACCCTCCTTACCCACAGTGAACAGAATGGGGGAGGGTGTCAGTTCTTGCAGTTTTCCTGATTGCTTCACTAGGCTGCAATCACTTTTTTTCCCCTAATGGAGAAAAATACCCTATACTCAGAAGTGTGATACATGCTTGTAGTTGGTAATTTTCTATTTCCAAATGGATTCCAGACCTGTATCTTTTCCCATTTGCCTTCCATCAATGTCAAGGGAGCTTCAATAAGCACCCGAAGACCAGTGAATGTTGAGGACTTTGGGCTTATCCAGGAGGGCACAGTGATCAGCAGAACTGATCTGGAAGTTGCTTTTGCCTGGTCCTGCTGTCATCAGATCACCTGCCTGGCCTTCTTTTGCCATCACAAGGTGCATGAAATGCTCTTCTTTAATTAAATGAAGCTGGAGCAGTTTGGGCGTGAGCTACACATTAGGAAAAAAATATCCATTTTCACTTCATAAAAACAATTTTTCTAATCCATTTAACTATTTAGAATTAATTATGGACCTCCCTCTCTCACTTTCCCAAACTCTTCCTACATCATTCTGTTTAGTGACAAAGAGAGAGCTACATTTCAAAGAGGGAAAAATTGAAAGGCTAAAAAGAGCAAAGGTAGAGTTTACAGTAAATTAATTAATAAATTTAGTCTGAGAACCTATTCTGGACAAGAAAGACCATAATAATTTATTTTTGTTTGAAATTTTTAACATGTTGGCTAGATGCTCAGTTACTCAATCTGAATGTGGCACATTTAGGTTTCACTTATTTTTACTTGTAGCAGAAGGGTTTGGAATGTGGACCCAAATTTACAGAAGTCCTAGGAAATACAGTTACCAGATAACTTCTTTGCAAATGTAAGACATATGTATTTCCCTTGGACTTAAGTGACTTTCCTCCTTTCCATGGTGGCCATGGTCTTCCACTTTCACCATAATGACAGGGATAGGACATTCCAATATCTGGCAGGGCAACAGATGTTAATATTTAGGTATGTAACTTACCAGCTGTGTGATCATGACTGAGTAGCTTAACTATTCAAGTTTCTCAGCTTAAAATTAAGCCAATCAGAAGATTCAGTTCCTATGAAGGTAAGGTGACACAATGAATAAAAAATCTGGTGTATAGAAAGTCTTTTCAATGTGTGTTTCTTACCTGTCATTGTAGCCTTTAGCTGGTGACCATCCTGGCCCAGGCTGTCTAGAAAACAGAGCCCAATAAAAAAAGTTTTCATACTAATGCCTTGTTAGAGATGTAAGTCCAGGAAAGCAAGAGTAATGGGAAAGGAAGAGATGAAGAAGGAAGAAGAATATATGGAAGGGCATGCATTACCGAGCTGGCCTCAGCTTTGCTACAGAAAGAGCTGATTGATTAATCTGTGGCATGTCTCCAGAGGGCCATAAGGAACCACTGCATCTCAGAACATCATTTAGGGAAGGCAAGTGACAGATGATCTGCAAAATTCTTTCTGTCTCCTGATCTCTCATGGGTCAGCTCCCCTTTGTGTGTTATTTGGACCCCAGCAGTCTCCAGTAAAGCGAACACCTCCACAGATTCACTTGACAGTGATGTCTCTAAGGATGCCAGAGTTCTCTATTTGTGCTGGCAGTGGTGACAGTGGTTGGGTCTCATGACCATGGGAATGGGGTAAACTGTTAATAAGGTTACTGGAACCAAGAATCAAGGAAGGTGCTTGAGCCCATTGGGGATGTTGGTGAGCAAATCAGCTTTAGAACATAAAGTGAATATGGTATATATCCATTATGAAGTCCCTGTTTGGGGGTGTTAATATAATGTAGTAAGCAGAATATAGATCTGAAGGTTGTTATGAGGATTGAGGAATATCATGAATGTGACATCTTCGGCAAAGACCCAGGCACATAGTGAGTGTTTAGTACATGTTAGCACATGCCAGCTGTATTGTGCTAAAGACATAGGAAGCAATCATCACTGTGTGTGTACATGTGTGTGCCTCTGCATACTGTGTGCTAGTGTGTCTGTGCTGTGTGTGTGCATGTGGTCAAGACCAGAAAACAATTAAACAATGTTTCAGAATGATGAATCCATGGTTCCATTGTTTATTCAAAGTCTGTGTCAAACTAGACAGCAGCAATCCACTAAAGTGAACATTCACTCAATTTTCAATATTTTCCATAGTTTAACAAGAGCTTCCTAATTGTCTTTACAGTTCTGAAATGATGATATTGCATCCTTTCATGCTGGGTATAAAAACATCTGTACCCTAATTCTCTTACTTGAGATTGTAAGCTGTAGACTGAAGGAAGCCTTTCTATTAAGTTCCTGTTGTGGAGACTGACTGAGGGATGGTGACTCTCAGAAGGAGACCCAGTTTGCAAAGAGGGGACCACTACCCAACTGAAGTGGGAAGAAGGCAAATAGGGTTTATTATTTCTGTGAAGCAATTTATTAGCTTTGCTTTTCATGATATGGTCTTACCATAAGCACCAGGATTCAGCTTGGCTGAAAGCTGTCTGACATGGGTGTGGAGGTTCCTCCTCAAGTAATTTGGAGCACAGAGACCCTGGCGAGGCCTGCTGTGCTCAGTGCCAAGAGTGTGCAGGGCTGGCCCCGCAGCAGTCATTCTTGCAGGACAACCAATTCCAGGATAGAGAAGTAGGCTTTTTTCATAGTTACCAGAGAGGAAAACCTGACAGAAATCCCTGAGCCCTTGGTACACATTCTTAGAGCATTTCTTTTATCCAAAACCTCCAAAATGCACATTTCATCCATCCTCACCACTCTTTTATATAAATATTTATGCAACATTAAGGATAAAAAAAAAAGTGTCTTTTAGTAACACCTTAAAAACACAGCAACTTCCAATCAAGTTGGAGGAGTTGGTAGACATGCTTTGCCTCGTTGCACAACCATAAGAAAGATCACAACTAACCTCAAAACAAAAAAAAACACCCAGAACTGCCAGAAAATAAAACTGCATTCCTCAGCAAGGATCAAATGAGACTATGAGTGTCCCACCCCTAAAGGCCCTGCACAAGGCACAGTTGTCTTATCTTTTCAAATGACCTGTAAGATCTTCCTCCCCAAGTAACCGATAGTCAGGTTGGGAAGATGAGATGTGCATACCTTAAAAAATTAACCATCAAATAATACAATGCATGGCTAGTGTGAAATGGAGAATTTTGGGGCCACAAAAACTCTAAAAAGTGAAGGGAGACCACCATGTTCTAAGGAGGATGGAGAAGAATCCCAGGGGAGTCTCACCAAGGTCTCAAAGCATAATGAGGAAAAAAGTGGGAGGATGAGAATTCAGGGAAAGGAGACAGTTGAAGGCAAGACCATGAATATTGTAAACAATAATAAAAATGGAGCCATTTTAAAATGGAGTTGGAGCTGCCATGTCAGAGGAATTGCCTGCTTTACATGTCTTACACTGCAAATGTTTGCAGTGTTAAAGCAGGGCAAAATGACCTTGGACTGGGCCTAGAGTAACCTTGTGTCCCAGGGAACTCTTTGCAAAGATAACAAGAAAGCAGTTATTTTGACTACTGGTCTGATGCTTACCAAATTGAAAAATAAAAATTCACATTACTATGCTACGTTATGTCATCAGCACCAATAAAAATTGATATAATTATCCCCCCATCCCTTTTCCATGTACATCCATTGTTTTTATTTCCTAATTGGAACACTGTTTAAGCTTCTGCCTGAATCAGTGCATCCCAAAAAGCTGTTCTTTGATCCCAAATAAATACTTGTTGCCTCTCATGTTGAAAGATCTTTTTATTTTTATGTTAACAATATATAAAAGAGGAATATTTCTACTATGCAAAATCAGCAATCATATTCAAAGACTGCTCGCTTCTAACCTGTGAACAATCCCTTGAGGCCCTCTCAGCCATTTATGTCCCTGTACATAGGCTTTGTTCTCACCTTAATAAACACAGAAGGCTGCTCACTGTGGTCACCTCATTCCCATTCATAGAGGCCAGGATAACCACAAGAACCTACTACACTGACAATGGTTCTAATCGCTTATCTTAGACACTGATACCTTCCTGTTTCAAAGACACATATGACTTGACAATGGACTTTGAAGTAAAATCTTAATCTCAGTCAAAAATCTGCCTCATAGCAGTATGCAAACTGGATGGTCACAACCATCTTTGAGTCTCCCTCTCCTCACTTGTGACATGGAGATAACAACACTGGCCCAGACACTGATCACCCTGGGCTCTATGAGCATGAGATGACAAGACACAGAAGCTGAAGCCTACACAGGTATAATTATCTGTTCACAGGTTCTCAAATCCCATGAGTCTTTAAGTACCTCAGGGACCATATCAGAGGTAAAGGGATCCAAACAATTTGAACCCAAGGGCAGCCCACAGCCTCAGCAGCCTTGTCTTGGTTTGCTATATACATAAAGACTTTATACAATATTACTTTAATATTATTATTGAAGATTAATCTACTCATTTTTCAGACAGAAAAACTGAGGCCCAGAGAGGTTGACCAATCTGCCCATGGTCACACAGTGACAGAGGTAAGGCCAGAGGATATTTCTAACACTCTTTTTTTAGTGCTTTGCCCACTACTTTGTTGCTAGAAAGACAGATGCTGGAGTGTTCTCTGAACAAACAAGAGAAAACAACTCCAAACTCCCAAACCTGTGTTGCAATATACTTTCTCAAATGAAAAGTAGTGTGGTTTATAAACCACAGCTCACCCCCAGGACAACGGGGTGAGGGCAGAAAGAGGAGGGTGGTGCTGCAGAGCTCACATAGTGGTATGTGGGTGAAGCTGTGACATATGGCAGGGACACGCACTCCAGCCTATCCCACTTCCATTTCTTTGGCACTCACAGCAGCTGCCTAACAAACAAACATCACAGATAACCCCCTCCAATCCACCTCTTGCATACATCAGCCATTCGAGCAAGTGTGGTCTTCTCTTAAAAAACTGAAGTCATATTAATTTTTTTAATTTTTAAATTTTTTTAATTTTTTTATTGTTTAAGATACATTTGTCTCCATTTCTCTGCCACCACTTTCCCGTGCCCCACCCACCCCCACCTCCTACCCTAATCCTTCCACACTTTGGCTTTGTCCATTGGTTTTTTACACATGTTCTTTGACTTGACCCTTCCCCTTTTTTTCCCCATTAACCCCCACCCACCTCCCCTCTCGTTACTGTTGGTCTGTTTTTTCTTTCAATATTGCTGGTTATATATTTCTTGCTTGTTTGTTTTGTTGATTAGGTTCCACTTATAGGTGAGATCATATGGTATTTGCCTTTCACCACTTGTCTTATTTCATTTAGCACAATGTTCTCCAGTTCCGTCCAAGCTGTCGCAAAGGGTAGGGGCACTTTCTTTCTGCTGTGTAGTATTCCATTGTGTATATGTACTATAGGTTTTTGATCCACTCATTTTTTGAAGGGCACTTAGGTTTCTCCCAGCACTTGGCTATTATAAATTGTGCTGCTATGAACCTTGGGGTGCATACGTTCTTTTGAATTGGTGTTTCAAGACTCTTAGTGTAAAATCCCAGCAGTAGAATTGCTGGTTCAAAAGAAGTTCCATTTTTAGCTTTTTGAGGAAATTCCAAACTGTTTTCTGCAGTGGCTGCACCAGTCTGCATTCCCACCAGCAGTGTACTAGGGTTCCTTTTTCTTTCTTTTTTCTTTTCTTTTTTTTTTTAAACCCAAGAATGAACACCTTTATTACACGAGCCTTTTGTTTTTTTATTGTGAGCTTTAAACAAAGGAGGGAAGATTTATTTGCCTTTCTGGGCCTTAATTTTCCTCAGATAGACTCCAGCTCTTTGCCTTCTAGCACATAGCCATCTGCTCGGCCACACTGGCCTGGTCTTGAAGCGATGCATGCGAAAACCTTGCCCTGCTGGAACTGCTCCTCCAGAAGACTGCTGATTTTGGCATTCTTTTTCCTTTCATCATATTTCTTTTGAATTTTCTTTGACCGTTTTTTTGTTTAAAATCTCTTCCTCTTCAGGAGTCAGCTTGGCCCCCTTCTTGTGGCCCAGGGGCAGCGCATAGTGGGATTCATACCACTGTCGGTACGGTGTGCTGTCAATGAGCACGATGCAGTTCTTTACTAGGGTCTTGGTATGGACCAGTTCATTGTTGGATGCATTGTAGACAACATCGATAATTCTTGTTTTGCGTGTACAACACTCTGAGCCCCAGGAGAAGTTGCCGACGTCCAGCCTCAAGGTTCAGTACTTCTTGTTGCCTCCTCGCACACGAACTGTGTGTATGCGGCGGGGGCCAATCTTAGTGTTGGCAGCAGGGCGCCACAGCTCATATTTTCGCTTCTTGTGGTAGGGCTTCCTCTTTCCCCCAGTCTTGCGGCACTTGTGCCAGTTGTCCCGAGAAATGCCCATGGCTTGGCACCAGCTGGAATGAGAGAACGGAAGGAGTCACGGTCCGGTTTTTCTCTTTCTTTTTTTTTTTTTTTTTTTAATTTTTAAATCATGTTTATTCTGTTACAGTTGTCTCTATTTTTACCCCTTTGACCTCCTCCACCCATCCCACCCTGCCCCCCTCTTCCACAGTAAATTCTCACTCTGTTGTCCATGTCGCTGGGTCACTCATACATGTTCTTCTTTAGTCTCTTCTCCTTCTTTCCACCATTGTCCTCCTTCCCCATCCACTCTAGTCACTTTCAGTCTACTCCATGTTTCCTTGCCAGCGGTTTATTTTGTTCATTAGTTTATTTTGTTGAATATACTCCACTTATAGGTGAAATCATATGGTATTTGTCTTTCACCAACTGGCTTATTCACTTAGCGTAATATTCTCCAGTTCCACCCATGTTGTCGCAAAAGGTAAGAGTCCCTTCTTTCTTTCTTTTTTTTAAATGCAGTTGATTTTATTTATTTTTTAAATGTCAAGATCCATTATAAAATATTAAAAAATTTAAATCCATTATAAAATCTCAGCAATTAAAACAACATGACAACAGCACAGAAATAATCAAGTAGATCAAAGAAATAAAATGAGCATTCTAGAAACAAATGTATATATCTGTCTAACAATGTATCATATGATTAAACTGATATTTCAAATCAATGGGGAAAATAAGGCTTATTCAACAAATAAGGTACATGGACCACTATTGTTTGAAATAAAACAAATATAGAGCCCTATTTCACATATTACACAAACAATATTCAGGTGAGTTAAAAATCAACATGTAAAATCTAAGGAGTTTTAGGAGAAAATACAAACTGATATTTTTCTTACCCTGAAGTAAAATATTCAAACCTAGAAGCTATAAAGTAAAATATTGACAATATGACTATATTAAACATTTAAGACTATATGGTCATATACATATAAAAAAGGTTAAAGGACAAGTAATAGAATAGGAAAGTATTCACAACACATCTAAAAAAGGGTTAACAGTTTTTTGGGTTTTTTAGGGTAAAACTTCTACAAACATTTAATCAAAAAATGGATAAAGAATACCAAAAAGTCATTTAAAGCTTTCTAAAAATAATAGAAATAGGCCAGAAATACACAAAAACAGTTAAGTTTCAACAAATAATAAAGTAACAATTAACATCATTATCACAATCAGATTAACAAGTATTAAAAATATTGATAATATCAAGTATTCGTGACTGTGGAAGGAACTAGGTATTCATAGACTCTTTCTCTTCATCTTCTTAAAGCAGTCCCATTAGGATATTTAGCAGTGCTGGTTTGGTGGAGATGTATTCTTTTAGCCTTCTTTTGTCTAGGAAACTCCTTATTTCACCTTCCATTTTAATTGAGAGCCTTGCTGGGTAGAACAGTCTTCATTGCAGGCCTTTGCTTTTCATGATTTAGAATATTTCTTGCCATTCCCTTCTGGATTGTAGTGTTTCTGTTGAGAAGTCAGCTGCTAGCCATATTGGGGCTCCCTTATATGTTACTACCTCTTTCTCCCTTGCTTCCCTTAGGATTCTCTGTTTGTCTTTGATATTTGCCATTTTAATGATGATGTGCCTTGGAGTGGGCCTCATTGGGTTCCTCTTGAATGGGACTCTCTGGGTTTCCTGGACTTGTGTGACTTTTTCTCTCCTCCAATTGGGGAAGTTTTCCATCATGACTTTCTCAAACATGTTCTCTATCCCTTGCTCCTCTTCTTCTCCTTCTGGTTTCCCTATTATACGGCTATTATTACATTTCAGGTTGCCCTGCATTTCCCTAAATGCCTCTTCATTCTTTTTGAGTCTTTTTTCATGTTCTTGCTCTTTCTGGGAGCTTTTTTCTAGCTTGTCCTCCAGCTTGCTTATTCGATCCTCTGCTTCATCTAGCCTGCTTTTGATTCCTTCTACTGTGTTCTTCAGTTCATAAATTGTATTCTTCATTTCCTCTTGCCTCTTATTGATAGTTTCTATGTTCTTTTTTATGCTGATATAGTTAGCAGTAAGGTCCTCATAGTTTCCCTGTAGTCTTTGGTAATTCTCTCTGAGCTCACTGAGCTCATTGAGCTTCCTTAGAACTGTTGTTTTGAAACCAATACCTGATAGTTTACTTGCCTGTATTTCATTTAGTTCTCTTTCTGGGGATCCCTACTTTCCCTTTGACTGGGTTGTTTCTTTGTCTCCACATTATTTGTGAGGCTCTTCTCTTTTACTTCTGCTTCTTAAATTGATCTGTCTTGATCTCCTGACTTTGTGGTGTGGACCTCTATGATAGGTGACCACTGTTTTTACTTTCTGGATCTGCTTCTGATGATGTCAGATGTTGTCCCTAACTGAACTTAGGCCGTTTGTTCGAGACTTTCAGGAATCTACTGTCTGTGGCTGTCTCTTCCAGCTGTTAATCTAGTCACTCTGCACTCAGCAGGCCAGCTTAGATACACCATAGGGCAGGGTCAAGGCCCTCCTGGAGGTGGGGTTATTGTGTCCTTTCATGCTCTTGCTGCTCGGGGGAGTGGTCACCTGAGCAAGGGAGCTGCCGCCACCTGGGGGATGAGTTAGTACTGGGATCCCGCTGGCCACTCTCTCAGTTCTCTCCCCAAAGCCTCCTTCCCCAGTGTCTCATCAGGTGTCTCCAGCCCACTCTGCCCTGCCTTTGTTGGAGACCAGGGTAAGTGGCTGCAAATAAAAATTTATGTGTTGACACTTTAAACAGCGATTTGCGTTTCCAGCTGCCTGTCTCTGGCAGAGAGCAACCCTGCCACTTTTCGCAGCTGGCTGTTATCTGTGTAATTTTTGGGCTCTGGTGCTGTAGGCTGGAGATCCCCGCTTATGGTTTAGACCCCTCTCTTCTCAGGGAGATCCAACTGGCCATTTCAATGTCCTTCCAGTGCTGCTACCTGTGGGTGCCCTGCCCACCTTCTCAAGTCTCTACCGCACTCCTTACCAGTTAGATTGTGCTAAAGCTGATTCTTCTGTCTGTCTGAGGTTATAAGACTCCTCTCTCATTATTGCTCAGTTGTTTGTTCCTGGTGATTTCTCCACAATTTATTTGTAATTCCAGGTTGGTCCTGGGAGGAGGTCAGTGTGACTTCCACTCACTCTTCCGCCATCTTGATACCCATAAATTGGTATTAATTTTTAACTAGCATTCTCCCTCCCTACCCCCAAAATACTCAAATTCCTTTTCCTGAAAGTTTAGCTCCATTGATTCAATATTAAATTTCAAACTTGAGATAATCATTTGATAGAATATTTGGGAAATCACCTCACTCAGAAACAAGGTTTTATGAGATAGTGTGATGTTAAAAACATCCTTGTATTTTTAAGTAGGAAATTCCAAAAGTTCTATTTTTTCTTCAACCTTATCTGATATATTTTATTTTCTACTGGAAGTAAAATACTTCTCCTTGGAAGAAGAGGAAATATGTTTAGGAAATATGTTGAATCATGTAACAAATGTCTACCACTAATGCCTGAAAAATGTCCCTGATCTTAAGTTGCTTCCAAGTTTATTGGAGAGGTATGATATAAAGTTGTATATTTCTGTAAGTCTTTGATGCATACATGTTATATGTGTATCTCTCTTGTGTGTACATATGTGTGCCTCAGTGTGAGTGTCTCTGTGTACCATCAGTTCTGATTACTATAGATATTCTCAGGTCATCACTGTCTGGAACAGGAAGAACAGTATGGTCCTGAGAGACACTGGTGCTTGCACAGGGGGCGTGGGTAGCTTGGGAAGGACAGATAAAGGTATTGTAAACCAAGGAAATAAGAGAAACAAGGCACAGAAAAGAGGACCAGAGTTGTGCAGTGTCCAGGGGAAGCCTCATGTATAGATTAATCTTCGAGTACAGATTCCAGGATCAGAACCAGAGCTAGGGCTTTGGCTAATGTCACCATAAACAGCAGATGAGAAACTAATTGAGAATCAAGCCAGCAGGAATTCTACTGGTGTTATGAGTGAGCCTTAGTTTACTGCATAGCAAAGTACACATGATTTATCCCCAGCACTGGAGACACAGGGCCCAACTTGCAGCTTCCAGAGTTGCAGTGAAAGAGCTTCACCTGGCTGTGTAAAGGTGGACATGCCTGTATCTGGGGCTTCACCAGCTGTGTAGGCACAGAGATAACTTACTTCACTTTCAGTCAAAGAAACCCAGGAGGCAGATGTGATTATCATCCACATTTTGCAGGTGATGAAAGGGAGACAGAAAGAGGTGAAATAACTTGAATTTGAGGTCATACAGTTCTAAAAGGTGGAGTACAGAATCCAATGCCCGCATCTGCCTCTAATACCCACACTGCTCATTGTCACCAAAGCCCTATCCATGCTTGTGGTACATGTTCTGTATTCTTGCCCTATCCTGGGTAAGTGAGTCAACACCTATCAAGCACTCAAGGCACTTGGCACACAAGTATTGCTGTTGACATTGTCTCATGGCCAAAATAAACCACAAGTGGTGCACTGTGAATGGATCATTTTCATCAATGCTGAAAATATCCTCTCAATTGGTTCAATACCAATATGTTTGAAAAGTCTTAATTTGATAACACTTTGCATTCTTTGGAACTCTTGACATTATATTTCATAGTATAATATTCCGGAGCTCAAGAGAATGGTTGCTACAGAGGCAGACAGCTCAGGTGGAGGAAGGCCCATGCATCTTCCCTATGCAAGAGCAGAGCTGAGTGCCATAGGCTCCCTCATAGGAACTGGCCCCAGAATGAAGGGCTGTTTGGAGGGTGTTGCTCTCTGACAAGTATATTGCTATGAAGAATCATTTATTGGAAATGATTGTGAAAAGTTAACTAAGAAGCAGAAGAGGGTGCTTTTCTTTCAAGTGAACTTAGCCACTGTATAAGGTGATTCATCAGGACCAGATCTCCAAAGACCTCATGGATCAGCCTTTGAAGAGGGACAAGGAGGCAAGAGGGATAGGCATCTCAGTCAGGCATTTCCCCTCCCTTACCCAACAGTCCTTTTGGAAGAAGTTTTTCATTTTCCATCCTTACTCCAACAAACATGGAACAACTGCCTGAAGCCATTTAAATTAAAAAAGAAAAAAGACATTGGGAGATGGGGTGAGGGTGGCGAGGTGCCAGGCATTGGCAAGTAGGCCTCAGAAACCTCTTTGTTCTGGAAGGAATTGCCCAGGGGTTCCAATGACCTCACATCCCTGAAACCCTGGGCTGAGTTGGACAACAGACTCCGCGCCCCCGACACTGTGGACATGGTTTTCCATTGCTGTCTTCCTTTGGTCACAGGTGTGTGCTCTGACTGCCAGGCCACTGTTGTGACCACACAGATCACCTCCAGGAATGGGATGTGACTCAGGAGTTGTGACAAAGAAACAAGCACAAAGGCAGGTTTGTAGCATGGCACCGAAGGGATCCTTTCTCTCATTGGGAGAAATGTTTTTCTTTACCATTCAGGTGGATGATACAGACATCAATGGTTGAAAGAATGTGTGTGTAGCTTTGAGGTGGGCTCAGAATTGGGGTGGGAGGTAGAAGCAAATGGCATCTGTGAGCTTGCTGACTGGTGCTATGAGGGGTGGAGATCACCTGGACATTTTGATTTGCTTCAACTGCAGGTATGATGACTTTCAAAACTACTCCAGAAGGGAAGATAGGCCCATTTTGGTCTAAATAGTCTATTTATTAGTTAAAATTAAGTCTGGAATAAATAATAGGAAACCTACAAATAGCAGTGACTTAAAACAGAGGGAGGTGAATGTCTCACACAAATCCAGCGGTTGGCATTTCAGGGCTTTGTGCATCTTCAGAAATCATCACAGCTCAAGATTGTGGCTTCCAAGGTATAAGTGGCAGAAGTAAAGAGGATGAGGGAGAGCAGAGTTTGATACCCCAAAATATGCCTTTTAGGGATACTGATTATTTTAAGATGGTTATTTTTTAGGAACAAAAGACTCAGAAGCACCCATTTATGATAAAAACTCTTAGCAAAGTGGGAATAGAGGACACATACCTAAACATAATAAAAGCCACACAGGACAAACCCACTGCCAACATCCTACTCAGCAGGCAAAAACTAGACGTGTTCCCCTTAAGATCGAGAACAAGACAGGGATGCCTGTTTTCACCTCTCTTATTCAACATAGTACTGGAAGATCTAGCCACAGCAGTCAGAAAAGAAGAAGAAATAAAAGGCATCCAAATTGGAAAAGAAGAAGTAAAACTGTCTTTGTTTGCAGATGACATGATACTGCACATAGAGAACCCTAAAGATTCCACTAAGAAACTACTAGAACTGATAAATGAATTCAGCAAAGTATCAGGATACAAAATTAATATTCAGAAATCAGTTGTATTTTTAAATGCCAATATTGAACTAACAGAAAGGGAAATTAAGAAAACAATCCCATTCACTATTGCTTCAAAAAGAATAAAATGCCTAGGAATAAATCTAACCAAGGATGTAAAAGATCTGTGCTTAGAAAATGATAAGACACTGAAGAAGAAATTGAAAAAGATACAAATAAGTGAAAGCCCATACCATGTTCATGATAGGAAGAATTAACATCATTAAAATATCCATGCTATCCAAAGCAATCTATAGATTCAATACAATTCCTATCAAGATTCCAATGACATATTTCATAGAACCAGAACAAATATTTCAGCATTTATATGGAAACACAAAAGGCCCTGCATAGCAACAGTGATCCTGAGAAAATAAGAACAAAGTAGGGGGAAACATGCTACCTAAAATGAAATTATATATAAGGCCATAGTAATCAAAATAGCATGGTACTGGCATAAAAACAGACACATAGGCAATGGAACAGAATAGAGACCCCAGAAATAAACCCACACTTTTATAGTCAATTCATGTTTGACAGAGGAAGTGAACACATACAATGGGTTAAAGATAGTTTTTTCAGCAAATGATGTTGGGAAAATTGGACAGATGCATGCAGAAAAATGAAACTAGATCACCTTCTTATACCACACACAAGAATAAATTCAAAATGGATTAAAGACTTAACTGTTAGACCTGAAACCATAAAAATCCTAGAAGAAAACAAAGGCAGTAAAACCTCAGACATTGCTCATAGCAATATTTTATCTGACATATCTCCTCAGGCAAGAGACACAAAAGAAAAATAAACAAATGGGATTACATCAAACTGAAAAGTTTTTGCACAGCAAAGGAAACCACCAACAAAATAAAAAGATAACCCATGGAATGGGAGAACATATTTGCTGGTACATCTGATAAGGGGCCAATATCCAAAATTTATAAAGAACTTATAAAACTCAATGCCAAAAAATACAAACGATCCAATAAAAAAATGGGCAAAGAATCTGAATAGACTCTTCTCCAAAGAGAACATACAGATGGACAATAGACCTATGAAAAGATGCTCAATGTTACTAACCATCAGAGGAATGCAAACTGAAACCACAGTGATCCCTGGTAAGGTAGTTCGGTTGGTTAGAGCATGGCCCCAATATGCCAGCTCTATGCATTCAGTCCCCTTGTCAAGCTACATGCAAGAATCATCCAATGAATACATAAATAAGTGGAACATAAACAAATGCATGTTTCTCTATCTTCCTTCCTCTCTCTCTAAAATTAATAAAAATAAAAGTAAAAATAAAATAAAACTACAGTTAGATATCACCTCACACAGGTCAGAATGGTTATCACCAATAAATCAACAAACAACAAGTGCCGGTGAGGATGTGAAAAAAGGGAAACACTCTTACACTGTTGGTGGGAAGGCAGATTGGTGCAACCACTGTGAAAAGCAGTATGGAGATACCTCAAAAAATTAAAAATGAATCTGCCTTTAGACACAGTGATCCCACTTCTGGGAATATGAGTATATTCAAAGAAACCCAAAACACTAATTCAGAAGAACATAAGCACACCTATGGTCATTGTAGCATTTTTTATAATTGCCAAGATATGGAAGCAGCCCAAGTGTCCATCAGTAGATGAGTAGATAAAACAACTATGGGACATTTACACAATGGAATACTACTCGGCCATAAAAAAAAATTTTACCCTTTGCAAACAGCATGGATGGACCTGGAGAACATTATGTTAAGAGAAATAAGCCAGTGAGAAAAAGGCAAATACCATATGATTTCACTTATATGTGGAATCTAATGAACAAACTGAACCAGCAAGCAAAGCAGAGACACACTCATAGAGAGCAATCTGACAGCTCTTTGGTGGGAGAGGGTGGTTAAGGGGTGTAGGGATGGAGCAAAAAGTAAGAAAGACTCAAGGTCATGGACAATAGTGTGGTGATTGTTGGGGGAGGGGAGTATAAGGTGGAAAAATGGTAATGGGAAAATACAATAATAAAAGATTAATACAATGGGAAAAAAACTCAAAAGAACCTTTGGCCATTCCCCTTACCTGCCTAAAAGAATTCAGATAGAAAAACCAGCTTAAAGACTACAGAGGGAGCTATCATCTTAGCATCATAATGAGAACTAAGAATGCTATACAGGGAGGACTCTGCAAAGTCTGTTGGATCCCCTTTGTATTCCTTTGTTTCAAATGGCCCAGCAAGAATTTGTTTATTACATGTTTGCTCTTTCTCATTTACTTGTGATTTGCCTACTTTCCCTTTGAAGTCCTAAACTGCTGCCTCACTCTAGAATGGCGTGTACTCAACTGCCTAATGTATTTCCAGGTCCCATATTCCCATGGTACCCCCATATGTACCTATGTAATAATTTGATGATTATTTTTCTGTTAATCTGTCTCATGTCAGTTTGTTTATTAGCCCAGCCAAAAGAGCATAGAAGGATAACAGGAAATTATTTTTCCTTCCTCACAAGGGCATGGAAAATGCAATGGTCTCTTAACACTCAGAGGCTGTGCTGCAACTCCTCTGCTTATATTCTGTTGGTTAGAACTTAGTCTGATGACTACCTACCGTGAAGGGAGAGAGAAAAATACAAACTTTATTTTTAGAATTTATGGCCCTGACTCAAATGTCCAGAGCCCTGAAGAAGTGAAGAGCAGCTGCAGGAGAATCAGCAGCATGCTCCAACACAGTTTCTTTTATGAGACGTTCATTCTTACCACAAACACCAGCATCCTGCACAGACTCTGAGTTTATAATCTCCACAACAGTCTTCCTAAAGCAGATTAACTTGTGTTCCTATGCTGCTTTGAAACCGTCTATGATTCTCCACTTCGAAGGAAAACTTGCATATTCTTATCAGGCCTTACAATGGCACACAAGAATCAGTCAAATCATTTGCTGCTTCCTGCTAAAGCTGCCGCCCCTACACCAAGTGACAGCTCTGCACTTCCTTCCCAGCCTGGCTCCAGTATTTTGTACTTAACCACTATGGCTTTAATGAGATTACGCCAAACTGTTACATTTCATGAACAAGTGCCTAAACAAACAAAATACAGGCTCACAAATGAGAAAGAAAACGATATCTTGGTTAGAAGACTACTCAATCAGGAATGGGACTGTCCCAGCCAGTCTTGGAGAAGAAGCAGGGCTAACAATGTCATTCTGCCCTCTTTTTCAACACCTTGCTGCCTTCAAATTGCCTTGCTCTCCTGAGGATGAGGCAGGTAAGTTGTGTGTGTATAGTGGTTAATGAATCTGGCACATTTATACAGTGTACCATCACAGCACAGAGACCCTGAGGGAAAAAAAGCCTGCACACTGACAGCATAGGAAACTATGATCGTGTGGATGAGACAGTGAGAATGGTTCATGTTGTCAAGAAAGGGACATGTTCTGGTACCTGAGTAACTTTGCTTTTGCATAAATAATTGTTCTAAAATCATATCTTGTCCTTGACATGTAAAAGAATATGGGAGAAAGGGTCACATAGGGTAGACCATAGAGCCCAGATAGGGTATTTTTTCTATGACTGTTCTAAATCAATAACAGATCTTCCCTTCCCAATTATCAAAGGTAGTATATTACACAGGGCCACACAATTACCCTCAGAACACGTCCCTTCCATGAAGGTGAGCTCATTGGCACTTGATTTGTGTTGCCACAGATTCTGCAGGGCACGTCTGCTCTGCTCTTATAGGGCACTGCCTTTAAAGAAAGTGGAGATGGACTCATCTGGACTGGCTTAGAAGCACAAAGGTAGAACTCTAAGCAAAGAGTAAAACTGTGTACACAAACAGCAAAACCCTTCATCTCCTCATAGCTCATAGCCATTTCCTCTCATTTTCTGATACTTTTCTAGGCACTGAGGATAAAGTGGGGAACAGAATACTAGAATTTATCACTTAAGGATCATCACCTAGAAGCCCATCATCAGAGCAAGTTCAATGTCCATGCAGCTAATGGACCCAAACCCTAGCTTCTGACAAATTCTAAAGACAGAAAGTAGATTAGTGGTTGCCTGAAGCTTGGGTAGGGGAGAAAGTGGAATAACTGATAATGGGTATAGGTAATTTTAGGATGATTAAGATACTCTAGAGTTCGACTGAAGTGATGGATGCACAACTCTATGAATTTACTAAAAAGCATTGTACATTTTAAATGTATGAATTATTTGATATATAAATTATATCTCAAAGCTGTTTAACAAAAAACCTTAGTCCCACAATTTCTTGACCATCTTGACCCTATGACTTTTCTTCATACTTCCTTTGGTCACCCACTCCTGTCTGTACCTCGAGTGTTGGCAGAGCGCCAAACTGCTCAGCTTCTAACCCTGATATCAGAGCCCCTGGTACTATCCCATTTGCTCATTACAGCAGCTCATTGAGGTTTTCAGGTTTAGATTCCTGGTCAGTCTTCCAAGGTTCACTTTCTTAACACAGACTGAAACCCAGAGCTTTTCAGCCCTTCTTCACCACTAGCTTCGACATCCTTCTGCCTGTGTTCTTCCATCCAACCACCCTTCAAACACACTTCTAACTCCATAAAGCCATTCTCCTTCTATACTTCTAAAGACAAATCACACAAACCAAAAATTGTACAAATTATTTCTCAAGCTGAGCCCCAAGATTATCAACAATCTTACTTTCAGTTTCCATGGATCTCCTCTCAAATTCCATGCAAACTTTTGAGTTCTCTGGCCCACAAACTTTCTTTTCTCAATAGATGATTTAACTCCAACTTCCAAGAGAACATGAAAACACTCAGGCATGAATTTCCAGCTCCACGAACATAAGGCTGTCTGTAGGTGGGTCCATGCCACTGTCTATTCCAAATCCTCAAGGAAGTCCTCTTCTACCAGGTCAAGGTAATCCCTCCTCCTATATCCTTCACAATACTCCCTTCAAGCTTCCTTAGAAATTTGTTCTATCTGTTGACACTTCTCCCCCAACCCCTGCATTTTTTATTCTTTTGTGATGTTTCAATCCTTCTATCCAAGTAGGTTCCTTTCCCAACATCTACAAACACAATCACATCTCTCTCAGCCTACAACCCATCTTGACACCCTCATCCTCTCCCCAAAGTGCTCTCTCTCCACTTTCTCCTTCTCTTCATAGTCCATCTCTTTGAAAGACTCTCTCTGCTTACTCCTTTCATGTTATATCACCATTAACTCACCATAACCTCTTTATTCCTCATTCCACTCTTTTCCATCATTTCCTTCTGTGGCCGGTTCTGGGGATGACCCCTTGATTCCATAAGGCTTTTCATCCCTTGGCCTGTGTGGCACCCTCTCTCCTGGCTCTCTCCTGGCTCTCTCCTAGCTCTCTCCTAGCCTTTTGCCAGTTCCTCCTCAGTCTTCCCCTTGATGTCTTCACCCTCCTCCTGACACTTACATTTCTGTTGGCCTGTGCTTAGCAACTTCTCTCACTTTACCTGACTCCCTTCTGAAATCCCAGACATTCACATGCTTTTGATATCAAGAAATAATCCCCAGCCAGGACTGTTTCCTTGAGCTCTACAAATATCTTACTCCAAGCAAAGCTTGTATCCCTCTCTCCCAACTCCCTAGTCATGCTCTTCTTCTAGAACCCTCATCACTGTCAGGGACAACAGCCATTCCTAGGGTCATCCTGGTCAGCAGCGTTAGATTCACCTCCAAATGCCTTCTCTTCCCCACTTCTGACATCTATTTAAGTGTAGATCCCAACAATTCTTCCTTCTTGCTTTCTCTTATATATTTCTCTTCCCTTCCATGTCTGCTATTAGTGCCTAACATTGAAATTCATCATCTTTCACCTGACCTCCCTGACTCCAACATCTTTCCATTCTCTCTCTTGATCCTTCTGTATGTTGTCATCAAGGCAGTCTCCAAGGAGAGCTTATCTGATTCCTCTCCTCTCTTCTCATTAGGAGGTTGGGGGAGGGAGCAGGATGTGAAGCTGAAGTGAGAGGAGCTTTAGAGAAGCTCTTAGAGAGCCCACACCTGACTACAATATGGGGACAGTGGGAAAGAACCTAATGAAAAATATAGTAAGGTGACAGTTTGGGGATTACAGGGCAGACTTGTATTCAGTCTGTTACTTCATGAGAGAATTTCTGCAACAGTCACACAAGAGAAGAATCTGGTTTGGGGTCCCACACAAGCTACATCTAAACAAAGCAAGCTGTGCCGTCCTGATGACAGATGACCTATAGCCGGGCCATGCTGGGTTGTCTGTGTCCTTAGCAGGGGTAGTTCTGAAACAGACTTTAGGTCCCCCAAGTACCATTCTTTGAGCACTGGAGAGGCTGGTACACATTAACCAGGCTCCCCTAGCTGAGCAATTCCCCTCAGCTGAGCTTAGCTGAACACACATTTTCACTGCCAGAAAAAGTTCAGCTGGGTCTGTACTGACTCACCTGGGCACTATTCTGTGAATCCAGCAAGGGTCTTTCTGTATCTTTAAAAGCTGGGAAGCAGCCATTTCCTCAAAGCATACAGAATTCTGAGTCGGCTGCCACCTAGCAGAATGAGGCCCATTGGTGGACCCACACTCAGACCACGTCTGGTCCCATTTGGGTCTGCTTTTGAGCATCTCAGGGAGATCCGAGCCCATTGCCACCAGGAAGTGGAAGGCCCACTACAGCACAACTCATGACATCATCCCCAACTTCTCCAGAGGCTTTAATGTAAGGCAAACAAGAGTTTTAAAATCCTGCAATTACACAGGAAACTAGGAATTTATGAAAAATAAATAAATCTTTTCTGGCATTTCTAAATATGGCCCAAAAAATGTTCCCCACCTGAGATCATGGTATTTACAAGATGACTGACAATGGGAGGATGAAAGTCTCTTCAGATAGGTTCTTGCCGCACCATTTGTACTTTCCCAGGAACTTTTCAGATTGACATGAAGGTTGAGGGATATTATTCAGGAGCCAATTTTCCAGCCTCCCACTGGAGTGGAGTATGGGGCTTGCTGGCTCAGGGAGGCCAGTTTGAGGCTGCTGCTCTGCCTGAGGAGTCCAACTAGAGCATAGTGTATCAGTCAGCTGGCCACTTGCACCCAAGGCTCTCAGCTTCCACATGAAAACCAGACCACACTCGCAGCTGAGGGAGAGCCTGGTTCAGCTTCTCTTCAACATGCTGGAACTGTCCCCTTCCACAGGTCTGGGAGATCCACAGGAGGATACAATGTAATTTAGCACTTTGTTTCAGGAATGACCAATTAATCCCTTTAAATACTGTTCTAAAGGTCAATGACATGTTCTTGGAAATATAAAGTCATCGGTTGGTGAAGTTAATATATGAGAAACAGCCAGATTGACTCACTGCATCACACCCGCCAAGATGTCCCTTTGTGGCTAAGGGGCCAGCCCAGAGCTGTGCCCTGGAGGTTCAGCACCAGAACCATTTTGGCCATGGGCTTTTCCATTCTAGCAGGTGAGAATGAAGAAGCTGTGCTGCCTGCTGGTGTCAGAGGAGGGCTGGTGCTCCACACACTGCATCTGCTGGGCAGAGAGTGGGAGAGAAAGGGGCTCTCTGTTTGAAAGAGATACAGCTCCTCTCCTTCCACCACCCTCCCCAGCACCTCTTCCTTCCCTTTTCCTCTCATGCTCAGTGTGGTCATTCTTAGCAGATATACATCCTAGAAGTGTTAGGGAGTGCAGACAAACTGACCAGTATTGGTGTCCTTGAGAGGAATAATTTAGATTCTCTTGCTTAATTAAATGACTAATCCAACAACTATTTACGAATGACTTCACTGAGCAGGGCATCATGTCAGGTAGTGGGGTGGCTAAACACTCTGCCTCCCCATTGGAGAGATGCCCCAATGAAAGCAACAGGGAAAGTGTGTTCTGAATCACCTCTGGGCCATGTGAGCAACATGGCTGGTGAATGGAGCACTGCCATTCCTGGTCTCCATGTCCCACTGTCAATGGTCCCCTTCACACTCCACCTGGGCTACTGGCCTGGGGTTCTGCCCCAAGAGGGAGCCTGCTGAGAACAGAGAGACCAGCCCCCAGACTACCTCTAGATGTCCACTCCTTCCAGTGGGGCCAGAGAGGCCAGGCAAATAGATGAGCCCCATGAACTCTTAAAGCAAATGTACCAAGCAAATGTTATTCCAGCAGCCAGAAGCCTTCATACGCTCTTTGGAAGGGATATGTATGTCTCTTCCTTTGTCAGTTCAAATCAATAAATGTTGGCTTTGCTCCTTCAATGATTCAAGCTCTGAACTAGGCTCTGGACACATCAAAAATAAATAAGACATATTTCTTGCCCTCAAAGGGTTTAGAGGAAACAGACATAAGTATTTAATTTCATAACAAGTTAAAAAATCTGTTTATATTTTCAAATATGCAAGTAACATTATTTCTTACTTTTTTCTATAACTCAATTTAATTTGTATTTTAAGTCCTTATGTTTACAGAGTGGTGGAAGATCAATTCCAGTAAAATTATTGTTCCCTGTTTTTTACTGGAGTTGGGGATAATTTCTTAGCACAGTACTAATAAATGAGGCATAGAACCATTGTGCCCCATATATCTTCATGGACAGCTTCTGAAAAAAACATCATCCTGCTTAGTCTTCAGCATTGGTCCAGGTGAGTCACCACTACATATCCCTAGTCTCTCATGTGGTCCCTTCTTGGCTCGTGGTCCACATTACTCCTCCTATGCCTCTCTTGGACACTCAGTGTCACTGGGCAGTTCTCATCCCACACTGGGCCTTAGAAAATTCCAAGAAGTCCAAGGCATTTTTTAACTGAAGCTATTGGCATGTATCCACCAATCACAGCATTATCCTAATGTGGCAACTGGCATATCCATATAAAGTTTCATAAAACATCTTGAAACTTCCCAGAGGGAAAACACGCCTCATATAAAAGCTTGGATAACAGAATGTCATCTAGCTTCTCAATTGCTACCCCTTGAAGCAATACCTTCAACAATGAGGCAAAATGACTTCAGCACTGGAATTCTATACCTAACTAACCTCTCAATGAGGTGTGACAGCAGAGTACATGCGTCCTCAGGCAGGAGGGTCTAGAACATTTTCTTCCCAGGTATTCTTCCCCACAAGCTTTTAGAAGATATGCAGTCCAGTGCAGTCATTAACTAGGAGGAGGGAGACATAAGATGAGAGCACAACATCAGGACACAATTAATAAAATGGGAGTTCACAAGATGGTAGGGAAGGGAGGCCTGGGATGAGTGCTGAGCTGCAGGCCTCAAAAACAGCCTGGCCCAGATTGGGGCAGGACAGCAGAAAACTATCTGAAGCCCCAGGGTAGAGTTCCTCCTGAGGGCAGGGCTAGTGTGTTCTTTGATACTGCTGCTGCTAAGTGGAGTGGTCTGTCTGAGCAAGATGGCTGCCACCATATGAGAGATGAGTCAGCACCGGACTCCTGCTGGCTACTCTCTCAGCTCTCTCTAAAGACTCTTTCCCCAGTGTCTCCTCAGGTGTCTTTAGCCCACTCTGCCTCTGCCTTTGCCAGTGCCCAAGGTAAGTGGCTGCAAAGGAAAATCTACGGCCCTTTAAATGGCTCTGTATCTCCAGCTGCCCATCTCTTCCAGAGAGAATCCCTGCCACTTTTTGGAGCTGGTTGTTATCTGTGTACTTTTTGGGTTCTGGTGCTATAGGCTAAGTGTCTCCACTTATAGTTTAGACTCCACTCTTCTCAGGGGGATCCACCTGGCCCCCATGCTCTATGCTCTATTGGCTTCAATATTTAGAATTCAAATATTGAATTCAATATTTAGAATTCAAAAGCATTTTTTTACACCAACATGAAATATCAGAATCAGAAATCAGAAAAAAAAAAATCCCATTTGCTATAGCCACAAGAAAAATAAAGTACCTGGGAATAAACTTAAACATGGATGTAAAGACCTGTACTAAGAACACTACACAACACTGAAGAAAGAAATTAAGGAAGACACAAATAAATGGAAGCATATACCATGTTCATGGACTGGAAGATTTAACATCATCAATATGTCCATACTATCCAAAGCAATTTATAGATTCAATGCAATCCTTATTAAAATACCAATGACGTATTTCACAGATACAGAACAAACATTTCAAAAATGTATATGGAACAATAAGTGACCCTGAATAGCTGCAGCTATTTTAAGAAAGAACAGATAGGAGGGATCACAATACCTGACATCAAACTATATTACAAGGCCACTGTAATCAAAACAATCTTGTACCGGCATAAGAACAGACACGTAGAGCAATGTGCCTCACACAGTTATTCTCATTTAGTTTCAATGAGAATAGAGAGCCTAGAAATAAACCCATGTCTCTATGGTCAATTCGTATTTGACAAAGGGGACAGAAGCATAAAATGGAATAAAAATAGTTTCTTCAACAAATGGCATTGGGAGATCTGGACAGCTACATGCCAAAAAAAGAAACTCAACCACCAACTTACACCATACACAAAAATAAACTCAAGATGGATAAAAGACTTAAATATAAGTTGTGACACCATAAAAGTCCTAGAAGAGAACATAGTCAGGAAACTCTCAGATATTCCATGCAGCAATATTTTCGCTGATATGTCCCCTAGAACAAGAGACATAAAGGAAAGAATAAACAAATGGGACTTTCGCAAAATAAGAAGCTTCTGCATGGCTAAAGAAAACATCAGCAAAATGAAAAGGGAACCAAATATATGGGATAATATATTTGCCAATGATACCTCACACAAGGGTTTGATCTCTAAAATATATAAAGAACTCACATAACTCCACCCCAGGAAGACAAACAATCCAATTATAAAATGTGCAAAGGAGCTGAACAGACTCTTCTCCAAGGAGGACACATAGAGGACCCAGAGGTATATAAAAGGATGCTCAGCATCACTAGCCATCAGATAAATGCAAATTAAAACCACAATAAGATACCACTTCACACCAGTCAGAATGGCCATCATAAACAAATCAGCAATCAAGTGCTGGCGAGGTTGTGGAGAAAACAGAACCCTAATGCACTGTTGGTGGGAATGCAGACTGGTGCAGCCACTGTGGAAAACAGTTTTAGCTCCTCAAGAAGCTAAAAATGGGACTGCCTTTTGATCCAGCCATTCCACTGCTGGGAAAATACCCTAAGAATCCCGAAACACCAATTTAAAAGAACCTATGCACCGCAGTGTTCATAGTAGCACAATTTACAAGAGCCAAGTGTCTAAAGCAACCTAAGTGCCATCAATAAATGAGTGTATCAAAAAATTATGGTACGTTTACACAATGGAATACTATGCGGCAGAAAGAAAGGAAGAGCTACTACCCTTTGCGACATGATGGATGGAAATGGAGAGCATTATGTTAAGCCAAATAAGCCAGGGGTGAAAGACAAATACCATATTCTCTCATCTATAAGTGGAACCTAATCAACAAAACAAACAAGCAAGAAAAATATAACCAGCAACATTGAAAGAAAATACAAACCAATAGTAATGAGAGGAGAGGAGGGAAGGGGTAACTGGGAAAAGAAGGGGAAGGGTCAAGGAACATGTATAAAAGGCTCATGGACAAAGCCAAAGTAGGGAAGGGTTGAGGGTGGGGCATGGGAAAACGGAGATAAAAATATTTGAATAATAAAAAAATTTAAAAAATTATAGATTAAAAAAAATTTTAATTAAAAAAAGAAACAGGTGATGCAATTGACCGAAGTTGCCACAGGAAAGCAGGAGTTAGGAGTAGGAATGGGTGGACCAAGGAAATGTTTTTGTTTTTGTTTTTATTTTATCATTAAAATCCTCATGGTGCTATTGGCTTTTATAATCTATAAATGCAAACCTTTGATTTTTTAAAAAAAGAAACTTGTATTGGAAGAGACAAGGCTTGGTGGGAATACATTGTTGCAAAAGGGTTTCTATCACAGTTTCTGGAGCTTGTCAATGCTGAAAAAAGAGGTCACATAGTCTTTCATTCACATTAGGATTGGGGTCTCCTAGACCTGGTCCAGAGGAAGATGTTCCTGTGGCTGCTCCCTGCCAAAGTAGGTTCCGTGGATGAACATACCAGCCAACCAGAGCTGGGGAACTGGGACTCTAATCATCCCCATGGTGCCACATGAGAGGCTCTGGAAAAGCCATTCCCAGGTCCTGCAGGTCCTCCTGCTCCAGCAAGGTGCCTCCAATCTCACCAGTGAAGGTCTGTGCCTCTCAAAATACAGGGTGACCTCCTGCAAGCAAACAGCCTAATGCCTAGGACATCCATCCTGTTCAATTCCAAAAATTGCATCCTAGCCCCAAGATACACACACACACAAGCATATACACCATCACGCTACCTGAAAGAGAGCATGGATGGGGTGCTCTTAGCTGCAAACTTGCCTTGTCCTACAACTACCAATGCAGGCTTGGTCTCCAACCCCTGCCCTCTCCAGAGAAGGAGGAGTTGATGCCGCCCTAGTCATGCTGTGTAAAAGCCCTACAACCCAAGGGCCAGGCCTCTCATGCCCTGCACACCTGGGTTCTCATTATCAGTTACACCAGCAGGCCTAGCACACATGTCATCTGCCATTGAACTTTGTTTTAACATGTCAGACTCCAAATCTCTTATATTCTTTGAGCATGCTAACCTCCACCACTAAACAATTTTTCCAATAATTTGGGAACAACCTGTACCTTAAACTAAGATTCTGTCAAACCTCACCCTGGTGTAAGTGTGATGTGGAGAAAAGACACATTCTTACATCCCAGGAGTCTGTTGGCCAGGGAAAACCATCTGGGTGTTCTCTGGAGTGGTGGTGGCTATAGTGGTGAGTCCTGTCAATGAAGAAACAGCACGTACTAGTAACCCCATTGTTGTGATGGTGAGTGACAACAGGCCCACTCCATGGACATGTGGTTGCCATCTCCAGTGCGGCTCTTAAAATATTTGGGGACGAAAGAATTTTGCAGAATTTCCCTGGCTGGTGTGGCTCAGTGGATTGAGTGCTGGCCAGTGAACCAAAGGGTCTCTGGTTCAATTCCCAGTCAGGGCACATGCCTGTGTTGCAGGCCAGGTCCCCAGTTGGAGGCTTATAAGAGGGAAACACACATTGATGTTTTTCTCTCTCTCTTTCTCTCTCCCTTCTCCCCTGTCTAAAAATAAATAAATAAAATCTTTAAGCAGAATTGGAATTTCTTAAGAGCAAGTAGGAGTCCAGTTTGAAGGAGAGTTGGGTGTTACTGCAAATAACAAGACCACATGGATACTTACTGGCTAGAGAAATCCAGAGAATATAATATGTTATAGAATTTGATATTGAGGCCCATAGTAAAGGCTTAGACAAATAAATTATTGGGAATTACTTTTACATAATAGAGTCGAGAGGAGCATTAGTAAAAGTGCATGGTTTGCTGCAGGAAAAAAGCCTTGCCCTACCAATTCAGGGCAAAACCACGACGATAAAGCTGAGAATAGATACCAAGTTATGTCCTTGCCCACAGGAGCTTCTGAGAAATGTGAAACCTCAGCCCCCACCCAAGACCTACTGAATTAGAATCTGCATTTTTACAAGATCTACAGGTGCTCTGTTCAAGTCAAAGTTTGAGAAGCACCACCACCCCCTTTCCAAAGCATTTGTTTAAATGGTGCAAAACAAAAGGTAGCATTGTCACTGCCAGTGACAAAGCCACTTCACTGCTGAGTCTGAATCTCCTTCCTCTTTTTTAAAACACTGCTAATACTTCCTGCCTCATCAGACTTTTGTAAGGAGTAAACGAGATAATACAGGTAAAAGCACTTCATAAAAAACAAAGGGCCCATAAGTGTTGATTCACTTTTTAAATAGACATTTTCCTTTTGGCTCTCTGTATAGGTATTGGCCTGCCTGTGGCATGGGTTCTTCATCTGCCTGGTAAAATCATCTTAGTGATAGATGGGAGCCTGAGAGGCCTTAGGGCGCCAACAACTCTGAGCCTTTTAAGCTCAGAGACTGTCTATTCCAGCTGTCTCCTCGCAGTCTGAGTTGAACCAGGCAACTATTCTTCTCATAACTCAAGCCGAGGACACTGCTGCTAATGTAGCTTAGTTGTTGCAATGTCTGTTTCTGTGGTCCTTGTTGTGAGTCATCCAACAAAGGCCCCCGTGTTTTTAATTTCCAGTCCCTGGTGCCATCTCCCTTTTTCTGCCTTCTGGGTAATGGCTGCAGTGGTGAAGAGAAAATGGCACCAGGGTTAACATAATCCCCGTGCTCACTTTGTGTTTAGGGGAATGTTGTTAATTAATTTACATTTGGAGAGTGTTTATAGAGAACTGTAAGTTTCAAATACTAACTGATTGATGCTGAAAACCCAAATTCACAAGCATTTGGGAATGTAAACCCAGACATGTTCAATGAAAATGGCACATTGTCATAAATTCTTCAAACAGGTTAACACAAAGCTAAGAGAACAATAAATGCAACACTAAATTTCATTTTTAGAAAGTGACATAGAATTTTTAAAAGAATATAAAAGAAGAATTTATATCTTGGGAACTGATGGAACTAAGTTATTTAGTATTTTACTGTTCAATTTCCGCTGATAGAAACAGGAAGGAAGCCGTAAAGGGCCTGTCCATTGAAAGAGACCAAAGTAAGAATGCAAATAAATACTGGAACCCAGTGGTTATGGTAACTGACAACTTCAGAGATTTTTCACATCCTCTCTGGGGAAAAGAATATTTTATGCTAATTTTTGAACTGTAATTAAGGGCATTTAACCTGCTATGTAGAACACAATAAGAAAATTAAAATATCCATGAAGAAAATATTTTTTCTGCATGGTGCCAGTACCACGGCCTCAAAAGCTTAAAAAGGCAGAACTGTTTTTGTTCCAGTCCAGCATGATTGATAGTCTTAAATCATTATAATTAAATTTTCAGCAGTAACAGCATGTTCTCTGCTTTTATTTTCTTTGTGTCTGAGGCTTCCATGCAGTACTGGTTGTATGGAGAACACAGCCATGATATTTCCTCTTCGCAGACATTAAGATGCTCTGGTATCTTTGGGATTGTTTATCGTGTTCTTTGTTAATCAAAGTTGAGTGTCCATGGGGCACCAGCAGAAGCCCCCATGGTAAGGAAAGGGCATCCACTCAGCAATGGGGACAGCGAGTGGATGGGTTTGTCACATCAGGCCACCATACACTGCACCAATCACAACAGCTGTTCCTGTTTGGTTTTCAACTTCAAAGCTTCTTGCTTTCCTGAACATGCATTCTGAGTTTTATTTTCCAGTGCCTCAAACCATGCAGTTCCCCAAGAGCGCTAAAGGTCAAGCTTTCATCCCAGGCCTAAAGGAATATGCACTTGGATCCTTTCCTTTCTTGTTTTCCTTTGGGGAAGTCATAAAAACAGCTTTGATAATTAGTAAACAGCCAACATTTTCCTAACACTCATAAAACATAAAGGCTATGTGAAAACCCAGCTTTGCTTTCAAGTCTCCTGGAGGCTCATATTCCAGGGTCTCATGTTCTTCTCCTGAGTACAAGCGAATTGTTCAAGCTGCATTGTAAGGCCTATCCATAGAGCCTAGTTCACCATGAAGCAGTGTGACCAGGTTCAAGTTTCTGTCCTACCTATGGTATGTAAATTCACTAAAGGTAAAGGAGAACGAGCTGATTTGTGACAAATTAGAGGCTAGAGTCAAACCCTAAAGAATGAGAAAGTTATTTCAATTTTCATTAGATAGAGGAGCTCCATATTTTTTTATACATTTCTCTGTCTTCCTGAGAAACTCAATAACATCACTAAAAACTACAAAAAATAATTTTTAATTTGTTTTAAATTAATTTAAAAATTTTTCAACCCAGATTCTTTGTTAACTCAAGGAAATGAAAATATTAATGGTCAAGTTTGAATCTGTAATATGTGGTTGCCTGATGACATATCACAAGAATTGGCAAACAGATCTCCTGCTTATTTGCACAGAGTAATGGCTCTGCAAAGAACAGACAAGATGAAAATCCACTCTGGTCACCTCTGGATGACTCCCCCATTTTAGCTGTGAAGGTCTTGGCTATACAAAGAACATGAGTGGGAGGCAGAGTGCCTCCGGTCCTCCATGGCACAAAGTTGAGCCCGTGGGCCATGGTAGCTTATCTCAAAATAGGAAGAAATAAAATCAATACACCAATGAAGGAAAAGAAATTGCCGTCTCCCTAGTTTGCAAAGAAGCAGCATCTTCAATTCATGAACTACACGGGAAGTGTGTAGATGAAAAGAAAAAGCTGTATAATCAAATAAATTAATTAAATTAATGCATGTCTAGTCAGACTTGTTCACTGTAAGTACAGAAATCAATTGGCTAATAGAAGCAGCAGATAAATTTATTGAAATCTAAAAGCACACCCTGCAACGCTGGTGAAGATGTACAGCCCTCACTGCCAGGCACTGCAAACTGGGCCTGCCCCAGTGCAGAACCACAAGTGCATGTTCAGCTGTGTTTTGGGAACATTTATGGAGTTTCTCAGGCTGATTCTATTTATCAGAAGGACTGTCAGAGAGCAGGACTTTTATCCTTCTGAGGGTGCTGCCGGTTCACACACAGTAATCCCATATCAATCACCACCCCAGTAAGACTTCCAAAAGTACAGAATTATAGTGATTCTAATTAAAATGTTAGTAACCTAAAATAAATCCATGAGTGGCAGAGATTAGATGCTACAGCTGCCAAGACTTTAGCAACAGAGGGAACCCTATAAGAAAACAAAGGTGGTGGGTAAATTGGAGACAAATGTATTTGAATAATAAAAATAAATGAGAAAAAAATGTGTCTCTTGACAAAAATCACTTTCTAGAAATTTTTCTTTGGGGAAAGGAATCCCTTTCAAGAAGGAAGAATAGGCCTGTGGAAAAGGGCAATGAGGCAATCAACAAGATTTATATTTGACTTTAGGTTTGTATGTTACCTTTGAAAAGAGGTCAAACTATTTATTTCAAGATTTCTGTGCTTCAAATAATACTTCAACATATAGTGGTGTTTTGATGGTAAGATCCAGAGAATACAAACATAATATAAATCTGGTATAAAATTCAATCTTTCAAAAATCAAAGGCTCTACAAAATGCCAACTGCTAATTGACACAAACTTTCCACTAGAGAAACATTTGTCATATGTCAATAGCATTTGGAATGGCAGAATCATGTGTTAAAATCTAATGATTTAATATTTATTTGGTGACGACAGACAGACAGAGCTCTTAATTTTGATGGACAGGACCCCAGGTGGACTCTCTGGACACCTTCCCTTAAGATTTTGGATTGAAAGGAGACTCCCAAGCATCAAGTGATCCCAGATTATTCTCCTCTAGCTTAAAAGAGACAGAGCTTCAGAATTTTTATATAAGCATTTTGTGCAAGAGGGGAAAAAATTCAAGTTTCATTAGCACTGGCCCCTTGAAGATTCTAAAATATCTACTGAAAAACAGAGCATACCAGTCAGATTGGCCTGCCCCGAAAGAAGTGGGAAATAGAAGGAGCTCAGAGCATGGAGCACACTGTTTTCCCAAGGTATTTTAGCACTAGGTTCAACAAGTGAGTCAGCTCCCTGTTGGCTAAAGAGGTGATCAGACCACAGCAAGTCTTGTAGTCCCAGATTTTATAATAACACACTCTTTCTAGAAAAAAATACATTTATAAATTGAGAGACTATAGTTTCTGTAGAATGTTAGAGATTGTGAGCATGCTTTCTTTCACATAGTGTCTGGAACAATGAGCTCAATGAACTCAAGATCCAGCTCAAAATGTTAGGAAAAGTCTTTTTGGTTCTTTGGGTTTCTCCTTGGGTAAGACTTCTAAAAATCTTCACAAGTTTCATCAATGTTTATCAGAGTGAGAACCATCCAATTGTTCTTCTAAGAATGGTGTTGAGACCTAAAGCTAGGGCCTCTGACCAAGCAGAGCTTACGAGCCTACATGGATTCCCACAAAAGTCCACTGGTAAACTGAGGCAGAGTTGACTGGAAGTGTGCCAATTACATTGGACTCACTCCATAATTTATTTTAGACCCTCTTGTTGAGGGCATAATTCACTGTCACAGGCTGACTTAAAGTATCAAAACGTGACCTCTATCTTCTAGGCTGCTGGGACTTTGCTCAAACTGGTCCTGCCAGGTGTGATGCACAGGCTCAAAACAGGTCCATCTCAAATTGGGAAGAAATATGATAGAGAATAGAAGACAGGGAATAAGGAGGAGGACTAAATTTCTGGTCTGTTGAACTTTGTAAATTCCTTAAAGCTGGAGCCTCATGTTGCTGGGAGTACTTTCCTAACATCCAAAATTCCTAGACAGGAAAATCACCAGAGATGTTCCAATGCAACAGTTTACCACTGTACATTTTGTTAAAAACAAATAAAACAAAAAAACTTTTTAAGTAAAATTATAGATAAATCAAAACAGAATTATAGCTTTCTTCAGGCAGTGTAAAAATTCAGAGTTTGGAACACGTTGGAACCTTTTCCAAGACCTAGGTTTGTCAGGGGTGGTGGAGAACCCACTGCATTGTCCAACCTCCACGTTGTCTAGAGGAGGTAACTGAGGCCCCCAGAGATGCTAAGAAACTTGTAGACTACAGTCACAGGGCAAGTCACGGGCAGAACCTTGTGGAGAAGCAGAATCTTCCAACCTCTGTACTGCACAGCCTCCACACCCCACTCTCACTCCCTGTCCCTCCAGTGTACTCACTGCCTCAAAAAAAACAGATCTTCAGGTGTTTCAATAAAATGGCATTAAATCTCTTTCTGCCAGCTCCTAAGAGCTGGAAGCCAGGCCATCAGATCACCAAACCTTCCTGAAACATGAGTGTGTAGAACTCTGGGGATGCAAAAAGGCTTCTAAAGGGCCTTAGCCATGTCTTTATAGCCTATCCTCCTAGTACACAGAGTGTAAATAATGCATGTTTGTTAAATTGAGAAAAATCAGAGTGGTGACCCTGGCCTCCGGATTTCCTTCTTTTGTTTTGTTTTGTCCCTTGTCTTTGGCCTCAGGCCCAGAGATTATGTTAAACGTACTCCTCCAGTTCTCAGCTTTATCACAGTTGGTCTATGCAACATGCCATGATTGCATTTGTCTCTTTCTTTTTTTCCTTTACTCATTCCTTCTTTTCCTTTGCAACTAAAACCCTGCCAAGGGCAGGCATCTTCACTTCTTATTAGTTGTTAAGGTTCTGGCGATTCCAAATATCACAGCAATTATATTTAGTGCCCTGCCTGGAGCCTCAGAGATCCTGATAATTTTCCATAAATCTAATGTGTTTATTTTGCTAATACACGAGTTAGATTCACCTGTGTAGTTTCAGCATTTAAAGACATTTTCAAATTGACTACTCCAATTGTTAAGGTCACAGACAAGCAAATGCAGAGAGAGGGACTTGGTTCTTAGGAATGCTGTGAAATTTTCTCTGTCTTGATGCTCCTTAAGAAGGTTCTTTACTTCACAAGGCATAAATAACTTTTATTTTTCTACAGTTTATATGTACAGTTTATTGTTTTTTAATTATATTTTATTCATTATGGTATTACAGTTGTCCTGACTTTTCCCCTTTACCCCCTCCACCCAGCATCCACAACTCCCTCAGGCAATCCCCCCACCATTGCTCATGTCCATGGGTCATGCATATAAGTTCTATGACCACTCCATTTCCTATACTGTACTTTACATCCCCATGGCCATTCTGTAACTACCTATTTGTACTTCTTAATCCCCTCACTTCTTCACCCATTCTTTCCATCCCCACTCCCATCTGGCAACCATCAAAACGCTCTCAATATCCATGATTCTGTCTCTGTTCTTCTGTGCTTAGTTTATTTTTTAGATTCAATTGTTGATAGATTTATATTATTTGCCATTTTATTGTTCACATTTTTTATCATTTTTTTCTTAAATAAGTCCCTTTAACATTTCATATAATAGTGGTTTGGTGATGATAAACTTCTTTAGCTTTTCCTTGGCTAAGAAACTCTTTATCTGCCCTTCGATTCTAAATGATATCTTTGCTGGGTAGAGCAATCTCAGCTATAGGTCCCTGCTTTTCATGACTTTGAATATTTCTTGCCGACCTCTTCCAGCCTACGAAGTTTCTTTGGAGAAACCAGCTGACAGCTTTATGGGAACTTCCCTATAGATAACTAACTTCTTTTCTCTTGCTGCTTTTAAGATTCTCTCTTTATCTTTAACCTTTGGCATTTTAATTATGGGTTTTGGAATGGGCCTCTTTGCATCCATCTTGTTTGGGATTCTCTGTGCTTCCTGGACTTGCATGTTTATTTCCTTCACCAAATTAGGGAAATTTTCTTTCATTATTTTTCCAAATAGATTTCCAATTTCTTGTTATTTCTCTTCTCCTTCTGGTACCCCTATTGTGAATGTTGGACCTCCTGAAGTTGTCCCAGAGGCTGCCTATACTAGATTCATTTTTTTTAGATTCATTTTTCTTCTTGCTCTGCATGGTTATTTTTGGTTCCTTATGTTCCAAATCATTTATTTGATTCTTAGCTTCATTCATTCTACTGTTGTTTCCCTGTAATTTTTTTAAAATTTCAATTAGTGTATCCTTCATTTCTGACTGGATCTTTTTTATGCTGTTGAGGTCCTCACTATGTTCTTTGAGCACCCTTATGCACAGTGTTTTGGACTCCGCATCTAATAGATTGCTTATCTCCATTTCATTTAGCTCTTTTTCTGGAGTTTTGACCTGTTCTTTCAGTTGTGCCATGTTTCTTTGTCTCCTCATTTTGACAACCTCCCTGTGTTTGTTTCTATGTATTAGGTAGAGCTGCTTTAACTCCGTGTCTTGGTAGTGTGGTCTAATGTAGTAGGTGTCCTATTGTAATATGTGTCCTTCAGGGTCCAGTGGCACAGCCTCCCCTATCACCCAAGCTGGATACTCAAGGTGTGCCCTTCATATGGACTGAGTACACACCCTACTCTTGTATTTGAGCCTTGTTTGCTGTTGGTAGATCAATAGGAGGGATTTACTCAGGCCAATCAGCTGCAAAGGATTGGCTGTGACTACTTACCACAAACATGGAGAATCAGGTGTGCAGGGGCAGGGTGGTGGTGCCCCAGTGTGGTCTGTAGCTGTCTACTGGTTGCACTGGCCCTGGAGTTTCCCAGGTGGTGCAGACCAAGGTCAACCACAACCTTTGTTTTGCCCAGAGACACTCTGCCTGAGCTATAAAGCAATATGAAATAGCTGCTACTTATGCTGGGCTAGGAGATTCCCAGGTGAAGCCAAACTGTGAATCTAGGCTGGCTTTTGCTAGTGGCAGGCCTGAGGCTCACTGAGGCCAGATGTTGCTTGTTTGACAAGATTTAGGAAGTTGTGAAGCATGAGCCAAGACCAACCAATCATATGGAAAAGCAGCTTGAGTGGGCCCATAAATTTGGTGGGGCAGGATCTCTGGAGATCTCCAAATCAGGTAAAACTTTTAGCCATATTGAAGGAGTCTCAAATATGGCACCAGCTTGCCAGCTCTATGGGGGGAGGGTTTAGAAAAGGGACAATAACCTCTGCTCACCTTGATGCCAGACACTTCAGTTTCTCCCTGTATGCCACTGGTGCCTTTAAAGCTGCTACTTCAGTGATGGCGCTCAGAGGGAATGAGTTTTAATAGGTGAGTCCATGTGTGGGTTCTTTAAGAGGAACTTCTTGGGACTCCAACAGTTTCTTCCACCAACTCAATCCCCACTGGTTTTTGCAGCCAGAAGTTGTGGCAACTTATCTTCCTGGCACTAGAATTCTGGGCTGGCAGGCCTGGAGTGGGGGCTGAGACTCCTCACTCCTGAGGTGTCCCTCCCAAATTTTATCCACTACAGGTGGATGAGGGACCAGCCCATTCTGCATCTGTACCTGTCCTACCCGTCTGGATGGATGTGGTTTCTTTAATTCTGTAGTTGTCAGACTTCCATTCAACTTGATTTCTTATAGTTGTGAGTGATGGTTGTTCTGTATAGTTGTAATGTTGATGTGGTTGTATGAAGAGGTGAGCCATGTCAGCCTATGCCACCATCTTGACCAGAAGTCAAATAACATATTTAAAATGGCTAATAAAGAAAGATGTTTTCTTCAAGAATTAAAATATAGCATTTTATCTCATGTTTGGGTATTGATCTCCAATAATTCATAAATTAGTCATTGAATATAGTTATTCAATTAGTCAAATTTTATATATATACATATACATGTATATGTATAAGCATATTCAAGATATTATATATATATATAAATAGATGATAGATGGATAGATAGATAGACATATAGATAGACAATAGATCTGTACTGACAGTAATGAGGTAAAATGGATACAAAACTGCCTTTTTACAACGTCTCTGGCAGCAGTACACATTGGTACAACTTTTAGAGAGATACATGGCAACCACATTTCAAAATCATAGCAATGTTCACAATGTTTGATTTAGTAATTCTCTCCTGAGAAATTATTCAATAATAGATTTTACAAGAAAAATTCTAAATGATAAAAGTTTACATATTCATTATGGAATCTTACATTCTAGTGGGATAAATGAACAAACACCTAAATAAAGAGATATATATATTGTGAAAAATGCCATGATGTGAATAAGAATAAAGATGTAATGTGATAGAGAATAATGGGGGATGCTTTTCATGGAGTGCTCAAGGAAATCCTCTCTGAAAGGCTAACATTCAAGCTGGCCTGTAAATGAGAATGAACAAATCATGTGTAGATCTTGGGAAAGACCATCCCAGAGAACTATAGACATCTTGAGGTAGAAAAGAGCCTGTCAGATCAAGAACTGGCTTGGTCAATGTGACCATGATGCAGTGAGCAAAGTGAGTGTGAAGCGTTGAGTCAGAAATGCTGACGATGTGATATGTGAAAACATAAGGATAAAAACATGTTATGAGCTCCACTCTATTATGTTTTCACATACATGTTTTAAAAATTTAAAGGAAACATAGAAAAATTTAAAAATGAATGATGTGTGGGTTGTTTTTTTTTAATTGCTGGTAATATTTTTATAATGTTATTCATACAAAAAATTAGATATCCTTAGTTAAATATGCAAAAATAGGGTATCATGACATGAAATAAATCCTCTTTCATGCTCAACCTATAGAATTGACATAGATCTTCCTTGAAAAGAGTTCCCTTTACTGTGGAGCACTCCATGCTACCAACCACAACAATGATTCACCTTCAATCCATTGAATTGAATTTACCTTGAGAATTCAGTTCACTTTGACACACATGTAGAAGCAGAGTTCTATGGTCTATAATCTTTATGCAAATTGCTCACATTCTAAGGGAAAAGTTCTAGTAACAGGAAATTTTTGTTTTTGTTTTGCTTTGTTTTCAAATGTAATTGACATACATCGTATGTGTTTTAGGTGTACAACATAATGATTTGATATATGTATATGTTGCAAAATGATCACCATGATAAGTTTAGTTAACATCCATCACCACATATTGTTAAAAAATTTTCCTGTGATGAGAACATTTAAGGTTTACCCTCTTAGCAACTATTGCTAGCATGTTGGACATTAAATCCCAGGACTTATTCATCATATAATTGGAAGTTTGTACCTTTTGACCACCTTTACCCATTATATCCACCACTTACCCCCACCTCTGGCCACAAACAACCTGTTCTTTGTGTCCATGAGTTTGGATTTTGTTTTTTAAATTTCACACATCAGTGAAATCATACAGTGTTTGTCTTTCTCTGTCTGACTTATTTCACTTAGCATAATGCCCCCAAGTTCCACTAGTATTGTCACAAATGTCAGGATTTCCTTCTTTCTATGGCTGAATAATATTTTGATATATAAAATGTTCCTATATATAAAAAATGATGCATATATATTTAATATTTGAATATTATTCAGCTATATATATGTATGCATCTTACCTCTTTTTTATCCATTTATTTATCAGTGGACACAGGATATTCCCATGTTTTGACTATTGTAAATAATGGTGCAGTGAACATGGAGTGCATATCTCTTCAAGAGACTTATTTTATGGTGTTGGGAGAGCTGGACGGCTACATGCCAAAAATTGAAATTGGATCATCAGCTGACACCATACACAAAAATAAACTCAAGATGGATAAAAGACTTAAATTTAAGTCGCAACACCATCAAAGTCCTAGAGGAGAACATTGGCAGGAAACTCTCAGATATCCCACGCAGCCATTTTTTCACTGATATGTCTCCTAGAGCAAGGGACATGAAGGAAAGAATAAACAAGTGGGACCTCATCAAAATAAGAAGCTTCTGCACGGCAAAAGAAAACATCAGCAAAATAAAAAGGGAGCCAACCATATGGGAAAATATATTCGCTAATGATATATCAGATAGAGGTTTGAATCTCCAAGTTATTAAAGAACTCACTCGACTCCACTCCAAGAAGACAAACGATCCAATCCAAAAATGGGCAAAGGACCTGGGCAGACGCTTTTCCAAGGAGGAGATACAGAGGGCCCAGAGACATTTGAAAGGATGCTCAGCATCACTAGCCATCAGAGAAATGCAGATCAAAACCACCATGACGTACCACCTCACACCGGTCAGAATGGCCATCATAAACAGATCCACAAACAACAGGTGCTGGCGAGGCTGTGGAGAAAAGGGAACCCTAGTCCACTGTTGGTGGGAATGCAGACTGGTGCAGCCATTGTGGAAAGCAGTGTGGAATTTCCTCAAAAAGCTGAAAATGGAACCGCCTTTTGATCCAGTGATTCCCCTGCTGGGACTATACCCTAAGAACACCAAAACGCCAATTCGAAAGAACCTATGCACCCCAATGGTCATAGCAGCACAATTTACAATAGCCAAGTGTTCGAAGCAACCTAAATTCCATCAGTAGATGATTGGATCAAAAAGTTATGGTACATATACACAATGGAATACTACACAGCAGAAAGAAAAAAAGAACTACTAAACTTCGCGACAGCATGGATGGAACTGGAGAGCATTACGCTGAGCGAAATAAGCCAGGGGGCGAAAGACAAATACCATATGATCTCACCTATAAGTGGAACCTAACCAACAATACAAAGATGCCAGGAAAATAAGACCAGCAACACTGAAAGGAAAAGAAATCAACAGAGACAAGAGGGAAGGAGGGAGCGGGGGTGGGGAAAAGGAAGGGAAGGGGAAAGTCAAGGAACATATAGCAAGGACTCATGGACAAAACCAAAGGGGAAGAGCTGAGGGAGGGAATGAGGGAGGGGGCAAGGGAAAGTGGTGGGGGGGAGGCAGAGACAAATGTATTTGAAAAAATAAATTAAAATAAAATTTAAAAAAAATACTTATTTTGTTTCCTTTGGGTATACATGAGCTATGTAATTGCTAGATCATACAATAGTTCTACTTTTTAACTTTTTGATAAACCTCCATACTGTTTTCTACAGTAATTGTACCAATTTGCATTCCCATGAAAAAGATGAATTTTTTTTAAATACAGAATGAGATGGTAGCCCCTAAATCAGAGGGCCACATTTTCCTCCAAATTCAGAAAATGGAAAATTCTTAAAGCCATTTACATTTTCCAAAAGAACCAAAGAATATTTTAGTAATCAATATTTTAATACCAAATAATCAATGGACTATACAGTTAGTGTTCACTGGCACCAATGTGCTTACATACATTTTCTATTCTCCTTGGCAGTTTGGTTAGCTGTTTGACTAAATATGGCTTATATAATGTGAACAGCAGTGAGTTGTCACTTTCAGCCTGTGGTGATTGTCTAGGATGATATCTCTATGGATTCCTTCCCACCTGTATGGCTGGGAGTGAAGGGGTGTGAGGATGCAGAGCATATGTGGAAGGAACACAGATCTGTGAGTCATTGTGTGAAATGTGCTGCTGGAGTTACTTATTACAACAGCTAATCACTTATGCTCCCAAGTCATGATATACATGTTCTATAAGATGTATCTGTAGAATCTTACCACTTACTCTGATTAGAACTTACATAAAGGATTGAACCCTGTATCCCTTTGGAAGACACTGATCATATTTCCCAATCTCAATTATTATATCTACAGTGAAAAAAGAAAACAAAGATTCTCCAGAATGTGGAAAACAAGCATGACTTCACACACTTGTGCTGCCAACTTGGTGTTGCCTATGAAAATCCAAGGAGCTGTAACTAAATTCCAAATGGTCTCTTAGTTTGGATTTTTGTTTTCCCCAAATGGTGTTTCCTTTGCCCAAAATGCCTTTCACCCTCTTGTCTGCCTAGAACAGTCCCACCATGCTTCATGGTCCAACTCAAATGTCAATTCTTCTTTGAAGTCTTTCTCCAGCCTGCCCTAGGCAGAATTAATCACTCCTTTACACTGTCTTTGCAAAGGTCATCAATGACTGCCTAATTGGCACACTCAATGTCTTCTTTTCAGCCTATATTCTATTTGACCTCTTTTGCACTTATTAATATTAAAAATTTCACCTTTATTAAAAAAAAAACCTCTTAGTTTTTGAGATTTTACTCCCCATGTATTCTCTGTCTACCTTTCCTCCCATTCTTCTCAACTCGTTACCTGGATCCATCTATGCTCTATCCTTAGCTATTTATGTCTCCAGTTTACAACCTTGGCTCACTTCTCACTGCACCAATTCATTGAAGATCCTCATTCTCTCCCTTGGTTTCCATTACCAGCAATAAGCCAATGACGGCAAAGGTGGTACCTCCAGCTGAGCTCTTGCCTGAGCTCCAGCCCCTTATTTTCAATTATCTACTAGAAATCTCTACCTACATGACTTTTATTTACTGCACAAAATGGGTAGATTTCTTTCCTCCTCAAGCATGCTCTGCCTCCTGTATCCCTTTTCTCAATTAATAACACCCCCAATTTTTAACTACCTACACTGGTACCTTCAGGAGTCCCTCTTTGCCCTTCCTTCTTTTTCATCTTTCACATACAGTTTATCAACAATTCCTATTAAAAAATTCTTTATATGAAGAAAACAGCATTGATGAGCTTTGGGTTAGGGACCTAAATCCAAATTTTTATTCAATCACTTAGTAGTTATATGACTTGGATCAAATTATTGAATACTTAATCTCTCTGAGCTTCTAATTTCTTATCTGTAAAATTGGGGTAATAATTATACATGGAACTCTCAGGAGTGTCCCAAACAGTAAGTGAAAAATTCATGAAAAATGTCTACTGTAAAGAGACCAAATACTCAAATATTCTAATCTTTTTTTCCCCCCTAAAACCCACATTCCCACTCCCTTAGTTCAGGACTTCATCACCTCTCACCTGTGTTATTGCAAAAGTCATACAAAGAGTCTTTTGGCCTCTCTCCTCTTCCATACCCCCAAACCCAAGCAGTTTTTTTCTTTTTCCAGAGGGTTATATGCTTGTGCCTTTCTCACACACAAATCCTCTCCCTGCTTAAAACTGTTGCTAGGCTCCCAGGGATAAAACTGTTTATTATCTGTCTTCTATCATCTCTTCTTTCCCTGACCACATCATGCCTATTCTAGTTAAAGCTCTTTTGATTGCAAGGTACAGATACTCAAACTAGCTTTAAGAGAAGGGGAAATTTAGTGTAAGGATGCCAAGAGCACTTGGAAAGACAATGACATTGGACCAAGTCCAGACCTATGCAGACTTCCAAGCCCACTCAACCTCTTTCTGGCCCCAAAATATAGAATGTAGTAAAATTTAATAAAATAGCATTTGGGGGGTCTCTATACATGTTAAAAACTGAGTGAAATCATTAGGTGCCTGAAATAAGGAACTCAGATTCAGAGCAGTTGGTAGGAGATGAAACCCAGGAGGAGTTTAGACCAGTTGAACTTCTATAGCTCTGCTACTTGCAAGCTGGATGTGGGATCCAGAAGAGCAGGCCAGCACCAGAGAAGCTAGACCCTCTCTACCTACATGAAGCTCTCTGCTTAAAGTCATAAAAGGCTGAGAAAACAATGACCAAAGTTCTGCTTATTGGCCTGGATAAACACCAAAGAAGCTTGCAGATGAAGCAAGGTCATCGTTGGTAAAAGGATAATCTGGTAGAAGTCAGAGCCCAGTATCATGCCATGCATATACACATGACTTGCCACATAATGCAAGGAGCCTAAGAACAGCAGCTAGAGAGTGAAACCCACCGGGCCAGGCAGAAGCAAATGCAGAGCCTTCCTGTGTGGCTGCTTCTGAAGACCAGTCATATGTGTGTCCCACAAAAAGCAGCACTTTCCAGGAAAGCATTTTCAGGGAATAATAACAAGGATTAAGGAGAAAGATGAAGAATTCAAAATAAATGAGTATTATCATTAAATTTTCTTTTTGAAGTATACGTAGCAGTATTGATCTCCTCAAATTTTTCTTTTTGTTCATGATCTGCATTACCCCAGTAGAATGCAAGTGCTTCAAGGGCAGTTCACAGCTATCTTGCAGCAAGTGGTAGGCACTGAGTTAATACTTGCTTGAGGAATGAAATGGGCCTTACATAAATCTGCTTTTTATAAACCAGAGAACAGCCCCATACCAGATTCATCATTAAAGCTTTTAAATGGAAATTTTCAAACACGAACACTGGGGAAAATAAGGAAGCTTCATTTACTTACTCATCACCCAGTTTCAAAAATTATAAATTCATAGTCAATCTTGATTCATAAAATAAAAAATGTTTTAAGTTCAAAGAGATAAAGGAAGAAAAAGATGCCATAAGGCAAGAATAGAACCCCATGAAAAAAAAAGAAATTAAAATTAAGAAAACAACCATATTGGAAGTATAGGAATATAAAACAATAATTATTAAAATTTTAAGAACCCCAACTTGATAGATAGTTGAACAGAAAATTATACACAACTCAATAGATAATTAAACTAGAAAATACCTCTGAAGAACCCATCCAGAATGTAGGACAAGGGACAAAAGATGGAAAACATAAAAGATAAATTAAAGAGGCTAAGAGGCTAGAATAAGATGTTTCAGAATAAGCATATGGTGGTAATGAGAAAGCAGTGGGTTATCCAAAATTGGCAACAGACGTTCTCAAAAGTGAAGGAACACTCTGGACCCTTAGCAAATCCATACAAATAAACATACTCCCAAGCTTGTGGTTATGATATTGCAGAACCCTAAATACAAAGAGAAAAACATAAAATGTTCAAGAGCCACAACTACAAATTGATAAAGAAAAAAAAATCTCACTGGCTGAACCAGCTGGTTGCCACTCTCTCTTTCCATTTTAAGAAAACCATTTTGTTCCAAGCGCTATGTCCCAATAAACAAACAAACAATAGCAACAAAAACACACTTCTGCTTCTCAGCTTCCCTCAGATCTTGGAGCAACCACATGACAAGATTTTCACTGAAAACATATATAGGAACTAGGATTCTGGAAATATTTTGTCTTTCTTGATAGGGCATTGGCCATACATATGACATTCATGGATATAAGCCAAATTTCCAATTGGTTGCTCCGGTGAAAAGAATGAGGGCCAGGAAAGGAAAAAGGGAATCTTCACCTTTAAATTTTAGTTGTAATTTCTACATCTTTTAAACATATATATCTAGAGCAAACATGAAAAATTTCTAATATTTGCTAATCCTGGGTGATAGATAGTTACACAGGTGTTTGTTAAAATTTTATCTATATAATTATGATTTTTTAAACTTTATGAGATTAAAACCCAAAGAAAGAAAAGGACCCCATAAGATGACAGGCCTCCTGAGAACAAAAATGGGAAAGGTCTTGGGACCAAAGGCAGGTCCTCTTTTGGGGTCCCACAGAGTGAGGGGGTAGAAGAAGATACACAGGATCTCTGCTTCCCGCTGTGTGGCCTCTCCTTCCTCTCTCTTTTCTTCCACCCTCCCATAGTTCATTCACCCTCATGACTTTGCATATCCAGGTCAACCCCAGCACTGCCACGGCACCCTCCATTCATGCAAGCTCATCCTCAGTACCCCCAGATAACCACAGCAGTCTCTGTTTCCCAATTTGAAAACACTGAGCAATGACTGACATTGGTTGGTCATCTCAATTCAAATCACAATTCGCAGAGCCCTGAATGAGCTATTAACATCTGTTTTGAAATCATATATTTACCCCTGATCCACTCAGCTATGACCAGGGTTAGGCTGCCATGATGCAGATGTGAGGAGTGGAAACTGCAGGCAGATGGGGAGATTATGGTCAATTTCCAAGCACAGTTCTCTATGCTCAGGTGGTTCTCTCTTCCTGGAACACAATTTCCAACACCTCCCTCAGCCCCTTCTCTACCTTGCAATGTGTGTTTCTTCAGGAGGGGATCTAAGTTTTCTAGAAAGCCACCCCAGCTTCTTAAGGATGCCATAGCACTCCCTTTCCTCTTCTATAGCACTTGTACTTATCTCCATATAGTATGCCAATTACACATGGAATCACAGCTATTTGTTTACTCCTGTGTCTCCTTTACTAGACTGTGAACCTCTCAAGGGTAAAGACTATCTCAGCTGTCCTGTATTTCTAGTGCCTAACACCATCCCTACAACATGGGAGTGACTCGATAAATAGCTATCACTTGATCTGTGAACCAAGCTTTGCAAATATTCTCTGTTACCACTTACTAAGTACTCTACAGAATTGTCATAGTAGGGATAGTTCACAAAGTGCTAGACCCTGAGTCCAGCTTCCTGATTTATATACAAGGGAAACTGAGACCCTGGCAGGTGAAGGAATTCGAAAAGGTAGCATGGCTGGGAAGTGTCGGGTGGGAAGGAGGTGTCCTCCCTCCTCACCAGTTACTTAGAAATCTGTTGACAACTCTCCCCTCAAAGATCAGTTCTGGAGATAAATCACACCAAGTCCCTTAGGTTCCAGTGAACAGTAAGAACATGACACCACAGCATGTTTTATCATGCTCAAAGCAGCCTTAAAAGTATAAAATGTTACAAAGACTTACACTGCTCCACAGTATCACTCCTCTTATTCATTATTGAGCCACCCTCAAAGCACTCTGGGTTCCCCCTGAGAAAGGTCCAGCCATCCCAGCCTTTGAAGTGATATCTGAGGCCCTCGCTGGCCATCAGCAACACAGGACACAGGCAGAGAAAAGACAGATGTTTGTCCATAACCCTGGCACAGAAGATTCCAGCATATGACTCTGATCCGCCCTGCAGCTTGTTCCACTGTGTTGGATCAGGGCCGTGCTTGCGCAGGAAGCTCTGTGTATCACTCTGCGCTGTGGGCAGGAACCCTGCAAAGCCCTTCCTACCACTGATAAACAGTGTTTGGTTTGGATCAAGAGGAAAAACAAGGCACTGAGGATAATAGAGGCGGATGAGGAAAACACACAGGACTCCAAAATGAGAGCAAAAGAAGAGTATTGCTTTGAACCACTAATGTGGTAACTAACTCTAAAAACAATGAGCACTGAAGTGGAAACAGTGACACTGGGAGAGCAGCTTCCTTCCAACCAGAGGCAGGCCAGTGGAGAGTTCACAGAGCCAGGGAACGGGCAGGCGTTGCATTATGGCTGCAGAAGGACAAACAGTATAAGCCACAAAAGGCAGACCCTTTTCATAGGACAAGATCTTGGTGCTCAGATGACCTCAGCTGTGTCTGCTCATGAGAAAAGGTGTGCCCTCATGTGAATGCCAGCACAAGACCATCTGAAAGGAAGAAAAAGGCAAGATGAGTAGGCTTTGGCTTAAAACAGCTAAATCCCTAACAACAGGGTGATCATATTATTTGTTTTTGTTCAAACACTTTGGGTGGGTACTGGGTGAGCCCCCTTCACCAGAGACTTTTGTGAGGAGACATCCTTAGTGTTTGGCTAACTCCAGGAGATTTTGTTTCATTGAGTGAGGGACATATGTCAAAGGGGTAAGCAAAGTTGTTCAGAATACTTGGAGACATTTTTAGAGGCTGGAGTGAGGGATGAGGCAGCAAAGAAACAGCTGACAAGGCTGAGAGACTTTGGGGGGAAATAAAAGAAATGTTTAATGAGGAGTTCAATTTACTCTAGGCATGAGCTGTAATTTTTCTTCTCTGTCTCTCCAGGAAACTTTACTAAAGGTTTCAGTAAAATATGCATTTCTTCCTAAGGTATTATGGGGTTGGGATTTGTTTTATGGGATGCTTGTTTCATACTCAGGTGGGTGTGGGGTGAGACCCAAGTTTTCTGTAGCCTGCCCCAGCTGGGTTCTACTCTTAAATGAATTGTTTCTATTGAACTTCCCATGCCAGGATCTCAGGCCTTTGACAAAATTGCCAATTTGGCATGAAAAAAGGAAAAACTAATTTCTTCTCTTATCTCCACTCCCAGAGCTCTGCAATTGTAGTTAAAGCTAAATGATTTATTAATAACTTAATGCAACATGGTAATTATTGAGAAATTTTGTACTTTGTTTTTCACTGTGGCAGACTCATTAGGGAAGAATAGAGCTGAAAAAAATAAGTTGCTAGGCAGAATCTAGGAAGAAAGTACCAAAATAGGCTCTTTTATCTCCTAAGGCTTTTTTTGGGTCCACTGAGGATAATTAGCACAGGTTGTTCTAGAGCACATGTGGATGAAGTCTGAGTAGTTCACAGTCTGAAAAGAGGAAGGACTGACTAATGAAAGAAGAGGAAGACAGAAGTGGGCAGCTGTATAGATGTGGGCTTTTGAAAGTAGGGGTCATCGCTGCTGGATATCTGGGCTGGAGTTCACTTGGATGAGAAGAGCTGTTGTGGTCAGGAAAGGCCAGGTTTTGCTGAATTGATAAACACATCCTAAGACTCTGAGGTGTCACACGGCACATAAAGTGAGTCAAGCTGCTGTAAGTTTGCAGCTTTTGTGGGAAGTTAACCTCCATGCTGTGACCCAAGGACATAGGTTACAACTGTCTTGTAGGTCTGCCTTCTAGAACACATGGCTTCCAAGGTCACTGCAGAAGAATGAGAGGATGCATCTGTACTGCCTGGTATAGTATCTAATAACCACAGGTGGCTATTTAAGTTTAAATTAATTAAAATTAAATTAAATGTAAAATTCAGGTCCTTGACCCTGAAAGGTCAATGACTGTCATAGTGGATGGTGCAGGCATGAAATGTCTTTATCACAGTAGAGAGTTCTGTTGCACAGAGCTGGTATACAGGATCTCTCTGGGAAGCAACCTATATCATTTTTGCCACATCCCATTGGTGGAACCAGTCCCTTAATCCCAATCTCCCTGCTGTGCATGCTAGTATATATGTGTGCCTGGAGGAAAAGGTGGGATTGGTGGGTCTCTAGTCTTCCCCACAGGGTGCCTCCCCAGCCTTGCAGCTAGGAGGGACCCAAGAATTCCCAACCCCACATGGATCAATGAGCTGGGGCAGAGGGCCAGAGCAGAGCCAGTGCCAAAGAATGAGTCCTTTTCAGTTTCTTTTACAATACAAAGGTGGGGTGGGAGCAGGAGAGAGAGAGACAGAAGGCAAGAGAGCCTTGATTTTTCTAACCTTGATGAGTAGGAAATTAAGTCGAATTTTATTTAATTTAGAAAAATAAAGAAATCAAGCATCTTTACCATTTTAACTGCTCTTGAGCAACTTCTGTTATGTGGTCTCACCTGTGAAATGGTGATATGGGCTGAGGGGGAAAGCACAGACTTCACCATCCAATTGGTCTGAATTCCATTTCTGGAACTAAACCGGGGGTCCCATGAGTAGGGCTAAGTGAGGCATGGGCAGCCTGCCTCAGCAGCTGCACATGGAGTCCACACTGTGACAAGGAAGGAACACAGAAAGTGCACACTGGGGGCATAGAACCAGGGGGCACAGGGCAGCAAGACTAAAAATGTGAAAGAAATTCAGAATGTCAGAAGTTGGGAAGATGAGGGAAAATTCAGGAAGCATGACATAAGGCAAGTCCGGGCAAAGGGTTCACGCTGAATTCTGCCACCAACACCGGGGTCTCAGAGGACTCCTGCCTTGATGGCCAAAGTGCACAGACAGGGCCAGGCTGCAGGCAGACTCTCAGTCTCTCTGGGTCTGGTCCCCATCTTCGCCAATGGAAACACGATCCCCACTTCCAACTCTTACAATGGAGATTAGATAAACGCTAAACAAATTTTCTTTTTTTCATCTTCTTCTATTGTTGATTTATATTCTACAATATCTTTTAAGACCTAGTTAAACCCTGCCTCATGAAGTTTATGCCATTTCCTTCTCATGTTTTTCAAATTATTTTGAATTTCACAAAATTACAATCTGGTTTTCTAATTCTCTCACAATGGGGTCACTATGTAGACATCTATTACTGCTTTAGTCACTACTGTTTTCTCAGGGGTGATGTGTGTGGTTTCTCTAACTATAGCATGAGGGTGTTCCAAATAGGGAGGTCTCAGACTAGATTTACAATAAGTCCTTAATGAGTTGTTTTTCTAATTTGGATATATGAGGGGCCTTCCCTGGTCGAGTATAAGCTTTATTTTGGACCCTGAATAATTTTCATGAGTTTTTATTAATAATCCAGACATCATTGTGGGTAACTATGCTAAAGAAACCCAGTTCAAAAAACACAGGAAGTTATTCACCCAAAAGAGTTAATCTCAACAAAACCATGGTTTGTCTCTAGAATGCTGTGGAGAAAGCTGTCTGCAAGCATCAAAATGAACACTTAACAGGAAGTCCAGAGAGACACGTGTAAGCACATGGCCCCACCACAGAAATGGATGCCCCGGGCCAAAAAGCAGAGGCTATGAGACAACAAGGTGAAGATGCCAGGAGAGAGCCTGGCTCAGTCACAAATCTCAGAACACTAAGCAGAAGGACTGAGGCCCTTTAGTATTTGGAGGAGGTCATCTTGGTGACAAATAGAAGGAAATATTGTTTACTACACTTAGTTGTAAACATGTGGAGCTGATTACATTAAGGATGTCAGGGGAAATTATAAATAGATTCAAAGGGAATTCAGATAAATTCATGCACAATAGACCTTACTATCAAGGTCTTAAGGGAAAGTTGGGAATATTCCGTAGGTATTGCCAGTCCTTTGAGATCAATGTCATATAGGAAAACTATAATAGTCACCCATCACATATCTTTCAGTACCCATTCTGAGAGACATGTGCTGATATGGGACTCACTAGTATGACAGCCTATGATATTTACTGGATTCTTATCTTTTTATATCTTGGTGTTGAGAGACTTGAAGTTTGTATTCACTGAAGTTTATTAAGTAAATTTAGAGGCAATGGAAGGCTTGGTTGAAAAAGTGCCTTATTAATATTAGACAATTTGTAAATACAGACAATCTTCCACATTCCAAATAACCCAGTTAAAGCAATCCTGACATTTATTCAACCCCCAAAGCAGTACTTATGGCCTTGATGTATGCCAATTACATGTGTATTTCTACCAACCATCAGTAGCATATCTTGCCCCAGAGAAAGGAATAGCCTGTATTTTGAACCACATTCAAGCAAAAAATACAAGAGAGAAAGTCCATAGATAGGCCTGCAGTCCTAAATATTAAGAGAAGAATTAACTTGACTAGAAACAGGAAGCTTTAGATGGTCCAGAGTAGAATGATGCCCTCAGTTTGCAGCTTAGAACAGGAGGTCCAAGAAGGAAAAAGGACCCGTGGAAGACACACAGGGAAGAGTGTGGAAGCAGCTGCTCCCGGCCTGCCTCCTGCCACCATCCCAGCCTCCCTAATCTATTTTCATGCTATGCCAATAAGCTTGTTTGAGTCTGCAAGGAAGGATTGAAAATATTGATGTCTGGAATTGAGGCTGAAATGACTTCAGGATTTTGTTAAAAATGCCAACATTAAATAAAAACTTCAGGCATTCTGACATTTGGAACAATTCATCCAAGGAGATGTCAGAAACTATATGATTGATCAAGATAATGGATAATAGTACTTGCCTTAAGAAAACAAAGGATTATTCCTGCTCTTTTCCCCCACAAAGAAGGTCTTTGCCCCATGAACAGAGCTCTGGGACACTAGCACATGTATCCTGCTCTGAATTGTTACGCTCTTCCATTTACATTTTCCTTGTATTTCATTCTCCCTATTTTTACTTATGGAGGATATGGAAGAATGTTGTGCAAGATGAGCATATCATTGGTCATATATTTTACAAATCTGGTTGAGGACCATATTTGTATGTGATAAACACCATCTCAGCCACTGCCACTGGGAAACCCATTGCCAGTACAGTGACATTTCAATTTTGTTTGACCTTGACCCACAGTACGAATTACATTTTATGTCACAACCCAGGTCACACAAATACTCATACATACTATTGAAATACAAATTTCATGACATAATATCTAGCCTCACTGCATCAGAGCCACTCAGATTTTCTATTCTAGTTGTTCATTTCCGTAAAAGCTAGTCACAACACTCTCAATGTTTTTATTACCCACAAATGGGTCATGACCTGTAGTTTGGAAACCCTAAGTATGAGAATAACATGCACACTCAGCTCATTCCTCACAGATATCCTATTTTTGGTGGGCTACTCAGCCTCCAGGCTTGCGCAGACCTAAGAAACTGGTCAGATCTGATAGGTAATGGTATGACCATTTTTCCTCACCGCAACTTCCAACTGAGGCTTCCAACTAGGCTCCCTCTCCTTATAGGAACCCTAAAAGAGGGCATTTTCATAACCACATGGCTTCTGGTTAGATGATGAAATACATCAAGGAACCCTCCTGTCACCTTGACATCCAGAACTGAGGTTGGGAGCTGAGAGCTTAGCATGTGACTCAGCAAATACTGATGTACAGAATTCTTCTTGCATGTGTCCTGACTAGGGATGAAGCCCACAGTCTTGGTGCATTGAGACAACACTCCAACCAACTGCGCTACCCAGCCAGGGCTACTTTTCAGAAAGATATTTTCGCAAGCGCTGAACCAAAGAAAATTTGACCTAATTATGCAGAAAACTGGATTTTAAAAGTGATCCATTCATTGAAAGAAGGGGGGTAAGGGAACAGGCATTTAATAAGAAACTACTAAGTGATAGTTCCATGTTGAATAGCCACAACTGCCTACTGGGTTGTATATTTTCCCCCCTTAAAGACAAGGTCCAGTTCTCATCCTCAGTAAGTGGCAGGGTTAGAAATATTTAAAACACAGTGATTTCTGGGCTCAAAGCCCATGCTTCAGAAAAATTTAATTATATAACATGACCTCTCCAAGAATAGTATATTCAGGCTTTGCTATTTTTATTTTTACTCTCCATGTGTTGATGAATTTTACTCCATAAATTAAATCTTATGTTCCTTTCACAGTGGTAAGGTAAAATAAATCCAAATTCTGATCCCCAATCAAAATGTCATCGAAGACTCTCATGTCCTCACCTTCTGTTGATTAAAAGTATGTCTCCATGTAGTTAGGCCCCTCCTAGTGCTGGCCTCACTGGGGTGTCTCTTAGGTCCATGGTATGACCCAGCTTTCAATGTCCTTAGAGCCTGCCCTTTCTAAGCGGGCTTAGTCCTCAGAGCTTCCCTATGGGTCTCCATCTTGGCCAGGTAGACCAAGTGATAAGTTACCTGCAGTTCCCACTTCTGAAAGTGGCCTCTCTGTCCTACTAATGGTTCCTCCAGGAAGATGGTTTCTAATGACTAAAAGTAAATGAGGTAAGGTATACATTTCTGATGCAAATAACAAGCATCTTGATCATTCTGGACCAAATAACATCTATTTGGCTACTATTTAATTGTCAAACTCACTGTGCTGTGCCAAAGCTGACCTTAACCTCTACACAAGGATAGGCTAGATTCTACTTGGTTGGGTGCAGATCTAGCTCCTCCCTGGAAAAGCTTAGGGAGCATCTCCTCTACATGAATGCTCAACTCTCTCTAGAAAGACATTTTATTTCTAAACCTTTTGGTGTGCTAGATCTGTGAAATTCCACTTAATTGAAACACTGGACAAACTTCTTTATCAGACAGAGGTTCTGAATCCTTGAGCATGACATAGCTGAGCACTCAAGCTGTGTTCAAATACAGTGCTCCCTGTGCTCTCTCCTTGCAGAAATCTGAAAACTAGGTGAAGTTGTAAAACACAGGCACCAGCCAGCTTCCTGCAGAGCTTTCTAAGTCCTGTCTTTCCCATCAAGACTACTGAAAAAGGAGGGGACTCTTGGGATGGTGCAGAAGGTAATTTTGGCTGGAGCTCCTGGAGAGCCCAGAGAATGTTCTGAGTATAAACTTGCCTCATGGGCCCAGTCCAGGGGAGCGGACAGGGACAGTGCAGTCTGGGGCTCTGTCCTCTAATTATTCTAGTTGACTAAAGCTTTCATATCTTTTCATTTTCAGCTTAAAACACTTATTAGTTTTGAATGCTGAGGTTTTGCACTGAAAATATAATGAGAACCTTCGTGAGTTTGGAATGAGAAGCAGAAAATTGCCTTGGTGGGATTTCTCTCGGGGGACTGGGCAAGGGAAAAAAAAAAACAGGGAGCAGGAACTGGATCTGGCACCTTCTGAGACCTGTGGGTCACCATTCAACAAACTTCTTTAGATTCTAATTTTACATGCTCTTTTCTGAGAAATGCCACTCGCCGCTTTGTCTCATAATCACAGAGAACGGGAGACATACTGTGGGAAAGAGTGGTGTCTGGTACTACAAAGTAATTGCTCAGAATGAAAAGTTTGCCTTTGGATAAGTAGCACTGGGCAAAAGAGAGGTCAAAAAGAGGCCACGCAGAGGAAAACCTCAATTTTTCTAGATGCCACCAAAAGAAAACCAGACCAGTGTTTTGTGCTGGCACTGTGGGTGCTCAGACAACCAGGTAAAATATTTTAAATTCAGCTGACATAACTATTTTGAATTTATGATGCTGAACAACTGACTTGTCTGGTGTTTTGTTCTCCCCAGAAACCTCACAATAAATGAAAGTCTATCTCTATGACATGAAGATTTCTTTAACAACATCTTTTTGGGGACTTTCATGGTGGAAAGTAAATCATGCCCCATTGCTTTAAAACTGCTGATTTCAAAAATTCCCCTTTTTGGCATGACTCCTAGATACAACTTCATATATTTCCAATTCTTAAAGAAACTTGTGAATTCACAGTACAGCCCAATGAAATCTGTGGTCTTCATTTGTGGATGTTTTGGGTCAAAAGGACGCTAGCTCTGCTGAGAACTTCTAGGCCAGGGCTCCCCTTTGGGGAAGGCGGTTCCCCGGGCCTCCACAGCTGCTTATCGCAGTTACTGTGTAGCAAATGTCCCTGTTTCCTGGCTTTCCGAGAGTCTCCATACATTTACCTCACTTGCCATAGTGCCATCCATGAAAGAGGACAATTCCTTCTGGGTGACAGGGAGAGGAAAGGGAACCATTCTCTTCATGGGGATGAAGTTGTCACTGTTCTCACAGGAGTAATGTGTGATTTTGAAGACAGTAAAAGTAAGAGTTTTGCTCATTGCTCATCTCTTAAGGCCACTTTCCAAGTCACAGAAGTGGTCAGAAACAAAACTTTGGTGTAATGAATGCATTAGAAAAAGAATAGAAAATGATCAGTTATTTGCAAATATAGTTTTCATTTACTCTCCCCAAGTTCACTTGATAAATGTCACTCTTCCTGATTTACTTGACCCAGATACTTTCAGAGGACATTATTCAGTGAGCAGATAATCACAGTGAGATTATCTGAGTGGCTGAATCGAGTCAGTGATAAAGTACTTTCTCTGGAGTGGGAAGGGAGTGTTGTTGTCCAAGTCAACAGACTCCTGCCTCCAAACTTATTAGAGGCAATTCTGAGCTGACCTGGGGAACACAGCAAGCCCCTGGGAAGCCCCAAGCCTGAATGAGGTAGTTACCTCTAACCTGTAGGATAGCTCCCTCCCCCGGAAAGAGACAGCACAACCCCATTCCCCCTTCCCTCCACTCTTCCACAAGAACAAGAGACGAGTTGAACAAATTATACCTCTACACCAGTGATTTTCAACCTTTTCCTTCTCATGGCACACAAAAACTAATTACTAAAATTCTGCAGCACACCAAAAAGTGTATTTTTTGCTGATCTGACAAAAAATTAGGTATGATTTTGATTCATTCACACCAGATGGCTACTGTTGTGCTGGCTGTGGCCATTGTTTTTATTTGACAATTTAAGGGAAAAGATGTCCCTGCCCCTGACTAAATAGTCAAGCATTGCATGTTTTAAAAATTCTTGAGGCACATTAGTTGAAAATTGCTGCTCTACACAATGGAATAATACACAGTTGTGAAGAAGAATGATGATAAAATCTAAAGAGAAGTATGGAAGATTATGAGACTTAAGTGAAAAAGAAAGGTACAAGGAGTGAGGGTAGGGATGAAATGGGTAGAGTATCAGAAGGTACAAACTTCCAGTTATAAAATAAATATGAACTGGGTATGTAATGTACAGCCTGGTGAATATAGTTAATAATATGCTATTGCATTATTGAAAGTTAAGACACTCGATCTTAAAAGTTCTTATAACAAGATAAAAGGGAACTATGTGTGGTGATGCACATTAACCAGACTTATTATGGTGATCATTTCATAATCTGTGCAAATATCAAGTCATTATGCTGTACACCTCAAGTTACTATAGTATTATATGTCAAATATATCTCAATAAAAATATTAAATATAAGTTGAAAAAAGGAAAGATAAAGATGATATAATAGGTATTGGAGGAAGGCAAAAATATATTTAACATTAAGAAACACTGAAATAATATATGAAAAGAAAAAAGAAGTGGCTACTTAAAGAAAGGAAGTAATGAGATGACAGGGAACAGTGTGGAAGGGAAGAGGAGTGGGAATTAGACTTCTCAATCTACAAACTTTTAGATTTGACGTGAATCATGTGACTGTATCCTCTAAAAAACATTTTTTAAAAAAGGACTGAGTTAAACACACACACACACACACACACACACACACACACGCTGAGTGATTAAATATAGATATCTAAGCTGCATGAGTCTCACTTGATGATTACAGTCAAGATTCTTGCCCTTCAGAAAGTGCAAAACCAAGCGATTAGTGGTCCTACAAAACTTTAACAAAGATTGTTTTTCTTTTTTTAATTTATTTTTAAATCATGTTTTATCTATTACATTGTCTCAGTGTTTCCCCTTTTGCCCTCCTCCACCCATCCCACCCCACCTCCCTCTCCCACATTCAATTCCCACTCTGTTGTCCATGTCCATGGGTCATTCATACATGTTCTATGTTTAGTCCTTTCTTATTCTTTCACCATTGTCCTCTTTCCCCATCCCCTCTAGTCATTTTTTCAGTCTGCTCCATGTTTGCACGCCTGTGGTTTATTTGTTCATTACTTTATTTTGTTGATTAGATTCCATGTATACGTGAGATCATATGGTATTTGTCTTTCACCAATTGGCTTATTTCACTTAGCATAATATTTTCCAGTTTCATCCATGTTGTTGCAAAAAGGTAGGAGTTTATTCTTCCTTCCTTTCTTTCTTTCTTTTAAAATGCAGATTGAAAAAAGATGGTGGAGGAGTGAATGGGAGTCACGCTGACCTCCTCCCAAGACCAAAGTGGAATTGCGACTAAATAGTGGAGAAATCACCTGGAAAACAATGGAACGATAATGGGAGAGGAGCCTTGGAGCCGCAGACAGACAGTGGATTCAACTCCACTGGGTGAGAAGTACGGTGGAGGCTCAAGAGGGTGGGCTGGGCACCCACGGGCACCAGCACCAGAGGGACATTGAAAAGGCCAGTTAGCTCGCCCTGAGAAGAACAGGGTCTGAGTCATAAACAGGGACCTCTAGACTACAGCAGCTGGGACCAGGAAAACACACAGACAAAACGCAACCCCAAAAAGCTTAGGGGCGCTCTCTGCCAGAGACAGGTGGCCGGGCATGCAAAGAGACATTTAAAGGGCCAACAGAAAAATTGCAGTGGCAGCCATCCTCCTTGATTTCTGGGTGGAGGCGGCAGCAGGGTGGGCTGCTGCCCGGGAAGAGACTGGTGAGGAAAACTCTGTGAAGAGAACTGAGACGGCAGCCGGTGGAGCCCGGGTGATAACTCACCTCCCACTCTGCAGCTACCATCTCGCTCCAGCATAAGGGAATCAATTAGCCTGCCTTTTGTGTGCTCCACACACAGTTTGTGCATGTGAGCTGGAGGGCTAAGTGCAGACAAGCTGGAAGAAATAGAGGATCCCTGGCCAAAGGGGTCACACAGCTACATTGAGAGCCTTGAGGAGAGACTGGAGACCGAGGTGTTGGGGAAAGAACGGGAGGAGGAACCGGGGAGTCGCGACTCCCTCCCCATTCTGTAGTCTCCATTTCGGGCAGGCAGGGTGCGCGCCCAAAGAGGAAGAGGCTGGGCGCTCATGAGCCAGACTGCCCATGATTGCATCGCGGACCGCAGAAGTAGTGGATCCTTGGCCGAAGGGGTCACAGAGCTGCCCAGAGACCCTGGAGGAGAGACTGGAGACAGGATTAACCAGAGAGTCCTGGAGCTGACTTCCTCCCATTTCTGTAGTTTCCATTTTGCACGGGTAGGGGACACCACTAAAGAGCCAAAAGCGGACAAAGCACAAAATAGGAGACCCTAAACTGACCAGTGCTGAGATGCCCGCCGGGCGGGGAGCCGGACGAGTGCGTGAGGTCGCGAATAAGTGCCCCTGGGCTAGGGCAAACACACGCGCGCTCAGGCGGGTGGGGGATCCTGTCGGGCCAGGGAGCACGATCAAGGAGCCGCGTGAGTGTGCAGAGCGATCCACAGAAATAGTGGCTCCCTGGCCGAAGGGGTCACAGAGCTGCCCAAAGCAGGAGTCAGACACAGACAGTAGACTCCTGGAAGGCTCAAACAAACGACCCAAGGCCATATACGGTCAACAACTGACATCATCAGAGGCAAGCCCAGAAAGAAAAGTAAAGGAAAAAAAAAAAAAAAGCAAATATAATAAATAAATAAATAAAAAGACCCGCCTACTACCATAGAAGTTTAATCCACAAAGTCAGGAAATCTAGACGGCCCAATGGAAGCAGAAGCAAAAATAAATAAATAAATAAGGAAATGACTTAACAGACTCTCACAAAAATGGGAAGAAAAAGAAGTTCCCTCCAAATGAGTGGAAAAGGGGACTCCCCACAGCGAGAGCTAAATGAAATAGAGGCAAGGGAACTATCAGTACTGAATTCAAAACAATGACTCTAAGGAAGCTCAATGAGCTCAGCCAGCTCAGATATAACTATGAGAAACTGCAGAGAAACTATCAGGATCTTACAACAAACTATATCAACCTGGAAAAGGACATAGAAACTATCAAGAAGACACAAGAGGATATGAAGAATACCATTTCTGAATTGAAGAACACAGGAGAAGGAATCCAAAGCAGGCTGGATGAAGCTGAGGATCGAATCTGTGAGATGGAGGATAAGGTAGAAAGAAGCTCCCAGAAAGAACAAGAAATGGAAAAACGACTCAAAAAGAATGAAGAGGCATTTAGGGAAATGCAGGACAACCTGAAACGCAATAATATCCGTATAATAGGGATACCAGAAGGAGAAGAAGAGGAGCAAGGAATAGAGAACCTCCTCGAACAAGTAATGATGGAAAATTTCCCTAATTTGAGAAGAGAAAGGCTCTCATGGGTCCAGGAGGCACAGAGGACCCCTCTCAAGAGGGACTCAAGGAGGTCCACTCCAAGACACATCATCATTAAAATGGCAACTATCAAAGACAAACAGAATCCTCAAGGCAGCAAGGGAGAAGGAGAAAGTAACATACAAGGGGGCCCCGATAAGGAGAAAGTAACATACAAGGGGGCCCCTATACAGCTAGCAGCTGACTTCTCAACAGAAACACTACAAGCCAGAAGGGAATGGCAACAAATATTCCAACTAATGAAAAGCAAGGGCCTGCAACCAAGGCTGCTCTACCCAGCAAGGCTCTCAATTAAAATAGAAGGGGAAATAAGGAGTTTCCCAGACAAAAGAAGGCTAAAAGAATACATCTCTACCAAACCAGCACTCCAAGATATGCTCAAGGGATTGGTTTAAGAAGATGAAGGAAAAGAGTGAGAAAGAGAAAAACACAGGTACAAAGAGAAAAGATGAATAAGTTTCTATCAGTAATACCTCTCAATGTAAATGGATTAACTGCCCCAATCAAGAGACACAGGGTAGCTGAATGGATAAGAAAACATGACCCACACATATGTTGCCTACAACACACCCACCTCAGAGCCAAAGACCTACACAGATTGAAAGTAAAGGGATGGAAAAAATATTCCAAGCAAATGGGCAAGAGACAAAGGCCGGGAAAATAAATAAAGTCAATCTGCATTTAATTTTCTTTATTTTTAAAATGCCTATTTATTTATTTATTTATTTATTTTGAAATTTTTTCAATTAATTAATTTATTTTTTCAAATACATTTGTCTCTGCCCCCCCCCACCACTTTCCCTTGCCCCCTCCCTCCCTCCCTCAGCTCTTCCCCTTTGGTTTTGTCCATGAGTCCTTGCTATATGTTCCTTGACTTGCCCCTTCCCTTCCTTGTCCCCTGCCCCCCTTCCCTCCATCGCTTTTGTCTCTGTTGGTTTCTTTTCCTTTCAGTGTTGCTGGTCTTATTTTCCTGGCATCTTTGTATTGTTGGTTAGGTTCCACTTATAGGTGAGATCATATGGTATTTGTCTTTCGCCCCCTGGCTTATTTCGCTCAGCGTAATGCTCTCCAGTTCCATCCATGCTGTCGCGAAGTTTAGTAGTTCTTTTTTTCTTTCTGCTGTGTAGTATTCCATTGTGTATATGTACCATGACTTTTTGATCCAATCATCTACTGATGGAATTTAGGTTGCTTCGAACACTTGGCTATTGTAAATTGTGCTGCTATGACCATTGGGGTGCATAGGTTCTTTCGAATTGGCGTTTTGGTGTTCTTAGGGTATAGTCCCAGCAGGGGAATCACTGGATCAAAAGGCGGTTCCATTTTCAGCTTTTTGAGGAAATTCCACACTGCTTTCCACAATGGCTGCACCAGTCTGCATTCCCACCAACAGTGGACTAGGGTTCCCTTTTCTCCACAGCCTCGCCAGCACCTGTTGTTTGTGGATCTGTTTATGATGGCCATTCTGACCGGTGTGAGGTGGTACATCATGGTGGTTTTGATCTGCATTTCTCTGATGGCTAGTGATGCTGAGCATCCTTTCAAATGTCTCTGGGCCCTCTGTATCTCCTCCTTGGAAAAGCGTCTGCCCAGGTCCTTTGCCCATTTTTGGATTGGATCGTTTGTCTTCTTGGAGTGGAGTCGAGTGAGTTCTTTATATATCTTGGAGATCAAACCTCTATCTGATGTATCATTAGCAAATACATTTTCCCATACGGTTGGTTCCCTTTTCATTTTGCTGATGTTTTCTTTAGCCGTGCAGAAGCTTCTTATTTTGATGAGGTCCCACTTGTTTTTTCTTTCCTTTATGTCCCTTGCTTTAGGAGACATATCGGTGAAAAAATGGCTGCGTGGGATATCCGAGAGTTTCCTGCCAATGTTCTCCTCTAGGACTTTGATGGTGTTGTGACTTAAATTTAAGTCTTTTATCTATCTTGAGTTTATTTTTCTGTATGGTGTCAGCTGATGATCCAATTTCAATTTTTGGCATGTAGCCGTCCAGCTCTCCGAACACCATTTGTTAAAGAGGCTGTTATTGCTCCATTTTATGCTCTTGCCCCCTGTGTCAAATATTAGATGCCCATAGAGACCTGAGCTTAGTCTGGGCTTTCTCTGCTGTTCCACTGGTCTATGGGTCTGTTCTTGTGCCAGCACCAGATTGTTTTGGGTATAGTGGCTTTGTAGTACAGTTTGATGTCCAGTATTGTGATGCCTCCTACTTTGTGTTTCTTTCTCAAAATTGCTGCGGCTATTCGGGGTCGTTTATGGTCCCATATACATTTTTGAAATGTCTGTTCTATTTCTGTGAAATATGTCATTGGTATCTTAATAGGGATTGCGTTGAATCTATAAATTGCTTTGGGTAGTATGGATATTTTGAGGATATTAATTCTTCCAATCCATGAGCACGGTATATGCTTCCATTTATTTGTGTCTTCCTTGATTTCTTTCTTCAAAGTTGTATAGTTTTCTGCATACAGGTCTTTTACCTCCTTGGTTAAATTTATTCCTAGGTGCTTTATTTCTCTTCTTGCTATATCGAATGGCATTTTTTTCTGGTTTCTTCTTCTTCTATTTCATTGCTGGTGTACAAAAATGCCTTTCATTTCTGAGTATTGACTTTGTATCCTGCTGTTTTGCCAAATTCACTTATTAGGTTGAGGAGTTTTTTGGTAGAGTCTACATGGTTCTCTATGTATACTATCATGTCATCTGCAAACAATGATAGCTTTACTTCCTCCTTTCCTATTTGGATGCCTTTTATCTCTTTCTCTTGTCTGACCGCTGTGGCTAGGACTTCCAATACGATGTTGAAAAGAAGCGGTGAGAGCAGACATTGTTGTCGTGTTCCCGATCTTAGTGGGAAAGCTTTTAGTTTTTGCCCGTTGAGTATGATGTTGGCTGTAGGTTTTTCATATATGACCTTTATTACGTTGAGGAATCCCCATTTATTCCTGTTTTGCTGAGTGTTTTGATCATAAACCGGTTCTGTACTTTATTGAATGCTTTTTCTGCGTCTATCGAGATGGTCATGTGGTTTTTGTCTTTTCTTTTATTTATGTGATGTATTACGTTTATTGACTTGGGTATATTGAACCATCCCTGCATCCCTGGGATGAATCCCACTTGATTGTGGTGGATAATCTTTTGAATGTATTGCTGGATGCAGTTTGCCAATATTTTGTTGAGGATTTTAGCATCTATGTTCATCAGAGAAATTGGCCTGTAGTTTTCTTTCTTTGTAGGGTCCTTATCTGGTTTTGGGATTAGGGTGATGCTGACCTCATAGAAGGAGTCTGGGAGTCTTCCCTCCTCTTGGATTTTTTTGGAATAGTCTGAGAAGGACAGGGGTTAGCTCGGCCTTAAATGTTTTGCAAAATTCTCCTGTGAAACCGTCCAGCCCTGGGCTTTTGTGTGCCAGGAGTTTCTTGATGACTGCTTCAATTTCCCCAGCTGTTATCGGTCTGTTCAAGCTTTCTGTTTCTTCCTCCTTCCGTGTTGGAAGATTATACTTTTCTAAAAATTTGTCCATTTCATCAAGGTTTTCAAACTTCTTGGCATATAATTGTTCATAGTAGTTTCTGACAATCCTTTGTATTTCTGTGGTATCAGTTGTAATTTCTCCTCTTTCACTTCTGATATTATTAATTTGGGTCCTCTCCCTTTTTTTCTTGATGAGTCTGCTTAAAGGCTTGTCAATTTTATTTATCTTTTCAAAGAACCAGCTTCTGGATTGGTTGACCCTTTGATCTGTTCTTTTCGTCTCTATGTCATTCAGTTCTGCTCTAATCTTGACCATTTCCTTCCTTCTCCTTGCTCTGGGATTTGTTTGTTGTTGTTTCTCCAGTTCTTGAAGTTGTAGTGTTAGGTCTTTTATTTGAAATGTTTCTATCTTTTTTAGGTAAGCCTGTATTGTTACGAACTTCCCTCTCAGGACTGCCTTTCCTGTGTCCCATAGGTTTTGGACAGTTGTCTGTTCATTTTCATTTGTTTCCAGAAATTGTTTGATTTTTTTCTCTTATCTCATTATTGACCCATTCATTAATAGTCTACCGTTCAGTCTCCATGAGTTTGCAAGTTTCTGAAGTTTCTCTTTGAGGTTGATTTCCAGTTTCAAGCCCTTGAGGTCTGAGAAAAAGCTTGGTATTATTTCAATTTTCCTGAATTTGCTGAGGTTTGCTTTGTGTCCTATCATGTGGTCTATCTTTGAAAAACTGCCAAGAGCATTTGAAAAGAATGTGTATTTTTCTTCTTTGGGATGTAAGGTTCTATATATGTCAGTTGAGTCTATTTGATTCAGTGTGTCATTCAGCTGCACAATATGTTTATTAATGTTTTGTTTGGAAGATCTCTCCATTTTTGACAGTGGTTTGTTGAAATCCCCTACTACTAGTGTGCTGCTGTCTATATCTTTTTTGAATTCGTGCAACAATTTCCTTATATACTTGGGGGCTCCTATATTGGGAGCATATAAGTTTACAATGTTGATGTCTTCTTGATAGATTCTTCCTTTAAGTATTATAAAGTGCCCCTCTGGGTCTCTTTTTATGGCCTTTGTTTTGAAATCTACTTTGTCTGATACAAGTATGGCAACCCCGGCCTTTGTCTCTTGCCCATTTGCTTGGAATATTTTTTCCATCCCTTTACTTTCAATCTGTGTAGGTCTTTGGCTCTGAGGTGGGTGTGTTGTAGGCAACATATGTGTGGGTCATGTTTTCTTATCCATTCAGCTACCCTGTGTCTCTTGATTGGGGCAGTTAATCCATTTACATTGAGAGGTATTACTGATAGAAACTTATTCATCTTTTCTCTTTGTACCTGTGTTTTTCTCTTTCTCACTCTTTTCCTTCATCTTCTTAAACCAATCCCTTGAGCATATCTTGGAGTGCTGGTTTGGTAGAGATGTATTCTTTTAGCCTTCTTTTGTCTGGGAAACTCCTTATTTCCCCTTCTATTTTAATTGAGAGCCTTGCTGGGTAGAGCAGCCTTGGTTGCAGGCCCTTGCTTTTCATTAGTTGGAATATTTGTTGCCATTCCCTTCTGGCTTGTAGTGTTTCTGTTGAGAAGTCAGCTGCTAGCTGTATAGGGGCCCCCTTGTATGTTACTTTCTCCTTATCGGGGCCCCCTTGTATGTTACTTTCTCCTTCTCCCTTGCTGCCTTGAGGATTCTGTTTGTCTTTGATAGTTGCCATTTTAATGATGATGTGTCTTGGAGTGGACCTCCTTGAGTCCCTCTTGAGAGGGGTCCTCTGTGCCTCCTGGACCCATGAGAGCCTTTCTCTTCTCAAATTAGGGAAATTTTCCATCATTACTTGTTCGAGGAGGTTCTCTATTCCTTGCTCCTCTTCTTCTCCTTCTGGTATCCCTATTATACGGATATTATTGCGTTTCAGGTTGTCCTGCATTTCCCTAAATGCCTCTTCATTCTTTTTGAGTCGTTTTTCCATTTCTTGTTCTTTCTGGGAGCTTCTTTCTACCTTATCCTCCATCTCACAGATTCGATCCTCAGCTTCATCCAGCCTGCTTTGGATTCCTTCTCCTGTGTTCTTCAATTCAGAAATGGTATTCTTCATATCCTCTTGTGTCTTCTTGATAGTTTCTATGTCCTTTTCCAGGTTGATATAGTTTGTTGTAAGATCCTGATAGTTTCTCTGCAGTTTCTCATAGTTATATCTGAGCTGGCTGAGCTCATTGAGCTTCCTTAGAGTCATTGTTTTGAATTCAGTACTGATAGTTCCCTTGCCTCTATTTCATTTAGCTCTCGCTGTGGGGAGTCCCCTTTTCCACTCATTTGGAGGGAACTTCTTTTTCTTCCCATTTTTGTGAGAGTCTGTTAAGTCATTTCCTTATTTATTTATTTATTTTTGCTTCTGCTTCCATTGGGCCGTCTAGATTTCCTGACTTTGTGGATTAAACTTCTATGGTAGTAGGCGGGTCTTTTTATTTATTTATTTATTATATTTGCTTTTTTTTTTTTTTCCTTTACTTTTCTTTCTGGGCTTGCCTCTGATGATGTCAGTTGTTGACCGTATATGGCCTTGGGTCGTTTGTTTGAGCCTTCCAGGAGTCTACTGTCTGTGTCTGACTCCTGCTTTGGGCAGCTCTGTGACCCCTTCGGCCAGGGAGCCACTATTTCTGTGGATCGCTCTGCACACTCACGCGGCTCCTTGATCGTGCTCCCTGGCCCGACAGGATCCCCCACCCGCCTGAGCGCGCGTGTGTTTGCCCTAGCCCAGGGGCACTTATTCGCGACCTCACGCACTCGTCCGGCTCCCCGCCCGGCGGGCATCTCAGCACTGGTCAGTTTAGGGTCTCCTATTTTGTGCTTTGTCCGCTTTTGGCTCTTTAGTGGTGTCCCCTACCCGTGCAAAATGGAAACTACAGAAATGGGAGGAAGTCAGCTCCAGGACTCTCTGGTTAATCCTGTCTCCAGTCTCTCCTCCAGGGTCTCTGGGCAGCTCTGTGACCCCTTCGGCCAAGGATCCACTACTTCTGCGGTCCGCGATGCAATCATGGGCAGTCTGGCTCATGAGCGCCCAGCCTCTTCCTCTTTGGGCGCGCACCCTGCCTGCCCGAAATGGAGACTACAGAATGGGGAGGGAGTCGCGACTCCCCCGGTTCCTCCTCCCGTTCTTTCCCCAACACCTCGGTCTCCAGTCTCTCCTCAAGGCTCTCAATGTAGCTGTGTGACCCCTTTGGCCAGGGATCCTCTATTTCTTCCAGCTTGTCTGCACTTAGCCCTCCAGCTCACATGCACAAACTGTGTGTGGAGCACACAAAAGGCAGGCTAATTGATTCCCTTATGCTGGAGCGAGATGGTAGCTGCAGAGTGGGAGGTGAGTTATCACCCGGGCTCCACCGGCTGCCGTCTCAGTTCTCTTCACAGAGTTTTCCTCACCAGTCTCTTCCCGGGCAGCAGCCCACCCTGCTGCCGCCTCCACCCAGAAATCAAGGAGGATGGCTGCCACTGCAATTTTTCTGTTGGCCCTTTAAATGTCTCTTTGCATGCCCGGCCACCTGTCTCTGGCAGAGAGCGCCCCTAAGCTTTTTGGGGTTGCGTTTTGTCTGTGTGTTTTCCTGGTCCCAGCTGCTGTAGTCTAGAGGTCCCTGTTTATGACTCAGACCCTGTTCTTCTCAGGGCGAGCTAACTGGCCTTTTCAATGTCCCTCTGGTGCTGGTGCCCGTGGGTGCCCAGCCCACCCTCTTGAGCCTCCACCGTACTTCTCACCCAGTGGAGTTGAATCCACTGTCTGTCTGCGGCTCCAAGGCTCCTCTCCCATTATCGTTCCATTGTTTTCCAGGTGATTTCTCCACTATTTAGTCGCAATTCCACTTTGGTCTTGGGAGGAGGTCAGCGTGACTCCCATTCACTCCTCCACCATCTTCCTTTTCCCCTCACCTTTCATTTTAATTGAGAGCCTTGCTGGGTAGAGCAGTCTTAGTTGCAGGCCTTTGCTTTTCATGACTTGACTATTTCTTGCCATTCCCTTCTTGCTTGTAGTGTTTCTGTTGAAAAATCAGCTGCTAGCCATATTGGGCCTCCATTATATGTTACAACTTGCTTCTTCTTTAGTGCCTTTAGGATTCTCTGTTTGTCTTTGATATTTGCCATTTTATTTATTATGTGTCTTGGCACGAGCCTCATTGGCTTCCTCTTGAATGGGACTGTCTGTGCTTCCTGGACTTGTGGGACTTTGTCCTCCAATTAGAGAGATTTCCATCATTACTTTTGCAAACAGGTTTTCTATCCCTTCCTCTTCCTCTTCTCTCTCTGGTATCCCTATTATATGGATATTGTTATGTTTCAGGTTGCCCTGAATTTCCCTAAGTGCCTCTTCATTCTTTTTGAGTCTTTTGGCTTCATCTAGCCTGCTCTTGATTTCTTCTACTGTGTTCCTCAATTCAGAAGTTGTATTCTTCATTTCCATTTGCCTGTTGTTGATAGTTTCTATGTCCTTTTTCATGCTGATATAGTTTGCAGTATATTGTTCATAGTTTCCCTATAGTTTTTTGTAACTCTTTTTGAGCTCACTGAGCTCTTTGAGCTTCCTTAGAACCATTGTTTTGAAACCAGTATTTGATAGTTTACTGACCTCTATTTTATTTAGTTCTCTCTCTCTGGGGATTCCTCCTTTCCCTCTGATTGGGGGGTGTTTCTTTGTCTTCCCGTTATTTGTGAGGCTCTTCTTTTTTGCTTCTGCTTCTTAAAATTGATCTGTCTTCATTTCCTGACTTTGTGGTGTGAACTTCTATGGTAGGAGTCTGCTGTTTTTTCTTTCTAGGTCTGCCTCTGACAATGTCAGATGTTGACCCTCTCTGACCTTAGGCAGTCTGTTCGAGACTTTCAGGAATCTACTGTCTGTGTCTGTCTCCTTCAGCTCTTAATATAGTCACTCTGCCCTCAGCAGTCAGGCTTAGACACCACAGAGTGGGGCAGAGTCCCTATGGGAGCAGGGTTGTTGTGTCTGCTCATGCTGTTGTCGCTCAGAGGAGTGGTCTGCCTTAGCCAGATTGCTGCAGCCATATGGGGGAGGAGTCAGCACCAGGGTCTTGCTGGCCACTCTCTGTTTTCTCCCCAAACCCTCCCTCCCTAGTCTCTCCTCAGGCGCCTCCAGCCCACTCTGTCCCTGCCTTTGCTGGAGACCAGGATAAGTGGTCACAAATAAAAATTTATGTGTTGGCACTTTAAACAGCTCTTTGCATTTCCTGCTGCCTGTGTCAGGCAGAGAGCAACACTGCCACTTTTCACATCTGGCTGTTATCTGTGTACTTTTTGGGCTCTGTTTCTGCAGGGTGGAGATCCTTGCTTATGGTGTAGACCCTGCTCATCTCAGGGGCATCCAACTGACTATTTCAATATCCTCCCAGTGCTGCCACCTGTGAGCACCCCATCTCCTTTCTCAAGTCTCTACCACACTCCTTACCAGTTAGGTTGTGCTAATGCTGATTCTTTCATCTGTCCAAGGTTATATAGCTCCTCTCTCACTATTGTTCAGTTGTTTGATACAGGTGATTTCTCCACAATTTAGTTGTAATTCCAGATTGGTCCTGGAAGGAGGTCTGTGTGACTTCCACTCACTCCTCCACCATCTTAATTCCTCAGATTGTTTTTCTTTTAAGTGTTGGTATGCTCTAAGTCAAGAATAAAAAAGAAAAAAATGGAATAGAATTAACAGGATTCACAAGAAGCTTAAGAGTTGAGGAAATACAGAAATAAATTATCTTATTCATTTTTCATTCAGACTGGACACTCACATTCAGAAAGATTCAGTCACATGCCCAGAAGTCGCACAGTTGGAAGCAGAGGCATCTGTACCATCAGCCACCTACCGGATTCACTGCTCTGTGCTCCATCCTAGATCCCCTGGCAAAATGGAAGACAGGCTCTAAGGCTGTTTCAAATGTTCTTAACTCTAGACTAGATACCCTATGAGGAGAGATGAGGAAAGGAACTGAAATAGTTTCAGCCTGGAGAATAAAACAAGGAGAAATTTAATTAACGTGGATCATATGTCATGTCTAATAAGTTGGAAAAGAAGCAACTATTCTCAGTCTTTAGTAAAAAAGTGAACTAGAATTTATGTCACAACATGAGTTATAAGATAAGAAGAGGAAATTCCTAATCCAGTTATAGATGATTACATCACTAAAGACAACTGGAAGACTTTAAAAAGAGATTTTTCTTTCTCTTCAGTAGTTCCTCCTAAATTATGTATCATTTAAAATATTTTTACAATTTAGAAGAATCTCACCAAAAGCACCATTACCTTCCTCATTCAACATTCACCAAATACTGACTGTGGCTATGTCCACACGTTCAGCCCTCTGGTAGAAAGAGGTAGTGTGCTGTGCTCAGAGAAGTTCATAGCCAAGTTTATGCTGTGGGGCATGGTTGGAGTGCAGAGCAGAGTGGACTGCATGGTGGTGAAAAGTGTGCACTCAGAAATCACACTGCCTGCTTACAGTTGCAGTTCTGCCCCTCGTTATTAGCTGTGAATCTGACAGTAACCTAAGCATTCTGTAAAATATGAGTACCAATCAAACCTGAAACTCTTAGCACAGTGGTGAGCACATTGTAAGCTTTCAAGGAATGCTGTATTTTGTGGCAGAACCTATTCTATTCTTCTTCCTTGTAGACACATGGCTAAAAGTCTCAGCATCTCTTGTGGTTTAACAGTTTCATTGACCAAGTTCTGACCAGTGGGAAGTGAGTGGAAGTGATATGTGATGGTAGGATTGGCCCACTGAGACTTCCTGCAATTTTTCCTTCATGCTCTTTCCCCTTCTGGCTGTATGCAAATGAGCATGGAAAACTTGAAAGCCAAAAGTTGAAAATTACAGTGCAATAAGAGGAAAAGAGCTGGGGTTTGAATTACTGGTTGGAGAAGAGCTTGTAACTGACCAGGAAAACCTGTTTGAGACTTTTACATGACAGATAAGAAAAGCATTCTGTGAGCCCCTGGTATTTAAGCTTTGTAGGCTATAGCAGCTAAGCACCATCATAATTCATCTAAAGAACTATTAAGAACAGTGAATTTGGGGGTGGCTTCTGTGGTCTGGCATAAACTGATGTTTCTTTTTAATGTTATAGATTGGACACTGTAACAACTGGCCATTTTCCACATGACATCAGCCTTGGTGAAATAGCATGAGGTACCTCATGTAGCAGAGAAAAAAAATCCCGTGCTATAAGCAAGTATTTGCCGAAAGAATGCATGACCTTTGTGCCAACTTTCATAGCTATGAAAGGCTATGATTCATTATTTTATGAATAATCTACCTGGTTTGTGACATATTTAACTTGTATTAAACACTAAATTGAATTAGATAGTATTTCATCCCCTGTGGACTATTTCTTATATACTCTTTTGGTACAGGATATTATTTAACATGAAACAATGTAAGTCAGCATTGACAAAAAAGTTGGTATATTAAGCTGAAAATTCCCCTTTTACTAGCCACCAAATTTCCAATTGTTTCTAGTGTCCTCTATTTCTCAAGCAATGGCTGAAGATGAAAGAATCACTTCCTTTTGATTCTTTTGCCACATGCCTGCTTCATGATCACATGGCAGTCCTATGGGAAACCCATGGTTGGTTACTCTCTTTGATGCCCTTCTGGGCGCTCAAGCAACTTATACATCATGAGCCTTTTTCAGCTTCGAGCCAGATTCTGACTTAATGTTCAACATGTGAATCATATGCTGAGAATCATGTTGGTTTGGGAATCTTTGTCCTAATCCTTTGAAGTCCATTTCTTTCATTAATGTGTCATGCGCGATTTCCTGTCAGTGAAAGAGTCTCTTCTAACTTTCTGTGGAACACATTCTTCTAAGACCAATTCAAAGACATTCCTCAACACTCTCTCTTGATAAATAGATGGGTGAATAGATGAATGCTCATTTTCAGAATCCTCTGCACCTCCTCATCAGAACCCTAGAAACCTCAGAATTTTGTGTGCCTTTGGAGACTGCTACAAGAGTTAAAAGTTTAGACCATGTGGCCCTCCAAATGATCAACTGCGCTCTCTGACCAATATTTCAAGGAACCATATTGAGAAATTTATACTGCCCAGGAAAAAGCTAAACCATTCAGACTGTCTTCTCATAGATATGGGACAGCTGGAAAAAATTATATAACAGAAGGTCTCATGTAGTATTTGGCTTTTCCATTTAGAAAACCTGAAAAATCTAATTTGAAATTTAGTTTAGTTAGGTTATATCAATGTCTTGAGTTTGAGATAATATTTTCATTGAAACTATCATTCTTCTTCTTTTTTTTTCTTCCCTCTAGCATAACCATGGACATTTTGTCTGTTATTCCCCCCAACCTATAAATATTGTCTGCTTAACACCATTTATGACTGGTCTGTGATTGGTTTAGAGAGTATGCATGGGCTTTCTCAAAAGCAGCATTTGAGGTCAGAATAACAACATTTGTTCATTCAAGCAACAAGCCCAGCCAATTGGCAATGACCCTTGACAATAAAATATTAACATGAAGAAACAGTCATTTTATTATCTAAGGTCCTTATAGCAGATTCACCAAGAAACCTATTTCCCTCTTTTATTCATTCATACTGTGTGAAATACATGGGATTCTATCTACTTATAACTCTGTAGGGAGAAATTGTGGTGGCTTTTATCCAGAGAGTCTTGGCAGGCTCCAGCTATACATTGTTACTTAATTAAGGATTGGCATATGAGCTAAGGTAACCCTTTTTATGGCATTATTTAGAATGGGCTTCCTAGTAAATGACACAGCCCTCAAAGAATGTTTCTAAAGAGACTGTCATAAAGCTTTTCAGTGGGTAAATATTTCCTGTGTAGTCTACTGACTTTGTTTCGTAGTCCAGGTAGACTGCCACTCATCTAGGATTTCTTAACCTGGGACTTGGACCTCCTGGATGTGAGGTGGGGAATGGGTGGGTAGGTGGGAAATCTTCAGAAGTTCTCTAAGAGCCAGAGAGCTGCTTAGTAGTAATTGGTACCGGTAGCAATAGATTGTAGAAGAATGAATAGGAGAAGCAGAAATTCTATGTCCTCTGCGTCCTCCTCCTTCTTTCTCATTCTACCAGGATTTTAGAATCAGCTGTAATGAAGTGAAGACAGTGAGAGGAAGGATAATGCAGAAAGCTACTGGCAGAGGTAAAGTTGTAAGAAAAGCAAAGGAGCATTTGAGTAATGAGAGATATGTGAAGTCACAAGGTTGTGCTTACAAGTAAATTGTGAAGACTCTCTCTGTTCAAGAAGCCATCAAGTCATTCTCTAATCCATAGTGTACTTCAAAGCACGAGGTTGCAGGTCATGAGGGCTCCACTGCTGACCAGCCAGTAGCTGGTTCATTTTACCTAAATTCTTTAAACCTTTACTTTCTTGGTTCATAGTACAAAAATATTCAGCAAATCTTAGCCATTATTAATTTCCATATTTCTTCAGATGGTGAACCAAATAAGAAATAGGCACAGGTATCAGACAGAGAGCCAAACATCAGCTGATTGTAAGTAATGCTGGTTCAGAGGTCGAAGCTAAGTTTCCAGCTCCTTTTTCTTAAGCTGTGTCTTTGAAACATACTTAAGTGGAGAGTTACATCTGCTGAGTGGTCACTACCAGTCATATGGACAACTGTGGTCTGCCATGTGCCTGTGGATGATAGAGAACCCAGGAGCCCAAGAGAGAGGGCAGTGGATCAGGTCCCTCCAAGTTTGTTCACCACCTGGAAGCCAAGGTGATGGGGGAAGGCTTGCAGCCAGAAGGTAGGTTCAAGGTTAAAGAAAGAAAAAGAGAAAGAGACAGAGAGAGCTAGACTATGCATGGAATGACCACTGAAAGGCCTCTCATCTTGTGGGTGAGAAGGAACACAGGGAGAAGAAGAAGCTCCTGCTGGTGGAAATCTATTCATTAATTGTTGTTCTCTTTGGCCAGAGGGTAACTACTCAATGACCCTTCTTAGCAAAGAGAGCCTTTAGTTCCTTTTGAATAGATACTAGAACCCTCAGGAATGGGTGCTCAAAAGGGAGTGCACAGCAGAAACTGTCATTAAGACATTGTTCCCTCCCATACGTGGCTTCCTTCCTCCCCACCCTTTCCATCTGTCTTAGGTTCCTCCTGGTCCCTCCACATTTCTCTCCCAGCCCCTGTGTTGGCATCCAAGCTACTTCTGGCAGGACAGGCAGTGATAAGAGAAGGCTATGCAGGAAGGTGGGGGCTGCAGAATCTACAGATTTGAAATAGCAAGGCTGGAGTCTGTTAAGTGCTTGTTTGAAGTCTGCCCCAAGCTGAATCCTGAGGGTAGAGGACTGGGAGAAGTGCCCAGGGTGAGGGATACAGAGCCCACCACCTGCTTTCCCTCGGAAACTGCCTGGAGCAGGGGTGCTGATAAGGGTCAGAATAATATGGACAGAAAAATGTAAGATAATGCTTTACTCTGATAGCATGTCTCATATCTTTGGACTTCTTATACAGCAGTTAATTAATCTAGCTAATAAGGGTAGGTATAGATAACATTTCATGGAGAGAATTCCTCTCCCATATGTGTTAGGAGCTGAAAAACGTGCTCTCTTGCAAACAATACTCCCTAAATGTCATCTCACTAAGCCAAAAGTTTGCAGTTCTCTACATCACCCTTTCCACAGGGTTTTAATTTCTCATTTGGCATTTTTGAGCCCCTATGTTTCACTCTAAAGAACTTGCTCTTTTTTCTTTGGTTGATTTTTTTCCCTTTCAAAACAAAAGTTCCTTCAAGTGACTCACTCCCACCAAGAGTAATATTCCCAAGTGCTCTCAGCTCTGAAAAACAGAAAATACTCTAAAATAAAACCCATTGTTAGGCTGCCGAGAGCATCAGTTTGGGATGGGAAATGGGGAAGTGAGGGCAGGCAAGGGATATCGGGGCTCCTTCAAAGGACTTTCCATCTGGAAAGGACAGTGCATGGGGGTGTTTGAAAAACTGTGGGCACAGGAAATGTGAATTCTTAAAAAACAAACAAACAAACCAAACAACAAAAGAAAACTGCATTATTATCCACAAGTGACTTAAATGGAACCATATGTGTCTCTGGGTAAACAGAGCTCTGGGCCTGTTCTTCATGTGCCTTGGAGTCCAGGGAGCCTCCCCTCCCTGAACTCCAAGCAGGCAGCTCTGGGAATTCCCCCACTGTAAACCTCCCCTCAGTCTCCCGGGGCCACTTCCAGCTGTATCCTCACCAGGGCTTTCTCCTACCCTGGGAACCTCTCACAATATGCCTGTTAGATGAGTTCTTTCACAAACCTGTAGATGAGCGGCAGGCCTCTTGGGTGAGACTACAATTTTGCCTGGGAAAGACTTGAGCCAGAAGCAGGATTTGGTCCAGGAGAGGGAGGAGCCAAGTGATGGGGCATCAGCCACCTGGCTGTAGTCAGGGAGCCCTGAGATGTCCTCTACAAAGCCAATCTCCTTATGAGCGTGGGATGTGCCTGAAGGGGCTCTTCTCTTAGGTCCTGCTTTCTGCAGTGTTCTCCATTCTCTGGTCCAAACTACCACTAAGTTTAGAATGACAACTCATATTTTGGAAAAAAGTGAAAAGTTAACTTTTAACTTTGGTGCCTGGGCCTGAGGGTCCCATCTTGTCACTGCCTTTTCTATGGGAATGTTACAGTTGTAGACCACTAGAGCTAGAAGGAAACTTGGAACACACATGGGCCAACCTTTCCATCTTTTAGACAAGAAGCCACATTCTTACTCTCTGGAACAAGTGGCCCTGGCACCCTGACTCTGCCAGGCCTTTTTTTGACCTGGGTCATACCCTTCATTTCAGTTGTTGTTGGCTTTGTTGCTTTATATTCAGTCTGTAATATTCATAGCATCATAACGGTGCCTGCGGGTCTCTCCTGGTAAAGTGTGAGGTCACTCGTGCCTTCTGCACACAGCTTGCACTGAATAAATGTGTCTTGACTGACAGGTGCTACAACCAATAGAAAAATCACCCATTGTCTGGACCAGGCCAGATCTGCCCACTTGGATAACCTTCTCTCCGAAGCCTTCCAAGTGTCCTGCGATGATCCCCAGATGTTCTATGGAAGGAGCCAGGAGGGTGAGCCTCAGGGGGTGAGGATGGGAGGAGCAAAGCTCAAGGGCGCCAGCCTTGCAAGCCTGAGGCCTCAGAACCATCTTTGCCCAGCATTTCCTTGAGCCAAATGAGAGTTTCTGGAATTTAGACACACGACACAGACTCAACATTGTCGATTGGAGAGGGTGTCAGCATAGTTCACAGAAAAAATATTTTAGGGAAAAGAGCATTTGGCAAGGTCCTTCAGTGGTAATCAAGCCAACAGAAATTAAACAGGGGACTCCAGGGCACTTACCAGTAAACCAGAGTCACTCAGCTTTTCCTCCCAGGACATTCTCTTCTTCTGAATCTTCAAGATGCATTCACCCAGGGGGAGAGATGATCGCAGCATGACCACAGTAAAAGGTTTCAGAAGATAGTTTGCATAGAGTTTAACCTTTTCAAAGTGACCTTTTAAAAAGCCAGGCTACTAACTGCTCATTAGGAATTTAGAGGCTGCAGCGATGTAGCAGAGTCCTATTCCAGCCAGGGGATTGTCGCTGAACCAAAAGCTGCCATCGGCCTGTTGTCAGAACTGGCTGGAGAAGGCACTGTCCTAAGGGGCCAAAAACCCAGGTCCAGTCAAAAGTCATCCACCTCTCTATTGATTGGGGGTAACTCACATGCAGGTGCCATACTTCCCTGTGAAATAAAATATGTCCTGCCTCTAATAAGGCTACTGTGAAGATTGAAGGAGATGGCACATGACATATAGACATGCTTCAAAACTGTAAAGCATAATATAAATGTCAGGCAATACAATTGTATATTACTGGGGCCCTGACTGAAAAAATAATAATAAAAGGTATGCTTTCCTTCCAGAAAAAAATACTAGACTCCCTTTATGGGTCAGGCTCAGTGAGACATGCACACGCACTCCGCACCTCTCTCCCCTAACACACAGAAACCCCTTTAGGTATTTTAACAAGTAGGACTTAATATGGGAACCTGGGTACTTACAAAACTGTTGGAAGGGCTATGTTCCTGTCTGGGCATTCAGGTAGGACTTCAGAAAACTGCCAAAACAACACAACAGATATGCTTCTATCTCTGAGGTTCTCATTGGAGCTCTGCTGCTCACCACTCCCACCCCTATCCTGCATGGGCTCTGAACACCCAGACATTAGAATGGAAACAGAGCGGGTGCTACTGAGCAAACAGATAAAACGTAATCTCAATACATTACTTGCTGTTACACTTATAAATTAGGACAGGAAAATGGTTCTGCCTCATTTTGGTCTTCTAAATCTCCCACCACAATGATTTGGTAGAGTGTAATTCACATCCAACACCCTAGCTGCAAAATGTAGTAGGAAATGTGGTTTGTAACTCTCCTCTCCACCTAGGAGGAAAGTGAATGGTGGGGAGCAAGCCAATCCACAGTATCCACTCTTCAGCTTTTCAATATTCATACAAACCTTGTTCAAGTTGGAGAAATTTGAAAACAAAAAAACATTTCCCAGACTTTCTGAAGCTAAGATTAATTTCTGTATTATCAAAGTGCAGGCTAAGAAACCCCCACAAACAGTAATTTTTTACTCTTTCTTTTGTTAGTCCTCAGAGTAGGTAGATCATGAAGTCCCTCCAGTCCCACATCCCTCTTATCTCCTCCTTCGCTGTCCTCTAGGCAAGAAATGCATGTGTATGTGCTTGCAAGTGCATGTGTGCATGCCTTGGATCACTTCAGGAGCCCGGTGCAGGCTATGGGTCCCATTTCAGAATAATGTTTTCACATGCATAAAATTAAACTTATAAGATTACAAAGGAAACCAATTATATTGATAACTGTATCTCAATGTAATTTGTAATCTTATGTGTTTAGAGTTGTATGCTTCTTTACTAGCACATTAAATAACAAGGTCTTATAGCAGACTTCACAACAATCATCATTTTGAAGATATGAACAGTGTAAGTATTTTGGGTTATTTGCAGAGACTGAATTGCAATATATGAACTTACCTTAATTCTATTCATGGTGAAAATCACAGGATCTGTTGCCTATATCCAAGGAGGAAGGAGTTGCAAAATTTCAGATACAGACTAGTGAAAATCAAGATATATTCCTGCCATCCAAGGGCATGAATTCCCCAAAAGGATATTAGAAGCCCCTGACTTGCATGTCATCCCTTTCTGCACAGATAAGGCCAGCTGATCACCACCATTCATGCTCTAGCCCTCCAGAAGGGAGGGAAAGAAGTTGGGATCAATAGGTTCCTTTTATGGGGTGACCACATGTTGTACATATCATTTCTATTCTCATCTAATTAGGTAGAACTTAGAAACATGGTCACACCTAGCTCCCTGAGATGCCAGGAAACAGTCACTATCTAGGCAGCCATATGCCCAGGACAAAGCCCCTGAAGCTCTATTACTAAGGAAACAAAGAGGAGAATGAACACTGGGGGCCAATTGGCAGCCTCTACCATACTCTCCCACGTCACAGAAGCATGAATGATGACAAGCTCAAATTAGCTGAACTCCTTTGCATGGATATAAGGCAATTTGCTTTCTTTGTTGGGAAAATATGTGCTGCTAGTATTTCTCAATTATTCTTTAAACATACTATTCATTGAAATAGATATCTGTGACTCCAGAAGCTGAAGAATAAAGCTCTATTGTGGATTCATGAGAATCTAGCAGTGGCCTAATTAGGTTGTATAGTCAATTGACCTGCCTCTGAGAAAGCTGAGATAATGCTGCTCACTATCGCTTTGTCACCAGAATCCTCATCCATACTGTATGTAATTTTACATTGTAGCTGGTAGCAGAGTTTTCAAACTCTTGTTTTAAATTCCTCCAGGGGAGGAATGACCTTTACATGGACTGATGAAGCTCCCAGAGCAAAGGTGTGAAGCTCTTGAGGAAATTATCTGTCTCCCTTTATCTCTTCCCACACATCATTCAGGCATAGCTGTGTGCTGGACCACTGCATGTGGCAGACTGCTTCATACATTTTGGACTACTTGGTTTTGACATGGTTGCTCTTAGGGGCTCTATCTGGACCATTGAAAATGGTCTCTTTGTGGAAGAAGCCTATTGAGTTAGAGCTTAAGTCATATTCCAAAACTACTTTTTATAGGGAATAAAAACTTTAGGAAGATAAAATATGATACCTTTAAAAGTAGTAAAGTCATTCGGCATAGAAGTATGAGGTTAGCAGTAAAAATCAGAGTTGAATGGCTATACTCACAACTCCCTTCTCTCTATCTTTTCCCTATCTTTCCTCCCCTCTGTGAAAAGAAGCAAATAGTAGAGCTAGCCAGATTTTGTGAAATGCAGCGTGCATGCAGCAATTTCATAAAGGATTCTGCAAGAGCTAAAATATCTGAGAAGCAATTCAAATACTATTGGCTTAAGAGGAAACAACTGAGTTGCTTTTATGAACAAATCTAAATCATACCAGATACTTCAGGACTGGTTTTGAAAAGAGACCCCGAGACCTGTTTCTCTTACAAAACTGTATGCTTCTATACGCTCAAGCCCAGCCTGCAGTGGGCACATTCTTGTCTGTGGCTGCCTTTGATCTCTCCAGAGAGCCTAGCTAGGCTAGAGGTTGGCATTAAATTGTTCCCCAAGTGTTCAGCTGACACATTTTCTTCTTTTGTTCCTATAGAAAAAGAATGCACATCTTAACTTCTACATTTACCTCAGCTGGTTTGGTGGGTTCATACTGTGGCAACTGGGCCAGGTGAGTACTTGCTTGTAAGTTAGGCTCCCCAACATACAAAACCCGTATAGGTACAGCCTGGCTGTGGTCTGTTTTAGAGCCTTTGTGAGCCCTGGCAAGGTCCAGGCCCAAAAGCAGCAAACAGAAGATGGGCCACAACACATGGACCAGTGCAGTACTGTGGCTTTCAGGAATAACCCAATACAGTCCAGGGAAGGAGGGGCAAAGGGAATGCAAGGAAGGGGTCTACTCAGAGAGACTAAAGTTACAGACACAGGAAAGGGTCTTATTTCCTCTGAGAACCTTGGGAAGATCTGGAGAAAATTTTATTTCAAAGCCTGACACCAGAGTAGAGGCATGGTTTTCAATTCACACAGTAATGAGCATGGGGTTGAAATGTTCCTGATGGAGTCCTAGCAGCGATGACATAACTCATCTTACCTGGCCGCACTGGGAGATCAAATGACCGGAAATGCTCCCCTTGCACCTCGGGTGTCCGTCTGGCAGCCAGGTCCCGTGAACTTCTTCATAGAGTCGTCATTCTTTCCAGAGAAAACCCAGCTCTGCGTGCTGTGTGGAAACTGCCTGCTTACAAAACAATCTGACCATTGCCAGATGTGGGCAGCTGGCCAGCTTTTACATAATTCAGGCTTTTCTTTGCTCAAGATGGTACAATTTAAAGAAGTCTTAGAAGTGTGTTTTAATCTCCCATCCCTCCCCCCACCTCCCTTCATACTTTTCTTCATCTCTGCAGCAAAGTCTCTCACCCAAACACATGGTGGCACTTTATTGTGTGTGATCTACATCAGCACATATGGCTGGGAGGCACAAGACCATGCATTTCCCTTACGCTTGTTCAAAATTAAAATTAAAATAACTCAGAGGATCTGCTGTTGGCCTCCTCCCGCCCAGGCCTTGCCCCCCACCCCACAATGCAAGCTCTAGAATACCTAGTTGAGAAGCTCAATACTCAGGAATGTAAGTCGGAGGATGCAAAGTCCAGTGTGGTGGAAGCAGATCAATTTTATTCCTGTCATCAGAAGTAATCTTTTATAATTTAAAGTTACTCTTCTCATGCAAGAAAATCAAAGCACTGCATAGAACCCTGTTAAATGAGTACTGGCAAATTTATACTTGAAAGTCAGGGCTGAATTGGGACTTTCCCACTGATCAAGTAGGGTGATGGGTTGAGAATTTTAATTCCCATTTCATTTCTTCATTCTAGTCAGTCAGTCACAATGCTTTCCACAAGGGTTCAAACTATGACTGCTGTTGTCATCTGGGCCTCATCTGAAAGACTGTAGGGCAATGAAAGCCACCATTTGGCTCTGAGACAGTCACATGTGCTCAAGAACATATGTGGAAGGATCTTTGGGAATGATAGATTCCATACCTCTCTCTCTCTCTCTCTCTCTCTCTCTCTCTCACACACACACACACACACACACACACACACACACACAACAATTGGCTCAACTTTTCCAGTTAAAAACCCAAATGATGTTTCAACTTTCCCTCCTTGTTGACTTCCCCCACAGGAAGTAGCCCACAGAATCTGCTACTCGTACATGGCAGATAGAGTATGCAGAGTTCCTTGGCATCACATTGTGTTGGGAAAGAAAGGCTTCAAAATGTGAATACAGTGTCTATCTGCACTTACCTAGCAATCTACAGCCATCTTAATGGGCCATGGGTTTTCCTCTGAGTTGTTTTACTAGTGATAAATAATTAGGCTGATGAGTAAATATGACTGTTTCCCTCATATTTAATTGAGCTGATATTAAAACCAGTTATTTATCTTTTTTTCAAAACCCACACACATTTTAGGGGACTGAAAAATTTTCAAAAAGTTTTCTTTTGGTCTGAATTTTGGAGTGCATGTATCTGCACATCTGTTTCTCTAACAGGCCTAGAAGCAGGATGAACAAGGCTGCTCTCCAGGGCTTCTGGACTGGCCAGCAGCAGGAGGGCTGAGAACCATTCTTAAGATGTGTCTCAAAACTTGATTTTATAGACCAATTTCAGACCATGTGCAGTAGGATGTGTTTAAATCTAGTGTAATTCCATCACTGATGTCAATCAAGCCCAGAAAACAAAGGAAAAAAGAGGCGGGAAATGATCTTATCCAGAAGCCTGTTCACAGACCAGCCTTGATTAGAGCCTTGATTGCCATATTGAAAAACCAAAATGGCCATTCCATGATGAGAAAAACATTTCCTAGCTCAAAGTTAAACTGTTTATAGATTCAGACAATATAGAGCCTGTGTCCATGAGCAGACAGTATGATAAGCCATTTCACATGCTATCTCATTACCCCTAAGGCAGCCCAGGGAAATGAGTATGGTTATTTCCCATCCATAGACTGCTGAAGGAATACTAGGCTGAGGGTGACTCTAAGACCAGTCAACTTCTCTAGCGGTTAGGTGTACATGTCATCCTTCACACACCCAGCCCCCACAATTAGGGAACCCTGCTTTCTGACCCCACCTTTTGTCTCTCCAAAGTCATTTTTCAGGGAAGTAGTAGGGAAATTCCAAATGTCTCCAAATGTGGTGACAATTTCTCCATGACTTCTTCTTACATCCACCCAAGAAAGAGTTCAACCTTGATTCTGTGGCTGATGCCTGAATTAATTCTGGGTTAACCTAGGGAGGAAAGCTAAAATGTAACATCTTGAAAGAAAACTTGGAATTCCTTTTCCAACAGAAGTAGAATTTGAATGAAGAAACTTAAACCTATAAAAACCATCTTGGGAGAAGCAGCATGATATGGGGGAAAGAGTTGAGCGCTGGCTCACCACTTGCTAATCATGCCATCTGAGCTTCAGTTCTCTCATGTATACAGTGGATGTGACATCAGCTTTGAATGTGGTTGAACTGCGAGGCTTGAGGAGATATCCTTAAAGTTCATACAGTTCCTGGCTCATGGTAAACAATCAATAAATGGTGACTTTTATCATCATTTTTTTTATGTGGAGGCAACAATTTGTTATGGTTACTTGAATTTGGGGGGTTTTAGTTTGTTTTAACCAGAAAATTCTAGTTGTTTTCATCCTTCATGTGGAAGATGTTTCTGAAATGTATGCATGCACTTAACTTCCTGCCACAGAACTGAACACAATTGAATTTTTCTGCGATGATTAAGGATCTTGCAGTGCCCTGGGCAATCATTCTGAGAGCAAAGCCTCCTCACTGTTCAGCACTTAGATGCAGATGTGGAAAGTCATACAGACCCAAGGATGGGCATAACCCCTACAAGTTATTCAGTTGTTTGTTTTAAATATATCGCTGATACCGAGCACTTTACTAGGGTTTGCCTTTTACTTATCAAAGCAGATTGAAAGCTATGTGTAGGGGTTGGCTGTGTTCCCAGTGGAAGGCTGGCTTCTAGTTAATCCAAGTTTTGTTTATTCTTCATTTATGATGCACATTCATCTTCCCCCAGTGAGGGAAAGTCGCTTCAATGGCAGAAGCCCAATTTCAGCTGAATCCAAGACCAGGCTGGGCCTTTGTAATGAAACTGAACTCAGAACTTCTTAAAGTCATTGGTCTCTCCAAATTTATATGTAATACTGAGTACTTCCTAAGGAAACGGGAAATGGAGAAGTGGGAGGTGGAAATCAGCCCATGTTTTTCTTATTAAGTCCTTATGAGGATTTAGAAGGTATCAGTCACAAATTTTAGTAAAGCAGAGATGCATTTGGTTTGGCCCAAAACAATTAGTTTCTGAGTTTAAACACTGAGGGGAGGAGTCATGGTTTGACTCAAGATGAGGCAGCAGCAGTATGTGTGTTCCCTACTTGGGGAAAACTCTGTGACAGCTTCTTCAGGGCCTTGAACACCAATAGTTTTTACCAGAGAACAGTCTGATGAGTTAAGTGTAAATGAGTCAGAAACATACGGATTGCATTTCCCTGAGAAAAGAGATCACTTTAAAAATGAAGGGGCAAAGTGCTTGGGAAAATGCATTATGGGTTTTGTCAAGGCCAAAAAGGATGTAAACTACTTCAGATATTCTCTACATGCCAAATGAGCAAGAATTGTGAGGCAAGCACTCTACAGCGGTGTGTATACGATCCTATAAACATCTCAGCTTGGGAACCTCACCAAGACGATGCACCTCACTGCATTATCTCAGGCTGGGAGAGGGATTTTTGCAAAAAGCCAAAAAATATATATATATACATACAGACAAGATGCTGACGATTATCAAACAGGAAAATTAGAATTTAAATACTCAATGTCTTCTGTGAGAAATGTATTTCCACTCCACCCCCCCACCCCCCACTGCTTTATTTAATATTCTGAGTGGAAAAATATCAAGTGGGAGAATCGATGCAAAGGTTTTGCTGTGTGATTTTTGCCTGGGAAATCAACAAGCAAACAAAAACACTTAAAATTGTGAGGCCCTAAATTGATTCTGTTTTAATCAGGCCAAATTTTATAATCTTTCTAAAAATGAAAGAGAACCCCAAGGATGTGCTCTTCACAGCCAGGTTGCCAGTGATGAAGTGCTGGCAGAACCCCAGGGGGCCTGCTGCTCACTGCTCTCCCTCACCACCTGCCCCAGACCACTCACCACCTCCAGACCAGGCTCCAACAATCCATGAAAGTCTTATTATTAACCTACAGGTTAACCTAACCTGTATTAGGATAGGCCCTTCATTATCTTTTGAACAATGAATTATCTACAACGTTATACTTAGGGCTTGGTAGAGAGAATGCTACAGGGTGAGGAATTCTGGAGGACAAAGTGGGTATGCAGATGAACTACATGCTCATTCAGTTTGCCTTTCAGCTACCCTAAGTTCTCCCAACCCAGCCAGGATAGGGTTATTTATAATTGTTGTCTTGATTCCCCCGGCAAAGTCTGACCTCTTTTCTCCCTCTCCCTCTCTCTCTCCCTCTCCCTTTTCCCTCCCCTCCCTCTCCTCCTCCTTCTTCTTCAGTAGTCCCTATTTCTTTCCCTCTCTCTGTCTCAATAGTCCCGCTGGGTCTTCCCCCGACCCCTGAGTATTTCTTCCTCTATCTCTGTTCTCCCTAAGTCTTAGCTCTGTCTTTATCTGCTTCTGTCTCTGTCACTTTCTCTCTCTCATTTGCCCGTCCTTGGGAAAACAAGGCCCATAACCACCCACCCGTACATTTAGGTAGAATCACCTCGATAGGGCTGGTTGCTTCTTCTCTGGGTTTCAGTTGCAGAAAAAAGATGCTTCTTATTTCCTCCTGATAGTTTTTTCTTCATTTGGAAGAATCTGAATTAGTACAACACATGTGCCTCTCCCAACTTCCACACTGCCCCTCCCAATGGGAAAAAATGGCCTAACAGGGGAGAACATGTGGAGCCAGCTCTTCTTTCTCCCTTCCCCTCAGAAGTGTGCTCTGTTGTTTCTCCATGCAGTGCTGCTTGAGTCAGAGGGATGCATCTACCCCTCTTTTCCAAGGCTTATACAAGGACATGTTACTCAGACCTCAGAATCAGCTTTATCTGAAACAAAGGGGATCTTTTAGTTCTCCATCAACAGGCTCTCACATCTCTTCTCAACTGGATCAGAAATTGGGTGGGAACAAAGGTGACATTCATTAGACCCCTTCAAAGGTCCCTGTGTTTTCATGCTCCAAAGTGCTCCTGAATGGGTCTCCACACCAGTTTGCTACCTATCTTCACTTTGCAAGTTTCCCACCTCTTTACTATGGCAGCCATTACTTTTGTTCCAATAACCAGTTCCCCTCTGCTCTCAGCACATGGGAAGCTTATATGGCACCACATACTTGAAATTAGGCCTTGGTCTTGCTGATAAATTGTGACATGGGGGTGACTGCTCTAGAAAGTCAACCAGACCACAGGAGAATTGCCATGCATGAAAAATAAACCTTTAAGCTTGAAGACTCTGAAATCATTGGGCTGTTTTTGTAATCACAGCATAACCTAGTTCATCCTGACTGATACATACTCCTTGTCTTGACTCATTGCGTCCTAAATTTCTGTATCTCAACCCTGATTTCATCTTTTTTTACTCACACATTTCCATTTACTACCTTTTTCTTCCTCTGCCCCTCTAGCTCACCTGGGTCTCTTTGTTTCCCCTTTATCATAGACATACATATTTGTTTGTTTGTTTGTTTATGTATTTATTTTTAGAGAAGGAGAGGGAGATAAATATCAATGCGTGGTTGCCTCTAGGACACCCCCAACTAGGGACCTGGCCTGCAACTCAAGCATGTGCCCTGACTGGGAATCAAACTAGCGACCCTTTGGTTAACAGGCCTGCACTCAATCCACTGAGCCACACCAGCCAGGACTGAATTTGTATTTATAGCTAACATAAATGATTAGTTTTTATTTTCAGCAAAGATGAGAGAGCATAATTTGAAAAAGAGAATATTCAACACAGATATAAGGGAAGTACTTTAAGCCCAATGGTCAAAATACTGTAGGTCTAGAAGAAAGAGAGAAGGAATGTATAGTTTTTGATCATCTCAGGAATCAAAAAGGAAGGGGTGTTTCCAAAGCCTTAATAAGTCTAAAATGTAATTCCATAGAAGAGAAGAATGGACAGACTTCTTGGACAAACTGGAAAGAAACTATCAAACTCCCTATAACCTTGAAAGAGTAAACCCTTCGATGTGTAAGAAAAGAAACAGGAGGAGGGCAGAGTGGCACCTCAGAAGTTATTTTGAAATTCAGTTCTTCATGATGAAAAGTGTACAGTTCAGAGAGAGGCAAGTGAGAAATTTCAGGGGCTGGGGAGGACAGCACTCCTCCCTCTCAATGCAATAACCTTAAATTCCCAGCAGGACACAAACCACATGTTGGTGTTGTGGATAAATTCTGAAAAGCATCTGAGGGTAAGTGTTTAATCATACTTGGCATGGTTACACCTTTTTATTCTCAAGACAGGAAATCCCCCAACTATTAACTGCATTCAACCTTGACAGACTGAATGACAGCCTTTCTGGCTGCCCTTTCCAGGGCAGTTGGAGACAACTTCATTTCTGGGGCAACAGTAGCACCTGAATCAAAAAGCCTTATTTTGTGATTCCCTGTGGTTAGAGGCCAGGTAGACACCACCTCGAATACTGTTAATGGCACTAAATAAAAGAATTAAACGTGTTCCAGGCCAAGTCCCACAGCATGTATCTGGGAGAGTCTAAGGCAACTTGTAAAAGAGGTGGACTGCCCCAGGTTTTCTCTCAGTCGTTCTAAAACTCTCACCTGGGGTAACACAGGCTGAACAGCAGGAGGTAGCAATTATGGGGACAACTGCCAACAGAATTGAAGTAGCTAGAACACCTGCCCCAAGTTCTTTTTAGCACATGCTCCCTACAGATGAATCAGTATGTTATACACTCCTTTCAGGTTTATTAAATATCAAAACAAACTTTGTGACTAAAAGCCCATTTGAGTTGTTCAACACTATAGACTATTCTTCCTTAAGAACCAGTGTGCTAATATTTGTAGCCCTTTTCTTATCAACGGGTATCCCATCATCTGTTTTCAACATCTATCCACCTACACAATAGCTCTCTATTCATTCAGTAATTATTTATCAAGTACCTATTGTCTGCTAGCTGGGAACAAACTGTTAGAGAGGTAAAGTAGAATACGTCATGGTCTTTGCTCTGGAGGAAACAGAGACAATTTTAATAGACAGTAGCAAATTTAATGGTGAAGTTTGTGCCGCCTAAGAGTCTGTTCCAAAGGCAGTGGGGTGCGGTGTCAGGGAAGATTTCCTCAAAGAATGGAAGTGTTGTCCCACACTCCGCCTCCGACCCAAACCTACTCACCAGCCCTTTATGCAGATGAAAATCAAAGTCATGAAGTTTCCCAAAATCATCAAATCTTAAGCATCTTTATTATTTAGTCCAGCTTCCCCTAAATTTACAGTGCAGAAATTTGAGGTTTATAAAGAGCAGCCACTTGCCCACAGTTACACTATGAAGAGGAGCAACTTTCTCTGACCTACAAAGCATTAGATGGGATGACTGCCTGGAGCTAGAGGATCCACTTGGAAAATGATTGGATCCCATGTTTGCTATGGGCCAGTAGCCTAGCATCTGCATGTGTGGGCCTCTCCACAGGCCTTCTCAGGCTTCCTCACAGTGTGGCACCTGAATTCCAAAGGCAAGTCTTCTAAGAGAAGGAAGGGGAAGCTGCCAATTTCTTAAGTCTCAGTCCTAGAAACTGGTCCAACATTACTTCTGTCAAATTCTAATCATCCAAGATTCAAGGCAGTGGGGACATAAACTTCACTTCTCAATGGGAGGAGTGAAAAAGAATTTATGATCACCTCTAATTCACTGTATCTACCTAAATGATTTTGCATTTTGATAGACTTCAAAGACTTAGTTAAAAAATAAAAAATGAGTGCAAGGATAATGAGTGTAGCTTGCTGGTGGCCTTTGACACTTGTGCTTCAGGCTGCCATCATCTCCTTTGAAGGGCTCTCAGGCATCATCCAGCTGATGCAGGAAAAAAGAGGAGAGCAGAGGAAGGTGGGGCTTTTCCAGTTAATGATCTTATCCTCACAGCCATGGTGTCCGCACTTTGCTGAATGTTAGAATGACCTGAGACCCTTCACAAAAATACAGATTCCCAGCATAACCACAGACAGATTAAATCACGTTTCCCAGAGGTGACCAGGAAGCTATTTTTAAGAGTCCCCAGGTGGTGATAAGGCAACTCAGCAGTGCTGTTTGCAAATTCAGACCTGCTTTCAAAATCTCTGTCGTTTAATTTCATTAGAGCCCTGAATGTTTTTATAGATGTTTTAAAATGATGACATTGAGGACCATTCTGCTCCCTTCCCCAATTGTAGATTCTACTTTGGCTGTGAAAAGTAGTTTTAAGATAGAGAACTGAGAAATATGTGACTGTTTCTTGTCCAAAAGCACTGCACTGAGAAATACAAAGACAACCGAGGCTGAAATGAGAGCCCAGAAGAGGGGGACAGAGAGGTCTGGCTTACTTTTGGGCTCCAGTGTAATTATTTTGAAATCCATGCATGCTGTTGCATGAATCGAAAGTTCATTCTTTTCTATTGCTGATTGGTATTCTATTGCTTATTCATTCACCTGTGGGTGGTGTTAAGGAAATAAAGAAATCAGTCCAAAAAAAAGACCCCTCCATACCAATAGAAGAATAGAAAACACACTTGATTATTGAGTAAGAATTACATATATATGTAAGGCAGCCCCAAAATAACTGCCTTACAAAGTTAAGGAAAAATATGACATATTCTATGCAGAAATGGAGAAGAAAAAAACAATAATTTCTCTTATCTTCCAGAGACTAAATAGCCTCTCCTCACCACATTTCCCATGAGAGAGGCTGGGACTAATTCTGAGGTCTATTTGGTTGGCCTGGAGAAAAAAAAAATACCTCTACATTGTAATACTGGAAACCAGACCCCTCCCTAAAAAGATGTACCCCTATGCCAAACAGAGCAAGGACTCAGGTTCACCGTGATAACCAAAATATCTAAAACAGAGTCACTAACATCAGAAGGCCCTAATGTGGAGTCAGGTCATTAGGAGAGGCAGATTCATGCTTGCCTTAGAAGTGTAACCTGGAACTTGCACCCCTACTTGTTTTCCTGCCTACACTAACCTCAGAGTTGCATCACCTGGACTTGACCAACCAATGATTTTTGAATTTGCTATCATGCTATATTAAATACCCAATAGGAAAAGTTTCCTTTGTTCCAGCTTCTGGCTTTTGCCTTTATAAACTCCAACTTTGTTTTCCTTGAAGCTACCTGAATCTGTGTCTGAATTCCAACTCTTTTTGCTCAAATAAATGCTTTTGATTTTTTACTGCAGTGTAAAATTAATTTTGGTCAACAGCTATGTCTCCAACACTCGAAGATAGTAAAGAGGGAAAATGTCCCTTTGCCCTTCATAAATGGGTAAAATAATTTTCATTTACCCTTATAAGGAACATTTGGATTGTTTCTTGTTTTTGGCTCTTGCAAACAAAGCTTCTGTGAACATTCACATACTGGACATATGTTTTTGTTTCTTTTAAGTAAAGACTTAGGAGTGGAAAGGATGGGCTGGGTCAGAGAGTAGATGTATGTTTAACTTTTAAAGGAACTGCCAAAATGTTTTTCAAAGGGATATACCATTTTACATTCTCACCAGCAGTGTTTGAATGTTCCAGTTGCTTCACATCCTTGCCAATACTTGGTATTCTGTTTTTTAAATTGTAACCAATCTGATGAGTGTGCAGTTGTATTTCCTCATACATTTCATTTCATTTGTATTTCTCTGATATGGAGCATCACTTCATGTGCTTGCTAGACATTTGTGTATCTTCTTTTGTAAAGTGTCCAAATCTTTTGCCCATTTTTTCATTGCCTTATTAGTAATTGATTTGTAAGAGTTCTTAATATATTCTCTATTCAAATCATTTGCCTGCTATTTTCTCTCAGTCTGAGGCTTGCTTTTTTCATGTTCTTAATGGTAACTTTGGAAGTTAAAAAATAATTTTGATGAAGAGCAATTAATAAAAAGTAAAATTGACCTCAGGCTTCTGGCTTCCAGAATTGGAAGAGAATACATTTCATTTGGTTTAAGCTACCAAATTTGTAGCATTTTTTACAGCAGCTCCAGGAAACTAACACATTCATTATGGTGGTTCCAGTCTATCTCTTCCATATGTGGTTCAGGGGTTAGGCTGAAACGGACAGATTTACACATAGAATTAGAGGACCCTGTGTCTTGATTGTCCTTCCTGGGATTATCTGCACCCTTTTCAGCTGCAGGAGCTGTTTTCCTAGTTCGTATGGCAAGAAAGATGGAGTTTCCATTACAGTCTTAGGCATTACATGACTGGGATCCACTGTCGTGTGAGGTCATTTCTCCAAGTTTAACACCTCTCCATAATCTGTGTGATTCTGTTTACTTCTCAATCCTCAGATAGTTGGTTTTGTGTGTTGTCCAGAGTTTTTAGTTGTAACTAGTGAATGTAAAGGGGTGGACTTCTCTGCACCGTGGGACAAGGATTCCTGTCCCACCGTAGCCAGCCAAGGCAAAATGCTGTAAGACATGGGAAAGAGCCTACTCAGAGTAACACTTGCATAGGTTGTTGAGCTCCATGGCCTGTCCTGAAAGTATTAGCCTAGGACAGGTAGAAAGCAAGTGGGCAAAATATCAGATTCAACTAATATATTTAAGGGGTAATTATAAGCCCTTTATTGTTTGTACCAATATTCTGTATGCAAAATTAATTCTACTCACAATTAACTAGTCAGGAAAATAGACCATTCTGGAATAAGTAGGAATGACTAAACTTAATGACAACTCATCCTGCTCATACCACATGTCCCTGGCAGGATGCTCAGTGCTAAAGACTAAAACAAAGATATGCTATGGTCTCCATCCAAAAGGGGCTTTTGATATGAGAACAAATAAGTTCACATGGAATTCCCTATGATAAGAAATGGGATACAAGAAATGGTCTGGAGACAAAGAGGAAGAGATGAATATTTATGGTACTTGGTGGGGGAGAATCCATAGTAAAGGTGTTCATATTTCAATGAAGAAGGATCAGCCAGAGCTTTCCATGGGGAGGGTGCCAGTCACAATGCCAGAAGGATGTAACCTCGTGTGATGAGAACCTGGGCTGAGGCAGGAATGCCCACACAAGACCCACCAAATGCTCAGCTGTGACTGGCCATGGCAGCAGTTCAACTGCGAGGACCCTGTGACCTGATGAGGCTACAGAGTCACAGCAAGGTTCCTTTTGGGTCAGAAACTGGATATGGTGGCTCCAATGATACATCCTCCTCTTTTCCTGTAATACTGGGATCACAAATGGCAGGGAGTAGCTTGGCTCTATTAGAGAAACAAATAAACAGAGATAAAGGAAGGTATATGTAGGCAGAACTCTGGATCCATTCTTGTCTCTCCCTTCTGTCCTTTCTTATTCCATACTTTCCAAGTTTTTCAGCCAGATAAAATGGAGCAGGGTCCTGACATGTGGCAAATCCCTAGAAGAAACTGTTTTCCTGTGACAAAGAGAAAATGACATGTGAGGTGCCCAAATGCCAATAGATGTTTCAAAGTAACAGTTGAAAACTGTTTGCTGGCATCCATCCAGGGCCAAGAGGGGCTGTGAGTCTGGGCTAATGTGTCACACTCTAGGGAAACCCCTCTCTGTGCTCTTCTTGAGCCTTTGTCTCAGGCAGCTATCTCATCAAAAGGATCAGGTAGCCAGCGTGTCTTTAACTGTAATAATAGCTCACAACATGCCACTATATGGTTTGAAAAAGATGGACAAATGTGACAAATACTCTAGAACTTTAATCTTTTTTTTTCCTCCCACTAATCCAAAATAGTATAATCCTAATTTTGATGGTTTTCAACAGGAATGAGCATTCCAAGCACCCAGGGAGTCAGTTCAAAGCCATTTCTATCTGGTGTGCAAGAAAGTTCAAGAGTAAAAAGTTAGTGTCACATTGTTTCAAGCAGACTGTTGACATACATATCACCTGTAACTCATTCCAGTAAACTATAATAGAGCAAGGGGGGTTCAGGGATCAAATGGACAATTAAAATTGAAATTAGTCTCTTTGGAGAGACCAATCTGGAAGTTTTATGTAGATGTCTATAACTACAGTAAAAAATAGGAGGAGAGATGCCCAGTGGCTGGCTAGAGTGAAGTTCCACTTTGAAAAGGAAACTATAGGGCCATCTATCCTAGATTCTGTGCACCCCCCCTCAAAATACATATGCTAAAATCCTACCTCCTGACATGATAGTATTGGGAGGTAGGGCCTTTGGGAAGGGATTAGGGCTAAATCAGATCATTAGGATAGAGCTTTCATGATGGAATCAGTGTCCTTGTAAGAGTCATAAGAAAGTTTGCTTCCCATCTCTCCCTTTGATCATGTGAGGGCAAAACGAGAAGTTGTCATCTACAGCCTGGAAGAGGTGCCTCACCAGAACCTGACCATACTGGCATCCTGGTCTTGGACTTTGATCCCTCGGAGCTATGAGAAATAAATTTCTGGTGGTTATAAGCTATCCAGTCTATGGCAGTCTATTATTTAAAAAATAACAACAGCAGCAACAAAAATCCTTCAAGGTGTCTTTTTCACCTTTAGGGCCGTCACAGAGCCAAAGATATATTTTATAGTAACAGTCTTTGGGAGTCCTTCTTTCTCTCTTTTTATATCCACATGTAAATCCACCTATAGGTTTATCTTTATATTATGTTCTTTTTTTTTCCTCTTAAAAAATTAGTTTTTATTGATTAATTAAAAAGAATCCAAAACGCTGAAGCATTGAACACTAAAAACTTCACGTTTTTCATGCCTAAAGTCTTTTTTTTTAATTTATTTACTTTTTAAATACATATGTCTCTAACTCCCCCCCCACCTCCTTCCCTTGCCCCCTCCCTTCTTCCCTCCCTCACCTCTTCCCCTTTGGTTTTGTCCATGAGTCCTTGCTATATGTTCCTTGACTTGCCCCTTCCCTTCCCTTTCCCTGCCCCCACCCCCTTCCCTCTTGTTTCTGTTGATTTCTTTCCTTTCAGTGTTGCTGGTCATATTTTCCTTGCATCTTTGCATTGTTGGTTAGGTTCCACTTATAGGTGAGATCATATGGTATTTGTCTTTCGCCCCCTGGCTTATTTCGCTCAGCGTAATGCTCTCCAGTTCCATCCATGCTGTCGCGAAGTTTAGTAGTTCTTTTTTTCTTTCTGCTGTGAGTATTCCATTGTGTAAATGTACCATCATTTTTTGATCCAATCATCTACTGATGGGCATTTAGGTTGTTTCAAACACTTGGCTATTGTAAATTGTGCTGCTATGAACATTGGGGTGCATAGGTTCTTTCGAATTGGCGTTTTGGTGTTCTCAGGGTATAGTCCTAGCAGGGGAATCGCTGGATCAAAAGGCAGTTCCATTTTCAGCTTTCTGAGGAAATTCCACACTGCTTTCCACAATGGCTGCACCAGTCTGCATTCCCACCAACAGTGGACTAGGGTTCCCTTTTCTCCACAGCCTCGCCAGAACCTGTTGTTTGTGGAACTGTTTATGATGGCCATTCTGACCGGTGTGAGGTGGTACCTCATGGTGGTTTTGATCTGCATTTCTCTGATGGCTAGTGATGCTGAGCATCCTTTCAAATGCCCTCTGGGCCCTCTGTATCTCCTCCTTGGAAAAGCATCTGCCCAGGTCCTTTGCCCATTTTTGGATTGGATTGTTTGTCTTCTTGGAGTGGAGTCGAGTGAGTTCTTTATATATCTTGGAGATCAAACCTCTATCTGATGTATCATTAGAAAATATATTTTCCCATATGGTTGGCTCCCTTTTCATTTTGCTAATGTTTTGTTTTGCTGTGCAGAAGCTTCTTATTTTGATGAGGTATCACTTGTTTATTCTTTCCTTTATGTCCCTTGCTTTAGGAGACATATCGGTGAAAAAATGGCTGCGTGGGATAAATGAGAGTTTCCTGCCAATGTGCTCCTCTAGGACTTTGATGGTGTTGCGACTTATATTTAAGTCTTTTATCCATCTTGAGTTTATTTTTGTGTATGGTGTCAGCTGATGATCCAATTTCAATTTTTGGCATGTAGCCGTCCAGCTCTCACAACACCATTTGTTGAAGAGGCTGTTATTGCTCCATTTTATGCTTCTGCCCCCTGTGTCAAATATTAGATGCCCATAGAGACCTGGGCTTATATCTGGGCTTTCTCTGCTGTTCCACTGGTCTATGGGTCTGTTCTTGTGCCAGTACCAGATTGTTTTGAGTATGGTGGCTTTGTAGTAGAGTTTGATGTCCGGTATTGTGATCCCTCCTACTTTGTGTTTCTTTCTCAAAATTGCTGAGGCTATTCGGGGTCGTTTATGGTTCCATATACATTTTTGAAATGTCTGTTCTATTTCTGTGAAATACGTCATTGGTATCTTAATAGGGATTGCGTTGAATCTATAAATTCCTTTGGGTAGTATGGACATTTTGAGGATATTAATTCTTCCAAGCCATGAGCATGGTATATGCTTCCATTTATTTGTGTCTTCCTTAATTTCTTTTTTGAATGTTGTATAGTTTTCTGCATACAGGTCTTTTGTGTCTTTGGTTAAATTTATCCCTAGGTACTTTATCTTTTTTCTTGCTATATCGAACGGTATTTTTTTTCTGATTTCTTCTTCTTCTATTGCATTGCTGGTGTACAAAAACGCCTTTGATTTCTGAATGTTGACTTTGTATCCTGCTGTTTTGCCAAATTCACTTATTAGGTGGAGGAGTTTTTTGGTAGAGTCTACAGGGTTCTCTATGTATACTATCATGTCATCTGCAAACAATGATAGCTTTACTTCCTCCTTTCCTATTTGGATGCCTTTTATCTCTTTCTCTTGTCTGACCGCTGTGGCTAGGACTTCCAATACGATGTTGAAAAGAAGCGGTGAGAGCGGACTTCCTTGTCCTGTTCCCGATCTTAGTGGGAAAGCTTTCAGTTTTTGCCCGTTGAGTATGATGTTAGCTGTAGGTTTTTCATATATGGCCTTTATTACGTTGAGGAATGCCCCATTTATTCCCATTTGCTGAGTGTTTTGATCATAAATGGGTGCTGTACCTTGTCAAATGCTTTTTCTGCATCTATCGAGATGATCATGTGGTTTTTGTCTTTTCTTTTATTTATGTGATGTATCACGTTTACTGATTTGCGTATATTGAACCATCCCTGCATCCCTGGGATGAATCCCACTTGATTGTGGTGGATAATCTTTTAAATGTATTGCTGGATGCGGTTTGCCAATAATATGCTGAGGATTTTATCATCTATGTTCATCAGCGAAATTGGCCTGTAGTTTTCTTTCTTTGTAGTGTCTTTATCTGGTTTTGGGATCAGGGTGATGCTGACCTCATAGAAGGAGTCTGGGAGTCTTCCTTCCTCTTGGGTTTTTTGGAATAGTCTGAGAAGGACAGGGGTTAGCTCTTCCTTAAATGTTTTGTAAAATTCTCCTGGGAAACCATCTGGCCCTGGGCTTTTGTGTGCTGGGAGTTTCTTGATGACTACTTCAATTTCCTCAGCTGTTATCGGTCTTTTCAAGCTTTCTGTTTCTTCTTCTTCCGTGTCGGAAGATTATATTTTTCTAAAAATTTGTCCATTTTATCAAGATTTTCAAATTACTTGGCATATAATTGTTCATAATAGTTTCTGATGATCATTTGTATTTCTGTGGTATCAGTTGTTATTTCTCCTCTTTCATTTCTGATAGTATTAATTTGGGTCCTCTCCCTTTTTTCCTTGATGAGTCTGCTTAAAGGCTTGACAATTTTATTTATCTTTTCAAAGAACCAGCTCCTGGATTGGTTGATCCTCTGAATTGTTCTTTTCGTCTCTATGTCATTCAGTTCTGCTCTAATCTTGACTATTCCCTTTCTTCTACTTGTTCTGGGATTTATTTGTTGTTGTTTCTCCAGTTCTTCAAGTTATAGTGTTAGGTCTTTTATTTGAAATGTTTCTATCTTTTTTAGGTAAGCCTGTATTGCTATGAACTTCCCTCTCAGGACCGCCTTTGCTGTGTCCCATAGGTTTTGGACAGTTGTCTGTTCATTTTCATTTGTTTCCAGAAATTTTTTGATTTCTTCTCTTATCTCATTATTGACCCATTCATTGTTTAATAGTGTACTGTTCAGTCTCCATGAGTTTGCAAGGTTTTGAAGTTTATCTTTGAGGTTGCTTTCGAGTTTCAAGCCCTTGAGGTCCGAGAAAAAGTTTGGTATTGTTTCAATTTTCCTGAATTTGCTGAGGCTTGCTTTGTGTCCTATCATGTGGTCTATCTTTGAAAAACTGCCATGAGCATTTGAAAAGAATGTGTATTTTTCTTCTTTGGGATGTAAGGTTCTACATATGTCAGTTAAGTCTCTTTGATTCAGTGTGTCATTCAGCGTCACGATATGTTTATTAATGTTTATTTGGAAGATCTGCCCATTTTTGACAGTGGGGTGTTGAAATCCCCTACTATCAGTGTGTTGCTGTCTATATCTTTTCTGAAGTCATCCAATAATTTCCTTATAAACTTGGGGGCTCCTATATTGGGAGCATATAAGTTTACAATGTTGATGTCTTCTTGATAGATTCTTCCTTTAAGAATGATAAAGTGCCCCTCTGGGTCTCTCTTTATGGCCTTTGCTTTGAAATCTACTTTGTCTGATACAAGTATGGCAACGCCAGCCTTTTTCTCATGTCCATTTGCTTGGAATATTACTTTCTATCCCTTTACTTTCAATCTGTGTAGGTCTTTGCTCTGAAGTGGGTCTCTTGTAGGCAGCATATGTGTGGGTCATGTTTTCTTATCCATCCAGCTACCCTGTGTCTTTTGATTGGGGCATTTAGTCCATTCACATTGAGAGATATTACTGATAGAAACTTACTCATCTTTTCTCTTTGTACTTGTGTTCCTCTCTGTCTCATTCTTTTCCTTCATCTGCTTAAACCAGTCCCTTTAGCATATCTTGGAGTGCTGGTTTCGTAGAGAAGTATTCTTTTAGCCTTCTTTTGTCTGTGAAACTCCGTATTTCCCCTTGTATTTTAATGGAGAGCCTCCCTGGGTAGAGCAGCCTTGGCTGTAGGCCCTTGCTTTTCATGGCTTGGAATATTTGTTGCCATTCCCTTCTGGCTTGGAGTGTTTCTGTTGAGAAGTCAGCTCCTAGGCGTATCGGGACCCCCTTGCATGTTACTTTCTCCTTCTCCCTTGCTGCCTTGAGGATTCTCTCTTTGTCTTTGACATTTGCCATTTTAATGATGATGTGTCTTGGAGTGGACCTCCTTGGGTCCCTCTTGAGTGGGGTCCTCTGTGCCTCCTGGACCCATGAGAGCATTTCTCTCCTCAAATTAGGGAAATTTTCCATCATTACTTTTTTGAGGAGGTTCTCTATTCCTTGCTCCTCTTCTCCTTCTGGTATCCCTATTATACGGATATTATTGCGTTTCAGGTTGTCCTGCATTTCCCTAAATGCCTCTTCATTCTTTTTGAGCTGTTTTTCCATTTCTTGTTCTTTCTGGGAACTTTTTTCTACCTTGTCCTCCATCTCACTGATTCGATCCTCAGCTTCATCCAGCCTGCTTTGGATTCCTTCTCCTGTGTTCTTCAATTCAGAAATGGTATTCTTCATATCCTCTTGTGTCTTCTTGATAGTTTCTATGTCCTCTTCCAGGCTGATATAGTTTTCTGTAAGATCCTGATAGTTTCTCTGCAGTTTCTCATAGTTATCTTTGAGTTGGCTGAGCTCATTGAGCCTCCTTAGAACCATTGTTTTGAATTCCATATCTGATAGTTCCCTTGCCTCTATTTCATTTAGCTCTCTCTGTGGGGAGTCCCCTTTTCCACTCATTTGAGGGGAACTTCTTTTTCTTCCCATTTTTGTGAGAGTCTGTTAAGTATTTTTGTCCTTTACTTTTCTTTCTGGGCTTGCCTCTGATGATGTCAGTTGTTGACCCTATAGGGCCTTGGGTTGTTTGTTTTAGCCTTTCAGGAGTCTAATGCCTGTGTCTGACTCCTGCTTGGAGCAGCTCTATGACCCCTTCGGTCAGGGCTGGGCTATTTTTTTGGATCTCTCTGCACTCTCATGCGGGCTCCTTGAGCGCGTTCCCAGCGTGGCAGGGTCCCCCACCTGCCTGGGCTCGCATGTGCTTGCCCCAGACCAGGGGGCTTGTTCGCGACCTCGCATACTCATCTGGCCCCCCTGGCATGCGAGCTTGGCGGCACTGGTCAGTTTAGGGTCTTCTATTGTGTATTTTCCCAGCTTTTGGCTCTTTGGGTGCATTGCTTCCCCTCGCCAAATGGGGACTACGGAAATGGGAGGAAATCAGCTCTCGGACTCTGGTTAATCCTGTTTCTGGTCTCTCCTCCAGGGACTCTGGGCGGCTCTACTTATTTTGTGGGCCTCTCTGCAATCACGGCGGGCAGGTCAATTTATGCCTGCCCTTGCCCCTCTGTGCACTCCCTCGCAGGCCGTATGGGTGCCAGTCTGTGGGAGGCCTTGCCGGCAGGTGCAAGCATTCGCCAGCCCGCGTGGGTCACACACACGCTCGCCAACCCTCGCCGGTCACTCGGCGCAAGTGTGCGCGCCTGCTCTGGGTGTTTTGGGGGTGTCTATGTTTGCTTTTCAGCTTTTGGCTCTTTGGGGGTGTGTCCTCTTCCTGCGCAATGAAGACTATGGCAAGGAGAAGGAGTCGGGACTCCCCGGTTCCTCCTCCCATTCTTTCCCCAATGCCTCCGTTTCTAGTCTCCCCTCAGGGGCCTCTGGGCAGTTCTGTGACCCCTTCAGCCAAGGATCCAACCCCTGTGCGGACTGCGTTTCAATCGCAGGCAGAGTGGTTCATGCGGGCCCCGCTTCTGCCTCTATGGGGTCGCGCCTTTCCAGCCCACAATGGAGAATACCCAACGGGGAGGGAGTCGGGACTCCCCGGTTCCTCCTCCCGTTCTTTCCCCAATGCCTCCATCTCCAGTCTCTCCTGAAAGCTCTCCCAGCCAGTCTGCACTCAGCCCCGCAGCTCACACGCGCACAAGCTGTGTGCTGAGCGCACAAAAGGCAGGTTAATTGATTCCCTTATGCCTGAGCGAGATGGTAGCTGCAGAGTGGGAAGTGCGTTATCACCTGGGCTCCACCGCCAGCCGTGTCAGTTCTCTTCACAAAGTTTTCCTCACCAGTCTTTTCCCAGGCACCAGCCCACCCTGCTGCCGCCTCTACCCAGGGATCAAGGAGGGTGGCTGCTGCTGCAACTTTTGCGTTTGTCCTTTAAATGTCTTTTTGCATCCCCAGCCACCTGTCTCTGGCAAAGAGCACCCCTAAGCTTTTTGGGGTTGCGTTTTGTCTGTATTTTCTCGGCTTTAGCTGCTGTAGTTTAGGGGTTCCTGTTTATGATTCAGACCCCGTTCTTCTCGGGGGACGCTAACTGGCCGTTTCAATGTCCCTCTGGTGCCAGTGCCCGTGGGCACCCAGCCCACCCTCTCGAGCCTCCACCGCACTTCTCACCCGTTGGGATGTGTGAGAGTAGAATCCACTGTCCGCGGCACCAAGGCTCCTCTCCCACTATTGCTCCACTGCTTTCCAGGTGATTACTCCATTATTTAGTTGCAATTCCAGTTTGGTTTTGGGAGGAGGTCAGTGTGACTCCCATTCACTCCTCCGCCATCTTTTTCTATATTATGTTCTAATGACACTTGGGGCAGCCCGGATTTCATTATATCTCTTCTACTCATATATAATACTTTCCTTCCTGCTCTTTTCCCACCACGATGCCCCAACCTGACCCCTCCTTCACCACCACACAGACCTGGTCTGTTAAGAAAAAGAGATATCCCATTGCTCACCCTGCTCAAGAATGAGGTCTTCCCTCCATTCTTTCCCTTCCACCAGCTTTCTCAAGCTCTGGCTGTATGTGGGAGATGCGCAGAAGGATGTGATCATGGCCCCTTACTTAACAGCTTCATGGTTGGATGAAGAGAAAGCCACCTTTCTCACCACCTGTAATACAGCTCAAAAACACCTGTAAGCACAATATGGAACAAATTCATTCACAGTGCCCAGAGAGGTTGTGGGAGCCAGGAGACTTTGGGAGGTGGGCAGTGAGCTGCATTTTTTACAGTGAGTAATATTTCACCAGGTAAGAAAAAGGAAGAAGTCATTAAAGACCCCGTGGGAGAGGGAGTGATATGGGCAAAGCTCAGGGAATGTCTATGTTTAGGAAGCAGAAGCAAGTATCATCTCCATAAGTCTGATGGAGATGATATCCACACAGGCTGAGGAACAGCAGATGACAAGAATGAGAAAGCTCTGTTGAGCCTGGGTCCTACCATGTTAAGGTGTTCGATCTTTTATCTGTGGGCAACAGGAGTTACAGAAGGCTTTTAAAAGAGGAAGATGATAAACACTTCTAGTGACTGTGTAGAGCATGGACTAGAGAGAAGAGGGATTAGGAGGAAAGAGAGGAGCCCAGGATTTCCCCTCTCCTCCTTCCCCATGTCTAATCTGCATTCAAACAAACAGCTCTCTCCAGTCTAGCATTTTCTCTCTGTGTCTGAAGGAGACTTCTCTACCCTTCTTTTCTATGCTTCTGCATCAGCCTCCTCAAAGGTTCCATCACCCCAATCTTAATAAACTCCTTAAAGCACAAATACCATAACATCTCTCCCCCTTCTGAGGAACCTAAATCAATATCACCATTTTCTGTATCTATATAACCAAATGGTAACCTGGCATGGCCGTCTTAACACAGAGGATGGAGGCCTATGGCACATCCAGAAAACAGAGATGAATAGACAGGGGACCTGAAACCAGGAAGCCCAGGTCAGACAAATTAGCCTGCATGGCAAAGCTGAGAGGCTCATTTGAATTCAGAAATTGATACAGGTTCTCCCTAAGATGTGTTATTCAATCATCATACCTGAAGGTTATAACACGATTGTGCCCAAGTTATAGACCACGTCGTTGATATGCAGAGACTACAGAACTGCTTTCAGGTCACATCCCTGTAGGTGAAGGGATCAGTACTCAGCTATTCCAAAGCCTGACAAGTATTAACTTCTCCAGCATCACACAAGCACTGATCTAGTCTTCTTTACAGGGTCATATCAACCAGGAGCAAGTCCGGTATATTGAATTGCATAGCCTCACTCTCTGGTATAGATTCACCTGCAGAATCATGAGATAATAGAATTTTGCAGTAACAAATCTAGCTCTCATTTACAGGAAGGTTAAATGACTTATCAGAGTCACATGCTAGTAAGAGTCAGAAGTGACAATGAAATTGAAGGATCCCATTTCATTCCTAACTTAGAACTTTCTAAGGGTCATCTCCCCTAGGCTGTGACATTGTGTTTCTTTTTCTTTCTTTTCTAAAGTGACCTCATTTCTGGGTTTCTTCTAGTGTTTTGAAAATAAACTTTAAAAGTCAACACAACCTCAATCTCTGTTCTTAAAAAAAAATTTTGCTGGCCTATTTCTGAGACATCACATGATTTCAATTGACTATCTTCTGATTATCTAATTTACACATTAAACTTTGAATAGTCCCAAAACTTCTCATGAAAGCTTATAATATATCTTCTACATGTGTATTTTTCATTGATGTAGAATTTCACTGGAACATTTGTCTGATAGCAATGATTTGAAAGGCATTCTATATCAAAAAATGAAATCTCTCAGCTATTATGAATCCAAAATTATAGGAAAATATTTTAGAGTTTTAATAATAATGCCTAATGGTATTTACACAGGAAAATCATAAAGTAGAACTACACTAAATTAATAAAAACTATTTAGATATTTATCTAGAGCCATTACAATTGTTTTATTGTATCTCAGACCTTGAAAAATTCTGTGTAAGTGGAAGACAATTTATTCTATTGAATATATAACTCCTAATTTAATTAATGAGTGCTGATAATGACTGATCTATTTATTTATCCTGGAAAGCTGATAAGAAGGATGTCTATAGGCTCTGTGTGTATGTAAAAGAATACATAAATTTCTAGATTCAACCTTAGCTCACAGTTTCTGCAATTGTTTTAATTATTATTTCAAGATTCTACGGCTACTTCTTTTGAGAAGAAGAGACGACATTTTGTGGGATAGTTTTTATCTTCATGCCTGAGACCTTGACACTTTCCTGAGGTTTTCCATGTGCTGAAGGCAAACTCCAGTTGAATGAACTCACATGATAACACACACTGTTTGGTTTTTCTCCAAGGTTCTTGCAGAGTTTATGATTCCCATGTGTTATAATGATTACTCTGCTAGAGATCACCTGTAACATACTCAAATAGAAAGCAAAATAAGATATAAAACCCTCAAGTAGAAAGGTGGAGGAACCAAATAGATTCACTTCTCTAAACATCAGGATTATTTCATGTTTGTTTTGTATTTTGTATATGGATTTGGAGTTCTCATGTGTTTTCTCACGGGTGATATGTGGTTGACTGATTTATTTGAGAATTTGTAGTTTTACTTTAGAGCAAATATGTACACACAAAATCAACTCACTCAGTTCAGTACCTTTCTCGGTTTTACCAGTAATCCTTTGATAAATGCCACATAAACTTAAATTATTTCAGAATGACTATTGAACATAGAAAAACTGAGAAAATTGAATTATTCATTGTAAAAAACAAAAAAATTCCTTATTGTAGAAGGCCTGGGGGAGGGGGATACATGAATATAATCGAGAGACTTCCAGTCAAGATGGAGGCATAGGAGGAACTGACGTGCACAACTATATCAAAAAATACAACTAGACTATAAAACAAATATCACCCACAATTGTCAGAAACACAAATCAAGCTGTGTGGAAATTCGACAACCAAGGATTTAAAGAAGCCTCCTACCTATCCAGATGGGTAGGAGAGACAGAGACACAGAGAGGTATGAAGAGGCATGGAGACATGGAGGGGTGCAGAGAGTTACAGAGATGAGAATGAGAATGGGTGGTCCCACATCTATGTGTGGTGCATAAAAAATGGGAGGGATAACTCAGGAGCAAAAGATCCCAGCCCCAGTCCAGAGCATCCAGCCCAGGTTTCTAGCACCAGCAGGATAAGTCCCCATAACTTCTGGCCATAAAAATAAGTAGGCATTGGGGTGGCAGAAGAAACTGCAGTATTCTCAAGAGACTCCCGTAAAGGGCCTGCAATGGACTTAGGATTCACACAGACCCCCATCTCTGGGATTCTCACCAAACCAACAGCTTGAAGGGCACCAGTGTCATATGGGAAGAAAGGAAAGTGTGAGTGTCAGGAGACAGCTTCCTCCCAGGCAAAACTCCAGAGGCCAGGCAGTGGCATCATCCCCTTTGTGAACCTTCCCGCACACAGAGCAACAGAGTAGAGACACGGGTTGTCCCGCTCTTGTGATTACCTCAGGCTCCACCCCATACAACTTAACATTTTCTACAATAGGCCTCATTAATAAGACGGGGATTCTAAGCTGCTTTACCTAATACACAGAAACAAATTCAGGGAGGTGGCCAAATTGGAGAGACAAAGGAATATGGCCCAAATGAAAGAACAGAACAAAACTCCAGAAAAGGAACTAAATGAAATGGAGATAAACAACCTATTAGATGCACAGTCCAAAACACTGGTTATCAGGATGCTTCAGGAACTGATTGGGTACTTTAGTGGCATAAAAAAGACCCAGGCAGAAATGAAGGTTGCATTAAGTGAAATGAAGAAAAACTATAGGAAACTAACAGTGGAGAAGATGAAGCCAAGAATCAAATCAACAATTTAGAACACAAAGAAGGAAAACATACTCAATCAGAACAGGAAAAAAATTTTAAAAAGGAACAAGGATAGGCTTAGGAACCTATGGGACATCTTTAAGCATACCAACATCTGAATCATAGGGATGCCAGAAGGAGGAGAAGAAGAGCAAAAAATTGAAAACTTATTTGAAAAAATAATGAAAGAGAATTTCCCTAATTTGGTGAAGGACATAGACATACAAGTCCAGGAAGCACAGAGAGTCCCAAACAAGATGGACCCAAACAGGATCACACCAAGATACATCATAATTAAAATGCGAAAGGATAAAGACAAAAAGAGAACTTTAAAAGAAGCAAGAAAAAAACAGAAGAGAGCTACCTTCAAAAGAGTTCCCATAAGATTGTCAGCTGATTTCTCCAAATAAAGTTTGCAGGCTAGAAGGGACTGGCAAGCAGTATTCAAAGTGATGAAAAGGACCTACAACCTAGATTGCCCTGTCCAGCAAAGCTATCATTTAGAATTGAAGGGCAGATAAAGTGCTTCCCAGACAAGATAAAACTAAAGAAGTTCATCATCACCAAGCCATTATATAAGAAAAAGAAGATCAAAATGATGAACATTAATATGGCAATAAATTCACAACTATCAATAATTGAATCCAAATAATGAACTAAGAAAACGACCAGAACAGGAACAGAATCATAGATATGGAGATCATCTGGAGTGATGGAGTTATCAGTTGGGAGGGGGGAAATGAGGGAAAAGGTGCAGGGATTGAGAAGCAGAAATTTGTAGGTACAAAATAGACAGGGGGATGTCAAGAACAGTAGAAGTGATAGAGTAGCCAAAGAACTTACATGCATGACCCTGAATATGAAGTAAGGCAGGGGGCAGGATTTCTGGAGGGAATGGGAGTACTGCATGGAGGAGGGTAAAGGGGAAAACTTGGGACAACTGTAGCATAATGAATAAAATATATTTTTAAAAATAGGCATTAAAACATTGGAATTTTATATTTATTGCAATAATATTTTACTGGTATTAATACTCTACAGTGTTCTAAAAACCATTGGCTAGTTTCTTCAAAAATCTTTGTTAAAAGATAAAAGTAGAAACCTTATTACTTTTCATTTATATTTATTTTATCCAATCATTTAGCTCCCCTATACCTTCTTCAACCTCTCTGACACCCGTACCAACTGTAATCACCACACCATTGTCCATGTCCAGTAGTTCTTTCCCTTTTTTTTTTCCTTTTTTGCTTGATCCCTCCACCTCAGCCTGTTCTCTATCTGAGTCTGCCTCTATTTTGCTTGTTAGTTCAGTTTGTTCATTAGATTCCACATATAAGTGAAATCATATGGTACTCCTCTTTCTCTATTTCACTTAGCAAAATACTGTCTTGGTCCATCCATGCTGTCTCAAAGGCTAAGATTTTCTTTTTTCTTATGGCCGAGTAGTATTCCATTGTACAAACGTACCATGGATTTTTGTCCACTCATCTACTGATGGACACTTGGGCTACTTCCAGATCTAGGCTATTGTAAATAACACTGCAATGGACATAGAGGTGCATATATTCTTTTGAATTAGTGTTTTGGGTTCCTTTGGATATATTCCCAGAGGTGGGAATGCTGGGTCAAAAAGCAGTTCCATTTTTAATTTTTTGAGGCATCTCCATTCTGCTTTCCACAGTGGTTGCACCAATCTGCATTCCCACTAACAGTGTGAAACAGTTCCCCTTTCTCAATGTTCTCGCCAACACATGTTGTTTATTGACTTGTTGATGATAGCCACTCTGACAGCTGTGAGGTGATAGCTCCTTGTGGTTTTAATTTACATTTCTCTGATGATTAGTGACATTGAGCATGTTTTCATGTCTATTTGCCATCTCTATGTCCTCTTTGGAAAAGTGTCTATTCAGGTCTATTGCCCCTTTTTTATTGGATTGTTTGTTTTTTTGTGTTGAGCTTTATAAGTTCTTTATAAATTTTGGATATTGACCCTTATCAGATGTATTGGCACATATGTTCTCCCATTCAGTGGGCTGTGTTTTCATTTTGTTGATGGTTTCATTTGCTGGGCAAAAACTTTTTAGTTTGATGTAATACCATTTTTTTTTTCTTTTCTTTCCCTTGCCTGAGGACATATATCAGGAAAAAAAATGTTGCTATGAGAAATATCCAAGATTTTACTGCCTTTGTATTCTTCAAGGATTTTTATGGTTTCAAGTGAAACATTTAAGTCTTTATTCCATGTTAAGTTTATTCTTGTGTGTAACATAAGAAAGTGGTTTAGTTTCATTTTTCTGCATGTGCTTGTCCAATTTTCCCAACATCATTTATTGAATAAACTATCTTTACCCCATTGTATTTTTTGCCTCCTTTGTCAAATATTAATTGACTATAAATATGGGGTTTTATTTCTGGGCTCTCTATTCTGTTCCATTAATCTATGCAACTGATTTTATGCCAGGATCATGCTGTTGGCTACTATGGCCTTGCAGTATAGTTTGATATTAGATAGTGTGATTCCTCCAACTTTTTTCTTTCTAAATCCTGCAGTTGCTATTCAGGGTCATTTATGGTTTCATTTAAATTTTTGGAATTTTTTTTTTTAGTTCTCTAATATGTGCCATTGGTATCTTGATAAGAATTTAACTAAATCTATAGATTGCTTCAGGTAGTATGGACATTTAATGATGTTAATTTTTCCTATCCATTAACACAGTATATTTTTCATTTATTTGTAGCTTCTTCAATTTCTTTCTTCAGTGTCTTATAATTTTCTGAGTACAGGTCTTTTACATTCTTGATTAAATTTATTCCTAGGTATTTTATTCTTTTTGAAGCAATTGTAATGGGGCTGTTTACTTCATTTCCCTTTTTGATAGTTTATTATTGACATATTAAAGTGAAATTCATTTCCAAATATTTATTTTGTATCCTGCCACTTAACTATATTCATTTACCAGTTCTAGTACTTTCTTGGTGGAATCTTTAGGACTCTTTTTATACAATATCATGTCATCTGCAAATAATGACAGATTTCCTTTCTTCTTTTCACTTTGGATGCCTTTTATTTCTTCTTCTTGTCTGATTGCTGTGGATGGGACTTCCAGTACTATGTTGAATAAGAGTGGTAAAGCAGACATCCCAGTCTTGTTACCAATCTGAAGGGTAATGCTTGTAGTTTTCCCCATTTCATCATAATGTTTGCTGTGGGTTTGTCATATATGACCTTTATTACATTGAAGTATATTCTCAATATTCCAACTTTGCTGAGAGTTTTATCATAAATGGGTGCTTGATTTTATAAAAAAACTTTTTCTGCATCTATTGATATGATCATGTGGTTTTTATCTTCATTTTGTTTATTTGTTGTATTACATGTATTGATTTGTGGCTATTGTACCAACCTTGCATCCCCAGAATAAATCCCACTTAATCATGGTGGGTGATCTTTTTAATGCATTGCTGGATCCAGTTTGCTAATGTTTTCTTGAGGATTTCAGCATCTAAATTCATGAGGGATGTTGTCAATTTCCTTTCTTTGAAGTGTTTTTTTAATCTGTCTTTGGAATTAGGATAATGTTGAAATTGTAAAATGAGCTTGGAGTCTTCCCTCCTCTAGAATTCTTCAAAATAGTTTGAGAAGAATAGGTGTTCATTTTTCTTGGAATGTTTGGTAAAATTCACCTGTGAAACCATCTGGTACAGGGCTTTTGTTTATTGAGAGTCTTTAGATCTCTGCTTCAGTTTCACTAGTTGTAATCTGTCTATTCAGATTCTCTCCTTATTCTGGATTAAGTTTTGAAGGATTGAATGTTTCTAAAAATGTATACATTTCACCCAGGTTGTCCAGTTTGTTGGCAAATAGTTGTTTGTAATATTTTCTTACAATCTTTTGTATTTCTGTGATGTCAGTTGTTACTTCCCCTCTTTCATTTCTAATGTTATGTATGTGTCCTTTCTCATTTTTTCCCAGTGAGTCTCCTTAAAAGTTTTGTCAATCTTGTTTATCTTTTTAAAGAACCAGATATTGGATTTATTATTCTTTTGTATTGTTTTCTTAGATTCTATTTCATTTATTTGTGCTCTGATCTTTTTTATTTCCTTCCTACTACTCACTGTGGGCTTTGTTTGTTGTTCTTTCCAAGTTCCTTTCAGTGTAAAGTTAGATTGTTTATTTGATTTTTTTCTTGTTTCTTAAGATAAGTCCGTAATGCTATGAATTCCTTCTTATGACTGCTTTCCCGAGGTTGTTGTAGTCTTATTTTGTTTGTTTCAAGGTATTTTTTTATTTCTTCCTTGATCTCCTTTTTAACCCATTCGTTGTTGAGTAATATGATACTTAGTCTTCTGTCTTCATGTGTTTTTCAATTTTGTTCTTGTGATTGATTTATAGTTTCATAGCTTTATGGTCAGAGCAGATGCTTGATATGATTTCAATCTGCTTAAATTTATTGAGACTTGTTTTGTGTCCTAACATTGGCCTGTCCTTGAAAACATTCCATGTGTACTTGAAAAGAATGTATTTTCTACTGCTTTGGGTTGAAATGCTCTAAAGATATTACTAAATCTATTTGATCTAGAGTATCATTTAAACCTACCATCTCCTTGCTGATTTTGTGTCTGGAAGATCTATCCATTGATGTCAATGGTGTGTTAAAAAATACCCTACAATGACTCTATTACTGTCAATCTCTTCCTTAATGTCCATCAAAATTTGCTTAGCATATTTAGGTGCCCTTATGTTTTGTGCATAAATGTTTACTCGGGTTATATTCTCTTGTTGGAGTGTTCCCTTTATCATTATGTACTATCCTTATTTATTTCTTGTTATGTCCTTTGTGTTAAAGTCTACATTGTTAGATATAATTATTGCTACCCCAGCTTTTTTCTATTTCCATTTGCATGAAATATCTCTTTCCATCCCTTTACATTTAGTCTGTGTGTATCTCTCATTCTGAGGTGGGTTTCTTGAAGACATTATATATATGGGCTTTGTATTCTTACCCATTATCTACCCTATGTCGTTTGATTGGGGCATTTGAGCCATTTACATTTAAAGTAATTATTGATAGATACGTGTTTATTGACATTTTATTTTTTAACTATGTACACTGTTATGTTTTTTCTTTTTTCCTCCTCATCCTCTTCTTGTTCTTTTTGTTCTTGTTCTTCTTCTTCTTCTCCTCTTCCTCCTTCTCCTCCTCCTTCTTCTCCTTCTTCTTCTCCTCCTTCCTGCTCCTCCTCCTCCAAGCCCTGTAACATTTGTTGCAATACTGGTTTAGTGATAACAAACACCTTTAGCTTTTTCTCATCTGCAAAGTTCTTTATTTCAACTTTAATGTTAAAAGATAACCTTGCTGGATAAAGTATCCTGGGTTGTAAGTCCTTGATGTTCATCATTTTGAATATTTCATGCCAAACCTTTCTGTCCTGAAATATTTCCGTTGAGAAATTAGCTGGCAGTCTTATGGGAGGTCCCTTGTAAGTAACTACCTGCTTTTCTCTTGTGGCTTTTGAGATTCTCTCCTTGGAGAGATACAAGATGAGGGTCCTCCAAGTAGAAACTACACTAACCTCCCAAAACCAATCAAGAATTACAACTAAATTGTAGAGAAATAATCCTTAATAACCAACGGAACACTAGGTGGAAGGGGAGCCTTATAACCAAGGATAAACAGAAGACACTTCACCACAATGTGACTTGTAGGGAGTACAGAGAAGGTGTGGGAAGGTTGGATGGGCTCCCACAGGAGGGAGCAGAAGTTCTGGAGGGATATTTCAGCATTTGGGGCATCCTCCTGAGAAGTGTGAGTCTAAACCCCAAGCTAAGCTCCCCAGCCTACAGTGCCAGAGCCGGGAAAGGAACCCAAGTAACATCCAGCTGTGAAAAGCATCCTGGTTTCTCTCTGCCAGGGAGAAACAACTTGGAGACTCAGAGAGCCTTATAAAGGGCCAATGCATAAAATTGCATTTGCAGCCACTTACCCTGGGCTTTGGCATATAGAGTGCAGAGTGGACTAGAGACACATGAGGAGAGTCTGGGGCTGGAGGTTCTGGGGAGAAAACTGAAAGAACACCTGCCAAGAACCTGTACTGAGTCATTCCCCATACTGCAGAGGCTATTTTTCTGAGGCAAAGCATTCTTCCCCAAGAGGCAACAGCCTGAGGGGAAGCAATAGTCTCACTCACAGGAATTGTTCTGCCCCAACTTATGGAAATAAGCCAGGCTGGTGAATACAACTTGAGGAGATATCACTAATTAAGTTTAAAAACTAAGGTGGATTTCTGGGAGCTCTGATACCTTAGCTGACACTCCCCTAGGCCAGGTGCTGCTAAAAGCCATCCTTGGTGTGAAACCTAGTTCTTTCTGCACACAAAAAGACCCAATAGAGAGAGTCACAAGCTGTGGATCATTGATACCTACAAACAGGTTCACCAGGGCCAGTCACCAGCAGTATCTGACAAAGGCCTATACCAGAGTCTTTGCAGATCTACCTAATACATAAAAACAAATACAAAGAAGCAGCCAAAATGGGAAAACAAAGAAACAGACCCTAAATGAAAGAACAAGAGAATACTCCAGAAGAGGAGCTACATGAAATGGAAGCAATTTATCAGATAGAGAGTTTAGAGTAATAATTTTAAGGATAATCAACAGCATGAGAAAAGACATAGAAGCAATAAAAAAGAGGGCCATTCAGAAATAAGGAATGCAATATCTGAAATAAATATTTCAGTGGCAGGAATAAACAGTAGGTTAGATGAAGCATAGTATCAAATTAGTAATTTGGAAGACAGGTAGAAAAAACACCAAAACAGAACAGCAAAAACAAAAAAAGAAATTTAAATGAGGAGAGTTTAAGATTTATTTTGTACAATGTGAGAGGTAACATCTGCATCATAAGAATACCAGAAGGAGAAGAGAGCGAGCAAGAGATTGAGAAATTATTTCAAGAAGTAACAACGGAAAACTTCTCTAATATAGTGAAGGAAAAAGATACAGATGCCCAGGGCACTCAATGAGTCCAAAAAAGAGTTGGATACAAAGAGGTCTACACCAAGATACATCATAATTAAAAAGGCAAGGCTTAAAGACAAGGAGAGAAACTTAAAAGCCACAAGTAAAAAGCAAGAAATTTTATAAAAGGGAGCATGAATTAAACTATCATCTGATTTCTCAACAGAAACATTTCTGGCCAGAATAGAGTGCCAAGAAATATTAAAGATGATGAAAAGCAAGGACCTATGACCAATCTTACTTTACTCACCAAGGCTATCATTTAAAATCAAAGGCGAGCTTCCCAGACAAGAAAAAGCTAAAGAAGTTTGTTATCACCAAATCAGTATTGTAACAAATGTTAAAGGACTTGCTTTAAGAAGAAGAAAAAGAGAAGGAAAAAAAATAGGAAACCAGTCTAACAATAAAATGGCACTCAATGTGTATCTATTAATATTTGCCTTAAATGTAAATGGCTTAAATGCTCCAGCCAAAAAACAGAGGATAGCTGATTGGATAACAAAACAAGACCCACATATATGCTGCCTACAAGAGGCCTACCTCAGTTCAAAAATACACTCAGACTAAAAGTAAAAAGATAGAAAAAGATATTTCATGCACATTGATAGGAAAAAAGTCTTGTATGGCAATACTTATATCAAACAAATTAGACTTTAAAACCAAGGCTATATTAAGAGACAAGAAAATGACACTACATAATGATAAAAAAGAACAATTCAACAAGAGGATATAACCCCAACACCCAACATAGGAGCACCTAAGTATGTAAAGTAAATCTTACTGGATGTAAAGGAAGACATTGACAGAAATACAGTCATACTCAGGGATCTTAACACCCCATTGACTTCAATGGATATATCTTCCAGGCAGAAAATCAACACAAAGAGAGCATCCTTAAATGACACACTGGATCAAATAGTCTTAATTGATATCTTCAGAGAATTTCACCCCACAGCAGCAGAATAGAGATACTTTTCAAGTGCAAATGGAATGTTTTCTAGGATAGACCACATGTTAGGATGCAAAACAAGTTTCAATTAGTTTAAGAAGACTGAAATCATATCAAGCATCTTCTCTGACCACAATGCTATGAAACTAGAAATCAATCACAAGAAGAACACTGAAAAACATGCAAAGATATGGAAGCTAAATAACATGTTATTAAACAATGTATGGGTCAACAACAAGATCAAAGAAGAAATCAAAAGATACATTGAAAGAAATGAAAATGAGGACACAACTATTCAAACTCTGTGAAATACAAGGAAAACAATCCTAAGAGAGAAAATTATAACATTACAGGCCTATCTCAAAAAACAAGAAAAAGTTCAAACAAACAATCTAACTTTACACTTGAACTTGAAAAAGAACAACAAACAGAGTCCAGGTGAAGAGAAGGAAGAAAATAGTCAAGATCAAAGCAAAATAAACAAAATAGAGTCCAAAAAAAGATACAAAAGATCAATGAATCCAAGAGCTCTTTCTTTGAAAAGATAAACAAAATCAATGAACTTTCAGTAAGACTCATAAAAAAAGACAGATGACTGAAATATATAAAATTAGAAAAGAAAAAGGAGAAATGACAACTGCCATTAAACAAATACAAAGGATGGTAAGAAAATATTATGAAAAGCAGCAAAGAAACTGGACAACCTGGATGAAATGAATAAATTTCTAGAAATATACAATCCTCCAAAACTAAATCAGGAAGAATCAGAGAATCTGAATAGGCAAATTATACCTACTGAAATTGAATAGTAACAATAAATAAACACTCCCAAAAAACAAAAGCTTGAGACTGGATGGCTTCACAGGGGAATTTTACCAAATATTCAGGAAAGAACTAACACCTCTCCTTATCAAACTGTTTCATAAAATTCAAGAGAAGGGAAGACTCCCAACCTCATTTTACAATTTCAACATTATACTAATTCCAAAACCAGATAAAGAACTAGAAAAAGAGAAAATTATAGGCTAATATCCCTGATAAATATAGACATTAAAATCCTCAACAAAATATTAGCAAACCAAGTACAGCAAATCATCAAGAAAATCATACACCATGATCAAGTGGAATTTATTCTGGGAACACAAGGCTGGTAAAGCATTTGCAAATCAATCAATGTGATTCACCCATTAAAAAAAAAAATGAAGAATAAAAACCACATGATCATATCAACAGATGCAGAAAAATAATCTTATAAATCTAGCACCTATTTAAAATAAAAACTCTCAGCAAAGTGAGAATAGAGGGAACATACCTAAACATATTAAAGGTCATCTATGACAAACCCACTGCCAGCCTCATACTCAATGGACAAAATCTACAAACATTCCCCCTAAAATCAGTAACAAGACAAGTATGTCTGCTTTCACTGCTCTTATTCAACATGGTACTGGAAGTCTTAGCCACAGTGATAAGACAAGAAGAAGAAATAAAAGGCATCCAAGTGGAAAGGAAGAAGTAAAACAGTCCTTCTTTGCAGACAACATGACACTGTACATAGAAAATCTTAAAGATTCCTCCAAGAAGCTATTATAACTGATAAATGAATTCTGCAGCATAGCAGGGTACAAAATAACTATCCAGTAATTATTTGCATTTTTATATGCCAGTAACAAACTATCAGAAAAGGAAATTAAGAAAATAATCCCAGTCACAATTGCTTCAAAATCATAAAATAACTAGGAATACACCTAACTAAGAATGTAAAAAATTTGTACTTGGAAAATTGTAAGACACCAAAGAAAGAAATTTAAAAAGATATAAATAAGTGAATGAATATGCCATGTTAATGGATAGGAAGAATTAACATCATTAAAATGTCCATAACACACAAAACAATCAACAGATTTAAGGCAATTCTTATCAAGACCAATGACATATTTCACAGAACTGGAAGAAATATTCCAAAATTTCATATGGAACCACAAAAGGTCCCACATAGAAACAGTGATCCTGAGGAAAAAAGAACAAAGTTGGAGGAATCATGCTACCTAATATCAAACTATATTATAGGGCAATAGTAATCAAACAGCATGGTACTGGCATAAAAACAGACAGATACATCAATGAAATGGAACAGAGATCCCAGAAATAAACCCTCACCCCTATGGTAAATTAATATTTGACAGAGGAAGCAAGCAAGTACAATGGGCTAAAGATAGTTTGGATATTGGGAAAATTGTACAGACACGTGTGAAAAATGTAACTAGACCACCTTCTTACATCATACACAGGAGTAAATTCAAAATGGATTAAAAACCTAAATGTTAGACCTGAAACTATAAAAAATAGAAATACGTAGGATACATAGGCAGAAAAATCTTGGACATTGTTTGTAGCAATATATTATAGGATATTATCTTCCCAAGCAAGGGAAACAAGAGAAAAAACACACAAATGGGGGACTACATCAAACTAAAAATATTTTACACAGCAAAGGAAAACATCAACAAAATAAAAAGAGAACTCACAGAATGGGAGAATATATTTGCCAATATGTTTTATAAGGGGTTAATATCCAAAATTTATAAAGAACTTACAAAACTCAACACCAAAAAAATAACAAATAAAAAATAGTCCAATAAAAAATGGGCAATGGACCTGAATAGACACTTCTCTCAAGAGGACATACACATGGCCAATAGACATATGAATAAGTGATCAATATCACTAATTATCAGAGAAATGCAAATTTAAACCACAATGAGATATCATCTCACATCTGTCACAATGGCTATCGTCAATAAATCAACAAACAAGACGTGTTGGTGAAGATGTGAAGAAAGGAGCCTTTTGCGCTGTTGGTAGGGATGCAGATTGGAACAGCCACTGTGGAAAGCAGTATGGAGATACCTAAAAAAATTAAAAATTGGTCTACTTTTGACTCAGCAATCCCACTTCTGGAAATATATCCAAAGGAACCCAAAACATTAATTCAAAAGAACATAAGCACTCCTATATTATCATTACAGTATTATTTACAACTACCAAGTTATGGAAGCAGCCCGAGTGTCCATTAGCAGATTAATGAATAAAACAACTATAATATATTTACACAATGGAATACTACTTGGTTGTAAAAAAGATTAAAGTGTTACTCTTTGCAACAGTCTGGATGGACCTGGAGAACATTATGCTAAGTGAAATATGCCAATCAGAGAAAAACAAATACTATATGATGTCACTCATATGTAGAATCTAATGAATAAACTGAACTAACAAGCAAAATAGAGACAGACTCATAGTCATAGCTGTCATAGCTGTCATAGTAGGATGACAGCTAAGGGGTTGGGAGTTTAGGGGATGGAGGGATTGAGCAAAAAAGAAAAAGGACTCATGGACATGTACTACAGTGGGTTGATTGCAGGGGCAGTGTGTAAGGAGACTTAATGGATTCCTTGTTCTTAACCTTCATCACTTTAATTATGATGTGTCGTCGTGTAGGCTCCTTTGGATCCATCTTGTTTCAGACTCTCTGCACTTCCTGGATTTGTATGTCCTTTTCTCTCACCAGGTTTGAGAAGTTTTTGGTAATTTGTTCTTCAAATAGGCTCTCAACCCCTTGCTCTTTCTCTTCTCTGTCTGGTACCCCTATAATGCAGATATTGTTTTTCTTAATGTTGTCCCAAAGGTCTCTTAAACTATTCTCACTTTTTAAAAATCTTTTTTCTTTCTGCCGCTCTTATTAGGTGTTTTTTTTTTCTACTCTGTCTTCCAAGTAGCTGATTTGATCCTCTACTTCATCTAGCCTACTGTTAATCTTTCCAGTGTATTCTTTATTTCAGATATTGCATTCTTCTTTTCTGATTGGCCCTTTTTTTATGGGTCCTATGTATTTTTATACTGTTCAGCATCCTTATAATCATGAATTTGAATGCTCTATCTGATAAATTGCTTGCCTCCATTTCATTTCACTCTTTTTCTGGAAGATTCTCTCACTGCTTCATTTGGGGTCTGTTTCTTTGTCTCCCCATTTTGGCTGCCTCTTTATATTTGTTTCTATGTATTAGGTAGATCGGCAAGTATGCTAATGCTGCCCTATGTCAGATATTGCCTGTGACCGGCCCTGGCCAACCAGTTTGGAGTTATCAGTGATCCATAGCTTGGCGCTCCCTATTCTGGGCCTGTTGGTGTGCAAACTGAGGCCAGATTTTACTCACACTGGTCCTTGGGAAAGGTCAGCTAAAGTCTCAAAGCACCCAGCACCCAAAAATCTGCCTCTGCCCACAAGCTGTCTCTTTAACTTTAGTGATACTCCTAAGCAGGGCTTAAGCTCTACCGGTTGTGGCATGATGGATCTTTGGGGGCTATTGCTTTGCCTCACGTGGATGCTGCATGGAGAGGAGTGCTCTACTCAACAAAGATGGCTTCTGCAGTAGGGGGAATGTCCCAGTACAGGGATCTTGGCAGCCAACTCTTTTGCTCTCTCTTCAGAACCACCAGCCCCAGACTCTCCTCATGCAGCTCCAGTACACCCTGCTCTCCCTCTGCCAGAGTCCATGGTAAGTGACTGCAAACAAAATTTTGTGTATTGACCCTTTAAAAGGGTGTCTGCATCTCTAGCCCTCTCTCCCTAGCAGGCAGAAACCCTGCTGCTTTTCACAGCCAGAAGTTACGTGGATGCGTTTGCTGGTTCTGGTGCTCTAAGCTGGGGAGCCTGGCTAGGGGTGTTGATCCCACATTTCTCAAGGGGAACCCCCTTGCAGCTAAGATATCCCTCCAGAACTTCAGCTGCCACCCTTCTGCCCAGCCAGCCCTCTCATGCTTCCACATTTCCTACCAGTCTTGATGTGGCTTCTTCCATAAGTCATTGGTTATAAGGCTTCTCTCCAGCTATTCTTCAGTTGGGTATTCAGGATGGTTTTTCCATAATTTAGTTGTAATTACAGTTTGGTCCTGGGAGGAGGTTAGTTTAGCTTCCACCTAATCTGCTGCTATCTTGGATCTCTCAAAACATGATTCTTAAAGTTTAATTCTGAAGGGTTGCATCTAAGAAAATTACTGTAATTGAATTGTATTTTGCCTCTATAAGAATAAACAGTGGTCACCAGTCTAGTAAGTTTTGCTTAATCAAGATTTTCATAAATGTTTTAATATACCTGTAGGCTACCAGTCTTTAATTTGGAGGTGATATTTTTAAAAATACATCAAATGGTAATCTGAAAATAATGATTTTTTTATTTTCCAAAAGAAAATATACAGAGGTATTTATAATATATGTACTATATATGCACACATATATGTACATGTATATTATATATGTGTATAACATGTATAAAATATATAAATTAATATTTCTTCTGTTAATTAGGAAATGGTCTTATTAGTGATTGCAAAAGGTATTTTCAATTCTGAATTAAATGTGTATACTTCTTAGAAAATTTTAGAGGACAACATGAATATGCTGCTGGTAATGTATTTTGTTCTTGGTTAACTTTAATTATTAATTAATTAATTTCATCTATTCATGAATAACAAATGTCTAGGTTTTCTTAATTAAGTCTTAGTTTAACAAAGCCCTTCTAGGTGTATTGACACAGACACCTGGATATAGAAGACCTATCTGACCTTGAAAACTGACATCTTGGAATTCTGAGTATGCACATCCTCACTTTACCTGAAGATGGTTGTTATGGTCTCTGGGCTGCTACATGTTAGGAACAGAGGTGAAAGGAAAGATTTCAAGAAACCTTGAAATAGCATCTGGAAAAAATTATCCCAAGAGAAGAGTAAAGAGAAACCATTCCAACATAACAGAACAAGATGCGCAAAGGGATTCAGTATGAGAGAATGACACTTTGGGTAAATTTCAGCATTTACAGGGGCTTGGATGCCATTTGCTGGAGTGAGGTCTCCTGAAGTAGGAGGCTGTGTTGTCATGACTAAGAAAGCACATGTTCCTGTGCTGGCAGCAATTTGTGGAGGCCAAAGGGAAGGAGGATGAGACTCTAAACAGGAACTCCATTACAAGCAGGACAGTAAATAAAACAGAGTAGGAAAAGCCCTCTGGATGCTGCCTCTTCCCCAGTTGTTGAGTTCAGTGTTTTAGGATTTCTCTCTTTTATATTCTCTCTCTCTCTCTCTTTCTCTCTCTCTCTCTCTCTCTCTCTCTCTCTCCCCCTCTCTCTCTCTCTCTCTCTCAAAAGAGGTTGAATTGGAGGTCCTGGCCCAAGATGGAAATTATGTATTAACCTGTGAGTCTGGGAAAATTCTAACTCCTTCCTCTCTTCACATTCATTATTTAATTGTGTTTTAAAGTCTGGAAAGTGCCATACTCCAGTTTAACTATATTAAGAAAAAAACACAGAGCATATACAGTGATGATATCTGGACTTCAGAATAATCTGTGGGTCTGAGGATATTTGGAAACTTTTTATTGGTTCCATACACAGAGTTTTTATGGCTACATCAGATGAATAATTTGAGAAAACACACACAGTATGCAGACAGAACTGAAGTGCTATGTGCTCAGAATCTCTACCATTACCTTTCTCCCTCTGCAGTGTCTTCTTCCATCTGGCTTAATTAATCAGAGTAAAAGACTATGTGATTTGCTTCCCCCACTGAACCAAGTGAAATGATTGCTGACATGATTATAATTCCCAAAGGATTTCTCAGATTGGGTCTTTCTAAACCAATATGTATGAAGGAAAAACTGGTTTGTTTGCTTGTTCTTTTTTAATTTTATGTGCCTTTGCTCAATGCTGCTTACTTTATTATAGTTATTTTGTGTTTGTTTCCAAAGAACACTTGGAGCCCTGGGTAGGAAGAAACAAAAGAATAAGAACAGGGAAGTGACAGCATGGCCTCTTGGGCTCACAGCATGGTGATTATTGCTATTTTATAGTATAGCAGTAATTTAGTAATTTATTAAATTATAGTTGACATATATTATATTAATTTCAGGTGTACAGCATAGTGATTCAACATTTCTACACCTTTTGATGTGATCATGACAAGTCTAGTAATCTTCCATAACCTTACAAAGTTATTACAATATTTCTAACTATATTTCCTGTGCTATACATAACATCCCAGTGACTTCTTTATTTTTATAATTGGAAGTTAGTACCTCTTATTCTCCTTCACCTTTTTAACCCATCCCCTTTCCCTCTCGCAACCATCATTTTGTTCTCTGTATCTAAGTGTCTGTTTCTGTCTTGTTTTTTTGTTTGTTTGTTTGTTTGTTTGTTCTATTTTTTGTTTATTTAGTTTCCACATATAAGTGAGCCATACAGTACCTGTCTTTCTCTGCCTGGGTTATTTCACTTAACACAATGTAACATGGCAATTATGTCTTAATGAAGCATGCTCATGGGCTGAGAAGTGGTCACTTGGGTTGAAATCTTCTTAATAGGCTATGAATGGTTTACAACAGTTTGGAATAATAGGAATGTCCCTTGCAATTCTAATGCACTTGAGCCAATTAGTACCTACTGTTTCAATTGCCACTGTTGGAATCCATCACATTCCCCCCGCCCCCACCATATCTCCACAGCAAAGACACAAAACTGACAACTAATATCATCAAATATTCTGACCACTGAAACTTCTAGATATCTTCATTGCCCTCAGTAAGCAAAAAGAAAATATAGCTTGAGGAAACAGGTGAAAGTTGTCTACAGTTACTCCACACTGTCATTCATGCATTCTTATAAACAACAAACATGTAAGAAATACATACAGTGTGCCTTGTATCGAGGTGCTAAGAGGCAAAGGTGAATGAAGCATATGCCTGTGCTTTTAGTAGTAGCTGTGTAGAAGACACAAAGGAATCCAGCCATCAAGGAGGTGGGAAATAAATGTGGAGGTTGCCTGGGGAGGCACAGGCTAACTCTGCCAGAAGAGTATTGAACCATAACAAATAAGGCAATGTTTTTTTTTTAATCCTCTAAATTCAAGACTGTATGAGCAACCAACTGGAAAACTCAAGATAAGCCTTCTGGTACCCACCCAGGCAGAATTAATCCAAGGGTCTTCTCTCAGCACTTTGTTCTTTTCATTAAGTAGAGCCCTATCACATTGTAGAATAGGAAGCTAGTTATCTGCCTGTCTACCCCAATTCCCACCTAACAAAACCAAACTTCTGGTTTGTCTTTAATGTCTATAGGTATAAAATGAATGAGCAAATGAATGACACTGCTGGTACCTGTTTTCTCTTTGTTTCTTTCCATCCATTAGTGTGGAAGGAACTTGAAACTGTTTTAATACATTTAAGTCTGTTTCTTTCCTCTATCTCCATCCTCACTCCCAACCTTGAAGCTCAGAGAGTAGGTCTGAGTCTTGTGTTTCTTAATTCTCTAATTGCAATTTATTACAATAAAGCAAGGCACTATAAGGTTATTTAATAAACTTTGGCAATTTGATTGACAGATGGAATGGGTAAAAACCCTTCTCTGTTACCCACTGGACTACAAACACAAAATGTATATCAAATAGAAGCTTAAAATAGTGTTTGAGATATACGAATATAGATTTCTCTAAACCTGTTTACAGTATGCAAGATGAGCTGAATGGAATCCTTTGAGGAATTAGTTTTTTGAGTTTTTTTCCAAACATATTTATGTTCCCTTTCCTTTTCATTGAGGCTTTAGTTTCCCACCTTTGGTAAAAGATTAAAAAGCCCTGGTGGTCCTTCTTCCTTCTGTATGTACAGAACAAACAGTGACTCATTGTGTGGCTAACGTGTCCAGACAAAATATAAAGAGAGATCAAGTGTGTGTGCGCGCGCGCATGCGCGTGTGTGTATGTGCACGTGCACACGACCTGTATATAGTTGTGAGCCAATTCAGACAGTTTTTCTTTCTCCTGCTATAGAAAATGCATAATACTTATGCCCTCAAATCTTTGCTTCTCATAAAACCTAAAGAAAAAGAAAATAAACTTTTGCTAAAGACACTGTTTGTGGGGTGGCACTGGAGGATGCAAATTACCTTCCTTCACTTCATCCTTTGGGGAACATAATTGATAAAAATTGAGATTATTGAAACAAAGAATTTATCCTTATTATTTCTCTTAATATTTGAACTATATAAAATAACTCACAGTTTATGATTTTGTTGTTATTTTTACCGTATTTTTGTTTCTTAATGAAAATATTATTTTGGTAATGTTTTGACGTTTGTCTTTGTAGGTACTGGTTTGCATAATCTATTTCAAGGATATTGATGATGACAATGATAACATTGATGTTGATAGCAAGCACCAGGCAAGGAAGCAAGTGCCTTTTACATGGTACTATACCTAAGTATTTGATACAGGTTTTATTTTTTTGTTTGTTTTATTGTTTACACTACTATGGTTGTCCCAATTTTTTGCCTTTGGTCCCCCTCCACGAAGCCCACCCCTACTTCTATAGTCAATCCCCGCACCCATTGTCCATGTCCATGGGTCCTTCATATATATTCTTTGATTAATCCTTTGCCTTCTTTCAAACAGTCCCCACCTCCCTCCTCTCCTCTTACAGTTGTCAGTGTGTTCCATGATTCTATGCCTCTGGTTCTATTTTGCTCATTAGTTTATTTTCTTCGTTAGATTTCTCTTACAAGTGAGATCATATGGTATTTGTCTTCCACTGACTAGCTTATTTTACATAGCATAGTAGTCTCCAGGTTCATCCATGCTGACACATGCTTTATTTTTCTCCATTTTATGGATGGGGACTAAAGCTCTGAGAAGTTAAACGACTTGCTCAAAGTCACCTAAAAAGCTGGGCACCATCCTGTGCTATCATTTGTGTCACTCTCTCTAAAAAAGTTCGTCCACATTTCATGGTGTGACTTCTACCAAAATATACTGGTGACTTTAACCTAGATATATCTAAATACTTCAGATTTAAAAGGAGAGACCTCAAAAAAATAGAATTATGTTCTGGAGAGCAGGCCCCTTGTCGTATAGCCTTCCCCCACTAGATGAGTGTTCCAGGAACCCATCTGTATCAGTGTACCAGCTGGCATTGTTTGAGACACTGTGTTCCACTTCAGTGAATTTTTTTTGAAGACTCTCAACATATTTGCCCATTTCATGATGGGTGATTTATGAGCATACCTGCCCACACCGCACTGAGTGTTCAGTAGTTTTTGACCACAAACAGCATGACCCCATGCCCCACCCTCCCTATTTGCTTGATATTGCCCTGAGAGAACTTTTTTTTCCCCCGTATGAAAAAAATGTCCTCAAAGGGAAATGTTTTGTCAATGTGGAAAATGTGAAACAAAAAATAGCAGAAGCACTAAAAGGCATCAAAATTCAAGAGTTCAAAAATTGTTTTCAGCAGTGGAAAAAATGTCTGGATAGGTGTATTGCATCAAATGCAGAGTACTCTGAAGGTGACTGAAGTTTAAACATGTAAGTACACAATTTTTATAAATAAATTCTAGTGTTTTGGGGTCCCCCTCATATATATCCAAGGACCAACTGTATATCTCCACCTGCATAGTGCAAAGATTGCAAGTCTAGATGTGAATTTATCATCAACACAACTTCAAAGTTTATCCTACTCCTGTGTTCTCTCTTCAGCTGATGTTTCCACCTTAAGCCAGAGGACTAAGATTGTCAGACTTAGAAAGAATTAATACTTTTAAAAAATACAATTTGTTTCAAATATTGCATGGGGGTATACTTATACAAAAAAAATTCATTGTTTATCTGAAATGCAAACTTAAGTGGGTGTCTTCCATTTGATCTGGCAGTGCCACCAGACAGCCCACCAGTAACTAAAGGATTTGCCTTCAAATTCTCCCTCATCCCACTGCTACATCATCAATCAACTCTGGTTACCTTCTGAATACTTCTCAAAAACACCTCCTCTTGTATGTCTTCATTTCTCCAACTGCTGTCCCAGTTCAGGCCTTCAGCATCTCTAGTGTGGACAGATGTTTCCAAAGTGTTTTCCCTGTTACACTGCTGATTATACCGCCCCGTTATTATATGCTTTTCAGTGGCTCCCCAACCCCTAAAGCTGCAATTCTCAACCCTGAGTACACCTCAGTCCCCCAACTTAAAAAACAAACAGCAACAACACAATCAGGACCTTTTTAATGGAGCCTGTACATTAATACTTTAAAGCTCTCTCAAATGATTCTAATATGCAGCCAGAATGGAACACAGACTTCATGCTATTCAGCTCCCTCCATCACCTGGCTCTGAGGATGTCACCAACCCTTGCCCTGGCTGTTCTTCAATATTCATGTCAGAAGCACTTGTTTCTAGTTCCTCCTATACACAGGCTAGTCTTCATCTCCATTCCTTTTTCTCTTGCCTAGAATATCCTCTTCTCTCCTTTTGGCTTCCCTCCTCTGACCTCAGGTTTTATCCAGGTTTAAAACTCAGTTTGGGGTGATTTCCTTTAAGAAGACCTCCTTATCATTGACCACAGCACCTGTCCTGCTCTGTACCCTTCTGCATATTGCTCGACTTCTACACTTGTCACATCTTTAAGAGCATCCACTATGTCTTTACTAATTTTTGTATGTCCAAGACCAAGTATATTGCCTGACAACATAGTTAGATGGATGGATGGGTGAACAAATGAATGAATGAATGAAAGAATGAATGAATGAACAAATGACATGGCAGAGCCCAGATTCTAACAGTCTTTTTAAATCTAGAGCCTGTGCATCCTGATACCATATAGTAAGTTCCACTTCACCTTCTAATAAATTAGAGTTCTATATAGTCTACATCTACAGTAAGGAAGAGCAATCAAACACACCTAGAATGATGGTCTGGAAGCCAGTCCCAAAACACATTAGGCACCTTCTTGATTTCACATTTTTGCATATGTTCTTTTCAGCCTGAAATGCCCTTCACTCCACTGCTCTGCCACTCATACTTCAGAATTTAGCTAAACTATTGTAATCTTGGGGAAGACTTTGAGATCTTCTCTCTTCCAAACAGAATCACCCATCCCACTGTTTCTATAGGATTTTGTGACCACTTCAAGTATACTCCTAATTGCTTAAGGCTACTATTGTTCAAATGTCTGTCTCCTCATGGAACTAGAAACTCTCCCAGGTCTTGCGTAACTTTTATGCAAAGCACAATGTGGGTGCTCACTAGGTTTTTTATTTTAAATTATTATATGCCATAAAATTTTGTTAATGATATTTTACACAATTCTTTGAAAGATGGGTCAGAGTATCCCATTCCATGACACTGTTAAATGCCTAAGAATTTATACTACTTTGATCTTTGTTTAAGCAGTTTTAAAAAGCAGGTTTTTTTAAAGCAGTTCTGGTCAGGATTCTTTTTACTCTCCAGTAAAAGTCAAAAGAATTTAGTAAAAAGAAACCTCTAAAGCTTTCTTTTATCATCCACTACCTGTCTACCCATCACCAGTTGTAATTGGATTGGACGAAGCTGGGAAAACAGCTTTTGTCCTCCACAACAGGATCCCCCAATCCTTTTGCCATGGTTAATTTCATACAGCCCAGAAAGCATGCAATTGAGACCAGAGCCAGGAAGAAGCAGTGCACACTTCCCTGCTAGTCTTTGATGTGCGGTCTTGGCTCTGTTCCACCTCCACCCCAGGCAGGAGCCACAGCTGGCTGCCATGTGCAAAGGCAAGCATGGGGGAGGGAGCTGCTCCTCCCTGAGCCAAATGTGGATTCCACAACTAAAGTGGAAAATCCACATCCTCAGTCTTATAAGTGTATAGTGTGGGCATCACAGAAGTGAGTCAGTCCTGGGGAAACCCTGAAAACTCTGTTCGGAACCTTGGTCAGTCACCTGTTGACAAGTTTGCCGAGTTCCCTCAACTGAGATCTGCACAAAGCAGTCAGCTTTTTCTACCTTAAGTGTTGCTATGAGGACATATGACTGAGCTACAATGGAAAATTCCTACAAGACATAAATCACAGTAGGTACTTGATGAATTTTAGTACCCTTCCATTCCTTGTCCTTCCAGCAGGAGTTATGCAAACAATATACAATTAACAAAGGCTTCTTCTATATCAAGACATCCAGCAATCAGCTTCCATCTCAGTGATAACATCTGTCCCCTTGGCATCTGAGAGCAATAACATGCCCAACCCCTGAGCAGAGGAGAGTCCCCTTCCTTCCTCTTTTGGGTTTTTCCAGGAAAGAGAGACACTGAAGAAGTCAGGAAATCTCACTCTCAGAGCACCCTGATTGTTGTCTTCTCCTTCTCTTCATCCTGCTCATTAAGATGGAGTAATTAACAGCAGCCTAATGACCTGGGGCATAGGATGGGTCAGGTTTGGAAAAGAGCAGAGTGAGCAAAGTAAGTAGAAAGGATAGTGTCTTCTTCTCCTCTCCCCATCTCTCAGCTGCTGTAAAAGTACTTGGAATACTGGTCCTTTGCAAATCCTCAGGTCTCAGGAGAGAGTGAAATCCAGGCCTTTCAACACAGGATACTCAAGTTAATCTCTAGACCTAATCCACTTAGAGCATTGCTTTTAAATCCCATTTGAAGTGACACAGAGGCCAGGACTAAAGCAGATAAGCCCTTCTCACTTGGAGGGGCTCAGCTGCACTAGCACCCCAGTCAACCTTTCCAACGCTTGTCTGGTTACAGCATTTGTCATGTTATTTGTCATCTTGTGATTTATATTTTAGCTCTGGGGACACAGTCCAAAGGACTGAGTCTCTGTGAGGTAGGGTCCTCTGACTTTCTTTCCATCACTGGGAACCAGGGTGGCACTAAATAACTGCTAACTGCTATCACTCTATCATGAACAGATGAGAGGTCACATGAGCAACAGAAGAAAATGCTAAATGCTATTGGGGCTGCTCTGATCATTTTCACTGATATAGAGGGAAAAAGTCTCCCAGGCTGAAGGGGATGGGGGTGTTGCATTGTCAAAAAAAAAATAATGATCACATTCTGAAAACAAATAGATGACTCGGGCTGGGAGTTTCTGGCAGACGTTCATTCAGATGCAGAAAGCAAACAACACTCTCCCAGCAGCCCTTCCGGACAGGCCCAGTCCCCTTCCCCATGAACACGGGCAGCAGGCAGCCAGACAGAGATGCCAAAAAATAAACTGATAAATAAATAAAATGAAAATAAACCTCCAGAGTTATTATTTCCAAAGACATAATAGAACATGAACAACAGAGACATTAACTCATAGGGAGGAGAAATAGATATTTAGGTCATTTCCTCTTCTATCCCACCTGACTTTTAAATTGATCTCTTTATTTTAAGAACTTGAGCAATTTAAAAAAAACAAAAAACAAAATTAATGTTTCAGATACTTAAGCCAATGTAGGATATGAAAGTTAGAGTTAACAGTTCTTTTCCCAATTTCCCTTTCTTTTGAAAAAATAAATGCGTATGTGCACATGTGAGCATGTGTGTGTGTGCGCACACACACACAAACGTGTGTCTTTTCTCCAACCATGAAGTCTGTAAATTGCTAACCTTACTTTGGCCTTTGAAATGATGCAGAAAGTTCAATGTGTGATCACAACATACAATGTTGGGTCTACATGCAAGCATATCCTGCTTTAAACACAGCCTGGGCATTACTACAGCTACTCTGTGACACTGAATAAGATTTTAACCTATCTGGTGTCAGTTTTCTCATCCATAAAACAAGCTCATAGGAAGAAAGAATTTGAAATCCCCTCTCCTGTAAGTTCTATGAGAGCTGAAAAAATCCCAGTTTAGCAAACAGATATTTGCAGGGCTCATTTCTTTTCGAAAGGACTTGCAGAGCACTTTATGCAGGAAGACATTTAGCCATTCGTATTCCTGGAGGCAGGGTCCACATTCTAACACTCATATTGACCAATGATTTAACCTGCCAAAACTCTATTCACCCTGATAGTTTTAGGAACATGGGGGTTGCAGTAACCCTCTGAGGAACTTACTAAAAATCATTTGGATTTATCAGAAGCAAGTCAGATCAGTTACAAATTGAAGTCTTTTTATAAATATGAGATCCTGAGCTCTTAGTCTCAGAGCACTTCTTGCTCCCCTCAATTTTCCCTAATGCAGCACCTGGATCCAAGAGATATTCAGATGTTTGTGATTGCATTTAGGCCATGACCAAGCCACAGGTGAGAAACAGACATAAGCAAATATTATCTCACCCAACTTTAGAATGGCTGGTGCCCTTTCATAAGAGTTCATTGCTCTTTGGGGGGATTAAAGAATTTCATATAAATCCTGTTTATGTTTTCCCAAGAGTATGTTTAAAGTATTCAGACACAAGTAAATGTGCCTGGCCTCCTAATCTTACCACTGAAGATAAAAGAAACTTTTCCTTTTGAAGTGAGTAGGTAGCAGCTCCATTTATTCTTCTAAGTTTCCCTAGAAAAGGCCAACTGAGCTGAGGGTGTTAGAATGTGGAAGAAAAAAAATAGAGAATTCAAATGGTTCCCAATCACTCCCACACCCAGCCCTCCCCTCACCTCGGGACGTCTCTGCTTTAACTACCATGGGGTCTGACACCCTCTTTGGGTGGGCTTATGCCTTGCTGTCCTCATCTGGCAAGACCACAGAACCCTGACTACATCCCCAGAAGGCCAAGCCACCTTGAACCTATGAATCCGGCAGGATTAGTTTAGGGGTCCACAGCCAGCCTGAGTCAAGGCTGGACCTCATTCAGTTGGAAGTGTGAGTTCTATGAGGGTCTTAGTCAGGCAATGACTGAAGGAGATGGACCTGAGCTCCCCAGAAGAGTCTGCATTCATCCCAAATCCTGTCCAGGCAAGTCAGTCTCTCCTTGCTATCTAAAACTTTCAAGGCACTGAAACATTGTCCCTCTCCACAACCACCCCCTACACAAACACCACCCCCATGCCCCAAAGATCTAAATGCCTGGTGCTGGGAGCCTACTATTTTATCCCTGCACCAAGGTGTACATTACAACTGTGGGCTATTTTAAGAATCATTTGATAGGAAGACTAGAAAAGTGGTGATGATATCGACTCCCAAAACCATTGGGACAATATTGCAGATGTGCAGACTAAATGTGACAACCACAGATGCCAACTTTCCAACATTTCTCCCCCAGGTATGGCCATCCAGTGACACCCTGTAGCCCAAGATTCTCTGGACCATGTTTTTTCAACTCACTGGAACCCAGTGTTGAGGATGAAAAAAGACCACAAATCTCCAACCTCATACAATGAGGGGATTTCCCCCAGAAGCGTGAGGACATGGCCCTGCCTCCCCTTGGAACACCTCAGTCCTGCCAGCTCCTTGCTCAGCATGCAGGCTAGTGAGGGGTTTCCAGGATGCCTGAATTGGCACAGTTCTTTGTCTGATGCACCTTGCTCAAACAAAGTAAAATGGTTTCTTGTTTGTTTTGGTGACTGAGCTAAGTTAAAATTGTTTGTTTATTCATATTTGCTGCTTTTTTTTAACCCTAAAGAAGATCTAAAAAAGCAGTATCCATCACCAGGAGCCCTTTTATATAGTATTGCTGGTCCCTATGGTTTATGTGAAACACAATGACCTGATTGATTTTTTGAGTGAACAACAAATTCTCAACACCTGTCAGCTTTAGCTTACTTGCCCTGTTTATGGTTCAAGAAAGTATAATTGAACTTGTATAAGACATCTTCATTTGAACTCTTTACCAAGGCATGGATACAATTCTCATTGGTATTCTCTAGGAAGACTGTTTTTTTCATGATCTGTGCCCAAGATCTGTGCACAAATAAAAACTTGAATAAAAGAAATAAGCTTTTCCCAATTATTAAAAACAACTGACTAAAACACCATGCCCGTCCGGGTACTTTCTCCAAATATTGTTTGGTTCTATGTTGCACCTCTTCCAACTTAGCTAGTTCAGAAGGAGTGACTACCTAATTCCTCTGGCTAATTTCAAAGCTCACTTCACCTTCCTTTGCTTTTTTTATGGCTCCAAGTAATTTTCTTTAAGGCTTCATAAAGACTCTAAATATTTATGAACACAATCACCCAGGTTCTTTGTTCTAGTCCTCAATTCCATCACTTTTTAAAATAAACTGCCTAATAAGTTCCAAATTATTTCAATGCTATTAATATTTATTAACAGATAAAATATATTTCTGGAGATATTTGGAGATCATGTACACATGCTACTTGTTAAACAAGAAATGCACTGGAATGTACATGGAGCATTTTTACTCTTCAAAAACCAAAATAGAAAATTATGCCTGGGAACATGATATGAATCAAGGTAGCATAGGTAGTTGCATTAGAAATTATTAGAAACAAAAATGTGTCTGGAATTATGGTTGGAGTTTACTACTTTATGAAACACTTTATGGAAAAAGAAAAAAAATGGTTGATCCTGAAGGAATTTGAGAAAGATAGTGTTTCCACTGATTTGCTGAAGTCAAATATCTCAGCCACTGCACCCTTTTTATTGTTGGTGCTTAAGATCATTTCTTTCTTTTATTTTTAATCCTCACCTGAGGACATGTTTACTCATTTTAGAGAAAGGAAGTGAGAGAGAGAGAGAGAAACATCAATATGAGAGAAAAATATTGATCATTTGTCTCCTATATGGGCCCCAACTGGGGATCGAACCCACAACCTAGGTATGTGTCGTGAACGGGAATCAAACCCATGATCTTTATTTGGTGTACAGGATGATGCTCCAACCAACTGAACCACCCAACCAGGGCAAGATCCTTTTTCTTACCCTATATATCTTGCCCTTCCACCCCCTTCTGGGAAAAAACAAGATTACTGATGTGGTATTTTATACTTTCTCTTCTTACCAATATATTGATAGACAGACTTGAGGATTCAACAGAGAAGTCCACACCTTATCAAACACCCAGCAAGGAATATTGTACATGAGATATCCAAGAACAAGTTGGAAAGTTATGTTTAGAAAGTTCCCTTAATCATATGGTAGAAACAAAAGTATACTTAGAATTAAAAAATGGCTGCAGAGCCTGAATGTGCGATACTGTGAAGTTCATGTGTCAGGACCTGTTTGTTCTCTATAATAATGCTCAAGAGCAGCCCAGACAAATGGCTCACATCTGAAATTAGCCAACCGCCTGCTTGCATGAAGTTCTGAAATCCATTAAATAGCACTGATGGAGTGTGCAATTAACTCTGTCCACACCTCCCACCTACATTCCAGCTGACTCCAAGGCCAGGCAGAAAAAGGAAATGAATCAAATTCTGCACAAGGGTGCAGCCCCTGCAAACACCCTTCTATTTCTCCCAGGAGGCCCACGATGGTGACTTGGATGGGGAGGGGAAGTGGCCCATGGCTGTCTTTTTGGGGTTTGTTCTCAAGTGCCTCTGTCAGATATAAGGGAAGATTGGTCAAGAGATGAGGGACAGGATTCAGGGAATGTTTGATTACCAAATATAGTCCCCATATAGTAGACTGGCAGGATAGTGCCTTCCTGTGCAAGAGCAGTCAGTGAATACCTACCACTGATTTGTCCTATGAAAATAATGCAACAAAATTATTGGACTGTTCAATGGGACAACAATTACACCATTATTTAAATGGTGTGAGAGTTAAATAAGATAAGACAAGAGTTCCAATCTTTCTAACCTTGAAGATCCCACTTGAACAACAAGTATGTTTATGGACTTTATGTGGTGGTAGTTGTATCTCTAGGATACACTGATTGGGAATATACATGAAGACAATTATGACAAAAAGCTGTCATGAATCAGTAATTTCCAAATAAATTTGTATTAATCAATTATAACAGTATCAATATATATTTGCAATACAGTGGGAGAGATATCATTTGTTAAGTCTCCAAATGATGGAAGTGTAGGCAAGGATTCATTCCCTTGACGCCCACTGCTCACACATGGTAAACATGTCTGGGTCGTTTTGTGGCTATTTCACAGAGCTCTGGCTATTTTACAGAATTGATGTGATATTCAAACTTTCTAAAAACTGTACACACACACACACACACACACACACACACACACACACACATACCTCTTGCAGGTCTGTATGTTCAGAAAGAGACTCACTTCTGTGTCTACCAGCCCTCCTGCTTTCACCATTCAAGGGAAAACCTGCTCTCACCTGTCACATTTGTCACATTCGGGTGTTTATATCCAGAGAACCACCCTCCATGTGACAGAAGAACAAAAGAGCCTCTAAGGTAAAAATGTCTTAGAAGCTCATTATATTTTAGAGCCTACTTTGAGTACTTTGTTCCTTCAGAGATTAATATTTGTCCCTTTAGAGGTTAATATAAGAAAACTGATATTAGTTTGCTTTTTCAAATACAAAAAGATAGTCCTAATATATTTCTATGAGGAATAGGACACTGTTCAGGTTGGATGACTAAGTGTTACCATGACTCTTTCTGCAAAAATGCATGTTAGTAAATACATTAGAAAACCAAAAGACCTTAATGAAACCAAAGCCAAGCAGCCAAACTGGCATCTCACATGGGAAACGGTGGCAGTGAGGGTGTAAGACTGAGTTTACTCATTGATGACTGAACAAGAACAGCCCCAATACAATATCAATAGTAATACAACCAATGATTTGCAACTAGCAGCCTGGCCCAGGAAGCTCCTGCACTGGCAGTGATTTTGATTCAGAGTGATGATGGCTACACAGGGATTCAAGTGTTTCTTGTCTGTCTAACTTGAATCACAACCAGGAAAATCTAAAAATCTTTTGCTAAAGATGGAGGACAATTGCCTTGTTACAAGCACCCAAATAAGTAGGTTTTTACTTACAAGGTTTAAACAATAAAGCTGGTGGACTCAGAAGAAGTGACTTCTGCAAATACAGACCTGTCTAAGTGTGGCTTGGGGCTGCAGGAGGTACCTAGGAGCCCCACATTAAAGACCAGTGTCTAAGAACAAGAACACTTAGCTGCTGGGTTGAAGGTGAGTCCTTGTCCTTCCCGACCTTGCAGAGGGTAGGAAGGGACGGTTCCCAATGTGAGGACAAGAGTTTTAGTTGAGGTGAGAGTTCTCCAAGTGCCTAGAATTCCTCCCAACACCTTCAGAGTGGTGCTGGCCTCCTAAAGCAGAGACATGTGAGAGAGGTGATTAGCACGAAGATTTGGCACTAGGATCTAGACAACACCGAAGTCTGGAGACAGCATGCTTGGTGGCCTAAAGCAGAAGGTAGCCGTGAAGACAGGAGAGAAGGACCATTCTCCCAAATTCTGACAAACAAACACCGTGAAAGCAGAAGGGAGGATCAACTAACCCGTTTCCTGCAGAGACAGAGAAGTTCTGGTCTTCGGTCACAGCTGGGGGTGTCTCAAGCTGACTGTGCAGATGCACTTTCCAGGGGGCAGCCTCAGCTGTGGCCTGAGGCGCATGATTAATCTGGAAGTCACAGACAAGAAGAGCTGATGAGATAAGGTGTAGAAAGTTGCATTCACTTAGCAGCTGGTAATAGGTTCTGCTATTAGAAGACACCAGTCTTAACTGAAAGACTCCAGGCCAGCCTGGAGTGGTGACTACCTCAGAAGAAGCAGACCACTCTACACGAGAAAAGGGAAGCAACTGGAAGGAGAGGAAGGCAAGCAAAGTGGCCAGTGCCCAGAATTCCAAGAAAATCTATTTTAAATATCTAATGACACATTTACAACAAAGGTAGTAGCTAAATTTAGTATACATTTACTATAATCTGACTCAGTACTAAATACTTTATACAGTTATCCCGGGAACAGCTTATGCAGTAATGCCTTACTTATGGTTATCTCTATTTTATAGATGAGGGAAATGAGGCTTGGGAAGGTCATGTAACTTGCTCAAAGTCATGCATCTCCTGAGAGGCAGACCAGATCTTCAGTCTCTAGATCCTTTATCACTAGAATATACCAATAACTATATAATTCTTATTCTGACTTGGACATAGCACTGGGTCATGGACTTCAGCTAAGATAGCCTAAAATTCTGAATGTAGCTCTAAGCCTTCTGAAAGTGAAGAAGCAATTAGTAAGTACCATATTTTGCCATGTATAATGCATACCCACGTTTTTGGCCCAAACTTTCAGGAAAAAAATCTTTCATTTTAATTTGTTAATTCAATTATTTATTTATTTATATTTAGAAACAAAACCAATGACCATATTCCACAGTATTATTTTGCAGATATCGTTATTGCTTTCTAGAATTACACTTTAAACACATAAGCATAAATAGGATTTTAAAATATTTATATAGATATGGAATTAGTACTACCCAGGTATAATGTGTACCCTTATTTTTTCCTCAAAAATTTGGGCAAAAAGTGCACATTATACATGGCAAAATATGATAAGAAGGATTTTGAGGCATATACGAAAAAAATTTTTTTTCTTGCTGTCCTGTGCATACTCCAAACATGGCTTCTTTGTTGACAAGACCGAAGCCATCTTACTTCGGCCCTGCTCTCCACACGAGTTTATGTTTTTATGTCATTATGATAGCATTTTGGATTTTCTATTCTTTATAGAAATGATTACTGCCTTATGGAATATGATTAAGTTACTTGATTAGAAAATCAGTTTGCTTCTTTGTTTGTTTGTTTGTTTTGTAAATCAAGATAAAATGTCTTTGTAAAGCAAGAGAAAATGGCCCCAAACAGGATTAAAGAAACTCAGAGCTTGAGCTACTTTTTTTTTTTAATCTTTGTCTTCCCTTTTAATAAAACAATAATTTAAACAAAATTGATTTAGCCTGCAAGTGACCTCATATTTCTTGACAATGAAGGGGAACTAATATTAATTTAGTGGATATGCATTTCTTTTCTTTTTTTATTTTTTTTTATTATTCAAATACATTTGTCTCCATTTTTCTGCCACCACTTTCCCCTACCCCATCCACCCCACCTCCCACCTGCACTACTTCCTCACTGTGGCTTTGTCCAGGGATCTTTTATAAGGGTTCCTTGATTTGACACTTCCCCTTCTTTTCCCTGTTACCCCCCTCCCTCCTTCCCTCTGTTACTGTTGGTTTCCTTTTTCTTTCAATGTTGTTATATTTTTCTTGCCTGTTTGTTTCGTTGATTAGGTTCCACTTAGAGGGGAGATCATATGGTATTTGTCTTTCACCCCCTGGCTTATTTCATTTAGCATAATGCTCTCCAGTTCCATCCATGCTGTCTCGAAGGGTAGTAGCTCTTTCTTCCTTTCTGCTGTGTAGTATTCTGTTGTGTAAATGCACCATAATTTTTTTATCCAATCATCTACTGATGGGCACTTAGGTTGCTTCCAGCACTTGGTTATTGTAAATTGTGCTACTATGACCATTGGAATCATAGGTTCTTTTGAATTGGTGTTTTAGAATTCTTACTGTATAATCCTAGCAGTAGAATGGCTGGGTCAAAAGTCAGTTCCATTTTTAGCTTTTTGAGGAAATTCCATGCTGTTTTCCACAGTGGCTGCACCAGCCTGCATTCCCACCAGTACTGTATTAGGGTTCTCCTTTCTCCACAACCTTGCCAGCACTTGCTGTTTGTTGATTTGTTTATGATGGCCATTCTGACTGGTGTGAAGTGGTATCTCATTGTGGTTTGAATTTGCATTTTTCTGATGGCTTGTGATGATGAGCATCACTATGCCAGTACCAGACTGTTTTGATTACAGTGACCTTGTAATGTAGTTTGATGTCAGGTATTGTGATCCCTCCTACTTTGTTCTTCTTTCTCAAAATTGCTGCAGCTATTTGGGGTCATTTATGGTTCCATACAAATCTTTGAAAAGTTTGTTCTATATCTGTGAAATACATCATTGGTATTTTAATAGGAATTGCATTGAATCTATAAATTGCTTTGGGTAGTATGGACATCATTTGATGCTGCCAATTCTTCCAATCCATGAACACAGTATATGTTCCCATTTATTTGTGTCTTCCTTAATTTTTTTCTTTAGTGTTGTGTAGTTTTCTGAGTATAGGTATTTTACCTCCTTGGTTAAGTTTATTCCTAGGTACTTTGTTTTTCTTGTTGCTCTAGCAAATGGATTTTTTTCCTGATTTCTGTTTCTGGTATTTCATTGCTGGTGTACAAAAATGCATTTGATTTCTGAATATTAACTTTGTATCCTGCTGTTTTGCCAAACTCACTTATTAGGTCAAATAGTTGTTTGGTGGAGGCTATGAGGTTTTCTATGTACACTATCAGTTAATCTGCAAACAATGATAGTTTTATTTCTTTTCAATTTGGATGCCTTTTATTTCTTTTTCTAGTCTGATCGCTGTGGCTAGGACTTCCAATACTATGTTGAATATAAGTGATAAAAGTGGACAACCTTATCTTGTTCCTGATCTTGTTGAAAAAGCTTTTAGTTTTTGCCACAAAGAAAAAAAAATTAAAGTTCTGATTGAACAACATCAGAGACACAAATTTAAATATTTTATTTATTTTTTTTCTTTTTTTCTCCCCTTTATTCCTTTCTACCCTTCACTGCCCTTCCCCACCTGGCATTCCCCCCACTTTAGTTCATGTCCTTGGGTCATACATATATGTTCTTTGACTTCTCATTTCTGATACTATTCTTAACACCCACCCCCCCACCTATTTTGTACCTACTATTTATTATACTATTCTCTGTACCTTTTCCTCCATTCTTCGGCCTCCCCTTCCCTTCTGATCTCCAGTCCTATGATTCTGTTCCTATTCTAGGTGTTTGCTTAGTTTGATTTTGTTTTTGTTTTTTTAGATTCAGTTGATAGTTGTGAGTTTGTTGTCATTTTACTGTTCATAGTTTTGACCTTCTTCTTTTTCTTAGGTAAGTCCCTTTAACATTTCATATAATAAGGGCTTGGTGATGATGAGTTCCTTTAACTTGACCTTATCTGGGAAGTGCTTTATCTGCCCTTCCATTCTAAATGATAGCTTTGCTGGATAGAGTAATCTTGGATGTAGGTCCTTGTCTTTCATGACTTTGAATACTTCTTGCCAGCCCCTTCTTGCCTGCAAGTTTTCTTTGGAGAAACCAGCTGATAGTCTTATGGGAACTCTTTTGTAGATAACTGTCTCCTTTTCTCTTGCTGCTTTTAAAATTCTCTCCTTATCTTTCATCTCGGATAATGTAATTATCATGTGCCTTGGTGTGTGCTTCCTTGGGTCCAACTTCTTTTAGGACTCTCTGAGCTTCCTGGATATCCTGGAAGTGTATCTCCTTTGCCAGATTGGGGAAGTTCTCCTTCATTATTTGTTCAAATAGGTTTTTATTTTCTTGCTCTTCCTCATCTCCTTCTGGCATCCTTATGATTTGGACGTTCGATCATTTAAAGTTGTCCCAGGGGTTCCTAAGCCTCTCCTCATTTTTTTGAATTCTTGTTTCTTCATTCTGTTCTGGTTGAATGTTTATCTCTTCCTTCTGCTCCAAATCATTGATATGAGTCCCAGTTTCCTTCCCTTTACTCTTGGTTCCACATATATTTTTCTTCATTTCACTTTGCATAGCTTTCACTTTTTCCTCCATTTTGCAACCATACTCAACCAGCATCCAGATTACTAGTATTTTGAACTGTGCATCTGATAGGTTATCTATCTGTTTATCGCTTAGTTTTATTTTTGGAGCTTTTATCTGTTCTTTCATTTGGGCTATATTTCTTTGTCTCAGTGCACCTAAATATTTTAGAATATCATATTAGGAGGATCTAACCAGCATGGCAGAATTAAAAAGGCATTGTCCACAAGTGACACAAACCCACAAGATAATTCATCAGACTAGGAAAATTTTTTCCTAATAGGAAACCCTGAAGGTTTGTGGACTCTTTTCCAAAGGCAGGTTATGGAAAGCTTATTAGTTAGGTCACCTGGGATGAAACCAGTAAAAATGTCCTCAGATACTTAGGAGCGATCCATCTCACATTGAACAAAATGACGTAGCTGATCTCTTCATCATCCATTATGAAGAATCTCTTTATTTTTCCACACAGAACTTTCCAATCAGTTTATCATCCTCTCTTCTTTTTGGGATTCATAGAAATATAAAAGTAGAACATTATACCACCCTACGGTATTCAAATTATTGTTGTGCTGAATTATCCTAAAATCTTTTTCTTTCTGGCAATACATCAAGAAATAATTTTTAAAAAATTAAAGAACATGTAAAAATAATTTCATGGAAATGCCCTTAATGGTATACAGCAAAGGTAAAGTGGGGGAACAATTACTTTATGCCAATTTTGAAGATATCTATTTGGCATAAAACCCATTGTATACAACGGGAGCATTAAAAGCCAAAACTTCATTATTTCAGACACAGTTTTTCTTTAGCTTCCCAGTCCCATTAGGCTGATTATTAAATCTTGGGGAGTGACATCTATGTGTAGGAATGCCCTGCTTTTGATAATGAGGGGCTTTCTGCATGGACTATGAACTGTAGAGCACAAGGTCAAGTTCCTGGGGCTGACATGAATATATGGATGTAGGATCTCACACCATGGCTCCCCTTTCTTTTACTTCTTCTTCCCCTCCTTTCCTTCTCCTCTGCAACCTCCTCCTCCTTCTCCTCTTTCTCCCCTTCCTTCTAATGGCACCAATATTCACAATTGTTCTCTAAAGAATACTGCAGCTGGGCCACTTTTGTCTGAAACATTCCAGATTACCTCACCTAGGCTCAAAATGGTGTCAGGCCCAGAGGCCAGAGTAGGACAACAACACAAGCTCCTTCCCTTCTGGTGGGTACTCATCTCTTGGGAGGTTTCTGTCTCTCCTCCCCTCCCTGGAATTGGCTCTTTCAGACACCACAAGGCTTGAACTGGCCAGGCTTACACATTGAGACCCAGTCGATGGCCAAAGAAGATAACATTTTTTAAAGTACCCTAACCAATGAGCTAGAGCCCAGCTGACAGGCCCTTTTGGATTTTGCCTCCAAGGAGTTTGAATGTGAAACAAAGAGACACTGAGCCTGGGAGTTGTTCTGCCCACATCTCCTGCCTTGTTCAAATAGGAATCTCATGAGATGTCCAGGTTCTAAAGCCCCCTCTGCAATCACCTTTGTTCTAGGCTAGATGGTCAGCCTCTGTTGCTCACCACCCAAAGAATAGTCCCTAACACAGCCTGAAACTCACATTTCACACATGCTACTACATTTCCTCTCATCCTTTATACCTTCCCTCTTCAACTTCAGTGTATATTGGGTTCAGCCCAGACCCTCCTCCTTTGTTTGGAAAATCTTTTAATGGACCAAATTTTCTCTACCTAGATGATCTCTGTTGATATATATTTTTAATATAAAGAAAATAAATACTTACACATGATCAGAAAAGTTAAGCAGTAGAGAAAGACATTAAATAAAAAGTGAAACCTCTCTTCCCCAGGATAGCCATTGCTCACACTTTCTCATGCTGCCTTCTAGAAAAGAAAGTATCTATATGCCAGCATATAGTGTGGGGCAAAAGTAGTTTTACATTTGTGAATATGCAAAACACAGTTTATTCTTGTATTACTATTTATGAATGATTGTATTGTTTTCCATATGAACAACTGTAAGCCTACTTTTGTCTCACCCTGTATATATTCTTTTATTTAAAAGAATTATTTATAGTAAGTTTTTCTATGGATGGCACTCATAGATTTAATTTTTATCTTTTTATTTGAAAGCATTCAATTTTACCCAGAAGTTGCAAAAATAGTTAAAAAAAAATACTGTACACCCTTTGCCCTGATTTCCCAAAAGCCACATGTTAACATTTGACCACACTTGCTTTATCTTTCTGTCCTCACTTCTGTCTATTATTATTTTCCTAAACTATTCCACATATAATGTCTCTTTACCCCTGAATATTTCAGTAGGCATTTTCTAAACTTAGGGGCATTCTCTTATATACATAGTACAATACAGTCAGACAGTCAGAAAGCCCACATTGACAGTGCTTGCATGCACAGAGCACTGACATAGGAAGTCTGAGCAGCTCAGCTAGGAGAGGACAACCTGATCCAACGGCAGCCAAACATGTAATAGGAATCCTTCACGCAGGCTGGGTGGGGGTGGGTGGTGGACTGGAGACCTGATGAATGAGAGTTAGTGTTTACTGGATATAGCATTTCTGTTTGCGATGCAAAAAAATGTTCTAACAATGGATGGTTGTGATGTTTACACAACAATGTGAGGTGAGTGTTCAAATACTGCTCAATTGCACACAAAAATGATTTCAATGGTAAATTTTGTTATATGTATCTTACCACAATAAAAAATTAAAAATAATAAATCATGTGCAGACCAAATAAGCCTGCCTTCAGGCCAGACTGGACCACCTGTTTTTCACTGCCAGTCCAATTCAAACATTGTTATTACACAGATGAGGAATTCAGCCCAGAGAGGCACTGATTGTCTGATGCTGAGAATTTTTCACATCAAAGCTAGATTCAGAACCCAGAGTTCCAGTCATCCAGTGGGGCACACTCTCCTCCTCCACTTTGGCCCTTGCAATACCAAAGTTGTCTCAGGATCCCTGCACCTCAGGCCCAGCCTCACAGACCCCTGCCCTAACTCTTCCAAGTAAGTGGATGTGCAAAAGTGACCTGTACAAAGAGGGCAGCAGGCTGGGGGCTCTTATCCACAGCAGCAAACTGTGCAGATATCCAGAGGACCACAGCTATACCAATTCACAGACGCAGGATGCTGTGGCCTTTCCAGCTCAGTGCAGGCCCTCCGAGCCATGTGGCTCTGCCCTGGTACAAGCCGGTTGCCACTGGGCTAGCTAGCGCATGCTCCAGTCTTCAGAGCTTCTTCACCTAGACACACTTTTTCAAAACTACCCTAGCTAAAGTGTCTCCCTTGGCCTTTAGAGCTCCTGGCTTTGAGCCATGGGCCATAGGGCCTTTGCTTGCCCATAAGAACTCACCACTCAGTGGGTAAGCCACCACTTACTGACCAAATAACCCATTGGTAACCCCAGCTACCATGAACCATCACGGGCAGCTCCTGTCCATCACACAGAATTTTAGTATAAGAGCCAAAATATAGGGGTTGGGGAGCATAAATAAATAAAAATTAACAATGTCATTGTGTTTGGGAATTTACATTGTTTCCATATACAATAGCTGAATTGATCCTACCAAGAATGCTGTAAGATAAAATCTTCCAAGTATGCCCCATCTATCCTATGGGTGGGATATAAAACTAAGGTTCTATATCAGGTATTGGCAAATTACAACCAAATCTGGTCCACTACCTGGTTTTTGTAAAAAAATTTTTTTGGCACACAGACACACCCATTTGTTTCTATACAAGGTGAGGAGGGAGATCCAAAGTAGGTTTATACTTGTGAGTACTCAAAACACAGAGTTTATTTTTGTATTATTATTTATTAATTATTGTGTTATTTTCCATAAAAACAACTGCAAACCCACTTTTGCTACACTTTGTATTGTCTCTGGTTGTACTACAAAGGCAGAATTGAGTAGTTGGGACAAATATTGCATACCTGCAAAGAAGGAAATACTTATTTTCTGGTCCTTTTACAAAGGAAGTTTGCCAACCCCTGATAACCAACCTCTATAATTTAAAAGCTGAGGTTCACAAAAACTTCAGACCCAAGCCTTGTGGTCTGCCCATGATAGCGTGTGGCTTCTTTCCTAGGCAGCTAAATTGTGTTGTGATTCTCTTTAGTTGATCACATAATATCTCTTCCTATATGAAAGTCTTTACTTATTTATGCCCTGCCATTCTTCCCAAGGAATTTTATATAAGAAGGCATATAATACAAATGGAAAATAATTTAAGGGATCAAAGTAAGAAAGAAAAAAAGCAATGTGTCAGAAAAGTGAATTGTATTCGTCTTTCTCCTAGGAAATTGTCTTCTCTCACTTGTCTGGAGAACTGTCAGAATGCTTGCAGACTTAATGAATTTGGAGAGTGCCACCCTTCCTGCCTAGTGAATTTCTTACCAGGGGTCCTAGTATTTTACATTTAATAAAATCCCTTAGAATGACAATGGTTGTTGGGTACAGCAATCCTCAGAGTTACCTCGAAGGTGTGAAGCTGGGGCATTTGCCCAAGCCCTCACACTGACCGATGGACATCTACACAGGGAGCAAAGCAAGTGCCTCTCCCTCGGAGGCACTGGGAAACACTGGGGCACCCGTGCAGACAACATCCCCTGAATACCCCAGTAGACCATCAGACCAAAACTCCCCACCTTCCCTCAAGGCAAAAACCAGAGTCCAGGACAGAGCACGACACCTCAGTACTCCTTTGCCTGATGGGCACACACCAGATGAAAGGAAGCCTTGCATCCTTCGTTCTCAAGGCTCTGTCAATGGTGACTTCTTTCATGTCTCTTTGACAGACACTTGAGAGCCCAAGGGATGTTCATAAATGATCAGCTACTAGGGAGATAATATAAATTTTTAAAGACATTTAAGCACATTTCCAGAAACAGATCTCTTGTACAAAGAGAAGCACATTATTTCATTTACCCACATGAATGTGAGCAGGAACTTCTGACTATAAAGTCTCTTGTCTGTGAGTGCTTTGGGAAAATATTTTTTGAGGACACCATGATAGTTATAAGGAGTGCAAGAAAAAAAAAACAGACAGAGGGTAACTCTAAAGGTCTGCTATACACATGGCATCATCAGTTCCTGCACCATTTGGACAGCAGATTCTTGTAAAAGATGGACAGAGAACCTCCCACCACTCTTGTTTAAGGACCCCACTGTAAGATGCTATGAGTGTTTGTATAAATAGAACATTTGAGACAGCACCAATGACTGAAAATCATTCTCCCAAGAATATCAAGAGCATGTTTATATAAGTAATTCTGTGACCACACAACTCTCACTGCACTATCCAGGGCAGAAAGAAAATAGAAAATCTAGAAGGACCTGAGACTTGTGCCCCAGAAGGACTACAGAGAAGAAAGATTATTTTTAATACCTATAACAGGAACTCTGTGGAGACCCCATTAAATGTAGTGTTAGCAGAGAGAACTATAGGGATATTCTGGTCACCAAGACTGGGCATCACCCCACAGTCTGTGTGCTGAGAATAAAAACATAAGCAAGCCAGACTGCGCCTTTATGGAGCTCACATTCTAGAAGAAGAAGAGAGCAAGAAACCAAAGGGATATGTTATGCAACAGGGACAAGCTGGAGATGCTTCATTCATCACAGGAGGGGTCCCTAACTCAGCCTTAGAACATCAGAGACAGTTCCTCCCTACAAAGGACCTCCACATTTCAACATGTTCCTCATCTATAAATTCTATAGTTTTTATTAGTGGCCTAAGGGATAATAGTTACAGGTAAAAAGGAAGCTAGTGGGTTTTTTATTTTTAGGATGGCATGGTCTTACATTTAATGCTTTAATGACTTAAAGACCAGACTGCAAGTGGTGTAGAGTCTCACAACCCATGGGGATGTGGTTTAGTAGAAATAAAATGTGGTATAAATCAAGAGGCTTGGCTTTAAGTATATACCATCTATCCACCTTGGGAGAGTCACTTAATGGCAGTGTCCTCAACTCTAAAATGAGAGCAGTGTTACCTGCACTATGCATCTGGCTGCGTGGTAAAAAGGGTCCATTTAGTTTATGTAGATTAAAGCATGTCATGAGCCACAAGATGCCACACACACATAAAGGAAAGTTGTCCTTAGCAACCCTAGCACTTGGTTGAATGCAACATTATTATTATTCTTCAAGAGCAGGTATGAACCCTGGTTTCAAAACTGAAGGTCTCACATCTTGGAAATCCCCTCAGCCCCAGACAAGCAGGGCTGGTTGGTGACCTTAAAACAGTGATGGCAAATCTGACCTTAGGTTGATCCCTCATTGGCCCCAAACTCTTTAACACATCAAGCCTGTACTTTACTTTGCGGAACAAAGAAATAAAATTAAGAATGGTTTTCTGCCTTGGTGGTCTATTAGGACTATCTGGAAAGCATTTATATTTTTCCATTTGAGGGACCAACCCCAAACCAATTACTTATTAAATCACAATCTAGTTATTAACTCATAATTATTTATTATTGACAATCTCTTGTGTGGACTTGTGTGGAGACAAAATACTTCTTTCCTCTCTTTGAGAAAGAGGGGGAGTATGAACTGTTCTTTAGAACTTTCTGCTAGAATGCAATATGAAAGTATATGTAAATACAATTTGGAACTAAGGTGTAACTTAAATCCACATAAAAAGACTGACTTTAACTCATATTTTCATATTTCAAAATGATATATCCTCTAATAATTAAAACTTATACTCAGAGTGTGGGCCTCATGATTGAAGAAAAGCCAGTTCTGCGCATTCAGAAAACTCAACAGATGCAATGGCATCAGCCTCCAAGGGAGGGCGAGGCTGGACATTGGCCGGATGCGGCCATCCCAGGGCTGCCCCTGGCAGCACCATCGTGTCATGGTCTTGTCTTCACCTTCCCAGAGTTCTTTTATTGCAGAATGACCAGGTAGGGTAACATCAAAGATTTCAAACACTGTGCAATGTAAAATGAATCAAACTTTGAGTGGCCAAGTGGTGCTCTGAGATGCTGGCTCTCAAGAGCAGCCTGTCTCTGACACAGCAAGTGTCCCCCAGCAGGGTCTGGCTGTGCCAAATGTTTGTACTCCCCAGAGTAACCCTGGTTACCGAAGACAATGCACCTTCTGGTATGCTTTCCTAGCCCCAGCACATAGGCCCTTGCCCAAAGAGCAGCTGCCATGCTTCTACCCCTCTGTTCTTCCAGGCCCCCTACTCAGAATGTTTTCTGACCCCACCCACCTTCAAGCCCTAGGATGTCCCTTCACTTTCCTGAGGCCACCCTGCCTCAGCCACACCAGGTCATGGTAATAATAACAGGACACTCCCATGGTGCTCCTGTCAGTAGTCTGAAATTCACAGTGCATTAAAACACCAGTTTTTCATACTTCATTTGGCAACAAAATGGGACCTGAATCATCAAGAGGCTACTTATAGTCTTTATGTATCCTATTTAATAAGAATATCCATGCATTTCTCTATAGAAATATTAACATGTTTGATTATGGAGAACAGCACCAGACCTTGTTGTAAGTTTTATATTATATATGTCATATGCCCCATATTCCCTTTATAGAATCTGAAAAATTCTGAAATCAGAAACACAGGGGTTTTAAATAAGGGATCACAGAGCTATGCTAACAAACAATTGTATGGCTTTTACTCTGTGCTGGATACTCCTCTAGAAGCTTTATACATACAGTTTTCTGCAGCAAAATGTTTTGCCACCAAATTAAGTATAACAAAACTTTATAAAGAGAGAAAGTTACATTAAAATCAGTTTGTTGAAGGTCTGTTTGATTTACAGGGATTTGAGCTTTATGTGCTTGACTAGGGGAAGGCATTGAAGATTTCTGAGCTCCAGAAAGGTGGAATCATAGTGTCTAGGGTTACTCCTTTCTAAAATACCTTCTTGATATAAGGTTATGATCCAAAGTTTTAGGAAGATTCTTTAGTCAGTCATGTGTAGACCATTGATAGATTGGGAGGCAGAATGACCAGTTAGGGTAACATCAAAATTGTCTCAGAAAGGGCGCTGAGCAGTACTGGAGAAAACAGAGTGAGATGTTCATTAGAGGACACTAGGCTCAGGCGAGTTCACAGGGCCAATGCTTATGCACAGGAAGCAACAGAAAGTTCCAGCTATCAATTCTGGGAGTGTTGTGCAAAGCAGAGCTTGGAGAAAAGGAGGAATTCTTGTCTTCCCAGGCAGGGCATGAGTGCAAGCCAGGTTGCAGCAGGAGGGCTTGGATGTGCAAGTGATAAGGGTGTCATCTCCACTGGCCCTCGGGCTCACTTGGTGACATGGTATGCCCTCCTCCCCCATGTTCCTGTGGCTCCGTGTGTATTACTGAAGCACATAACTTCCCCAGATGGAAGAAACAATCTTCCAGTCAGGGGTTGATGAGGGGTGTACTTTGCTAAGACCCTGGAGGCTGCTCTGTGGCATCAAGACTGCCCCTCCCACCATCCCTGTATTGACATGCAAGAGAAGAGTAGCTGGGGGCGGGGGGTGTCAGCTGTGAGCTGCAAAAATGGGGAACACAGGCCTGGCACTGATGCTCAGGGAAGTTGTGGGAGACATGTATGAACTGTAAATGTGTGTTGGTATGAAAGAATTTTAACTGTTCTAGCATTTTGTACAGAGGATTTGCTCTTCCTTGTAGGTAACTTCTGTTGCTGAGATTCTGGTAAGAACTGGAGTGCAGGACCAGGGCTTGATGCCTAGCAGCCTTTGAAGCCATCTGGTTCCGTTGGTCCTTTCCTAGATGCATTGCCTTGAGCTCCAAAAATGGGCTCCCACATAGGTTTAATTTACTTTTTCAGTTTTATTAAGATATAATTGACATATAGCTCTGTATAGGTTCAGGGGTGCTGCATAATGACTTGGTGTACATTTGTTGCAAAAAATTAAACTGTAATTAAGTTTAGTTAACATCTATCTCCTCATACAGTTTCAATTTTTCTCCTTGTGATGAGAACTTTTAGGACCTACTCTCAGCAATTTTCAAATATATAATACAGTAGTCACATTGTACATTATATCTTCAGCTCTAATTTATCTTAAAACTGGAAGTTTGTACCTTTTGACCACCTTCACCCAATTCCCCCTCCTCTCATCCCCTGATCTCTTTTTCTATGAGTTTGGCTTTTGTTTATTTTTTTAGATTCCACACATGAGTAAGATCATACAGTATTTCTCTTCCTCTGATATCTGTCACTTAGCATAATGCCGTCAAGTTCCCAAGCTGTTGCAAATGGCAGGATCTCCTTCCTCTTTATAACTGAATAATAATCCATTATACACACAGAGACACACACTCATATACATATATATGAATATGTGTGTGTGTGCGTGCGTGTGTATCAGGTTAAACTAGTAATTACTTTTTCTAGGCAGAAGAGATAGGGCTTATCATACAAACCCAGGTCACCGGAGTAAATGAGCTCAAGGGAGTGGGCGTCTCCAGGCTGGGCAAAGAGGGAGAACCTGCAGAGCTGGCATCAGCACGCTGACGGACCCTGGGGGATGAACAACCCTGTGGTCAGCGTGCAGTCTCAGGTCCCGGAGGCAGAAAGAAAGGAAGGTACCATGGAGAAGGGTAGGTGCTGTGTTCCAGGGATGAAGCAATGCCTTTCTTAGACAAGAGCTGCCTTTGTGTTTAAGGTAAAATACAGCTGCTTTGTTCTAAAGAATAAAAAAGAAAAAAAGAAAGGTGTTTTCTAGTAAATAGGAAGAACACAGGGGATGTAAGGCAGGTTTGTGACAGAGTCGGGGTCGGGGTAGGGGAAGCAGTTCTGAGCAACATGGTAGCAGATAAGACCCTGAAGAGGAGGCCAGCAAGTGCATAATCCCCTCTGGGGTGAACAAATCATGAGGAAAAAAACGGGAGGCCCACCATTCCTGATAGTGACCTTCAGCAAGGTGCTGCCGCACAGCAGCCTGGGTTGCAGTTGCCTGGGGACTTCAAGGATAAAAGGCTTTGTCCCAACAGGAAGTTGACACTGAGGGAAAAATAAGAGGACGAGAATCACCACAGAAGACAAATTGTGGAACCCATCAGGAATTCAGGGGACAAGAAATCAGAGTGAGAAGTGGCGACAATGAGATCAAAAGCTTCTCAAAATGTTTCCAAAGTGTGGGGGAGGTCGGCCTCACTTGTTGATAAAGTTCCAGCAGTGGCTGCAGAAATGCAGGGGTGGGATGCTTTGATGACATTCCAAAACTGCCCTTGCTAAGCCTTTTCAAATTGAGTTTTCTGCTTGAAAAAGCCAGGGAAAATTAGACCATTCGTTCTTTGCAAATGTATTTTTTTCTGCCTCAGAGTGATTATTCAAACTGTCTCAGCCTAAAACCTGTGACTAACAGGTGCAAGAGGCATTTGCAGGGTTGGAAGAAGGCAAGTAGGCTGGACCTGGAGTGCACAAAGGTCCCTTTCCCCAAGCCCTGAGGCAGGTCCACCCTTCCTCAGGGCCTGGGGCAAAGGTATAGTGGAGGACTGTTCTCATCTCTTCCTGCTTCTCTTCATCCTGTCAGTCTCAAGACAGTGTACACAAACTTGTGTGCACACTAGCCTGCAGTTCCAAGCTCCTTGTCACCCATCCCCTTTGAACAGTGCCTGCCAGGGGTAGGAGGTAAGGTGGGGGGATGGTCACATTTCAGGCCTGTGGGTAGCTTAGAGGAGAAGAAGCAAGGTCAGAGTCTGTAAGCAGGGGCTTTCATATCTGGGGGCAATGACTATGGCCTAGAGAGGGGGTGCAGGCTCTGGGTGGGCACACCTCCCTGGCACTGGTACCCCTCACTCTAGGAGAAGGGCTCTGTCAGAAGAACAGAGGGGGACCTTCTAAGCTGTGGGGCTCTGCCTAGAGCACTAGTTGTTGGACCTAAGCACCGCTTTGCTCCAAGGAACATGTTCTACAAAGTCTAGACTTCAGCCAGGACTCTAGAGGTTGGCGTAGCCAACCCTGCGAGCTTCAGGAGTGGTGACCCTGGCAGTATCACACTGCCTGGCCCTTCTAACCCTACTGGCATGTAGCAGGCCTAAATGGTCTTTCTTACATGTAAGTCTGACCATAATCCTTTAGCATTTCTGTAGGCTGCAAGGGCTAGCCAGGTTCCTGAACATGGATCCACCCAGCTCCATACCATATGTGACACCCCTCTGTGAACTCCAGGCCATGGGCTCTGCACAACCATGCTGTCCCGTGTCAGCACTTTTGCCTACCAGGGGTGTCCAACCCGTGGCCTGTGGCCCGTGGCCTGTGGGACTAGAATGGCTATGAATGCAGCCCAACACAACACAAAATTATGAATTTACCTAAGACCTTTTTTTTTTTGCTTATCAGTTTTCATTAGTGTTTGTGTATTTAATGTGTAGCCCAAGAGAACTCTTCTTCCAGAGTGGCCCAGAGACACCAAAAGTTTGGACATCCCTGGTATACTATTCTGCGCTAGAATATACCTGTCTTTATTGCCCTGGCTTCCCTACTCAGCTTGGTGATCTTCCAACTTGTGCCCGTGCCCCTGTTGATGCTGCACATCCTCAGCAGAAAATCTCTACCTCTGAAACTAACTCTGCTCCCTGCCCTCACAAGACCCCTATCCTCGGGCCACGACCCTGTGCACATTCAACTGTGGGCCTCACGTAGGAAACACAGAACTTGTGCGAACAGGTCCTAATAATGTGTGCTGGGCAGAACTAAGTTCATGTGGCCTGTACCACCCAGGGTACAGAAACCCAGCCCTTAGAGCGGTGCTTCTTCAGAGAAGAAAAGAGACCTCTGAAAAGTGGACCAGGCTGCTCCATATGGAAACAATCTCTTCAGGCACCTACTGCAACCATCACAGGGTGTTCCTGCAGGTCTCCTGAGCCTGGGCCTCGAATCACCATGTGCCCAGAGCCCTCGGGTGCCCTTTCACTGAGCTCAGCTGACTTCCAAGGGTAGGTACCTGCTCCTCTGTGCCCAAGACTGGAGGGCATGTATGCGTGAGGCTCCAGGTGCTGGATAATTAACATCCCCAGAAGCCTCCCTCCACAAGCCACTATTAGCAGAGTCTTCCCCCTCAGATGGGCGAGAAGTACAAATTTAAGACCATTTCCTCAAATTTTTTCATTTTTCCTGGGATTCCAATCCAGCTCTCCACTGTAGCAACTGGCTCAGCAGTGCATCCTCTGTTGGCTGCCTCCCTTCCTTGACTTCATATCCCCACTCCCTTTTGGCATTCTCTACCCAGGCCAAATAAACTATTTTGACTTAAACTCTCCTCTCAGAGTCTGCTCTTTGAACCCCAACCAAAATAGCCTGAAACCAAAATCCGGGACTCTCATCAAGTATCTGCTTTAACTCTTTTTTTTTTCTTTTTTCTTTTTTCTTTTATTTTATTTATTTATTTATTTATTTTGCCTGAGGTCAATATACCTTATAAAAAATAAAATGAATACTTGTGTTTATTTTTAAGAAAAATGAAATCATTATTTCATTTGAAATGCTCCATCCGAACTATGATTAGTCAAGTCCTTGTTTCCACCAGAACCACTTCTCCAAGATGCTTGCTGAGCAGATGCAGGAGTGGAGTGAGGTTCCATGTGTATGTAATGGAAGAAATGGATCCTGGCTCGCTCCCCATCGGTCTCATGGAGCTCCATTACGGAGCTCCTGAGGGACCTCCTTACCAGTGCCTGCTCTAGCAAAACAGCAGCCAAAACAGATACTCTCCAGTGGCCTTGCTTTCCTACTTCCCTCTATTGAAGGGGACAGTTTATGAAATGAATCTCATCAGCTCTTAGGAAGTTGATCCATGCTTCAACAAATGAAGCATCCAAAGAATTGTTCTGGTTGAAAGGATCAGCAAAGAAAAACAACCCTGGTGATTTCTGCTCCACCACTGTAGTGCTAAGCAGCTGCCTAGCCTTGTGGCTGCTCTGATCCTGAAAGGACTTGGGATTGCTGGCAGCTGAAGGTTTGATATGTTTGAGAAACCTATTGGAGCCTCTGCATTTTAGATAAGATACACATTTCGAGAGGAAATGAAGTGACTCCAAGACAGTGCCTGCTACAGACGCTGCTGCCTGTGATGTTCTGGGTAAGCAAGCATCTATTGTGCCCTGTGTGGACTGAAGCAAATGTCCCCCTTGCCCCAGCATTTGTTGCCATATGTGTCTGCTGAGTACTATGAATAAATGGAGTTAACTCATTAAGGCACTGAAGCACCACTGAAAGTACAATGTAACATTTGAACGATAAATCATTTGTGACAAGGACACCTAAACTGTAAGGTATAAAGTATGATTCATCAAAAAGATAGAGCAATAATGAACCAACAGCTTCTTTCCTTAAAAACAAGTGTTCAGAATCCTGAAGAGAAAATGACAAATTTGTAATCATATGAGACATGACCCTGAGAAATTAATAGATAAACCAACAAAAGTTAAGGAAGATAAAAATGGTTTTAAGCAATGAAACTTAAGAACATGATTTAATATTATAATTAAATATAATTACTCATCCAAGGAAGAAAAATGTATTCTCTCAAGTACACATCAAAGATCTGAAAAAAAGGTGACCACGCATTAAGTACAAAAGAAGTATTAATCAATATCAGAAAATTTTCTCTAACAAACTTGTACTTATATTAGAAATTCATGTTTAAAGATTGTTTAAGTAAATATATGTGAAAACACTAAAATTACACACCTGTTTCACTCCAGGTTAAGAGAAACCTATAATAAAATTACAAAGTATTTACAATGGAAGTGAAAATACTTTGATAACTATTAAAAGTGGTATACAAAGGAAAATTTATCACTTTCAAGTATGTATTAAATAACAAAAAGAATAAGTTTATGTCAATGGACTAATTGCTCAATTTAAAATCTTGAAAAAAAACAATAAAGTAAACTCAAAGAAGGTATAGAATGTAAATAATAAAGATAAGAGTAGGTATGGGAGAGATAGGAAACAAATGTATAGTAGAGGTCAACAAAAACAAAAGTCAATCCTCTGAAATAAACTGAGTAGGAGACATGTAGCCAGACTCATCTAGACAGAAAAAAAAACTACAGAATAACTAATATTAACAATGTGAAAGTGGATACCATAAAGACTTTTTTTAAATCACAGTAAGATATTATGAACAACCTTCTGCCAACAAATTTGAAAACATGAAAGAAATGGACAATTTTCTAGAAAAATATGAATTTACACACAAATTTAAATAAAACTTAAATATGAATACAAATTTTAAGGAGAAATAGAAAACCCAAATAAGAACAACCATTACAGAAACTTATCTAGAAATCCAATGTTTCACACCCAAGAGACATAAGACCCCAGTTGTTTTACAGGGGAGTACAGTGCAAAAATATTACAGCCCAGTTGTGTTTATGAAAATAAGCAAAGATTTCATAACATTTGCAAATTAAGTTCACAGTACCAAAAAAAAGAACAAAATAAATCATAAAAATATTGCACTTGATGTAGGAAACCAAAGACGACTTGAAATCCTTCTTGAAAGAGAATGAAAGTTGCAACCTACCTATCCGTGGTCTATAAGAGCAAGGGGAAGTCCAGGTTCTTTTTATTCATTTTTTTTCAGATATGGAAGAACTTTATGTTAAGCATGTTCTGATTAATTAAAATATCTTAAAATATATATAAATTTTGTAATCAAAATACCTTGTGTCTTTGAAATGCATGGATTGTGGCTGCTCTTGCTTCTGTTACTAAATGATTCACAGGGCCTAAAATGCCCTGCAATGTATGGCCTGCAAATTAAAGGAAAAAGATGAAAAGGCAGTCTTTGCCCAGGAAAAGACTGCAAGTTGGAGCAAACAGCTTAGCGGCTGTGTTCTGCCTCCTTTAGTGTGCCAGCGAGCCTAGACCTTGGGAAGGAAGCTTTTGCTCATTTCCCCAGGGCACCCCGCCCTCCCTTAGGGCCCCAGGCCTCCCGGCTCATAGTCACAAAGGCAGGCAGCCAGGAGCTATTCTTGCCCACAGCATCACCACTCAGGAAAGATGCTTCTAGCTGTGATGCCTCTGTCCCAAGCAATCATTGGGAGACTTTTCCAAGAGGCCTGGGGCAACAAAGGAGAAAAGATGCCTGTATAGTTCTCTTTTTTTTCCTTAAAAGTTCATAAAACAAATAAAGGAAGAGAGACGGTCAGACAAGAAATCTACACAGTAATTGTTGGTTGTCTTTCAAGTAATTCTTCAAATTTTTGATAATGCTTTAAATACCTTTCTTTGTGTTGCTGCAATAATGAAAATATGAAAATAGCTACTATTCCACTGATCAGTATGGTATTTGATACCATATTTATCCAACTTAACAAAATTTTCCAGTTATCATATTTCTGTTTATATTATAAAAATAGGCAAATGAGAAAAGTAATAAACATTATAAATGGACTTCTGGTTAGCTCATACTATTCCACTGACACAAGTGGAGCTCTGTCTTATCAGTATCCTCCCTGGGGTAGGATTCCAAAGTGGTTCTAGAACATGTCAGGACTGTTGGACCCCTGAGGTGAAGCACCTAGGTGTGGAGCAGGGAGGAAGAAAGGAGAGATAACCTTGCCCTTCTTGCTCTTCAAAGAACACAAGGTGCCACTGGCTTGATTGGTCTAAATAATCTAACAATACTTTGCATCGTTTTCATGCCCAGTCCTGCGATATGAATCAGGTAAGATCATTTTCTTCTCTGGTCTTTAGTGAAATCTATTACCCAATTAACAGCTAAAATAAGTGAAAGTGAACTTTTGTTAGTGGAGGGCTCCAAGATTTGGGGGTTATTTGTTAGCACAGCTTTAGCTAGTGGAAGCTGATTAATATAATCGCTTATAGCTCAAATTGGTATATTAAGGCTCTTGTCAAGAGTAGAACTAAGGAAAATCAAGAGCAATTGGAATACAGAGGAAAAATGGAAATCCATTTGATTCAATAGTGCCGAAAAGTGGAAGCTAGTTTCAGCAGCAGGGAAAACACCTGGGTTATGAGGAGTAGAGCACAAGCTTGGAGTGAGATGTGCACATATCCAAAGTTCATGGCCAACATTTCTGAAAATCTTTACAAGGTCTGTGTGGATCCTTAAAAACCAGGAAGTGTGGTGTCCGCAGAGGTCATATGTTTACCATATTCAGGGGAGGAGATGGCCAAGTCCACCAGGAAAGCAGGTACCCACAGTTTGTACTTATCATTCTATTACCCACATTTACATTTTTTCTTTGCAACCACTTTAGGGGAAAAAAAGTGTCCAGAAAGCCCAACGGTTCCAAGCTTCAAAAGCAGGTAGTTATTAGAATGAGTGAAATTGGCATTGATCACAGACTAGTCCTTCTCAGTTTTCTTTTATATCTTCAAAAGCTCAATCTTCCTGTTCCATCTAGGATATTAAAAATATACACCCAAAGAATATTCTTTTAAGTGCATTGCCACTGCAGCTACATGCTTATTATCCTGACTATTAATTACTATTATGGTTACTATTGGCATAATTTCTGTATTTTTCTGTGTGCCTGTCCAATCCCACATCTAGCCACCGCAGCCAGTGCTGTGTTTTGCTTGAGAAACAGATGTCCACATGTGGATCTGAGCAGGCACAGACACTAAAGGCAGCAGCCTTTATGCAGATCTAAGATGCAGATCTAAGCAGAGCTGAGTGTATTGGAGAACAGGCGACCAGATCAAAGGCAGGTGAGTGGGTTTATATCCCTAGGAAGATTAGCATGCTCAGGCCTGAGAGCTTGTTGAGAAATCACAGTTTCATGAAAACATATTCCCCAGTGATGCCTCAGAATGTTCAGCCTGGGTATAAAGAGAAACACAAAGAGTACATTGAAGAGCAAGGCCAGGCCACGATGAAGGACAAAGAACCCAGGCCATGAACCATGGTCCAGGAAACAGCAATAAGACAGTCCTCAGAAGAAATTAGGCAAAAATCAGAAAGTGCACCTAAACTGTCTAAAGATGCCAAGCACCTAAGTGTTGTTTTTTTCAGATAGCATTTGATTTATATTTCCAGTGCTGAATTTTCTACAATCCATATTACATCAGGGTCTCGAGTACACACATCTCCCTCCTCCTACTAGGTGATAAGGTCCCCAGAGATGGGCCCTCCATCTTATTTATCAGGTTTCTTCCATGCCGAGCACATCTATAATACAGCAAGTTTTAGTAAAAAATAATAAGAATTGGATTAAGGACCTAAAAAAAAACATTTTTAAAGACTTCGAGTTGTCATGAATCTGGGCTGTAATAAAAGTGACAGTTCATAGTAGATGGGGGACAATGGAGCCAAGGAGGGAAAGAAGGCCCCCAGCAACTCCCTGGGCACACTCTCAAAGCACACTTCCAAATGGACACAAGCACACTCAGAGAGGCCCCCACACAGACACAAACATGCTCAGAGCATACCTATACATGGGTGCCAAACCTTCCAAACAAAGATATTCGACCCTTCCAAACAAGTCTCCTTCCTGCCTATTAGGATTCAGATGTCCCCTAGGAGTGGTAATATTGATCTTTGAGAGGTAATGCACATGTCCATGCCTTTACCACTGGTAGCTAAAGAAGCAGATAAAACCATGGCAGTGTTGGAGCTGCCTATGCAGAGAAGAAGCTGGAACCTGGGAAATTCAGCTCATGCCCCTGGCAGCCTGTTGTCAGGCTTTCAAGAAGGCGGGCAGATGACAGGGCACCCAGGAACGCTGGACACTCTACAACTAGAGGAGCACGTGGACAGCCTGGGGCCAGAGCAAACATTCAAAACAAGGGAGGCTAGCTCTGGATTAGGGGAATAATATTGCAATCTAAGGGTACATTGCCAACTAAATGGTATAAAGGTAAGAAAAAAATGGGGGAGGAGAAAGAAAGAAAACTAGGAAGAGGGGCAAGGGAAGGAGGGAGGGAAAGGAAGAAAGTGGTGGAGAAGAGATAGATCTCACTTATGGGCACTGATGAAACGGGTCAACACCATTGTGGAGGCTAAGCTGCCTTGGAGATGAGCTCAGAGAGGACAGAACTCCCTCAGTGTCTGAGAACCTCAGGGAAGCTAGCCAAGGGCCTGCAGGTGAGAAAAGTCCATCAGTGGCTCCAGGTGACTTTGGGAGTGACAGGGCATTGGGGGTGTGGCCCAACAAAAGTTTGCATTTTGCCTAGGTGGATCAGCAGAGGAGGGGGTGAGTTGTGATAGTCACACATAGAGTCATCGAGGAGCCTGGGACTACTTCCATCTTTCTTCTCCATCTTTAACTTTCAGAGTCTTCCACTAGCGCAATCAGGATGGCCAAGTGGTGTAAGGCACTGCGTTCAGAGTCTTCCACTGGATTTTCAGCATCTGGTCAGCAAAGGTAGGCAGGTGAGAGCATGAAAGATCACATCTTGGAAGTCTTTGAGAGCCAAGGATAGCCAGATCCCACTTTTGCCCACATTGGCCAGAATTGGTGACATGACCAAGGAGAAAGAGTGTCAAAGAAAAGGAAGTAGAGTTGGATGAACACAGAGCAGGAGGCAAGTCAGAGCAGGAGCTCCTTGGAGAGCAAACATGACCAGAGGACATGAGAAAACTGAGATCCTGGAATGGAAAAAGGCCCCACAAGCAGGAAAAGATTTTAAAAATAGGAAGCAGGAGGGCTCTGGTTGTGCAGTTGCTCACAATCCTGACATGTTGGGCCTCTCACAAAGGATCTGTGTGTACCAAGGCTGGGCAGGACAGAATACAGACGGCTTTAGAAAAATGAGGGGCAAGAAGTCTTTGGAGGAAACTGAAGGAAGATGCAAAAAAAAATCAGTAAAGAACAACAACAACAACAAACACAAGAGAAAGGGTGTACTCCCGTCAATACAGGTTTCTGTGGTATATGTATATGTCTGTGAAAGAGTGTGATTCAGACAAGCCACAGCTACTGCTGGCTGGTGACTTCGAGAACAAAGAAAAGTGAAGAGCTGTTGGCTCCAAAGAGTCAGGCAGAGAAGAGAGAAAATGGAAATTCCCAGCCACCACTCAAATTCAACGTTTGTAACCAAGATTGTCAAGAGACTGAGAGGCAGCACAGAGAAGTCTGCACATCCCTGAGTCCCACACGTCTGTTCCTGGTAGCTATCAGGAAGTGGGGTCTGCAGATTCAAGTACCCATCACTTCATGGAGTCTCCAGGTAACAGTCCACACATGTGGTGTGATGTCTTGTCTTCCATAAACTCTGAATGTGACTTTATACTTCCCATGGTTTAGGAATCCCTGAAAAGGAGCAGAGACCATGCTTAAAACTAATAACCTGAGGAAAGTTATGAAATATTGCATTTTGTGGGAAAAGGTCAATTGGAAATGGACACATCATCTCTTTCTTGGCAAGTTAGTTGATTCAAACCCCTTCAGATGAAAATGATTTCTCAGGATATGTCTATGGAATATTATCTGTCTTCAGCATCTCCAAAGTTCCTGGTAATTTCAAAGCAATTACCCAGAGTCTTCCCTCTCATTTTAGTCCAAATTTCAAAGTTTGTCTCATTCACTCTTGTCAAAAAAAGAGCTTTTCCAAAATATATTTGTCAGAAGTTTCCATGTATCAATGGCCAAATCAAGACAACATTTTTGAAACTTTGAGAAGAAACCAGGTCATTAATGATATTAAGCTTTGTTTCTTTGCCAGCCAGCCTGGAAATGCATTTACAGGAGGTAAGAGCTAAAGGACCAGCAGGGACTACAAGGCTCTGTCCCATTAAAGTGGTATAGAGTGCTAGAAGCATCCCTATAGGCCAATGCCTATGTGTCGTATTTTGTTGTAGTTCCCATTTTCATTGCAGGCATTTCTTCAACAGCAATTATAGTGCCACATAATAAAATTTCAGAAGTGGTCAAGTGAAGGTCAATTTCTAGAATGACTCTCCCTTTCTTTCGTTTCCAGTCTGCAGAACTTGTATAGGCTAAATAACAGAAAATAACAGACACACTTTTGGTTTGCACCACAATGTTTCTCAACTGTGAGTGATTTTGCCTCTCCAGGGGACATTTAGCAATGTCCAGAGATATTTTTAACTGTCACTATTAGGGGGGTGTTACTGGCCCCTAGCAGGTAGGAGCCAGGGATGCTGCTATACACCCTAAATGTACATGTCTTAGGCCGCCATACCAGAATACCACAGAGTGGCTTAAACAACATAAGTTTATTTTTTCACAATTCTGGAGAATGACAAGTCCAAAATCAAGGTCCAGCAGGTTTGGCTTTTGGTGAGAGCTCCCTTCCAGGCTTGCAGATGGCCACATTCTTTCTGTATCCACACATGGTACAGAGAGAAAAAGGACAACATCTTTAGTGTCTCTCCTTATAAGGGTACATTCCATCATGAGGAACCCATCTTCTTGACTTCATCGAGCCTTACACCTTCCAAATGCCCCATTTAAAAATACCGTCACATTGGGGACATCAATGTGAGGACTTCAACATATGAATTTGGGGGGAAACAAACACTCATTCCATAAGAGCACACAAAGGATTATCCAGCTCAAAATACCATTAGTACTGAGGGAGAGAGACCCTACTGGACTTCAAAGTGCACCATTACTAATTCCCACAAACCATCCAAAGAGAGTTACTCTTCCTTAAAGTTAAAACTACTCCAACAGCTCCTCATAAGTTGAAACATATCGTAAAGGAAAGTAATCTTGTTATTAATAATATGATGGAAACAACTGAATAATTCCATACAGGAGAGTTTTCTAGAGCAGAAAAACTCATCAGTTTTCTAGAGAAAAACACTCCTACTCTGTGAACTTATGCTCACACAGCTGTGAGAATCTCTTTGGAAACTTCTATTACCCTTTAAAGAAATAAGGGACATACATGCTTCGCCTAGATGTATTTGTGCCTCTGATTTTTTTTCTTGTGAGATGCATGGTGGCATGGCCATAAAACTACAAAGAGGCCGGTGAATAGACGTGGGAGTGGGCAGTGAATGCAAAGATCTTTTATCACATGTCACATGACCTCAAGGGCATGCGCCATGGAAGAGGCACTGAACAAAAGTATAAACAACAGGACTTTGTCATCAGCCATTCTGGTGCTGGCACAGTGGAAGCTACTCATGGCCTAACAGAAAGGACTCCCCACTCATCATCTGGCTACTGCCACTCTTGAGCATCCAGTCTTCCAGCAAGGGAGATGGAAGCTGAGCCCCAATGTGACATCATTGCTTGTGTCTTCTTCTTAGTGTCAAGTTGACTACATTGGTCATTTTTCATCCTAGAAGTGCCACTGGCTGGTTCCCAAAGGAGTAGACCTGTCTTCTTGGTTTAGCTTTGTCTTTCCTGCCTGCAGAGCAACAGCAAGCATCACTGTGCCAGGTCTCATGTGGCATTCTGCCCAGCATGGAATCCCACAGGGTATAGCTTCAGGCCAAGGAACCCATGTTGCAGCAAAGAAAGTGTGGGCCTGGACCCTTGACCACAAGATCTGCTGTGTCCATCACATATTGACCTCCCAGAGGTCAGACTGATGGAGCACTGACACGGACTGCTGAAGGCACAGTTGAGGGGCTGGCTCAGAGGCAACATTCTACAAGGATAGAGTGCCATACTCCAAGAACACAGGATACACACTTAATCAGAGACCTTTATATGGTACTGCACCCTCAAAAGAAAAAATAAGTGGGTCCAAGAATCAAAGAGTAGAGGCAAGAGTGGCCCCAAGGCTCCACTTGCCATGACCCCTAATGATCCACTGGGAGAATTTTGTTTCCCATCTCCACAAAAATGGACTCTGAAGGTCAACAAGTTTTGGTCCCAAAGGGACACACTTTCTCTCAGAAACCAACACCAGAGTTATAAGGTGGGCAGCCACCTAGGATGTCTTACCACTCAGGCCTGATCATCAGGCAGAGGAGTGGCTATTCTGCAGTGGTGGCAGAAAGGGATCTAGGTGGACTCCCACACTAGCCTGTTTGTGTGTTCTTGCCTACATGTGACTCTACATTGACAGGTATAGCAAACCTGGCTTGAAAGAAACAAGGCAACCAGGGGCTTAGACATCTCAGGAATGAGGGTCTGAGTCATGCCACCAATTGATACACCAGATGAGACACCAAAACTGCAGGAGTGGTGGTCACAGCAGTGGGTACTATAATATGTCCCTGCTCTAGGTTTCCCCTAGAAAGAGAGGTGCACCAGAGCCCCCTGAGAATATGGGAAATCCATTAAGTGGCACAGGGATAGACATGAGAATAAAAAAAGACACAGCCAAGGTTGCCCTTCAGGAAGGACTCACTGCCCATTTGCCAGGAGCATAATCAGCAGACAGCTGACAGGTCAGCCTGGGCTGCAGAATGCAGCCTCTCTGAAGTCACACCTGCCTGGAGCAACTCACATTCGACTGAGGAAACAGGAGTGGAATGAGCCCCCGATGGTGACTCTGGCTCCAGCATTCCGTGCCAGGTGGGCTGAGGCTCCGTCAGGCCTCCTCGATGATCCAACTCTTGCTTCTGCCCAGTCCCACTTCCTCACCTTTCTTTCCACAGGAGCACTTTTCCATCCCAAACTACATCCAAGCACCTGCTTCCAGACAACCCAACTGCAGCACAAGCCACTGGATTTTGTGTGGCAAGTGCCGCTCAATAGCCACATATCAGGAATACAGGAAGTGAAGAGGGGAATTCTGTCTGCAATGCTCTCACCATAGACCCTACAATTGTTATTCAAGGGCAACTGATCTACACGGACTGAATTGGAGAGGCACTACGAAAAGGCCAGAGAAATGTTTGTGGAAATGCTAAGCAGCGTGAATTCTAGTCAGACATCCTGAGGCATCGATGGAGGTCAGCAAATATTTTCTGTAAAGGGCCAGCTGGAAAATATTTTCAGCTTTTCGTGGACTCTGTTGCAACTATTGAACTCTGCAGTTATAACATAAAAACAGCCACAGACAGTAGGTAAAACCATGGCTTGGCTATGTTCCAATAAATGCTATACACCAAAATAGGCAAAAGGCTTGATTTCACCCACAGACCATAGTGCTGACCCCTTCATCTCTTTAAACAATCATTTGGCTGTAGAAGATGTAGACCTACTGCATGAGTAGGAGCTGTTCTATTTTTAAATGCTTCCTCCCCTCTGCCTCAGGACCCCTCCAAGTAACTTCACCATCTGGAAGAGACTCAGGGCTCCTACCTCTGGGGGACAGAGACAAAAGAAGTAATTTTCAGCTCTTTTTTAACCACAACACACAGTAAGAGATACATTTTACTTTGCAACCTGGTCACACATATGCTACTCAAGACCTGTAATTTTCACATGATGGCTCCAAAACATTAATGAACAAAGAAACATATTTGCAATTAATTTGATAAAATATAAAATAGCAATAGTTTAATGAATTAATGAAAATAATATAATAGAATAGAACAGAACAGAATATATCAGTGCATCATACATATAAAGAGAAAGTATTTTTCATGATACCCTTTTAGAGTTTGTATAAGACAGAGAGATCAGATTAGGATAGGATATAAAGGCATTTCTTAGGATAAGTCAATAAAAAAGTTAGAGAATCACTAGCCTATTGCCATCACTCCCAATTTTCTCTTCCTAAGGATAGTAGTAACTATAGCCAGATTTGCTTGCAACTTGCATTTGAACAATACATATGACCAACTGGGTTATCCATTATCCAGCAACTCTTGTTAAAGCACCTTTTAAAACACTCCTCTTCTTCAAGACATTTTCTTATTCCTTTTAGATTTTTTAACACTCTCTTTTGGCCCCTCTTCAATGTACTTTTTATTACTTCAGTTGCCAATGGAGAGCTCAGGTATCAACTGTGAGACCTGCTGTGATTTCATTCATGTTTAATTAACTCAAGCTGCCCGTTGCTTTCAAGTGTTAGCATGTGTTGGCAGTATGTTGCTGGAGCTCAGACCCAAGGGCTGGGAAGAGTGCTTGTATCAGACTCCAAATGTATCCACTGGAGAGCCTCCTTGCTAAAGCATTCTCTGTCTTTGAGAGGCCAAGCCTGAGTCTGAGCAGATGACTGACCAATAGCTACAAGAGTGGCCATCACAGGGAGGCTCATGAGGTGCTTCTGCATAACCATTGACTTTGCATCTTTGGGACATCCTCCCTTCCTATTCAAGGCTAACAAAAGGTGACACCCAGTTCATCATCTGCTCATGTCCTCAGTGCCCTGGACCATGGGACTGAGCATCACTGCAGGTCAGGACTCATAACTCCTGGGAACACTGGCCTCCTGCTACTTCATCTCTGCCCATCGCCTGATTTCTAGGCAGTGCTTTGAGAATAAGTGCTCAGTACATTTGAGCATACATGGGACATGGCTGGGAATACCTGATTCTCAGGGTGTCAGAAGTTAATCATGAAAATAATAAGTGAACTAAAAGGGCTTCAAATCCTCACCCAAGTACCAGACAAGTTTTTTTCTTAATCCAATGAAGCTTTCAAATTGCCTCCCACAGATTAGCTAGCGGAGTGGGACAGAAATTGCCAGGACCATCTGGGACCTGGGGTATATCTGATCACACTTACTTGTATGTGATTGTGTCATATATGGCAGTGGTTTCTTATGTTGTTGAGAAGCACGAACATACTTAAAATCATGACCTAACTGATTGTGAATATATCTCAATTGTTACCGAGATATTAAAAATCAGACATTTTGTCTCTCTCCCTTACCTTCCTGTTTACCTCCCTTATTTTAATAAGACTTCATTTCAAAATGCTTTGAACAAACATATTTAATCTCACTTTTTATTTCAAAAAATGGGATTCAGGGAAAGACTATCTGTGCCTCACTAGTTAAAGCAGGCAGTTCTGTAGCATGAGAGTTACTAATAGAAGTTTCCAACATTCCCCAAATTACTTTTTGCTTCCCTCAAACTTATTGCTCAAGACTGAGCTTTTAATCCAAAAACCAGCTCATCATTAAAAATTGGCACAAAATAAAGTAAATAATTATTTTTCATGCAGGATGAATTTTAAAATGAACAGACACAAGTTCTTTGTCCTCTCTCTCTGAAAGCAGACAAAAACAACCCACCGGCAAAGGACAGCAGTGACAAAAATCTCTCTGGCTCTCACAAGGATGTTGGTATGCAGAACACCACCCCTCCTGAGTTAAGGGTACAGTGCTTTTCTCAAAAAGAAAAAAAATATAGCCTGTCCAAAGGAAACTCAAGCCAGCCTGTATACTCAGACTTAGAATACAAGGAGAGAGACAGCTTGAAACTAATGCCTCAGAATCCGCTCTTTGACTCAACATCAGCAATCAACAGTCTAGCAAATGTACTTGGTTTGACAGATTGCCATTTTGGATCTGAACACTTTTAGATTCTGCAATGAATTTTTAGGTCTCATTCTTGGAAACAAATAAATATTTGGCATCTAAATGATTTTCTCTTTGTTTTCTAGGGCAAATTACGATATGAACATAATAAACCTTAGCAAAGCTAATGGCACTCTCCTGCTGCCCAAATAAAAATTATGTTGAGGTCTTGCCATAGAGAGATGCAAGAACAGAAGGACACTGTCTGACTGAGAAGTGAGGCCGGGGCTACAGAGACCCATCCAGAGTGCGTGGAGGAAGATGTGCAGCCAGCCACCCAGTCCCCAATACAGTGAAAGGAACCTTGCTTCTCAGGATTGAGCAAAACAGTACGGACCAAAAGAGGACGAAGGTGGCCACTTCTGCATTGTGATAAATCAGGACTCTGCAGCTCAGAGGGTCAAATGATCACTGGCTCCAGTCCTCAGTTCCTGTAAACATTTGACCATTGTTTATCTTATTAAAGGTTGTCAGTCACTCACTAGTTCATTCCCACAGCAGTCCTGTGGGGGCTGCTCAGGGCTTCCATCATGCCAGCTACAGGTGGGAATGAGAGTAATACTGACCTCATCACATTCTTGGGAGAGGAATAAACGTGAGCCCGGTATGCATTAAATACACAATAGATGTGAGAGCCTTCCAAGAAGGAAATAGCACTGTCATTAGTATTTCAGTATGAATTTCCTCATTTAATGACTTTCTTCCTTCATAAGAGGGTCTATACAGGATGACAGCACTGGCTGAGGGCTTGGAAGAGAGGCTGGAGGTGGCAGGAAGGGGGACAGGAATGTATAAGGGGAGATAGAGAGCTGTAAACGACAAACTTGGCTTAATTTAAGTGTATTCTGTTGTGCTGGCATAGTGGGAAATCAGAGGCAGCAGGTTGCAGAAGGAGGAATAACGAGAATATATTATAGGATGACTGGGCCTTAGCCAGGACCTTGGACCCAGGAGAGGGCACCAGTGTTGTAAAGTGAATAGGTCATCAAGCTGTGTGCCTGGGCAGAGGCCAAGGAGGGACAGCCAAGCAAAGCACAACCCTAAGAGTTGGGCCAACATGACAGTTTGGGCCAGGGAATGGGAATCAAGTGCTATGAGTCAGGGATGTTTGAGAATGACAGAACTAGGGGAAAAGAGAGCTGGAAAGCACTTTAAAACTCACACAGCTCAATTTAATTTTACAAAAACTGAAGTCAAGTAGTTAAATGACTAGTGCCATGTCACAAGAAAAACTTAGAACTCAAATTTAGCTGTTTTCATTTAAATCTAATGACCCAGAGCTCTTTCATAAATAAATATAAATATAAATGATATGAAAAATTTTAAGTCACAAGTTATTTTCACATTTCTCAATAATGCAGCCTAGAGTAAAGTCAGTGTGATTTTGTACACATAATTTCAATACTGAGCATTGAAATCATAATGGTCTGCATGACTTCATTATCTGTCAAGGAGAAGCTCAGAGGAACAGGAAGACTTGGTTACTTGCATCCATTCAATGATCTGAAATATATCAGCATGTGAGTCACTTTGGGCTCTAAGGGTTTTATTTTACCACAAGTAAGTAATACCTATGAACAGTTTGAAGGTGAGAATTCTCTGGCCTTCCTAAATATGATGGCTGCTGTGAGGTTGAATTTATTTATCAGGCCATACCGATCAGGAATTAAAGAAAGTAAACAATAGAGAAGAGAAACAATGTTGTCATAAAATTAGTCTGTGTCTCTTAGTTAATGAGAAAACAGTAATTTTTCACATGCTCAGTAGATAGACTTAATATTTGATATCTCTTGCCGTGTCAGGAGTTGGGAGAGTCAGAGTGAATGCTAGTGGTCTCCCCAGGGACAGAGTAGAACAAAATCCCAAAGACAGCCAACTCTCAGGAGACTCCAGGAATATGCAGAGAAATTTCTCTGCATGACTTTCTTTGATAAACCCAACTGTTTGTGAAAGCAAAGTGACTACTGGTTTCCTGGGCACATGGCTGGCACCCATGCTAACAGTAGCTACGGTGATACTGTGTCCCCCAGGAAGATTTCCTTCTGTGATAAGGGCCTTGGTTGCCCTACAATATTTGAGGTCTCCCCATTCATTTGAACATCAGCCAAACACCCTGAGTTCTCCTACAAAGTGAGTGTTCTGGATATGAAAAGCAGCACCAGCCAGATAAATCGTCAGAAAGAGTTGGGGCATTTCAGAAGCAAAGTCCTCTGTATGTACTCTTAGATTTGCTTGATGAAAACAGACCAGAGTGAGTCTCGCAATGTTTTCTACTTTTTAGTCTATGAGGCTCAGACTAATCAACCCGTCCACCTGTGTGTGAAAACAGTTCCCATTTAGGAAACCTCCATTTCCCTTTTATAATCTTCCAAAGTCAAGGTAAACTTTCAGGCTAGATACGACTCAGCTTTAGCATTCAGTAAATTTCTCATCAGTGTGAAGGGAGTTCGGGTCAATATCTAGTTAATGTTTACCCTGTTGACTCTGCCCTATGACTGATCTTTTTATGTGCTTTCTTCTTGAGAGCTGAAAACTAAACCGAAACTATTTACAAAATGAAGGGGCCTAAGTGGACCTCTCCCATGGCAGGTGATGAGTGCCTGACCAAGCGGGGATGGCCGACTTGGCCTATCACATTTCTCTGACCTCTGCTGTCACCCTTCTCCAGCTTTAGTGAAAATTCTATATTCAACTGACAGAATCAGTCAAAGGGAAATGATCTTCCAGTCTCAAATCACTTCAGTTCTATGTTAAGTTTTGTCTCTGACCTGCCTTTGTTGTTATTTCCCTATAAAAATGAAAAAAAGAAAATAAGTATTTTAAGACTTTCAAGATTTATAAAGTGACATTTGTGTAAATCCTTGGAGTTACTCAGTTATTCAGAGCTAAGCCATACTGTAAATGAAGCATTTTATGATGGATTTGATAGCAAATCCAACTCATATCTTCAGGGCTAATTTTTCACCTGATACTAAAATCAGCTGCCTCCTGGGCACCTAAACTTCCACAAACCCAAACCCTAAATTAATCATCTTTCTTTTTGTCCAATCATCATCTTTTTCTAGTACCTTTCTTGGTCCTTCCCTTTGTTCCCTATTTCATAAGTGGAACTGCCATTGTCCCAATAATTCAAGCCAGAGATCTGGCAGTCATCCTGACACTTCCTCCATTCAGTCAGTAAATCTCACCAAGTAGGGCTCCCTAACATTTCTCACACTTTTTCTCCACCGCCACTGCTACTGTCTTTGTTGGGGCCACCATCATCTCTTAACTGCAATTGTATAACAGCCCCCCAATGGTTTCTCTGCTTCAGTCTTAGCCCCTTTATTCCTTTATTTTTACTGTAGTCAAAAGTGAGGTTATCCACTCTTTTAAAACATTGGTGGTTCCTCATTTTCCTCAAAATAACACCCTAACTCCTTATTATAGCTATGGAACATTTATTCAGAAAGTACTTATCGAACATGTTCTCTGTGCCAGGTCCTGGGAATAAATATAAGCACAGAACACAGTCTCTGTTTTCATGAAACTAGACTAGTGTGGAAGCCAGCATCATGCACATAATCACACCATCAATATCTAACTACAAGCTGGGATTGACCCTGTGAAAGAAAATATGATATGAGATGAGAATGTGTAAAGAAGGGGTGGGGTGGGCATTGAAAGTCTTCCCCACAGAAGGGATGAAGTGGTAGGGGAATCCTTTCAGTAAGAGAGAACACGATTTATAAAATCTCCCCGATAGGTAGAAGCATGGGTTTGAGAAGCTGGGGGAAAAAAAAAAGTCAATAGTTACAGTGGAGATGGCAAGACAAAGCATGGTGTATAATGAGACTGCAGAAGTGAAGAGGGACAAAATCACACTGGTGGCATCAGGCCTTGCAGAGAATGACACCCAGTTTTCTAGGGAAATATAAGCGAATTCTTTAGGCAAGAGTTTAACGTGATTTGAATTATCCTAGGAAAGATATTATATAAGAAGTAGATATCTGCCTAGAGCTAAAAAGAGACACTGTATTAGGCATTTGATAAACAAGCCTAACTTTAACTACGCTCCTTCACAGCTCTCATATTTTGCTCAGAAATATAGACACATTGACCTACTTCCAGTTTCACAAGCCTTCCATGCCCTCTTCCTGTCGAACCTTGTATATGCAGACCATGCATTCAGAAACACTCTCCCAGCTTCTGATCATGCTTTACCTGCTGATCCTCTACTTGTCCTTCAGGACTTATCTTACACAACAGTTCCAGCAGAATATGCCCTCAAAGACCTATACATATCCCTGAGTCAAAGTAATCATCTGTAGTGTGATTGCCTACTTTTCTGTCTTTTCCCACCACTAAACTCCAAGCTCTGGCATGTGCTTAGTAAATATTTGCTAAGTGAAAATGATGATGAATATTTAATTATTTATCCACAGAATCATGAAGTTCTACAAACCCCAAGCAATATAAAGAAATGCACAACTGGTCATATCACAGTAAAACTGGAGAAAACCAAAAAGTCTAAAAGAAAATCTCAAAAGCAACCAGAGAAAAAAAAAGACAAAATAACCACAAATGAACAATAATCTACTGACAGCTGCAACATAGTAGCAATGGAGTAAATTCTTTATAGTTTCCCTGTAGTGTTTTGTAATTCTCTCTGAGCTCACTGAGCTCATTGAATTTCCTTAGAACCATTGTTTTGAACTCAGTATCTGATAGTTTACTCACCTCTATTTCATTTAGTTCTCTTTCTAGGGATTCCTCCTCTCCCTTCAACTGGGGGGTGTTTCTTTGTCTTCCCATTATTTGTGAGACCCTTCTTTTTTGCTTCTGCTTCTTCAATTGATCTGTCTTGATTTCCTGACTTTGTGGTGTGAACTTCTATGGTAGGAGACTGCTGATTTTTCTTTCTGGATCTGCCTCTGATGATATCAGATGTTGATCCTGTCTGACCTTAGGCAGTCTGTTCGAGACTTCCAGGAATCTATTGTCTGTAGCTTTCTCCTTCACCTGTTAATCTAGTCACTCTGCACTCAGCAGTTAGGCTTTAGCACCACCAGGCTAGGGCTGAGGCCCTCCTAGGGGCAGGGCTATTGTGTCTTCTCATGCTGTTGTTGCTCAGGGGAGTGGTCTGCCTGAACAAGATGGCTGCTGCCGTATTGGGGAGGAGTCAGCACCAGGATCCTGCTGGCCACTCTCTCAGTTCTCTCCCCAAAGCCTCCCTCACCAGTATCTCCTCAGGCACCTCCAGCCCACTCTGCCCTTGCCTTTGCTGGAGACCAGGGTAAGTGGCTGAAAATAAAAATTTATGCATTGGCCCTTTAAACGGCTCTTTGCATCTCCAGCTGCCTGTCTCTGGCAGAGAGCAACCCTGTCACTTTTCACAGCTGGCTGTTATCTGTGTACTTTTGGGGCTCTGGAGCTATAGGCTGGAGATCCCCACTTATGATTTAGACCCAACTCATCTCAGAGGCATCCAATGGGCTGTTTCAATATCCTTCTGGTGCTGCTGCCCGTGGACACCCCATCCGCCTTCTTAAGTCTCTACCACACTCCTTACCAGTTAGGTTGTGCTAATGTTGATTCTTTCTGTCTGTCTGAGGTTATAAGGCTCCACTCTCGCTATTGTTCAGTTGTTTGTTCCAGGTGATTTCTCCACAAGTTAGTTCTAATTCCAAATTAGTCCTGGGAGGAGGTCTGTGAGACTTCCACTCACTCCTTCGCCATCTTGATTCTCAACATAATAGCAATAGAAAGCAGAAAACAGTCTCTACAAAAGACAGAAGAAAATTAGCTCACAACTTAGTAGCCCACTGTACATGGTGAAAATATTCTTCAAGAGTAAAAGTTAAATAAAGACACTTTTATACCAACAAAAGCCAAAGTATGCAAGTATGAGGCAGACCCACACTGAATGAAATACTAAGAGGCTTTCTTCTGGCAGAAGGAAATGTTCTTAGATAGAAGGTCAGAGATAGTAAGTAGTAAATATAGTCATACCTTTGTACTCGTGAGCTTCAGAACTTATTACACCCTGTACTCATTGCATTTTGACAAAAAGAAAATGTTTCAGCATTGAGTGCTTGCTCAGGACTCGTTGCACTTGCTGGAAGTTGTATGAGTCACAACGCTGCCCCACAAAAGAAAATGCTTTGTCATTTGGTACCCATAAGTTTCGGCACTTGTCACAAGTTCTGGAACAAATTAACAATGAGTACCAAGTTACCACTGTGTATGGTTACATACAAGTGAATATTGATGATCTGAAACATCACCTGTATATCTCTGAGCAGAAGGGAAGAAAGGTGGTTTTCATAGGTCAGAATAGATAGGCATCAGTTATGAAGCTGAGGGAAAAGGGAAGAGAAAGGAAAAACACATGTATTGAGAATCTTCTATTTTCCAGATTTTTTTAAACCACATGGCTACCATTCCTAGAGATAAGGAATTCAGTTTGGGGGAGTTTAATACACTGTAACTTTACAAGATAAACTCATGAAATTTCATTGATTCTTAAACTCATTGATTCTACATAGAGGGAAAAATATCTAAACAACTCAGGGCCTGGTCTCAGTCCCCAATTGTGTCTTTGTTCCCCTTCTCTCTCAGTGGCTCAATACAACAAAAGCTTATTTCTCATTCATACCAAGTCTTCTGCAGGTCTGGGTCACTCTCCATGGCAGTTGTCCTTCATGTATTGGCTTAGTGATCCAATCTGAGGACAACTCCATGTCTTTGTGGCTCTCATTATTCCCATGGCAGGAGAATAGTGTAAATGGGAGCACTAGCTATAAAATGATTTTTTTGTTTGCATAAAAAAGTCACACCACCATGCATATTTTGAGGGGTTAAAAGTGGCTACCTATGAACTAAGAACCCAGGGGATGAAAAGTGAGTCTCCATTCTAAGATGGTCCAATGCCTACTTTAATCATCCTCAACATTCTAAACATCTTCATGCTCTGAATTATTCCCAATACATACCACCAAAAAATAAAATCAAAATTTTAAAACTCACTAATATCTACAACTTTACAAACCTGATATATACTCTTGATTTCCTCTCTCCCTTATTTAGCTTATTCACTGAAACATATCACCCCTGTCTCAGTCTCATAAATATCTCTTGAACCTGCCACCTCCTCCTAATGTAGCTCCCTTGGTGTGGTCAAGCTGCCTTCTCTCCTACATTCATTGCTCTCCCTGCTTTTAATCTCGCCCTCTTCTCCATTCTCCATACTGACTCCAAATCAGAACCTTGAACATGTTTATCTCCTCTTGGAGACCCAGCGACTTCCCATTGCCTCAATACAGAGTCCACTTCCACGTGGTATAATGATCCCTCATAAGCTGGGTCTTTTCTTTCTCCATCATCACCTTTGACACCTAATTCATTCTTTTACCATAACAAACAATTGTTGTTCCCCAAAATCCAATACAATGGGAAGCACCCACCATCGTTTTCACTACTTTTTCCTCAGCCTTACCTGCTGGTGAACACATGCTCATTGTGTAAATACATCCATGTCCTATTTTATTCAAAGGTCTAAGTGTAATTCACCTCTGTCTCTCATGGTCTAGCAGAGTATATGGCAGAGTTGGTATTTTTAAATGTTTACTGGCTAATTAATAAATGAATACTAACACTTGAACACTTGGCATTCAGAAACTGGTCCCTAAGAACTTGGGTTCCTAATAACTATTAAGGAAAATAATTGTAAAAACAGCTAGCATTCATATGGTGCTTACAGTATGCTAGATACGATTCTAAATGTTTTGTATGTACTAATTATCCTGACAGCCCTGGAAGGGATGCACTGTTTATCTTCCTATTTTCCTGATTGGGAAACTGGAGCATTAATTGGTTCAGTGGCTTGCCCCAGATTAAAAAGCTAGTAAGTGGCAAAGCTGAGATGAGGACTTAGGCTCTTTTTACTATCTCCAAGGACAGCCAAGGGCTATGTTGTGATTCTGTCTCAGGGTTCACACATAGACCTGCTGGGGGAGGCACTTCGTATTTCACATTGGCCTGATATGCAGTGCTCCTGTCTCCTGGAACCAAGGGAGGATAAGAAGTTCTTCATTTCATCTGTCATTCCCTCCAAATCCAGGGGGACAATAGTGGTGAGTTTGGCTAACTGCAGTTGAAGACTGATTTTACCCTATCAATTCTCAGGTTGACCAACAGGCATGCCAATGAGCTATTTAAAGTTCATGAGAAAAGGATTCTGCCTCCACATAATAGTAATAACTAACATGTGAGTGATAACTATGTGAGAGTCTTCTGAGGACATATGTGTATTAATTCATTTAACCCTCATGAAAACCACTATGATGAGGAGACTATCACTAATCCCATTTTATCAGTGAAGGAGATAACTCACTCCAAGCATCAAATGCCCTTGCCCAAGGTCATCTCACACCTGAGTGGCAGGGCAGGGATTCCAACCCAGACATCTGGCCACAAACTGTACAGGTGAAACCTGACCTTGCCAGGATATTGGGTTGGGTCATTGCAACCCACCTGCTGAGTCACTTCTGATCCTAGAGGGCAGTGCTTGTTTAGCTCATTTCCTGGGTCCTAATGTTTTCATCCTTCCCCTCAAAGCTCAAAGCAAAGCTCCTTATCTCTTCTCTAGTCAGTCCTGCCCCGGCTTCTTTCCATGTACACCTTAATCAGCAATCTGTTCTCCTAGTTATGGAACAAACCAAGTTTGCATTTTTTTTCTCCCATTTACATCAACCCATTAAAATGGCCTTTCCAGGGATTTCCTGTCAGAGACTGAACATGGAATGAAAGCTGAAGATGGAGAGTTACTTCTCACCTCATGTCTGAGAAGTTTTCCACCACCTGTAGTCCATCTATCCCAAACTGATGTGATTTGAAATGATCTGTCAACATTTACAGTTATGATTTTCATTAACTTGCTCCCTAGAATGGAGGAGTAAGTCAGGGCAAATTTCTTTGCCGGTACATAGTCTGCAGTTGAAAACCTCCAGTTTTCCTTTAGCTGGGAAGAGCAGTGTTTGGAAGCAGTCCACTGCTATGTATTATTAGAACACCCAAATCACCTTGTGAAAGACCCTGGAGAGACATAGAGAGCAGACAAGACTTATACGGCCCATCAATATTGGTCACAGGACATCTGTACCCATCTTAATTTGTCATCCTGGCCCTTCACATATCTTATGATTAAATAGACTTCATATGAATTTTAACACTGTTTTCTAAGAGTTATGGAGAATGCAAAGTTCAAACCTACTTTCTCATTTGTTAACTCTAAGTGACTGGATGGCTAAGAAATCAAAGTCATGTCAAATAGACCCAAAGTTTTCATGGTGTTTTGGGAAATATGAATGACAGCACTGAAGATGTATTTCGCCATGTGCTTTTTCTCTGACATGGCAGACTATGATGAGGTGATGCTGAGACATCCTGGAGTCCCCATTCTGAGTCATATTATAAAAATCCTCTGGGGGAAGTATCTCTTCTCAGGGGTATAAAGACATAGTTTCACCTCGAGAGTCCCACGTCCTTGAACTTTCCTGTATGCCATGCCTTCCTCCTGAATCATAGAAAGAAGTGTGTAAGAGATTATTGGTAGGCTCTGGACAAAGCTAATATGATATTTATGTTAAACCCAGAATAGTTATGGTTAGTTAACCCACTTCTGGATTCAGAGTCACAAAAAAATTTCATTATGCAAAACACAGCAGATTCATCTTTTACTGCATTTTGTTTTGAAGGCCTCTTTACTTCATTCCAACAATTATAGGAAGATGTTTTGGAACCACCAGTACACTTTAGATGTTGTAGTATAATCTTCATTTCTCTAGATTATGGTCTCTCTCTTTCATGCACATTTTGAAAACAACATGTTTACCTTCCTTCCTATTGTGCTTTTAATTTTTGGGTTGTTTTATTCTTTTTATTTCTATATGTCGTCCTCCTCTGATTTTTGTTATTTAAAATTTGAAGTTACCTGCTATCTCTTGAACCTGGCAAAATAAATTACTCATAGTTTACAGTCAAATTATAAACAATATTATCATCATCTGAAGGAAAGGGAAGAAATTCCTTGGATAATGAGGTTAATTCACTGGAAAATAATAGTGTGTCCTCTAATATTTAAACAAATGGGATCTTGGCTACTCCTCTATTCTGTATCACTCCAAAAAGTATTAAGCAAAGAGAAACTCAACCACCTGACACTTTATTGCACCCAAGAGATACCTTTATTTCTTATGAAGTCTATTTTCTTCATCTTAGGGAACACTGTAATAAAGAAGAAAGTACAGACACAGACCTGGGATCAAATTTTGACACCAGGTGACCTTTTTAAAAGTTAACCTTTCTAAGCCTTAGTTTGCACATCGGCAATAATATTACCTGCCTCACAAAGTTATTGTCAGAACTCAATGAAATAATAGAAAGAATTTACTCAGTATGCAGCCTGGAACGTGTATGTATTAATGAATGCTAGAAGTAGTAGTACCCATTTTGATGTTCTGAAATAGATTATTTAGCTTTGATCTCTAACATGTTGAGTGTTATGATGTCACTGTCTCCCTCTCTCTCGTGCGCGCACACACACACTTCCCAGTGATAAAGCCACCATGTGTCACTGATTTCTCTTTCTCATGCTGAATTCTATGGTTCCCTGGTTTGGTGTGGGGTCTTGTCTCCTATGCTTCCAGGCAAAGTTATACCAAAGAGCTTGTGGTTTTTAGGTTTTTCCTTCAAATGACAAGGTCTACATTAGAACCTCCAGACACCATTAAGATCCTTCTTAGTGAAATATCTCACAGTGATACTCAGAGGCCAGTTTTCACATATAGACTGGCTAGAGCAAAAGAAAGCAGATACACATATCTTCTTTGAAGAGAGCCCAGGCAACACATGGGTTGACAGTGAGTAGTAGCAGCAGGTGACTAAGAGACAAGAGACTGATCTTGTCTGATAATAAGTCTGTATTTCTAAAAACAGCTCAACAGCTCAACAACGATTTCTCTCTTGTTAGAGTGTGTCCTTTATTGCAATATATGGTTGCTAGAAAGTGTTTCTTCCCCTGTCCCCCTCCCAACTTCTTCTTTTAGGCATGAATTCCCTCTTTACACAGACAGCTTGACAGTCATGACTGAGTCCACCCTGAGTCAAAATGTCCAGGCCTTATATTTAAAAAAAAAATCCATTTCAATCTATCCTATGAAAACTTTATAGATCCCAAACTGCTATTTTAAATTGAATTTTGTACTTTTGAACACTCTGTTTATACTTTTGCATCTTTCCTAAATGTTTGGAAGGAGGCTTTTTTGTATTTAAAATTATAGTACCAAATTTCGATTTTAAAAATGAAGTTTAAGGAAAATTTTTAAAAATCTAGTAAAAGGAAAACCTGTGTTGGAATTAGTTCAACAAAATGTCTAATTGTTTAGGTTATCTCAAAACTTGGTTCTACTCTGCTTAGAGCCAAGGAAAAGCTTATGAAGCAGAGATGAAGTCCTACAGACAATTTGCAGATTTCGATCATATTGATGTAAAAAATGGCCAGCACTGACTTGGTGAATGCCTTCCTCTCAGGAAGCAGCTCTAGATAGGAACCTATAAATATCTTTTAATAGTGTCTGCACCCCAGAGGGAACAAAAGGGCCAGAGGGCGGTGTGGCCCCTGCCGAGCAGCGGGAGAGTCTGGTCAAACTCACAGGAAAGGGTGAGACCCTGCCTGGAGCCAGCAGGCAGCAGATGACCTCACCCAGCATGGCTCTGGCCTTTCAACTTTTTCATTAAAGGAGCCATTTTTTCACGAACACATCCAGGAGGCTGGCTCTCTCAGGTGGGCGGGGTCAGCGGTGGATGGGCAAGGCAGGCGCTCTCACCTGCCCTGAGCCAGCTACCCAGAACCGCCACTGGGCAAGTGTGAAGGTCGGGGCCCCTGCGTGCTTACCCGGAGCTAAGCCCACTTGGAAGTGGCCTGGACAAGCGGCTCTCTCTGGGGGGCAGTGTCGGGGGGGGGGGCGGGGGGGGGGCGCTAGTGTGGCAGGTGCACCCCAGACAACACCTCACCCTGCAGTAAATTCCATAATTACAGGTCATGGAGTGGGCGCCCCTTTGAAGTGAAGGACTTGCTTGTTGTTCCTGCAGCGGATACAATTTGGCTGAGATATCAAATGCAGATAGTAAAAATTTAATTAACAAATCAAAGCCTTTATCTGTAGTTTTTAGAACTATGGCCAACAGTTTTCTTCTATCTCAAGAGCTCCAGTCAGAGCTGAAAAGAAGAAAGCAGTGCCTTTGTACTGCAGAAGACATACAACTTTTCCTGATGATTGCTCTCACAGATAAGGCTCCCTATTAACTGCCTGCTGGTTCAAGAAGAGGCTTTCAGACTCCTCTGCAAAGGGGTTGCATTTGTTTAAAGCCCTTTGACACTTTGCTTTGGTTAACCCTTTGTCTTCAAAGCCCAGAATGATTTTCCCAGCAAGCAAGGCAGTGAGAGATGGTGCATTTTTCCTCTGGGACTATGTGGACAGGCAACACACCTGTCCGAAGCATAATCAGCCCAGAACTTCTTATTATGATCTTATTGTGAACTCGGTCTCTGAAGAAGCGTAGAGTCTCCAGAGTAATATTAATTACTGACAGGTAACAAGTTCACAAGGAAAACAGCAGAAGTGCCATCCACCACAGCTACAGGTGGGGGAGCTGAGAGTCCAAAAGATAAAGAATGTGTTCTGTCTCCTAGTTCAGACAGATCTCTTATAAACAACACAAGAGAAAATGATGCATGGCAATATGAAATTAACATGTAATTAAAACATCAGAATCTGAATTTGTAGGTATATGTACTATACATATAACATATATGTATATAGTAAAATCATCAAGTTATAATTGTTGAGTACAGTTAAAGATGTTTTTATTTTCATATTTTGTGTTTTACTCTAGTTTTAGGTTTTTTTAATTAGCATGTTTTAAACTTGTAACAACAAACTGCTACAGCAGTAGATTGAGCTATTGAAGGCAGAGACCAAGTAGCCTCAGTGGCTGGCTCCCAGTGCTGATCAACATGTGGTTATGGTTTAATTGGACTAGACAGGGTTGAACTGAGTGGAAAAGAGGAGAAATAGAGTTCACTCAAGGTTGCACACATAGGATATGAAGTGGGTCCAGAAGAGGAATTCAAAAGAGAAGCAGGAACTCAAAGGCCCCTGCTAAGCAGAGGAAATTTAGAAATTTCCCCCTCATATTACTCCCTTTTCCTGTGTCCAAGCAATGAGCTTAACCTGGAGAACTCTAACCATTCTCCTCTAGCACATCAGCTGTAATGTTGTTCTTGTTGGCTCCGTAATTTGGAGAAGAGTGAACCTGGTAAGGAAGCCTGAAGTAGAAGAGAGGAGGCCCCTGAGACCTGGGCACGGGAGTGGAGCAAATTTATTCATTTATTTGATAGTAAGTGCTTCTCAGAGGTTATGTCTAAAAGAAGCTAAAACTTGGATTGGTTTCATCAATTCTGTGGCTCTAATATATTCGGATGGGGATAGGAGAAATATAGCAGACACTGGAGGAAGGAATAAGATCAGTTAAAGTTAAAATGGACAATTCAGAAGCAGTATGGCATAGTCACCTCTATTATTGCATGGAAGCAGACACCTGTCCTCACCTTCATGCTCCAAATCTGGGAATACTTCAGCACTACCAAGCCATCTTGGGCAGCCTGTCCCTTGCAGGGAAGTGCCTGACTATATTGTGACTGCTGTGCCTGAGGCTACCAGAGGATCCTCTCTTGGGAAAGGTCAAAAACAGTTGACCAAACAAATTAGCTCCTGACTTGGGGCTACAACCCCAGCCCCTCATCTAGCATACAAGCCCTCAGGAAGTTTCCATGCTAACCACTAGAATGTTCCATTTCAGAGCATAAATATGATCTAAGATGCATTTGACAATTAAAGCTGTCTATTACTGTCATGAGTCTCTTTTAGGTGGTTATTTTGTTGGAAAAACAAAAGAAAATAACCATGATAGTCTCAAGATAGGTTGCAAGTTATCAGAAAAACTGTAAGAAGATGCCATTATGTTTAAAGCATTGCATAGTTTTCAAACATATTTCCTTGTCCTATGATTAAAGGAGAAAAGATTTTTTTAAGGGCTTCAAAACACAATAGCATTGTGGGCCTTAATTTATTTTTACAGTTCACAAGGTCTGCAATGTATTAAACATGAGAGGCTTCTCTTGCTGGTCTGTTTTTCATAAGTATGCCTTGCTAATTCATTTGTACCTGCTTAATGACTGTGGAGGCTGCAGAGCAAGACCAGGGTTATGGAGTTCCTGAACTTCACTCAGCTCAACACATGTTCACTTAGGCATTTGATGGATGTGATCCACTAAAAGGGAAGCTGGCATTTAGGCTACAAACCCTGAAGGGAGATGTTCAAAATCCTACATGTTCCTATTAATTTGTTAATGCAATTAATTAACCAATCACTAGCTACTAAATGCAGTTACTATTTATTAGGCACTTACTATATGCCCAGCACTGTAAGTTCTTATTTAACCCTACAGCTTCCCTGAGAAGTAGGAACCACTATCTTCAATTTCCTAAGAGACAATAATTAACAGAGGTAAAACTTGACTGCAGGTCTGTTTTACTACATAATCCCTGTCCTGAACCAGTCCCACACTGCCAGCACACTATCGGGAAATCATTGGGAAATATAACACCGTATGTCTGTGGGCCCCACCTGCCCGCTGTGAGTTTATGGTATCTTTGTGCTGTAAGCTATAGATATAAACTGTCAGCTCTCTGTGATGGGATAGAAAGTAAGTTCTGTAGCATTTAGGAGAGAGGGGGTGGTGATCCTGTCTGCTGGAAGTAACAAGTTTCCAAGAAGAGGAAGTTTGAGCAGGCTCTTTGGTGATGAAAGCAACCCAGGCTAATGTTTTCAAAAGTTATGAGTAGGTTAGAAGGTGAGAGGAGTCAGTCTTAAAACACCTTTACATGTTCTTGCAAAACTTAAGGAAAGATTAATTTCCATGGCCACAATAGTATCTGAGTTTAAATCTATGTTAACAAGCTCATGATATTGCTAACACCATACCAACCACAGCAGCTACCGTTATATTGACTATTTACTCTGTGCCAGGCACTGTAGTAGCAATTATTACTCATTAGATCTTTCAATAATCCTAAATTCCTATCACAACCCATTTAACATATAGGGAGACAGGCCTATGGAAGTAGGTAAGTTGCTTGTGTTCACACAGCAACTAAATGGCAGAACTGGAGTAGTACCAAGTCTCTCTAATACCAGAATGCCCACCTTGCCTCTCTCAGTACATTAATGGATGAAAGACATGGGTAAGGATCCAAACTGCCCCAAAAAGAGGTTCTTGAAAGATGCACCATGCAAGAAAAAAAGCTTGCACTGGGAATCAGAAGTGACTCTGAAAATCAAAGCAAACCCATAGGCTAGAGAGAAAGTAAGATGAAAGATGGCATCACTCAGAGGTGAAGGGTCTTCATTTCGCTTTTTACCTCTAAGAGAAGTCCATCTGGCAAATAATCCAAGTCCAAGGACATGGCTCAGGGTACGTGTGTGTGGCCCAGGATTACAACAGGTGACGCACACAACAGGAGCCTGAGTATCTGTCTCCCAAGGAGGCCCAGACCCTCAGCCAAAGAAAAACGAGTACCCACAGAATGGGATCCAGCTGGCTTGGGAAATTTGGGATTCCAAGTAAAAATACTGGCTTGATGTTTGTTATATGTTATTTCCCCTCTGGGAGGTATATGTATAGTAGAAGGGCCTGTGCCATAGATATCCTCATGGTCCAATACACTCATTAATGGAAAGCTGATGTGAGAATGTCACATTGCTCTACGATTAGCTTTAGTTTGACTAACACTGACAGCCTGAGCCAACTGCCGAGGCCTCCGGCACCTGCTGGCCAGGCAACCACACAGCAGACCAGAATTTCTCATCCTGGGGACGTGACTCCAGGAAGAGATCAGCTCACACAGCACAAAGCTACCAAGAAGCCTCCTCCCCTTCAGTTTATTCCCTGCTGCCTCCATATCTAGCTTCCTCCTCACCCAACCCCGCAAGGACAGCCTCAGAAATAATGAAAAATCATGGCCTCAGAGACAAACTTGGGACAGAGTCAGAGGTTTCAAAGCTAGAGCCTAGGATCATCCCTGAACCAGCAATGTGATCCTGGGCAAATCACATATACATAAAAACTTACTTGAAGAACATTGTGAGCTACCAGAACAGTGAGAATTCACATATCCAGAAAAATAAGGAAGCTACCAGAGAGGAGCCCTGAATTTGGGGGACACTTTGGCTCTGGGTCAGATATCAATTCCAAAAGGAGAGGCAGTGGCTGGGAAGCTGAGCAGAGCATTCTGCAAATGCATGATGCTGGAGGAATGAAACATAAAGTTCAGCTTCAGTGAAGAGAGGGGATTCTGGGAAGCAACCCAGGTTTTCTGCTCAAATCCTGAAAGACCACACACAAGGAGCAAAAACAGCCCTCACAAGAGCTGTAGCCCAGCTTGGCCCCTGAATATCTTGGTCCCTGACTGGATCAAGGTGATCAGCAACATCTCAGAAGCAAAAGTACTTCCTTAAGGAAGAAACAGTCCTGGGAGGGAACCCTGAGATGCAGGAAGATACAAAGACCCCTGTGTAAACAAGTAAATATTAATTACATAATACAACAATTATGCCATGAAGGGCTTAAAAGATATGTAAATTAAACATCCATACCAATAGCACAAAAGGAAGAAGGTGTGTAAATGATGTAGTTAGTATAAGTACTTGAAATTAAGCTTTTTGATTACAGCGTAAGTGCCTGCAGTGGAGCAAAGACATCCATCTCAAATAAACATATTGCCAACTACAAGAAACAACTCTTAGCAAACCAACTATAGAAAAAGCAAATACCATATGATCTCACCTATAAGCGGAACCTAACCAACAATGCAAAGAAGCAAGGAAAATACGACCAGCAACACTGAAAGGAAAAGAAATCAACAGAGACAAGAGGGAAGGGGGGGGCAGGGAAAGGGAAGGGAAGGGGAAAGTCAAGGAACATATAGCAAGGACTCATGGACAAAACCAAAGGGGAAGAGCTGAGGGAGGGAAGGTGGGAGGGGGCAAGGGAAAGAGGTGGGGGGAAGGCAGAGACAAATGTATTTAAAAAGTAAATAAATTAATTAAAAAAAAATAAAGTATATAATTCATAAAAAAAAAAAAAAAAAAGAAAAAGAACAAGCAGACCACCCCTACCCATGAATTCTCCATTCAGAAGGCCCTGGGTAATCTAGATAATTGACTATTTGAGTGACCCCAATTCTCTCTTCCCACTACCTAATTCTTACCTGTATGTTTTAAATTTTCCAATAAAGAATGAACCCAAGAAACCCCAAGCACCCCACTTTGGACCCTAAAAAAGGCAGAACCTCAGGTCTGTGCTCTCTCTCTCTGCTCAAGACCTGGTTGTTTGGCACCAGATTACCAGGTATCCTTTGAGTTTTGAGTAATAAACATGGCTTTGTCACAGTTCCCTGAAGGTTATTGCTGAGTGTATCTCGCAATCATAATAACCACAAGGGCTGGTCTCGCCACAACATTGGCTCTGGTTGGGGAAATGTATGTGGAACTGCCACAAGTGGGATGGGCCCAGCTGAGTGCCTTGGGCATTCTTAACTGACAGCATCACTATCAAAAATATGAGACCCACACAATAATGAAGTTAAAGTATTCTAAGTTCCTTTCATTCAGAAAGTGTTCAAAGAATTAATTTATATTAGACTTCAGTGAGTCAAGGAAGGTTATTATTATTTCTATGATAACTGCTTAAAAGAACAGTAAAGCAATATGTAACTAACAAACTAATATGAGAGAAAGATAAATGAAAAGATTAACCTAAAAAGAGCAATAAAAGAAAGAAAAATGAACACAGAAGGGGACAATTAGAAAACAAATAGTACTTCTGGTCAAGGTGGAGGAGTAGGGAGATACACTTCACCTCCTTGCACAACCATAAGAAAGATTTCAACTAACCTCAAAACAAAAAACACTCAGAATTGCCAGAAAATTGAACTGTATGGAAGTCCAACAACCAAGGATTTAAAGAAGACATATTCATACAGACTGGTAGGAGGGGCAGAGACAGGGAGCCGGGTGGAGACAATGCGGTGTGGGGGCAGTGAGGCAGCGGTGACCAGGTGGCAGTGGCAGTGGCAGTGGCTGGCAGAGAGGGCAGTCCTCCTTTAGGGATGCTTGGGGAGTGAGCCCCAGGCCAGACTGCGCAGCCCAGGTTCCAGCAGAGAGGAAATAAAGCCTTGTAACTCTTGGATAAATAAAAACAGTGAGGGTTGAGGAAGAAGAAGAAACTGCTGATCTCTCAGGAGAGTCCATTTAAAGGGCCCACGGGGTCCTAGAATGTACACAAACCCACACACTCTGGGAACTAACACCAGGGCAATAGCTAGAAAGGCTCCAGTCACATAAGTGACTGGAAGCAAAGCAAGTGCCGAACAAGCTTCCAGCAGTCAGGCAGTGACATTGCCCCTTCTCTGACCCCTCCCCTACATACAAAGCCACAAAGCAGTGAAGCAGGCTGTCCCCACCCTGCTATTTACCTAAGGCTCTGCTCCATACAATGTAACAGGTGCCCCCCAAGACAGGGAGTCAGGAAAGCTCTGCCTAATGCATGGATACAAACACAGAGAGTCTGCCAAGTTCAGGAGAGAGTGAAATACGGCTCAAAAAAAAAGAACAGAACAAAACCCCAGTGAGAGTGAAATGGAGATAGTTAACCTATCAGGTGCTTAGAGATCTCATTGAGTATGGCAAGTGCATTAGGGAAGAAATGAAGGCTACACTAAGTGAAATGAAGAAGAATCCACAGGGAACCAATTGTGAAGGGAAAGAAGCTAGAGTTCAAATCAATGAATTGGAACATAAGGGAGAAATAAACAGTGAAACAGAACAGAATGAAGAAACAAGAATTCAAAAAAACAAGGAGAGAATAAGAAGACTCTGGGACATCTCCAAACATGAAAACATTTAAATCCTAGGGATGCCGGAAGGAGAAGAGGAAAAGTAAGAGATTGAAAAGTTATTTGAAAAAATAATGAAAGAAAACTTCCCTGATTTGGCGAAGGAAATAGACATGCAAGTCCAGAAAGCACAGAGAATCCCAAACAAGTTGGACCCAAAGAGAACCACACCAAGACACATCATAATTAAGTTGCCAAAGGTTAAAGATAAAGAGAGAATATTAAAAGCAGGAAGAGAAAAGCAGAGAATAAACTACAAAGGAGTTCCCGTAAGACTGTTAGCTGATTTCTCAAGGGAAATTTTGCAGGCAAGAAGGGGCTGGAAAGAAGTATACAAAGTGAAGAAAAGCAAAGACCCACAATGTAGATTACTCTATCCAGCAAAGCTATCGTTTAGAATGAAAGAGCAGATAAAGTGCTTCCCAGACAAGGTAAAGTTAAAGGAGTTCATCATTACCAAGTCCTTATTACATGAAATGTTAAAGGGACTTATTTAAGAAAAAGATCAAAACTATGAACATTAAAATGATAACAAGCTCACAACAATCAACAACTGAACCTAAAAAAATACAAAAACAAACTAAGCAAACAACTAGAACAGGAACAGAATCATAGATATGGAGATCGCATAAAGGGTTATCAGAGGGGAGAGGGAAGGAGGAGAATGGGGAGGAAGGTATAGGAATTACAAAGCATAATTGGTAGGTACAAAATAGGCAGGGGGATATTAGGAACAGTATAAGAAATGAAGAAGCCAAAGAACTTATATGAGCAACCCATGGACATGAACTAAAGGGGGTGATTGCTGGAAGGAATGGGGGTATGGAGGGAATGTACAAAGGGGGAAAATTGGGGCAACTGTAATAGCACAATCAATAAAACACACTTTAACAAAAGAAAAGAAAGCAAATAGTAAAAGGGTAGACATTCCTCCAAATATATTAAGTAAATGCACATTCCAATTAAAAGACAAATATTACCAGACTGGAGTAGGGAACAAAACTGATCCTTATAAGAGCACAACTTAAATACAACAATAAAGAAAGAAAGGGTGGGGAAAGATACAGCATGCAAACAATGAATAAAGGAAAGCTGGGGCGGCTGCCTTAACATTACACACTTATAGGCAAGAAACATTCCTAGAAATAAAGAAGTTCACAATGATTTGCCTAACAGTAAACAATAATTTACCAATGTTTCAGTAGAAAGGTAGTCAAGCCATAGAATGGAAGGCAAGTGGGCAGGAGGGGAGCTGGGATACCAGCACTGGGAAGCAGGTCACTTGGGCTCCCTAAGCCTGCCAGCCCATTTTCATAAAGAGAAGGAAAGAAACGGCTATGCACAGGTCATGGCTAGGATTCAGGGAGAAAACAGAAAATGTGCTCTCACAGTAGCTAACACTTGGTCTGGAAAATGGAGTGGTTATTATCTAGCTCCTTCAAATATCCTCCTTTTGTTTCTCCATTTTTATCAAACCCCCGCCGGCAAAGGAACTGTCTTAAGGCATCCACGCATCCAGGGCAGGGCTCCCTCCCTGATCCCTGTTCTGTCCTTACTTCCCCAAGAAAACCCCTGCTTTAATCACTGTATGCAGCCTTGAGATCAAGCCAGATTTCCACCCTCAGGCTAAGGCCTCTATAACACCAGGAGAGTTTTGACTACAAGGTTTGGGTGTGGAACTGAAATGGGTACCAGGCATTGAAATCATAAGAGTCTTGTCATACAGTGTAATACCTGATTAAGAGTTATCGAGCAACCAGCAAGAATGATGTTTTCCTACTCATTAAAGCTTCCTCACTCAAGCTTCCTCACTCTTTGGAGAGTTCCCTTTCTTTTATTCTACCATCGTTTCTATGTCAACTTCACTCAGCAATGAATCAATAACATTCAAAATGTCCTAAGATGGAGGAAAACAGCCCTTCATCCTGGCCAACCTGGATTTATACTTTTTGGGAATGTGACATTGAAACAACTTCTGTTCCCTAGATCAATACTTTATTACCTTGAAATCTGCAGATGAAAGGGGTGGTTGCCTGCCAGGAAATCTGTGAAAACTATTTTCATCTTTGCTAAGAGGTAAAATATTTGTCTTTAATAAGCACAGTGCCTGAGACATAAGCATGCTTATAAATAGCTAGTCCAAAAATGTGCATGCACACACTACTTAAATAAAAGGAACGCGGGGTCTTACAAGTACCACTCTGATTTCTCCCCAGCCTATAGTGCACAGGGTAAAAGATAGCCATCACCTTAAACTTCAAAACAACTCTGCCTCTTCCAGAACCATCAGGCCTTGCTAGGAGATGTCCCTAACTCATTTATCATCGACACCCTTATTCCAACATCCCTGCAACAACTGTGGCAGCAGCTCACATCAGCAAAGCTGTCAGTTTCCTGATGCAGGTAAGTTGAAGCTTAGGTCTCAGGCTTTGGGGGCCTGGGGTGACCAGTGGGCCTGGCCATCAAGTGTGGCAGGCAGAGATTCTGGCTGCATTGCATATCCTTGTGGAGCTTTCCTGAGCTACCTCATATCAATTATAGCACTGTGTAAATACACACACCCCAAACGTGATTGTCCAGCTGACAGGTCAGGATAAAGCAGTCATCTGACCATAACTGCTAAACCACTCAGTTTAAGGAGCTCAGATTACAGGGACTATGAAACCTGAGTAAAACTTGAAGACCCAGGACACTTTCACCGGCCAATCTCCCTTCTTTACTGCAGAGTTAATAGCAATGTGAAAGAAAACGTGTGTTGGCACCAGGAACAGTTATGTGACCCAGATACTATGGTCTCAGCTTTGCAGATCTCAGCCGGGGTGACACGAAAAGCCCAAGGGACAGAAAGAGCTGAGGCCATTAAAGATATCGAAAGAGAGATTTCACTGCCATGGAGCAATAAATAAACACAGTTCACTAAAGAATACATATATGTCTAGAATTCTTCAGGAGATGGCAAAATCCCAAAGCACTTCTAGAAGTATTTTTGGCATTCAGTGTCTGCCCCATCTGCGTGAACACATCATCCCTCTGGGAGAGGTTGGGGTAAATCTAATAAAGCCCTCCAATTCCCTGATTTATAGGTGGAGTGGCCTTCAAGTTGGCCCTCATCCACACCCAGAAATTAATCCTGTGATTTTTCATATGCAATTGAGTGGAATGAGGGGGTGAAATAAAATAAACCCCTAGCCAAACACATACATACTTACTGGAAGTATACTAACATAGACTCTTCCATAAACAGATCTTTGCTTGATACATATGTCGCAATGATGTTTATGTTTAGTCTTGGACCCAGGAAATTTTATGTGCAAGTTTCTGATTCAAAATGTTATGTGAAAATTTTCAATATAAAAAGCATTGTTAAAATATTCTCAAGTTATACATAAGACCTAAACCAAAAGTTGGTTATTAAGAGTTTAATTATCTTGCATTTTAAACATTATACAATATAATTATATATTATTCATACGGATAGTTCTAGGATCTTCCCAATGTACTCATGAGGTCACCAGGGAAGGGATTCTGGCTCTGTCTATATAAACAATGACATGGGCCATAAACCTCATAACAACGGAGGCCTGCAGGGAGCAGAGCTGTGATTTCCTCCAACTTTCAGGGAAAAAGCAGGCATAATTGTCAGTAATGGGGTTAGGGCTAACAAAAGCACAGAAGGTGCTTAGAGAAATCCTAAAATGTAAGTCTCAACTCTATTGTTCTGCCACCATGAAAAGCTGAGTCTTTCATCAGCATTGCAAACAGGAAGACAATTGTCAGTACTGTCTCAGGATACCTAGCTGGGTCAGCCCACCACCCAGAAACATACACAGGCCAATGCTTATAGGGCTTTGTTTCACTCCATGGACAAATATTTTACTTCTTTTAGTAGTGGAATATTCCCATCATAATCAGCAGTAGTTTCTTTCTGTATAAATTAATATTATGGGCATCATTGTCCACGTTTCTCAGAAGCAATCTTTCCATAGTAATGGTCTCTTCATAGCACTCATGGCTCTGTCATACTCTCACTTCCCTCCAGCTCCCTCTTTCCTCTCTTCTACTGCCTCTGCTGGCCTGGTTCAAATATTTGAAAAAGGATAGACACAAGTCACCTGTGAACCACGGTTACAAAAAACAATAGTGCTTCAAGATACAAAAGTGGTTCAGAGCCATGGACAACAGGATTCGGGGTGGGAGTGGCAAGCCATAGCCATCTGAGTATTTAACTTGCCTTTATATGGCTAAATAGTGATAGAAAAATAGATAGGAATAGATATAGATACATAAAGGCATGTTAAATACATATATAGTATGTGTGTTTATATATATTCACACGCCTATAAAATATATGTACATTTCCTTTCATTATTCCTGTGTCAATGTTTGAGTATTCAGCAACTCAGAACAATAAGTATTTGGCTTTTGTTTTCTGCGATGACTAAATCTAATCTTTTTCATTTGTAACTTTAGTTAAAACTTACAGTCTGTTCTTTCCTTAACAGAAGAATATCACTAGAATTTTTCTTTCACTTAACTACAAATTTGAGTCAGAGAGAAATTTTCCTAAAATAGACAACTGAGAAAGAATTGGAAGGGACCAAGGAAAAGAAAGATTTTTGTATGCGCATTAGAAAATAGGTTTCCCAACATATATAAGCATTGGTCTGTGAGAGATGAAATATGGTAGCCTGATGTGTGTATGTTTCCAAAAGGAAGAGGAAAAAATGGTGGTCAAGACCTTGATCAAAAAGTTTCTCATGTCAACCACTAGGTGGTTCATCTGCCCAGGACTTGGGCAAAAAATAATAGCAATATAGCAATTAAAATAAATAATGTTTGTTGAGTGCTTATCATTTTCCAAGATCTCTAGGAAGAAATTTTCCTATGTTAACTCATGTAGGAAAAAATTGTGGAAGTTGTTCAAATGGTCAGAAGAGATTACTGGACACTTTTTTCAATGGAATGCTGGACGCTCCTCTGGGGATGTTTCTCTTTGATTAGACCAACGATATTCAACCTTTTCCATCTCATGGCACACATAAACTAATTATTAAAATTCTGCAGCACACCAAAAAATATATTTTTTTGCTGATCTGACAAAAAGATGGCTATAATTTTGATTCATTCACACTGGACAGCTATTTTGTGTTGATTCTTGTCAATTTTTATTTGACAATCTAAGAGAAAAGAGGTCTGTGCCCCTGACAAAATCGCCAAATAGTGCACGTTTTTAAAATTCTTGTGGCACACCCATGTGCTGTGGCACATAGGTTGACAATTGCTGGACTAGACTATTTCACTACTCTGTAGAGATAAAGGTTAGTTTGTAGAAAACTGAGAGTAATGCAAATTGTACCCAGTGGTGTGCAGCTGTTTAATCCTTCTGTGAATATTGGAGAGTTTTGTCAGTTTTGCATCCATTTATAAATTCATTTCACCACTCTTTATCTGATTCTAGATGTGTGTTTCTTAAGCCAGTTGTACCAACCAACTAGCGTGAATCCTTCATTAATTGTTATGTGAAATCTTTGACACATGTTCATTTGAAATTATATGAGTCATGATTTTTGTTTGTTTGTTTGTTTTATTAACACATATAAGAGAAACACCAATCAGTTGCCTCTCACTCACCCCCAACTAGAGACCTGGCCGGCAACCCAGGCATGTGCCCTGACCGGGAATTGCGACCTTCCAGTTCACAGGCTGATGCTCGATCCACTGAGCCATACCAGCCTGTGGTTCGTGATTTTATTTTCTTTTAAAATGTAGTCTTTAACACTCATCTAACCTGAAGAATGCAGTAGGTTTCATGGGGGCCTTCTAGCAAATAGGGAAAGACAGTGGACAACATACCCATACATAGATTCAAAGAAAGGGGCCTTACTATCATTTTAGACTTTCTCTCTCTCTCTCTCTCTCTCTCTATATATATATATATATATATATGTAATTCTCCAACATTTCTACATATGTAAGTATCCAGTGCACAGAAACTCACCACTTAGGAGGCAGTCCACTCCAGGGTTGTAAAACTATATTCTTAGACAGATATTTCTTATATTGAAAGGCATTATTGCTCTTTGAAATGTGAAATATTCTCCCATGAAAAGTCTACTTTCTCATCTACAAAAGGGTTTTTCAACAGATGGCAAATATTTCACACACTCTCAGTCTTCTCCATAAGAAAATACATTTATTTATTTTCATTGGAGATGGTTTCCAGGACACCCCACCACCACTACCTTGGCCCTTCTGTGGTTCTTGAGGTCATAATGTCTCTCTCAAAACATGGCTCCTAGAAAGGAAAACAACATCCTGACCCACCCAGACATTGTTCTTGTGACCTGAGCCCTAGAAGTGTGTAGGATCTTAGTAAGTCCACTGATTACAATTTGGGGTGTGCCTATATTTGCTAGAAGTCTTTTATGTAAATGAAGCTGGGGCCAGTTCTTTTTACCTTTTACGTATATTTACTATGAAGAGCCACAGATTCTTTTTCATAAGTATACTTACTAGTTTCTAGTTAGTTTCATTAAACTCTTTAATTCTAAAGCTATCAATAATCCTTTTCACTCTATTTTTATTGAAAAATCCTGGTGTCTTCTGTTTATGTTAATATTGTTTTATATTAACAAATTAACTCTAATAATTAAAAATCTATTAAATTGTATATTTGATTTGATACTTCCATAGTCAAATTACTCAAGCATATGATAAAGAATTTATTTTAACACTGAACTAACAATCAATTAATATTTATGGCTACTCTTCATAGTTGTCTAGGAATTCATGCTGATGGATTCCACATTTCTGAGAGTTCATTAGCAAGAAAGCTAGCCAGTTGAGGGAACCCAGCATTATGACAACAGGAATCCATGGCTTCCTAAGATGTGAACAAAGCTACAGAAGATAACTCCATGGAAAGAAATATCCCAAAGACCCCTAGGCCTGTAATTAAATTGATCAACTACCCCCTCCTATAACTCTCTATCTTCCAGCCCCTGGCTGGTCAAGTCAGCCCTTGGAAGCCTACCCTGTAATCAGAATTGGGGAAGAATAACAAAGCAGAGAACAGGAAACTGTGGATATCTTCTCTACCAGATGTCCCTCTGCTCACTGAGGTTTCAAAAACACAGAGTTTTAAATCTGACTTCTTTCCTTACAGAGCTCACCCTCCCTGCTGAGCTCATTCATGGGCAAACAGACAGACCCTCCCTGAAGGTTACTAGCACAATGTTATTTTTTCTTTTCATACCATTGTTAATTATGCACATAGAGGCACTCAACCTCTGTCATATATTGCCAAAATAACTCTTGGGTAAAGGAAAAATACAGTCAGTCCACTAGTTTATTGATCTTTATAATATCTAAACACTGATTTTTTTTAAACCACATTGACATCCTGTATAGACAGAGTCTGAATTCTTCAATATAAACATATTGCCTATCATATAAGTTGTTCATGACACGTAAAAGCCGCTTTGATATTGTATAACCATCATAATCACGGGGAAACAGATATTGAAAGAGTAGGGAATAGGCCAAAGGTCACTAACAAGGTCAAGGATGAAATCAGATTTAAGAGTGAAAGTTTCCACTTCATTAGTCATTATTCCCAAGTGAGACTCCAGCACATCCTGTTAAATCTTGTTATGTCTACATTCAAAGTGAAGTTCTATCATTAGAAAGAAAGGAAGTCATCTGAGTAGTAACATCTCAGAATTCAATTATCTAATTTGATTGTTTGGATATAGAAATGTGGGAAGCTTTTTCAATGTCGAGTAACACTTTCAATGTTTCCTTTTAGTTAAATCAGGCTAATTCCTTAAACCTAAAATGAGTCCCTAGTTCACTACTGATTCCATTCTGTTAGGAGAGCCTGGGGTAGGAAACATTGACAGAACTCCTTGACCATCTACTCTGAACAATTAAGCCTTCTTTTTCTGAACACACAGCATTTGTGTAAATTACTGCACCACTTCAGCTGATGTGGAGAACATTCCCTCATACATACAAGGGAGCCTTGGGTAGGCACTGAGGATTTCATCTAAACAGAGAACCAAATTTGTACCACTTAATGCAATGATTTAGCAATAGGGTGAGAGCAATCGTTTGACTATTCTTACTTGTTTGAAAAGAAAACGTGGTGAAGCTGTGCATCTGACTTCTGTCGGGGAGGGAACTCTGTGGCCTACAGACAGTGCTCAAGAATGCAGGGAGGGCTCCCTGGTGACAAAGCTCTCTTCAGAACAGGACTAGTCCAGGAGCTCTCAAGAGCCAAAGAGCAAACCATCCAGCACCAACCCTACTGACAGAATGAACCATGTTGCCTTGAAATACTTGGGAAAGGAGCCGCTGGGCAATCATGCGCATAGAATGGCTGCTCAGAGCCAGTTGTGTCCAGGACTATCAGATCAAAGATTGGTTTGGGCAAAAGGAAGTTTTGAATTTGACAGGATTTTCCTGGATACATTCAAAACAGGAATTATATGACAAGCCAGGAGCAACAAACTCAACTGCATACAACTCCTAAGGGCAAGGAGGTTGGATGCATGGGGGCCAAGAAAACCGGCAAGGATGAGAACTAGCCCTCAACACAGTAATCCCCAGAGCTTGCAGCTAGAGTCAGAAGTAAAAGGAAGGAGGAGGGGAGACAGAGTAAAGTAAGCAAACAAATTCCTTGACATATGCCGTATGAGTTTTGACACTTTGATAGGAAGAATCTGTTATAGTGCTTAAAAGTTTCAGGCCTCACCCTGCAGGGTATAGGGGGAAAGGAGCAAAGAGTTCAAAGTGAATAATTACCTGTTATTGATGTATTATATTTAAAGACCCTGGCTAAGGATTAAAGACACTCTCAAGGCTGTTAGCAGCCTGAAGTAAACAAGTCATGATTCAGAGGGGAGGAGGAGAAAAGAATTTCAGAAGGATTTCCTCCATCATTCCGGAACCCTCTGTAGGTAAGACAAAGTGCACATGTGTGCATTACACGGAAGGACATATTTAAGACCAGGAAAAAAAATCATCAAACACGGCTGGAGCTTTGTGTTGGTCCCTGGAGTCTCTTGCTGTGAGCTTTATTCTTTGAATGACTTTGTTTTAGTCACCATTATACTCTTGGCACCATGAAGGATAGGCAGCCAGACAGTGCACAATGAACTTGGTTAATTGGTTAGTTGGTTAGTTGAACCCAATTTCTTCTTTCTGCTTTCAGCATAACAAAAGAAAAGATTTTATCACTGAAATAAATGGTGTCCCACCAGGCCCAGCACCATTTCCCTGGGTGGGTACGTGCCTAAAGAAAGGATGGATTCTCCCCAGCAATGTCCCCAAAGGCACTCAATGGATAGCTCCCCAGAGGATGTGCTTGATGAGGCCCTGTTTCTGTTTCTGTTTCCCCTTCTGCAGTATCGAATTCTATGATCTCTCAGCTGAGGACTATTATTCTAATGAAAAACACTTCCAGGAAATCAGTGCAAGACAGATTTAATTTGATGTGGAAAAGAATTTCAAATGCACATTATGTCCATCGGAAATTATGATCAGCTTTAGCTTTCAAGTACCAAGATCTGAAGATGCCACAGTGCTTTGATGGAAATGAGAAGTAATTTTTCTCTTGTATTTTTAATTTCTTTTAGGAAAAAAATAAAGAAGAAAAAGAAGAGCCATCCTCCCCTTAGGAAAAAGACAGTTCTGATCAACATAATTACAACCTGTGGATGGGCAGCCCCTGGCCACACCCTGAAGCCATGAGGCAAAGCATGCCTCCTAGAAACTGGAAGTATCCAGCCTGCACAGGAAAGGTGCAGCTGATCCCTGCGGAGCCATCTCCCTCAACTCACGTTCTCTTGTAGCACTGCCCTGCTCAGGGACCTTCAGTCTCTCAGGCTCAAAACACATTCTCTGAACTGAGAGTCAAGGCCTCCCCAATACATCTTCACTTACCCTTCCAAACCCAACTCCTACATGTCCCTCAACAAACCATGCCCTGCATCCAGACTTGTGCAAAGCCTGTTACCAAAAAAACCTTTATCAAACCAAAGACCAGCCTTTCTCTCTGCCTCTCCATAGCAGGTGATAAAATCCCACATTTTTAGAGCAAAAAGGGACAGAAGGATTTCCTCCATCATTCCGGAACCCTCTGTAGGTAAGACAAAGTGCACATGTGTGCATTACACGGAAGGACATATTTAAGACCAGGAAAAAAAATCATCAAACACAGCTCTGCACCTGACCAACTCTGCACCTGAGTTCCAGAATAATAATAATTAAAAAACCACTATTATGTAATAAGATGTCACTATCTCTCATCTCTCAGTTTTTCAAGACCCAGCACCAAACTCTCTTTACGTGTTCTTCCTGCTTAGGTGCTGGACTTCAAGTATCCACTGTTAACTCAGGCATAACTCCTGAGCTAAAAACTTCACTCTCATAGGTGTACAAATACATTAAGAACTATCAAGATAAATGTCATCGCTTCACTTATAATTTTTTTATTGTGGTGAAATATATGTAACATAAAAATGTCCATTTTAACCATTTTTCAGTGCACTCTTCAGTGGCATTAATTATATTCACAATGTTGCACAACCCTCACCACTATGTGTTTCCAAAACTTCTCATCATCCCATACAGAAACTCTCTACCCATTAGGAAATAACTCTCACTCTCCCCTTTCCCCAGACCCTCGGGATTTCTAATATACTTTCTGTCTCTATGAATTTCCTTATTCTAGATATTGCAGATAAGTGGAATCATATAATATTTGTCCTTTTGTATCTGGCTTATTTCATTTAGCATAATGTCTTCAAGGTTTATCTATGCTATACATGTATCATATGTTTATTTATTTTTGTTTGAATTATATTCCATTACATGTATATCCCACATTTTGTTTATTTGTTCATCCATCCATCAAGGGGCACTTGAGTGGCTTCCATCTTTTAGCTATTGTGAATAATGTTGCTTTGAACATGAGTGTATAAGCATCCGTTCAAGTTCTTGCTTTTAATTCTTTCAAGTTCTACCTAGGTCTGGGATTTCTGGGTCATCCCTTCATTTATATTTGATGGATGGATGGATGAATGAATGAATGAATGAATGAATGAATGAATGAGTGGGAATTTCCATCAGGGACACAAATTTTGTGCAAAGGCACCAGGAAATAGTGCAGCCTGTGTAAGCCTGTGCTGCAGGAAGCTGTGTGGAATGGCTGCATTGGGGAAGCCAGAGATGAAGCCCCGAGGGCAGGAACTCTCCTGAAACTCCACCATTTCTATCACCTAAATGCATTTAATCAGAGCCTGATGAACTCCTAGGAATAGGTCAAAATGTGACTGGTTCCCAAATTTTCTTCTTCTTTGACACCCTGGACAGTGGTCACTTAAATAAGCAAAATGTCCCATGGCCTGCCACTCTATAAAAAAAATCAAGCTAAGGAGATTTATGTTTTTCAGGAAAAATTATTCTAATGTATAAGACCAACCTTCAATAGTTTATTTTGAACACCTGTTACCCATCTCTCAATCAACAGTGACACAAGTTACTGGGATGAAAAAGTTTTGTGCATCATCTGTTTCACAGATGAACCCCATGATGGATAAGCTGACAAACACTATTAGCCAGGACAGAAAATATGGGACGAAAGGAGATTTGGGGAAGATAATGACTTCTTTTTCATATAGTGACTGAGAGGCAAGCCACAGGGTTAGGTGCAGGCAGAGGTCAGGTCTCCAGAGAAAGGGTCAGCTTTGAGAGAAAGAAATGGGAGTCATCTTATATGCTAGGGCTAGAGCTTGAGAAGAAAAGAGGACCAAGACTAGAAGTCTGAAAAATTCTAACAGTTAAGAGGTAAGTCATCAGAGAATTAGAATAACAGCAAAATTTCATAGTGGTCAAGAGAAGCAGTTCAAGGAGAGGGTGAGCAACATTACCCAGTACCATGGTCACAGTGCAAGTTACGGATTCCCTTGAGCCTCACAGCTGGTTGGACCAAGAAGCCTAAAAGCAGTAACAGGGGAACAGTGGTCAAGATATCCGTGTTTGAACAGTGAAGGGAAGTAATGACATGAATTAGGAATGACTGCCACATTTGGTGACAGAAGCAATACATGGTAGACACTCACATGTTTACTGCATAAGTACATTCAGAAATAAACACTCGAGAAGAAGCAGTTAGAAAAGCTAAATATATGATGATCTATATTAAGATCGCAAGATGGGCATACTTAAAATTGCTGATCAATTCAGGACTTCTGGCCAAAATGGAGGCGTAGGTAGATATACTTTGCCTTCTTGCACAACCTAAAGAAGGACAACAAAAAACTTAGCAATAAAAAACAACCAGAAATGCCAGAAAACAGAACTGTATGGAAGTCCAACAACCAAGGAGTTAAAGAAGAAACATTCATCCAAACCGGTAGGAGGGGCGGAGGCAGGTAGCTGGGGCAGAGAGGACGTGGGGCAAAGCAGGAGCTGGAGGACCAGGAAGATGAGGTGGTGGCTGGTGGCAGGCAGTCCCACTTTTGTGTGTGGATAAATCAGGAGGAACAACTCAGGAGCAAGACATACCATGCAACCCGGGGTTCCAGCACAGGAAAAGAAAGCCTCAAAACCTCTGGTTATAAAAATCTGTGGGGGTTGCAGTGACAGGAGAAATTCCCAGCCTCACAGGAGAGTTCTTTGGAGAAACCTACGGGGTCCTAGAATGTACACAAACCCATCCAACCAGGAAGGAATCTGCATGAGAAGGACCCAACTGGCTTCTGGGTAGCAGAAGAAGTGACTGAAAGCCTAGCAAGCAGCATAGTTCCCTCTCTGACCCCTCCCCCACATACAGCACCACAATGCAGTGACCTGAGTTACTCTGCTCTGGTAATACCTAAGTCTCCGCTACTTCCAGTGTAACAGGAGCACCAAGACAATGAAATATGGCCCAAATGAAAGAACAGATCAAAACTCCAGAAAATATACAACTAAGCAATGAAGAGATAGCTAACCTATCAGATGCAGAGTTCAAAACACTGGTAATCAGGATGCTCATAATAATAGTTAAATATGGTTGTAAATTAGGTGACAAAGTGAAGGCTATGCAAAGTGAAATGAAGAAAAATATTACAGGGAACCAAGTGGAGGGAAGGAAACTGGGGCTCAAAACAACACCTGGGGACAGGAAGAAGAAATAAACATTCAGCCAGAACAGAATGAAGAAACATGAATTCAGAAAAATGAGGGGAGGCTTAGGAATCTCCATGACAACTTTAAAGGTTCCAACATCTGAATCATAGGGAGGCCAGAAGGAGAAGAGGAAGAGAAAGAAATTGAAAACTTATTTGAATAAATAATGAAGGAAAACTTCCGCAATCTGGTGAAGGAAATAGACTTCCAGGAAGTCCGGGAAGCTTAGAGAGTCCCAAAGAAGTTTGACCCAAGGTAGCACACAACAAGGCACATCATAATTACATTACCCAAAATTAAAGATGAGGAAAGAATCTTTAAAGCAGCAAGAGAAAAGGAGACAATCACCTACAAAGGAGTTCCTATAAGGCTCTTAGCTGATTTCTCAAAAGAAACCTTGCAGGCAAGAAGGGGCTGGCAAGAAGTATTCAAAGTCATGAAGAGCAAAGACCTACATCCAAGATTACTCTATCCAGCAAAGCTATCATTTAGAATGGACGGGCAGATAAAGTGCTTCCCAGATAAGGTCAAGTTAAAGGAGTTCATCATCACCAAGCACATATTATATGAAATGTTAAAAGGACTTACCTAAAAGAAAGATGAAGATCAGAAACTATTAACAGTAAAATGATAACAAACTCACAACTATCAACAACTGAACCTAAAAAATAAACACAAAACAAACTAAGCAAACAATTAGAATAAGAACAGAATCACGTAAATGGAGAGCACGTGGAGGGTTATCAATGAGGGGCAAGGGGAGAAGGAGGGAAAAAGGTACAGAGAATAAGCATAATTGGTAGGTACAAAATAAACAGGGGGAAGTTAAGAATAGCATAGGAAATGCAGAAACCAAAGAACTTATGTGTACGACCCAAGGACATGAACTAAGGGGAGGAATGCTGGTGGGAGGGGGTGCAGGGTAGATGGGAATAAACAGGAGAAAAAAGTGGGACAATTGTAATAGCATAATCAATAAAATATACTTTAAAAATGAAAAAAGTTGTTAATCAGTTATAGAAAAGCTTTGAAATGTTTTAAATTGAATGATCACTAATGATTTAACTGTATAGTTATCCACATTTGTAATGAATATAATAAATCAGATTATCAAATACTGTGGCTTTTAAATTTTGATGATCTAGATAAATTAGAACTCATTCTAACTTAGAAGTTTATTTTTCTCACTTAACAAAAGGCAGAGTCAATAGTCAAAATACCTGGGATTATCTTAAATGTTTACCAGTATGGCTAATAACAACCAGAAAAGACAATGACAATAAAGACATGAACTGGAACAACCATCTGAATTACGGACTGGTTTACTGCAGAATAATAAACTCAGAACCCTCCTGTAACCCCCCTCAGTTGCCCTGAGGGGTATGATGAACTGAACTCCACTCATTGAGGTCAGAAGAGATGAAACAAAATGAAACCTCCTACATAAGATACAAATCCTCACATCCTTAAATTATACTTTAGTTTAAAGAGTGGCTCTTACTAATGACCTAGGAGTACTACTGGAAACACAGGATTAAAGACAGAACCAGCATTCCACTCTGGGGTCCTGCATGTTTTTGTCATTTCAAAAAGGGGAGAGGACTAGGGAATAGACCCTCCAAACTGGCTCTTCTCTCTCAGATTTCAGTGTCTTGGTTTCACAATTTGTCAACTTACTCTTCATAAAATACCATTTTTATCCTGTTACTCTAAGAAAACTGAAACACTAATTCAAAAAAATATATGTACCCCTATGTTCATAGCACCATTATTTACAGTAGCCAAGATCTGGAAAGAGCCCAAGTGCCCATAGCAGATGAATGAATAAAATAGCTGTGGTATATTTACACAATGGAATACTACGGGGCTGTAACAAGTAAGGAAATCTTACCCTTTGTGACAGCATTGATGGACCTGGGGATTATTATACTAAGTGAAAAAACTAGTCAAAGAAAGACAAATAGCATATAATCTCACTTATACTTGGAATCTAATGAAAAAATAAGATGACGAACAAAACAGAAACAGAGGCATGGAAACATGGAACAGACTGACAGCTGTCAGAGGGGAGAGGGTTGAGGGGGCTGTATGAAAGTATGTAAAGGGATTAAGCATGTGTGTGTGTGTGTGTGTGTGTGTGTGTGTGTGTGTGTGTGTGTGTAACACATAGACACAGACAATAGTGTGGTGATAGCCAAAGGGAAAGGGGGATGTGGTAAATGGAAATAGTCAAAGTGGGGAAATAGGGATGGAAAAAGACTTTGCTTGGGGTGATGGGTACACAATGCAGTATGCAGACAATGCTTTAATGAGTTGTACGGTTGAAATCTATATGGTTTTGGAAACCAATGTCATCTTAATAAATCCAATAAAAATATAGCTCAATACTCTTCAATGCATTTTTATTTCCCTTTATAAAAAATTTCAAACCTCTTAAGCTAGCATTCAAGATTCCCTAGATTCTGGCCTTGTCTTCCTTACATGAACTCTCCAACCAAATTCACCTGCCTTTTTTTTCTCCAAAACTCTTCCACAGTTCTGTTTCCAAGCCTGGTCTCATGTGGTCCCCTCCCCGAAGTGTCCTTCTTCCACTACTGCCTTCATTGCTGTCCTTCCTGCTCACAGGGGGATATAAATCTGTCTAGTTTCAGTTTCTTTAGGATGTGGGCTGAGAATCAAATTCCTTGCATTTCTCACAGTGTGAGGTATGGTGCTATTCAAATAGGGGCTCAGGAAAAAATGAATAGAAGAGTAACTGAATAAAACAAAATAAAACCCAAAGTTGAAATGACTTTTTTAAAAAAAAGATGTATTCATTAGAATGCTTTTAACCTGCTTTCAAACTGCCTTACACAATAAAGAAATTTGTTAGTTCTTAGTATAACGTGTAACCAGGAGCCCAGTGGGAGGATGAATATCAGGACTGGGTGATAAGAGACTTAACACTGCCATCGGAATGCAACCATTTGCCATCTCTCTGAACCACCTCCACCTTGCTGGCTTTATCCCAGGCAGGTTGCCCTGTGGCTGTGGGATGGCTGCCAGAAGTCACTGGGGCCATATGTGCCTTTTTGCATGTCTACTGGTAGACAGCACAACTCCCTACAAACAACCCAGCTCCACTCACCCAGCAGAGTGTCATGTGCCAACCAGTTTGCACTAAAGTTAGTGGTGAAATCAGCACCATTTAAGGCAAGTGGCCTGCCCTGGATAGTTTTCCAACAAGACTAGATAATATTCCTAACAAGTTTTATTAGCAAGGGGGAGAGTGGTGGAAATTGACACTCAGTAAACAATCAACAATGTCCACTATAGCAGGGCTAGACACTAAATCACTATGTGATTACATGTATTATCTCACTGAATTGCAATGCAGTAAGGTAGGCATGATTGTTTCCATTTCCTGAAGAAGAAACTGAAGCACAGCAATGTCTAGTAATTTGCTCTGGCTCACACAGGTTTGAAGCAATCGAGCCAAGATTAAAAATTGGGCTCCTGATAACTTTGTGCTAATGAAATGACCTAACTAGAAGGTTGCAGAAAAATGCTACCTTAAATATAGCTCTCCTATTTACCAAGCACAAGAGGAAACAATTCCTACCATTAATCATTCCTTAAGAGGGAACTCAGCACCACCCTCTCCTCTACCTCCCAATGAGTAAAGATATAAAAGTGGTACTTAGGAAGTATTGACATATTATCATGACATTCCTGAAATTAGGTAGTTAGATTAGTAAGTTATTATTTAGAAAATTAATAAATGGGGATTTCAGTGAAAACTAAAAAGGCCCAAGGCACTATCCTGAGTACTTTTCATGTGTCATATTATTATATATTCACAAAGACCTAATGAAGTAATATTATCCCCAACTTAAAGATGAAGAAAATGAAGGCTAGGGACGTTCAGTAACTTGCCTAAGGTTACCCACCCAACAATTGGCAGGACTAAGATTTGAACTCTTGCTCTTAAAACCTTTCCCATATTACCCCCATACATTAATAATTTTTATATCTGTTTTTAATCAAAAACTGAGCAACTCACTGCTAACTTGCTGGTAGTTCATGGGAAAAATAAGGCCAAATCCTCTTCTCTTCTCACCCTTCCAATGTCCCCACTTTCCTACCTGTCCCAGGAGAAGAAAAGGAAGAGGCAATGTATATACATTCCCTCTAAACCAAGCAAATGTATTGAAAAGTTTACTTGGGACCCCAAAACATGTATTCTCAAGTCGGGCAAAATTTATTTGGGGGGCCAAAACCTCACATATTATAATGGCCTGTGGCCCTCCAAAGCTCAATGTTACTCAACAAAATCTTATTTCTCAGAATTTCACTTATCTCATGAGAGAGATTTTAAATCTAGTCTAATTTTTCCCCCTTGAGAGATAATAATTTAAAAAAAAATAGTTGAGATTCTGCAGGTGAGAATCCACCCAGAATTGAAACACGGTAGAGGATGCCACAGGGTCCACCACCCACCTCCACAAGCAGCCCTTCCCTGACACTGCTCACTGTTGACCGCTAACCTTGCTGTAGGATCTTTTCCTACACTCCCGCTTACTTGCCAGAGCTTCCCAAACATGTCCGTCACATATACAGAAGTTTCTACGTGAGTGTTCCAGAAAAGGAAAAACCCGAGGTGAGTCAATAAGTTTGGGGGATGCTAAGACAAAAGGAGTTAAGCTGCTCCCTTTGCTGCAGACTCCCCAGTCCCTAGCCTGCCAGTGGACACAGTGACTCTCTGAGAAGTGACCCCAGGCACTGTCCAGAGCTCAGTTGTCTTGGAGCATCTTCTGAAAAGATAGGCTTTGGGAAATGCAATTCCAGACAACATTCACCAGGCACCAGAGCCAGCCCGGTGCTCAGGATGTGGTGGGAGGCTGAGAATCCTCATTGACTGCATTTTCTTTCTTTCTAAATTCAGAGTGTTCTGATCCTCACCTCTGCTCCCACCAGACTGAACCTCAGAGAAAGCTACACAATAGAAGGTAGAAATAGAAGAGGGGGGAAAATTGATGCTTTTCTTGTTCCTGTCACATTCTACATAGGCATAAGTGTTACCTATCCACTCACCCCCTCCTCAAAAACACACCCTGCCCGCTATTATTATATCGTAAAGGGATTTGGGAAAATGTTAATGAGTATATGCAAACTGATTTATTTAGTAGGAACAGTGGTTACAAACAAGGATGAAGAAATAAAGGAGAAAGCAGAGCTCTGCTGAGAATTCCCCCTGCAAAGGGAATCTGCTAAAGGAGATGAGGCAAAATGAAGACCAGAAGAGAGACTAAATCACAAAAATCACACAGGAAATCTGCAACAATGCCAAGAACACAGCCCTGAGATCTGAGCCAGGGCACTCTTTACCACCACACAGCCAGAGTTTATTTTAACAGCATACACTAAAAGAAAATACTCCAGAACACTGAAATTGCCCGATCACCAGTAGCCTTTTTAAGGATTTCTGTGCAGCACATTTCATTTCCTCCACACGGCAGGACCACCTTCTTTGCTCAAATTTCACCTACACGATCCTAATCCATGTTGCTAAGGCTAGTCCTGCCTTCAAAGAGTCACTTGGCAAAGCTAAGGACCTTGGACACTGGCCAGTAACAAAGTGTTTTCCAACCTGGAATTTTGGAGGAGGCATGTGGGCTTTGACCACCTCCTTTCCCCTCCTAAGCCAGGTAGCTACTTTCTGCATGCGAGCATTTGGTTTGGCCCTAGCCTGGTGCCCACCAGCATCCTTTGATGGCACACACATGTCTTCTGCACGATTGATTGATTGACTTTTGTTTTGTGACCTAAAGATACCTGTACTGGACTTTTAATGGCCATGGATCTTAATCCCCCTTGTTTCAAAAATTATACCCAAAGCTTCAAGAAATCCTAACTACGTAGTATATTGCTTTATGCAGCATTTTCCACTGACATCAAATCCAAACTTTAGTATCCATTTTTGGGGCCATTAAGCATTTTCATCAGAGACTTTTTTCTTTGTGCTTTTAAAAAATAAAATTCCTCTAAACTTGTGCTTATGTGCAAGGACAAGGGATTTGAATGACGTTTCTTGTGATTATTCCACTTAATCAACAACCCCAAATGTAACCCCAGAGCGTCTTACGCATTTCTAAGCCATATGTTTGCAATCGGCAGTTGGTCTTTGAGCACGGTCAGCATATGTTTTTTGGCTTTTGAATTCAATTTCAGCAACCTTGAGAAGGCACACATAGCTGGGCAGGAATTTGAATGGTATTAGCTTAATTTGGATTCTGTAGAAGCCAGATAGTTGTCCACCCATCTGTCTGCTCCAGGATGTCTATCTGCATGTGCACACCAATTGCTCACTCAGTTCCAGGCCCCTTAGGGAACCAAAACGTCAACAGCCTGTGTGTCTGCTGGGGAAAAGGCCTAAGCATGATGAACTTAATGAGTCTGGTGAGGATTGTGCTGAATGCTGGCTTTTAATTAATCAGTGAAGCTTGATAAATTGCTTACCCCTTGAGCTGTATCTTTCACATCCTCAAACATCTGGGGGGGAACTAGAAGGGAAATGTTCTGCTCATCCCAAAGAGCCAGATGTGTGCCATCACACAGAAAGAATGTCCAGATGCCGGACATCTTCACTGCATTCCTCCAAGCAAGGCTTTACTGCAGGTTTTTGAAAGTTATAGGAAGGAGACTTACCCAGCGTGGTAGAGGGCACTTTCTGCCACTTCAAATTCTTTAGGAGAGGTGGGGATATAAATAAAAGAGCAAGAGCAAACTCATTTTACTGTGAGACTAAGGAATATTTTCTTTTTCAAATTACAACTCTATTTTTAAATAGACTTTATCACGTAGGTGTGAGTATGTAAGAGTATTTACCTGAGTATATGAAAGTGTGTTGGCTAGAGCAGGGATTTCAAAAAAGGCTACCAGTCATTATTACCTAAAAAAACGTTCTAGAAATACAGATCCAAACTGCACTTATTAAACCAAAATCTTCACTTTCAGAATCCAGGAGTCAGAATTTCTAAAATGCACCCAGTTGGTTCTGCCATCAGGGCACCGAGTGACATTTAGGAAGAGGAAGTAGGGAATATATAATTAATACTAATACTAATACTAATACTAATACTAATACTAATACTTACTACTGGTTAACTTTCATTGAACTGCCAAGTACCATTCTAAGAATTTGACATGCATCTGATTAAGCTTTTATAAGCACCATATCACATAGGTACTACAGTATTTATATTTTAGAATGGAGGCAATTGAAGTTCAATCACAGAGCTGGTCTAAAGAGTTGGTTCTCACTGAAGTGCAAGCTCCTGCAAGGCCATGGCCAATGTCATTTTCAGTGCCCTTCCCCCAGCCCTAAAACTCTCCAGCTGATGAACTATATCAGGAGATTAATCTAGCATCTGATCTAGCCCAACATACTTGTTTTACAGATGAAGAAATTTTGACCTGGAGAATAAGTGACTCTTCTAAGAATATCCAGATGAAAACTTAGATTTTCTGATTTTGTCAGAGCTCTTATAAAAGCATCACACCTCTGGTTTAGTAACTAAGCTCTCTCCACGATTTAAACATTAAAATCTCCTTGATCTGCAAAGAGAGCCAAATTTAATAGTGCTCTATTAACTTCCTAAAAGTTCCTGGTTTAAGGATCTCTGTAACTTAATGATTAAGGTTTAAGGATTTCTGGTCTTAACCTTCTAGAATCCCATAGTGCACGTTTATAGGGTTCTGGGTTTGTTGGTTTGTTTTGGGTCCAGATAAGAAATATTTCCAAATTCATCTTAGAAGTCCACTTTTACTATCCCAGCTCTATGAACATATATATATTTAGGGGATAAAAAAGTAGAAGAAAAAATGGTTACCTTGTGGCATTTGGAGACACCAGACACGTTTCAATAGTTTTCCCTGAGGCTCCCAACTACACATTGCTTATTGCTCAATTTTCAGTTAACATAGGCTGCTTGAGATTTAGACCTCCACAATCTGCCCACAATCATATTCTGGAAGCTGCCCCTTTCCAACCTACACACAAGGGTTCCTACAATTTGGTGAAGTGTGGCCGTGAATCTATTTGGATTCACAATTGCCTCTCAACCTAAAATTGCACATTGAAGGTTTGAGTCACTGAGATAAAAAGTTTACAATTAAGACTTCTACTGAGGTACATGTCAGTGTGTGCCCACAGGGTGGCAGAGGTAGAAAAAGCACACAAGTCAGTCACTTTGTTCTTGTTGTGTTCCATTAAAATGTCCAGATATGCTGTCCTTTCTTCAAGGACTTAGTGACTTTCTCCTTAGCTTCCAAGCTCAGAGTATCAGTGGTTCTTATTTATTATAGAAATAAAACTTCACACTACTGTGGAAACATCTAGGGATATAAGGATCCAAAAGAGAGCATCACTAACTAGGCCTCCCAAGGCACTGCACTAGTAGACAAGTCAGCATTTGCCAGAGTTGCCAGGAAACCAGGTAGTGTGTCCATCTACCAAGGTGGGAGAGCAGGGAATAGTGAGTGCAGAAGTCTGTGAAAGGCAGGCATGGACCACCACTGGCCAGTCAGGAAGATGAGCTTGACGTGGAGTTGGGCAGAGCAAAGGCAAAGTGGACCCCGCCACTGACTCTCTGACCAACCCTCACGGGGGAGCAGAGAGAACAGCCTGGAAACCACTCACATCTCTGCATCCTTCTGTCACCACATCTAACCACAACCATCTTCAGAAGGTAATGGCTGCTGCTTTCTTTCCACCTTTCAAACATCACACAACTTACTCCTTGTATGGGTCTAACTCATACAAGGATTCTGGGGAACATAGTTCCATTTTACCAAGTTAACAGTATAAAACCACCACAGCCCACCCCATTTTAGGTAAACATCCATGTGTATCTTTTAAAATCATTTTAATTTCTCAAATAAAGATATTACAAACATTATATTTACACCTAACATGCTGGAACTAAAGACAGGTTAAGTCTCTCCCCACAATACACCTATACAAAGTCCAATGTGTTAAGTCATCCACCTTTGGGGACCAACATCACACGAAACCACTTGTAAACACTACAGTTTTCCCTTCTAGTAAATTGGTCATAGGGAATCTCCAGTGATGCTGGAAGTGGAGGCTGAGAGAGAGGGGAAGCAATAGAGCAGAATTAGGAGCCATGACTGTCTGAGCCATGTGTTTATATGTGCTTCAGAACCTGTTCAGGCCCAGTTCTTTTTTTTTTTTTTCTTATTTTTCTTTTTTTTTTTTTAATTTCTTTTTTATTGCTGTTCAAGTATAGTTGTCTCCATTTTCCCCCTATAACTCCCCCCTGCTCTACCCATCCCCACCTCCCACCCTCGATCCTACCCCCGTTGGCTTTATCCAAGGAACATTTCATACATGTTCTTTGACAACCCTTCCCCTATTTTCCCCCATTATCCCTCTCCCCCTTCCCCTCTGGTTACTACCAGTTTGTTCTTTATTTCAATGTTTCTGGTTATATTTTGCTTGCTTGTTTGCTTTGTTGATTGGGTTCCACCTATAGGTGAGATTATATGGTATCTGTCTTTTACCACCTGGCTTATTTCACTTGACATAATGTTCTCCAGTTCCATCCGTGCTGTCACGGAGGGTAGGAGCTCCCTCTTTCTTTCAGCTGCTTAGTATTCCATTGCGTAAATGTACCATAGTTTTTTGATCCACTCATTTACTGATGGGCACTTAGGTTGCTTCCAACACTTGGCTATTATAAATTGCACTGCTATGAATATTGGTATGCATAGATTCTTTTACTTCCACCTAATGGTGGGACGCTGTGGATGCCCAACTTTATGACTTGGTTGGTAAGAAAACATCCAATTCATAATTGGCAGCATGGTAGCCCATGGTCAAGTATTCAGTCTCTACTCTGTGTAGACATAGAGACTCAGAACAGCCAGAAGTTATTTCTCAAAAGAATCATTACCTACAGAGTGACATCACTATGATCCAAGACCGTAAATACCCCCCTCTGATTCATTTGTAGGGGCTGCTAAAATCTCAGGATAGCTCCTGTGTATCAGAGACACATCAAACATCAAGAAATGTATTCGATCACAAGGCCGATGTGGCAGCACAGCTGGCATAGACACTTACTGCCCAGCCTGCTTTTGTTATGGGAGCCACTCAAAACTGGCTGTCTTTTAGGTCAGTCAACAAATAGGTCAGAGTGACATGGCCAAATGAAGTATATGTGGCCTTCAAGAACAAAATATACCCATTAGACTCTGCTTTTTGTTCTTAGTGGAAGAAATACTGAATGCAGAAACTTAGCTTTTAACATGTTCTGGAGCACTGGACCCCCCAGAAATTTTCACTATGATAAAAGTCTCATGAATTTTTGTGGATGTATTTTCTCTCTGTTACACATACCTCCTATCAAAGTGTCTAGGTCAGCTTCTTTCCATCTCACTTCCGGCTCTGTCAGCATGGTATCATCAGTTATTATCAGTGTAGTAGACTATGATGCCCTGTGGAACGGAGAGACACACAAGAGCCCTGTGAGTTAGATTAGGACAGACTGAAGTTGATATAGCCCTGAGTTAGTTTAATAAAGTTATATCATTAGCCCTGCCAGCTGAAGGCAAATTGCTTCTGGGGGTATTTACTAACAGGTACAGAGGGTAAAAAGCATCTGCAAGCTTGGTAGCAGCATACTAGATACTACAAGATGTGAAAAAGAATACATATTTACCATGGCAACATTGCAGGTTCAGTTCCAGACCACCACAATAAAGCAATTATCTCAGTAAAGCAAATTACAGGAATATTTTGGTTTTCCATGCATATAAAAGTTGTTTACACTATACTGCAGTCTATTTAGATCTAAAAAAAAATGTACATTCCTTAATTTAAAAGAACATTATTGCTAACCATTATCTGAACCTTCAGAGAGTAGTAATCTCTTTGTCAGTGCAGGGTCTTGCATTGATGTTGATGGAAACGCAATATTCGCAAAGTGTAATAAATGAGGTATGTCTGTACACATCTAGAATTGCAAATACACTTTGAGTCATCACGTGATGAAGTTTACAGTAATCCACTGTTGATTCCTAAAATTCATATGTATTTTGCACAGTCCAAACAAGCGACTTAAATGGAAATGCGGCAGTATTCCCTAACTCTGACTTCCAAGTCCTTGAAAGTGGCACTAATCTCTGCAGTCTCTGCAGAAATGCCATGACAGTAGAATCCTTCACTTGGTGTTCTCCACCATAATAGCCTTGGGTCATTCATTCCCAGAATGAGGGAAGCTGTTTGGGGATTCTGCCAGTTGCTGACATATTCCAGTCTATTCCAATTGTGTATTTCAGAACTGGGAACAGCATAGGATGTGTTCAGAGACACACTTGGCCCACTGTGAAATGATTCTAAGTCAAAACGCCATAAATCAACTGACTTCAACTGACTCTACTTTGATTGATAGACCACTGTAGCATTTCAGGTCCCAAGGAAGTAGTGTCATTTCACAACCATTGTCCAATAAACCCCTTAATGTCTTCTTTCCCTTTCTCCAAAGCCCAGCTGAGAGAGGGGTGAGAGGGAGACTTGCAGTACATGCTTGTGACCAGGCTTTAGGGTCAGCCAGGCTGCAGATGAGCAGTTACAGCTGTGCCTGCATTTGCTCTGAGAGACCAGATGGCAGTCACACTCCTCACACTGCCCGACTCTTCTCCAAAGGTCTATTCCTATCTGCCAAGGGCATTCAGGCATCATGCAGCCTCACAGCCCCTTACCTGCCTCTGATCTGAGAAATCTAGGTCTCTGCAACTATCCAGAGATTAAAGGCTGCCTAGGGTCCACAGTGACCCCAGGCATTCCTTGGGATGTGGCAGCAGTGCTCCAATGTCTGCCTCCATCTACACATGGACTTCTCTTCATATGCATCTCACATGTCCTCTCCTCTTCCTATAAAGACACCAGCCCTTGGACATAAATACCACCCTACTCCAGTATGAACTCAACTAATTACAACTGCAAAGACCCTAATTCCACATAAGGTCACATCTTCCAGTTCTGAGTGAACTTGAACTTTGGGGAGATGTTCTTAATTCTCCTGATCCTTCTAACAGCATTTCTCAGACGTAATAATCTTGTAAGCACTTGGTAGCTCCCATTAGACCTGAGCTGCTGGGGTCCCACTGCCCCCTCCTGAGATTCTGCTCCAGTCTTGCTGGGATGGAGTCCAGGCATTGTAACCAAACAAAGGGAGATTTGACCACCTGCCACAGCAAAAGCCAAACTCATGGGACAGGTGCTGGTGCAAAAGGAAAGAGATTTTATCCAGGTGCAAAAGGACCTGGGAGAATGGTGGGCTCCTGTCTCAAAAACTATCCCTTCTTCCTGCTCAAGCCCACAGTTCTTATAAAGATAGGGAGGGGATGGCTTTTTTAATCCAATTATCTTGCTAGCTTTCAGCACCCTTGGGCCCCATCCATTCGTCTTTCTAGCTTTTGGTGCTCTCAGTGTAAGAACCTCCCCCTGCCACCATCTTGGCAAACGGGGGAGACTTTCTAGCACTCCAACTACCTACAGTAATAGTATCAGTGCTTTGCAAGCTCCCCAGGTGATTTTCACTGGCTGTGGAGATCCACCTGGTATCTAACACTTCACCCAACCTCGATCCAGGGAGAATCCAGATCTCTGACCTCCTCAGCTCCATCTCCCAATCATTGCTGACAGTCACCTATCTAGCCCACAGGGATTTTTCAAGATCTATAGTCACAACCCAAACTTTTGCCTTAAAAAACGCAGGACACTGCACCCAAATGGTCAGAGTTAGGTCCTACACACCGGTAAGTACTGCTCAGCCCGGATCCCTTCTATTCTGGCACCATTTTTACTTTGGCTATCTATTTTATTTTCCCTAAAACACTCCAGGCAGTGTTATTTCTGCACTGCACTTCTTGGTTGTCTGACATACCTCAGCTTTTGTCAGGCCACCTCCCCACGCACCCTAGGTACATAGTAACCTCAGGAACCATAGCCCTCTTCTCCTAATGGTCCCTCAACAGAGTAGTTCTTGTTGGCTTGGGTGTACCCTGGAGGGTGGACGGGCCCCATCTGCATTGTTTTCAGTCCCCAGAGCCCAGCGTTCTTCTTCTCCTCTCCCAACATGCATGCATGCCCCTCAGTTTCCTTTGGCAAACCCCTACCCAATGGCCCCATTTTCCTGCCTTTCCCAGGGTTTACACATCACCCTCTAGCCCAGCTTTATGGACCTAAACATCAATGCACACGAAAATGTGCTGCTGGTCTCCTGCTATGCATTCAATGGGTTTCATCTGGGGTAAACGCACCTACTGGTTTAAAATTTTTCATTTAGGATAAAATCAAAGACTAGCTTCCAAATACTGAAACATTAGTAGTCTTACCTTAAAAAGGAAGTCTCCCTTGCTCCAAAAAAGTTACATTCCCCAGTTGTGGAAGGCTACGCTTTTCGTGTTTATAAGTAAGCTTCCTAGATGAACAAAATCTGCATTTATTTCAACTGACTTCTCACAGAACCAGGGGTTTGCCATTACAGAGTTGAGCCAAATCGTCTCCCTAAAATAGTACTGTGCTCTCCAGAGGGCTGATCAGAGCCTGGACCACCTGGTTATTGAAGTGCATCTCTCCATGTCACTGGGGTGAATTAGCAGGGAGAGTCAGGGCCAACTTGTCCCATGGTTGGCAAAAGACTGCTAATTATTTCCACCACTTCTCCTAGAATTATCAGCTAATTTTGAAATGTTTAAATCAGGAAATAATTATAATGTTATATATTATATATAGTAGAGTAACTATATATTAATACAATATAATGCTTATATGATATATAATTATACAATTAATTATATAATTATTAATACAATTGATTACATAGTTATTAATATACTTATATTAATATGTAATATAATAGTAATAAGATATGTTTTATATCAACTAGTGAGCCACAGAAAATTCCTGTGAGCATACTATGCTTATAAAATAGATTATTTGAATTGTACAACCCAGTGGTCCTGGCTTCGCTCTGTTTGTACTTTCCTTCCTGGCAAAGAATTCTCTCTTTCTCCACCTTGCTCCCTCCCCACTTGATGATGGTTGTTTTCCTTCAAGTGCTTTCCTTGGGGTATTAATATCTTCATGGTGTGAAGAATATCTGTCTATTCCTGGAAAACTATATATAACGCTAAGGAAGCTAATCAAATGCCTCAAAAAAAGACACTAAGAAACCTTGCCCAAGTGTTTTTCCCCGAGGCTATTGGAAGCTTTCCTGATGATTCCTCTAGTGCCACATGGAAAGGAGGCTGTCAGGGTGAGAAGACAGTTTTCTCCCTCTCGTGGAGATAGTGCATGAGAACACCAACCCTCACTCCTTCAGGTTTGTTTTCAGGCAATGGCTGTAAAGCAGAAGTAAGCACAACCCCCCAGCTCATTGCTGTCCTGAGGCCTCATGGATGGCGAGGGCAGGAACCCCCTTGCACCAGTAGAACACAAGAACCAGAGGGAGTATGGAGGGCACGGAGGAGCCAGGTAGCCTGGTCACTCTGCTGGCCAGCTGTATGTTGAGAGTAGTGTTCCCTCCCCTGGGCCTCAGTTGCCCCATATTTAAAAGGAAAGGACTTAGATTTAGTGATTTCACAATACCATTCAAGATCAAATGATCTGAAATGCTGAAGCAATGCAGCCTACTGACAAAGGTTAGCAACACCTGGCCTCTGTTCTAGTCTTTTACGTCAAACTGGTGACATTTTTAGTAAAAGCAGTCTCCATGATCTGCATGCAAATCCAAAAGATTTACACAAGTAGGGAGTTTGTGCTCATCCACAAACGTTTCACCCAGTGCCCTCCCCGCAGCGTTCACCATGGCAAGCAACTATCCCTGTTGCACTCCTTCCTCCTTAACCTGTCTCAGCTTCCATTTACCTCTGGAGTACATTACTGATCACTGCGCACCTTGTTCAAAATAAGGTAGCCCCCTAAGAGCTAAACTATGACAGAAACATTTATCGGGCCCATCACAGAAACATGTCGCCTCACACACAGGAGTAACAAAAGCAACGTCGTGTGCTCCCCACTCCACCTCCTTTGTCAGAACGCAGGAGGACGCTTTCTGAGCCTTCTTTAAAGTTGGGCTGGAACCACACGCCCTAGTTCTCGTTCACGAGCCTGTGAGCAGAAGGAACACCCCGTTGGGGCCAAGGCAGGCAGGAGCAGGTGTGCTCTCCAGGCTGCTCTCACTGCGCAGCTGAAAGTGGAGTGGAGGTAGATGGCAGAGTTTACGTTGAAATCATTGTGGGTCTCTTGAGTCCCAAATGGAGAAGGTCCACTAAGAGAGACCCCTGATCACCTTGGATGATGGTATGAGCAAGAAATAAACTTTTTGTGTTAAGCCACTGGGGTCAGGGTTTGTTAGCGCAGCAGAACCTACTCTGTCCTGAGGTTTCAACAAGCCAGTAATAAAAGCACAGAGGAGTGCCCTCAAAACTAAGGCAGCTCCTGTCCCTCCAAGCCTTCTCCAGGAAGAAGGAGCCTTAGCCCTGGGACTCTTCCACTGGCGAAGTCTTCCATGAGGTAGAAACTAATAAGGTTATTAAGTTACCAGTTCACCTAGTGCCCCTTGTTCTTATTCATGGCTCACCAAAAAAACCTTCTGTATATGATTTGGCATCCAATGTAGTTTTGTTAACAGGAAGAGGATATCAAGTCAGAAGAATTTTTAGTTAAAACTTTCCTGTGACAATGTTTAATTAAAAACAATAAGTTATGGTTCTGGCACACTTCCAGCCCCTTGCAGGAGAAATGTGCCTGCCATAGGCCAGAAGAAGGGGCTGACTTAGAGAGCCAAGTTCTGAATGGCAGGGTTCGCAAACCACAGTCTAACTGATGATTCACTTACTCACTCACTCACTCACTCATTCATTCAGCAAATATGTATTGAGTATCTACTATATGTCTGTTATAGTCACTGAGGATGTAGCAGTGACAAAACTCTTTGTTCTCATGAATATTATATTCTAGAGTATGCAAGGCAGCTGATAAATAATAAAATAGATAAGCAGCAACAAATTAGGTGAAGATAAATACTCAGCATAAAAACAAAGTTGGGTAAGGGAGATAAGGCGTATGAAATGGCACGGGAGGATTGTTATTTTCTGCATCTGGTGGGAAAGGTTTCTCCAATGAGATGGCATTTAGCAGGTAACTGAGAATTAGGGAGAGGCTGTGTGGGTATGTCCTGAAACAAAGAGGAAAGTGTGGTCCAGTAAGACAAACAATGTTGCAAAAATCTTGAGGTGGAGCAAGTTTATTTGGTCAAGAAACTGCAGGAATTCAGAGGGGCCTGGTGGATGAAGGGAGGAGATGATAACAGGACTGAGATCGAGGGGCAGATCCCAGAATACATAGGCTCTGGTAAACCATGGTCGGGGCTCTGGCTCTACTATGAGTAGGATGAAAAGTCATCGAAAGGTTTGGAGCAGAACAGTGGCATGCTCTGACTTAGATTTTTGAAGGATATAAACCTGGCTGCTCTGTTGGAAGAGACAAGAGGAAAATGTGCAGCTGCAAGGAGCCCTATTAAGAAATTACTGCTGTAATTCAGGTGAGAGACAATGAGAAGGTGGCTCCTGTGACCTATGGCATGGTCAGTCCAATTCCCTTAGGGATCTAAACGGGTAATACCAGGAGACTGAGGCAGGGAGCTTCAGGGTCCGCTGCCAAGAGCTCATGAGACAGAGAACCTCCAGGCCACAGTGCACAGAGAGCCTAATCCCAGGGCTCTTGTCCCCAGACGGCTACCCTGACTCCCTGGTGCCAATAGCCTGACTTCTGGGATACTGAAAGTTACCTGCCTAGGTATGTAAAACCTGGCTCAAACAACCTACCTCAACTCAAACCATCCCAAAATTCAGTGGCAAAGGACACTACGTAATTATTCTCAGACTCAAAGATCTGCACATCAGCTATGGAAGCTCTTTTCCATGTGGTCATTTTGGGACCCGTGCTGAAGAGGCAGCAGCTACCTGGAGGCATTTTTTTCCCATAGAGAAGTTGGAAGGTCCCAGAGGGGCAAGGAGAAACATGTAATGTTTCTTAAGGCCAATGTTCACTGTCATTCCCTCTTACATTCTATTGCCAGAGATTGTCATTGGCCAAACCAATATCATCAGGACAGGACAAAACACTTCTACTATACTGGGAAGGACTACAGAGTCACATAGCAAAGGGTATGGATACACTGAGGATAAAAAATTGGGAATAACAATGCAAACTACCACATTACCCATCAGGAACTGAGTCAGGGCTTTGAATAGGATTTCTTAGATAAGAGCATGCATAAGAACTGTCTCCAGAACATGGCAAATACAGATTCCTGGGCCTACCCCCAGAGGTTTGGTAGGTCTGGGGTGGGGCCTAAGCATTTACATCCCTAACAAGCTCGCAGGTGAGATTGACACTGCTGGTCTCAGGGCAAAAACAAGCAGTGATTGGCCTACAGCCTGCTCCTAGGGACTGAGTATCAGATCCATGGGACAGTAGACAGAAACATTTTCATTCTCTAGGGAATAACTAGTATCTCATAATTAAAAGGCTAGGGTATCCCCTTAGCCATGGAGGGAGTGCCTATTTGGACACATGTGAGGACAGAGCTTGGGGGAGTGCATGCCTTGCCACTCCTTGACCTTGAAGAACCAAAACCCCTCAACTTCTCTCCCTGCCAAATAAGGATTATAACTTCTTAGAAGCATTCCATAATCTTGCCCCCAACATAAGTATGCTGAGTTAGCCCTTCTTTCCACTAAACTGATATATAGTTTCTATTCAAATACTTAGAGTAGGATATTTGAAATATCTGTTCCTAACTCTGCTTTCCCAAGAGCCAGTTGGCTCCACAATGACTATGTCTTTTTCATGGGTCCCTCTAATGCCTAACACTTATTATGTTCCCAATTTATGTTTGCTGAGTGCATAAATGAGTGAGGGAGCAAGACTTCCATCTACTGGGGAAACGGAACTCACATGAAGCCATCTGAGAACACGGGAGGTCGTAGGGCCTGATTGCGAACTCCTGCCTCAGGTGTTGGCCCTGCTCTGGCCTCCAGCCTTTCCTAATTTCCCATAGTCAGAGTAGCGGTTTTCCTCATGGCTGCATATGAAAAGCAGCATGAGAGATTTTTAAAATTTTGATGACCAGGCCACCATCCAAACCATTCACATAAGAAATCTAGGGTGAGGCCAGCCACGAGTAATTCTTTAAGATCCTGGTGATTCCCACGTGCAGCAAGGACTGAAAAAGCTGAGTGTCAGAGGATGGCCAGCTCTGCAGGCAGCAGTGACACCTGCGAGACAGACACAGGGGTACTGATGAGTCATGAACAGAGTTTAACCAGCACTGTACTACCATGGACACTGCAGCTATTTAGAGTCAACAAACAATCTGGAGAAATAAGAAATTGATTCTCCCAACAGTATTATGAAAACAAGGTGTTATGAAAGCAAAGGATTAACTGGGATTGCAGGTAAACTGGATGTCCCACTAAACCTTAGCAAACCTGTTTCATCATGAGTTACAAGGAAACAACAGGTCTTTGGAAGGACCCTTGGCTAATGAATGACCTGTCCGCTGGCTACAAGAGGGCATTTGACAATGGGGCTGGTCTAGTGGCCCCTTGAGGATGAGAGCCATGTGGGACAGGCCCTGCCTATCCCAGAGGGTGGCAGATTACAATTGTGCCAATAGAAAGAGGGAAGAGTACACAGAAAGGGCAGAAAAGAAGGGGGAAAAACAGACACAGAAGAGCAAGGAAGAGAGAAGGAAAGGTATGGAGGAAAGGAACCGAAAGTGAGACTGGCTTCTCAGAGGTGAATTTGCTTCTTTTCATTTGGCTGGGACCTTCTTCACATCTCTTCAGCCCCAAAACCCCTCTCCAGCAGCTGCTCAGTAAGATACCAGGCAGAGAGCACAAGGCTTTCTCCTTTCTTACTGTCCTCAAATGCTCTATGCATCTCCTTATTCCCCCAGGGACAGGAGGATATGTTCTCCAAGTAGCAAATACATGGAAGCCCAACTGTGGTCCAAAATCCCAAGTGATAAACACCCAGTGGTTTAGCTAGAGAGGAAAATAATGCTGGTGGTTCTGGGCCACTTCTACCAAGATGGACCTGTTGGTTTCTCGTCACCCAGAGGCATAAGCACTGACTCCATAAAGTAGTAAAGGCTTAGGTTCCCTGCACAAAATCAGCATCAGTAGGCAGCAGAGCATCTTGACTTGATCAGAGGCCTCTGTAGACTCCATAGCTGACACATATCCAGCAACCCAGAGCAGGAAGCTCATGTAACCACCTGGAGGTCACTTTCAAAACCCAACATTTGGAGTCTATTGGTGTGGCTAATTAGGTCCACATGCAGTGTCTCAGAGGTGGTGACAAATGGTGGGTGGGCACTGACTTCTGGCCTGTGTCATACTGTTGAGAAAACACTACATGACCATTCCCAGCTGTTTCTTTTACAATGGATACTGTTGGCTGTCACAGTGGATCATATCACATAGTGGGACTAAAGAAAGCACCCAATTTTTCCATGAACCAAGAAAAAAGGGAGTAAGGAGGTTGAAGACCTGGGAATTTCTGCTTGGCCAGAGCAAAGCAGACATGCTGACTCAGCTTCTAATGGAAAGAATCTCATGGAAACCCAGTCCAAAGTGAGCCACCAGCTCTGCAAGTACCACTCCATCATGGACTGGATTAGGGCCATAGTGGGATTTTTCTCAGGGTTTCCACCAAACATACAACTGGACGGTGCTTGTGGCCCTACAGTAGTTTGTGACACTGTCTTGCTGTTTCACCGCGTGGACCTCAAGTGCTACGTGCCTCAGGCAGTTGTAAAGCCCTGCCTCCCACACCAGCTCTTGTGTAGTTGTTGTGTCCTTTCAGTGACCAGGAGGGTCCAAGTCAGGCAAATGCCAGGCTCAGCTCTGTTTGGATTCAACCTGCAGCAGCAGGCAAGGGCAGTAAAAAGGGAGTAATAACTACCTGTTCTGTGGGGTTATAGTGAGAATCCAATGAGATAAAATATGAGAAGCATTTGCAACCCCTCCAGGCACATGGTAAACCCAATAACTGTGAGTGAATCCATTATCTGCTTGATCTGTTCCCCAAGAGCCAGTCTGTGGCTGGCTGGGTCACCCATCCCTTGTGGCAGCTAGTTCCAGAACCCAATTCTTTTTTAAGAAAAAGACTAAGTTAAAAAATAAAAACCTTATTCTTGGCAGAATGTCCAGCTCTGATACAAAGAGACTGGATCACAACTTTCCTCCCCTTGCCCACCGCCCTGTGGGTTCTGGAGGAGTTTTGGGTACTCGAGAAAGGGGCCAAGAGCCTCCTCAGCCCCCAGGTCCTGCCTTCCTTAGCTGCAGCAACTCTATCCATTCTGTATTTGGGAGAGACTATAGGGAGCGGGGCTAAGGAGTGCCACGAAATGGCCTGCTTGTCTGTTGATTTTTATTGTTTTTGGAGAAAAGAAAAAATTTCATGGTGCTAATTTTTGTTTTCAGAGATGAAAACATTCAGAAATACTCTCTGTAGCCTCTGCCACATTCATCCATATTTGCCCCCTCTCTCTACACCCCTCTGTTCTCATCAATTTCTTCTTCCCCTCTTCTGCTTTGTTGTGCCTTTCTTTCCCTCTTCCCTTTTCCCCTCCTCCCACACCTCATCCTTCATCCCACCCCACCCCAAGCCCAGAAGATGACTCTGGTGGAGGGCAGGGATGATGGTCAGTAGTGGAGGTCAGAATAGGAGAAAGAGATGCATTTCAGCTCCCTTTTCTCCACCTCAGACCTGGGTTCAGACATATCCACCTTAGGTTTAGCCATTGTATTTCATTATATTGTGAATCTTTGGGGGAGAAGTCCCTTGAACTTGTGAACTTGATTTTAAAATTGTAAAGTGAAATGTGCCTTGAGTAACTGAAAAAAGTCAGGAAACCTGGTGACTGCCTCTCTGTTACAAGAAGTAAACTAAAATCCACTAAAACAGCATGAGATAAAATATAACTGTCCTCATACCAGAGTAAATAAATCAGGTTAGTAAATATTTACTAAGACCTTATTATAAGCAAAGTATGGGGGGGGGGGGTCTTAAGAGTTTTTGCCTGAATTTGGATGTCTCTAAAGCACTCCTCAGGAGGGCAGCTCTAGGCAGAAATGGAAAATGATGCTTTCTCTGGGGTCACACCCAACCACCACCCACTAAGGGCACTGGTCCACCTGGCTGACCCTCCCCCACCCCAGACTCAGAAACAGTCAGAACACCTCCCCCACCATGGGAGGAGTGGCCAAAGCTACATCTAGGCTCCAGTGGGAGCCCACAGACTCTGGTTCTGAGAGAGTGGGATAGGTCTGAGCCAGCAGCCACTCTCGCCTCCTGATGCTCCCCTCCAGGGAGCATCCTGCCAGAGCCCTGGTCCCTAGCCACCTCTTCCAGAGTCTTGGGAGCCATTGCCCTCCCCCTGTGCTCTCTTCCCCTCTATCCTCTGCCCTCTCACAGCATTTTGCAAACCAGCACATCCTGTGATTGTCCCGCTGCCTGGGACATCATTGTGCCTACCTTCACAGGCAAAAATTGCTCCTGCCCAGGCAGTGGGCCTTTAAGAATATGAATGATTTTTACTAGATCTTGTCTGAAAATACAGTAACAAAAACTCCATGCTCCAGGGTGCTGACCTGAAGACTTCAACTCACAGCTTTCCCTGCAAAATGTCAAACTTTTCCCAGAACACCTCTAAAATGAGACGAGTTCAATATTGCACAGTAGATGTTTATGAATTCAGCTATTTTAAAATGGTAATGCCATGAGAATGAGTCTTTGAGAAATATATCCTGGTAGAAATTTCCATGCAAGATCCCAGTTGAGTTTGGTTTTTAAATCTTTTAAGAGGTTTAAAAATAACAAGACCCATTCTTTCTGCCATGGGAATGGGGACAGGCTGTGAAAAAATCGTATCTTTGACTTTAAGGTAGAGATCGTTCCTGCCTACATGAGGACCTATTTATGTTCACCCCTGCCTACTGACTTCTGCCGGTTACCGTTGCACAGCCCGGTGGATACCAGGGTCTGGCCGGGCCGGGAAGCGGGCGGAGGCAGAACTCTGATACCTGTCACAGCACCCTGAGTTGTCACAAGGTTACAAAGTCATTACTTTCATGAAATGTTTTAAGAATAGTTTGGCTTTAAAGACATCAGTCTATTTCCTTCCAAACCATGGTTAGAGATTGATTAAGTGCAAATCCAATGTTTTACTACAATAACAATATTTTAATGGCTACATCAATAAAAATAACATTCTCATAATACTTTGTGGATTGCATGACATTCAAACAAAAATCACGTTGCTTTATCTTCCAAAAGCCAGCAACAAGGACTCACTGTTTCCCAAAACTTTTGATCCCTCACAGCAGGTACAGAGACTAAACAAGTTGTCAAGGTCAAACTGCTTGCAAAGGGAGTGGAGCCTGGGCTTAAAGTGGTGTCTCCTGCCCCATTCCTCACTGTTCTTTGACCACAGCCATCACCCTTCTGGAGCTGCTGAGAAGTTATTGCATTCTTCTGCCTTACAGCAATGCCATGCTTGCAGAAGGAAGAGAGCCTGTTTCCAAATTCTCTATAGCAAACACCCCCAAAGTTTCCAATTCCAGCAGTTGGAGGTCTAATGTACATCTCAGTGGTTTCTTACCTCACCTCCATCCCAGAGCTACATGCTTGCCTCCTGTTCAGTCATCTTTGGGACAGAGAAGAGCAGGCTGCCTGCTCCCTCCTGCACCTTCTCTTCTCAGAAACAGCTAACTAATACACGTTTCAGTCAGGGTGAACTGGAGCAGCAGACTACACTGAGTCATGTGGAATGCGGGTTCATTACAGGAATGGCCCTCCCGCCATTGTGGGAGCTAGACAACGCGTCTCTGCTACCTCTGGGCCACCTCCGGGCCTGGTGTGCAGCTGGAAGTCAGCACTGCCAGCCCCTAGGAAGGGGAGAGGGATGTGAGCTGGGGAGACTAGCGATGCATGGTAATGACATCCATCTCTCACTGTCTCCTCCAGTTGTGATGATGTGGGTAACCAGCAGGCTAAACTGAAAACCAAGGAGGAGATTCCTGGGAAGCAAGCCCATTGCAGATTTGACTGCCACCCAGCCAATAAGCAGGTCAGGGACTTTGGGCTTAATCTGCAACAGCTCTGTCCGACTCCAAACTGCTGAGCATAAAACAGCCTCTACTTTACTTGACCTTGTAAGTTGCCCACATATTTCTTCTTTGGGTGGGTGGGTGGGTGTGTGTGTGTGTGTGTGTGTGTGTGTGTGTGTGTGTGTGTGTGAAGTCAGTCCAGAAAAAGTACAACCATTGTTAACATTACAAGAACAGTTTGTGAGACATCAATGTAACCTAGCAGCCAAGGAGAGTGGACTGGAATGCACATGTGTGAGCAATGACAACTTCACGTACTAGTCAGTGTGGGGCAGTAGATGCCACTGAGTGAGCATGTGCATTGTGTGGCTGTCAAATTCAAAACGAGTGCATAGAGCATCTATCTGCATCAAATTTTGCATTCAGCTTGAACATTCCTCCATGGAAACTATTTAAATGATTTGGAAGGCTGCAGCTATGGACAACTGGTGATTGGCAGCTTTATCACAACAACGCACCAGCTCATGCATCATGTCTCATGCAGTTTTTGGTGAAATAGCAAATAACCTAGCTAACTCAGCCCCCCTGCAGTCCAGATTTGGTGTCTTTTGACTTCTGTCTTTTCCTGAAACTAAAATCACCTTTGAAAGGGAAGAGATTTCAAACTGTCTATGAGATTCAGGAAAATTTGATGGGGCAGCTGATGGTGATTGGGAAACTCTATGAGGTCCCAAGGTGCCTGCTTTGAAGGGGACTGAGGTGTCATTGTCCTATGTACAATGTTTCTTGTGTATCTTCTTCAATAAATGTCTCTATTTTTCATATTACATGGTGGGATACCTTCTGGACAGACCTCATATATGTACACATATATATAATTTTCACCCCATCTATTCCTGTAAGTGATTTGACTTGCCTTTGGACTGTTGTTAAGATCTCCACAGTTCACATCACATATATAGAGCCTAAAAGGAAAAACCTGACTGAAGTAAAATTGACACCAGACTTTGATTAAGGTCCAAGTCTGAATGCCAAAGCCTATTTTGAAAAACTTCTTTAACATATTTTACCATGCCTTGTTTCATACCAACTTTTATGCAACTTTTTAGAGACATGTGAACAGAAATAAAATACCCTTGTTTCTTGTTCAGTCAGCAATTCTTGCCCCAAAGCACACTTATAATATTGACAAACTGAGATTCACATCTTGTCACTGATCTAGCAAACTGTGGACAAGCTTTCAAAGTAAATGACTTTGTACTGTTATAAAATGTGGCTTTAAATTATTAAACCAAAGTAACAGTCAACCCCCTCCACAGTGTCAGTGAGTTCATCCCCTCTGCACTAACAACACAGGGCTGTCTCATGCCCAGATCAAAGGCAGGGCTTCTCCTAAAAAGAAAACAAGCCATTTCACATGCTCCTTAAAGGCTGGTTGACTGAACCTGGCAAGTCTTTCTTCTGTACACAAATGTGACACACAAATACACTGATGAACAAAATCTGTTCAAATGGGCAAAAACTGTCTGATCTCTGTTATGAATAACAAAGGGAACCAAAAATCAATAGATGGCCTGAGAGTGTGGTGGTTATTATTTCCCTTAGTCAGTTGAAGTGTCCAGGCAGTCATGATTAATGGAGCTGAAGCTTTGTTGTGAGAGCAGGGGAATATATAATATCATATTATCCCAGGGAACCCTTGCAAAATTCCATGTCTGGCTAAAGGGCTTTCTTTTAAGTCCAGCGTTCACCAGAACAATATTACTGCCATTGTTGAAAATTTCAATAATTCACATTGGTCTATTTTTCTCTTTTACTCTGTAGCACAGGCCTAGCACATTCTAAGTAAAAAATAGTAATGAATTGACTAATTAATGTTTTCATTGTTGATTCTACAGCTTGATGGGCTTTTTTGAAAGAAGGAAATCTTACCTTTTGCAACAACATGGATGGACATGGAGAATATTATACTTAATTGAAATAAGCCTGTCAGAGAAAGATAAATACCATACGATTTCACTTATGTGTGGAATCTAATGAACAAAATAAACAAACAAAATAGAAACAGATTCAGATACAGGGAATAGAGTGACAGCTGTCAAAAGGGCAAGGCGTTGGGGACTGGGCGAAAAAGGTAAAGGGATTAAGGGGGAAAAAAAAACCCTCATATGATGAATACCAGAGGGAAAGGAGGCTAGGGGCAGTAGAAGAAGGTAAAGGGGGGATAAATGGTGACAGGAGACAACTTTGGGTGCTGAATACACAATACAATATACAGATAATGTATTATAGAATCATACATTTGAAACCTATATAATTTTACTAACCAATGTCACTCCAATAAATTCAGTAAAAGTTTTTTTAAAGAAGATCTTGAAGGATTACAAATTCATATTCTCTATGCAGTAATTCTTTTTAAACACCATGAAAGCGGAAGCTAGGTATAAATTATTGGTCGGATCTCTAGCAACCTTAGAATATGTATCACAAGAATATTTTAAATAAATCCTCACTATGAATTTGTCTTCTTACCACTTGTTTTTTGTTGTTGTTTGTTTGTTTGTTTTTTGGATAAAGGAATTCTTGCCAGAGGATATCCTGGTAAGCTGAGGAAGTCCACTAATTTATTAATTCAACAAATTTTTAACACCTCCTTTATTATAGACTCTGTGCTAGACCCTAAAAAATATAAATATAAAATTCAACCTCTACTGTAAGAAAAGTATGGTTTAATCAACAATGTAGTAAAGTAAACCAGAAAGTACAAGACATTGAGAGAAGTTGCTATGACAAAACTTTTGAGTAGAGGAAAGGTTACAATGGGAGTAAGTTCCCATCATATGAAAAAAAAATTGTGTTGTAATGGATGTTAACCATACTTACTGTGGTGGTCATTTTTCAATATGTACATATATCAAATCATTAAGTTGTACATCTGAAATATAATTTTATATACCAATTATACCTCAATAAAATAAATTGGCTTGGTCCAAAAAGAAAGCATTCAACAATTTTCCTAATAAATCAGTACCAGTGGACATTGCTAAGTGGGGAGGGCTGTCCCATTGTGGTTTAGACACCTCACTCTGACTAGACCTGGAAGCTAGACAAAAAGCAGAGGGAGTGGAAACAGGGAGGTCGAGGCTCCATTGGGCCTGGGGCAGGTGAGAAGAGCAGTTGGAAGTTCATTTAGTAAAGAGAAGTTATGGGATAGGCCTGGGCATGAGGGAGAGGGAGGACTCTAATTGACCCTGGTCTGGATGCAAATGATAATGGCACAGTTAACAGGGATAAAAAAGCCACGAAGGGGACCAAGCAAGATTCAGAAGCAAGAAGATGGGATGAACTAAGGCCAGGTTGAGTCTGACATGTGAGAGAACATTCTGCTGGAACTATCCCACAGGGAGGTTCTGGCAGCTGTGAAAGCTTGTGTTCATTTGAGCAAATGGGATGGGGGAAACAGTCAGCAAGAATGTGCTGTGTGGTGAGAACAGAACAAAGGATGGAACTCTGAGAAGCACCACCATTGAGTGGTTGCAGAGGCAACCAGCACACAAGAAAGATGGGAAAACATCACAGAGAATAAGGAGAGAGACTCCATGGCAGGAGAGAATTTCCAGGAGCAAATGGTTCACAGCAGGGCCGCCCAATCAAAACGAAACGCAAGCCACAGGTGTCCTACTCACTACCTTACCATATAACCTCACTTATAACTGGAATCTAATGAACAAAATAAACTAAAGAGAAAAATAGAATCAGAGACATGGAAATAGGGAACAGACTGACAGCTGTAGGAGGGGAGGAGCAAGGTGAGGTGTGAGAATGGCAGAGAGAAGGGGAAGGGATTAACCAAGAACATGTATGAATGACTCATGGACATGGACAGTGGAGAGGGGACTGACTGTAGGGGAAAAGTGTGAACTGGGTGGAGGGGGGCAAAAGGGAAGAAAACTGGGACAACTGTAATAGAATAAAGAATAAAAAATAAAGTAGAAAAAAATAAATCATGCTCAAACATGATAGAGGAGATGGACTTACCAAACAGAGACATTAAGGCAGTTCTTACAAATATGATTCATATACTCAAGGGTATATAGTAAAAATATATTACCATAACAAAGAGTTTCAATAAGACTATCAGCTGAATTCTCAAAAGAAACTTTGTAGGCAAGAAGCATTTAAAGTGATGAAAAGCAAGGACCTACAACCTAGATTACTCTATCCAGCAAAACTATCATTTAAAATGGAAGGGTAGATGAAGTGCTTCCCAAGCAAGGTAAAGCTAAAGGAAGGAGTCCATCATCGCTGAGCCATTATTACATGAAATGTTAAAGGGACTTATTTAAGAAAAGGAAAATCAAAACTATGAACATTAAAATGGCAATAAATTCGCAACTATCAACAAATGAATTTTAAAAAACAGACTAAGCAAACAACCAAAACAGGAACAGAATCATAGAAATGAGATTACTTGGAGGGTCTTCAGCTGAGAGGGGGAACAGGGAGAATGGGATGAAAGGTACAGGGATTAAGAAGCATAATTGGTAGGTACAAAACCAATAGGGGGATGTTAAGAATAGGATAGGAAATGGAAAAGCCAAAGAACTTATATGCATGACCCAAGGACATGAACTAAGGTGGGGAGAGGATGCTGGAGGGAAGGAGGATACCAGGCAGAGGGAGGCAAAGGGGAAAAAATTGGGACAACTGTAATAGCATGATCAATAAAATATATTTTAAAAATAAAAAATATTACCATAATAAAAGAAGAAAAATTAAAAATCAAAATCAAAACAGATGGCATCATCTTTAATAATATATTGTGTTTAATCCCATATAGACTAAATATTATGATTTGAAAATGTAATCAACATAAAAATATTGAGAGATTTTACTTTCTTTTTTTCAAACCAGATCTGAGAATCCTGGTCTGTCTTATACACTTAAAGTTCATCTCAGTTCTTTAGAAACGTTTTCTATGTATTTAGATTTCATAAAATTTACAGTTGAAGGACTAGATTCACAGATGCAAGTTGTTCTAATCATACTTAAAAGTTTTCAATCAAGTTAAATTACTTTTAAATGAAAATAAATAAATTTATTTAAATTTAAATTTAAAGTAATTAATATTAAATGAACAATTCAGTTGCTTAGTGCACTGCCACATTTCAAGTGTTCAATTAACCTCTGCCCAGCTGGCCACCCTTCTGAACAGCACAGTGACAGTACAGAGTTCTAGAAGCAAATGACACAGACCCGCCAGTGAAGACAAAGGGCCAGAGGCCACTGGACACAGCGATGGGAAGAAACAATGGTTTCAGTGGTTCTTGGTGGCACATATCCTAACAGAAGAGGGCCAAAGGCTGAAAAAAAAGTGAGGAAAAGTAGCCAAAATTAATTTCTTGGATATTAAGTTCATAAGGGAGGAGATTGTGGTAGCCTCAGTAGATGCAAGGACATGGGAATATGGATTTTTTTATTTGTTTATAAAATAAGAGAGTGTTAAGAATACTGACTGGCTCAGGGAAAGAAATGGTTCTGAGAGAGATTGCCGCGTTTTACAAAGGATAATTGATGTAATAACTGAGGCTTTATTTCTCTGAAATCCCTGATTAAAGGACCATGTGATAATGAAAGTCATAGCAATAAAGTTTCTTGAGTGCTTACTATTTGTTAGTTATATTTACTTTGTGTATTATTACATTTAATCAACATGTAATTACAAAATCATGGATTATTTAGTAACTAAACAATTTAAATTAAAAATGCTCTTTAGCATATAACATTCTTTTTGTTTTTTCCAATTTTATTGAAAAATAACTGACATACATCACTGAATTAGTTTACATCATTGTAGCACAATGGTTTGATTTACATGTATTGTGAAATGATTACCCCAATAGGTTCAGCTTACATCTATCTGTCTTCTCATATAGACAAAATAAGGAGAAAAGAGTAAAGGGAAAATTTTTTTTCTCCTTGTGATGAGAACTCAAGATTTACTCACATCAACCTTCTTAGATATCATACAGCAGTGTTGGCTATAGTCATCATATTATATACATTACGTCCCTTGTACTTATTTGTCTTATAACTGGAGGTGTGTACATTTTGACCACCTTCTTCCAATTGCCTCACCCACTAACTTCCACCTCTGGTAACCACAACTCTGATCTCTTTTTTTATGAATTTGGGGTCTTCTTGTTTTAGGTTTTGGAGGGGTGCTTTTTTTTTTAAATCCACATATAAATGAGATTATACAATACTGTCTTTCACTATCTGACTTATCTCACTTAGCACAGTGCCTTCGAGGTCCAACTATATTGTCACAAATGGTAGGATTTCCTATTTTGTATGGCTGAATAATATCCCATTATGTGTATATGCATATTTGTACAATTTGTTTATCCATTTATCCATCAAGTCATTTATATTTTTCCATGTAAATAATGCTGCTATTATATGGAGGTGCAAATATCTTTTTCAGTTAGTGTTTGTGTTATCTTTAAGGGATATATTCCCAGAAGTGGAATTACTGGATCATATGGTAGTTTTATTTTTAATTTTTTTAAGGATCCTCCATACTGTTTTCCATAGCAGCTTTACCAATTTACATTCCCATCAACGGTTCACAGGGTTCCCTTTTTCTCCACTTCATGCCAGCATTTGCTATCTCCTCTCTTTTTGGTGATGGCCGTTCTAACAGGGGTGAGGTGATATCTCAGTGTTGTTTTAATTTTCATTTTCTTCATGACTAGTCATATTGAGCACCTTTCAATGTACCTGTTAGCCCCTTGTATGTCTTCTTTGGAGACCTGTCTATTCAGGTTCTTTGCCCACTTTTTAAAAACATGGGGTATTTGTGAGGGGGTTTTGCTATTAATTTGTATGAGTTCTTTATACGTTTTATCAGATACATGGTGTACAAATATTGTTTTTCCACTCTGTAGGTTGTCTTTTCACTTTTTTGATTACTTATTTTGCTATGCAGAAGTTTTTTAATTTGGTGGAGCCCTGATTTTATTTTTGATCTTGTTGCTTGTACTTTTGGTGTCATATCCAAAAAATCATTACCAAGACTCATGTTAAGGAGCTTCGTTTCTATGGTTTCTTCTAGGAGTTTCATGGTTTCAGTTTTTATATTTAAGTCTTTAATCCACTTTGAGTTAATTTTTGTGAGTGGGTGTAAGTTAGAAGTCCAGTTTCATTGTTTTACCTGTGAATATCCAATTTTCACAGCGCTATTTATTGAAGAGACTGTCTTTTCTCCATTGAGTGTTCTTGGCTCCCTTGTCAAACATTAGTTGATTATATACGCTTGGGTTTATTTCTGTGGTCTCAACTCTGTTCTATTGGTCTATTTGTCTGTTTTTATGCCCGTACCATACTGTTTTGCTGTCTATTGTTTTATATTACAGCTTGAAATCAAGAAGTGTGAGGCCTAATCAGGAAGTATGATGCATATTGCTTTGTTCTTCTCTCTCAGGATTTCTTTGGCATTTGAGGTCTTTTGTGGTTTCACATAAATTTCAGGAGGGATTCTATTTCTGCCTCTGAAAAACTGCCACTCACTTTATCAATTAAAAATATTGATAAAGATTGCATTGAATCTACAGATGGCATTCAGTAGTATTAACATTTTAACAATGCTAATTGTTCCAACCCTTGAACATAGGATACACTTCCTTTATTGTGTCTTAGTTGATTTTTTTCATCAATGTCTTGTAGCTTTCAGAGCTCTTTCACCTCCTTAGTTAAATTTATTCCTAAGTACCACATTTTTTTGTATACTTTTGTAAGTGGGATCACTTTCTATCTTTTTCAGAATTTTGTTGTTACAGAATAACAGATTTTGCTTTGAGAAGAAAAACAAAGACTGCAATTATCATTGTTAAACTGCAACTGGAACTAACTCATAATCACTATGAAAACATCATCACAGAGGAATATGCTAGAACTTAAAGTTGACAGGAAAGACTTCACAGTTATGTTCGCATGATCTTTTGCACTGCGGTCTTGGCTTCCTTGTGTATATATAACTGATACAAAGTAGCTTCTGACACAGAAGCAATGTAGGAACAAACATGAAGAGGGCAGATCCTGAGCCCGTTGTCCCATTACAACTGCACTAGCAGGGTTACAAATGCTCGACAAAAATGCTGCCTGCAAGTAGCTCTAGAAGACCGCTGCTCTCAGTGGGACTGAGAATCTATCTCTGAAATCCCCTTATTTGTCCACCCTGACTAAATTATGTGCAAAGTCCTGTGCAAGACCCCTCTATTGGTGACTGGAAATCATAAGGAAAAATGATTTATCTGCCCAGAGGCAAACAGCTGCTCACATATGCAGAAAACATGTCTAGCCCACTTCAAAGACATTGTGCATGTCTTAACCACCAAAGGAAAGAATTCCATAACGAAAGCCATAAATAAGTCTTCAGTGGGGGGATGTCTATTCAGCATTTTTGATTGCGCTTTTGAAAGACAGAGCTTTTTTTCTTTTGCTGATCTTGAGCCAATAAAGCTATTGACATAATTTTTAAAACCTGAGTACTAAAAAAATCTATATAAAAAAAGGTTTATCCATCTGGAATAGCAATCCTGGTGCATGAGAAAGAAAACAGTGACCTCACCTGGTTTAGAGAATTTACTAGCCGATTTCAAAAGTACTGTGACAGAGAGAGACAGACAGACAGACAGACACACTCTGAAGAAAGGCTGGCCATGAGCAGGTACCAGAGAGAGGACCTCAGGTAAGAAGGTTAATCCTAGGGTTTACCCGATCATGTTCTTGTTGGTTTGTTCCAATGGAGAGGACAGGCTTAGGGCATCAGCTGCGTCTGGTCATCTGAAGACCCTGTTAGGACTCCACAATCATAGCTAATTCTTATAATACACTTGTCTTGTACCAAGCAAAGTTCTGAATGTTTTGAATATTTACATATTTAAATTCCATTCATATTCATAACAGCCCTTACAATGAGGAAACTGAAGTACAGAAAGGTGCCTCACATTGATCACACAGATAGTCAGATACAGAGCCAGAATTTTAACCCATACTGCTTAGCTCCAAGTCTGCAAATGACTGCTAATCCTAAATGTTTTACTTCAATTCAACTCTTCTTGCATTTAAATCCCAGTGGGCCCAGTGAGGAAAACTAACACAATTAAGGAGAAGTCCCTCAGATTTCCCAAACTAAATTTCAACCTCATTATCCTAATGGATATATAAATGTCATTTTAAGGATCAAAACTTTACTGAATTGGAGCTAGATAGTTTCCCAATTTGCATTTAAATAAAGTGCTTCTTACTACTACTGCCAATGATGGGTCTACTCAGATGGACAGTTGGTAGTATTTAGTTGTCATTAGTCACATCTAACCCAGAGAATGATGAAATAATGTGTCTCTTCATTAGTGAGTTTCCTAATGATGGTTCTGGCTGCTTTCAGAAGGAGCTAGGGAACTGGGCGCCTGTTGAGGACATCACAATATCAGTGAGCTCAGAAGAGGGTGCCCAGGACCTATCACCCCTGAAGATATGACTGACCTAATGGCTCCTCAGTGGCGGCTCCCAGGGTAGCAAGGGGGTGTCATCAAGACAGATAAAAGAAGCTGAACTCCAGCTTCAGAAAATTGAAGAGCCCACTTGTGTTGCAGCCTCTCTAGGCTGGACAGGTCCACTCGGGGTTCAGGTAGATGGAAAAAGATGCACAAAACCTTGGGGATGCTTAACATGACTTTTTTCGGGAGACTCATACAGGCACAAGCCCGGGTCCAGGGAAATGACACAGGCTTTGTGGAGCCTGACTCCCCACCTCATCCAAAGCTCCTATCCCTCAAATACTAGCCCTAAACAAAGCAGGCTACAGGCCAGAAGGTGAAGTAACTATCATGAGCTGCACATGCGAGCCTACTCAAGGCTACTGGGCAATTTATCGCACCCAGGCTCAAGGCCGTGAGACCGAGGCTCAAGGCTGTGGGAACACTGCTTTATCAGACCCCTTCAAGGTTGTGAGGCGCTGCTCCCTCTGGTTACCCACGCATCCGGGTCAGGGAGTCAGACTGCCTCCACGTGCCCTACACCACTGAAAAATGTCTCTCCCTGAGGCAGTCGGCTCTCTGAATTTGAGTTGGCAAATCCCAGGAAACACACCCACCGGAGAGCCAGGAAAGGTAAAGAACTACACCAAATTTCAAAAATGACCCCTCAGCCTCCCAACTGAAGCCAACAGCAGCCATGGAATGGAACCAACTAAATTCCTAGTAGCCCAAGAAAGAGATGGGCTCCTGGCCCCACCTGGATGGCAGGGCCTTGCTGGGCATGCTGGCAGAAACTCTTGGCTGACTGCTGGACCTCAAAGGGCAAAGCAAACTTCTGGCAGCCCACAGGGCTGGTCAGGGTCCTTATAATCATAAGAAGTAATGGTCGTTTTCTTGTCCCTGGAATTCTGGCCCAAGTCTCAGCCACAAAAAAAAAAAAAAAAAAAAAAAAAAAAAAAAGACAGAAACCATGAAAGTGGCTGAGATACCTCCTTGCATGTTTTTAGGCAACACAACTTGCAATGGCAGGGCCATCAGAACTACATAGGAAAGGGAAGTGGTGTTTGTCAAGCACACACTGAGTCAGCTTTTGTTCACATTATCCCATTTAATCCCTAGAGCCTTATAAGGCCAGGGTTGTTATGGAACAAAACACAGAAAGGTGGAACGGTTTCAAATTGTAAAGCACCTCTCTAAATTCAGTCCAGTTGAGTCCAAAGCCTTAATTCAAAAAATATTGGTGCTTTTATCAACTGAACTTTCAATAGTGAATCCTAGAACTTGAGAACTGGGAGACAGGTCATAGATCATCTAGCCCAACCCTTTTACCTGCAGTGGAGGGAGCAGGGTCTCAAGAGCAAAAAGCAGTGCCAAAGTCACAGTAACACTTGTTTGTTTCTGTATTCACATACTGCTATAACAAATTATCACAAGCCTGGTGCCCTAATTTGACACCCATTTATTATTGTTTCCCTGGGTCAGAAGTCAGGCCAAGGTGTGGCTCAGATAGTTCTCTGCCTAGGGTCCCACAGGCCAAAATGAAGGTGACAGCAAGCCTGCTGGACCCTTCCAGGGGTTCTGGGAAGATTCCACTTCAAAGCTTACAGAGTGTTGGCAAAACGCAGTTCCTTGTGATTGTAGGGCCCAAGTCTCCATTTCCTTCAGGGCTGAATGTGCCCTTGTCTTGGTTTGAATCTCTCCACTCTTCCTTCTGCCCTGTCTCTCTGACTCCAGCTGGAGAAAGTTGTCTGCTTTTGGGAGCTCATATGATTCTATTGGACTTACCTAGGCAATTCAGAGAAATCTTCCTATTGTAAGATCCCTAACCTTATTTACATCTACAGATAATATGGTCACAGGTTTGAATTAAGGCATGAGCAACTTTGGGGGCTATGCTGTCTTCCACATTATAGTTCTGACAAAAGCCACCCAAACCTAGCACAGTCTGTCAGGAGTCACAAGGCTCCATGCCAGAGTGGCTCTAGACTGGAGGCTTGTAACAGCTGGAGCGACATCTCCTACTCCCTGCTAACCAGCAGAGAACAGGAGAAACATGGCACACTTTGGTTTCTTTGGCCTTTAGGACCTGTTGTGGTAGTGAGCCTTCATCATTTTGCAAGGGCTGCTTCAAATCCTCAGGACATTCAACAGACAGATGTGCAAATATAAATACCAAAAACCTATTGCAGAATATTCATTTGTATGTTAATGAATTCAGTCATTCAATAAATATTTATGGAGGGCTTGCTGCAAGCAGGCAATGTGAAAAAGATTTGTGGATTTGTAGCAAATTAAATTATTTATAAGGCAGCTCCCTTGATTAAAATGAATAACTAAATTGCCCATGTTCAGGCCTTTCCACAGATCAGCATTCATTTGGCCTGTGTACAATGAAAAGCCCCAAAGGAACTGGGTTTGGTGGCAAAGTGACCAGATTTACTTACTCCACAGGTGGATGGATGTTAGACTAAGATTGAGTGACCTCTACAAGTAGGGGAGGATCTGTGATTGCTGGCACTGTGGTTCTTGCCCCAGCGCCAAGTCTTTCTGCCTGGATACCCAACATGAAGGGGCAGGCAGGAGGACAGTTGACTAGCAGGATACATACAAGGCTCTTTGGTAAGGCCAGCAAGCATGTTTTGTTTAAAGGTATTTGTAGGGGACCACTGTTCATATTCTACCAGAGACTTTTGCCTCTGTAGTTCAAAGCTATGCACCCTCAGAGTATCAGCTCATCTCCTAATGAACTGACATATGAAAATCTGAAATTATCAAAATAAGAACTTATAAGATAACTACTCACTTTTCAAAAAGATCCAGCATTCATTATTAAGAATCTTTAAATGGGAAACTGTGTTTAAATGTCATTCAATTTAATAACAGATTCAGATTTGTAATGCTGAAAGTGGCTTGAAACCCAAATCTTTTATTTTAAAACAAGAAAATAGGCCCCAAAAGGCAGAGTGACTTGCCCAGGAGTATAGCTAGTTGGTACAGGCAGGACTCGAACTCAGAACCTCTCAGCATGTGCCCTATCTCCATCACACTGCTCTGCCTTGTACAGCAATACTTACAAATTGAAGTTCTTAAAGTAATAAATTGTGCACATGGATATATTATATACCAAGTTTTATTAAATCTGCATCTCACTTCATACAGAAGCACAGAGAAATGGGGAGTGCTGACTGGCTGCCAAAGAAGCTGGTTTCTAGTCCCAGGTCTACAATTAACAAACTGTGTGACTACAGGCAAGTTGTTCAACATCTCTGGACTTCATTTCCCTAGTATGTAAAACTGACTAAAGTTTAAAGCCTTTCCCATCTCCAGCATCCATGACTAAATGCATAAAGCTTTGTGGGATTAGCTACATGTCACATGCAAAATAGAAATATGGTGGGGTTCGAGCTGAAAACTGCTGACTTTGTTTTTTCTGTGCAAGGAAGGCAGCTGAAGCAGAGGTCTTCACAGCTGCATGAAGGGACACCCAGTCCATGATGAGATGCCCCTTCCCAGTCCATTGAGGCACAGTGTGAGAGGTGCAAGAGCCCCTGGGTGAGAATGAAGGAAGTAGGTGGTTCAAACAAAATGTTGGAGAAAATAAGAGTCCATCCACCCTGGAGACCACATTCCTATGACCACATCCCTATGGCCGCTGCATGCTGGACCCTGCAAAGCCTTTCACGTCACCAGAATCAGCTGTCAGCACACTTTCCTTTGCTCTCCCATTCTAATCAAGGGCATGGAGGGACAGCAGCTATTTTCAGGGCTGTTGTACTTTTTACCTGGCCCAAACTCTGAAACATGAGGCAAGGAAAGCAGGGGCGCACCCCAGAGTCCAGTGAACCCAGCTCTGCCTTCCAGCAAACACTACCCCCGCTGACTGAGAAAGCTCCCAATGTCTCTCCACTTGACCTTCACTTTAACTCCAGGAGATAGACAGATATTCTTCTCATTTTATAAATGGGACAATATCAGAGTCTACATACACAGGCCTGTCAGAATGCAGCATTATGGCAGAGGGCCCTCTGCAAACATCAGAAGGCACAACAAGAGGGATCTAGGAAGACACCTGGGGCCCACCATCTATACACTGTGCATAATGAGAGGCCAGAAATGCACAGAAGCTTACAATCTAGTGAAAAAAAAAATCCAAGATACTCAAAACTCACAGAGGATGGTAACCAAGTCTTAGCTGACCTAAGTGTGCTGGCTGAGGTTCAACAGAAGGTCAGAGAAGGGGGAAGGGTAGTAAAGACTCTGCATCCCTACCTGTTATTGCTCACAATTGTAACACCATTTGCTTGTGGGGGAGGATCCCAGGTATGTTGACTCCCAAGACTGTAGTAATAAATGCTGTTCAATGACAGAAAAATGTTTTTATTACTCGGAGCAATATTATGGTTTCCACTTTAACATTTATCCCCTACATATAAAAATAGGGCATATAAAGGGGGAAGATGGGACTTTTTATGATTTTTTTTCCCAACTACTATTGTGGCTTTTATTACCAATGGTGGGCTTGAAATTCCACCAGCATAGGTGGTTACTCTGATCATTCCCAGCAAAAGCGTTAAGCAAATAAAAAGGAAACCACCTTATTAAAAGCAGAAAATCTCTCAAAAGTTAATAACCAAAATATTTAGAAAGACAACCCCTTAAAGAAAGATTCAAGCATATTCAATGAATGGAAATCCCCATCAAAAGAACAAAGGTGCTCGCTCAGCCCAGATGAATCAGAATTTAAAGATGAACAGAGAGTAGGAAGGGAGCCTGTGTTTATGAATGAAGCCATCTCCAAGCACACTCCCGTGTCCTCCAAGAAACCTGTGTGGGGCCACGGAGGGTGTGTGGCCTCCTTGCACCTTTGTCACATCCTAACTAAATGCAGAATTGAGGTTTCCCTGTATGGTTATAACTGTGCAGCTATTGGCATGAGTCTGGGCCTACCTTTGCAGATCACATTTTGAGAAAACTGAGGAAGGAGTCCTATCCTGTGGGGCCTGGGTAAGAATTGAATGCACAGAATTGCAGAACCAGCAGAAACCTTGCAGTTTATCTGGTCTGTCCCATCATTTTAGAGAGAAGGAGCCTGAAGACTAAGGGAGGAAAGTAATGAGCCTGCGATCTCCCTGAGGCTTAGTGACAGAGCTGAGACTAGGACTCAGTCCTTTGGGACTCCCAATCCACAAAGGCACCTGGTATTTTTCAACTATGAACAGAAAAGCCCAGGGTAAGCATAGGCTTTGCCCAGTCCTGCTCTAGCCCCTCTATGTCCACCATTTCCTTGCTATGACTCATCCCCTGGCTGCCTCTCTCTTCTCTTCTTTCCACGCTTTCTCTCCCTCATGCACATGGCCTGGGGATGTCTGCTTCTGTCACTAGATTGCTCCCTGTGTAGCACAAACTGTTCTTATTATATTAACAATGGCTGAACTTTTTTCAGACAGATCTAGTATACTCATCTTTGAGACTACTTGCTTGAAATATATGATCATATCTTTATTATATACAAACTACTCAGAGATATGGAAACTACTACCATACTGAGGAAATTTTTCCATGTGTAAGGGAGGATTCCCCAAAGGCTATCCAGTGAGGCTTCTATCTGCAGAGTACTTCCTGGTGCCCTCTGAGGCAAAAGGAATCTTTCCTTAACAGCCTAGCTCTGAAGACAGGTTTTCATGGACTGTTAATATAATTCATGTAAAAAAGTTCTGTAGACAAATAAGCTTAGAGAATACTGAGTCAAACAGAGAATTTGGCATGCCATATAATAACTGGTCAACTTTCATCCCTCACCCTGTCAATGAAAAGAACCTTAAAGTGAATTAGATCTCCTCTAGTTACAAGACTAACTGAGGGCAGAGCCCCCAGATTATCCAAATCAAGTGTTCCCATGCCAAGGGAAAGAATGACTCTGGAATACAACCAAAACTACATAAAGGTACTGAAATCTCTGTGGCATTGTCAACCTCTCTCTTCAACCCAATCATTAATTTAAACAACCTAACAACTGGATCTCTCTCTTATCAACTGAATATCTAGTTAAACAGTGTTTTGTAGCATCTGCAAATAAACCAAAAGATAAATGCTCTGCATGCAGAGGAACCATCTTTCCTCCTTTCCTAAATGGACCAATGAGGCACAGATTTAAAATTGGCTGTAGCAATATTCTTGTTGGTACATCTTTATATAATATGGTTCACAAAGGATTTCATCAGTTCTTTGTGGGAATGAACCTGCATTCATTTTTTTTCCCTCGTCCTGAACATTTAGTATTTCTCCAGCTTCCCCTTACCTTCCTTGCGCCCACCTCATTTTTCCGCTGTCTGTTACATGAACATGTCTGCAATATGTTTTGTGTGGACTAAATGAGTAAATGAACGAGAGAATGGTGACCTGAGGAAACTGGAATACATTTCTTGTAGCAGCTCTTGCTCAGGTCCCCGGCCTCAGAACATAAGACCACCAGTTAAGGCAAGTACCCATTCCAACTATAAATCTGTGTAGGCTTCAGCAAAGCCAAATCCACAGCTGTCATCCCTCATTTTTAGGTTTTTCACATTTTATGGCTGTTTTCCAAAACATGAAGTGATTCTTAAAGCCCTAACATTAAGGTGCTAACCAATTCTCAAGTAAGCCCTGGCTAGTCTTAATATGGTGCCTGCTACTAAGCAAAAAGGATGGGGTAGAGCCAGTGAGACCAACTGTAGAAGTAGATATATGCCAGAAAGAAGTCCAGTGGTAGACTTATTTCAAAACAAAGAACAAAACATTGTCATTTTGCCCCCTAATGAAACTCTTCTCCTGCTTGGCTGTTTGTGGATAGAGCATGAAACATCAGCTGGAGAACAAAGACATTGAGAGCAGAGGCTGTATTTCTATACCTGTGGGCACTGCCACATACAGTAGGAAACCAAGCAAGTTTCTTGAGTGAATAAATATGAAAATTCCTTTGCACTTCTATGTTATAAACTCCTCATGAGCAGAGGCTAATGCAAGCTTAGTGATTACTATATGCCAGTGCCTAAAAGAGTACTTATTCTGCCAGAACAAAGTAACAAGAACCAGATTTACCTCATCTTGAAAAACTAAAATGCAGGACAACATATAGAAAACAATGATTCTTAGACATTGGACTACAGGCAATACAAGATAACAACCCCTGAGAGGAGAAAAACAAACAAAATGAGCCCTATGATTGTCTCAGTTTACCACCTACAGAGAGTTTCCAGGCTGTAAGGCAGAAGGGGAAACTCAAATTGAGCCCCACAGCCTCACTGGGTTGAGGAAACAGTTGAGAAATTAGGAAAGCCAAGGTGGCTGGAGTTCACAGGGCTCAGGAGCAGCATACCAGCTAGAGTGAACAATATCCCAATATACAGGCCAGCAGATATATATAGTATCTCAGTAGTAAGGAAAATAACTTCTAGACCAGGGGCTACTCTGATCCCACCTAACAAAATTTAAAAGTAATACTCATAAGGATCAAATAGCTTCCAAGTGACTAAATTACATCCCAGAACTCTAAAATGACCTAAATGAATACCAAAAATCCAGTGCCTTACAAGGTAAAACATACTATAGATAAAAATGTCTAGCTATATGCATAGACTTAGAAATGACCCAAAGGATAAATTTGTAGACAAGAACATTAAAACAATAGTTATAACTGTATTCCATATGTTTAAGAAGGTAGAGGAAGGCCTAAATGTGTTAAATAGAGACATAGAAGATACGGTAAAGACTCAAATAAAACTCCTAGACATGAAAAATAGAATATCTGAAGTAAAAAATACATTAGGTGAAATTAACAGCAGAACTGCAGAAAAATTGAACCCTAGTAATATAATCTGATATGAAACATTGACTGAGAAAAAGACTAGAAAATTTCACTGAGTTGTGAAACTTAGAGGCTTAATATGTATGTAACTGGAATCTCCAATGGCAGCGCAGAAAAAACATTGAAGAAATAATAGCAATATTTTTCCAGATTTCATGAAAACTCTAAATCCAGAATCAAGAACTTCAACAAATTCCAAACACAAGAAATATAAAGAAAACCACACCAATGCATCATAATCAAATTGCTTAATACCAGTGGTAAAGAGAAAAAAGTATTTCTTTTTCTAATAAGGGAGAGTTTACTTAAAAGTTACACAAGTAGTAGAAAGGCTATTGGAGCTTAGGAGAAAAAGGGATGCACCTTGAGGGACAAAACAGGGAAGAGAGGAATGGCTGTGTTCCGAGAGAAAGAGAGCACACAGCAGAGAAAGAAGGAAGTGGGGGAAGCCATGGCACACTCCATAGAGGGAGATGCCAAGGGAAAAATCTTAAAAGCAGAGAAAATTGACACGTTACATACAGAGGGAAAAAGATTCAAATAACAGCAGTTTTTCTCTTCAGAAACAAGGCAAATCAGAGTATGGTGGTTTAACATCTTTAAAGTACTGAATGAAAAAAGAACTATCAACCTGGAATTCTATATCCAGAAAAAAAAATACTTTTAAAAATGAAGGCAAAAATAGGCCTTTTCAGGCATACACAAAAGTTAGATGTACTCATCCCCAGCAGATCTGTACCACAAGAAATGTTCAAGGAAATCCTTCAGGCAGAAGTGACACCAGATGGAAATCTAGATATACACAAATGAATGAAAAACACCCAAAACTGAAAGATAGTCATGATAACATTTTGTAAAAAATTTCTCAACAGAAACTGATGTTTTCCTCTCCTTTCCTCATACCCCAAAGTAAGAAGGTTGCACACAGAACTTGAGATTTTTATGAAAACAGTAACAGGACAAGAATTATCATGTCCTTCAAGAGTCAGCAGAAAGCCTGGCCTCCTTTCCCAAGATTGCTCATCACCAGCCCCTCCTCTCCTGGCTACAGTAGATAAGATGAGCATTTACAATCAAGCTTTCACACGCTGTGGCCTCCTTTCTAATATCTCACAGTGTATTGGACCAACACCCTAAAGGGAGCCCTTGACTGAATTAGTGTAAGACTAACAGAATGTTTCTAATGCCCACAGAAGTGGTTTTCTTACCAAACAAAAGTAGAGTTCAGCTGCCTGCTGTTGAACACAGGCATAAGACAAAGGTGGCTGAGGAAGGAAAAAGGTCTTTATTAAAATGCTGCACTATTTAGGGAAACAGAGAACTCCTTGGCTCCAAGCAATCTCACACAGACAAACCCCGGCTGCCCCCAGAACCAGAAAGTATCCAGAACCCCTGCTCCATCCTTATTTGTCCTTCTGGAGCACACAGCTGCTAAGCTGACTGCTCTCTGACTTCAGGCTCCCTCCCTGGGGTCCACACTCCTGGGCCAGCACAGCCATCACCATGCCATGGTTTCTCTTATGCCAGGACCTGGGGCCACTGAAAACTGCTGCAGCCAGTTGTGCAGGGGATCTGGCCGCGGGGCTCAGTGCCCGAGGCTGCCCCTGCCCCCAAGCCAGCAAGAGCTCTAGCCTGCATGTCTGTGCACAAATTCCAAAGGAAAATAAAGGCAAGTGAGGGGAGGAAAAAGCTGCGTGTTTCTCCCTATCCTCTATTTAAATCTCCTAGTCCAAAATTTTGTGCCCCGGGCAGGTCCATTTCCCCAGCCAAACCCATCCTTTTTCCAGACTTCACTGGCAGGTCAGCACCTCTCCCAGGGGCCAAGAAGGGGAATGGAATAGGAGGGCTTTTCCCTCCGTCAATCACCCTTGCCAGCCTACGCAGACTCCACACTGGGCCCGTGTTGCAGCTGCTCAGCCAAAAATATGTACGTGTTGCACTAGCACCGTAGCTTCACTCCCATGGCTTCCAGGGCTTCCTGTGACCCCTCCCTCAATTTGCCCCACAATCTGGCTAGATCTCCCTGTATTAGTTTCACACCCTGTGCTAGGCTTACAACTGAGGACAGGCTCAGTGCCCTTCTTGATGACCGCATTTAAATTAAATCATGCATAGTACATTAACATGCTATGCCCCAAATTATACTCTAGGCCAAAGCAACCTGATCTGGTTTGAATATAATGAGCCATCAATAATACCCTGTGTCCTCAGTGGTATCCAGGGTAACCACAACCCTCTAAGTAGTGTCTTTCTTGGTCTATGCTACACGGTGTCAAACAATGAAGCAATTTAATGACAAATTAGTCCAACAGTTAACTAGAAGTGTCAAAACAACAACAGAATATCTTCTGGCATTATTTTTTACTTGTTACTAGTGAACATATTCTGTAGATCTTTGTTTTATCTTTGCAATGTAAAGAGTGCCCAGTCAAGACAACAGTGAACTCAGTCAATCATTTGTCAATTTTGTACAAATAAAAATAACAATTTCCTAAATTTTTCACATTTAAAATCTCTATAGTGAATACATACAGGTAAGAGAAGTGTCTGAAATGTTCTAAAGAAGGGTCTTAAGTCCAGCCAGAGTGAGTCCTGTCCACTGATGAGCATAATCCCACCTCACGTTTCCAGGAGAAGGTTAGTTGGATATGTTGTGGGTTTTGAGTACGCCTAATGTGGGAAAAGGACCCTCAACAGGACAGAAAAGGGGCTCGCTGAGATGACCTTCCTCAGGTCAAGATAAACAGTCCCTTTGTGGTCATTATTTTAATTCGTTAATTTAATCAGTTGTGAAAAGCTTTGTATACACAGATAAGAACACACCAGGGTTTTCAAGATGGCGGAGGACTGAATACACATTCTTTTCAAATGCACATGGAACAGTTTCAAAGATAGGCCACATGGTAGGACACAAAACAAGCCTCAACAAATTCAAGAGAATGAAATCAAAACAGGCATTTTCTCGGACCACAAGGGCCAGAAAACAGAAACCAACCTCAAGGAAAAAACTCAAAAACATCCAAACTCATGGAGACTGAATAGCATGCTCTTAAACAATGAATGAGTCAATAATGAGATCAAAGAAGAAATCAAAAACGTTCTGGGAACAAATGAAAATAAATACACAACAGTCCAAAACCTATGGGACACAATAAAGGCAGTCCTGAGAGGGAAGTTCATAGCAATACAGGCCTACCAAAAAAGTATAGAAACATCTTAAATAAATGACCTAACCCTACATCTTCAAGAACTGGAGAAACAACAACAAACAAAGCCCAGAGCAAGGAGAAGGAAGGAAATAATCAAGATCAGAATAGAATTGAATGATATAGAGACAAAAAAGAACAATTCAAAAGATCAATAAATCCAGGAGCTAGTTCTTTGAAAAGATAAACAAAATCTACAACCCTTTAAGCAGACTCATCAAGAAAAAAGGGGAGAGGACCCAAATAAACAATATCAGAAATGAAATAGGAGAAATTACAACTGATACCTCAGAAACACAAAGTATTATAAGAAATTACTATGAAGAATTAAATGCCAAGAAATTTGAAAGTCTGGGTAAAATGGATGAATTTCTAGAAAAATACAACCTTCCAACACAGAATGAAGAAGAAGCAGAAAGTTTGAACAGACCTATAAGAGCTGGTGAAATTGAAGCAGTAATCAAAAAATTCCAGCACAGAAAAGCCCTGGTCTGGACTGTTTCACAGGAGAATTTTACAAAACATTTAAGGAAGAGCTAACCCCTGTCCTTCCCAGACTATTCCAAAAAATCCAAGATGTGGGAAGACTCCCCCCAAAAGACTCCTCTTTTTATGAAGCCAGCATCATCCTAACCCCAAAACCAGATAAAGACACAACAAAGAAAGAAAACTACAGGCCAATATCACTGATGAACATAGACACTTAAATCCTCATCAAAATATTGGCAAACCACATCCAGCAATACATTAAAAAGATCATCCACCATGATCAAGTGGGATTCATCCCAGGGATGCAAAGATGTTTTAATATTCCCAAACCTATAAATGTAAGAGATCACTCATTTACACCATACACAAAAATAAACTCAAGATGGATAAAAGACTGAGATATAAGCCATGACACCATGAAAGTCCCACATAGGCAGGAAAGTCTCAGATATCCCACGCAGCAATATTTTCACCAATATGTACTCCTAGAGCAAGGGACATAAAGGAAAGAATAAACAAATGGGACTGCATCAAAATAAGAAGCCTCTGCACAGCTAAAGAAAACATCAGCCAAATGAAATGGAATAAACCATATGGGAAAATATATTTGCCAATAATATTTCGGATAGGGGGTTGATCTCCAAAATATATAAAGAACTCACACGATTCCACTCCAGGAAGACAATCAGTCCAATTTAAAAAATGGGCAAAGGACCTGAACAGACATTTCTCCAAGGAGGACATACACAGGGTCCAGAGACATATGAAAGGATGCTCAGAGTCACTTGCTGTCAGAGAAATGCAAATTAAAACCACAATGAGATACCATTTCACACTAGTCAGAATGGCCATCATAAACAAATCAACAAACAACAAGTGCTAGCAAGGTTGTGAAGCAAAGGGAACCCTACCTAGAACACTGTTGGTGGGAATGCAGACTGGTGCAGCCACTGTAGAAAACGGCTTGGAATTTCCTCAAAAAGCTAAAAATGGAACTGACTTTTGACCCAGGGATTCCACTGCTGGGACTATACCCTAAGAATCCCACAACACCAATTCAAAAGAACCCCAATGTTCATAGCAGCACAATTTACAATAGCCAAGTGCTGGAAGCATCCTAAGTGCCAATCAGTAAATGAGTGGATCAAAAAACTATGGCCATTTACACAATGTAATACTACACAGCAGAAAGAAAGAAATAGCTACTACCCTTCAAGACAGCAGGGATGGAAATGGAGAGCATTATGCTACATGAAATAAGCCAGGGAGTGAAAGACAAATACTATATGATCTCACCTATAAGTGGAACCTAATCAACAAAACAAACAAACAAGGAAATTATAACCAGCAACTTTGAAAGAAAAAAGAAACCAGTAACAAAAGCCAAGGAGGGAGGGAGGGTAAGAGGGAAAATAAGGGAAAGGGTCAAATTAAGGAACATGTATAAAAGATCCTTGGACAAAGCCCAAGTGGGGAAGATTGAGGGTGGGAGGTGGGGGTGGGTGGGGCAGGGGAAAGGAGTGGCAGAAAAATGGAGACAAATGTATTTGAACAGTAAAAAAATTTTTTTAATAAATAAAAATTTTTTAAAAAACTACAGTCATTTACACAATGGAATACTACGCAGCAGAAAGAAAGAGCTACTACCTTTCCCAATAGCAGGGATGGAACTGGAAAGCATTATGCTAAGCAAAATAAGCCAGGGGTGAAAAATAAATACCATATGATCTCACCTATAAGTGGAACCTAATCAACAAAAGAGACAAACAAGAAAAATATAACCAGCAACACAGAAAGAAAAAACAAACCAACAGTAACGAGGGTGGGAAGGAGGATGGTAACAGGAAAAAGAAGGGGAAGGGTCAAGTCAAGAAACATGGATAAAGGACCCATAGACAAAGCCAAAGTGGGAAAGGACTGAGAGTGGGAGTTGGGGCTAGATGGGGAAGGGAAAATGGGGAAAAATGTATTTGAACAATAATTTAAAAAAAAAAAAAAAACAAACTTTCACAGTATGGGTTATCTTGAAAAGGTCTGATATTTCCACTCTCTCCAGGATACAAAAATAAGGAAAAGCTAAGAAAAATTTTATTAACTCTTTCCTTCATGCAGTACCACTAAATTTCTTCCAGAGGACTAGAGAAGAACAGAATCCTTGGAAACAATTTTTTGAAGGAAGTTATTTAGTTTTCCTAACCATCATAAAGCATAGTGACCGCAGAAGGCTCCTCCTCCTCCACCTGAGCCCCATCCTCTGTGACCTTTCTGGAGGAAGGAAAGGGAGAGAGGGAAAAGGAAAGAAAGAAGGGAAGGGGGTGGGCAGAGGGGAAATACGAAGCAAAGTTAAGATGCTTTAGTTTTTAGAGAAGCATAATAAATAGGAAAATACAATACGTATTTTAACAAGTTTCTTCTTTCATTTCAGAAGCAACATAGTACCCTTATAGAAAAAGGGATCAAAGAAATACAGTCCCAAGTCCAAATTATTTTTCAGAAAGACTTACTGTTTCAACTTATCCAAAATTTTTTTACCTGAAGGATGGTCTCCATCTTTGGCTTCCCTTTGTTGCTGTTTAGGGACATCTTCTTGGGCCTGGCACCCTCCCTCCTAGGCCACTCTCCACTGCTCTTCAAAAGGAGTTATGTGCATTGCCATGTCAACACTTCCCATTAATCTGGAGGCTTCGTTACTCTTTACTCTAGTGACCAAGGCCCTGAACTTTCATTTCCTTTCTCACTACTGTAAATTCTGAAGTGTCTCTTAAAAAATAAAGTAGCTCCATAGATCTGTGCCCATAGTCCCCTCCAAATTTTTTTCCCTTAGAACAGTTCCCACAAGGAGTCTGTGGAACAGTCTGTTCTCTTAAAAAAATATCAGATTATATAGTTTTTACATATTCTGGATAGTAATCATTTGTGATTCAATATATCACAATCATTTTATTCCAGTTTGTGACTTGATTTTCCCTTTGGTTTTAGTGGTTTTTGATGAGCCAAATTTCTAATTTTAGTAGAAGTCAAATTTATCATTATTTTTAATTTATTGCTTGTACTTTTTTGTGTCTGGGTGAAAAAAATTCTCATCTCTAAAGGGCATAATGATATGTTGTTATACAATTTTCTAGTGTCTTAATATTTATAAATTTCATATTTAAATTTTTTATGTAATTATAATTAGTTTTTGTTGTGGTATGAGGTTAACCATAATTTTTTTGTTTTTTTTTCAAATAGATAATCATTTGTCCCAGCCACTTTTATTGAATAGTTCATCCTTTTTTCCCTCATGAGCAATGAAATCTATGTCATCTATCAAGTTTTTATACTGTGTATCTGTCTATAAACAGAGACTATGTACACCCCAAAGAAATAGATGTGAAAGAAAAAGAAACAAGTCTGACTATCTCCCTCTCATATGTTAAGAGCAGAGATCTGGACTCAAGCCACCCCAGCTGTGAGCATAGTAACAGTACAGCCTCAAACACAGTGACAACATCACCCCTTGGGCAGAATCTGATGCAGGGATTGCAATAAAGAATATAAAGCTTAATGCTGAGTTTGATGCAGGCAGTGGTGGGATGGTGGGCCTTGCTATCACAATGGTTGATTCCACATTTATTCACATTTCCCAACTAAGGAAATTTCACGAAATTCTCCTCCCTTTTCATTTTCCTGCCAAAAGGGAACCCACACAGAATTATAACAGGATCTTGTTTCTCTGTTAAGTTCTAGGATTTGCTTTGGAGATATAAATTCAATATATTAACCTCTTCACTATATTCTAATCTATTCTTAATCATGTTGAGTGACTTTGAGATGCCATCAACCCACTTGGAAACAAGGAGAGGGGACAATGTGGCTTCTGCCCTAGCAGGCAATTTTGGCCAAGAGACAGAGAGGTTCCTACATGAAAATATTTTTGAAGTGTATAATCTTTATTATATTTTTTCCATTACCATTTAGTCCCCTTATATCCCCTCCCTACAGTAATCACCACCCTGTTGTGCTTTCCCAAGAAGTTGAAATATCCAGAGGGAAACCTCTGGGGACAAAGCTGGGGGAGGTGAAGACAGCATGGAAGGGCGGAGCTCCGGCACTTCAAAGCCAGCTTTCCATCTCTGCGATGAAGGAAGTTCCATTCTTTCCCACATGTCTCTGCCTGGCTAAATATAAATCCATCTTGGTTTATATTATGCTGCCTCTAATTGAATCACATTCTTCATTTGTTTAATTCAGAAACAATAAGCCATCCTGAGCACTCCCCGGGAAGCCTGCCATGGCTGCGGTGGCCGGGTTCCCAGGCACGTCCGGCTGGGGCCTGCCACCAGCATCACTCGGGGAGCACTGGGGAAATGGGGCGGGGGTTGGGGGTGCCTCGCTGCAGAAATAAGAAGGTGGACCAACTTTTAGAAACTCATTAACATAATTTGCAAGACCAAGGAGTCTAAGAGAAAACGTAATAATTACCACTAGTTGTCCAAGAAGCTATAAGAGCATTCCCCTTCATTCTTGACTTTTACCAAAAAGTCGTAAGTGAGATCAAAGCAGACTGTACTTCTATGATATGACAAAATATCTACCTCAAAGCAAAAGCCAACATTAGCTCGGCTTCAGTTGTGGACCACTTGGGACTCCTTTATGAAAGGGCAGGAACAAGATAAGTGTGTCACCAGCACCCTGTTGTCTAGAATTGTACTGGAAAATGTAAAAAGGGAAAGAAGGGAGGAGTTTTTTTTGATGGTCATTATTTGTGATAATATGATTATATGCCAGAAAACCCGAGAGCCAATTAAAAACTAATAAAATTATAATTTGGTAAAAACCTGGTCATAAAATCAGTATCTGAAAAGCTACTAATTCAAGGTGGTCTTGGTTTATGGTTTAGCCTAAGGACTTTTATTTTATTCATTTGGCAACGCTGAGGACCTACTGTGTGCTGATAAGGGTTAAGTGCTCAAGACTCAGCAGAGGACGGAGCAGAGTCCCTCTTCTCTCATGCAGCTCACTTTATTGAGGGGAAGGATGGAAAACAAAAGAATCAATAGATACATAATATCCACATGGTAAGATGAACTGTGGTGAAAAATAAGGCCAAGTGAGGCACCAAGAATGGGGGTAGGGCCGCTCTTTTTGAAGGAAAAACAGAGAAGTCCTCTCCGCATGACTGACCTTGGGTTAAATCCTAGAAGAAAGACTTCCAACAAGATACTGGAGGAAGATAATGTCCCACAGAGAGGACATCAGGGGCCTCTTTAATGGGTCTGAAGAACAATGTAGGGGGTAAGGGAAATGTCAACAGAAGATGAGGCCAGAGGTCACTTGGGGGGAAATCCTGCAGGGCCCAGGAGGTCATGACAAACACCATGGCTTCTACTGTTTAGAGTGTTTTCAACAGAGAAGCACGATCTGACTTTCTGTTAAAACAGAGTAAGACACAGGCCCTGGCTGGTATGGCTCGGTTAGTGGGAGTGTTGTCCCGTAACCAAAGGGTTCCGGGTTCAATTCTTGGTCAGGACACATACCTAGGTTGCAGATTTGATCCGCGATCCTGGTATATACAATCCCTGGTCTGGGCACATGCAGAAAGCAACCATTCGATGCTTCTCTTTCACATTAATGTTTCTATCTCTTCCTTCCTCTCTCCCTCACTTCTATCTCTAAAGGCAATGAAAAAAAATATATCCTCAGGTGAGGATTAAAAGAAACAATAAATCATAATGAAGTACCACCTGACACACATTAGGATGGTTACTACCAAAGAAAGAAAAGAGAAGAAGAGAATATAAGTGTTGGCAAGGATGTAAAGAAATTGGAATCCTTAGGCACCACTGGTAGGAATGTAAAGTGGTGCAGCCACTATGGAAAACAGTACAGGGGTCCCACAAAAAATTAAAAATAAAATTACCATTTGATTCAGCAATTTTACTTCCTGGTACATGCCTAAAAGAATTGAAAGCAGGGACTGGAAGAGATATTTGTACATCCATGTTCATAGCAGAATTATTTATATTTAGCCAAAGGATATAAGAAAGCCAAGTGTCCATTGATAGATGAATTAATAAACAAAATGTGCTATACACACACATAGATACTGGATTATTCAGTCTTAAAAAGGAAGGAAATTCTGACACATGCTATCCCACGGATGAAACTTTAGGACATTATGGTAAATGAAATAAGCCATTCATAAAAGGACAAATATTGTATGATTCTACTTGTATGAGATACCTAGGCCAAATTTATGAAAACAGAAAGAAAAATGGTGGTTTTCAGGGACTGAAGAGAATGGGCATTTAGCATTTAAGGCATACAGAGTTTCAGTTCTGCAAGATAAAAAGAGTTCTGGAGATGGATGGTAGAGATGATTGCACAATAATGTGAATGTAATTAATACCACAGAATTGAACACTTAAAACAGTTAAGAAGGTAAATTTTATGTTCTGCGTATTTAATCACAATTAAGAGAGGGGGTAGAAAAGAAGCAGATTTGGATTAAATAGTCATTATTAAAATGCTGTTTTATATATTATCAGGCTCAAGTGGACTTAACTGACAACCCCGTTCGTTAATGCTCAAGTGTCTACAGTGGGCACATCAAGTAAGCAGCCCCCTGCAGAAGGCAGCGAAAAGGGACATTTCCTTATGGAAATGCTGCACACTCTGCACAGGCCAATACTGAAGGGTAAATTGTGCACAACAGCTCTCTCCTGAAGCCAGGCACAGCTCACTGTCCTATTCAGAGCAAGCACCAGGCTGACAACCAAAGTGTTTGAAGGGCAATTTAAATCTTTATGGCAATCTGGGAAAATGGCAAAGGGAGGTCTCATTCATAACTCACGGCAGAACTTTTTATGATTCTCTGGTCTATGTCTTTCTCAGCATGCCTCCCCCACACATGGGGTGGCAGCTTCCCTCAACCATTCCCTCCTGTCAGATGCCAAAGAAAACTCTCTCCCGCCAGCCTGTTCTGGCTGTGCCTCCCTCCTTCCTTTCTGGCTGATCTGAATCTCACATACACCCGGTCCCCCTCTACCACAGACAGAGCCACGCCAGTCTGGGCCATTTCAATTTCCCTCAACCCAGCAAAGCAGAACCAAGCCTGCAAAGACAGACTTCTTCCCACACAGATATCAAGGGGCTGTAAATACTCAACCGCCCTCCCTTTTGTAAAGTGCTATTGGTTGTGTTGTTTCATTTTCCTCAAGGTGACTGGAGTTTGAGAGGCTGCAAGCAAAATGTTTCAGAGATCACATAGGCTGAACTATGAGAAGTGTAGTGATCAAGAAATAGCCCCCCGGAGCCTCTTCATTTATATTAGGACACCATCAAAGCCATCCCACAGGCCTCTGTTACTGAGCACTGCACTGGACAGAGCCCCCTTGATGTCACCTGTCTACAAGCCTCTCAATTTGACCTTCCACTCTGGAGAGCCCACTTTCTTCACCAAAGCCCCCTTGTGGTGTGACAAGTTCTTCGCAAGCTGGATGGTACCACCAGACTATAGAAATGGCATGTCCTTCCAGAATCATATATCCTTTTGATAAACTATGAAACAAATCAAATAACAGAAAACTATCTATTACAGTCCCATTAGTACCATTGAAGGGTCCCATGTTTGTACTATTCTGCTTTCTACAGAGATACATATGAGAACCTTCTAAGTTTGAAGAGTTTGTGGACTCAGAAAGCCAGGCTGCCCTTTGCCATCAGGGTGTCTACTCTCTGGGCTAAAAGTGGAAGCTCAGGTGAGACCGGATCCATTCTGGGCACCTCCTGGTAGGTCACTGCTGGTTCACATCATTGCAACATCTTCCAACTCAAGGCCAAGCCCAGAGTTTCTGTGGTTCTGGGTTTTCCATTTGATGTGGTTTTTGAAAATACAATTAATCCTTAAAAAGCATCTCTTATTTCAAACCACAGCTCAAGGCTATTTTCCAGGAAGAAGGGTAAACCCTGCTCTGAACTTCCTCCTCCCACTTTTATCTAATGACCAGTTAACTTAGCTTACCACCAAACAGAGCATTGGTGACAGAGGAGAGAGAAGCTACTCAGGGAAAACAACTGTCCTTGTCACCCACTTTCCCTTCCCACAACCAAGTCAGACCCCACCTCCTACAATGGTCCTAGAGCCACAAGCTGTGAGCTGTCTCCGGTAGGGTGCTCCTCAGGCCAGACTTAGGCCTCGTGGCACCAGCTACAAATGTTTTTCCCATTTGAACTCTGGGCTTCCTACTAAAGGAAGAGTAGCAGTCTCCAAAAAAAGGAGGAAATAAAAAGCAATATTGGCTGGTAGCCAAGCAACATCTGAAAGTTATCACTTTGAATTGTCACATTTCTCTGTCTTTGGATATTTGTTCTAAAAAAAAGAAAACAAAACACACTTTCCCTTTAAAGTGATTCCATACTGTTTCTCACAGCAAATGTGATGATTAAACAGACAACAATTCTCAATTTAAAGTTTGCTTTTTCACATAGTCACAGGAAGTGACTTTTCCAAATGTTGTATTTATGTACAGTGTAATTTACAAACACTAAGCACCGTCTAAACTTATCACTAGCCTAGTCAAAGCCACATCTAACCTCACTGTCTAGTGATCCATGACTCTGAATCCTCTTCATCAGGTTGCAGTTGTATTAGGGTTTGCCTGCAAAATAACAGAGGGTATGGGGCTTAGGTGACACTCAGCACAGGAGCCTCCAGCCAAAATCCCTACCAATGCAATATTCCAAAATGAGTGTTGTGTGAGCATACACCTGCTGGGCATTAAGCAAGTACCAGGTGTTACATTGGGTTAGGCCCCTAATATTAGGTCATTTTATCTTCACAACACTTCTATGATATAGATCCTTCAGTTTTTCATATGATCTCTGAATTTGGTTTGTAGAATGCTGTCTATGATCTTTTGCAGTGTCAGGCATTCCACCTGGATGCCTGAATTGTGTTATTCCTGAGATCTGGACATCTTTCTTCTCATAGTGAGGAGGGGCTAATGGCGGAGACCCATCAAGACCTAAAGAGATACATATGAGATACATATGCAGGGGGTAACTAAGGGAAAACTCATCCTAAGAAATGAATGAGCTGAGGCAAACACCTATAGCTAACAAGAGACAGTCATACAGACATGGTGGGGTGACACTACATCACCAAGTGCCTGACCCACACACTGTTCTCCACGAAAGCCCTGTTGACATACATCTGAGGGAGGCCTGAGGGGACCAACAATTGAAGAATTGTTCTAAGATGTCCATGGGCCACAAACACTGGGAACAGTAGGGCCAGTGGGATTGGCTGTGGTGATGGCAGGAGCAGCCCTGAGGAGCCTGAACATGGATGGTTTGCTGATAGCCACTGGTTGACTGTGAAGAAACATCAGCACGTCCATGGCCCTTAGTATCAGGCACTGTCAGACAGTGATGGTATGTCCCAGATGTTACCGCCTGCCCAGGAAGCACTTCAGAATAAAACTGAAGAGAAGGGGTTCAGAATTCATGCAAAAGCTTTGTGGGAAAGGAGCTGTGTCATCTACTTGCATTGCCCAAATACTTTTTGGAATGCTTCCTTGTCTTCACCAGGTTTCATTGAGACAAGCTGCTGGACACTGGAGAGCTGCGAATCTAACAGACATGCGTCTCCAGAGGATCTGGCCTCACACACCTCATAGAGGACTCTCGTTTGAGCATTGGCTACATTCACTCCAACCAGTCCTTTCATAGATCTTTGGACCAGTTCCTCAAGAAATTTATTTTTTTCTATTATACATTTTATTTTCAATCACAAACAAACTCAGGCTGGGTTCTCCGGGCTGTCTGTAAACTTGGCTGCTTCCAACACCTGGTATCTCCAGGCTCAGCATTGATATTTTAATTTATGTTTTAGGCTCAGTCATCTAGGTATGCTTTCTATATAGCCAAGATCTATCACACATCACTTTGGATGATACCTTCCAAAAGTCTTTTCAAAATGTAGTTTTGTTTTTCACCTGATTTTAAAGATAATACATGTCTTCAAACAAGACTGAGAAGAAATAAGAAAGCAAAATTACATTAACAAATTTTGCAATGCCAAACCAATATTTCTAGTCTCTGCCATGTCCACTGGTCAAATGGAAGTAAAGCAGGTTTGGTTTGGTCCCAGTTCTGTTAGCAGGTCCCTGTGGAGTAGACAACACACGGGCAGCCCCACGGGACACAGACTGGGCAGCGTAGTCAGTTATGCCATCTCTGCCACTAGTTGCTGAGCTTCCAGTACCAACTTTGACTTGGAGAATTGAGACCTGTACCTGCAAAACTTCTCTGGGTACATTATCATAACACTTGTGAAATGAGAGTTCTTAGCATTGCTATCACATCATCACCATCATTCCTATGCCAATAATCATTGACATTCTATTCTAATATCCATACTTCTCTTTTGATTTTCACATTTCAGATTTGAAGCCAATGCCCATCTGCATTGTCAGCCTATCTCCCAAAGAGCGTCTGATACATGAAGGGATAACACCAGTTTGCTCTTTGGCCATCTAAAATACTAGGTGCTGATCTCCCTTCAAATCTATTGTTCTGACTTAGGAAACAAAGCCAGCAAATGAGGCCACATATTGGAATGGAGTTTTCTGGAAGCTCTTGGGCTCCAGTTGCAGGTACCAAAGCATATCTGCACAGAAAGGCTCTCTTCCCCAAGGTCTGGACAAAGAACTGTTCTCTTCATTATTTATTATGAAGATCCTGTAAAGATTCATACGGATTGCTCAACAGTGCCTGAGACTCTGGCCTCTGTTGATGGCTGAGTGATACTAGTGTCATTGTTTTTAAAGCACAGCTCATAACATTGGCTAGAATCACTCAGGGCCAGTTAATCAGAAGGAAGAGGTGATAATGGCATCTTTATGATATACAGTTATGTGATAAGATGCAGACGTAATGAGAACTCTTTTCTTCTGGAAAAGATTAAAGACATAAAATCTTGGCTTAGGAAGAAAGGACTCTTTGTCCTGCCAAAACAAAGTGACCGATGTCTTGATTTAGGCAGAACAGGAGCTGGGGCTGTAGGACTGAACCCCCATCTGTGGGTTTTGGGGGGTTATTTTCCCCCATTTCCTGGGTTTGTGAAGCACCACTTAAAAGAATCTGAACTCTTTTGGAGCTGGCCTTCCTCCTCTGGGAAACAGATGCCCCACTCAGAGATAAGACCAGGGGACTGAGTCTTCCCAAGCACTGAAAAAAGGCCGGAGGAATGCACCCTGAGATACTTTCCTAGCACCCAGTTTGGGGGGCATGCAGCATCAGTAGCTCACCCAGACCAGCACGTGTCATCCAGAACTAGCTTTCTGCTGGTCCCCCTCCATGGAAGCTGTTCTGGTTTTCCTCCCACAAAGATTCATCAAGTGGATACCATCAACCACATCACAGGAATAGAAAAAAAAAATTCCAAAGCTTTGGAACTGCTAACTAGGAAGAGGGCATTTGTTCTTCTGCCACTCCTACATAAAGAGTTGCGTTGGGTGACTTCTCTCTTCTAAGTCATTGGCTGTGGGAGAGTGGAGTGAAGTTGGGGGTTGGAAGACTGGGAACCTGCCAGTAACTCCTAGAGCAAAGTAATTTCCCTTCTCTAAGCCTGTTTCTTCGCCTATGAATTTAGACAATTAGATGAAAGGCTGACCCTATATCCTTGAAGGCAAGGACTACATCCATTAGGTTGACATTGGATTGCCAGCACCTTGCACAGTGCCTTGGCCACAGCAGGACCTCAATAAAAATTGCTGAATGAAATAATGAATGCCTGCAGGAATGAAACAACCTCTAAAAGGCCCCTTTGGCTCTAAAGTCTGTGATTCTTGCCAGATTTTTTTCACATCACTCAGCCTGCAAAATTTGTACTGAGCCCAACCCCCAGCAATTTTGTTCACTGCATGATGAGTCCACAAGATCTGCCCAAATGCTTAGACCTCTGTTGGAATTCCCAGAGGAAAACAAGCAAAACTAAGTCAAAGGGAGAGAGGGATCACATTTAACAACTTCACATTTCTAGGCTCTGTGTGATTGTGGCATGCTCTAAAATTGGAGACAGAAAATGTGATCTGAAATTCACTTTTGCCAGTTATCAACTGCTTAATCCCTTTGAGACTCAGTTTACCCATCTGTAAAGCTGGATAATGATGTAGTAATTATATAGTCACACAGCATTGTTTTTGATGATTAAATGAGAAAATATTTGAGATCATATTTTATAGCAAAAAAATGCAATCACATTTCAGTCTTTGCTCTTGCATAGGCCAGTGGTTATTTTCAAGACTGGTCTAAGTGGGCAGGACATAAAAAGCAATTGCCAATGCCTCTTTGAAATGTGACTGAATGGGACATCCTAGGAGCATGCCAGACACCTTCCCAGTGCTCCCACTTTAGAATGTCTGAACATCAAACAAATCTTCTTGAATAACATTGTGATGTTTTTAGCTTACACATATGAAGAACATGTGGATTCAATTCCATTATATATATATACTAGGGTTTCAGAAGAACATCTTGAGAAGGGAATGTGAGATTTGGAAAAATCCTAGGTTTAAAAAAATACAATAATTCAAAATAAAGGAAAACTAGTGTTAATGAGTACATGGTATTGCCCAGATGCTTTATATACATCATTTCCCCTACTCCTCACAAAACCCCATGGAATGAGGAGTGCTGTCCCTTATTTACAGATAAGACAACAGGAGTTCAGAGAGGGTGAGTTATTTACAGGAAGTCAAAGAGTGTGCCAAAGCTGAGACTCAAACCCGAGTCTGACTGAGGCTAATGCCTCTGCAGACTTCTCTACCCCACCATGCTTTGAAAGAATGATTAGCAAAGAATGGGATCGCTACTGCCTTTCAGTACATAAAATGTCACCTTCCATCAGAAAATGTAGACTGTCCTCTGTGGGCTTTGTGGACCATAAAAACCTCAACATGGATATGTTTCCTTAGTCTCTGCTGGGGCTAACTCATGAAATGGCCTCACTCTGAGAATTAATGCCAATGACCACTCCACTAATGTTGAGGTGAAAACACACGTCCAAGTGCATTTGCTTATTTAGTAAATATTTATATGCCTCAGGCATTCGACCACATCCCAGCCAGTCTCATGAAAATGCCATATTTGGAAGCTTTACATTGAAGCAGAAAATCTTTGATAAACAGTGTGGAAATGACCGTGACGTTAACTAAGACTTTTTGGCCTTACTGGAAGAATCCCGGTAAATCTCCCACTCCTTTTCCAGAAGAACACTAGCTGGCTGCCTTCCCACGGGAAGGAGAGAGACTGACCCCTCCTCCAGCCTTGTCAGGGTTTTCCCAGCAAAACAGGTGACACACCTGTCAAAATGGTGTCCGAGCTGAGCTTTCAATGGAAGTGCACAAAGGAATGGCCTCCTACTATCTGTTGCCAGGCCAAAAACTCCTTAGATCCACAACCAGAGCTGGACACACGGTATGCATAGGTGCATGAGAGGAGAAAGTGAACGGACACTCCATGTGATACATCCAACACATAGCAGTGGGTATCCTGAGGCCATTCACTCCTCTCTGTTAGGAAATGTCTTATACACACACAGGCCTCATAGTTGCTTGGTTACAAGAATTCAGAATTAAATAGACCCAAGAGGAATTTCCAAACTCATAGGAGATTTTAAAAACTTCCCAAGGGGAAGATTTCTGTGTTGACATTTTAGTATTTCACTTTGCATAACATCTTAAGAAAAGAGTTTCTATTTGCATAGCACTTTATAGTCTATAAAGTACTTTCATTTTCATTAGCCTCATATAACCATCGTCACAACTCTTGAGATAGAAGTTGTTATTGTTGCTGTTATTATTCTCATTTTTAAGACGTGAAAAATTGTGCTAACAGAGGTTAAGATATTTACTAACATCCCTGACTTTTGTGCTAAAATTATAAGTCAAACAAATCTTCTGGCCAAAATCCTACAATTTTTTTTCTAGATCTCTCTTGGCATTTCTCTCATCCCTTGCCCAGCAACTTGTTGCCAGTAGGACTACATCTTCTGTGGATTTGTTACAGGGCTCATTATCAACACAGAATACAAAATTTATGGAGATTTTAATACTGAGCTTGTGGTGAATGTTTTTACAAAATAACTGAATAGATGAAGTTAACCATGTCTATGTCTATTTTTCACATCACTCAGCCTGCAAAATTTGTACTGAGCCCAACCATGTCTATTTCTGCTATTACCTTCCCATTATTTGTCCACTTCATTGTAATCATCATGAATCCACAATTCTCTTGTGTTCACACTACATATGTATGTGTGTCATTTTTATTGGCCACACAATATTCATGTACCATAATTTACCAAGCCACTTCTCCATCTGGGGCTTTTAAGTTATTTTTTCATTTTTTTCCTTAAAACAGAGTTACAAGGTACCTGGTTCAGGAAGTCCTTCCTCCATGTGTCCCTGGTTGTGTCTCTTCTGAAAAGCTCAGTTAGCCACACAGGAAGAATTCTTGGTTGTACCTGAGCTACTTACTGAAAATTAAAGCTTTTGAGAGCTCAGGCCAACTGAAGCAGAATGCCTCTGGGAGTAGGAGTGAGGAATATCAATTTTAACAAACTTCCTAGTGATTGCAACACCCTAAAGTTTGAAAACCATGAGTTATTTATGTGAACCTAGATAAAGTTTGATCCTGCAGCCTTGGTGCTTTTCATTTGACTACCTGCATCTAGTTTAGGTGTTCAAATTCTACACACATTTATATAGTGTCTCTTGTCCACATGTGCTGAGTAGAGAAGGACAGGTTTGGTTTACTTGGTGAGGAGTTGAAGATAGGCTTCATCTCAGCCCGAACAGGAGGCCGCCTTTGGTTCTTCAACAGGAGATTGAGTAGGAGTCCATTGAGAGGAAGGCTTTTGTTTGAGAATGTCCCTGGCACTTACCAACAAGCAATTACCAACTACAGCATAAATTCTGCTGTAAACACTCAGACTACCCAACAGAAAGGTAAACATTAAGGATGATGTTTATAATCAGTTTGTCATTGTGTGTATGTGAATGTGTGCTACTAAATAGAAGGGGTCTGCAAAAAAAGGTAGATGAGATTTTCCCAATGGTCCCCAGGAGAACCCTAAAGAATGCTTCTCACTTATTTTCTTTATAAAAATATCCATTCAAATGAAACTTGGGAAATACTCCTTTGTACAAAAGTCATGTACCAAAAGGCTTTTTGGCATTTAGAGCCCAGTATTTGGAAAGGTACAATTCTCCTGTGAAATCTGTTAGCTCTTGGGTTTGTAGGTACGGATACGAGTTTACTCATTCAAATATCTGTGCTCATCACTTTGCAGTATGAACCTGGTAAACCACTGCAGTTTGAGTTCCCAGTATCAAAGTTACCCTTGCTTGATGCATGGAAAGGCAAAACTGGAGAGCTAGGACCCTTCAGGGCGATTTCTCTCAAGAGCTAGCTTGATGTGTGGCAGCAGTATTTGAATCTTATAAACGAAAACCTTTGGGTTTTGCAGTCAAGCAGACCTGGATCTGAATCCCTGTATGGCATGATCTTGTGTGGGGCAGCTAACCAATCAGCTACTCTGGATCTGCTTCTTTTTTATCCTATTTTATCAAAAACATATTAGTCCTGTGGTTCATTCACTTCAGCACTTTATTTCAGTAAAAAACTATCTTAGTAAAGTGTTTATGAAAAGTACTAATAGATTGATGTTTTGCCCTTTCCAGTAAAACACATGAATTCTAGAAGTAGCCTTAATGCCTTAAACCCATAACTTTCAAAATAATGACCCCAGGTTTAGGGGCATACCTTAAGCAGAGGCCTCAGTGGTAAAACTCCAACCTTCACTCCTCCGCTCCTCCCACAACCACTCAACTTTGATTTGTTCTATTTAGCAAAGCTCCATCTACAGCCTTTATTTTTAAAAAGGAAAAAAGAAAAATTCCAATGCTATGGTAGCCAGAATTCTAAAAAGCAGGCCTCCATCCCAGGATTCTGGTGCCTGTGAGTATGATGAGCTACCATCCCCATAATTAGGTTATGCTATATGGCATAGTGGACTTTTAGGGAGATTATCCAGTGGTCCTTAAAAGTATAGCACTTTCTCTGGCTGATGGCAAAAGAAGAAGGTAGAGAGATTCGAAGCAAAAGGAGAATTCTACATGCAGCTTTCCTGCTTTGAATATGGTATGAGACATGATTATTGAGCACCAAAGATGTGCAAGGCATTTGCCCACACAATTCCATGAAGAATGACAATCCACTCCCATCTCATAGATAAAGGAAGAGAATTCAATAGAAATTTAAAAATTTCAAAAATAGAAAGACTCATAGTCACAGAAAAAAGAACTGACAGCTGTTAGAGAGGAGGGGTGGTAAGAGACCGGGTGAAAAAGGTGAAGGGATTAAGGGGAAAAAAAACCCTCATTGACACAGATAAAAGTATGGTGATTATCAGAGGGGAAGAGGGAAGGGAATAGGCAGAAAAGGGGTAAAGGGGGGATAAATGGGTGATGCAAGGAAACTTGACTTTGGGTATTGAACACACAATACAATATACAGATGATGTATTATAGAATTGTACACCTGAAACCTATATAATTTTAATAACCAATGTCACCTCAATAAATTCAATAAATTTTTTTAAATTACTCTAAAATCAAGTATAACTCAAATTCAAAAACCTGGTTCTTTTATTGTAATTTTAAAAAATGTAATTTTAAAAAATGTAATTTTAAAAAATGATATCCAACTCATTAAAACACTCTTAAAAAGTTATTTAAGCAGGTCACAGAAACAAAAATAGAAATGGCAACAAAAAAAAAGACACTTGATCTCATTCAAAATTGAGTACCTGCAAATTAAGTTAAATACTGTCTATTTATCTATTAACATAACTCTTAGGCCTTAATAATACCAAATATTTATTAGGGTAAAATCTAGACAGTCTCATATTACTGAAAGAAATGTGACTTAGGATATCCCTTTGGGTGTTCAATATGGGAGAATTTATCAATATTTGAAATAGATGTGCTTTTGACTTGGGAATTTCTTAGCTAAGAATTTGTCCTACAGATCCACTTACAAAGGTATGCCCATGAGTTTATACAATGATGGTCACTGCATTATTATTTGTAATAACAAAAAAATGGAAACAGCAATCTAAATGTATAATAGGGCACACAAAAATTATGATTTACTCATACAACAGAACACCTATACAAGAGTTAAAAAGAATGAAAATAATCAAGACATACTATTCCATGAAAGAAGCAAAATGCATATTAACGCATCATATTATCTGATTTGTGCAAATAGTTTTAACACAGTATTCTTTGGATGATGATGTGTGAATTTAAATTCTCTGGAAGGATCCACAAGGAATGTTGAGAATCATTTTCCTTTAGAGGAATGATTAGAAAATAAGGATGAATGTAAAGGGTATTTTTAACCTTTTTTTTCAAATAAATATTATAATACACATAAATATGTCTTTAAAATATGTACACATTTTATTTTAAAGCATTTTTATATATATGAGTGATTGTATGGATGTGTTTACTTGCTTAGTTAGATATTTATGAATGTGGTTTGAAAGAAAATTAACCATGCACAATTCAAGGTCTGTTCTGCAGTAGCTTCTTGTTCCATAGGATAAGAAAGACATGAAAAAAAGTGGTTAAGGAAAATTCTGATGGAGATGCTTTGTGCAGAAAGGTAATAGACAGAAAAGATGATGCAGCCATTTCAATTCCCTTGTTCTTTCTTTTACTATATTTTTTTAGCTATTTTCTTTTGGTTGCACTAGAGATTACAACTAACATTTGATTTTATAACAACTTAGCTCAAGTTAATGGCAACCCTTTAATTTCAATATTATACCAAAACTCTAAATTTATAGCTCTGTCTCCTCCTCCATCCTTTGCGCTGTTATTGTCATACAAATTGGAAATTTAGACAAGGTCTGTCCAGAACGTATCCAGGCATGTACCATTAAAAATAGAGACATTTACTGAAGAAGATACAAGACACAAGAAACATTGTACGTAGGACAATGATGTCTCAGTCTTCTTCAAAATAGGCTCCTTGGGACCTCACACAGTCCTTTCAATCGCCATCAACTTCCCCGTCATATTTTCCTGAATCTCATCCATAGTCTGATATCTCTTTCCTTTCAAAGGCTATTTTAATTTTGGGAAAAGCCAACAATTGCAGGGCACTAAATCTGGGATGTAGGAGAGCTGAGTCAACTGAGTGATTTGATGTTTCATCGAATAACTCTGCATGGGACATGATGCATGAGTGTGCATGTTGACATGATGACACTGCCGATCACCAGTTCCCCACAGTTTTAGCCTTCTGAATCATGCAAATAGGTTCCATGGAAGAATATTCAAGCTTAACACAAAATTTGATGCAGATTCATTGCTCTACTCACTCAGTTATTTTGAATGTGAGGGCCACACAGTGCACACGCTCAGTCAACAGCATCTATGACCTCCAATAACTAGTACAATGAAGTTGTCATTGTTCTCACATGCATATTCCAGTCCACTCTCCTTGGCTACCAGGTTGCATCAATGCTGTGCATACTGTTCTTGTAATATTAACAATGGTTGGACTCTTTCTGGACAGACCTCATACCTTGTATGCCCATGTATACAGATTTATAATTGTTACTTATGCAGTTATCTTTTAAATCAGAAAGGAGAAAAAAATGAGTTACAAACTAAAGTATATTTATATCACCTCTTATATTTACCTATGTAGCTGTCTTTAGCATTGCTTTTTATATCTTTTCTGTGGATTTGAGTTACTATCTAGTGTCATTTTGTTTCAGCCTGAAGAACTCCCTTTTGTGTTGTCATAGGGCACATATGCTAGTGATGAATTCTCTCCATTTTTGTTTATCTGGGAATGTCTTCATTTCTCTTTTACTTTAAAAGGATAGTTTTACTGAATATAGAATTCTTGGCTGACAATTTTTTTGACAATGTTTTTTCCTCACTACTTCAAATATGTCACCCACTTAATTGTTCCCACAAAAATATAATAATAATTATGTGACATGATAGAGCAGTTAGCAAACACAATGTTAATAAACATATTGTAATAAGTAAGTCTATAAAATCAACACATTTCATACCTTAAACTTACATGATGCTATAATCAATTATATATCAATAAAAATAAATTTTTAAAATAAATAAATTTATCAATCAATTAATTATCTAAATCACTTCTAGCTTACATGGTTTCTGAAGAGAAATAAAAGTCCTTTTCTTATTAAGTATCTCCTGTGTTAATGAGTTCCTTCTCTTTTGCTGCTTTCAAAATTCTCTTTTATACCTGGATCTTGAAGTGGCTCTCTGAGTTTACCTTAACTAGAGGAATTTATTGAGCTCCGTGTACATTAGATTAATGTTTTCCATCAAAATTGTCAAGTTTTGGGTCATTATTTCCTCAAATATTCTCCTGTCCCTTCCTCTCTCTTTTCTTTATTGTGTTTGTGTTGGTTTAACAGATGGTGTCCAACAGGTCTCTTCACCTCTGTTTATTTTTCTTCATTCTTCTTTACTTTCTGCTCCTTAAACTGGATAATATCAATTGACCTATCTTGTAGTTCACTAATTCTTCCTTTTGTTTACTGAAATATCCTGCTGAAACCTTCTAATGAATGTTTCATATGAGTTATTGAAATTTTCAACTCTATATTTTCTATCTGGGTCTTCACAAATAATTTCTATCTCTTTGTTGATAATGTCCATTTGGTATGACATTACTCTCATGTATTTGTTTAACTCTGTGATATTTAAAAAGAGTTAATTTAAAGTCTTTTTCTAGGGGAGATCCAAGATAGCAGAAGAGCAAGTGGAAGCTACACTAACCTCATCCCAAGACCAATCTGGAATTACAACTAAATTGTAGAGAAATCATCCTGAATAACTGAATACTAGCTGGAGAAAAGCCTTATAACCATGGACATGCATAAGAAACAACTTCACCAAAATGAGACTGATGGGGAGCACAGAGGAGGCACAAGAGGGCTGGCTGGGCTCCTGTAGGTGGCAACTGAAGTACCAAATGGATATTTCAGTGGCCAGGTGGTTTTTCCTGAGAAGTGTGTGGTATAAACCTCAAGCTGGGCTCCCCAGCCTATAGCAACAGAGCCAAGAAAGAAACCCAGGCAACATCCAGCTGTGAAATGTAGCAGGGTTTCTGTCTGCCAGAGAGAGGTAGCTGGAGACTCAGAGAGCCTCTTAATGTGTCAATGCACAAAATTTCACTTGTAGCCACTTCCAGCGGAGGAAGGGCAGAGTGGACTAGAGATGCTTGAGGAGAGTCTGGGGTTGGTGGGTCCAGAGAGAGAAGTTAACAAACAGCCTCCAGGATCCCAGTGCTGAAAACATTCCCCATACTACAGAACCCATCTTTTTCAGACAGAGCACTCCTCTCCAAGTGGCATCAGACTGAGGGAAAGCAATAGCCTCACCTACCATGTGGAGCTTAATTCCTCATGTGGGGAATTACTTTGCCCTACCATGTGGAGTTTAAGCCAGGCTGCTCATTACAGCTTGAAGCTATATCACTGATCAGTTTAACAACTAAGGTGGATCTCTCGGAACTCTATGACACTTCAGCTGACTTTCCCCACGTCCCATGCTGATAAGACCAAACTTGGTACACCGCCTGGTTCTTTCTGCACACAAACAGGCTCAACAGAGGGAGCCATATGCTGTGGATTGCTGATAGCTCCAAAAAGGTTGCCCAGGGCCTGTCACTGGCAGCATCTGACAAAGGCCTACACAAGAGTCTTTTCAGATATACTTAATACATAGAAACAAATACAAAGCAGCAGCCAAAATGGGAAGACAAAGAAACAGACCCCAAATGAAAGAATAAGAGAATTCTTCAGAAGAGGAGCTAGATGATATGGAGGCAGGCAATTTATCAGATAGAGAGCTTAGAGTAAGGATATTCAACAGCATGAAAAAAAGACATAGATGCCATAAAAAAAAACCAGTCAGAAGGAAAGAAAGCAATATCTCAAATAAATAATACACTGGAAGGAATAAACATGTAGGTTAGATGAAGCAGAGAATTGAATCAGTGACTTGGAAGAAAAGGTAAAAAAAAAAAAATCCAGGCAGAGCAGCAAAAAGAAAAAAAAAATTTTAATGCAGAGAGCTAAGAAATATTTTGGACAACACATAGTGTAACAACAGATACATCATGGTAATACCAGAAGGAGAAGAGAATGAGCAAAGTATCAATAACCTATTTAAAAAAACAATGACCAAAAACTTCCCTAATCTGCTGAAGAAAACAAACACACAAATGCAGGAAGCTCAGAGAATTCCAAGCAAGTTGGACCCAAAGAGGCCTACACCAAGACACATTATAATTAAAATGACAAGGCTTAAAGACAAGGAGATAAATCTAACAGCTTCGAGAGAAAAGCATGTAGTTACATACAAGGGAGCACCAATTGCACCATCATCTAATTTCTCTACAGAAGCATTTTAGACCAGAAGAGAGTGCTGTGAAATATTCAGGTGATGAAAAACAATGACATACAACCAATGCTACCTCACCCAGCAAGGCTATCATTTAAAATTGAAGGAGAAACAAGGAGCTTCCCAGACAAGAAAAAGCTAAAGAAGTTTGTTAACACTAAACCAATCTACAAGAAATGTTAAAGGGCTTGCTTTAAGAAGAAGGAGGAGGAAGAGAAGGAAGAGGAGAAAGGAAGAAGAAGAGAAGAAGAGGTAGAGGAGGAGGAACAAGAAAAAGGAGAGAAAGAGAAAGAAAAAATAGTCTAACAATAAAATGGCACTAAATATGTATCTATCAATAATCACCATAAATGTAAATGACTTAAATGTTCCAACCAAAAGACATAGGATAGCTGAATGGGTAAGAAAACAAGACCCATATATTCATCACCTCCAAAAGACAGATCTCAGATAGAAAGATACATACAAACTAAAAGCAAAAGGACGGAAAAATATATTTCAAGCAAATATAAAGGGAAAAAAACTAGAGGAGCAATACTTATATTAGAAAACATAAACTTTAAAACCAAAACTATAGTAAAAGACAAAGAAGAACAGAACATAATGATAAAGGGAACAATTCAACAAGAGGATATAACCTTATAAACATTTATACCCCCAACATAAGATCACCTAAATATGTAAAGCAAATGTTAGTTGACATAAATGTAGAGCAACAGAAATACAGTCATAATCAGGAATTTTAACGCCCCACTGACTTCCATGGATATATCTTCTAGGCAGAAAATCAACAAGGAGACAGCAGACTTAAACAACACAGGGTATCAAATGAATTTCATTGATAACTTCAGAGCATTTCACCCCAAAGCAGCTGAAGATATGTACTTTTCAAGTGCACATTAAACATTTTCTGGGATAGACCACATGCTACATAAAATAAGTCTCAATAAATTTAAGACTGAAATCATATCAAGCATTTTCTCTCACCGCAATGCTATTAAACTAGAAATCAATCACAAGAAGAACACTGAAAAACATGCAAAGACATGGAAGCTAAATAATATGTTATTTATCAATGAATGGGTCAACAACAAGGTCAGGAAGAAATCAAAAGATGCTTTGAAACAAATGAAAATGAGGACAAAACAATCCAAAATCTGTGGGACACAGAGAAAGCAATCCAAAGAGGGAAAATCATAGCATTACAGGCCTATTTCAAAAAACAAGAAAAAGCTCAAAAAACAATCTAACTTTATACTTGAAGAAACTTGAAAAAGAACAAAGAAAGCCCAAAGTGAGTAGAAGAAAGAAAATAATAAAGATCAGAGCAGACATAAATTAAATAGAGTCAAAAAAAAAAAAAACACTGCAAAAGATCAATGAATCCAAAAGATATTCCTTTGAAAACATAAAGAGAATTAACAAACTTTTAACCATGGGGACCTATGGCCCACAAAGTCCCCCCAGCTTGTCATGGATGAGTCATTCCAGACATCATTTGCCTGTCAAGGAAAGGGGAAGGTGATTCTCTCTAAAGGAGAATGCCCCAAGCCCCCATGCTCAATGGCTTTTATTGAGAGGGTTACAAGCAGGGGATAAGTAGCAGGAATGCATAGGTAATCTAATTACATCAGTAATTTAAGCTTGCAGAGAATAGGTGATGTTTAAAGAAGACAATGGCAGAGACACATCAAATTGCTTGGGTCTGACATAAGCAAATATTATGGTGCCAGGTGGGATTTGGGTCAGGTCCAGGAATTCTATAAATTTCTTTCCCAGTCTTGAGCTGGTTATCAGGTATAAGATTAACAGAGCTTGAGAGAGAAACAAAGCATGCTTCAAGAAGTGTAATTTACTTCTAGGCCTGAAATCTCCCAGAGTCCCTCAGAGTTATTATCAGGTCTTGCCTATCAACCACATTGCCAGTGTTCCAGCCAAGTCTTATGGGTCCTCTCCCAGGCCCCAGCTTCCATGGGACTGCAGTCCCCGATAAGACTCAAAGCAGCCCCTTACATCTAACCAGACTCATCAAGGAAAAAAGAAAGAAGACCCAAATAAATAAAATCAGAAATGAAAGAGGAGAAAAAACAACTGACATCAAAGAAATACAAAAGATTGTAAGAAATTACTATGAACAATGATATGCCAACAAATTGGACAACCTGGATAAAATGGACAAATTCCTAGAAATGTATGATCTTTCAAAGCTCAGAAAATCTGAATAGATAGATTATATCTAGTGAAATTCAAGCATTAATCAAAAATCTCCCAACAAACAAAAGCCCTGGACTGGTTGGCTTCACAGGTAAATTTTTCCACACATCCCAGGAAGAATTAACATCTCCTCTTCTCAACTATTTCATAAAATTGAAGAGGAGGGAAGGCTCTCAAACTCATTTTACAAGGCCAGAATTATCCTAATTCCAAAACCAGATAAAGACACTACAAAGAGAGAAAACTATAGGCCAGTATCCCTGATGAAAATAAACACTAAAATCCTCAACAAAATATTAGGAAACTGAATACAACAATGCATCTCAAAGGTTATACACTATGATCAAGTGAGATTTATTCTGAGAATGCAAGATTGGTACAACATTTGCTAATTAATAAATGTGATTTACCACATAAACAAAATGAAAGGTGAAAACCACATGATCTTGACTTCCAGCCAAGAGGGAAGTATGAGTAGACATGCTTTACTTCCTCACACAACCAAAAGAAGGACAACAACAAACTTAAAAACAAAAAATAACCAGGACTGCCAGAAAATCACACTGTATGGAAGGTCAACCCAAGGAGTTAAAGAGGAAACATTCATCCATACTGGTAGGAGGGGCAGAAATGGGCAGCCGGGGTGGAGGAGACACTCAGCAAAAGAGCAGACTCGGGGACAAGGCAGTGGCTAGTGGACTGGGTGGTCCCACATTCTTGTGTGGATAAGCCAGGAGGAGCAACTGGGGAGCAAGACAGAATGCACAACCCACAATTCCAGTGTGGAAAACTAAAGCCTCTAAACCTCTGGCTATAAAAATCTGTGGTTGTTGCAGGAGTGGGAGAAGCTCCCAGCCTCACAGGAGAGTCTGCTGGAGAGACCCACATGGTCCTAGAATGCACACAAGCCCACCCACCAGGGACTCAGCACCAGAAGGGCCCATTTTGCTTGTGGGTAGTAGGGGAAGTGACTGAAAACAAACAGAGAGCAAAACAAGTGGCATTGTTCCCTCTCTGACCCCTCCACCACATACAGTGCCACAACACAACATGGATTGCCCTGCCCAGGTGCATACCTAAGGCTCTGCCCCTTACAACATAACAGGTGTGCCAAGACAAAGAAATATGGCTCAAGTGAAAGAACAGATCAAAATTTCAGAAGAGAAAAAGAAAAAAGCAACAAAGAGATAGCCAACCTATCAGATGCAGAGTTCAAAATGCTGGTAATCAGGATGCTCACAGAAATGGTTGAGTATGGATGCAAAATAGAGGAGGAAGCGAAGGCTATGCAAAATGAAATAAAGAAAAATATACATGGAACCAACAGTGAAGGGAAGGAAACCAGGACTCAAATCAATGATTTGAAATGAAAGAAGTAAACATTCAACCAGAGAAGAATGAAGAAACAAGAATTTTAAAAAATGAGGAGAGGCTTAAAAACCTCTTTATGGAAAGAAAACTTTAAATGTTCCAACATCCAAATCATAGGGGTGCCAGAAGGAGATGAGGAAGAGCAAGAAATAGAAAACTTATTTGAAAAAATAACGAGGGAAAATGTCCCCAAGCTGGCAAAGGAAATAGACTTTCAGGAAGTCCAGGAAGCTCAGAGAGTCCCCAAAGAGGAACACACAAAGACACATCATTATTAAATTACCCAAGATTAAATATAAGAGGGAATCTTAAAAGCAGCAAGAGTAAAGGAGAGAGTTGCCTACAAAGGAGTTTCCATAAGACTATCAGCTGATTTCCAAAAGAAACCTTACAGAAAGTAAGGGGCTGGAAAGCAAAGACCTACAACTAAGATTACAATCCAGCAAAACTATCATTTTGAATAGAAGGGCAGATAAAGTGCTTCCTGGATATGGTAAAATTAAAGAAGTTCATCATCACCAAGCCCTCATTATATGAAATGTTAAAGGGACTTATCTAAGAAAAAAAAAGATCAAAACTATGAACAGTAAAATGACAGCAAACTCAAAACTATCAACAACTGAAGCTAAAAAACAAAAACAAACAGAGCAAACAACTAACTGGAACAGAATCACAGAAGTGGAGATCATTGGAGAGTTATCAGCGGAGAGGTGGAGGGGTGAGAATGGGGGAAAAGGTACAGGGAATAAGAAGCATAATAGGTAGGCACAAAATAGGGGAAGGTTAAAAATAACATAGGAAATGGAGAAGCCAAAGAACTTATATGTACAACTCATGGACATGAACTGACGGGGGAAATGCTGGTTGGAGTGGGGATGCAGGGAAGAGGTGGATAAAGGGGAGAAAAAATGGGACAACTGTAATAGCATAATCAATAAAATATACTTTAAAAACACATGATCATAACACCAGATGCAGATAAAGCTTTTGATATTATCCAGCAGCCATTTATAATAAAAAATCTCAGCACAGAGGGACCAGAGGGAACACATATAAACATGATGAAGGCCATATATGACAAACCCATTGCCAGTATTATACTGAATGGGGAAAAAACTACAAGTGTTCTCCTTAAGATTGGGAACAAAACAGGGATGTCTATATTCACATCTGTTATTCAACATAACACCAGATTCCTAGCCACAGCGATCAGACAAGAAGAAATAGAAGGCATGTAAATTGGAATGAAAGAGTAAAACTGTCTCTATTTGAAGATGACATGATACTGTACATAGAGAACCCCAAAGATTCCACCAAGAAACTGTTAGAACTGATAAATGAATTCAGCAAAGCAGCAGGAGAAAAAAAAATAATATCCAGAAATCAGTTGCATTTTTATATGCTAATAACAAACTAACATAAAGGGAAATTAAGAAAACACCATTCACACTTTCTACAAAAAAAACAAAATACTTAGGAATAAATCTCATCAAGAATGTAAAAGATCTGTACTTGGAAAAATTAGAAGACACTGAAGAAAGAAATTGAAGAAGATACAAATAAGTGGAAGCACATACCATGTTCATGATAGGAAGAATTAATATCACTAAAATATCCATATTACCCAGAGCAATCTATAGACTCAATGCAATTCTTATCAAGCTTCTGATGATGTATTTCACAGAACTAGAACAAATAAATCAAAAATTTATATGGAATGACAAAAGGCCCCACGCAGCAACAGCAATCTTGAAAAAGAAGAACAAAGTTGGAGGAATCACACTACCTAATATCAAACTATACTATAAAGACATAGTAACCAAAACAGCATGGTGCTGTTATAAAAACACACATAGATCAATGGAACAAAATAGCCCAGAAATAAACCCTTACTTTTAAGTCACCTAATATTCAACAGAGGAAGGGAGTGTATACAATGAGCTAAAGATAGTTTGTTCAATAAATAGTGTTGGGAAAATTGGGCAAATACATGCAGAAAAGTGAAACTAGACCACCTTCTTACACCACACACAAGAATAAATTCAAAGCAGATCAAAGACTTAAATGTTATACCCAAAACCATAAAAATCATAGAAGAAAATATAGGCAACAAAATCTTGAATATTGCTTGTAGAAGTATTTTGCCGGATATATCTCCCCAGGCAAGGGAAACAAAAGAAAAATAAATAAACGGGACTACATCAAACTAAACAGCTTTTGCACAGCAAAAGAAATCATCAACAAAATAAAAAGACAACCCACAGAATGGGAGAACATATTCACCAATACATCTGATAGAGTGTTAATATCCAAAATTTATAAAGAATTTACAAAACTCAACACCAAAAAAACAAACAATTTAAAAATGGGCAAAGGACCTGAATAGATACTTATCTGTTGGGGGCCACTTTGTGTGGTATTGGGAATTGTAGCCCCATATGGCCCAGGCCTTGAAAGGGGCCTGTAAGTCTTGACCAGAAAACTGGGATTGCTGTGAGGCAGACATGACCTGGTGCTAACACAGAGGGTTCCTGTGGGAAATCAGGTCTGAAAAATGCATTGTACCCTTTGAAACTTGCTTTGCTTTGTATAGCTTTCTTAAGACAAACCAGATGTTTAAGCTCCAAACAGATGTGAATTCCTGAATTCAGGAGCCATTCCTTAATGACCATTTACATCAGCCTGTCTAATAGACCCTGACCTGAGACAAATCTCTATGTTCCTTCCATTGTTATCTATGATCTCTATCTGTTTTCTGTAAATATAGCCTTTAGGCATTGATTGATAAGCTTTGCATGCATGCTGTATACCACTGCACATACTGATTCCAATAAAAGCCACTTCAGGGAAGGGTTAAGAGCATTCTTCACTAGAAGGAATTGCCACCCCTTTCTCCTGGCAGACCAAGTGTGTCTGGAATGACTCTTTTTTTCATCCATGACGTCTGGGAGTACTCTGTGGGATGGGGACTCCCACATTTATCCAAAAGGGACATACAGATGGCCAATAGACATATGAAAAGATGCTCAATGTCACTAATCATCAGAGAAATTCAAATTAAAACCATATGAGATATCATCTCAGACCTGTCAGAATGGCTATTTTCAATAAATCAACACACAACAAATGCTGGCGAGAATGTGGAGAAAGAGAATTCTCATGCACTGTTGGTCAGAATGCAGACTGGTACAGCCACTAAGGAAAGCAGTATGGAGATACCTCAAAAAATTAAAAATGGATCTGCCTTTAGACCCTGCTATCCCACTTCTGGAAATATATCCAAAGGAATCCAAAACAGTAATTTGAAAGAATATGAACATCCCGATGCTCATTGTAACATTATTTACAATCATCAAGATATCAAAGAAGCCTAAGTGTCTATCAGTAGATGGGTAGAAAAAATAACTATGGGATATTTACACAATGGAATACTACTCAGCCATAAAAGAAAGAAAGAAAGAAAGAAAGAAAGAAAGAAAGAAAGAAAGAAAGAAAGAAAGAAAGAAAGAAAGAAAGAAAGAAAGAAAGAAAGAAAGAAAGAAAGAAAGAAAGAAAGAAAGAAGAAAGGAAGGAAGGAAGGAAGGAAGGAAGGAAGGAAGGAAGGAAGGAAGGAAGAAAATGTTACCCTTTGTGACAGCATGGATGGACCTGGAGAACATTATGCTAAGTGAAATAAGCCAGTCAGAGAAAGACAAGTACCATATGATTTCACTCATATGTGGAATCAAATGGACAAACTGAACTAACAAGGGGGAAGACTCATAGATGGAGAGCAGGATGACAGCTGGGGCACAGGGAAATAAAGAGGTGGAGGGATTCAGCAAAAAGGAAAAAGGATCCATGGACATGAACAACAGTGTGGTGATTGCTGAGAGTAGCAGGGGTGTAAGGGGACTAAATGGTAATGGAACAAAATATAATAAAAATTAAATTTTAAAAAATTAAATCTTTGTACAGTAAGTTTAACACCTGGCCTTCCTTGGAAATAGTTTCTATTTATTGGTTCTTTTTTCTCTTACTATAGGCCATATTTCTTTTTTATTATATTTACATGTCTCATAATTTTTGTTGAAATTATATTTTATGTATTATAATGCTTATATTATATTTTAAATAATATAATATGGCAACTCAGAAAATTAGATTCTGCCCCTTCCCAGAATTTTTATTGTTGCTATTCACAGCTATTAATGCTATCTGTTTGTTTAGTAACTTTTCTGAACTAATTCCATACTTTTTGTTGCATGTGGCCACTACAGTCAGTTAATAATCAGAAAAAGATTTCTTCTGTGCCTGGAACCAGTAAGTCCATCAAGTCTTAGCCAAGGGCTCATTGAGGTAATTCACAACTCTGTCAGCCTCACTTCCCATTTGTACAGATTCTCAGTTAGTCAAAGATTAGAGCTTATGGTCCTATCGAATATTTCCTGAGAATGTGTAAAGTCCTGGACATGTAAGTGAACATGGCCTTCTAGAATCACAGGAATATTTGGAGTTTTTTAAATTCCCATATGGACATTTTAGTCTTCAAATTTCTCTTTAAACTTTTTGGGTAGCCTTTTGTTTATTTCAACTGTTATCCAGTGCCTCAGGCAGCTGAGATATTCAACAATTGCCTCTCATGGTTTTTAACAAAAACCCCTGTGGAAAAAGGTGTTCACAATTGGCAAGTTTCCTGAAGTCTTCCAGTGAACCAGAAGATGGGTCCAATAATGAGAATTCTCTTGAAATGGGGCTTCGGAAAGAGCTCCAACCCTGTTCTGCCCCCTACAGTGCTGCCAGGATCTTGATTTTCACCATAATCACAGATTATTTGTTTTTGAGACTACTATGGAGCTGGGGGATGAGGGGTGGTAGTAAAAGTTGTGCAAGTTAAAACATCATAGCTCACTGCTCTTATGGAGACTCAATTGCTTTTTCTTGAGCAAACACTACCTGGGGTACTACAACTTTTGGTTCATTTCCAGAGTTCTGAAAAAGTTAATTCTGACAACATTTGCCAATAGTCCCACTGTTTTTTATGGAGAAGAGAATTTTCAAAGGTCCTTACTCCACCATTTTTACTGATATCACTCTATTTTATTACTTTTAATTAATTTAATCTTAAATAGACACCAGGGATTAGTAGCTACTGTATTGGATAGCATAAGTCTATAAAATACATTGTGAAATCAATTAGTTGAAAGGGGCTGAAATATGAAGAATAGATTTTTTTTACATTAATTTGACTGAAGACTTAGGTTTTTGAAACTTTCAGCTTCAATGCCCAGAGATATATAAATCCTATAGATAACCCTCTAAAGAACTTAGGAAAGAATGTTCAAGTGCCCAGACCACCTGACATTCATTACCCAGACCACCTCAAATCTGAAAGATCACCATCGCAGACGAATCCAAAAGCTAAGGTGTAAGCCTAAGTCATCTTGAGACCATAAAAGCTCTGAACTTTTTCCTTTTCCTTCAGAACACTCTGAGTAATGCTTGGTAGTATTTCCAGATTTGCAAACCACTAAGACCTTTGAATAAAACCTTGTCGTTAATTCTACTAAAGCTTTCTGATTTATTTACACGCAGTCAACAATGCAAATCTAGTTAACTTAAAATGACAAAAACAAAATGAATAAGTTGTTTTCAATAAAACTCAAAATTTTATAGCTTAGAGAAAACCTTTCCAAATTCTTAAGGAATGTATTGAAGAAAATAGGTATCTTTCCCTCCATTTTTTTTTGAATTTTATTTTAATTTATTTTTTCAAATACATTTGTCTCTACCTACCCCCCACCACTTTCCCTTGCCCCCTCCCTCCTTCACTTCCTCAGCTCTTCCCCTTTGGTTTTGACCATGAGTCCCTGCTATATGTTCCTTGACTTTGTCCTTCCCTTCCTTTTCCCCGCCCCGCCTCCATCCTTCCCTCTTGTCTCTGTTGATTTCTTTTCCTTTCAGTGTTGCTGGTCTTATTTTCCTGGCATCTTTGTATTGTTGGTTAGGTTCCACTCATAGGTGAGATCATATGGTATTAGTCTTTTGCTGCTTGGCTTATTTCGCTTAGCATAATGCTCTCCAGTTCCATCCATGCTGTCACGAAGTTTAGTAGTTCTTTCTTTCTTTCTGCTGCATAGTATTCTATTGTGTATACGTACCATAACTTTTTGATCCAATCATTTACTGATGGGCATTTAAGTTGCTTCCAATATTTGGCTATTGTAAATTGTGCTGCTATGAACATTGGGGTGCATAGGTTCTTTTGTATTAGTGTTTTGCTGTTCTTAGGGTATAGTCCCAGCAGGGGAATCACTGGATCAAAAGGCAGTTCCATTTTCAGCTTTTTGAGGAAATTCCACACTGCTTTCCACAATGGCTGCACCAGTCTGCATTCCCACCAACAGTGGACTAGGGTTCCCTTTTCTCCCCAGCCTCGCCAGCACCTGTTGTTTGTGGATCTGTTTATGATGGCCATTCTGACCAGTGTGAGGTGGTACCTCATGGTGGTTTTGATCTGCATTTCTCTGATGGCTAGTGATGCTGAGCATCCTTTCAAATGCCCTCTGGGCCCTCTGTATCTCATCCTTGGAAAAGCATCTGCCCAGGTCCTTTGCCCATTTTTGGATTGGATTGTTTGTCTTCTTGGAGTGGAGTCAAGTGAGTTCTTTATATATCTTGGAGATCAAACCTCTATCTGATGTATCATTAGCGAATATATTTTCCCATATGGTTGGCTCCCTTTTCATTTTGCTGATGTTTTGTTTTGCTGTGCAGAAGCTTCTTATTTTGATGAGGTCCCACTTGTTTATTCTTTCCTTTATGTCCCTTGCTTTAGGAGACATATCCATGAAAAAATTGTTGTGTGGGATATCTGAGAGTTTCCTGACAATGTTCTCCTCTAGGACTTTGATGGTGTTGTGACTTCTATTTAAGTCTTTTATCCATCTTGAGTTTATTTTTGTGTATGGTGTCAGCTGATGATCCAATTTCAATTTTTTGCATGTAACCGTCCAGCTCTCCCAACACCATTTGTTGAAGAGGCTATTATTGCTCCATTTTATGCTTCTGCCCCTTTTGTCAAATATTAGATCCCCATAGAGACCTGGGCTTATTTCTGGGCTTTCTCTGCTGTTTCACTGGTCTATGGGTCTGTTCTTGTGCCAGTACCAGATTGTTTTGAGTATAGTGGCTTTGTAGTAGAGTTTGATGCCCGGCATGGTGATCCCTCCTACTTTGTGTTTCTTTCTCAAAATTGCTGCGGCTATTCGGGGTCGTTTATGGTTCCATATACATTTTTGAAATGTCTGTTCTATTTCTGTGAAATATGTCATTGGTATCTTAATAGGGATTGCATTGAATCTATAAATTGCTTTGGGTAGTATGGACATTTTGAGGATATTAATTCTTCCAATCCATGAGCACGGTATATGCTTCCATTTATTTGTGTCTTCCTTGATTTCTTTCTTCAAAGTTGTATAGTTTTCTGCGTACAGGTCTTTTACCTCCTTGGTTAAATTTAACCCTAGGTACTTTATTTCTCTTCTTGCTATATCGAATGGCATTTTTTTTTCTGGTTTCTTCTTCTTCTGTTTCATTGCTGGTGTACAAAAATGCCTTTCATTTCTGAGTATTGACTTTGTATCCTGCTGTTTTGCCAAATTCACTTATTAGGTTGAGGAGATTTTTGGTAGAGTCTACAGGGTTCTCTATGTACACTATCATGTCATCTGCAAACAATGATAGCTTTACTTCCTCCTTTCCTATTTGGATGCCTTTTATCTCTTTCTCTTGTCTGACCGCTGTGGCTAGGACTTCCAATACGATGTTGAAAAGAAGCTGTGAGAGCGGACATCCTTGTCATGTTCCCAATCTTAGTGGGAAAGCTTTCAGTTTTTGCCCGTTGAGTATGATGTTGGCTGTAGGTTTTTCATACATGGCCTTTATTACGTTGAGGAATCCCCATTTATTCCCATTTTGCTGAGCGTTTTGATCATAAATGGGTGCTGTACCTTATCAAATGCTTTTTCTGCATCTATCAAGATGCTCATGTGGTTTTTGTCCTTTCTTTTATTTATGTGATGTATCACGTTTACTGATTTGCATATATTGAACCATCCCTGCATGCCTGGGATGAATCCCACTTGATCGTGGTGGATAATCTTTTGAATGTATTGCTGGATGCAGTTTGCCAATATGTTGTTGAGGATTTTAGCATCTATGTAGCATCAGAGAAATTGGCCTGTAGTTTTCTTTCTTTGTAGGGTCTTTATCTAGTTTTGGGATCAGAGTGATGCTGGCCTCATAGAGTCTGGGAGTCTTCCCTGCTCTTAGATTTTTTGGAATAGTCTGAGAAGGACAGGGGTTAGCTCCTCCTTAAATGTTTTGTAAAATTCTCCTGTGAAACTGTCCGGCCCTGGGCTTTTGTGTGCCGGGAGTTTCTTGATGACTGCTTCAATTTCCCCAGCTGTTATTGGTCTGTTCAAGCTGTTTCTTCCTCCTTCAGTGTTGGAAGATTATACATTTCTAAAACTTCATCCATTTCATCAATATTTTCAAATTTCTTGGCATATAATTGTTCATAGTAGTTTCTGACAATCCTTTGTATTTCTGTGGTATCGGTTGTAATTTCTCCTCTTTCACTTCTGATATTATTAATTTGGGTCGTCTCCCTTTTTTTCTTGATGAGTCTGCTTAAAGGCTTGTCAATTTTATTTATCTTTTCAAAGAACCAGCTTCTGGATTGGTTGATCCTCTGAATTGTTCTTTTTGTCTCTATGTCATTGAGTTCTGCTCTAATCTTGACTATTTCCTTCCTTCTCCTTGCTCTGGGATTTATTTGTTGTTGTTTCTCCAGTTCTTGAAGTTGTAGTGTTAAGTCTTTTATTTGAAATGTTTCTATCTTTTTTAGGTAAGCCTGTATTGCTATGAACTTCCCTCTCAGGACTGCCTTTGCTGTGTCCCATAGGTTTGGGACTGTTGTCTGTTCATTTTGATTTGTTTCCAGAAATTGTTTGATTTCTTCTCTTATCTCATTATTGACCCATTCATTGTTTAATAGTGTACTGTTCAGTCTCCATGAGTTTGCAAGGTTTTGAAGTTTCTCTTTGAGGTTGATTTCCAGTTTCAAGCCCTTGTGATCCGAGAAAAAGTTTGGTGTTATTTCAATTTTCCTGAATTTGCTGAGGTTTGCTTTGTGTCCTGTCATGTGGTCTATCTTTGAAAAACTGCCATGAGCATTTGAAAAGAATGTATGTTTTTCTTCTTTGGGATGTAAGGTTCTATATATGTCAGTTAAGTCTCTTTGATTCAGTGTGTCATTCAGCGCCACGATATGTTTATTAATGTTTTGTTTGGAAGATCTGTCCATTTTTGACAGTGGGGTGTTGAAATACTCTACTATCAATGTGTTGATGTCTATATCTTTTTTGAAGTCATCCAACAATTTCCTTATAAACTTGGGGCTCCTCTATTGGGAGCATATAAATTTACAATGTTGAGGTCTTCTTCATAGATTCTTCCTTTAAGTGTTATAAAGTGCCCCTCAGGGTCTCTTTTTATGGCCTTTGTTTTGAAATCTACTTTTTCTGATACAAGTATGGCAACCCCGGCCTTTTTCTCACGCCAATGTGCTTGGAATATTATTTTCCATCCCTTTACTTTCAATCTGTGTAGGTCTCTTGCTCTGAGGTGGGTCTCTTGTAGGCCGCATATGTGTGGATCATGTTTTCTTATCCATTCAGCTACCCTGTGTCTTTTGATTGGGGCATTTAGTCCATTCCCATTGAGAGATATTACTGATAGAAACTTACTCATCTTTTCTCTTTGTACCTGTGTTCCTCTCTCTCATTATTTTCCTTCATCTGCTTAAACCAGTCCCCTTAGCATATCTTGGAGTGCTGGTTTGGTAGAGATGTATTCTTTTAGCCTTCTTTTGTCTGGGAAACTCCTTATTTCCCCTTCTATTTTGATTGAGAGCCTAGCTGGGTAGAGCAGCCTTGGCTGTAGGCCCTTGTTTTTCATGGCTTGGAATATTTGTTGCCATTCCCTTCTGGCTTGTAGTGTTTCTGTTGAGAAGTCAGCTGCTAGCTGTATAGGGGCCCCCTTGTATGTTACTTTCTCCTTCTCCCTTGCTGCCTTGAGGATTCTCTCTTTGCCTTTGGTAGTTGTCATTTTAATGATGATGTGTCTTGGAGTGGACCTCTTTGAGTCCCTCTTGAGTGGGGTCCTCTGTGCCTCCTGGATCCATGAGAGCCTTTCTCTCCTCAAATTAGGGAAATTTGCCATCATTACCTTTTCGAGGAGGTTCTCTATCCCTTGCTCCTCTTCTTCTCCTTCTGGTATCCCTATGATATGGATATTATTCTGTTTCAGGTTGTCCTGCATTTCCCTAAATGCCTCTTCATTCTTTTTGAGTCTTTTTTCCATTTCTTGTTCTTTCTGGGAGCTTCTTTCTACCTTATCCTCCATCTCACAGATTCGATCCTTGGCTTCATCCAGCCTGCTTTGGATTCCTTCTCCTGTGTTCAATTCAGAAATGGTATTCTTCATATCCTCTTGTGTCTTCTTGAGAGTTTCAATGTCCTTTTCCAGGGTGATATAGTTTGCTGTAAGATCCTGATAGTTTCTCTTCAGTTTCTCATAGTTATATCTGAGCTGGCTGAGCTCGTTGAGCCTCCTTAGAACCATTGTTTTGAATTCCATATCTGATAGTTCCCTTGCCTCTATTTCATTTAGCTCTCTCTGTGGGGAGTCCCCTTTTCCACTCATTTGGGGGGAACTTCTTTTTCTTCCCATTTTTGTGAGAGTCTGTTAAGTATTTTTGTCCTTTACTTTTCTTTCTGGGCCTGCCTCTGATGATGTCAGTTGTTGACCCTATAGGACCTTGGGTTGTTTGTTTGAGCCTTCCAGGAGTCTACTGTCTGTGTCTGACTCCTGCTTGGAGCAGCTCTGTGACCCCTTCGGTCAGGGTTGGGCTATTTTTTTGGATCTCTCTGCACTCTCACACTGGCTCCTTGAGCGCACTCCTGGCATGGCAGGATCCCGCGCCTGCCTGGGCTCGCATGTGCTTGCCCCAGACCAGGGGCTTATTCGCGACCTCACTTACTCATCTGGCCCCCCTGTCACGCAAGCTTGGCGGCACTGGTCAGTTTAGGGTCTTCTATTGTGTGTTTTCCCCACTTTTGGCTCTTTGGGTGCGTTGCTTGCCCTCACCAAATGGGGACTACAGAAATAGGAGGAAGTCAGCTCCAGGACTCTCTGGTTAATCCTGTCTCCGGTCTCTCCTCCAGGGACTCTGGGCAGCTCTGTGACCCCTACGGCCGCGGATCTACTAATTTTGTTGGCCATTCCGCAATCACGGGCAGGCGGGTCAATTTATGCCTGCCCTTGCCGCTCTGTGCACTCCCTGGCAGGCCATGTGGGTGCCAATCTGTGGGAGGCCTTGCCGGCCGGTGCAAGCGTTTGCCGGCCTACGCGGCTCACACACATGCTCGCCAACCCTCGCCAGTCACTCTGCGCAAGTGTGCGCGCCTGCACTGGGTGTTTTTGGGGTGTCTATGTGTGCTCTTCGGCTTTTGGCTCTTTGGGGCTGTGGCCTCTTTCCGCGCAATGGAGACTACGGCAAGGAGAAGGAGTGGGGACACCCCGTTTCCTCCTCCCGTTCTTTCCCCAATGCCTCCGTTTCTAGTCTCCCCTCAGGGGCCTCCGGGCAGTTCCGTGACCTCTTTGGCCAAGGATCCACCCCCTGTGCGGACTGCGTTTCAATCGCAGGCAGTCTGGTTCATGCGCATCCCACTTCTGCCTCTTTGGGGTCGCACCTTTCCAGCCCACCATGGAGACTATAGAACGGGGAGGGAGTCGGGACTCCCCGGTTCCTCCTCCCGTTCTTTACCCAACACCTCCATCTCCAGTCTCTCCTCAAGGCTCTCCCAGCCAGTCTGCACTTAGCCCCCCAGCTCACACGCGCACAAGCTGTGTGTAGAGCGCACAAAAGGCATGTTAACTGATTCCCTTATGCCTGAGCGAGATGGTAGCTGCAGAGTGGGAGGTGCGTTATCACCCGGGCTCCACCGGCCGCTGTGTCAGTTCTCTTCACAAAGTTTTCCTCACCAGTCTTTTCCCAGGCACCAGCCCACCCTGCTGCCGCCTCTACCCAGAGATCAAGGAGGGTGGCTGCCACTGCAACTTTTGCGTTAGCCCTTTAAATGTCTCTTTGCATCCCCAGCCACCTGTCTCTGGCAGAGAGCGCCCCTAAGCTTTTCAGGGTTGCGTTTTGTCTGTATTTTCTTGGTTTTAGCTGCTGTAGTTTAGGGGTCCCTGTTTATGATTCAGACCCCATTCTTCTCTGGAGAAGCTAACTGGCCGTTTCAATGTCCCTCTGGTGCTAGTGCCCGTGGGCACCCAGCCCACCCTCTCGAGCCTCCACCGCACTTCTCACCCGTTGGGATGTGTGAGAGTCAAATCCACTGTCCGCGGCTCCAAGGCTCCTCTCCCACTATCGTTCCATTGTTTTCCAGGTGATTACTCCTCTATTTAGTCGCAATTTCAGTTTGGTCTCGGGAGGAGGTCAGCGTGACTCCCATTCACTCCTTCACCATCTTCTCGTTCCTCTTTCCCTCCATTTTTAAGATGTCAAATGAGGCCTCCAAAGGAAGGCAGGCCCAAGGGCCCCTATGTTCTAAAATAGCACAGATGCCCATTTATTTATAGAGAATAACTTTTAAATAAATGAATGCTAAATAATTTTATGTATTCAGTTATTCAGCCAACTTACAGCTTTCTAAGATAAATGTAGCATAAATAAAATGATAACAATAATTTAAGTTATTGAGGAACTATTTGCCCTGTGTTTTGCAAGTTTTAGCCTTTGATATTCCCAAGGGATCCAGGGTCATTATCCCCATTTTGCAGATGAAGAAATTGGAGGGGTGAAGCAGCTAGCCTAATACCACACAAAAGTGTATACAGGGTTGGGGCTTATACCCTAGGCATGCCTACACCCATCTTCTTAACTTGTAGAGATATGCCATATATCATGACATGTGTGCTTCCCAAGGGTTGTTTCATTCAGGTTCATTTTAAAGTCATTTTGCTTATTTGGAGCACATTTTCGTTTTGGCCTCTAAGATCACACCTAAGCGTGGGGAGTTGATGGTCCAAAGGGCAGCAAATTGTCTCTAAACACTGACATTTGTTTCATGGAAACTTGGACAGATGGGAGAACAGCAAGACAACTCATACATCTTGTATTTTCCTAACCTGGAAAGATTGATTCTCCGGCTCCAATAACTCTGTGGGTAGATTTAACAGCACTTTCCCAGTGTGGGCACTGAAAGTCCTACATTCTAGGAAACCTCTTAGCCTCAGGCAAATATGACTTTTGCTCTCTCTATCTGTAGGTGTATGAGGAAAGAGTAGGCAATGCCCTAAAGTCACCTGGAGGTAAAGAAGCAACAGTCTCCACTAGGTTGTCAGTTGTACATTGCCATATTTTTACTTCCTTTTCTGCTGATGAGAAGTCCTCTTTTGTCAAGAAAAGCACATCCCTTCATCTGATATCTCTTGGAACAAGAACTTCAGGGTCTGCTTCTCTGTCCCAAAAACCAGGACAATAGCTATGAAGAGCCCCTAAAAATTAGGGTCTTTCCATTATGTACAAATAAACATCACATGCCTGACTCAGGCTCTTATCCCAAGTGTAGACAGACATATACTTCACTCTGGGCACGTGACCACTTAGTGTGGTAATCTGTCTTGCACTTGGATGTCTCTGTGTTCATCATTGGGGCAGCATCCTGGGTGTATGTACAGAAAGCTAAATGTCAGCCCTAAAAAATAAATAAAATCACACAAAAACTCAAAGTCACCAACCATCTAAATGTTTGGCATTGTACTGACAAAACTTCAAGATGTTTTTTATGGAGATTGTAACAGGGTTCAGAACTTGAGGTGCCCAAGAATCTAGGAAAAGCCTCCACAGCTTTGGCTTGGGGAATGGAGAAGCAGAGAATGGCCATTATGAATTTCTTTGCTTTACTATGGCAAATTGGTAAGCTTTAGTTATGTTAAATAGCTGTGTGCTGCTTGGGGCCAGGGAGATGTGTGTGACTTTAACCCATGATGTAGCCAGGGCTTACAGCAACCACACGATAGCTTGGGGGCAGTTCCCCTGCATCATGTGGAGATGCCTGAAAACGACGACACCTGAATGACTGTAAGATACTGGAGGATGGGCAAAATATAGCTGATTGTGAGAGCAGTCAAAAATGGGGTTGAGCCAGAAGTTCTGGGCCTGGATTTAAACTAGGTGTGGCAGCCATGAGGCTCTCTCTGTCATGTGGCTTGAGAAGGAGAAGGGGAAGTTGACCATGTGGTTTGAAGGAGAGCAGTGAGAAGGGGGAAGTAAGTGAGCAGCTATGTAGTTTATACTGAGGAAGGAGTCCATACAGCTGGACTAATAAGAAAGAAGATGCTGCTGCTGTGATCTGGCTGCTCTAGCTGACTCCAGAGCTCCAAGGGACTTCCCTGCAAGATCCTGACCTGCTGCACCTGGATTTTACCTGGAATTTTAATACCTGTGCTTTTCCTGAGTTTCACCATGATTCAGAGTAACACAGCACATGTTTTTTTGGACTAATACATAGAGGCTGATGACAATGTAGTCCAGGTCCTGCACAGAGAAGGATATGGGGGACTTTGGGGGATGTTTTTGGATTGTAGCCTGGTGGGGAGCATGGGAAGTGCTGGGTCTAATGGGAAAAGAGGGCTCCCAGCTGAGTTGCTCTAAAGTCTCCCAAGGCTGGAATGTTGTAAATAAAGATCTGTTTCTACCAACATTAATTGTTGGGTCATACACTAAAGTGCCACATGAACGTGCCCCAGCCTTCTTGGTAACAAGATCACCAGTGCTGTCCTCTCACTCTTCCTTCATCTGTTTAGCTCAATACCTCCTTCAGATCCCAGCATAAGCTTCGATTCCTCTGAGATTTCCCAAATCTGTCATTGTTTACCACATACACACTTACTCTCCTTTTACAACATCTTTACATCATTTTGCAATCACTTGCATGTTTGTCCGGAAAGCTTTTGGGGACAGGGCCATGTCAGCCTTGTTCACAGTTCTACCCCCAGCACCTAGGACACAAGTCCTAGCACATCATAAGTGCACATTAAATAAATCTGGAATGAACACTCTGTGGCCTGTATTCAATTCAACTGAGTGTTTTTGACCTAAAACTTACAAGTAGCTGTCATGTTAAACATTTCAAGAACCAGATATCATTTTTATTCTTATTGGGATGTTTGTTTCTGTGCTTCTAGAAAAAAATAAAAGGGAAAGTGAATGAATAACTAAAGTAATCCCAACGGACTATCACAGAGCTCTGTGAAGTATGCAGACTATGCATTATTATTTACATTTTATAGTTGAGGAAAATGAATTGAGAGCCAAAATGCGAGAAAAAATTAAGTAAGAGTATCCCCCACCTGCTATTGGGAGGCTGAGACACAGCTGTTAATGGGTATTCTCAACTACTGGCACTGTCAGAAATCCAGGGGCAGATGACACATGTGATCTCTAGCAGATTGAATGGGAACAGTCAAGCCAGGTCTCATCACTTGCATTTGTAGAAATGTCCTTCTGTTTTACCTTTTGTCCTCTTATTGCTTATCCTCTGGGCTTCCAGGAAGACAAGCAAAATGGAGAGCAGCTGAATTTAATATATTTTAATGCTATTACTTTTCTAGTTTAAAACATTAAAAACATAATAGGTTTGGTTTCAAACTAATACACTGGGGTTTAGGATTAAAGATTTTTTTCTTCTGCTTGGTTGGACTTTATTTTTTAATAACATCAGTTCTATTCATGGTTGAATAAACAACAAATATTTGATTTCAGCTAAGTGTTCAGTAAATTAGTATGATTCACTCTCTTATCAGTTCACAGCTCACTTCATTCTAGTCTCTGAGAAAAATCGCAATTCCTTGTCCACCACGCCACATTTCTTTGGCCCCAGGCTGGAGCACCTCAGGTGTTGGCACACACAGAGCAGCACCTAATCTCTGGCCAGAAAGATGACATGGAGATCTTTTCATAAATCCAGCTCAGGCTCTCAAGGGGCTCCCAGATTCCATGGATGCTGGCTGGTGGCAATTGTACCACATAGCATTTGTTTCAGAAAGATAAGTTGAAGCAGGATGAGTGGGAGGTAGGAAGCTTGTCCCAAGGTATTTACTACGTTAGACAATCAAGAAAAACATTTGCTTACTACTCCAAGTTTCAATCTTCCAGATCAGCTCTGGCACAAGACTACCAAAGTTCTCTTTTCATCATCTTTTAAGAGGCTCAACACAAAGTAAATAAGTGACAATATGCTGATACAGAGAAACACCATCCTAGTAACCCCTTAGGACACCTTCTTCCCCAGGGAGCTTTTTCTGATCACCAAGGAAGGCAGAACTCGGGATCCCTTCTCCTTGATTCCTGTCCCTATGTATAAAGAGCAGCACCTGGCTTTCTATTTTGTAAATTGCATGTTGCCACATCTGCCTCCCCAACTGGACTGTGAGCTCAGAGGTAGAGGACTTGTCTTAGTTACCTTTCTGATAAAGCACCAGCTCCTAGCAAGAACCTCACACATACCCTGGGTTCAATGATCTGTGTTTAGATTCTACCTACATATAAGTATCCTGTGCTCAATAAACATTTGTTGAACTAAACCCAGAATGGCTATGCCCAAGACAGAAAATGTAGTTTTTCAGGGACCTCAACAACCAAATACTATGAGAACAAATCTTTATCCTTGACTTAATCATGGAGTTTCTACTCACATGGTTTTGGTTTATTCAAGACTTTCTCCTTCCTTTAATTATTGACCATGCCATTGTCCTGCACCATCCAGAGTGAATTCCATGGATTTTTGATAGACATACGTTGAGCAATATATCTACACTCAGAACTGACTGACACTTTCTGACATTACTGGTAAGAAGAAGTCATGTGGCACAGCCTCAGATATCAAGAGCACTCAAGGTACCTACCAATTTTATTTTCTTCTCCCAAGCAAAGAGTTGTAATCATAATAAAGTATGTAAATTCAAGAGATCACTTGCACTGCATACTTACTCAGACCTGAGTGTGGTGATCCAGGTAGCAGCCATCCATCCACGTGGGGTATGGCCAGGAGGTGTCCCCACTCTCTACTTGGCATATCTTTCCCTGTTCAAAGCACTTTTAGGCAAAGCCATCAGCCAAGATAAAACTCACATTATCGGCAAACTTCATTTTTATGTCATCCTCACCTATCATTTATCTATATATTAAACAAAAGTTTATTGATCACCAACCAGGTACCAGGTACTATGCTAAATACCATAGGAATATTGAGGTGAAATAAAACAAGGTTCCTCACTAAGGTGCATATAGGACAAACTTGCATAAAAGAAATTGTTAAAATCATGGGATTGATATGGAAAAATGTGTTTTAAAAAATAATAAGGGCAAGAATAGGTCCTTGAGAAAGACCTATTTGCAAAGGGTAGTAGGAGGAAGAAGAATCTAAGAAGGAATAGCCAGAAAGATGGAAGGAAGAGGAGAACACCCACCATAAACAGCCTATTAGGGCCTGGCTTTGTTCGTTCATCTCATGATCCCTGTCCAAGATTCAAGAACACAGGGAAATGAAACAGGACTGTGACTCCAAGAGCCAGTACCCACAAGGAACCCAACAGTCATTGTGAAAAAGAGCTGCAAGCTAGGTGGGAAGTAGCTAGCTGCCCAGGACCAGCTCTGCGTTTGAACAACCAAGAGCCAATGTCTTGCAGAAAATAGCAAAATTAGCCCAGTATTTGATGGCGTATGCTATCTTACCGGGAGCTTGCTTATAAAAATTTTGACTAGGTTACCCTGCATTAGCTGCATTAGCTGAAGGCCATGCTGTCTTCAACAGGTATAGAATTTGTTACCATGGCTGTAAGGTATGGATCAAAACTGACAAAATTCTCAGGACCTCACATCCCAATCATACTTCTCGCAGTGTCCTTGTATTTGTCTCCAACACCACATATCCAAAAATCAGATCAACTTTACCATCCAAATAAAAAGTCTATATCTAACTTGGCCAGCACATGTTACTTACATGGGTAATTTGTCTCATTACCCAGACCAAGACAGGCAACATGGTTCATTAAGTCCAGTTCATGACATAAAGGCTCACAGCATGCTGTCCTGCCTCCAGTTGCTACTCATATCCCACATTTAAAATGCAGCTTTGATCCTTTCTATGACAGTTTTCTGTGTGGGTGTTGGAATTCAATTAAAAGGGAAAGAATGAAAGAGACCAATGAGATCTGAGAGAAGAGAACCAAAGACAACAAAAAGCATTTAAGGGAAAGAAGGTAGAACAAGCAACCTTCATAAAACTTCACCAAATGGCTTAGAACCATTCCTTGAATGACCACAGATGCTTCCTGTCACATTTTTCTCATTTCTAAGCAATGCCCAGGAGTTTTTAGGACCATCTCTGCTGTTTAACCTCCTACAATGGAAATAATTGAAAGTACTGCCTGGTTTCTTCCTCCTGGGTTTCAAGTGTTTAAAACACATCACGTGTGTTCATTCTCATACAGGAATTCATAGTACAATTTTCCTCACTTTACATCATGTCAAAATTTAAACACTAAGATAAAAAGGAAAGCTCATTGAAGAACAAATAGTGCTAGCAATGCCAAGAGCTCAGGAGGAGAATGGTAGGGAGTGAGACTCAAGGTCTGCCTGTGTAATCTAAGGGTAAAATCGTGTCACACATGCACTAACTGAAGCTCCAGCCAAGACAACTGTGAATCATTGTAAAGGCCTTCAGTTTCTGGGGCACTAACTGAGCTGGATTCCTGAAGGCAAGGGAACAAAGAGCTGTTCTTTCTCATGTTTTTGTTGGACTCTCAAGTGTCTTTGAAAAAGGACGAGTATCTACTAGTAGATTAACATTAAGAAAAAGTCAGGTTTAGGGAGAAGGAAAAATATCAGAGAGGCTGTGTAACTGCATTTCTGCGATCGTTCCAAAGCTCAGCCTAACAAACTCAGCCACCAAGTGACTCCTGCTCCCTAACAGCATTAACAGTCACAGAGCAGAAGGGAAGACACTTGTATGCCAGGACCAGGAGAACCCCCAAGGCTGCAGAGGTAGCACAGAGGCCTGCTCTGGCCCCGGGGGGTGACCCACCCTCCAACCCTGCCCATTCCAGCATCACACAACCCAGTCAAGCCTGTTCAACAATTTCTTTCTGAAATAGTCTCTTTGATGCAGCTTCATTTTGTGTTCAGTGACATGAAAGAGATACTGATGCTGATTATCAAAGGCATGTGCTCTAAACGCCAAGCAGCTAATGCCTCAGGGATGTAACTTTATCTCTTCCTCTGACTTCAACATCCTCCCACCACTGTGCAGGCTTGGGCTGTGCAGCGCTCAGTTGGGTGGTTAGTAGAACATCTTTTTTCCCCTACTAATTTCACAGCAGATACTAATCTGAATGGGGGGAACATGAATTAATACCTTAAGCTTGTAGGTCACACTCAGGCGAACATGTTCCACTGAGCTAAACAACCACGGACACTGAGAGAAAGCTGACACCCAGGACTCCCGAGGGAGCAGTTTTGGCTGCAGAATCCTCTCAGCATCGAGGTCTCTTTCTCCACAGATCCCATCATGTGGAAAGTGCCCACTATGCCATCCCATGGAACTCTGGGTCAATCACCAGCTCAGAATAGATCGGGCACCTTCCTGTACTGGGCTAATTATTTTCTGTTCTAGATATTCAAAATATGAAATGTTTGACAATAGAGGTATTAGGTAAATCTGCAAGGTTACAGTGGAATAGCATACAACCATTGAAAATTACATTTATAAGGACATTGTATGGCAGACATACATCATTAAAGAAAAAATGGAGTACAAAATGGTATATGTAGAATGTTTAGTTTTATAAAAATATTTGTTAGATAGTGTGAGAGTCAAAATTCTCCAGGAACTTCTTGCTATCTAGAAACATACACACACATACACACATACACACACTCCAAAACACCCACACTATCCTCTTTGTTCAGCAACTAACCGTAAGGCTATTTCAGTGTCAGTCATGCCGTGCTGCCCGGGTTTTCCAGCATTAAATGGATCAACAGGCCTGTAAACAAGCCCAAATACTAAAGGCCATCTAGGCAGCCCCCTCCAGGAGTCTGATGTCCCACTAACAGATTTACTGCAGTGGAAATGAATATTGCAAAGAGCGCTTTTCTCACCCTCATTAAATTAATATTCTATCTCAGGTCCTTGGAACAAAACATAGGCTCAGTATCTGTTGAGTGACCTTGTGCATGAAAGAATAGTACAGTGTAGAATTGGAGTCCAACAAAAAGGAAGGAAAAGAAATGCACTTCTCTTTTGTTGAGCTGTAAAAATAACTCTGCCTTCCTAACCCTTACCAAATATAACCAGAGCCCAAAACCTTTCCCCACTCACAGACAGTTGGCCCCACCCCCCCACCCACTTGCAAGCCCCCACCCCCTGCCTTCCCTTTGCCCTGAGGCCCCAGGGGGAAATCTGCTAACTTCTGCTGCCCCCAAGTGGCCAATAGCAGAGGCCCAGGGTGGTGAGCGCTTCCACTTGCAGGTGATGTCTACTTTCCCCCAACCTATCCTCTCAGCAGCATCATAAACTTGATTCCAACTATTTCCATTCTGTTTAGGAGATCCATAATCCCAGTGGATGTTGGCTAAATCACACACCTACATGCATGTGCTCGGCTCCTGTGGGTTTTTCCTCATGAAGTTCCATGTAATGAAGAGAAGAAAACACAAAACTGCGAAGCAAGGAAACCAAGTTCTCACCCTGGCCTCCAATCTTGCTAACAGCCCAGACCAAGTAACTTAGATCCCTAGAACATTTTTTCAAGAGAACAGAAATGATAACACCATTTCTACCTATTCAGAGGGGTGATGTGAGAAACGTGCTTTCCATGAATAGGATTACCAGATAAAATATAAGATGCCCACTTATACAGGAATTTAGATAAACAGCAAATAATTTTTTATTGTAAGTACATCTCAAGTGTTTCATGGGATACATTTATACTAAAAACTTTTTCATCTTTTATCTGAAATTCAAATGTAAATGTGCATTTGGTTTTGCAAGGTTTGATTTGTTTGTTTGTTTGTTTGTTTTTTCTTTCCCTAAATCTGGCAACGTTATCCCAAATGTCAGGCATCCCTATTTTTGTAGGAGTAGAACTTGTACCCTCTCCACAGTCTGCCTCCTAGCAACACTATCATGTCAGGTGACACAGAGCTAGCAGTTTCTGACTGAAAGGAATAGAAGTAAACTCAGAACTTCCTGTTGGAGGATTCCCTACGCATGGGAGGTCTGCAAGCCCCTCACCTCCTTCTGCTTGTGCTGGGCACCTCAGGACAAGGGCACCAGCTGGCCTTGGGAGTTGCCTTTTATCTGATCCCAGCTAATATTTTTTTCAAAGCCAGAGATAAAAAATAGTTTTAATGCCACAACATCTCACAGACATCTGTTATTCATTTCTTTTGGTCTTCATTTTTGTTTTAATCTTGTATAAAGGCTCAGGCACACATTTGACTATCTGATTTGGGTTCTAAGAGGATGGTGTTCTGGAGTTGGTATTTTTCTCTAGATAAAAGAGATGATGCCTACATTTGTTTCTAAAGCCATTTGACACCCATTATTTCATTCCACCTTTATACACTGGGAGATAGCATGGTACAGAGCAGAGGACCTCAATCCTGGCCCACACCTTACCCCAGACCAAAGACATCAGCAACTCTGGGGGAGAGGACCCTGGCATCAGTGTTTCCCAAGGTCTCCAGATGACCACCATGCTGACTTGGATAGAGATAAGTCCAAGACTCTCTAGTGAGAAAGGTAAGACCTGAGTCAAATGCAAGATTGGTGGCAATCGAGTTGGAAACAAATGGGCTATTTGTGAAGGATATGCATCTGTTTAGATTTCAGTATCCACAGATGAAGAGAGCGCTAAAAACTCCCAGGGAACAAGAAAAAAAGGGAGAAAATAATTCTGGATATCATCAACTTAAAACCTGGAACAATTACTAAGGAATATTGTAGTATATCACATCATGCTTTTTGTAGACTGTGATTTAACACTTTTTTTATAATAATTAAATATTTCCGAGAAAAGAGTGGAATAGACAACATAACCTAGAGAGTATATTTTAAGAAAAAAAAAATCTGAAAAACTTAAACATCACAGCAAACAATGCCCTTTGAAAGTGGTCAGAAAAATGGACTCCAAGGAATATGCGGTTAGTGAGCTTACAAGTAGAAGATAATGAGAAAAGAAAAGTTTAAGGAAGTAATTTTGGAGGTCTAGAATGAAGCAGAAACATTTTAGCAAGGATTTGCTTTGATCAAATGTTCAAGCTGCATTGTCAGCCCCATACTCCGGCCATGACTGTTTTCATCCGGCCTTAAGTGCAGGGCACCTGCTAAATGCTGAGCGGGGTGACAGGAGATGTTCTGCTCCTGTGAGGGAGGTACCTTCTGGGAGGGTTCAGGATACCTTGACAAGTTTGCTTCCTTTCTTCTTCATGTGGGCACAGAATTGTCTTACCTATCCATGTTTAGGAGTCAAAAGAGAAAAATTTTCAAACCCACAAGGAAACATGGGGTGTTGGGATATAAGATCCTAATGGTGGTAGAGACCCAAGACCACCCAACTCCACATCCCAGAACCAGCTTGCATCTTAGGAAGAGACTGTGTATGTCAACAAGAGGGGTGTGCCAGCAGGAACTCTGTCAGCACCCCAGGCAAATCAGACGAGAAAACCTTCTCATGACTTTGTCCTAGCCTACATCCAGATCACCTCTCTGAGCCCAAGGCTCTCTGCACACCTCTCATGGCCTGGCAGGAGACACCACTCACTGTGTCCATGAGTTTCAGAGGGCAGCATGGGATCTCTAGACCTTCCTTCCCGTGAGGTCCAACTGTGCAAGGCTGCTGCTGAGTGAGGTTGGAATAAGAGGGAGCAAAGTCCCATGACATAGGGCAACTCAGAGGACAACAAGAAAGGCCAGGTCTGATGACCCCGTCTCCCTAGGTCAATTACAGATCTATTTCCTCCTCAGCATGTGACTTTGAGCAAATGTTTAAGTCTCTACTTTCTTATCTGTAACATGGGGATGATGACAATCATTCTAAAAGCTTCCTCTTTGGATTGTGCTGATATGCTCTTCCAGCAAGAGGAAGAAAAGCCCCATGTCACTGTGGGGTTTCCAAAGAGCCAAGAGAAAATGGGATAATTCAGGATAAAAGTTAAAAATCTATAGAAATCAAAGCAACCCAATGCAAAGACAAAAAGTGCCACCAACACCCAGAAACATCCCATCATGCATTCACCTGTCAGCATGGGTTGGCGTTGTAGGTGATGTTTACTTGGGTGGGAGTAGGTGACATCCCATGTTCGTGTTCTCCTGGCGAGGCTCAGAGGGCGGTACCAAATGAACATCTTGGCCAACATAACAATGATCTCACTTAAAAATCATCAGTTTTTACAAGTGAAGCATTTGGAGAAGTTACATCACTCAGAGATTAGAGCTGAATAAAGTTTTTCTTTAATGATGAAAGACAAAAAGTATTTTTGATGTTAGAAGAATCTTCCTCACATATATATACAGTAGAAAACTGCAAATGCTTCACAATGTGAAAAGAATACCAAATGGGGAGGAGGCAGGTCCTGTTTATTTTCACCTTCCAGCTCCTCACACAAGAGGACCTCATTGTCAAAAAGAGGAGGGCAAGAAAGAGACAAGGCTTACAGATTTCAATCATATATTCAATCAAACCTGTTCGTTAGGATGTGGAATATTAGGAAGAGTATTTTGTGAGCTTGGGCCAGTGGATGCCTGAAATGAATGACCCAGATGAGTTTGCTGAGTTTCTTTCTTACCTAGTTAGATTTTTTAAAAGCATTTTTTATTTTTTAATTGTCATAAAATATATCATATTAACTATTTTTAAAGGTGCAATTCAGTGGCATTAAGCACATAAATATATTTATATTCTTGTGCAATCGTCACCACCATTCAGTTTCAGGATTCTTTTCATCCTGCAAAACTGAAACTCTGTACCCATTAAACAGTAACTTCCCACCCCCTCTCCCCGACACCTGTCAGTCATAAAAACAACTCTGAAGATGGCCAAGGGGAAAGGGTGGTCTTTGCACACCCAGTAGGAACACATGAGGTCTGAGGACTGTTTCTCCCAACATTAGCTCCCAGGTCTGGCTCTGCTCATTAACTGATGATGTGACTTGCAACAAGTCACAAAACCTTCCTGGCTCCTTGTTTTCCTTATCAACAATGTGGTAATGGTAATATGTATGCCACTTATTTCACAGAGCCAAAATATCCATGCTGGAGGTGGGAGGTTAGTAGAATTTTGAGAAAACCAATTACTGGCTTTCAGCTTAGGAATTTTCACTGGAAAACTTCAGGGATACATGGAATCCATAAGTTACTCTTGAGTCTCCTCTATGCCATGTAAAAAGAGTAATATTTTGCAAATGTTGAGGCCCAAGTTTCACAAGGTCAGGTTCAACCTGTGCTTGTGCTAGAAGCCCAAGTTCTTACCAGCTTCCCTCATTCTTTATGGAGAAAGCTCACCTTGAACCTGATGCTAAATACTAAGTACTGCAGAAATCTCCCTACCCCACTCTGCCTTCCTGCCCCGTTCCCCACTACAACTTATTTACCCTACACCATCTTACCTCAGATCTTAGTTCTCTACTACATGGCCACAGGTCCTGAAGCACTGAAAGGAGACTGAATGGTGCTGCTGTGTATAAATGAACTGTGGTCTACACAGTACAATCACAGAAGATAGACTTCTCTGAAAATTTTTACACATGATTTTTATTTCAAGGAGGCATTCTAATTTACAGATTCAATCTAAACTAGTTGCAGTTTAAACATAATAAAAAGTAACTCATTTTCTTCAAAACTTTTAACAAAACTATGAAAGGGGTACATTGAAATATAAATCTAACTTTTTGGGGTCAATAACCAAAGAAATATACAAGTTTCCTACAGGATCCTGTAAAAGGGATCTAAAGGTGGAAATGTGAGCATTATTGGAAGAAAAACACTTAAGACTTTCAAGTCCTATTTAAATGCTAAGGATCCCAATTGATTTGCCCAGGCTACTGGCCAAAGATATTATCCTAATAAACATTTTACCTACAACCTCCTATAAATTTTATTACCACACAAAAACCTCACTCTGACTCCGTGAGGTAGGTGAAGTGGATATAACTGTTCCCATTTTAAAGATGACCAAACTGAAACACCTACAGGCTAAATGAATTGCCCTGGTTAGACATTTAACAGGAGACAAAACTGGAATCAGACCTAGGCCTCCTGCTTCATTGTCAAGTTCCATTACACATCTGTCTCTGGCTCTTTCGTATTTTTGTAGAAAATGCCAGGAAAATCTGCTCGAAGAAGGAAAAGAAAAAAAAAACAGTTACTCTTTCAAAAAGTTCAGGCTGATGAAGGTAAGCACCATATATATAGCCAGGTGGGTAAATGGGTAGATAAGGAGGAAAAAAACACATGTACGTATACTCATAAGCATTTGAGGCAACTTAGATAATCAACCATAATACACAAAGGGAAAATAAAGAATACAATCTGAATCAAAATCAGTTGAAAGGAGAGAACAAATGGATGCCACCAGCCACCACGTTGTGATAGATATTACCATTAGGAGCAAAATTTAGTCCTGAGTCCTCTGTAACAGTATGGGATATGCTTGTCACTGCTAGGTCAATATAATGTTCATTTGGAGAAACAAACCATTTCTTACCTTACATGTTCTTATAAAAAGGACTTTGGGTAACATGATAAAGTCTTCCACTGTACCTTAAAATACCCAGGTTTGTTCTTCAAAATAGCATTTCTGTGTCAGCTGCCCTCTATAAAAGCTGAGGACATAACATTAAATCTTGATTTGTTGGATACTTTCCTGCGGGGAGCTAAGATAATGAAGTCCAGGTACATAGCTTTCAGATGATCTAACTCAGAGCTAAGGTGTATGTGGTCTTGTGCCCTGTTTTCTGTCTCTTAACATCTAATTCCCAGAGACAGGAAGAGCTCTCAGTGTGTAGGTATCTGACACCCCATAAACATCCAGCTGAAAAACTTCAGATATACTAGAGTCAGATACCCAGGAGTTAGGAAGTAAGGTAGAAAAGGAGGTAAAAATAAAGGGAGAAAAATACGAGGGCTGTAAATTGAAGATTCAAGATAAGATTATGTTTTTATAGTCCATGTGAGTTAATATAGACATTTTTCAAGTGCCAATTACATGAACTTCGTAAAGACTTTGATTCTTGCATCCATTTGGAGGTTTTTGTATTAACAGCACATTTAACTTCTGTGGCTTGTTTAGCTGGTTTGTCTCCCAGGGTGTCTAACAGTTATTATCTATTCGAGGTTATTCTCTTGAGCTCATTTCCATGCTTCAGCTGCCACCTGTCTGTGGATTCACCCTGACATTTCTTCCCTTAATGGAAATGAATTTGCTTTTCAATTCCAGCTGCAATCCAGACCAACAGGTGTGGTCTCTAAAAGAATTAATGAGGAAAGAAGATGTGAATTGACTTGTGCTTGAGTAAATGTATATTCAGTCCAACAAAAGTTTATTGAGCTCTATGTAGGCAGGAAACTGTGCTGGGTGTCAAGCTTTCAAAGATGAATAAAGCATGTCCTACCCCCGTAGTGAGCTCAAAATTTAACAGAGAAGAATGTGTTGTTGGTACAGAATCCTTAACAGGAAATCCAACCCTTGAACAAATGCATCACCACACTCTGTGCTGTGTGTGCTATAATAGATGCATGAATGGAGTAGGTGACTGGAGAGACCCATTCTGGTTTGGATAGGTGATTTTTCAGAGGGACAGTGATCACCTACTCAACATCCATTCCACCACCCCAGATGCTTGCTGACAGAACTCTGAGTTTGGTCATGTATCCATCGTAAGAAAAGGACCCCAGAGGAATAAATCCTGACTAGACTAAGCCTGTCATGGTAATTCCATTTCTCTTGCCAGGATTGGCTTAGGCATGGAAATGTACTGAAATTCTGGCCAAGAAGATTTGAGAAGTAAGCTGGGAGGAAATCTAGGAAAGGTTTCCTAATTCTTAGAAAGAAATGCCCTTTTTCCTTTGGATCTGATGACTTGGAACTGTCAGCCATCTTGTGATTTTGAGGTATACTTGCCTAAGGGCATTAGGCAATTGATTACCCGGTACCTATATATGTGGACATTGTAAATGTACACATGTGGCTGTGGGCAGTTATCTATAAAACTGTGAGCTTCTTAAGAACATGCACTAGGTCTTACACATCATTTTTTTCCTCCCACAATATCTAGCATTGTATCCAAAACATAAAAGACACCACCTAAAATATCTTTGAATAAATCAATGCATAGAAATTTTACTTATAGCATTTATTGTAATCATATACAAATTTAACAAACATAATTTCAGTAAATGCAGTGTTTTTGATTTGTAATTTTTCAAAATACAACCCAAGCTTAATCAAGATTTGTGCTGTTTAATCTGGTAGCCCCTGAACACATGTGACTATTTAAATTAATTAAAATTCATTAAAAATGCAGTTCCCTGGTCACATTAGCCATATGAAGCTAGTAACTGTCATACCATATGGCACAAATGCAGAACATTTCCACCATCACAGAAAGTTCTATTGGACAGCACTGATCTAGAGCATGCGCCGCCCATCTTTGCATCTAGCCCAGTGCTTGGTACTTAGTAGGCACTCCGTAAATATTTGTTGAATGAATTAGTGAATTAAGTAGTGTATTTTTTATCATTCCCAATATTATTAGAACAACCAAGATGAAATATGACAAGCCCTATCCTACCAGTGAAAGCAATAGAAATAAATATTTAGCGTATGGTAAAGCCAATGCCCCTCTGGTCTATAAAGATGCTGAGCTATCTTTATAGAAAGTCCCACAGATTACCTCACTTGCCCAACTTCCCTAAGCACAAGGGTTCACTCAGCCACAAAATCAAGCCCAAGCTGAGCTGATGAACTCAGACTGAGCATCCATCACATCGTGGCCTCTGCTAGACAGGTTTGTGGTTTCTAAAATATTCCTTAATTTGTTTCCATGGACTTGACTCTCCTAAAGGCAGATGGGCCAATGTACTTTTCAGAGATTATGTCCAATCTCCATTCCCTTCAGCTTCATCAGGAAATTTCACTATGAATTAGATATTTGAAATTATTCTTCAAGGCCCAGAGGGTTAAAATGACTTTTCTAGTCCTGCAGCAGCAAATATATGCAAGCATGAAAGCCAGCTCAGCCTTTTCTAGCTTCATGACCTTGAACAAATTGTTTAACTTCTTGTGGTCTGTGTTTTTTCACCTATACAAAAAATTTTAAAAGTTCTAACTGACAAGATTCTTTCAGAGTTTGAGGGATCATTGTGTGTGAGCGCACTTGGGTCTTCATTTCATGGAGCATGCCCTGGATAAATAACTGGTCAGCCAGAGCCTGCTCACAGAAGGTGCTAGCAAATGTGGTCTTTCTCCTCCCTCTTCCTTGGCATAGAGTCTGACTGAAGTCCTTCAACATGCCCTCCTTTTTTGAGGAATTGTTACTTTTTTAATGATAAATTATGAACTTGAATCCACCAATCAGAAGAAAAAATAACCTGAGTCTAAAGCGAAATCAGCCTATGAAAACCAACAATCTACCCACTGAGCAGAAGCCTAGCCTGGAGCAATGCACAGTGAGCAGTGGCAATCTGCTGTGGTTAGCTCATCTTCAAACCTTCCACTATCTTCCCTTAGCAGTGGCTGGGCTCCCCCAACTCACCTGACTCACTTCTGTTCTTTTCTTCTCTCTAGCACTAGCCTCTCCCCACAGGATTCCTGAAAATCTTTGCTAAAGTGATAATGTATGTTTATAAGGATACGGCATCTAATAGGGATGAATCTAATGCAGCAAATATGAGAACATGAGTTTCTACTTAATTCCATGCTCCTCACTTTTCCATGCTAAGAGAACTTCAGATTTAAAATGAAGGTCTTCTTGGACACAGCCCAGAGTTCACTGAGAGTCTAGAGAGGGGAGGAATTGCAGGTTTCCTGCCTGAAGAGTCTATGCATGTGGCAAATAGTCCTAGTGACCAGGGAAGAGACAGAGCACAGAGGTGTAGGTCTCAGTTGTCTGGCAGCCACCATCGCCAGGCAGGAAAACAAAGCCAGGGAGTGTAGCCACCTCCTTTCACCCTTCCTGAGCTCATCTTCCCTCACCCTGCCAAGTCAAGTATCAGACCCCAAAAGAATCTATACCAGTTGAGTATCAGGAGGCAGAGCACATTACCTGTAGCCCTGAAAAATGGAGAAGTACAAGTACTTTTCCCTTAGCAGCAGGTGCCTGCTGCAGCTATCCCAGTGACAGGGCTGGAGATACAAAGGAGAAGTAGCTGAGGTCTGGCAGTCGCCATTACTGAGAGGAGAACAAAGCCACAAATGCACCAGCCTGCCTCTCACTCCCCTACCCGTTGGTGGCTGCACTACCAAAATCTGGTTGCAGGGTACAGCACTGGGATTCCTTGAGCTTGGAACCCTATCACCCACCACATTCCCCCAAGGATGGCGGTGCCAGACTGAGCCAACCTGTTCACAGAAGAGATGCTCACCTACCCAGGGAATATAAGGCATTTTCCACTGCTGGGCAAAGATCTAAGAAACCAGTGCAGTGCAAGAGAAACTTCAAAAACAATCACCACCAACAAACAAACAAACAAACAAACAAAAACCCTTGCACTTTAGTGCCACCTACAGGAAGACAAAAGAAAGACTTCTTCTCAACGTACTAGAGAAATCCCATTCTAAAAAAGAAAAAAAAAAATGCATCAAATACCGTAAGTAACCAAGGTAACAAGGCAGCTCAGAAACAAAATTTTTAAATCTCCAGAAAATAAATGTAAAGACATAGAAATATGTGATTTAAATGACAGAATTCAATTGCAGTTCTGAAAAAAACTCAACAACATACAAGAAGACACAGATTGGCAGTTATTGAACTCAGAAATAAAATTAATGAACAAAAGGAACATTTTACCAAAAAAATTGAAACTTTAAAAAAGAACCAAACAAAAATTCTGGAAATGGAGAACACAATAAAAGAGAAGAGGGATGAACTAACAAGCTTAGGAAATAAGGATGAACAAGTAGAGGAAAAATTAATGACACTGAAAATAGAAATCTAGAAATGATGCAAATGGAAGAATAGAGACTTGAGAATTCTTAAAAAATGAATTAACTATACAAGAACTATTTGATTCCATTAGATAAAGCAATATAAGGAAAATCAAAATGGCAGAAGAGTGAATGGAAGCCACACTGACCTCCTCCCAGATGATTCTGGAATTACAACTAAATTGTGGAGAAATCATCTGTAACAAACAACAGAACAATACCAAGAGAGGAGCCTTATAACCTCGGACAGATAGAAGAATCAGCTTTAGCACACCTAACAGGTAAGGAGTGCAGTAGAGACTCCAGAAGGCAGGCGGGTGGGGCACCCATGGACAGCAGCACCAGAGGGATACTGAAACGGCCAGTTGGATACCAACCAACCATAAGAGGAGATCTCCAGCCTACAGCACCAGAGTCCAAAAAGTACATAGAGAACAGCCAGCCAGCTGTGAAAAGCAGCAGGATTGCTCTCTACCAGAGACATCTACCTTTGCAGCTCAGGTGGCTGGAGATGCAAAGATCCATTTAACGGGCCAATGCATAAATTTTTATTTGCAGCCACTTACCCTGGTCTCTGGCAAAGGCAGGGGCAGAGTGTGCTAGACACAACTGAGGAGAGACTGTGGAAGGAGGCTTTGGAGAGAGAACTGACAGAGTAGCCAGCGAGATCCCAGTGCTGACTCATCCTCCATACACCAGCAACTGTCTTGCTCAGGCAGACCACTCCACTGAGTGGCAGCAGTGTGAGAGGACCCAATAACATTGCCCCCAAGAGGGACTCTGCCCCACCCTGTGGTGCCTAAGCCTCACTGCTGAGTGCAGAATGACTAGATTAACTAAAGGAGACAGCCACAGACAGTAGATTCCTGGAAGTCTTGATCAGACTGCCAAAGGTCAGACAGGGTGAACATCTAACATGATCAGAGGTAGATCCAGAAAGAAAAATCTGTGGTCTCCTACCATAGAAGCTCACACCACAAAGTTAAGAAATCAAGACAGGTTAATTTAGGAAGCAGAAGCAAAAAAAGAAGAGTCTCACAAATAACACTAAGACAAAGAAACACCCTCCAATCAAAGGGAAAGGAAGAATCCCCAGAAAGAGAACTAAATGAAATAGAGGCAAGTAACCTATCAGATACTGAGTTCAAAACAATGTTTCTAATGAAACTCAATGAGCTCAGAGAGAATTACAAAAAAACTACAGGGAAGCTACAAGAAACTTACTATATCATGCAAACTATATCAGCATGAAAAAGGACATAGACACTATCACTAAGAGGCAAGAAGAAATGAAGAATACAATTTCTGAATTGAAGAACACAGTAGAAGGAATCAAATCAGGCTACATGAAGCAGAGGATTGAATCAGTGACCTGGAGGACAAGGTGAGAAAAAGCTCTGAGAAAGAGCAAAAAAATTAAAAAAGACTCAAAAGGAATTAAGAAGAATTTAAGGAAAGGCAGGACAACCCTATCCATAAAATAGGGATACCAGAAGGAGAAGAAGAGGAGCAAGGGATAAAGAACCTATTTGAAAAAAACAATGAAGGAAAATTTCCCTAATTGGAGGAGAGAAAAAGTCACACAAGTCCAGGAAGCACAGAGGGTCACATTCAAGAGGAACCCAATGAGGCCCACTCCAAGCCGCATCATCATTAAAATGGCAAATTTCAAAGACAAGCAGAGAATCCTAAAGGAAGGAAGGGAGAAACATATAAGGGAGTAGTAACATATAAGGGAGCCCCGATATGGCTAGCAGCTGACTTCTCAACAGAAACACTACAAGCCAGAAGGGAATGGCAAAAAATCTCCAAGAAATGAAAAGCAAAGGCCTGTAACCAAGACTGCTCTACCCAGCAACGCTCTCAATGAAAATAGGAGGGGAAATAAGGAGTTTCCCAGACAAAAGAAGGCTAAAAGAATACTCCCCCACCAAACCAGCATTGCAAGATATGCTGAAGGGGCTGCTTTAAGAAGATGAAGAAAAAGAGTCTATGAATACCCAGTTTCTTCCACAGTCACCAATACTTGATAGTACCAATGTTTTTAATACTAATTAATCTGATTGTGACAATGATGTGTTATTTTGTTATTTGATTATTTGTTGAAACTAAATGTAGTTTTGTATATTTCTTACCTATTTCTATTATTTTAAAAAAGCTTTAAATGACTTTTTGGTATTCTTTATCCATTTTTTTATTAAATGTTTGTAGAATTTTTTCGCTAAAAACAACTATTAACGTTTTTTTAGATATGTTGCAAATACTTTCCTATTCTATTACTTGTCCTTTAACTTTTTTTATATGTATATTACTGTATAGTCTTAAATGTTTAATATAGTCATATTGTCAATATTTTACTTAATAGCTTCTAGGTTTGAACATTTTACTTCAGGGTAAGAAAAATATTATTTGGTATTTTCTCCAAAAACTCCTTAGATTTTACATATTTATTTTTAACTCACCTGAATATTTTTGTATAATGTGTGAAACAGGGCTCTATATTTGTTTTATTTCAGATAATAGTGGTCCATGTACTTTATTTGTTGAATAAGCCCTATTTTCCCCATTGATTTGAAATACCAATTTAATCATATATTATATTGTTAGACAGATATATACATTTCTTTCTAGAATGCTGATTTTATTTCATTGACCTACTTGATTATTTCTGTGCTGGTTTTAATTGTGGAAACTATATAATGGATTTAAACTTTTTAATATTTTATAATGAATTTTGACATATAAAATAAATAAATAAAATCTGGAAAGAAAGGACGGAAGGAAGGCAGGAAGGGAGGGAGGGAGGGAGGGAGGAAGGATGAAAAGAAGAAAGGAAGGAAGGAAGGAAGGAAGGAAGGAAGGAAGGAAGGAAGGAAGGAAGGCAGAAAAAGAAAGAAAGAAAGAAAGAAAGAAAGAAAGAAAGAAAGAAAGAAAGAAAGAAAGAAAGAAAGAAAGAAAGAAAGAAAGAAAGAAAGAAAGAAAGAAAGAAAGAAAGAAACTCCAACCTTTTGTGACAACATGGATGGAACTGGAGAATATTATCCTAAGTGAAATAAGCCAGTCAGTGAAATACAAATACCGTATGATCTTACCTATAAGTGGAATCTATTCAACAAAATAAACTAACAAACAAAATAAACCATAGGCACGGAAACATGGAGCAGACTGAAAGTGACTAGAGGGGATGGCAAAGGAGGACAATGGTGGAAAGAAGGGGACAGGACTAGACAAAGTACATGTACGAATGACCCATGGACATGGACAACAGCATGGGAATTGACTGTGAGAGTGGTGGGGGGGGGGGGGTGGGATGTGTGGAGGAGGGCAAAGAGAGAAAAAATTGACACAACTGTAATAGAATAAACATGATTTTTTAAAAACAAAGAAAGCAAAAGCAATATAAGAATAATGAGTATACCAGAAGGAGAAGAGAAGGAGAAAGGAACAAGGAGCCTATTCAAACAAATAGTTGATGTGCACTTCCCAAACCTATTGAAAAGGCTGCATCCTCAAATCCAAGAAGCAAACAGAACACCTAATTATCTAAATCCAAAACGGTCTTCTCCAAGGCACATTATATTAAAACTGTCAAAAGTTAATGACAAAAAAAGAATTTCAAGGCAACTTGGGAAAAAAAGACAATAACAGATAAAGGAAATCCCATTAAATTATCATTAGACTTTTCAGCAGAAATCCTACACACTAAAAGTAAGGAGAATCAAATATTCAACCTATTAAAAGAGAGAAATTACCAGCCAAGAATAATATGCCCAGCAAAATTATCCTTTAGACATAAAGGAGAAATAAAGTCTTCTCCAGATATACAACAGCTAAGGGAATTTACCATCAAGAGACCTCTATTACAGGAAATACTGAAGGGGAATATTCTACTTTAAATAAAAAGACAAAAAGATTAAAAGACAAACAGAAGCAGGGAATTTCAATCCTTTTTCAGAATAAGGTCTTACACACTGAAATATAACAAAGGTTAAAGAAAGTAAAAACATTTTTTTAAAAAAGAAGTAGACAATAGCTGCTGCAATTTGGGAATGAACTCACAGCACAAATAGGGATAATTTGTGACAATAAAACATAAAAGTAAAGGTTTGAATTTGCAAAGGAAAATGGAGGTATAATGCATTCAGAAGAAAAAGGACTACTGTATATATGAAACTTTCTCTTGAGTAAACCTAATGGTAACAACAACAAAAAAAAGTCCAGAACTGAGACATATAACATAAAAAAGGATGAAACAGAGAGAAAAAAATCATAGAGTATCATCAGACTAAAATAAAAGACAGAAACACAAGGAAAAACAAACAATGGAGACACAGAGCTACCAAAAACCAAAAGATAAAGTAGCTATATGAAATCCTCATGCATTAATAATCATCCTCAATCTAAAGGGACTAAACTCACCAATAAAAAGAAACAGAGTAGCAGATTGGATCAAAAACCAAACCCAACCATATGCTGACTTCAGGAGACAGATTTTTCAGCTACAAGGACAAATATAGACTCAAAATGAGAGGTTGGAAAACGATTCTCCAAACAAATGGCCTCCATAGAAAAGCAGGCATAGCTGTATTTATATCTGACAAAATATATTTTAAAATAAAAAAAGGTAAGAAGAAGCAAAGAAGGACATTTGTAATGATAAAAGAGATACATATCAAGAAAATACAACACATTAACATATATGTACCAAATCAGGGAGCATGAAAATATATAAAACAACTAAAAATAACAAAACTAAAGAGAGAAGCTGACAAAAATACAATTAGAGGAAGGAACCTAAATACACCCATTGACAGCTATAGATAGATCATCCAAATAGATAATCGATTAAAGAAACAATCAACCTTAAGTGACACATTAGGGTAAATGAACATAACCTATATTTACAGAGCTTTTCATCCCAAAGCACAACAATATGCATTTTTCTCTAGTGCACATGGAACAGTCTCAAAGATATGCCATATGTTGGGACACAAAACTAGCCTCAACATATTTAAGAAGATTGAAATCATACCAAGCATATTCTCCAAACACACGATTCTTTTAAATTGGAAATCAACTGCAAAAGGAAAGTGGGGAAAACCACAAATATGTGGAGACTAAACAACATGCTACTAAAAAATGACTGAGTCGAAAAAGAAATGAAAGATCAAAATATAGAGAGAAATGAGAATGACAATACAACATATTAAAACATTTGCTGTGCCTATCTCAAAGAACAAGAAAAATGCCAACTAAACAACCTAACATTACATCTTAAAAAACTAGAAAAAGAACAAAAGCAGCTAGCAGAAGGAAGGAATTAATAGTAATTAGAGCAGAATTAAATGAAACAGAGAACAAGAAAAGTCCAAAAAAAAAAAATAATGCAACACAGAGCTGGTTCTTTGAAAAGATTAATAAATTTGACAAATTTCTGGCTAGACTCACTTAAGAAAAAACAGATTCAAATAAGTCAGAAATAAAAGAGAAGTTACAACAGACACCACAGAAATACAAAGGATCATACAAAAATATTATGAAAGACTATATGCCACAAAATTCAATAGCCTAGAAAAAATGGACAAGTTCTTAGAAATATATAACCTTTCTAGGCTGAATCATGAAAACTAGTATCTAAAACTAGTAGATTAAAACAGTGAGAAAATTAAAACAATAATCAAAAACCTCCCAAAATGTGAAAGTCCAGGACCAGATGGCTTCACTAGTGAATGCTCTCAAATATTTAAAGAAGATTTAATACCTATCCTTCTCAAACTCTTCCAAAAAAAAAAAATTGAAGAAGTGGCAATATTTCCTAACACTTTTTATGAGGTCCACATTATCCTTATGCCAAAACGTGAAGGACTACACAAAAAAAGAAAACTACAGATCTATATCTCTGATTAATACAGATGCAAAAATCCTAAACAAAATACTAGCAAATTGTATACAATACATTAAAAAGACAATACATACTCATCGAGTAGAGGTCATTTCAGGGTCACAAGGATGGTTCAACATATACAAATCAATCAATGTGATACACCACATTAACAAAATAAAGGATAAAAGTAAAATAATCATATCAATAGATGAATAAAAGCATTTCACATGCTACAAATCCATTTGTGATTAAAACACTCAATAGAATGGGTATAGAAGTACCTCAACATAATAAAGTCCATATACAGCAAATTCTCAGCTCATATACCTCTGTCAATGGTGAAAACTGAAAGTTTTTCCTCTAAGATCAGGAACAATACAAGGATGCCGACCCTTACCACTATTATTCAAGATAGTACTGGAAGTCATTTTTTGCAAAAGACACTATTCCTTATATAGAAAACCCTAAAACCAATAACTATTAGAAACAATGAACAAACACAGTGAAGTTGCAGAATACAAAATCAATGTACAAAAATCCATTGTGTTCCTATATAGTAACAATGACATTTCAGGAAAAAGAAATGAAAGAAACAGTTCCTTTTGTGACTGCAACAAAAAGAATACCTAGGAAACAAAGGAGGTGAAAGGCCTTTACACTGAAAACTGCAAGGCATTATAGAAAACATGGAAGAAGATACAAAGAAATGGAGAGATATTCCATTGTCATGGACCGGAAGAGTTAAAAGTGTTCAAATGGTCATATTACCCAAAGCAAAATACAGATTTAATGCAATCCCCATCAAAATCCTAAAGGCACTTTTTTTAAGAAATAGAACCAAAAAAATTTTCAGATGTTTATGGAATCACAAAAGACCTCCAATAGCCAAAACAATCCGGAGAAAAAAGAATAAAGCTGGGGGTATCACACTCCCTAATATCAAATTATACTACAGAGTAACAATAATCAAAACAGCATGGTATTGGCAGAAAAACAGACACACAGAATAATGAAACAGAAATAAGAACCCAGAAGTAAACCCACATGCATATGGGCAAATAATTTTCAATGACCAAAAACATACAATGGATTTTTTTTAAGCCTCTTCAATAAATGGTTCTGGGAAAATTAGAAAGCCACATGCAAAAGAATGACACTAGGCGGCTACTTGTCACCATACATAAAAAAAAACCTCAAAATGTATCAAAGACCTAAATATAATACCTAAAACAACAAATTACATAGGTACTAAACTTAGAGACCTTGGTCTTAGAGAGAATTTTATGAATTTGACCTCAAAGACAAGAGAAATAAAGCCAAAATAAATAAATGGGACAATATCAAACTAGAAAGCTTCTGCACAGCAAAAGAAACGATCAGCAAAACAAAAAGGCAACCAACCTAATGGGAGAAAAATGCCTCTGATAAGGAGTTCATATTCAAAATATATGAAGAGCTCATACAACTCCACAACTACAACAACAAAATAAGCTCATACAACCCCAGAACAAAAAGCAAGCAATCCAATTAAAAAAAAATAGGCAGAGGACCTGAACAGACACTTCTCCCAAGAAGACATGCATAATGGCCATCAGATATATGAAAAGGTATTAAACTTCACTAGCTATTAGGGAAATGCAAATCAAAACTACAATGAGATACCACCTCACATCTGTTGGAATGGCTCTTATCAACAAGACAAGTCATAAAAAATATTAGAAAGTTTGTGGAGTAAAAGGAACCCTCATTCACTACTGGCTGGACTATAAACTGATACAGCCACTATTAAAAACAGTATGGGTGTTCTTCAAAAAATTAAGAATATAGCTACCATATGACCCAGCAATCCCTCTTCTGGCATCTATCCCTCAAAATTTGAAAACATTTATTCATAAAGATATATGCACCCTTATGTTCATTGAAACATTATTCATGGTGGTCAAGACATGGAAACAACTTATGTGTCCTTCAATAGATGGTTAAATAAAAAGATATGGAACATACATACCATGAAATTACTACTCAGCCATAAAAAAGATGAAATACTGCCATTTGCCATATCATGCATGAATCTTGAGAATATCACACTAAGCAAAATAAGTCAGATGGAAAAAGTCAAGAACTATATAATATCACTAATATGTGGGATATAAAACTGAAAACAACAAATGAACAAACTAGACAAACAAGAACTCATATACAGGGTAGTAAGATGGTTACCAGAAGGATAGGGGGATGAGGGGGAGGGAGAGGGAGAAAAGGGTAAAGGGGATCAAATAGATGGTCTTTCCGGAAAAAGTCCAGCCATTGTTAATATAAGAATAGTTTGCACCACGAAGAGGACTGGAGAGTGGACTGGAATGCACATACGTGAACAATAACCACTTCACTGTACTAGTTAGTGGGAGTGATAGGTGCCAATGAATGAGTATGTGCACTGTGTGGCCATTGCATTCAAAATAACTGAGTGAGTAGAGCAATGAATCTGCATCAAACTTTGTGTTAAGCTTCACCATTCTTCTCCAGAAACTATTTGGATGATTCAGAAGGTTGCAGCCATGGGCAACTGGTGATTGGCAGCTTCATCACGATAATGCACCCACTCATGCATCACATCTCTTGCAGTGTTTTTTGGTGAAACATAAAACCACCCAGCTAATTCAGCCCCTCTACAGCCCGGATTTGGCGCCCTGTTACTTCTGGCTTTTCCCAAAGCTAAAATCACCTTTGAAAGGGAAGAGATTTCAGACCATCAGTGAAATTCAGGAAAATACAATGGGACAGCTGATGGCGATTGGGAGACCTGTGTGAGTTCCCAAGGTGCCTACTTAGAAGGGGATTGAGATGTCATTGTCCTACGTACAATTTTTCTTGTATCTTGTATCTGCTTCAGCAAATGTCTCTATTTTTCACATTACATGGCTGGATACCTTCTGGACAGGTCTCATATATTGTGACAGGGGAGATTTGACTTTGGGTGGTGAACACATAATTCATTATACTGATGCTGCATTATAGAATTGTACACTTTAAACCTATGTAATTTTATTAACCAATGACACCCTAATAAATTAAATTTTTAAAACTGAAACTAAAAGAATAAATTAAAAATAAAATGAGGGTCTATGCTGAAAAAATGACCAATAATAAGGCTCTTCTTTAATCTCTTAATAATACATTTAATATATATGCTCTCTGGGGTAATATAAGAACCTGACTGAACTGAATTCACTCTTGAGAAAGCCACACAGCTATAGAATTAGTGGTCACCCAACACAGTATTCTGCTACCTGCATAAATTCAGTAATATCACCCAGGTATAACTTAGCATTCTTTATTTAGCCTTCTTGTAGGTATATGTAGTAATACATGCTACAAAATATCATTTTATTCAATATATTTAAACATTTTTCTTAACCCTGGAACTACCTCTGGCTTCCAGATTGAACATTAGTCCAATTTAAGCTTTCCAATTTTTTCATCCACACTGAAAAAGTCTTAATGGTATTTATTATTTGCTCATCTTTGGGTCTTTGCCCATCAAGAAGTCCAAAATACACCATAAGTATTTGATATCTTAAATATGTTGTCATCTTTAATATTTTTAAGATGAATCAGCCTTTTGATTTTTTTTTCATTTCAGGGATTGTTTCACCATTAACCGTATCCTTTCTCCAAGTTAATGTAGCAAATATTTAACTGTAGTGCATTTGCATAATATGGGAAAAGATTATAAGAAACAGAAATACTTAATCATTCATAGAAAGTCCTCAGTTTTTTCTTTACATACCTATCTATTGATGCTTAACTTAATTAAGCCCTAGTGCTTCCAGACTTAAGGAGATCTTGCTTTGAGTAATCTCCCCAAACACAAAAGTTTCAAAAGCTTCTTAAATGCTTCTGAGGTGAGGACAGCCGTGCATTACATCAGCTGCTGGAGAACTCTTTATCATAGTCCAGGCAAATGATTTTGGCTGCTCAGTTTTAGCTCTTCCCTGAGATTAGAAACCAAAAAAAGCAGCATGCTTTGCCTTTTATTACTGTCACATTTGTAAGAGTTCCTTGTTTCTTTCTTCTGTGGACATTCCTGTCCCAACAAAGTGAGAAATCATACTACTACTTCCCTAGGCTGAGCACGTGCATCTTCCCACTTTAATAACAGTGACTGTTTCCTGCCAATCAAGAAAGTGTTTTCCAATTAAAAAAATACATAAAAGTAAACATGGGCACTAAACCTATGAACCTTTGTCTCAGAGGGTTTTTTGTTTTTGGGAACTTAACCACGAAGGAAAGGGACATAAAAGAAAAATTAAATGAATGGGACTACATCAAACTAAAAAGCTTCTTCACAGCAAAAGAAACCATCAACAAAACAAAAAAAGCAACCAACCAAATGGATATTAGGTGCTAATATCCAAAAGATATCAAGAACCTATGCAATTCAACAACAAAATAAACAATCCAATAAAAATGGGCAAAGGACTTAAATAGACACATTGCCAACAAGTACAAGAAAAGATGCTCAATATCACCAGTTATAAGGGAAATGCAAAAACCACAATGAGATACCACCTCACACCTGTTAGATTGGCTATTATCAATAAGACAAGAAGTAATATGTGTTGGAGAAGATGTGGAGAGAAGTGAACCCTTACACGGTGCTGGTGGGAATGTGAATTGGTGCAGCCAATATAGGAAACAGTATGGAGGTTCCTCAAAGAAATTAAGAATAGAGTTACAATATAACCCAGGCACCTCTTTCTATCAAAAAAATCTGAAAACACTTATTCATAAGATATACATAGCCCTATGTTCATTGATACATTATTGACAATATACAAGATATGGAAACAACTTAAGTGTCATTCGACAATGGTTGGGTAAAGATGTGGTACATAAATATAACAGGATACCACTGAGCCACAACAAGATGAAATACCGTATCAGACAGGTACTAGACTAATTGAGGTGATTACTTTGTAAGTTATATAACTATCTAATCACTGTGTTGTACACCTGAAACTAATATATGTCAACTATAATTGAAAAATAATTTTTTTAATGAAATAATGTCATTTGCAACAACATGGATAGATAATGAGAGCATCATGCTAAGTGGGATAAGTCAGGTGGAAAAGGACAAGAACCGAGTTCGATCATATGTGGGATATAAAACAAAAAGCAAGAAATAAACAAATAAGCAAACTCATAGATACAACAGAATGTTGATTGCCATATATTTGACCCCCTATACCCTCTTTGCCCTCTCCTTACCTCCCTTCCCCTCTGGTAACAACCATTGTGGGAGTGAACACACAATAAAGTATACAGATGTTGTATTATAATGTTTTATACCTGAAATTTACATAATGTTGTTAACCAAAGCTATCCCAATAAATTAAATTTTTTTAAAAAAAGAAACCATACAGTACATATCATTTTTTTTAAAAGGAAAAAGGAAGGGAAGAGGATGTGGGGGAGGGCAAAATGGGTACAGTATATCAATTATATAGTGATGGATGGAAACGAGATGTTTGGTGGTGAGCATCTGTATAATGCATACAGATATTGAATTATAATTTTTATACACCTGAGACACATAATGTAGGTAACCAATGTTACTGAGAAGGAAGGAAGGAAGGAAGGAAGGAAGGAAGGAAGGAAGGAAGGAAGGAAGGAAGGAAGGAAGGAAGGAAGGAAGGAAGGGAGGGAGGGAGGGAGGGAGGGAGGGAGGGAGGGAGGGAGGGAAACAGAATTTCTCTTAACTACCTTGGCATTCAACAACATATATGTAGTACTTTCCATATGTTAAAAACTGTGCCAAATCCTGGTATAGGAAGTCTGTCTAGAAGGTATCCAGCCATGTCATGTGAAAAATAGAGACATTTGCTGAAGAAGATACAATACACGAGAAACATTGTACATAGGACAATGACGCCTCAGTCCCCTTCAAAGTAGGCACCTTGGGAACTCACACAGTTCTCCCAATCGCCATCAGCTGTCCCATTGTATTTTCCTGAATCTCACTGATGGTCTGAAATCCCTTCCCTTTCAAAGGTGATTTTAGCTTTGGGAAAAGCCAGAAGTAACAGGGCGCCAAATCCGGGCTGTAGAGGGGCTGAGTTAGCTGGGTGGTTTTATGTTTCACCAAAAAACACTGCAAGAGATGTGATGCATGAGTGGGTGCATTGTCATGATGAAGCTGCCAATCACCAGTTGCCCATGGCTACGACCTTCTGAATCATCCAAATAGTTTCTGGAGAAGAATGGTGAAGCTTAACACAAAGTTTGATGCAGATTCATTGCTCTACTCACTCAGTTATTTTGAATGCAATGGCCACACAGTGCACATACTCATTCATTGGCACCTATCACTCCCACTAACTAGTACAGTGAAGTGGTTATTGTTCACGTATGTGCATTCCAGTCCACTCTCCTTGGCTGCCAGGCTACATCAATGTGGCACAAACCATTTTCGTTATATTAACAATGGCTGGATTTTTCCAGGCAGACCTTGTATGTGTTTAGTCAAAGCAAGTGCTAGAATAAGACACACAAACAAATGATTACAGTAGTACATGGGTGCAATAACCAAAGAAGGGGCCAAGTGCCACACAGCAGGGGCACAAAACAGACAACCACTACTCTGCTGTGACAACTTGGTGAGGACTGCAGAGAGATGGTGACCTCTGAGAAGGACTTCAAAGACCAATAGTAACTCCCCAGACAGAAAAGAAAAGGCATGGGGCATCCCTGACCAAAAAAAATGTCATTCACCAATTTAGGCAGGTAATTACTAGCAAGTGCTCTGTATTTGAATATCACCCAACACTCTCTGCACAGCCCCACAGAAAATAGAGAAAAAGAAAGAAAGAAAAATTTTAGCAGTCCTTGCAAAAAGCTGTGTTCCAGCAGAAATATCTGTACAAATTCTCTGCAGGGTTACGAAATACAGATGTAGACACACAAGTCAGATTCATTTTGGACATGTTAGCTATGAAATGTCTTCAGGGCCTGAATGTGGAAACATCTAGCAAGAAGTTTAGAGCTTGGGAAAAATGACAAAACAAGCATTAAGAGTCCATGACTGAAGCCACAGTTTGGTCTTCACCTGGGAGTATTTGTGATAGAAGAAAAGGCCAAGGACAGAGGAGAAGACAGGAGAAATGAAGACAATTCAAGGCAGTAATTATAGAAGTGGGAGTATTGCTCTTTCTGAAGAAACTCTATAGGTAAAAGTAGAAAGATATTAAATAAGTCTCATCAACAGAGCCAACATCAAAACCTCCTTCTACCCCATGCCACCGCGGGCCTGCCGCTTCACTGCTTTTCCATTTGGAAAGAGAAGTGACCCTTTCCTGCTTTCCGTATCCTGAATTTTATCTTTCATTTTACCTTCACTCTAACTCCCTCAACTGCCTTTTCTTTTACCTTGTAAGATCTTTATAAATGAACTCAAAATAACTTGTAGAATGAGACAGTTTATAAATAAAAATAAAAATCCAAAATATTACATGATGGAGTGTCTAAGTTCTTTTACTTACTAAAGAAAAACCATCTATTTCTAAATGAGTAAGTTTTTTAATGTTTTTGGAACTCAGGCATTTATTTCCAACATAACAGCATCTTCTCCAACATAAGTTGGATCCCAGGTCACCTGAAAACATAGCAGCCAATCCCAAGGAACACAACTCTTCTCTGTGGAGTTATTATCTTCTTCATCCAAGCTTATGAAATGCTGTTGATGAAGATTGTCCAGGAGGTGGGCTACATAAGTTGGAATTTTAACCAGAGCAACAAGAGGGGAGTGGTCACATTTCCCTCCACACACACCTCTTGTGTTTGTTGTAACCTGTCATTATAGATAAGAAGCGAGGCCAGGGACACAAGCAAGGTGGATTAAGAAACTGTGCCAGGATCCAGGCATGAGGCAGAGCAATGAGACTGGCACAAGGCATAGAGGTCTTGAGAATTAAGCTTGTCTGAGCTACCCACACATCCCTTAATGCCCAAACAATAGACCAGCCACCATTGCACCCAACTGCAGGAAATGCCATCTTTCACCAAGTTGGCTCCCAAAGGGCTTTGGGAGATCCCAGGGAAGGTTTACACAGTCCACCAACCCCAGCTTCTGTCGTGGGCCAGCTGTCTTGTTTCTAGCAGGATTTATGGGCCAACTCCTGACATATCACAGAACACTTCCAGCTATACCACACTTCCTGGACCCCTCCCCTCAGCACAGATGCAAGCTCCTCTTTCAGTTTCCCCAACTCTAAGAACAGGCTGTAACTTCTACAAAAATGTATTGAAGACTTGGGGATAACAGAGGAGAATTACAGACCATAAGAGAAAAGTCCTAAAAGTAGAGGCCACATACAACTACATACAGAGTCCATGGACCCAGGCCTTCCAGACATGTCAGCTTACCAGGGATGGTCTGTCTAGTTATCACTGGGTGTGTCCTGGACTGATCATTACGAGCTTGTCCTTTTCTTTCTTTGAGTGTTCCAAAGACAGAGATGAACTACATGGTTTATCCAACCACCACCTTGTTTGGAAGTGCTTTTATCATGGCGACTCTCCCTAGGGCACCAGGCCTCTGCTTCCCCAAAGATCAGCAAGAGGGGAAATATATACCTTCTTCTGAATCAGCTTTATAGTCAGTGTAATAACATGCAGAAGGCAATTCTGTCAGTCTATGCTATCAGACCGGTAAGTTCAAAAGGTTTTTCTGGAGAACTGGGTCATAAATGCACATTTTTCTTCCATTAATAAGGCTCTACTAATATTTGATTATTGACAAATCAGAAAAACCCTCACCACCTACTGGGAAAAATCCAAATTGTTTCCCTGAAGTCCCAAACCAAGAGCCAAGAAACCTACTCTAATCAAATCTGCCCCCTCCCACACACACATTGGGCAAGAAAGAAAGAAAGAAAGGGGCCAGCCAGGACTTCCCTCAGGGCCCAGACCACTGAGATGCCAGCTGGCATAGAGGACCACACAACTCTATGAGCCCTGTCACCACATTTAACATGAGGGCAGGGACCCTTAACTATGGTGTGTGGGAGACAAAGTTGTCTGGGTGTAGGGCAGTAATGCTCCTGCTTCTGGCCCAGATCTGACATGGCTTAGTTTGGTCACAGACAAGAGCTGGATAGAACACCAGGAAAGGGTTCTTTGCCTCCATATGGCTGCAGGGTACTTATTGATGAACCCTAGGACAGAACTAAGAGGACTTTTCAAGTCTTTTCAAACAAAGATACAATTCTGTCGGTCTATGCTATCAGACTGGTAAGTTCAAAAGGTTTTTCTGAAGAACTGGGTCATAAATGCACATTTTTCTTCCCTTACAAACCAATATTCCCTTCCCTGTATCAAACAAAGATACAATTGCAAAGACTAATTCAGTCTTCCATCTGGAAAAAGAAAAGCTACTGGAAGTTTAATCATAGCAGTCCCTTTTCCCCCAGATTCTAGCCATCAAGCCTTCCATACCCCCACACACTCCACAGCTCCTCACAGCTCCGTCTGGTGGCTGTGGGTCACTGCTGCTCTCTTGTCCACCAGGCAGGACAAGGATGAGCCCATTGAGGGGCCCACACCGACTAAACTCATGTGGGACACAGCACCTGCAATGAAATGGAACTGATCTAACCCAGTGCCTTTCGAATCAGGAAAGAGTGGATTTGGTTCTCTGGGCTCTTGACTGATTTCTTACATGATTTCACTATATCCACCTGTTCCTTCTCCTCTGAAACCTTAAAATTAAAGGGAGGCCTGAAAGGCACTCAGTTTTGAGTTGTGTTGTTTTCACATCTGTTACTCCATCAAAGAAGAGCCTGTTAACAGAGAGGGTACCCTAATGCCTCCACTGCACAGTAACCCATCCATGCACCTCAGCAAAAGCCTGGCGTTGACTTCAAGTCATAGTTTCAGAAGTTAGGTGCTTGTCTCATTGGTTTCTGTTGTGCAGCATCAAAAGGAGTTTTCCATCTTGAGCAAAAGGCTGCCTTTGTTCTTGTAAATTTCCATTGTTATAACTTACAAGGGACCCACTGACCCCAAACAAAACTGCCATATCCTGTCAGCGGTTTGCCTTCTGCACCACGAAAACCAAAGTCAGCAGAATTCACCAGCCGAAGGAGCCTCACAGATGATGGAGCAGGAAGGGTACAGGGACCCTGGGATTGGAGCCGTGTGGCAAAGAAAACGCACAAAGGACAAATTCAAGAGGAAACGAAAAACAGTTTTCCTGATGGAATGAGAGGTGATTATTCTCAAAGTGGCCTTCACTGTTCTCATATCATTTCCACAATAAAATCAGAAATGGGGTAAGAGAAGCTCATTGCACTTCAGTTGGACAGCTTGAATTATAGTCCTGGCTTCACTTCTGTGGTTTTCAGAATAAATCACTGAACTTCTTGAGGCCAGATTTCCTCATCCTTGTCATAGGGATGGTGGTATACACTATGGTTTTTGACCCGCCAACCTCCATAACTCTTCTCTGGTAAGCGCATCTCAAACCCATTTTGGGGAATAACCTCTCTCCACTCTGGCCCCACTGAGCCTTCTCCAGTGACCATATTGGCAGGACTCTGTTAGGAAACACAGGGTGGGGGCTGATCCAGGTTGGGCCTCTTAGACCCTCTCCCAGTCCCTCAACTCCTAAGCATAAGGGTCCCAAAAATGGACACTATGAGCCCGTCCATCTCAGCCTGGTTCTTTAGCTCTTCCTTCTAATATGTGAAACTTCTTTATCCTCCCCATAAATTTATTTTTTGCTGAAATTAGCCAAAATTGGCTCCTGTTGCTTGCCACCAAAGACTTCTAATTATATTGCATTTAATAATTTCCCTGGAAACTTCATGGATTGTTCTGAGAATCCATGTGGGTGTGAAACATTTTATTGACCATAAAGCTCTGTATTGGATTTTGGCCTTGATACAATATAGAGTCAAACTCTCAGTGTGTGCACACTGGGCAGCACAAGTCCTGGGGTCCGTGGAATTTCCATCATGTTGGTACAGTGGAATCTGGGGTACATTGTGCCAAGGAGCATCCCCCCAGGATGAACACAGTGTGTACCTGGCCAGGGAGGGTCATTGTGTGACCAGTCCACACAGGCATGACTTCGGGCATCAGGAGCTAGATTTATAGCCCAGAGATTAGTTGGGATAAATTCCCCCTGCCCTCAGAGACCAACTATATAAACAAGGGGAAAAAATAATGTCAGCATGAGCTTTACAGCCTAAAGGACCAGACATGGGCAATATGACACTGGAGCTATAATTACTTTCATTGAGATGTTTTTTAAAATGCTCAGCAGTTTTGATGCTGATAATTGAGCCTGCTGCTTTCTTGGTTTTCCTTTGTGGCTCTTTGCAGTCATGATAGATGTGCCCAGAATACCAGATTTGTTCTTTTAAAAGAAAGGGCTGTGGTGAGAGTTTGGGGTGGGCCTAAAGCTGGCTTAACCATCCAAAGGACTTCAAAATATCATTTCAAAAGAAACACGCTTGTCCCAGGGGTTTCTGTTGTGTAACAAAGAATTTTAAATCTTAAGTGAAGGGCTACCTTCAGTGGACAGAAATGATTATATAAAAGCCATCCTTGCTCCCTTAAGTCACTCCTGCATAGGAGAGAATTGCTGGAGAGGCACTGCCCCTTTGGTTTGGTGTCCAGTGTGTGCAGAGTACTGCACATAATGCAAAATTCCTGTCACGGTTCCTGCGGACCAGCAGAACACAGACTGGAGAGAGAGAGGAGCCCTGTGCAAAAACAGCTTTAATCAAAGGTAGAAAAGTGAAAGTGTCATAAGAGAGGCCGAGACACAGTTTTCTGGACATTTCAAAGAAAATGAGGCAAGGGAAAGGACTTAGAGGGGCACTGCTTCTTTAAGCAGAGCCCTGGATGGTAGGACACATTGAGACTGTGGGGTTGGGGGAAGGACTTTCAGCTGAGAGGAAAGTGTGTACAAAGGTATGGCAGCTAAAAATATGAGGCTAAATTTAAGTGGGGTAACTTAGGCAATAATAAGCAATAAAAGCCAAGTTTCAAGCCCACATCTCTGTAGCACTTCCTTAAACTAGAGAGAAATCAACTGGTACTTCATTTTTGAGAGCCTGACATGTATATGCAGCCTTGTGAAGTCTACAAAGGACTGAGGCACCTCAAAGATGGCCTCTGACATCCTGAGCCCCAGATTCTAGCTAGGAAGCAGGACAGACATGGGTGGTGTGTGCGGAAAAAGCTTCCCCAGCCCACTACCTGTCTTCTCTGTACATAGGCTAGGTCTTCAGCAGCACCGTCTCCCAGAATGTTCCTGAGACTGTCATAAGAAAACATCCTGCTCACAAGCCAGACTTTTAGCTGTACCCATTGTTTTCTTCCTCTCCTCTCAGGCCCCTCATGCTAGTGCCCATGACCCTGAAGACAAGGGGAGGGCTCCCCACCTTGGCACTGCTCACTGTGCCCATGAGAGCACATAGATGTCCTTGTCCAAATGTTGTCCACTGATACTCAAAGTCACCAACCCTTAGGGTGCCAGAGGAGTGCAGAGATCAGACAGATATGCGAGAGCCATTGTCACAAGAGCCCTGTGCCTCACATCTCAAAAAACCTTCCCTGAAAGGAGCTTCTCTAGCTTCTAGCCCCAAATCTACCCTTCATAAATAAGCCTTCGCAGCCCAGAGAAGAGATGCAACAGAAATTATGCCCTCCTTTGCTGTCATCTCTTATCCTCACACCTGGCCCCAGCATCAAAACAAAATAAACATCACACCTCCTTTGACCAAACACAAAGGCACCATGCACAGTCTCATAATGATGTGTTCAGAGAGATCACTACATCATTAACCTGCAAATGGTCAAGACTGCAATTCCAAGTCAATCAAGCTATAATACATAGGATAGACAGATGATGATAGATGATAGATAGATAAACAGATATGGTACATAAAAGAATAACTAAATATATAAAGTAGAGTATGACAAATGCCAAAAGATAGATTGGTGGGTAGATGGATGGATGAATGGATGGATGGATGAACAGGTGAATGGATTGATAGATGGATAGATGAAAAGACACGTGCTTGCTTGGGTGGATGCATGAATGTATGGGAGGAGTGAGCATGAGAACTGCATAGGCAAAATACAGTCCTCATATGCATCAAGAAAGCGCTTTGCTCACTTTCCTTGATACTTCTCCTAAAACTGTTTGCCTATTTAACATTCCTTGGAGAGTCAAGTGTAACAAAAAAATAAAATTGTAACCATCAGAAATTGTAATCTCCATGTAAGAGAAGAAAGTAAATGAGGTGTAAGGAACAGACAGCATAAGGAGCAGTCTATATGCAGTGATTACTTGGGCAAGAGAATGATACAATATGCCAAATGAACCATCTTCATTTTGAAAAAAGTTACGGACAGATCCCTTCTAGAATTTCTCAGGCAATAATGTGGCACAGGGAAAAGCCCAGGATGTAAAGTCTAAACATCGGAGTTCAAACCTGCCACTTACTTTCTCTGACATAGTGGGTAACTCACTCAATTTCTCTGGTGCTCTAGTTACTTCACCTGCAAAAAAGACAATAATGACAATATATCTAATCAGTATTCCTGGTGGATTAGAAGATTATAAAAGATCATGAAAGTGAAAGCTCTCTATCAATTGACAGGCACCTTACAAACGTTAATATTCATAGTCAAACTTTCAACCAACCTGCGAACATAGAAATGTCACAAAAAGCATCCTCCTTCCCCATTTCCAGATGAAACCAAGACACAAGGCATCCAGCTGAGTTACTCCATGTGTTAGTGCCAGATAAAGCCATGAAGAGCTGGTCATCTGCTGGCCCCTGACCAGCAGACTCTGCCACGATGCCTGCTGGGGCTCCACATGGCAGGAGGCAGCTAACAGGACCTTTAAAGAACACATGGGAGACGTGTGCACCCTCATGGTGCTGCTTCAGAAAATGGAAATTCCAGATACAAATATCACAGCCTTTCGATGTTTTTGTGGTACCCTTGCCTATCTGGGTAGACTATGGGAGACTGTTACCTACCTCAGTGTGGACACCCTCAGCTTTGGAAAGTGCTCAGTGGATCTCAGGATTCTCTATAATAGTCTAGATTTTGCCCCTAAAGGGACATTGAAGATAACATAGTTCAACTCTGTTATGGAAATGAGAAAACTGGTGCTAAAGAAGTGATATGATTTATTGAATACTCAGAGTCTGTCAGCCCTGGGGATTTCAAAGTAGGCAGTGCATTTGGTAATAAAGGAATAAGAATGTGCATGAAATTCTAATTTATGAATTCTTTTGAGGCCACAGATGGGAAGAAAATGCAAGAGTGCTGTTTATCAAGTGCTGCTGCCCATGGCAACACAATAGTGTCTCTTGACTAATGAGGAATTTGGGGGAAGTTATCCATTTAATCTAACACGCAAGTCATGTCCTGCCTTTAGTCTTCAGGCACAATTCTCTTTTGATTTTGCCAACAAGGCCAGATGGCAGGATGTGACTGGAGAAAGGTTAAAATACAATTTTTACTCAAGGACAAAGAAGTTATGAGCCTCTCAGTCCTTCTCATTAAGGCCTTCTCTCTACTCAACCCCATCCTAAGTTACTACTGATTATTTCAGTATGTTTAATACACACTTCCCAAGTGCCAACAAAACCCTGGGACAACTGTCTCGGGCATAACTTCTGATTTAAGTTAATGAGGTGGAAGGCAAAGTTCACCATAGATTGAAACACAATATTGGTAGATTTACTCCCCCTCAAGATGTCTACAAATTCAGCTCTGCTTGAGGAGGTGGAGGGGACTCTAGGGCACTGCGTGGCCTCTTTGCTAAATGGAATCCATGACCAGCTGAGTGGAGCTGTGCATCGCCAGCCACATATGAAACAATTCTCTCCTGGAGCATTTCAGGAACTAGCAAGGAAATCTAACAGCAAAAGTTTGCATGTGCAGAAGCAAAGGGCTCCAAATGCAACATCTGGAGGCCTGACTCCCCCAGTATTTGCATTTTCCTTTATGTTATGAGCAAATAACACAAAGAAAATGTGTTACCATCCACATTCTTGTAATTAATTATTATTTTCAATATTATTATCAGCATTAGATTTACCTCTGCCCCACAAAAGAATAGAGTGTTTCCTTATGCCCATAAAATAAAGAACTGAAAATTTTGAGAACATAAAGAGAAATAAAATTGAATTAAAATCAATGCACAATGAATGGTTCCCTATTATATGTCATACATTGTGCTAGGTATTGGGTATACAAAGGTGATATAGAAATTAGTGCTTAATCTTCCATAGTTTAAAAGCATAAGAGATGATAAATATAAAGTACTTGGTTCTTAACAACTGGAAGCTGCTAAGGTTCAGTCTTTCCTTTAGAATATCACAAACTAGACCCACTGTTCTCTGGGTCCTTGTGCAGCCTCCTTCCCATGTACACCTTGGGAAAGAGCAGCGCACACAGTGAGTCCCAGGGCAGCAAGGCTATAGAGATCTCCTGAAGGACAGTCAGCATCTGCAGAGCACCCAGAGGGAGGGACTGACCAAGTCAGCTCTGTGTCTGCCATTCCAATGCTGTGTAGAAGGTGAGAATCCCCAAGAGGCACCAGACCATCTGAGCAGTGGAATACCAGGGAGCAGGAAAATTTTACCTGAGCTGAGCTGGTGAGTGGCCACCTGTGAACCACAAACCTGTCATTCTCACTGGGGTTAGTGTGCCATTCTCATGATGTAGCTGAACCTCATTTGAACCTCCCTAGCTTCCAGTTCATTTGTCAGAGGCGATTATAGATGTTAAAACATCGCAGAGGCAAGAGTTTCAAAGCCTCTTCCTGGCTAAAGAAATGTTACTCCCTAACAAACGGTCACTTATGTATAAGCTCAAATACATTTAACATTGACCTGGGCCTAATACGGAAGAGGCACTGGGGTAACTGTTCCACCAGCTGAAGGGTCACAGTTGCTGTGGCTCAAGGAAAGCTACATATAGTGCAAAATAACTACAATACCAGGTAAGTATCAAAAGAAAAAATACAAGAAAAAAGAAAAATACACACACACTGGAAAAGACTTCACACCAGGAGGGGCATTTCATGTTGACTCGGAAGACCAGAGTAATTCCAGTTCTACCAGGATTTGATTTTTCATTTATTAAATCAGCCACAATATCCAAGCACATGGTGTGTTAGAGCAGTGGATATTCTTGCATGTGAGGTCAGAGAGAGAGGACCTGGGCCTGCACTGGTCATGTGGACACCACATTTCTGGAGGAGAGTCACCTGAACCAAGACCTTCTACTGATACTCCACTCCTGGACTCATCCCCAGATCCAAAATTCCCTTTAATTTCCTTTTTAGCCTAGGCTTCAAGGCCATACATTTTTAAAAATTCTGCTTTTAAAAATTCCATTTGGAAGTACTGGGTGTGAGTGCCTGAGCAGTTTCAGCTCCCTGCAGTGCTGGGCCCCAGTCCGAGGAGCCCCTGAGCTGACAAAATCACTAGTTGTGGTTTCAAACCACATTTGTACAACCATCATTTTCCCTTCTCGGGTTTCTAGGTTCTGTTCTCGTACACATGCCAGGTTTATGAAGTTGCGCAAAGCTTAGGAAGTAAATTCCTCTCTAAGAAAGTGATTTATAATGTTGCAGTTGTGGGCCCGCACACTGTCAGAATAAATCTAACTCAATGTTTCTCCAAGTTCGTCATTTATCTCTCCCTTATTCCCTCTTCCTTCCTTGTCCAATCCACGCTAACACACACACGTGCACACAGCACAGAGGCCCATAGCCCCTCTGCTTCTTTCTCATGTCACACGGCTATGGTAGGATCCCCCCGGGGCTGCATGCCCACTTCAGTGGCCCCACTCACTGGCTAGCCAAATGCAGGGCCTGTGACCCAGCTGGAAAGCCAGGCTTGAAATGTCAGCCTTGGAGGGACCTCACGGCAAGAGTCTTCAAATGGGTGTTGTCCATGCATTGACCAGATTGACTGAAGTCAGCAGAGCCTTTCTGGAAGTCCCTGACTACCCGCATGGTATTGTAAATAATCCAAAAGAAAGGTAGGTAATCAGCAAACACTGTGTGTTACTTTGACATGGCAGAAGCAGGACCAGGTATCTTACAGGCATCCCAACAGCCACGGCACTGTACACAGTGAAGCCCATCCTAGGAAGGGTGTCTGTGCCTTTAGCAGGAGAGCAGTGGTGGCTCCGCATGAGGACTGGTTATTTGATTTGATCTGACATTTCTTCCCAGCATACAACACTACCTACTCGTTTTAAACAGGGGAAGAAGTAAACGGTTATTGCCAAGGTAATTTTCGTCCTGTCCCTTCTTTTTCTTGTAGTTCACGATGGCATTTACACTGTCTTCAGAGATGCTCCTAAACAACCAGCACTGAATCTCCGTCTTTCTGCAAGAAGCCAAAGCAGGAGCATTGCCTACAGAGTTGAAGCAGCTTGAGTTCTGGCCCCAGATCAGAACCTTGGAGTGACTGGGTTTTCAATTTTATTGTTTGTTAGGCTTCTTGAAGACTGCTTGGATTTCTCTCCAAGGGGTCAGCCAAAAAGGAAGTGCTGGCATGCTGGTCTCCCGAATCATTTGTCAGTTCAGACGATGATTTGTCAATGCCTGTCTCTGGCTTTAGAGGTTAAAGGGAAAGGAGAGAAATGTATTGAATTCTAGTTACATGTTCCCTACCAATTGTTTGATGTCCAACAAATGTTATGAATAATTAATCATCTGCTGCCAGCAAGTAAATGCTTTTCTGAGAATAAATTGAACATGTTGAAGGAGGCACTAGCAAATGGCAGGTTTCTTGGTGGGCAGGCCTCATGCTCTTCAAAAGATTGCCTGTGCGAATCAAATGCCAAATTAGGGTGAAGTCTCTGAGGAGTAGGGAAGGTTGAGATCTTTTTCTGAGTTTGTCCAAACAACTCTTTCGAAATTACCCAGGAGCATGGTTGCTCCTGACCTACTTATCAAATTTCATTTAACTCATTAAAAATACAGATTTATCCATTTCGGAATCATGAAATGTCATGGTTGGACAAGACTTTAAAGTCACCTATTTCAGTTTTCTGATGCTGATAAATAGGGTGGTTAAGCAGTATTCCCATAATGGGCTCCTCACTGCCGCCCAAAACCCAGCCCCCCGGAAGAGCTCTGTGAAGGTTCACCTACACCAAGCCAGCACCATCAGTGTCTTGGCCCAGCCAGGTGGGAACAGTACCCTATCAGTCCAGTGGCCCTTCTCATATCCAGTAGCCCTTCAATTCTCTTTGCAAAGATATGTGCACCCACATCTTTTACCCATTTTGCATGCAGCATGGTTTGGGGTGCTCATGAGGTGCCCAAAGGCTGTTCTCCTTTCAGAGTGCTCTCATTCAGTTATGCCCCCTTTCAAAAAGAGGTGTCCTTTTGGAACCCACCCATGCTCCACAGGTGGCCCCACAAAGCCAGAACAAGATGATTGCTCCTCTCCCTCTAAATACTGTACTTTTATTAACATGGTGGTGGCTCGTATTCTTGGCAGGCACAACATACCAGTACTAAATATTAACTTTATTCTTAACCAACCTTTAGCCTGTTTTATTCTTGTTTCCCCTAAGTCCCACTGCCCCACCCTGTACTTCTGCAATTTGTTTTCTGGACCCAAAAGCTGAGCCTTTTGTTTGCTGGGTATTTTAATTTAAAAGTAGAGAGCTAAACCACAAATCAAACATAAAGCATGCTCATTTATGTCCTTTTAAAGTTGCTTCAGAACATACCACAAAAAAAAAAAAAAATCCAGCAGAAGAACAAGAACTGTCACGTTGAAATGAAGCCCAGACCACATTTCATTTAGACAATGACTGCCCTATTAATTTTAGTCAATTATTAATTCAAGCCCCTTGGTATCTGAGCAGCCAAAAAAAAAAAAATGAAGCCATCTATCAAAGCAACTGCTTGAATGACAATGACAGTGGGGCCATCCTCTTTCCTTTCTCTGGAAAACAACCAGGGAGGCAGAAAGCAGAGGGGCCAGGCACACACCACTGCCGCCCACAGGCCTCCTGGTCTCAGTGAGCCTGGCAGAGACCCAAGCATGTCAGTGATCTCCCAAACAGACAAGCTCGCCTGCAGGCTCACATGCTGTGAATAGGCTCCAACTGAATTCCACCACCAGAAAACACCAACACTATTGCTGGGTTTCCCACTACAGGTATTAAGATGTGCGAGCTTCCTTCTTTCCTCCTTGATTTTCAGTCTCTAAATTGCAATGATAGAAAGAGAGGAAAAATAGTAAGGGGAAGACAAGGAAAGAAAAGAAGAGGAGGAGGCTAGTCACAAATATAAATCCTGCACTTCTTTTAAAACATGGACAAAACTCTACATGCTCTGACATTTTGTAGGAGGCATAACATCCACTGACCTCCACAGCTCAGGATAGGGAATAAATTCTCCCCTTCCAGCATGCACTGATAGAAGGGGACGCCCCTAGGACATGCAGGCCCCCAGTTGGGGGGTCAGATGGCCTGAACACAGAGGGGCAGGTAGGAGCAGAATCTGAGAACACTCTAATGTGAACCTGAGCTGTAGCCCTTCCTAGAGCAGACATGGTTCTCATTCATGGCCAGGGTGAACCAGAGTTCTTGCTGGCTAACTGGGGCTTATAAATTAATTGATCACCAGAGATTGTTCTTCCTGATGATCCTCCTTTCTCCTCCTTGTTTCATAAATCACTTTTAATTACCAACCCACAAGTCTTCCTTTGAACTCACTTCTTTTACATGGCTTTTGGTTAAAAGGAAAATCAAGCACAGTTAGAAGCACACTTTGGGTTCTTATTCCTGAACCTTCCTATTACTTTGTTGTTGTTGTTACTCTGATGTGGGGTGAGCGTTGGCCAGAGGCACCAACTCCACTTACACACAGCTGGCAAATGAAAACAATATCAGAACATCTCTGTTACACAGCAGGCTTTTATATGGTGATGTTTCATATTTTACTGCAGTTTCTTTTGGAAATGCTTAAAGCAACGACATCTGTTTCCTTTCATTGGGATTTTTATGTTCTTCTAGCCAAAACGGAGAGCATAGAGTTCATTAATTCAGCATAGTAATAATTACAATATCCATATAAATTTTCCTAGGGTTTTTTTTTAATATTGAAGATCCACCACCTTCTTCCCTCCCACTTTCTTAGTTGAGAAGTGAAGGTGATGAGAAAACTGGTTACCCTCAGAGTAAGATTCTAGAGGTCTTGTTGGCTCTAACAAACTTGCCACAGGCTTTCCAAAAGTAAGGTGACATTCCCAGCCTGACACTGTCAAAACCCTTGGGACTACAGCATGAGGTGCAGCTGGAGAATTGCCATAGACAGAGGGAAATTTAGACTGCTCCACATTTTATTTCTTCAAGAAAGTAAAAAACCTGTCATAGATAAGCAAGGGCAGGAGATGGGAGTAGAAGGTGATGGGGCCAAGACATGAAAATCCACGTAAGTTAGGGAGTTTGAACTTCTTCCTGAAAATATAAAATCCACTGAAATTTTAAATGAGCAGAGTGACTGGATCACATATGCATTTTTAAAAGATCGTTCCAGCTGCAGACTGGAAAGTGGATTGAAAAATAGTAGACATGATACAAAGCAATTTAGGCTTGGATGAAAGATGACAAAGGGATTAGCCAAATAACATTTATACATGACCCATGGACAATGGACAAGAATGTGGAAATTGACTGAGACAGGACTGGGTGCAGGTGGGCAAAGGGGGAAAAAGCAAGGACACCTATAATAGCACAAACAGTAAAAAAATAAAAGAAAAAAGAAAAAGGGAACAGAGACAAGTCATCCTTTTTGGGATTCTTGTAAACACAATTTACAATTTATGTCAATAATTAAAAATATAAATATACTTAATGTTATATATAAATAAAATGTTATAAACATAAATTATATTATAAATTATACAATTTATAATACATGTAATATACATATATAATTACAACTTATATAAATTCATATATTACATATAATATATAAATATATTTTATATACTTATAAATATATATTTACATCTTATGTATGAAGTTATATTTTATTATATAATTTACTTTTTTAAGTATGTTATAAATATATATTCAGTACATTTTTTTTAAGATTTTATTTATTTATTTTTAGACAGAAGGGAAGGGAGGGAGAGAAACAACAATGTGTGGTTGCCTCTCACACACCCCCTATTGGGGACCTGGCCCCCAGCCCAGGCATGTGCCCTGACTGGGAATCGAACCAGTGACCCCTTGTTTTACAGGCTGGCACTCAATTCACTGAGCCACACTAGCCAGGGCTATTTTTTTATATATAGTCTGTGTGTAAAACATCCAGCCACTGAATATTAACGAGAACAGTTTGCACCACATTGATGTAACCTGGCAGCCAAGGAGAGTGGACTGGAATGCACAAGTGTGAACAGTACCTTCACTGCACTAGTCAGTGGGGGTGGTAGACATAGTTTCGTGAGCCTGTGTACTGTGTGGCCATTGCATTCAAAATAAGTGAAATAGTAGAGCAATGAATCTGCAGCAAATTTTGTGCTAAGCTTGAACATTCCTCCATGGAAACTATTCAAATGATTCATAAGGCCGCAGCTATAGAAAAATGGTGACTGGCAGCTTCATCATGACAATGCATTGGCTCATGCATCATGTCTTGTGCAGTTTTTGTGGCACAACATTAAATCACCCAGGTGACTCAGCCCCACTACAGCCCAGATGTGGCACCCTGTGACTTCTGGCTTTTCCCAAAACTAAAATTACCTCTGAAAGGGAAGAGATCTCAGACTGTCAATGAGATTCAGGAAAATATGCTGGTGCCACTGATGGTGACTGGGAGAACTGTGTGAGGTCCCAGGGTGCCTACTTTGAAGGGAATTGAGGCATTATTGTCCTATGTACAATGTTTCTTGTGTTTTGTATCTTCTTCAATAAATGTCTCTATTTTTCATGTTACATGGCTGGATACCTTCTGGACAGATCTTACATAATGCACACATACACACATACTACCCAAATACTTGTTAGGCAATATTCTAAGTGCTTACACTCCCAACAACCTGACATTATCCCCATTGTGTAGATGAAGAAACTAAGGCAGGAGGTTCAGGAACTTTCCCTAAACCATCCAGACTCTTTGTCTGAATGCCTTGCAATGAGAACTTGGAGAGAGAGGCCTTGGTGTCAGCTCTTGCTTCTCCCAGATGAGGAGCTGTCCCCAACGACAGGAGGTCTGGGCAGACGCCCCGGACCACAAACTTTTGTTGCATCCAGAGGTCCTGTGGCACTCTACCTTCCCTCCCACAGTGGATGGGGTTGTTGCCCTCTCTGGACTATGCAGACAGGAGTTGGTCTTTCATACTCACCAAAGCATGCTCTCTGATGGATCTGGGATCCTCATTGTCCCCATCTTACACCAAGGTGAATCCCACCTCCTCACCCTTTCCCATCCTGTGCACACACATCCCTGGAATGTTGTCCCCCTTCCTTCAACCTACCCATTTCCTACTGTCTTTTCAGGCCAGCCTCAATCTCACCATTCCCTAAAGCCTTACCATACCACTCCAGCCCACACACCTTGTGAGAACCCCTGCTCTCCTCACTGCATCCCTGCAAGTTTGATTCCTCCCACAAGCACGCCATTGTTCCCAGACAGGCTTTCAGTCCCTTGAACGTAGTGACTGTCACACAGTTTCTATTGCCTCATGCTCTAACCGTGGTATGGAGCACACAAACTTCAACAGGTTCTGGTGAACTGATTGATAGGTTTTAATTAGACAGTAACACTTACCAGAAAAAAATGAGAAACAACTGGTTGAATTTGATAATGACACCAGGAAGACTGGTTGTTTGTTATCAAAAGTTTCATAAAATTTCAGCATAGGCTTCTTTTGTATGGAACAACCTAATTAGGTTTCTCATGAAAGCATCTGGTGTACATTCTTGGCACTGATCAGGGGAGCAGTGACAGACTTAAAAAGAGGTGAGTTCATTTACCATCATTATTAGCCAGTGACAGCGGTGACCTGAGCCCGCCAGGGCAGGAGGCACACACTGCGCCGGTCTCACTGCCCTGCACTCCTTCTGCCATCAGAGTGAAGTTGGAAGAAAGTGCTTTCTTATTTGTGTTCCCATCATTTCTAACGTTTGAGCTCCTCAGTATATGCAACCTGTCATGGCCTAACAAGCCATGCCATAGAGAGTAAATTAAATTCTCAATTTTTTTAGCTCTCAGTTAACTAACTAAAAAGATTTCTTTGTGCTCACTTAAAATATTAGAGCAACAAAAGAAAAAATGAGTGGAACAACATCAAACTATTGTTATAAGTTTCTACACAGTAAAAGAAACCATCAATAACATGAAAAGACAACCTAAAAAATAAGAAATTTTTGCAAATCATATAAATGATAAGGGGTTGATATTCAAAATACCCAAGAACTCATACTACTCCAAGGCAAAATAATAATTATTATTATTATTATTATTATTATTATTATTATTTAAAAATTTAGCTTTGACTGGTATGGCTTAGTTGGTAGACTGTCATCTTACAAAGTGAAGGGGCTCCATTTTGATTCAGGTCTGGGCACATGCTTAGGTTGCAGGCCTGGTCCCTGGTTGGGGCACATGTGAGAGGCAACCCATCTATGTTTCTCTCACAGGTCAATGTTTCTCTCCCTTTGTTTCTCCCTCCCTTTCCCCTCTCTCTAAAAATAAAGAAATAAGATCTTAAATAGCAGTAATAGTATTCCAATTTTAAAATGGGTAGAAAAACAAAATAGCATTTTCTCAAAGAATACACACAAATGGCCAACAGGTACCACAGGTCCTCAAATAATGTAATTTTGTTCAATGTAATTTTATTATAATGTTGATGACAAAAATATCAATTTCTGGTAGGGGCCACTATCTGTGGGGAGTTTGAATGTTCTCCCACGTTTGTAGGGTTTTTCTCAAGGAACTCTGGTTTCCTCCCACACCCAAAGATGTGCATATAGGTGAACTGGCTTGTCTACATTGTCCAGTCTGAGTGAGTGTGGGGGCCTGTGTCTACCCTGCAATGGGAAGGTGTCCTGCTGTGGAACAGCTCCTGTCTTGTGCTCTAGCTACAACAACAGGCTCCAGCCCCCTGTGACCCTGAACTGGAATCAATGGATTAGAAAAGAATTCTCTTATTGTTTTTTTCATCTTTCTAAAATGTGTGCGTGATACACATTTATTTCAATGTTTAATATTAGAAGTGTTTGGAGTCATTATTTAGAATTTCAGTGGTGTTTTGTTACTAGAAAGATGCTGTAGGAACTTAACTCTTGTTTCTATCAGTTAGCCTATGGTGATATTGGTTTTGTTATATGTTGTTTCACTTTAATTCAGTTCCAAGAACCTATCAATGACATTAAGTGAGGACTTATTGTACCTGAAAAGGCACTCAACATCACTAATAATCAGAGAAATCCAAATTAAAACCCCAATAAGATATCACACCTATCTGAATGGTTATCATCAGTAAATCAACAAACAACAAGTGTTGGTGAGCATGTGGAGGAAAGGGAACTCTCATGCACTGTTGGTGGGATTGCAAATTAGTGCAGCCACTATGGAAAACAGTATATAGTTTCTTCAAAAAAAGAACTACCATATGACCCAGCAATTCCACTTCTGGGTGTTTATCCAAAACACTAACTCAAAAAGATATATGTACCCTTATGTTATTGCAACATTATTTACAATAGCCAAGATATAGAAGCAACCTAAGTGTCCTCAGTAGATGGATGGATGAAGAAGTGGTACATATATACAATGGAATATTACTAAGCCAAAAAAAGAATGATATCTTGCCATTTGCCACAAAATGGATGGAACTGGGGGGTATTGTGCTAAGTGAAATATGTCAGACATATAAAGACAAGTACCATATTATTTCACTTGTATATGGACTCTAAAACACAAAATAAATGAACAAACAAAACAAAAAAAATCTCATAGATACAGAGCATGATTTGATGGTTACCAGACCAGAAGGGGATTGGGAGAGGGGAGGAAAAGGCCAAAGTATTAAGCTATACAAATTGCCAGTTATAAAAAGAGTCACAACAGAAGATCGGCAAGATGATAGAGGATTAAATGCAAGTCACACTGACCTCCTTCCAGGACTAATCTGTAATTACAACTAAATTGTGGAGAAATCATCCAGAACAAACAACTGAACAATAGGGAGAGAGAAGCCTTATAACTTTGGACAGACAAATGAAACAGCTTCGGCACAACATTACTGGTAGGGAGTGTGGTGGAGACTCAAGAAGACTGGCTAGGAACACACAAGAGGCAGTGCTGTAGGGATATTTAAGTGGCCAGTTGGATCCCCCTAAGAAGAGCGGGGTCTGAACCATAAGCAGGGATCCCCAGCCTAGAGCACTGGAGCCAAAAAATTACACAGATAACAGCCAGCTAGGAAAAGCAGCAGGGTTGCTCTCTGCCAGAGATGGGTGGCTGGAAACGCATAGTCTTTTAAAGGGCCAATGCATACATTTTCATATGCAGCCACTTACCCTGGACTCCAGCAAAGGTGGGGTTAGAGTGGGCTAGAGATACATGAGGAGACACTCGGGACAGAGGCTTTGGGGAGAAAACAGAGAGTAGCTGGTGGGATGCCGGTACTGAGTCATCCCCCATGCAGCAGCAGCCATCTTGCTCAGGCAGAACAGACTACTCCCCTCCAAGCAGCAGCAGCCTGAGGAGAAACAATAGACCTGACCCCAAGAGGGACTCTGCCCTGCCTTGTGGTGCCTAAGCCTGACTGCTGAGGGAAGAGTGACTAGATTAATAATTATACAAGACAGCCACAGACAGCAGATCCCTGGAAGTCTCACACAGACTGCCTAAGGTCAGACGGGGTCAACATATAACATCACCAGGGGTGGATCCAGAAAGAAAAAACAGTGGTAAATACTAGATGCTACGAAGACAAAATCCACTGTTGTCTTCATGATTTCCGATATTTTCTTTACTACATAGCTCTTTAACATTCATTTCTTTTCCATCACCTTTGTGCATATTAAGTCACTACATTTTATACTATAGTTTATTTCTCTCCTTTATTATAATAGTATTAATCCTTTTACAGCCTTATTAATACTGGCTTATTTTCTGTTGATACTAGGATTGCAGGGGAGAGTTATTTTTGCGGATGTAGATTTGCTTCTCATGATTTCTGATTTTGTTCTGGCACCACCTGCACAAAAACACACAAGATGTGGTGGGCAGAGTGACCTCAGTAAACCAGCTGGAGGGAAGGACCCTCCAAAGAATGATCAAACAACAATTAGAACCCAATTACTTCCAGAGAGCCAACATAAACGGCATAAAAGGCATCCCAAGAGCATCAAGTTCAGTAGATCAAGGAGACTGCACCACTCAATTTCACAGGTCTCCTACCATATAAGTTTATGCCACAAAGTTGGGAAGTCAAAACAGATCAATTTAAGAAGCAGAAGCAAAAAAGAAGAGTTTCACAAGTAATGGGAAGACAAAGAAACACCCCTCAATCAAAAGGAAAGAAAGAATCCTTAGAAAGAATGCTAAATGAAAAAGAGACAAATAAATGATCATATATTGAGTTCAAAACAATGGTTTTAAGGGGGCTCAATGAGCCCAGTGAAAATTTCCAAAAACTACAGGGAAACTATGAGGAACTTACTGCACACTGTATTAGAATGAACAAGGAAATAGAAACTATCAACAAGAGTCGAGGAAATGAAGAATACAATTTCTGAATTGAAGAATATAGTAGAAGGAATCAAAAGCAGGCTACATGAAGCAGAGGACTGAATCACTGACCTGGAGGACGAACCAGAAAAAAACCTCCAAGAAAAGAGCAAGAAAATGAAAAAAAGGCTGAAAAAGAGTGAAGAGGCATTAAGGGAAATGCAGGACAACCTGAAACGTAATAATATCCATATAATAGGATACCAGAAAGAGAAGAAGAGGAGCAAGAGACAGAAAAACTGTTTGAAAAAGTAATGATGGAAAACTCCCTTATTTGAGGAAAGAAAAAATCACACAAGTCCAGGAAACACAGAGGCTCCCATTCAATAGTAATTCAGAGATGCCCCCACCAAGACACATCATAATTAAAATGGCAAATTTCAAAGACAAAGAGAGAATCTTAAAGGCAGCAAGGGAGAACAGGAAGCAATATAAAAGGGAAGGCCAGAAGGGAAAGGCAAGCCAGAAGGCAAAGGCAAGAAATGTTCCAAGTAATGAAAAGCAAAGGCCTGCAACCAAGACTACTCTACACAGCAAGGCTCTCAATTAAAATGGAAGGTGAAATAAAGAGTTTCCCAGACAAAAGAAGGCTAAAAGAATACACCTCCACCGAACCAGCATTGCAAGATAAGCAAAAGAGACTGCAGTAAGAAGATGAAGAAAAAGAGTGAGAAAGAGGAACACAGGTGCAAAGAGAAAAAATGAATAAGTACCTATCAATAATAGCTTTAAGTGTAAGTGGATTAAATGCTCCAATCAAAACACATAGGCTCACTGAATGTATAAGAAAACATGACCCATGCACATGCTGCCTACAACAGACCCACTTCAGAAAAAAAGACCTATACAGACGGAAAGTGAAGAGTTGGGAAAAAATATTCCAAGAAAACGGACAGGAAAAAAAGGTCACGGTAACAATACTTATATCAGACAAAATAGACTTCAAAACAAAGGCCATAAAAAGAGACCCAGAAGGACAATTCATAATACTCAAAGGAAGATTCCATCAAGAAGACATAAACACTGTAAGTCTATATGCACCCAACATAAGAGCACCCAAATATATAAGGGAATCTTCGAGGACTTCAAGAAAGATACAGATAGCAACATGCTGATAGTAAGGGATTTTAACACCCAACTGTCAACAATGGATAGATTTTCCAAACAAAATATCAAGAAGGATATTGTGGAACTGAACGATGCATTAGATCAAATGGACTTAACTCATAGAACCTTTTATCCCAAAGAAGTAAAATACACATCCTTTGAAAATGCACATGGACCATTTTCAAAGATAGACCACATCGTAGGACACAAAACAAAACTCAACAAATTCAAGAGAATGAAATCATAACAAGCATTTTCTCAGACCACAAGGGCTTGAAAAAGAAATGAACCTCAAGGAAATAATTCAAAAACATTCAAACTCATGGAGACTAAATAGCATGCTATTAAACAATGAATGGGTCAATGATGGATCAAAGAAAAAAATCAAAAAGGTTCTGGAAACAAACGAACGAACACGCAACAGTCCAAAACCTATGGGATGCAGCGAAGGCAGTCATGAGAGGGAAGTTCATAGCAATACAGGCCTACCAAAAAAAGACAGAAAAATTCAAATAAACAACCGAACCCTACATCTACAAGAACAGAAGAAACAACAACAAACAAACTCCAGAGAGAGTAGAAGAAAGAAAATAATCAAGATCAGAACAGAACTGAATGACATGGAGACCAAAAGAACAATTCAAAGGATTGATAAATCCAGGATTTGGTTCTTTGAAAAGATAAACAAAATCAACATTTAAGCAGACTCATCAAGAAAAAAAGGGACAGGACCCCAAAAAATAAAATCAGAAATGAAAGAGGAGAAATTACAATTGATACCACAGAAATGCAAAGGACTATAAGAAATTACTATGAAAAATTATATGCCAAGAAATTTGGAAACCTGGATGAAATGAACAAATTCCTAGAAAAATATAACCTTCCAAAACTATTCAGAAAGAAAAGAAAATCTGAACAGACCAATGACAGCTAGTGAAATGGAAGCAATAATCAAAAAACTTCCAGCACAGAAAAGCCCTGGACTGGACAATTCCACAGAAGAATTTTACAAAACATTTAAGGAAGAGCTAACCCCTGTCCTTCTCAGACTATTCCAAAAAATCCAAGAAGAGGGAAGACTCCCAAATCTTTTTATCAGGACAGCATCATCCTAATACTGAAACCAGATAAAGATAAAACAAAGATAGAAAACTACAGGCCAATATTGCTGATGAACGTAGATGCTAAAATCCTTGATAAAATATTGGCAAACTACATCCAGCAATACATTAAAAATATCATCCACCATGATCAAGTGGGATTCATCCCAGGGATGCAAGGATGGTTCAATATTTGCAAATCAAAAAACATAACACATCACATAAACAAAAGGAAACACAAACACCACATGATCATATCAATAGATGTGGAAAAAGCATTTGATAAGGTACTGCATCCATTTATGATAAAAACACTCAGCAAGGTGGGAATAAAGGGGGCATACCTCAACATAATGAAGCCCATATGTAAAAAAACTACAGCCAACATCACATTCAAAGGGCAGAAAGTAAAAGCTTTCCCACTAAGATTGGGAACAAGATAAGGTTGTCTGCTTTCACCACTTCTATTCAGCATAGTGGTGGAAGTCCTAGCCACAGGATCAGACAAGAAAAAGAAATAAAAGGCATCCAAAATGGAAAGGAGGAAGTAAAACTATCATTGTTTGCAGATGGCATGATAGTGTACATAGAAAACCCTATTGATTCCACCGAAAAAGTACTTAACATATGTGAATTTGGCAAAGCAGCGGAATACAAAGTCAATATTCAGAAATCAAAGGCATTTTTGTTCATTGACACTGGAATATCAGAATAAGAAATCTCATTTTCTATAGCAACAAGTAAAATAAAAAACCTAAGAATAAACCTAACCAAGGAGGTAAAAGACCTGTACTCAGAAAACTACACAACACCAAAGAAAAATCAAGGAAGTTACAAATAAATGGAAGCATATACCATATCCATGGATTGGAAGAATTAACATCATCAAAATGTCCGTACTACTCAAAGCAATTTATAGATTCAATGCAAGCCTTATTAAAATACTAATGACATGTTTCACAGATATAGAACAAACATTTCAAAAACTTATATGGAACCATAAATGAGCCCAAATAGCTTCAGCAATTTTGAGAAAGAAGAACAAATTAAAAGGGATCACAATACCTGACATCAAAATATATTACAAGGTCACTATAATCAAAACAGTCTGATACTGCCTTAGGAACATAAATCAATGGAACAGAATAGAGAGCCCAGAAATAAACCCATGTCTCTATGGTGAATTAATATTCAACAAAGGGGGCAGAAGCATAAAATGAAATAAATATAGCCTCTTCAACACCTAGTGTTGGGAGATCTGGACAGCTACATTCAAAAACAAACAACTAGACCACCAACTTACACCATACAAAAAATAAACTCAAGAAGGATAAAAGACATATAAATATAATTCATAGCACCATAAAAGTCATAGAGGAGAACATAGGCAGGAAAATCTCAGATATTTTACAGAGCAATATTTTCACTGATATATCCCCTACAGCAAGGGACATAAAGGAAAGAATAAACAAATGGGACTTCATCAAAATAAGTAGCCTCTGCAAGGCTAAAGGAAACATCAGCAAAATGAAAAGGGAACCAACCATATGGGAAAATATATTTGCAAATAATACCTCGGACAGGGGTTTGATCTCCAAAATATATAAAGAATTCACACGACTCCACTCCAGTAAGACAAACAGTCCAATTAAAAAATGGGTAAAGGACCTGAATAGACATGTCTCCAAGGAGGACATACACAGGGCACAAAGACATATGAAAGGATGCTCAGCGTCACTAGCCATCAGAGAAATGCAAATTAAAACCACAATGAGATAGCACTTCACACCAGTCAGAATGGCCATCATAAACAAATCAACAAATAGCAAGTGCTGGCGTGGTTGTGGAGAAAAGGGAACCCTAGTACCTGTTGGAGGGAATGCGGACTGGTGCAGCCACTGTGGAAAACAGTTTAGAATTTCCTGAAAAGCTAAAAATGAAGCTACCTTTTGACCCAGCCATGGAACTGCTGGCATTATACCCTAAGAATCCCAAAACACCAATTCAAAAGAACCTATGCACCCCAATGTTCATATCAGCACAATTTACAATAGCCAAATGCTGGAAGCATCCTAAGTGCCCATCAATAAATGAGTGGATCAAAAAACTATGATACACTTACACAACAGTTTAAAAAAATAGGCAGAAAAAACAGTTACTGGAATGTAAAGTACAGCATAGTTCTGGAATATAGTCAATAATATTGTAATAGCTGTTTATGGTGTCAGATAGGTACCAGACTTCTCAGGGTGAACACTTTATAAGTTTTATAAATGTCTAATCATGGTGTTGTACACCCAAAACTAATGTAATACTCTATATCAACTATAATTAGTAAAAAACAAAAAACAATTTAAAAGAAACAGATTTTCCTAGGTGAGAGGTCAACAATTTTTCCTCTGAAAGTCTTAACAGGGCTGGGTCTTTACCTGCTCAGTTCTTACAAAGAATTAGTACCTCTGTAGTCCTAGTGAGCTACAGCCCCAGAGTCTCTTGCATTAATTACTTTCCTAGGCATGCCAGACTAGGCCATATTTTTACAGCTGCTTCATGCAATCCCTTACCTTGTTCCACCATTAAAATTACCTAATCTGGAAGGACAGACAGCTCCATTGATTAATGAGTAGTATTCCCTCTATCAGAGCTTTGTGAGAAAATGCAAAGATCACTAGTGATTTATGCCATCAGTATGTAAAGAGAAGTTAAGCCCTACTGCCATACATGTAGCATCTTTATGGCTTCATATCTTCTTCCATTGTTTTCTTGGGGATTTTGTTTGTGATTTTAAAAACTTTGTATTCTGATTAGATGAATTATACATCATCAATACATTAATGACACCTTAAAATACAAGGAAAAATTAAAACTTCAATTGAAAGTCCACTATTCTGAGATAAACACCATAAATAATTTGGCAATCATTCTTTCATACAAACCTTTATGCATGCACATAGGCACATATAATCACACACATAATGTTATCTAATCGAATCATGTCATACATGATGGTATGTGAAGGAAATATTTAAAAATACATCTCGGGGTGCACTGGATCAATGGGTTGGGCATCGTCCCATAGACCAAAATGTTGCCAGTTCAGTTCCTGGTCAGGGCATGTGCCTGGGTTGCAGGCCAGGTTCCTCGTTGGGAGTGTGTGAGAGGCAACTGATTGATATTTCTGTCACACATCAGTATTTCCCTCCTTTCCCCTCTCTCTAAAAATAAATAAATAAAATATATATGGGTCTTATTTGTTTGTTTTGTTTTGTTTGCCCTTTCTCCCTCCTCTTTCCTATGCCAATAACATAATTTTTTATTTTGTTGATTTTATAATGCATTCTAATATTTGGATAGTCAAGTCACATATGCCTCCATTTTATTTTTCAAAAAAATTTTGGCTATTCTCATTTTGTTTCCTAAATGTAATTTTGGAAAAACTGTCATTTTTATGACATTAAGCCTTTCCACCATGGAATGTCTTTCCATCATGGGATATTTTTCCATTTGTTCAGATTCTTCTTTTTCTTCATACAGATACTATGTCTTTCATGTTAAATGTACTCATAATCATTTCATTATGTAATTTTTACTACTACTGTGACTGTTTTCCATTTTATGATCATGCAAGATTTTTCTATTAAGTGTATATACATGTATGTGTGTGTGTTAGAGTGTTCTGTCCAAAAGTTATCCAGCCATATAATATGAAAAATAGAGACATTTATTGAAGAAGATACAAGATACAATAAACATTTTACATAAGACAATGACACCTCAGTCCCCTTCAGTGTAGGCACCTTGGGACCACACACGGTTTTTGCCAGTCGCCATCAGCTGCCCTGTCATATTTTTCTGAATCATCTGAATAGTTTTCTGCAGAGGAATGTTCAAGCTTAACACAAAATTTGACGCAGATTCATTGCTCTACTTGCTCACTCATTTTGAATGCTACAGCCACACAGTACATATGCTCACTCAACAGTGACTATTTCCCCCAATGATTAGTACAGTGAAGTTGTCATTGTTAATGCATGCACATTCCAGTCCACTCTTCTTGGCTGCCAGATTACATTGATGTCATGCAGACAATTCTCGTTGTATTAACAATGATTGGACTTTTCCCAGGCAGACCGCATATATCTGTCTTATTCAGTCATTTTACCAAATTGTCCTATAAATCCCATTTTTACTAGTGTTTCTTGTGTTTTCTGGGTATATGATTATTTTTTCAGCAAAAAAAATTTGTCCAATGTTTATAGCAATTATTTCAATTTTATATCATATTGCATTAACTACACCCTCTAAATTAGTGTCATTGTGGCTATAGTGGGTACAACTCTTCTTGTTTCTGTTTGTAATTGAAATTCTGTTTAGAATTTTATTATTTAGAATTATATTTATAATGAGAAATGAGTAAGCAAAAGTATAAGCCAAGAACACAGGTCAGCAAACCATGCTTTGTGGACTAAATTTGTCACCATTTTTGTAAATAAAGTTTTACTGGAATATATGAATGCTTATTCAGTTATGTATTTTCTATGGTTACTTTTTTGCTACAATGGAAATGTGGAGTAATTGTGACAGAGACATTATGACCTGTATTGTCTTAAATATTTACTATCTGGCCCTTTGCAGTAAAAGTTGTCCAACAAGCTCTGGTCAAGAAAGGTTGTGCATAGTTAACAAACAACTCCAAAATCTCAGTGGCTTAACACATTATTTCTAACTCGCACAAAGCCAGCTGTGGGTCTGGACAACCTCCAGTCATGCTATCCTTCATGAAGTGACACAAAGTAGGCTGTTTCAATCTGTCTCTGCCATCAGAACACAAAGCCTTCTGGATCCCCCTGTTGCAGGAAGAGCACACCATGTTCTCACACCCACTCTCCCATGATGCAGCACAGCCCATTAAAAAACTACTCAAATGACTCCACCAAGTTAGCTGCAAAGGGTCTGGGCAATATAACGATTTGTATGCCAGAAAACAGATATTGGTAAGCATTATTAATATCTACCAAACTTTATTACATTTTAATAATTTCTTTCCATTCCTATTAAAATGTTTTTATCTTGTTAAATTTTCAACATCTAATGATATGTTCCTATGAGTTTTCTCCATAAGAAATGTAATAAATTATACCCATAAACTTTTCCTGAGGAAATCATTCAAGTGTTACTCCAATAAGTCTATTTAGTTAAAGCCTAATTTTTATAACAGTTGAATTATACATATCTGTATTATTTTGCAGCTATATTCATAAGTGAGATTAATTGATTTATTTTCCTTTTTTGTACTGTCTTTATCATATTTTATGTCAGGGCTGGATTCAATCCTGGTACTCATTAGAATCACTGAAGGAGGTTTTGCAAAATACTGATGTCCAGGTCCAACTCCAGACCAACTGAGTCATAACCTTTGAGTATAGAGAGTTCAAGTAGCAGTTCTTTTTAAAACTCTGTAGTGTTTCTAACTGTACAAAATGTACTCAAGTTATATTGATTTATATCTTCTTTGTATTCTAGAGCTTATATTATTTAACTTTTCTCATATACAGTGTCTGGTTTTAAAATTAAAATTAACAAGCATACTAGAAAACAAGAAAACCAACAAAAAGACAATCTCTTTGGAGTCCATAAAATTGAGATATAAAGCATGGCATATAAAATAGCTATTCTTAATATGTCCCAGGAAACAAAAGATAAAATTTTCAATTTTTTCAGAGAATTAGAAACTATTTTGAAAGGAAATTCTAAAACTAAAAAATGCAGCAAAGAACTGTGTATAAAGGTCTAATTACATTTTAGTTGGAGCTGAAGAGAGAAATAATAAAGTACAAGGCAGAAAATATCCAGGAATAAAGCACAGAAAGATAAAAGAAATAAAACAAAAGACATGAGGAGATACATTAAGGATGCAATAAAAAAGTTTAATATACAAATAACTGGAAACTCATTAGGGGAGAAGAAGAATTTGGATAGAAGCTATATTAGAAGAGACTATAAAGGAAAATTTTCCAAAACCGGTGAAAAATAGCAAGTAACAAATTCAAAAAATCTTTTGAAACCCCAAGAGAATAGACAAACAAGCAAACCCACACCTCATTGCATCATTGTAAAACTGCTAAAAACAAAAGAAAATGAAAATGCTTTAAAGAATCCTGAAGAAAATATATAAATCACTTTAAAGGAGCAATAAATAACTAATGGCTGACTTCTTACAAAAAGAGTGGAAGCCAAAGACAATGGAATGATATTATTAAAGGAATGGAAAAAATTATTGCAAACCTAGGATTGTATACCTAGCAAAAAATATCCTTCAAGAATGTAGGTGAAATAATAACATTTTCAGATAAACATTTTAGAAGAAAAGGCTGTACCAAAGGCAGGTTATGCAGCATCAGATTGCTTAGAAACACCTTTCAACAACATCATATGGTGAACAATAGATTCTGACAGTAGGCAATCTAGTTTTCCTTTCTCTCGCTCTGTCTTGTTTTGGAAGCAGATTGGATACTTTTGGTCAATTATGAAACATGAGAAGGGTAACAGGAGAGGAGATCAAATGAGGAAGAGACTAGACTTCCTGCAAATATGGGCACATGGCAGTGGAAGTGTTGCATGTTTGTTTTTTTTTAAGTAGACTTCTTACCCACAACTGGTTTGGGTTTTTTTTTTAGATTTTATTTATTTATTTATTTTTTTTAGAGAGGGGAAGGGAGAAAGAGAGGGAGAGAAATATCAATGTGTGGTTGCATTTCACACGCCCCTTGCTGGGGACCTGGCCTGCAACCCAGGCATGTGCCCTCCACAGGGAATTGAACCAGTGACCCTTTGGTTCACAGGCCAGCACTCAACCCACTGAGCCACACGAGCTGGGCCATAAGTGTTTCTGTAAGAAAATAAAAGAAGCGTAATTATATTTACATTGGAGAAATGTATGTAAATTAGAAATATAAAAAATTTAACCACAATATACTTAAATTAGGGTTGTTATTTTTTTTCATGCCACATGAAATCAAGGAGTAGGTCAATTGGCACTAGTTCAGCAGCTAAACTGTATCAGGACTGAGACTTCTGTGATTCTCTTAGTCTTTACTCCATGGTCTGAAGTTGTCTATTAGAGGTAAAGCCAACCACGCTCAAATTCCAATCTGGAAAAAAAGAAAAAGAAAATAACACAAGGAAAAAGTAGTAGAATGCAAAGTAAGAAAGTATTGAATAAAACATCCCGGAAATTTTCAGCAGTGTTCTACACAGCAAAAAGAGGTCTAAGCTGAAAAAGAAATAAAAAGCATTTATTTGAATACAAAGTTTACAATCATAAACAGATTCAGGTAGTAACCTAAAGTATACTCCAGAAGAACAAAGAAAAGCAGGTCTTATAAAAGCTCAGGTAACATGCACAGTCAATTCTCAATCTGGTCCTTTCAGGTAAATGAAGGATTCTGGATAGGTTAATTGAGATTAGTTAGTTTTAATATGTAAATGAAGGATGCTTGTTGGCAAAATGGATTGGCTCTTTCAGAGTAAGGAATGTAGATGGTCTGGTTGCCATGGTGAGGAAGAGATTAATGTCCAAGCAAAGCTGAGAAGTTCAAAAGGTCATGGAGAAATATGTTTGGTGGAACATGTGTAAGAAAACTTCTTTATGGCTTCCTGGCTCCATTTTAGTTCCCTTGACTTAATGACTCCACCTTAGCAATTTGCATTCTCAGTTCCAGTTACTTCTGATTGCTCAGGACAGTATCACATGACTCTTCACCCAACTACAAAGGAAACAAAGAAATATCATTTTTTTAATGAGGTGTAATACTACCCCAAACAAAAGCAGAGCTCTGTCAGCAAGGAAGAAAGGGAGAATGTATACTGGGTAGGCACGCAGTAATGCTGCCGCTCCAGCCATACCAATTACACATGAAATTAAACATGAAATGAAAACTTTGTAAAAATTCATTGTAATGGCTGCGTGGATTTCCAAAATACCTTTATTTGGAGCAGTAAATGTCTTCTTACGTTTTATTCTCTAAAAGTCTGTATGGTGTTTTTTTTGGTTTGTTTGTTTGCTTTTTACAGATGCTTCCAGGCTGAATTTGTGAAACATGGTTTGGAGACCACAAAGACTTTTTTATTTTTATGATCAATAAAAAATGTTCTCTTAGAAGTCAAAGAACATCATTAGAAATGGTATGTTAAAGAGTAAACATAAAACTATTCCCCAAAAAGCTAAAATCAGATTTTTTAATTGAAAATGTCCTGAGGCTTCATTCCTTTCTACTGAGGTAGGTCAAGGAAATGTATTTATTCATTCTTAGCATAAACTATCTAATGATGCTAACGAACTCCACCTCGCCCCTCTCCCCCCTACCACAGCCTAATGAGAAGCAGACATTCCCAGTGGCACCCCTGCCTTTGCTCTCCCTTCTAAGGCAGACAGCTTTCATCAGAATGAGCCACTTCTGGAGAAGGCTGGTAATTCCCTTCTTTCTGGTAAACCATGCCAGGCAAAGGAGAAAATGCCTCTTTAATTACAAGAAGGAGACACTGTTCCTCCCCTCCCAATGGGGACCATCGAATCAGATTTCCTCGCCCAAAGACTTTCCAGGCTCCGTCCACCTGCCCAGGAACTATAAGGTGTGACGAGCCTGTTCCTTCAGGACAGAGACCAGGTTCCAATCCCTGACAATCAGCTTTTGATTACCAAGACACCCACTGCAAAGACATCCATTGCCTCAAATAAACACACAACTAGATAAAGAGCCAGGTGGCACACCCTTGCCACCTGCATTTCCCTTGCAGAAAGCCCTTGGCTGACCTCAATAACCGACCACCTGGGTGACCCAGCGTTTCCCTTCCCATGTTTTAATTCCCACTCTTGTGTTTTCAATTCATCAATAAAGAGTGAACCCAAGAAACCCTAGGCACCCCACCCTGGACCCCAATAAAAGCAGAACCCTAAGTCTGCATGCCCCCTCTCTCTACCTTCAATCTGGCTGTGTGGCCCCCAGCCTGCCGTGTACCCTCTGAGGGGTGAGTAATAAACTTTGTTTTTCAAAGTTCCCTCCTGGTTGTGGCTGAGGTGCATCTTGCACCAGGTTGGCTCTGGCTTGGGAAAAGTCCGTGGGGCTGCCACAAGTGGGGCAGCCCGGGGGAGTGCCCCGGGCCTTCCCAGCTGCTAGCATTCATGTGGATAGGCTGAGACCCACAGAAAACACTCTGCTAGAGACCTTTATAGCAAATCCTAAAGCATGCATTTAAACCTCCCCTTTTAAAGCACTTTCCCCTGTAGTCTCCAGATTTATTGCCCTTGGGCAAGAGAAGGCAAGTACTTGGCCCTTAAGTGGGATGAGAGGCCTGAAAAACAGGCTTGCCTATTGAGAAATATTATTAGAATTTTCTTTAGTTTATAAAGGACCAAAAACTGGAGAGCTCAAATCAATTCTACTCCCTGCCCTTCATTATGACTAGACCAGGAGGTGGGGTTGGAGGGGAGGATGGAGGGTCAAATTACAGTCAGGAGCAGAGAGGGAGGCTGGGCCATGAGGGAACACGAGGCCAGAGGGCCCTGGGATCCTCTGAAAGGCCACCTGAGAGCACAGGCCAACTTGGGACGACCCAACAATCAGATGGCAGGGCCCTTCCCGATCATGGGTGCTAGGGACCTGGCCGGAGTGGCACCTGTGTAGCGTGAGCTGATCCTCCAAGGGAAGAATCTGCAGAGCTTGGGAGAGGCCAAGAGGGCAGGCTCTCCCTGCAGCACAGACTGAGCCTGGCTGCAGGTAATGGAGGCAGGGCAGAGCAGCTGCCACACCGAGGCCCTGGACCCCCTGTGGGAGCCCCTCACCCCATTGCCACTGAGTCAACACCCACAAACACACACTCCATCAGAGTAGAGCAGGTGACCAAAGATATAAAAAGAGTAAACAGTTATTAAAAACAAAACACAGCATTGCCTGGAGGTATATTTTTCATTATTGGATTAAGAATAAATTGCAAATGGAACAGAACTAAAAGGGAATTTCCCCTCATTTTATGTTTACCAAGTGGAGGATGGTGAGAACTATCACTTTATCCATAACAAGGAAATTATATTTTCTCAGTCCTCAGAGGCATGATACAGCTGGTCTGACCCTACATAGCATTTGTAACCTGTACTATTAAACACCAGGTTATTAGTTTTCTGTGGCTGCCATAACAAGCTGCCACAAATTTAGTAGCTTAAAACAACATGCACTTATTATCGTGTAAGTCTGGAGGTCAGAAGTTCAAATGGATCACACTGGATTAGAGTCAAGGTACCCATGATGGTATCCCTTCTGGAGGATCAAGAGGAGAATCTGCTTCTTTGCCTTTTCCAGATCCTAGATGCTGCCACATTTCTCCACCTTCAAAGTCAGCAGCGTTGGACTATGACTTTCTCATGCTGCTGTCTGTCTAGTCCTCCCTCTTCTAGTTATAAGGACCTTGTGATGACATTGGGTCTACCTGTATAGTCTAGATAATCTCCCTATATTGAAGTCAGCTGGTTAGCAACCTTAATTCCGTCTGCCACCTTAACACCACTTTGCCATGCACCATAACATATTCACAGTTTCCAGGGATTATGTAGTGGACATCTTTGAGGACCAATATTCTGCCCATCCCACCTGATAAATATTTTTCTCCTATGTGGGCTTGTTGGAAGGATTGCATAAGCTAATAATGTAAGTTGACAGTCACAGAGCAGACATTCACTCAGTACTTGGGTGATGCCACCCTTGATCCACCCACATTATGGCTAACCTGTGTACTCACCTGGGCACTCACTCTTTCCTCTACCCCCGTGGCTGTTTCCTAGCCCAGACTGGATGGTGTTTTTATAAGGTGCAATTCAGTCACTCAAGAGTCAGGATTCTCGTCAAAGCTAACCATTGTCTTAGTCCTTGGCTCTTACCTAGGATAGTATGTTAAAGCACAGGTATGGTATATATTAAGTGAGAGTCATACCCAAGTGGTGTGCACAAAACATGATGCATATACAACACCTGCCTGAGAGCAGAGAAATGCCAGAAATAAGTTGAATTTCAAAAGTAATAAAGTTAATGACATTACTCTCACTAGAGTTCAAAAATGAAAACTCAGACAATTATATATTAACATTTTTAATGATAAAAATTTAGGAGTTTCTGCTTTATAAAGTACTGTTATTTTTTAAGCCCTTATTCAAACTTTGCTCTCCTCCCCTTGGCCAGAATTTCCATTGACAACTGATGGGTAGGACAGGCCATTTACATGTTAAAGGGAAGGGAGGATGGAGGGATAGGAACCCAGAATTTAAGCATTTAAATTATTAAATCAAAAAGTTTTTCAACGTTTGAGTGAAGGACCAGATACAAATAAACACATAATACTTTATGCAAATGTAAGGCATTATAAAAAAATTAATGCTTACAACAAAAAAAGTGACATAGGAGAAATAAAATTAAAGGTATCATTCTATCATATCTTTTCATCAGAGATACAAGTATTAACTCACATTATTGCTATAAATACCCTAATTTTATGATGGAAAAACAAATTGTGTATTAACTATCTGGTATTTTCTAAGGGGGAGAGGGGAGTTTTACACATATCTTTAGAACCAAGACACACACTTCCAGCATTTGGTAATTACAGTTTGAATTAAAAAACATGATAGTTTGATTTTGTTTGACATGCAGATTTTTAAAAAGGAATTCACATGTCAGTAAAGCTGGGATAAACCAACTTGGGTTTTCCCTGGTCCAGAAAGCTTCAAGACATAAGACTACATTGCCATCTGGTGGCAGAATCAAATTTTGCAATAATTCACTTAGAGAACTCACCAGCCTTTGATTTATTATTTAAAGAGTAATAAGTGGCCCTGGCTGGTGTGGCTCCATGGATTGAGTGCTGGTCTGTGAACCAAAGGGTTAGGGGTTTGATTCCCTGCCAGGGCATGTGCCTGGGTTGTGGGCCAGTCCCCAGTTGGGGGTACATGGGAGACAACCACACATTAATGTTTCTCTCCCTCTCTCCCTTCTGTCTCTAAAAATATATAAATAAAATCTCTCAGAGAGAGAGGGAGCGAAAAGTTCCCTGGCTGGTGTGGTTCAATGGATTGAGCACCAGCCTGCGAACCAAAAAAAGTGAAAAGTATGTTTTGGTGTGAGAAACAAAAGTGAAAATTTGTTTCGGTATGAGGAACAAGGTGTTGGTGGTGTCCTTTAAGTGCCAAGTCTTTGTAGAAAATAACCCAATTTCTTCCATAGAACAAAGTCTCTCCCCTACTGACAACCTGGAGCTCCACATGAGCTCCCTCCAGGTGCCCCTAAATGCAGGCGACTACCAGTACTTCAAAGAATCCTCCTTTGTTTACCTTAAAATTCAGCAGTGCCATTTAGCCAAAATAAAACCAGTGAGGCTTTGCAGGTTAGGAAACCAAATACAGTTATCTATCTAGTTTTAGAAAGTATAAAAAGTTCCAAAAGTAGGTGTTACTTCAATCCAGTAAATGCTCGTGATTCCTTTTTCAAACATAATGTTAAAATACCAGGGTTGAAATATTAAGGAGAATTTCATAAGATAAACTAGCTTAGCACAAAAGCCAACATTTTATGGACAAAGAGAACAGCACCAAGCTATACCTTCAGTGGGATGGTGGAACAGACTTCCCAAAAGTCTCCTGAAAGATCTACCGTGAGGGGCATTCTTGGGGGTTAGTGGCTGACTTGGCCATTCCTCAGGAGGACAGAAGCTTTATGATCTTGAAAAACTCAATATAATGATTTCTATTTTAAACTAATACAATTTATATCTAAGTATAGTTGTTGTATAAATTTGAACCAATTTTCTAAATTAAGGCCACATATATTCTTCATACTTGGATTACAGAATCAAACGCCAAGCCCCATGGCTTTCCCTGGGGCTCACTCCCTAAATTCTCACAAGAACCACAGCGATGGGATTACCGGTCAGTGCCCAGCTCCCCTTGCCTTCACCTGTTGCCATCTTCTGGAAGAACAAGGTACATATGGAGTCCCTCCAGTTCTTTCCTTAAAAGCCAGTCCCTGCTTGCTGATCTCTGAACCCCAACTCTGTTCCACTGGCCTTTCCAAACAGACACTTGAGATTCACCCAGAGACCCTCAAAGTATAAAGGAAGAAGTGTGAGGGTTTCCCTAGGGAAAACCACTAGCTTTTCATGATCTATTCTTCAAATTTGCATACTGACAGCCATTTCTCCATGAACTGGGCCATGAACTCTGGTGTCTTGAGTTGAGAGGTTCTCACCTGAGTCACACTCTTCAGGCAGGGAAAAGACCCATCTCTCTTCATGTTTCTCTCCCTGCTTCAGAGGGGGGTAGGACCAGAACACAGACATGTCCCCTTAGGCTGGAAGGACCATCTAGAGGTCTGCCACCACCATCTCCCCTTGTGAACTTTCTGCCACCACCAAGTTCCACAAAAGCACAGGCAAATCTCCCACCACCCAAGCTGTCCCTGCCCCGCTCTTCTTGAATCTGGGTCCAGAGAGCAAAGGGAAGTCCCTCCCTCACCAAGGCCCAAGACTTGCCTCATTTCCAAATAACCACTTCCCAGAATGACTAATATTGGGAGCATCAACATCTTTCCAGAAAAGTCTCAATGCAGTCCCCAAAGTCTCAAGAGTTACTAAGAGGCCAGCATTTCCTAAACTTAGGGGTAATATCTGCATACTCAGCTTGAACGCAAAACTAAAATGAAGAGGAATGCCCAAGCACCTAATGGCTTTTCTAGAAACTTCCCTGGGGCTAAAACATTTCTTGTGAACCCAGAGAGGATTGGTATTTGCTAGATAGGGATGGTGAATGGAAGCAATAAAGTTAAAGTTAAAAGCAGGATTATCATCAGGGAGAGTGGAACCAAATCTGAATCATGAGAAAATGGTCAACTTTGTCTGGGGAAAGGTTAGGGTCAAAAATGATGGCAGTTGGGAATATTTCTGCAACTAAGATGAAAGAACAGAAAATCATAATTTCAAAGTGGTAAATCTGCAAGCAAGATATTTCCAAGATACTTCTGTCACGGTGGTGACAGCCTTCAGGAAGAGACTGGGACAGTGGGTGGCAGAGGTGGTGAGGAGGACAAGGCCGCTGGAGAAGGGAAGTGAAGAACCAGAAACCTGCCCACTGAAGTCACAGAGTTATGAGCGCAGAGTGGAGAAAAGGGCTGGGAGCTAGCACCTGCCATGTGACATGAATGGGAAGGAGCAATTTCATGACTAGAGAGCAGCGATATAGCAAGGAGGCAAGTGAACTATGGATGAAGTACGTTAGAAATGAGTAGTGGTTTTTGCAAGAGAAGAGGAAATACTAATTAAGAATAGGCATGAAAATGAGGAAGGAAATCAGCCCCTCCTCCTGGCTCTGCAGTTCCTTCTCTATTTGACATCTAGGCTTCCGTCAGAACATGCTGGCCAAAGGCTATCCCTAGAAGGTGAAGATAGAGGAATTTTGCTCATCACACATTGTGAATTCCAGATCTCTGTGTGAAGATTAGGAGAAGGACAAGGGTGAGGGATAGAATTAAACTGAGGCAGTCAGAGTTTTCTTTTAACTAAAGCCCATAGTAAGAATGCATCTTATATTGTTAGCCCATGTGCATGCATGATTGTGCCCTCTCCCTGCCCCCGCCCCCCGCAAAAGATCTATTGTTCTAGGCAGTTATCAATGCATATAAAATCCTGCTTTCGTGGAATTTTCATTCTGGTGGAGGAGCAGACAATGAACAGAGTATATCACATATTCAGTGGAAGTGAGAGATGTAGGGGGAACAGACACGGAAGGAAGCTAGAGTGTTGGGGGTGGAGCAGTTTTAGTTGGAGGCCCAGGAAGGCCTCCTGGAGAGAGATGAGGAGTGAGCCACGTGAACTCAGAAGGAAGAGTGTTTGTACAGGCAACACCAAGTATAGTCTTCGAGACTAGGATATGCTGAAGTGTTCCACAAATATCACGCAAGAAGCAGGAAATGAGTCTAGTGAGGTCAGTGGGGATGGGAAAGACTGTGGAGCCTTGTAGAACATTGTAATATCTCAACTTTTACTCAGAGTAAAATAGGAAGTCTTGAGGTAGTGTCCAGACTTTTGGCATCTCTGGGTCACACTGGAAGAAGACGACTTGTCTTGAGCCACAAATTAAATATACAAACACTAATGACAACTGATGAGCAAAAAAAAAAAAAAAAGTTTTAAGTTAATTTACAATTTTGTGTTGGGTCACATTCATAGTCACCCTGGGCCCCATATGGCCTGCAGGCCACAGGTTGGACACTCCTGCTAGAGTATCTTTCTTGAGCATAGGAAAAGGATGATCTGACTTAACAGGTGCACCCTGATTTGTGGTCTAAGAACAGGCTGGAGGAGGACAAGGGTGGAGTCAGAGAGATCTTTTAAAGACTATGGAGAACATGAGGGAAATGAAAGGGACTCAGACAAGGGGGGTAGCAATGGAGGTAATGCAAAGTAACTGGATTCTAGGAGTATTTTGAAAGCAGAGCCAAAAGAAGTGTTTAATAAGATTGGCTGTGGCACGTGAAAAAGAAAAGAATCAAGTACAACTCCAAGGTCTGTGGTCTCATCAACCAGAAGGTCAGTGTGGAAGACTTGCATGAAGCAAACATGGGAGTAAGGACATAGCTAGTTTGAGGAGTTGAATGGATGTCTGAGGTGGCTGGGTATACGTCTGGAATTCAGGAGACATCTGAAATGGAGAGGAGGGAGGAGCAGAGATTAAATGTTTCAGCTACATGAAGAGGAAAGCTAAAGTTCTGCTTCCTGTAGAAGAACTGGGAGACCTCTTCACAATGTGCCCCTTCCCAACAGGTGGTAGCCTCTTGGGATGAAAAAAGAAAGAGTGGTATGCCCTTAGGAAGAAAGCAAGCCAGAGAGGGTGAAGCATCTCCCTTTACCAATCTGTGATATGGAAGGATCTACAGATTCCCACTGGGGACTCAGAAAGTAGCCCTGACTTCAGAGCCAGCAGCCTTGCTACCAGGGTGAGGAGATACTGGAGCTGGCACAGGATGCAGAATGTTCCTGAGACTGAAGACCAGCAGCACTGTGAAATCTGAATCTTTGAGATGAGAATAGTGTTGACAATGACTTGAATCTCGAGTTTAATATGAGACTTACCTAACGTGAAATAGACTGATTAAACCAGAAGAAACTGAAATCCACTTAAGGGATACATTTTGTTTCTCTGGCTTTGACTGGTCATATTTCTCTCTGAATCATTGGGGTTTACTAACTGGCTTAGAGGTAGGTCTTCTACTTTCCCCTGTGCTGGAGGTGGAGCCCAACCTGAAGACTGAGGGAGAAAATGATGGTCCCTGTGGTAAGCAGGATAATGACCCCCAAATAGGTACACATCCTAATCCCTGAAACACATAAATATGTTACCTTCCACAAAAGGGACTTTGTAGATGTAATTGAGTGAAGGGTCTTGAGATGACAATTATCCAAGGATTGGATTATCCCTGGATTATCCAAGTGGGCCCAATGTAATCGCAGGGTCACTGGAAGAGGAAAGCAGAAGGCTCGTAGTGAGGGAGGTGTGAAGCCGAAAGCAGAGGGCAGAGAGATGCAACTGCTGACTGGGGCCACCAGTCCAGGAATGCAGGTGGCCTCTAGATGCTGAAAAGGGAAAAAACAATTTCCCCTGAAGCCTCCAGAAGGCAGGCAGTCCTGCTCATAATTTGAGCCTTGTAGTGATTTTGGACTTCTGACCTCCTCCATAACCATAATAAATCTGTGTTGTTTTAGACATTAAATTTGTGGTAATTTGTTATAGCAGCAATAGGAAGCTAATATAGTTCCCTGGAAGGAAATTGGGGTTTAACTACAAAAAAAGAAAGAAGTCTGGTTGCAAAGGCAAATAAATGATCTATATCCATTTTTCCTTGTTCAATTCTTCTGCTTAAGTAGTCCATTGCTCTCCTTTCCCTTCTCTTCACCCTCACTGTCCTAACACTAATGACTAGTGAGGGGAGTCAAGGCAGATGGGAAATGGGTGTTCTTAAAGCCTGGTGAAGAAAATATTCATGAGCAGGCAGCCTTTCCATAATTCCACACATTCCATCCTGAGGACTCCCACCTGTGAGAGGCTTAGTTCTGTTTATATATTGGTATCTACTTCACCTTTTAGAATAGTTTCCAGATGCCTGGCTTTTTCCCTACAAAATCAATGGAATCAAACCCTTTCCCAAAGACTGACATCGCTAGAGAGCTAAATGAGTTTTGAGTGTCTAAGCAAATAAGGGGAGAGGACTAGGTTGCTTTTGACTTGTTTCCCCTACCTGTTCTAATGCATAAAGGAAGCTTAGTCAAAAAAAAAAAAAAAAAAAAGTAGATCCCAAATTATCACAGTTCTATCCAAATATACTTGTAAAGTCACAGAAATTTTTATCACAATGCCTGTAGCCAATTTGGAGATCACCACCGCTTTTAAAAGCTCCAAGTATTTCTCACAAATGTTCAAAGATTTATCCAAATAATGTTTTCTCTGGTGAGAGACACTTGAACAGCTATCACTAGATTGCAAATGAACAAGCTCTGCTCCATTTCTCAAAGGCAAAGCAACAGCCTGTGCTTCTCTGGGCACACTGAAGGTGGGAGTGACTCCAGTCTTCTCCCCTAGATGCTCAACTGCTATGTGACTCAAGAAAATACTCTACTGATGTCTTTCAAATCTATTCTGGAGAAATTCACTGTGCTTGCAAACAGAGCTTGTGAAAACCAAAGAGAGATGTCATGAATAAATGATTCAGTAATTATAATGTAGTTATAATAGTAGTTATAATAAATGATTCATGACTTAGAATTCTACCTGTACAAGCTGAAACAATGCACGTGGCATTTCAGTATTTCTGAGACTATGTTCTTACTAAAACTCTTCAAAATAATGGTAGCAGTTATATCACTGAGAATCAAAATCAATGATGATGGCTAGTACCCAAACGATGTCAATTATGAGCCAGGCAGTTTCCGGGACTCTACGTATATGAACTCATTTACTCAAACAACCTTATGAGGTGGAGAGCAGTGCTTTTTTTTTTTTAAACCCCCTTTTTTGCAGATGACGGAACTAAGACCAGCATTAAAGCTTGTCCAAGGTTACATGGCAAAGTTAACATTCAAACCCATTTATTTGGTTTACAAACACATACATGTTGATTTTGATACTAATATGTACTTATACTAAATATTATATCTATTTGACACTCACCTAAGTATTTAGAAAGCTGTTAATAAGTTGTCTCTCTGGGGAGTGTAATATTGGAATTTTTTTCATTTCCTATTATTTCCAAGCCTCTGTAATCGTTACCTTCATATTCAGAAAATAAAAAACTAAATTTAAAGTATATCACACTTAACATAGGCTGCTCACCTTGAATAGCCTTAAATTTTTAAGTATTTTTACATTTCCTAACTCAAAATCATCCATTACCACTAAGCAGCTATTAAAAATTCACTTGCCACATTTCCAATAGAACAGAGTAAAATTGCAATTTTAGTGTTTATTATGTACCAGAAACTATGTGAGGTTCTTTAAAATAGGTCTTACAGTCTTCACCACCACCTTAAAAGGCTACGAAAGAGGACTGTGAAAACCAGAGCATCACTGATGAGGAAGCTGAACTTTGGAGAGGTTCCATCATTTGTTCAAAGGCACACATCTTGTCAAGTGCAGAGCTGGGATCCGAATCCAAGTCCATCTATCCTCCGAAGCTCACATGGTATATGCACCCTGCTACCTCTCTAGATTTTTTTCCAAATGGTCAGATACTGCCTTCAGCTGCAACCTGTCCGAGTATCTTTTTTTAACCCAAATAACCAGATAACTGCCCCATTTTCCACCCCATTTGTAAATAAATGATAATTACTAACATTTGCTGAACATCTGCTTTGTGCCAAGTTCTGCTCTATGTGCTGAATTCTTCAATCCTCTTCACAACCAGTGAAGTAGGCACAGTTATCCTGTCTTGGAAGAGAAAGCTGGAGCACAGTGAAATAAAATGCCCATGGTCATAACTAATTTAAAGTGACTGAAGCAAAATTACCATCTATAATGGTGTCACTCCAAACCCCAGGTTTGTAAGTACTTGATATGCTTCCTTCCCAAGCTACTCATGCTCAGTATTTGAAACTATAATGTTAAATACCATTTATACAGCTATTAATCTGTTAACTTTCTAAAAGTCCAGCTATAAAGAGCCTGAATTTCAAAATACCTTAAATTCTGGAACCATGTTGCAGCCACATTCCAACTTCTAGCTAGCGTATTGCGCCGTAAGCTTTAAATGTATGTCTTTCTTAATATTTTTAAAATGTTTATAAAGAAAGGGAATCAGAGTGAAACATTGATTGGTTACCTCCCATATGCGCCGACCAGGGACTGAACCAGCAGCCTAAGTATGTGCCCAGACAGGGAATTAAACCCCCACGCTTCTGGCGTATGGGACCATGCTTCAACCAGAGCCACCCAGCTAGGGCTAGGTATGTTCATTCTTGATGCCAAAATTTTGAAAAGCAAAAACAATTTAAAACTCTGTGCTCAAAGCGATTGAGTCCAAAGGGGACTCTCATTGTTAATGAAATCAACAACCCTTAGTCAATTTCGCAGTATCATTCCCCTTTCCCCCTCAAAGGCAGCACAGCGCAGTGCGAAGGACCCAAGCTTGGGAGCAAGACTTGGCTCTACCACAATGAGCCTGGGCAAATTTCTCCCAAGTTCTCCTCCTGTTAAAAAGTTGGAATGGTTGTTCTGAAAAAAAGAAATGTGTGTATATGTAAATATCCTGAAATACAACAGGTACTCTGTAAAAGGAGATACTAGTGCTCCTCAAACTTTATACCTATGTTCCAATTGACCATTTTTGGATGTTCTGGGCTCAGTCATCTGTTGACTAGGTCTAAGTATGCATTAAGTACTTTTTGCCACCCAATAGAATCCCCTTAGATTCCACTGCCCAGAACTAAAATTCCAATCTGGTATAACCTTACCCCGTCTCCATTCACACTAGTGTCTGTACAGGACAAGTACTCAATATTAGTAACATGATGAGTATCTAAACCAGAGTGACAAATTCAGATGAATACGGGGACTATGCAGGTAAGTAAAAAGTCTAAAACAAGAAGCGATGAGAATTGTAGGTAAAACCGAGTAGTTTTTGTTGCCTATAAGAGTGCAAGTCCTGTGTCCCAAATCTTGAATTTTTCAAAAGTAGGAATTCCACTTCTGTGACATTTCTCCATTTTCAAAACATGCAAGAAAAACCACTTTCACACCCACACTCACAGTCCCCAACACATGCACAAGACACCTACAAAGCAAGGATGCACAGTAACATGAAGATCTTAAGTGTACACACACACCTTGGCTCTTCCCTTAGACTTATTTCTAAAAGTATGTGTGCATATGTATATAAACACAAACTGCCACACATAGCAGCTGGCTTTTAGAGCAGTATTTGTCAGACCAATTATCCTTTGGCCAGCAGCCTGCATACCTCAGTCCTAGAACAAACCACCACCAGATACAGCTTCAGCAGCAGTGGCAGGGCCCTTGTAGGTACAGGTGTCATTTCAATTCCAGCATTAGCAGCAACAGAAAACATCACTACAATGGGCCCAAGTTGACAGAGCAGAGAAAATGGTGTATTAGTTCACGACATAAGTATGAAGACACCCCAAGGGATATACCTGAAAGTATGGGAGCGTCCAAATTAGAATTTTAGGTGAGGGTAGACCTACAGAAATAAAATTCTCCGTCAAGAACATTTTAAAACTTGCAAACTTCACTATATACTATTACATACATGTGTAGTAAAATGATGCAGGAATGAGAATGACATGTACAAGTTTCAGGTTAGCAATTCGACAAAGGAAAATGTGACTGGGGAAGGGAATTAAGGCAACTGCAGTTATCATTATCTTTGAAGATTTGTTCCTTAAAAGAAACCAAACTATCCAAAGCAAATACAGAAAAATAAAATTTGTTTGAAAGCTGGAGAAAACCTCATAATGAAATAGAAGAAAATGCCATTTTACAGGCACTACATTCCATCTCACCCCACATAATCAAGGGATTAAAACATTTAAATGTAAAACCTCATTTTCTATCAGGATTTGCAATGCAGTTTCTTGGAGTTAGGAGATTTAAGCATTATTGGGTGGAAAGAATGTGTTTACATACCTAAGTAGCTTAAACACTTTTTTGTTGTTGTTGGGAACACTTATACCATTTACTACCTCAACCACACAGATGTTGCAAGGATTGTTAAATACTCCACAACAGTAGCTGTTCCCCTCATATTGCATGGCGATGCAAACATTTTAAGGATGCACAATTTGTAGCACTTTGTAAAAAGCTTTCAGCACACATCAATATACTTGTCTCCCTGAAATTCTCATTCTACTCACCACATACCTTACAAAGGAACCACTTTATCCAATTAAAAAGAGGCTTATTAAGGCATTTCCTCATCACATAATATAGAATCTTGGTAAGGAACCATGACTTCTTAAAACATATGAGTAAATCCCCCAGTCGTCAAACTCAATGGGGAGAGAGGGGTAGGTCTCAAAGTGCAGGAGAATTTTTCCCTTTAGGAGACGAGAATTCATTTATTTGATAAATTAAACATGATTACTAAACTTTTCAAAGAAAATCTGAATTTTACTTCAATTTCATATAAAACTAGACAGCAAGTACACAAAAGCATCCTAAGGAATACTTTGCAGCAAAACTGTTCTTCGACCCTCAGTGGTTTAGCTGCATTTGTAAGTGACATATTTGCCTAAACTTAATTCAAAGTAAACTTAATTCAAAGTAGCCTAATTCAAACTTAAAGTAGCTTGACACACCCTCACATATTTATCTACATATTACACATTTAAGGATTTACTTTGTATTAAAATAGCACACAAAGAAAAAACAACTTTGCCTTCTAACACTGTTAACTTTTATGTAATTCCTCACAAACCTCTACTTCTTAAAACAAATGTATTACATGAGGAATTCCTATTGCTCAGTAATGTGTAACAGTACTTGCAATTTCAACTCTCCATTTTTTAGAACTTAGGTATAACTTCTAAAAAATTACACCTATTTTTAGGTATAGAACTTAGGTATAATCTAAAAAATTATACCTATTTTTAGGTATAGAAATACCTAAATTCTAAAAAAAGTTTTTCCCAAGGTTCTTGTTATTTGGCATCCTTTGTTCTTTGTAGAATCAACAGTATCAAGAATTTAGACCATGAATTATCAAAATTCTCCAGTCTTTAAGTGTACACAAATCACTTCTGTAAGTTCTATGACCTCCTTCACATTAATTTGCTTACTAATGTCCATGTTGATTTTGTTCAAGTGTTGTAATTACTAATGGGCAGATTATTTCTTTTCACTTCTTTGAGAGATAATGGCGAGGAAGTCTGAAAATTAAAAACCAAAAGTTTTCAAAGAAATATCTTTAAGCACTGTCTTTAAAGTGAACTCAAAAGCCATCACAAAATCACCTACCAGTATTTTTGGAGTCAGTATTTGAGTTGGTACAGGTCATCTCCTTTGCACAGATTACAATGGTTAAGAACACGGGCTCTAGCATCAGACCATCAGGATCCAAATTTACATAATATTCCCACCCTGTTACATAAAGCTGTGTAAATCTGAACGTTTAACCTCTCAAAGGCTGTCTGCCAACCTGCGCCCTATACAATGGAGCTGAAAACAGTACTTACTTCATACAACCTAAAAGATTAACTGAGCTGACATAAGGCTATTACCTAGCACGTAGTAACAAGCATCTTGAAGACCATCCAATACTTTAAGGAATACATAACGGGCAAAATAAAATTCTTAGGTGGGTGAAGATAATCTGGTGTTAGCCGAGTGGCAATTAAAACCGAGCCCTATAAAATCCTCAAATCATTTATTTTCACACAGACAGCTCATCTTTGTTTACAAACTGAAAATCTTGCTGGTGTTCTAACAATCCTAACTTAACAAAAATGCACTTGCATTAAGCAATAACTAAAGGTGACTCTTGCAACTCATTTGTAAAGATTAATATACAAAGAATTCAGAAAACAGAGCTTCCCTATAACTGTAGGACTTGTCTTAAACATATTTTGTATCGGGCTTTGACATTTAAAAGCCCCTAAAGCAGTTGTCTGGCTACAGATTAAAATGGGTGGAGCTTGAAAACAAATGACCATGCTCAGTCTCCATCCCAGGTGAATTAAATCAATCAATACAAGTACTGTTGAAGCATCATTTCAGCTCATGACATGAGTTAACATTAACGTTGTAGTGGAATACCAATAAAAATAAACTTAATAGTTCCCTACACCTTCTTTCAAGATGGGTGTTATATACTGGAACAATTGAAAAAATGTGGGTATGCATAACTAGAAATAGAATTACCTGGCCAATTAAGCTTTACATTGTAAATGTCCATAACTCTATGGTGGAGAAAGTGATCGTAAAAATAAAGCAAAGTATTTGGAGTCACTTATGCTTGGTTTTCAATAAACCAGAGAAATGATTACATGAAAAAAAAAGGATACAAAGTTGTACGCAATTCATGGTTATACTTTAAAAGCATTATAAAGAAATAAATGCCCATAGAAATTGATACTGCTGGATGTCAGGATTTGACATTTCTTTGTAATGTATTTTCAAAATTCTCTAAAATGCAAACATCATTATTTCTACAATCAGAAATGTAGGAAGATTAAAATTTTCTTTCTAAATATGAATGTTCAAACTTCTTTGCACTGATCCCCAAAAGGCTGGGCCTTGACAAGAGGCCACCGTTCCTTCACAGAACTCTCCAGCGGCATGGCTTCTACCAACAGTGTGTGCTCTCAAATGAGGAACTAAAAAACCAGCTGATTCCAATTTCCTACCAGAAAGTATTTAACTGCTAGGTCGTTAAGCAAATGACTTACCTGCCATTAGAACTCAAGTCCCAGTCAACAGACTGGCTATTACTACTTGACAGGACATAAACATATAAACCATCATAATCTGTTGAAAGCATATTACTTTTTCTTTTGGTTTATTTTTTTTGGAAAGGAAAATGACACTTCACCAGATTTTTAATCAGTTTATTTATTCACGCAACAGTTTAATTTCCTTTGAAAGCTAGAAAATAAAGATCATTTACCTCATTTTATTGTTTTTCCATACGGTAAACACTGATCTTTCCCTAACTCTCAGAAAGGTCAATTTTTAAAAATCTATGCACACACCAAATCACTGAATAGGAATGTGCAAAGCTCTAGGAAAATTATTACTTGATTGTTTTTAAGTGGCAAAAGATCACAACTTAGGATTATACTGTACAAGAACTCTTTCTTACCTTATTGATAAAACTTGTTTTTGAAGTGGCACAGTTTGAATGATTACAATCCAAAAGTAATTCCCAAGCAGGTAATACCAATTTTAGCAAAAGTTCTGAGCAAGATACTCGGAGAAGTATTATTTCTTTGACCAGAATTTCTGAATTAGTACATTTTTCCAAGTGTCATTTTTAAAAAGGTAACACATTCAGAGTACAATTCTTAAATTTGTTTCTTGCAAATACAAGAATGGGCAAAGTTAAAGTACATTAACTATAGAAAGAATGAAGGAAAGTAGTGCATTTAACATCACATACGAACTTAAGGCCTTAGTTACTGGATTTTGATATCAGCAACAGTGTATTTCCCTCATGCTTACATACAAAAGTAAGCAGGCAGACAAAATTTTCTAAACATGTAAGGAATGAAGACAATTTAATCTATATGTTATCAGTCAATACAGTTGGACTCTCTTAAAGTAACCATTGGTAATAAAATAATCTGATCATACTTCATACACTTATTAAAAAGAACAGAAATTAAAAGTCCCCTATACAATTAGAGCATCTCCTGACACATAAAACAGTTAAGCCCACACACACTTTTTTGGCAGATGCTACCCAGACTACAATCTATCTAAAATCCAGCCACTGCATATTACATTTTGTAGAATGCCTATCTAAAAATATGCTGTATTTCATAGTGTTTGCTTATTATCAATGTTTGGGGATGGAAGCATTTCTAGCCTAAACACTAAAAGCAAACATATACATGAAACTATTCAAAAGTAGTAGCCTGCAATACAAGCTTATGATAGAAAACCACATACACTTATTAAATGGCATCTTAGGTTCCTTACTTCAGTCATGAGCTGAATTAATACAAATTTCTTTTCCCTACAAAGTGACCAAAGAGACACCAAACTAAAGTCAGGAGAGCAGATTTCTAGGTCCAGGTCTGCCTCACCTACCTATGAGATGCAAGGAAAGTTCTCCTTAACTCTCTTAAAGCCTTAGATTCCTCAACTTTAAACAAAGGGACTGAACAAAAGGAATTCTAAGGAGCACTCCCATAAAACGGGATTTTGCTAAATTTTGGGAACTTCAATTTTTTAAAAAATGACAGCACTGAAATATCAGGCTTGATACTTATCACCAGCAATGTAGATTATACAGAGCTTTAAGCCAAGGAATTACTGATTCTGCATTTATGGGATTAAAAATGCAAGACTCTTTCTACCATGTTTTTCCAGTTATCGGAAATGGAAGGAAATTTTACATGACTGTAAATCATACAACAATGGAAACATTACCTGCAGTAGCATACTAGTAATGGATAGGTGTTACTTGTGTTTGTTTTTAGTAACTTTTACACAAAATCAAGAGGTTTTATAGAAAATAATACAGAGCCAATGACACAATAAATGTGATCAGACAATTCAAAATGAATACTTAAAATGAAAAGGCAAACAAAATACTGGGAGTATTTCACTCATTTATAAAACGTATACACAGACGTGGGCCTAACATACCTCACTGCACCACATCAAGTCCTGAAGTCCAATCTCCCTTTCAGATAGAAGTGTATCTTTTACAAAACCAACACCTACTTTCAGGATAAAAATTCATTTGGATTAGATCGTACTCAGTAAAAAAAAAAACTGAACACATTTTCTATGGTTCCAAAATTTTCTATTTCTAATACAAATGAAATAAATTCAAGCCCTATAAATGTATATTTATACTGAAAATGTGTTTCACATGGTTAACAGAACTGCAAAGAATAGTCATTTTTCGCAAAGATCCCAAGGCTTGCTCAGTGGTAACAAATTTCCATAATGGGAATTTACTTTTGAGTGTCAAACTGGGCAGGAAAAAACATCTACTTTTACCTAACAAAATATTATAAAAGAAATTAATAAGCTCATTTAAAAGCATTTGACTAGAACCACCAAGAAGAATGAATCTTTCTTGGAATGATACTAAAAGGACCTGTTAAGAATGGGGTAAACGCAACACAGCCACAAGGCATACATATAAAATGACAGAAATTACAGCACTTTTATTCTCATGGTATTTGCTTAATTTGTATTATCTTGAAGACAAACTGATTATGATCTTCCAAAATACCAAAAGTAGCACGAAATTTATCAGTTCCTTTCCTTAATAGTATGAAGACTTACTTACAAATACTGTAAATCTGAAAGGGTTTCAATGCAAGATAAAATTATGCATTATAAATTTCAAATTATCATAGAGTGGACTTTCTGGTATCCCCATCTAATGACACGACAGACACAAACAAGCTATTGAGCAAGAATCTGTTAACAGTTTTATTTTTTTTTATGTTAAATACCATGGGACAGAATTGTAAGGATGAAAAACTCAGTCAACAACTGCCTCACAAGGGGTAAGAAAAATTCTGCCATATTAGCAAAGGTAAAGGAGAAAATTTACACTGTAAGAGGCACCAATTCCCCACAGAATACCTCTTGGCATTTCCTGAATGAGTGGGATTAGCAATCTAAATAAATCATTTCAAGAGGTAACAGCAACAGATAAAATTTAAAGGGATTATTAAAATAACATTTACAAGACTCTGAACAATTCTTGAACTCTTATTAAAACAACAAAGAAAGAACAATTCTTTATTTATGAATTTCATAAAGGACTGAATGTGCAACTGACATCTGCTAGTGATGATCTGGTAATATACAATTTGTCCAGTAGCCGAACAGTTTGTTTTTATTGTTTTCTAACCGTAAGAGATCATTAAAGGCAAAGCCTATATGACGCTGTACACACAAAAAAAATGGTCACCGTGGGCCATACTACCAATGAAATGGTAGGTAAACAAATCTTTTTCTGGTCAAGAGAAAATAAAAGAATTAGCACTCTGCATGCTTCACTCTACAAGATGAATTTCCCTAGAAAGAATCCAATGAAAATGGCTGCAATAACAACAAGAAGTGAAGGAAGAGGACTGGTGACATTATCTCTGAAGGATGCAGCTGAGGTTGATCCCGGTTTGTCCGAGTGTGCTACCTTTCTGAGCCTTAAGCCTTCATCCTAGGAAAAAAACATATGCACAAAAAAAAAAAAAAAAAAAAGGTTTTAAAAATAAATATGCATATTAGACTACTGAGCTAAAAATCAATAGACAGAAAGCAGATCAGTATGCATGTGGCTGGGGGTAGGAATAGGGAATTATTGCTAACTGGCATAAGAAAGCTTTTTAGGGTGATACATTCTAAAACTGGATTCTAATGATGGCTGCACAATGCTATAAATTCACTAAAAATCACTGAATTGTATACTTATCAATTAGTGTCTTTATAGAATGTAAATTATACTACAATAATGCTGATTTTAAAAACTGGAGCTAAGAAATATATTCCTAAAAATCTGAAAAATCACATATAACTGTATTTACACTGAAGAAAAACTTCCATTATTAAAATTAATACAATTAAAGAGTTCTGTGCATATACGTATTTCCAAAGTGGCCCATAGCTTTTTTTACACCTACCTTAGCCCAATTAGCCAAAGACTACCAGAAACAAACCTGCAGTCTGACAGGTTCACTAATTCACTGCAACCACGGCACCTGCACAGCAGGGCACAGGTATCTCACCAAAGGTAGGACTGTATAGGATTTGAAAGAAAGGGGAAGAGTTCAGGATGAAATCTAAATAATGTAGTTTTTTGATATGCTCAAAATAAAGCAGGAAGGCTGTGTATAATCAGTACTAGATCTGAACTGTAAACACTGAATTGTGTTTCTTTGGAAAGTACAAATTACAATAGAGGTGAGTGTTGTATCCAGAAGCAGATTCATCTGAGGCTCTGCACCTGGACTGAACAGTGAGGCTGCTTTTCCGTAACCAAGGTGATGCTGATGCTCCTGACCAGAGTGAGTTGCTTCATTCTTACTGATATGATGGTTTCCACACAGCAAAGTTTCTGACAATCTATGATTTTAGGGGACAATATTTCCCAGTAAGAAAGCAGGAGGCTTATAGGAGGTTGTCATGACACTTTATCAGATGCAGTATGACCCTAGGGAAAATACTGATACCTGTATTTGTTACTCAGGCATTTGGCTCTATCTGTCTGTGTCCATCATCTCAAACAGGTGAAATCGCAGGGCACACTTTTTATCTCCTCACTGCAAGCTAATTTTTATATTCTCACACTGACTCTTCTGTGCCAACTGTAAGAATCCACCTGATGTCACACTGTTTTTTTTTTTATTTGCATTACTAGATTTTTCTGAGGGTTTGTGGGTCTTTTTGGTCTTATGTTAATTAGTCCTGTATGGTGAGAGCAATGATTTTGAATCCCAGCAAGAACTTTAAAATATGCTCCTAGTGATTCTGGGCAGGGACTGGCCAGGTGCATTTTTAAACAGCTCTCGGGGAGATTCAGACACAGTCTGGATTAAGAACCACTGGAGCAGAGTAATATAAAAAAAGGTCAGTGATCAGACATGCCTAAGAAAGTTAATATGGCAACAAATTATGATGGGTCTTATGTATAAAATATTAAAGAGACTGAAATTCATTCTGTAAGCCAGTGGTCTTTTATCTTTTAAATAGCAGAATGTTTTTCCAAATAATATCTCATAGAGAACATCAGCCTATAAAGAACTGAGATCAGAAATTAAGTCTCACTCCCCTATCTCCTCATTCACTCTTCCTATTTGCCCTACATGTACCAACCATTCCTCCCATTTTCATTTCTGCCCTCCCTGCCAAGAGATAAACGTTGATTTTTTTGAACAAATATACTGAGTATGCTAAGAAACACATCTTTCACCAAAGAATACAACTTGTGCAAGTCATGGCAGATTAATTAACAAAAATGTGTGAGTATGAAATGGAGATAATTTTTCCACTATTCAGATAGGTGCTGGAGGCAGGTGGTCCCTGAGGGGGTACTAAGGGATATGAAGATAGCCAGAAAAATTATTTCAGCACCGATCAAGTCACAGTATAGTGCCTTTGATGAAGGGTAGTTCTTATGTACACTTGACAGAATAATCAAATGTAGATTAAGTTCCATAACTTAGCTTATTTACTTATATTCATTTTTGCATTATATACCAATACTTAATACAAAAACCTAAAACAAAGACTTAAAAAGAAATGTAAAGATATTCAGATCTTGAAATAAGTATTTGTCAAAGGCTAATTAATAATAACCTCCATACATATTCAAATTAGGCCTCAATTCACCACTCCATATATTTATTCATTCGAATATACTAATGGCTACTATATATATGTCTATGGATGCAAAGATGACTCCACACAGTCCTTGCCCCCAAGGAAAGTGCTAGGAAAGTGCTATCCACTAGAGGCAGAAACACATCCAACAAGAAAGAGGCATGGTGGAAACAAAGGAAATGCATTTCTAAAAAATTTTTCTTTTCTTTTTAGAGTATCGTATAAAAGGTTATACTGAAAAAAATGACAGAAACAAGTATCAAGAGTCAAATGTGCATGTATGTATGTGCTGTGAGGGTAGGGACAAGAATTTAAAGGCATTCTAGTCAGAAGGAAGAAGTTAAGCTAAAGCAAAAGAGGGTTGATAAAAACAGAGAGGCTTCTTCAGGAAAATGGAGCCTAACACTGACCAATACAAACATAATAGGAACTTCACAAATGTGAGCCACGTATGTAATTTTAAATTTTCTAACAGCATATTTAAAAAGTGAAAAAAAACCTGACAAAATTAATTTTAATAATATATTGTAGTCAATCCAATATAACCAAAATATTACTTCAACATGTAACAATACAAAAAAAATACATTTTACCTTTTTTTGGTACTAATTCTAAGAAATGAGTGTGTATTTTACACTCACAGCATATCTCAATTCAAACTACTGTTGTATCTCAGTAATTGTCAGCTTCAGAAAGCGACAAACCCTGCACTCATCGCATTTTGACAAGAAGAAAATGTGTCAGCACTTGGCACTTGGTCACCACTCAGCGCCCCTCTCTCAATGAAACAGAGGTCAACATGTCAGTCTCATGGTAGTAGCTCATGTTGGTTTCAGAACTCATCACAAGTTCCAGAACAAATTAACAACAAGTACTGAGGTACCACTGTAGCCTCCTTTCAAGTGTTCAATAGCCCCACGTGACCAGCAGCTGGCTACTCTTTGAGCAGCACCATTCTAGGCAGTTCATATGGCTACGGCACAGTATGTGAAGGGTACAAATTAAGAATCTTGCAATGCCTTGGAAAAGAACTTGCGGGTGATGAGAAGCCATGGTAAATCTGTTAAAAGAGGCTGGGAGTTGGGAGCAAAGGACAGGACATAATCAAATTGAAGAAAAGGAGAAAGAATTGCCCCAAAACTGATAGATAAAACGGCCTAATAATATTCCTATGTCCTATGCGTTCCTTTAAATCAACATATTTTCAAAATCCAACTTACTTTCAGGTGTCGATTTTCTTCTGATAGCTTCATTATTTCTCCCTGAAGTCTTTTACACTCTTCCATGAGTTTCCTTGTTTCAGTATCATTGAGTGAAACACTATGTGGTTTTGGCATGGGTCCATCCTGTTTAGATGCATTCAGTGGAACGGCTTTGCTAGGTTCCATATCATTCTGTGTTACAAAGACAGTGGGAATTTTTTAACTGACCAAATCTCATAGGTTTTAAACAAGTAAAAATTTAAACTCCACATCCTTCTTTTCAAAATAATTATTTAAAAGCTTTGACAATTTTCAATTTCAGTTAAGATATTTTTTTGATAGCGAATGTTACGGTCACCTGTTAACAATTTCAGGACTAAATCCATAAATGTCACCAGTTAAATAAAGCAAATAAGCCCACTCCCTCCTCTACTCCCATAACCCTTTGCACTTACCTCTACCAAAGCACTTATCATATATCATAATAATGTATTTTTGATGTTCTTTCCTACAATACTTCAGAGGCTGGGAGAGCAAGAGTCATTTCTTTTTGTATTGACCCCTTAACCCAGCACTTTGATGAACAGTAGTTACTTAATGAAAGTATGCTGAGTAACTGACGACAACCAAAATCCAAATACGAAGGTCATTTTCAGTGCTCTGATTCTGCAATTCAGATGGGGTTCTGGGAGGGTAGGGGGGATATTATTGTAATCATTCCAATAAAATTAGGAGACTATCTAAGAAAAACATTTAAAAGAAAACCTAACTTCTATTAATGGGGGGGAAAAAAAACTGAAGGATATAAACCCTGAAAGGGAGATAATAAACAAACCGAAAAAAAAAAAGGGGGGGGGGGAACGGACGGGACTTAATGACATGATCTCAAACTCAAACATAAATGATTCCTTCATATTACCACTGTTTGTTATAATTCATGAAAGTCAATATGGAATCAAAGCACCCAGACAGTTTTAAAACTATGAGCCCTCATAATCTTCATTTTCACCAACACTTAGCCATTTAAAACTAGTGGCAAAAGCATAAAATAAATACCTAAGACAGTACTCAAGTACTCCTGAGCCTGTGATCTAAAGTGCCTTGATATCCTTCAATCCTAACACCATTAATCCCATCACATACAACATAACAGTATTAGTGCAATAAGTCATCTTTTTAAAATTTTACTTGCTAAAAATTTAATTCTAAATAAAAAGATATAAACTGCTTTATTCAGATATAAACTTCCAACAAAAGTATTTCCAAATCAACTTTATGGCATTTCACAGTACTCATTGATGAGGTTTTAAATATAGATTATACACTTATCAGATCATCCCACCTCCTGAATTTATATTGAGTAAATAAATTGTTCAAGGGGCAAAATCAGTACTTTCTTATAAAAGGGAGGTGACTTTATTATTATGAATAAATCCATGTAGAAATTGTTACGAGATTCTAATGTCCATCACTGTATAGTATTTGACCTGGATTTTTCTAATTTTCTTTAGAAGCTTCACAGTTGTGAAGGGTTTTTAGGAAGGCTACTTCAGCTCTGGCTGGTATGGTTCAGTGGATTGAGTGCCAGCATGTGAACCAAAGGGTTTTTTCTCTTGCTTTCTTGTTCTTCGCCCTATCCTTCCCTATCTGCAACCAATCCCATCTCTATCATTAAAAATCAGTTCCTGATATATTTTGCTTTCCACCAGTATTCTTTCCCCTAATAGTAATTATATTTCAAAATGATTTTTCAAGTGTGTTCAAATTCCAACCTAAAACAAGTCCAACTTCTGAAAATGAGGGTGGCATGTTGCCTTCCTCTGTAAAAAAAAAGAAGGAAACAGTCAACAATATGGCAAGTGAGCAATCTTTAGGCTTTGGTTAAGAATTGGGGGAAAAAATATGCTCACATCAAAAAGTTGACTAAAAAATTAAAAGGAAATGCATGAGGCCAACAAGAGGGGGAAAAGTGAGGAATTATCAAACTCTTCACATTTGTATTTTTATTTTTAAAAAAATTCTTTGAGTCCCAGAAAATTGAGAATTATGAGGAAATTATCTCCCATTTTCTCATCAATCTAACACAACTATTATTTATGCTATCTTCCAATATTTTTTCATAAGCCTATTTTATAAAGTCCACATTCATGGAGCATTTTAATCTTTCTTCAATTCTATGTATATCTTTTTATTATTTTAAATTATACAATATGCCATTAGATGCTGTATTCCGTGCTTTTACTAAAATTACTTAAACATTTTACTCTTGTCAGACATTTAATGGGTAGCTTCCCACTCTTTGGGATTTAAGTAACATGTCAATGAATATCTTCTTACAGGCAGAATTAGATTTTCTTTTTTATTGACATTTTCCTTCAAATTTTTATATCTCTTTTATAACCAAAAGGAGACAAAATGTCGTAACCAATTGTGGAACATAAAGACTAGGAATGCAAAAAGATACAGTGAAGCTTAAACATGTTTCAAAAGGGAGTCAAGTCAGTCATGAAACAAGTTACATGGAGTATAATTATATCATATACTATTTAGGCCCCCTACAAACCAGTCAACGTACACAGGAGATGCAAACAAATCTAATTTATTTATGTATATTTCAAGTGTAAGCATATACCCCTCACTTAGTTGGAAGTTAAGGGGAGTGGCGGGAATAAGTCATTCATGTAGTAGCAATCTGAAGAACCTGATGAGAAACACTAAGGCTGCCTTTAAGTATAAGCTTCCACTCAGGAGCTCCATTAGTGAGGTTTAGCTCCAGGAAAACAGCTTGTTCCTTGACAGTTGCTTCAGACTGGTCCAGAAAGTGGAGACTGGTTGTTCTGAGAACCATGAAAAAAGCAAACTAAAGGGATTCAACAACATGCTGCAACTCTTGGGAAACTGATGAATTTAGAATAAACCAAAAGGTCACAGCCATGATCTCAATTAAGTAAATGTACAATATCCTGTACTTACTCTACTGTTTTATATTAGTCTATCTACAATAACCTTTCTTCATCTGTGAGTTGCATTTACTTCTGTATTCTTTTTTAACAACCTTCAGAATTTCAATTCCAATATTCTAAGTAATTCCTAGTGGAGGTAATTAGAGAGAGCGCTAGGAATTGAAACTAGGGAAAGGTAAAATATAAGACAAAGTAGATTTTTGCAATGAAGTCTTAAGAAGGACAGAGAAGCTAAAGAATGTAAATATGGACTACATTCTTGTGACTATTATGAGTAAGGGGTGTAAATATAAAAAGGTTAAAGCCAAGAGCGATGGCATACAATTATTCGGAGGCATAATTAAGGCCCTTCCCTGGGAAAAGATATTAATAATATTTGAATAGTAAGATTACTAAAGATTTGTTTTCACTCTAAACAGCAAATTTAGTCTGTTACTCTAGGATCATCAATAACTAACCAAACATTTACATAAAGGTTTGGGGGGGGGGGTTTAAGCTTTAGTGTATACATTGTCTCTTCAAAGGCAAAACAAAGTATAAGCAAACTGTTCAAACTGTGGGGTTCCTGAAGTTTCCAGTAAGCAAGAAATGGTAAAGGGAATCATACAGCACCCATTATACCTCCTGAAAGTCAACACACACACATAAAGACATTAATAAATTCAAATATGACCTAAGATCTTTAGGGCTTATACGATAAATCTCCTACCCCGGGGCATTGTAAATAACTAACAGTGATAGTTAAAGAGGGGTTACTATTATTCATATTTGATAATAAAATATAAAATAGTAATCTTATACACACACACACTCTTCCCTGGAAAGCAATGTTTGCCAGCTCCTACCTGACTCCTATGCCTGCTAGTCTATTTAGATAATTAGATATGCTCCTAACTCCCCTTTTAGAGTATGCTCCCAATATTTCCGTGACAAGAAAAATTACAGAAACTTCATAGTAATGTGCAAACTTACATTTGTCCTGCTCACTACTGAGATATTAAGCATTAAATTTGTTCTTGTTTTTTGTTTTTAGGACAGCAAATAGTCTGTGTGCATGGTTTTTAAGTGAACTGTGATTCTATAATTTTAAACATAATTGAAAATTTCAATTCTATTTACTTCACATAGCATACTCATAATACCACCTATGTGGTAGATAACTACATTAACATAACCAGTAACACTTACTAGACTCCTATGTCTGTTAACTCCCTAAAACAAACCTTCTGCTTCTCCTGTTTGAATACATTGAGTCCCCTGGGGTCATTCTTCATGTTATAACGGGCAGGAGTTGCAACTGTGCTGTTCATGTTGCTCACTGAAGTAACAGCTGGAGCAGTCCCTGGTGGAGTTCTACCCTGAGGTGGTACGGGAATCACATTCTCAGATTCGCACCAAACTCTGAGTTCTCCTGCATGGTATTGGGAATGACTAACACAGAAATCATTAGGCTCTAAAACATTAACATTTTATTCTATAAAAACGTGTTATACGTTAAGAAATAATAGTAATAATAGCTATATTAAAGCAAAAAGTACAAAACTGCTGAACTTTTTACATTATCTCTCAAACAAAATTAGCTATGATCAACTTGCATTACAATTACAAGCTTAAATGTCTAAACTTTATTAAATTTATGCTAGCCTCATGTTATCTGAAAGTGAATATCTTCTAATTTTGTGGCTCTGATTTTTGTTATTAATCAATACTTGTCAATATCTGAACAAGTACTTCATATTTTCTTACCTTTGATAATACTCAATCTGAACAATTTTTAATTGCCTTTTTTCCTCCTTGAGGTTCAGAGACTACAGTGATCTATAAACCTCTTCAGTACTCAATAGCACCCCTCCCAAAATATACACACACAACTCTCTTCCAGGACTAATAAACAAATTTAAGATGCATATACTATTCTAATATACCATTATCTCCATAGTTCTCTTATCTTCTCAAATTCCTCTAACACAGATAAAAATATTACCAAAAAAGTTTAGAACTGAGTCTGAAATAACACTTACTGATATCCAGATCACTGTATATAAAAACTAAAAGAACTCTATCTTACTAATAATGCCCTGTCCACTGTCTTTTCTTTGTCTCAAGAGAAAATTTATATTTAATCATAAAGTTTTTATATATAAGACACCTGAAACATTGTTCCTGACAGTCTTTCATTCTTTATTAAGACAAATCATTATTTTTTTTCCTAGAAAATATGTCATTAACAGGTATTATATGTAGGACATAAATAAAATCCAATACATTTTTTAAAAATTGGAAAATACCATGTAAAGTTGTAAGCCTCAAAAAAAAAATTTTTAACTGAACACAAAGAATTGAATAGATAATAAACATGATGAGTTAAACTAAAAATACATTCAATCCTGAAAAAAAAAAACCACACACACTACTGCTACCCTGACATTAGATTTAATGCAGAGTTGACAGCAACTAAAAAGAACTTTTAATTGAGAAAAACCCACTTGATAAAATATAGAATAGGCAATGATTTAGTATCATCTGCCCAACAACCCAAGGACCATGAAGAATGGCTCTCAGTATTAGCACTGAACACAATTCAACTGAACTCTATGAGTCATTAATTTACTGAAATATATCATAATTTACTGAAGTGTATCCAAAGACCTGCTATTCCCTAGGACTAGGGAGACCACACATTTTAGTGTGCTTAAAGGCATATTAGCTAATACCTGTTATTTAGGAACAGTTATTAACAGTACCTTCTTTCATTCTAAAACAAATGAGTCCCTGCATTCTTGGGTTACTCTATGATTCAAATTAGTTATTTCCCCCCGAAAAAACCCACATTCTAATGATGGGTGAAATTAATTAGAATTGTTTTGTCACAAAAAAAGACTTCTTTAAACTATAAAAATATCAATAAAAACATGAACTCAACCACTATACTCCTAAAGCTGACACCTTTCTAATCTTACATGATGGACCATAAAATTTCCATCACTTTTTAATATACACAGTATCGAGGCTCTAAAAGGACTCATTAAGCCAATAAAATAATAACATACTCGTTTCTACTGTTTTTAGAACATGCAAATGCCCAATAATTCCATACCTAAAAAGATCCAGATTTTTGACTTATATATATTGTACTTAAATTCAGTGCCTATCTACTTCTTGGAAAGCAGGGGGGAAATACACAGTAAGGTAGGCAAGGAGCTACAGGCAGCAGTTTCAGAATGGAATGGGATGCCTAATATAAAAAACAACATTGCAAAGTACAAGACCTGCTCACTACACCAACTTTGAGAAAAAAGTATCAGCAACTATGATAACTACTATCTATCTACTTTGGATACTAAATTTTTCTACGTTGACTACTAAAAGATCATAATTTCTAATGAACTCTTTATGCAATCCTGAGTTTGTATATTACACCTGAAGTAGTCAAAAACTAAACTGAATTTTGCTTCAATTAAAATACTTTTTACAACTTAAAAAAAAAAAAAGAATAAAGGCCAAAGGACCTCAAGAATTCACTATACAGCAATCATACTATAAACTAAAAAAACTATTTTTACCATTTTTGTTAAAATGCATTTAGAAATGCATTTTCCTTGAAAAAGGGAGTATCACTTTTACTCAATTTACGTAGGACAGAATTCAGCTTTTATCAATAACATTTTATCAATTTATCTTCAGTAAACTATATTTGGACAAAACATTATTCAATAATGCCCCAGTTTCCTAACTGACAAGTTTAACTAAAGTGAAGATAAACATACAGAAAAAGGATACTAAGTAATCTTGTAATTCTATCTATGCTAGATAAATGCCAGATGATTTGTAACTAAATTTCTAGCTGGGTGCTACAAAGAAACAGGTATGTCAAAGATATTACAGTTTTTAAGCAGTTTTATCAATTTCAACTGTAAACACTGAATTGGAAATGGCAAGATACAATTATCAACAGGGTCTAATCAGAAAAATGAATTACAAAAGAGATGTTTATATGCATTTTTATATACAAAAGATTTCATCCTTAATTATTATAACAAATAAAAAAAAACTTTACCATACATTTCTTACTATTATAAACTCCAGATCTGGCAATGTTAAGGTTTCTTATTTCCTAAAAAGGATGAGTTGCAACATTAAACTGATGACTTGACAGTCACATAATGAACAACTCAGAACTGGGTCTGTGCCAGGGTGCACTCAATTTAACTACATTTCTCAGTAATTAAGATCTCTTACAGAATCTGCAGGTTAGTAGCAAGCAACGCAAGAATGAGCTTAAGCAGTAACTGTCAGTGTTTCCAAAAGTGATTTTACAGAACACCAAATATTGCTTGAGAATTAAACTGCATTATATTAAATAAATAAGAAACACTGGGTTAAACAATACTTTCTTCATTCAGGGCCTATAAAGGCAGGAAGACCTAGTATTTGGAGCATTTTTCCAAATTCATTTGACCACAGAACGCTTCCAACCCCATACACTTAGGGAAGTGCTGCCTTACAGAAACACATCTGTGGTTCAGCCCTTCTTTTTAATATGCACTTGAATTAATTAAGGCTACTTCTAGGCTGTATATAATATAGATCCATTTTTTTTGTACATATGAATTACATAAATCTCAAATAATATACTGAAATATTAAAAAGTCTCATGTGCAAAACTTGAAATGCAAATTCCACACACTTAAAAATATCCATCAAGAATCATAATAGTAAAGTTGACAAGCCACATGAGCTGATATAGCTAGACAGCACTGCAGTTGGTTCAGAGTATTTGCCCATTCTTTTCAGGGCCACTGATGAATTTTAGACACTTTCTGTTATCCAAGATCTTTAAGAAAGTATCCTAACCATAAAATGAATCACTACCACAAGAAATAAGATACATGTCTTCCTATATGATCATGACATGATTTTACCTTTAAAATCTTACCATTTGAAGAAGTGCCTTCAAATAATAATCAAGGCCTTCATTCTAATGTTGGCAAAAAAAAAAAAAAAGTTTGAAAAAAATTCTCAAAAAGTACTGTCTTATCATAGTGCCCAAATGAGATTCTTGAAATACCATCTCCCACTAAAAGGAGCCAGAGCTGCTTGAAGAAATGACTGATTCCAAATCTAGGTTTGGAAATACCTTGTCATATTAGACATAAAAACATTACCAAAGGTGTGAGACATCCAATCGAGATGGCTCACCTTTTCATACAACCACATCAAAAATTACAACTAAAATACAGGAAAACCATCACCCAGAACCAGCAGAAATCAAGTTGAATGGCAGTCTGACAACTACTTAATTAAAGAAACTACATCCATCCAGACTGGTAGAAGTGCCGACGCAGAAGGGGCTGGTCCATCACCCACGCATGGTGGATAAAAAGTTGGGAGGCATACAGTGGAACCCAAGAGTCCCAGGCCCACACCAGGCCCACACGAGGGCCCCCAGCCCAAGGTTCCCATGCAAGGAAGATAAGTCCCCACAACTTCTGGCTGCAAAAATCAGTGAGGATTGGGTCGGTCGAAAAAACTGCTGAAGCCCCAAGCAGTTCCTCTAAAAGAACTCACACAGACTCACCTACTCAGGCTAAGCCCCTCTGAGCTCCAGCACCTGGGTAGCAGCTTAAAAGGCTTCAGTTATATAAGGAGAAACTGAAGTGTCTAGCATCAAGGTGAGCAGGTGCCACTGTCCCTTTTCTAAATCCTACCTACACAGAGCCAGCAAGATGGTACCATATTTGAGACTCCATCAAACTGGATAACACTGGTTGACCCTCTTGGAGATGCCCAGAGACTCTGCCCCACCCAACTTAAAGGCCCTCCCAAATTGCTTTTCCACATGAATGGCTGTTCTTGGCTCATGCTTCACAGCTTCCTAAATCTTATCAAACAAGCAACAGCTTGCCTCAGTGAACCCCAGACCTGGCACTAGAAGCAATGGGTCTAGATTCACAGCTTGGCTTCACCTGGAAATCTCCAAGCCCAGCACAAGCAGCAGCCATCTCAGATTGCTTTATAACTCAGGCAGGGTGGCCCCAGGCAAAATACAGATGGGGGCTGACCATGGCCTGCACCACAAAGAAAACCCCAGGGCCAGCATACCTAGGGGACAGACTATGTCCAAGCACCACCACCCTGCTCCTGCACAGCTGATCCTTCATGGAGGGTGGAGTTCCGTGGTAAGTGGTCATAGACAATCCTTGCAGCTGACTAGCCTAGGTAAATCCTTCCCATTGATCTGCCAACAGCAACTGAGCTCAACTACAAGAAGAGGGTGTACTCAGCCCACACGAAGGGCGTACCTTGAGTACCCAGCTTGGGTGATAGGGGAGGTTGTGCCACTAGACCCTACAAGACACCTACTATATTAGGTGACACTACCAAGACATGGAGTCAAAGCAGCTCTACTTAATACACAGAAACAAACACATGGAGGCTGGCAAAACAAGGAGACAAACAAGGCCCAAATGAAAGTGCCAATCAGAACTCCAGAGAAAGAGCTAACTAAACAAAATGGAGATGAGCAATCTATCAGATGCAGAGTTCAAAAATACTGGTTATCAAGATGTCTATAGAACTTAGTGGAGACCTAACAGCATAAAAAAGGTCCAGACAGAAATGAAGGACACACTGAAATAAAGAAAAATTTACAGGGAAACATTAGAGTGGATGAAGCCAAGAATCAAGTCAATGATTTGGAACATAAGGAAGCAAAAAACAACCAATCAGAACAAGAAGAAAAAAAGGATCCAAAAGAATGCGGCCAGTGTAAGCAGCCTCTGAGACAACTTCAAGCATGCCAACATTCACATCACAGGGGTGGCCAGAAGGAGAAGAGAAAGAGCAAGAAATTGGAAATCTGTTAGAAAAAATAATGACAGAAAACTTTCCCAATTTGGTGAAGGAAATAGACACGCAAATCCAGAAAGCACAGAGAGTACCAAACAAAATGGATGCAAAGAGGCCCACTCCAAAACGTACGATAATTAAAATGCCAAAGGTTAATGATGAGAGAATCTTAAAAACAGCAAGAGAAAAGAAGTTAGTTACCTAGAGAGCAGTTCCCATAAGACTATCAGCTGATACCTCAAAAGAAACTTCACAGGCTAGAAGGGACTGGCAAGAAATATTCAAAGTCATGAAAAGCAGGGACCAACAGCCAAGATTGCTCTACCCAGCAAAGATATCATTTAGAATCAAAAGACAGATAAAGAGCTTCCAAAAAAAATTAAAGTTCATCATCACCAAACCATTATTATATGAAATGTTAAAGGGATTTATTTTTAAAAAAAGATCAAAACTAGGAACAATAAAATGGCTGAAAATACATATTTATCAACAACTGAATTTAAAAAACAAACTAAGCAAACAAGAAAAGGGACAGAATCATGTATAGAGAGAGAGTTTTGACGGTTGCCAGATGGGAGAGGGGTATGGGGGAATGGGTGAAGAGGTGAGGGGATTAAGAAGCACAAATAGGTACTTACAGAGTAGCCATGGGGATATAAAGTACAGTATAGGAAATAAAGGAGCCAAAGAGCTTATATGCATGACCCATGGACATGAACAAGGGTGAGGGGATGGCCTGAGGAAGTGGGAGGTGCTGAGTGGAGAAGGAGAAAAGGGGGCAAAATCTGGACAACTATAATAACATAATCAATAAAATATATATTTTTTTAAGGTACCAAAGACTACTAAGGTAAAAAGAACTCAGGAACCAATGTGATAAGGTTCCTACTAGCCAATTTGAGCACTAATGACAGTAAATGCAAGGAACTGAAACAATGATTATGTTTTAGTCCCTGAGTTTATAATAATACAAAAAGAAAGAGAGGGAGAAAGGCCTTGAAGGAGGAAAGGATGTTGACTGACTTAACATCATTTAAGAGGGACACTTATGACCAACTCACTTTTTGAAAGCTTATAACTAAAGAGAAAGACTTAGGCATTTATCTTGCCTTATAAACTCTACCAGTGAATGAATAACCAAGTATTAGATGGGCTTGAGTTTCTCTCTACACAAGTACTCTACTAAAAAGCAGGGATGACAGAATGTCACCATTATGCAACCTTAAATTAATTAATCGACCTAAACCATGTTCTTTTCAATTTTGACTCGACATTTTGAGCTTGATAATTCTCTGCTGTAGGAGCTATCCTATGCACTGTTAGGACATTAAGCAGCATCCCTGGCCTTCTCCCACTAAATGCCTACAGCAGCCCTCTTCCCTAGCTGTGAGAACCAAAAATGTCCCAGACATTAACAATGTCCCCTGGGAAATCACCCCTGCCTAAGAACCACTCATCTACACACTACACACCACTGGCTGCTAAGTTCACAAACACAAAAAAAAAAAAACACAGTATGAGCCTTCCTAAGAGAACATATCACTACTTACAAAGCAGTCCTGCCTCTCCCCACCAACATAAATCACAATTTAATCAAGCCTCTAGTGCCAAATACAGGAAATAAAGAAACAGAAGTTTAATGACACCACAATGATGCAATTAACAAAATCTAGCCTGTTGGAAAAAAATTATAGGATAAACCCATTTTTCTTCAACAAATAATTTGCAAGAGAAAAACAGAGAGGAAATCTAGAGATTAAGAGATTAAAGAAACATCATCCAATAGTTTACTTCAATTCCAACAAACTGCAAAAACAAATTTTAAGTGTATTTGTAAGATTAATTTGAATGCTGCCTGGATTGTTTGGTATCAATAATATATTAAGCTTAACGTCCTTATATTTGAATGATACACACGGAAATGGCAAATATATCACATTGTGGATTTGGCTTAAAATAACGTGAGACAGAAAGTAGTGTGGTTTAGATTAAATAAGATTAATCATAAACTGGTAATTGTTAAAGCTGGTTACAGGTTCACAGGATTCACAGTACTACTTCTCTAAGAGTTTAAAGTTTTTTCAAAACAAAATGTTAAAAAAAAGCATTATCTTCAGCAAATATTCACTACAATTTAATCAGTCAACACCGTACCTCAAGTCCAAGTAGTTCAGTTAGTGCATATACATTCTACAGCTAGTTCATCCAGGCTCAAAATCAGATATTCTCTGGAGTACTTTGAAATTACTGAACAGATTTCAGGTTACTAATAATAACATTTCAGTTCCTAGGCCAAACTATTTCTGTTCATGTTCCATGGTATGGAACTCTGGGAACTACATTTGGTATTTGCTCAAGCCCCCTAGACCCAAAACCACTTTTCTGGATTACTATGGGCTACACCTACATGTAAATACACCTGCTACTCTCCCCTATGATAAGGTAAAATGGCTAGGTTCAACTATCATAGACATACCATTTCCATCAACTTCTTGTTTGGATCCAAAGCAGTAAGACCTATTCTTGACCAGCAAAATTAAATACTTGGCTTCTAGCCCTTTGCAGACTATAATGTCAAATTCTCTGCTATCCAGAGCGTAACATAAACTCAGAAGAAAGACAGGTCTATAACTAAGTTTGATAAACGATTGTTTAAAATGATGTAAGTATTGAAAAAATATCCAAATATATTTTTAAAATAAGTCAACCCTTATTCCACTGAATTCCACTTTTTGGACTATATCTGAAGGAGACAGAAACACTGTGTCAAAGAGATATCTGTACCCCCATACTTATATAACAGCATTATCAGCATTATCTGCATTATCTGGGTGTTGACAGATAAATGCATTAAAAAAGTTGTAAGATACAAATACATGAAAGAATATTATTAAGCCATAAAAAAATAGAAATCTTGCATTTGGAACAATATGGATGAACCCTGAGGGCATTATGCTAAATGCAACAAGTTGAGACAGAAAGACAAATATTTTATGATCTCACTTATATGTGGACTCTTAAAAAAACTCATGGAAAAGAGATCAGATTTGTGGTTACCACAGGTCAGAGATGGGGACTGGGAACTGGAATAACAGTGGTCAAAAGATATATAAACTTCCAGTGATAAGACAAATAAGAACTGGGGATATTAATGTACAATGATTATAGTTAACCCTTTGGTATATCTGAAAATTGTTAAAGTAAATCCTAAAAGTTCTCATCATAAGGAAAAAAAAAATACTCTTTTCCTTTTCGCATTTGTATCAGATAATGGATGGTAACTAAGCTTACTATGGCAATAATTTCACAATATATACAAGGCAAATCATTATGCTTACATTTATCCTGTGCTATATGTCAATTATATCTCGAAACTGGAAAAATAAAATTAGTCAACTCAGACAAGCGATATCATGTTTCTCTGTTCTAATAACAACTTTGAAAGCTAGCGGTTCCTGGCAACCTAGGCAAATAGAAAGTAAATTCCAAAAGGAAGCATAAACATGCTAACCCTCACTTTCCAGTAAGAATATATGCATTCATATTTTTTGCTTTGAGCAAATGACTCAAAATCCTTTTTAAAATGCACTTAAAAGCACAATAAATAATTTGGTCAAGCCCTGAATGGTGTGGCTCAGTGGTCTGGGCATTGTCCTGCAAACCAAAAGGTTGCTGGTTCTATTCCCAGTCAGGGTACATGCCTGAGTTGCAAGTGAAATGCAGTGTATGGATGTTACTCTTAACACTTTGAAGTTTATTTCCTACTCTTTTTCCCTTTCCTCCCCTCTCTCTGAAAATAAATTAAAAAAAAAATCTTTAAAAAATAATGATGATGATGATTTGGTTAACACCTAATTACTCAGGGACTTTTTCATTTCATCTAAAGAGTAACAAAATTCATTGAGCCCATGTACATAATCTGCAAGTTTACTTTTCAATAGGGCAAAGAGCCTCCAGATCAAGGCAATATTCGAAATGTCAAATTGTATACAAGTCAAATTGTAACCTAATTGTGACAAACAATTCTATTTATTCCTACTATTTTATATATTAAGTCAGCCCCCAAAAACCCTACTTGCCTTTCAAGTCCCCCCTAACCACCACAGAAAGATTCAAATTTGCATTTTAGAACAGAACATAGAAAGTGACCACAACCGAGTCTACACATTCAAAGACTACTTTTTAAACACACGCATATACATACCTCAGTACTCTGAATTATATTTACCTCACACTAATCAAAAAGCAACATAAAAATTGTTTACTAAAGAATAAAATCAGATTAAAGACAAGATATTTATAAATCAACAACAGTAATGAGATAAAGAATGAAATTAGATAGGCTTTGACCAAAATCAATACTGAACAAAATACCCAGGAATAGCCAAACTTGAAATAAACTGTTTATCCATGTAAATTAAACCTTTTATCCTCAGACTGCTGATCTATAGTTGCCAAAAAGTGGTTTATGTCTGTTATTTAATTATATTTATGTCTACAAATGTATCATTCTACAGAAGAACTTGAAATCAGTGAAGTGGCAAAAATTTGGTAGAATTAAATAATAATTCTCCATCATGCAGCTTCTAAAAATACAGTCATACCCCGGCACTCGTCGGCTTCCAAACTCATTAAACCCTGTACTCATACCATTTTGACAAGAAAAAAATATTTCAGCACTCAGCATTTGCTCAGGACTCATCGCACTTGCTAGAAATTGTATGAGTCACGATGCCGCTACTCAAGAGAAAATGCTTCATTGTTCGGTACTCATCAGTTTTGGCACTCATCACAAGTTCCAGAACAAATTAACGAGTACCAAGGTACCACTGTATTTTTATTCTTGAACAAGCTAATGTTATTAAAAATAAAATTAGCGTATCAAGTTTTTTTAAACTAAGCACTGAATTTTATATTGTGGAATAACCATTATTATATACCCTACAAAGTTCAAAACAAAAGGAAAATTAATCTCAAAGTAACTGAGAGCTTGTTAACAGCTTCCAATTTTCTTACATTTCCTACTTACCAATTTATCATTTTCACTGGGCATCTCAAAAACACATCTCAATTTAGAATCCATTAATTCATCGGGTTTTGCCTCTTTCCACTAAAAACAAACAAAACCAAACTTGAGACAGGAGAGAGATGATCATGAAAACAAGTTTCACTTCAAGGGACAACTAAAGGATTAGTGTAGCTGCTAGAGGCTGGAGTGCTGTCTTTGGCTCAGCCAAGATGCAACGCTGCACTGCACTGTGTTGATCGCCCTGCATAGTTATCTGGCAATGCCACAGAACTTTCTTTATAATCCTCCTAAAAATAGCTACTATTATTACCATCTGTTAAAATGACACAAACATCTCTAGAGATTACAGAACTTTCTCCTTAATAGCATTTCTAAATTGCTTCTAATAAGTATTATTTCAAAACTCTTTCATTCTTGCAGGATTATCTGTAATAAATAGATTTATGAATTTTTTAAAAATTAGTTTTCTCAACTGAGAACTAACAAAATCTACAGTTTAAACAACATTCTCCAAAATAAATTCTGTTCAATTTCTATACTTACCACAGCTTCCATATCTGAAATGTTTGGTGGAGCAAAAATTGTCTGTACCATAAACTTGTGTTTACTCTTTTCATTGGGATCATAGTCAAAAGGCTGTAGCATTACTAAACAAGGAAAAAAGGATACATTACATTGTATTCTGCATTTGTTTGCTTCTTATTCCTATTACATGATTCACCAGTATGCAAGTTTAAAAAAAACCAGGGAGGGTTCAAGAAACAACACTGGATTATTCACATTAAGGGTTCAGAATCAACTATATGTTTTCCACTTATTTTAAAAATTTCCATGTTTCTGAAATGCTAAGTCTTTAACAATTCACAAAATAAACAAGTGGGTATTAAAAATAAGTATCAATCTCTTGATAAACATATGTTTAGGAAAGTCTTTGAAATTTTGCCAAGATTAACTATTTTTAGCCCTTCAAACTTGGATAAAACCAAATAAATTTTCTATTAAAACTAGTTATAAATTTAGGCTTTATTTTAGTAGAGATAATACCTTTTCAAATTAGAAAACTGGATTATCTAAAGGAGATATGCTAAGTAACATAAAAACTCACTGCCACATATTAGTGTTCTATTATAACTTCTTAAAAATAGATTTTAAATAAACAACCATTCAAGAGTTGTTTATCAATTTGTTTAAACCTGATTCTAAGAAAACAAAGTATACAAGGAAATCATATGACCTCATGATTCCTAGAACTTTTCTAGCATCCAAATAATTACATTCAAATTTTCCTAAGCATTAGCCTACAAAAGAGGGTTTTTAGAGACTCCATGTTATTTTAAATTATGTAATATAAATCTAATAATGAATAAATCAGCAATCACATGTTAATACTTAGATTATTTCTGATATATATGCACATCAAAACTTTCAGAAAAAGAAATGCAATTAAGCAAACGCAAGAAATATCGATTATATAAGAAAGCATTATTTCTAAGCTATGTCTGAGAAGTCCATTAACTACTATTATGGTTAAAAATATTTTTAAAGGGCCAAATAAAATACAAAGCAGCAGAAAATGCAGAGGATAAACACCCAAAATCAAAAAAAAGCACAGTAAATTTCCATTACTACTCTTCACTGAGCAATCATTACAGGCTCATCACTACGAACTACGCAAAAAGAAAATTTCAAACATAGTTGTGACTTTATGACAGCTAAACTCTAAGGCTGCAAATAACAAGACTATCTCTTTAAAGATTGTCTTCTTGTTAATTGCAACCATACACGCATGTGCGCGCACACACACACAGAGAAAGGGCGTGCACAAGTGAGCACAAGCATGCGCAAGAGAGTTCACATTAAAGGGAAAGGGGAAAAAATGAGTATGTAAGTACAGACAATCAGGGAAAGTTGCTGGAGGAAGTGCAGTTTGAGTGACTCCTTATATGGAGAAGCACTGGGCTAAAAATTGGAAGAACAAGTTCCAGTGGGAGAAGAAGGATCTGAGGATGTGTTATGTAAATAATGGTGTCTCTGAAGTAAGGTGCTCAATATACGGAAGAAAGTGCTTTGAAGAGTATACGTTAAAAAAAATTAGTACAGTAAAATTTCAGCAATATAGAACTCTCAAAGAAAAAGTCATTCTGAATAGTTTTATGGATTCCCAGAGATGGAACTGTTTGCACCTAAAACTATTTTAACCATATAAATAGAAATAATTCTATTTTCTTCCAATTTAGAGAGCAACTTCCAAAATGCACGTACTCATTGTATTGTCTTATTTCCCATTCATTTTTTCCCCAGGAACTGATGGCTTGGACAAACAAATATAAAAGCATTACTCCAGGCCACCATACCACAAGATTCACTAAAAACATCTTTTCTAGGGCCTCCTTGCTCTGAGTTTTTACTATAGCTACTGAGGGAGGATTTAGGGTCATCGAGAACTTTGACTATGGTCTGTCCCCTGCTGCCTTTGCACTCAGGTCCTACTTCTGAATACTCTCAATGGATCTGCTCTTGGTTCTCACTCTTGATATATAATTTACTATTTTTAACTTCTGTGGCCTTGAAAACCAGTAACACTGATACAGAATTATTGTATCTTAGTACTGAATACTTCTCAGGAACACCCACCATGTTTTGTTTGTAAAGTACATATGTCCAGGCCATGTTCCCAGAGATTCAGATTGGGAAGGGTCCATGTGTGTTCCTACTCTGTTATTATGATGCACAGTTAAGAGTTGATAACTACTGCTACAAAGTAAGAGTAAATGGTCTTTTGAGAAGCCTGGGAGGTTCTCCCCTAAGTAAGATACAGTCTCATATTGGTTCCTATTTCTCAGCTGTAAGATGGTATCATTAGAAACTAATGTCTTGGGAAGGCTGAGAAAAGAAAGGAACATTTTATAGAAAGCATTAATTATGGCATCAGCACAGACTTTACAGCAAGAGTAAGCAATCCATACATGGAAGGAATCAAGTATACTCCCTGGACTACAAGTAAACACAGAAGGGAGTAACAGAAATAAAATTTTCAAGTTAGGGCACTGTTTACAATGAAAGGCAGAAATACTCAGATATCTAATCTGATACAATCAGCAAAAAGAGGCATTATATATTTTCAGCAAATATTCAAAATACTTCTATAGCTGCATGTAACATGTAACAACAGCTAGAGATCTGAGTAAGAATGAACAATCACAAAAATGTAACATTTCAAAGATAAAACAATAAGGGTAGGGAATATGGTAGTGAGCTATAGAAATAAAGATACACATTAAAGATACAAAATTTTATATTGACAATAGCTTATAAATTGACCATGTACCACCCCATCACAGATAAGCGTGAGAAATTTTCAGCAACAGTTTGCATATATATAAGAGAACAGGACATCATTAAAGGCAAAGCCAGATTAACTTAAAAACTCTCCTCTCCCACCAGATAAAACCCTATTAATTTTTAAGAAGAAGGGGAAGGGTCAAGTCAATGAACATGTATAAAGGACCCATGGACAAAGCCAAAGTGGGGAAGGACTGAGGGTGGGAGATGGGAGGTGAGGGTGGGTGGGGCATGGGTGGCGGAAAAACGGAGACAACTGTATTTGAACAATAAAATAGTAAGTTAAAAATAAAATAAAACTTCCATTAAAAAAAATTCCCTCTCCCACCAGATAAAATTCTATTAATTAAAACCAAATTAAAAATAATCATAAAATGTCAAAACTCAAAACTGTATAAATTCTAGATATGCTGTGTTACCTGAAACAGTCACAGTTGAACCTGGGTCAATAATTCCACTGTTGGGCCTCACACAGTACCTACGAGGTGCTGTAGTCTTCACTTTGAAACATACTTTTCTATCCGATGGATTTCGCAATTTAAGATTTGTAGTGACTACATCTGTGAAGGGGCCTGTAAAGTTCAAAAACCAAAAACAGGAAAAAAAATTAACTGGATTGTCTCACACATACATAAGAATTCAAAATTAAATGTATACAACCTCAATTTTATTTGAAGAATATATTGAAGTCTTTGTACCTAAATATACCAAATGAATAACAGTACTTTTCTCCCAGTGCCAGACTTACAAATGAGTTTTACTTTCTTCTTCATTCCTTACCGTATTTTTAAAAATTTCTACATGAGCATATATTATTTTTATCAAATAAAAAGTATTTTCAAAGTTTCAATTGGTGAAATAAGCCCACAATTAAATTCTTATACCCTAGTACCACATGACTAAAAAGATCAAGATTTTCCAATGGTGTGCAAATTAGTGCCAATCTTCAAACTCACTTTACTGAGTTTGCAAAATGCAAAAATCTCTACATCTGACAACAGGGCTCTTGCTTCACTGAGTCTGATTCATTCACTCATTCATTCATTCATTAACTTACATACTTGTTAAGTATTTATGACCACTGTGCCAATACTCTAGATACAAAGTTTGTTTGTTTTTTACAGATTTTATTTTTTTAGAGAGAGGGGAAGTGAAGGAGAGAAACATCGATGGGTTTTTGCCTCTCCATGCCCCAACCCGAACATCTGGCCCACAACCCAGGCACACATTCCATGACCAGGAATCCAGCAGGTAACCTTTCCCTTAGACAGAAGGCTCCCAACTCACTGAGCCATACCAGTCAGGACTAGATACAAAGTTTTAAAGCTTTGGTTCTACATCCTAGCAACACAAAACAATCCAAACAGGTGATCCAGTCCTGCCTGAATTAAATAAATCCTAAAACATTATTTTAAAGGAGAGGGAAAAAAGATTACACCCATTTTTTTTTCCCTCTGGGCTAAAGAAAAGTCTAAAGACAGATTTACAGATTAGACAATAAAACAAATACCTGTTAATTTAGAAACAGAGCATGAATTTAAAAATGTGTGCCAATAAGAAGCAATAACCACACACCTTTAACTAACCAAAAACCAATTTTAAATGGTATTTAAAACAATCGATTTTTAAATAGTTTTTTAAAGAGCCAGAAGACTGAAATCAAGAATAACTAATTAAAAGCCTTTATTTAAATAAACAAGAGTAAGCATGTCTTTTAAAACTGTAAAAATAAGTACATCTGCCTAATGCAATCAGAGGAAGGGAAAGAAATTTCAAATGCAAGGCTTGTAAAACGCACTTATTTCAAGTCCTAGGAAGGGGAATTATAAAAACCATATATTTAAAGTTTCTGAGTTATAGAGGAATCAAGATGGTGGAGGAGAGACTGGAAGTCACACTGACCTCCTCCCAGGATGAATTAGGAATTACAACTAAATTGTGGAGAAATCAACTGGAACAAACACCTGAATAGCAAGAGGGGAGCGTTATAACCTCAGACAGAAGAATCACTTTAGCACAACTTAACTGGTAAAAAGTGTCGTAGAGACTCAAGAAGATGGGCGGGGCAACCACACACGGCTGAGCCAGAAGCATATTGAAATGGCCAATTCAGGATTCTCCAGAAAAGAGTGGCGTCTAAACCATAAGCAGGGATCTCCAACCTACAGCACCAGAACCCAAAATGTACACATATAACAGCCAGCTGTGAAAAGCTGCAGGGTTGCTCTCTGCCAGAAACAGGTGGCTGGAGACACAAAGAGGCATTAGATGGAGGGCCAACGCATAAATTTTTATAGGCAGCCACTGACCCTGGGCTGTCACACCACAAAGTTAGGAAATCAAGACACATCAATTTAAGAAGCAGAAGCAAAAAGAAGAGTCTCACAAAAACGGGAAGACAAAGAAACACCCTCCCACTCAAAGGGAAAAGAGGAATCCCCAGAAAGACAACAAAATGAAATAGAGGTAAGTCAATTATCAGATATTGAGTTCAAAAGAGCAGTTCTAAGGAAGCTCAGTGAGTTCCAAGAGAACTACAAAAAACTATAGGGAAACTACGAGGAACTTACTGCAAACTATATCAGACTGAAGAAGGACACAGAAACTATCAACAACAGGCAAGAGGAAATGAATACAATTTCTGAACTGAAGAACACAGTAGAAGGAATCAAAAGCAGGCTACATGAAGCGGAAGATCAAATCAGCAAGCTGGCAGATAAGGTAGGAAAAAAGCTCCCAGAAAGAGCAAGAAAATGAAAAAAGACTCAAAAAGAATGAAGACGTGGTTAGGGAAATGCAGGACAACTTGAAACGTAGTAATATCCATATATAGGGATGCCAGAAGGAAGAGAAGAAGAGGACCAAGGGATAGAGAACCTGTCTGAAAACATAATGAGGGAAAACTTCCCTAATTGGAGGAGAGAAGTCGTCACACAAGTCCAGGAAGCGCAGAGGGTCCCATTCAAGAGGAACCCAATGAGGCCCACTCCAAGGCACATCATCATTAAAATGGAAAACAGCAAACACAGACAAAGAATTCTAAAAGCAGTAAGGGAGAAACAGGTAGTAACATACAAGGGAGCCCCAATACAGCTAGCAGCTGACTTCTCAACAGACACACTACAAGCCAGAAGGGAATGGCGAGAAATATTCCGAGGAATGAAAACAAAAGCCTGCAACCAGGACTGCTCTACCCAGCAAGGTTCTCAACTGAAATGGAAGGCAAAATAAGGCGTTTCCCAGACAAAAGAATGCAAGAAGAATACACCTCCACCAAACCAGATTTGCAAAATATGCTGACGAGACTGCTTTAAGGAGATGAAGAAAGAGAGTCTATGAATACCCAGCTCCTTTCACAGTCACCAATACTTGACATTATCAATATTTTTAATGCTTATTAATTTGATTGTGACAATGTTGTTACTTTATTACTTTTTGAAACTAAACCTAGTTTTGTGTATTTCTTACCCTTTCTATTATTTTTAAAAAGCTGTAAATGTCTTTTTGGTATTCTTTATCCTTTTTTTTATTAAGTAGAATTTTTTCCCTTAAAAACAAAACAATTAACCCTTTTTCAGATGTGTTGCAAATACTTTCCTATTCTATTACTTGTTGTTTAACTTATTGAATATTTTACTACAGGGTAAGAAAAATATTGTTTTGTATTTTCTCTGAAAACTCCTTAGATTTTACATATTGATTTTTAACTCATCTGAGTATTTTTTGTAAAAATGTGTGAAATAGGGCTCTATATTTGTTTTATTTTAAGTAATAGTGGTCCACGGACCTTATTTGTTGAATAAGCCTTATTTTTGCCATTGATTTGAAATATCAATTTAATCATATATTACAATGTTATACATATACATTTCTTTCTAGAACGCTCATTTTATTTAATTGACCTACTTGATTATTTCTGTGCTGGTGTCATATTGTTTTAATTGTTGAGACTTTATAATGAATTTAAATTTTTTAACATGTTATAATGGATTTTAACATTTAAAAAATAAATAAAATCAATCTGCATTAAAAAGAAAAGAAGGAACTCCTACCTTTTGCGACAACATGGATGGAACTGGAGAATATTATGCTAAGTGAAATAAGCCAGTCGGTGAAAGACAAATACCATGTGCTCTCACAAGATCAACTAACGATCAAAATAAACCACAGGCATGGAAACATGGAGCAGACTGAAAGTGACCAGAGGGGATGGGGAAGGAGGACAATGGTGGAAAGAAGGGGAAGGGACTAAACAAAGAGCATGTATGAATGACCCATGGACAAGGGCAACAGAGTGGGAATCCACTGTAGGAGCGGGGAGCCAGTGGGATGGGTGGAGGAGAGCAAAGACGAAAAAACTGAGACAACTGTAACAGAATAAACATGATTTTTAAATTAAAAAAATGAAAGAAAGAAGTTTCTGAGTCATAAATTATTTTCTAACAAATAAAGATTTGGAACCTGGATGAGAGGATGAAGACAGAAACAGGAGAACATTAGAAGAAAATATATAAAGGCAGAGAACCAATTACAGAAAATACTGTAAAAATAGCTAATTAAATCAACAGGTATGCATGTCTTTCGTGGGATAAAAGTATATATACAACATACAGGGTGGGGAAAAAGTAGGTTTACAGCTGTTTGAATGGAAAATAATACAATGATTAATAAATAATAATACATGAATAAACTGTTTCCTGTATTCACAATCGTAAATCTACTTTTGCCCCACCCTATATATATGAAGTGCAATCTTGAACAGTCTGCTTTACTTAATTATATGGTTCAGTTAATCATTCAATTTGTTTACCATTTTACACACTTTGCTGCTTCTTTAATCCCAGCTGCTTGCATTTTATCATCAGCGGCTGATTTTAACAACTCCACCACATATTGGCACATGAGAATAAAGGTCCATGTGGACCTTTTTGCCAATGTGTCCATTTTATCACATAAATCCATAAAATGGTTGGCTACTGATGCATCTTAAACTGCTGATAAAACTAGGAATTTTAAAGGCATAGATTCCATTTCTCAACATTCTCCACGTCCAATGATTACTACAGGTAAGGGAGAATGTATAAATTTGTACAGGACTATCTCAACTAGGACTTTAACATGACAAAACAAACAGTTCACAAAATTTTACTTTTGAACAATCATATTTTCATAACATGATTATGTAAGGTTTTTAAATTTTTATTGAATTTTTGTAATTCTCAATTTTAAAAAAAACACCAATTATCCAAAATAAAGTAAAATAAACTATTTTTAGGCTAATTTAGAAAATAAACATGTTATTTTCCATCAACATATGAATTCTGGAACAGTACTTAAACTTTATATTGCCTAGCAGGGCTTATAAATCTTCAATAATAGATTGTGATCCTTGAAGATATAAAAATGCAAACTACCTAAGGATGAAAATAATATGTCAAAGAAAAAAACACCTATTTCAAACTAAATTCTTAACTAGCCTTATCAGTAAAATGTAAAATTATCTAAAACAAACCCACCTAACGAATGAAATTTTTTGTTCCTTGTGTCCCTCTAACCAAGCCTCTCAACAAGGGTTGCTGCGAGCATATAGTGCAGAGTCTAAGCCATCTCCCTGATTAAAATGGACAACTAGCACGTACTGATGACCATCAGCATAATAACCAAATTTAATAGCTATAAGAGGTCTTGGGAATAAAGATATTATCTGGTCCACTCTTATGGGTCACAGAATCCGCTGAGAATCTGATGTAAGCTATACAGTGTCCCAGAAAAATATACATAGGCAAAATACTCACAATTTTACACGGAATCTTTTGGGGGTAGGGTAAGACAGGGAGATTGGGTGGAGGTGGGAGGGAGACGTAGACCCCTGAAGCCTGCAGATTGAAAAGGCCTAACAAAATCTACCTTTACAAACCCTAAAAAAAAACAGAGAAAAAGAAAAAATATGTAATTGACTTGCTATGAAATGATCCAAAGTCCCAGGGTAACACTAACCCTCCCTTGTCAGGTATTTTTGCCTGACATTTACGACTTGGTGGAAAAGAGGAACAAGATGTCAGGCATTCTGCAATGCCAGGGCAGACCAATACAAATGAAGTATTATGTCCTTATCCCACCAAATTTTCACATACCTGTCTAAAAATTCATACTGATGAAAAATCTCTTTCAAAAATTCATCTACTGTGTAAAATGGGGGGAAAAAGTGTTCTCTTTCCTCCAAAACTTTAAAAGGTGAGTTTACCATTACAAAAAATTATTCTACCAACAGCAATGTCACTCATGTTACTTGAATCATGTAACTACAACCTATCTGTATCACTCAACAGACATTTGTAGGTGACACATTCACATGATTCTATGTGCATAAATATTCACGTCTGGCTCTTACCACAAAATGTTAAAGAAAACTAGTCAGCCCGCTATTTAGCTATAACTTTTGCCTTACTTTTCTTAAGTGCAAATGTATTTGTTTTAAGTAGATTACAATTATCTGGCTACTTCATTACATCTTCTAGCATCACAAACGTTTGGCACCCAAATACTTACACAATAAAATGCATACTTAATTACAAATTTAATTTTTTTATTATTTACATTATAGTTAGAAAATTATTTTAAAATGTTAATTATGTATGTTGGCAGATAATTTTATACATAAATTTCATTTTGGAATAGTAAAGAGGACATTACAAAATACAAAGTATTAAAATAGCATATTGTGTCATGTAGTGTTTAAAAATGCTGCATTATATTAATAACCTATTGCTTTACTAATTGAATACTTATCCTCTACAATGTGTAGGTGGTTAAACCATTAAGGAAAACAAGTTAATGGTTATGAAAAGCCAGGATTGGGGTCAACTTAGGGAAAGGAGGAGGAAGTAACTGCAAAAGAGTACAGGAGGGTTCTAGAATGCTGACCAAGTTCTATTTCTTATCATCAACAGTGATCACATGAACATAACTTTTGATATTTCCTTGAACTATACACATTTTTTAATACAAAACAACAAAGTTTTTTGTTTCTTATTTTAGGAATATCAATTCTGATGTAATGTTTAAAAAAAAAAAAAAAACAGTGCAAGGCAGGGATTTTTCCCTCCAGTTTTATTGAAATAGAAAGCAGTTTGAGACTTCCAGCCAAGATGGCAGCATAGGTAAACACAGCTCACCTCTTCACAACCATATCAAAATTACAACTAAATACAGAACCACCATCATTCATAACCATCAAATACTGAGCTGAATGGAAATCCAACTACTGAATTAAAGAAGAAACCACATCCAGACTGGTAGGAGGGCCATGTGGAACATGCTGGTCTAACACCCATGTGTGGTGGATAAAAATTGGGAAGGATCTCTCAGTAGTGAAGGATCCCACCCCCATACCAGGTGCTCCCAGCCCAGGGTTCCATTACTGAGAATGAGTATCCATAACTTCTGGCTGTAAAGATCAGCAGGGATTGAAGCTGTGGGAGACAGTAACTTCTGGTGTCCCAGGCAGTTCTTAAAGACCTCGCACACAGACTTCTTTGGACTCATTCACTCTGAGCTCCAGCTCAGGCGCAGCAGGTTGAAAGGCATCAGAGCATCAGAGACATACAAGGAGGAATTAAACTGTCCAGCATCAGGGCCAGAGCTAAGGGGCAGCTTTCTTCCAAACAGATATGCTGGCAGAGGCCAATGTTCCCTTTCTGAGCCCTCCCCTCACTGAGCCACAGAGGTGGCAGACAAGCACCGTAACTGAGACTCCATCAACCTCGCTACCAACTGTTTGCCCCACCCTGGTGATTCCCTGAGACCCAGCCTCACCTAACTTTTGAGCCCAAACAAGCTGTTTCTAGTGGCTTTTCCAAACCAATGGCTTGTCTTAGCCCATGCTTCAGATTTTCCTAAATTTTCTCAAAGCACCAGCATCAGGCTTTAGCGAGCCCTGTACTTCTAAGTTGCCCCAGTCGGGCACTCACAAGCAGCCACAGCTTGGCCTCAACCTGGGCACCTTAAAGCCCCATACGTAACATCCATCTGCAGATCATTTTGCAGCTTATGCTGTGTGACCCTGAAAAAAACACAGGCAGTGGCTGACCTTGGATGTGCCAAAGGTAATCAAGGCTCAACTACAACAGGAGAGTGTATACAGCCCACACAGTGGGCATGCCCTGAGTACCCAACTTGGGTGACAGGGGAGGCTGTGCCACTACACCCTACCAGACACCTACTACATTAGGCCATGCTACCAAACCTGGGAGATGTAGCAGCTCTAAGTAACACATAGAAATAAAAACAGGGAGACTGACAAAATGAGGAGACAAACAATCATGGCCTAAATGAAAGAACAAAACAAAACTACAGGAAAAAAACTAAACAAAATGGAGACAAGCAATCTACTAGATGCAGGGTTCAAAACACTGGTTATAAGGATGCTCAATAAATTTATTGAGAATTTCCACAGCATGAAAAAGACCCAGTCAGAAATGAAGGATACACTAATTGAAATAAAGGACAATTTACAGGGAAACAACATTAGAACAGATAAAGCCAAGAATCAAATCAACAATTTAGAATATAAAGGAAGCACAAAACAACCACTCAGAAAACAAGAAGAAAAAGAGAATCAAAAAAAAAAAAAAAAATGAGAACAGTGTACCTGGGACAACTTCAAGTATACCAACACTTGCATCATGGGGTGGCCGAAAGAAAAGCAAGAAATTGGAAATCTATTTGAAAAAATAAAGGAAGAAAACGTCCCTAACTTGGTGAAAGAACTAGATATACAAGTCCAAGAACCACAGAGAGTCCCAAACAAGATCAACCTACAGAGACCCACATCAAGACACATCATAATTAAAAGGTTAGAGACAAAGAGAAAATCTTAAAAACAGCAAGAGAAACGCAATTAGCTACAAGGGAGCTCCCATAAGATTGTTGGTTGATTTCTCAAAAGAAACTTTGCAGGCTAGAAGGTATTGGCAGAAATATTCAAAGTCATGAAAAGCAAGGACCTACAACCAAGAATACTCTACACAGGAAAGCTACCATTAAGAACCAAAGGGCATATAAAGATCTTCCCAGACGAAGAAAAGCTAAAGGCGTTCATCACCACTGAATCAGTATTACATGAAATGTTGGGTCTTCTTTAAGAAAAAGATCAAAAATATGAACAATAAAGTGGCAATAAATGTATATCTATCAACAATTAAGATTTAAAACAAAAGTTCCCAACTTTTTTGGCACCAGGGACAGGTTTCATGGAAGACGATTTTTCCACAGACCGGGGCAGGCGGCGGGGGGGGGGGGGGGGGGTCGTGAGCACAGACAGAAGGTGGAGCTGAAATGGTAACACAAGCAGAGCTCAGGCAGTAATCCCAGCGAAGCTTCACTTGTTCTCCCTCTGCTGACTCTCTGCTGTGCAACCCAGTTCCTAACAAGCCACTGACCCAGCAACAGGCTACACACCAATACCAGTCTGTGGACTAGAGGTTGGGGACCACTGATCTAAAAAACAAAATAAACCAACAAGCAAAAAATAGAATCATTGATACAGAGAACATTTTTGGTGGTTTCCAGATGGGAGTGGAGTTTGGGGGATGGACAAAAAAGGTGAAGAGATTAGGAAGTACAAGCTGGTTGTTACAAGACAGTCATGGTGATGTAAAGTACAGCATAGGGAATATAGTAGCCAAAGAGCATGTATGCATGACCCGGGGACAGTGGTATGGGGAAATGCCAGGGGGATTGGAGGGGGGCTGGGTGGAGATGGGTATGGGGGGGAAAACTGGGACAACTGTACTGGCATAATCAATAAAAAATTTAAAATGGAAAAAAAGCAGTTTTGATGAGAAAGTAAACATTTGAAGCTATTAATATAGACAATAAACACTCATGGTTTGAGGATTTCTAAAACGCAATTCTTATAAATAAAGAAAATCCTGTCATTTGTCCAATAGAAATTCTTAGCTAACATTTAGAAATAATAAATGTAACAATCCATTTTAAGATTACCTGAGAGTATACTAGTCACCAATCACAAGTACCACCTGATACAAGTACTTCCTATGTTACAAATGAAATTTCACTGTTTATATGTAATAGTCCATATAACACAAGAAAATTCCACATAATTAGTTATATCTACTTGCATTCTTTTATAAGGGAAAAAAATCTATCAAAACCACTTAAGCTTTTAATTACAAGGTTGTCCTCCTTTAGTCTTCCTTTTAAAGGGCCATAATATTTCCTGTCATTAAGTATTCTGTCCTGGCATCACTATAATTGTCACTGACAGTAAGCCAAAATCCTATTCCTGGTCCCAAATTCTAACAATCAAACAAAAATGTAACATACACAATTATGGCTTCTGTACAAAAAGGTATAGACATAGGTTGAAAAAACTTGGAACCCGAAATTTCCAAAAGGTAGAAAAAGGTTAGTTAGGGTAGCTCACCCAAAAAGGATGTCCTAAGTGGGACTGGACTGTCTCCTTTGCCTAAAAACGTATTTCTGGCATAAAATGCCCTTTATATTCAAGCTGTCTGTATACCTAAAATTCTAGGATTTAGAGCAGTGACTTCCTACTAAACAGTGGGGACATTTATTGTATAGGACTCCCAATCTTAAAAGGAACCACATTAAACTAAATAGAACGACTGTGAATAAACAAATTTTTAAATGGTTATCATCCATCCCCATTTTGATGTGAATTACCATTGAAGTTTTTTTGAAATGCCAAGCTGAGTTTAGCTGCCAAGAAAACTGACATGGGAGACAGAAGAAAAGAGACCAGTTGGTTTTCCCCCCAACATTTTAAAAAATCTCATATAAAGAAACTGAAATAATTATACGGAGAATAATCACACAACCACTTACCAAAATTCTAAAATTAGTATTTTGATCTAATTACTTTGAGAAATAACAATCTATGTATCTCTGTTCATCTTTCCATCTTATATTTGATGCATTCTAAAGTAAAATGAAGACATCAGGACACTCCTAAAAATCTCAGCAGACGTATCAACTTTAGTTCAGGATTTATTTACTGTAAAAAGAATCAAATTTTAATTCAGGATAAAAAGTATATATATCATGTGGCATTTCAGAAACAGAAAAGTCATCTGAGATGCAGTTTAAACAGGCAATGCCACATGAACTCTGTGAAAGCCATTTAGGCTAGCTACTCAGAGGTCCATTGGGAGATAATGTTCCATGGGTCTCTAGCATTTCTGAATCTTTTTCAAGTGGAGGCACTGGGCATTTTCATCCAGACTATCTTTTTCAAGGATATATTAAATAATGAACAGTCCTGAAAAATAATGTCTTTCTCCTGAGGAGACAGTAGGTTTATCACTGTCCAATAGTAAAGACAAGCTCCCTGGGTGGGTAGAGGGGAAGGCCAGGCAGGTATCCATGCCCATTATGAAAGATTCAAGTTCCCAAAACTCAAGGTTTCTCAGCTATGGTGAAAATCCAACCATATGTGTAGAATCCACCTGAACTGAAACCCTTTGTGTAACCACTACGGGGAGAGAGGAAACCAACACAGATATGAAGCTCATGCTGCTTGCATGACATGAATAATAACTTCCTTTGTCTCTAAAGCCAGGAGTCTCACATCTCCTACCAAACCCATAATATTGTAGCAGGTTTAATTTTTAGATCCCTCAGTTCTTTTTTAAGTTTTATTTATTTATTTGTAGAGAGACGGGAGGGAGAGAGAGGGAGAGAAGCATCAATATGAGAAACACCAACTCGCTGCCTCTTGTACGCGCTGACCTGGGATCAAAACCACAACACAGCTCCCTGATCAGAATCAAAGTGGCAACCTTTGCTTTGGCAGAACGATGCCCAACCAGCTGAACCATATTGGTCATGGCAGATCCTTCAGTTCTTGACAAGGTCTTTCTTAGTTCTTGGCTATGAAATACAGACTGAGTTAGTGACCTCTGGATAATTAATACCAGAAAGTGCAATGCAGCAAAGCATCAAATCTTTGAAGAGAAACATGTCTGTACGGTTCACATGGCACATAATCTATACCTCTCTCATGGCACTTCTCATTTTCCTTTATTATTTATGTACAGGTATTTTCTCACCCAACTAAACAATGAACCCCTTGTGAAGAAATATTCAATTCATCCCTGAGTGAACTGGAGTAATTAACACAGGCCTAAAGTCACAGTAGCTGCTAACACATTTGCTGAGTGAGAATACACACTGGAAGTATGGCTGAATAGTCACATGAATTTTTTTAAATTAATATACAACAGAAAGTATCAGAAGTATGCATGTTTTGTTTCAAATGCTATGGCCCTAGGTCTTCATAAATCATTTATTCTAACATTTTATGTTCACTCTTCCATCCTACCTTTACAGAAATAGAATAGATAAAAATCCTAATGAGGAAGGCTAGATGTTCAGCTCAAATATATAAATAACACAGCTGTAGCAATGCAGATGACAACTACTTCATTGTTTCCAGGAAATTTTAGTAAATCAACAGCTGTATCACTGATTAATCAAACAGTTTTCCAGTTACATAAGAATTATGTTGCTGAATGGTACCATGTTGCGTTAACCTAAAATTACACATATGAAGTATACAGGATATCTACGAAGAACTTTCAGAGTAACAGTAGCATGGCAGCAGCAATAATACTAAAAACAGTGCTAACAGCAACACTTTTTCCAATAGCTAACTTATTGGGCACTCGCCATGTACAAGTACCTGCATAAATTAAGACATTTAAACCCCTCATAACAAGTCTAAAAATGGAGATACTTTTGTTATGTGTTATCCCCATTTTAAAGATGAGTCAAATTCAGATTGAGAGAAATTAGAACACTCGTTCAAGGTCATAAGCCACAAAAAACAATGAAAGTGAGAAATCAACTAGGTCTGACTCCTCAACCTGAACTCTCATAAATTCTGTGCGGATTTTATGCAATTACCTAGCTATACTTAATTCCTAATTCATAAGTCCGGATAGATTTCTGCTACATTAAAGCATGAACTGCAGTCAAATTAGTAATATATAAAAAAGGTTTTTAAACAGATATAGTAGTTACTTAGGTACCAAAGATCAACAATGAACTTTTCCAAAAACAGGTATTAAACACTAAAAAAAATTTTATATTTATACCCAAGAAAGCACTAAAATATCTTCAATACAAATTTTAGAAATAAAGTGACCTTAATTTACCTTTTCTATAATATTTTTTGAAGCACACTGAAATATCAGATTTTAGATTACAGTTTAAAATCTAGATAGAAGGTATAACAGGGATTAAAGGGAAATGCAAATTCTGGGAGAATTGAAATAAACACTTCAAGCAACACTTACAGATCTAAAACTCCTGTTAGATTAGAGACAATATTTATAAAATGAAAAAGCGTAAATTAGAAATTACAAGATATAAATGTGCAGAGTTACACCCACAAAACATAAAAACTATACCTAATGTTAACAGTGGTAGGGGAAAATCAAGCTAGTGGAGAAGTGAATGGAAGTCACACTGACCTCCTCCCAGGACCAATCTGGAATTACAACTAAATTGTGGAGAAATCTACTGGGACAACAACAGAAAGTTAGCGAGAGAGGAGCCTTATAACCTCAGACAGACAAAAGAATCAGCTTTAGCGCAACCTAACTCATAAAGAGCGCGGTAAAGACACCAGAAGGCAGGCGGGGGCGCCCATGGGCAGCAGCACCAGAAGGATATTGAAACAGCCAGTTGGATCACCCTGAGAAGAGCGAGGTCTAAATCATAAGCGAGGATCTCCAGCCTACAGCACCAGAGCCCAAAAAGCATACAGATAACACCCAGCTGTGAAAAGCGGCACAGTTGCTCTCTGCCAGAGACAGGCAGCTGGAGACACAAAGAGCATTTTAAAGGGCCAACACTTAAATTTTTATTTTCAGCCACTTACCATGGGCTCTGGCAAAGGTGGGACAGAGTGGGCCGGATGCACCTGAGAGACTGGAGATGGAGGCTTTGGGGAGAGAGCTGAGAGAATAGCTGGTGAGATCCCAATGCTGACTCCTCCCCCATATGGCAGCGGCCATCTGGCTCAGGCAGATCACTCCCATGAGCGGCAGCAGCAGAATGAGAGGACCCAATAATCCTGCCCCCAGGAGGGAATCTGTCCTGCCCTGTGGTGTCTAAGCTGGCCTGCTGAGTGCCGACTGCCTACATTAACAGCTGAAGGAGACAGGCACAAATAGTGGATTCCTGGAGGTCTAGAACAGGCTACCTAAGGTCAGACAGGGTCAATATCTGACATCATCAGAGGCAGATCCAGAAAGAAAAAAAGAGCAGTCTCCTACCATAGAAGTTCACACCACAAAGTCAGGAAATCAAGACACATCAAATTAAGAAGCAGAAGCAAAAAGAAGAGTCTCACAAAAACGGGAAGACAAAGAAACACCCTCCCACTCAAAGGGAAAAGAGGAATCCCCAGAAAGACAACAAAATGAAATAGAGGTAAGTCAATTATCAGATATTGAGTTCAAAAGAGCAGTTCTAAGGAAGCTCAGTGAGTTCCAAGAGAACTACAAAAAACTATAGGGAAACTATGAGGAACTTACTGCAAACTATATCAGACTGAAGAAGGACACAGAAACTATCAACAACAGGCAAGAGGAAATGAATACAATTTCTGAACTGAAGAACACAGTAGAAGGAATCAAAAGCAGGCTACATGAAGCGGAAGATCAAATCAGCAAGCTGGCAGATAAGGTAGGAAAAAAGCTCCCAGAAAGAGCAAGAAAATGAAAAAAGACTCAAAAAGAATGAAGACGTGGTTAGGGAAATGCAGGACAACTTGAAACGTAGTAATATCCATATATAGGGATGCCAGAAGGAAGAGAAGAAGAGGACCAAGGGATAGAGAACCTGTCTGAAAACATAATGAGGGAAAACTTCCCTAATTGGAGGAGAGAAGAAGTCACACAAGTCCAGGAAGCGCAGAGGGTCCCATTCAAGAGGAACCCAATGAGGCCCACTCCAAGGCACATCATCATTAAAATGGAAAACAGCAAACACAGACAAAGAATTCTAAAAGCAGTAAGGGAGAAACAGGTAGTAACATACAAGGGAGCCCCAATACAGCTAGCAGCTGACTTCTCAACAGACACACTACAAGCCAGAAGGGAATGGCGAGAAATATTCCGAGGAATGAAAACAAAAGCCTGCACCAAGACTGCTCTACCCAGCAAGGCTCTCAATTAAAATGGAAGGTGAAATAAGGAGTTTCCCAGACAAAAGAAGGCTGAAAGAATACGCCTCCACCAAACCAGCATTGCAAATATGTTCAAAGGACTGCTTTAAGGAGATGAAGAAAGTCTGTGAATACCCCGTTCTTTCCCAGTCACCAATACTTGATATTATCAACATTTTCAATGCTTATTAATCTGATTGTGACAATGTGTGGTTTTAATTATTACTTTATTTTTTGTTGAAACTAAACCTGTTTTTGTATATTTCCTTCCTATTTCTATTATTTTTAAAAACTATAAGTGAATTTTTGGTATCCTCTGTCCAATTTTTGATTAAATATTATAGAATTTTCTCCCTAAAAAAAAACCCAAAAAACTATTAACCCTTTTTCAGATGTGTTGCAAATACTTATTTTATTACTTGCCCTTTTTTTATATGCACATTACTATTCAGCCTTAAAGGTTTAATACAGTCATATTGTCAATGTTTTACTTTATAGCTTCTCGGTTTGAATATTTTACTACTTCAGAATAAGAAAAATATTAGTTTGTATTCTCTCCAAAAACTCCTTAGATTTCACATATTGATTTTTAACTCACCTGAATATTTTTGGTATAATGTGTAAAATACGGTCTATACTTGTTTCATTTCAAGTAATAGTGGTTCATGGACCTTATTTTTTGAATAAGCCTTATTTTCGCCATTGATTTGAAATATCAACTTAATCATATACTACAAGGTTATATATATGTATATATATATTTGTTTCTACAATGCTCATTTTATTTCACTGACCTACTTGATTATTTCTGTGCTGGTGTCATATTTTAATTGCTGAGAATTTATGGATTAAAATTTTTTAATATTTTATAATCATTTTGACATTTAAAATAAAATCAATCTCCATTAAAAAAACAGTGGTGATAAACATTAAGTATTAATTTTATAATCAGAAGGGACTTCTAAATGTGTATACATATTAGCACAATTTGTTCATAAGACCTTTCAATGGTTAAGTCCTAAGGGGAAAAAACTGAAAAGATTAAAAAAAATGTATTAAGTTGGCCAAAAAGTTCAATTAGTTTTTACCATATAATAGCTCTAGTAGGACTTACTTGTCTTTAACTTCATTCAAAACAATTGTTAGACTGTATTGTGACAGCTGTCATGCATTTTAAAAACATCAAAAGTGGTAAATTTCTGTACAGCCATTTTAATATTTAAGATGGAAGAAAATACACTTTTTCAGCATATTACTATTGTTTCAAGAAAAGTAAAAACACAACTGAAGCACAGAAAATGATTTGTGCAGTATATGGAAAAGGGGCTGTGACTGATCAAACGTGTCAAAAATGGTTTGCTTGGTACTACTGACATTTTGGCCAAGTAATTCTTTGCTGTGGGGCCATCTTATGCACTGGGAGATGTTTAGCAACACCCCTGGCCTCTACCCACTAGATGCCAATAGCGGGTAGATAGCCAATATAGTCCAAATACCCAAATCAATAAAGTTATTGGTGAAAATGAAAAATGTGTCTTTTACAGAAAAACCTATACGGACATTTTAACCAACCCAGTATCTTCCAAGGATATTATTCAATAGGTTTGTAGCAGTGGAAATAGAACTCAGAAAACAAGACCAAATGATTCATCTTCCCTTATAAGTTACAAGAGAAAGTAAAATTTTGTCATAGAGGAAATAAACTAAACAAAAAACACTCTATGATATGAAGGTACTCTATTCCTTTAAAGGCATGGCAGTCACTGCAATTCACACCAGATTACCCAAATACTAAAGTAAAAATAAACATGTATGTAAATATAAACATATATAGAGAAATATATGGGCATATATAGTTACAAAATAAGTCAATGAGAGTGCAGGTCCATATTCTTATTATATTGCAAACTCATATTTTAAAGCTCTCTCATATTAATGATTCTTTTTAAACTGATGTCTCTATTTTCCTTTAAGATTTATTTATTTATTTATTTATTTATTTATTTATGTATTGAGAGAGGGGAAGGGAGAAAGAGGGGGAGAGAAGCATCCATGTGTGGTTGCCTCTCACACACGCCCTCCCCCCCGGAACCAGGGACCTGGCCCACAACCCAGACTGGGAATTGAACCGGTGGACCCGTGGGCTCACAGACCAGCACTCAGTCCACTTAGCCACACCAGCCAGGGCTGACGTTTCTATTTTTGAAAATGGTAACTGACTCGAATCACATCCTTAAAAAGCTATAATATACATAACTAATCTCCTTATTCATTTAAATCTAAATTTTGAAAATAGTAGCAAATGTTCATAATAACTATTTATAAAAAACATCCCAAATGCCAGAGAAAAGCATGTTAAGTCATCAAAAATGGTATCCATGTGGATGTTTCTTCCACAGAAATCTAAGACATGGTCTAGATTATTTTTATACAGTGAATTACGTGCCACAATCATGAACACAGTTTCACAAATTATTAAGTCCAACCTTGTTGAAACAAGTAATTTTATTAGGAAGAATAAAGTCATACTTAAAGAGAATATAAAGACATAAGCCATCTCAATGACACAGGAAACGAAGTATGGCCTCACCAAAAGAAATTGCATCAAGGGAAACTGACACATAGGACCACAAGATCTCTTGCCTGATTTTCTCTCCCTCTCTCTCTCAACTAGTTTGCTTCTACTTGCACAAATCAGTCACTGTCTCCAAGCCTACACGACCTTAAAAGTCTAAAGTCTATCATCATCATAGTTGTGCTTAAAGGGAAAGCACAAAATTTTAACTGGTCGGTCATCAGCATATGTACTCGCTGGCTTTGCGTTACATGCCCACCACTGAGCCAATCAGCAACGTCTGGGAGAAGAGGGGTCCTATATATATAAATCTGTCTGCTGCTTAGACCTACTCACCTCTTTAAAAGTCTACGGGCAGGATCCATTCTCAAATTAATACTCCCAAACAAGTCTACCATACTTCTCACAAGAGGCCAATAAGAGCTCAATTAAACATAACACATGTATGCACAGTTAGGGTTTGTGACCAGGTAATAGGAAAATTATAAATTAGATTTACTTTCAGATAAACATGGCTTTCTATTTACTCTTTATAGGCCTTAATTTATGAACTGCTACTACATGGTTATGAACATATTAGACTTGTTTTCTATTTACATTTATATATTTTCCCTTATTAAAAGAAACTTCAGTGTAAAGGGCTAAGTTATTAGTGAAAAACAAACTAATTCAAGAATGTCAAAATGAGACCAAAGGCATCAAGTGTAATAGCAAACATTTTTTTTCTATTACTACAGAAAGTACTGAATGTTTGTTGTAAAAATCCTGGAAAACATAGAAAAGTAAAAATATACAAACGAGACACCCAAATCCTTAAGTAGAGCTAATACTTGTCAATATTATTTTCTTTTCAATTTTTTCTTGCACGTATTACCATAAATGGGCTCATAGTTATGCAACTTTTCAATGAAGGAATAAAACTGTCACCACCAACTTAATAACACTAAAAGTGAGACCAGACATTATCCATACCTGGTATACCACAATTCTATCTATGGAAGTATTTTTACCAAAAAAAAAAAAAAAAAAAAAAAAAAGACTGAATTTAATCAAGCCCTTAAATCTAACTCCAAATTTACAAGAAATACGTATCAGAAATATCATTAATATGGGACATCCTCCTGTCCTATAAAAAAAGAGGTAGAGGGTGGCACTGCTTAAGAACACTTGGATATAATTAATGCACAGACTGAACAAGCCAACAAAAAGAACAGGAAAGAGTACAACGGAAAATTTCCAATAGATTAAATATTAGATAGTAAAGAATTATTTTTGTTTTCATTGAGTGATAATGGTTTCATGAGTGTATATATATTTTTAATGTCCTATTTTTATTAGAAATGCAAGCTCAAGTATTTAGGCTTGAAATGTTATGAGAGCCAGAATTTGTCTTAACATACTGCAGCACAAAAAAAGGGGGGGGGAGGGGCAGCAAATATGGTAAGATGCTAATATTAAACTTGTGTATATGAGGTTGTTAAATTTAAGTGTATGGAGATTCATTAGTATCTGTTTTAATGAATGTTTGAAAGTTTTCATCGAAAGTTTAAACTTTTTGTCAAGTAATTTCAGTCACTGCAGTTACAATAAACCAGTAAACAAGCATTTGTAAATAGTAGTCCCCTCTTATATTCAATTTTTTACAAAGATTTTTCTTTAGTCATTATAAAAAAATACTATATTTTGTTGTCTGTTCGCTGCAATAAACCAACAAATATTTAATTTTAAAACAACTTTTTTACAGCTGAAGGAAATCAAGATCCATCCTAGATTAACTACTATCCTCTCCAAAAATCAGATTAAGATTTAACTGAATAGTCAGTCAAGATAAAATACAAAAGCAGCAAGGTAAAGAGAGGTCAGGGAATGCCTCTGAGAAAATAAAAGGTTGCTTGCTAACAGACTAGACTCTCTTCACAGACTATCTCTGCATGGTTAAGGAAGATCTTCCTTAAAGGAAATTTGAAAGGTAATTTATAGTACAGTAAACCAACAACAAAATTACAAAGATATAACAATAACAAAATATTAAACTTTAAAGAACTTAAAAGTTTCCCAATGCTTTATATTTTTCCACTTCATAGAAAAATGTTTTCTTTTTGTACTCAACTGTCATATATATTCACAAACCTTTAGGGCCAAAATAACACCCAAGCTATCAGTTAGTCCTACCTCTCGCTTTAAAAATGAAAAATAAAAAAAGTGAAACACAAAGAATGAACAACTTATCTTGTCTAGTCAGCTCTTAACAAAATGCCCTAGTACCCATCCCTTTTCTGGAACTACAAAATTTTGAAAACACAACTACCTACAAAGACAGATGAAAAACCCTACTAAAAGACACCCAAGACTAACAACATGGGAATTACAAGAGGAAACATCTGATGCAATCTATGTTTATTGGGCAATAATCCCATGCCAGATCTTGTTACTATTTATTTCAAAATAAATTAGTATATCCTCAAGTAGTTCAGAGTAGTCTGGGGATATTAAAAAAATATGTAAGCACAAATACTATGTAATGTACTAAGTGCTATAGTAGCACGAAGGCAGTGACCATCTCAGACTGGGAAAATCAAAGACTTTACAAGTGATTCTTAAACTGGATACTGCTTGACAGATATGAGGGAGAACAATATTCTGAACAGAACATGGACAAAGTCTTCCAACAGCTCAAATTCTTTGGGAAATGATCTCAAATAACCAAAGCTATGGACAGAAGAGAAATGGAGAGGTGTGCAGTGGATTTTGGATGTAAATATATCAAGCACACAATAGGAAATTATTTCAGGTTCTTTAACCAAGGGAACAATATCAGGTTTTCATTTTCAAAAGGTAGTTCTAGCAGCACTGTGGAAGACAGGCTGAAGAGAGAGGGACACTAGAAATAAAGGAGACCAGTTTGGTGACTAGCAGAGAAAAGATAAAAGATAATCACTTAGAGAAATTATCCAAAGCCCAGATCTCTCCTGAGTAACACATCCTACTCTCAGTGCCCATACCTAACAAACTGCCAAGTCTCATTGATTTGCACCTTTTTAACTTATCTCCAACACCATTCTCTCAGCCCAAGTTTTCATCTCGTCTGGATTGCTGCAATGCCTAATTCATCTCTATTTCCCCTCTGATACTACTTCATATTGCTACCAGAACCATATATATGTTTAAATACAAATGTGATGCCACTCCATCCCCTCCACCTCTACCATGTCACCCACTTAAAATCCCTGTGGGTTCGGATAAAAGTATAACTCCTTACTTAAATCTACTAAACCAACACCACACTCATCTTGGCTTTTTTCACACCTGTCACACTGACTCTTTCAACCCTGTAAATATCAGTAACATTGAGATGTTATTAAACATATTAAAGTTTATGTTAAATAACATGCGAATGTTTAATGTTCCCTCCTGCCATAGGATCTTTCTACCACATTTTCCTTCCTTTCTCACCCAGGTAACTTCTAGTCATTCTTAGGGAATCTTAGTCCAATTGTGACAGTCTTCTCTGACCAGATCAAAGTCCACTATTTTATGTTCTCAGAGCACTACATACCACTTCATGGCTACATTTTCCTTTTCTAATTACTTGATTAGTGTCTGTGTCTCCCATTAGAACTGCCCCATGAAAAAGATGTTATTTTACTCAAAACTGTAGTTCTAAATTCACCACACATTACATATAGCAAAAACTCAAATCTTTATTGTATAATTGAATAAATTAAAACAAACTTAAAACTGGAGACAGGTTCAAGAGTTATTTCTAGGATATAGACATAGAGGTTTTAATTATTAGATGTGCAGAAAATTTCTATTAGTAATGATAATGCCACTAAAAAAAATTTAAAAGGAGGGCAGGAAATAGGCTTGGGCAGTAAAAAAACAGTCTGGTACATGATGAGTGCGAGATGTCTGAATAACATTCAAATCCACAAAGTATGTATTCCAAAACGGACAGGGAAGTCTAAATTACGAAACGGATTAGAGTAACTATGTGTTTCTTCCTTCCAGAGGAAGAAGAAAAAGAGTAGCCCTCAAAACAATGAGACTAAACAAGGAAAGTTCACAGAGATAGAATTGGAAGCAAATTAGAACCTCAGAAATATTGGCATTTATTAAAAAGGCCACAAATGAGGTAATAAAGTGAAGAAGAAAATTAGAAGAAATTATATCTTAAAAGTCAAAAGAACTGAATTTTTAAAAAGAACTATCAATAATGTCAAGTGCCAAAAAGAAGCAAGTGAAATAAAAATTGGAAATGATCAGTGTAATTATCAATAAGTAGTAAGGACAGAGACAGTACTACAGTGGACAGGAAGTGAGAGAAGCTGGAGAGACAGTAAAAATGGACTATTATTCCAAGAAGCCTGACTGCAAAGAAAATGAAGGTCAGGGAAGAACATGTATTGTACCAGAAGGAGTTGGGGGTCAAAAGTATTTTGTTTGCCTGTGAAATAAAAAAGTTAGGTGTATTTACATGTTTAAAGGAAGAAGCCAGTGGTTGAAGACAAGAGTGGGAAAATATCTGATGGAACATGGTCTAAACATGAATCATAACGGTTTTTACCCTAACCAGCAAAAATAGTAAATTAACAAACTTGAATACAAGAAGAGTTTTTCTTTCTCAGGGAAGAAAATACAGATGTGTGCAAATAAACAGGTGTTACAAATGGAAACAGCACATCATGGAAGGGCTTATACAGCATACTAAAAAAAATTAGGCTTTTATTCAGTGGGCAACCTAGAGCTACAGTATTTTACCATGTACAATACACACTTTTTTCCCAAAATTTTTGAGGGAAAAATACGGATGTACATTGTACACGAGTAGTACCTGAAATACCTTGTATCTGTTTTATGTTTTGTAATTATGTGTTACATAAAATTTCTTGAACCATATGTTGAAAAATAAATGCTAAAATTCTTTTATAATACAAAAAACAAGTACCTAAATATAAATGAATAAAAAAGTGAATTAAAAAATTAAAAGGAGAGATTTTTTTCCCTCAAAGTTTGGGCCAAAAACATGGGTATGCCATATACATGTGAGCACATTATACAGAGCAAAATAAGGTATTTGAAAGCTTTTAAGGAATGACATCTACGGGGGGAGCCGTGGCAATCACCCCAGAGTTTTGATGTTGCCATTTTGAAATAGAAGCTGATTTGAAACACCTAAAAATATGCCAGATATCCAAGAGTAGGAGTATTATGTATCCTCACTTGTGCTTCTTCTTAGTGATGTGCAGCTATTCAAAGATGCTCTGACGGACACATCACAGGTCCCCTAGTCCCTCATAGAGCTTAATTTTCTTTATTGATTTCTTATTTTTATGGGCCACCCTCTAAACAATGGTTTTGATATATTTTTCCTCTTTCTCTGCTCATTAAGAAAAAAGAACATATTAGCAATTTATTTTAGCATTTTCTAGACATTCTTCTTCATTTACACTTTCCTCCAGAACTATGGATAGGAAAAATAAAACATTATATAATACAAAAAAAATTTTACAACAGTAAACATTTTAAGGACAAAATATAGTTTCATGTGTAATAACAAATTTCCAAACTGAATTCTAGGTCAAAGTATTGTCAGGGTTTAAACAATATAATTTGAAAATACCTACTATTTTTTTACTAATGTAACAAAAGAGCTACTTCACAATTCATAACCTCATTATAAAAACTTTCATATATTAACAATTATAAATTATACAAACCAATTTTTTTGAGTAATACAATATTGAGGTATGTAGAAAATGAATTAAACTGGTATCTGCTTCTCCACAATTGTACTAAGTGCTGATAATTCATACCATGATTATGTTATGCATATAACAGAAAAAATTCACTACCCAATTTCAGAATGATTAAATAAGTCACTCAGATGTGTGCAAATAAACTCTATCACTCTATCACTGAAATGTAGAGTCAAGATAATTCAAATAAACCTACTAGAAGATGACATTCTGCAAAACTATTCTTTAAAACAAACTTTTACTTAATTAAAAGTTATAGGTAATTTAGGCCCAAAGTTAAATGACTTTGTTTATCATCAAACTAAGCATAAGGAGACTGTTGATTCTAAACGAATCTCCTGGCTTAGTGTTGAACTGTGCACTGGAATACTGAAAGAATTGCATCAGAGCAAACTATTGTACCTTTGACTAAAAGAATAACACTGAGGAGGAAGAAAGCAAATGAAACCAAATGTCACCTCCGAATTCATCCCACCCCTCCACTTTCCCAATCTTACCCACCTTTAAACAGAAGCACACAGTAAATCACTGGGTATCTAAGTATAAGCCATACACGCTCACATCAATGGTAAAGCAAACCACCATCCCTTGACCAACCCCCCCATCCCCACCTATCTCACCCGCACCCCCCAACTGAAAACTAGCTTCTTCCCAGAAAGCTTCCTAACTTAATGGGGGAGTGGGAGGAGAGGAAAGGCCTCCTTTCCTCGTACTTGTTTTGCCTCCATCTATATGCCTTCTCTCTCTCTCATTGGTCTTGGAGTTCTTCAAGGTCAAAGATTAACCTAAAGCATTTTACTGCTGTTTAACTGTAAGCTTTCTCCATTAAACCACAAATTATTAATCTTTTTCTCCACCTTGCTTAGCACTAAATCCAAAAACAAGCTGATATCTGTTGAATAAATTGTTCATTGTTTAATACTCTTACAAATACAGGGACAGCCCTAAATAGATGACCCAGCTGAACTTTTCAATCACATTTTTAAGTCAATTTTAAATGGTAGTGGTTGGTGGCCAAACTTTTTTAAATGCACCTTGTGAATTATTTTCATATGTAACACTAGAATAACCTGTTTTATATCATAGCTAGTAATTCTTCAATACCTAAAATAAAGGAAATACATGGATAAGTCACTGTGTAGGGTTTTTGCTTAACTTGCTTCTCTGCTATTACTAGTCTCTTACTATGACAACATTACATCTTCTCTAGGGAAAAAACTTCAAACTGTGGAAATTTCCTGACCTAAAACTAGTTTTAAAGGCTTTTAGGTCCCTAATAGCAATACACACATGGTTATCCAGCAGAGGAAATTTCCTCTGTAAACTCAGCCTGTCAAAAAGTAAAGGCAAAATAATTAAATTCTGGGAAGAATTTAATGATTACCCAAAGGCTTTTTTTTCTCTTAGCTAAAACTATGTAGAATCATGCCACACACATAAACTTGATACAATAAAATGCACTTAGCGCCCCTCAAAATATTTTATAGTCAAAAAACCAAATCCTCGCCTAACAAGCAGCTCACTCACATATACTGCCAAAGAAATCTGTAAATGCACTTAAAAGCATACAAATAAAGGAGTTATATATTACTCTCACATAATGCCAGAACACAATAATTTAAATGTCTAAAACTACTTAAAACTTTTCCTATGTAAAACAATGTAATCGTTTTTCTTTTGGTCTCTTTCACAACAATAAAAATTTTAATTTTTTAAGCGCTGGAATGGCTATTCGTTTTACAAAAATTGTTCTCATAATAGATACTGAAAATGAAATACAAGATACTGAATCCTCCAAATACGGATTCATTTTATACTTAACTGAAGATAGGAAGGAATCTGCTTTCTATTTGGGATCTCCATACACTTTCATTACTCCTAAAAAAAAAATTAAAAAGCTGTCCAGTTCAACTCTCTTCCCTCAAAAATCCCTACATATTGCAAAGTAAATGGGCCAAAGAGCGCCTTGGATGCCTCAAGGATCACCAAAGTCAGATAAGTTATCACAAGTATTGCTGCAAAATAAATCAACGGTACGCCAGAGCCGAGTGACACCTTATCAGCTTTCTAAGGGGTCTGTTGGGAAACCACAAACGTAAAGGCAGAAGCCACAAACAATGAAGATTTCGTAGCAAACGAGCTAAATTCAAGAGCTAATCAGGAGCTGACAAACGCCAGGTCTGTTCCTCCCGGAAGGTAAGCTGAAATGTATCAGAGGACTAGGAAAACGTCTACTATTAACCTACTACTATAAATTCGGGGACTGACGCAGAGCTTTCCAGCCCGCACGCGCGCTAGGGTCTCTGCAAACACAACCGGGTAAGCCACAACCAGAAGACTTCAGGGCCTTCCCCGCCTCCCTAGCTTTTGGTGTACTTGACAGCGACTAACAAACGGGACACAAAGGTAGGTAGCAACACAATCGGAGAGGGCCAGGGGCGGGCTCCACCCACCCTCTCCGTGGAAGCAGACGGAGGGAGCAAGGGCCGGAGAGTGGTTCTCTCCGGGGAGCGCGACCAGGGGCCGTCGCGCCGCTGCTAGCCTCACCTCACCTCCGACCTCCTCTGACAGCCGGCGCGGGCGACGGACGCACTTGCGCCAGGCTCAGAGCCCCTCTTTCCAAAGCAGACCACAGCGCACTCTCTAAGGTCACCACCCACCCACACCCTCCCAGACAACGCCCGTCGGCCTTCGGGGAGCAAGGACGAGTGCCAGGAGCGGGCAGTAGCGCGGGCAGCACCAGGAGGCGCCCCCGCGGGGCCGCAAGATGGCGGCGGCGCCAGGGCCGGGGCCCTGCGCGACCAGTTCGGCGCGCTCACCGAGGCGCGAGCGGACAGGAGAGGGAGAGGGCCCGGGGCCGGGCAGGCCTGCGGAGAGCTGACGAGAAGGCGGCCGCTGAAGAGGGAAAGTGCTCGGGCGTGGGGGAGGGGACGCTCACTCGGGCCCCAGCTGCAGACATTCCCTCCACACCCGTCATCCACTCTAAATAGAGCCCTCCGCCCGTCCTATCCCAATCAGGCGCTGCCTTCTTCCTGCCTACCTTTGAATTTGAGGTCTGTGGGAGGGTCGAGGACCAGGATCTGCTCGTGCTTCGCCATGGCCCCAGAGGTGGACGCCATCGGAGAGACAGCGCAAAGCGGGGGCGCGCCCGCTGCGGCGGTTTGCTGGCTGGGGAGGAGGGACGACTGGCTCCCACGAGCTCTATGATGGGGACACTTCACAGCTCCCGCACGCAAACGCCTGCCGCTAAGTCGCGGGCTTAGTGGGCTGCCTGCTAGGTCAGCAGCTCCTGGTCTCAACTGACTCAACCCCACACCAACCACCGCGGCCACGCGCACTGCGATCCACGGCGCCCCACGTGACGACTTCTGCGTGCCTACGTGCGCGCCCCAGCAGCCGGGAGTCCCTAGCGCTCCTCAGGCCCAAGAACTCCGCACAAGCTGAGCGGGTTGGTGCGCCTGCGCGCTCTCGGCCTCACTTCCCTGAGAGTACAGCCGGCTGTCAAGCGAACGGGTGTGGGCAAGGGGCGGAGCTAAGCTCTTTGGGACCCATGCGCGCGCACTGTAGAGCGCAAGGGCACAATACCCTGTTACGTTTAAGGGGCCAATATTACGAAACTGGAGAACATAGTACGGCAGTGCACCAACATCTTCCAACTGGGAATGCCTAATAAAAAGAAGTAGTCAGACTCATTCACAACAACTCCCAGCATGCTCCATACAGAGTAGAGGCTCCGCCCAGGGCCTGGTCCATTTGCGGCACTTCGCGATGCCTACTGGGAATTGTAGTAGTGTTTGGGGGGAATGAGACTGAGGTCCGTTGGTGGCAAATTGGGTGGGGCGAATGACACTCTTTGGCTCTCAGTATCTCGTTTGCGCTAAAAAAATAAAAATACTTTGTAGAAAATATCCCAGGATGTTTCTAATTTGCCCTATAATTCTATCCGTCCCTCTATTGGTAGAGGGAAATTCTCTGTCGGATTCCAGTCTTACCTGTCCTGCTTCCTGATTTCTCTCCAGTGATACAAAAGCTAATGAGGAAACACACCTCGTTTAAGAAACAAACGCGTCGTTGGGGACATCTGACAAGACATTCGTATCAACCTAGAAATAAAAGTCAAAATGTACAGCGTTCAGTTGTAGTCTCTTCTGAGTTATGGTTAATGATAGACCCAAACCAAAACATATGTCAGGTTCACATATTTGAAATTAATTCCATCTGCATCATTTACTGTAGCGTGTAGTAAACTAAGCCAAATGAGAAAAATCCCAGCAGCGAAGTTGCTGACAAATCTTTAACCAGTTGCCAAGGTAATCGGGCACAGGAACATTAAACTAAATAAATGAATGTGCTGTAGATAAACTTTTATAGTACTACCTGAATTTAAATCATTAGAAGCTGTACGAAACGAAAGACTTGCTTGTGCTGCTGCTAATGAGGAGCAATCTGCTTTGTGAAGAAAATAGATGAGATAAATGGAACAGTAGTCTAAGCTTGGGTACAAAGTCCAAGATTTCACCTGCAATCTAGGTGTCAGAGCCCATCTGAGAAAAGCTGTCCAGAATAGGTAGTCTGGCATCCACAGAAGATTGTACTTGGTACATACGGCTAATGAGTGTATCTTCAGCCATGAAAAAGCTCAGAGGATAGGAATGCTTAAACAATTTGAAAAGCATATTTTAAATTTACCTTTACTTTGATTTCTTTTTATTCCCAGTTATTTTTAAAATTTCAATTAGCAATAAAATTAATACAAAAAATATGTTTATGAAAGGGGATCTTAAGATTTTTTACATTCAGACTTACTGCTTTTACCCATATTTTGCTGTGTATTATGCATACTTTTGCCCAAATTTTTAAGGGAAAAAATAAGGATGCACATTATACATGGGTATAACGATTACATGCCATGGTGTGTGTGATAACCCCTTGTATCATGTACACATAAACTTGGGTGAGCATTATACACCGCCAAAATACAGTATTCTGAAATTTGGTTATCAACTTTCTTTATTGTATTTTTTTCCATTACCATTTGTCCCCCTTATACCCTTTCCCTCCTGCAACTACCACACTGTTGTCCATGTCCATGAATACTTTTTCCTTTTTGCTCGATCAAGTTGAGGTTGACATGCCACAGGATGGTGTCCCACATATATTTATTTGTGAACTGACAAGCTTCAAACTGACACAAACTCTTTTTGTTTCTTTCTTTTTTTTTTCTTTTTTTTTTTTTGCTTCCCTAACAAATCTTACCCATGGGCAAGTTAGCCTTGGCTGAACTGGCTCCTCCACAGCTAGATGGACACTTCTCTTACCAGAAGCATAAGGGAATCCATGGTCTGCAAACAGCCAATTAGCAAGTATAACATGCTGAGAACATTACCAGTCACTTTTTTAGGGGACAATGGCTGCCCATTCACCCTGAGTTCAATAGGAAGCTGAAATTTGATGTATTCCAGTTTCCCAGTCTGTCATGAAGAAACCTCTGCTCATTTAAGTCATCACCTCTGGAATCAACTTTTTCTCTTCTCAATATTGCCTCAAAAACCATATAGGTATAGTTTTAATATCTATAGGAATTTAAATATTTGGTAGGCTAAGAATGCACAAAATATCTTTGGAACAATTCTCCTATTCAGTTTTAGAGCATTGCATTTATAGTGACTCAAAGCCCTCCTGAATCTACCCATCATTTAAATAGTGCACTATTTCAGTGGTCTGTGCTTGGGTATTTATTAATGCCTCCGTAATAAGAGTTCAAAGAACTTTATAAATATCATCACATGCAACTCAAAATAACCTTGTAACAGCAATTGTTACTTTTATTGTTTTTTAGTTATATTTTATTAATTATGTTATTACAGTCGTCCCAATTTTCCACCCTTTGCCCCTCTCCACCCAACACTCCACACTCCCTCAGGCAATCCCCACACATTTGTTCATGTCCATGGGTCACACATATAAGTTCTTTGGCTACTCTTTTTCCTATACTGTACTTTATATCCCCATGGCTACTCTGTAACTATCTATTTGTGCTTCTTAATCCCCTCCCCTCTTCACTCATTCCTCACACCTCACTCCCATCTGACAACCATTAAAACGCTCTTGTATCTGTGATTCTGTCTCAGTTCTTCTTGTTTGCTAAGTTTGTTTTTTAGATTCAATTGTTGATAGATATGCGTTTATTGCCATTTTATTGTTCACAGTTTTGATCTTTTTCTAAATAGGTCCCTTTAACATTTCACATAATAGTGGTTTGGTGATGATGAACTTCTTTAGTTTTTCCTTAGCTAAGAAATTCTTTATCCGCCCCTCGATTCTAAACAATATCTTTGCTGGGTAGAGCAATCTTGGCTGTAGGTCCCTGCTTTTCATGACTTTGAATATTTCTTGTCAGTCCTTTCCAACATTCAAAGTTTCTTTTGAGAAACTAGCTGACAGATTTATGGGAACTTCCCTGTAGGTAACTAACTTCTTTTCTCTTGCTACTTTTAAGATTCTGCCTTTCTCTTTAACTTTTGGCACTTTAATTATGATGTGGCTTGGAGTGGGCCTCTTTGCATCTTTTTTGTATCCTCTGTATTTCTGAATTTGCATGTCTATTTCTGTCACCAAATTAGGGAAGTTTTCTTTCCTTATTTTTTCAAATAGATTTCCAATCTCTTGCTCTTTCTCTTCTGCTTCTGGCACCCTTATGATGTGAATGTTGGCATCATTGAGATTGTCCCAGAGGCTGCTTACACTATCCTCATTGTTTCTGGATTCTTTTTTCTTCTTGCTGTTCTGATTGGTTGTTTTTTGCTTCCTTATGTACCAAATCATTGATTTGATTCTTAGCTTCATTCATTCTATTGTTGTTTCCCTTAAAATTGTTCTTTATTTCAATTAGTGTATCTCCCATCTCTGACTGGATCTTTTTTTACACTGTTGAGGTCCTCACTAAATTCCTTGAGCATCTTTATAACCAATGTTTTTGAACTCTGTGTCCGATAGATTGCTTACCTCCATTTTGTTTAGCTCTTCTGGAGCTTTGATCTGTTCTTTCCTTTGAGCCATGTTTCTTTGTCTCCAGATTTTAGCAGCCTCCTTGTGTTTGCTTCTATGTATTAGGTAAAGCTGCTATGACTCCCTGTCTTGGTAACATAGCCTAATGTAGTAGGTGTCCTGTAAGGTCTCATGGCACAGCCTCCCCTATCAGCCAAGCTGGGTACTCGAGGTGCTCCCATCATGTCAGCTGACTACACCCTCCTCTTGTAGTTGAGCCCTGATTGCTCTTGTCAGATCAATGAAAGAGATTTACCCAGGCCAGTCAAGTGCAAGAACCGACTCTGACCATTGACCACCAACCTCCACCCTCTGTGGATGATCAGCTGTGCCAGGGCAGGGTGGTAGTGCTCTAATGTGGTCTGTAGCTATACACTGGGCACACATAGTCTGGGGTTTCCCGGACAGTGAAGGGCAAGGTCAACCACCACCAGTGTTCTGCTCGGGTCCACCCTTCATGAGCTGTAAAGTGCTCTGAGATGGATGCTACTTGTGGTGGACTTGGAGATACCCGGGCAATGCCAAGCTGTGAATCTAGGTAGGCTGCTGCTAGTGTCAGGCCTGGGGCCACTTAAGAGGTATGAGGGCTAGGGGCTTACTGAGGTTGGCTATTGCTTGCTTGATAGGATTTAGGAAGTTGTGAAGCATGAGCCAAGACCAGCCATTCATATGGGAAAGTATGGTTAACAGTTTGGTGGGCCCTTAAGTTGGGGGGACAGGGTCTCAAGGGACATCTGGGTGGGGACAGTGTTAGCCAGGTTCATGGAGTCTCAGATATGGCACCCACCTGCCAGCTCTGTGGCTCTGTCGAGAAGAGTTCAGAAAGGGGGCAATGGCCTCTGCCCACTGTTCTGTCTGGGAGAAGGCTATCCCCCAGCTCCTGGCTTGATGCCAGACACTTCAGTTCTTCCTTGTATGCCATTGGTGCCTTTCAAGCTGCCACTCCAGTCCTGGAGCTCAGAAGAGGAAGTCTGAGTACGTTTCTGTGTGGCTTCTTTAAAGGGAACTTCTTGGGACTCCAGAGGTTTCTTCCACCAACTCAATCCCTGTTGGTTTTTGCAGTCAAAAGTTATGGGGACTTATCTTTCTAGCATTGGAACCTTTGGCTGCAGGGTGTGATGTGGGTCTGGGACTCCTCACTCCCAGGATATTCTTCCTGAATTTATATCCACCACACATGGTGTGAGACCAGCCCATTCCATGTATCTGCCCCTCCCACCAGCCTGGATGGTTTCTTTAATTTTGTAGTTGTTAAACTTCCATTAAACTTGATTTCTGACAGTTCTGAGTGATGGTTGTTCTGTATTTTAGTTGTAATTTTGACACTGTTGCACAAGGAAGTGAGCCAGGTTTACTATACCACCATCTTGACTCAAAGTCCATGTTACTTTTATTGTTTAATATGGAAATGAAAACACAGTGAGAGCATTTCATGTTAGTAATGGAGCTAACATATGGGAGGATGTTATCCAACTTTTCATTCTGTACATTTCGCTCTTCCCCAAGCCACAATAAAATAACAACCAAAAGTGATTAAAACAACAATTTACAATGTAATTGACTTCTCTCTTTTTTAACAGTTAAGTTAGGACTAGAGAAACATGGGGCCTAATGTTCATTGCTCTTTTACATTGATTAATGCAACATATAGAGGTCTCCCAAGGTATTAGCAAAAATACATGTATACTCAAGCATATTTCTTTAGCTTCCACGTTTTCCTAAGTCTAAAAGATATGAAGTCCTTGAATATTACTTCAACCCACTTGAATTACTAATAATATTCACCTTTGGACAGATTATCTCGTATGTGTTTGGCAAGGATAAAAAAGAAAAACACCAGTTTCCAATATCCAATATACTTCCAAGGTAACAAAGTATTCTATCTTCTTCTCCACAGTTAAACATTTTAAGCTTTGCTGTTGAGGTTCTCTATAATTATGAATATGTTTATGATCAATTCTTTGCATAATTCAATTCACTAAATATTTAAAGAGGTATACCTTCAGTAAATATTGAGATAGTGAAAGAGTATAGGATTTGGTTCTGAACTGCTGGGTTCAAGTCTTGTTCTCTACTACATGGTCTTCAGGCCTTACTTCACTGCTCTGTGCCCATTCTACACCTGTCAACTGGGGAGAATATTACCTACACCAAAGGTTTGTTATGAGAATTAAATGAGTTAACACAAAGGAAGAGCTTAGAATAGGACTTGGTTCCAGGACTGTTACCTTATTAACATTAAATGTTAAATCATTGCTGTGTGCCCAGCACAATGGTAGGCGATATAATGGTGAGCCAATAGACATGGTTTCAGCCCTTAACAGGTTTACATCCAAGGAGGAAAGACAAACGTGAATGCTCCTTTGCAGCTAGGATTTTGTTCTTGAAATAAGTTCAACCAGTCAATTACACTCATGTGATATTGGAAAGTTATAAGTGAGATGAAAGAGGCCAATTTTCTGTGCCTTCTGACTGTTTTTCTGCTGAGGCAAGAGCACAGAGACTTGAGGTTTTCTGCCCAGCGTTCTAGTGCTCATGCTCTAACTTCCTGGATATCAAGAGGCAGTTAATTATTGCAGAGTCAGCAGAAGCAGTGGCTCTTTTCGAGTCCAGCTTCCCATTCCCTGGGTTAGAATTAAATGTTGCAAGCCTCAAAGGCAGCAACTGCCCTCATGGTGCAGCTCAGCCTTGTTCTGGGAATCATTCCTGGAGAGCATCATTTAGAGCCTGCTATTCCACCCCTCCCCAAATTTTATAAGTACCTAATTTCCTTTATTGTGTTGCTTCCTGCTTCTGATATTAGAGTACTACAGGGAGTCAGGTGTCAGGGAAGGCAAGAGCGGATCAAGAAGGAGGTCAACGGTGTAGAAATCTGCTGAATTATACTGTAAGATGAGGACTGGAAACCTTTTACCTGACACAGTAATGGGATGCTGGGACAAAACCTATAGTAATTGAAACAGTCACACAGAGCTCTTTCTAAAAGAGATAAATATGCTAGAGAGTGATGACCATCTGAAATGTATACAAGGTCAGCACATATCACAGGAATGCAATGCTTGTATCAATGTGGTTATGTTGGTGGTGCTTATTCTAGCACATTTGTCAGACTTCTGTGAGAAATACAGATTCCAAGAGAAGGCAGATGGAGGCTTCACCAGATAAAATCAAGTCTGGAAGAAGAAGAGTTAGAAAAAGACATCCTGGAGATTTTTGCTTGTATGACCACTTAAGGTAGTTAAAACTATAAATCATCTTCACATATGAAAAATAATTTGAATATGTTTTCTCAATTAATTTTTATACTGTAAAAGCAACATGTGCTTATTTTAACAAGTGACACAATCCGAAAGCAAATTAGTAAGTTTCCCTCTACATTTCCTGATTTCAGCTCCAGTGAGGGTAACCAATGTTAACTGCTTGGGTTGTGCATCACTCTCTGCCTTTATCCATTGTTATAAAAATATAGCTAGTTTGTTTTGGGTTTTCTCCACAAGAACTGTAACATATTACTATGCAATTGCTTTATTCACCTAAGAGTATATTGTGGATATCCAACGAGGTCAATTGGCATAGATCTAAGTCAGTTTTTTAATAGCTGAATCCTTCTATGGTACCATTTGTTCTCTGTTGATGAATGTGTAAATTGATCTAGGCTTTTTATCACAACTAACAGCACTGCAATAAACATTCTTATCCTATCCTTATTATAGGATGCATTTATTTCCACAAGGATATTCCCAGTGGTAGAACCTCTAGATTAAAGATATTTATTCTATCACCCTGGTTGTTGTGGCTCAGTTGGTTGGAGTATCATCCCATATACCAACAGACTGGGGGTTCGACTCCCAGTCAGAGCAAATACCTAGGTTGCAAGTTTAATCCTTGGTTAAGGCATGTATGGAAGACAATCAATTGTTGTTTTTCTTCACATTGATGTTTCTCTCTCTTCCTTCCTCTCTCTCTAAAGTCAATAAATATAATTTTAAAAGATATTTTTACCCGTACTGTATATCCAAAAGATATTTGGATAAACAGTACACAAGACATCCTGTGTACTGTTTATCCAAAGGGTTGTTGTAGTTCACACTTTTATCAGGAATGGGTGAGGGTGTCCATCTCCCCCATTCTCAATAAGTGTAGATCCCACCCCACACCAACAGCAGAAGAAGGGCCATTAAGAAGTATTCTTAAACTGTTTGGGTCAATAAATTTAGCCTCCAAAGTTGTACATTTTCATTGAATCCATCTTCTCCTCTTAATCATTCCATTTTCCTTCTCCTGGTTGCCAAGATTAGAGCACCTATAAGCAACCAGATGCTCTGTCATTAATAATGCATTTTCTCTCACAAATACAGTTATTCTTACAGGAAACCAAACAAGAAGAGATCTAAAGATGTCTATCAACACTAAATCCACCTTTGACAACTTGATTGACTTTTTATAGTCTCTGAACATACGGGCTTCTTTGTATAGCCCTAAGAAAACCTAGGGTAGATGAGGGGGAAAAGCACAGATGTGGACATCAGACAGGCTGAACCCCAGGCTCCATCACTTTTTGCCCTGTTGTATAGTTAAACTCTATGGCCTTACTATAAAATGACAACAATGCAACCTGTATTTGAAATTGCTTATACAAGTACTAAATGATATAATGTGAATAAACTGTTTAGCATAGTGCTTGGCAAATAGTAAGCTTTTAAGAATCATTTCACAAGATTTCATATCATCTTTGAAATATAAGCCATATATCTGTAAATCTGTAGAGTTAAATCTCTTAATGAGATACTTCATAAACAGAAGGTAATTTTCTAGGGTTTTCTGAAAATGAGGATTAGGGGCTTTTTGTATTTATTTTTCCCAGTTGTTGGTTGATAACCTTTTTTGAGCCAAGTCCTATGGTACAGGCTAGGGCTGACACAAAGAAGTCTAACACCTAATTTCAGACCTGAAAAAGCTGATGGTCTAAATGGATTTAAACAAGCATAATTCAATGTATGATGTGCTTAAAAGAAGCAACTGAAAAGACTTATGGAAGAATAGAAACAGGAGTGATTGACTTCAAGGGAGTTGGGAAGTACTCTGTAGATACCTGGCCATTTCAAGATCATGGCATTTTTTTATGGCCAGGTACACACATATACATGCGTGTGTACACACACACACTTACCTCTCTAAGATTTACTACTAGGGACTTCAAGATGGTGGGGGAGTGAATGGAAGTCACACTGAGCTCCTCCCAGGACCGATTGGGAATTACAACTAAATTGTGGAGAAATCACCTGGAACAAACAACAATAGCGAGAGAGAAGCCTTAAAACCTCCAACACACACAAGAATCAGTTTTAGCACAACCTAACTAGTAAGGAGTGCAGTAGAGACTCGAGAAGGCACACTGGGCACCCAAAGGCAGAAGCACCAGAGGGATACTTAAATGGCCAACTGGATCCTTCTGAGAAGAGTTGTGTCTGAACCATAGGTAGGGATCTCCAGCCTACAGCACCAGAGCCCAAAACGTACACAGATAATAGCCAGCTGTGAAGAGCAGCACGGTTGCTCTCTGCCAGAGACAGGAGGCTGGAGACACAAAGAGACTTTTAAAGGGCCAACGCATAAATTTTTATAGGCAGCCACTTACCCTGGGCTCCAGCAAAGGCAGGGGTAGAGTAGGCTGGAGCTGCCTGAGGAGAGACTGGAGAAGGAGGCTTTGGTGAGAGAACTGAGAGAGTAGCTTGGGGGATCCTGGTGCTGACTCTTCCCCCATACTGTAGCAGCCATCTTGCTCAGGCAGACCACTTCCTTAAGTGGCAGCAACATGAGATGAAACAATAGCCCCACTCCCAGGAGGACCTGCCCTGGCCTGGCGGTAGACAAGCCTGACTGCTGAGTACAGAGTGCCAGCCACAGATAGTAGATCCCTGGCTAAAGGGGGCACAGAGTAGTCAGGAGATGCTTGAGGAGAGTCTGGGGACCGAGGCTTTGGGGAGCGAACTGAGAGAATAGCTGGTGGGATCCTTTTGTCGACACCTCCCCCATTTGGCAGCAGCCATCTGGCTCAGGCAGACCACTCCTCCTGAGCAGCAGCAGCATGAAAGGACACAATAACCCTGCCCACAGAAGGGACTCTGCCACTCCCTGTGATGCCCAAGCCTGACTGCTGAGTGCAGTGTGACTAGATTAACAACTGAAAGAGACAGCCACAGACAGTAGATTCCTGGAAGTCTCAAACAGATTGCATAAGATCAGGCAGGGTCAACATCTGATGTCATCAGAGGCAGATCCAGAAAGAAAAGACAGCAGTCTCCTACCATAGAAGTTCACACAAGAAAATCACGAAGTCAAAACATATCAATTGAAGAAGCAGAAGCAAAAAGGAAGAGTCTTACAAATAATGGGAAGACAAAGAAATACCACCCAATCAAAAGGAAAGAAGGAATCCCCAGAATAAGAACAAAAAGAAATAAGAGGCAAAAACTATCAGATATTGAGTCCAAAACAATGGTTCTAAGGAAGCTCAGTGAGCTCAAAGAGAATTACCAAAAAACTAGAAGGAAACTATAAGGAACTTACCTCAAACTATATCAGCATGAAAAAGGACATATAAACTATCACTAAGAGGAAAGAGGAAATGAAGAATAAAATTTCTGAATTGCAGAACACAGTAGAATGAATCAAAAGCAGGCTAAATCAAGAAAAGGATTGAATCAGTGAGCTGGAGGCCAAGGTAGAAAAGAGTTCTGAGAAAGAGGAAGAAAATGAAAAAAGGCTTAAATGAACAGGTGTTAAGGGAAGTTAAGGATAACCTGAAACATAATAATATCCATATAATAGGTATACCAGAAGAAGAGGAGTGAGGGATAAAGAATGTATTTGAAAAAGTAATGGTGGAAAACTTCCCTAACTGGAGGAGAGAAAGAGTCACACAAGTCCAGGAAGCACAGAGGGTCCCATTCAAGAGGAACCCAATGAGACCCACTCCAAGACACATCATCATTAAAATGGCAAATATAAAAGAAATAAGAGAATCTTTTTTCTTTTATATCCTACAAGAGAATCCTACAATAAGCAAGGTAAAACAAGGTAGTAACATACAAGGGAGCCCCAATATGACTAGCAGCTGACTTCTCAACAGAAACACTACAAGCCAGAAGGGAATGGCGAGAAATATTCCAAGTAATGAAAAGCAAAGGCCTGCACCAAAGACTGCTCTACCCAACAAGGCTCTCAGTTAAAATGGAAGGCAAAATAAGGAGTTTCCCAGACAAAAGAAGGCTGAAAGAATACGCCTCCACCAAACCAGCATTGCAAGATATGCTAAAGGGACTGCTTTAAGAAGATAAAGAAAAAGAGTTAGAAAGAGAGGAACCCAGGTACGAAGGGAAAAAATGAATAAGTACCTATCAACAATAACTTTAAATATAAATGGATTAAATGCTCCAATAAAAAGCCATAGAATAGCTGAATGGATAAGAAAACATGACCCATGCATATGCTACCTACAAGAGACCCACCTCAGAACAAAAGACCTACACAGACTGAAAGTAAAGGGATGGAAAAAAATATTCCAGGTAATGAGCAGGGAAAAAAAGCAAGGGTAGCAATACTTATATCAGACAAAATAGATTTCAAAACAAAGGCCATAAAAAGAGACACAGAAAGACACTTCATAATACTCAAAGGAAGAATCCATCAAGAAGACATAAACATTGTAAACCAATATGCACTCCACATAGGAGCACCCAAATATATAAGGAAAATCTTGGAGGACTTCAAGAAAGATATAGACAGCTACATGCTGATGGTAGGGAATTTTATACCCAACTGTAAAAAATGGATAGATCTTCCAAACAAAATATCAAGAAGGATATTGCAGAACTGACCAATGCATTAAATCAAATGGACGTAACTGACATATACAGAACCTTTCATTCCAAAGAAGCAAAATACACATTCTTTTCCAATGCACATGGTATATTTTCGAAGATAGACCACATGGTAGGACACAAAACAAGCCTAAACAAATTCAAGAAAATTTAAATTATAGCAAGCATTTTCTTGGACAACAAGGCCTTTAAACTGGAAACCCACTTAAAGGAAAAAATTCAAAAACATTCAAACCCATAGAGACTGAATAGCATGCTATTAAACAATGAGTGGGTCAAAATTAAGAATAAAGAAAAAATCAAAAAGTTTCTGGAAACAAATGAAAATGAACACACAATAGTCCAAAACCTATGGGACACAGTAAAGGTAGTCCTTAGAGGGAAGTTCATAGCAATATAAGCTTACCTAAAAAATATAGAAACATTTCAAATAAACAATCTAACCCTGCATCTACAAGAACTGGAGAAACAACAACAAACAAAGCCCAGAGAGAGCAGAAGAAAGGAAATAATCAAGATCAGAGCAGAATTAAATGACATAAAGACTAAAAGAACAATTCAATGGATCAGTAAATCCAGGAGCTGGTTCTTGGAAAAGATCAACAAAACTGACAAGCCTTTAAGCAGATTCATCAAGAAAAAAAGGGAGAGGTCTCAAATAAATAAAATCATTAATGAAAGAGGAAAAATTACAAGTAATATCTCAGAAATGCAAAGGATGGCAAGAAATTACTACAAAAAAACCACATGCAAGGAAAATTGAAATCCTGGGTGAAATGGACAAATTCCTAGAAAAATATAACCTTCCGACACTGAATGACGAAGAAGCAGAAAGCCTGAACAGACTGATAACAGCTGGTGAAATTGAAGCAGTAATCAAAAAACTCCCAGCACATAAAAGCCCTGGACTGGACAGTTCCGCAGAAGAATTTTACAAAGCATTTAAGGATGAGCTAACCCCTGTCCTTCTCAGACGATTTGAAAATATCCAAGAAGAGGGAAAACCCCCAAATCTTTTTTATGAGGCCTGCATCATCCTAACCCCAAAACCAGATAAAGACACAACAAAGCAAGAAAACTACAGGCCAGTATCACTGATAAACATAGACGCTAAAATCCTTAACTAAATATTGGCAAACAACATCCGGCAATAACATTAAAAAGATCACCCACCATGATCAGTGGGATTCACCCCAGGGATGCAAGGATGGTTCAATATTCAGAAATCAATAAACGTAATACATCACATAAACAAAAGGAAAGACAAAAACCACATGATCATATCAATAGATGTGGAAAAAACATTTGATAAGATACAGCATCTATTTATGATAAAAAACACTCAGCAAAGTGGGAATAAAGGGGGCATACTGAAACATAATAAAGGCCATATGTGGAAAACCTAAGCCAACCATACTCGACAGGCAAAAACTAAAAGCTTTCCCAGTAAGATCGGGAACACGACAAGGATGCCTGCTTTCAACACTTCTATTCAACATAGTGTTGGAAGTCCTAGCCACAGCCATCAGACAAGAAAAAGAAATAAAAGGCATCCAAATAAGAAAGGAGGAAGTAAAACTGTCATTGTTTGCAGATGGCATGATAGTGTTCATAGAAAACCCCACAGACTTCACCAAAAAGCTACTCGACCTAATAAGTGAATTTGGCAAATCAGTAGTATACAAAGTCAATATTCTGAAATCAAAGCTGTTTTTGTACACCAATAATGGAATATCAGAATCAGAAATCAGGAAAAAAAGTCTCATTTGCTATAGCAACAAGAAAAATAAAGTACCTAGTAATAAACTTAACCAAGGAGGTAAAAGACCTGTGCTCAGAAAACTACACAACACTGAAGAAGGAAGATATAAAGAAATGGAAGCATATACCACATTCATGGATTGGAAGAATTAACATCATCAAAATGTCCATACTACCCAAAGCAATTTATAGATTCAACGCAATCCCTATTAAATTACGAATAATGTGTTTTACAGATACAGAAAAAACATTTCAAAAATTTATATGGAACTATAAATGACCCCAAATAGCTGCAACAATTTTGAGAAAGAACAAAATAGGAGGGATCACAATACCTGACCTCAAACTATATTACAAGGCCACTGTAATCAAAACAGTCTAGTACTGGCATAAGAACAGACACATAGATCAATGGAACAGAATAGAGAGCCCAGAAATAAACCAATGGCTCTATGGTCAATTAATATTCATCAACAGGGGCAGAAGTTTAAAATGGAGTAAAAATTGCCTCTTCAACACATGGTGTTGGAAGAACAGGACAGCTACAAGCAAAAAAATTGAAATTCATCTGCTAACGTACACCATACACAGAAATAAACTCAAGATGGATAAAAGACTAAATATAAGTCATTACACCATAAAATTCCTAGAGGAAAACATAGGCAGGAATCTCTCAGATATCCCATGCAGCAATATTTTCACCAATATGTCCCCTAGAGCAAGAGACATAAAGAAAAGAATAAACAAATGGGACTTCATCAAAATAAGAAACTTCTGCATGACTAAAGAAAACATCAACAAAATGAAAAGGGAACCAAACATATGGGAAAATTTATTTGCCAATAATATATCAGACAAGGGTCTGATCTCCAAAATATATAAAGAACTCACACGTCTCCACTCCAGGAAGACAAACAATCCAATTACAAAATGGGTAAAGAACCTGAACAGGCAGTTCTCTAAGGAAAACATACACAGGGCCCAGAGACATATGAAAGGATGCTCATCATCACTAGCCATTAGAGAAATGCAAATTAAAACCACAATGAGATACCACTTCCCACTGGTCAGAGTGGCCTTCATAAGCAAATCAACAAAAAAGAAGTGCTGGCAAGGTTTTGGAGAAAAGGGAACCCTAGTACACTGTTGGTGGGAATGCAGACGGGTGCAGCCACTGTCGTAAACAGTATGGAATTTCCTCAAAAAATTAAAAATGGAATTGCCTTTTGACCTGGCAAGTCTGCTGCTGGAATTATATCCTTAGAATCCTAAAATAGTAATTCAAAAGAACCTATGCACCCAATGTTCATAGCAGCACAATTTACAATAGCCAAGTGCAGGGAGAAACCTAAGTGCCCTTCAAAAAATGAGTGGATCAAAAACCTATAGTACATATACACAATGGAGTACTACACAGCAAAAAGAAAGAACCCCTACCCTTCGCGACAGCTTGGATGAAACTGGAGAGCATTATGCTAAGTGAAATAAGACAAGTGGTGAAAGACAAATACCATATGATTTCACCTATAAGTGGAACCTAATCAACAAAACTAATAAGCAAGGAAAACATAACCATCAACATTGACAGAAAAAAAGAAACCAACTGTAATGAGAGGAAAGGAGCGAGGGGTTAATGGGAAAAGGAAGGAGAAGGGTCAAATCATGGAACTCTTCTTCCAGTGTGGTCCAGAGATGCCAAAAAGTTGGACACCCCTGCTTCCCCCTGTTGTAAGATAATATCTTATATAACCATAAAACTATTATTGAAAACAGGAAAATAATATTGATTAAATATTATTAACCAACCCATAGACCTTCCCCACTTCTCCAGTGGGAAAACTGGAGAAATTCTAATGTCCTTTGATTTTTCCAGAATACAATCCAGGATCCCACCTTGCATTTAATTGTCATGTCTCCTTAGTCTCTTCCAACTTGTGACAGCTCCTCAGTCCAGTTTGCCTTTCATAGCCTTAATATTTTTGAAGGATATTAGCCAGTTATTTTGTACAATGCCCCACATTTGGGGTGTGTCTGATGTTTCCTCCTGACTGGGTTGAGGTTACACATTTTTAGCAGGGATACTGTAAGAGTCATATCCAGCCTTCCTCAATGCATCCTATGAGATGTGTTAATATGTGAGGCCAATTTATTACGGACCATGATAACTGCTCATGTGGTTAAGGTGGTGTCTGGCAGTATTCTCCAATGTAAAGGTACTATTTTTATCTTTGTAGTAAGTATCTTGTGACAAGATACTTTGAGACTATGAAAATACTGTTTCTAATCAGATTTTCACTCACTAATTTTATCACTCATCAATGATTCTTACCTGTAACAATTACAGAAGCGTTTGCCTAATACTGATTGTCTATTTTCATCATTCCTTTTACACTTATTTATTGGAATATATGGTTTATAAAAACAGCTGTTCCTTCTCCCCCATGTATTTATTTTTCATCTAAGTATGGATTCATGGAGGTTAATTTTATTATAATCCAGTATCATTATCTTTATTGTTGGTCACTTTCTATTGCATTTGATCATTGGAAGCTCCTTCAGGTTGGCTCCTGTGTCCTTTCAAAGCGCTTCCACGTAACTTTTTGAGCACATCCTTATTTAGGTATCACAAGATGTTTCAGGGTCATTCTGCATTTTCTCTGCCAGATTACTGACAGCCCTGGTCCTTTAATATAATAATGGTATTTAGAAACCAAGATTGACCACTAGATGTGCTCATGCTACTGGAGTGTTATTACCTCTAGGCACTTTCAGTGGACGAAGCTAGGAAATACATATAATGCATATGAAGTAAACTCAGAATTGCTAACCCACATCCTTGAAAAGCAGATTTACTGACTAGAGTACATTTGTGAATAGTTCATTTTTTCTTTAACTTTATGGTATACAATAAAAGTTCTGTTTTCCAAAGTTACTTAACTTAGTGCTTTTGTTCCTCACTTCCTTCACTGCAGTTATCTTATTCATTTGTAACAAAATTCAAGTCACTTTTACTGTCTGTAAAAATCATTTTTCCCTTTTTCTTTGTGTTAATTCATTATTTGGGCAGTATGGGAAGCGTTAACATGGTTTTAATAGTTAAAAATATACATTTTTCCTTTGGCTCAAATGAGCAGATACATACATATTTTTAATCTAATCCTCATTTTTACTTAAAGGGTGCAATGTAATTTTTTATTTCTTCTTTTTTTCACTTGGTATACCCTGGAAATCACGTTATAACAGTTCACAGAGCACTTCCTCACTCTTTTTTACAGTTACATAGTACTCCACTGTGTGATGTTGTTTAACTGCAGCTGACCCTTGAATAATGCAAGAGTTAAGGGTTCCAGGCCCTTGCACAGCCAAAAATCCATCTATAGCTTTTGCTTCCCCCAAAACTTAACTACTAGTAGCCTACTGTTGACCGGAAGCCTAACCAATAACAGAGTCAATTAATACATATTTTGTATGGTGTATGTATTATACACTTTATTCTTATAATAAAGTAAGCTAGAGAAAAGAAAGTTTTATTAAGAAAATCATAAAGAAAGAACATATAATACCTTTACAATATTTATTTTAAAATCTGCATATAAGTGGGCTCTCTCAGTTCAAACCTGTGTTGTTAAAGGGTCAACTGTACTTTTCTATGTATGAGCATTTAGGCTGTTCCCAATATTTTGCAATAACTAACCAATGCTCAATTGAATAACCTTATACATATGTATTTTCACATTGTTGGAGGTGTATGTACAGGATAGATTCCTAACAGTGGGATTTTTAGACCAAAAGTTAACTATATATGAGTTTTGAGTACTGACAAATTCCCTTCCATTTTACTTTGTTTTTTCTCCACCAGAGCTATGTGTTTCAAAGACCACCCCATAAAAACAAGCATATTTTACATTTTCTTATCTATATTTTAAACTCCAGGTACTATTTTACTAGTTTCATATTAGAAAGGACTTAGTCTTTTTGGCAGCAGCTTTGGATCAACTTTTGACCACATGATTAGCTCCCTTTGTCTCCTTTCCCAGCAGTTTTTCTCACCTGTCTTTGCTTACCGCAAAGCCTTGCAGCAGGGTGAATGTGGCTGTAATACAACCACCCACCCACTTTCACTTTGCACTATATACTGAGCTGACATCTGCAAACCAAGCTTGAGCTCTTTTTCCCTCTTTCAGCTGGTCGTACAGAATCTCTAGTGGCCAAGGATGTGAGCTGGGGGAGATGCATTGGGGCCACCACCATGGGGAATGTGGGGTTTGGGTTACCTGCCCATGTATGTAGTTTACCTGGGATCCCTTTTCCTGTTTGGACTCAATCCCAAATGTATTGTTTCTATCTCATGATGAACTGCTGTGGGGTCTGTCTGGCTTTCTGGCTTTACAACTTGGTGGGTCTGACAGAAATTCTTATCACAGCTCCTAAGGAGCAGCCCCAGATACATAGTCACTTCGTGCCCTAGTAACAAACCAGGATCTGTTTTTCAAAAGGTGTCAGTTTCTTTGCTGCAGATGATATGGTTATACTCCAAAATACCAGAGCTTGCCGTCAACATTAACAAAGTGCTACTGCATCTTTTCCCACCACAGACGCCTCCAACACCAAGGGACTGTGAAGGATATTATGGGCCATATAACAAGGCTCAAAGCCTCATTCAAAGTTGGCAACCTTCCTTCTGTGTCATATGAGTTGGAGCAGTATTCCCAGTGTGAAACATGATACACCCAGAAACCAAAGAGACCTCCCAGACACTGTTCTTTCCTTTTGTGGTAAAGGATGCAAGAGCAAGAATATAGAGACAATATCTAGGCAGACCTCTGAACACTTTCTTAAAGTGACAAGTTTCTGAATCTTCACCACCCTCGCAAGGCCCCCAGTACACTGACCCGTCTTGGTGTCCTGCTCAATCAGCATGATATCATCAATGTAATGGATAATGGTGACATACCACAGGATGTCCAGACAGTCCCAATTTCTTCATACTATAATATAACAGAGGATGGAAAATTTCACTGTGCCCTGGACTAAAATAGTAAATGAATATTGTCTGTTCAACAAGAACACAAATTATTTCTCTTCAAAATAGAAAAGAACACATTTGTCAAATAAGTGGCCACAGAGCATATACAATAAGGCTCTATTTTAATCTGCTTTAGCAACAATGCTGCTCTGTTCAGCAGCAGCAATGGGACCACAGTTTGGTTAAGCTTGTATTCTACCATCTGGTTTCTGCAGGTTCCGGAACATCTAGTCAAAAGGAGACATGTTAGGAGGGCCCACCACCTTGTGTCCTTTCAGAATTTAATAGAGGCACTAATCACTATAATGTAATATTGCTTTAATTTACTATTTTGGCCTAGCAAGCAGAGATAGTTTAGAAACTGGTACCTCACCTGCACTATGATAGCTCTTACCCACAAGCCAAGAACTCAAAGGGTGTTATCTAACTGCCAATTATGCACTCAAAGCCTAAGAAATGACCGCCAAGAGGCTATATGAGGACCAACTATAATCCAGGCTTTAATCAGAGTGCTAAGGTTGGAAAAGGAAGAGGAACATACACAATATGACATTTCAGATCTCCAGGTATCCCTTTGAACCAAGACTTTGTGTCCACATTCCTTGGAAAGTATAGGTATTCCCTTTTTCTGTATATGGTGATCCAAACAAATGCCCAGAGGTCTCTTTGGGGTTGTCTTGAGAGAATCACTACAGTATTTATTTGCTATGGTGTTGCTGCATCCTTTCCTCTGGGGACTTAGCCACCTCTTCAGTCAATGGGTTCTGAATGTGAATGGTCTTCCTTGGGGAACTGAGCAAGGGAACATGACTTTTTATTGGAACAACTCCTCCTGGCTTACTGCTCCTCTATTCCGGCATTCCTACATATATGCTTTCTCCCATTTAAGGTGAAATACCAGATTATCTCTCACTTGAATCCATAGAATTGCCCCCTGCTCTAAAACCATCTTACAGTCTCCTATTTTCCTTGAGCTTTTTATTTCCCTCCCAGTGAATTTGTTAATATTCATAGGCCAGCTTTCATATGATATTTGCCTCTTTGTTCAGAATACTGGTGTAGAAGCTAAAGAAAGAGAAATACAACAAAGTATACAATTTGTTTTTGCATGCAGTGCTGTACAGTTTATTTAAAAATAACCAACTTTCTATGCCACATGATTCTATGAAAATGAAAATCATTAAAATATTTATGTGAATAGTATTCTCATATTTGGACAGAATATAAACTTCTTAGGCCATTAAAGAAAATATCATACTAAAAATGCTTATTTCATATGCTAAAGTACATTAAGTATACCCCAACACTGACTTGTCATTGCTACTCTACATTTACACACTTTTTGCAAAAATATTTTATTCATGAGTATTTTAGTTTTCTGTGACTGCTGTAACAAATTACTGAAAACTATTGCTCAAAGCAACAGATACTCCTTTTCCCACAGCTCTGGAGACCAGAAGTCCAAAATCAAGGTGTGGGCAGTGCTGTGCTCCCTCTGGAGGCTCTAGAGAAGAATTTGTTCTTTGAATCTTTCATATTCTGGTGGCTGCTAGTAATCCTTGACTTGTAGCCACATCACTCTAACTTCTGCCTCTGTCTTCATTTTGCCTTCTCCCATGTGTGTGTGAGGTGAGTGAGTGTGTGTGTGTGTGTGTGTGTGTGTGAGTGAGAGTGTGGGTGTTGAGTCTCCTTCTACCACTCTTGGATACGGACACTATGACAGCCTTTTGGGTTCACCCATCTAATCCTAATCTCCTAATTTCAAGAGCCTAAATTTAAGTACATCTGCAAAGACCCTTTTTCCAAATATAACTTCTACAGGTTCCTGGGGTTAGGACCTGAACTCTCTGGGGTGACCATTCAGCCCACTATAGTTGGTAGTAATAACCTTCATATCAGTTTAAAATCTTGGTTAAAATTATCTCTAGCAAATAACCCAATAGAGAAATATAATATAAAGAGATGCCTATTCAATATAGCTACCAGTAGTTGAAAATATAAAATAATCAATCAACAGGTTATTTGCCTGATTCTAATTCTCTTATAAAAATGACCAAGGGACTGTGAAAAATAATATTTTACCTAAATTATGTGTATATTTGCCAGTGATTACTAAGCAAATCTAGCTATCTCTCTTTTTTTTAATAATTGGGTTGAAAATTATCCAAATATGAAGTTCAAAGCATACCAAAGCCAGACTCAGAATCAAATATTCACTTTTTTCCCCACACATTAGTGAATTTTGTTTTGACTTTCGTGAAAAGACAGCAAACCTCATAATGGAATTACATATCCTGTATTTCAGATGGACTTTTTAGCCACCTATCCTACTAACTAGTTTATAGTGAGATTAGTTAGCATCATCTAGTTACAGCTATCTAGTTGCTAAAAATTCCTGCTATAGTCCAATGATCTGCTTAGAAAAGAAAGAGCAAGCATATTGCAAGGGCAGCACTCAAATGCTAAGACCTTTTTCATTCTGACCATGGTCTTTGAAGTCAGGGGACAAAACTCTGCATCATACCTCTGCCCCTTTCATTCATGGTTGTGCAAGGTAACGATCTCCTCCTCTTCCCACATCTTCCCTACATCCTCTCACCTGAGCCCATGTTGTCTCCACACCCAGTAACCAAATTCTGACTTTTATACCACTGCTCACCCTTATGGTTTGGCAAGTTCTGCAGCCCTTTCCTGATCTCTTGGGTCTTACCCTGATGTTACAAGATGAGAGCCAGGGACACAGCGGATCTGCCTTAGGCCAGCCTTTAGTGTGTGGGTTCTTTACTTCATGCAAAAAAAATTTTACAACACAAGTGGGGACAGTGAAAGTAAGGAAGGGCTTAGTGTGGAAGAAGCAACAGGAGAGAGCCTACACAGGATTGCTTTTGCTCATTGGAAAGTAAAAATCTCAGTGACTGAAGTGAGCCAAGGCAGGGCTGCTGTTAGCTTTCTAGAAAGTCGGACAGAAAGGGGGCCTTGGAGATAGATTTAGGTGATAAGCCCAGGACAAGCTGCCGCTTCCCACTGCTTCCTTGGTTGCAAATCTCATGGAGACCCTTAGAGTTTAGGAGAAAAAAAATAAAAAGTTGACACCTGAGAACAGGCATGGGCATGCTCCCAAGCGAGCACGTGCTGGTATCCACTTTCTTTAGGGATTTTATCTCTTTTTTGCAGGCAAAAGTCATAGGGGATGGCCCCAGCAGAGCATTCACCAGCTTTCCAGGTGAACTTTTACGCACTGATACATCAAAATGGGTACATAAGGGAGTTTGGGATTATTCTTTGGACAGCTTTACTGCTTCACCTTTACCTTGGGTCTGTCTGATTCTAAAAGGGTTTTTGTTTTTTGTTCCCAGAATTTGTCTGTTCTTAGGTTTGGCTGGCACAAATGGCATTAATTGGGTCTCTGTTCTCTATCTTCCTAACTAGAGTGATTTAAGCTATTTATTCTCTGGTCAGAGAATAGAGGTACAAACCATTTGTTCTCAAATGTCCTTGGTTAGGGAAGGTAAGGTCTTGCAATTCACTAAGCTGTCTGTAAATTGGTCAAACTGTTTGGCTTTGTTTAATTATCTTTTCTCAGTTTTCCTTTCCACTTGCCCAGGAATTTTTCTAGCTTCTTACTATCCTGCCTCATTTAGTGATTTATTTTCAGCTTTGTTGGGTTCTCTGCTACCTGAGATAAGAGAGACCTCTACTTTCAGCTCTTAACTTTCAGGAATTCCTCATTCCCTTGTTAGTCAGCTCAACTCCTATTCCTCCTGGGGAGGGGCATTTGGACAAGTTTCACTTGAAGACATCTAATCTCTGTCCAAGGGAATCAACTAGGGTTATCAAGATCTGGTACTTAAGCAAATCAATAAAATATATTTGATACCTATCTTTCTCAAACTCTTCCAAAAAAATTGAAGAAGAGACAATACTTCCTAATACATTTTATTAGACCAGCATAATCCCGGTACCGAAACCTGATAAAGATCACACATACACACACACACACACACACACACAAAATAAAGCTATACACCAATATCTCTAATGAATACAGATGCAAAAACCCTAAACAAAATACTAGCAAATAAAATACAACAATAAATTAAAAATATAATACCATATTTTTCCATGAATAATGCGCACCCATGTTTTTGGCCTAAACTTTCAGGAAAAAAAATCTTTCATTTTAATTTTTTAAGTTTATTTATTTATTTATTTGTATCTAGAGACTTGGGTTGTTTTTTGTATTCTATTGGAATTTTAGCATTTATTTTTTAACATATTATGGTACAAGAAATTTTATGTAACAAATGATTACAAAATACAAGGACAGATACAAAGTATTTGAGGTACTACCCATGTATAATGAGCATCCTTATTTTTTCCTCCAAGATTTGGGCAAAAATGTGCACACTATACATGGCAAAATACAGTACCTTATGATCAAGTGAGATTCATTTCAGGGGCACTAGGATGGTTCACCATATGTAAATCAATCAATATAATATACCACATTAACAAAACAAATCATAAAAATCATATCATCTTATCAAAACATGCAGAAAAGCATTTGATAAGATACAACATCCATCTGTGATTAAAATATTCAATAAAATGGATATAGAAGGAAAGTATCTCAACATAATAAAGGCCATATATGAGCAACCATCAGCCAATATCATACTCAATGGTGAAAACTGAAATCTTGTCTTTTATCATCAGGAACAAGAAAAGGATGCCCACTCTCACCACTTTTACGCAACATAGTTCTGGAAGTCCTAGCCAGAGCAATCAGGCAAGAAAAATAAAAAAAGGCATTAAAATTGGGAAGGAAGATATAGAAGTGTCATTTTTTGCACCAAAAACTATTAGAAACAATAAACAAATAAAGCTGCAGAGCACAAAATCAATGTACAAAAATTCACTGCTTTCCTATATACTAACAATGAATTTCAGAAAAGAAATGAAAAAAAAGTCTTTTTGCCATTGCAACAAAAAATAATAAAATACCAAGGAATAAATTTAACAAGGTATGTGATGGACCTATACACTGAAAAGTACAAAGCATTTATTAAAAGAGATTGAAAAAGACACAGCAAAATAGAAAGATATTCCATGTTCATGGATTGGAAGAGTCAACATAATTAAAAAGGCTATATTACCCAAAGCAATACAAAGATTGAATACAGTCCCCATCAAAATTCCAATATCATTTTTTAAATAAATAGAACAGGGGGACTTCCAGTAAAGATGGAAGAGTAGGTAGACATGCTTCACCTCCTTGTGCAACCATGCAAAGAATTACAACCCCATCTCAAAATTAATAACACCTAGAACTGTCAGAAAATTGAGCTATATGGAAGTCTGACAACCAAGGATTTAAAGAAGACACATTCATCCAAATGGGTAAGAGGGACAGAGTCATGGAGATAGGCAAAGAGGCAGTGTGGTGCAGAAAGGTGGTGGCAGCAGTGGAGGTGGAACAGACAGGAGAAATAATTAAGAGTGAGCAATCTCAGCCCCAGAGCAGATGCACAGCCCAATGTTCGAGAACAGGGAAAATAGATCCCCTTATTTCTGGTTGTAAAAACCAGCAGGGGTTGGGGTAGCAGAAGAAACTGATGGATTTTCACCACTTAAAGGGCCAGCACAGTCTTAGAATGTACACAAACCCACCCATTCCAGGACTTGCCACCAGGGCAACATATGGAAGGGCACCAGTTGCACATGGGAAAGGGCTGAAGTGACTGGAAACAGGAGGAGCAATGAGGTAAACCACCAGGAGCCAGGTGGTGACTTTGTCTCCTCTAGTAGCCCTCCCCACACAACCACAAAGCAGTGAAGCAGATTGCTCTACCCTGGCAATTACCAAAGGCTCTACTCCACACAATTTACAGGTGCCTTTTCTACATAGGCTATACTACTAAGACAGGGAGTCAAGAGGCTCTACTTAATACACAGAAACAAACATAGGGAGGTTGCTAAATTGAGAAGACAAATAAAAATGGCACAAATGAAAGAACAGGCCAAAATGCTGGAAAAAGAACTATGTGAAATGGAGAAAAGCAGCCTATCAGATGCAGTGTTCAAACACTGGTTATCAGGATGCTCAGGAAACTCCTTGAGTATGGCTAAAAAATAAAGGAAGAAATGAAGGCCCCACTAAGTAAAATAAAGAACAATCCACAAGAAACCAACAGAGAAGAGAAGGAAGCTGTGATTTAAACCAATATTTGGAACATAAAGAAGAGATAAACATTTAACCAGAACAAAAGGCAAAAAACAAGAATTAAAAAAACAAAACAAAACAAAACACGGAGAGAATAAGAATCTGAGACATCTCCAAAAGTGCCAACATCCAAATCATAGGGATGCCAGAAGGAGAAGAAGAGGAGTTAGAAATTGAAAACTTATTTCATAAAATAATGAAAGAAGACTTCTCCCATCTGGGGATGGAAATAGACATACAAGTCCAGGAACACAGAGTCCTAAACAAATTGGACCCAAAGATAAACACACCAAGACACATCATAATTAAAATGCCAAAGGTTAAAGATAAAGACAGAATCTTAAAAGCCACAAGTGAAAAGCAAAGAGCTACCTACAAAGGAGTTCCCATAAGACTGTCAGCTGATTTCTCAAAAGAAACTTTGCAGGCAAGAAGGGACTGACAAGAAATATTCAAAATGATGAAAATCAAGGACCTACAACCTAGATCACTCTATCTAGTAAAGCTATCATTTGGAATGGAAGGGCAGATAAAATGCTTCCTGGACAAAGTAAAGCTAAAGGAGTTCATCACGACCAAGCCATTATTACAGGAAATGTTAAAAGGACTTATTTAAGAAAAAGAAGAATATTGTAACCATGAACTCAAAAAGGCAAAAAAAATCACAACTATCAACAACTGAATCTAAAAACAAACAAACTAAGCAAACAACCAGAACAGGAACAGAATCATACATATGCAGGTCATTTGGAAATTTATCAGCTGGGAGGGGGAAGGCAGAGAATGAAGAAATAGTGCAGGGACTAAGTACAAATTGGTAGGAACAAAATAGATAGGGAGAATTTAAGAATAGCTTTGGAAATGGAGAAGCCAAAGACCTTACATGCACAACCCATGGACATGAATTAAGGAGGGGGGATTGGTGGAGGAAAGGGGGATACCAGGCAGAATGGGACAAAGGGGGGAAATTGGACAATTATAATAGCATAATCAATAGAATATACTTAAAAATAAATAGAACAAAAACAATCATCAGATTCATATGGAACCACGAAAGACCCCAAATAGCTAAAACAATCCTGAGAAAAAAGAATGAAGCTGAAAGTAACACACTACCTGACTTCAAATTATACTACAGAGCTATGATAATCAAAACAGCATTGTATTGGCAGAAAAACAGACATGAAGACCAATGTAACAGAATTGAGTGTCAAGAAATAAAACTACACATATACGGGCAAGTAATTTTTCACAAAGGAGTCAAAAACAAGGGAGAAAAGAAAGCATCTTCAAATAATGGTGCTGGAAAAATTGGAAAGCCACATGCAAAAGAATGAAAATAGATTACAGTTTGTCCCTGTGTACAAAAATCAATTCAAAATGGATCAAAAACTTAAATATAAGATAAGAAACAATACATCACAAAGGAGAAAACACAGAAACTAAAATTATGGACCTTGATCTTAGAGAAGATTTTATTAATTTGATCCCAAAGGCAAAAGAAGTAAAGATAAAAATATGTGAATGGGACTATATCAAACTAAAAAAGTTCTGCAAAGCAAAAGAAACTGACAACAAAACAAAAAAGCAACCAACCAAATAGGAGATGATATCTGCAAACAATAGCTTTGACAAGGGGCTAATACTAAAAAAAGAAAGAAAGAAAGAAAGAAACCAACAACACACACACACAAAAACACCTCATAATCCTCAACACCAAACAATCTTTTCTTCATTTCAATCACTGCCTCACTTTTTAACCTTATTTCTTCCTATTTACCATTTTCTATTATCAGCTTTTTCATATTCAAATAAGTTGTCTTTTTTTTAATACTGGAATTCAAAAACCTTGATTTTCCTAAACCTTGAAGCTACAGCCTTGGGCTCCACACTATCTTAATCCCAATATTTGTCACTGTTACACTGGGCAACTATTTTCACTGTGGTTGTTACAGGATCTCCCAATTAACATGCCAGTATTATTTCAACATTTGCAACCTAACTTCTCCTCTTATGTTTTGGTTTATTTTGTTTTTTAATTAACTTCTATTTCCATAGAATGTATCATTCCACAGTTCCCTTGCAAAATCCGAGAAACTTAAAAATCTACCAAAAATCATGTTGGAATTCTCTAGGCTACAGTTTACCATAACTTTCAAATATTTGCTTAATATAATTTATTTGAAATGAACGTTTCTGCCTCAGAAAGACAGAATTGTTGAGTATCCAATGAGTATTCTATGTAGATCCCCAGTTAAATCAACTGGCTCATACTTACAGAAAAATAAACTTCAAAAACATCATTTAGAAGGTCAGACCCCAAAACTGTCGTATATCTTTTGCATCCTTTTGAACATTTACTTTATAAGTGTTTCTTATTTTTGTATTCATATTCCATATGTCATCTTTAGGGAAATTTATGTTATCATAAATTGTCATTTGAATAAAACAGAGTGTTATTTAGTTTTAAGGCCATATAGTTACAGACTTTAGAAAATTAGGATTAAAATGAAACGATGTGTTTAAAAGGATTTGACAAGTGTGCATACTCTTCTTACCAGATTGAGTTTTTCATGGGAACTGCTAAGTGTAGATAAGGGTGATTTTGACCAAATTCTTGGTGTAACTGATTTTCTGATGCAGTGGTGCCAAATGCGACCCCCTGCTGTGGATATGCTTGTTTGCAGAGCAGTTCTTTCTTCCTCCCAACCCCCATGTAAGCTGGTTTAGCTTATGTGGTTTGATGGCTGTGACCCTGCTCCAAGGAGTAAAGTGACCACGGCCTGATCAAGCACAGCATCCCATCTCCTCCAAATACATGGGTTCAGGGATTGGCATGTGACCCAGTCAATCAGAGTCTTTCCAGGGACTTTTGATGGAGTTATAAGGAAACAGGCTCACTTTTTATCTGTGATCATAAGCCATGGAAGCAATCAATCAAAAAAAGATGGTCAGTAATGTTGAGAGTAGAAAATATCAGTGTCCTGATGATGCTGGTTGAACCCCCACATCTGCCTGAAGCAGTTTGTCCCCTCAGAATTTCCAGTTTCAAGATTCAATACCGTCTGCATTTTTGCTGGAACAGATTTGTGTTGGGTCTCTGCCATTTGGCACCAAAAAACAAATATATCACCAATTCTATGACACAATAACTTAAGCAGTTTATCTCCAAACAGAACTACTACTGATTTAGTCTCAAGGATTGATTGTAATATAAAGCTGAGAATGTCCAGAAAGCACAACTAAAATATAAAATCTCAGGTTAACTTCAGCATTCAAAGACTCTGCCAGAACATGCTTGACCTTGGGCCATTATGCTCAGTGTCCCTTGCTTCTGACCTCCCATACTTTGTTTTTCCTAAGTTCCTAAGAAGTTGGAGCCTTGAAAGTATTTCATTTATTGTTGTTTCTTTTCATTATATAAGTAAGCAGAAAAAACAAAATGAAAAATATCCATATACAGACATAGCCAATTATAACACTATGATTTTTATTCAATTTTTAAATCAAATAGAAATCACTCTGTTTTTAGCATTTTTACCTTTAATTCTCTCTCTCTCTGCCCTCGCTCCCTCCCTCTCCCTTCCTCTCTCTCTCCCTCTGTCTCTCTCTCTCTCTCATTTTCTTCTCAGCAAATTTAGAAGAGCAAACCATTCCTTTCCTCATTCCTCACTCTCACCACATGCACTGGGAGAACCTGGCCAGACCATTAAGAAGTATGTAATAATGACCCACACCTCCACTCCAGGATAATTCAGTGGGCTGCAACCCTTTTTAAATTAATTAGACAAGGAATCCATTAGACTGAAGTGATCTTAATGTCTCAGTGACCTATATAAGGAAACCAAAACCAAAGCCTGTAATGCCTCAAGATGAAAAAAATTAAAACCTAAGGATAACCAATAACAAACAGCTAACTAGACTTTAAGCTCAGTCAGACAAATAATTTCCTTGCTTTACTTCTATACCATTTCCATATAAATCTTTCCTCTAGCTCCCGTCAATAGAGCATTCTTTTTTAAAAATATGATCTTTATTATTTTTCCATTATCATTTAGTCCCCTTATACCCCCGTCCCCCAGCAATCACCACATTGTAGTCTATGTCCATGAGTCCTGCTTCCTTTTTGCTTAATTCTTCCACCGCCTCACTTCCCCTTCCCCACAACTAGTTGTCATCTGTTCTCCATCTATGAGTCTGTCTCTGTTTTTTTTTGGTTTTTTTTTTGCTTGTTAGTTCAGTTTGTTAGGTTCCACATATGAGTGAAACCATATGGTATTTGTCTTTCTCTGACTGGTTTATTTCACTAAACATAATGTTCTTCTGGTCCATCCATACTGTTCAAAGGGGAAAATGTTCTTCTTTTTTATGGTCAAGTAGAATTCCATTGTGTAAATGTCTCATAGTTGTCTTATCCACTCATCTGTTGATGGACAGTTGGGCTGCTTCCATATCTTGGCAATTGTAAATAACACTGCAATGAACATAGGAGTGCTTATGTCATTTCAAATTAGTGCTTTGAGTTCCTTTGGATATATCACCAGCAGTGGGATTGCTGGGTCAAAAGACAGATCCATTTTTAATTTCTTGAGGTATCTCCACACTGTTTTCTACAGTGGCTGCAGCAGTCTGCATTCCCAACAACAAAGCAAAAGGTTCCCCTTTCTCCACATCCTTGCAAGCACTTGTTTATTGACTTATTGAGAGCCTTTCTTACAGGTGTGAAATTGTATCTCATTGTGGTTTTTATTTGCATTTTTCTGATGATTAGTAATGTTGAGCGTCTTTTCATACACCTGTTGGCCATCTGTATGTCTTCTTTGGAGAAGTGTCTATACAAGTACTTTACCCATTTTTTAATTGGGTTGTTTTTATTTTTGGTTTTGTTTTGTTTTTGGTGTTGAGTTTTGTAAGTACTTAATAAATTTTGGATATTAGCCCCTTATCAGATGTATTGGCAAATACGTTCTCCCATTCTGTGAGTTGTCTTTTTATTTTGTTGATGTTTTCCTTCACTGTGCAAAAAATTTTTAATTTGATGAAATACCATTTGTTTATTTTTTCTTTTGTTTCCTTTGCCTGGGGAGATATAGCTGATAAAAAATTTCTATGACCAATGTCCTAGATTTTGCTACCTATGTTTTCTTCTAGGACTTTTGTGGTTTCGAGACTAACATTTGCCTTTTATCCATTTTACATTTAAAATGAATGTAATGTAAGAAGGTGGTCCAGTTTCATTTTTCTGCATGTATCTGTCCAATTTTCTCAACACCATTTATTGAATAGACTATCTTTAGCCCATTGTATGTGCTTGCTTCCTCTGTTGAATATTACTTGACTATAAAAGTGAGGGTTTATTTCTGGGCTCTCTATTCTGTTCCATTGATCTAGGTGCCTGTTTTTATGCCAGCACCATACTGTTTTTATTACTATGGCCTTGTAATATAATTTGATATTAGGTAGCGTGATTCCTCCAATTTTGTTCTTTTTCAGGATCTCTGTTGTTATGTAGGGCCTTTTGTGGTTCCATATAAATTTCTGAAATATTTGTTCTAGTTCTGTGAAATACATCATTGGAATTTTGATAGGAATTGCATTGAACTTATAGATTGCTTTGGGTACTATGGATATTTTAGTGATGTTAATTCATCCTATCCATGAACATAGTATGTGTTTCCACTTATTTTTATCTTCTTCACTTTCTTTCTTCAATGTCTTATAATTTTCTGAGTACAGGTCTTTTACATCCTTGCTTAGATTTATTCCTAAGGATTTCATTCTTCTTGAAGCAATTGTGAATGGGATTTTTTTTTTAATTTCCCTTTCTAATAGTTCATTATTGCCATATAAAAATGCAACTGATTTCTGGATATTAATTTTGTGTTCTGCTGCTTTGCTGAATTCATTTATCAGTTCTAGGAGTTTCTTGGTGGAATCTTTGGGGTTCTCTATGTGCGGTATCCTGTCATCTGCAAATAAAAACAGTTTTACTTCTTCCTTTCCAATTTGGGTGCCTTTTATTTCTTCTTCTTGTCTGATTGCTGTGGCTAAGAATTCCAGTACTATGTTGAAAAAGAGAGGTGAAAGCGGACATTCCTGTCTTGTTCCCAGTCCTACAGGGAACACTTGTGGTTTTAACCCATTGATCATGATTCTGGCAGCGGGTTTGTCATATATGGTCTTTATTATGTTTAGATATGTTCCCTCTATTTTCATTTTGCTGAGAGTTTTGATCATAAATGGGGCTGGATTTTACCAAAAGCTTGTTCTGCATCTATTGATAAAATCATGTGGTTTCTATCCTTCATTTTGTTCATGTGGTGAATCATATTGATTGATTTGCGAATGTTGTACCATACTTTCATTCCTGGAAAAAATCCCAGTTGATCATGGTGTAGGATCTTTTTGATACATTGATATATTCAGTTTGCTAATATTTGGTTGAGGACTTTACCATCTATACTTATCAGTGATATTGGCTTATAATTTTCATTCCTTGTAGTGTCTTTATCTGGTTTAGGAATTAGGATGATGCTGGCCTCGTAAAATGAGTTCGGGAGCCTTCCCTCCTCTTGAATTTTATGAGATCATTTGAGAAGGAAAGGTGTTAGTTCTTCTTGGGATGTTTGGTAAAATTCACCTATGAAGCCATCTGGTACAGGGCTTTTGTTTGTTGGGGGTTTTTTGATTACTGTTTCAATTTCATTAGGTAGAATCTATCTATTCAGATTCTCTGATTCTTCCTGATTTATTTTTGGAAGGCTATATGTTCCTAGGAATATTTATTTCATCCAGGTTGTCCAGTTTGTTGGCATATAGTTATTCATAATATTTTTTTATAATCGTTTGTATTTCTTTGGTGTCAGTTGTTATTTCTCCTCTTTCATTTCTGATTTTACTTGTGTGGGTCCTTTCTCTTTTTTTCTTGATGAGTCTGGTTAAAAGTATGTCAATCTTGTTTATCTTTTCAAAGAAACAGCTCTTGGATTTATTGATCTTTTGTATAATTTTTTTAGGCTCTTTCATTTATTTCTACTCTGATCTTAATTATTTCCTTCCTTTTACTCACATGGGGCTTTGTTGTTTCAAGTTCCTTTAAGTGTGAAGTTCGGTTGTTTATTTGAGCTTTATTTTTTTATTTTATTTTATTTTTTTGTTTTCTGAGGTAGGCCTGTAATGCTATGAATTTTCTTCTTAGGACTGCTTTCCCAGTGTCCCACAGATTTTTTATCAATGTGTCCTCATTTTCATTTGTTTCAAGGTATCTTTTGATTTCTTCTTTGATCTCATTTTTGACCATTCATTGTTTAATAACATGTTATTTAGCTTCCACGTCTTCACATGCTTTTCAGTGTTCTTCTTGTGCTTGATTTCTACTTCCATAGCATTGTGGTCAGAGAAGATACTTCATATGATTTCAATCTTCTTAAATTTACTGAGACTTGTTTTGTGTCCTAGCATGTGGTCTATCCTAGAAAAGGCTCCATGTTCACTTGAAAAGTATGTATATCCTGCTGCGTTGGGGTGAAATACTCTGAAGATATCAATTAAATCCATTTTATCTAATGTATCATTTAAGGCTGCTGTCTCCTTGTTGATTTTCTGCCTGGAAGATCTATGCATTGAAGTCAATGGGGTGGTAAAAAACCCAAATATGACTATATTTCTGTCAATCTCTCCTTTTATCTCCATTAAGATTTGCTTCACGTATGTTGGTGCTTCTATGTTGGGTGTGTAAATGTTTATGAGGGTTATATCCTCTTGTTAGATTTTCCCCTTTATTATTATGCAGGGTCCTTCTTTGTCTTTTACTATAGCCTTGGTTTTAAAGTCTATTTGGTCACATAAGTACTGCTACCCCAGCTTTTTTTTCTTTTCCATTTGTATAAATATCTTTTCCATCCTTTTACCTTTAGTCTGTGTTTATCCTTTGATCTGAGATGGGTCTCTTGGAGGAAGCATATATATGGGTCTTGTTTTCTTATTCATTCAGCTGCCCTCTGTCTTTTGTTTGGAGCATTCAAGCCATTTACATTTAGGGTGATTATTGATAGATACATATGTAGTGCCATTTTATTGTTAGACTGTTTTCATTGGGCATTTTTCTCTCCTTTCTCTTTTCTTTCCTCTTAAAGCAAGCCCTTTAACATTTGTTGCAGTACTGGTTTGGTGTTAACAAACTCCTTTAGCGTTTTCTTGTCTGGGAAGCTCCTTATTTCTCCTTCTGTCAATTTTAAATGATTACCTCGCTAGGTAAAGTAGCCTTGGTTATACGGCCTTGCTTTTCATCACCTTGAATATTTCACACCATTCCCTTCTGGCCTGAAATGTTCCTGTTGAGTAATCAGATGCCAGTCTAACTGGTGCTCCCTTGTAGGTAATTACCTGCTTTTCTCTTGTGGCTGTTAGGATCCTCTCCCTATCTTTAAGCCTTGTCATTTTAGTTATGATGTGTCCTGGTGTAGGCCTCTTTGGGCCCAACTTGTTTAGGACTCTCTGAGCTTCCTGGACTTGTGCGACTTTTTCCTTCACCAAGTTAGGGAAGTTTCCAGTTATTATTTCTTCAAATAGGTTCTCAATCCCTTCCTTACTCTCTCCTCCTTCTGGTATCCCCATGATGTGGCAATTGTTATGCTTCATGTTCAAGATATTTCTTAAGCTCTCCTCATTTTTTTTAAATTCTTTTTTCTTTTTGCTGCTCTGCCTGATCATTTTTTTCCTACCTTGTTTCCAAAACATTGATTCGATCCACTGCTTCATCTAACCTACTGTTTATTCCTCCTAGTGTATTATTTATCTCAGATTTTGCATTGCTTATTTATGACTGGTCTTTTTTCATGGTTTCTATTTCTTTTTTCATGCTGTTGTGTATCCTTATAATCATTATTCTAAACTCTCTGTCTCATAAATTGCTTACTTCCATTTCATCTAGTTCTTCTGGAGACTCTCTTATTCTTTCATTTGGGATATATTTTTTTGTCTTTCCATTTTGGCTGCTTCTTTGTATTTTCTGCCTTAGATGTTATACTAATCAGCTGTTAAACTGATCGGTTGTTAATCTAATCGATCTGTAATGAGCAGTCAGGCATAAGCACCACGGGGGGGGGGCACAGAGTAGGTGGGGCTATTGCTTCCCCTCAGGCTGTTGCCTCTTGGAGGAGAATGCTCTGCCTCAGAAAAAAATGGCCTCTGCCATATGGGGGATGACTCAGCACATGGATTCTGGTGGTTTTTTTCCTCAGTTCTCTCCCCAGAGCCACCAACCCCAGACTCTCCTCAAGCATCTTTAGTCTTCTCTGCCCATCCTTTGCCAGCACCCATGGTAAATGGCTGCAAATGAAATTTTGTGCTTTGTCTTTCTGCTTCTCCAGTTGTCTCTCCCTGGCCTATGGAACCCTTGCTGCTTTTCACAGTTTGATGTTATCTGAGCTTCTTGCAGGCTCTGGTGTTGTAGGCTGTGGAGTCCAGCTTGGGGTTTAGACCTCACACTTCTCAGGGGGAAATCCCAGGCTGCTGAAATATCCCTCTGGTATTTCAGTTGCTGCCAGTGGGAGCCCAGCGAGCCCTCTCGTGTCTCCTCCCCACTTTCTACCAGTCATACTGTGCCAAAGTGTTTTCTTTTGTCTGTCCATGGTTGTAAAGCTTCTTTCCAGCTAGTGTTCAGTGGGTTATTCAAGATGATCTCTCTACCATTTAGTTGTAATTCCAGGTTGGTTCTGGGGGACAGTTAGTGTAGCTTTCACTTACTCTTCCCCCATCTCGGATCTCTCATTATTTCAATTATTGTATACTTTGCTTCTGACTGGATCTTTTTTATGCTGTTGAGGTTTTCACTAAGTTCCTTGAGTATCCTAATAACCACTGTTTGAACTCTACATCTGATAGATTGATTATCTCCATTTTGTTTAGTCTTTTCTGTAGTTTTGATCTGTTCTTTCATTTAGGTCATGTTTCTCCATCTCCACATTTTGGCAGCCTCCCTGTGTTTGTTTCTATGTATTATGTAGAGCTGCTTGATTCCATGCGTTATGTAGCCTAATGTGGCCTAATGTAGTAGGTGTCCTGTAGGGTCCAGTTGCACAGTCTCCCCTACCAAGCTGGTACTCAAGGTGTGCTCTTTATGTCAGCTGAGAACACCCTCTTCTTGTAGTTGAGCCTTGATTGTTGTTGCCGGGTCAATAGGAGGGATTTACCCAAGCCAGTCAGCTGCAAGGATTGGCTCTGACCACTGTTCAACAACCTCTACTCTCCATGGAGGATCAGCTGTGCAGGGGTAGGGTGGTGGTGCTAACAATGTGGTCTGTAGCTATATGCTGGGTGCACATGGTCTGGGGTTTCTCAGGTGGTGCAGGCCAAGGTCAGCCCCCACAGTGTTCTGCCCGAGGCCACCTGCATGAGCACCAAAGCAATCTGAGATAGCTGCTACTTGCGTTGGGCTTGGAGAGTCCCAGGCAAAGCCAAGCTGTGAATCTAGACTGGCTGCTGCTAGTGCCAGGCTTGGGAAGAGGTATGAGAGCTTACTGAGGCCAGCTGTTGCTTGTTTGACAGGATTTAGGAAGTCACGAAGCTGGAGCCAAGACCAGCCATTCATATGGAAAAGTCACAGTTAGTTTGGCTGATCCGGTCAGTTGGGTGGGACGGTCTCAAGGGATCTCCAGGATGGGACAAATAGTGTTAGCCAGGTTGCTGGAGTCTCAAGTATGACACCCGCCTGCCAGGTCTGTGGCTCTGTGGAAGAGAGTTCAGAAAGGAGACAATGGCCTTACCCTGCCATTCTGTTTGGGAGAAAGCTGTCTCCCAATTCCCACCTTTATACCAAACCCTTCATCCCCATATGTCTGTGGTGACTTTCAAGCTGCTTCTCCAGTGTTGGAGCTTAGAGGGAAGGAGTCTGAGAAAGTTTGTGTGTGGGTTCTTTAAGAGGAACTTCTTGGGACTCCAGAAATTTCTTCCACTGACTGAATCCCTGCTGGTTTTGCAGCCAGAATTTATCATGATTTATTTCTTAGCACTGAAACCCTGGGCTGGGGTGGGGCGGGGCTGGTGTGCAGCTGGGACTCCTCATTCCCAAAATATCCTTCCTGAATTTTTTTTCCCCAGTGTGGATGTTCTGCATCTCTACCCCTCCTACCAGTCTGTATGGAAGTGGTTCCTTCAATTTCGTAGTTGTCAGACTTATATTCAACTCAATTTCTGTTGGTTCTGAGTGATGATTGTTATATATTTTTATTGTAATTTTGATATGATTGTGTGAGGAGGCAAATTGTGTATACCTATGCCGCCATCTTGACTGGAAGCTGGCACTTAATTACTTTTCAATTAACACCTTTTCTTATATACTCTTGGCAGTGATTTTCAGTAAATTTTTAAGTATTTTGTCAATTTCTCCCAATGATTTCATTGAGGTGTGGGTTTGTGATTACATTATGTCTACTAAATTAAATGAGAAGAATATCTTTCAACTTTTTTCTCTAATGTGGATTTTGAACTGTCTCTCTTTATTCAGAGCTTCTTGTTGTGTACCTCACAGAACTTTTACATGTAGTTTTAACAATCCTTACCGTTCTTCTTAGGAATGTTGCTAGATATTCTATTTTCTGTCGCTATTATGAATGAGACCTTTTCCAATAATGATTCCCAATTATTTTTCACTTAATTTAAAGGAAAATATCAATTTTTTGGCTATTATTCAGAATACTGTCATTTTGTTGAGTTCTCTTATCAATTCACACAGGTTATCCATTGATTTCTATTAAGATTCCAATTAGATTATCATCATTCACAGCCAATTAGATTATTTGGAACCTCCCTTCTCATTAGAAACGCTTATTTTTCCTTCATGTTACATGTTAAAGGTCAAAACAATTGCTTGGCTTATTTAGGTGAATGATTTTGTCTTAATTAGCAAAACAGAATATTCATATTCAAGCTTTATGCCAGACAGTGAATGTAACTTGACCTGGTTACCATTTGACCATTATCCCAAAAGTCAAGAGAAATGTCACCTATGATGGGTAGTTTAAAGGACATGAATTGATTCTCTGATAGTTTATTTATCCCTGGGTCAAAATAGATCATTAGAGAGCCACAATATTTGCTCCACATTTTCCTGCCCTGTCAGAATTCCCTTTGCAAAGTTGTTCTTTGCCTTCTTCCTTTGACTTATATCAGGAATAGTATAAAATCCCCTGAAAAATCTATTACAATTATTTTAAAGGATTTTTTATGCCATTGTGCATGCCATCACTTAGTAACTTAAATATAAAGAAAAGCCTATGATAGACATGACTTCAATACTACAGTCCCAGAAAGAAAAACAAAACAAACAAAAACAAACAGTATAATTCACTTATGTTGGATTTCAGGGTCCCTGGTCCTTCAAATTACACAATCTAAAGTGATTGTGTGGCTCACTAAGTTGTCCAAATGGGGCTCTGGTCACAGAGAGCTTGGGTTAATTTATTGAAGTCTGGGCCTAAATGTCTAAGCAGATAGTTTTATGTCAAAACTAGGCTTGTTCTTTCTGAAAAATAGGAAAAGTGAAAAAGTCAGAGGAAGATCTCTCTACAAAACAAAACGACAGCTGTATGAATTATTAGTAAAAGTCCATATATATATATATATGAAAATACAAATGCAACATAGTGAATCCAGAATCCTCTAATGGGAGTGTTTTCTGATCACATTTTTGGCTCCTATGAATAATTATTACCAGAAATAGCCCAATTAAAAATTGTTTCTGAATTTATTATAAAAAATATTGTCAAGAGCTTTATCCATTGCACAATGTCTCAAACTTAAGGTCCCAGGTGAAAAATTTCATTCAGGAGCTTAGTTACAAGAAAGCTTTATTTCCTTGTTCAATGCTTGTTCCTTTCAGGTGTTAACTTGAATTCCTTTTTCTCCCTCGACCACCTCCCCATTGCTAAGAAACTCAGAACAAAGTTTGTCACCTAATCAGAGCAATGATATGTGCCTCAGTGTTGACTTACTTATTTTTATGTTTCTAATTTCCTCTTACTAGTTGATTATCTTTATCATTAATCATTCCAAAGCTTTTGGAAAAAAGGCAAGTATGTATTGTGTTATGTTTGCTGCTGTTAGATGGCTGTTTTTAATGGATCAAATAATGTCTATGATCAAGATATTAAGGACAGTCAGGGAGGACACACGTTGGAAGTTGCTGGAGCAGTCCCAGTCCTGCAGTTAGGGATGAAGAAAGGGATGGCAACTCAGCTGGGTAAATGAAGAAGCCAGCCAGGTTCCTCAGGAATGGACTGGAGAATGCATGCCGCTTTAATGGAGGTAATGCAAGCCTGAATTCCATATTTTACAAATTTTAAAGAATCTCTAAAATGCAATATGTTAAAGGAAATCTTGGTTTTTGAAATGCTGGCAACTAGTTCAAATTCTTTAAAACAATCTGAACCAGCAGAAGATAGAATGGTGGTTGACAGTGAAAAGGGAGAAAATGAGTTGTTGTTTCATGGGTATAAAGTTATGGTTATATAAGATGAAAAAGCTCTACAGATTTGCTGTACAACATAGTACCTACAGTTAACAATACAGCATTGTACACTTAAAAACTTGTTAACAGGTTAGATCTCATGTTAAGTGTCCTTAGCAAACAAAAAGGAAAATGGACACACAGGGAAACTTCTGAAGGTGATGAGTATGTTAATTACCTTGGTTATGGAAATGATATCATGGAAATGAACATATATCCAAAATCATCAGATTGTATACATTGAATATATGCAATTACTTATATATATTTATATATTTTTTAAAAACACAAAAACTCTAGTAGTCTTCTCTTTTCCACAGTTTTGCTTTCCATGGTTTCAGTTATCTCCTGGTCAACTGCAGTTTGAAAATATTAAATAGAATGTGAAAGAAATAAACAATTCACAAACTTTAAATTGCAAAAACTTAATTCATTAAGTTTTAATTATTTTAAGTAGCATGATGATATCACGTGCCGTCCAACTCCATCCCACCTGGCACATGAATCATCCTTTGTCCAGCATTTCTACACTCTATATGCTCCCTGCACATGTCACAAAAGTGGCTTGGTTATCAGATTGACTATCATGCTATCACACTGCTTATGTTCAAGTAATCTTTACTTTACTTGATGATGGCCCCAAAGCTCAAGAGTAGTGATGCTGGCAATCAATATGCCAAAAAGAATCCTTTAGCCCTGGTTGGTGTGGCTCAGTGGATTGAGTGCTGGCCTGTGAACCAAAGGGTCACCAGTTTGATTCCCAGTCAGGGCACACGCCTGGGTTGCAGGACAGGCTCCCAGCAGGGGCCACATGAGAGGCAACCGCACATTGATGTATCCCTCCCTCTCGTTTCCTCTCCCTTTCCCCTCTCTAAAAATAAATAAAGTCTTTTTTTTTTAAAGAAGCCTTTAAGTGAAAAGGAATGTATGTATAAGAAAAAACACAATATATAGAGGGTTCTGTACTATCTGCAGTCTTAGGCATCCATTGGACAGACCAAGCCACCATTTATGGGCCAGGCCTGGGCCTTTGGGCTCTGAGACACCTGGGAACAGGTATCAGAAACCAAGTTACCAGGGAGACAAAACAGGAACTTTGCCACCAGAGAGATGATGTCACAATGGTGTCAAAGATCACAGTGACTTAAACCTCAATAATAAAGCTCTGAGCCTGAGAAAATCAGAGTTTTTGAGCTCTGTCTCAGATTTTGTGAGCACTGATTAGAAAAAAAGAGACCTGGATTTGAAATCTGGAACCACAGCCTTAAGTCTCAGTACTGCCACCAATGAGTCAGGTTGACAGACCCATGGGATGTCTTGAATCCTCCATAGCGCTCCCTGCACAAGAAGGTTAGATATATGTGAATCTTTCAGGTTCTTTATTTACAAAAATATCAGAAACCCCAAATGTATGTGCACATGAGAAATTTCCATCTTTAAATCATGTACTATACAGAACCATCTAAATTTCCAATGTCTCTGCTGACACAAAATGAGCTGAATTTTCAATTGTCAAGAGTGAGCAAAAAAAAAAAAAAAAAAAGAATCAAGATTGAAAAATAGGGGACAGCTGGACTTCCAATCTCCACCAAAGGAAATTCTAATATCACACCTTTCAAGAAAATATCAAGAAAAATATGGTCACAATATACATTCGTATTTTGACTTCTTTTTGAAATGGGCAGAGTTAATATTTATAATTTATAAGTAAGTGCCATTTGGACATACAATTTTGTTATACCCCTTTTTTGTAAAAAAAAAAATCACAAGTTATAAACAGCTGACTCTTTGCAATGCGTTCAGAATGCACTACTTTAATTCTGCAATGATTGTTTTGAGTTTTTCTTCAAGGGCGCCACAAAATTCACCCACCTTTTCTCCTTTTTTATAAAACTGAAAGGTTGGAATGGAAGTGATCTCATGGTCTTTCACCACCTCCTCACACTCATCAACATCCACTTCCAGGAACACTACATCCCTGTGCTTCCCAGACAGGGAATGGAAAAGGGGCTTGATGGTCCTGCAAGGCCCACACCATGTGGCTGAGAAGTCCACGACCACCAGCCTCTCCCCAGCCTCCTTGAGTGCCAACTCAAAATCCTGTTTGTTCAGGATCACTTTCACCAAGTCGACCTCTAAGAGCTCCACTGTTTCTTCTGCTGGGATGTCACCTTCTACAGGCTGAATGGTTTCTTCTGAGGGCTTGGGGGTTTCACCCTCCTTGAGCTGGATGGCTTTTTCTGAGGAGTTGGAAGTGTCATCCTCTTTGGGCTGGATGGTTTCTCCTGGGGATTTGGGGATGTCACCCTGCTTGGGTGAAATGTTTTTTTCTGGGGAGTTGGGAATGTCACCCTCCTTGGGCTGAATGGTTTCTTCTGGGGGTTTGGGGGTGTCACCTTGCTTGGGTGAAATGTTTTTTTCTGAGGAGTTAGAGACGTCACCTTCTTTGGGTGAAATGAATTTTGCTGAGCGCTTGGGGGTATTGCCCTCCTTTGGCTGGATGGTTTCTTCTGAGGATTTGGGGACATCACCCTGTTTAGGGGAAATGGTTTTTGCTGAGAGCTTGGGGGTTTTGTCTTGCTTGGGCAGGATAGTTTTGGCTGAGGAAATGGGTGTGTCAGCCTGCTTGAGCAGGATGGTTTTTTCTGAGAAATTGGGGCTATCAACCTGCTTGGGTGGGATGGTTTTTTCTGAGGAATTGGGGGTGTCAGCCTGCTTGGGCAGAATCGCTTTTGCTGAGGACTTGGAGGTGTCAGCCTGATTGGGCGGGGTGGTTTTTGCTGAGTACTTGGGGTTGTCAACCTGCTTGTATGGAATGTCTTTTTCTGAGGAATTAGGGGTGTTGCCCTCTTTAGGCAAGGTGGTTTTTCCTGGGGACCTGGAGATGTTACCCTGCTTCGGTGGGATAGTTTTGGTTGGAGAATTGGAGATGTCACTCTGCTTGGACTGCATGTTTTTTTCTGAGGAATTAGCAGTGTTACCCTCTTTGGGAAAGATGTTTTTTTCTGAGGAATTAAAGGTGTTACCTTCTTTAGGCAAGACGGTTTTCCCTGGGGAACTGGGTGTGTCACTCTGTTTGGGTGGGATGGTTTTTGTTGAGGTATTGGTGGTATCACCTTCCTTGAGCTGCAAGATTTTCGCTGAGGAACTGGAGATGTCACCACCTTGCTCAGGGAGGAATGTGTTCTCCAGCTGTGGAACTTTGGACTCCTCTGCAGGTATGTGTTGTATATTGCTGATGTCATGGACAGAGGCCTTCTCCTGGGTGAGGGCTGGATCCAAGAACTCTGGGACTAGGAGAGTCACATGGCTGGATAGAACCTGTGATAGTAGACTGTCTGAACAAAAAAGCAAATCTTTAAATCATGTACTTGCAAAAGAAGAAACAAAAATCTCTGATCATATGCTTCAAGGAACACTTGTGTCATTCTTAGAGCTCACAAATGTAATTTTATGAATGATGTAGAATTGATTTGAATAATCACATTCAACAGAAGGCCAAGCATCATGTGATTACATGTATCCTTTTTATAGGTTTTTTAAAACTACAATTTTCTCAGCTTACTCCTCCACTACTGCCCACTCCTTAAACACATAAGTCCCTTAAGGCAACACTCTTCCCTCCTCCTTACCATTAGGATCACCTTTATGTGTTTCTGCTTGTTTATCTGACCTCATTTTCAGTTCTTCTGGGGCTCCAGCTTTATAACTTTCCATTTCCAGTTATTAATCTATATCCACTCCTACTTCATAAGTGCTTCATCGTGAAGACTAGGCCATACCCTCCAACTTTTTCCAACCTATCCAACCTAACATCATATAGTGAGTAACACCTTATATTTGGGTAGTACTTCCAGGCAGTTTTCCCTCTCTGTACTTACAAGAGTAATATTTGAGAATTTCATGACAGCCTTGGTTATGGTGTCCGTCCTGTCCTTGAAGGCTTGCCAGGTGCTTGATGTACATTCATAGTCATTATTTCCTATAACACAACAAACTACTGAGGTAAGTACCATTATGATCCCTCACTTTACAAGTGAGAAATTTGAGCCTTAGAGAAGTTGTATAACTCGCTCAAGGTCACAAAGGTAGTATGTGGGGCAGGTTCCAAGCCCTCACTCTGAGTACTACACTGTGCTGTACTGTTTGCCAAATGTCCTGTCCAGGATGGGTAACTTGAAACCAACTTTTTCTACAATCTCCCTCTAGGATTCTCCAGCTCCAGCTTTCCCTTTATAACTCACCCACTGTAATCATCTACCAAGCGTCTCCTCCTAACCACATGAACCTCCTCTGCAAAGTCCTGCCTGATTGTCAGATGCCCTGTTTGAGCTATTTGGATGGGAATAGATTTTGACACAGAGGAATTCCCTAACTGTGATGAAGAAGTGAAAACCTTACCCTCCCGATCCTGGTAGATGGGAAACCAAGAGAACAGATACCCTTCTGCAGGTTGAAACCTTAGCGTAGATGCAGGTTAGAAAAAAAAACCTGAGGAAAGCTGAAAGCAGAATGAGGAATGTTTGCCTCATTCTCCAACTGGAAGGCCATTAAGGACCCACACCTACATGGACTCCACATCAATGCAGCCTGAGCCACTGGCTCAGGGTGTGACTGGACTGTTGGGTCTGGAGTAGGCTCTTGGCCCCATTCCCTTCCAGGCACATGCCAGGGCTCTGGAAGTCTTGCACACTCCAGAGTAGGGCTGCAAATGTTCTAAGAAGGTCAGAGAACCAAGAGAATATATTTTGAATATCTTCTGTGTCAAAACATTTTTGCTTATAGCAAGAGTCAGCAAACTTTTACAGCAAACTTTTGCTGTAAAGGCTAGAGAGAAACTATTTAGGACTTTGCAGACCACATGGTCTCTATTACACTACTCAGCTCTGGTGGTGCAGCATGCAAGCAGCTGCTGTGGGTCAAATTGGGTCTTCCAAATTTCACATGCTGCGGTTTTAAGCACCTATACAGATAAAAAATGACTTCAACTTTATTCATTATATTCAATTTCTTTGCTTCATTAAATATCTGTGTAGGTATATCACACATATTTAGAAATAAAATGTCAAAAATTGTTAATTTTGGGTGGTGGACATATATACATAGGTTTGTTGCATTAATCTTTGAAATGTTCTATACTTGTAAGACTTTATAGAAAACAGGGGGTACCAGCTGGGAGTTATTGTACATTCTGATGTGGGGTGATAAGCAACGGGACAGAGACTGTGGTGGGCTGTGCGGATGATGTCCCTTGTGCAGGTGACTCATGTTGCAGTGATATGTCAGCTCCTTGAGAACATGCAGCTCTGAAGGAATTTAACTGGGAAGTTCATGCTATGTGGGTCAAATCATGTTGACATAATTGACAGAGAATATCACTTAAAGCGAGAAGCATTTGTCACAGATAACAACTCTTCATTAAGAATATTTTTGTAATCAGATCAACATAGCATGGTGTGTGCTTGCCTCTGGAATATAAGAATGCTTGTGTTCAGTAAAAGCCTTCATTTCAGTAGTGATTACTCAAAGTGTAAGATTATCTACACTTCATATTCCTATCCCGTTTTTCTTATTGATATGACTGCTGTTTCAGTATTTTTGACTAAAGTGGTCAGAAAACAACTGGTTATGTAAATCATTGAACAGGCCTGGATTCAGGTTATCTTGAGTTTTATTTGGTTTACTCACCATATCCTACTTTCCTTTAGAACATTCCCCAAATCCAAAGGATATTGTTGAGGGCTCACATAAAATAAATAAAGCTGTAGATCCATTTAAATATCTATTAGAGGATTATTATTTACCTAGTTTCTCAGTTTAATAATAACAAACACTGAAAAAAAAAAACCTCCTAAAACATTCTAGGTGCTTTGAATGTCAAGGTGCATTGGTAAATTGCTTACCATTCCTTCTACTTCCCAAATTTTCAAAAATAGACATTTTCATAGAATGTTATTGAATACAGTATTCCTCAAAAAATTAAACACAGAACTACCATATAACCCAGCATTTCACTTTTGGGTATTTATTTTTTAAAATGAAAACAATAATTAGAAAAGATATATGCACCGTTATGTCCATTACTTCATCATCTATAATAGCCAAGATGTGGAAAAAACATAGGTGCCCATCAATAGATGAACGAATAGATGAATAGGTGAAGAACATGTGATATTTATATATGGTGAAATATTCAGACATAAAAGAGAATGGATAAAGATGATATATATATATATATATATATATATATATATATATATGCCATTTTGTTTCTTGAGAAAACATGGATGGACCTAGAGGGTATTCTGTTAAGTGAAATAAGTCAGAGAAAGACATACATTATGATTTCACTTATATGTGGAATCTAAAAAACAAAACAAACAAAACAGAACAGAAACAAACTCACAGATACAGAGAACAAAGTGATGATTACCATAGAGGAGAGGGCAGAAAGAAGAGGGAGATTAAAAATAAAAAGGAATGGATATTTATATTGGAAAGAACATTATTTTTTTAAATGCTAAAGGGATGTTTTTCTACCTCCAAATGGCTCATCATGAAGAGGATTTGTCATGATTAATCAGATTTTATCCATGCTACACATCTTGTGCCTCTGTACCTGGCTCTTTGAGTTCATTATCTTATGTGTTCCTCATCAGTTCTGGACACAATGGTACCTGTGTTTTGCTTAAAGGAGGGTGGATTGTTAACTTTACTCAGTTCCTTTGTTCTAATATTTAACACCCAACATTTTTATGTTTGGAAAGAATTCTAGTATAGCATTTAAAGCGCTCCTGTGTAAATATTTACTGAAAAATTCTGTTTGGAGCTGCTTTGGAAAGATCCAGTTTAGTTGTAAGTTTGTTGATGTTTTAATATTAATAGGCTGCTATAAAACTTTTAAAATGCGCATGACTCCTCCTAGTTCAGGGACACTGCTTTCTCTGCGCATGGTTCCAGGAATTTCCCAATACTCTCCTCGTAAAGGAAGCCAGACAAATGAGTTAGCAGAGTACACCTGCCTCCAGAACAAATGGCACCCACAGCAGGGTAGAGCAGAGCATCCGGTCTCATTGAACACCTTTCAGTGCATTAATTATAGCTTTGATGTTCAGAGTCATGACACTGAACTTCCTGGGAAGAGCCCAAGATCATTTTTACCATAAGTGAGTGTGGCATTCAGTGGGCATGTAATAAATGGATGGATTAAGGCATGAATGGATTATGGCAGGTATATTTGGAAACAATGGAAGGTTTACATGAAAACACTTACTTTAAAATATATTTTTACTGAAATTATCATATTAGCATCTGGAAAACTACCACCATCACCCTAACCCTTAAATAAAGAAATAAGGGAAAGGTAAAAACAACAACAACAAAAAAAACTATTCCCGTGGTTTGGAATGGTTTTCTATACCTAGTACAAAATCAGAATATTAAAAACAAATGTTTAAGCAAAAAAAAAAGTGAAATGTCACATACCCACCTGGCGCCTCCTGTCAACACCACACATTAAGTGAAATGATGTCACATGGCATAGATCTTTCCTCCCCAGTCCAAGTTTCTTGAGAGTAAGGGACATTCCATTGGCATCTCCACCCTTTAATTTGGTGTGCAACACAACAACACTCAAGAAAAACTTGCACTGTCGGACTGAAATGCCATGTGTGTTTTTCTTTTTCCCTCACCCTCCACAGTAATAATTAATTACCTTCCTGGTCTTCTGCTGTAATACTGACTTCAACTTATACGCTAACCTGCTATGACAGAGTCTACGATGATTAGAAGAGGGGCTGTTGTTCCCTGGAGGATCTGGGAAAGCTCCGAAGAGTGCTTCCCAGCCTCCGAAAGCTGGTGTACTGCCAAGCAGAGAGGAGCAAATGGTGATGTCCTTCCTACTGGGGAGAGAGCAACCAGGAGGTGAAGGTGTAAGGAGCAGCAGCCACAACCAATGGCAGACGGAGGCAGAGTCTGCTCAGATGAGAGGGATATTTTGCCACTGGTTACAGAATTGCAGTTTTACTTAATGTGCAATAAATTGTCACAGAAAGTTTTAAGGGAATGACATGATGTGATCTAGATGTTAGCAGTTTCACTGTTAGCAGTAGATTTGGGGGCCAAATGCAGAATTCAAAGAGATCTGTTAAACTACCACAATAGTTGAGAGAAAACGTATTAAAAGCCTAAACTAAGGCAGTGGGAAAAGGGTTAGAAAGTTCAAGAAATTCCAGAAATAGATTTTACATCATTTGATAAATGCTTGAGAGGAGATGAAACTGACCCTTAAATGTGAAGCCTGAGCCACTGAGGGAATGCAATGCATGAAGTACACAGGTAACGAGTTGGAATAAGGCCTGTGTGCCCAGAAGGGGCATCGGTACCTGAAGCAGGCAGCTGGGAACCTATACCTAGTACAAAATCAGAATATTAAAAACAAATGTTTAAGCAAAAAAAAAAAGTGAAATGTCACATACCCACCTGGCCCCTCCTGTCAACACCACACATTAAGTGAAATGCGTCGGGCTACCTGCAAAGAAGTCGGGCTTGTCCAAAATTTGGAAGTCAGAGGAAATAGATGAAATTACAAAATTAGATCAGAAGGAACAGGATATAAATTGAGCGGGGTCAGCTGCATGAATTTGCAGGGAGTACCTACATTTAAGCAGATAAGAAGTCTAAATGCCCAGTGAAAAAAGGCGAGGGGAATCATGGCCCAAAACTTGAAAAGTAGCATCAGGAGGGAGAGGTCAACAGCCTCAAATGCCCACAAGGAAGTGCGGAGAATGAGAAGAGAAAAGTCAGCAGTGGGGCTGTTAAGTAATTCATTGATAATTTTTGAAAGAGCAATGAGGGATAGAGGCCAAATTCCAGTGGGGAGTGAATAGGAAATCAAAGAAGTGGAAAATCAAGATTCTCTTTTGAAAATTTCATCAGCGTGAAGGAAAAAGAGGTAGATTGGTAGGAAAGGGAGATGGATGGCAATTATCCAAACTGGGAATTTATACACACATGTAAGTTGAGAAGTGGAAAACCGTGCAAGGATAATTTTAAGATGTAAGAAAAATAAAACAATAAAAAGCTTGGCATATGCTTTAGAAGTGAGTTGGAATCCTTTCCCAAAGGACCAGGAGAGAATAGGTACAAATTCAAAGAAAATTCGAGGTGAGGGAGAGCAAAGGAAGCTGGCTGTTGTCAGGTCATGCAGACCCACTTGGGGACACTGCTTCTGGCACTGGGTTCTCAGAATCAAATTCAGGGCGTCAGGCTCTACAAAGTCTAAGTTGCCAGACCCTGATGTAGAAGTCATTTCAAAAAGCCAGTTAAGTCAGGACTGACCAATGGTGTCAACACCAAGGTCAGGGATATGGAAAAGATAAATCAAGCTGACTGAACAGTAGGGTCTGGGAGAGTCACTCCAGCAGTTTGGGATCAGATAATAGTTCAGTGACACCAGCAAATCTAGTTAACAGAGGGAATCAGCTCTTCCAACCAGGGCTGGTTAACCCTTACCTCCCCAGCCAACACTTCCTTCTGAGATGCAAGAAAGATAACATGGGCCTCAGCATAAGTAAAGATGCCCTGCTTGTTACCGGTAAAAAATTGAGAAAGTCAGTTCAGCTCTCCATGCTCCTTCTGTACAAATGAGAATAATTGCATATCCTTCTCAGATTGTTTTGTGGATAAAATGAGATACAATTTGAAAGTATGTAGCTCAACTTGAAAGGAAGTGTTCAATGAACAAGAAGTCCTTTTCTTCAGGAAATTTACAGTACTTATAATGAGAGCGAAGAAAGGAGAAGATGAAAGCACTTAAAACAGCACTAGCATATTGCAGATGTTCAGTAAATGCTAATTATCATCATGATTATGCAGCCATTTAAAAGAATAAAGTACATCTGTAGGTTCTGATACATACAGAAAGAGCTCCAAAATATATGGATTGAAAAAGCCAGAACAGATTGGAGGTCGTTGCCAGAAGTGGTTGGGGGTGGGGTGGAGGGATGGAATAGATGAAGGGGGTCAAATGGTACATACTTCCAGCTATAAAATAAGTAATTTCTGGGAAGCGAATGTACAGCATGATGACTATAGTTAATAATTCTGTATTGTATGTATATTTGAAAGTTGCAAAACAAATTTTAGAAATTCTCAACACACACACACAAAAAAATTGTATAACTGTGAGGTGATGGATGTTAACCAAACTCATTGTGAATATCATTTTGCAATATGTACAAATATCTGATTGTTATATTGTATACCTGAAACTAATGTCAATTTTACCTCAATAAATTTTTAATTTTTTTTTTAATTAAAAAGAAGAAAGGAGAAAATAATTGCAACTAACATTTTAATTTGGACTTTCTTACTGGTCCATGGTCTTGGGTAACTTATTTAACCCCTTGCCTCTGTTTTCTCATCTGTAGAAAGGAGATAATAATAGTATTTACCTCATAAAGAAGGGTGTGAAAATAGTTAATATGATGTAAAACACCTTAGTACCTGGCACATAGCAAGTCTCTATATGCGTGTTAATTCTTACTGGTTTTGAACATTCACTCTGTGCAGCAGGGTAAGAAGTGCTTTCCCTAGAGTGAAACCCCGACAGCCCGCTCAGGAAGCACAGTGAGTGTTGCCATCCATGTAAACAGCGCCTCCTGTGGTTGCCTGGGGCCTCCCAACAGGAAGGCCTCTCCAGGAACGTGTTCTCATTTAATCCTCATGACACACCTGCAAGGCAGATACTCTGGATCCACAATACCTATGTGACAATTTGGGGACAGATGTTTTCAGAATTCAGAATTTTGTTTGGATTTTATTAAAATAATATAATGCCTCTATCACAGAACATCCAGCAGAGTCACCACTGGTGGGATAAATGATGGCTCTGAATAACATCACATCAGTTCAGGTCTGGCCTTACTGCCAAATGACTTCGTATGGAACGTAGAAAAAAAATCTCTCCACTTATAAAGCTTTTCGGATTCTAGAATTGGGATAAGTGTGGATATGATTTATCTTCTGCATTTACCTAGGGGGAAACTGAGGCTGAGAGAAATAAATCTGCCAAACATCTGGCTGCCAGCAATTTACAGAGCTTGGAGTCAAACTCAGGTGGTCTGATGCTATATTTATCTTAATTTCTATACTACATTTCTTTCCAAGGAAAGGAACAAAAATAAGGAAGTGGCAACAGAAGGACAGGAAAAAAGAACTCTTCCCAAGTCCAGGGCGAAAGTTGAAGCCTTGGGTATAATCATAACATATTCTCTGTGCTAATGCCTTGCACAATAATTTCACTTAATCTTGACTTCCACCCTGTGATGTAGGTACTATCTCTGTTTGTCAGAAGGAAATTAAGGGTCAGAGAAACTAAGTAATTTGTTCAGGATCTTGTGATCAGTAAGGGGTGAGCTGATTCCCAAGCCCCCATTTCTACCCTTGTGGTCACAGTGTCTCCCCCAGTTAAGCTTCCCTTTCTGCCCTTGAAGGAGTATCTCCTTCTTTTTCCTCCCTTTCTGGTTTCTCTTGTTTTTTCCATTATATTTTTTCCTCTGTAAGCTTCCAAATTATATACCTCTGATGGAACATGAAGGGCTAGTTCAGCACCAACTCACAGTAGCCTTCCACAGATACTGGATGGATAGATGGATGATTAAATGAAGACAGCTGTGATAAGGTCCTTACCCCGGTACTCCTGAGTTTTCTGCCCTACCCCCCCAATCCCACTTCCCACCTTCCTAAAATGGTAGGAGGCTAGGCCAGAATGACCATCTGCACAGTGTGCCTGGGACTCTGAGTTACTACTGTTGTCCCAGCTTGATGTTAATGGCAAACACTTTACTCTCTGAAGTGCCCCAGTTTGGGTAAAACTAGGTATGAATAAATTTAGCTTTCCATATCAGACAGAATGGGAGCTCTAGGTAAAAACTGTTATAGAAAATAGAAAGAGGTACATTTTCGTACCTTTGAATTTTGTGGCCAGCTTAGTTATAACACTGATTTTTAATGACCACAATAGTCTATTTGAGGGATGTACTCTAATGTATTTTTTAACTGATTTCTTAGCATAGGACATTTGGATTATTCCAACTTTTCATTACTATAAATGATAGTGGGACAAACATCTCAGTCTGTGCATATCACTAATTAATTAAACCTGTTCAAGCCAGCTACCACGTCATGAGGGTACATTCTGGAAATTTTGTACCAATTTATACTCTGACCCGTACATGTGAGAGAGTGCCCTTTCCGGTGTTACTGCTAATGCCTGGCACAATCTCTTTGGTTTTAATAAATGCTGGAAAGGAGAGGCGAAAATAGCTTCACATCTGTGCCAGAAACCCATTGGATTACACATTGCTATCTCAGAACTTTCGAAAAGACGTTCCTGGAGATGGATGTTCATGGGTTTAGGATGAGGCCTCGCTCCTCTCCTCATCAGCAGGCCTTACTCTCAGGAGCATCCTCACCTGAATAGCAAGTGTTCCCTAAATTGCCACACATAGTAACCACCCTTAAAATGCAAAAGAAAGGCTTGCTTTCTTACAAAACCAGAACACTGGGTCTCTTGGTAATGGTGGGTTTGGGAATTTTTTCTTCTTTGATTATATATGGAAAGCAGCTTCCCGTAATATGCCTTGGGTCATGACCTGAATGCTGAGGACACAAGGCACTGTTTTCCTCCCTGTCCACATCCTTTTCCCCACACTCATCCTTGCACCAAATGAAGCTCTGCATCGAAGGAAAGCTTAAGATCCACAAGTGCAAATGGGAAAGGATGTGTGTGTTCATGGGCAGGTGTGGGTAGCTCAGATGAAGGGATGACAATATGTAAACCTCATAAAAGGTGCTGAGTCCATTAAGTTGACAGTTACATTTATGAAGTCTTTCTAGCATATGTAAGAAGTTAGACTAATCCTTCTTTGTGTCTTTATATCCTATTTCTTTGAAAAAAATCAATACAGCAAAAAATACACTAATGAAACCCATACTTAAAAATTACCAAATGCTATCATTTTGTCCTACTGGCTTCAGATTTTTATATCTTGAAATAAATAAAAATTATGGACAGTTAAATGTTGTGTGATCCTCTCCCTGATCCTATTTATTTCCCTCCCTTCCTCCCCCAAGGTAAGCACTATTATGAAGCTGAAAACAACATACATTATTGTTTTGTGTAAGTTTATATACTTTAGTACTTCAACTTGCTTTACTTACTCAGCCACAGCTCTGTTGCTCAGGCTGTGCCCAACACAGCCGCTGAGAGCTCCATTCACACAGATCTCGATGGGTGGCCCCCTTGGGGGTGTGCAGCGTGGTGCTCCACTTTCTCTTTGAAGATGCATACTGATGCATGATAGATCTTGCATTAGTTTTAATTACCCTATCGTTTTCATCATGTGGCTGTGTCACCTTTTATTTATCTATTTCCTTAGAGGAAGATGTTTTATTACTGCACAGTGCCAGTGAATATCTTTATAAATATCTTAATTTTTACAGATAGACAAGTTTCTCTGGGGAATAACTATTCTTTATTCTGAGGTGACTGTAATTTTTAAAAATTATTCTACTAAACATTATAATAAGAAAAAGACAAACTTGGTAAAACTTAAAATTATTTATTAGTATGAATCAATGTTATTAAACCAGAAATAACAGATATAATTGAGCAATGTTGAGGGCAATGCTTTACTATAGAATGAATACAAGGTGGAAATGTCCTAATTGTCTACAGCAATGTCTTCTATATGTGAGAACTGGGTCCAGCCCAGACAGAAGCCCTTTATAAAAACACGAGAAAAGGGAGGGGTTGACACAACAGAGCACTGACATTGGATCACTGGGCCTGGTCTCAACAACAATGGTTAAAAGAATAAACTAAGATACTTAACAAGTCTAAATACAGCTCAGAACCCTTTCATTTATAAGCTAGCTCAATGCAGTCATTACATGCCATATTCCTCAAAAAATGTATTTAGTTCTTTTTGGGGCACAGCCCTTTTGTTGCCTAAGGGTTAGTTTTAAGTCTTCAACCTTCTACAGTCCTCAAGGTAACGTCATATTCAGCATCCTGGTGTACCATTTTCAACCATGAAATGGCAAGTCAATTACATACCTACATAAAATACTAGTATGACTCCACTGTTTTCCACTGGGAAATAACCCCAACGAGAACCCATGCCTACCTTATATAACACACAATCGTGAGCCAAACTCAGCCAGCGAAATGGATTATATGTTGGCATAACAAATATGAAATCATATTTACACATATACACATTATACCACACATGAAAGGGAAAAAAAACAGAGAAAAAGGAGCACATTTTGGGAACTTATGTGAAGAACGTTACATCACATGAAACTACTTGTCATTTTGGAGCAACAGTAATTTCCAGGCCTTTACGTAATATTACTTGATTATAGTTCAATTATTAAACAGCCAGAAAGTAATCATAAGGCAGAATTAAAGAAGAAAAGAAAGCCTGGACAAAGCTTGAGCATCTATCTTTAGAGATGACACCACGTTTATGTGAAGGCTCTGTGCCAAGTGCCACTACTTTCTTCACCAATTGCTCCAAGTAGTGATTATATATGTACATTGTCACATGACTGGCTTGAATAGTTAAAGCAGTAAAGAAGTGAAGGAGTGGTTTCACACCCTCATGTGCCTCTAAAATAAAACTGACCCCGTTCGTGGGTAGCCTGCTACATGAGGATGAGCCCAGCCATTTTATGCAAAACACAACCACTACAGACCCAGTCCAAAGCCACACAACTCCACTGAGACGCGTACCGCCTTAGCTAGGCAACCTGAGGCTGTCTATAGATAAAGCCAGGTTGTCAGGTACAAGTGAATGAGAGAAGGTCCCAAAATAGGCCTGCATGCAACTTGAAAGGAGGTCATTTCGATTTTCATTCCAAATTTTTTAACTTTGCAAACAGGCATGATAATTGCTTGGCCTGCAAGCAGAATCATGTTAACCAGTAACATTGATAATGCGGAGAAAAACCTTAAAAACCCTGCAAAGGCCCTGCCAACTCATTCAAATGCCACTTGCTAACATTTTTTGAGGTACCTGACTAGGAGAGCTAAGAGGCACTTTTGAATCAAAAAGTAAGTGTTTCCAGCCTTCACATTCTAAGATTGTTAAACTACTGTTAAAAGTTGAGTGAAGAACATCAAATAGCATATTCTTGGGTTAAAGAAAAATTCTTAATCTGTGATTTCTACCTGTTGTCTTGATTATCATCCACATAGGGAAGTGTAAACTTGGCCCTGGTCTCTCAAACTCCTCCTCTTTGTCAATGGTGGCACTCAGTGTCTCTATGTGTCAGAGCACAGAAGACACAGACATGACAGGTCTGTGAAGCAGCAGCTCACACTGAATTACTCAAAGTTCCAGGTCTTTAATCAACTCATGACCTCTCCTGTCTTTTATACTGCAGGTTCTCAATAAATGTTTGCTGGCCCTTGAACATTCACGTCAAAGAAGGTATACAGGCTGGACCCTGCTGCATGGTTAACTATTTCTGAGGCTATTGTTTTTAGTTTCTCAGCTCCCACAAAAGGCCCTGATCTGAGTATCTTTTAACAACCACCTCCCAGTATAAGCCCTAATAGGAAACCAACTGCTTCTTGATCCCAGGTTTTTACAAAAGTTATAATGGTAACAGAATTTGAATTTGGAATGGAAATAGCTTTTCTTCTTTTTCATGCCTTTTCTCTCTTTTCTGCCTTTCGACTCAGACAGCTCTAGTTAATTGAGCAGATAAGGAATCTGAAAAGGAAGGTTTATATCAAAGCCTATTCTCAGTTAATTCACATTCCAGTGTTGGACCCTTCTTAAGCCCTAATATCTACCTCCTCAAGCTTGGCATCTTCTAAAATGCTTTCTCCAATTTTGCAATTGGGGCCTACAATCTTAAGATGCTGGTACTTCCCTTGGCTGGCTTTCCTGTATTAATTGGTATTATGAGAAGTCTGCCTTATTTTATAGACTCCAATGTCCTGCAGTTAATTGTCACCCCAAGATATGACACTGACATATTCCATTAGTAAAATAATACTCTGTGAATTAAACCTCTCTAAGAGAGCAGGAATTCATTGTCATAGAGGTGATGTACACCAAGCGGTCTCTGGAGCAGTATTTACATCCTCAATCTGTCACTGCTTACACAGTAACTACTTAAATGACTCTTCCAAACCAGGCCTCCCAATCCCAAAATTACATGCAATAATTTTACTCAGATTTGATTTGTTTGTTTATATGTGACTAAAACTTAGAAAAATTATTCATCAAGTAAAAGTCACAGATGTAAACAACAGTTTCTAATATATCTTTCTCCACTTTTGTAACAGCTCAAGTCTACAGCTTGAGTGATCATTCAATTATACTCCACTGAATGGTAAATTAAATAAGTTAACCTACGGGTGAAGGCTGGTTAGGTAACAAAGGCAATGGCACTGAAGAAGTTACTTGAGTCTGGCCAGGGAACACAGGACATCAGAGTGGAACACCACTTTTAGAATCTCACACACGTAATAAATCAGTAAGATTTTTGTACACATTGAGAATATTTTAAGGTTTTTAACAAAAATCAATTATATGTCTTATCTAACATCCATTCTCTTCCATGTGGGATTTCAAGCAAGAAAGACTAGGTGGAGAATTTTTCCAGAATTTTCTCAAATCCTTTTCCAGGGACATTTCCTGCCCTGTTCCCTGCAGGTCTTCCAGGATGCCAAGCCAGCGTGCTTACTTCTCTCTAAGTGAGGTGCCAGGCCACCGAGAAGTGGGGTCCCTCAGCAGTGCACAGGGAGGTGGCTCTGGCTTCTTCAAGTACAGTGGGCCGTGGGCCCCGGTCAGCAGCACCGCCGGTTGGATGACATGGTGGGCTTTCCAAGTTTGATTGCTCCATTATTTCCATTCTCATGGGGGTCCAAGGGTGGGATTTGGCGACCTGGAACAAAAGGTAGGTCAAGATTGAGTTCCTTTTCCCTTGTTGACACCACACACAGATTGTGACCATGCTTCACTTAATGTTCCTGTTTTCTGGAAAGTAGAGGGGCTTCAGGTGTAGCTCTCTCCCCCATCTCCTTCCCTCCCTCCCTTATGTCTTCACTCTGCTGGATGAAGTCAAACTCGTGTTTAGAATATTCAGGAAAAGTAAAATCAGCTTCCTGGTAATACGAATTTCCTTAGACTTGGAATCTCTCGCTTCTGGGTAAATGGGAAATTTCCCACCCATCTTCTCAGCACAAACATCAGCCCATTGATCCTCCTCGCCTTACCACAGATCCATCCCACTGGACAGAACTGCTCCAGGCACCAAGATTTCAACAATAACAGGGAATACTCATCATTTCTGTTTCTTAAAATAGAACTGGACTGGGAATTGTAATCTTCCTCATAATGTCATTTATTAACCCTTAGCTTGCTATTCCTCATCCTGCCAATGCACTTCGAGCATTAACTAAAAAAGTCCAAAGTAATCTTATCATCCACAAGTAACCTTATTTTTATTTAATGCAATTTAAAAATTATCCTGCAGTCTTTATAAATAAACACAAAGTAAAATTAAAAAGGTAATGGAGGAGGATAAGGAGGTGATAACTACAAGATGTGGAGACTTTGTTTTTAGATAATAAAGATATTCTAAACCTGACTGCTGATGGGTGTACGTATCTGTGACTACGCTAAAAATCATTAAATCATACACTTTAAATGGGTGAAATGTACAGTAGGTGAGTTTTTAAAAATATATTGTTATTGAGATATGGTTGACATATAACATTGTGTAAGTTGATTTGATAATTTATATGTTGAAATACAATTATTACCATAGCATTAGCTAATGCCTCTGTGATATCACATAATTATCATTTCTTTTTTGTCATGGGAACAATTACGATATAGTTTCTTAGCAACTGTGAAATTTATAATATAGGATTGTTGTCTGTAATCAGATAGGTGAATTTTATTTCAAAAAAGATGTCCTTAGAAAAGGCAATGGAATCTGGAAATCACAAATATTTATTCAGAATAGGTTCCAAAGATTTTCAGAGGCACCATCCTCACTGAACCCTGTGAAGTTGGTGAAATGGTTATTATCATCACCATTGTACTATGCCTCAGAAAACTTAGATTACATGTTAAAGGCCACATCAATACTTAATGGCACAGGTGATTCTTTGTAACCTACATCTTGATTTTTCTGATGGATCCAAAGCCTGTGTTCTTCCCACTCTACCTCATTATTCCCTATGCTACTTTTATCTCCCCCCATGAAAAAGTCATGAAAGCTATCTCCAAAGTAAGGATTTTTAAAATAAGCTAATTAGCGTATTAGTTTACTAAGTAGTCAGCAATTAGAAATGGAAGGGACATTAGTTTCAAAGACAAAGTCTTTCAATACAACTGGATGTTATCTCGGGGACATAAAGATAGTTCAAAGCCCTGGTAGAATTGCATTTCCACAAGAAGCAGAAATAGTTAGTTTCAAAGGTATTAATGCATTGTGTAGATAGGGTGGGTGGTGTGGCGATTCATCGAAGCTCAAGTATAAAAATTAAGATCCTTGGCAATTATCCAAAATTCAAAATTAATTACTCTTTATCTGATTATGGAGCAGATAGAAGAGTTGTAATAATTTCTGCAGCTACTGCTTCTGCCATTATATTGCCAACAAAGCTACATAAAGCTTTTGCAGCCCTGACTGGTGTGGCTCAGCTGGTTGAGTGTCATCCTGAAAAGTGAAAGTTTGCCAGTCTGATTCCTGGTCAGGGCACATGCCTGGATGGCAGGCCTGGTCCCAGGTTGGGGGAGGGTAAGAAGTAACCAATTGATGTTTCTCTCACACATCCATGTTTCTCTCCCTCTCTTTCTCCCTCCTTTCCCCATCTCTAAAAATTAATTAATTGATTGATTTACCAAAAAAAAGTTTTTGCAGGCCATTCTCAAAAAAGTTCACTCCTAATCCAGAAGCAAATAAGAATGTTAAGTATGGGATGTGAGAGCGATCTGGCTGCGACATCTGTCACCCCATGGACCTCCAGGGTTGATTCGGCTGATCTGGCTCGCTAGGCAGGTGTCCCCTCCCTCCCTCACCGATCCATGTGCATCCCTCCCAAAGCTGCTGAAGAGACAACCTTCCCTACTAGAGGAGAGGACTGGTCTTTGGCCAAGGGTATAGGAGTAGCTGCACTTCCCTGCTAGAACCTCCAAACAAGCTCTCAAGAATGTTAAGTATGTATTTTCCTTTTCTGGATATGCTGTGCTCTTTAATTTGTCATAATTAAAAGGAAGTAAACAAAATTCTTTTTCTACTTTGTCAATCTTAAGTGATAAATACAGGGGAAAGTGCCCAATGACCCCCAATACTCTGATTTATTTAGGTCGTATCTTGTGAGTCAGGTGTTACTTACTCCTTGTAAAAGAGGTGTTTTGGAGGGATGGTAGTGTCAAGATATATCATTACATAAGTTATTTAAATCAATAATACTTCAGGTGCCTCCTGAGTGTGTTAGGTACTGCAATAGGGACTTTTGCTTTTGCATCTGAAATATTTTTAGACAAAATTATAATTCTGATTGGTGCAAGCTACTGCCCTATTTAACTAAGATAAGTATTGTTTACTGATCAGTATTTTTGGGAATATCAAAATCAACATCTATACTAACATTAACTTCATGCTATTCTTATGTTGTTAACTCTAAAGTTAATAAAACAGCATTGAGCTTTTAGTCCTCCTAGACATGGCTTATTCTACATGTCTTGTGTCATAAGTTTTGTCCTATGAAAAGTATCCCAAATATTTTAAAATTTTATTTATAAGATATTCATTAAAGTCACAAGAGTAGAATGAAAATCTGAAAACAAGGAACACACACAAAATGAGAATGTTAGGGTGGCCTGTCGGCACACCTCCTTGCTTCCCCCCATTCTTTCTTTCTGTTTCCTGCCTCTCATTTCTCTCCCGAGTAGACAATAAGTAAGGCAATGTTTGGGATGCAAGATTAAGTTAAGACCTGAGTCACACCTCAAGGAGACTCCCTTCTTATTCATTTTAAACTTTAAACAGTGTTTTTGAATCAGTTGTTGAACCTAGCTACTTAGAGGCAGCAAGTTCTGCTTATCTTCAGAATATCTGAAATCTTGCTTACTAAAACAAAATGTTCCTCAAAAACAGAATTACTGCAGTTTTCTCAGACTTCATTTTGCTCATCTGGTAGGAAGAGTTTTTAAATCTGAGAATCAATGTTCCAATTGAGCAAACTCAGTCAAGTTACTTAGTATCTCCAAGACTTCCTTGCATCACCTATAAGACAGAATAGGAGAAAGTAACTTGACAACTACTACACAATATAGATTGATGGCTATTACTAATATGGAACAAACTGACCATGGACAGAGTCATGGCTCTGGGCACAGCTCAAGTGGTGTCTGCATGGGAACAAACTCCTGCCTAGTGGCTCCCTGTGGTCGACACTCAGGGTTCAGTCACTAGGATTGAGACCCACCCTGCTCCTTCTACAGAACACTCAACATGGGAGGCATCCCACATATGCCAACTTCACTGAGAAGAAAGGAAGTGCTTCCACTTTAAGGAAGAAAGAGAGGAAAGCCATGTCATAACAATGAGGCAAGCACTTTAAAAAGAGAAGGAAGCAAACAGCACTGTGAAAACATAAGAGCTCAGGATCTTATGGTCTGAGTTATTTGGAAATTACTGAAAGGTTAAATGTACTTGGACAAAAGAATAGTTCTAGAAAACGACAACAGCGTTTTGTACCAAGGTGATCACCTTGGAACACTGTTGAATTAGTGTTAATTACACGAGGCACAGAATAGGACAAAAATATACACATAAACATCTGAAAAGGCTCCAAGCATCATCTGCATGTTTCTGCTTTTACAGACTGTACTCTGAGTATACAACCTTCATAACAAGTCATCCTCAAGTATAAATCCTAGGCCAGGGTGTTTATTTTAATTAGGTTTGGATTGTGTAGGGTTCTGTTTAGGAAGAGTTAAAGTCTCTTTTGAAGTTCAGTTTTCCTGAAAGTTGACAGCCTGGAGAAAAAGCAGGTTTTAAAAATGATTCCTCGGGAATGCAGTATGTCAAAAAACAAAGTCAAAGCCTATAAATTTTATCATGGCTCTAGACTAGAGGCTGTAATGCTTTTACACACAATGAAAATAAAACAGCACGCTTAGCTGCAGCTGTCCTCTTTCCTTGTGTGGTGGACTGGCTGATTCCTACGAGAGCCACAAGTCCTCCCTTCCCATTTCTTCTCTCTTTTCATTCCAGTTCCAGTATGTACTTGGCTCAGCTCTCTTTTGTTGAGACTTAATGGTGCTGGTAGTTGCTGTGTAACTTCCATGTCCTGATCCTGATTTTCTGAATCATTCAGATTAGTAAATTGACCAAGTTTATTATGACTTGGCAGTATTTACTCTTGATAATGACCCTCAAGCCTCAACATTTAGAGAAGGGGGTCTCTACAGAATACTGCAGTGGCTCACAATCACGGAACACTGCCCTAAGAATACAGAATAGGGGCTCAGAAGGCACACATGACACTTGGGGTCACTCTCTGTAACAGTTTTCTTGCTGCAGTAAATGCAACCACATTGGAATTATGAGATGACCTTGAATATTAAAGCGCAGAGTCTAACATTCTACATAGAACAAGAATGGCTTAAGAGACAGGAAGTGAATTTAGTCAGAATGCCTACAAAAAGTCCAGGTCAGGGATAATGAGAGCCTTCATTTAGGGGCAGCTGAGGGAACTAGAAAACAAAGACAGAAAGGGAACTGTAGCAAGACACCTGGCAGATGTGACAACTGATTGGATGTGGGAAGGTGAAGAGAGGAGCTTTTTTCAAAAAAGTTAAAAGTCTAGGGAGCTGAAGGAAGGTGACACACCAACAGAGAAGGAAGCGAGGGGAAGGTCACCACTGGCTCTGAGTACAAAAGATCAAATGTCTTAAACATGGAGGGCTTGAGTGACTCGGAAATCATTAGGTTGCCTTACCATTCAAAGGCATCTTCTCTCTGCAGATATTTTTTTCAAATAAATAAACCATTTTTTTGGAGTAGTTATAGGTTTACAGGAAAAAAAATGAACATAAAGTACAGAGAGTTTCCCCTCATCCCTCTCATTCTAATTTCCCTATTTTTAATATCTTGCATTAGTATGGAACATTTATTATAACTGAGGGCTCATTTTTGATCATTATTATTCATTAAAGCCCACAGTTTAGGGTTCATTCTTAGTGCTATACAGCCTATGGATTTTAATAAATATATAATGACATGTATCCACCATTACAATAATACAGAAAATAGTTTCACTGCCCTAAAAACCTTCTATTCTCCACCTATTAATCCCTCCATTCCTCCAAGCCCCTGGCAACCACTCGTCTTACAGTTTCCACAGTTTTGCCTTTCCCAGGATGTCATATAGAAGGAATCATACAGTATGTAGCTTTTTCAGTTTATTTTCTTTCACTTTGTAACATGCATTTAAACCTTTCATGTCTTTTTGTGGCCTGCGATCTCATTTGTTTTTTATCACTGAATAATATTCTACTTTATGGATATATCCCTGTATTCATTTAAAAATCTTCACTCAAGGATATGTTCATTGATTTTAGAGAGAGGGAGAGACAAACATTGATGTGAGAACGGACTGTCAACTGGTTGCCTCCCGCATGTGTCCTGACTGCGATTGAACCCACAACCTAGTTATGTGCCCTGACTGGAAATTGAACCCGCAAACGTTTGACGTACAGGGAAGACACTCCAACCAACTGAGTAACCTAGCCAGGGCTCTCTTCCATGTTTTAATTTAATATTTAAAAATTATAAGACACAAAAAATACAAGCCATGAGGAAAAATCTAACAAACTAGACTTCATCAAATTGAAAACTTTTGCTCTTCCAAAGACATTGTCAAGAAATTTAAGACAAGCCACAGTCTGGGAAAAACATCTGAAATAGAAATACCTAATAAAGAACATATATCCAAAATACATAAATAGCCTTTAGAACTCAACAATAAGAAAACAAACAACTCAATACAAAATAGGCTAAATTTGAAGAGACACTTTACCAAAGAAGACATAATGATTGCAAATAAGCAAATGAAAAGGCACTGAACATTACTAGTCATTAGGAAAATGAACATTAAAACCGTAAGTATACCACTATACTCCTATTAGAATGGTTACAATTTTACCCGCTGACCATACCAAGTGTTGGCAAGGATGTGGAACAATTGGAGCTCTCCTACATTTGGGATGGGAATATAAAATGCTAAAATCACTTTGGAAAACAGTCTGGCAGTTTCTTGAAAATTTAAACATTACCTAGCAGATAAGCCAGCCATTCCAGTTATAAGTATTTACCCATACAAGACTTGTACGTGAATGCTTATAGCACTCTTACTTGTAATTGCCAAAAACTGAAAAGTGACCCAAATGTTAGAGAAATGGATTAACAAATCATGGTTTACACATGCAACAGAATACCACTCAGCAATAAAAAGGAATTTAGCAAAATACATATGTTAAATTCTGTAAGATAATTGATCTAATTTCTTATAAAGAAATTGTATGAGGGAAATGAAGACATATCAGGTAAAAATCAGTCGGTATGGAACTTATTTGCATCTTGATTCAAACAACTGGGTTTCAATGTAAAATGCAAACAAACCAAATCATTTATTACAACTATGAGATAATTAAAATCTGAACACTGAATATTTGATGGTATTAGTATGATTATAGCACTATGATTACTAATGTGAAAATGTAATTGTTATGTAAAGAAATACTGAAAATATTTACAGATGAAATTCTGTAATTCCCTTCAAAATAATACAGGAGGGGGGTGGGTGTGAGGTAGAGATGAAAGCAGCTTGGTTATGAGTACATGATGGTTCACTGTATTACTCGGTTTATGGTGTATATGTTTAAAATTTTCCAAAAGAAAGCCCTTTTTTAAAGTTCCCTATAATCTCATCACCATGAGGCAACTGTTGTTAACATTCTAATGTGCATATATCTTGCCAATCTTTACCCAGAAGAATATATTATTCACTATTATATATTATTTGGCTCACAATTTATGAAATCAGGATATAATACAACCTACTCTATAACTTTTGTTTCACACTCAACAATTTATCTTTTTATGTCAGTAAATACATATTTGCATCATCATTTTAATCACTAGTTTACAAACTAATTGTATTTTATATTAGTGTACCAGGAGTTTTAAAAAACTATTTCCCAACTTTTGGACAGTTGAGTCACTTCCTGTTTTTCACCATGATGAATAATGTCCCCATTTAAACCACTGTTTGCAATGAGAAGTGATATCGACTAGAAGTTGAAAGCATGGGCTCTGGAGCCCGGCTGCCTTCCTTCTAATACGGGCCCTCTCACCTATTAGCGAGGTGACCTAGAGCAAGTTAGAAACTTCTCCATGCTCCAGTCTCCTCATAGGAAACTAGGGATGATAACAGTGCCAATTTCATAGGATAAATGGTTCATTAATGAGCTAATATATATTTAAGCAACAACAGTACAGAATAAGAGCTTGCTTTATGGTACATAAAATTAGGAGGTGCTTTGTTTTGTTTTTAAATTTCTTTAACCTGCTCCAGACCAAAAGTAACGACTTAAGAGAATTTCGAAAATCCAGTGGATGTAAAATAGCTAACACTCTGTGCAACAAGGGATTACAGAGCACGATATGAGTAGTGCCTATGAGTCTGTACTGCGTCTCCTTCATATTAACATCCTCTTCTAATTTTTCCAAATCCATGTTTATACCTCTAATTATATTCACTTTAATAAACAAACATTTATCATCTTGTTCTTAAACGGATAATAACAAACAACAAACCTAGTTTGATGTCGACAATGTTGCCAGGTGTGACTTTTAGGAGGAAGCCTGGCTTTCTCTTCCCTACAGTCGGCATTCAACCTCACTGGAGCAAAGCACAGCTGCTTGGCCAAGGTCCCACCCTACTCCAGACATTTTTTTAGTGAGCCTGCAGCCCCACCTCTTTCAGCCCTCAGGGAGAGTTTTTAAAAATGTATTTGAGTTGAATAATTAAACTTGGGTTCCTTACACTCCAGAATCCAGTCTGCCGGGCTCACAACCAGTCCAGCCCCAGGAGAACTTGCTCCTGTGCCAATCTTCCTTATTCCATGATACTCCACAAAAGGGAACCCTGGGAATGCATCTCAGTATCATTCTCTTCCTTGTTCCCCATTTCTAACCCAACAACCAGTATTATTGATTTTATTTCCTAAATTTCTGAAATTCATGTTGACTTCTTTCTACCCTAGTCCAAGCCACCCCTCTGCTAGATAACTACAACAGCATCCTAACTGGGTGAGCCTTTTCCAAGCTTTCCTCCTCCCACTATACTCTCCGACTGCGACCTTTTTGTCAGTGTAGATTGGGTACTATTCATGCTTAAAACACTGGAGGAGCTTCCAGTAGCATTCAGGATATCACCCTCTCCTTCCCCTTTCAAGGCTGTGAGAGGACCTGCCTCAGTCCCTAAGCTGATCTCCCAAGGCTGCCCCTGAACGCACATGCTGCAGCCTACCTGCTTCCTTTCTCTTCCTTAAATGCACCACACCACTTCCTGCCTCCAGCACGGTATTCATTCAGCCTGGCAGCCCTCCCTGAGCTCTTTGCCCAGCTGTCCCTTCTCATTTTTCAGGTCCGACGTAAAATCATTTTCCCAGGGAGATCTCCCCACTCAATCTAAAGTCCCCACTTGTCACTATCTCCCCAGTCCTTATTCTTTTGCTTTGTAGAATTTATTATAGCGTGTAATTATATACCTATTTGACCTTGCGCCCACAGCCTGTCTCCCCACTCGACTGTCAGTTTGTTTTGTTCACCATGACGTCCCCGGTGTCTTGCATGGAACCTAACCCATAAAAGAGCACAGGATATATTTGTTGAACAAACGAATGGATACTAAGCCCTTTCTAATCAGGTGGTATTGTGCAAATGTAAGTCCCCATAGAAAAGTGACTCCATTTCATCTCATCCAGTGAACCCACTGAAACAGTATCTCTGACAACATCATGAGATGAAGTTGAAGGTTCAAATTCAAAACGCTGAATTTGGCACTATTCTATTTACTAGTGTCAGGTTTATGGGGAATATGATGGAATAAGATCTGCTCCCAGAGAACTTACAGTCTTACCAGAAGAAGAGATGTATGTCTGAAACACTTGGAGAATAATTAAAAGAAAGAATATATTCCAGTGTCAGAATGATGTAGCAGATCATAATTTTAACCTCAAATTAAAGGCAGGAACCACGGGTGAGAGTTGGGGCAGATGACTTCATGAAGGGAGAAGACTTGAACTGGACGTTGAAGGAATTAGGGTTTTCAGGGACGGGGGTGGGCGTCACATGCAGGGCCAAAAGAGCCACTGTACGACAAAGGGAGTGAAGGCAAAGCCTGCCGAGAAGCAAAGGCTGGCATTAGGCTCTGTACCTGCCTTTCAAATGACAATTACAGAGACAGGCAGAGAGAGCAGTTTCATAAGGAAGACCATCAGGATCTTTGCTTTTGACTTTCCACACTTTAGTAAGTAAAAAGCAGCAGAATATTCTTTGTGTTTTCCTACACCAATTTAAAAACTCAAATGTACAATAATTTTGTTGGTCAAGAATTCTTCTTATATTTTAGCTCAAAGAGGAAACCTTTAATCTTCAAAAGTATAGGAACCCAAGAAAGAAAAATGAACAACACTGGGTGCAAATGCATGGAAGAGAATTACCACCAGGCAATGGGGTCAAGTGGGTCCAAAAATGTGATTTAGAAAAGGGTGCCTGGAGGAATGTCAATTCCAGTACACTACATGTGTGGGCTGTGCACAGACCACCTGAAGCAGGGCAGCACCTACATCCTTTCCAGGGTAGCTTCAGTCTTTGAAAATAGATTGTATTTTGGTAAACAATTTCCCATTAGAAAAATACATTAACTCATGTTCAGAAAACACAGTTGATTTATTTCTGGTTTAGGAACACTCTAGAAATGTAAAAGGGAAACATTTGTGTCTTTATTCCAGTAAATATGAATTAATTTTGTTTAAGCACCCCTTTACAAAAGGGCTTTTATTCTTACTGCTCATGCTTGCTTTCTTATTGCATCTTTTCTCCCAGGCATGTTTATCTCTGAAACATTGCTTTGGGGAGCATAGGTGTCAGCAATCACTCGTTCCATTTTGAGCTCAGGGAAAAGCATATGTTATACACGTAGAAACAGGGAAAAGGAAAATAAATGAAATGTTTGTTGCTATATATTTACGTGTACTTGGTACTGTGTTTTAAATTAGCCCGTAGTTAGGCTACAACACCTGATTCAGAGGAAATTCCCTGAAGGAGTAAAGAGGCTGGGAGGGCACCAGCACTCGCAGGATACACAGGGTCCGGCAGGAGGAGGGCCTGCTTGAGCGTGGTTGATAGGGTAATAATATGGGTGTAATAATTTATAGTTTTACTTTTCACATTTCACCTAAAATGTCATATGATGCACCTGAGTGTGATATTGTCATGTTACAGAATTATACACTTATGATTTTGTAATAAAAGATCTTGTAATGAAAAAGGGGCATTATTTATTCTGCACCCTGTATAGGGAGAGAGATCTTGCCTCGGGCTGTGTATTTACAGACTTCTTTGCAAAGACACTTACAATGCAAGTATGATGAAACAAACAGTTGTTTATTTGGGACATGGGAGACGAGGTGATATGACTCTTCTATAGCTTCTACAGGAATTAGGTACTTGAAGCCATAATTCACCAGTACTTTTAGTAAAACAGTTGTTTTTTCTTAAATGACTAGGCCAGTAGGACCTCAGGAATTCCTTAGTCAAAACCCCCATCCCTTCAAGTGATAAAACCTCATATGCACGAAGGCATTTATATTGGCTGAACCACATAAAGAAATAGCTTCCAAATTAAGATATCAATTATTGCTGCTAAGGTTTGTTTTCTTCTTTGAGGTCCTTATTTCATTTGGTATTTAAATAACAATTTACATAAACCTCAAATTGAATTTCAGGTATACGCACTGCCATCTGCATTGTCTACCTTCCAGGGGCTAAAGCAGGGGAGAGCGCTCAGGAGTATACAAGGAGCTGCACAAAGGAAAGGTGTGAATGTCATGGTTATCAGTAGCTATCTAGCTTAATTAATTAAAAGCATTAATAAAAACAAAATATTTAATATTTTGCCTAACCTACCAGAAAAGCCAAATGCCACCAGGAAAGAATGAGTTTCACCTCAGGAAATATGAGGGTAATGGAATGGGTTCAAGGCAAACCTCTCAGATGTCACCCAGAGTTACGCAGCGACTGGAGGCCAGCCGAGCAGTTTCTTCACCGCAGAGCACTGCACCCATGGCCCATTTTTCAGGAAGGAATAGGAGTCTGGGAACATGGGGTTTCCAACATAAAATTACAGCCCTAGAACTCCAGAGTTCAACCACTCAGGTCAAAGATCTTGGAGAACACGATTCTGTGGAGAGTGTGAAATGACAGCAAGAGAATGAACCCTTCTGAAGGAGGCAGGAAGAAAAGGTGGCATAGATCCAGTTAACAAAAAGGGCGGGGCTGCATTCTTTTGTGCATTTCTGTGGTGCAAGTAACCCAGTCAGGGTTCCTCATCTCCACTGAATTCTCCATCAAGCCAAAAGAAACAAACAAAATATTCCCTGCTGTGGGTTCTCAGAGTCTGAAGTAATGAACCAAAACCAGTTAAAAGGAAATCAAATCTGTTCTGGGAAGTGACAGCCCCTCTGACTTTGAGAGCACCGCCAACAATGACCTCAGAGAGATCAAACTATCAGTTTCCCTTCTGGAATTCCCTTCTGGAACTGTCTGGAGCCAAGATATTTGAGAACAACTGCCAAATGTTCAGGAGTTCAACTTTTCCTAAGGTGACCCTCAGGAGAAGTTTTATGAGGTCCCAGCACCTCACAAAAACACTTATACCTCTTGCAAAGTCCCCAGTTATGCTTCGAAGGTATCTCAGGACATAGTTTCCCAAGATCGTTGCCAGCAGGTAGCTGTCTGAAAGGACCCAGAACAGAACATTGTTACCAGAGAAGCTGTGGAGGTGAAATCTGGTCCATCGGCTGTGAAAGAGCTCTTAGGTAAAGGTTATTCATGGGGAGCCAACATAAAGAAAAGGAAGCATAACATTACCCAGAACAGGAGATAAAGAAGGCAGCCATCACCTTCCATTAATCAGCTGATCAGATATGAAGAGAATATTTACAAATCGACTTTCCACACAATTCCCAATTTCAGAGCATGTGGGATGGAGACACTATTTTTGTTGGCGTTCATCAAACAAAAGACAATACTAAAAGGTTCTTTTGTTTCGTTTGCCTAGAGTCATTCAGTTTAATGGGTGGTTTCAGTTTTCTATACCTCCTCACTGTCTATTTTATGTCTCCTCCACTTGACATACATGGGGGAAAGCAGAGTTTGCCACCCCACAACATGTCTGTTGAGATACTGATCTTTTTAAGTTGGTTATTTTTAAGAAAAGAAAGACTGAAGAAGAACCTTTAACCTTCCCCTCACTGTCTAAAAGAATTTAAATAGACGACCTGCTCCAGAAAGGGAGTTGTCATCACAGATAACTATAGTTTAACATAAACTTGCATGTGAGACAGGGAGGAATGTAGCAAGGCCCAACCGATCCGTCTTCTCTTCTCTGTGTACCACCATTAACCTGGCCCAGCAAACATTTATTTATCAAACATTTGCTTTTCCATCCCCATATGGATCGCCTTCCTCACCTTTGAATTCCCTAACCACAACCCAACTCCCCTTCTCCTTAGCTCAAGATGGCATATAAGCCTCAACACCCATTCTGTCCGGGGGTCCCATATTCTTATGAAGCCCCCATATGTACACAGGTAATCAATTTGGTCATTTTCTCTTGTTAATCTGTCTCATGTCAATTTGATTAGTCCAGCAAGAAGAACTGAGATGGGTAAAACAAAAATTTTTCTACCCACACATAAAATGCTATAGAATTTTTAATTAAAATAAACTTTATTTTGCAGCAGAGTGACTTCATTTGGACTCATAAAACATAGAATTACTAGATTAAAGAATGGAAGTATGAAGATTTAGAATTGGGAGACACAATATAGGTCAGTATTGACAAGTGCATGCTTGTAGGTTTATATCCACATCATCAGACAAATTCACACTGAGGAAAAGCTCTACTTCAGAGCTTTATGATTTCATCCATTAACTCTCAGAGGCATAGAAAAGGTAAACTAAGCTAAATGCACCATTCTAGGTACTTACTGATTCCTTGAAAGAGCTCTTCAATATTAATAGCATTTTTTGCACTTGTTTCAACCACGATGGCACCTATGGATTCAGCATATTCCTTCGCATCCTTCAAGGGAACTTCCCTGGAAAAGAAGTCAAACCCAGACAGATATGAACACTCATTTGTAAAATATAAATAACCCCAGCAGACCAAACAAAAAGCTCATGTGGAAATAGCTCCCGTATTTTCCTGGAGAATATCAACTCCATGACTCAGAAAGTATTAAAAATCAGTAGGCATGAGACTTTTTAAAGTTGAAAACCTGGTCTCTGGCATCCATGGAGACAAGAGGTTCATATGTAAAATACTGTTCCAGTCCCAGAGAAGTAAAGAATTCCAGGACAGTAGGAAAAATCATTATGTATACATTCCAGCTTTCTGAGGTAGGTTTGATTTCAAATTATTTTTCCCCATAATAATGACTAAATACTTTACAAAATGTGTGTGTGCTTCTGTGTGCAAGTTTCTATAACAGTCCATTATATCATTTTTCACAAGTCACAGAAAATATGTAGCATGATTAGAAAGTTTGGAAATAAACATGTAATAGCTACAATAGCTATGATGCAGTATGGCATATTTGGACTTTGACCTTTAAATGGCTGTTCCTGCAAAGGTTTTAGGACATGAACTCTAAATAAACAATAGAAAATGGCATTAATTGATCTACTTTTCATGTAAAGATACTGTGGTGTAGCCAAAAATTAAAAAGTCACAATTTCTATTCTCCAGAAGTTTATCCATTTATTCAACAAATAGTCATTGAGCAGATATTGTATGCCAATCCTTCTTGTAAGTGCTAGAGAAAACAGTTCTTGCCTTCTGAAATCTACATATGAGAGAAAGGCAAACACATCTGCAGTCACTCTAATCCACAACATTTTAACACCTGTAATATGTAGGTAAGCAGCAGAGGGGTAGAAAGTAATGCATTTTGATTAATGGAACCAAAGAAGATGAACTGGAGAGGGTCACCTGAAGTGCGGCCATGCAGGGCAGGGAGCGCGCCGGTGAGGACTGCGATGCAGCAGCCAGAAGGCCCACGGGGCGGCGCGCCCTCATCCCCGGGGAGTGGTAAAAGTCGATTCTGCACCCAGCCCTGCCGTGAGTGTAATGGTGGATTTACAAATGAATGATCACAGTGTGTGAGAGAGTCCAGCAGGAACCATGGGAGATGGGCAGGAAAGCACCCAGTGGCCAACAAAGAACTGTGACAAGGTCCACTAGAAAGCTCCAGATTCTAGGAAAACACAATGCACAAAATGGACAAGAGTGGGCTGTGAGGAGAATCTGGAGGTTTCTCTAATGCTATGGGTGAGAGAGAACACAATGCTGGACCGGGAGGGCTACAGGAAAAGAAAAAAGGAGGACAAGAAATCAGAACTGGGAGGGGCGAGTGAAGAGACTGTTTTTTTTCCTATCTCCTTTCCTTTCCTCTGATCCCTCCAAATTCCTTATGAATGGTTACAACTCGTTTATAAAGCTACTGGGAAAATTCTACCTTGGCATTTAAATTCTTTACTACCCCAAAGCATATGAGAGGAGAATGTTTCCGGTACTTGCTGCGAAAGGGCCTAACTAGAGCCTACCATATTAAAGAAAGACAGTGGTCCCAGGACTTCATACCCCCCTTAGGAGAGAGACTTCCTAAGCGATGACGGCTGGAATGGTACTTCATAACTCTTCTTACCAAAAACACTGGGAAAAATTATGCTGCTGAATCTGCCCTCTACATTGTTTCTTACAAAGAAGCCTAGCCTCTTACAGGTTTTTTTTTTTTTTAATCTTAAGGTTTTTGGTGGCAATGAATTTTATGTTTGAAATATTCCAGAGGAGGGCTTTTTAATGTTCAGTTTGGCATGTTACCCCATATTTTAATTTCTTCCTGGCAGTCTTTGTCAAACCACAAATAGAAGGGTAGGTCTCATGCTTTATCTGCCCCACATTTGTGTGTTTATACCTTAGCAAGTTTCAATTTACCTGTTTCAATACCTAATGCAGTGTCCGGCCTATGGCAGACACTTGATAAATAGTTGTTGTAAAAAATGAATGAAAGTCATTGGATGCCATAGTCTCATGTAGTCCTGATTACAGAAGGCCAGTGAATGCAACTTTCCAGCCACTTGGGTCTGTACAATGGGCCCCTTCTGAAATGCAGCTGAAGGAGTTCCCAGGTTGCGATTTTACATGTCTGCGAGAGGCTCTAACGAAGTATATTCTCACCTTTCTAAGGGTGTTTCATATTGTAGTTGCAGTGTGTTCCAGCAATAATTTCCTGATTCCAACTCCTGCAATTTAATTGAATTCTGACGCTAACTACCCTAAATTAGCACAGGCCCCACAAAATTAAGGACTCAGACCCAACAAGATTGTCCCCTACTTCAGACACCAGCTCCAAGTTTTGGGAATCTGCAAGTTACCCTCAGTTTTCTGCCCAACAGACTACAAATTTGGGGTTCCCATACCACTAGAATTGCGATGACAGTTTTCCTATGAAGCATACAACTCAGGGCCAGCCAAATGGAAGAGGTTCATAGGGCAAGGTATGTGGCAAGGGTGTGGAGCTTCCTTGCCTTCTTTGCGCATGCTGCCCTTCCAGCACCTTCACCAATCCAAAGCTTTCCAAGCCTTGTGTTTACGAGTGTTTATTGAGGCTTCATTACATAGTTATGCATGATTAATTAAATATCTAGCCCCCCTCCACTTCCCTAAAGTTTGGGGAGTGGGGCCGAAAGTTCTAACCCTCTAATCCTGTGGTTGTTTCCTCGGGTGACCAGCCCCACACTGAAGCTGTCTAGGCGCCCCCCTCCATCAGAAACTCGGGTTTGGTCTAATGGGGCTCTCGATGAATAACAGAAGACACACCTTTAAGTCAGGAAGTTCCGTGGGTTTCGGGAGCTCTGCGCCAAGAACCAGGGACCAAGACCACATACATATTTCTTATTATACCACAGTAGTGAAAACATAGTTTGGCAGACTACAGTGGTTGGTCCATCTAACCTCGGTTCATATTAGAGGGACTTTCACTGGCCCTCCAGACTCTTAAAGTAAGAACCTGTTCTTCAGGAGGATGGGATCTGCCCCTCCCCTACCTCCACCCCCAGCTCCAGCATATTACAGCTTGAGGATATTTTGAACCCATATGTTCTGTATCTGCTCTGGAGTGTGGATGGCAGCGGGTGGTTGTGTTGTCAAGGCCTGATGGGAGCCAGAAGCCTTGGGTTCAGCCATGCCTCCAACTCCAGTTCACTCTGTCATCTTGGGCAAGCCATTAATCTAACAAGACATTTCTAAATGTGGAACGAGTCCGAGGACACACTTTCCTTAACTCTCCATTTCAAGGTCCAGCATTGTATTCTCTGAGATAATTAACCCATCCAGTTGACTCAGCATAGATTGTGTTGCAAGTGACTTTGTTTTCACCTTAATCTGGCAAAAGCTCTCCCACTCCTCTTTGTCCCACAGTGGGGCTGATGAGAGGGCAGCTAAGGAAGCGTTTAACTGTATATGGAACGACCTCTCACCTGAGGGGTGCCTGATGTTCCCTTGGTTGCCGGTTGTGCCCATACCCCCTGGTGAAGATGAGTAGGCCACAACATGCTTTATCTGTCCCACATTTGGGCAGAGATGAGACCCACCCTTCTATTTGTGGTGTGACAAAGACTGCCAGGAAGAAATTAAAATATGGGGTAACATGCCAAACTGAACATTAAAAAGCCCTCTTCTGGAGTATTTCAAACATAAAATTCATTGCCACCAAAAATCTTAATGGAAAAGACTATTTGTAGACTTTCTAAACTAAACTGTGTATAGAATGCCAGGACTCACAGAAGTCACCCAGAATAGTTACTGTAAACTAGTCAGGAGTATAAACTTGGATTTCTTCTCTGCCCCTCCCCAACCCATGCTCCTCTTTCCCACTGCTGTTCCTTCACCCTCATTCATATTCTGTCTGATCCTTAAATGTCAGCATTACCCAAGGTTTCTTTCTTGACTATCTGAGGGCCTACCCACATTCAAAGCAGCGGGGACTGGCTGCTTCTGGGGGCCAAGTGGTCAGAATGGAGGGTGGAGTTCGGGGCAGGAGCTAGATTCCCTCTGAAACCAAGAGGAGACACAAAGGGCAGAAGTGGGAAAGTTGGAGTCCACAGGGCAAGCAGAGGTCCCCTTACTAAGGAGACACCAACTGCAGGGACCAGAACAGACCAGAGTGAGGGTCAAAATCAAAAGCAAAACTGTCAGGATCAGGGCGGGGTGACTGCCTCCAACAGTGGACACTGTGCCGTAGAGCATTTTCTGGACTCACCTGTGCATGACCTGTGGTAACAGGCTCAGCGGGGCAGAGATACTGCCTTGCTCTCCTGGATCTAGACATTATCTCCCTATTGAGCTAGCTGGTCACCACTACTTGAACAGCAAATGCACTTCGCAATTGTAACTTGTCACAGCCTGATTACTGCCTCTCACCCACAGGTCAGCCACTGTTTCCATAAACCTTCTATTTCTCAAGCCAGAAATCATGCTTCCCCTCTCGCACCCCTCTGCGCTAAGCAATGAAGCTTACTTGCCCTGGCAGCCTCTCCGCTATCAACCCTGCCTCCCTCTTCCTTTGTTACACAAATTTCTGCAGTTGCCTCATTGTGTATTGGGTTAATATGATTTCACATTCACTTATTCATGACTTAAATGAAGTTCTTTTAATCCACTTGTTTACGACAAAAAAGAAAGTTTGACAGAAGAATGAAGTCCTGCCAGAATGTCATCACTCTACATCTGTGGTCGTTGATAAACAGCCAGCTGCTGCTTCTTATCAATAAGAACATGTGGAAGCAACTATGGCCAAGGGGACATTTAGACTACAAATACAGAAAGTCTGCAAGGACTGTTTGAGGTGGGGCATTCACTCCTATTTTGGTGAGGCACTCATCCAAGCCAGGGGTGACCAGGCAGCAACTCTGGGAAAGAGATCAGCTTGCCTATCAACATTGGTATCTCAACACTGCTACCTTCATTCCCTAGTAAAAGGCTCTGACAACAGGAGACTTTTTCTTTTGCATTGGCAGCTGGAAATCTGGAAATCAGGCACTTGGTCACTGACTCTCCTAAGTGCCTCCTTGGACTCTATTCCTTCATCTCCCCTTTGCCTGGAACAATAGTATGATTAATCTGTCAATTGTTTGGAGTATGTTATTTTTTTATTTGGCTCATTAATAGAGATTAGCTTGTATGCTATTGAGCTATGAAATTATTCTAATTCCCATAGCAAACCTGTGCTAAATAAATGTCTGGCAAAGTCAACTCAGTTTCTGGGCATAACACTTACGCTGACTTCCCACAACAAAAACTAACATGCTTCTCTAACTGGTCATTCAGCCTCTTGCAATCCACTATCCACATGCCCACCACAGGGATCTTCCAAAATTGCAAATCAATAAAGTATTCATGTGAATAGAATTCTTCCATGTCTTCTGATTGCTTCAGGATAAAACCCAACACCCTAGCAGGGCAAGGCTTCATGTCTCATACCCTCTGTTCACACTCAAAGCTACAGCCATTTCAAGCAAGTGGCCATTCTGGGACCTTGCTGTGCTCATGTCTATTTCTGGATGCACCTGCTTTTTCCTCTGTCTACCCCTCCCCATTCAACTGATGATCTCCCTCCAGTGGCTTCCTGGAAAGCTCAGTCCAGCAAGTCCTCCCTCCCCCTCTCCCCTTAACACATATGCACATTCAAGCATAATACTATCACCCTTGTGAAGCTGTATGGCTCAGAAACAGGCTGTGGACTTCTTGATATCAGGATCATTGTTTTTGCTTTATGTTCTGGGATAATAACAGTGCGTAGCACCTAGTATGGAATCACTGAGTATTTGTTAACTGAATGAATGACAAAATTATGCCAAGTTGCCTTCAGCAAAGAGGAGGATTAAGGTAGAGGAGGCACCATGCAGACTTACCAGAAAGTGTAAGGAGTGTTGAGAATGTCGACTGAAAAAGCCCTGTAGGCAGGGGCTCGCCCACCCTTCCAAATGGGTGGAGAGGGAGGCCAAGGGGTACAAGCGACATAAAAGAGGGAGTCTCCCGCTAGACCAAGGCTCTGATGTTAATCGGCTTATATCTCAGCGTGGTCCACACGTCATCCTGTCGTGTGTCTCAGATGCACAGCCTGAGCTGGCCGCAGTACTCAGAGGCTCTCAGCAGGGTATGGAGGTCAGGAAACAACATCTTTAGGCCCCAGACTTTTCAACTGGCTGTGTTGCTCAATAAGGCTCCTTGTTTTGTTGATCGTGGGTGGAATCTGGCAACATAGCAGCTGACTCATTCTCACATTCTAATTCCAGGGCTATTTAATTCTCCTTGATTCTCCTCCACTGATGGAAGGGACACAGGGGGACAGGTACACCAAGAGGCATTCCCGAAGCCTACCTGTGAAGGAGAGGAATCAAACCAGCAGTCTAAGGTAGAATAATGCCCTGTTCTTCCTAGGAGTTCACTGGCAATGTTGAGTTCCATGGGTTCCTTATGAAAGTCAGTGGAGACAGGTGACTTCCACTGAGCCCACCTATGCAGAAGTTATGTTCTAGCCACAGGTTTTAGTTCAGAATCTTTCACAGATGGCTTAGGAAGTAGCTGGAGTGCAAAAGGTAGTTAAAGTGTGCTGCTAGAGAAGTAAAATTATTTTCTTCTTCAATACACAGCTCCTTAATGGTCACTTCCCTCAGGTCTTATGCTCCTCGTTCTACCAGATGGGATGAATGCTTTGTAACAATTTTAAATGTTAAGTAAGTTGGTATTATAAAGTGCTCAAAACAATACCTGGCACATATTGAGTGTTGTATCAGTGTCTCTTTAATAAATCTTTACAAAGCTCCATCAGCAAGGATGATGGGATGGCAGCATTCTTAGAGAATGCCAAAAAGATTGAGGAAATAATGCAAATAGGGGAAACAAGTAAATAAAAGGTTCAACCTACTTCAGACTTTGAAGGCCTTTCATAGGTATGTCTGACTCAACCCCTTCATTTCACAGCCCAGGAAGGCTCCCAGCCTAGTTTTTACTGTTCTATAGATGAATGCAGGAACACAGGCTGTATCAGACAACTTGTTAAATACATTAATTTTCATAAATCACATAAAAAGTCAAACTGTAACAAATTTTAAAGTCCTCTCACCATGGGAGAAACCTGATATTAATCCTGAGTAACTTTTGTTTAAAGATGATGAGCAATTTTTCATAAGGCATAAATATTTCTTGTTCTGTGACATTCCTGTACATATTCTTTGCCACTTTGGTTTGGGTTGTTTGATTTTTTTTAAATTTATTTATTTGAAAGTGCTCTTTGCACATTAAAGAAGGTCAAGTCAAGGAAAGTGTATAAAGGACCCATGGACAAAGCCAACGTGGAAAAGGATTTGGGGGGGGGGAGGGAGGGGGAAGGAGGGCAGGGGCAGGTGGTAGTGGGAAAATGGAGACAAATGTATTTGAACAATAAAAAAAAAGCATGTAGTTTAAAAAAAAAAAAAAAAAAAGAACCGAGCCCTTTGTAATATATTTTCCAAATTTCCTTCAGCTTTTCATTTGTGTTTAATCTGGTTTGTGGTATTTTTGCCACACAGAAGTTTTTTATGAGTCAGACTTATTGATCATTTATCTCTCTGACTTCTGAGTTCCAAGATTATTTTAAAAATTCACCTCCTTTCTCTAACTTTTATGGCTTTTCATTTACATTTAAATCCTGGTTCATTTTGAATCTATATTTCCCTATGACCAGTTAATTATCTTTAACTGATTTATTGAATTATCCTTTTATTATACTTATTTTAAATATCATCTTTATCATATACTAAATCTTTCTATGTACTTCACTCTATTTCGTGAGTCTCTACTTTGTTCATTGATTGTCTGTCTAGTTCTGTGACAATGCTATATTGTTTTGTTACTAAATCATTAAAATATAATTCTATATCTGCTGGGATTAGTCCTGCCAATACTATTTTTGCCTGTTTTATTTTCCTAGATGAATTTTAGGATCATTTTGTAAAACCCTTTGTAAAATGTCATTTTGGTAATTTGGAATCTCAGTGAATTCGTGGTTTAATTTAGAACAAACTGATATTCTTACAATGTGGAGCTTTCCTATCCAAGGAGTAAGTACACATTTTCATTTATTTAAGTCTTCTTTTATGTCCTACCATAGAGTTGTAAAGTTTTATCTGTTATAACTCTTGCTCACTCTTTGCTAAATTCTTTTTTTGGAATTAAGATACTTCAAACGTTTAAAAATGAAACACATGCCAAAAAAGTTGATTACTAGGTATTTAAATTTGTATTGCCATTATAAAGAGGGTTTTAACATCTAGTTGATTTTTTAATTGTTTATTACTTGTATATAGGTGAAGAATAGTTATTGAGTTGATAATCTTTCCTAATCCTGCAACTGTCATGCAATTAAAAGAAATTCACATGAAAATGAGGATCACATTTTCATGTGTCAGGATGGTCAAAATAAAAATGTTTAACATCTGCAGTGCTAATGCTGAGAGAGAGAAATGTTCATACATTGTTGGTAGAATAAGCATGTGATTCCAAAAAGGCCATGGTTAACTACAGAACAACCACATCTAAGAAGTTTCCACATATAGCAGATGCACAAAAGTCCTCACTTTCCCCCAAAATTAAACACATAAGTTTAAAAAAAAACACTTTGATGCTAAAAGCAAAGAGACAAAATGAGGACAAACATCCAAGATTCCTGTACTCCTCTGTCATATAACAATCCTAACTAAGCCTTCTCTAGACATCTTCAGAGGACATTCCATGAATCTTTTAGGACATCATTCTCAGGTGGGTTCTGCAGACACCTATTCCAGTGACCATTTGAGGTTTGTTAGACATGAAGGTCCTGGTGCCCCAGACCTACTGAACCAAAATGTCTACTGGGCATGTCCCAGAAATATGCATTTTAGCAACTTCCCAACAGTTTCTTATGCATTCTACAGATTGAGAATAAGTCTTTTAGAGGAGTAGTCTGAGTTTAATATTTTTGCAGTCTTTTCATAATCTGACATTATGAAGACCAGAGTTTAGAAATGTGTATTAAGATGACAATACCTAGGACAAAATGACATATACAGTCATATGCAATATAACGATGTTTGAATCAATGACCAACTGTGTATACAATGGGGGTCCCATAAGATTATAACGGAGCTGAAAAAGCTTATATCAGCTAGTGATGTTGTAGCTGTTGTAACATCAGAGCACAAAGAGTGCAAAAATCAACAAGGCTGTGGTTGGGATGGCAAACAGGTTTCCCCTGGATGTGGATGAGGATGACATTGAGGAGCTTCTAGAGATAGTTCCTGAGGAACTGGTGAATGAAGAATTGTTGGAACTCAAACAGGAATTCATAGCTGAAGAAGATAGGAGATAAAATAAAACAGCGGTAGAAGAAAAAGAATAAAAGCGTCCAAGAAAATTCACAGTGAAAAGTTTAGCAGAAGCTTTTGCAAATGGAAACAAGCTTCTTAAAAGTTTGAAAACAGATTTCCCCATCCCCCAACACCAAAAGGTTTTCATTAATAGAAAGGAATGCTCATGATGCTCTTTCTGCTTATAAGCCAATCTATGATGGAAAGAGGAAACAAGCCAAACAAACCACCATGGAAATATTTCTGAAAAGAGTGACACCTCCTCAGGCAGGTCCTTCAGGAGGGGTTCCAGAAGAAAGCATTGTTATCATAGGCAATGACAGCCCCATGCGCGTTGTTGCCCCTGAAGACCTCCCAGTGGGATACGATGTGGAGATGGAGGACAGTGATACTGGTGACCCCGACTCTGTGTGGGCCTAGGCAAACGTGTGTATTTGTCTTAGTTTTTAACAACAACAACGCAAGGTTTTAAAAGGAAAAAAAATCAATAAATAATTTTAAAAATAGAAAAAGTTTATAGAATAAGGATGTACAGAAAGAAAATACACGCGTACAACTGTACAATGTGTTTGTGTTTTAAGCTAAGTGCTACTGTAAGAGTCAAAAAGCTTTTTAATTTTGTTTATAAAGTAAAAATGTTATAATAAACTAAGGTTAATTTATTACTGAAGAAAAAAATCATAATAAATTTAGTATAGCCTAAGTGTACTGTATTTATAAAGCCTAAGCTGTGCACGGTAATGCCCCAGCCTTCACATTCACTCACCACTCACGCACTGACTCATCCAGAGCAACTTCCAGTCCTGCAAGCTCCATTCAGGGTAAGTGCCCTATACAGATGAATTGTTTTTTATCTTTTATACCCTTTCTATGTTTAGACAAACACTTAACATTGTGTTACAACTGCCTACAGTATTCAGTTCAGTAACATGCTGTATAGTTTTGTTGCCTAGGAGCAATAGGCTGTACCATATAGCCTAGGTGTGTAGCAGGCTTACCATCTAGGTTGCAGGTATACTCTATGATGTTCACACAGGGATGAAATTCACTAATGATGCATTTATCTGAACATATCCCCATTGTTAAGCAATACACGACTATACAATTTTCCAGACTCTTCCCAAACAAGATCTTTGGTGGTTCAGGTAGGTTTTAGCTATGTACATTGTATTTCTGAAACACCATAACAGCAACATAACAAAAGTTATATTATTCTTAACTCCTGGAATACAACAGTTAACATTTCATTTTAAAATGTTTACCCTGTATTTTTACTCTCTGCTCCAGCCACAGCCCCATTCTAAAGTCAGGCTTAAACAACCACCTAAGCAGGCCATGAGTAAGTAGCAAGCCAACAATGAGCAGGAGACAGCTGTCAAATGTCTGGTGGAATTATTTTTTGTCAAAACCATCCCACATGTTTAAGGTATTCTAGCCAAAAGCAATGGAAACCACTCACAACATTCCATCAAAATCTAGCAGAGGAAGTCTGCAGGCTGTTTGCAGAGGCTGCGGTGTGCCATGAAGCAGTCTCAGTCTTCCCCACCCCCTCAGACCGCCACGGAATTGAATAATCAGGGCTTGTTGTACACCCATTAGCTCGTTATTTTATTTAAATATCCAAGATATTTGTGTAACACAAAGATGAGGCACCATTTTAGCAATAATTAAAGCAGCACAATTTTTTTAAAATCCCATTTCTTTTAGATGTTTGGATTGATTTACCTGTAAGGTGGAATTAAAACTAAAATGAACTTTTTAAAAAAGGAAAAAAAAATAATTATCACCTTCACAATTAATTTCTGATTGGACAATAACTTACAGTGATCAGTTAAAGCTCTTGATATGTGTACCCTGGGAAGAATTTCTGTTCCCATGGGGCCTTGCCTGCTTATTAATGTGTGCCCATAATTACTCTTCACCTGGGGCCAAATTCCTGGTGTCAAGTTCTAACAAGCAGTGTCAGGTACATAGACTTAAATGGATTGCTTCTCAGGAAAAGTGTCAGAATTTAGATCAAATGAGGACTGAACAGAAAACATAGGATCTCCTGGGGAACCTGACCATTCCTTGGTTTCTTAATAACCCTTCTCTGGACAGAAATTTAGGCTAGTCCTGAAGAGGCCAGAGAGAACCACTGGAAAGAATCATTAGCTTCAATTCCTCTGAGCAAAATCAAATCAGCTGTCATTTTTTCTTGGTAGTTCAGAAATTATTCTCCCTCATGGATCCTGTTCACACTTCTTATGAGAAACAATATAGTAATCACTGTTACTTTTGTAATTCTTAATAGAAGTTACACTTTGAAACTCTGAAACTGTTGAGTAGCAAGGAAAATGAAAGGGAAAAGATTACTGTATCTATAGAAAGTCTCCATGAACAAAAGCTTACCATTCTGCTTAGTCATACATTAATTGATGACTTTTTAAAACATCCCTCATCTACACATGAAAGGTTAGAATGTGTCATGTGGCTCTGGATTAAAATCAAGTCATCAGTATGAATGTATCATCTTAATCTAGATACAGAAATAACTACAGATATGTGTGTACATTTAAGTTAGCATACATATACTTCTGTTCACTGAAAGGTCCTATAACCAATGACACCTGAGAAGCAACAAACACACCCAGCCCAGATAGTAGTTTCTAAATACCATTCTCCAAAAGGAACCTGGGCTGCTTGGAGACATGGCTGATCCTAAGGCTGTATCCTAAAATATGTAAGATAAGTATGGAATGTCTTGTACCAAAAAGTAAGGAAGCACTCAAAAACCAAAAAGATAAGCATATGTTAAAGGAACACAGGAGACAACAGAGTTGCCAGTGGCCAAAGCTGCAACAACTTGAGCAACAATTTAAGTAACACTGCATTGCATTAAAAACCAAAGTATAAAATAAATACGCATGAGTCCATACCTATATAAATAAGTGATTGAATAAATAAAGGAGAGAAGAGACAAATTTCACCTGCAGAATAATTTCAAATAACTTTTATTTTGGTGGGATTCTAGGTGAGTTTACTTTCTTCCTTTTTAAAAAAAATATATATCTTATTGATTATGCTATTACAGTTGTCCCATTTTTTTCCTCCCATTTATTCCGTTCCACCCTGCACACCCCCTCTCACCAGCATTCCCCCCGCCCAGCCCCCTTAGTTCATTCCACGGATCATACATACAAGTTCTCTGGCTTCTCCATTTCTTATACTATTCTTAACCTCTCCCTGCTTCTTTTGTACCTACTAATTATGCTGCTTATTCCCTGTACCTTTCCCCCAATTCTTCCCCTTCCCCCTCCCCTCTGATCTCCATTTCTATGATTCTGTTCCTGTTCTAGTTGTTCGCTTAGTTTGATTTTGTTTTTCTTTTTAGGTTCAGTTGCTGATAGTTGTGAGTTTCCTGTAATTTTACTGTTCATAGTGTTGATTTTCTTTTCTTTGATAAGTCCCTTTAACATTTCATATAATAAGGGCTTGGTGATGATGAACTCCTTTAACTTGACCTTATCTGGGAAGCACTTTATCTGCCCTTCTATTCTAAATGACAGCTTTGCTGGATGGAGTAATCTTGGATGTAGGTCCTTCCCCTTCTTGACTTTGAATACTTCTTGCCAGCCCCTCCTGGCCTGCAAGGTTTCTTTTGAGAAATCAGCTGAGTGTCTTATGGGAACTCTTTTGTAAGTGGCTGTCTCCTTTTCTCTTGCTGCTTTAACTTCTCTCATCTTTAATCTTGAGTAATAGAATTATGATGCACCTTGGTATGTGCTTCCTTGGGTCCAACTTGTTTGGGACTCTCTGAGCTTCCCGGATCTCCCGCAAGTCTATTTCCTTGGCCAGATTGGGGACGTTCTCCTTCATTATTTTTTCAAATAAGTTTTCAATTCCTTGCTCTTCCTCTTCTCCTTCTGGCACCCTATGATTTGGATGTTGGAATGTTTAAAGTGTCCCAGAGGTTCCTAAGCCTCTCCTCATTTTTTTGAATTCTGTTCTGGTTTTTCTCTTTCTTCTGCAACCAATCGTTGATTTGAGTCCTGGTTTCCTTCCCTTTACTGTTGGTTCGCTGTATATTTTTCTTTATTTCACTTTGCGTTGCCTTCACTTTTTCCTCCAGTTGTGACCATACTCAACCAGTTCAGTCAGCATCCAGACTACCAGTGTTTTGTACTGTGCCTCTGATAGGTTGGCTATCTGTTCATTGCTTAGTTCTATTTTGGGAACTTTGATCTGTTCTTTCATTTGGGCCATATTTCTTTGTCTCAGCGTGCCTGGTATGCTGGAAGGGGAGAAGCCTTAGGTATTCGCCAGGGTGGGGCAACCCAGGTGGCTGTGTTGTGACACTCTCTGTGGGGCAGGGGTTTAAGAGGGAGTAATGCAGCTTGCTCAGCTCTCCATGGGCTTTCAGTCAGTTCCCCTGCTACCCACAAGCAAACTGGGGCCTTCTGGTGCAGATTCCCGGAGGGGTGGGTTTGAGTATGTTCTAGGACCCTGTGGGTCTCTCCAAAGGACTCTCCTGTGAGGCTGGGAGTTTCTCCTGATGCCAGAACCCCCACAGATTTTTACCTCCAGAGGTTTTGAGGCTTTCTTTTCCCACAATGGAACTTTGGACTGCGCAGTCAGTCTTGCTCCCCAGCTGTTCCTCCCAGTTAACCTGCATGCAAATGTGGGACAACCCCCACTGCCAGCTGCCACCTTGCCCACCCAGTCCTCCCGCTGCTGCCCGGCTGTGCATCCTCTCCACCCCTCCCATGGGTCTGGACGAATGTTTCTTCTTTAGCTCCTTGGTTGTCAGACTTCCAAACAGTTCAATTTTCTGGAAGTTCTGGTTATTATTTGTTGTCCTTCTTTCGGTTGTGAGAGGAGGCAAAGTGTATCTACCTGCATCTCCATCTTGGCCAGAAGTCCTAAATAACTCATTTAGATGTCCCTCCCTCAAGGAGATGGAGCACAGTCCCCACCCCAAGTGTGGGCTGTGCCAAAGACTTCCATCCAAGGAGCACAGCAAGAAAAAGAAGTGAGAGGTGACTTTATGGTGGAGAAACCTGACAACCAGTGTCTCAACCAGGTGGTCAAGGTCAATATCATGAATGGTAAGGTGTGTTGATAATATGAACTCTTGATGTGATTAAATACGATGTGATAAAGTAATAAAGTAGCACTTTACCTCAGTGTCTTCCTCCCCAAAACATATAACCCCAGTCTAATCACGAGAAACACATCAGACAAATCCTAATTGAGAGATACTCTCCAAAGTATCTGTCTAGTACTCGTTAAAACTGTCAAAAGTCACCAAAATAAAGGGAGTCTGAGAAACTGTCACAGCCCAGAAGAGCCTAAAGAGACTTCACCATTAAATATAATATGATATCCTGGATTGGATCCTAAAACAACAGCAACAACATTAAAAGTTAAGAATATTAGGGGAAAACTAATGAAATCTAAGTATGGACTTCAGTTAATAATAAAAAATTTATAAAGCTCCTTAATTGTGACAAAGTTGCTGTAATAATGTAAGATGTTAACAACAGGATAAACTAAATGTGGGATATATGGGAACTCTCTGTACTATGTTTCCAACTTTTCTATAAATATGAAATTATTTTAAAATATGAAATTATTCTAAATTTATTATTTTAAAAAAATAAACCATTAAAATGAACATACCCTCCAACACACATAACCTCACCACATGGAGACACGGGCCTGAACACCCTCCTAATCTCCAGCAGACCCCAGTACACATATTCAAATCCATGCCGTTCACTCTCTTGAAACTTCTCTGGGGCCAAAAAACAACTGGCTAAAGAGGCTCCAGATATCTTAAGTCCAGGACATTTATCAAAATTTCTAGTAAAGCTGAAATAAATAAGGCAGTGTAGCACTGGTATAAAGATGCATAATTAGGCCGACAGAACAGAACAGAGAGCCTGAGAAACAGGCCCATGCACATGAGCCACATGCTACCTGACAGAGGTGGTACTACAACATCAGTGGGGAAAGAATGGACTTTACAGCCAACAATGCTGAGACGACTGGATAGCTCTACAGGAAAAACTACACAGCATATATACAAAATCAACTCCAGGTGATTTAAAGACAGATTGGAAACCAAACTGTAAAATTTTTAAAAGATGATCAAAATAGGGACATATCTTCATTATCTTTGAGGTATAGAAAATTTCTTAAATAAGACCATCTTTCTTCTCTTCCTCCCACCAAAAAAAGCATAAAGGAAAAAATGAATACATTCTACTACATAGAAACTGATGATTTCTGATAATAAAAAGGCAACATAAAGTGAAAACATGAGACAAATTTGAAGAAGATATTGCAACACATACATATGACAAAGGAATAGCATTAAATATACATATTTTAAAATAGAAAAAGTAGCAAAGACTTAAACAGACTCTTCACATAAGAGAAAACTTGCTTGACTGACCAAAAAATACTTTAAAAGATGCCAATTTTATTGGTAACTTGGAAAATGCAAACTGAAATTGCAGATATCACTCCATACTCTAACATCTTACTAAGGTTTGGTGAAACAGGAAGTCTCAGACATCACTGATATCCACTTCGGAAAACACTGGTATTACGGAGCAAAACTGACCATGTGCACACTCAGTGACTCAGTAATTAAACTTGTATAAACCAGAATCTAGTGAAATGCTTACACACAGGAGGCACTAAGAGATTTTCAAGCATGTTCAGGAAGCAATGTTCATCGTACCACCAAACCAGAAGTAATTCCAATAACCATCAACAGTAAGATGGACAGGTCAACCATGAACAGTGCACAGCCATGAAAATGTACAAAATGCAGCTAACAGTCATTCGCATGAATTTTCCAGGTATGTTGAGTGCAAGCAACAAGTCATCGTATAATACATAGAGGGTTATTCAATTTATAGAAAGTTCAAAAACAGGCAAACTTGAATCTGTCACTTAGAAACTCAAACATGGATGGTAAGGTATAAAGAAAACCAAATATTTACAAAAGTCAGAGTGGTAGTTACTTCTGGGTGGAAAGAAAGAGATACAGATACAACTCGGGAGGGAAGCTCACTCAGTTACATAGCTGTTCATTTTATTCTTTAAAACTCATAGTATTCTTTAAAATATACATAAATGTTTTACAGATTCTTCATTGTAACTGAGAAAGAGAGGTTCTGGATGCCTTGTTTGGCTCCCTGGGGAACTCAGTCCTTAGTTCCTGGCATCTTGCTTGACAACAGTGAGCAGACGTGGGCTCGGCAACCTGCACAGCATCAGAAGGTAGAAACACGGGAAGGCGTGGCACATCTTGGAGTACAAAACACACATTTTAACAACACAGCCTCTACTCTGTCTCCTCATCTCATGTAAAGAAAATTCTGTGTGCCTTTTAACACTGGCCATGATATTTCCAGACCTTTTAGTGGCTTTTGACATTCATTGGCTTTTGTGCTCTTACTTTTACTTTTTAGTATTTAGAATAAGTTGGATTTTTATTATCCAGCATCTCAAGTTCTCTTATTTGGTTTGCATAATTTTAAAAAGCTTCCTATATCCATTTATGGCCCACTATAGCAATGGAATGAGTTTTGGAGTCACATGTAAAAAATAAAAGCAATTTATGCATTCTTAGTAAAAGTATTTCCAAATGTATTTTTAATCTATTTAAGACCTCAACTTTACCCAAAATTTGAAACAACAGATGTATGGTGATTTCTCACTTGGTTGGTGTGTATTTCAAGAAGCTGTAGAAGGGACATTTAGGCTGCAAAGTCTGGCTACCACCCCATTTTCTATCTCTATCTCTATCTCTGGATTACATAGGAAATTGCATGAACCCTTACTTGCTCAGGAATGCAGAATGCTCTCACAGCATATGTGGGGATTGGCAAATAGATTTAATCTCTTTAACTGGTGGTGACTACAGGGAGCATTCATTGTGTTAAGAAGGAGCCTCCGGCCGCAACAGATTCAGGAAAAGCCAGCGCTATTGAGACAGGCCAGTAAGCCAGGACAAGTGCAACAGGGAAACTAAGATAGACAGCTGAACAAACTGGACAAACAATTTACAGCCAGACACAAAAAGTCACCTCCCTAGAGATCAGTTCCAGGCCCAGAAAAGCAGCAAAAACAGGTGGGCAGAGCCAGGAGCAGCTATGACTAGACCTCCTGCCCTGCTACTGACCAATCAGTGAGGAACATGACCCTGAAAAAGCACACCTGGAAAACTGATGACTATTCTGAAACTATCCCCTACGGCCTCCCCTAAAATTCTCCACCTACAAGACAGGGATAAAAACTCAAGGCAAAGGACAAAGCGCTCCCCTCTGGGGAGCAAGCTCACACACTCCCTTCTCCCTTTTCTTCCCCCACCTCTTCTCCCACAGGCATGCATCTCCTAAGCTCCCAGGGGAGCCAAGGCAGCCCAGCCTAGGTGCTCCTGTTGTTTCTTCTATGCTAAGCCCTTCCTTATTTCACTGTCCCCAGCTTTAATTAACATACCCTCATAGTTACCTGGGCTCATGTTGTGGAATCTTTCCCACATGAAGTCAAGAACCCACACACTACCAGCTGGCCCTAGGCAGACCTATTCAGGGCCAGGCCCCCTGTTCAGTGGCACTACGACTGATGGGCAGTAGTGCCAAGGGTTTGAGAGGTAGAGAAGGAGGATGCAAGAGCATCTGGAGTTTGCCATCCTGGCCTGGCACATCAAGCCCAAACCACTCTGCATACTTTTAAGTCATTCACAAACTATCTTCTTACACTCTAGCTATCTTTTCCTTCTTTTCCCAGGGCAAGCCATCAGGTAGATGCTCTTGATGACCCTTTGTCCATAACTGTGTCAAACTCCGTCCCATCTCCATGCCTTTGTTCATTTTCTCCCTGCCTGGAATTTCCTCTCACATAACTCATCCTTAACAGCCCAGCTTGCAACACACTTCATCCCAGAGCAAGCCTTTCCAAATTACTATAGATAATTACAAACTTTCTCTTTCCTGAATCCTTTTGTCCTTTTTGCACCATGACCTTTGAATTCTATTAAACGCAGTCTTGTATTGCTCATTAGATATTTTCCTCCCACAGGTACTACTCTTGGGTCCCCAAAGAGAAGTAAATAGCTCAAAGGAAAATATTTTCTTCTCTTTTCATGTACTTCCCATAGTACTTTCTTCACACAAAGGAACTACCAAAAATGAATTGCTAATTGAATGAGTGAAAACTAATAGGACAAATTTCCTCCCTTCTGTCCCACCCGTTTCACCTCTACCCTCAGATGCTCCTTTCCCAGAGTACAACCTCCACTCCAGGGAACAAATCCTCACTCACCGGCAGCAGGTCTGCCAATCTCTCTCACCATTTCTTTTGAGATAGCAGAAGGGTTTATATAAGATTTTAGAGCCCATGAGTTCATTTCTCAGAAGAGGAGAGAACACAGAGAGTCCCTGATGACCTCTGGGGCTGTATTTGTGAGGATAGGAGAAAATTTGGGGAGAAAGGGCCAGTGACAAAGAGCCTCCCCCAGGTCATTACCGACCACCTCTGAAGAGAAGGTTCCCTCACTCCTAAACCCCTAATTTCCACTATCACTTTTGTTAGGTAACTTTTCATTGCTATCATTTGCAAGATAATATAAATTAGTCCTGAGAGCTTTTCTCCCATCAGCACTTCTTCATGATTCTCCCCGTTCCTTTCTGATTTGTTCACAGCCCTAGAGATGCCAGTTAAGTGGTGGAATTCCAAAGAAAAGCCAGCAAGAGACCCTTGAGCTTGAAGAGTAAGTCAAATTAGAATACACTGGAGAAAGGCCAATGTCCAAATGATCAAGCATGTCAGGAAGAGTTTCAATCCTTGGAGAGACCAAATTACTGCTTCAGGATCCTGAGTGATGATAAGACACTGCTTCCACTCTCCATGAGGTCTGAAGGGTGAGAGGGAAGCCCAGGCAGGTGTGGCCTGTGGAGACCTGCACAGATCCATGGCTCAGTTCCAGGACATCCTCCTTCTTCCCTACCGTAAATTCCTTTCACCTAAGGCAATGCTTTTCCAAGTATGGCCAGTGGACCACTTGTAAAAGAAAGCACTTTTTAAAATGCACTTGTCCCCAGCCCACCACTGCCTATTGAATCAGAATCTCTGGAGCTGGATCCTGGCATCTGAATTTTTAACAAGTGCTCTACATCATTTTTATGTTCATGGAACTTTTAAAACTACTGCAGCAGGGTGACCTATTTCATTTTCTTCTTCTCAAGACTTCCTTACTCCAATTCTTCCACCAGACTCAAGATAAGGCCGGGCAATCTCTTGCTGGGCTCCTCAGACTTTCTCTGAAGAAAGTTTGTCTTATCTAGACCCCAGGCCAAATCTGCCCTCCTTAGGGCCACTGGAATTAGCCCCATGCCACTCATTAATTATTCAGAAATTTGGTGACCCGCCACAGACTCATGCCAGCTTCTCCTGCCATCTGAGTTAGGCAACTCGCACCATTTACTCTCTCTGCTCTGAGATACCCATGCTCTTCAAGTCAGCTGTTGCCCAGGTTCTATACTCCAGTCGAGATTCTCTTACTTTCTCCCAACCCTGTGCATCACTAAAATGTCCACAACTCTGCAATCCCTACCTCTGCATCAGCAGATGGTAGGAAGGAGGGGTTAGCCCTGTTTTCTAGGCCCCATCAAGGATGGAACTCTCTCCTCCTCCGAAGCCATTACCAGAGCTTCTCTTCTTCACTGGGGAGGAGGGGAGCTGCAGAAAAGTAGGGAAGTGATATCCACTGAGCACCTACTGTGTGCAAGCTCAGGACAGCCTTCTCATGTACACTAGCACCAATTCTAGCTTGCTTCCTCACCTCAGACTTAAGAGACTACACATTACTCCAACGTCACAATAATTTGGGCACAGGGAGATTTTTGTCTAGAATTTCTTCAAGATACCTAGGAAGATCTCTTACAAAGATGAGAAGTATAAAAAAATCAAAACTACAAATCCTGAATTTACTCAACTAGATGCCATTGAAGGCCTTTCGTTCTGGATAGTGTGGTCAAACCTTTATATCATCTTCTGGAACATCATGAATATGAAACACACCACCCTACGGACAGGGCATCTCCTCTGCGAGGCACGTCTGCACACAAATGCCTCAAGTGGGCTGAGTCAAGTTTAGGGACTTCATTCCATTTAAATTTCAGTACCCACTCAAAATACACAAGGCAAACAAAGTTCCTCTTAAGGATTAACTAGTTTACACAACCAAAGTCTGTTAGATGAGACTGGTTCCACTCCACACACACACAAACACACACACAACACACCAAATCTAGATATAGTTCCTCTCCAACACCCAGTAAAAAATAAACTATAGTGTCTGACAATTACAGGAAAGCAAAGTGTTTTAAGGATTAGAGTAGAATAAGGTCAAGTTCTAAATAAGGTCTAGAGTGTAGAGATTTGGCTAACTGCCCAGAATAAGATCATACCAGCAGGCAGAATCTGGAGCAGCCAGGCTGGTTGACCAAGAATCTGATTCCACTGCCATGGGAGGTGTCAGCAAGCAGATGCCCACTAGGGTCACAGATCCTATCATTTAACAGACTATTCTTATCTGATGGGAGAAAGTTTATACTCTGGGCAGGGACAAATCCATCAGGCTCCTCCTTTCCCCTTTTCTAAATGGGAGTTTTTAATATAGCTCTCCGATTTTACTTTTCTACATTACATGTTCTGGGGATAAATTCATCATTTGGCCCAGCATGTTTACTAAAATTTATTTAATCATATATATATATTTTTCCAAATATATATCCATATATATACATTTTCAAATATATATCCATATATATACCACTGTTTTAGTATTTAGTTATTCTTATCTAAATCAGCTTTTTGTTCACTGAAATTTTTATTGAGGTAATTGTAGACTCACATGTAGTTATAAGAAATAATAGCAATAGATTCCTTGTACACTTTTCCCAGGTTCCCCAAATGGCAACATTTTGCAAAATTACGGTATAATATGATAAGGGGTTAATACCCAAAATTTATAAAGAATTTATGAAACTCAACACCAAGAAAACCAAACAACTGAATTAAAAAATGGACAAAGGACCTGAATAGACATTCCTCCAAAGAGGACATACAGGTGGCCAATAGACACATGAAAAGATGTCCAACATCACTAATCATCAGACAAATGCAAATTAAAACCACAATAAGATATCACCTCACACCTGTCAGAATGACTATCATCAATAAATCAACAAAGAACAAGTGCTAGGGAGGATGTAGAGAAAGGGGAACACTTTTGCACTCTTAGTGTGAATGCATATTGGTGCAGCCACTGTGGAAAGCAGTATGGAATTACCTCAAAAAATTAAAAATGGAACTGCCTTATGACACAGTGATTCCACTTCTGGGACTCTATCCAAAGAAACCTAAAACCCTAATCTGAAAGGATATATGCATCCCTAAATTCACTGCAGCATTATTTACAATCATCAAGATGATTTACAATCATCAAGTGTCCATCAGATGTGTGGGTAACACAACTCTGGTATATTTGCACAATGGAATAGTACTTAGACATAAAAAAGAAAAAATTTTACCCTTTACAACAGCATAGATGGGCCTGGAGAACATTAAGTGAAATAAGTCAGTCAGAGAAAGACAAATAACTCGTATGTGTAATCTAATGAGCCAACTGAACTAACAGGAAAATAGAGACAGACTCATAGATAAAGAGCAGGCTGACAGCTCTGGGAGAGTGGATGTGGAAGGTAGAGAGATAGAGCAAAAAAGAAACAGAGAAAGAACTCATGGACACAGACAACAGCGTGGTGATTGCAGAAAGGAGGGGAATAGGTGGAGGTGGAAGAGAGTATAAGGGGGATAAAATGGTGAAGGAAAAAGTATGGTTTAAAAAAATCTATACTATAGAGACTTCTGGTCAAGATGGAGGCATAGGTAAACATGCCTTGCCTCCTCACACAACTATAACAAAAAAATACAACTAGACTATAAAACAAATATCACCCAGAATTGTCAGAAAGCCAAACTGTACAGAAGTCTGACAACCAAGGATTTAAAGCCACATTCATCCAGATGGAGGGGTGGAGACATGCAGACACACGGAGTGGTGCAGGGTGATGCAGAGACAGGAATGGGTGGTCCCACTTCTGCTCGTGGTGTACAAAAATTGGGAGGGACAGATACAAGCCCCACGCCCACACCACTCAGCTCAGGGCTCCAGTGCCAGGAAGATAAGTCCCCATAGCTTCTGGCTGTAAAAACTAGTGGGGGTTGGAGTGGTGGAAGAAACTGCATGATTCTGAAGAGATTCCTCGTAAAGGACCCACAAAGAACTTAGGACTCACCCAGATCCACCCCCTCTGGAATTTAGCACCAGGGCAACAGCTGGAAGGATACAAGTGGCATACAGGGAGAAAGTGAAGTCCTTGGCAACAGGGAAAGCACCAAGAGACAGCTTCCTCCTGGACAAAACTCCAGAGGCCAGGCAGTGGAATTGTTCCATCTCTGAGCCCTCGCCCACACAGAGCAATAGAGCAGTAACATGTGTTGCCCTTCCCTGGCTATCACCTAAGGCTCTGCCCATATAACTTAACAGGTGCACTTTTCTATAATAGGTCACACTACTAAGAAAGGGAGTCAAAGCAACTCTACCTAATACACAGAAACAAACACAGGGAGGCTACCGAATTGAGAAGACAAAAAAAAAAAATGGCCCAAATGAAAGAGCAGAACTCCAGAAAAAGAACTAAACAAAATGGAGATAAGCAACTTATCAGATGCACATGTTCAAAACAATGGTTATCAGGATGTTCCAGGAACTCATTGGGTACTTTAACAGCATAAAGAAGACCCAGGCAAAAATAAAGCTTGCATTAACTGACATAAAGAAAAATCTACGAGGAACCAACAGTGGAGGGGATGAAGCTGAGAATTTCAATACAAGTAAGGAAAAAGCATTTAATCAGAACAGCAAGAAGAAAAAAATTTTTAAAAATGAGGATAGGCTAAAGAGACTCTAGGACATCTCCAAATGTACCAACATCCAAATCATACGGGTGCCAGAAGGAGAACAGTAAGAGCAAGAAACTGAAAACTTATTTGATAAAATAATGCAAGAAAACTTCCATGATTTGGTGAAGGAAATAGACATACAAGTCCAGGAAGCACAGAGTGTCCCACACAAGATGGACCCAAACAGGACCATACCAAAACACATCATAATTAAAATGTCAAAGGTTAAAGATAAATAGGGAATCTTAAAAGCCGCAAGAGAAAAGCAGATATTTACCCACAAAGGAGTTCCCATAAGACTGTCAGCTGAATACTCAAAAGAAACTTTGCAGGCAAGAAGGGACTGGCAAGAGGTATTTAAAGTGATCAAAAGCAAGGACCTACAACCTAGACTATTCTACCCAGCAAAGCTATCATTTAAAATAGAAGGGCAGATAAAGTGCTTCCCAGGCAAGGTAAAACTAAAGAAGTTCATCATCACCAAGCCATTAGTGTATGAAATGCTAAAGAGAATTATATAAGAAAAGGATCAAAATTATGAACATTAAAGTGGCAATAAAGTCATAACTATTAATAACTTACTCCAAATAGCAAAGTAAGAAAACAAGCAGAACAGGAACAGAATCATAGTTATGGAGATCTTTTGGAGGGTTATAAATTGGGAGGGAGAAGGAGAATGGGGAGAAAGGTGCAGGGATTAAGAAGCACAAATTGGTAGGTACAAAATAGACAGAGGGTTGTTAAGGACACTATAGGTATTGGAGTAGCCAAAGAACTTATATGCATGGTCCATGGACATGAACTCATGGTGGGGGGTTGCTGAAGGGAATGGATGTACTGGATAGAGAGGGGGAAAGGGGAAAATACTGAAACAACTGTAATAGTATAATCAATAAAATACATATTTTAAAAGTCTACAATTTAATGTCACAAACAGGGTATTACCTTGGTTTACTCTATATTACTTAGATTTTCCCAGTTTTACTGGTACTCTGTGTTTTTGTGTGTGCACATATATGTTTGAAGTTCTACACCCTCTTATCACCTGTGTAGGTTCACATGCCCACCACCACAGAGAGGATGCTAAACAGTTCCAACATGGCAAGGATCGCTTGTGTTGCCCTTTTACATCCATGCTCACTTTCCTCCCTCCCCCCAGCCCACACTGCCCTAGCTATAGCCTCTGGCAACCAATAGTTTGTCCTCTATTTCTAAAGTGTTTTCATTTCAAAGTGGTATATAAATGGAATCATACATTATGAAACCTGTGGGGTTGGCTTTATGCACTCAGCATAATTCCCCTGGAGGTTCAACCAGGTTGCATGCATTATAAGTTTTGTTTCTCTTTTTTGCTGAGTAATATTCCATCACATGGATACACCAGTTTGTTTAGCCATTCACCTTTTGAAGGACATCTGAGATGATTCTAGTTTGGGGCAATTACAAATAAGGCTTCTATAAATATTCATGTGCAGGTTTTGTGTAAACCTGTTTTCATTTCTGTGGGATAAAGGTCCAACAGTGCAATTGCTGGGCCATATGGTAATTGTATACATAGTTTTTTTTTAAATTGCTGCACTGTTTTCCAACGTGGCTCCACCATTTTACATTCACACCAGCAACTTGTGAGTGATCATTTTTCCCCATCCTCACATGTTTGCTGATGGTTTCTAATATAATTCCATTGTAATGTGAAAACCTATTTTGTACAATTTTAAATTTATTGAGGTTTATTATGTGGCTTAGTATTTGGTTTATCCTAGAGAATGTTCCACGTAAGCTTGAGACTAATAAGTTTTTAACAAATTTTTTTACTTGCTATTTTCCCTTTAAAAGAGAGAGACAGAGACACAGAAAAAGCAGGTCTAAGGTTGAGGGCCTTCTGCAGACAACTACAGTCATGTACTGCTTAACAACAGGGGTACACTCTGAGAAATATGTCATTAGGTGATTTCATCACTGTGGCAACATCACAGAGTGCACTTACACAGACCTGAGGGTACAGCCTACTACAGAGCGGGGCTACTGGTATAGCCTACTGCTCCTAGGTACAAGGCTATATAGCATGTTACTGTACAAAACGGCATGAGATTAACTGAAGCAAAAGAGAAAATTATAGGAAATTGGGAGTAACTGCAAATGGGCATGATGTTTCTTTGTAGGATGATGGAAATGTTCTAAAATTAGATGTGATGATGACTGTACAACTCCATAAATATGGTAAAACTTATTGACCTATACACTTAAAACAGATGGCTTTTATGGTTTATAAAATATCAAATAAATCAAAATTTTAATTTATATATTAATAAATGTTTAAAAATTTTAAATTTACTAGTACCTTATTGACTTAATCAGAGGTTTGAAGGAGAATTGCAAAGGGAATCCTTTCTTCCTACATGATTCAATAACAGGTAACATCTAAAATAACTTTTGAGTATAATAAAAGGTATGTATTCCGCAGTTTATCTTTCTTAAAGATTTTTATTTATTTATTTTTAGAGAGAAGGGAAGAGAGGGAGAGAAACATCAATGGTGGTTGCCTCTCACAGGCCCCCTGCTGGGGACCTGGCCTCCAACCCAAGCATGTGCCCTGGCTGGAAATCAAACTGGCGACTCTTTGGTTTGCAGTCTGGCACTCAACCCACTGAGCCGCACCAATCAGGGCTGTGTTTCACACTTTAAACTACTACTGCAGGATTCTGAGAAGCCACATTCAGACCTTACTGAGGCTAAATTAAAGGAGAAAGGGACTCACCCAGAAAATCACGATTCGTATGATATGACAGTGGCCCTACGATCTCACAACTAGGTGTAGCAGCTGGATGTGGTCTTGAATCGTCTCCCATTGGGGATGGAAGAGATGTGAGTGAATTTATGGTTGGAAGTGAGATGGATGAAATATGCATTATGAAAACTGTATATATAAGAATTGGCTAGCACAAAGGAGAATGCCTGCTGAGAACCCAGTGCATAGAAGGAGAATTTCACTCAGAAATAGTGTCTTCAGGTGCCAGTAGCCAAGGCAACAAGTCACAAAACATGTTTTGTCTGTCCAGGCTGTACTTTACATTTTTCAAACTAGCCACCCTCCCTTTCTCATGGTTATGGTAGGCAAATAACTTTGCACTACCCAAATCCCCTCCCATGGCAACAAATGCCTTATCATGACGTGGGAAATCCTTCCATGGCAATAAGACGAGAAACAATGCCAGAGACTAAAGTTGGAACATATGACATACCAGGGCCAAAGGCAGCCTGTTTTTTACCATGTGGATACCAGTACTTTCCAATATATTCCTTTTTATTCCTTGAAATTCATTTCAAATCTGTTTTAGTTCCACATAACCAGGAGTCCTATTAATTCCATTCAAGTTTAAATAATTTTCTGTTTAGATTCTAGCCCATCAGCTCTGCCACAATACACAAGGCTTAGCCAACTGAAAGTCACATCTTTTACCATAATTCAATGGTGTCAGATGACAGCACCTTCTTTCAGCAATGGCCATCTCTACCTGCCCACGCTGGCAATTCTGCTGGGAATACTAGACGAGTAAACTGTTTAAGAATTATAGTAAAGAAGGTAGGCATTTGAACTAAGTCTTGGAAGTTTCAAGATTTGTCCAGCCTCCACAAAAACAAATAATTAAGAGGTGTCGATGGCTGTTTACTATAAGCCAACATGATGCAATATGATACAAAGCTTTTGAAACACCCCCCCCCAAAAAAAAAGCAATTTCTCAAAGGCCATGTTAAGAGCTTTTGCAAGATCTCTTTTCATTGTTATTTAACTTTGGTTTAAACATATTTGGATTAGCAAAATCTGAAGCACAATGTCATTGTCTTTGTGAAAATCAACTACTAGAATTGCTGAGAATTAAATTAACCAGGGGAATAGTGACAACACAAATTCTCTATTTTCTTTTATAACATTTTTGTTGATTTACAATAGGTAGCTTATCAGGCTAGATAGAGTTATCATCAAATCTCTAACCCATGTGGACTGCCTCTCTACAAATATCTCTCCAGGTAAAGGAATTCAACAATCCAGTGTTTCTGGAACAAGGCAAAGTGTTTGCATACAATGCGTCATATTCAGATCTTAGAACAAAACAGTTAGATTATATAGACTTGACTACAACCTTAAGTCAAGAAATAAAATAAACAGGGGTGTATGGAAAATATTAAGCACCTAAATCTCCTTACCATATTAAAGTGTTACTAAAATGGTGAGGTAGTAATAATGACAATAATAACAGAAAAGGTAACAATAAAAAAATAAAACCACATAGCCCAAAGACATTAAAAGTAAGGGATATAACTGTGCTGTTTATAGGAAATGTGATTTTAATATTCATTACCATGTGGTCCATCAAATTTGCATTTTCCTACTATTTTCCCTTAATTCTACTGTGGTTGAATATATAATACCTTGACCACCACAAGTGAATGACTATTAATGAAATTATTACACTAAGAACAACACAGGCACGACAGCTTTTTACACATAGACATTCAGAGATAAAGGATATTAACCACACAAAAAAATTTTAAAAGAATCTTACCTAATATCTGAGAGATCACATTTGTTTCCAGCGATAGCCATTACAATGTTTTCTGGACCATGTTCTTTCAGTTCCTTCACCCATTTCTTCAAGGTATGGAATGAGTCCTAAACCAAAGTATAAATCAAGAATTGTATAAACCCATCAACATAATAAAGTTATGTGTTCATAACATAACACTATGCACATAATCCTGTGTATTTAATACATAATTCTATATATTTCAACCAAATAGAAATACAAACACAACACAATTTAATGGAGAAAAATATATTCAGGAGGCTCGTGTAGATTAATATACATACCTTATCTTGGCACAAATTTTAACATTAGCTAAATTATACTTTTTAAAATATATATTTCATTGATTATGCTATTAGAATTGTCCCATTTTTCCCCTCCTTTATTCCCCTCCACCCTGCACTGCCTCACCCCCCTCCACTCCCCCACCCTTTAGTTCATGTCCATGGGTTGTACATATAAGTTCTTTGACTTCTTTTTCCTATACTATTCTTAACCTCCTGCTGTCTATTTTGTACCTACTATTTATGCAGCTTATTCCCCGCACCTTTTTCCCCAGTGTTAATTGCCCCCACCTTCTGTTTTACTGTTCATAGTTTTTGATCTTCTTTTTTTTAATTTATAAGTTATGTTTATCCTATTACAGTTGTTTCAATTTTTCCTCCTTTATCCTCCTCCACCCACCTCACCCCAACCCCCCACTCCCACAGTCAATTCCCACTCTGTTGTCCATGTCCATGGGTCATTCATACATGCTCTTAGTCTAGTCCCTTCCCCTTCTTTCCACCATTGTCCTCTTTCCCCATCCCCTCCGGTCACTTTCAGTCTGCTCCATGTTTCCATGGCTGTGGTTTATTTTGTTCGTTAGTTTATTTTGTTGAATAGAGGCCACTTATAGGTGAGATCATATGGTATTTATCTCTCATCAACTGGCTTATTTCACTTAGCATAATATTCTCCAGTTCCAACCATGTTGTCGCAAAAGGTAGGAGATCCATCTCTCTCTCTCCCTCCCTCCATCCCTCCCTCCCTCTTTCTTCCTTTCTCTTTCTTTCTTTAATGCAGATTGATTTTATTTACTTTTTTAAATGTCAAAGTTAATTATAAAATATTAAACAATTTGAAACCATTATAAAGTTTCAGCAATTAAACCAACATGACACCGGCACAGAAATAATCAAGTAGATCAATGAAATATAATGAGCATTCTAGAACAAACATATATAATCTAACAATGAAATATATGATTAAGTTGATATTTCAAATCAATGGGGACAATAAGGCTTATTCAACATATAAGGTGCATGGACCACTATTACTTGAAATAAATATAGAGCCCTATTTCACACATTATACAAGAAATATGCAGGTGAGTTAAAAATCAATATGTAGAATCTAGGGAGTTTTAGGAGAAAATACAAACTAATATTTTTCTTACCCTGAAGTAAAATATTCAAACCCAGAAGCTATAAAGTAAAATATTAACAATATGACTGTATTAAACATTTAAGACTGTACAGTAATATACATATAAAAAAAGTTAAAGGGCAAGTAATAGAATAGGAAAGTATTTGCAGAACATCTAAAAAAGGGTTAATGGTTTGTTGTTTCTTTTTTTAGGGAAAACATTCTACAAACATTTAATCAAAAAATGGATAAAGAATACCAAAAAGTCATTTAAAACTTTTTAAAAATAATAGAAATAGGTAAGAAATACACAGAAACAGGTTTAGTTTCAACAAATAATAAAGGAACAATTAAAATACATCATTGTCAAAATCAGATTATTTTAAAATATTGGTAATATTAAGTATTGGTAACTGTGAAAGGAACTGGGTATTCATAGCTCTTTTTCTTCATCTTAAAGCAGTCCCTTATTAGCATATTTTGCAGTGCTGGTTTGGTGGAGGTGTATTCTTTTAGCCTTCTTTTGTTTGGGAAACTCCTTATTTCACCTTCCATTTTAATTGAGAGCCTTTTTGGGTAGAGCAGTCTTCGTTGCAGGCCTTTGGTTTTCATGACTTGGAATATTTCTTGCCATTCCCTTCTGCCTTGTAGTGTTTCTGTTGAGAAGTCAGCTGCTAGTCATATCAGGGCTTCCTTATACGTTACTACCTGTTTCTCCCTTGCTGCCTCTGTTTATCTTTAATATTTGCTATTTTAATGATGATGTGCCTTGGAGTGGGCCTCACTGGGTTCCTCTTGAATGGGACCCTCTGTGCTTCCTGGACTTGTGTCACTTTTTCTCTCCTCAAATTAAAGTTTTCCAACATTACTCTTTCAAACAGGTTCTCTATCCCCTCCTCATCCTCTTCTCCTTCTGGTATCACTACTATACGGATATTATTACATTTCAGGTTGTCCTGCATTTCCCTAAACGCCTCTTCATTCTTTTTGAGTCTTTTTTCATTTTCTTGCTCTTTCTGGGAGCTTTCTTCTACCTTGTCCTCCAGCTCGCTGATTCAATCCTCGGCTTCTTCGAGCCTGCTTTTCATTCCTTCTTCTGTGTTCTTCAACTCAGAAATTGTATTCTTCATTTCCTCTTGTCTCTTATTGATAGTTTCTATGTCCTTTTTTCATGCTGATATATAGGTTGCAGTAAGTTCTTCATAGTTTCTCTGTAGTTTTTTGTAATTCTCTCTGAGCTCACTGAGCTCATTGAGTTTCCTTAGAACTGTTGTTTTGAACTCAATAGCTGATAGTTTACTTGCCTCTATTCCATTTAGTTCTCTTTCTGGAAATTCCTCCTTCCCCTTCAATTGGGGGGTATTTCTTTGTCTTCCCATTATTTGTGAGACTCTTCTTTTTTTTTGCTTTTGCTTCTTAAGTTGATCTGTCTTGACTTCCTGACTTTGTGGCTTTGTGTTGTGACTTCGATGGTAGGAGACCACTGTTTTTACTTTCTAGATCTGCCTCTGATGATGTCAGGTGTCCCTGTCTGACCTTAGGCAGTCTGTTCAAGACTTCCAATAATCTACCGTCTGTGGATGTCTCCTTCAGCTCTTAATCTAGTCACTCTGCCCTCAGCAGGCCACCCTAGACAGCTCAGGGCGGAGCAGAGTCCCTCCTAGGGACTGGGTTATTGGGTCCTCTCATGCTGCTGCTGTATGGGGCAGGAGTCAGCACTGGGATCCCGCCAGCTACTCTATCAGTTGTCTCCCCACAGCCTCCGTCCCCACTCTCTCCTCAAGTGTCTACAGACCCCTCTGCACCCCCTTTAGCCAGGGATCTATTATCTGTGGCTGCCATTCTGCACTCAGTAGACAGCTTATATAGCACAGGGTGGGGTGGAATCCCACCTAGGGGCAGGGTTATTGGGTTCTCTGATGCTACTGCCCCTCAGGGGGAGTGGTCTCTGCCTGAGCAAGATGGCTGCTGCCACATGGGGGATGAGTCAGTACCGAGATCCCGCTGGCTACTCTCTCAGTTCTCTCCCCAAAGCCTCCTTCCCCGGTCTCTCCTCAGGCATCTCTAGCCTACTCTGCCCCTGCCTTTGTATGAGACCAGGTTAAGTGACTGCAAATAAAAATTCATGTGTTGGCCCTTTAAGCAGTTCTTTACATCTCCAGCTGCCTGTCTCTGGGAGAGAGCAACCCTGCCGCTTTTTGCAGCTGGCTGTTTTCTCAGTACTTTTTGGGCTCTGGTGCTGTAGGCTGGAGAACCCTGCTTTCAGTTTAGACCCCACTCTTCTCAGGGGGATCCAATTGGCCATTTCAATATCCTTCTGGTGCTGCTGCCCCTGGGCACTCTGCCCGCGTTCTCGAGTCTCTTCTGCACTCCTTACCAGTTAGATTGAGCTAAAGCCAATTCTTCTGTCTCTGAGGTTACAAGGCTCCTCTCTCGCTATTGTTCAGTTGTTTGTTCCAAGTGGTTTCTCCACAATTTAGCTGTAATTCCTAATTGGTCCTAGTAGGAGGTCAGTGTGACTTCCAATCATTCCTCTGCCATCTTGATTCTCTCTTTTTCTTAGATAAGTCCCTTTAACATTTCATATAATAAGGGCTTGGTGATGATGAACTCCTTTACCTTTTCTGGGAAGCACTTCATCTGCTATTCCATTCTAAATGATAGCTTTGCTGGACAGAGTAATCTTGGATGTAGGTCCTTCCCCTTCTTGACTTTGAACACTTCTTGCCAGCCACTCCTGGCCTGCAAGGTTTCTTTTGAGAAATCAGCTGAGCATCTTATGGGAACTCCTTTGTAAGTGGCTGTCTCCTTTTCTCTTTCTGCTTTTAAAATTCTCTCATCTTTAATCTCGGGTAATAGAATTATAATGCGCCTTGGTGTGTGCTTCCTTGGGTCCAACTTATTTGGGATTCTCCGGGCTTCCTGGATCTCCTGGAAGCCTATTTCTTTCATCAGATTGGGGATGTTCCCCTTCATTATTTTTTCAAATAAGTTTTCAATTCCTTGCTCTTCCTTTTCTCCTTCTGGCACCCCTGTGATTCAGATGTTGGAATGTTTAAAGTGTCCCAGAGGTTCCTAAGCCTCTCCTCATTTTTTTGAATTCTTGTTTCTTCATTCTGTTCTGGTTGAATGTTTTTCTCTTCTTTCTGCTCCCAATTGTTGACTTGAGTCCCAGTTTCCTTCCCTTTATTGTTGTTTCGCTGTGTATTTTTCTTTATTTCACTTTGCCTACACTTTTTCCTCCAATTGTGACCATACTCAACCAATTCAGTGAGCATCCAGACTACCAGTGTTTTGAACTGTGCCTCTGATAGGTTGGCTATCTGTTCATTGCTTAGTTCTATTTTTGGAACTTTGATCTGTTCTTTCATTTGGGCCATATTTCTTTGTCTCAGCGTGCCTGGTATGCTGGAAGGGGAGGAGCCTTAGGTATTCGCCAGGGCGGGGCAACCCAGGTGGCTGTGTTGTGACACTCTCTGTGGGGGAGAGGTAAGAGAGGAAACAATGCCTCTTGCTTGGCTCTCTGTAGGCTTTCAGTCAGTTCCCCTGCTACCCACAAGCAAATTGGGGCCTTCTGGTGCAGATTCCCAGGGGGGTGGGTTTGTGTATGTTCTAGGACCCTGTGGGTCCCTCCAAAGGACTCTCCTGTGAGGCTGGGAGTTTCTCCTGCTGCCAGAACCCCCACAGAATTTTACCTCGAGAGGTTTTGAGGCTTTCTTTTCCCGCACCAGAGCCCTGGGTTGCAAGGGCTCTCTCGCTCCCCTGCTGTTCCTCCAGTTTATGCACATGCAAATATGAGACCACCCGGATCACCAGCCACTGCCTCACCCACCCAGTCCTCCAGCCACCACGTTGCCATACATCCTCCCTACCCTGGCTGCCTGTCTCCGGCCCTCCTACTGATCTGGAGGAATGTTTCTTCTTTAGTTACTTGGTTGTTGGACTTCCAAAGAGTTTGATTTTCTAGCAGGTTGGTTATTTTTTGTTTTTAAATTTGTTGTTGTCCTTCCTCTGGTTGTGCAGAGTCCAAGTGTATCTACTTATGCCTACATCTTGGCCAGAAGTTCTTGCTTTCTCTCTGGATTGCTGAATTATACTTAAATAGCCTACAAAATGTTCTCTTCCCTAAAACTGAAACTTGATAAAGTTAAGAAAATCATATTAATAATTTTCTCCTATAAATAACATTAATTTAAAATTATAGCCTTATACAGATCATGCATCATAGAAATGTACACTTGAAACCAATGTCACCCCAATAAATGTAATAAAAATATGTTTCTGTAAAAAATACAGGTAAAAAATAAAACTGAAAGCAAACAAAAAACCAACAACAATAACAACAACAAAAACCCTCACAGACATGGACAACAGTGTGGTGGTTACCAGAGAGAAGGGAGGCGAGGAGGTAGTAAAGGGAAAAGGAGGCCAAAATGTGGTGACGGGAGAAGATTTTACTTTGAGTGGTAAACACACAATGCAATAGACAGATGATGTATCATAGAATTGTACACTTGAAACCTGTATAATTTTATTACCGATGTCCCTGAATAAGTTTAATTAAAAAATTAATAATAGTTCCTTTAAAATAAAAGAAACAATAAATTTTTTTTAAAAGACAGCCTTGATTTAACATGACAAAGGACTAAGTCATAAGACTAAGACAATGTTCATGCTTACCTAAGGAAAAAGAAAAGGAAAATACACACACATACTTTAGAGTCTTTTCCTTTCTGTCCTTTACTCACAATCTTTTTCTAGGAAGCAAGCCAAGATATAACAGACACCACATTTAGGTAAAAGTGGTCAGGAACTCATGGACGGAAACTGTGATGAGTCATTAAACTAGCAGTCCTGTGAACTGAGTCAGCACCCAAGCAGCAGGAAAAAAATATCAGCAAACCACTGCAGTCATTTGTTGATATCCTAGGTGATCTCTCAAAATATATTTATATTATATGTACACAAACACACTAGTCATACATAAATGTTTTCTTTGACATTTTATGAAGTGTGATTGAAACACTAATAAAAGATAAGTATTTTATAATCATAAGGCATTCAGAACTTAAAAATAATTTTCCTTTTCCTACAAAGCTGACATTCTGGAGAACAGTATTAGGAAGCATGACCTTGCCTCTACACACAGTCAGTCAAGTTTAAAGTGAATTTTTATTGTTTTTTTTTTTATTTAATTCAGCAGATAAACCTGAAATGCTTCCTTACATGTAGGTTAAATAAACTCAATATATATTGCCCAGTATCCCCCACCACATTATGAAACCTCATTCCAGCCTACTGTCAAGATTCAAGCAGTGAAATCTCTGCTTTGGTCTTTCTAAGACAGAATTACCATAAATGGCATCTAAATTCTAAAAGGAACATTCTTACCTGTTTGGTAATATCATACACTATGACAGCTGCAGCAGATCCACGGTAGTACATGGGAGCCAATGAATGAAACTGTTTAGGAACAATGAATAGTTTTAGGCCAAAGTGAAAACATTTTACGTAATCCCAAATTAAATATAACACTTTATCTTACATCATCCCTATAAGATCCCTGAATTCCCCCTAGAATTTTCCCAGGGTTCATATTAGATATAAATTTTTCTCCTTGACTACACATACACTTATGGTTTATAGACCATGAAATTCACTGTCGGGCAAAGGCTGAAAATAAATTTTACTTTAAATGTTAATATCCTATGAATTGTCTTTTCTCTACAGCTCATCACTTATTTAATATGGTTGACCCAGGGCAATCTTATTAGAATTAGACAGGAGTAAGTAAAAGATGTTTGCCAAGGGGAAGAAAAGAGGAGGCTGGCAGAGATCACAAGATCCTCCCTCACTGAGCCATTAATGAGGAACATTGCAGCAAGGGCACCTCGGCCACTGTCCTCAGGTCTGGATGGCTGCATCCCTGTATGGCGTGACAAACCATGAGAGCAATGAGCTTCACTCCAGAATGTGGACAAAGCAAGTCCCACTGGTCATAGCATCATTTATCCCTAAACAGGATAATTAGTCTGAGGACACATACAGATTTTACATTTATTTTGAAAAATGTTTCTTTGAATATATTTGAATATATTTGAAGAATATATTGTGGAGGATTTTTGAAAGTCAGTAAGAAAAAGATAATTCAGCTCAACAGAAAAATGGACAAAGGATATTCATGTAGATAAATCACAGAGGAAAAGATACAAATTGCCAATGAATATTTTTAAACATGTTCAATTATAACAAAACTAAAATAAAATAAAAGCAGTAATGACACATTTATTAATTTATTAAATATTTAAAAAATGTACCCTATCCAGTCAGTATTTGGGAAGGGAGGCACTCTCATTAGCTACAAGGGAAGGTATTTTAAGACCTTCTTATAAAAGATGCTCAACATTATTGATCATCAGGGAAATGCATATCAACCACAATGAGTAATCACCTCACATCTATTAGGATGGCTGTTATTTAAAAAAAAAATGTAACAAGTGTTAGGATGTGGACAAAAGGGACTCTTGTACACTGTTGGTGGAAATGCAAATTTGTACAGCCATTGCAGAAAACAGTATGGAGGTTCTTTAAAAAAAAAGCTACAAATACAAGATATGATCCTGCAATTCCCCTTTGTACTCAAGAGAAATGAAATCAGTACCACAAAGAGACAGCTGCACTCCCATATTTGTTGCTGTATTATTCCCAATGGACAAGACGTGGAAACAACCTAAGCATTCATTGATGAATGAACTGATTTTTTAAAATGTCTCTCTCTCTCTCTCTCTCTCTCTCTCTCTCTCTCTCTCTCACACACACACACACACACACACACACACACACACACAGAGGTTTGTCCAGAAAATGTCCAGCCATCATTAATATAACAAGAACGGTTCTCACGACAACAATGTAACCAGGCAGCCAAGTTGCATGGGCGGGAATGTGCATGCATCAACAATAACAACTTCACTGTACTAGTCAGTGGGGTTGCTAGTCACCACTGAGTGAGCGCGTGTACTGTGTGGCCGTGAAAATGACTGTGTGAGTAAAGCAACAAATCTGCATCAAATTTTGTGTTAAGCTTGAACATTCCTCTGCAGAAACTATTCAGATGGTTCAGAAGGCTGCAACTATGGGCAACTGGTGATTGGCAGCTTCATCACTACAACGTACCCACCCATGCATCACATCTCATGCAGTTTTTTGGCGAAACAGCAAATCACCCAGGTGACCAAGCCCCTCTACAGCCCAGATTTGGCGCCCTGCGACTTCTGCCTTTTCCCAAAACTAAAATCACCTTTGAAATGGAAGAGATTTTAGACCGTTGATGAGATTCAGGAAAATATGACAGAGTAACTGATGGCAATTGGGAGAACTGTGCCTACTTTGAAAGAGACTGAGGCATCACTGTCCTATGTACAGTGTTTCTCATATCTTGTATCATCTTCAATACACGTTTCTGTTTTTCATATTACATGGCTGGATATCTTCTGAACAGACCGTGTGTGTGTCTGTGTGTGTATGTGTGGGTGTGTACACACACACACAATGGAATATTATCCAGCCTTATAAAAGAAGGGGTGCCTGACATTTGCAACAACATGGATGACCATGGAGGATGTCATGCTAAGCGAAATAAGCCAGATACAGAAAGAAAAAAACTTCATGATCTCATTTATATATGGAATCTAAAAAAATCAAATATATGGATAGAGAGTAGAATAGTGGTTATGAGGAGTTTAGGGGGCTGGGAGGATAGATGATCATCAAAAGGGACAAAGTTGCAGTTATGTGAGATGAATAAGTTCTAGAGATGAAATGTACGGTATGATGACTATGGCTAATAATACTGTGTTAAATCTAGAAATTTGCCTAGAAAATAGATTTTACGTGTTGTTATCACTAAAAAAGGTAAGATATGTTAATTACATTGACTGTAGTAATCATTTCATTTTATATATATGTACATCAAATCATGTTGTATACCTGAAATATGTATAATTTTTACTTTGAAAAAGGACCTTGTTTCAAAGCCACTATCAGTAATATATATCAAAAGTTTAAATATGTATACTGTTTGAACCAGCAATCCCACTTATGTGAACATATACTGGAGTGATCTCCACACACACAAAGACACTAATCTCTGTTCCACATGGGAGCAATATTTAAAATCAGCCCAAAGGTTAATCATAGAGAATTCATGAATGGTATGTGTAGGTAAGGGAATATTCCCCAACAATTAAAATGATGATAAGGATTTTTATTTATAGGAAAAGGTATCCCTGACATACTGTTAAATGAAAAAAAAAAAGGGCAGACTCAAAGTAGCATATGTAGTATAGTATGATTTAAGGTAAAACATGTGGTGTGTGTATAGGTATATCATAATGTTTCTTAAAATGGTAACAGTAAGATTTTTAGTGATTTGTACATTTTCCTTATAAAAGTCTGAATAGTCCAAATTTTTACAATTTTTTGAAAAGTATATTTTATTTTATTTATTTTCACAGAGAGGGGAAGGGAGGGAGGAAGACAGGGAGAGCAACATCAATGTGTAGTTGCCTTTCATGCATCCCCTATTGGGGACCTGACCCACAACCTAGGCATGTGCCCTGACTGGGAATCGAACCTGCAACCCTTTGGTTCGCAGGCTGGTGCTTGTACACAATTATTTTTAAACAAAATGTTCTTTTTAAGTTTAAAAAGAAGCAGCTATTTTTTATTGGTGAGTAGGAGAAGGGGCAGAGAGGGAATGAAGGATGAATCCTGAAGCTTTTCCAGGATACAACAAAACCATCACTCATTCATTTTTATTTCCCACCCAAAACTCATCCTGGACTAAATAAGTACTTGCCAAACTGAAATGATCCTATTTGGAAATCTGAAGCATATCAGTTTCCAAGGTTTCCCTTTTAATCCCCTGAAGAATGCTAGTGTGGCTCTCAAAGAGTAGAAGGAAGCATATGACTTTGCCCAACTCCATGCCCTCATGGCAAGTTGCCACCTTAGAAAGAAACTGCCCCACTACCTCTGTGGTTTTCAGGCTGGATGGAGCACAGGATGGACTCAGAAGATCCCAGTTTAAGGGCCTGGGCCACTTGCCAGGACAAGTCATTCACCATGCGTGACTTTCCATAGTCACTGACTGCCCAGCACTGTGTTTGTTAAAATATTAGGCACTATTTTAGTTTACATTTTATTTCATTTCATTTCTTTATTTTTTTATTTTATTTTATTTTTCCTTATTTTATTTTTTATCCTCACAGAGGACTTTTTTTCACTCCTTTTAGAAAGAGGGGTAAGGGGAGAAAAAGAGAGGGAAGCATCAGTGTGAGAGAAACATTGACTGGTTCCTTCTCATAGATTCTGGGACCGTGGTTCAAACCTGCAACAACCTACATATATGCCCTGACTAGGAATCACACCCACAGCCTTTTGGTGTATGCCAACCAACTGAGCCACACTGGTCAAGGCTCGATATAACTATTTTAATCCATCCTTTGGCAATTCACTCAACATGTAGAAAACAAAATAAAAATTTCTGCCCAAAGAGAGAAAAAAAGCAATGTATTTTTTTAATTTTAAATTTGCCACTTTATTTTTTTCATTTATTTTCTTTATTTTTTCAAATACATTTGTCTCTGCCTTCCCCCCACCACCTTCCCCTGCCCCCTTTCCCCCCTCCCTCCCTCAATCCTTCCCCTTTGGTTTTGTCCATGAGACCTTGCTACATGTTCCCCAACCCTCCCATTCCCTTCCTTTTCCCCCGTCCCCTCCTCCCTCCATCCCTCTTGTCTCTGTTTGTTTCTTTTCCTGTCAGTGTTGCTGGTCTTATTTTCCTTGCAGCTTTGTATTGTTGGTTAGGTTCCGCTTATAGGTGAGATCATATGGTATTTGTCTTTCGCCCCCTGGCTTATTTCGCTTAGCATAATGCTCTCTAGTTCCATCCATGCTACCGCGAAGTTTAGTAGTTCTTTTTTTCTTTCTGCTGCGTAGTATTCCATTGTGTAAATGTACCATAGTTTTTTGATCCAATCATCTACTGATGGGTATTTAGGTTGCTTTCAACACTTGGCTATTGCAAATTGTGCTATGAACATTGGGGTGCATAGGTTCTTTTGAATCGGCATTTTGGGATTCTTAGGGTATAGTCCCAGCAGGGGAATCACTGGATCAAAAGGCAGTTCCATTTTCAGCTTTTTGAGGAAATTCCACACTGAAAAGCAATGTATTTTTGAAAGATTCCTGCTTTGCTAAGGGTAGAGAATGCATATAGTGTCCTTTTAGCCCAATCACATAAAATGTCTATTTTTAAAAAATAGGTTCATATAAGAATGATCCATTTTAAACAGAACAAATAGGAATGTCAGTACAAAATTTATATCTCAGAAATCAAGGTAGTTATGGACTCAAGCACAAAGAGGAACAAGCTGTGGATATCCTCTAAGACAGAATTCATCTTCAGCTATAAGACTATGAACTGAATCTAAAATGGTCACTGGTGTGCAGGTCTAATGAATTATTGAGTAGATCTGTGTATATAATGCATTACTTGTTCTTTCCTTCCTCCAAATGGAATCATTTTGAAATAAATCTGTTGGTGAAGCCACTTAAATGACTTTCTTGCCAGGGACTTGGGAGTTTTAATGAGTTAAAAGTTCATATCTCAGTGCTAAAGCCCAATAGTGCATTGACCAAAAGATAATATTTGTGGAGGACAAGAGTATAAATCACTTCCAGCTTATAATGAGCATACTTTCCCCCACACAAATATAAAACAAAAGCACTACAATCAGCCTCAATACTCAACATGACATAATTCAATTTCCATGAGGTCAGAAGTCTGACAAAGCACTACCATATAAGATTTCTTCTAGAAACAAAGTTCACAATCACAGGAAGTTAATACAATTTTTAAAAAATCTCATCTTGAAAGGTTATTTGAATATTAGCAAGAACAGATGCCAATTCAAAATCCTTTCTTCCCTAACTATCCAAAAGAACACGTGTAATACCAAATTAAAGTGTTCAGATAACTCTTAGATAACATTTAATTTTTTAGAATAAGCACAGGGAATTGTGAAAAGCCAGTTTTGTCCCCTCAAAAGAAATGGCTGTTTATGTCCTGAGAATGTGTGAATGCATGTTTTTTTAATTGCTGACTGTCTACAGGATAAGAAAGAAGGGAATCGCCTTTGAGCTTCTTAGTCTCCTCAGCTTTGAAAGATGGATGTTAATAACTCTGTCCCCACTTCCAGAAACTGGTAGGAGCAACTGGACAATGCATTTTGAGAGTGCTGAAAATGTATGAACATTTTCAATACTCTCAAAATGTTCATACATTTTCAGCAATTCCACTTTTGAAGGGAATAATCAGAAATCATCACAAAGTAACCAAAATTCATTCTAGAATGATCAGTAATGCTGGAAAACTGGAACCAACCTCAATGTCTAACCATCAGGGACTGAAAACATAAATTTGGCTTAGCCCTATAATGGACTACTGGGCAGCAATTAAACTCCAGTTTCTGAAAAATATGAAATGGCACATGAGGCAAGTTGGCCTAGTTTAGTATTTTCCAAAGGTCTTCTACAGAGCTCTGTGCTCTTGAGGTGCATTCTGGAAAAAAGCTTTCTGAGCCAAGTAAGTTTGAAAACACTACATATAATAATACTCCCCTGGAGGATTACAAAGTATTGTTAGTACCTTGAAGACTCTGAAAAATGTCTATAGTGAAGAATTATTTTGGTTTGAACTCAGGATTGCTAGTTTACTTTTTAAGCTAGGGAATCATGTGCTCAGAACCAACCACAGAGACATAGTATGAAGATCTAGACTCAAGGCGGAATCTGGAGACCTGTGTCTGGCTCTACACTGTTTTTCCTATTTTGTAAAATGGAAGCAGTGGTGAGGATGGGGTCAGTGGTGATAGCACAAGTTCTTCCAGCTCTGCGGCGGCACTCATGACCAATGTAAGACAGGGTCTGGATGGAACCTCCTTCCCTTGCCATGACCTTGATTCTTCAGAGTTACCTGCAACACGAACCTCCCTTCTCCTCGTCCCGCACTACTATGCGCATGCACGCTCAGGGCACAGTGGAAAGTATTGTTCCAAGAAATCCCCTAATCCTTCAGACCACCCAGTCTGCTTCAGGCAAAATTCCTTAAATGCAGGTTTGTGGCAACATAAATTCCACAGCAGCAAAACTCGGCATGTCAAGAATGAGCAGTGGCGGAAAATACACGAAGTTTCCAAACAAGGACAGGTTCCAGCTGGGCTTGGCCTCCCCAGATGAGAATTATCCAGGCCTGAAGTCTCTGGCATCAGGTCCGGGAACTTGCAGGGATTGGTTCTGTATTATAATTTTTCAGAGAACACTCTGTCCCTGGAGAGCGCCTCAAAGCAGCCTGGGCGCCTATGCTGGTTTGTCTCAGATGCCAGTGCACAGCCAGAAATTTTCACCCTCCCGCCGAACACTGGAGCCATGGACAGTCAAGGACAGAAGCCAAAATATATCCTGAGGTCCATTAGGATACAAACAAAGAGGAAAGTGGTAGAGAAAATTTCTAACATTCCCAACATTCTCAGCTGGCCAAGTTGAATGGAAAAACTATTACTGAATGTTCTCTCTGTGCCATTCAGAAGAACATCCCTGACTTTTACACAGACCCTCTCTCTCCACAGAAAAGCAGAAGGTCTGTTTCATATGCTTACTCAGATATCTTAAAACCCAATAGTAAGTACAGTTGAACAGAAAAATGGCTAGGAGACTAGAACTATTAACAGTGGTTATTTCTGAATACTGCCATTATAGGCAGACCACCATTTATTTTATTATTTCTGAATTTTTAAAATTTTAACAGGATATATCACTTTTGCAATGAGAAGGTATCCTTTTTTCTTATTACTTTTTCCTCTTTATTGCTTCTCTCTTTTAATGTGCCAATTAACGTTAAAGAGCTTTCTCAGCGTTCAAGAATCAAAGGGGTGAAGCTACGTACCAGGAGGGAGTGGGATTTAGAGGTAACCTGACATGTGTTTGACTCCTTATGGACAAGGTGCTGTGTAAATTTTCTGTAGGAGAAAATGACCCAGCAAAATCCAAACATTTCTCCATAAAGAAGGTGTTGTGGGGGAGGGCATGGCTTAGTGTTTTTCTAAAAGACACGGTAATGAACTAGGGTATTCTGATGCCTAGAATAACGTGTAAGACAGAGTGAAGATTCTAAAATGCTACAGAAATTCATTTTTCCTACCCATGAATACTGACTGCAGGAAACCTCTGCTCTAATTCCTCTGTTGACAAGCAAATGAAATTTCCTTACAGTCCAGAACTATGGCCCGCCCCATCCCACAGCCACCATTTTGTGCTTTTGGAAGAAATGCCACTAAGGTCGGCCATGTCTCTCCCTCTCTCTACTCTGCTCGGATTGAGTCTCTCCCATCCTTAGCCCTCCTGTTCCCAGTAAATGCCCTTCTTCCAAATAAGTCTCCTTGCAGAATAGGGCAATAGGCAAAGATCACCTGGGACCACTCCCAAACAGGGGAGACCCAGGGTCTGAGAGCGCCCTGCCCCCACCATGGCAGGGCCTAACCCAGCACTCCTCCCTCCTTTCCCCAGCCCAGGCCACCTTTCCTCGACTATTTGTCCAGAAGTTTCCATCAGAGCATTTAGATATCGCAGTGGCCTCTATGCTGGCCACACTCAGAGAGATCCTATTTTTAACTGCTGAATTACTGTATTTATTTACACAGACCATCAAATTAATTTTTCACATTTCATTGTGGAAATTTTCAAACATATACACAAGAAAGGAGCACAGTATTATAATGTATTTCCATTTTCTCTTCTCCTAGCCTCAGATCATCCCTAACACATGGCCCCTGGCATGTTCCTACCCCTTCTCCTTAATTCTCACTCCACCTCTACCACTGGAATCTTCTGAAGCAAACTCTTAACATCATGTTGTGTTAAATATAAAGCAGAGTAACTTTTTTCTTCAAATATAAGTCAGATTGTGTCCCTTTCCTGTTCAAAATCCTTCTAACTAAGCATAAACTCCAAACTCTGTACTACGGGTCTAAGGCCCTAGGCACTTGGGCACTAGGGTCCTCTCTCGCTTGTCTCCAGCCCCTGGCCTCCTCGCTGCTCCCTGACACAAGCAGCCACACATAGCCCCAAGGCCTTTACACATACTCTCTCCTAGCTGGAACCTCCTCCACTAGACATCTACAAGGCTCACTCCTTCACTTAGTTCACCCCTGTTCTCAACTGCCACCTCCTCCAAGAACTCTTCCCTGACCCCCTACATAGGCCACCACAGGGACTCAAATATTTAATAGCTGAACACATGTGATGAATCAATAACCCTCTGAAGACTGGCAGACAATAGGGTTGTTCTCTTTTTACCAATGAGGAAATAGGCTCAGAAGGATTAAGTAAATTGCCCACAGACATACAGCTCTAGAATGATAGAACCAGACCTTAAGCACGAGTATTCTGACTATAAATTCCATGCTTTGTCCACCCTTCAGCTGCTTCTCTGAAATGAAACATTGCTTAAGTTGATGAAATGAAGATACAGCTTACACTAAATTTATTCATTCATTTGATGAGTATCTATAGAACACTTGATACATGACAGGTACTGTTCTCAGAGATGGGGAGACAAGAGTTGGTAGGTAGAATTACAGCCTCCAAAGATTCCACATCTTCATCCCTGGAGCCTGTGAATATATTACAGTACATGGCAAAGGGGAACTAAGGTGGCAGATGGAGTTAAGGTTGCTAACCAACTGATCTTGAGATGGGAAGATTATCCTGGATTGTTCAGTTGGGCCCAATGTCAACCCAAGTATCCTTAACAAGAGGAAGAGGCAGGCAAGAGAGTCAGAGAGACCTGAAGATGCTCTGTTGCTGGCTTTGTAGATGTAGGAAGGGGCCACTAACCAAGGAAAACAGGCAGTCTCTGAAAGAGGCAAGGAAACCAATTCTTCACAGAGCCTACAGAATGGAACACAGCCCTGCCTGTAGTTTATATGGGCCCAGAAGACGCATTTTGGACTCCTGACCTTCAGAACTGTGAGAGAGGGAATCTACTAAATGTTTGGTCCTCTGTTATAGCAGCTACAGGAAACAAATAGAAAAGGGGAAGAAGACAAGATCCCTGGCCTCAAAAAGTGAACATTTTCTTGGAGTGAAGGATAATAAAGTCAGACTGCCTTCAAAGGGACAGCTCTGGATATGTGCCCCCAAACAGCAAAGTCTGTGCCCTGAGGACACTCCAGCTGATCCTGTTTGGAGGAGTCCTTGAGCATCTTAGGAGTATGCTCTTTCAGTAATTTCATGAAGTCCAGGTGCCTAATTTCCTTGTCAAGAACAAGATTCTTAGGCTTTACAGGCCCTTTTGCCAGCATTTTAACCAGACTTAGGAAATTAACTGTATATAAGAAAAATAGGGAGAAGAGAAAACACAACCAGGACAAGTGTTCTTAGGTTCTTAAAAATGCAACCCTAACCTCCCTCCCAATGCCTGTGTCCAGCTCTGCTGCTGTAATCTTTGCCACAGGTCCTCTGACAGAACAGAAATTGGCCTCAACCCAAAGGCACAAACTGTGCCTCACAATTATAAGCTACTTAGGGCATCCCAGACTAAAATACACACCAGTAAATGTCATGGTAAACTTGTGAAGAATCATCTAACAGTCACCTTCCCACCTAGAACCTGCGTGTCTCTGAGGAAGGCACACAGGGAAGAGGAGGAGAAGATGCTTATTGGGGAACAGAGGGAAACAGTGGGATCTACTGTGACACAGAAAATGCAAAAGGGGAAAGGGGCTGGGTCTACATTCAACCCTGCTTTTAAAGGTCAACCCAGGGTTGAGATTTTCCTCCCCACTGTTCCTGTCTCCTACTTCCCATTCCCTTTCCTTCACCTCCCATCTCACTGGCCAAGTACAGAAATGTTTCAAGTGTTTGCCGAAGGACTTACTGAACTGATTCTAACATGTGAACATGCCCTTCTTCCTTCTCTCCTCCTGTCTATGGCATTATTATGTCCAGAAGGCAATTCTGCACCTTAGCGCCTAATTTCCTAAGTAACGTCAACAGCCTCAAATAGCACAACTCTGGGGATATATGCCCGCAAAGGTGCTGCAGCTCTGCCCACACAGCTGCCAGCAGACACCCCTCCTCAAGTATCACTATCATGCTTTCCTTCCAAAGTTTCAGTTGCCAGTTTTCAATATCACAGCACCTCTTCAGCTGTACTAATTTAACTGAAGATGATTCCTGAGGCTTCTTCTAAAAGACAATGATATGGTATGGCCCCATCAATAGCAGGTGATCTAATTTTTAATAGCATACTCCCAACTCCAAGCTTCTAACGTTTCCTTACTGTGGGGGCAGGGTATGGGGGGAGAAAGGGGGAAATGGGGAGAGGGAATATTTCTTTCATCAGGATCTCAATTTGCACTAGTTAAAGGCACTGTTCTCTCTTGGGAAGAGTGGGAAGCAAAATCGTATATTTACTCTCTCTCACTGAAGAGAGATTCCTAGGAAAATTGTTCTCTAGTGGGTTTGTGGGGAAGGTGCCCTAAGGTGAAGCATTCCCCTTCAACAGCGCGTTAGGAGCTGGATTCTGAATGTGTGCTGTTCGATGGTGGTATTTGGAGCTGAGCCTGCTCTTTCCAGTGGCTGCAGGGCAAATGGAGGAGAAAACAAAGAGCAGCTCATTCTGAGCTTGTAAGAGGACTCATTCTTCAAGGACTCCTGCAGGCCAAACTTTCTCTGACTTTAGCAACAGCCCATTAATAGTGAACCGCTTTCCTGACCATAGACTCTAGAGCGGAGAAGGAAGGAAAGAAGGAAAGAAGGAAAGGAGGGAGGGAGGGAGGGAGGAAGAGCTTCTTTTGATGTTAAAGCCTGACATTGACCTCTGATATGTGACAACTTTGGTTCTCTTCTTTCTCATGGACCCATTCAGACCCAGTATTTATGCCACAGCTTTGCTCACCTGCATCCTGGCCTTCTGAGAACAGGTTGTCCAATCACCTAACCTTTCAAATTATGGTAGGTGGGTAGGTGCTTACAAAATTAAGCCAATGCAGGCAAACAAGCAGTCTGGTTAAATAGCACACAGTGCTCAGATTTCCTGGTTGCATCCATAAACTGTCCGCTCCTGGAGGGCATGTGCATGATTCTTCCTTCTTCGGGTACCCAGGGTTTAAGGAAAACTTCTGACAGAAGGAGTTTTGTTGTCAAGTTTAAACAAACCTAGGTGGTGCAGTTAGATATGTTTATTTACTATATCGTGAGCTTTTCTGGAATACTTGAAATATCTCACAATTGAAAAAAAAGTTTGTGCACCCACTAGGGAAGTGACCATAAGTCTTTTGAATCAATGAGTTTCAGAATATTATCACATTATCTTTAGCAGTATGTATTAAGGTATTATGTATTAAGCCTGGTCCTGAATTAGATAACATTGCTGAAAAAAACTAAATCAGCTTCAAATAATACTGTTTTGGAGATTTCTTCTTTTAAAAAAACATAATTTAGTAAAATATCATAAATTTCAAGTCTAATAATGGTTTGGTAAATTTTAAGTGATAACTTTGCAAATATAACCTTGTTTATGGTTCTATTGAGTTTACTAGAGGGGACACATTTAAACATTTAAAAGATTTAATACTTTATTCAGAATTTTTCTTTGGGTACCACTTTGAGGTCAAGGCTGCATTTCCAATCCATGCATCACCCAAAGAAAGGAAAGACAGCATACAATTTGCTTATCCTTTATAATTTAAACAGGGAGTAAGTAACCTCAAATTCTTCTAGAATCCCTATCAAAATCTTAGCTGGACTTTTTGGTAAAAGTTTACAAGCTGATCCTAAAAATCATGTGGAAATGCAAGGGACCTAGAATAGCCAAAACAATCTTGAAAAAGAATAACAAAATTGGAGGATTCACTTCCCCATTTCAAAACTTACCAAAAAAAGCTACAGTAATCAGGGTAATGTGGTACTGACATAAGGATAAAATTGTAGATCAAAAGAAGAGAACTGAGAGCCCAGAATTCAACCCCCACCTTTGAGGCCAATTCATTTTCAACAAAGGTGCAAAGACAGCCAACTGGCGAAGAATGCATTTTCAACAAATGGTATTGGGGTATCTGATTTTGTATGATATTGACATGCAAAGAGTGAAATTGCATCCCTTCCTTACAAGATACACAAAAATTAACAACAAATGCATCACAGAATTAAAACTATAAAATTCATAGAACATATCTAGGAGTCAATCTTTGTGACTTTGAGTCAGGCAAAGACAAGTATTGGCAACAATGTAGAAAAACTGGAACCTCTCACATTGCTGGTAGGAATATAAAATGGTACAGCCACTTTGGAAAATACTTTAGCAGGTTCTCAAAATGCTTAACTTAGTATTACCATATAACCCATCAATTTCACTCCTAGATATGTAACAAAGAGATTTCTTTTTCAAAACATGCATCTGTACAAAAACTTATACATGAATGTTCATAAAACATCATTATTCATAACAGTCAAAAAGTAGAAACAACCTAAACATCTGTCAACTGGCAATTAGATAAACAAAATGTTGTACATTCATACAACAGAATATTAATCAACCATAAAAAGGAAGAAAGCACTGACCTATATTACAAGAGAGATGAACCTTGGTAACATTATGCTAAATGAAAGAAGCTAATCACGAAAAACCACAGATTATAGTTCTATTTATATGTAATGTCCAGATTAGGCAAATCTAGAGACTGAAATTAGCCTAAGGCTAAAGGACTCTATTTTCAAGTCTGTATATATGTTCTCCAATTTCATCTTTTGAAAGCATAAAATGAGTTTTATTTCAGAAGTCAACCTATTCAACTTCAGATGTATTTGTAGAGTAGTGAAGAATTTTTATGCTAATAATGGAATCATCAATTCACCTTTGTGGAATTTGTGACTGTGGTCCATTTAAAATTCAAATTTTATAAATGCAACCATTACAACTCAGGCAGTCCACTAGGAAAGACAAGCAGCTATAACACTGACTTCAACCAAATGATACCAAAAAAACCAAAATGATGTTAATATTTTTCCATGTAAGATTCTTAATGGTGTCTGTGGATCAAACCAAGAGAGTGAAAGCCTGATATTCTCCCAAGATACTGACTTTTTAATTGTGTTATCCTGTGGATTGTGATTGTGTCCTAAAGTAGAAACAGAATGATTTAGAAGCACATATCTAGAAAATGAACGTTGTATTTCCTATTGTGATGAGAAACATTTTGAAAGCAATAAGGATATTCTCGATCCCAATATAGTAGAAAAACAAAGACGGAAGTCAAAAGGAAACTCAATGGGAGAGAATGTGTTGATGCATTAGGACATAGGTCCTTCTCATCTCCCCACACAAATCCTGCTGGGTGGAAGATGGGAGGACAGAGCTGGGCAGATCGATTCCTTTCTCTCCTTGGGGACCTCTGAGCTATGGTTACTGCATACTTCTGACCTGCTGCTGCTCTTCCTCACAGCTCAGCATGAAACAAAAACCAACATGACAACCCATCTGAAGAGGACAAGATGAAAACCCACAAAAGCTCACACTCTCCCCTTCTCAACAACCTTCTTGGTAGCAAGAAACTAATGGCACAAATCTTGTAAATGTTGAGCTTTTAAAAAATTGGATTCAACAATCATTTGGAAATGATTAATTTTTTTAAACTTTTTTTATGGAGGTACCCTATGGATTACCATTTGCTATTGAAAGAATCAAAGGATGCCCATCATATATGGTTGAATGAAAATTAATATAGCAAATCAAGAATCAAATGCTCTCTTACACAAAGAAAGGAAAGCAGAAGGGAATCATTTTACATTTCTAGTACTCAGAAGGGAACTATAACTTTTCAAGAATATGAATTGTACCACAAATATAATATAGAATTCATACTGGGCAGTAAGTAGGGCATTAACCAGAGTGCCATGTATGCTAGGCAGAACTTGGTTCAATCAGTCCACAAATAAACAAATATTGGCTAATTCACACATGCAAAGCACTGTGCTGAGCATTTTTCTCCTTGGAAAACACAGATCTACATCTTTATATTGTCAAATCATAAATCCAAAGAGACTTTGTTTGCTTAAAATTATGAAAACTAAGGAGAACGGTAGTACCTTTCTACAAAGATAAGAAAGGATAATAAAACGCACTGGACTCCGACAATTAATGAGACAGAACAAATAGCAATAGGCACAAGCAACAGCAGGGAATTTATTTTTAGCTCAAACATTAGGCAACGTCATTACAAGCACGATTAAGTCCAGCAATAAGCTGCCAAAACGATTGAAAAATTGCCATCACAGGGGAGATGCAAGAATGCACCACAGGACACCAGACAAGGACAGTTTGAGGATAACTAAATCAGGCCTTTGAGGGTTGGAGAGATCGGATGTCCACAAAAGCCATGTAGATAAAGCTCACACTCTCTCCACAAATCTAGCTTCTAAAAATCATTCACCTGAAATTATGATACAAAACTCAATTACTCTTCCCTAAAGCAATGCAAGGGAGTCATGCTTTGCACACATAATACTAATAGTTATAATAATATATAACACTAACCATACACATAATACTAATACATATAATATAGCAATATAGTCAAAGATGTCTATAACTTCTAACAGTCAAATTTTAGGAAAAACAATTACAATAATTAGAAATACCACCATAAAAAAATCTTCCTATTGCTATTTTGCTTTGAGATGACAATTGGGCCAAAGTACAAATCATATTAGTCAATTTAGAGTACCAAATTTCATCAGAAGCAGTCAACTTCTTGAATATTATGTGAGAATAGGTAGGTAAATACAAAATACTCTGCTGAGTCACACAGAAATCTCTCCATTAGAGCACTGTGTTATTAAATGAAAACAGCAGGTTATAAAGGATCATGATCACATTAACATGTGATTATCAACACACAGAGGGAGATACCTGAAAAATGGTCATCTAATGTCAATAGTGGAAATATCTGGGTAGTGAAATTTTGGATGTTTACTTTCAATTGCATGGCTTTGTGTGGTTTTTCCATTAGTACAAAACTATAAAGCTCAAGACCGAGACTACTGAATTCAAATTTCAGCTTTACACCTTATTGATTGTGTGATCTGGAGCAAGTTACTTAACCTCTCTATGCATCTGTGACCTCACCCAACCTCAGAGTGCTATGAGAGGACTAAGGGCATTAGTACAGAGAAGGCACCCAGAGCAGTGCATAGAACACAGCAAGCCCTCAAGCCACATCAGCCAGCGGTAGAAGCAGCAGTACTGCCAATACTAAGCCAGCTATTTGTAAAAATTGACTTATTATGCTCATTAACGGTGGTTGCAAAAGCAACTATTTCATGGCCAAAAGTAAAAAAGGGGACCATAATTGTTTAAGTTTAAATAACAACCAAAAAAAAAAGGAGGTCCCTAGGTAGGCATTTTTTCTTGAATCTGTCTCCCTCATTTCAAGAATCAGCATGCACAGCTGACTCAAAGAGTTGAAAAGGTGCTTCAGGTATTAGTTTCATGTATGTAAGTCTGTCCTCTTAATTTAGCAGCAAAATAGATGACATTCTAATGAGGTTAGCATTTGTAGGTCAGATTTGTCCTAATTTACAAAAAAAAGAAAGAAAAAGAAACTTTTGAAATGCTTTAAATCTATGAATGCTGGAAAGTTAGTTTTAAATGAGGACTTATATAAAATGAAAATTATATAAATATACCTTTGATTTGTTAGGAGCTGATAATGAAAGTAACAGGCTATCCTGAACCCTGGATTCTCTGCCTTTGAGAGGGGGGAGATAATAAACAGAATAAATAAGTGAATTAAATAGTATATTAGAAGGTGGTAAGAACTAGAAAGGGAGGAAAAGAAGGAAGTGTTAACATTTTAAATGGGGTAGGGAGAAAAGGTGACCTGTATGCTTAGATCTGACAAGAGAAAGTTCAACCAACATTACTCCATAATTATTTGCTCTGATGGCAGTTTTAATCAGGCTGACAGCTCTCAGTTAAGACAAGGCATTGGTTATCCCTGTGCTTCCTTTATTCTGACCACCCCTTTCACCTTTAATAATATACACTCTAATTATTACACAAGTTCTGTGTTATAAACAGGCTGTTGGTATTCATCACTTCACTTTTTAAAATCCAAACACATCAGCTTCCTAAATATATAATCTCCATAAATATTTTCAGCAAATAAAATAATTAAGAATAAGAGAGAAGTCATCTACTGTTTCTGGTAGCCCAAAATCCATTCCCCTATTTTTTAGTAAGAGAACTCACACTTTCTTTGGGGAACTAAGCCTACCTGACTTTCAGCCATTGTGATTCAGGTGGAGCTGACAGCTCTAGGATAAGTGTATTACCTTGTGTGACCACTAGAAGCGTCAAATTCCCCAAACTCTACAGCAACAAGTTCAAGATGAGCTCATGACCCAAACAACCAAAGAGAACCCTCAGGCACCAAGATGTAGGGTGCAACTTGTGGGAAAAAGTGCTTTTCTTCATTAGGTTGCTAAGGTGGCAAGATTCAGACCTAGAGTTGCTTATGAGGCCATTACTGCCACCCCTGGCGAAGGGAAGGAGAGGGACTGCCTAATGAAGACAAATAGAGGTAAGCAAGCGAAGGAAAGGAATAGAGTTGAATGCCTTTGACAATACATTTGGAGGACCTGAACTCAGCCCTGCCTTACACAGGCACCCCTTACATTGTTCTCATTGCTAAAGAGTACATTTCTCGCCTTGGTTGGCGTGGTTCAGTAGGCTGGGCATTGTCCCACAAAGAGGAAAGTCTTGGTTGGATTCCTGGACAGTGTACGTGCCTAGTTGGGGTGCGTGAGATGTGTGTTTCTCTCACATATCAATGCTTTTCTCCCTGTCTTTCTCCCTCCCTTCCCCTCTCTCTAAAAATAAATAAATAAGAATTTTAAAAGAGTACATTTCATTTTTTTTGCTTAAATCATTTCAGGGTGGGTTTCGGTCACTTGCACCACTAGAGTCTTGACAAATACAAAGAAACCTACAGAAAGTGATCTCAGTATTTTCCTTAGAAAGCCAATGACAACACATCCTTACCCGTTCCTGACCAGCAGTGTCCCAGATAAGGAACTTATGAAGTTCATTTCCACAAGGCACAGTTTTGGTCATAAAAGATGCCCTGAAAAACAGAATCAACATCTACACATTACAAATTATCCCCTACAATCTTTTCAAAGACTTCTGTTTCAAACAAGTTAACGTTATGCCTCAGCAGTATGCCAAAAGTTCCCAGCATTGTCCTTGTCTTTGAGGTGCAACTAAGAGGAAGAAAGAAGAGCTGTTAGAATTCTGTCACCCAAAAGAAAATATTCTGCATTTTCTGTTAGTCCAACTGAAGGTTTAGGACGGGAAAAAGGCAAAGAATATATTCAAAACACTGTTTCAAAAAACATTTGTCTTCAGTTGTTCTGAGATGGTATACTTAAGATCAGGAAATAAAACCATAGATTTAAAAACTTATTATTATAACAATTAAAAATGGAAAGGACAGCTGGTATTTGGGCATTTTCCAATTGGGCCTTGAAATGGCACAAATAGAAAATTGCCTTACATTTTTACCTATGCTATGAATCCAATACTTGCAGCAAAGAAAAGGATACTATCTAATTCCCATCCTAATTGCATAAATGCAGGGATATAGATTGATAGCTTAACAAAATTATGCTTTCTCAGCAAAAAAAAAAATTTGTAATTCTCAGATAATGAAGCACTTGACATTTTCTTTTTTGCATATTTCCTCTCAAGCTTTTGCTTTGTGCTCATGAAGATGTAAAAATCTAATACAAGAAATGTTTAATACCCTTGACTTTGTGTGTGTAAGATAAAGCTCCCCATTTATTAAATAACAGCAAGCATCCCCAGTAGTGGGACCATCAGAAATGAGAAATCTCCCAAGGCGATGGAATAAGAAGAACATACATCTCCTATGCTGCATTCTGGCCAAAACTGTTTAATCTGAATTTAACATGAGGAAACAATCAGGCAAATTTAGAATGTAAAACATTCTATAAGGCAATTGGCCTGAATGCTTCAAATAAGTCAATGCCATGAAAAGCAAACAAAACAAAAGGCAGGGAAATTGTTGTAGAACCTAGATTAAGCAACAAAACCAAATGTATTCATTATATGGACCTTGACTGGATTCTGAAAGAGAAGGAAATTAGCTTTAAAAGACATTTTGAGAGCAACTGGAGAAATTTAAATTTAGACTATATGTCCGATATTATCTTTGAATCAAAATTAATTTCCTAGGTAGAAGTACTGTTCTGAGTCTTAGGTAAGTAAGATTATGTTCTGATTCTTAAGAGATGCATACTCGAATTTTTCGGGTAAAGTGTCAGGATGTCTTCCTTCTATTGCATATGGCCCAGCCGGCCCAGCCAGGCCAGCACAGAGTCCAGCACTGCACCCACTCAGCACTCATCCCAGTAATATTTCCTCGACTACTACTTTATACTAAGACCAACTACCTAAGTCCCAAGGAGAAAAGGCTATGTCCCTGCAATTCTTGTACTATCCCCTCAACATCCATACACACACCAAAGTTAATAGGGAGTTCTAATGACCAATGTATGATTGCATTAAATGGATAGTCTAAGTATTTTTCTTAATGTGACATGACCAAATATTATCAAAACCACATCTGTCTCATAACATTTTATTTCTTTAAAAGTGCTCAAAATATACATCCCAGACTACTGATAAAAGCAAATATATTTCAAAATTGGAAATATCTCACTACTTCTCCCATTATAAAAGCAATATATTTATAATACTTCACAAAAAATAAAAAATGAAAAGAAGGAAATAAAGATAAATTGTCCACTTAACCACCTAGCCACAACCGTTACTTATAAGTTGGTACACATCTTTCCAAATTATTTTTTACAACTTTTACCCCCCAAATTGATCAAAAACTACAAAAATTTTGTTTTTCACCTACTTTATATATCATGGACATCTTTCCATTTCTATAAATACAGATGAACATCATTATCTAAAATGACTGAGTGTTATACACCATATCATATATTTATTTACTACCCCATTGGTAGAATTTCAGTCACCTGTTTTCATTATTATGACAATAATTAAATGAATATCATTGTACCTAAATCTGTGGGTCTTCGTGCAACTATTTCTTTGGAGTTAATTCTTAGAAGCAGACATGCTCTGCTTTGCTACAGTCACCAAACTGTGTGTTGTACCAACCTACAAGTCCATGGCAGTGTATAAGACCACCTTCTCCCCAACCAGTACAAATTCTTCAAATCTTTTCCAGTATGACAAGTAGATAATGTATCTCAGTCCTATTCTTATTATGCTTATTAGAAGTCTGAACATCATTTTAGAGTTTATTATTCACTTGTATTTTTCTTTCGTAAATCGTCATGATATTTGCCCACTTTTCAGCTGGGGTGTTCATTCTTTTCTTATGCACTTTTTTAGTATTTTTATACTAACTGTTGTAATAGTATACTTTAAAAAATATTTTTGGAGATTCAAGATGGTGGCAGAGTAGGTGAGATTACAGTCACCTCCTCCCAGTACCAAACTGGAATTATAACTAAAATATACAGCAATTAACCTAAATAACCAACTGAAGACTAGCTGAAGAGAAGTCTTATAACTACAGATTTACAGAAGAAGTCACAACAAGACTGGTAGGAATGTCAGGGATGCGAAAACTGCTGGCCCTGCCCCCATAGGCGGTGGCTGAGATTCTGGAGGGACATGTCAGCTGCAAAGGTTCCTCTTGAGAAGCGTGAGGTCTCAACCTCAGGCTGGACTCCCTAGGCCAGAGCACCAGAGTCAGGAAGAGGTGTCTATGTAACACCTAGCTATGAAAATCAGTGGGGATTCTCTCCACCAGGGAGGAACACGGTCTGCGAGATATGCAGGCACCCTCTTACAGGGCCAACACACAAAATTTCATTTATAGCCACTTACCCTGGGTTCCAGCAGAGGGAAGACAGGGCAGACTAGAGTTGTGCAAGGAGAGACTGGAGTTTGTGGCTTTGGGAAGACAGTTGAGGGGACAGCTGCTAGGACTCCTATGCTGACTCATTCTCTCATGCTGCAGATGCCATTTTTCTTGCATGAAGCACTATTTTCCATGTGGCATCAGCCTGGGGGAAAGGAAGAGCCCCACCCTCTGGACTTCCTGTCACCCCCACCCTGTGGAGCTCATGTCTAGCTGAGGATTCAGCTGCCTGAACTGGGGTGTAAAGGTCTGGACAGATTCAGGGGGTGTCAGTGACTAAGTTGTATAGCTTTGGGGTGAGGGCCATTATCCCCACTTTCCCAAGAACCTGACTGGCATCTTCTGTTCACAGGCAATCCACTAGCACGACTCTCTGTATTCCCAGAAGCCCCCCTCTACTCTTGGTGGCTCTGCCCTGCCGAGGTCTGGACAGAATATACAGGGCAGACTGAGTTATGTGGCTCTGAAATGGTGCCACACTCCCCACCTTCCTCCAACCCTGACCGGCACTTCCTCCTCTCTCAATTCCCAGCAGCCCCACCCTGGTGATATTAGGCTCCTGGCAGACTTTGGGACAGACTAAGTTGTGTGGCTCCAGGACAAGAGAAATTTTTCCCTGACGTGCCTGACAAGTGTGGAGCCTTCCCTTCACACAGCCAAATCTTGGTTTGTTAGGGCCTGGAAAACTCTGCTGGCCTCATCCTGATGACACTCTGAGTCCCCACCCCACCCCACCACAGAGGTATGCAAGCACTCAGCGGGTGGCAGCTAGACTCATTATTCCCTGGGATTATTTCCTCAGTGATCTCAGATCCAACACTGAAGACCCACTCTCCCCTACCTGGTGACTCACTGAAAATCTACCTCATACAACTCATGTACAGCTAGAGGCTCTAATCAGTGACAAAGCCTAACAGGTATTCAGATAGTGGATCCCGGCAGAGGTGGATATCAGGGTTCCATGACAATTTTGCTAAACTGCTCCTAGGCCAGGTGCTGGTAAAAGCCAGCTTTTGGGGGCACAGCTTGATCTTTCTGGTGTACACTCAGGCCCAGCAGAGGCAGCCACAAACTATAAATCACTTTGTAGCTCCAAACAAATTGCCCAGGGCCAGTCATGGGCAGTGTCTGACAGTGGTCTGTACAAGAGTCCCTCCCAAGAGGCCCTAGAATCAACACACCCAGGGACCAGCTTCAGAAAACATCAGAGCAGGATCCAATTAGCTTCACATGTGACAGACCCAAAGGAAGGTCTCAGCAGAAACCACATACCCTGCTAAGGCAAATCCTGCTCTCTGCACAGCAGCTCATACACAGTGGTCAGGGTTGATTCTCATAGTCTGCCAGCCTGAGGATCAATCAAACATCAACAGACAAATAGCAATAAAGACTCAGTTACAACAGGAGGGCCCACATAACTTCTACAAGGTCATTCCAGGAGCACTGAGCCCAGGTGATCAAGGACAATGCACCAGAGGGTCCCATAGGACACCAACTATATTAGGCTACCCTTCCAAGACTGGGAGTCATAGCAGGTCTACCTAATACATAGAAACAAACACAAAGAGGAAGCCAAAATGGGGAAACAAAAAAAAGGCCTCAAATGAAACAAATCTCCAGTAAAAGAGCTAAATGATATGGAGGCAAACAATTTACTGGATATAGAATTTTTAAAACACGGTTATAGTCCTGACCAATGTGGCTCAGTTGGTGGAGTGTTGTACCATAAAGCAAAAGGTTACCAGTTGCAGGTTCAGTCCCAGGTCAGGACGTGTTCATCAGTGTATCTCTCTCACACATAGATGTTTCTCTCCCTCTCATTCTTCTTTCCTTGCCCTCTCTCTAAAAATAAATGAGTAAAATCTTTTTTAAAAATAGTTATAAAAATGCTCAAGGATCTTAGTGAGAACTACAAGGAACTTAGAGAAAACTGTAAGAAATTTAGTAAGAAGTACAATAACATGAAAAAGGACATTAAAACCATAAAAGATCCAGTCAGAAATGAAGAATACAATTTCTGAAATAAAGAATACACTAGAAGGAATAAACAGTACACTGGATGAACTAGAGAATGGAATCAGCAATTTGGAAGACAAGGGAGCAGAACACATCCAATCAGACCAGGGAAAGGAAAAAGAATTTTTAAAAGGAGAGTTTAAAGGTCCTTGAAGCAAATTAACATCTGGATCACAGGGGTACCAAATGAGGAGAGAGTGAGCCCTGGCTAGTGTGGCTCAGTGGATTGAGCACCAGCCTGCAAACCAAAGGGCTGCTGCTTCGATTCCCAGTCAGGGCACATGCCTGGGTTGTGGTCCAGGTCCCCAGTTGGGGGCATGCGAGAGGCAACCACACATTGATATTTCTCTCCCTTTCTCCCTGCCTTCCCTTCTCTCTAAAAATAAATAAAATCTTTTTTTAAAAAATGAAGAGAGAGCAAACAAGGGATAAAGAATCTATATGAAAAAGTAACAAATGGAAACTTCTGTAACCTGGTGAATGAAAACGACACACAACATCAGGAAATACAGAGTCTATGACACAATGAACCCAAAGAGGTCCATACCAAGACACATCATAATTAAAATGGCAAAGGTTAAAAACAAAGAGACAAACTCAAAAGCAACATGAGAAAGACAGATACCTATAACGGAGCTCCCATAGACTGTCAGGTGATTTATCAACAGATGCATTTCAGACCAGAAGAGATTAGCATGAAATATTCAAAGTGATGAAAAGCAAGGAAGTACAACCAAGACTACTTAACCCAGCAAGGTGATGATTTAAAAACTGAAGAGAAATAAAGAGTTTCCCAGACAAGAACAAGCTAAAGGAGTTAATTGCCAACAAACCAGTATTACAAAAAATGTAAAGGTTCTTTTTAAGAAGAAGAAAACATTTTTTAAAACATAGTTATAAAGAATAAAATGGCATACGTACATACCTATCAATAATCAATGTAAATGTAAATGGCTTACATCTCCTGGAGACTATGCGTCAAGATGGCAGCATAGGTAAACACAGCTCACCTTCTTGCACAACCACATCAAAATTACAACTAAACTATAGAATACCCATCACCCAAAACTGTCCGAAATCGAGTTGAATGGCAGTCTGACAACTACAGAACTAGAGAAACCACATCCATCCAGGTTGGTAGAAGGGGCAGAGACACAGAGTGGGCTGGTGTCACACCCACGTGTGATGGATAAAAATCTGGGAGGGATATCCTGGGAAAGAAGAGTTCCCAGCCACACCAGGCACCCCTGCCCAGGGTTCTAGTGCCAGGAAGATAAGTCCCCATAACTCCTGGCTTCAAAAGCAGCAGGGATTGAGTTGGTAGAAGAAACTTCTGGAGTCCCAAACAGTTCCTCTTAAAGCACCACACAAGGACTTACTCAGACTCACTCTCTGAGTTCCAACACTAGCATAGTAACTTGTAAGGCACCAGTGGCATACAGGGAGGAACTGAAGTGTCTGGCATCAAGGTGAGAGCTGTAGGACTGTTTTCTCACAGATAGACAGGCAGAGGCTATTGTCCCCTTTCAGAATCCTCTCCCCACCCTCACAGTGTCACAGAGCTGGTAGGCAGGTGCCGTATTTGAGACTCCATCAACCCAGCTAACACTGTTTGCACAACCATGGAGATCCCTTGAGACTTTGCCCCACCCAACTTACTGGCCCACCCAAGCTGTTAACAGTGACTTTTCCATATGAATGGTTAGTCTTGGCTTATGCTTCACGACCTCTTATATTCTATGAAACAAGTCACCACAGGCCTCAGTGAGCCCCCATGGCCCGTACCTCTTGGTAAGTGGCCCCAGGCCAGACAATAGCAGCAACCAGCCTAAATTCACAGCTTAGCTTCCCCTGGTAATCTCCAAGCTCAGCACGAGTAGCAGCCATCTCAGATTGCTTTACAGAATGTGCAGAGTGGCCCTGGGCAGAACACTGGTGGGGGATGACCTTGACCTGAATCACCCAGAAAACCACAGAGCCTGCACACCCAGTGGACAGCTACAGACCATGTTGGAGCACCACCACCCTGCCCCTGCACAGCTAAACCACCATGGAGGGTGGAGGTTGGAGGCCAGTGATCACAGCCAGTCCTTGCAGCTGACTGGCCTGGGTAAATCCCTCCCATTTACCTGCCAACAGCAATCAAGGCTAAACTATAAGAGAAGGAAGTACTCAGCCTACACAAAGGGTGAACCCCAAGTACCCAGTCTGAGTCATAGGGGAGGCTGTGCCATGGGACCCTAAAGGACACGTACTACATTAGACCATGCTACCAAGACAGGGAGTAAAAGCAGGTCTGCTTAATACTTAGAAACAAACACAGGGAGGCTGCCAAAATGAGGAGATAAAGAAACATGATCTAAATGAAAGAACAGATCAAAACTCCAGAAAAAGAACTAAATGAAATGGAGATAAGCCATCTATCAGATGCAGAGTTCAAAACACTGGTTTTAAAGATGCTCAAAGAACTTAGTGAAGACATAACAGCATAAAAAAGATCCAGTCAGAATTGAAGGGTACACTAACTGAAATAAAATATAACTTACAGGGAAATAATAGTAGAGTGGATAGAGCCAAGAATCAAATCAATGACTTGGAACATAAGGAAGAAAAAAACAACCAAGCAGAACAACAACAACAAAAAAGATTCCAAAACAATGAGGATAGTGTAAGCAGCCTCCAGGACAATTTCTAGTGTGCCAACATTCTCATCATAAGGGTGCTAGGAGGAGAGGAGAAAGAGCAAGAAATTGGAAACCTATATGAAAAAAATAATGAAAGACTTCCTTAATTTGGTGAAGGAAATATACATGGAAGTCCAGAAAGCACAGAGAATACCAAATTAGATGGATTAAAGAGGCCCACTCCATGACACATCATAGTTAAAATGCCAAAGGTTAAAGATAAAGAGAGAATCTTAAAAGCAGCGAGAGAAAAGCAGTAGCTACCTACAGGGGAGTTTCATAAGACTGTCAGCTGACTTCTCAAAAGCAACTTTGCAGCTAGAAGGAATTGGCAAGACATATTCAAAGTCACGAAAAGCAAGGACCTACAGCCAGATTGCTCTGCCCAGCAAAGATACATTTAGAATCAAAGGGCAAATAAAAGAGACTCCCAGACAAGAAAAAATGAAAGGAGTTCATCATACCAAACCACTGTTATTTGAAATGTTAAAGGGACTTATTTAAGAATAAGAAGAAGATCAAAACTATGAACAATATAAAATGGCAATAAATACATATCAACAACTGAATTTGAGAAATGAACTAAGTAAACAAGAAGGAAAGAGACAGAATTATGGATACGAAGAGTGTTTTCATGTTTGCCAACTGGGAGGGGTGTGTGGGAGAATGGGTGAAGAGGTGATAGCTTAAGGAGCACAAATAGGTAGTTACAAAATAGCCATGGGGATATAAAAAGTACAGTATAGTAAATGGAGTAACCAAAGAACGTATATGCCTGACCCATGCACATGAACACTAGTGTGGGTATTGCCTGAGGGAGTGGGGAGTGCTGACTGGAGGGGGGCAAAAGGGAAAAAATTGGGACAACTGTAATAGTATAATCAATAAAATATAATTTAAAAAATAAATGTGAATTGCTTAAATGCTCCAATCAAAGAACATAGGGTAGCTGCATGGATAAGAAAATAAGACCCGTATATATGCTATCTGTAAGGACCCACCTCAGAATGAAAGATACACAAATACTAAACTAAAGGAATAAAAAAAGATATTTCATGCAAATAGAGAGGGGAAAAAAACCTGGGGTAGCTACTACTATCTGACAAAATAGATTTTAAAACCAAGGCTATAGTAATAGGCAAGGAAGGACACTACACACTGATAAGGGATCGATTCAGTAAGAGAATATGCTGTATTTTGCCACGTACAGTGCACACCCACGTTTTTGGCCCAAACGTTCATGAAAAAAAATCTTTTGCTTTAACTTTTTAATTCAATTTTTTATTTATTTATATTTTAAAAGAAAGCCGATTATCGTATTCCAGGATATTATTTTGCATATGTATATCATTATTGCTTTCTCGTGCTATTACACTTTTAATGCATAAGCCTAAAGAAAAGAATTAAGAACATTTATATAGATACAGAATTAGTACTACCCATGTATAATGCACACCCTTATTTTCCCTTCAAAAATTTGGGCAAAAAAGTGCGCATTATACCTAGAAAGCTACAGTAACCCTTGTAAATGTTTATGCACCCAACAAGGAGCACCTAAGTATGTAAAGCAAATATTGATAGGCATAAAAGGAGAGATTGACTGTAATAGTCATAGTAGGGGATTTTAACACCCTACTGATATCATAGGATAGAACTTCCAGACAGAAAATAACAAGGAAACAGAGGCTTTAAATGATGTAATAGATCAGATAAATTTAAGTGTTATCTTCTGAACATTTCATCTCAAAATAGCAGAGTATACATTCTTTTCAAGTGCACATGGGACAAATAGTAGGAGAGACCATATGTTTATTAAAACAAGTCTTAATAAATTTCAGAAGACTGAAATCATGCATCTTCTCTGACCACAATGATATGAAACCAGAAATTGATAAAAGAAAAAAAATGAAAACACTCAAAAGCATGGAGGTTAAATAACAAATTACTAAAAAATGAATAGGTGAAAAATGAGATCAAGAAAGAAATCAAAAGATAACTTGAAACCAGTGAAAATGAGAACACAACAACCCAAAATCTGTTGGACACAGTGAAAGCAGTCCTGAGAGGGAAATTCGTAGCACTACAAGCCTATCTCAAATGAACAATTTAACTTTACTCTTAAAGGAACTAGGAAAAAAATAACAACAAAGGTCAAAGTGTATAGAAAAAAGGAAATAATAAAGATAAGAGAAGAAATAAATCTAAATTTATACTGAGTCAAAAAAAAAAACCCCCACAAAAGATCAATAAAAGCAAGAGCTGATTCTTTAAAAAGATAAACAAAATTGAAAAACCCTTAACCAGACTCACCAAGGAATAAAGGGAGAGGACCCAAACAAATAAAATCATAAATGAAAGAGGAGAATTAACAAATGACTCCACAGAAATACTAGGGATTGTAAGAAAATATTACAAATAAGTATATGCCAACAAATGGGACAACCTGGATGAAATGGATAAATTCTTAGAAACATTCAATCTTCCAAAACTGAATCAGGACAAATCAGAGAATCTGAATAGAAAGACTACAACTAGGAAATTAAAGCAGTAATAAAAAAAACTTCCAACAAACAAAAAGACCGACACCTTCACAGGAGAATTTTACCAACATTCAAAGAACTAACACCTATCCTTCTCAAATATTCCAGAAAATTCAAGAGGACAGAAGTCTCCCAAGCTCATTTTACCAGAATTATCCTAACTCCAAAACCAGATAAAGACACTACAAAGAAAGAAAATTATAGGCCAATATCCCTAATGAACATAGATGCTAAAATCGTCAACAAAATATTAGCAAACAAGATCTAGCAATACATTAAAAAGATCATACACTATGATCAAGTGATATTTATTCCTAGGATGCAAGGTTGGTACGATATCCATAAATCATAGCAATATTTTTTTCTCATATATCTGCTCAGGCAAGGAAAACAAAAGTAAACTAAACAAATGGGACTGTATCAAACTAAAAAGTTCTTGCACAGCAAAGGAAACCATCAACAAAATGAAAAGACAACCCGCCAAATAGAACATATTTACCAATGATACACCTAATAAGTGGTTAGTATCCAAAATTTATAAAGAACTTATACAATTCAACAACAACAACAAAATCCAATTAAAAAAAGGGCAATGACCCGGGCCAGGTTGCTCAGTTGTTGGAGCATCGTCCTATACATCAAAAGGGTGCAGGTTCCATCCCTGGACAGGGCAAATACCAAGTTTGTGTGTTCAATCCCCAGTCAGGGCACCACATGCTAGTGGTAACAGATCAATGTTTCCCTCTCACATTCATGTCTCTCTCTCTCCCTCACCCGTCTCTCTCACTTTCTCCATTTCTTCTCCCTCTAGAAATCAATAAATGCATATCCTCAGGTGAAGATTTTTAAAAAATGGGCAAAGAACAGGAATAGACACTTATCCAAGGAGGACATCCAGATCTCCAAAAGACATATGAAAAGATGCTCAACATCACTAATCATCAGAGAAATGTAAAATTAAAACCACAATGAGATATTATCTCACACCTGTCAGAATGGCTATCATCAATAAATCAATAAACAGCTAGTACTGGCAAGGATGTGGAGTAAAGGGAACTCTTATGCACTATTGTTGGGAATGCAAACTGGTGCAGCCACTGTGGAAAGTAGTATGGAGATACCTCAAAAAATTAAAATGAAACTACTTTATGTCCCAGTGATCTCACTTTTGGCAATATATCCAAAGAAACCCAAAACATAATTTGAAAGAATATATGCATGCTTATGTTCACTGCAGTGTTATTTGCAATAGCCAAGATTTGGAAGCAGCCCAAGTGCCCATCTGTGAATGGATAAAAATCTGTGGTACATTTACACAATGGAATACTACCTGGCTGTAAAAAAAGGAAATCTTACCTTTTGTAAAACCATGGATGGACCCGGAAAGCATTATGCTAAGTGAAATAAGCCAGTCAGAGGAAGAAAAATACCATATGATTTCACTCATATGTGGAATCTAATGAACAAAATAAACTAACAAACCAAACAGAAACAGACTCATAAATACAGAGAACATACTGACAAGGTGTCAGAAGAGGGGGATGGGGGGGTAGGGTGAAAAAGGTGAAGAGATTAAGCAAAAAATAAAAACAAAAACAAAAAGCATAGACACACAACAGTATGGTGATTACCAGAGGGGAAGGTCGGGGGAGTCAGGAGAGGGTTAAAGGGGGATAAGTGGTGATAAAAGGAAATTTGATTTGGGGTGGTGAACACACAATCTAATATACAAATGATGTATTGTAGAACTGTATCCTTGAAACCTACATAATTTTATTAACCAATGTCCCCCACATAAATTCAATTTAAAAATATATATACATTTGAAGTTTAATCTTTGCCCTTTAACTTTGCCTATGGTATTTTTTCCATAAATGCCTATTAAACATTTATATTGACAGTTGAATATCAATATTTTATTTTTATTCTTCTTTTTACTTTGATTTAAGGCAAATTTTCATTCATTCCTCAATATGTTCTAGGCCAAGGGTCCCCAACCTCTTGGGCACCAGGAACCAGTTTTGTAGAAGACAATTTTTCCACAGACAGGGTAGTAGGGGGAATGAGAGCAGTGGAGCTCAGGGTGTAACGCAAGCAAAGCTTGGCTGGCTTGATAGCCAGCGGCTCACGTCCTGCTGTGCAGCCCAATTCTTAACAGGCCAAGGACCAGTACCAGTCCACAGCCCAAGTGTTGGGGACCCCTATTCTAGGCAATAGAATAAATTATATCAATCCTACCCTTTAAGAGTTCTCAGACTTTTTTAAAAAAGTTCTCAGAAAACCAAGTCCATGTCTTTAAAATATTAGAATCATAGACTTTCAGAGCTGGAAAAAACATGAAATATCCAGGCCAACCACTTCCTACAGATATAGGGCAGTGGGGGCCTCTGAGACCCAAATTACTATATTGACTCTGGTCAAAGAAGAATCTAAAGGCAAAGTCAGGAAAGAACACAGAGTCCCTCACTGCCAGTCTGAGTGGAATGAGCACTTAGAAAGTCCCTCAGTTTTCTCATCTGTGAAATACATCCAGTATCTACTCTACATGACCTAGAAGGCTGTTGTAGAATCAAATGAGGAAATGACATCTGTGAAATTTCCCTTTGATAACAGTAAGCTTGTGAGGAAAGCTGTAGTAACAGTGATAATGCGTATCATTTATACTTGTACATATATACACATATAAATACATGCATGCATATATACACACACGCACATGTACGTACCCTTCTCTATTCCAGATTTCTTGCCACTAGGAAAAAGGCTATCAATATTTGGAATGAAGATTGACCATTAATCTTTTGGTTGTTTAGGGGTTTTTTCAGCCTCTTTGCTAGCTTTCAATTTTAAGAAGCCCAAGTCTTTTCTTCTCTATAGATTTCCTTCCACAGTGGTAGAGTAGGAGCATCGGCAATGCTGAACTGACTTCATTATTGGTGGGAACCAAAATCTGGCAGAGAAGTGACCCAATTTCCTTGTGAAAGTTAAAATAGAAAAGGAGATACACACACATATATATGATCAAGATGTCAACACAATCTGCTTGAATAGCAGAGCCAAGATTTTTCAGGGTGAGTCACAGGAGAAGATAAGAATTAACTCTTCAATGCTAAGACAATGACATTTTACAGCCTGTGTGGCCTTTTCCCAATGATAAGGTGATCTCAGTGGGAAGAACAAGAGTGGACTTTAAAAATGGACTCATTTGGTTTGAGTCACAAGTTTGCTGCTCACCTAACAAATCATCTAGCTGCTCTGGCCCTGGGGGCCAGCAGGGTTACTGAGGAAAAGCTCTTGCACCAGGGAAATGAACTGAAATATCAATAGGACCAAATAAGACAGGTAAATAAATGAGCAAAGTGGACTGGGTGTAAAAGTAATACTGATAAAAAGAATAGTAGTAGTAATACTAGTAATAATAACAGTAGGGAAGGCACGGAACAGAGAGGACTTGTCCAACCACAGGAAGTGCCTATGGCTCAGGTCCACCTGGCTTCTGCCTTGTAAGCGTTATGTTCTAAGCCTACTGACTTTATAAGAGAAGCCAGAAATGCAAGTTTATTATGTAAAAATCTCCTGATTCTTCATTATTGGCTTAAAATTTCTGAAGCAGACTAAACAAAACATAATATAAGCCAGATTGCCAGCCCACCACATCTACCAGGTGAGGTTTAATAAGCACACAATCTTTTTTTTAAAGAATTCCATTTATGCCATCTTCCAAGAAATATGTTTGTTCCTAGCTTATTTTTCTGAAACTGTGGATTGGAAACATTTTCTTGAAATCTCAAAAGAGAGGAAAATTTTTGAGCAATTTTAAAATTGGGAAAATAAACTATATCAGGAAAAGACAACAGATAAGAATGGTGGAGTTGAGCTTCATCTTGACTCAAAAAAAAATGAGGTATGATGTAGGTATAAAGCAGAATGGCACATAATTTAATGTTACAATCATTTAAAATTGTGTTTATGAAGAAATTTTCAGATGTGAGAAATGTTTAAGTTTACAATGAAAAATTTAAAATCATGTATACAAAAATTTTCTAAATCATACCTAAAACTGGTGAGTATATAGAAAAAATAAGGACAATCTTTCTGAAAAAACAATCTGGCAATATCTATTAAAAACTTCAAATATGTTCTTATTCTTTGACTAAATTACTCCATTGCTACAAATTTAACCCAATGAAATAAAAAGAGGTACATGCAAGTATTTATGCCCAAGGATATATATCATAACAGTATTTATAATATTTTTAAATATTTTAGACTACCTAGATGCCTTAAATGGAAAATAGGGCCATTAAAAAATCATTGTTTTTAAAAAACACTTAATGGCCTAGAATTCACAATATAATGGTGAATGAAAAAATATTTAACATATACACTGGAAAAAGACAGGAAGAATATATACTAAATGTATATTTATACCTATACATAACAGTTATGTTTAACACTTTTATATATTTACCATATTTGTGGTAGGAGTATGCATTGCTTTTTTATTTAAAAAATCATTACAAAAGGAGTTGAGGTTTATTATTCTTTAAAAACTTAAGTTTAAAAAGTGGACAATGAAAGCCTGTCTTCTAGAAACACACTTCAGAGTTAATCACTCTTACAGGTTTTATTTTTACTATCAATAAACACAAAGTGGCAAATTAAGGAGAAAAAAAGTATATCAGAGAAGAGTGAAAAGAGTTTCCTCAATAAAACTGTCCCCAATCTACAGAAGAGCCTACGTTGGAAGACATTTTTCCATGGGTCTCTTGAAAGCAGAGACACTGTCTTTTTCCTAGACTGTGTTTTCAAGTATGTCTCTACAGGAAGTAGTCTTGGAAGGGAGAGATAAGGTCTTACTTTGGAGCAATGCACAGACATGCTTACTGTCTGTTATAAAAGATTTGGGTTCCTTAACTCAGAGTTTCTCTCCTGTAACGCAAGCTACTGCATGTGAGGTACCACTTGACCCTCTTCACATCACTCTATGGAAAACTGTGCTTAGGGAACCAGTGCAAAATACTACTCTGGCTACTGCTCTTTCCCTTGTCTCTGACAGAAGAGTTCTGTGTCTTCTGCCAGTACCCATGACAGTGGGAAAGTTAACTTGTTGGCCTGCAGACACTTCAGTTCCTGACACGTATTTTTGTGAACATGTTTCTTTAAACTACTTTTAACCATAAAATGTGTTGGTTTCTCTCACCTCCACCACTCCAACCACTGGCCTATCAAACAAGTGCTCTTGAGCATCTGCTTATGCTCTGTCATGAATTTTCTCCACTTACAGCCAATAGTGACAACTGCCCTGTCACCAATTCTACAGAAGTCCTAAAATATATACATGCATTGTTCCCCTGCTGAGGAATATGAAACCTTACTCTCTGCAAGGATCATGCTATCTTCAGGGAGGAAAATAAGTGAGGCCAAGCTCTAACAGAGTGAAAAATCAAGCATCTGGAAAACACACAGCAAAGGCACACCTGGCAAAAGAATCCATAGAAAAGAGGAAAATGGAATAAAAAAATGTGTCTACATTCCAAGGTCAGGGTCCCCGAAGTGAACAATCTACCCTCTCCGTCCCCAAGCATTAGAATGGAAATGCTGACATTAAATTAATTTAGAAAAGGAAAATCAATCTCTCCCACAGACTGAGCAGACAGCTCTGCCATGTGAGTGGACAGCATTTCCAGGGTTGCTGGCAGGTAAGTTATAGCAGAGCCTTTAGGGGTTTGTCTTGTGTCTCATCTTCCATCTGGAAAGAAAACTGGCATGATTTTCAGAATAATGCTCTTTGAGATCAAGGAAATGACCTTAGGCTGCAGCATAACGATAGTTGGCTAGGAAAAATCATTGACAAGGACAGGAAGCTCAGACATACAACTGAAAAGTGATTGAATTTCTGTCCAAGTCTTTACCATTGGGATTAATTCTCACAGTCTAGGATGAAACAACTTGAACTCTCAAGCATAAAGTGACCTCTCTGAGTGCTTTGAAATGAAAAAATGTGAAAGAAAAGAACACATGGAAACTTACCCAATGGTCGGGCTGATGTTGTGGTCAAAGTGATCCTGGACAAATCGACACACAATGCTTGACTTCCCAACCCCAGTATCCTGGAAGAGAATGTGAACACAACCATGAGACGAAGGGCACCAACTACAACCTAGTATAAACATAGAACCAGACAGGAGACGTCATTTCCGCTTAACAGCTGGGGCACGGTATATTGTCTTCTATTTCTTACCAGTACTTTCTACAATGAAATTGTATTGCTTTCATAGAAAGAAAAAAGTACGGTAAAAATAAGTTTTAGAAATATGTTCAACATATATACAATAATAAACTAGAACTGGTATGTCCACAATACATGTATTTCCAGAAACTTGGCAATTTTTAGAGCAGTCTGAAGAAGTATGGCAACACTGTTTTGATAAAGATAGAATTGATTTGGTTCAAAACTTTAGCACTCAAAAAACAAGTAATCTATTTTTCTAGGTATCACCTTATGAGACCTATGAATTCTAACTTCTCTATTTCTGACATTTTCTCTTTTGATTCTGATGTCTACATAATAATCTCCAGTTTTGCTTAATTATATGAAAGTCTCAACTCTTTTTGTTAAATAATTCTTTTTTTTAAAAGATTTTATTTATTTATTTTAGACAGAGGGGAAAGGAGGGAGAAAGAGAGGGAGAGAAACATCAACATGTGGTTGTCTCTTGCGTGCCCCTTACTGAGGACCTGGCCCGCAACCCAGGCATGTGCCCTGGCTGGGAATTGAACTGGCGACCCTTGGGTTCACAGGCCAGTGCTCAATCCATTGAGCCACACCAGCCAGGGCCTCTCTGTTAAATAATTCTTTAAAGCTAATTAAGATAGAGGTTCAGTTACACACTGGAAATCAAACAAGTGTGTTTCTATCCACTCCCTTCCAGAACCCTTGCAAAATGGTTCATGGAATAAAATATGCAAATAGACGAGGACAAACAGAAGAGAGAACACCAGACATTGAAGCCAATGAAAAAAACTTGTCCAAATTGTCACCGAGAAAGAAGAGCTGGAGCCTTAAGTCCCTGCAGGGGGGAAAAGCCATTAAGAAGCAAGTCAATTCATGCCACAGAATCCTGAACATATCAAGAACTGAAAGAGCAGGCTGAAATCAAGGCCAGTGAAAGGTTTACACAAACATATCCTTAACTCCCTAGGCCACATAACCAGAGCACAGACCGTCCTGTACTTCAGGAGAAGATGGGAGGTTGACTCTCCAGAAAACCTGCACCAGACACAGGTTGGGCTGGGGGACTCCAGATACAGCTCAGGGAGCTCCCGATGCTATTCCCCTGCCCTGTGCAAGCCCAGACAGAGAGGAGAGGATTCACACTTGGGTAAGAGGAAAAGCTCTGCAGATCCTGATCTTCGTAGTCTCCGAACTAGAGGCCATCTGTGCTCCAGCCAAAAAGCCTCTGTGCAAACAGAGTGTTTAGTACACACTTTAATCTTGTAAAAAGAAACAGTTAAGAAATACCACACATTTATACCCACAACAAAAAAGTAAGAAGCTCATTTAGAAAGTAAGACCGAACTTACTCTCAGAAATTAAAAATATATTGTAGAAATGGAAATTTCAAAGGAAGAGTTACAAAATATAGTTGAGGGATTGTCCAAAAAAGAACAAGGGAGAATGAAACAGTTGTCAACTTCTCTTCTGAGAAGGGTGGCAAGGCCAGAGGATGCAAGGTTTACAGACTATCAACACAGAAGTCCTTGTCAAAATGTGCTTATCTGAAAGGATCATGAAGATATCTGGAAATACAGAAGTGAAAGAGAAATGAGACATAATTAGCCCAAAAAGAAAAAAACAGTCATACAGTTTTCTTATATTAAAGGTATAACTTTAAAAACCTAAATATCAGAGAAAATATTGAAACTCAGAGAAATGTGTTTTTCTTTAGACAGTGAAATATGAAATGAGATTTGAAATACCAATTGATCAACTGAATTATTTTTACTTCTCAATCCTATGTTTAGGGGACAATTCCAGAAAACCTGGGGGAAGAGGGGCACTGGGTAGCGAAATTCATCAGAAAATCATTCTTCAGAAGGCCTCCCATGCCAATGAGAGTGGCCTTCATGGGTTCTGAGCCATAATCAAACAACTGCACCAAAAGCCATTTATCTGCAGAGTGCAGATCAATGTGCAGAGTTCAGAAAGGAGACGACAGAATTAAAACTTCAGATTCCAAATCAATGCCGCTGCTATTTTTGAGCTGCACCCTCAACATAGATTCCGGCTCATGTTCTCCACAGCCTCCCCAAACCACAATGCCAGCTCCTGTCATCTCAGTTGTTTTTAAAACCCCTGTGGATGAGCAGATCCTGACACTCCTTTGGTCCATGCAACCCCAGAGAACTAGAAGAACTGTGCTGCCTACCTTTAAAGAAAAAACAAACAAACAAATAAACAAACCCTCTCTTTTATATAGTGAACCATTTCCTGCAAACTGCCACGATGGCAGAGTGGGGACCCTATCCTCAACAACGACCACACTAGTTTTTATTTTTATATCACTGCACTCATGGGGTACAACCCCACGCCGAAAGCAGGCATCTTTCAAATTTGTTATCCCATAAGAAACGCTAAATGATTAATCTCTGGCCTCTCTGTACCCACTGAAGCTATTTCTACAATGGGAAGGCAGATTAATGAAAGCGTGTGTCTTGTCCCTCTCCAGACCTATCACAGCTTAGGAATTCTCTTTCTCAGGGCTCTTCTGTTCATCCATTCCTCACTGGTCCAGTGAGCAATCATCAAGTGCTACTTTCCACATGCCAACAGTAGAGGAGCCCTGACCAATGGGCTCTACAACATGACCCCTCCCTGGCTTCCTAGTCTCACATCCCAGTGAGAACAGCCTTTACGGGTTCTGAGCCATAATAAAACAACTGCACCAAAAGCCCAATGTGCAGACCGATGTGCAGAGCTCAGAGAGTTCCAGAATCATAAAAGGTGCATGATAGAGGGAAGTATCTACACACACAGGTAAGCCGGGCTGCCCTGCCTATGGCTCATCCACCGCCCAGAGTCTAGAACACAAATCCTTATATCCCAGGCTTTGTTCCTTTCTGGCCTTCCTTGGGTGTCCTTTCAGCTTATACCAGGATCACCCACCTTCCGAGCTGAGAAAACTGCCCCTCTGAAATGCCTCTAATTATCCTGGGCCAGAGAGGCCCTTCCCCCTGGAAGCAGCATGGCACTCACTCTCCGTGTACAAGGCCTTGGCTGCACTGTGTGTCTTCACAGTCAGGACTCTGTTCTAGGAAGCACATCATGGAATCTATCCACTCACTTTACCCAAGGGTTCTGCTCAGAACAACTGGCTCCAAATCCCCAAAATAGCCCAATGGCTCCTGCAAAGGTGACCCTCAAAATGCCCTTGAAGATGAAAAATTGAAAAGCCATCGTATTCATCTCTACTCATCACCTTCAATAAATAACTCAAGCTGAAACTCCCACTTTTCTGAATAGTTGGAGCAGCAAACCTGCTCAAACTTGGATTTAACAATGAATTCTTCCGGCAAATTACACTGTGTTTCTTTTCTTTTTACATTTCAACTCTTACCGTTTCTCTCTCACTCACTTATACATTTGATAGGGGGGGAAAGTACCGGAAAAAAGGATTCTAAAAGTTTTAGTTTGCTTCAGAAAAGAAATTATAAAGAACAGCCTCAAATAATCTCTGGCCATGTCTCTGTGGCAGCTCAAGAAATGACCTCCAGAGCCTCCTTCTCCCAGGACCACTGCTGTTCCCCAGCTGGCCACGAGGGGAAGGCCCTGCTCCAGGACTGCTGCGGAGAGCCTGAAGCCAGGACACACTGGGCAATTCTCATGAATCATTCAGCTTTATGATTTCCTTTTCCTGAAGGAACTTCATCAGACGGTGACACATACACAAGAGGAAAATGCTGGTGAGTCATGACTATCACACAGGAATGCATAAAGGTTTAAAGCAGGAAAGGAAAAGAAAGCCTACTAGGTGAATAGAGGAGTCTGTGAAGAAAGAAAGGATGAGAGGAGAATGATGGCTGTCCACTATTCTTTAAAAGCTACTTTATTTTTAGTGTACTTACAGCAGTGGAAGGAAACTCGGCTATGCATGTACTTTTCCATTCTGTAAGAGTACATGGCCCATCTTGTCCAATCTCTGAGTTTTGCAAAAGAGGAAGCTGTGTGACTTCCTCAAGGTCACACAGCTAGCTAATAGAGTAAGAACCAAATTTTATGAGTCCTAGTGAAAACCTCTTACGGTTCTAACCAAGTTGAATTGCCTCTCTGCCAAATGTAAACTTCCTCAAAAGAAAAAAGTCCATTTTCTAGAACTCACAAAGAATACTTTTATTACTGCTTTCCAGTTTTACTTTCCATCACAGGGTCTCAAGATATAGCAGCTGGGATTGATTTATTTTATTTTTTGTCCGTAATGCAGAGGACATACTACCAACTACTGGGGAGGCCGTAGAATAAAACCAATTCTGATTCCACAAAACAGGAATAAAGTCTGGTAAAGTCCTCCCTCTGGGATAACCAGTGTTTAACTGTATTCTCTACAAGGTTGATGTCTGATACATTCTGAGGACCAGCAATTGGTCCCATCTACTCTCTGAGAACTGGATCTCTCATGGTATTCCTCTCATATACATTATTATTTGGGTTATTAATAACAATTCTCTGAGAACAACCACTTCCTCTGACATGGCAATCTCTGCTTTGAGCTGCTGCCATGTAAAACTCCCAGACTACATTACCTGATTCACTCCTGGACTACTGCAACAGGCTTCTGGTAGGAGTTCCCACCTCACAAGATAAAGAACAGCAAACTTAGGCAGATCTATCACTGCTACCTAATCCTCTCTGATGGAAGATATCACTAATCGTTTCAGGACATGTTATTTTTATTGAACCTGAAAAAGACTTCAAAACCTTTTCAATCCAGCTCTGCAGAGAATCACTACAACTAGATCAAGTTGGGTTCTTAGAAAAAATGGCTGTCCTCTCCCATTGCCGACTGTTCCCAACAGTCAACACACTCCTACCAACTCCTCTATCCCAACCTCACTACCTGCTGCTCTGCAGCTGCTTTGGACATCTTTATAGGTAGTAAGGTTGTGGGGAAAATTAGGAATATACGTTGTTGATAACATTATAAATCAACATGCTTCTTATGAAAAGGAAATTATAAACCATAACAAGACACACAGATGTAGAAATTCCATTCCTAAGACTGTAATTAAAAGAAGGGGGAGGGGAATGAGCACAAAAGAGTTCATTTAAGTTTTGTTTATAAAAATTAGAAATGGCCTAAAAATAATTACAAATTAAATAAACTGTGGCATAAACAGTAATTTTTTAAGCTTTCATTTCATAACCATCAAAATGTGAGAGGCAGAATACAATTTGTCAATAACATGAGTCTTCGAAATGATAAATCCAGCATCTAGTCTAGGAGTCAGAGAGAATCCATGCAGCAGGAAGTTTTGCATTTATGTATTTATTTCATTCAGACATCCGTTTACTTGTTTAGACTTTAAACTTTGCATACTTTTAAAAGGTCTTAAGTGTCCTACATATTGATAAGAGTTAAATTAAGACTTCACGAGGACTGTAGAGACCAACCAGATCTTGTAGGTGGATAAAAATAAGATAAGGAAAGAAAGTGTGAGAACCATGGAATGGCAAATGATTTGATCTTCTGCCCCCAAATGTGAAAGAAGCCAAGTGCACCGCAAAGTCTGAACCAGTGGAGTAAAGGTCTTGTCAAGGGCACTGGACACAGCCACCACCTCACTCCCTTGCACATGATGGCCCTGTGTGGAAACAAACTCCAGGCAGATACAGAGGACTGTCTGGTAACTGGGGGCAGTGCCATGCACACCTATGAATTTGTTACACTTTGGGGAAGGTGGGGGGAATCTGGAGGAAGTCTGTATTATTGCTGAAGAGAGGAAGAGGTCATGAGAGAAAGAATTTGTTTTCTGTATCTGCAGGACACCGCAACCCAGGGCTTCATCACTACATCCTGTGTCAGAAGGCCAGGTCTCAGTCATCCAGGCCAGTAAAACTGAGGGTCTTTATGACTTTGATTAAAGTTAACTTTAAATCCTAGCTTTAGGAGTCAGCGCTCGCTCGCTCTCCACCCCCTCCCCGTGTGTGTGTGTGTGTGTGTGTGTGTGTGTGTGTATGTATGTGTGTGTGTAGCTGTATATGTACACACACCCCCTCAGAGATCTAGCCTTTCCCCCAGAATAACCAGCAACCCCCAAGGAAGCAGAAAACAGTAGCCCAGACCCAACTAAACGGTCACACAGTCTAGGCTACAGACAGCATCTTGACCTAAGTTATGTTTCAGTTCCTGAGCCCTAAGGTGGAGTGATCACCCTGGTTACTTTTGAAACCAGTTAGAAGGACACCAGAACAGACTTCAGAACTGTCCTCAAGACCCAAAGAAATGATTTATTACTTTTACATCACCTCCGACCAATCAGCTCCCAGCATGAGCCAGAACCCACTAATCCACAGTGTTTTGTGATTTTGCCTCACGTAATCTGCACTGCATCAGAGAGTTCAGGCTTTTGAGCATTAGCTTCCCATTCTGCTTCCCATTCTGCTTTCCATTAGCTTCCCATTAGCTCCTAGGTGGCACCATTCATAATAAAATACCTAATCTTTCTCCACTGCAACATTCAGTGTTTAGTGTTTGGCACTGCTAGTGCCAGGTGGACAAACTCTTTCTGTTCTATAATACCAGTGCTCCTCAATGGCACCACCAGCCCAAAACCTGGGTACACCCAGAACAGAAAACAGAACAGAGGTCAACACAAGGGAATATGCCTCTGTTAGGCTCAGGAATCAAATCTGGGAAGTTCTGCAGTATGCATTTAGAGGTTTCAAAGAAATCCCACAGAAATGCAGTACAAATTCCATATGAACCCACCAAGCCTTTTTTAAAGCTTTAGCCAAGGGGAAGAAGCCACACCCCCACCCCCCCAATCCATTTCCCTGCACTGGAATTATAACGAAGCAACTATGGAAAGCCCCAATCACACACATCCTTTAATCAAAGACTACTGCTTCTGAGAAAACTAAACTGACCGACCTGAGGACTCAAGGTCAGACACTATACATCACTCCGAGAGCTTCCACTGTGCTCCCTGAGTGTCTCCAGTGTGTCACTCTGATTCTGTGTCTGCAGCTCCCTTCCCACAGGAGGACTGAAACACTGTTCCTGGATACCATTCAAGGGTATACTGAAATTATAGATGTAATGGGTCTCCTGGCCCCTGAGCTTTCAATGGAGTCTTGCTTGTTTAAAATAATTCCTATGCATCCCTAGTACTTTTTACCAGATTCTTCAGCAGTGAAAAGCGTTCAGTATTTATAAGTCACAGGAACCACTACAAAAAAAGAAAAAGTGCCATATAAGCAAAAAACACCATTAAACTCAAGTCCATAATATGTTTGTTTTATTGCCACACATTCTATCAGATTTCCTTTAGTGGTGGTGTGACCTCTATCCAAGCAGAGTAAATCTCAGCCTTCACACTGCGTTCTAGGAAAAAGTGACCTAACAATGAAGGAAAATCCAAATTTACGCATCTTACTGTATTTAGGAAACCATACCACAAAATTATTTGGGAGAAACACAATATTAATAATAAGCTCTTGAACATTCCCAGAACAACTCTGCAATTCCTCTTGTCCTAGCAATTTTGAAACATGTCAATGGTGTATATTACAACAAATGTCTTAAATCCATTGACAAAGGGGAACTAAGTAGATATATGACAAAAATGGAACTGAATTGTCTCACTGAAAAATGTGGGTTCTGCCCCATGTCTGAGAGTCATTAAGATTTTGTTTTCTCTACCTCATGGGGGGAAAAACAGCTTACAGACCTAATTTTAAGCATATAATTAGCATCACTGAATTTAAGCGTTTAGATTAATCCCCATGAGCATTAGTGAACATATCTTAGAAATTCCACAGTCCTCTAGTCTAAATGTATATAAAAATAATCTGGAGACTTCCAGTCAAGATGGAGGTATAAGTAGACAAACTTCGCCTCCTTGTGCAATCATAGAAAGAATTACAACCAGATCTCAAAACTAGTAACACCCAGAACCATCAGAAAATTGAGCTATATAGAAGTCTGACAACTAAGGATTTAAAGAAGACACATTCATCAGAATAGGTAGGAGGGGGTGGAGTTGCAGAGAAAGGCGGAGAGGCGGTGCAGTGAGTAAAGATGGCAGTAGCAGCGGCAGCAGAAGGGGAGGAGGGATACCTTTGGGAGTGAGCAATCCAAGCACCAAGGCCAGACCACACAGCCCAGGGTTCCAGCACTGGGAAGATAGATCTCCATTACCTCTGGCTGTAAAAACCAGCAGGGGTTGGGACGGCAGAAGAAACTGCCAGATTTTCATCACTGAAAGGGCCAGCACAGTCTTAGACTGTATGTGGGCCAAGCCACATACTCTGAGATTCAACACGAGGGCAGCAAATGAAAGGACAGCAGTCACATATGGGAAGGGGTGAACTGATTGGAAATGGGGCAGGTGCTGGGCAAACCGCCAAAAGCCAGGCTGTGGCATTATCCCCCTCAGAGTCCTCCCCACACAGTCACAGAGTAGTGAAGTGGGTTGCCCTTCTCTGGCAATTACCTAAGGCTCCACTCCAAACAATTTACAAGTGTCTTTTCTACATAGGCGACACTACTAAGACAGGGAGTCAAAGCAGTTTTACCTAATACACAGAAACACACACAGGGAGGCTGCTAAATTGAGGAGACAAAGAAAAATGGCCCAAATGAAAGAACAGAACAAAGCCCCAAGAAAATAACTAAGTGAAATGGAGATAGCTAGCCAACATCAGGTGCAGGGTTCAAAACACTAATTATCAAGATGCTCAGAGAACTCTTTGAGTACGGCAAAAAAATAAAAAAAGAAATGAAGGTCACACTAAGTGAAATAAAGAATAAACCACAGGAAACCAACAGGGAAAGGAAGGAAGCTGTGATTCAAACCAACAATTTGGGACATAAGGAAGAGATAAACATTCAACCAGAACAAAAAGAAAAAACAGGAATTCAAAAAAATGAGGATAGGCTGAAGAACTTCTGAGACATCTCCAAACATGCCAACATGCAAATCATAGGGATGCCAAAAGTAGAAAAGAAAAAGCAAAAAAATCAAAACTTAAAGCAGCAAGAGAAAAGAAGAGAGTTACCTGCAAAGGAGTTCCCATAAGACTGTCAGCGGATTTCTCAAAAGAACCTTTGAAGGCCAAAAGGGACTGGCAAGAAGTATTCAAAGTGATGAAAAGCAAGGACCTACAACTTAGATTACTTTACCCAGTAAACCTAAAGGAGTTCATCATCACCAAGCCATTAATACTGGAAATGTTAAAAGGACTTGTTTAAGAAAAAGAAGATCAAAACCATGAACTTAAAAAGGCAACAAATTCACAACTATCAACAATTGAATATAAAAAAAAGAAGCAAAAACAAAAACAAACTAAGCAAACACCCAGATCAGGAACAGAATCATAGATACAGAGATCATTTGGAAGATTATCAGCTGGGAAGGGGAAGAGGAAGAATGGGGAAATGGTGCATGGATTAAGAAGCATAATTGGTAGGAACAAAATAGGATGAAGAAAAGCATAGGAAATGGAGAAGCCAAAGAACTTATACCCATGACCCATGGACATGAACTAAGGCAGGGACTGCTGGAGGGAAGGGAGGTACCAGGAAGAGGAGGGCAAAGGAGGATAAAAATGGGGCAACTGTAATAACATAATCAATAAAATATACTTTAAAAAAACAAAGGGCAAATTTTTAAAAATAATCTAAAGTCCACATAAAGGGAATAAGGTAAAAAAAAAATGACCAGGAAAGATGGGGGGGGGGGTCCTATTAGAGGATATGAAGAAATAAGCAAAAATGAGAACATGAAAGTACAAGAAAGAGATGATTAGATGGTTCAAAAGGAAACAGAGATACACACTCACTTTATTCACTCAGTCCTCACAACAACCCTTTGTAAGGGGAAGGACAGAAGACATTGTACACATTTCCCATATAAGGAAACTATGGTCTTAAAGTGTATGTGAATTGCCTGCAGTCCTATAAACTAGTAAAAGCATAATCAAGATTCAGACTTCCCATTCCCCATATCCAGCACTCTGTTCCCAGCCAAAACTCTGTTCTCTGCCCAGAGAACATGCATCCATCTACACATTCATTTACTTATTCAGTGTCTGTGCAGTCAGCAAAATGCAAGGACAAGAGATAAGAAGATAAAGTTCTGACTTGTGCAGTCAGGTCTGATGTGTGATACTTACACATCAGACTAAAACTTTATAAAAGAATCAGACAGGAGGTTAGAGCGATGGTGACTGAGATCATTGTACAGGTAATCATCAATACATTAACTGGATGGCTGATGGCTGTGTTCCAAAAGTGCATTTGTTGGCTAATCATCTTAAATTTGGATACGCATTTTCCCCTTTGAAATAATTCTGTAAGTATTAATGACGACTTTCCAAATTTAGACTGAACTATACAAGGAAGAACCTGATACCTGTGTATATCATTGGTTCTGTAAGAAATTTACTCTAATTTCAAACTGGGAATTTCAGGCAGTAGGAACCAGACTCCTAGTCCTTTAGTATAAGCAGAATGCCCCAGGATAGTAACATCCTAGGGGAGCAAACTGTCTTGTGGATTTGGACTCCAGTAATATTGTCAATAGTACAAACTTTTCATAGGAGCAGGAGTGAGCAAAATAGTAATAAGAGCAATAACAAAAAGCTGTTGTTTTCCAAGCACATGAAAAGTTCCAGCCACCCAGCAAGGCATTTTATATGGAAAAACATCAGCTATTACTCTTCAAGGATTGCTTCTGTCCCATTATATCTCTTCTACCCTTAATGGGACTCCAATTACGCCTACATTAATCATTTTCACCTCATCATATATATTTTATATTTTTTTCATTTTTCATCTCTTTGAGTTTCAGTTTGGAGATTTTCTTCTCAACTATTTTCCCTTTTTTTTCTACAAATGTATCTAAAGTGAGAGTAATCCCATTTATTGATTTCCTAATATCAATTATTCTATTTCTTCTATTGTACAATTTTCATTTTATAGTTTTCAATTGCTTGCCAAATTTTGACATCCTAACTTACAGTTCCTTAAACATATTAAACACACATATTTTAAAGTTCAACTCTGATAATTCCATTATCTAGATCCTCTGTGGGTCTGTTTCTCTTGTCTGTGAAGAGGTTTTCAGTCATATTGGCTTTTCTCCTAATACATTTGGATGTATCTAATTAAGTCTTACCAGCATCATTTTAGAGGAGGAAACCCGAGAAATTTGTCTAAGGACATGGGTGACAAAGCTAGGACTCCACCCAAGATCTTCTCTGACTCTTAAGGTGAGTGTTTAAAAAGAAGAAACGGTCTTGCTTCTGGGATGTCATCCATACCAAAGAAACTGATGCAGGTAAGAAAATAATTACAATATTAAAAAATACTGTTGCCTTCTACCATTGAAAAATAATTCCAGATTTAGCAGATGTGGTAGATTCCCAAGTTCAGCCTTATTTCAGCCATAGAGCAAGCACTCTGGCCCCAATGGCGGGGGGGCCTTCTAGGCCCTGCTGATGGCAAGGAAATGTCCTAGGAGCTAAAGTCACTGACATATCTGTCAGGAGTGAGAAAAGATGAGTGCCAGAGGCTCCCTCTCCCTCCAGCTCTTAAAAGAAATCCTCACTGTCACCATCTCTCCCCCTGCCTTAATTCTCAGATAACTTAAAGAAGAAAAAGAAAAAGGAAGGCACTTCTTAAACGGAGAAGAGGAAGGTCCATAACTCCTTCACTTTCGTTATTCTTCTAATAGCCTTCACTGCCTCTCTGTATTTTCAGAGAGCAATTTCTCCCAATGTGCAAACTCTGTGCACCTCAGCAGAAAATTCAGTTTATGTAATGAGTCCTAGGAGGTGTGACTTACTGTTTAAAAAAAAAAAATTAACTTAATTTTTATTTTAAATCATGCTTCCTGCCAAATGAACCAACTATTCTTATGCCATCTTTCTTTTCTCATAAGTAGTACATGTGTGGGCTCTTCAACGGGTAAGACAGGTCACTAGACAAATGACAAAGACACAGGCTCCCTTCGTCCTAGAGTGAAAATCCACTGACTCCATGAAATATCTGGCCTACATAGGCACCATGCACCAATCGTTGGATATATTATGTTCTATATTTTTTAAATAGAACTCTCAATATTCACTGTTCCTGCGTTGCAGATTTAGCAACTAAGGATAAATAATTCTCATAATTGCGGTAGGCACCTTCTACAATGGTTCCCAATGATCTCCTGTAGGTGGACTTGCTCCTAAAAAACAGAATATGGCAAAAGTGGTAAAAAAAAGTCACTCCCATGGTTAGGTCATAAAACACTGTGAATGACCTTTTTCTCACACTCCCCTTTGCCCCCTCTCACCGGATTGCTGTAATTAAGCAAGCAGCCATGCACGGGAAACCAGGAGGCAAGGAAGAGAGAGAGGCTCCAGCCAATAGCCCGCAGGCCTCAGTGCACACCTACAACAGGCTTCCAGCAACTGCTTCCTGCCAGCAACCACTAAGAGAATTGCAAGTATACTCTACCCTAGTTCCATTAAGAGGTGACGGCAGCCCCAGCTGACACCTGATTGTCGGCTTGTAAGAGACCCTAAGCTGGAGACCCATGAAGCTATGCCCACAGAACTATGAGATAGTAAGTGTATTTTGTTTTAAGGTGTTATAAATTTTATATATATTATTTATTTACTTACTTATTTTAGGTATAATTGACATACAATGAGTATAAAATTATATTAATTAAAGGTGCACAACATAATAATTCTAAAATTTTAGGGCAACTTGTTACACAAAAACAAATAAATATTACAGATGTAGTGGATAACATTTATTATAAAGCACTGACTCTGAACCAATTTTATTTAATCAATACAACAACCCTAGTGAAGTCGAGTTATCCCCATTTTGCAGGGTAGGGAACTAAGATTGAGGGCAGGTCAGCAGAGTGGGAAGCTGGCCCTCAGTGAGGGCAAAGTTGTACTGGATTCACAAGGCTCTGCCCTGGGAGCAGCGATTCTGAATATTTCTACAGAAGTCCACTCTCAGGTCCATGAGAAAGGAAAGATATCACATTGCTTTAATTGAAAAAACCTACTTAGAGTGATTTAAGTACTGAGGATAAACCTAAAGTCAGTGAGTAAGCCTGCCGAAGTGGACACAACATAAAGCAATAACTCAGTCTTCCGGGTAATCTGCTAGAGAAGCTATCACAGCATCCAGGAACAGAAAACAAAGAATGGGAGACTTCAGAATTTGCTCTTAAGGTCTCCTCATAGACATTTCAGAGTTGCTTTGAGTAACCATTTACACAGCTCCCTGTGAAGTATTGTGCCAGTGGCTTTTCATCTCATTAGAAACACTCACCTTCATTGGTATTATTTCCACACACTGTGAGTCAACAGGGAATCCGATCTCAGGAACTGGGCTGTTTTGGTTCCTTCTACCTCCCCTCGTCCCCTCACGCACCAAGCATGAGCCTTAGGAACCAGGAAAGGGCATTTCAGGGGGGATGTAGGAATGTTTCCCCATCTAGCAGTTGGGCCACAGCCAGGATAGTGTTGCCTGAACCTGGAAACGTGGAGAACACATTGGGGAGCTCAGCTCCTCATCTCTTGGCTTTAATTAATCATATTAACATACCTCAAAAGACTATTCTGAAGAACAACTTATTAAATTGATCCTAAATTTCAGTGGGGGGAAAAACATGGACTAGCAAAGTCTTAGATGAAACACAAGGTAAACAACAATTCAACAATTTACCTGCCCTCATAACCCCTGTGTATATGTGTATTGGGACCACCTCAGGCTAATGCTCTACCTTCTCACTATGCTCTCCCCCTCCAGCCAGGGGGCTTCTGAACAGATACAATCCTGACAACTGACATAGCAATACATCAAAGCCACAGCACCCAAAGACCATGGGGCATTTGCCCCTTATTAGAATCCCATAGCACTGCTGTTATTTCTATACCACCATAAACAGTGTGAACCAGAAAAAAGCTATGTAAACCACCCTGACTAGCTCAGTGATCAAAAGTAACAGGGTGATCAGATCATAAATTCCTAACTGGGCAAGTAATGGTGGGTAGTTCCATCGTAGTAAAAGTTTAATCTTTGCTTTAAGAAAGCCCTGCCCATTGTTCTTGTGAATCTAAGATACCATATCTTTGAAATGCCAGAGTAATCTTTTTCAGATCCCTCACAGGTATAACCGCCCTCACAGGAGCACATGCACCAAACTCCTCCTTGTTATCTTGTTGGTCCCCTTACTGTCTCTCCTTACTGTAAATGTTAAATGTTAACTATCCTGCACCACCAAGGTAAAAAAAAGTCCATTTTTCTTATTATCCTATCGCAGATATTTCTCCTCTGCTTTCTCCCACCTCATTAATCTAACAGCAGTCGATTTCATATACCTTCCTTACATTTTCTCCTTTGATTCTAAGTGTATAAAATAAACTGCCACTTACATTCTCCAAGGCATATTCTCAATCCATTGGATCTTGCTTCCAGGCATGTCCTCAGTTTGGATCTAATAAACTCTTTAAATTTTTTTTTCTATAGGTTTGGATCTTCTTGCATGGACAACAGGCAAAAGTACTTTCCACTCAAGTGTGAAGCAAGACTATAAACTGAAAGAGCTCTGAGACTAAAATGAAGAGGCAACATCTCACTCCAGCCTCTCCTCTGTCTCCACCAGCCATTCAACCTCACACAAGTACACTGCTCTTTAGTCCTATTGCCACATCTCTACGATGAGGGTCAGACACATATCATAGTCATCAGGCATCCAATATCCTGCCAAATTATATGTAAACCTTTTATAGTTAAGTTTTTCTGGTGAGAAGGTCCTTCATCAGATTCTCAGTGTCACCTATGACCCAATATCCACTGTGGTTTTAATATCCACTGAAACCACAGACACCTCCAAGGCCCTCCCATTCTAGGAAGCTGAGGGGATATACTTCAGGCTTCATTCCTGATTTCTGAATGCTTGTGAACACTGGGAAAGACAAAGCTACCACTGCTTATCCATCTCAAATTAACACCTGCCTGATCTCTAAGATCATAAATCCTGCTTAATTTTCCACTGCCCTACTTCCTGTCCCCATCCACCAGGGCCATCTGGTGAATTCTGAAGATGCTGTAAGTTACACTGCCTTGGGGTCCTGCCCTCCATGCTGCACTTTCAGAGCACAGGTGCCAGAAGCGGTTGTCACTGTTCATCTTCCCAGGGGATGAACAAACCATTGACATACACACATGTGAACACGTGCACTCAGCACAGCTTATAACTTGGAATCACAACAGCCAGACCACTTATCACCTGTCTGACATCAGAAAGAGAAGAAAATGACTTATTTCTGCTAAGTCCCAGCAAGACATATGTCCCTACAACCACAGAACTCCTAGCCAGTGAAGAACAGACAAGTAAACTGGAGAGTGCCATATACCATGAGGATGGGGAAGCAAAGGGACATCTAACCCACATTTGAGAGATCAGGGAAAGTTTCATGGAGTTAGGGGAATTACATCCAAAACCAGAAGTACGAATTGGCCAGGCAAGGTGGGGAGAAGGAATGGAGAATGGAGGAAGAGAGGAAGGGGAGGAGAATTCAGCAACATGTCAAGCAGAGGCCATGGAAAGGGGAGAAAAGCAAAGACGCTTCCCATGACATGTGGATGGAGGGGCCTGGGACTGGCAGATGCCCCTTCTGCTCCTTCCATTGATCCCATTCTCACTGGAAAGAATTGTCTTCAAAGAGGCTCCCTAACCTAAGGCTCTATATCCCCTCTTCTGATGTTCCTACATATGTCCCTGCAGGGAATCTGAAGCACATGAGTACATGCATGTGCATGCACCACACATATACCCACATGTGGGTGCACTCACTTTTGCAGTAGGCACACACATAACCCATAGAAACACAGACACACCTTTCACAGACACCATTCCACTGGCCTGCATTATTATCATGTCCATCCCACTAAAGCAGGGATGATATTTCCCAGGAGCCCTTTCTCTGTAGAGTTCTGGGTTTTAGTTGGCCAAAAGAGAAATCTTGACTTCCTAGTCAAGACCAGTCATTACTTTGAAGGTATTCAGCACACAGGTAGGATAAGCTCCCAGCAATGCCCACTTGCATGTCCTCCTGTTCTCCCGACAGCAGCCGCAGGCCTCCCTCTACATGTAGTTGAGAGGCAATTGCTATGCAGAAGCAGTGGCTGCCCACAGGCATGGGCCCCAGCCCCTCTGCAGACCACTCACTGCTGGCCATGTTGGCTTCTCAGAGCTTCCAGGAAAGGCTGCACCAGATCACCATGCTGGTGCTTCTCTAATTAGAAGCATTTCCTCTGATCTTTGAGTTCCTTCTAAACATTCTGTTCCCTAGCCACCTATACTGGAATCAAGTGCGATTACTGTTAATAAATCCCTTTCCCAACACTTAGTAGTTCTGCTTCCCTGACTGAACCCTAGGCTATATACCCTCCAGGGAAAAGCAACCTAGAAACAAAAGAGGAGGAGCATGCAAATGAATGTACCAGAGAATGAGATAAGCCTGGCAGTACAGCAGTCAGGATGGTTTAACTGTAGGCACAAAAGTGGCAATCAGTCAGAACAGTCCCAGAACACCCATTGCCAAGGCCAAAGGCATTGTCAATCATTCTGTTAGAGAATCTGGACTTTGTCCTGATTGCAGTGGCAACCAAGGAAATCCTCCCAGTTGTGGAAATTTAAGAGGACTTTAGGGAAATCAAAACAGGAAACAGAGCCAGTTAGAAAGCTGCCCTTTCAATCATTACATGCTTATGGAGCACCAACCATGTTCCAATGTCTATCATACTGGCACTACAACTCCAACAAGAGCTGAGCTTACACTCTGACCAATTCTGTAGGACAGACAGAAAGAACAGTTCATACATCCCAACTAAACTTGAAAAATTAGTATCCTCAGACCACTCACTAATATGAATTAACACTCATGGCTTTGCAGACCACCAAGCCGAGATCCTGTGTATGTAGTTAACTCTTGTGATCCCTTAATTAAAATACTAGATTATAGTGATGTGATTTAATCAAATGAGACATACACATATTTGTAGACCATATAGAGAAGAACAAGAAGTCAATACAAGCAGTGACATTATTTATAAGCTGTGGATAGTACAGCCTGTTCACAACTTACCTACCTTCCTTACCCTATCACTGCTCCAGTTAGATAATGATTATTAGGAATCATCTTATACTTATGAAAGTCAATAATATCAAGGCCTGGACTTGATACCGCACTAGTATCAGAAAAGGGACTTGCAAGAAAGGGAGGGAATATGTCAGAGGAAGAGGAATTGGGCCACAGAATGGGAGAAAAACTATCCCATAACTACCATGCTGGTCTGTCCTCCTCATGTTTTAGAGTTCCTATGGTCATCCAGAACTTCTGCAAGTAATGAAGAGACTTTGCAAAATAAAAATAAAAGTCGTCAATGAATTTTCAACTCAAGGAAAATTGCTACCATCCTCCTTTTCAATCTATGCTCTTTGGAAATAAATGCTAAAATATTTTACTTAGTTAAAGAAATTTGACCAGGAAACACAAGGCTGCCCTACATAACAGCTACCCAAAGAGACCACACCACATTACAGGCTCTGAGCAGAGGTCAGCAGAGCAGAAGCCCCCACTCAGGCCCAAAGCCCAAGTCTCTAAGGTCAAAGATTAGACACCCTCGTTTTTCATCATCCAAAGGAGAGAAAGTGGCTGTGCCTGCTGGAGCTGTGCAACAAGACAGATGCAGATGTGAACAAATATCCCTGAATCCGTGTACTGCTGACAGAAGCAGTAAAGCCATGAAGATATGCTCTCTGATTCCTAAACAGCATTCTCAATTGCCCCCAGCCAAAGACCAGCTGAACGTCAAAGAGGAAAGCAAGTGACTGCAGATGTATTCTTCACTATTGTGCTAGATACCAAATTATAGAGCCAACCTCATGTCATTAATGCTAAGGTACAACCCTGGTCTAAAAAAAAATCTACCACCCTTCCAGCTTATAAAACTAATCTAAAATCCTGCCAGAAAGTAATAAATTCCTACTGACAGAGGTTAAGCTCAAGGGCACTGAAGTGAACCTGGCCTTAAAAGAAAATCCATGTGTCCAATTAGGTTGAAATTACAAAAAACAATGGTAACTAAGAGAAAATTAAAGAGAAGGAAGCTAAAGGCATCAAGGCAAAATGGAGCTTCTGAGCCTCTTACAGGAACAGTGTAAGAAGCGAGATCTCAAAGTCTAACAGCCTAGGGAAGTGGACTTTTGTCTTGAATTCATCTTCACAACACAGAGATGAAGAGCCATGTACGTCACCCAGGAACAGTGTCCCTCCCACCCTAGGATGCACTGTTCAGGCCTAAGGGTGATTTCCTTGGCACCTCATAATTCCCCTTTCATGATGTGTTCAAACATGCCCTTCATCAAAAGTTCATGCAAAACTAAAACAATGGCCTTTCTTTACTTTAACCTTCCTTCCATAGACTTCATGGCTTATAGAGCACGTTCCTGTTCAGTACTGCATTTGGTATTCACAGTGACCCTGAGACACTGTTATTCCCATTTTATAGAGGGAGAACTTGAGACCCAGTGCAACTCACAGTCACACTGCTCACAGAAATGGGGCAGGACCATTCCATGCCTCTGTCTCTTAGTACTTCCTTTCCCCATTACTAAAGGATCTACATTATACATCTTGAGTCCTGTGAAGTCAACAAAACCTAGAATCTCAGCATGGGATCAGGAGGCAGCTTCAAACGCCAGGGAGGGAAAAGTCCAGGGCTAAGAAATCTCAAAGTGAAGTAACAGGCAATGTGCAACTTGTAAATGAACAACTTTGGTTAATTTTGATATTAAAAAATAATTTTATACAAATAAGTATAGACAACTAGGTAACAATCGCATAGCTCTGACCACCTTCCTCCTCATGATGCTATGAAAGGGCAAGTATACATTTGAAATTCATGTACTGACACGCTAAAAATTCTGCTTGTGGCTACTTCGACATCTGCGGATATAAATCTCTTTAAGAAGTTTATTTTAGGGTCACGAAATAAAATGTGTAGTTTATGCTTCTCAAGAGAGGAATCATCCCTTGAATAAATCACTGAATATTCCCAGAGATATTGAGGGTAAACATCCTATATACAGTGTAAACATTCCTTAAATAGTCTCCAAACTGCTTTGATTGCACATCCCTAAATGCAGAAAAAGTTTGCATGCATCCTCTAATACATGTATATTTATTTACAGTGGTATTCATGTATGACTGTACTAAGATACTATACAATATATAAAACATATACAGAAACAGAAATTTTAAAAGAATGATATGTTAATTGGGATCTTGTCAATATTGTGAAACCAAAGTATAGAAATCACTGGACGTTGAAGCTAGTGGAAGCTGGAACTTCCCTCTATACCTCCGGATTTCACACCTCTGTTCTCAAAGAGCCTCGCAGGTGTTGCAGATAGACCAGCACGAGGGGAAAAGACTCTCTCAGGGTCCTTCCACACAGAGGATGGGAAACACGCAGAGATGAAGCTCCCTGAAGCTAGAACTGTGCCATGTAAAACAAGGCTGAAGGCAGCCATTCTATCACCCCCACTAAGGAGAAAGGAAGTAGCCGTGCAGAAAGAATGAAGTCAAGCTGCCCAAAGAGAAGACCCCAGGACTGCTACATCCTCTAGTACATCCCCATCTTCCTGAAGCCCACCCGCACCCGCATTCCTTTGCTGTTGGGCTCCAGGGGACACTCTGTAGTTTTTCTTTCTTTAATTGGGTCTCAAGGCATGCTGGAACCTACTGATGTCCAGTAGAAGCACAGCAGCAGGCTGCCCTTTCTGCAGCCTGACCCCTAGAAGGAAACATGCCTAAGGATTCTGTAGATGAGCCATGGTCATATTACATATCGCCGTGCCCCCTTCCACTAGGCTTCTTCCCTTTGCCATCACACCATCACACGCTATTTTTTTGTAGGCAGTAACATACTCAAGTTGGTTTATGCAACAAGTATTGGTCTGTCTGCCTCTCGCCACAACGTAAGGAGCATTCACTCACGCGAGCATATTTCATCTGTATCATGAGCCACGGTTATGCATTGTTATGTGTGTACTCAGATTCCAAGTTACAGAAAGCTATGTGCATCCCCTGGTTTGTCAAAGAATGTTCATTTCTACATTCTAGCTTTACAAAAAATACATGATTGACTTTATTTTTAAAAACATATGCAAAAAAAATTAATGTGCCAGGAAAAATGATTACTTGCTCCAAGAATGCAGTCTTCATTCTGGCTTGGAACTATTTGTCTGTTAATGTTTTGACTTAGGGGAGCAGTGATATACTGTCCCCACCTCCACCAAATTCTCTCTCAAGCAGGCAGGGAGACTACAGTTAGATTGAGGCAACCAACCCAAAGGTTTACAAGTAATGATTTGGTCAGATGAACCAAAGGAAGTATGTTTCTTCACTTGGTGGTTTGGACAACTTCAGGGGTCAAGAAGAGACTGCAGATCTTCCCTAAACTCAGGGCACAAACTTCTGCTTTGCTGTGATCTGACCACACGACCTTAGCTGTTAATTACGAACTTTGGTTTCACACCCATAAATCTGGTGTCTTACCCAAACTGGTACAAAATACTTTCCCAAGTGTCTGATGTTTATTAAAACATGCTGGTAAGTGTGCCTACAGTCCCCTGTTTTATGTGCCTGCCTCTCTCCCCAAAAAAAGGACTAGTATATGTAAGAAGGCATTCCCAGAGTCCCAGCATGCCAAGCCTGCATTCTTACCACAAGACAGAATCCTTTTCTGTTAAATGGATCTAAAACGCAAACTGTATCTGTGGCAGCCAGGAACACAGGGTCAGCCAGAACACACAGACGGCAGCAGCATCCTGCCATTCTGCTGACTGAAGGAAAAAAATTTTGGAGCTTGCGTTTTCTATTATGTCCAATCTTGACTCTAGACCCAAACCAGCTAGCTGCTTATACTCCCTCAAAACAGCAGCAACAAGGCTGGCTGACATCACTGTATTATCCATTTCATTCCTTCTCCACAAAAGCCAGAACACACATCCCCAATATACAACTGTTCTCACTCACAGCATTTCCAAAATATCCACTCCTTTGAAAAGATGCCACAGATTCACAAAGCACCCCAACCCCCTACCTCTGACCTGTCCATACCACATTGGTTTGTTAGCAAGGTGACCAGCTCAGTCTGGAGCTTAGTTTGGTGAGAAACAATGATGTAGTGTGAAGAACAGGAAGAAAGAAACAGCAAAGAGCCCACTAGCCCAAGGATCAGGAGATTCTTCAGCTTAGCCTTTTATTCTGGGACCATAACCATGTGTGGCCAGGGCAAGGATGGGTGGTTAGCGGGGAGGGAGGGAGGCATCTCAAAACGTCTCAGTGCATCTCACCCATGTGGCATCCCAGAGGAACAACCAGGATTTGCTTCTCCTACAGAAAATACTAAGTGCCTAATGATTTCTTTTTGTATACACAACAAACTATAAAAATTATAGATGCTCTTGCTTTCCAGGTAAATTGATCAAGATCTGATAGACATTCTTGGGAACAAGTCTGCAAACCATAACCACAATTGTTTTACTCTTCTTATTTACTCTCTATCTCTTTAATTGGAGGAGGACAGCATAAAAGAACTTCAAAAAAATAGACGCTTGAAGAGATCATGGCCCAGAACATTAAATAATGCTCACCCCCCCACCCCCACCCTCACCCCCGTTCTCCCACAAACTCACTGTTTATGGTAGCACAATGTTGTGACCAGAGGGTGTGTCTGGTATCAGACACATGGAACTTAAATTTCTTACTGAGTCTTTCTGTGCTTCAGTTCCCTCATCAGCAAAAAAGGAGTAATAATAGGGCCTATCTCGTAGGACTGCTGTGAAGATTAAATGAAATTATATGGCCACGGATCTTGGAACAGCAGTCACAGTGCAAACATTCAATAACTGCCAATTATCCTCATGATGATTATGCAGCCTGTTAAAAGAATGAAGTACATCTATAGGTGCTGATACATATGGAAAGCGCTCCAAAATATATTGTTTGGAAAAGCCATATACAAATCTGTAATGGCTCCTTTGGTTTAAAAAAAATCTGTGTGTGTGAGCACATGCACACACCATGAAACATTTCTTTAAAAAAAAAAATCACAAGAGTGTATTAATAGTGACTGTCCTAAGCACAGAAGCCTTCACTTTTCATTCTGTACCTTTCTGTGTTATTTGAATTTTGTCATCTTATACAAGGTATTCCTTGTATTTGTTTTTAAATATGAAGCAATGTGATCTAGGTGGAGGGATTAGAGTAAAAATTTTGTCTTACGTTTCTCTATATAAATGTAACATACCAACATTTTCTCCCACGCTCCTAGGATCAAAATTTAGAATGACCATCACCTAAGTCACAGATTCTTGCCTCTGTGAAGTATGCCACAAGTAATTTGTATTAATCAGAATTAACAAAGCCCCTGAGGTAGAATTATAGGCAACTCACTGGAATTGCACATAATTCTGGGAACTCCTAGGTGTGCTTCCTGTGGATGTCATCAACCTCAGGTGTTACATGTGTCATGTGTTTTTGGTGAGAAAATATTGATACTGCTGATCTAAACCCACTTCCTCCTGGAAGCTAATGACTAACATTTAAACAATATCAAACATGTAAGTTGTCAGCATTCATTTGTTTTTGTTGAAGCGCAATTTGCATAACAAAATTAACTGTTTTGAGTGAACTCAATGGTACTTATTACATTCATGATGTTGTGCAACCACCTCTATCTAGTTCCAAAACATTTGCTTCATCCCCAAGTAATTCCTTCCTCACTAAGCAATTATTCCCCATTCTCCCCTCCCCATGGCCCCTGGCAATCACAAATCTACATTTCCTCTATGGATTTACCTATTATGGATATATCATATAAATGGAATCATATAATATGTGACCTTTTGTGACTGGCTTCTTTCACTCAGCATGACATTTCCAAGGTTCAGCCTATCAGCTGTTCATTCCTTGTTAAGGCTGAATAATATTTTATTGTATGGACATACCAAAATTTGTTTAATTAGTTCATCCACTGATAGACATTTGGGTTGTTTCCATCTTTTGGCTATACTGAAGAGTGCTGCTATGCACATTCATATATAAGTATCTGCATGAGTACGTGTTGTCAATTGTTTGAGGCGTATATCTAGGATTGAAATTACTGGATCATATGGCAATTCAACATTTAGTTTCCTAAGGAATGGTCAGAATTCTGTTTTCCACAGGGGCTACAACATTTTACATTTCCACTAGCCATATGTGAAGACTCCAATTTCTCCACATCATTGTCAATATTTGTTATTTTCCTTTTTCCTTTTTGTTACAGCCTTCTTAGCAGATATGAAATAGTATTTTGTTGTGGTTTAAATTTGCACTTCCCCAATGACTAATGATGTCAAGCATTTTTGATGCATTTTGTCCATGTTTTAAATCATCTTTGGAGAAATGTCTACTCCAATCCTTTGCCAGTTTTTTAATTGGGTTATCTGTCTTTTTGTTGTTGAGTTGTAAGTCTACTTTGCATATCTGGATACTAGACCCTTATCAGACTTTGATTGCAAATATTTCCTCCCATTCTGTAAGCTGTCTTTCTAATTTCTTAATATTTTTCTTTGATACACATAAATTTTTAATTTTGATGAAGTCCAACTGATGCACTTTTGTTCTTTTCTTGTTCATCTTGTAATATCTAAGAACCATTTGCCACATCTAAGGTCATGAACAGTTAACCCTATGTTTTTCATTAGGAGTTTAATAGAGTTAGTGATTTAGTTCTTATATTTAGGTCCTTTATCCATTTTGAGTTAACTTTTGTATATGGTATGAAGTAAGAGTTTAATTTAAACATATGAATATCCAGTTGTCCCAACACCATTTGTTGAACAGACTATTTTTTTCTTGGCAGTCGTGTCAAAAATCAATCGACCGTAGCAATATAGGTTTATTTCTGGGACCTCAATTCTATTTTATTGGTCTATGTGGCTATTCTTATGCCACTGTTTTACTACACTGTTTTGATTACTATAGCTTTGTAGTAAGTTTTAAAATTGGAACTTCGTTCTGTTTCCAAAGTAATCCTTTTAGCCCTGATCAGTGTGGCTCAGTTGGTTAGGTATTATCCTGCAAGGCAAAAGGTCACCAGTTTGATTCCTGGTCAGAGCACATACCTAGGTTGCAGGTTCGGTCCCCAGTCAGTGCATGTAAGAGAAGCAATCAATCAACATTTCTCATATTGATGTTTCTCTCCCTCTCTTTCTTCCTCCCTTCCCCTCCAAATAAATAAATAGATAGATAGATAAATAACTTTTAAAAAGAGTAATAATTTGCTGGGGAAAGAGGGTATAGGAGGACTAAAAGGTAATGTAAAAAATTACAATAAAGAATAAATAAAATACAAAAAGAAAAAAGAAAAAGAAATGAAGTAAATACCTAAAGCTCAGTATAAATAAAAAAGGTATGGCATGAAAGTAAAACATATTTTAAAAATAAAACTAAATGCACATTCTGACCTTGAGATCTCCTGCAATATGGTCAAGTAGAAAGATGAATAAATCTTATCATCAATCCAAAAACAACAATAATAATAATAATCCTTTTAACATGCTGTTGAATTCAGTTTGCTACTATTTTGTTAAGGATTTTTGCATCAATATCATAAGGAATCTTAGTTTGTGGATTTTATTCTCTTATAGTGTCTTTGTCTGACTTTAGTTTCAGGGCAATGCTAGATTCATAAAATAAGTTAGGAATTATTCCCGCCTCTTAAATATTTTGAAAGAATTTGAAAAAGACTGATGTTATTCTTCTTTAAAAGTTTAATAGAATTTAACAATAAAGCTATCTGGTCCAGTTCATAGCAGCATTATTTACAATAGGTAAGACATGAACACAACCTAAGTGCCCATTAATGGGTACTTGTGTGTATGTGTGTGTGTGTGTCTGTCTGTCTCTCTATAGACATTATATATAATGTCTAGATATACACGCATGTATAAACACACATATATACATATGTCTACACATATGCATACTCATATACATGATGAAATATTCAGCTATTAAAAATGAGAGAATCCTGTCACTTGTGACAACATGAATGGTCCTTAAGGGCATTATGCTAAGTGAAATAAGTCAAACAGAGAGAAATAAATACAATATGATCTCACATGTAGAATCTAAAATAACAAAACATAACATAGAAAAACAAGATTAGATGGTGGTTATCAGAGGCAGGGCATGGGGAGAGAACTGGAGGAAGGTCAAAAGGTACAAACTTCTAGTTACAAGACAAGCAATTACTAGGGATATAATGTAGAACATGATGGCCATAGTTAACACTGCTATATAATATATGGGAAAGTGGTTAAGAAAGTAAATCGTAAAAGTTGTCATCACAAGAAAAATTTTTTCTTTTTCTTTATATTGTACCTATATGAGATGATGAATGCTAACTAGACCTAATGCAATAATCATTTTATGATATATTTAAGTGAAACCATTCATCTGTACATCTTAAAATTATACAATGATGTATATGAATTGTATCTCAATAAAATGGGGAGATGGGATACTTTTCTTTGTTAGAAAGTTTTTTTATAACTGATTCACAATCTTTTGTTATTCACATTTTTTGTTTCTTTTTGGAACTATTATGGTAGTCAATACTTCCAGGAATCTGTCCATTTACTCTAGATTATCTAACTTTTGGGTATAAAATTGTTTATAGTATTGTGTTAGAATCTATTTCATTTCTGTAAGGTCAGTAGAAATGTCCTCACTTTCATTTTTATTGATATTTTAGTTATTTACATATTCTCTTATTTCTTCACAATATAGCAAAACGTTTGTCAAGCTTGTTGATCCTCTAATCAAATTATGGTCTCGTTGATTTTTCCCTATAGTTTTTCTATTCTCTATATCTTTAAAATTGGGTTATTGATTTGAAATCTTCTTTTTCATGTACAGCTACAAATTTCCCTTTAGCAGCATCCCATAAGTTTTGGTGTGCTGTGTTTTTCATTTTCACTGATCTCAAATTATTTTCTATATTCCATTTAATTTCTTATTTGACTCATTGGTTGTTTATAAATCTACACTCATTTCTACTCTATTAAGAGAAAAACTTCTAGTGTCCCGAACCCCTTAGGATTAGTGACTTCTTCCATCTTTTGGATCGAAATTCCTCTTACTAGGGTCCATTGTTGCTACTGGTTAACCAGGGAGCATGGTACCTTTGTTATTTTTCATGGAAACCACAAAACATTATGTTAAAGAACAATCAAAAGTAAAATCTGACTTTCATACAGATATTAAATGAAACTGTGTTTAAAGATTTTATTATTAATAAAGGAATAAGTATGATATTGCAAGTACAAAGGAGAAGTCAAAGAAGTACAGATATATATGGAGTAAAGGATGATCTAATTAAAGGGTGAAATGAATTTACAAATAGACAGCAAAGTGGCTTTTTTTTCATAATGGAGGTGGGGAGTGTTAAACTAACTTCCATGGCTGAAAGTTTTTTAAAAAGAAAGGGACTATTGGGCCATTGCTAGCAAGAAAAAAGACCAGGTCCTGGGGTATGTAGTCTCAACACCAGCAGAAGCACCAGATGGACAAGGCAACATGTCTACTGTCCTGGGGTTGATAGGCTTTTCTCATGCATCAAGTACAGGGATTACAGATGTAAATTGTTTTGAAAGGATTAGCACTGGCTGTAGATAAAGGGGGAAGGGAAAGGTGAAGTGGGACTAGTTCTGACATAGGCACAGAGTCCATAAGAAAGAAGAGTTTGCTCCTGTGGACTAGTTGTAAATAAGAAGCAGAGGCTCCTGGGCTCCATGGCACCTGGCTATTCTCTCTTTTAGATAATCAGGGGATAGCCACCTGGAAGTTAATTCAGAGTTCCCAGAAATGTGAGCGGTCTAGTTAGCTGACCCCTAGTTACTAATAGGCTGTTTGGTCTCTTTCTCTTACTCTCTAGCCTGCTGTAATTTAATTGAGGACATCTCAGAATTTTTCTTCTAGCACTGTAACCACACTGATAGACTTTGTTTCCATATCTATAGACAGTAATTATTTTGCATTGCTACCAGTTACTTACAACTTACAAAGGTTTAAAACAGACCAAAGGCAAGAAAGGGTTAGAACCAGTACCTTGGAAGGGTGTTCTCTACATAGTGCATAGTTGTTGTTTTTTTTTATTGGAGACACCCAGTAATTTTTTCTGCTTATTACAAATTTCTTCACAACATGACAAACAAAGTAAGTGAAAAACTAAAGGAGTAGATGAGAAAAGGAATCAGCAGAGGCAACTCCACCATTCTAATTAAATAGAATTAGAACAAAAATGGTAAAAGATTAATAGGCTTCCCCCGGCTGCAGTATAGTTAGGAGGAGGCCTGGGAGGGGGAGGAGGAAGCACCCATAGTGAGGTGAGTCTGCTGTCCCACAGGCACAGTCACGCCACACTACAGGGGTCCACAATGACAGAACCTGTGGGCTAACATCCTGACGTCTCTGCAAAATGAGACGAAGGCCTAAAAGAAAGGGGCCCAGCTCTTCACGAACATGGCGCCCCAAGCAAAGAAGGAGGCCTCTACCCCTCCCAAAGCAGGAGCTAAAGCAAAGACTTTCCAGGCAAATAAAGCAGTGCTGAAAGGCGTCCAGAGCCAAAAAAAAGAAAATGACCCACATGTCACCCACCTTCTCACAGCTGAAAACACTGTGGCTCTGAAGGGAGCCTAAATGTCCTCGGGAGAGCGCCCCCAGGAGAACCAAGCTTGGCCACTCTGCCATCATCACGTTCTCCCTGACTCCTGAGTCAGGCATGAAGAAGACAGAAGTCAACAATACACTTGTGTTCACTGGGGATGTCAAGGCCAACACGCACCAGATCAAAGAGGCTGTGAAGAAGCTCTGTGACACTGACAGAGCCAACACCCTGATCAGGCCTGATAGAGACAAGGCACACTTTCGAATGGCTCCTGACTGATGCTTTGAACATTGCCAACAAAATTGGGATCATCTAAACTGAATCCAGGTGGCTGATTCTAAATATAAAAATTTTACACTGTAGAAAAGAGGCGGAGGTGAAGGGCAAAAGCATCAGACACAGGACAAATAAACAAATCTGGGCTGCAACATGGCAAAAGCTGGCATTGGTCACTGCTTCCCGGGGCCAGGGGGCACCTGGTGGAGTCAGAGCATGTCAAGGATGACGAACAGAACCTGTTTTGCATGTAGACGGGGAAGGGAGGTTTCCTGGAGCCTAGGAGCAGTCGAAACCCAAGACTTTTCCCAAACCCACCCCGGGTCCATCTTGGCATCTCTCCGGGGGCTCAGAAAGGATCAGCAAGGGCACTGCCTTCCTAACCAATCAGACCTTCTGTGAACCAGCCCTTCTAGAAATCTAGAAAAAAATAATAACTTTCAAATACTTTTCAGATAGGCATTATATAAACATTCAGGTTTTATTATTTGACTTAAGGCAATACTTCACTTTCAAGTGAAATGAGATATGTAATATAATTCAGATATTATATCTATCCTGTTTGTTTTTGGTAACAAACATTGTTTTATAGCTTTTGAACATATGAAAGTTGTTTGTACATCTGTTAATCATTCTTCTCATATGCTAGTTAGTAATGCCTGTGCAGGGAAGGTCGCTACACAGAACTTAAAAAAAAACAAAACACAAAATTCAAGGAAAATAAATCATTTCGAGCAAAACTATTTCCATCAAAAGTAGGTCTGGGGCTGAATTATTAAAGCATTGTCCCTAGTCTTCATTTCACTCTGTAAGCATTGCAGACTGGTTACAATTGCTTTTTAATAGGTATTTTTTTTTCCATCCACTTTTTTTAAGTGTACAATTTAATGGCTTTTACTCTATGTTAAGAGCTGTGCAACCATCACCACAATCAAGAACATTTTCATTACCCCAAAAAGAAACCCCTCACCCTTTAGCTGTCAGCTTCAAACTGCTCTCCTTTCCCCCTGCCCTAGGTCCATCCACACTTATGAATAAGAACATATCATTTATCAGAAGACAAAAAGCTATGAAGAAAACACTGAGTACGTCCTTAGCATATACATGAAGAAGACAGAAGTCAACAATACACTTGTGTTCATTGGGGATGTCAAGGCCAACAAGCACCAGATCACAGCAAAGGGTTGGCCCCACACTCCCTTCCAGCTACTTTAACAGGACTTGGCTGTTTCTCTGTCACATTAGCATTTCTATACTCTTCCTGCCCAGACAAATGGGATGTTGTCCATGACAGGAACTTCCCAGAAGGCCCATCAGCTCTTCAATGGGAAGCATCAACAGAGAGTTTATGCCATAGGATTCTTTGAAACCCACAAAAACCTCTCCTTTCTGTTTCCACCGACCCTGCACCATGATGTCACAAATCTTACCCAATCCCAACCAAGTTCCTGCTCTGAAAGCCTGCTTTATCAAACTTGTAATTCTCAATCATCAGACCTTGCCTTCCCCTACCAAGATGCTGCCAACACTTTGACTTTGCCAAGTAGTAAGCAATGTCTTACCCACAGGATGTTGGTGGGGTCTGGGGACAACCTTGGACAGGACAGAAGGCAGGGAGCCTGAGCACCCACGCACCACAGGCCTGGAACCCACTGACTTACTTTCCCTGTCTGCCCCAGAGGCCCCTATATTTTCAGGAAACCTGTGGGCAGTGAAGGAGGGAGAGGTTAGGTTCATAAAAGACAAAGGAGCCTTGTGGAAACTAAAGTGAGAATTTCCAAGTGTAAACCCCTACAAGGCAATCTCAGGGTTTGTATAAAAAGTAACCACACCTGAGGGAGCTAACAAGCCCCTGTCACTTCCCAAGGCTAGAGCAGCTGGAGGGACCACCAACATGCAATGAAGCAGATGGTAACTTAAATAAAGCACACATGGAAACCCAGATGGGAGGCAGTGGTCTCCACTCCCAACACCCCTTGAAAGCCAGCAAAGCAGTCTGGACAGCTGCCTGTGTGCATGAGTGTGAGCCAGGCTAGGGAAGGGGTGTTGGCACATGCACATGTGCACAACAGTAGTGGCGGAAGGAAGGCATGTAACTTCCTAGGTGGCCCACCCTACAGGTGTGAATCGTTGCTGGGCACCATTCCCAGTAAAGCTTCATCATTTGACCCCACCTCTTCAGCCCTTGTCTTGCCTCTTTGACACATCACTAGCACCCCATTCTGGACTTCGTTTGCCACAACCCAGGGTTGCCACTGAGTACCTGCCCAACCTAAGCACACAATGCCCCGCCGCAGGAGTAACACCTGCCTCACAGCAGTACCTGCCAGGGGCTTGCCCAAGTTCAGCATCTTGCAGTACAGGCCGGGAGAAGCACATCTGCACTGCAGTGAGGGGCACTGCCGCTCTCTGCTGCCTCAAAGCCTCTTCACGGCCACATGCTGCCACCACAGACCGCCCGTGGGGCAGCTTGCATACCCGTGCATATGCCATGTCCCAAGGAGACCTTAATTTTTGTTCACCCTCTTCATTCTAGCATTGGTATGACGTAGCCAGAAGGTGTGTGATGACAGTGAGTTACTGCTGGGTGGGTGAACATTAGCCCATCAAGAGAACTTTAAAATTTGCATTTGGAGAAGTAAAAAAAAATGTTTACTGTAAAGTGATGTACTCCTGGTGCAATAATGCAAATTAAACCAAGTTTCTGAGAAAATTAACTTGTTTTTCTAGAAATGTTAGAAAAGAAGAGTTTTACAGTTCTTCCTAGAAAGGAAGAACAAACTGACTTTTATTGAGAACTTATCATATTACCGGCATGATCCTTGATGTTCTCATATTACTTGTGCTATTTAACTATAACAATACCTTTGTGAGATATTGTTAACAACATTTTCCAGGTGAAAGATCTGTCTCAGGCTTAGCAATCCAACCTAAGGACACATAAATAGCGTGTGAGAGGGTCAGGATTCAGTCATTCCGTTGGTGCAACTGGAATCACCACGCTCTTCCCATGACCCAGTCTTGCTTCTCTCTTCTCAGAGTCTAGCGTCTAAGAGAAGAATCAATTCAAAGCTATGGTCAAGGCATTGCTGGCCTGGCAGTGTCCTCATAGGGACATAAGCAGTGCTTATGAGAGAAGCTGTTGTGGACCTAGGATACCCACTCTCCCCTTCATCCATTAGAGAAAGAATCTCAAGTTTAGCTGGTACAGGTGGCCATGCGACTAAGTTCTGGCAAGCAGGAGAGAAGTACAGGCACTGTGTTGACCCCATATGCCACCAAACCAGCCCTGAACCAGCCACCAGGACTGATAAAGGAGAAAGAAATTAGTTCTCTCCTGTTTAAGTCACTGTACTTTGAGATTTCTTGTTTCAGCAGCTAAGCCTGTATCCTAATAAATACAGATCTAAGAAACTTAAAAACTTGTGTATTCCTTCTAAATAGGCTAAGAATTATCCACCTGGCTTCTTCAGCCAATTTACCTGCTTTGCACACCATTTCAGAAGGGGTACACAGGTCCTTTCCTCCTGGGCTCTGTGTCTTAATTCTTACAAATTCTAAATCCAACTTTATGAGATTTGCTTGGATAGTATGACACTATACCAGGCATCACAACCCATTTCTTTAAACCCATATTTTTCCCAATGTCCTTATTTGGGAAATGTCACCCACCCATATTTAGCTATTGGGCAGGCGGTCTGTATGCCACCATGGTTTCCCAGTGGCCCGGGCTGGCATTACCTCATTTGAACTGAGGCTATGCTCACTGTCCTGTCAGGTTGCACTTCGCCTTCAGCAGCTGCATCTAGTTTCACACACAAAGACCAGTGGGGTTGCCAAGGCAGCGAGCACCATTCAAATGTTGGCAGGCTGGCTGCCTGCCAGGACCACGTTGTTGGTAATCATGTCTTGTTAGTGAGTGTTAAGGCAGACAAAACACTTTTTATGACCATTCAACAAGAGCTTTTTTAAAAAGCAGAGAGGGGCGGGGTATCTGTTGAAACCTCTGACCTATTTAGAGACCCTGGTTTAGATGCCTTATGCAACGCAAGTATTTCATCTTTCCATATACAACCTACCTACCCTCATACCATCATTACCTGAGATTTTATAACAGCTATGGGCAAATTTGTTCTAGCCTGCCATTTTCTGCCTTCACGATAACCTATTACCAATCCAATAGCTATGACATCTGCTGCTATCCATGACCAGAATAATAAGCACAAGCAATTTATTCACTTTGGCCACGACATTTCTAGTGAAAAGCTGCCATAGAGAATGACATATAGGTCTGATGATTAATAGTAATACCTAATTAACAGCATTATGTATCTACCCAAAAACAGACAGTATAATGAAAACATTATTTCATAAAAGAGAAACCAGCATCATCTTCTATATTGAATTATGATCTCTATATTCTACCACCACTCAGTATCCAATAAAATATAAAAAAGTATACTTTTATATTACATAGAATATACATTTATATATTATATGCTGTATATATTACATTACATGTTATATAAGGCAACTCTGTGTGTATGTGTGAGATCACCCTGCACAGAGGCATGACTAGGGCTAATCTTAAATTGAAACAGATGGAATCGCCAGCTATGCTGACAAAAAAAAAACTGCTACAGAATTAAACTGACATATGGAGCTGTGTTTTTTACGGCATTTGATTGGAATTTTTATAGGCTTGACCTTGTCACAGGAGCAGAATCCATCATCTACAGAAAGTCATAAAACTGAGAATGTCACCTTGGCGCACTATTCTAAACTTATTAACTGCTCCTCAGCTAGACACCTAAATCTATTGATCCATTCTTATAACTGGTCCATAAAACACTTATAAGTGTAAATAGCTAATACACTGTAATATATATTTGAAAGAGTAAACTACAAATAACATGGATTTAAGAACAAAACTAATGAGCCTTTGCCCCTGCCATCCAACAGTATCTCAGAACACTATCACCAAAACCTTTTTAGTATTACGGGAAAATCTGGAAATTCACTATAAAAAGAGTACTGTGTTTTTGAAATAAATTAGTATATTCTAATGTAAATTATACACAATTTTCAAAGCAAATTTATTACCACCATAGTCTAAAGTCTTTGTAGAAATTGAAAGCATAACCCTCTTAAGACTTCTCTTGACTGTGGAAAATGTAACTATTAACAAACATTTACTAAATTAACTTTGGATGCCTGATACCATATTAGCACAACGAGCAAATATTTACAAAAATATTTCCCAGGATGAATGCCACTATTTTGATGTACTGAGTCATCAGGAAATGTATAAATAAACAACAAAGAACAAGAGAAAACTGGGAGGGTGGGAACATCCCCTCCTCAGTAACAGAAGGCTTCTCCACCACCGCCTCCATTTTCACATCATTGAGTGTCACCTACAAGAAGGCTCTGAGCCAGCTCTGGTCCTGTATGGTTTTGACAGGGAGAAAGAACCTGTGCTAAAGATCAGTAACAACAGTGGGTAGCATGCTTCTAGAACATCAGTTCTTGATTTAGGAACTAAATGCTAGAATCAAAATAAAATGTTTTAATAATGGCAAAAATGTTATTTACTTTCTACATCAAGATGGTAGAATGTGAAAAAATGCCCCTTTTAAAAAGAAGACATACAGCCCTGGCCAGTGTGGCTCAGCTGGTTGGAACATCGTCCCATAACCAAAAGGCTGCGGGTTTGATTCCCCATGAGGGCATGAACAGAAGACAGCCAATCGATGTGAGAGAGAAAGCTCTTTCTTTCTCTCCCTTCCTCTCTCCCTCCCTCTCTCTCACAAAAGCAATGAGGGAGTATCCTTGGGTGAGGAAAAAATTAAAATAAGATAAAATAAAAAAAAGATGACACAGATTTTGGGAGAATAAAATCAATCACACACAACACATCTGGAACATGGTGCTGAGATGAAAGAGCCTTTCGATCACTTAGTGAGTCCTTCCCTGAATGTAGCTTCCAGACACAGTGATTTGGTGCTAGAGCAAAGCAATTCAAAGCAGTTGCCACCCCTGGGAGCTTTCAGTCACCATAAGCCAAGGAATGAATTTCAGCACCTCTTCTGACTTAAGAACTCTGCCACCCTCTGGCTGTATCCATCATCTCATCCACATTGGTCACACTGAAGCCAGATCCGCGGAGGGCTACAGGGTGTACAGGCCCTGAGCCCTGCACATCTTCACCTTGGCAGTCCATTGGGTCTCCACGGACTGGCTGGGCCCCGAGAGCCAAGTGGGAGCCAGGACCAGGTCGAGGAGCTGAGTGGTCAGGGTCAGGTTTCTCAAAAATGCTTCCTCCGTGAGGAGTTTTCTGGGTTTCCTTTGTACATCTTACCTGTGGTCCCTTCTCCCCACCACTCCCTCTCCTTTCTTGTGTTCATGGTCTTCACTTAGTATGATTTCTACCTCCGCTCTTGCAGCCTGCCTAACCAAGTTTCTTCAAACCCATCACCACATTTCTGTCCTGGCCCAAGAACCTCATCATAATACCCTGAAGTTAGGCCTGTGGGTCAAAGTGACACATTTAAGCAGAAAGGAATTTACAGAAAAGATATTTGTATAGATACAGAAAGACACACAATAGACACAACAGAATGGGCAGAGTTGAGTAGAGGCCGGGAGTGACATAAATAAAAATTAATTAATCAAAGCTAAAAAATAAGAGAGAGGATGTACAATACATGGACCTGGGATAATACGGTGGCATGAACATAGGAATATGACTCATTTAACCCTCCATACCTGAAGAACACAAATGTGAGGTGACGTGAGAGCCTTAACTCTGGGTAACTCACCAGATTTTCAGAAAATCTGGAGAGCTGGGCTGGGAAAATAGACAATGACCACAGCCAAAATCATACTAAGATGTCAGGCTAGCTACGTAAGTCTGCTAGGCACTGCTTGCTCGGGGCCGGCTGGCCTGCCCTGACGCGGTCACTGCTCACCCCAGACAGTGCGGGGTATCCCAGCTCCCCAGGAACTGGCCGCTAGGTAAAGTCCGTGGTGTGGCCCTCTGACTGTGGAACCAGGTCCTATGCCTGGAACCAAGCCACCAAAGGGTTAATTTGGCCTTTTTAGCTTCTATTCAGAAGCCAGGACCTGTTTCCATCCTAAATTAACGCTATAAGGAATTTCCTAAAATAAGAAACAAACATCTACACATTCCTTTCATCTAATTTTGTGGTTTGTATAACACAGACCTGGTACTGCACCCAACTCAAGACAAAACTCAGTTTAGTTCAAATGAGAAGATGCTCCTCTCAGATACTTTTTAGGTACCCTGAGAAGCTTCTCTGCATTTGATCTGGAAACTAAGCTAAGGCAGTCCTTTCCATCCCACGATTTTTTAGGATTATAGGCAACAAAAGTGTTTACATTACAGATAAAGTAAGATCTGTCAATTCAGAGAGCAATGAGCACATTTCCTATATGTGAAATTTCACCCCTGACGAGCATGAATTCACATGTGTGAATAGTGAAACTGAATGGCGAAATGTCAGGTTCCACATTAGAGCTACATAACATACAAACTCACTATGATCCGTTCCCTACCACTTTACATAAGAGAGTTTCATAGTAAAAAAATAAAGTTACCATCTCAATAAATACTAGGCAAATAAAACTGAAGGAAAAGACCCCAACCCAAAACTTTTAACTGTGGCAGGCCTAAGCTGTGGAATTGTTATAGATGCGCACTTAGGGCAGATCCTTTCCGATTTGTCTTTCCAATCTCAAACACTCAGACTTCAACTCACATATCTGAACACACGCATGGAGTTTAAATGTACCTGAGAGAAGAATTTTTCAAAATTCCTTCACTACTTCAATACTTTAAAACAACCAGTAGCCTAACTCTTCTAAGTGCTTAATGTGGGAAAGACATAGCAACGACTCCCAGTTAAAGCTGAAAAGGCAGGTGCGGGCCAGGGCTGCTTTCCCCCTCTGAGCTCCTAGATGGTGCCTGGCAGACCTCTCTCAACCCAGAATCATGGTCTTTCTTCTCCCTGCACCACTAACCAGAAATCTGCACATGTAAAATGCTATCTTGGGCTTCGGAAAATACGCAATGAGCACATGTACCCTCACAACATGGTCACCCGGCTCTGTTTAAACATCTCCTATGACAAAGAATTAAAAGGCCATCCTCTAAATTCCTTCAGCCAGTCTTGAAATGTCACCACTAAAGCTGCTGCCATCCAGATACGCTCTATTCCACAAAACATCACAATGAGTGGGCACAACGCCCCAGGTAAAAATGACAGCTCCGGGACCAGCTGCCAGTAACCAAACCTGAGAGCAGAGTGACCTTGGCCACTATCATCTTCAAGGCTCACCCTGAGCTTATTCACAACTTGACTAGCTAGCTTTGACCAGACTCCCCAGTTAGGCTTGTCACCTACTCCTACCCCTTTACAGGAGGCAGCGGGCATGGCGGCTGAACAGCACAGTCAGTGGAGTTCACGGGCCTGGACGTGAACACTTGTTCTGCCACTGATGGGCTGGGGGGGCTGGCAAGTTGAACTTCTCAAGGCTTCCATTCCAACTGTACCATGATGACAGTAGGAGCTGCATCTCATTGAGCTGGGTAAGATGATGCCGAGATACGGTCTGCCAAGGGTCCCGCATGGACAGAGTTTGAGAGATACTTTTATTTACTTTCTACATTTGGTTTGAGGGACCCGAGTTCATCACCCTCCTTCCTTCCCCCAGCTTCAGTCCTACAGGTCCCTCACTACCTAGCAATCCCATAAAATAGAACACAGTCCTTCCCCTCCACATTTTTAGACACTTCTCTCCTGTCGGTTAAGGAGAAATAGACCCAGGGCAGCAAAATTCACCTATTTTTGTCAACAAAAGTATAAGAAACAGAAATTTCTTTTTAATAATGTATTTTTTAAATAATAATTTCACTTCACCAATCTCCCCTCCACTCCCCCAAAATACGCTTCTCTAAGCTCTTCTTTTTAATAGCTACCACCTCAAACTTCAGGGCCCTAATTTATCTATTAGAACACCAGAAGACTATGGCATGCGGCTCTCTCAGGCTATGCGCAACCACGGGCCAGAGTCTTAGAGTCATAAGGAGACTGGCTGCAGAAAGTCTGGGACTGAGCCCGAGGACACAAGGATATGACCAATCAGGGAACAGAGGCACAGAGGTGGAAGGCAGGCAGCAGCCCATGGTCCCAGGAGTTCTGTCCACACCTATGTTGGGCCAACCTGTGGAAGTTAATGAGGACCCAGGAAAATGGGATAAGACTTGAGCTTGGGCTTGGGACTCAAGACAGAGGGTAGGAGTCAGAATTCTAGGCTGAGCAGATAAGCATAATGAAGGAGGAGAGACTGTGCCTCTAGAAACACTACTGACACTGGAGAATGGGACAGCTCTGGACACAGGAAGTGCTGTCTTCCTGGAAACAGCCAGCCCCCAGTCTGACTAGCAACAGACCAAGAGCTGGAGACCAAGCACTGGAGGGCCACCATTTCACTCACCAGAGCATATGCCCTTATAGTCCGTATACAACATGCATTAGAAAGTATGGTTCATTATTTGGGAGATAAACCTAGGCGTAGGCTCTAGACCATTTTAAATGGACTGTGTTACATGTTAAGCTCCATTTATCCCTAACTCACAATTCCTGCTGCTGTAGCAACTTCTGGAATAGCTCTAATGAAAGTGATCCCACACATACGGAAGTGGAAAAATAAAAAGATTTACAGTATAGAAAATACCCAAGTGCTATAGATGGTGGAAACTGTTAACTCATGGCTCTGTTTGCTTATTTTTCTACCACCAGTCCAAACACATAAGCCATCATAATTCAGAGCCAGGTACCACCCAGCTCAGTTCACAACATCCCTCTTTTTAGCTACCCTCAAATTTTTCACTTATCAAAGTGTCTTCTAGTAATGACTCAGTTAATTCAATATATGCAGTGTTCTAGGTTATTATTCTCGGTAAGACGAGCATTGTCATAGCCAACCAAAGCTCACTAAATACTCAGCACTTAGCAAAACTCTTGCATGTTAATATTGGTTCAATAAATATTTAATGAATGAGTAAACCAGCTAACTAGCTCTGACTTGCAGCCCCTGGCATTCAGGGCACCTATACCATTCAGCTCCCACAAGCCAATTCCTTTATGCAATTTCTAAATTTGCCTGAAGTTGATTGATTCAGCAATCAATGGAACTTTAAGTAAAACAATAGACCCAGAAATAGACCTATGTACACATGAGGATCGCATTTATAACAAAAGTAGCATATCAGATCAGTAAATAATGATGAATTAATCAATAGATGGCATTAAACAATTACCAAGGCATTTGGAGTTAAAAAAGAAAAAATGAAAATTCTTTCCTGGCTCTTTATACCAAAATAAGTTCCACATGATTGACTAATTTAAAATCTTTTTTTTTAAACATTATGAAAGTACTGGAGCAAAATATAAATATAGGCAAAAACTCATAATATTAAGAGTGTGGACGAACTTTCAAAGCAAAACACAAAACACAGAATTACAAAGAAAAACAAGAGATATGTCTGACTAAATAAGTATTTTTAAATATTGGTATGATTTTAAAAGTACAATAAACATACTATAAGAGAAAAACAACAAACGGGGAAAATATGTGCAACACTAATGACAAAGGGTTTGGTTTTTTTAATATACAAAGAGCTCTCAGAAATCACTAAGAAAAACAACCCTTTTAAAAATGGGTAAATGATGTGAACATCATTTCAACAAGTAGGTATCAGAAAAATATACTTAGTCAATAAATATATGCAAAGATGCTCAATCATTCATAATTAAAGATAAGAAAATCAGAACAGATTATCACTTTTAACCTATAATCTAAGTGATAATATCCAGTGTTGGTGAAGGTGTAGAAAATTATATCCTCAAACAGTGAAAGGAAATGTAAACTGATAAAATATTAGAGCCTAACTTTGCATTATCTTCTTAAAAATAAAAAATTTCATGTACCTCTGACCGAACATTTTACTTCTAGAAATTATACTACATATAAACGTCACACACATACATTAAGCTCCAGGTACAAGGGTTTTTATTGCAGAATTGTTTGTAATAGCCAAAACTAGAAACAATCTAAACATTTATCATTAGGGCACAATTAAGTAAATCATGATATGTTGTTGTGATAGAATACTATGTGACTTTTAAAATAAATGAGGTAAATTGATACATGTTAACAAGAAAATATACTAAAGGTTTACCTTTAGGTGAAAAAGGCAAAAAAATAAAACATATGAATAAATGATATCTAAAAAATAAATAAATGAGTAAAGGAATGTGGTCTCTTACTTTCCATTTGTACCTCTCTATACCACCTTCATTCTTTACAAGTGTGTATTAAGTCTAGTCATTAAAAAGAACTTTAAAACCTTCTTCATAGCAAGGCTTTCTTCGCTGAAAGTGGAAACAATATTTTCAATATTTGAAAGAGCTATTTTCAAATGCCCATCAACATTTTAAAAAGGTATATTTATCTACAACTATATGCTTCTTAATTAATTGATTAAAATAGTCCTCCAAAGACATTGCTTTCCAACCTCTTTTACATACCAGCACACCCAGATCATTATATTATTTGCACAGCGATGGCCACCAGTGGCTGCAGCCTGCCAAGGCCAGGCCAATACCTGAATCTCTGCTCCCCCAAGACCCAATGGCAGCCCTCAGCCCTTACCTGGGAGATTCCTATTTTAGGTACCTATATCAAACAACACTGCTTTAGTAAAATTACTTCAAAATAATGAAGATTCTCCAGTAAATATATGTTACAATTTTATAGTGTTAGAAGTCTGGAGGAGAATGGGTTACTTTTTTCCTTATTTATTTATTTATTTAGGAGGAACTGAGAGGACTACTGGGGGCTGGTAATGCTTTGTTTCTGGATCTGGGCATTTACATAGTTTGATTCAATTTGTGAAAATCCATTGTGCACTATATTTAAGATGTGTACTTTTTTGGTTATGTATATTATATCAGTTGGCCAAAAAGTCCGCTTACTTTTTTACATAAAATAAAAGACATTTTCATTTTCACCAGTAACTTTGTTGGTTTGGATATTTTGAGTATGTAAGCTATCTCCCACGTGGTATAACGTTGATTGTTCTCAATGTCTCAATTTGGTCATTATCAACTTCAACTGGTCTGCCCAACTATGAAGCATCGTCCACCAAGAAATCTCCAGCATGAAACTTCACAAACCACTTTTGACAGATTTCATCAGTCATAGCACCTTCTCCATACACTGCACAAATCTTTTTTCTTTTTGCATTTCAGTTGCATTTTTACCTTTCTTGAAATAATAAAGCATAACGCACCAAAAATCTTCCCATATTTTCTTCCATTTTCAATATTAAAATGGCTACACAAAAACTGACCAATTTAGGTAAGTTTTTAAAAATGCACACTGATAAGACAGCTGTCACAATACAATCTAACAAAATTGTTTCGAATGAAGTTAAAGATAATTAAACATGACTAGAGCTATCTTACAGAAAAAATCAAACTTTCTGGCCAACCCATTCTTCAATACAAAATGTAAAGAGTATGTGACAAATTTGATCAAATTAGTGAAAATAATGAAGTTCTACAGTATCACATAGTAAATCAAAAGCTATTGCTTAGCCCTTATGACTTGCCAGATCCCCTAGGAAAGCAGATTAAAGGAAAGGTCTAAGCCAGAGACCCTCTTGTCGAAAACATCTGTTTAAACTCTTCCAAGCCCGGGGTTATCAGGATGTAGATTGTTTGGGGCGAAAGAGGTCAGAGAATTTTTTGAATATGACATGCCAGGCAGGGCTCTGTGTGAAAGGGTTATAGATGCAAACTGTCAGCAGCTTACAAAGGAGGAAACTGAGCCCTGCTGTACGTGACTTGCACAGCAATCCATGTCTGCCTGCCCACAGGCTTGTCCCCTCTCACGGTGCTACACTGGCAGGAGGCCCGCCCAGCTGTGATTAACAGTTGTAACAGCAGGCCTAGGAACTTCTAAAATCTAACAGACCCCCACAATCCAGCAGGCTGGCATTCCTGATTGATCATAATTTGCAAACTGACATCTGCTAAACCCAAATACAGCACTTCACATGGATCCTATGAAGGAGTAAAGGGAGAAAAGGACTAATGTAAGATGACTGCTTTTTGAACCTGTGAGCTGGGAAATGGAAAGAGCCGAAAGACCTGGACTCAAGGATCCTCCCCAAACACAGGCTTTGGGACCTTGAGCAAAGCCTTTAACATTGCCAAGCCCTGACCTCCCACTGCAAACAGAGACAAGATGCCTGCCACATAAGGTTTGAGGATTAAATGAAACAACATATGGACAGCACACTGTGAACTGTAAAATGCTAAACAAATACAAGGTACTGTTGTTTGTTTGTCATTGTTGTGCATTAGTGTTGTAATGGATGTATTATTAGAGCCTTCTTATGTCACCAACATCCAGCCTTCCCCAATATAGCACTTTGCCTCTTCAAGTCTATTCCCAGAAGTAAGGAACAGTCATCTTACTTCCCAAAAAGCCTGCCCAGGACCCTGACATTGTGGGAATTTGCCTCTTTTTCTCCCACAGAACTATTTCATACCTGGTTCAAATTATTCAATCAGATTATTAAATTATTATTAATACAAGACCTTTTGTGTTTTTAAAGTCTTACTCTATTGATCCAGTGGTGCCCTCACTACTACATGCCGGTTGTGAACAGGTAATTTATGACTAACAACAAAGTTTGCCATGCAGCAAAGAGGTGACATACATTGGGTTTTGCAGTCCTACAAAGCTAGTTCTAATCATCAAAGCATCATTTATTAGCCTTGAGTCTTTGTGCATGTTATTCAACTCCCGGAGCTTTGGTTTCCTCATCAGTAAGATGGCAGTAATTACACAACTCACCATTTATTTAGTAGAGGCAGTAAAAGATGGCCACAAATTTTCCTGCCATTCCTTCCATTCAGACATAAAGTCTAATTCTCCTGCTTTTGCTTCTGGGCTGGCCTTAGTTATTTGCTTGATTAATAAAATGTAGCAGAAATGACATTCTGGGATCTGTGCGGGTGGGTCACAAGAAGCTTTTTAGCTTCTGCCCATGGCTTTTAGAACACTTGCTCTAGAAAAAGCCAGTCACCATGTACCAAGTCTGACTGCCCTGAGACTCCATGCTATGAAGAAGCACAAGCTAACTCTGTGGAGAGACCACATGGAAAGAGATGCCTGGTTAGTCTCAGCTAATACAACCACACCAAACAAAGCACTAGACATGTGAGTCAGGGCTTCAGATGGCTCCAGCCCAGCCACCATCTGACTGAAACAACATGGGAAACCCCAAGCAAAAACTGCCCATCTGAGCCCAGTCAACCCCCAGCACTGTGAAAAAGAACAATAAACTGTTATTTTAAACCATGAAGTCTGTGGTGATTTGTTACACAACAATGGACAACTGAAACACTCAGCATAGTGTTGGCTCATGTCAACTGTTACAATTACAGTGATACTCAAAAACTAGAGTGATTTTCAGTTCTTTTGTATGGTGATATCCGTCTTAAACAAAGGCACTCTGAAGTGCTTTCTTGATTGGAAAAGAACAGAGCAAGTTTTGGCTTCAGTTCCAGGACTATACAGTTAATCCTTCTCAACTATTACTGATGTCATGATTAGGGGTAGGGACAACTACAAATTATTATGGTGGCTATGAGTTTTTAAATACTGTTTTTCTCTTACCCATGGATATTTTTAATAAGGAGGATGTCAAGGACATATGAAGAAGACACACTTCCCTCACACTCCACTCATAAACAAGAACAAAGATGTGCCCATTTGGTTGTGACACAATAGTTATGATGAACAATAAAAAGCACAGAGCCCCTGCAAGTGAAATGTGCAATAATACAATTCATGTTAATAGCAGCAACATATTCAGGGGAGTAAATTATATCAATTATACTTTCAACAATATTTTTAAATATTTATCTTTTTATTGTACAGTATTATATACTAGGCTATCTTACAAAGATTAACCTATGAGGTGGAGGCCTAGAAATAATACAATTCAAAAAAAAAAAAGAAATGCAACTCAACTTTATTTACTTCGTAAACACTAAGTTTTATTTATTTTTTTAAAGATTTTATTTATTTATTTTTAGAGAGAGGGGAAGAGAGGGAGAAAGCAGAGAGAAACATCAATGTGTGCTTGTCTCCTGAGCGCCCCCCACGGGGGACCTGGCCCGCAACCCAGGCACATGCCCTGCCCAGGAATCAAACTGGCAACCCTTTGCTTCGCAGGCCAGCACTCAATCCACTGAGCCACACCAGCCAGGGTTTATTTTATTTTTTAAAATTTAATATTTACTGTATTTTCTCCATTACCATTTTAGTCCCCTTATACCCTCCTCCCCCAAGCAATCACCATACTGTTGCCCATGTCCCTGAGTCCTTTTTCCTTTTCCCTCAATACATTCATCCCCTAACCATACCCACCCCAGCTGTCATCTGCTCTCCATCCATAAGTCTGTCTCTGTTTTGCTTATTCAGTTTGTTCATTAGATTCCACATATGAGTGAAATTATACAGTATTTGTGTTTTTCTGACTGACTTATTTCACTTAGCATAATGTCCTCCAGGTCCATCCATCCTGTTGCAAAGGGCAAAATTTTCTCCTTTTCTTAATGGCTGAGTAGAATTCCATTGTATAAATGTCCCATAGTTGTTTTATCCACTCATCTCTTGATGGACACTTGGGGTGCTTCCATATCGTGGTCACCGTAAATAACGCTGCATGAACACAGGGATGCTTATATTCTTTCAAGTAAGTGTTTTGGGTTCCTTCGGATATATTTCCAGAAGTGAGATCACTGTGTCAAAAGGCAGATCCATTTTTAATATTTTGAGGTATCTCCACACTGCTCCACAGTGGCTGCACCAATCTGCATTCCTACCAAAAGTGCAACAGGTTCCCCTTTCTCCATGTCCTTGTCAGCATTTGTTGTTTATTGATTTATTGATGATAGCCATTCTTACAGAGACTGTATTTCGTTGTGGTTTTAATTTGCATTTTTCTGAAGATTAGTGATATTGAGCATCTTTTTATACACCTATTGGCCATCTGTATGTCTTCTTGGGGAAGTGTCTATTCAGGTCCTTTGCCCATTTTTTAATTGGGTTGTTTGCTTTTTTGGTTTTGAGTTTTTTAAGTACTTTATAAATATCGTATATTAACCCTTTATCAGCTATATTGGCAAATACGTTCTCCCATCCTGTGGGTTCTCTTTTTATTTTGTTGATGTTTTCCTTTGCTGTGAAAAAAACTTTTCAGTAGTCCCATTTGTTTATTTGTCTTTTGCTTCCCTTACCTGGGGATATATATCCAATAAAATATTTCCAAAAGCAATATATGATATTTTGCTGCCTATATTTTCTTCTAAGATTTTTATAGTTTTGGGTCTAACATTTAAGTCTTTGATCCATTTTGAATTTATCCTTGTGTGTGGTGTAAGAAGATGGTCTAGTTTCATTTTTCTGCACATATCTGTCCAATTTTCCCAACACTATTTATTGAATAAATTATCTTTAGCCCATTGTATATGCTTGCTTCCTCTGTCAAATTTAATTGACTATAAAGGTACAGGTTTATTTCTGGGCTCTCTATTCTGTTCCATTAATCTGTGTGTCCATTTCTATGCCAGTACCAGGCTGTTTTGAATGCTATGGCTTTGTAGTATAGTTTGATATTAGGTAGTGTGATTCCTCCAACTTTGTTCTTTCTCGGCATCCCTGTTGCTATGTGGGAACTTTTGTGGTTCCATATAAATTTTTGAAATATTTGTTCTAGCTCTGTGTCATATGTCATTGGACCTTTGATAGGAATTCCACTGAATCTATATATTGCTTTGGGTAGTAAAGACATTTTAATGATATTAATTCTTCCTATCCATGAACATGGTATGTGCTTCCACTTACTTTTTTCTTCCTTAATTTCTTTCTTCAGTGTCTTATAATTTTTCAAGTACAGGTCTTTTACATCCTTGTTTAGGTTTATTCCTAGGTATTTTATTCTTTTTGAAGCAATTGAGAATGAAATTGTTTTCTTAATTTCCATTTCTGTTAGTTCATTATTGGCATATAAAAATGCAACTGATTTCTGGATATTAATTTTGTCTCCTGTTACTTCGCTGAATTTATTTCAGTTCTAGTAGTTTCTTGGTGGAATCTTTGAGATTCTCTATGTACATTATGATGTCATCTACAAATAAAGACAGTTTTACTTCTCTCTTTCCAATTTGGATGCCTTTTATTTCTTCTTCTTATCTGATTGCTGTGGCTAGGACTTCCAGTACTATGTTGAATAAGAGAGGTGAAGGCAGACATTCCTGTCCTGTCCCTAATCTTAAGGGGAATGCTTATACTTTCTGTCCATTGAGTATGATGCAGGCAGTGGGTTTGTCATATACGGCCATACTTATGTTTACACATGTTCCTTCTACTCCCACTTTGCTGAGAGTTTTGATCATAAATGGGTGCTGGATTTTATCAAAGCTTTTTCTGCATTTATTGATATGATCATGTGGTTTTTATCCTTCATTATGTTTATGTGGTGAATCACATTTATTGATTTGCAAATGTTGAACCAACCTTGTATTCCTGGAAAAAATCCCACTTGATCATGGTGCATGATCTTTTTGATGATCTGCTGTATTCAGTTTGCTAATATTTTTTTGAGGATTTTAACATCTATGATCATCAGGGATATTAGCCTATAATTTTCTTTATTTGTAGTGTCTTTATCTGGTTTTAGAATTAAGATAATGCTGTCCTAGTAAAATGAGTTAAGGAGCCTTCCTTCCTCTTGAATTTTATCAAATAGTTTGAGAAGGAAAGGTGTTCATTCTTCTTGGAATGTGTAATAAATTCACCTGTGAAGCCATCAGGCCCAGGACATTTGTTTGTTGTGAGTTTTTTGATTACTGCTTCAATTTCATTAGGTATAATCTTTCTATTCAGATTTTCTGATTCTTCCTGATTTCTTTTTGGAAGACTGTAGGTTTCTGGGAACTTATCCATTTTATCCAGGCTGTAGAGTGTGTTGGCATATAATTGCTCATAATATTTGCATACAATCCTTTAGATTTCTTTGGTGTCAGTTGTTATTTCTCCTCTTTAACTGCTGATTTTATTTATTTGGGTCCTCTTTTTTCTTGATGAGTCTGGTTAAAGCTATGTCAATCTTGTTTATCTTTTCAAAGAAACAACTCTTGCATTCATTGATCTTTCCTATCATTTTTTTTAGACTCTATTTCACTTATTTCTGCTCTGATCTTTATTATTTCCTTGGCCGTTCTCTTTCAAGTTTCTTTAAGTGTGAATTTAGATTGTTTATTTGAACATTTTCCTTGTTTTCTGAGGTAGGCCTGTAATGCTATGAATTTCCCTCTTAGGACTGCTTTCCCAGTGTCCCACAGATTTTTGATTGATGTGTCCTCATTTTCATTTGTTTGAAGGTATCTTTTGATTTCTTCCTTAATCTCGTTGTTGACCCATTCATTGTTTAATAACATGTTATTTAGCTTCCATGTCTTTGAGTGTTTTTTAGTGTTCTCCCTGTGATTGATTTATACTTTCACAGCATTGAGATCAAAGAAGATTCTTCATATGATTCCAATCTTCTTAAATTAATTGAGACTTGTTTTGTGTCCCAACATGTGGTATGTCCCAGAAAATGTTGCATGTGCAATTGCAAAGTATGCATATTCTGCTGCTTTGGCATGTAATGCTTTAAATATATCACTTAAATCCATTTGATCTAGTGTGTTATTTAAGGCCACTGTCTCCTTGTCGATTTTCTGCCTGGAAGATCCATCCATTACAATCAATGGGGTGTTAAAATCCCCAACCCTGACTGTATTTTTTTGATCTTTCCTTTTATGTCCATCAAGATTTGCTTTGCATATATATGTACTCCTATGTTGCGGGTGTGAATGTTTACTAGGGTTATATTCTCTTGTTGGATTGTTCCCTTTGTCATTATGTAGTGTCCTTCTTTGTCTCTTACTACAGCCTTGGTTTTAAAGTCTATTTTGTTGGCTATAAATACTGCTACCTCAGCTTTTTTTTCTTTTCCATTTGCATGAAATATCTTTTTTCCAACCCTTAATGTTTAGCCTGTGTGCATCTTTTGAACTGAGATGGGTCTCTTGGAGGCAGCAAATATATGGGTCTTGTTTTCTTATCCATTCTGCTACCCTTATGTCTTTTGATCAGAGTACTTAAGCCATTTACATTTAAGGTGATTATTAACAGATAAGAATTTAGTGCCATTTCATTGTTAGGCTGTTTTCCTCTGGTTGTTTTTTTTTTTTTTTCTTCTTTTTCTTTTTCTTATTCTTCATTCAAACCCTTTAACATTTTTTGCAGTACTGGTTTGATGTTAACAAACTCCTTTAGCTTTTTCTTCTCTGGGAAGCTCCTTATTTCTCCTTCAATTTTAAACGATAGCCTTGCTGGGTAAAGTAGCCTTCATTGTAGGTCCTTGCTTTTCATCACCTTGAATATTCCACGCCACTCCCTTCTGGCCTGAAATGTTTTCTGTTGAGTAATCAGATGCCAGTCTAACTGGTACTCCCTTGTAGGCAATTACCTGCTCTTCTCTTGTGGCTTTTAGGATTCTCTCCTAGTCTTTAAGCCTTGTCATTTTAATTATGATGTGTCTCGTTGTAAGCCTCTTTGTATCCAACTTGTTTGGGACCCTCTGAGCTTACTAGATTTGTGTGACTTTTTCCTTCACCAGATTAGGGAAGTTTTCAGTCATTATTTCTTCAAATAGGTTCTCTATCCCTTGCTCACTCTTTTCTCCTTCTGGTATTCGTATGATGTGGATGTTGTTACATTTCATGTTGTCCAAGATATTTCCTAAGGTTTTCTCTTTTTTTTTTTTAATTCTATTTTCTTCTTGATGCTCTGTCTGCGTGTTTTTTTCTACCGTGTCTTCCAAAACACCGATTCTACCCTCTGCTTCCACTAATCTACTGTTTATTCCTTCCAGTGTATTCTTTATCTCAGATATTGCATTCTTTATTTCTGACTGGTCCTTTTATGGTTTCTATGTCTTTTTTCATGCTGTTGAGTATCTTCGCAATCATTACTCTTTTTTCATGCCAGTGAGTATCCTATCTCATAAATTGCTTGCCTCCATTTCATCTAATTCTTCTGGAGAATTGTCTTGTTCTTTCATTTGGGATCTGTTTCTTTGTGTTCTCATTTTGGCTCCTTCTTTGTATTTCTGCCTTAGATGTTAAACTAATCAGCCATTTCAAGGATCCATTGTTAATCTAATCAAGTTGCAATCAGCAGTCCAGTTTAAGCACAGGGTGGGGAAGAGTAATCCCTGTGGGTGGGGCTATTGTTTCCCCTCAGGCTAATGCCACTTGGAGAGGAGTGCTCTGCCTGATAAAGATGGGGAATGACTCAGCATAGGGATCCTTGTAGCTGTTCCTTCAGTTCTCTTCCCAGAGCTACCAGTTCCAGACTTTCCTGAAGCATCTCTAGTCCACTCTGCCTTCCTCTGCGGAGCTCGGGGTAAGTGGCTGCAAACAAAATTTGGTATATTAGTCTTTTAAGAGGCTCTTTGCATCTCCAGATGTCTCTTCCTGGCAGACAGAAACCCTGCTGCTTTTCACAGCTGGATGTTATCTGGGTTTCTTTCCAGCTCTGGTGATGTAGGCTGGGGAACGCAGCTTTGGGTTTAGACCCCACACTTCTCAGGGGGCACTCCCCCAGGCACTGAGATGTCCCTCCAGAACTTCAGCTGCCACTAGTGGGAGCCCAGTCAGCCCTTTCAGGCCTCCTCTGCACTCCCGAGCTGTCATGTTGTGGTGAAGTGGTTTCTTTCATTTGTCCGTGGTTATAAGGCTTCTCTCCAGCTAGTGTTCTTTTGGTTATTATGGATGATTTCTTTTCAATTTAGTTGTAAGTCTAGATTGGTCCTGAGAGAAGGTTAATTTAGCTTACACTTACTCCTCTGCCATCTCGGATTGACCCACAACTCATCTTTTTAAATAGAAGTCTTTCTTTTAAAAAAAATTATATACCATATTTATTAATAGTTCCTTTTAAACTGAACTGTGTTGGAAGATACTGAAATAACTGAGTTCATGATTCGCATGCTTCTATAAATACTGTCTTCACGAGAAGGGCATTTTATAAAAAGCAAATGCATAATTTGCTTTATTTTGTCACATATATTTGAGGTTCCAACAGAATCTTTGTATATCCACAGAAGTATACAGGATTTTCAAGGTTGTCCATTAGTTGTGTCACACCAGAAAAAGCAATAAGACTGTAGAGTTGGGGCTTGCCGCTCCAGGAATAGCATCTCAGACCAACACTCTGCATAGCACAAAATATACCTTCACGTTCTACCTGGTAATACCCAGGGATCAATGATAAATGCAGCCTTCCTTTCCCAGAGTCCTGCCAACACCGACACTTCATTAGAAAATGAAGTGACTTGAGTTGTTACAGCAGTGTTTCTCAGACCATTTTAAGACTCTACAGGCCTGTTTAGGGGAAAAGCAATCCAAAGACCAATGTAGATTTTAATTATTGTGTAAATATGTACAAATAATGAAACTTACATGAACCGTTTATGCTATTATAAAACAACAAAATAAAGAGAAATGTATTAAATACAAACTAAACTATAAATCAAATAACATTGAAATGAGCGTTAGACTAATATGATGGATAATGCTGCTCTACTAAACTGAAACAGCTCAGGGCTGTGCTGGATTCTGAGGCCAGCATGCTCTGTCACCACATGCCATGCAATGGTTTAATTCCCTCACAATCTTCATGCACAATCTATGGGCTAAGTTTCCATCTACTTTTGAAATAGTCCAGGTGGGACCCCAAACAGCCCAAGAGGGACCCCACTCACCACCTTAGCTGCTGCACTCTGGGGAAAGTCACCATGACCTGGCCTCCCACCAGGCCGATGGCTGCAGCAGTCCCCCGCTGGCTCGCTCCCTTGCATGCATATTCCTACACCCACCCTTCACATGGTACTAGAGAGATCCTCATAAAAGTTAAGTCAGATCCTGTCACTGCTCCACATGAAAACCTTCAATGGCTTCCCCACTGGATTCCCAGGATATGTCCTAATTCCCACACTGGACCACGAGACCCCACAAAATCAGGCCCCAAGTCTCCTCCTCTCTTCCCAGTGGTCACTCTGCTCCAGCCACATTGGCCTGCCTGCAGGTCCTCAAACTCCCAGGCAAGCCCCTTCCACCTCAGCCTTGGGGTCCCCTCTGTTGAGAGAGCACAAATATAAATATTCTCTCTCTCTCTCATATTGTTTTTTTCTCTTCAGAGTCCTCTGCTAGGTATTTTATCTCATTTCCTGTCTCAGACTACTCCCTGATATTTCATTAAATGTCCCAATTGTGCTTATTGATCTATATTTGTTGTGGTTTTCTTTTTTTAATTTTTATGGAATTTATTGGGGTAACATTGGTTAATAAAATTATATAACTTTCAGGTGTACAATTCTATAATACATCTTTATATTGTGTCGTGCGTTCACCACCCAAAGTCAAGTCTCATTCATCATCATTTATCCCCCTTTACCCTCTTCTACCTTCCCCCCACAGCCCCTTTCCCTCTAGGTACTCATCATACTGTTGTCTATGAGCTGGGTTGTTTTTATTTTTGTGTTTGTTTTTTGCTTAATCCCTTCACCTTTTCACCCAACCCCTAATGCCCCCACACCCGACAGCTGTCAGTCTTATAAGTGAAATCATATCATATTTGCCTTTCTCTGAGTGGTTTATTTCACTTAGCATAATACTCTCCAGGTCCATCCCTGCTATTGCAAAAAGTAAGGTTTCCTTCTTTTTTACAAATGAGTAGTAGTGCATTGTGTAATTTTTTTTATCCACTCATCTACTAATGGGTACCTGGGCTGCTTCTAATTCTTAGCCATTTTAAATAATGCTGCAATGAACATAGGAGTGCATACATTCTTTCATTAGTGTTTTAGGTTTCTTCGGATATATTGCCAGCAGTAGAATCTCTGGGGCAAAAGGCAGTCCTATTTTTAATTTTTTTAGGAAACTTCATACTGTTTTTCACAGTAGCTGCACCAATCTGCATTTTTACCAATAGTGCCCAAGGGTTTACTTTTCTCCACATCCTCACCAACACCTGTTCGCTGATTTATTATGCGGTGATATCTCACTGTGGTTTTAATTTGCATTTCTCTGATGATTAGTGATGTTAAGCATTTTTTCATATGTCTGTTTGACATCTCTATATCCTCTTTCAAGAAGTGTCTTTTCAGGTCCTTTGACCATTTTTATTTCAATTGTTTGTTTTTTCTGGTGTTGAATTGTATAAGTTCTTTATAAATTTTGGGCATTAACCTCTAATCTGATGTATCATTAGCAAATATGTTCTCCAATTCAGTGGATTGTTTTCATTTGTTGATGATTTCCTTTGCTGTGAAAATACTTTTTATTTGATGTACTCTCTTTTGTTTATTTTTTTCGTTTGTTTCCCTTGCCTGAGAAGACATATAGGAAAAAATATTGCTATGAGTGATGACCAGGATTTTACTGCCTATATGTTCTTTCTAGAATTTTTATGTTTTTAAGTCTTACATTTCAGTCTTTAATCCATTTTAAGTTTATTCTTCTGTACGGTGTAAGAAGGTGGCCTAATTTCATTATTTTGCACATCTGTCCAATTTTCCCACCATTTACTGAATAGACTGTATTGATCCCACTGTAGGTTCTTGCCTCCTTTATCAAATATTTTTTAAGATCATTTCATTATTTTTAGAGTGAGGGGAAGGAAAGGAAAAAAAGAGGGAGAGAAACAGTGATGCATGAGAGACAAAGCAATCAGTTGCCTCTTGCATGCCCCCAAATGGGGGCCTGGGCCACAACCCAAGCATGTGCCTTGGGACTTGAACTGGCAACCTTCTGTTCACAGGCCAGCACTCAATCTACTGAGCCACAACACCAGGGGTCCTTTGTCAAATACTAATTGGTTATGTAGACATGGGTTTATTTCTAGGCTCTCAATTCCCTTCCATTGATCTGTATGTCTGTTTTTATGCCAGTCCCATGCTGTTTTGATTACTATAGCCTAGTAGTAGAGTTTGTAGAGTAGTAGTAGAGCTTGATATCAGGTAGCTCCTCCAACTTTGTCCTTCTTTCTCAAGATTGCTATAGCTATTCCAGGCCTTTTGTGGTATCTTGATAGGAATTGCATTGAATTTATAGGTTTCTTTTGGGTATATAGACATTTTAATGATGTTAAGTTCTTCCTATCCATGAACACAATGTATGCTTCCACTTATTTGTACCTTCTTTCAATTTCTTTCTTCAGTGTATTATAATTGTATGAGTACAGGGCTTTTACCTCCTTGGTTAAATTCATTCCAGGGTATTTTGTGACGCAATTTTAAATGGGATTGTTTTCCTAGTTTGCCTTTCTGAAAATTCATTGTTGGTATATAAAAAAGGCAACTGATTCCTGAATACTTATCTTATATTCCACTACTTTACTGAATTCATTTATCAGTTCTAGTAGTTTGTTGGTGGAATCTTTGGGGTTCTCTATATACAGTACCATGTCATCTGCAAATAGAGACAGTTTTACTTCTTTCTTTCCAATTTGGATGCCTTTTATTTCATCTTCTTCTCTGATTGTTGTGGCTCCAGTACTATCTTGAATAAGCATGGTGAAAGCAGACATTTGTGTCTTATTCTCAATCTTAAGGAAAACGCTTATAGTTTTTGCCCATTGAAAATGATCTTGTCTGAGGGTTTGTCATATATGCTCAGGTATGCTCCCTCTATTCCCACTTTGCTAAGTGTTATTATAAATGGGTGCTGGATTTTATCAAATGCTTTTTCTGCATCTATTAATATGATTATGTGGTTTTTATCCTTCATTTTATTTATTTAATGTATGACATTTATTAATTTGCAGATATTGTACCAACCTTGCATCCCCAGAATAAATCCCAGTTGATCATGGTGTATCATCTCTTTAATGTATTGCTGGATCTGGTTTGCTAGTATTTTGTTTGGGGATTTAGCGTCTGTGTTTATCAGGGATAATGACCTATAATTTTCTTTCTTTAGTGTAGTGTCTCTCTCTCGGTTTGGAAATAGGATAATACTGGCCAGGTAAAAGGAGCTTGGGAGTCGTCCATCCTCTTGGTTTTTTTTGTTTGTTTGGTTGGTTTTTTTTTTTTGTTTTTTTGCTAGGCTAAGTGGCTTTAGTAGAGAAAGCCAGGATTACAAAGGACTTAAGAGTTGGCATTGGGGCCCTTCTTCTTGCCAAAGGTGAGTACAACATTGATAAAAAGCCAGTTGTACTGCCTCCTTTGTTTGGCCTGACCAGTCTTCTTCTCCTCTTGTTTGGCCACATTGGGGGTCTGACCTCCTACTTTCCCATCACAGGCCAGGGAACCGCAGACTTTATCTCTAAGCGTGCAGCCAACTACATTCAGAGGGGTCAAAGCCTCCACCTCACTCTTGCTTAGGGTGGCCTCATCCTGTAGGGGCACACTTTCCAGAAGCACAACATGATCTTCTGGAGTGCCCCCTCCAGCAAGACTACATGAGCCTTGACCTGCCGACAGTCTCCTGACCAGTCATCTCAGTGGTGTATAGCTCCGGGGCGCAGACAAAAAGCTGCATGTCAGCAACTAAGCTGCCTTTCTTGAATTCTTTGGAAATATTTGAGGTGAGGTGTTAGTTCTTCTTTGAACGTATGGTGAAATTCACCTGGGAAGCCATATGTTCCAGGAATTTTATTTGTGGTAAGTTCTTTAATACTGCTTCATTTTCATTAGTTATAATTGCTCCATTCAGATTTTCTGATTCTTCCTGATTCGGTTTTGGAAAATTGCATGTTTCTAAGACTTTATCTACTTCATTCAGATCTTCCAATTTGTTGGCACATAGTTGTATGTGATAGTTTCTTACAATCCTTTGCATTTCCTTGCTGTCAGTTGTTACTTTTCCTCTTTCCTTTCTGATTTTATTCATTTGGGTACTCTTTTTTTTTTTTTTTCTTCATGAGGCTGGTTAAAGTTTTGTCAGTCTTGTTTATCTTTTCAAAAAAAAAAACAGTTCTTGGTTTTATTTCTCTTTTGTGTTGTTGTTTTTTTACTCTATATAAATTTACATTTATTCCTGCAATGATCTTTATTACTTCCTTCTACTCACTTTGGGCTTTTTTTGTTGTTCATTTTTTAGTTCCTTTAAGTGTAAAGTTAGATTGTTTATTTGAATTATTTCTTGAGGTAGTTATCTAATGCTATGAATTTCCCTGTTAGGACTGCTTTTGATGTGCCCCCATAGATTTTGGGCTGTGGTTTTCCCATTTTCATTTGATTTCATGGTACCTTTTGATTTCTTCCTTGATCTCATTGTTTAGTAACGTTATTTATTCCACGTCTTTGTGTGTTTTTCAGTTTTATTCTTGTGATTGATGTCTAGTTTCATACCATTGTGGTCAGTCAGAAAAGATGCTTGATATTATTTCAATCTTTTAAATTTACTGAGATTTGTTTTGTGGCCTAATGTATGGTCTTTCCTAGAAAATGCTCCACGTGCACTTGAAAAGAATGTGTATTCTGCAGCCTTGCGATGAAATGCTCTAAAGATATCAATTAAGTCCATCTGAACTAGTGTGTCATTTAAGGCCTCTGTTTCCTTGTAGATTTCTGTCTGGAAGACCTATCCATAGATGTTAGTGGGGTGTTAAAATCCCTAACTATGACTGTATTTGTGTCAATCTCTCCCTTTTTGTCCATCCAGTTTTGCTTTATATATTTAGGTGCTCCTGTGTAAGGTGCATAAATGTTTACAAGAGTTATATCCTCTTGTTGAATCGATCCCTTTATCATTATGTAGTGTCCTTCTTTATCTTTTATTGTAGATTTCACTTTAAAGTCTATTTTGTCAGGTATAAGTATTGCTACCCCAATCTTTTTTTCTCCCCATTTGTGTGAAATATCTCGTTCTAGCCCCTTACTCTTTGTCTGTGTGTATCTTTCACCCTTAGGTGGTCTCTTGTAGACAGCATATATATGTTTTGTTTTCTTATCTATTCAAATACTCTATATCTTTTGCTTGGAGCATTTAAGCCATTTATATTTAAAGTAATTACTGATGGGTATGTATTTATTGCCATTTTATTGTTTATAACAGTGTTACTCTGTTGTTGTTGTAGTTGTTTTGTCCTCTTAAAGAAGACCCTCTAACATTTTTTTCCTAATACTGGTTTGGTGGTAATGAACTCCTTTAGCTGTTTCTTATCTGGGAAGCTCTTTGTTTCTCCTTCAGTTTTCAATGAATAGCCTTGCTGGGTAAAGTAGTCTTGGTTGTAGGTCCATGCTTTTCATCACTTTGAAGTATTTCACACCAGTCCCTTCTGGCCTGAAGTATTTCAGTTGAGAAATAAGCTAATAATCTTATGAAAGCTCCTTTGTAGGTAACTAACTTTCTCTTGCTGCATTTAAGATTATCTCTTTGTCATTAACCTTTGCCATTCTAATTGTGATATGTCTTGGTGTAGGCCTCTCTGGGTTCATCCTGTTTGGGACTCTTGACTTCCTGAACTTCTGTCTTTTTCTCTTTCACCAGGTTAAGGAAGTTTTGAATTTAGAAAGGAGAGAAGGGAGGGAGAAAGAGAGGGGGAGAAACATTGATAAGAGAAAGAAATATCAATTTGCCACCTTCCATAAGCACCTCAACATGGGATCAACCGACAACCCAGGAATGTCCCCTGACTAGGAATCAAACCAGTGACCTTTTGGTTTGCTGGAAGATGCTCAACCAACTGAGGTGGGGCTTCAGTGGTTATTCCTTCAAACAGGTTCTTGATCCCTTGCTTTCTCTCTTCTCCTTCTGGTGGCCCTCTGATGCAGATGTTGTTACACTTCATGTTGTCCCAAAGGACCTTTAAACTATCTTCGGTTTTTGGGTTTTTTTTCTTTTTGCTGCTCTGATTGGGTGTTTTCTGCTACCTGGCCTTCCAGATCACTGATTTGATCTTCTGCTTCATTCAACTTACTGTTTATTCCTTGTAGTATGTTCTTCATTTCTTTTTTAAATGTTTTATTTTATTCCTTTTTTTATTTTTGTCCAAATATAGTTGTCCCCATTTCCACCCATTACTCTCCCCTGCCCTCCACACTCCCACCTGCCACATTCAGCCCTCCCCCTCCCCATTGTCTTTGACCATGGGTCCTTTACACATGTTCCTTGATGACACTTCTCCTTCTTTGATCCATTATCCTCCTCCTACCTCCCCTCTGGTTACTGTCAGTTTGTCCTTTATTTCAATGTCTCTGATTCTATTTTGCTCACTTATTTGTTTTGTTGATTAAATTCCACTTATAAGTGAGATTATATGGTATTTGTTTTTCCCTGCCTGGCTTATTTCACCTAGCATAATGCTCTCCAGTTCCATCCATGCTGTTGCGAAGGGCAGGAGTTCCTTCTTCCTTTCTGTTGTATAGTATTCCATTGTGTAAATGTACCAGAGTTTTTGATCCACTCATTCATGGGCACTTAGGCTGTTTCCAGCATTTAGCTATTGTAAATTGTGCTGCTATGAACACAGAGGTGCATAGATTCTTTTGAATTGGTGTTTCAGGATTCTTAGGGTATAATCCCAGCAGTGGAATTGCTGGGTCAAAAGGCAGTTCCAATTTAGTTTTTTGAGGCAATCTCATACTGCTTTCCACAGTGGCTGCACCCGTCTGCATGCCCACCAACAGTGTACTAGGGTTCCCTTGTATCCATACCTCCACCTGTACTTGTTTGTTGATTTATCAATGATAGCCATTATGACAGGTGTGAAGTGGTATCTCATTGTGATTTTAATTTGCATCTCTCTGATGGCTAGTGATGCTGAGCATCCTTTCATATGTCTCTGGGCCCTGTTTATGTCCTCCTTGGAGAAATATCTGTTCAGGCCCTTTGCACATTTTTTAATTGGATTGTTTGTCTTCCTGGTTTGGAGTCATGTGAGTTCTTTATATATTTTGGAGATCAAACCTCTATCTGATGTATCATGGGCAAATATATTTTCCCATACAGTTGGTTCCCTTTTCATTTTGCTGTTTTCTTTAGCCATACAAAAGTTTTAATTTGATTTACTCCCATTTGTTTATTCTTTATGTCCCTTGCTCTAGGGGACATATCATGAAAATATTGGTGCATGGAATATCTGAGATTTTCCTGCCTATGTTCTCCTCTAGGGCTTTTATGCTGTCACAACTTATATTTAAGCCTTTTATCCATCTTGAGTTTATTTTTGTGTATGGTATAAGTTGGTGGTCGAGTTTCATTTTTTTGCATGTAGCTGTCCAGCTCTCCCAACACCATTTGTTGAAGAGGCTATTTTTACTCCATTTTATGCTCATGCCCCCTTTGTTGAATATTAATTGACCATAGAGACATAGGTTTATTTCTGGGCTCTCTATTCTGTTTCACTGATTTATGTATTCTTCATTTCCGATTGGTTCTTTGTTATGGTTTCTATGTCTTTCTTTACATCTGTTGTAGTCATCACTAAGTTTCTTATAGTTCTCACTAAGTTCCTTGTGCTACCTTATAACCATTATTTTTAAATCTCTATCTGGCAAATTGCTTGCCTCCACTTCATTTAGCTCTTTTTCTGGAAATTTCTCCTCTTTTTTCATTTGGTGCATATTTCTTTGTCTTCCCATCTTGGCTGCCTCTTTGTGTTTGTTTTTATGTATTAGGTAGATCTGCTATGACTCCCAGTCTTGGTAAGGTCGCCTTTTGTGGTAGTTGTCTTGTGAAACCCAGTGACACAGTCTCTTTGATCCCCTGATCTGAGTGCTCTAGGAATGTCACTTGTGTGGATTATTCAGGTCCTCCTGTCGTAATTGAGTCTTGATTGCTGTCAGCCTGTTCATGCTTAGGGTAGATCTCATGCTGGCTGACTGTGAAGATTAACCCTAACCACAGTGTATGAGCTGCTGTGGATGTGCTGACCACACAAAGTAGAATTCACCTCAGTAGGGTCTGGTGCTTCCCAAGATCTCCCTTTGGATATGCCACTGTGAAGCTAAGTGTATCCTGCTCTGATGTTGTCTGAGGCTGGCCACTGGGTATTGGTTCTGGGACCTCTTGGGAAGGACTCCATTGCATACCGATGTCAGACACTGCCAGCGACTGGCCCTGGTTAACTTGTTTGGAGCTACAAAGCAATCCACAGTTGGTGGCTGCCTCTTCTGGGCCTGGATGTGCATAGAAAGGACTAAGCTGTGCACCAAGGCAGGCTTTTACAAGCACTGGGCCCAGGACTAAGTCAGCAAAAGTCCGAAGGAACCCCAATATCCACCTCTGCCTTGCCTCCACCTGCTGGCTGCCTATTAGACTCAGTCACTGAGAGAGAGAGACTCTGGCAGTACTAGAGTTGCATGAGGTAGGTTCTCAGTGAGTCACATGCTAGTGTCAAGTGGTGTTCATCACATTGATATAAGTTCAAACTCAGTGCAAGTGCTGGATCTGAGGCCACTCAGCAAATGTCCCAGCATATATCAAGTCTAGCTGCCATCTGCCATGTTCCTAAAGACCTTTGTGGCGGGGCAGGGCCTCAAGAGATCATCAAGGTGAGGCCAGCAGAGTTTATCAGGTCCAAACAGACCAAGATCTGTCCATGTTAAATGAGAGTTCTACACTTTCAGGAGAGTGTGAGAGGTAGAAATAAAATGTTTGTCTTTGCTCAAAGGCCTTCTCAGTGAAGCCTTTCTCAAGCCCCTACTTACAGCCACAGCCTCACAACAAGCACTCATAAGCCCCTCTCTGCTTTCTTTCTCCACAGCACTTGTCACCATCCATCTGTCATATTAGGTATTTATGCCTGTTGTCTCTACTAGAATGTCAGCTCCATGAGGTCTGGAATTATGGGTCTGTTTTGTCACCTGCTTTATGCCCAACCCTAGAGGTGCTTGGTAAATATCTGTGGCATGTGCCACGGAATCACCTGGTGTTCACATGGTCCCAGTGCATTATTTCTGTACAAACTCTGTTTCAGTTCTTTTCTCATTAGTCAGTTTTAATAGGCTTTAAAGTTGTGACAGAGTTATCACCTGGAAGATCTAGGATTTAATTTTATTTGTTTTTTTAAAGAACAGCATTGAAATGAACAGGCAGAGAAAACTGCAGACCCCACAGTATAGATCAGCAGACTCATAACTTTCCTAGATCCTATTTTGAGAAATACTTAATTAGAAAATGGTGAGAAAGCCAGAGTACCCACCAATGAAGAGGTCACAGACCATGTCCCCAATAGAAACAGCTACCATCCCATAATGGAACAGAGAGCCCAAGAAATGACCTACACAGCACTACTTGATCAGCCATTCAAAGTCTATGTCCCACTGATGACACCTGACATTTCCCTACCCTAAGGTATAAACTTTCACATTTGAAGGCCATTATAGTCTGACCTAAGTTTACATTCCACTTTTCATTATCAGTTATTTCCACTGACAACCAAACGAAGCTCTACCCATCAAACACCTCCTTGGGCCCTGTAGCCATTATTTATGGGTTTCATATTAATTACTCCAGTAATGCATGCACACTAAATAAGCCAATACAGAGAAGCAAAAAAGAAAAAATATTTATTTATAAGCACAAATCAGCCCCTGTCCGACTTGGATAACCACTTTGACATTTGAGTCTTTCAGAACCTATTCGTACATAATGCAAATAGAGCCACTCCATCCCCTCCCAAACATTTCCCTGTTCTGCAAACTAGTTGTTAGGCATTCTCAGGATACACACACAAGCCCTCCTTAGCTACTCCCAAATTCCATCGGCCCTTATCTTAGGAATATTTGGCAACTGTCATGTAACATCCCGCCAGGTTGTCTGGCGGTGTTACTTGACCTTTCCCATTTAGGCCCTACCAGACCAAGTACACTGCTGGACTGTGCGCTTTCAGGACAGAGTCTCTCCTTCGTGGGAAACTGCGAGACTACTGCATGGCAGCCACACCTCTCCAGTCATCCTTCACAGTACAGGAACCACCAGTTAAATCTTCGTTTACTTTATACAGACCAAATTTGTTGTTTTCAGAACAGAAAATGCCTACGCAACACTTCGGGCCTGGTTACTGGCAGCGGGAGGAAAGTCCCTGTGTGGAGCTCAGCATGCTCTCTGCTCCCTGAGGGGGAGCCAGTGAAAAGCAGAATTAGAAACATTTTCCTCTCAGAACTAAGCCGTGGATGTCTCTTTAAAAGGAGGACAGGCTGATGATTCATCAATGAGAAGTGAAGAAAATAAGAAAACAAATTAAAATTGTGGAAGAAAATGATCCTGCAGGGAAGAAAAGGACAGAGACATCTCAGAAGAATCGGGGCAGGAAGGTGAACTCGATGTTAATAATAAAATTTAAGAGGCAGTCATCTGAATGTAAAACAAAATACAGGGAAAGAAGAAGAGCTACGGGCAGGTGAGCCTTGAGGTAAAGGAGGGCAGGCAAGATGATTTCCTCATACCTGCAGGAGTTTGAACTAAACAGAGGAAAATGAGACATCAGCAAGTTGGTACAATTCTCCAACATGTGTTATTATAAAGAAAGGATGCTAAAAGCATTACCCTATATCCCTCTTGATTGTGACCTCAAACAAAAATAAGCATTTATCATTACTTAATCATTTCTCCTGCTTCATAATTAGATTTAAAATTAAATTATAATAAAAAATAGCCTTTTAGAAGTTTGTTATAAAAAAGTTTAGAAAATATTTGAGCTGCTAAACTGAAACATGTCTATGAAGTATATAGTATGATGCTAAAAGATCTTTTTAAAAAAAAGACTTTGTTAATTAAGCTTAAGCCTGCCATAAATGTTAATGCCAGGAGGCAGTGGGGGAGCGGGGGGGGGGGGGGGCGGGAGGCGTGTAGAACCAGAACAGTTCACCCTTTCCCATCTTCAGAAAAGGAAAAGTTTTATGTGATACAGTGTGTGCGTGCGCGCATGCCTCTCTCCCTCCCTTCCTCTCTGTGTCTCTCTTCTTTCTTTATCTTCTGCTCTCTCTGTCTCTCTGTCTCTCTATCTCTCCCTCCCCTGCCCTTCCAGGGGAGTCTTTGATGGAAGCACTTTTTAAGAACTACACATCCTATTTGCAGACCCTAATTAAAATAGTGATTCCATGAAGACAGAAAGAAAGTCATACTGGAGCATTCAGAAATCTTTTTCTTCTAGATAAACAAATATTGCTGATGCAAAGGGATCCAGGTCTCTGCTATTGTGTTCAAGAGGAAAAAATGGGAGAAAAATGATTTCCCCTAAGTCCTGCTTGCTCTCTTGCAGGGCTCGTTCAACCTTCTGATAACCCAAGTCTTCTAGGGGCAGCTGGAAGAACTAAAAGTAGCTTAGGCCACCTTCTAGGTTAAATTCTGAGCAAGCAGAAGCCAACTTCAGAACCTCCAGTGAAGTCAAAGCAGGTCTGAGGCATGAGGAGTAATGAAATATATCAGAAAAAGACTCACCAAAAAGGAAGATGCCACAGTGAGAAACTCATTCAGCGACACTGATACTACTTTCCTTTTTCTGATTTCTGCAGACAGAGTTAGGCAACAAGAAAGACAACTCCAGCCTTGGCCAATGTGGCTCGCTTGGTTGGAGCACTGTCCCATACACCAAAATGTTGGGGGTTCTAATCCTGGTCAGGACACATACCTAAGCTGTGGGTTCAACTGTGTATGGGGAGGAACCAATCGATGTTTTTCCCTCACATCAATGTTCTTCTCTCTCTAAAATCAATAAACATATTGAAAAAAAGAAGAAAGAAAGATAACTCTGGTCCTTTGGACATATGTGACTCTGAGCAGCCCAGGGATGATACCATGGAGCTAAAGATGCAGAAACAAAGTCAGCCCCTGGGTAAATGAGAGGTGACGCTCCCATCTGGTCCCGACAGAAACTGATCACACTTCATCACCCACCATCCAACCAGCCTGCTCCCCACCTCCCAGAGGCTCTGTGCCCCTCAACTCTATCATGGCATTTTCCTATTTAAAAAAAAAAAAAAACAACTTCAGATAGGCTACATAATTCATTTTCCCCAGCTTCCTGCTAAAATCCAAGTTTTACAAGGTCAAAGCCCTTTGTCAGTTTTGATCAAACACGGCACTGCATGGTACTTGTAAAAGCGAAGAGATATTTTCTGAATGAATGCCACAGAAGTAAATGGGAAAGAATGTTTTAATATTAAACATGAGCACATAAAAAATAAGACCATTCAACACCACTTATATTGTCTTCTCACCAAAATGCTTAACCCAAAGAAGCAATGAGGAAGCAATTAGACTAAGATCTTGAGACTTTCTACAAAGCAACTGGCCTGGATTCTGCAAAAATGCCAATGTCACAGTGGAAGAAAAAAAGGAGAGGAACAGTTTTAGATAAGAGACATGACAACCCAAGGAAATACATCCTATCTGACTGGAACCTGGATTTTTTTATACCTGTTAAGGACATACAGGGGCAAGTGAAAAATCTGTTGTATCTGTGTGAGTTAATACTATAACAGTTGTGCGGGAAAATGCCCTTTTTCCTACATTCTGAAGCATTTGGGATGAGGTATAATGACATCTGCAATTTACTTTCAGATGGTTCAGAAAAAATTTTAGTATTATTTAGATACATTAGAGAGAGAAAGAGAGAGAAAGCAAGAATGGCAAAATGTTATCCCTACTGAATCAAGGTGAGAGGTCTACAAACATTCACTGTTCTACTCTTTCAACTGTTTTGTAAGTTTGAAATTTTTTAAAATAAAGCATGGGAGAAGAGGAGTTAAAAATAAAAGAGCTCATGCTAGAGAGACAGTGGGATCCACAGCAGAGCGGTCAGCCCAGGGGCTGGAGGGCTGTGCGTCTCACCTCCCTGCACTCTCCAACCGCATCCGCCCTCCAGAAAACACCTGAGATCTGGAGCCCCACCTGCTCTCCCCAGTGCCTGGGGTCCACACCCACCTTTCCTCCTTTGAGACTTGTTCAGATCCCTCCTACTCCAAGAAACCTTCCCAGATTGCTCCCGTCCCAGCACCCACTGTATTTTATTTAAACTCCACCATCTCCTACTGCACCTTCCGCATCCCACACATAACGAATGTCATGGATACTAATTCGGGTGCACATGCTTGTCCTTCCTGCCTGACCAGGAGCCTCTCCATCACAAGCAGGGACCAGAATCCCACTCTCCCTACTTTCTCTCTCCAGCAGTGCATACATAGCACCCTATCACAGTGAATACTCAAAACAGACCTCGATTAAAAACTTTCTGCCCCTCACCTGTCATCATGTCTAATAAGATGGAAAATAGTCAACGTTATCATCATCACACTGATACCTCTGTTGTGCATGGCTCTGGGGTAAGTGTTGTCACAGGAACACAAGCCAGGTAGTTTAGCTTATTGGTAGTGTGTCCACACCCTGGGAAAGGCAGAGCACTCTTTGAAGAAGGGCATCACAGCTGTCCTGTCTACTTCAACCACCCACAGCTCCCAGCATGAAAGAAGCACTCAATAAATGGTGAATGGTTGAGTGAATGAATGCCTATTCCATTTTCAAATACATATTATAAATTATAAAAGTGAACACAAATGAAAGTGTAATAGTTGCACAGACCTGCGAGCACTAAAATTAACATGTTAGACACAATTAAATTGGAAGACCTTTTCTAATTCATGGACTCAAAATATGTGAATGCCCTAGCACCTTAAAATACAAAGTTTTTATTTTCCAAGAATGGCTGTTGCCTTTGAACAGACCTAAAGAATACAACACACTCCCTCAAACAGTGACATTGAATCAGGGAAGAGTTAGGGAAGGCCATAGACCTGGCAGCTAGAGACAGAGGGATGGAGAGGAACTTTGAAAATGTTCCACAAATGACTCCGACACACACACCAGAGAAGCTTTGAGCTCTGAAGTCAAAGGAAGAGCTGCATCGATAACGATCCTGAACAAAAGAGAACAAAGAGACCCTGGTGCACCCCATTAGCCTGGCTCAGGGTTACTATACGCTGGGCGTTTCTGGGAAGACATCACATTATATCTTATTTTTTTGCAATAACATGACATAAAACCCCTACTCTTGATATAATTGTTATGCAAAAATATGTGGCTAAATACTATCTCCTTTTAAAAATATAAAATAAACAAGATATGAAAATAGGCAAGTTTCCATTAAATAAATTTTTTTAAAAAAAAGAAAATTTTGCTTTCCTATCATGGAGGAAGGGAAATTATCATTTAAACTATATTCAAGTTTATTAAACACATTTTTACAAGTATTATATCCTTGGCGGGTGTGACTCAGTTGGCTGGACCCTTTTTCCGTAAACTGAAAGGTCATGTATTCGATTCCTGGTCACAGCACATGCCTGGGTTGCAGATTCAATCTCTGGTCAGGGTACATAGGGGAGGCAACTGATCGATGTTTGTCTCTTACATTGATGTTTCTCTCCCTCCCTCTCCCTCTCTTCCCTTTTCTCTAAAATCAATAGGCATGTCCTTGGATGATGATTTTTAAAAAGTATTATAAAATGTTTAACTTTCATCAGCTTCAAGGTTTATGTTGCCCCCAAATTCTGCATGTAACTGAACTGTCAAATCTGCTAACACCTGCTGATTGATTTCACTCTGGATTCTAAGGTGTCCATTTCTTGCAAATTTTTCTTTGCTTCTTCTAATTTTTCTTGTGTTTCTTCTTGAGAATAAAGAAAATATCACCAATATTATAAGGTAATCATCATTAAGCAGTCATCATCTACAAGCACGATATCCTCATAAGCATCTTCTAAATTTTGGAATTGTTTCCTTTTTACAACTATTTCTTCCTTCTGCTCTGTAATTCCATTTCTATTCTGTGCAGATCTGTTTATCTTTTGTTCATTTTCCAAAGTAGCATTGGCATCTTCTGCAGCAAGGTCTGTATTATTTATATCTGTTCTCTACCCAGCAGCACCAACGCTGAACCACACTTTCCAAAAGGGGTTCAATTTAATAGAGAAATCAAGGGTGGTAAAAATAATAATACATTATATTGCTAACATTTCTGCACACCCTCTCATCCCCCAAGAGAAATGCTAGTTTCTGAGAAAGAAAAAAATAAATGTGTATGTTAACAGAATCTCACACTTGGAAAGCAAACATGATGATTGCCTAGCCTAGTACTCCCCATATCATGCATTCATTCTTTCCTCAGTGACACTAACAAATTCATGTAACCTTACTGAAGACTTACAGTCAAAAGGAGCTCACTATTGCTCAATAGTCCATTTGAGGTTCCACGCTCTGACTGCTCTGCCTTACTGTGAGCAGAAATCTGTTCCACTCTTGAGTCCTAGTGCCCTCGAGAACCACATGGCCCTCACATGTGAAGGCCCTGTGCAGAGGTGTCTGAAGCCCCCACTGCTCAGTTGCCACACCAAATCTCAGGTATTTGACTTCTCAGTGATGAACCACCATGCAGATTCCAACAAGGCCAAAAGAGAGGCATCACCAAGCTCCTTATCAGAAGCAGGGATGTCTTCAGTTGTCTCTTAAGCATGCCAGTCAGCTGCTGAAGAAGTGGCAGAAATCTCTAAAGTGTTGTCAAGACAACCGAAGTCCAAATATAAATCTCTGAGATTTCACTCAGAAGCAGTTTTTAAGTGTATGCACATACACACCCAGAGGAAATAATAAAAGATCCTCTATTCCTCCCCCTTCTTTTTTTCTCTTCCTTCTCTCCTCCTCCTCCTCTTCCTCTCTCTTCTCTTTCTCTCTTGTTTTTTGCCACAGGGTAACATGTGTTAAAAAATGCACACTGGGAAGCTTTCCACCTCTGGGGCTGAAACAGCTGCTGTCTCAATATTGTTTTTGTTAAGTTTTTTTTTTTAACATTCTAACATTGCTGTTTTTAAGGGAGCTGTTTTTAAGCTACATGTTTTATCATACTAGTTGAGATTAGAGAGTGGGACAATTGGCTGATACGAAGGAGACTCACGGGGTCCTAGGTGTCCATCAAAGACCCCTGTCAAACACACCTCCTGCATGGCGAGCTCCCATGGATGGCCTGACTTATCCCAAGAAATGTCACTCACAAATGCTTTAGGATAAACACAGAGAAGTACACCCATAATAAAAAATAAGAGCAAAATATTTATAACAGGAGCCTAAAGAAACCCAATGTGCTCAAGTCCTTGGTTTTTCCAACAGCACAAAGCATTCAGAGAATGTTCCGCAGACTGCTGTCAATTCCATCTGGGAGCACTTGTCAAAAGGAATAAGATCAGACATACCCTAAAATCAAGGGCTCTGACAGGCATAGGTGCAAGTAAAAAAGACATGCCTTCTGGTCCACTCTCACTTTCACCTGCTGCAAATGACCCTCCTGCCAGGAATCTCTGGCCCCACAATGGGAACAAAAGACCACAGCTAAGAAGATAAAGGTCTGCTTCGCCAATGCCTGAAACAACCTTGGGAAGCACATTGCAAGCAGTCAGGGCTAAAGATGGCACAAAAAAGATAGCTCCTCAACCTCTCCAGCGAGACCACAAGAATCCAGTTAAGAGGCTAGCATTTTCCATCAACTTTTTAAGGGGGCCCAACAGAGAGTGATCTCAACAGAGGGTGTGGCAAAGTGAAGCTTCAGGGAGGTATGGCAGTGGATAAAAAACAGGAAGCTTGGTGCTAGCCATATGCGAGACTTCACAGACCTCCTGACACAAAGAGCAAAGGAGCTTGGGGTTCCTGTTAAATGTTTGAAAGGACTTTGGGACTTGCAAAAGTCCAGCCACTGCCCACAGAGTTCTCTCTCAAGTCAAGAGAACAAACCCAAGGCAATTGCTTACAATGGCTTTGACCTCACCCAAATGCTCTGTCACTGAAAGCACTGCCTTATTTGGGTGAGCAGTTGAGAATACAGCCTGTCACACACATCTTACCCAGGACAGGACCAGTGAAACTGGAGGGCTTAACAAATATAATAAGGTCACTGGCCTTTCAAATAAGATATCCTCTGACCTAAATAAGACTAAAATCTAGAGCCACGCTCAAAAACAAGCCCCCCCCCCAAAAAAAGACCATGAAAATGGAGTGATATGAATGGCACTTTGAAGCCTCTGTTTGCCCAGAAACATCTTCCTGCTCTTTTTTGGCACTGTTCTCCTTTTCCAAGCTCAAACTCCTACACCAAGAGTCACTGCAAAGAACTAGCAAACAAGGGTGAGGTATAGTGTCCAGGAAGCCACTAAGAGTGTGTTTCATTCTCAGAGATAAGAGAAAAAGTAAAGGGATTTCCTCCAGCTTTCTCATCTCCCAAGCTTGCTAATTGTCGTCCTGGAATCAGAGGTTAGCAGGAAATGATACCATGTATCTAAGGAGATCATCTGGTATAGTCCTCTACCTTAAAAGGGAAGATGTTATTATATCCATTTTAGAGATAAGGTGACTGAGATATTTGTCCAAAACTGCACAGCTTGTGACTGGGAAAGAATTAGAACCCAGGTTTGCTGCCTCCTGGTGCAGGGTTCTTTCTACCTGATCTGTTTTCTTGTAGAAGGGTAGAGCAACTTATCCAGCAGTGAACTTGAAAATAATTCATGTAATGGGGCAGGGCCTGTGCCACCTAAGTAGATGACAGAGGGGAAAATATGGAAGGAAGAAAAAAGCAAAATATCTTCTACTTCATTTATTCCCAAGGCCAGTCCTGACACACACAACACGTGTCAAAGTTGCTTCTTCATTCCCTGGGATACGACATTCCTTCTAAGCCTTGGAAGGCCTTCTGGGGGCCCGAAATGGGTCCTCACAAGAAAAACATGGGATTCCTGTCATTGATGCCTGGACCATATTACAGAGACCGGAAGACCATGAAACCCACCCCTGCAACAATGGTTACGGTCAAGAGGGGAAGAACAGAGCTGCAGCATCCTATTCAGATCCCAACCGTGGGTGAGCCAGCCAAGGGGCAGGAACACTGTGGGAGTTGTGCAGGAGCAACAAGGAGTTTGCCAGATGTCCTGGAATTCTAGGAGAATCAGAGAGTCCACAGGAAATGCGAGTTATGGCAAAGGACAACCAGGAGAGACAATGAACACGGTCCTGTCAAAGGTTTCAGAAGAACCGAGATGAAGCCTGGACACTCCATTAATCTGCTACAATTCAATCCTAACCTAGAATCATTTCCTCTTTATACGCTTCCTGTACATCCATCTTGACAGACCAGTTAGCATTTCTTTGAGGCAAGTAAGAACAAGTCTACCCTATCAGCTGCTCTTTTTCTAGGAAATGGTTTACTTGGGACTAGATTTCCTAAGGGCAGCAGAAGCAGGTATCAATGCGAAAGGCCGCTTAAGACTCGGCTTAAAACCAACTCTTTCAAAAGAAGTAATTCTGTAGTTTGATGTTGGTCTCTACAAAAAGGAAATGGCCCTTAACATTCTCTAAACTCCCTGGGGCAGCTTTCAAACGGCTGCCCTGTCATCTGACAGGTCTGCCAGAATCCATGGTTTGGGTGTTTGTTTTTGTCTTGGTTCCTGGCTTCTTTCACGTTTCTTCAGGCTAAGACCGACCCAGTTTGGAAGAGGAACTGGTGATAGAGCTGGATTTCTCATCCTGCTTTTATCCAGGGCACAAAAGTTTTCTAAGCGCAACATTCTACATTACCTTTTCACCTCCCCGCCCGTTCATCCCCTCGAGCTTTCCCATCCCTAGCAGGCCTTTCTTTTTAAAAAGTGAATAAACCAATTCCTCCCGGGAGGAAAAAGAGTACTTGGCGCCTTGGCCAAGTAACTTAAAGTTTCCGCCGGAAGGAAATTATCAAAGAAGGAGAAAGCCCTCCAAGGCCGCGTGACCGGGACCGGCCGCGGTCTTCCAGTTCCAGCGGAGGGTCTCGGGCGCCCCGCCCGGCCCTGCCCCCAGCGCAGCGAGGCCCGAGCAAATCCCGGGAAACCACCGGCTGGCGGACTAACGAGTCAGGAAAGCTCCGGAGCAGGCTCGCACACGGACCTCAGCCGGGCTGGAAAGACGGGAAGGGGGGAGACGGGGGCACCGGGAGAGGGGGGCGCACGGGACAGGGGCGGCAGGGAATAAGGGACTGCGGGGGACCCGTGGGTGCGGAAACTACCGGGACGCACGGACTAGGGGTGCGCCGGGGACCAGGGAGGCGCACGGACGAGTGGGGTGGGGGGAGGTGGACGCGGGAGCAAAGGAGGACACACCGACCAAGGAGAACCAGGAGTCCGGGGGGACAAAAGGGGTCGCACGGACTTGGGGGCCGCAGGGGACGAGAGGGGTAAAGGGGACGTGGGAGGCGCACGGACGAGGTGGGCGCACGGAAGAGGGTGTGCCCAGCGGATGGCGGCGCAGGACTCACCCCGAGAAGACACACTTTGAGCTCCCGTATCGCCATCATGTGCTTGGGGCCGGTCCGGGCAGGGGCTCAGCATCCTCCGGGGCCCGGGCCGCGCCGCGCCCACGCCGAGCCAGCGTCCTCCAGTCTCCGCCTTTCCCTCGCGGCGCCCGCTGGCGGAACCGCCACCGCTGCTATTTCTGGGCCTCCGGCCCTGCCGCGGTCGGTCACGTGGCAGCCGGCCGGCTCCTCCCGGGGCTTCGGGTCTGACCTCCTCGGGCCCCAGCTCCCAGGAACGCCCCCGGACCGCGTCAGCCGCCCGGGACCCGCGGCGAGGGCATTGCCTCTAAACTCAGACCGGCTCAGCAGCTAAACCCGTTTCTACAGATCCCCCTCCGGCATCTGCCTCTCCAGCCCCGACTCGGTGCAATGCCCGTGAGGTGGAAGGAGGACAGGGCCCGCCATGGGGGGACTTGACCCCACGACGGGCTACATCACTGACTGTTCCATCCCCCATCTAGACGTGGGTGCTGTCAGCCGAGGCCATTTGTATGGGAGCACTTCGGAGCCTGTGTGTCTGTCCCATCGTAAAATGACATTATAGGTTACCGGCAGAGAGGAAGCCAAGCAAGAGGCAATTGTGAGGATTAGAAGGAGGGATATACCCCGTGCAGGTCTCTGCTCTCAGCCCTCAGTTCACTTTTCTATTTGTAGTTGAAAATGGTGCTAGAAGCAGTATTCTTCTAGTCCTCCCTCCAAAACAGGTATATCAGAGTCTGAAAAGGAAACACGCATTCTAGAGAGGAGGCTGCAATGCTCAGTATAGAAAAATAGAAAAGGCTACACCTTGCCTGGGCACCCAGCCCTCAGAAATCTAGCTGGAAATATGGAGCTCCCGGCAGATCTGCATCCTTCCTTCACCTGGAAATAAAAAGAGGTTCCGGCTGGAGACAGTCAAAGGACGCCTGTGGATCTACCATCTTTTCTTCTCCGTGCATGGCCCGGTGTCCCTCACCTACTCAGACTGCTTCATTTGTTGCTGCTATGGAAATGTCAGCCTTTTGAACATATCTAACCTGAATAATTCCCTGGCATTTCCAATTGGAAATAATGTGTTTGAAAAAAAAACTTCACACCCTATCCCAAACTCTCATGCTTCTCTCCAGACTTGCCAACTTTGATCAAGGACAGTCATTCTCCCACTAGGCCACCCACCTTGATTATTTGGCTTTGTTCCCATTGAAGCCTGGTTAAAATTAGGAGCACCCAAGTAGCCCCATACAATGGGGACTTCTGAATTATGGCCTCCAGGAAGAAAACCCTAGAAGCCAGAGTCAAAACAAACAATTGGCAAGTAAATTCCCCAGAGCAGCAGGGGCTTCCCCTTAACAGACAGGTGCAGGCTCACTCACACACATCTGGACTAAACTGTTCAAAAAGTAGTCATGGACAAGATATAGGTCCTATTCAACACGGAGATTATTGTATCAGTATCAGCCCTTGTAGTGTCCAAAGCAAGGACAGTCTTCTATGCAGGCAGAGTGAAAACAGGCCTGTCCGGAATCATCCAGCCCTGGTAACAATACCTCACTGTCCTCAGGTTTGCTGAGGAGAGCAAAGTGCTACACAGTTGCGGAGACAGCAGGGTGAAGCAACTCCTTGACCAAGAGTTTCAACAGCCTTCCCTAGAATCTAGGTCATCCCTAGCAGTATAACTTGAATCTCTGTGCAGGACTTCCTTTTGGCTTTTCTTCTCGTTCCCCAAAAGCTGGTCAAACCAGAGTGGAAGCCTTTCCATAACCTACATCCTAGGGAATGACTGGGAATTCATAAATTGCGATTGGTTGCTGAGGACAGGACCATCCCCAGGCAAAAAAGAGCCAACAGAATTCCTCTTCCATGCCCTTATTCTTCTTCAAGATTCTTCTCATTCCATTCTCTTCAACATTAGCCTAGGTGTCTGGGATACTTGTGCGGTTTCCAGGCTTTAATGAAACAGTCCTTATCCTGGTGCCCCAGCCTCCCTAAAAAACACCCTAATCTGTTTGTCCTCCCCACCCCCCAAATGAGTTCAAAGTCACCTCATTTGTGTATCATTCTGATCAAGCCAAGTGCTCTGCTTTACCAAGTGGCCATGCTATGTCAACTGGAGCACCTTAGTGGGCTTATACTTTCTCCACAGGCAGACCACCCTCAGGGACTTAAAAACTGGCCTCATGAAAAACCTGGTTTGCATGATCAACCCAAAGGGATGCATTGGCTCTCACCAGGAAGGAGGGATGAGGACTGCTAGGAGACATATTTGGGAGTGAAAGGTCCTAGGTAGTTCTCAACATTTTAAAAGCATAATGTTTTCTGTGAATGCTATTCTTATACTCTATGATTACTATAGTAAGGGCCTGTCCTGACTCCCCTGGAATTTTCTGAAAATATGAAGAGGTTCTAATATAGCTTAAGCAGGGATTAAAAAAAAAATTAATGGTACGTAACTGACAATTTATCAAATATCATAATAGAACATTCAAGTTTTTCTTGTGAGGTCATTGTACTAATTCAGAATTCTGTTTTTCTGCTGTTTTAAAGCCTTCAGTGGTGCCATACAAGAAATCCAAACTCCAGTGTATCTTGCCCAACCTAGCCTTTTCTCTGCCCATGTAGTGAAACCCCATCACTTTTCAAAGACCTGCTCAAATTTCATCTCATTAGGAAAGTCTACTCCTGAGCTTTCCTATACTCTGCTCCCACTTTTCTTACCATTTGCTAAACATAAAGTAATTAACAACTAAATCCCTTTTACAAGAAATCAGAGTCTAAACAGATACATGGATGTAATTATCTGTCTATATGAGAGGTACCCATAGATTGGGAAAGGATCATCTCTGTGTCATCTGGGTTTCTTAATGACAAGAAACTTTTTAAAAAAAGAAAGTAATGAGAAATGAATCTTCATATCTCAATCTACCTAGAACTTTTCTAGAAAGATCTTTGGGCTCATATGCTATTTAAATAAGCCTACAGTTTTGTGGGTCTCTGTCTGGGAGACCACATAGTCATCTTCATGATATGGCCCCAAGACCCAGACTTGAAGGAGGAGAAAGCAGCCTGAGGGATTATGAGTTGCTGGAGTAAATCCATAAACTTAACTGCCATGGCTGAAAGTCTTTAAAAAAGAAAGGGACTATTGGGCCATTGATACCAAGGAAAAAAGACCAGGTCTTGGGGTATGAAGTCTCAACCACGAGCAGAAGCACCAGATGGACAAGGCAACAGGTCCACTGTCCTGGGGTTGACAGGCTTCTCTTTTACATCAGGTAGAGAGAAGACAGTTGTAAATTGTTTTGAAAGGATTTACACTGGCTGTAGCTAAAGGGGGCAGGGAAAAGTGAAGTGACACTAGTTCTGACATAGGCACAGAGTCCATAAGGAAGAAGAGTTTGCTCCTGTGGACTAGTTGTAAACAAGTAGCAGAGGCTCCTGGGCTCCATGGCACCTGGCTATTCTCTCTTTTAGATAATCAGGGGATAGCCACCTGGAAGTTAATTCAGAGTTCCAACACACATCCAGAAATGTGAGCAGTCTTGTTAGCTGACCCCCAGTTATTAACAGCCTATTCTGTTTCTTTCTCTCACTCTCCAGGCTTCTATAATTTAATTTAGAACATCTCAGAAATTCTCTCTTGTCACTAGGGAGGACTAAGAACAGAAGGAGCCTCCATTTGTAGGGAGGAGATCATCCCCAGACACCAGAGAACGAAGCAGTGTGGTGCAGGGCATGGGAGGTACATATCCCTCTGTAATTACTATCCTCCATTGGCCACCCCAGCTGTCTTCATCTTCATGTGAAAAGGACAGTGATATCTTATAGAAGCATAGGAGCAGCCCCTGGAAAAGTGGGTAAGTTGTCAGCACTCGGGACAGAGGGAAAGGAGCAGAGGAAGGTGGGAACCTGCCTTCCTCTTTTTCTCTATCACCACCAGAATGCAAGTACTCAGAAATGTTTGAGAAAAAACAGATCGTCCTCACTTAAAACAAGGGAAGCATCTGTTGGGCTTTCACAAAGGATTGTTGTCAAGTGACAGCTTTCCAGATATACCTTCCTGAGTCTCAACACTGGGCACCATGCCAGCCTTCTCATTTAACTGACCTCTTCATGGACACTCCTGCCCGTCACCCTCTACAGTCTTCCCAGTCCCTGGTTGAACTGGAAAGATTGAGTTAAAAGAAGATATTAAGATATATGTTAACATCTCCCACAAAAATCAAATGAATAAATTCAGCTAGGAGACCACCTCCAATAAGTCGTAAACAATAATGTAACACAGTCAGACTTACTGGGAAATGAAATTTGCAGTGATATGCAGACCAAAGTCAACCCAACCCAGTTTCATTTCTTAGACCATCAGTAGATGGATTTTCCTGGCCAGTCATATAAATGTCACTGAAATTGCTTAGAGTAATACTATGGAGTTTAGGATATATATTTTTTTCTTAAAAGTGGTTATGTTTAATATTTTTTTACTTTAATATTATTTGTTGTCAAACTAGAAAATTGATTTTAGATGTTGGAAACAATTCTCATATCTTCAGGAATTTCTTTTAATTATTTAAAGAATTACTCAGCAAACACCGGATGCTGTCTTATGTGCTTGACACTGAGCAGGGACCAAATGAAAAAAAGGACACCTGCTGGCGTGAAGCCTACAATGGAAAGAAGCAAACAAATAAGCAGGCAACTATAATATGCTATTAAATGTCTGAGGCTTAGTATATTTGCTTCATTTTTCTTACTCTTTTGATTAAGAAAATGAATATAACTTCCAAAGTTAGCAAACTTTGAATATAAGATGGCTAGAATTTGAACCTAGTCAACCAGGAGGTGAATGGAGGTGGGGTGGGGGAGAGACAGAAAGACAGAAACAGAGACGGTTCTTTGTTCTGCCTGAGTTTCCAAGACTGTCCTAGACTATGAAGAGCCTAAAGCTAGTTTCTAATTCTGAGAGCCTCTCAGGAGATCGAAGTACAGTAAGTGTTCATTTACTATCCACAACAAGTTCTTGAAATTGAAGCTTTAAGCAAATGATGTACAACAAAACGAAGTTTATTCCATTTCAGGGTTGTGTGTGGCTGGAACCCACCCTGGACAGGACGCCCTTCTGTCACAGGGCTAATCTATGCCCACACCCCCAAACTCACTCGGCCTGGGGCAGTTCAGACACTCCAGTCCACCTAATGTGCATATCTTTGGGATGTGGGAGGAAACTAGATGTCTCCAGAGAAAACTCACACAGATATGAGGAAAATGTGCAAACTGCATACAGACAGTAACCTGGATGGTAATCAATTTTTTTTATCATCAAAGTTATAACAAAACAACACTGAACAAACTAACATTATTCGAGAACTTACTTTACCTAATCTAATGGTAAACTGAGCTGCTTTAAGCTTTCAATTACATTGGATCTCTTGCCAATTTTGTTTCCATTGTTATTATTATTAAACAATTATTCTCAGTGTTACTCATTGACTTGCTTGATTTATTTATATGACAGGACCTATCATAAATCATCTATAATCCAGTCCTTAGCAAAGCACATATCCTGCACTCTGAAAATGTTTGAGAGAGTGGATGAGAGAGTTTGTGTCAGCACAACAGATAATCTTAAGTGTGGTGGGGTAGAGAGAACACTTTGGCATTAGATGAAACTAAGTTTAAATTTAGGCTTCTTCATCCCCGGTTTGTGTGAATTTAAGGAAGTTTCTGAATTTCTTCGACCTGCAGTATCATACTTTATCAAAGGTATAAAAAGGCTACTGCATTTCTGGGGGGGAGGATTAATTTTGATTTGTGTGAGTGTGTGTCACTAGCAAACCTAGATGACTAACCACCCCAGTTTGCATGGGACTGTCCAGGCTGCAACGCTGAAGGTCCCGCATCCTGGGAAACATCCAGATAAGCAGCACCAGTCACTGTTCCTTTTCCTTTTTCTTTCCCTAGGCTTATAAAACTGTTTCTCGGCTACTACCATCCATTAAAATAGAATTAGTAACTTCTAAACAACCTAATTTGCTTCCTCAGTTTTTCAGCTCTGAATGTGGAAAGACCCTAGATTTAGAAAACAGCATCAACATTTTAGGCATAGCTACAAACATCTGGATCACCTATTGCCACTCGCCATCTTACACCCAGTTCACATGTAAGGCTTAAATGTGCAAATTATAACATCAGCTAAGTAACAACTGTTTCAGTGAATGACATACCAGCTTTCTAAAAAGAAATGGGAAATAAGAAATGATTACTCAAGTTTCCCAGCCTTCTGGGAAGGCCACCTTTCCTGCTTTTGGTCTTCTGGTCGTTCACAATCTATTCTACATTTCTCTCTCTCTTTCTCACTCTATCTCTATCTCCCTCCTTTACTCTCATTTCTGATCCCCACCACACCACACCCCCAAAAAGACACACCCTGAATGTTATATTCTTCTACTGAAATGAACCTTGTATTCGGAACCAACCCATTATAGCTCTAGCAAAAGGAATCTTAAAGTAGAATCCTTTCTTGGGTAAACATTTCTGGGAAGTTTGACCTTCCTCCAAATAATTATTCTGTTAGGCTGCATGCAGCTCTCAAGTTTCAGGCTATGGAAACTTTCTTGGTTCTATCAGTGGTTGTTCAAAATTGGTGTGCCAAGGTTACCAATGGCTCTATGTAGAGGCTGAAGATGGAGGGACTCTGGTTCTATTTCTCCTAAATGGAGAAAGGAAAATGAAGCTTTACTTCAGAAATTACATAGAGAAAGACTAGTAAATTTGAACACAGAAAAGTTAACACCTATTTTATGGAGAAATTATTATAAACTCAATTTTTAAAAATTGTATAGAATAATATTTGGCAGAAATTGAATTTAGTTAATAATACTAATATAGAAAAAAGATAATATATTAAAAAAAGGAAAAACTAGGATCTCAGAAAATATGAGCTGACACTCCCACTAAGATCAGGTATGAGGCAAAGATATCCCTTCTTACCAATTCCTTTCCAACATGGAATTGGAAGTCCGTGCTAATGAAAAAAACAAACAAACCCAAGAAAAGGAAATAAAAAGGTGTACAGATTAAGAAGAAAGACATAAAACTGTCTTTGGTGGTAGGTGACATGATTGTCTATGAAGAAAATCATAAAGAATTGACAATAATCGAACCTGAAACCAGTAAGTGATCATAGTGAGGTCTGAGGATACAAGGTTAATACAAATTTTTATTTTATTTTTCACTCTCCGTGAGCAAATTTATTCTCTCACCAAGTTATTTTTAGGTTCTGGTGAAAGGGGGGATAAAGAACCTGAAAACTCTCTGCTTATTGCCAAATGTATTTCTTCATATGGAGGGTAAGGAGGAGAAAGAAAAGAATCTAGAAAGCTTAGGTCTAAATAGCTGGTGATAAGCTTCTCTTTTTAACTGAAATCTGGAAGGGAGAATGACTTTTAATAATGAGAGTGAACACTAAGTGTTAACTGCTAGCGAGGTACTGGGTACCACCCTGCCAAGCAGCTTACATCAGTTATGTCACTGTCCTCCTACCTCGAAGAAGGTGCTATTATTGTTGAAGCTGAGGGCCTCTATGCAAAGGTTTCTCTTCATGGGCCACAGCCAGGATTGAAGCCCAGACACTGTAACTGTTCAGTGAGCAATTTAATTACCACGTGGTGTGATTACTTGGTTTCTAGTTCAAGGCATTGGCAAGAATATGCATAAATGATGAGTGGAATGATAAGTGGAAAATAAAATGTCAGAGCTAGATGAGCTGCAAAGTGGAGAGAGTCAGTACTGCATGGCATAGTTTATCCAGATCCTTTTTCTCCCTATTGACTGGAAGCTCCTTGGCATCCAGCACCATATCCTGACATTTTGGTATCCTGTGCAAGGCCAAGGAGTCTCTCCCAAAGAGTAAAAGTAATAAATATTTGTGGAACACATGAGATCATGTCTATGAAACACAGCATTTTCCACTCAATTATATTATTCTTAATGTCTTACAATTCTTAAGTGACAACGTACTTGTGATGGTTAACTTTGTGTGTCAAATTAGCTAGGCTATAGTACCCAGGTATTTGGTCAAACATTATTCTAGATGTTTCAGTGAAGGTATTTTTAGATGAGATTAATATTTAAATCAGTAGATTTTTTACTCCTGGTCAAGGCAGAGGTGTAGTTAACATGGCTTGCTTCTTTGCATAACCACAGCAAAAATTATAACTAAATTACAAAACACCTATCACCCAGAATCATCAGAAAATTGAGCAGTGTGGAAGTTCAACAATCATATTTTTTAAATCGTGTTTCTTCTATTACAGTTGTCTCAGTTTTTCCCCCTTTGCCTTCCTCCACCCATCCCATCCCACCCCTCCCCCCCCAGTCAATTCCCACTCTGTTGTCCATGTCCATTGGTCATTCATACAAGTTCTTTGACTAGTCCCTTCCTCTTCTTTCCACCATTGTCCTCCTTCCCCGTCCCCTCTGGTCACTTTCAGTCTGCTCCATGTTTCCGTGACTGTGTTTTATTTTGTTCATTAGTTTATTTTGTTGAATAGATTACACTTGTAGGTGAGATCATATGGTATTTGTCTTTCACCAACTGGCTTATTTCACTTGGCTTAATATTCTCCAGTTTCATCAGTGTTGTCACAAAAGGTAGGAGTTCTTTCTTTCTTTCTTTTTTTAAATGCAGATTGATTTTATTTATTTTTTTAAATGTCAAAGTCCATTATAAAATATTAAAAAATTTAAATCCATTATAAAATATCAGCAATTAAAATGACATGACACCAGCACAGAAATAATCAAGTAGATCAATGGAATAAAATGAGCATTCTAGAAACAAATGTACATATGCTTGTCTAACAATGTAATATATGACTTACATTTCAAATCAATGAGGAAAATAAGGCTTCTTCAACAAATAAAGTGCATGGAACACTATTACTTGAAATAAAACAAATAGAGCCTTATTTCACACATTATACTAACATATTCAGGTGAATTAAAAATCAATATGTGAAATCTAAGGAGTTTTCAGAGAAAATACAAAATAATATTTTTCTTACCCTGAAGTAAAATATTCAAACCCAGAAGCTATAAAGTAAAATATTGACAATATGACTGTATTAAACATTTAAGACTATACAGTAATATACATATAAAAAAGTTAAAGGACAAGTAATAGAATAGGAAAGTATTTGTAACACATCTACAAAAATGTTAATATTTTGTTTTGTTTTTTTAGGATTAAATTCTACAAACCTTTAATCAAAAAGTGGATAATGAATACCAAAAAGTCATTTAAAGCTTTTTAAAAATAATAGAAATGGGCAAGAAATATACAAAAACAGGTTTAGTTTCAACAAATAATAAAGGAACAATTAAAATAACATCATTGTCACAATCAAATCAATAAGTATTAAAAATATTGGTAATATCAAGTATCGGTGACTATGAAAGGAACTGGGTATTCAAAGACTCTTTTTCTTCATCTCCTTAAATCAGTCCCATAAGCATATCACGCAACGCTGTTTTGCTGGAGGTGTATTTTTTTAGCCTTCTTTTGTCTGGGAAACTCCTTATTTCGCCTTCCATTTTAATTGAGAGCCTTGCTGGGTAGAGCGATCTTGGTTGCAGGCCTTTGTTTTTCATGACTTGGAATATTTCTCGCCACTCCCTTCTGGCTTGCAGTTTTCTGCTGAGAAGTCAGCTGCTAGCTGTACTGGGGCTCCATTATATGTTACTACCTCTTTCTCCCTTGATGCCCTTAGGATTCTCTGTTTGTCTTTGATATTTGCTATTTTAATGATGATGTGCCTTGGAGTGGGCCTCATTGGGTTCCTCTTGAATGGGACCCTCTGTGCTTCCTGGACTTGTGTCACTTTTTCTCTCCTCCAATTAGGGAAGTTTTCCATCATTGCTTTTTCAAACAGGTTCTCTATCCCTTGGTCCTCTTCTTCTCCTTCTGGCATCCCTACTATATGGATATTACGTTTCAGATTGTCCTGCATTTCCCTAAATGCATCTTCATTCTTTTTGAATCTCTTTTCATTTTCTTGCTCTTTCTGGGAGCTTTTTTCTACCTTTTCCTCCAGCTCGCTGATTCAATCCTCAGCTTCATGTATACTGCTTTGGTTCCTTCTACTGTGTTCTTCAATTCAGAAATTATATTCTTCATTTCCTCTTGTCTCTTATTGATAGTTTCTATGTTCTTTTTCATGCTGATATAGTTTGCAGTAAGTTCCTCATAGTTTCCCTGTCATTTCTGGTAATTCTCTCTGAACTCACTAAGCTCATTGAGTTTCCTTAGAACTGTTGTTTTGAACTCAATATCTGATAGTTTACTTGCCTCTATTTCATTTAGTTCTCTTTCTAGGGATTCCTCCATTCCCTTCAGTTGTGTGTGTGTGTGTCGGGGGCTGGGAGGGAGTTCTTTGTTTTCCCATTATTAGTGAGATTTTTCTTTTTTGCTTCTGCTTCTTAAATTGATCTGTCTTGATTTCCTGACTTTGTGATGTGAACTTCTATGGTTGGAGACTGTCTGTGGCTCTCTCCTTCTGCTATTAATCTAGTCACTCTGCACTCAGCAGTCAGGTTATGACACCACAGGGCGAGGCAGAGTCCCTCCTGGGGTGAGGCTATTGTGTCCTCTCACGCGGTTGCTGCTAAGGGGCATGGTCTGCCTGAGCAAGATGGCTGCTGCTGTCTGGAGGATGAGTCAGCACTGGGATCCGGCCAGCTACTCTCTCGGTTCTCTCCCCAAAGCCTCCTTCTCCAGTCTATCCTCAGGCATCTCTAGCCCAATCCACCCCTGCCTTTGCCAGAGCCCAGGTTAACTGGCTGCAAATAAAAATGTATGCGTTGGCCCTTTAAAAGGCTCTTTGCATCTCCAGCCACCTATCTCTGGCAGAGAGCAACCCTGCAGCTTTTCACAGCTGGTTGTTATCTGTTTACTTTTTGGACTCTGGTGCTGTAGGCTGGAGATCCCCACTTAGGTTTAGACCCCACTCTTCTCAAGGGGATCCAACCAGCCATTTCAATATCCTTCTGGTGCTGCCGCCCATGGGCACCCTGCCTGCCTTCTCGAGTCTCTACCACACTTCTTACCAGTTAGGTTGTGCTAAAGCTGATTCTTCTGTTTGTCTGAGGTTATAAGGCTCCTCTCTCATTATTGTTCCAGTTGTGTTTTCCAGGTGATTTCTCTACAATTTGTAATTCCAGATGGTCCTGGGAAGGGGTCAGTGTGACTTCCATTCACTCCTCCGCATCTTGATTTCTCTGAACTCCAACAATCATTGAATTAAAGAATCACATTCATTCAGATGGGTAGGAGGGGCAGAGTTGCAGAATACAGAATGGCAGTCCCGCACCCCTGTGTGGTGGATAAAAATCAGGAGGGATACCTCAGGAGCAAAAGATATCTGCCCCACACCAGACCACCCAGCTCAGGGTTCCAGTGTCAGGAAGATAAGTCCCCATAACTTCTGGCTGTGAAAACCAGTGGGGATTGGGGTGACCAAAGAAATTGCAGGATTCTCAGAAACCTCCTCTTAAAGGGCCTGCCACAGTCTTAGGACTTATGCAGACTCATTCACTCTGGGCTCTAGCACCAGGGCAGCACCTGGAAGAGCAACAGCGGCATTCAGGGAGAAACTAAAGTATCTGGCATCAGAGGAAGTGGTGGGGGACATCTTCCTCCTAGACAAAACACCAGAGGTCAGGCAGCCGCCATTGTCCCTTTTCTGAGCCCTCCCCCACATAGAGCCACAGAGTGGTGACACTGTATCTGAGACTCCATCAACCTGATTCACACAGGTTGCTCCAACCTGGTGCTTACCTAAGGCTCTGCCCCATCCAACTTACGGGTGCACTTTTCTACAACAGGCCAAGCTACTAAGACAGGGAGTAAAAGCAATTCTCCCTAATACATGGAAACACAAGGAGGCTACCAAAATGAGAAGAAAAAGAAATATGGTCTAAATGAAACAACAGAGCAAAACTCTGGAAAAAGAACTAAAATGGAATCAAGCAATCTATCAGATGCACAGTTCAAAACACTTGTTATTAGGATACTCAAGGAATTTATTAGATACTTCAACAACATAAAAAGACCCAGAGAGTGATTTGAAGAAAAATTTATAGGGAATCAACAGTGGAGTGGATGAAGCTGAGAATCAAATCAATGATCTGGAACATAAGAAAGAAAAACAATATTCAGTCAGAACAAGAATGAAGAATAATCCAAGAAAACAAGGATAAGGTAAGGAACTTGTGGGACAACTTCAAATGTACCAATATTCAAATCATAGGAAGGCCAGAAGGAGAACAGGAAGAGCAAGAAACTGAAAACTTACTGGATAAAATAATGAAAGAAAACTTCCTTAATTTGGTGACAGAAATAGGCATACAAGTCTAGGAAGCACACAGAGTCCCAAACAAGTTGGACTCAAAGAGAACCACAGCAATATACATCATAATTAAAATGACAAAGGTTAAAGATAAGAGAAAATCTTAAAAGCAGCAAGAGAAAAGAAGTTATTTCCCCACAAAGGGGTTCCCATAAGACTGTCAGCTGATTTCTCAAAAGAAACTTTGCAGGCATGAAAAGACTGGCAAGAAGTATTCAAAGTGATGAAAAGCAAGGACCTACAGCCTAGATTACTCTACCCAGAAAAGCTATCATTTAGAATTGAAGGGTAGATAAAGTGCTTCCCAGGCAAGGTAAGTCTAAAGGAGTTCATCATCACCATGCCCTTATTATATGAAATGTTAAAGGAATTTATTTAAGAAGAAGAAGATAAAAACTATGAACATTAAAATGGCAATAAATTCACAACTGTCAACAATGGAATCTAAAAAACAAAGTAAGGAAACAAGCAGAACAAAAACAGAATCATAAATATGGAGGTCATTTAGATAGTTACAAGTTGGGAGGGCAGGAGAGGGAGTATGGGGGGAAAGGTGCAGGGATTAAGAAGTACAAATTGGTAGGTACAGATTAGACAGCGGGATGTTGAGAACAGTATAAGAAATGGAGTAGCCAAAGAACTTATATGCATAATCCATGGACATGAACTAAAGGGGTAAGGGCATTGCTGGAGGGAATGGGGGTACTGGGTGAAGGGGGACAAAAGGAAAAAATTAAGACAACTGTAATAGCATAATCAATAAAATATATTAACAAACAAATCAGTAGATTTTGAATAAAGCAAATTAACCCTCATAATGTGGGTGGGCCTTTTGAATCAGTTGAGGCCTTAGTGGAAAACAACTGACCTCATTGAAGGCAGAGGGAATTTTGCTAGCAGCCAGCTCTCAGACTTGAACTGTGATTCTTCCCTGAGTGTCCTGTCTACTGGCCCAACCAACAGATTTGGGTCTTACCAGCCCCCACAATCACATAAACTAACTTTAAAATAAATCTTTCTATAAATTATATACACTCTCCACTGGTTCTGATTTTCTAGAGAACCCTGACTAATACAATATTCAGATAACTTTTTCCTTGTCTTGAATTCACCACTCATAGTGCATAATACTGGTCCTGACTCTGTTCCTCCAAATATTAATTGGGCACCCACTGTGTTCCTGACATGAGTCCAGGAGCTAGAGGTACAAAATGTCAACAAGGAGACCTTGGCATCAGGAAGCCTACGGGCTGAATTTACCTCTGACTGTGACCCTCTGAAGAAATAGACTGTTTCCCCAAATCCCTATGTCTATGGCCACAATGTGAGAATTCATGAATATAAATGCAGATTTGGGCCACATTAGTATAGGGAGGAGAGGGTAATAATCATTTTTTAAAAATAAAAATTAGAGATAATAAATCCGGGTCCAAAGAAAAAAAGACATGGTCTATAAAGTTTAACCAGTAACCAAAAAGCAGCAGAAATAGAGAGAAGAAGCTGGTGGAGAAGCAGAGATGGTCATTCAGAATCAAATAGCAAGGCTACTGCTTGAGGGGGTGTGCCCAGGAAGGAGAGGCACCACTTGGGGACGGTTTCATTGACCACAGCATCAGGATGTCCAGAGCCTTCTCTGGAATACAATATCTAGCCTGACTCAGGACACAATCCAGAGAAGTGAAACAACAAAGGCATTTCTTCCTCACTGTCCAAGGGAATTGAGAGAGAGGGCTGAAGCTCAGACCAGGGATAGAAAACTATTGTATCTAGAAAATGAAAGAGGGGGACAATATAAAATTCTGGTGTGCTAAACCAGAAGAACAAGACCATGTGCTCACAACTTAGCTACACAGATACAGGTGCTGTCCCACAGCACAGAGTAAATACTCAATAAATATTTGGAGGTGAAATGAATAAATAAACAAAAGAAATCCCTGGAAGTTACTAGCAGATGAATGAAGGAGGAAAACCAAAGAGAAGTAAAAGACAAGAGGCTGAATAACAAGGAAGAGGTCTTTAGAGGAAACTTTGGTGCTTTTGGGTGGGTAGTTACCACTTCTGCTTGGCAAACTGCTTACTTCCTCAACTGGTGCCATTCTAAATTTCTCAATTCAGTTCAACACCTCCAGTCCCAGTGCCTAAGACACATATCTGTCCCAAAACTCAGGCTCTGTCTTGCCCTTCTAGATAAAGCTCAGTTATTCTCAAAGTTATACTAGAGCTGGTACTCTCCTTTTCCTCCTCTTTGAAAACACTTTTAAAATTATATGAGTAGCCCTGGCTGGTTTGGCTGAGTTGATTGGAGCATTGTTGCATAACTGAAAGGCTGCAGGTTCGATTCTTGGTCAGGGAACATGCCTAGGTTGCAGAGTTGATCCCTGGTCCTGGTGCCTACGATCCCCAGTCGAGATGTGTACGGGAGGCAACCAACTGATGCTTTTCTCTGGCATTGATGTTTCTCTCTCTCCCTTCCTCTCTCTCTTTTTTTTTAATCTCTCTAAAAGCAATGAAAAATGTTCTTGGTAAAGGATAAAAAAATTATGTAAGTAATATATGATTACTTACTGAAGATTAAGAAAAACTCTGATGGGGGAAATCATTTTCACCATTCAAAACACACATACACACTAACACACACACACACACAAAGTTAATATTATTTCTGATATTTTTTCGATGTATAAAGTTGCATCTTGGAATAGTTATAATTATTCTATATATACAATTTTTTATCTTTTCTCTCTTAAAATTATATCCAAAGGATTTTCCTGTGATATAACCTAATTTTGTAAAAATTATGAGACCTTTTTTATTATAGTGAATTCACACTGTAAAATTGACCATTAGTTATATTTAGTATATTCACAATGTTGTGCAGCTATAACCACTATCTAGTCAGAACATTTTCAATACCTCAAAAAGAAACCCCATACCCCTTAAGCAATCATTCCCCACTCCCCGACTCCCCTTCTCCAGCCCCTGGCACTCACTAGTCTGCTTTCTGTCTCTATGGATTTGCCGACTCCAGATGTTTCACATAAATAGAATCACAATATGTGGTCTTTTGTGACTGTCTTTTTTGATTCAGTATAATGTTTTCAAAGTCCATTCATGTTGCAACATGTATCAGCTTTTCATGCTTTTTGGGGTGATACTGTTTTAAATTCTAATCTTGGACTCAAAATCTTGTAAGGCTCCCACTGTCTATCCAAATAAAGTTTGAACTCTTGCCCATGGCATTCACTATTCTACAAAATCCTGCCCGCCCATCTTATCTGCACATACCTACTCTACTTTCTTGCTTTTACACCTTGCTTCTCAAAGCATGGTCCCTGGATCATCAGTACCAGCATCACCAATAGGTTTTCATCAATAGAGAGGAATGTTCATAGTGCATTATCTGCTTAAAAGCATATCTATGATGAAAAAAAGAAATAAACCAAGAAAAGCACATAGATATATTTATGAAAAGAGTGACACCTCCTCAAGAAGAGCTTCAAACAAGTATACCTTCAAGAGATATTCTAAAAGAAGGCATTATTATCATAGGAGATGACAGCTTGTTATCATGCATGTTATTGCCCTCAAAGACCTTCCAGTGGGACAAGATGTGGAGGTGATATTGGAGAATCTGACCCTTTGTAGGCCTAGGCTAATGTGTGTGTTTCTATCTTAATTTTTAACAAAAGGGTTTAAAGAGTAAAAAATTAAAATTAAGAAGTTTAAAATAGAAAAAACTTACAGAATAAGTATATAAAGAAAGAAAATATTTTTGTACAGTTGTACATTGTGTTTGTGTTTTAAGAATACTACAGAGGTGATGTATGTTCTTCACATTGCACCACAGCAGGGAGCACAGATGTAAATTTATCCCACTATTTGTGATGCTAACTTAGTTAAGGTATAGCTATGAGATTTCCGCATTGTAAAGGTATCTTTCCCTTTGTAGTTAATACGTAATCTGACTCAGTATGGTTTCAAATTCACCTGCTCCAGACCTACAATCAGCTATTCCTTTAAGGAGGCTTGCTTACTGTTGCTGTTGTTGTTAATAGAAACTAGTAAATAGACACCAAGATTTTGGTGCTAGGTATTTAGGTGATATTGAAAAGGGCATATAGGCCCTTTCACTGGATTAGATTAAACAAATGAATTCATACTAGACAACTGCAACTCTTCTTTCTCACCTCCTCCTCTGATCTTTTGTATTTCCCTTTCTATATAGTGAGGGACCTGATGCCCAACAACACATAGCATAACTGTCCTGCATTATACAGAAATAGTTTTGATGTCACTAAATCAATGCAACTTCAAATAACAAAACCAATAAGTACCATCCATGCTGTCGCGAAGTTTAGTAGTTCTTTTTTTCTTTCTGCTGCATAGTATTCCATTGTGTACATGTACCATAATTTTTTGATCCAATCAGAGCATCATGCTAAGCGAAATAAGCCAGGGGGCGAAAGACAAATACCATATGATCTCACCTATAAGCGGAACCTAACCAACAATGCAAAGATGCAAGGAAAATATGACCAGCAACACTGAAAGGAAAAGAAATCAACAGAGACAAGAGGGAAGGGGGGGGGCAGGGAAAGGGAAGGGAAGGGGAAAGTCAAGGAACATATAGCAAGGACTCTTGGACAAAACCAAAGGGGAAGAGCTGAGGGAGGGAAGGAGGGTGGGGGCAAGGGAAAGAGGTTGGGGGGAGGCAGAGATAAATGTATTTAAAAAGTAAATAAATTTAAAAAAATGAAAAAAAAAATAAGTAAAATGAAGATTTCTCCGCAGTTCCTTTTTTTTCATCATATACCACTAAGGGTACACAATCAGAGCACTCAGTTAAAAATCAAATTCAATTGTTTTTTTCTGTGTGGTAATCACTTGACATACAGTTGGGTTTATTAGTTTCTGTTTATATTCAATTTTAAATTAATTTAGTCTTATTTTGTTTTGTGTTATACACTGAATTGTGTCTCCCCAAAAGTCATATGTTGAAGGCCCAATCCCAATGTGACTATATGTGGAGATAGGGCCTTAAAAGAGGTCATAATTTTAACTAGTCATTGAAGGTAAGGCCCTGATCTGATAGGATTAGTGTCCTTATAAGAAGAGATATCAGAGAGTTTGCTCAGTCACTCTCTGAGCACGCACAGCGGAAAAGCTATGTTAGGATGCAGCAAGCATGTGCCTGTCTGCAAGCCAGGAAGATATTCTTTACCAGAAACCAAACCAGCTGAACTCTGATCTGATTTCCAGCCTCCAGGACTGCGAGAATTAATTTCTGTTGTTTAAGCCCCCCAGTGTATGGTATTTCATTATGGCACTCCCAGCTGACTAATATGTTTTGCTTTGTTCTTTTACATGTTGTTGATTTCTTATATGAGTTTGGGATGTCTGTTTTTCTGGAAGAGCATAGTCTCAGCCAGAATGAACGTATAAATAAATAATAAAAATAATACACGAGTATATATGCACCAGATGTCTCTGCATAAATTATAGTTATTAATACCTCCTAGGTCTTTTGGGGCAAATCAGACAGAATATAATATAATTCTTTAAGGAACCAAGACTAGATGAGAGGTTAACCTAAAATATTAGCTGCTCAGTAATGAAACCAGTATTGAAAGTCACATTTTTTCCAGACTCAAATCTTGTGTTTTTAAATATGCTTCAAGGAATAATCAGTTAATAAAGACTAATAAGGGTTTCAGGGACTTTAATGATCCAGTCAAAAAAAGTATTCACTATGCATTTATAAATAATAAATACACACACACACACACACACACACACACACACACACACACACACATATATACGCACACACACACATAGCTCTCATATGCATAAAGAAAAATAAACAGGTTGATTTGGATTTATCTGCATAAGGGAGAGAGCATAACTAAAATGATTGGGATTGATGGCCAATCTCTAACACCAAGACCCCCAAAAGGTATCTCATATTTTAGTCTCTCAATAGTGCATCTTTGGAGAAATAACTCTCACTTTAGAAGACAAAAAAAAAAAATTAATGAATCAAAGTCATTCCAAGAAAACTCAAGTTTGCTTTAATTTCCTCCATTTCAGAAAGGCAGGAAAGAGCTGCCAGGATGACCATGCCAATACCCATAGTGAACGAAAAGAGAGGTGGCACGGAGTCGCAAAGTTTACATTTGGGGAGCACAGTCAGCTGGCCATGAAAATTCTCAAAGGAGACAGCATTTATAATTCAGATGTTAAGCCTGGAGAATCTAGGTTGGACCCCTTTTATGACATCCGTTTTAAAAAAATACATACACCAACATTAATCCAAGAGACAGAGGGACTTGAAGTGTCCATAGCTGCAGTCGTCCCCAAGACCAGATCATCTCTGCCTTTGCCTAAATTTGGTAACAAGAGCCAATATATTTACCCATGTGGCTTAGGTGAGGTTGAGTTTCACTTGCGAGCAAAGATCCCTGACCAATACAAACATCACTCTGAAACCTCACAGTGTGGAAAAACTAAGAACACTTTATGATGAAAAAACTAAATTTCAGATACCTCAAGTAATTTATTTAAGATCAAATATTTCATAAATGTCAGGCAGGATTTGAACCAAAGTCCCATGAAACTGAAGCACTTTTCATTAGATTACAACGTTAAATAGGTTATATATCCAACAACTCTATGAACAACAAGTTTGTGTTTACTGAAAAAAATAAATTATAATGTGTTTTCATCTCACTTCTGAAATATTATTAAAGGAACAGACTTCTCCCCAAGATGGAAGCATAGGTGGATACACTTTACTTCCTCACATAACCAAAAAAAAAACAACAAATTTAAAAACAAAAAACAACTAGAACTGCTAGAAAATCAAACTGCATGGAAGTCCAACAACCAAAGAGTTAAAGAAGAAACATTCAGCCAGACTGGTAGGAAGGGTAGAGACAGGCAGCTGGGGGGGCAAGGCAGAAGACTGGGTAGGTGAGGTCGTGGCTGATGGGCTGAGTGGTCCCTCATTGGCATGTGGATAATCCAGGAGAAACAACTGTGAAGCGAGTCAGACTATGCAACCCAGGTTTCCAGCACAGGAAACTAAAGCCTCAAAACCTCTGGCTGTAAAAATCGGTGGGGGTTGTGGTGGCAGGAGAAGTTCCCAGTCTCACAGGAAAGTTAGTTGGAGAGATCTATAGGGGTCCTAGAATGTACGCAAGCCCACCCACCTGGGAATCAGCACCAGAAGGGCCCAGTTTGCTTGTGGGTAGTGGGAGAAGTGACTGAAAGCAGGGTGAAAGCCAAGCAAACGGCATTGTTCCCTCTCAGACCCCTCCCCAGTACACAGAACCACAATGCAGTGAAGTAGGTTGCTCCACCCCGGCAAATATCAAAGGCTCTTCCCCTTACAACCTAACAGGTGCGCCCGAAGAAATATGGCCCAAATGAAAGAACAGATCAAAACCCCAGAAAAAGAAATAAACGATAAGGAGATAGCCAACCTATCAGATGCAGAGTTCAAAACACTGGTAATCAGGATGCTCACAGAAGTGACTGAATATGGGCACAAAACAGAAGAAGTGAAGGCTATGCAAAGTGAAATAAAGAAAAATATTCAGGGAGCCAACAGTGAAGGGAAGGAAACTGGGACTCAATTCAATGATTTGAAGCAGAAGGAAGAAATAAACATTCAACCAAAACAGAATGGAGAAATAAGAATTCAAACAAATGAAGAGAGGCTTAGGAATCTCTGAGACAACTTTAAATGTTCAAAATATGAATCATAGGGGTGCCAGAAGGAAAAGAAACACAGCAAGAAACTGGAAAGTTTTTGAAAAAATAATGGAGGAAAACTTCCCCAATCTGGCAAAGAAAATAAACTTCCAGGAAGTCCAGGAAGCTCAGAGTGCTCCTAAGAAATTGGACCCAAAGAGGAACACACCAAGACACATTCTTATTAAATTACCCAAGATTAAAGATAAGGAGAGAATCTTAAAAGCAACAAGAGAAAAGGAGACAATTACCTTCAAAGGAGTTCCCATAAGACTGTCAGTTGATTTCTCAAAAGAAACCTTACAGACAACAAGTGGCTTGAAAGAAGTATTCAAAGTCAGGAAAGGCAAGGACCTACATCCAAGATTACTCTGTCCAGCAGACCTATCCTTTAGAATGGAAGAGCAGATAAAGTGCTTCCCAGACAAGGTAAAGTTAAAGGAGTTTATCATCACTAAGCCTTTGTTATATGAAATGTTTGAGAGACTTATCTAAGAAAAAGATCAAAACTATGAACAGTAAAATGACAACAAACTCACAACTATCAACAACTGAACCTCAAAACAACAAAAATGTAAACAAACTAAGTACACAACTAGAACAGGAACAGAATCACAGAAATGGAGATCACATGGAGGGTTATCAGCAGGGTTGGGGAGGGAGGAGAATGAGAGAAAACAAACAGGGACTAAGAAGCATAATTGGTAGGTACAAAATAGACAGAGGGTGGTTAAGAATAGCATAGGAAATGGAGAAGCCTAAAGAACTTACAGGTACAACCCATGGACATGAACTAAGAGGGGAGAATGCTCATGGGAGGGGGTGGTGCAGGGAGGAGGGGGACAAGGGGGAGGGACTGGATAAGAGTAATAGCATAATCAATAAAATATACTTAAAAAGAAAAAAAATAAAAGAAAGGAACACGGAGGATATTTATTGAGCACCTACCACATGCTAAATGCTTTCATATATGTGAGGTCATTATCTCTCCTATCAAGCTGGTGAACCACTCCCATGTTGTAGATGATAATACTGAGGTTCAGAAAGTGTAATGGGTAATTGTCCTTAGTTACACAGTAAGTAGCAGAACTAGGATACAGACAATTTCTTCTGATGAAAATTCTGATGTTCTCTTTACTAACTCCTTCTTGCTAGTATAAAATTTGATCATTTGACCCTAATTCTACAAATCAAAACACAGTCATCTAGTGACCTCTCTCCAGGAAGCAAAGAGAGCTTTGGAGAAACTAACCGGCCCTATGAACAGTTTTCCATGTTCAACCTCGTTTCAGTGGTGGAAAATATCACAGCATTTCTAAGCAATTACTTAAACCTCAGCTGATGGATACTCATGACTTTAATATTCATCAACAACGGATTTTCAAAAACCAGGGTAAACATCTAGGCAAATAAATCATTTTATTTATATGTTACAATTGTCTCTAGCTAAAAAAATTTACCTTAATAAGAATCAAATAGAACACAGTTTGGAGACCCGTGTTTTCTCTCATGACCCATTAAATATTCTAAACCATTTCCAAAATATTTTTATCTTCCCATGACCATTAATTTCCTTTTTGACAACAGAATTACTTTTGAGGTTAAAGTACCCACATTTAAAATGTGTGACAAGTTTTTATAAACAGGTTCCTTTGCTCTTATAAAAGCCCATGAACTCACACTCTTTGGGGCACTGAAGGGATGGAAAAAGAGCTTTACTTCTTCCTTTTGGAGGACTCCAAAAACTATTTATCTTTTTCTTTTTAAATAAGTTTTCAATGCATGCAGTAAAACTCACAAATCATAATGTGAACAGTTCAATGAATCACCACATATTGAGCACACTCATATAACCCACACCCAGATCAGGAAATAGCAGAATCTTAGAATCATATTTACCTAAGTTCTCCTCCAAGCCACCACCTCTTGCCAAAGGTAACGGCTATCCTGGTTTTTAATTCAATAGATAGATTTGTCCTGCTTTTGAGTTTTGTATAAATAGAATCATAAAGTTCTATGTATCAATCCGTTGGCTATATATGTAATAGCAGAATTGCTAGGTCATAAAATATGAATACACTCAGCCTTAGTTGGTGCTACCAATCAGTTTTCCAAATTGGTTGCATGAAGTAGAGTATGAACATTCCAGTTTCCCTACATTGTTACCCACACTTGGTATTTTCATCCTTTTCAAGGTGAGTGTGTACTAATATTTTACTGTGGTTTTAATCTGTATTTCTCTGGTAACTAATGAGGTTGAACCTCTTTCTTTAGGTTTTTTAGCCATTTGGATAGTCTCTTCTATCCAACCATTAAATTAGGAAAATCCTCAAAATCTTGGTCCTAGATATTCTCATCTCAGCCTTATATTCCCTATTTCAATAAGTAATCTTTATTCACAGCTCGAATTATCAGCAAGTTTGCTTTCACTTCTTCATTCACTTAGTATACATTTACTCAACTCCTACTAAGTATAATTCTAGACACTGGGAGACAATGATAAACAAAAACAAACTTGGAATACAAATAACTCTTAGCACTCAACAATAAGAAAATGACCAGCCAACTTAAAAAGAAAACTTTACCCTTTGTGACAGCACAGATGGACCTGGAGAACATTATGCTAAGTGAATTAAGCCAGTCAGAGAAAACAAATACCATATGACTTCACTCATATGTGGAATCTAATGAACAAACTGAACTAGCAAGTAAAATAGAAACATAGATATAAAGCAGGATGACAGCTAAGAGTGGGGGAATTTAGAGGGTGGAGGGATTGAGCTAGAAGGAAAAAGGACTCATGGATCACAGTGTGGTGACTGCAGGGATGGAGAGGGGTGTATAAGTGCATTAAATGGTAATGAAAAAATATAATAAAATTTATAAAAATTTAAAAAGTAAAAGGCAAAAAAAATTGATAAAAGACCTGGGCAGACACCTCACCAAAGAAGATATACAGATGACAAATAGGCATATAAAAAGTTTTTCAACATCATACATTATCATGGAATTGCAAATTAAAACAACACTGAGATACAAGGCATACTCTTTAAAAGAGCTAAAATCCAAAACATTGTCAACACCAAATGCTGGAAAGGATGCAGAGCAACAGGAACTCTCATTCAGTGCTGATGGGAATGCAAAATTAAATAGCTACTTTGGAAGACAGTTTGATGGTTTCTTACAAGACTAAGAACATAGTCTTACCAAGTGATCCAGCAATTGTACTGCTTTATATTTACCTAAAAGAGTTGAAAACCTATGTCCACACAAAAAAAATCTGCACACAAGTATTTACAGTAGCTTCATACATAATTGCCCGAACTTGGAAGCAACCAAGATATTCTTGAGTGGGTGAATGGATAAACTCTGGTACATCTAGACAATGGAATATATTCAGCACTAAAAAGAAATAAGCTATCAAACCATAAAAAGACATGGAAGAAGCTTAAATGTACAGTACTAAGTAGAAGAAGGCAATCTAAAAAGGCCTCATGCCATATAATTTCACTCATATGACATTCTAAAAAGAAAGAACTATGGAGACATTAAAAATGTCAGTGGTTGCTGGGGCTATGGAGAAGGAGAGATGAACAAGTAGAGCATATGGGATTTTTAGGGCACTGAAACTATTCTGTATGATACTGTAATGGTGGATATGTCATTATACATTTGTGAAAATCCCAGAAATTTACAACACAAAGAGTAAGCCCTAATGTAAACTATAAACAGTAGGTGTTAATTCATCAATGTAATAACTGTACCACTCAGGTGCAGGACATTGATGTGGGGAAGGTTTTGTGTGTAGTGGGGGGAGTTGTCATATGAGAACTCTGTACTTTCTGCTCAATTTTTTTGTGAGCCTAAAACTGCTCTAAAAAAATAAAGTCTATCTAAATTTTAATAAAAAGACTTGGTCCTGTTCTTATATTCTAATAACATAGCCGTTAATCGAGTAAGTGTAAACCTGCAATCGGTAGTTGCTCCAAGTGCCACAGGGGTGAAATATATGGTGCTGTTACAGTTCACGTTGGCATGGGGGTCAGGAAATGTAATCATGAGGAGCTGACAATTGATCTGGAATCTAAGGAAAAGGAGGGGATCACTAATCAAAAGGGAGAGGAAGAAGGATTTGGGCAAATGGAGCAATATATGCAAAGGTACTCGAGCATGGCATCTTTGAGGAAGTAAAAGGCCAGGGCAGCAGAGAACGAAGTGTACACAGATAATTTCAAAATAATCTTCAGTTTCAACATTCCCTCTGAGCTCCAGGCTCTTGTATCTAACCCCCTACCTGATATTTGCACCTGACTGTCTCTTAGACCCCTAAAACGCGACATGAACTTTCTAAGTCTGGTCTTCTTTATGCTTGTTCTAATGCAATGTTTAGAACCATCCCCTCAACCCCTTGACAAATATCTCTTACTTTCCTGACATTTCTCAAAGTTGTCTTCTTCTCTCCATCTCTACTGCCTTCACTTTCATGTGGGCCCAAACGGTCTCCTGTTGAGATTGCTGCCGTGGTACCCTGACTGGTTTCCCCACAGACACTTGTAATCTTCCTCATGACATTTTCCACACTGCAATCAGAATGGCTTTTCAAATTTGGAACCTGATTACATGATCTCCCTTGATTAAAACCCAACCATGGGTTTCTAAAGCTCTTGGGAAACATGTGTAACCTGGTCTAACACGTTGGGCATGGTCCGACCCTTGCCTAAACATCCTGCCCCATGCTGCACTGCTCTCTCTCTTTCTGCACTTCAGTCACACAGGGCTTATTTCAGATCCCTAAATGAACCATGCTTCCCGCCGCCTTTGTACAGGCTCTTTCTTCTTCTGGGATGTTTCCCTTTCCTTTTTGCCTGTTAGCACTTACACATCTTCCAAATCTTATCTCAAACAACCTCACACCGAGGAAGCTTTCCCAACCTCCCGAGCAGACCAAGTCCCACAATCTGCTCTCCTCTCTCTGACTGCCTTTCTTTCATAACACTTAGCACAATTATATGTGTAATTCTGATAAATAGTTCTTTTCTTCAAGAGATAGCAACCTCAATGAATGCAGAAAATGGTTTTGTTTTTAAACTTCCACTTCTAGCATAGTTCTAGGTAATAGACATACAATTGATATTTTTGAACAAATAATCAGTGCCCTCATTGCTATCCTATTTATCTTCTTAGTTTTGGATAAATGCCCTCTTATTAAAGGGTGTGCCTTACAAAGGAATAGGGGAGTCTTCCTCTGCAGAACAGTACCATGTGAAGGTCACCATGTGGCCCTACTTTCCTTAAAAGAAGGTCTGTCCATTTGCTGTGGCATTTTAGATTCCTATTATTAAAATCATTTCCATTAGTTAAAGCCACCAGAACTGTGCTGTCCAATAGCCACTAACCACATGTGGCTGTTGAGGACATGAAATGTGGCTAGTCCTTATTGAGCTGTGTGTACAAGTATGAAATACAGAAGATTTTGAAGACTTAGTATGAAAAAAAATTCAAGATATCTTATTAATTTTTTTATTAATTACATGTTGAAATGATAAGCCATTGGATATAGTGGGTTAAATAAAATACATTGTTAAAATGAATTTAACCTTTTTTTAGTTTTTCAAATGTTCTACTAGATAATTTTAACTTACATATGAGGTTCACATTACATTTTTATTGGACAGCACTTCTCTAACGCATAACTTTCAAAACATAAAAACTCCTACGTAACTAACATCCCCTAAGCAATTAGCATGGATTTTTTATTTTTTTAAATAACCCAGGGTCACATTGAAATGAAACAGATGTGGGAGCAACTTTGTGTCATGTAATAGGAATCAACTCAGGATCTAGCTTAGGTCAGAAAACCTGGTAGCTAGGGGAAGAAAATGATTGAACAGCTTCAGGGTTATCTCATAAATCAAGATGAGGAATGCATCTGGGACTCAGGAAGGACTGGACTTGGAAGAGCGAAGTCATGCAGACCCTCCTTTTTGCTACTGTGGGCACATCTGTTTCATTCTTCTTTCTGTCTGCAGACTGGACTTCTCTGTCCACATGGCAGGACCTGACCATCACACTGTCCCTGGAACTTACATATCACAGTGATAGCCACACACAGAGAGGTGGCCCCTCAACTTACCTTGTGCTGCAAGTTGATTGTGCTGAGAGAAGGCATCTCCTAGAATGGGACACTTAAAGCAGAGGGCCCTAAGAACTGGAAACAATGAGAAGGGAAGTCCCAAAATACAACATGAAGGGAACGTTTGCCTACTTAACAACTTCTGTCTCAGCTTGAATCAGGTCTTCATAGACAGACCTAGGGAGAACCAACTTTTCTGGATATAGTTGAGAAATAAGGAATGTGCTGCAGCACTTTAGATTCCCAGGGTTGGAGTAATTTCTGTTACTTAAAGCCACCAGAACTGTGCTACTTAGTAGCCAGAGAAAGGCTTCCAAAAAATCCAGGGCAGACCAGTGAGAACCCCGAAGCACAATCAGCACAGGAGCAGGAAGAGAACTGATGTGTCTGATGGCCTTCACTGCTTTTGAAGAAGCGAAACAGATCAAGAACCAATAAACAAAGGAGGCGAAATAGTTAAATATGGCTCCTAAGCCTTTCTTTTCCAGGAACTGACATAAATTCTGTTTGTCTGCCTACATGGAGTTGTGGTTAGGAACACATTTCTGAGGAATTGGTTTGGTTTCAATGTTTTCCAGCCTCTGGTAAAAACAGAACTATGAAAGTTCAGCAGTCACAGACTTTTGTTTGGTTTTTAAAACAGGAACATTTTGAAATACTGAATATGTTATTCTTTCCTGTGATTATTTTATTTAAAGAAGTACTCTTTAAGTAAAACCATATTTTTTTTTGCCAATAACATAAACACTTTAACTAGCCTTCCTTTTTACTAAAAAACCAGTTCCAGATAACACAATTTTAGAGGGAAGGAAGAAAGGAAGAAAAGAAAGAAAGAGGAGAACACATCCCCAAAAAAGTGGAGATTTGAGACAGTTAAGCACGTTCTTCCTGAACGTTCTAGGTGATCAACAAATCTCTTCTCTTCCTTTGACTATGAAGATCTTTCCATAGAGTGCTACAAACTGGGAGACTTACAGTGTACCTGGAGCAGCTATTTGCATATGATTTTAATATATTTAAATAATGTATACATCCAGATGCTTTCTTTACTTATACATAAAAGTACTTTACTAGGCACGCATTTTAATTTTCTTATTAGCATATAGATCTAATATCATTTTATTTATTGGACTCAGCGAGATATATAGAAATTAAAAAGAGGGCTCTAGACTTCTGCTTCCAGCCAAGATGAAATAACAGAAAGCAGATTTATGTTACTGCCTAAAACATGCCCCCAAAAAAGATGAAATAAAAGAAGTTTTTAAAATACTAGATTTAGGCAACAAAGGACAGTGATCCCTCTGAGAGGAGATACAAAGGGGGTGAGTGAGCCTTCTGATGGACCCATCTGGTGGCCTTGGAACAGTTTCCAGACTGTAGTACCAGAGCAGGGGACACAGGCAAAACCTAGTAGATTTCCTGAGTTGTAGAGGCAGAAATGGGGCCTGGATTTAACTAGATCAGACAATGGAGCAATTTTTTTTCAATAGGGTACTGTTGAAAACAATAGAGCAATCGACTGGCAATCAGTAGAGGCTAAGCACTGGTTGCGATTCCAACAGAGGCAGACAGCTTAACAGAAGAGTGAAGAGAAGAGACAGTCAAAGCGAGCTCTGCTAAAATCACTGTCGTCCCGGGATCGCTGTCTACATGACCAAAGCTGCACACTCTCGAGAATGACATCAGAAGCTTCGCACTGTAGGGGAAATAGACTTCACTAAAATAGTACAACCAAGCCGGTAGAAAAGTAAATAACCAAACAGCAGTAAGCCTCGAGGTGGAGAGGCAAAAGGAAAACTTGGTATCCAGAGTTGTTACAATGTCTAAAAAGTTCATTTATTTCTATTAAACATTACAATACATGCAAAGAAACAGTGAAGTGTGAATCATACACAGGGGGGGAAAAGCAGACAACAGAAACAACCTGTGAGAAGCCCCAGATGTCAGAATTAACAGACAAAAGCTACAAAGCAGCCATTCTAGATATATTTAAAGAACTAAAAGGAACTATGCTTAAAGTAAGAAAAGGACAGTATGATGACAGTGTCTCATCCAGTACAGAAAATAAATAAAAAGAAATCATTTTTAAAACAATTTGATCTATTGATTCAACACAATCCCTCAAAATCCCAGATTGCTTTTTCACAGAAATTAACATAGTGATTATAAAATTCATATGAAAAGTCAAAGGACCTCAGTCTTTAAAAAAAAGATAAAGAAAAATCATGGAGTGATATCACATCTCAATTTTAAAACTTACTATGATGCTACAGAAATGAAGACAGTGTGCACTAACATAAGAAAAAACGTATACATCAATGGACTAGAATTCAGAGTCAAAAAATAAACTCATATTTACGATCAATTGATTTTCAACAATAGTGCTATGATAACTAGAGAGGGAAAGAAGAGCCTTTTCTACAAATGATCCTCAGACAACTGGATATCCTTATTCAAAAGAATGAGATTGAACACCTTCTTGCCATACAGAAAAATGTACTCAAAATGGATCATGCAGTTAAATGTAAGAGCTTAAAAGAAGAGGAAGGGACTAGGCAAAGAACAGGTATGAATGATCGATAGACATGGACAACAGAGTGGGAATGGACTGTCAGAGTCAGGGTTGGGAAGGGTGGAAGAGGCCAAAGGGGGAAAAATTGAGATAACTGTAATAGAATAACAATAAAAATGATTATAAATAAAATATAACATAATTATATAGGAAATTAAAAAATTAAATGTAAGAGCTAAAATTATAAAACTCTTAGGAGAAAATATAGGAGTAAATCTTTGTGACCTTGAATTAGGCAATGATTTCCACACCAATTCACCTCAGGATTAAACTGGTCAACCCAGAAATAAAGACCAAAAGGTTAAAAGAGCCAGAAGACAAAATGAAAAAGAAAAAAAGATATATTCCATACTGAGCAATGAAGATAAGGGAACAGCAGATACTTGTGGTAAATTACGTAAACAAGAAGAAAGGTGACATAGTACACCACGAAAACAAAATGAAAGACAAAAATCACACGGTCAAATCAATAGATACTGAAAAAGCATTTGACAAAGTAAAGCACCTATTTATGATAAAAACACTCAGCAAAATGGGAATAGAGGGAGCCATACCTCAACAAAATAAAGGCCACATATGAGAAACCTACAGCCAACATCATACTCAACAGGCAAAAAAATAAAAGCTTTTCCCCTAAGATCAGAAATAAGACAAGGATATCTGCTTTCACCACTTTTATTCAACAAAGTATTGGAAGTCTTAGCCACAGCAATTAAATGAGAAAAGGAAATAGAAGGCATCCAAATTGGAAAGGAGGAAGTTAAACTGTCATTGTTTGCAGATGACATGATAGTATACATAGAAAAACCTGTAGGATCCACCAAAAAACTACTCAACTTAATAAGTGAATTGGGCAAAAAAGCAGGATACAAAATCAATATTCAGAAATCGAGGGCATTTTTGTACACCGATAATGAAATATCAGAAACTAGGGGAACGTGTTGCCATTTACTATAGCAACAAGTAAAATAAAGTACATAGGAATAAACTTAAACAAGGAAGTAAAACATTTCTACTCAGAAAACTACAGAACACTGAACTGAAAGAAATTGAGGAAGACACAAACAAATGGAAGCATATACCATGTTCATGGATTGGAAGAATCAACATCATTAAAATGTGCATACTATCTAAGCAATCTATAGATTCAGTGCAACCCTTATTAAAATACAAATTACAGGGAGGAAGATGGCGGAGGAGTGAATGGGAGTCACGCTGACCTCCTCTCAAGACCAAACTGGAATTGTGACTAAATAGTGGAGAAATCACATGGAAAACAATGGAATGATAGTGGGAGAGGAGCCTTGGAGCCCTGGACAGACAATGGATTCAACTCTCACACATCCCAATGGGTGAGAACTGCGGTGGAGGCTGGAGAGGGTGGGCTGGGCACCCACGGGCACCAGCACCAGAGGGACATTGAAACAGTCAGTTGGATCCCCCTGAGAAGAACAGGGTCTGAACCATAAACAGGGACCCCTAGACTACAGCAGCTAAAGCCAGGAAAACACACAGACAAAACACAACCCCGAAAAGCTTAGGGGCGCTCTCTGCCAGAGACAGGCAGCTGGGGATGCAAAGAGACATTTAAAGGGCTAACACAAAAATTGCAGCGGCAGCCGCCCTCCTTGATCTCTGGGCAGAGATGGCAGCCTAGGCAGTCTTTCCTGTGCCGAGGAAAAGATTGGTGAGGAAAACTTTGTGAAGAGAACTGAGACTGCGGCCGGCAGAGCCCCGGTGATAACTCACCTCCCACTCTGCAGCTACCATCTCGCTCAGGCATAAGGGAATCAATTAACCTGCCTTTTGTGCACTCCGCACACAGCTTGTGCCCCTGTGAGCTGGGGGGCTAAGTGCAGACAAGCTGGAAGAAATAGAGGATCCCTGGCCAAAGGGGTCACACAGCTGCATTGAGAGCCTTGAGGGGAGACTGGAGACGGAGGTGTTAGGGAAAGAATGGGAGGAGGAACCGGGGAGTCCTGACTCCCTCCCCATTCTGTAGTCTCCATTTCGGGCAGGCAGGGTGCGCGCCCAAACCAGACTGCCGGCGATTGCAACGCAGTCCACACAAATAGTGAATCCTTGGCCAAAGGGGTCACAGAACTTCCCAGAAACCCCTGAGGAAAGACTAGAGAGAGAGGTGTTGGGGAAGGAACGGGAGGAGGAACGGGGAGTCCTGACTCCTTCTCCTTTCCGTAGTCTTCATTGTACGGGAACAGGCCACACCCCCAAAGAGCCAAAAGCTGAAAAGCACACAATAGACAGCCCAAAACCACCCAGTGCAGGCGCGCACACTCGTGCCAACTGGCCAGCGAGGGTTGGCGAGCGTGTGTGTGTGGAACCCCACAGGCTGGCCACGGCTCCCGCTTGTTGGTGCCGATGGGGCCTGCAAGGGAGTGCACAGATCAGCCCGCGCGGGCCACGAGTGCAGAGCAGTCCGCAGAAATAGTGGATCCCAGTCGAAGGGGTCACAGAGCTGCCCAGAGTCCTTGGAGGAGGAACTGGAGACAGAATTAACCGGAGAGTCCTGGAGCTGACTTCCTCCCATTTCCGTAGTCTCCATTTGGCAAGGGCAGGCAACACCCCCAAAGAGCCAAAAGCAGGGAAAGCACACAATAGAAGACCCTAAACTGACCAGTCCCAGGGTGCCCACAGGGCACAGGAACTAGACGAGTGTGTGAGTTTGGGCGAATAAGTGCCCAGGTGGGCTGGAGATCCTGTCCCGCCGGGGAGATCGCTGAAGGAGCTGGCGGGAGAGTGCAAAGCAATCTACAGAAATAGTGGATCCCTGGCTGACGGGGTCACAGAACTACCCAAAGCAGGAGTCGGACACAGACAATAGACTCCTGGAAAGCTCAAAAGACTGGAGGTCCTATAGGGTCAACAACTGACATCATCAGAGGCAGGCCCAGAAGGAAAACTAAAGAATAAATTAATTAATTAAAAGACCTGCCTACTACCATAGAAGTTTAATTCACAAAGTTAGGAAACCTAGACGGCCCAATTGAAGCAGAAGCAAAAATAAATAAATAAATAAATAAACAAATTACTTAACAGACTCTCACAAAACTGGGAAGAAAAAGAAGTTTCCCCCAAATGAGTGGAAAAGGGGACTCCTCACAGAGAGAGCTGAACGAAATAGAGGCAAGGGAACAATCAGATATTGAATTCAAAACAATGGTTCTAAGGAAGCTCAATGAGCTCAGCCAGCTCAAAGATAACTATGAGAAACTGCAGAGAAACTATCAGGATCTTACAGCAAAGTATATCAACATGGAAAAGGACATAGAAACTATCAAGAAGACACAAGAGGATATGAAGAATACAATTTCTGAATTGAAGAACACAGGAGAAGGAATCCAAAGCAGGCTGGATGAAGCTGAGGATCGAATCAGTGAGATGGAGCATAAGGTAGAACAAAGCTCCCAGAAAGAACAAGAAATGGAAAAAAGACTCAAAAAGAATGAAGAGGCATTTAGGTAACTGCAGGACAACCTGAAATACAATAATATCCGTATAATAGGGATACCAGAAGGAGAAGAGGAGCAAGGGATAGAGAACCTCCTCGAAAAAGTAATGATGGAAAATTTCCCCATTTTGAAGAGAGAAAGGGTCTCATGGATCCAGTAGACAGAGAGGACCCCACTCAAGAGGGACCCAAGGAGGTCCACTCCAAGACACATCATCATTAAAATGGCAACTATCAAAGACAAAGAGAGAATCCTCAAGGCAGCAAGGGAGAAGGAGAAAGTAACATACAAGGGGGCCCCGATACACCTAGGAGCTGACTTCTTCAACAGAAACACTACAAGCCAGAAGGGAATGGCAACAAATATTCCAAGCCATGAAAAGCAAGGGCCTACAACCAAGGCTGCTCTACCCAGCAAGGCTCTCAATTAAAATAGAAGGGGAAATAAGGAGTTTCCCAGACAAAGGAGGCTACAAGAATACATCTCTACCAAACCAGTACTACAAGATATGCTAAAGGACTGGTTTAAGAAGCTGAAGGAAAAGAGTGAGAAAGAGAAAAACACAGGTACAAAGAGAAAAAATGAATAAGTTTCTATCAGTAATATCTCTCAATGTAAATGGACTAAATGCCCCAATCAAAAGACACAGGGTAGCTGAATGGATAAGAAAACATGACCCACACATATGCTGCCCTCAAGAGATCCACCTCAGAGCAAAAGACCTACACAGATTGAAAGTAAAGGGATGGAAAAAAATATTCCAAGCACATGGGCAAGAGAAAAAAGCAGGGTTTGCAATACTTATATCAGACAAAGTAGATTTCCAAACAAAGGCCATAAAAAGAAACCCAGAGGGGCACTTTATCATACTTAAAGGAAGAATCTATCAAGAAGACATCAACATGGTAAACTTATATGCTCCCAATATAGGAGCCCCCAAGTTTATAAGGAAATTGTTAGATGACTTAAAAAAAGATATAGACAGCAACACACTGACAGTAGGGGATTTCAACACCCCACTGTCAAAAATGGACAGATCTTCCAAACAGAACATCAATAAGGATATTGTGGAGCTGAACAACGCACTGAATCAAATAGAGTTAACTGACATATATAGAACCTTATATCCCAAAGAAGAAAAATACACATTCTTTTCAAATGCTTATGGAAGTTTTTCAAAGATAGACCACATGATAGGACACAAAGCAAGCCTCAGCAAATTCAGGAAAATTGAAATAATACCAAACTTTTTCTCAGACCACAAGGGCTTGAAACTGGAAATCAACCTCAAAAAGAAACTTCAAAAACTTGCAAAGTCATGGAGACTGAAGAGTAGACTGTTGAACAATGAATGGGTCAATAATGAGATAAGAGAAGAAATCAAAAAGTTTCTGTAAACAAATGAAAATGAACATACAACAGTCCAAAACCTATGGGACACAGCGAAGGTGGTCCTGAGAGGGAAGTTCATAGCAATACAGGCTTACCTAAAAAAGATAGAAACATTTCAAATAAAAGACCTAACACTGCAACGTCAAGAACTGGAGAAACAAAACAAATAAATCCCAGAGCAAGTAGAAGGAAGGAAAGAGTCAACATTAGAGCAGAACTGAGTGACATAGAGACTAAAAGAACAATTTAAAGGATCAACCAAGCCAGGAGCTGGTTCTTTGAAAAGATAAATAAAATCGACAAGCCTTTAAGCAGACTCATCAAGAAAAAAAGGGAGAGGACCCAAATTAATAATATCAGAAATGGAAGAGGAGAAATAACAACTGATACCACATAAACACAAAGGACTGTCAGAAACTACTATGAATAATTATATGCCAAGAAATGTGAAAACCTGGAAGAAATGGACAAATTTCTAGAAAAGTATAATCTTCCAACAGTGAAGGAGGAAGAATCAGAAAGCTTGAACAGACAGATAACAGCTGGGGAAATTGAAGCAGTCATCAAGAAACTCCTGGCACACAAAAGCCCAGGGCAGGACGGTTTCCCAGGAGAATTTTACAAAACATTTAAGGAAGAGCTAACCCCTGTCCTTCTCAGACTATTCCAAAAAATCCAAGAGGAAGGGAGACTCACAGACTCTTTCTATGAGGCCAGCATCACCCTAATTCCAAAACCAGATAGAGACCCTACAAAGAAAGAAAACTACAGGCCAATTTCGCTGATGAACATAGATGCTAAAATTGTCAACAAAATATTGGCAAAGCGCATCCAGCAATACATTAAAAAGATTATCCACCATTATCAAGTGGGATTCATACCAGGGAGGCAGGGATCGTTCAATATACGCAAATCAATAAACGTAATACATCACATAAACAAAAGGAAAGACAAAAACCACATGATCATCTCGATAGATACAGAAAAAGCGTTTGATAAGGTACAGCACCCATTTATGATCAAAACACTCAGTAATGGGAATAAATGGGGCATTCCTCAACGTAATAAAGGCCATATATGAAAAACCTACAGCCAACATAATACTCAATAGGCCAAAACTGAAAGCATTCCCAATAAGATCGGGAACATGCCAAGGATGTCTGCTTTCACCACTTCTTTTCAACATCGTATTGGAAGTCCTACCCACAGTGGTCAGTCAAGAAAAAGAAATAAAAGGCATCCAAATAGGAACAGAGGAAATAAAGCTATCATTGTTTGCAGATGACATGATAGTGTACATAGAAAACCCTATAGACTCCACCAAAAAACTACTCAACCTAATAAGTGAATTTGGCAAAAGAGCAGGATTCAAAGTCAATATTCAGAAATGAAAGGCATTTTTGTACACCAGCAATGAAATAGAAGAAGAAGAAATCAGAAAAAACAAACCATTCGATATAGCAAGGAGAAAAATAAAGTACGTAGGAATCAATTTAACCAAAGAGGTAAAAGACCTGTATGCAGAAAACCATACAACATTGAAGAAAGAAATTCAGGGAGACACAAATAAATGGAAGCATATACCGTGCTCATGGATTGGAAGAATTAATATCTTCAAAATGTCCATACTACCCAAAGCAATTTATAGATTCAACGCAATCCCTATTAAGATACCAATGACATATTTCACAGAAATAGAACAGACATTTCAAAAATTTATATGGAACCATAAACGACCCCGAATAGCCACAGCAATTTTGAGAAAGAAAAATAAAGTAGGAGGGATCACAATACTGGACATCAAACTATACTACAAAGCTACTATACTCTAAACAATCTGGTACTGGCACAAGAACAGACCCATAGACCAGTGGAACAGAATAGAAAGCCCAGAAGTAAGCCCAGGTCTACATGGGCATCTAATATTTGACAAAGGGGGCAGAAGCATAAAATGAAGCAATAATAGCCTCTTCACCTAATGGTGTTGGGAGAGCTGGACAGCTACATGCAAAAAATTGAAATTGGATCATCAGCTGACACCATACACAAAAATAAACTCAAGATGGATAAAAGACTTAAATATAAGTCACAACACCATAAAAGTCCTAGAGGAGAACATTGGCAGGAAACTCTCAGATATCCCATGCAGCAATTTTTTCACTGATATGTCTCCTAAAGCAAGGGATATAAAGGAAAGAATAAACAAGTGGGACCTCATCAAAATAAGAAGCTTCTGCACGGCTAAAGAAAACATCAACAAAATGAAAAGAGAGCCAACTCTATGGGAAAATATATTTGCTAATGATACATCAGATAGAGGTTTAATCTCCAAGAGATATAAAGAACTCACTCGATTCCACTCCAAGAAGACAAACAATCCAATCAAAAAATGGGCAAAGGACCACGGCAGACGCTTTTCCAAAGAAGAGACACAGAGGGCCCAGGGACACTTGAAAGGATGCTCGGCATCACTAGCCATCAGAGAAATGCAGATCAAAACCCCCATGACGTACCACCTCACACCCGTCAGAATGACCATCATAAACAGATCAACAAACAGCAGGTGCTGGCAAGGCTGTGGAGAAAAGGGAACCCTAGTACACTGTTGGTGGGAATGCAGACTGGTGCAGCCATTGTGGAAAGCAGTGTGGAATTACCTCAAAAAGCTGAAAATGGAACTGCCTTTTGATCCAGTGATTCCCCTGCTGGGACTATACCCTAAGAACACCAAAACGTCAATCCAAAAGAACCTATGCACCCCAATGTTCATGGTAGCACAATTTACAATAGCCAAGTGTTGGAAGCAACCTAAATGCCCATCAGTAGATGCTTGGATCAAAAAATTATGGTACATTTACACAATGGAGTACTACGCAGCAGAAAGAAAAGAAGAACTATTACACTTCACAACAGCATGGATGGAACTCAAGGGCATTACGCTAAGCGAAATAAGCCAGGGGGCGAAAGACAAATACCATATGATCTCACCTATAAGTGGAACCTAACCAACAATACAAACATGCAAGAAAAATAAGACCAGCAACACTGAAAGGAAAAGAAACCAACAGAGACAAGAGGGAAGGCAGGGGGAGGGGGGAAAGGAAGGGAAGGAAAAAGTCAAGGAACATATAGCAAGGACTCATGGACAAAACCAAAGGGGAAGAGTTGAGGGAGGGGGCAAAGGAAAGTGGTGGGGGGAAGGCAGAGAGAAATGTATTTGAAAAAATAAATAAATAAATTTTGAAAATTAAATAAATAAATAAATAAAATACCAATTACATATTTCACAGATTTAGAACAAATATTTCAAAAATGTATATGGAGCCAAAAACGACCCCAAATAACCTCGGCAACCTTGAGAAAGAAGAACAAAGTAAGAGGTATCACAATACTTGATATCAAACTATACTAGAAGGCCACTGTAATCAGAAAAATATGGTACTGGTATAAGAACAGACACATAGATCAACAGAACAGAATCGAGAGCCCAGATATAAACCCATGTCTCTATGGTCAATTAATATTTGACAAAAGGGGAAGAAGCATAAAATGGAGTAAAAATAGCCTCTTCAACAAATGTGCTGGGAGACCTGGAATAATACATACAAAAAAAAGAAAAAGAAACTAGACAACCAACTTACATCATACACCAGAATAAACTCAAAATGGATAAAAGACTTAAACACAAGCCATGGTACAATAAAAGTCCTAAAGGAAAACATAAGCAGTAGAATTTCAGATACCCAATGCAGCAATATTTTCACTGGTACATCCTGTAGGGCAAGGGATATAAAGGAAAGAATAAACAAATGGGACTAAATCAAATTAAAAAGCTACTGCACAGCTAAAGTAAACATCAACAAAATGGAAGGGAAACCAACCATATGGGAGAGCATGTTTGCCAATGGTACATTGGACAAAAGCTTGATCTTTAAAATATATAAAGAGCTCACATGACTCCGTACCAGGAAGACAATCCACTTGAAAAATGGGCAAAGAACCTGAACAGACACTTCTCCAAGGAGGCCATAGAGGGCCCCTAAACACATGAAAAAATGTTCAACATCACTAGCTATCAGAGAGATGCAAATTAAAACCACAATGGGATACCACTTCACACCTGTAAGATTGGCCAGCATTAACAAATCAACAAACAAGAACTGATGAGATTGTGGAGAAAAGGGAACTAGTACACTGTTGGTGGGAATGCAGACTGGTGCAGCCACTGTGGAAAACAGTTTGGAATTTCCTCAAAAAGCTATAAATGGAACTGCCTTTTGACGCAGCAATTCTACTACTGGGATTATACTCTAACAATCCCAAAACACCAATTCAAAAGAACCTATGTACCCCTATATTCATAACAGCGTTATTTACAATTACCAAGTACTGGAAACAGCCTAAGTGGCCATCCATACATGAGTGGATCAAAAAACTGTGATTCATTTATACAATGGAACACTACACAGCAAAAAGAAAGAAGGAATTCTTACCTTTCTTTACAACATGGATGGAACTGGAGAGTATTATGCTGAGTAAAATAAGCCAGGCAGTGAAAGACAAATACCATAAAATCTCACCTGTAAGTGGAACCTAACCAACAACAACAAAAAAAAAGTGCAAAATATAACCAGAGACATTTAAATAAATAACAAACTGACAGTAACCAGAGGGGAGGTGAGAAAGGGATAATGGGGGAAAGAAGGGTAAGGGACAAGTCAAGAAAAATGTGTAGAGGACTCATGGGCACAGACAATGGGGTAGGGATTGACTGTGGGAGTGGGGGCTGGGGTCCCTGTCAGTTTGTTCCTTGTTTCCATGACTCTGGTTTTATCTTGCTCATTTTGGCTGGGGGTGGAGTAGGGGAGAGCTAGGGGAGAGCTATGGAAGAAAAGGTGGGACAACTGTAACTAAACAACAATAAAAAAGAGTGCAAAGGGCCTGAACAGACATTTCTCCAAGGAGGACATACACAGGGCCCAGAGACATATGAAAGGATGTTCAACATCACTAGTAATCAGAGAAATGCATATTAAAATCACAATGGAATACCACTTCACATTGGTCAGAATGGCCATCATAAACAAGTCCACAAATAAAGTGCTGGCAAGGTTGTGGAGAAGAGGAAACCCTAGCTCACTGTTGGTGGGAATGCAGACTGGTGCAGCCACTGTGGAAAACAGTGTGGAATTTCCTCAAAAAGCCAAAAATGGAATTGCTTTTTGACCCAGCAATTCCACTGCTGAGAATATACCCTAAGAATCCTGAAACACCAATTCAAAAGAACCAATGCACCCCTACGTTCATAACAGAGTTATTTACAATAACCAAGTGCCCATCAGTAAATGAGTGGATTAAAAAAATGGTACATTTATACCATGGAATACTATGCAGCAGAAAGAAAGAAGGAACTCCTACCTTTTGCAACAGCATGAATGGAACTGGAGAGTATTATACTAAGTGAAATAAGCCAGGAGGCGAAAGACAAATGTTATGTGATCTCATCTATAACAGAAACCTAATGAACGAAATGAACAAATGAGCAAGATAAAACCAGAGGCATGGAAACAAGGAACAAACTGACAGGGACCAGAGGGGAGGGGAGAGGGGGAAAAGGGAGGAAAGAAAGGCAAGGGTCTAGTTAAAGAACAAGTATAAATGACCCATGGACATGGATTAAAGGGTAGGAATTGACTGTGGGAGCAGGGGGATGGGCAGGGCAGAGGAGAGCAACGGGGGGAAATTGGGACAACTGTAATAGAAAAACAATAAAAGAAAAAGAAATACTGTAATGGAAAGAAAGCAGGAGGCTGAGATGAAATACTGAACTATTGAAAAATAAATTATGAAGCAATGACACTTTTTGCCTTATACTCAGTCCTAGAAAAATTATGGCAGGCACCCCTCTCTCACTTTCTCCACACCCCCAGTTGTTTATTCTTATTTCAATCCCAAGTGCATTGTTTTCAGATCTCTCAACTGATTCAGACTAAGGTAGAGCTGAAGGCAGTTTAAGATACTGCTTGTCTTATGGGAGACACAAGAAGCCTGGAACATCTCCAAGGCCTAAAAAGAGGAGATTCCAGTGTTGGAATTTTTAGGTTCTTTTACAGGTGATTGGCTCCTCAAATGTCACCCATCTCACGCTCCTCTCAGGAGAAAGTTGAACAATTAGGATAAATCACTCTTTCTAATTATTTGAGTGATGTTTACTACTATGAATTACTCATATGGGCACCATCACTTTCAAAACAGCTGGCGTATTACAGCTCAAGTCACTTTCTCAGAATATATGGAGTTAAAATGTTTCAGTAATCAAGGTACTATAGGGCCAACTGACCAGCCAGAAAAGACAGGTACTCATTCTGTTCATTCTAGTCTTTGTTCTGTCACAAGCAAGCATGAGGTCCCCTCTGTCACAAAGGGGCTGCACCTCACCCTTCCTTGACAATGGAGATTTATTGCAAGAGCATGCATGTTTTCCCACCATCTAACAGCAATTCCTGGTAAATATTTGGATCTTAATGCATATGAATTAAGAAACAATCTTGATTGTGTTATATGATTAATTAACGTATTGTGCAAATATTTTTATGAGGTTATTTCTATCTCAGCATGGTAATTAACAAATAAATCTTCTTAGTTACATTAATGTAAAAAAAAGGAAGAAGAAAGTTGAGTAGTGTCTCATATACTAAAAGAAAGTTATCAACCTAGAATTCTATACTCAGTGATATCTTTTTTAAATGAAGTTGAAATAAAGACATCTTCAGACATACAAAAGCTAAAAGACATCATCACTTGCACATCTGCAGCACAAAAAATGATAAAGCAAGTCCTTTGAGCAGAAAGAAAATGATATGACATAGGCAAGAAGTTTGTTAAAATGCAGATTCCTGGACCCTAATGCAGAAGTTTTTGTCTCTAGGTCTGTAGTACAGCTTAAACATATGTCTTTCATTTTTCTAATTTTATTTATTTGTTTGACTATATAACACAACCAAATGACAGGAAACATAAATAGTACCAAAATGTTAGTAATCATGGAAGTTCGATAATGGATACATGGGGTTATAATATACTGTTCTATTTTTGAATACTCTGCAATTTTCCAAAATAAAAAGTTTTTTAAGGATAAAAAAATAAACTACCATATTTTGCCATGTATAATGCACACTTTTTTCCTGAATTTTTGAGGGATAAACAAAGATGCACATTACACATGGGAGTCAGTGCTAAAACATGGGTGCACACTATACACAGCAAAAATATGGTAATATCAGGTAGAAGTTTGTATCTACACAAAGACATGAAGAGTACCAGTTATGGTTTATTATATGAGTGATTAATCATGTAACATTTTCTTACTATTTAAATATATTTTAAAGATAACTGACTATTCAAATGAAAATAAGAACAATGTAGTGCAGGAATATAACACACATAAAAGCAAAATGTATGACAACAATGCACAAAGGTTGAGAGAGGAGAAATAAAAGTATGTTATTGTAATACTATATGTACAGTGGTATAATATCACATAAAGGTAGATTGTGATAAGTTAAAGTAGTATACCATAAACTCGAAAACATTCACTTTAATGATGCAAGAATTATAGGTAATAATCCAACAAAAGGGATAAAACAAAACCACAAAAATAATTAATCCAAAAGAAGGCAAAAGAGGGGGAAAAGAAACAAAGAGAAATAAATCAAACAGAAAACAAATAGTAAGATAGTCAATTTAATCAAACACTTCAATGATCACATTAAATATAAATGGCCTACACACCCTAATTCAAATACAGAGGTTTTCAGATAGAATAAAAAAAAAAGTTAGCCCTGATCAGTGTGGCTTAGTTGGTTGGATGCTGTCCCGCATAGCAAAAGGTCACCAGTTTAATTCCTGGTCAGGGCACATGCCTAAGTTGTGGGTTCAGTCCCTGGTCAAGGTGCATATGAGAGGCAACCGACCAATGTTTCTCTCTTACATCAATGTTTCTCTTCCTGTCTGTCTCCCTTCTTTCCCCTCTAAATAAATAAATAAATAAATAAAAGATTTAACTATATACTGCTTATCACAAACACACATTAAGTGTAAAAACATACAGAGTTAAAAGTAAAATAATGAAAAATATATATTCCATGATAGTCAAAAGAAAGATGGAGTAGCTATATTAATATTAGACAAAGTAAATTTCAGAGCAAAGAATATTACCAAGGATAAATAATGTTACTTCATAAGGATGAAATGGTCAAATCATAAAGAGGACAGAATAATCTTAAATGTTTGGACACATGATAGCAGAGCTGAAGCATACTAAAGTAAAAACTGATAGAATTGCAAGGAAAAATAGGGATTCCAAGAACAGTCTCTCAATTATTGGCAGAACAAGCAAACAGAAAATCAGTAAGGATATGGAACTCTTGAAAAACACAATTAACCAATATTACACATTTAACTCATCACAGTCTTCCTCCAAGTAATAATATATCACTTCCATTCCTAATAAAAATTCTTGGTAAATTAGGAATAGAAGGAAATGTCTTCAATCTAATAAAAGGAATCTATAAAAGCCTATAACTAGCATCATTCTCAGTGGTGAAAGGCTGAAATGTTTTTCCATAAGACTAGGGACAAAACAAGGATTTCTACTTTTATAACTTCTATTCAACAACTATACTGAGAGTTCAAGCCAGTGTGATAAAGGAAAAATATAAAATAAAAACAAACAGCCAGATTGAAAAGGAACAAGTAAAACTTCTTTTTAACAGATGATTTGATTGTCTATGTAGAACTATCAGTAAGTTTAGCAAGGTTACAAGACACAAGATCAATATTTTTAAAAATTCTATTTTCTGTACTAGCAACAACCAGAAATTTTTTTAAAATACCATTTACAATAATATTTAAAATTATAAATTTTTTAAGGATAAATCTGACAAAGAATGTGCAAGACCTATACGTCAAAAACAACAAAACATTGCTAAGAGAACTTAAACAAGACCTAAATAAATGGAGAGATAGGCTGTGTTAATTGGCTGGAATACACAATATTGTTAAGATGTCAGTCCTCTCCAGATTTACTCATAGAGTCAACATAATCACAATAAAAATCTCAGCATATTTTTTGTAGAAATTGACAAGATGATTCTAAAATTCATATGGAAATACAAAGAACCTATGTAGCCAAACCAATTTTAAGAAAGAAAAAGAAAGTTGGAAGCCTAATGCTACTTGATTTGAAGACTTATTTTATAGCTACGGCAATCAAAACAGTATGATATTGGTATAAAGATAAATAGTTCTATAAAACAAAATAGAGTCCAGAAATAGACCCACACACAGATGAACAACTGATTTTTGGCAAAGATACAAAGACAATTCAGAAAATATATTTTTTCAACAAATGGTATTGAAATAATCAAATATCTATTTCTTTTTAAAAAAGAACTTTGTTTCATAGCTCACACGATATACAAAAATTTATTTAAAATGAGTCAAAGACCTAAATGTAAAACCACAAATTATTAAACTTCTAAAAAAAATGGAAAATAATTTTTGGGACCTCAGGTTAAATAAAGGTTTTTTGATACAACACCAAAGGAATGACATACTAAAAAAGTTGGTATAGATCTTTTTTCAAAATTAAAAACTTCTGCCCTTCATAAGACACTGTTAAGTAAATGAAAATAGAAGCCACAGACAAGAGGAAAATATTTGGGAAGCACGTATCTGATAAATGGCAAATATTTGGAAAACATGTATCTGATAAATGGCTTGCATGTAGCATATATAAAAAACTCACAAGCCCTGGGTGGCTCAGTTGGAGTTCTGTCCTGTATACCAAAAGGTTGCAGGTTCAATCCTTGGGTGGGGATTTAAAAAAAAAAAAAGAAGAGAGCTCTCAAAAGTCAATAATAAGAAAACAAACAATTATAGAATGGGCAAAAGAGGTGAATAAACGGTCACCAAATAAGATATGAATAGAAAATAAGTACATGAAAAAATATTCAACATCATCACACATTAAGAAAATGCAAATTAAAGCCCCTAAAAGATACCACTTTCCACCTATTAGAATGATTGTAATTTAGACTTAACTCCAAGTGAAGATGTGAAGCAATTGGAACCCTCATACACTGCTGAGAATATAAAATGTTACAATCCCTTTGGAAAAGAGTTTTGCAGCTTCTTAAAAACTTAAACTTTGGCCTGTTACATGATATAGATATTCCACTTTAGATGTTTACCAATAAGAATGAAGACATATGTTCTTAGCACTTTACCCTGTAATTACTCCAAACTAGAAACAATCCAAAGTCCATCAACAGGAGAATGGATAAACAAGCTGTAGTTTTGATATTAGATATGTAGATTTAATATTTATTATTTAGAATAATAAATATATATTTGGCCTTTGTCCCTCTTTCTGGCACAGAATCCCTAAAACCCTTTGAATTTCCTAAGCGATAAGAGCCATAAGGAGAAAGGAGAGTCACAAGGCCCCTTCAATTACACCTCGGTTTATGTGAGTGAGATGATTTTTGGAAAGCTCCTAGTATAACCAAGGGACAAAATGAGGCTGGTGTCCAGGGAACCAACCATGCAATAAGAAGGTTGGCACATTCAGCCCCCCTCCCTGATTTGGGGGTGTGGGGTATGTTGGAGGTTGACTTAATCATCAATGACCAGTGATTCAATCAAGCATGCTTATGTAATGAAGCCTGAGTGAGAGAGAGAGAGAGAGAGAGAGAGAGAGAGATCCTCCAAGCTTCGAGGTTGGTAAAACCTGTGGCGGTGCCAGGAGGGTGGTATGCCAGGAGAAGTCACGGAAGCTCTGTGCTCCTTCCCTATTCATTGCCCTATGCATTTCTCCCATCTGCATGTTCTTTTGTAGCCTTTGTAATAAATTGGCAACAGCAGGAAAAGCGTCTCCCTAAGTTTTGTGAGCCTTTCTAGCAAATGAACAAACTTGAGGAAAGGGTCATGGGAGCCTCTGATTTACAGCTGGTGAATCAGAAGCACAAGTAACAACCTACACTTGCAATTGGGATCTGAAGTGGAGACAGTTTTGTGGGACTGGGCACTTCACCTGTAGAATCTGACACTATATCTATCTAGATAGTGTCAGGATTGAGTTAAATTGTAAGACAACCAGCTGGTATCTAAAAGTTACTTGGCATGGGAAAAACATCCACACATTTCGTGATTAGACACATTAGAGGGAAGTCGAATTGAGAGTATAAAAGTAATCTGCAACTGAAATTGCGAGGAGATAGGGGAGAGATTTTCCTATTCAGTAGTATATTCTGGCAAACCCACTGCCCACTCCCTCTCCTTTCCACTCCACAATACGAACAACCAAGATTGATTATCCATCCCACACAAACATGGGAGCACAGGTACTGTTCACTTATGTCATAAATCAGTTGCAAACTCCTGTGGAGTTTCATTTATATGAAAAAAGAGAATGTTCAAACATTAGGGTGAGCTATACTGAGTAGTCAGTTTAAGAAGCAGAAGTCAAAAGCTATTTCAAGTCTTCCACAATTTGTACCACTTCAGGATACAATCTATATCCCTTTCTAGAATCAAACATTCTCCTTTTCAGCTGGGATTCATTTTTCCCACATATTTTCAATAGACCTTGACCTTATCTATTATTGTTAAAGGGGGAAAACTCCCTGGGGCCAAAAAATCCTCCTGATCTTTTGTCCAGTCAGGGGATGGCAGATGTTCTCTGTCAAATGAATATTCAAGGGTCACCAGGTAGCTACCCCAAGGTAAAAACTCTGTCACCTTGATATTGAAATTCTCACACTGACCTGATGTTGGATGGTAGGAGAGTACAGGAAATAAACATAATGGACCAGGGCTTAATTTATTTAAAGCTTTGGTTAAAAATAAGTTTGGTGCTTTGAGTTGTTTTACAAGAAAATACAAAGATGATGTTCAGTGCTGGAAGCAAAGAGGTTCACAGAGAGGGCTTTAAGTACCCAATAATCTTCATAGCATCTCCCCAGTGATTAATCACAGTATTAATTTTTGCATGGAAAATGGACCTTTTACTCAAAATTGTATTGATTGAATAAAATATATGCCATCTTAAATGATGTGCAAGGAGATATGATATCTAAGTAAAAACTGTGGGTTTACTATGAAACACTACTTTGATTTCTGCCAGATTACTATCTCTAAGCATTTCTTAAACAAAAATGCTGCAGCCAGACCACTTTTGTTCCATGATATAAATTAAAACTACTCCAAATTTTACAATCCAAGACAGCTTTATTTTCTTTCCCATCTAATTCTAAGTACCCAGGGACACCATGATCATTGACATGTTGAAAATTTGGGGTACCCAGATATCTTTGAAGTTTTAAAATTTTAAGGCTACCCTTACTAAATGTAATATACCGGTTACTATTTTACATGTTATTTCTTTTAATACGATAATAGTATCTACCATTACTACTATTGCCCCGGTTTTATAGATGAGGAAATGAGGCAGCATGGGAAGAGCAGAGGCTGAGAGATCTGGGCTGGAACCACCCCCTGCCACGAACTCCCCAGTGTCCTTGGGCAGCTCACCTGCCTCTGTGTTGGCAAAAGGGTGGGGCTAGCCTCTCTGAGTGGTTTCTAATATCTAACATTAGATGACAGTGATCTAAGCTAACAGCCCTTGTAGGTCTATGTTCGTATTAAGCAGTGGAAAGGAAGCATCTGTGTTACAGAAACTTGAAGGTGAAAGGATTATCTTTTACTGCCTTATCAACTGCACCAGTAGGAAGTTTTATTTCTGGATGACATCCATTTACTATACAAAAGAGAAATGATTAAATTGCTTGAGAAAGTACACACTGAAAATAACATGAAATTTATGTAGAGGTGAGATAGTGACATTTGGGTGAAATGGTTTTATATTAGTATCTAATTACCTTTCCTGGGTTGCTAGAGAACCATATGACTTGTTAACGCTAAGGCCTCTTAGCTCACTAACGCAAGGTTTTTAGAGGCGGTATAGGCCTGAGGAAACAAGTGTGAGACTGCTATGACTAAGCCACCTCAGGACTATACATATAAATTATTAACTCCAATTCTAAGAACTCTCTTATTATTAAAGACAGAAAGTCCATAACTAGGGAAATTATCCAAGTGATGGTGAATGGAGTCAGAGAAAAGACAGGGCCTACCAGTTAGGTTTAAAATTTCCAAAAAGGACCTGACCAGGTGGATCAGCTGGTTGGAGTATCGGCTGTACAACAAAAAAAGTTGCTGGTTCGATTCCTGCTCAGGGCACATACCTAGATTGAGGGTTCGATCCCCAGTCGGGGTGCATGCGGAAAGCAGCCGATTAATGTTTCCATCTCACATAAAGTTTTTTTCTCTCTCTCTTCCTCTTTCTGTGAAATCAATTTTTAAAAAAATTAAAAATTTTTCCAAAAAACATTTCTGTAAATCTTATAGTATTTATATGCTGGAGCATTTTTATTTTCCTGTTGGCTAGTATCTAACTCAGAACAAAATGGACATTAAAAATTAGTCAGGGAATGACTTAAAGAATTTTTCCTTTAAAATGTAAACAGATATTTCTCATATGTGATCACTTCTTCATGTTTTTTCCTAAGGATAAAAAAGGAAGAAATTATAAAGTCAAAAGCAAAAACAAACAAATTAGAAAATATAAAATAGCACATCTGATAGACAAATACAAGAGCTCTGAAAGAAACACAATTAGTGAGCAGATGTAAGCATGAAGAGAAGAGGCAATTCAATTCCATTTCATTAAGAAAGAGGAAGGACATATACACTGTTAATATGTGAAATTTGCATGAAAAAAATTTAATGAGAATGAAAAAATTTTCTAAGAAAACACAAATGGTCATAATTGATATAACCAATAAAAATATGAACAGGATTATTTAAAAGTAAACTCACTGCTCTGGCAGTGTGGTTCAGTTGGTTGGAGCATTGTCCTGTACACCAAAAGGTTTGAGGTTCAGTTCCCAGTCAGGGCACATGCAAAGGCTGTGGGTTCGGCCCCAGTCAGGGGACATACAGGAGGCAAACAATTGATGTTTCTTTTTCTTTTCTATTTTTATTTTTTTAATATATATTTTATTGATTATGCTATTACAGTTTGTCCCATTTTTTTCTCCCCTTTATTCCCCTCTGCCTTGTACCCACCCATCCCACTAACATTCCCCCCTCCCCACTTAGTTCATATCTATAGGTCTAACATATAAGTTCTTTGACTTCTCTATTTTCTATACTATTCTTAACCTCCTCCTGCCTATTTTGTACCTACTATTTATGCTTCTTATTCCCTGTAACTTTTCCACCATTCTCTCCCATCTCCCTTCCCTCTGATCTTCATTTCTGCTATTCTGTCCCTGTTTTAGTTGTTTGCTTACTTTGTTTTTGTTTTTAGGTTCAGTTGTGGATAGTTGTGAGTTTGTTATCATTTTACTGTTAATAGTTTCTGATCTTCATCTTTCTTTTAGGTAAGTCCTTTTAACATTTCATATAATATGTGCTTGGTGATGATGAACTCCTTTAACTTGACCTTATCTGGGAAGCACTTTATCTGCCCTTCCATTCTAAATGATAGCTTTGCTGGGTAGAGTAATATTGGAAGTAGGGCCTTGTCTTTCATGACTTTGGATACTTCTTGCCAGCAAGGTTTCTTTGGAGAAATCAGCTGATAGTCTTATGGGAACTCCTTTGTAGGTAACTGTCTCCTTTTCTCTTGTTGCTTTTAAGATTCTCTCCTTATCTTTAATCTTGGGTAATGTAATTATGATGTGCCTTGGTCTGTGCTTCCTTGGGTCCAACTTGTTTGGGACTCTCAGAGCTTCCTGGATCTCCCACAAGTCTACTTCCTTGGACAGATTGGGGAAGTTCTCCTTCATTATTTTTTTCAAATAAGTTTTCAATTTCTTGCTCTTCCTTCTTCTCCTTCTGGCACCCCGATGATTCAGTTGTTGGAACGTTTAAAGTTTTCCCAGAGGTTCCTAAACCTCTTCTCATTTTTTTGAATTCTTGTTTCTTCATTCTGTTCTGGTTGAATGTTTTTCTCTTCCTTCTGCCCCAAATAGTTGATTTGAGTCCAGGTTTCCTTCCCTTCACTGTTAGTTCCCTGTATATTTTTCTTTATTTCACTTTGCATAGCCTTCACTTTTTCCTCCATTTTGAGACCATACTCAACCATTTCTGTGAGCATCCAGATTACCAGTGTTTTGAACTGTGCCTCTGATAGGTTGGCTATCTTTTCATTGCTTAGTTCTACTTTTGGAGCTTTGATCTGTTCTTTCATTTGGGCCATATTTCTTTGTCTCAGTGTGCCTGGTATGCTGGAAGGGGAGGAGCCTTAGGTATTTGCAAGGGTGGGGCAACCCAGGTCATTGCATTGTGACACTCTGTGTGGGATAGGGGTCGGAGAGGGAACAATGCTGCTTGCTCAGCTCCCAGCAGCTTTCAGCCACTTCCACTTCTACCCACAGGCAAATGGGGCCCCCCTACTGCTGACTCCCAGGTGGGTGGGTTTGTGTACATTCTAGGACGCCATGGGTCTCTCCAACATACTATCCTGGGAGGCTGAGAGTTTCTCCCGCAGCTGCAAAACCCACAGGTTTTCATCTCCAGAGGGTTTGAGGCTTTATTTCCCCATGCTGGAACCCTGGATTGCATGGTCTGTCTCACTCCCCAGCTGCCCTTTCTGGTTTATCCACATACAAATGTGGGACCACCTGGTCTGCCAGCCACCGCCTCACCTACCTGGTCCTCCAGCTGTCTCCTTGCCACCTGTCCTCTCTGCCCCTGCTGCCCATCTCTGCCCTTCCTACCAGCCTGGATGAATGTTTCTTCTTTAGCTCCTTGGTTGTCTGACTTCCATACAGTTTTATTTTCTGGCAGCCTAGTTATTTTTTGTTTTTAAATTTGTTGTTGTCCTTCTTTTATTTGTGCGAGGAGTCAAAGTGTATCTATCTCCAATGTTTCTTTCTCACATCGATGTTTCTGTCCCTTTCTCTCTCCCTCCCTTATCCTCTCTGTAAAATCAATAAGCATGTCCTCAGGTAAGGATAAAAAAAAGAGAGAGAAAGCTAGTTGATTCTAAATTCTATAACCAGGAAAAATCTTAAAAATAAAGAAGAAAAAGGAGAAGGAGGAGGAGAAATATAAACAGAGGGTGTTTCTATGTGTGGTATTGACAGTTGAAAAGTGTGCTCAGCCCTAGCCAGTTAGCTCAGTTAGCGGCAATGTCATCCCCATACAACAAGGTTGTGGGTTCGATCCCCCATCAGGGCACATACCAGAATCAAACAATGAATGTATAAATAAATAGAACCACAAATTGATGTTTCTTTCTCTCTGTCTCAAATCAATAAATAAAAATAAGAAAAGAAAAGCAAGGTCAATGGACTGGAACATTATGAAGTACAGACTAGACTCAAAGAAATAAAAAAAATTTAGTAGAAGTGACAACTGGCATTTCAAATCTTGCAAGAAAGATGCTTCATCCAATATATAATGCTGGGGATAAAAATATTCCCAAAGAAATAGTAAATAAAATTGATATTAATAACAATAATGTTAGTATTGTTATTTTGAAATTTTTCATATACATAGTAGAATATATATGTGTGAATTTATGTATACACACTATGTATACTTAGATATGTATGATGTATATACATATGTACCAATCAGAAATCAATCAGAGAATCAGAACTACTAGAAATAATGTAAAATAAAGTTTTTGTGTTTAGGGATTTTCCCTCAAGCAATTTTGGGGTTAAAAGGTCTCCACCACCATCTTCTCCTTACACTGGCTCAGAATTTGGAGAAGCTGAAGAAAGAGATCCCACAGGAACTGAAGGACTCAGCATCCAGATGCTGCCCACAGCAGACAGATCCACAAAAATATGCTAGAGCTCCAACAAAGGCCTAGCCTATGTTGACTTTCAGAGGGTAACCATAGTACTTCAAAATCTCTTACTAATTTCTCTTGTGTCAAACCTTAGTAGAGATCTATTGGGAAGGGAATATTGCAAACTGTATTTCTGTTTAGTCAAGTTGACATATTAGTAAGTCACACGTATTATAGATACACATACACACTATGCACATACACCATATATATGTGTATATATATAGTTTTACATTATATATAATTATGTTAATTTTATTAGGAACAAAGCTATTTGATGTAAGAGGAAAAGATTCAAATATAAAATCAGGAAGTTAAGGAAAAACCATGAGATATTTAATTTGAACTGAAAGATAAGTATAAACTTTTGATGTATTTTTATTTTTTGAAAAAAATTAATATGCTTTTCATAGCTCTAACCTGAATAAGCTTTGAAGCAATGACAACATGGTAGCAATGAGTGTACCTTGCATCCATTCTGTGGTCTCCAAAGACCATTTCCCAAAAAAGGAACTGGGGCTTCTTGGAGAAATGGCTGGTTACAGGTCTGAGGAAGGAAAAGTACAAGCAAGTCTTAATTATCTTCTATCAGAAAGCATGGGAGCTATCAGAGACTTTGAGGTCAATGTCAAAAAACACAGGAATAACTTGAAGGGAAGATTAAAACACAGCAAATATATAAAAACTCATAGTTCACCATGATGATGAAAAATATGGAAGAAAAACATAACACTCAACAACTTATTGGATACCCCTGGAAAAAAATGAACAAGTTGGAGAATTATCTTCAAAAAAGATACTTTAATCCCAAGCTTTGTAAAAGATTAAAGAAATCATAATTCATTTGATGAAGGTATCCTAATCCTAATATCAAAACCTGACAAAATAGCAAAAAAGTAAACTACCATCAAATATCATTTATGATAGGAACAAAACAATACTAAAATGTTAACAAGTGGAATATAGTTACATTAGAAGACTAATGTCAATTTTCCTTGAAAATCCTGCCACATTTTGACATTACAAAAACAACTTTCCCATGGTTTATTCCAGTGCTTTTTTTAATTTCAGGTTTTGCAATTGTTTTATTTCCTGTCCCCTGTTCAGCTAAGTCAACCCTTATTTATTCTTTAAGTATAATGCACGATATATGTTACCCAATTCTTTTTCTTCTTTTTTTAAATTTTTTAATTGTTTCTGCTTTTACAGTTGTCCCAATTTTCCCCCTTTGTCCCCTTTCCCCCAGCAGCTTCTTCCCACAGTCAATCCCCACACTGTTGTTCGCATCCATGGGTGATGCCTATGTGCTCTTGGTCTAATCCCTTCACCTTGTTTCAACCAACCCCAACCTCCCACCTCCCTTCTTACAGTTGTCAGTCTGTTCCTTATTTCTGTGCCTCTGATTCTGTTTTGCTCATTACTTTATTTTGTTCCTTAGATTCCAGTTATAAGTGAGATCATGTGGCGTTTGTCTTTCATTTCCTCGCTTATTATGCTTAACATAATAGTCTCCAGTTTCATCCATGCTGTCACAAAAGGTAGGAATTTCTTCTTTCTTTCTGCTGCATAATATTCCATTGTGTAAGTGAACTGCAGCTTTTTTTATCCAACAGCTACTGGTGGGCATTTACGCTGTTTCCAACACTTGGCTACTGTAAATAGTGCTGCTATGAACATAGGGGTGCTTAAGTTCTTTTGAATTGATGATTTGGCATTCTTAGGGTATATTCCCAGCAGTGGAATTGCTGGGTGAAAAGGCAGTTCCATTTTTAACTTTTTAAGGAAACACCATACTTTCCACAGTGGCTGTACCAATCTGGATTCCTACCAACAGTGTACTAGGTTCCCTTTTCTCCACATCTTCACCAACACTTGTTTTTGTTGATTTATTAATGATAGCCATTTTGGCAGGTGTGACATGATATCTGGATGTGGTTTTAATTTGGATCTCTCTGATGACTAGTGATATTGAGCATTTTTCATATGTATATGGGTGCTCTGTGTGTCCTCCTTGGAGAAGTGTCTGTTCAGGTCCTTTACCAATTTTTTAATTGCATTGTCTGTCTTCCTGGTGTTTACAGGAAGCTTTTTAATTTTATAAAGCCCCATTTGCTCATTTTTTACTGTTTCCCTTGCCCTAGGAGATATATTGACAAAAATATTGTTATGTGAAATAGCTGAAATTTTACTGCCTATGTTTTCCTCTATAATTTTTATGGTGTTTAAGTCTTTTATCCATTTTGAGTTTATTCTAGTGTATGGTGTAGTTTGTTTCATAATTTTTTTTTTGCAAGTATTAATCCACTCTCCCAATACCATTTATTAAAGAAACTGTTGTTACTCCATTGTATGCTCTTGCTTCCTTTGTCAAATATTAATTGACCATAAAGGCATGGGTTTATTTCTGGGCTCTCTGTTCTCTTCCATTGATCTGTCTTTTCTTATTCCACTACCAGACTGTTTTGATTACAGTGGCCTTATGGTATAGTTTGATACCAGGTATTGTGATTCCTCCAACTTTGTTCTTCTTTTCCAGGATTGCCGAGGCTATTGGGGTGCTTTTGGGTTCCATATAAATTTTTGGAATATTTTTTCTAGATCTGTCATTGGTATTTTAATAGGAATTGCATTGAATCTGTAGATTACTTTGGATAGTATGGACATTTTAATGATGTTACTTCTTTCAGCCCATGAACACAGTATGTTCTTCCAATTATTTATATCTTCTTCAATTCCTTCCTGCAGTGTCCTATAGTTTTCTAAATATAGGCCTTTTACTTCTTTAGTTAAATTTATTCCTATACCTCATTTTTTTTGTTGTAATAGTAAATGGGATTGTTTTCTTAGTTTCTCTTTCTTATAGTTCATTTTTGGTGTTTAGAAATGCCATTGATTTCTGAATATTCATTTTGTATCCTGCTACTTTGCCAAATTCATTTATTAGGTCTAGTAGTTCAATCAGAAATGAAAGAGGAGAAATAAGAATGGATACCACAGAAATGCAAAGGATTATAAGTAAATACTATGAACAACTATATGCCAAGAAATTGGACTACCTGGGATAGATGGATAAACTTCTAGAATCATACCATCTCCAAAGAGTGAATCAGGAAGAAACAGAACACCTGAATAGACTGGTTACAACTAGTGAAATTGAAGCAGTAATCAAAAAGTGAAAGTCCTGGACCAGATGGCTTCACAAGCAAATGTTACCTATCATTCTAAGAACACCTATCCTTCTCAAACTATTCCAAAAAATTCAAGAGAAGAGAAGGCTTTCAAGCTTTTTCTAAGAGGCCAGTATTATCCTAATTCCAAAACCAGGTAAAGACACGGCAAAAAAAGAAAACCGTAGGCCAATATCCCTGATGAACATTGATGCTAAAATCCTCAAAAAAATACTAGCAAACTCGACCCAACAATACATTAAAAAGATCATACACCATAATCAAGTGGTATTTATCTCTGGAATGCAAGGTTGGTACAATATTTGCAAATCAATAAATGTGATACATTACATAAACAAAATGAAAAATAAAAATAACATGACCATATCAACAGGTGCAGAAAAAGCATTTGATGAAATCTAGCACCCATTTATGATTAAAAAAAAAACTCTTAGCAAAGTGGAAATAGAAGGATCATATCTCAACATAATAAAGTCCATACATGAAAAACCTACTGCCAACATCATACTCAATGGGCAAAAACTAAAAGCATTTCCCTTAAGATCAGGAACAAGACAGGGGTGTCCGCTTTTACCACTTTTATTCAACATAGTACTGTAAGTCCTAGACACAGTAATCAGACAAAAAGAAGAAATAAAAGGCATTCAAACTGGAAGGGAGAAAATAAAATTATCATTATTTGCAGATGACATGATGTTGTACATAGAAAAACCCTAAAGGCCCCACCAAAAAACTACTAGACCTAATAAAGTTTACCTAGATTTCTCATTGTCATTTATATCGTGAAAATATAAAGCACACATAAAAGTAGATTTTACATGCAGAATAGAACTTTATGATGCCCACTTTTAACAATTATAAATACTTGACCAGTCTTATTTTATGTGTACCTCTCCCATTTCCTCCTCTTACTCAAATATATTATACCCACTTTAGAAAACAGTATTTCATTAGAAATACTTTGGTATGTATCTCTAAGATATGAAAATTCTTTGTTTAAGTGTAACCAGAGTATATCTTCTCTTTTTAAAAATTAGTTCAATGTTATTAAATAGAGCCAACATTTAATTTTCCCTGATTATCTTACAAATCAAATGTCTTTTTATAATCAGTTTATTCAAATCAGGATTCAAACTAGATCCAGTGTTTTTGATTGATAAGTCTCAAACCTCCTTTAGTCTAACTATTTACCTCTCCTCTTTTTTTATTCCTGTCATTCATTTTTTGAAGGTGTTGGGACAGTTTTCCTGGAGTATTTCTCACAATCTGATTTTCGTTGATTGAATCCTTATTGGTCATTAATATATCCCTTATTTCCTCCAAATATTTCCTATTGCATCTCACAAGGAAGTGCCATCAGGTCTGGTTGTCTGACTCTCAGTCACCCCAAGACTGACCATTCAGTGGTTCAGGTGTGGGCAGCATCACCACCCAGCAGAATGTTCCCCATCCACTATTCACCTACTGGCTTTAATGCCATTCTGTGCTACCTGCCTCTAGTATTTCATCCGAGGAGGCACATGGAGACTTTCTAAATCTATCTCCAACCCCACTCCATAATAATTAATTTTGATTCTTCTATAAAGAAGAACTTTCCCATCAATGATTTTTTAAGTTTTAATGGTGTTAAATGAGTTGTGATAAATATTTAAGCCTTTTCCTTTACTTCTCAATTTTAGAAATAATTAATTGGTGCCTATATCAAACTTAGGGCTATCTCACTTCTTGTTCCCTCTCATATAGGTCAACCTTTCTTTAGCTTTTAGAGGAATCACTTGGGGAAGTTTGTTGGTCAAATCCCCCACCATTTGCTTTCATAGAACCTACTACTTCTTCTATAATAGTTAAGAATTCTTTTGTTTGCAAATAACAGAACTCAATTTGGGAAATCTTAACAAAAAACATAATTTATTGGAGATACTGGTTATTGAATAATCAAAGGAAGAACTTACTTGAAAAGAGATGTCAGGAAAACTCTGAGCACCTCAGCATCTGGCATCTTTGGCCTTTCTCCTCGGAGTGACACAACTTATGTGGCTCAGCAACACTGACTCCCACAAACTGGGTGCAGAAGTTTAGCCCACTATACAGTTAAGGAAAACTGTCCCCACAGGAGACTGTCCTTACTTCTAACACCAAATGCAAGTTTTGGAGGGTTCCCAAAACCACCCTAAGTTTTTGTAATACTGATGGTTATGATGTATTACAGAGAAAAGAAACACAGAGTAAAATCCCCCAATAACAGCAACACACTGCAGAAAAGTCTAGTAGGGTCCAAACACGGAGCTTCTGTCTGGTCATCCTCTTCATGTTTTTTTATGAATAGCATTAGCTCCTTCCAGCCATGATGTGACCATATGCACAGCGTACTGCCAAAAAGGGAAGATAAACAGAACGTTTGGTGACTAGTGTTTTTATTGGAGTGTGATCACATACTACCCACATGGTTAACCTTTAGACTCTAGCCCCTCCTGGAGGTCAGGCTGATATCTTTCATTTTTAGGCCCTTCCAGAAGCAAAACTGATATCATGAACCCAAAGCCTCCATCATAAATCATACATTAGATTGTCCAGTAGTCAAAGCTCCCAGGCAAACAAAGACACTCCCATCAGGCAGGACATTCTGGGTCCCAGAGATTACCTCACAATAGTAGAGGGTAAAGGCCAGACTCCTCTTTGGGTTAATTTTTCACTTACATGTTACATCTCTGCCTTCTAAGTTTAAAATTACACAAGAAGCAGAAAATGGCCCAGTTTATACAAAATCACTTAGCTCAAACTTGGCTACTAGGAAGAGGACCTTGAAAAAGAGCTTTCTATATTTTATGTACACACCTCATTCCCCATCCATTTAGACATGTTCCTTTCAACACAACTTAACGAACCACCTATGTATTCCTCTTTCCCCAAAAAGACATAACCCCAATAAATTCAGCAGTTGCTCTCAGACTGGGGTGGCTCAGTTGGGCATCTTCCCACAGAGCTAAGATTTGCCAGTTCAATTTCTGGTCAGAGCACACGCTTGGGTCGCAGCTCATGATGCATAGGAAAGGCAACCGATCAATGTTTCTCTCCCTCTCTTTCTCCTGCCTGCCCCTCTCTGTAAAAATAAATAAATAAAATATATATTTTTTTATTTAAAAAAAAACAACTCAGCCGCTGTCTATGAAAGTCACTTCAGGGAGGCATGTTCCCCAAGGCAGGGCCACCGGCCAGATCCATGCTTCTCTAGTTCTGCTGAGATCTTGTTTCTGTGTTCTGCACCTTAGAGACATTGCTACATTAGGCAACAATATCACATCCAATATAGAGTAGAAGAAAACTAAAATTAAAAAGTACAAATTATTATCACTTTTAAAAAGGAGAAGGGGCAATAATTAGTTCACTCTGGCAATAAGCCATAAAATACAGATGGAAACATTCCACTCATTTTCCTGCAACTGGTTACAAGGTTGGGCTGGTGTTATGAGTTGAATTGTGTCCCCCCAAAAAGATATATTAAAGTCCTAACCCTCAGTACCTCAGAATGTGACCAGATTTGGAAATAGCGTCTTCAAAGAGGTAATCAAATTAAAATGAGCTCATTAGGGTGGGTCCTAATCCAATATTACTTATAAAAAGGGGAAATTTTGACACAGAGACAGATATGCACAAAGGGAAGATGGTGTAAAGAGACACAGGGAGAAGACGGCCATCTATAAGCCAAGGAGAGAGACCTGGAACAAATTCACTTTTAGCATTTTCAGAGAGAGCAAAGTCTTGCTGAAACCTTGATCTCAGACTTCTGGCCTTCAGAACTGGGGTGCAAGCATTTCTGCTGTTCTAAACCACCCAGCTTGTGGAACTTTCTACAACAGCTCTGGCAAACTAATACAGCTGGTATTTATGACTTTGCTCTTCCACAGTGGAGTCTGCCTTCCTTGGGTTGTTTCCCACCCTTACCTCATTGGGTTAATTTTCTGGGTCAGGAAGTCCAAAACTTGCTTAGCATCTAGATTCTTAGTCAAAACTATAATGCCCTCGGGATATATAAAAATCCTGAAAAGGAAAACCTGTAACCATTTCACCTTCTAACTCAAAGCAATTGACATTATGTACCTGCTGCAATCTTCACTCTATTTAGACAAGTGATGATTAAGGACCTACCACCTAATTCTACAGAGGCAGGTTAATTTTCTTTGAAAGGAAGGGCCTCACCCTAACTGGTATGGCTTATTTGGGCATTGTCCTGCAAACCAAAAAGTCTCCAGTTCAATTCCCAGTCACGGCACATGCCTGGGTTGCAGGCCAGGTCCTTAGTATGGGTCATGTAAGAGACAACCAATCGATGTTTCTCTTGCACATTAATATTACTCACTCTTTCTTTCTCCCTTACTTCCTCTTTCTCTAAAAATACATAAATAAAAATCTTTTTAAAAATATGACATTTAGCCTGTTGATAATTAAAGATTGGTATCCTAAGAAAAGGAAGAAAGAAAAAAGCCCAAGTCTTGATGTGAATTAACCAAATTTGCTCAACCTAATTATTTACCAAATTGAGATTAGAAGTCAGATCTCCAGACAAAGTCCAGTATTCTATTTGTTTTGTCAGCTCTTACTTTATAGGCATACATTTTATGTAACTGCACGTTGTATGAATTGTTATGCATATATCCTTTTATTCCTTGACAGGAGCAAAGGTGAAATCAATAAGAACTTTATATAAGATATATATTGAAGGAAGCCAAAAATATTAACAAACACATTGTGGAAGTAATAAATATGAAATAATGTTTAAATTTTGATCATAGATAAAATTTTTCAAATAAAGATGATATATTTATAACAATAATAACAAAATTTTACATGTATATAGTGATTTAAGCTAAGAATATTCATGATTATTGTGTCAATTCAATGTTCTGAAGTTTCCCCAGGCCTGGCACTAGCAGGAGCTGGCCATGGTTCATAGCTTGGCCTCACCTGGATACCTCCAAGCCCAGCTCAAGTAGCAACCATCTGCGGATTGCTTTATAGCTTATCTGTGTGACCCCAGACGGAACACAGATGGTGAATGTGCCAACAACAATCAAGGCTCAACTACGACACCTTGAGTTCCTAGTTTGGGTAATGGGGAGGCTGTTCCACTGACACTACAGGACACCTACTACCTTAGGCCACCCTATCAAACCTGGGAGACTTAACAGCTCTACCCAATACATAGAAATAAATACAGGGGGGTTGCCAAAATGAAAATACAAAGAAACATGGCCAAAATGAAAGAAAAGGACAAAAACCAGAATAAGAACTAAATAAAATGGAGATAAGCAAGCTACTAGATGCAGAGTTCAAAACACTGGTTATAAGGATGCTCAAGGAAATTAGTGAGAACCTCAACAGTATAAAAAGGATCCAGTCAGAAACATAGGATACCCTGGTTAATATAAACAATTTACAGAGACCCAACAGTAGAGGAGATGAGGCCGAGAATTAAATCAGCAATTTGGAATATAAGGAAACAAGAAACAACCAATCAGAAAAACAAAAAGGAAGACGAATCCTCTTAAAATAAAGATAGTGTAATGATCCTCTGAGACAACTTCAAGGATACCAACATTTGCATCATGGCAGTGCCAAAGGAGAAGAGAGAGAGTGAGAAACTGAAAATCTATTTGTAAAAATAATGACAGAAAATTTCCCTAACTTTGTGAAGGAAATAGACATACAAGTCCAGGAAGCACAGAGAGTCTCAAACAAGATGAACTGAAAAAAGGCTCACACCAAGATGTTATTTAATCATAATTAAAATACCAAATGTTAAAGACAAAGGGAGAATCTTAAAAGCAACAAGAGAAAAGCAGTTACCTACAAGGGAGCCTCCATAAGACTGTCAGTTGATTTCTCAAAAGAAACTTTGCAGGCTAGAAGGGATTGGCAAGAAATATTCAAACTGTGCCATGGTTGGTGTGGCTCAGTGGATGGCCTTGGCTACTCTATTTGCTATGCTGTACTTTACAAAAAAAAAGTGGTACTACATAATTAGATGAGGTACCTAGAGTGGTCAAATTTAGAGTCATAAAGTAGGATGGCAGTTATCAGGGCTGCAGAAGGAGAAATGGAGAACTGTTGTTTAATGGGTACAAAGTTTCATTTTGGGAAGGGGAAAAAATTCTGGAGATGGATGGTGGTCATGGTTGTACAATAATGTGAGTGTCCTTAAAATAGTTAAAATGGTAAGTTTTATAGGGTTGGCCAATAGTTCATTTAATGTTTTCTGTATGATGGCTCTAGTACTGCTTAGTTGTTTTTAACTTCATTCAAAACAATTTTGTTAGATTGTATTGTGACCGCTATCATATGACCATTTTTAAAAAATTATCAAAATTGGTGAATTTTTATGCAGCCATTGTAATATTGAAGATGAAAGAAGATATGCAACATTTTAGCACATTATTTCAAGAAGGGTAAAAACACAACTAAAACGCAAAAAAAAAAAAAAAGATTGTGGAGTGTATGGAGAAGGTACGGTGACTAATCAAACGTGTCAAAACTGGTTTGTCAAGTTTCTTCGTACTATTAACATTTTGGCCAAATAATTCTTTATTGCAGGGCTGTCTTATGCATTGGAAGATGTTAAGCAGCACCCCTGGCCTCTACCCACTAGAAGCTAATAGCAGGAGATAGTTGACATACTCAAAATATCCAAATCAATAAAGTTATTAGTGAAAATGAAAAAATATGTCTTTTATTTTATGGAAAAAATTAAATGGACAATTTGGCCAACCAAAAAGTTTATGTATTATGTATTGTAACACAGTTTCTCTAAAAAGAACATATTTATTTTTTTTAAAGAGGGGGAAGAGAGTGGGGGTAAAGAGGGAGAGAAACATTGATGATTTTGATGAGCTAGAAAAACATGAGTTGGCTGCCTCTCGCACGCCCCCAATCAGAGACCTGGCCCACAACCCAGGCATATGCCCTGCCTGGGAATCGAACCAGTGACTTTTCAGTTCACAGGCTGGAGCTCAATCCACTGAGCCACACTAGCCAGGGGTTAAAAATAACTTAGTTTTATATTCTCTACTGTGAATTGTCTCTTCTTGTCTTTTCCCATTAGTCCATTCATTTGATTAAGCATTTATATATTAGAGTATATTAAATATTTTTTCTTTCAAATTTACATAAAGTAAATTTATAACTTATTTCCTTTTTATTTGGAAAATTAAATATTTTTGAAACTTAGAAATGTGTCCTAATTATGTAGTCATTTCAAAATCTTTTCCTTTGGGACTTCTCCCACAATTTTAAGGTTCTGAAGTGTCCCACCTTCCTCAGTGCTTTGATATTTTTTTCAGCTTTTTCTATGTTTGTTTATTTTTCTTACTTCTTTTTTTTTTTTTCCACTGCTCCAGTCAATGAAAAGAAACTTTCTTGAGGCCCCAGGGTCACAGGGATTAGGCAGAAGACTGCCCTAGAGCCCAGAGGAGGTGATGGAGGGGCCTTATTTAACCTTCTCCTTGGGGCGCAGGTTGTTGGTGTGGCCACACTTCTTCTTGGGGCAGTTGACAGCATGGGGGTGCAGGTGGGCATAACACTTGCTGCAGATCATCTTGTCACAGTTGTACTTCTGGGCGAGCTGGCAGAGGGAGCTCAATGACGTCACCACGCAGATGAAGCACCAAGTACAGAGCGGACTCTTTCTGAATGTTGTAGTCCAAGAGAGTGCGGCCATCCTCCAGCTGTTGGCCTGCAAAAATCAGTCACTCCTGGTCAGGCGGGATGCCCTCTTTATTTTGTTTTTTTACATTTAATTAATTTATCAGTTGGTACAACAAAATCAATTGAATAATTTTCTTTTCCTATTGATTTGAGATGATTCTTTAATCATATATTAAAATTTTTATTAATTATATGTCCTAAAATTTAATTTATAATAAATTAAAATGTGTAATAAATCCAGTTGTTTGGCTTTCTATTCTGTACCATTGATCAGGGTGTTTTGTTTTACATCACTACAATCCTATTTAATTATTTCACTTTTATGTTGCAGAGTGTATTTAGCAAAAAAAGAAAAATGGTTGCAATAATATTTCCCATTCCACATGATCTTCGAGAGCCTTAGAATTCTTTTTTTTTACTGAATTTATTGGGGTAACATTGAATAATAAAATTATATAGGTTTCAAGTGTATGATTCTATAATACATCATCTATATATTGTATTTGTGTTCACCACCGAAAATCAACTCTTCTTCTGCCACCATTTATCCCCCTTTTATCCTCTATGGAACCTTAGCATTCTTCCATTAAGATGTAGAAGCTATGTTCCTTCTTTTTGAAACTGGGCAGATCCTTGTGAGTGCCGCAAGGAATGGAAGTGACCCTGAGTGACTTCTAAGAATAGGTTAGAGAAAACCATGAAGCTTTCCAGGCTCTCTAGAGACTGGCGTTGAGGAGCCTGAGCCATATATAAGAAGCGCAGCTGTACTGAAGCTACCATTTTGGAAAGACCACATGGAGACAAAGAGAAATGCCCAGAAGCCCCACAGCCCCAGCCTCAGAGATCTGAGTCTTCCCAGCCCAAGTACTTACCAGACCTGGCAGAGAGCAATTCTTAGGCATTGCAGCCACCATCTGACTGCAACGCCATGCACGACCCCAAGTGAGAGCCACCTCGCTGAGCCCAGTCAACTCCCAGATTCATGAGAAATGATAATAAAATGATTTTTATTATTTAAGTATTTAATTTGGGGTGATTTATTATGCAGCAATAGATCACCAGAACACTTTATAATAAGTTTTATAGTCCATTTTTTCTTGTAATTGCCATTACTTTTTTCATCTATTCATTCTTCCCACAAATTTTAGAATTACTTCATTCCATTCCTACTTCCTTCTAGTTTCTTTTCTTAGACTCTATTATTATAGTTGTAACCATGTCTATATAGAAGCTTACTCTCTTTGTAAATAGTACATTAAAAATTTTTTCTATAGTTTCACAATTTACTTAAATTCTATCTCTATTATTGGAGCTTTAAGTTATCTTTTTCTAAATTTAAATACTCCTATAACAAATATTTTCTTGCATATAATGTTTTCAAATAGTGGATTATCTCTTTAGGATAATTTTTCTGAAGTGAAAATTATTGGGTCAAAGAAGTAGGAGCATTTTTAGGGGTTTGGTACAGAGTGCCAAGTTGCTTTCCAAAAAAGTTATAAAAATTTACACTCGCCACCAGTTACGTATACAGATAACACCACAGTTACTCTAGAACTTTCTGTTATATTTTATATATTTCAATTAGCAAATAACTTTATTTTATATTTGGTTTGATTTGTACTTCTTTGATTGCTGGTGATGTTGAACATTTACCATCTGTAAATTATTAATTGCCTATTCATTCATGTCCTTTATTAATTGGAAGGAATCTTTTTTTCTACTAACTTTGTGAGGTTTGTTTGTTTATTTAGGAATTAACAGTCAATTTTATTGGGCTCAGGCCAGGAGTTCATGAGTCTTGAGGACCTCCATGTATTTATTAAATTTCTTCTCTATGTTCTTGTATGTCTGTTTCCTAATCTTAGGAGTTGTTTTTTGTTTTTGTTTTTGTTGTTGTTTTCCTGGGTAATTGATCGTGGCCTTTCCCTTCCTCTTCTCCTCCAGAGTGGTTGTAACTGCCTGGTACTTCCAGCCAACTTTATGAGCCAGGTGCCCTTAGGTAGGCAAACTTCTGTGTAGGTTTCAGACATTCAGTCTTGAGAGCAGCAGGAACCACCACTTGCTTTTTCTTGTCTAAAGGCAGTAGGATCCCTTGCCCTGGCAGGTGTGGCTCAGTGGACTGACAATTTTGGTTTAGACTATAAACCAAAAGTTCATCTGTTTCATTTGCAGTCAGGACACATGCCTGGGTTGCGGGCCAGGTCTCCAGTTGGGGGCTTAGGAGAGGCAACCAATTGATGTTTTTCTTGCACAACAATGTTTCTCTCCCTCTTTTTTTCTCTCTCTCTTCCCCTTTCTAAAAATAAATAAATAAAAATGCCTAAAACAAAGGTGCGGGATACCATCCACAGGCCTCAACAGGCCTCACTTGGTCTTATGGAGCAGCATGCCAAAAGGCATGCCCCAAAACACGCACCTGGGAGCTTGGAGGGAGTAAGCCCTGTAGGATGGGTTGGTGTTCATCCGCCGGGTACTTCAACTTGTTTTCATATAAAATGCCACAACATGTTGTGCTCACAGCACAAACACTGCCTTTCCACCCAGTAAGTACCTGTTTGGCCAGATAGTTGCCATGTAGCCAGGAGATAGCCTTGGTCATTGGGCACTAGGACCTGCCAGTACACGATCTTTGGCAGCCACCTGGAAAAGCCTGACTTCGTGAGTTCTTGAGTGTTTCGCTCCCGATAGTGAATGCTGTGGAGTGCCACCCAGAGCCCTGTTGAAGATGGGAGCTCTCATTCCCCCACAGCCCCGCGGTCTAGCTGCTAACACTTTGCCACTACTTCCCTCTCTGATTTTCAGGGAAGGGAGTGCTTTGCCTGAGGTTAAACTCCCTTTCTGGCTCCTCCAAGGATGAATGCAGTGGAGACCAGCTTCCCTGTCTTAATTTGAGACAATTCTTAAGGACCATCTGAGGCCTCAGCTGCTCGTGCATCACCATCCAGTTACTCCCTCGGCCCAGGCCTGCCACCCTCACTGCCTCATGGGTACTGTTTCTAGAATCCTTCCTAATAAACTTTTCCCCCCAGCTTTATTGAAGTATAATTGATGAATAAAATTTTAAGATATGTATTTTTTCAATATATGTATATGTTGTGAAAGGATTCCCTCATCAAGTTAATTAACATATCTCTTCTCACCTCAGATATTTATCTTTTGTTTTTTTGGATGAGAACATTTAAGTTCTACTCTTTTAGTAAATTTCAATTATACAATACAGTGTTACCAACTATAGCCATCATGTTACATATCATATCTTCAGACCTTATTCATCTTAAATCTGAAATTTTATACAATTTTACCAACTCTTCCTATTTCCCCACCCTCCAGTCCCCTCTCTACTCTCCATTTCTGAGTTTGACTTATGTTTTTTTAATTCCACCCACAAGTGATGCTACGCAATGTTTGTCTTTCTCTGTCTTTATCTGTTTTTCTTTCTCTCTTTGGCTTTCTTTTGATACAATGCCCTCCAGTTTCATCCATGTTGTTGCATATGACAGAATTTCCTTCTTTTGATGTGGATATTCGTGTGCGTGTGTGTGCGTGCGAGCGCGCGCCACATTTCCTTGATCCAATCATCCATTGACAGACACTTAGAGCTAAAAAAAACTTCCTGTGCACAAAGCTTCATCTGAGCTTGTTGCCAGGAAACCTGACTTGTTTCTCATTGACCTATGATTATTTCCCATTCTTCTTCTTCTTTTTTCCTTTTGTTATTTGCAGATGTTGAATTTCAAAATATCATACAATCACATCTATCTTTTTTCCTATGTAATTTCTTCTAAACTTCAAAGGCCACATCACATATTATACATACACCAGAGGCCTGAATTAACATTCAATTCTATGTTCTTCTCTTCCTATGGTTGCCATTTTTTCCTTAACTTCTGATTCTAATGAACTTCATTTTTTGTGAAGAGCTTGAAACAAATGAGTAACTACTGTTTGTTGATGCAGCCTCTGTTCCTCTCTTAACTTGCAATGCTTCTGTTATGTCTTAAATGGAGGCTGTGTTCTTTCCATGTCTGCAGCTGTAGGAAGACTGCTGATGAACCATTGCTTAGAAATGATTTCCGCTGCTATCAACAATTTCCTCCCTGTGCATGGGCTTCTCAAGGGTTCTTGCCCAGTCGATGAAGGGTTGGCCAAGTCTTGTGCTGCTCCCCATCAGCACAGCCCCGGACATTACCATGTTTAAGAAAAGGGCTGAATCCCAACACTGACCCTCCTTTACCTTCCAATGAACTGGTAACTTTGCCCCCGAATACAAAATGAAACTTTGAATTCAATACAGATGTCCATGTTTACTGCCAAATTGCCAAGAAAACATTCACAATTACACTTCTTAATTAAACCAAATATTGTAAATGGGCGGTGGAGTATTATGAATTTTATTGTCCAATAAGCATACTTTCTGCGTGCATTGCCAAGTGAAGATAATATGTCCTTTTAATACACAGTCAGCATTCATGTTGTGCCAAGTGGGCATGAGGCTTATTTCAAAAGATCCCAGTGTATTTTGTGCCAACCAAGAAGTTGTTGTTCAGATCTGTCTGCAGAGCCTTAGCCAATGGGTATGGTTTTACTTGTGTGTTTTTTCCTCTTAAGTGCTCATGAGAAACCTGTTTATAACTTTTTCCAAACTAGAGTTTCTGAACATAGCTGAATGAAATTCATGGGTTCAACATTTAAGTGTGGTGTAAACAACCCCTGTAACCAAGTGAGTAGCCATAACATTCAGAACTTAGTTTTCCGCAAAGCATACCTGAGTAACCCACAAACTGTGTCCTGAGGGCTCCTGGGTTAGTGAGCATATGGGGGACATGTCTAGTGTGTTCATACACATCACACAGGACTCAAGCAAGTCAAGATCTCCAGTATTAAAATGCACATGGTACATAGCTTTGGAGGCATTAGAGAGAGTGTGATAAAACTCTTCTCACAGATGTGTCCCTTTGTTCATACTAGAGAGCCCCACCTCACTGCCCAGACTTCCCTTAATAGAAATTCACCAGGTAAGCACACTTTCTTTCCATGAGGCCCACTTAATCCTCATTCAATCTCATTTGTCCTTTTACTTCCTTTTTATCTCCCAAAATCCTACCTTCCTATTTCTTTGTAGCACCATATTCCCCCACCATTACCCTCAAGATGTTAGCAGATCCTAAACTTCTGATGTCAAAAATTTTCCCAGCTCCCTCCATAAGTTATAAATCAAAGCTATTCTCATCTCTGCCTATATCTACTGCTAAGTAGAGGGGAAATACAAGCACAGGAGCCTGATATTAGATGTGGTAGGAAAGAAGGGTTTGGGGTGATTCTCCACTTCCCAGATGTAGTTTGGTTTTTTGTTTTTCTTTGGTCGTTTTCAAGTATATATATTTTTAATTACACATAGCTTGCATGGCAAGACAATCTCTTTATCATTGCCCGTTTTGGGTTTTCAGATGGACTCAAATTTCTATCCCAACCCCTACTAGCATTTGTGAGTTTACTATGAAAAAGTGTATTGGTTCCACTCTGACCTTGAATTACATGACAAAGCCTCTTCTATCAATTTTGCCTTGATAGGAGCCAAGCCAAAGGACCATTCCCTAACTCCTGAGTAATTCAACCACAAAATCTTGATACCATCTATATATCTTCACTGAAAGACATACTCTCACTTTTTCCCACCTCATCATTTTCTCCTCTTTATAACTGTTGTTTAATGGTGTAAAGGGAAGAAATTGGACAGCTGACTCTGGCCCACAGATGTCTTTAGGTAGCCAGTGTAACCAATCTGAGAAGTGGGTAAAAGTCGTATTCATAGATGACCCAAGAGGTCTTCATTGAAACACTATGACAACTTCCTGAAAAAGTTTCAACATGTTTTTGGCAATCCTGTTGAAGAGTAAAGTGCCACACAATGTATTTGACAAAGGCATAGCTCAGACCACCATTACACTAAACAGTCTTCTCCAAGACCCAGAAAAACTACCCTACTTATCCTTAGATTGTGCAGTTACTTAGTGACACACTTAAAATATCATGTCATATATATATATATATATATATGTATATATATATATATATATGTATATATTTGGAGAACCTCATGGACCTGATCTCCTTTCATGTTTGCCTAAGATGTAAGCTCTGCATGAGGGCCTGAAACCAGTGTCTTGTTTCCCCCAGGAGTACAAGACCCTGGAAATAGGCTGCTGAAAAGCAGGACAAATCAACTAGGTGGTTCAGTAAGTAGTTCCTCACCCTGGTGAAAGTCCATTTATGCCACTGTGAACGTCTACCCCCACCAAAATACCACTAGGACTGTCAACAGCATCTTATGATGGAGACTCTTGGTAGAAGTCAATCACCCTTACTTTCATGTTAATAGAATTTAAACTGAGCACATGTCTGCCCAGCTAGAAACTACATTTCCCAGATACCCATGAGGTTAGGTGTGGCCAAATGACTAATTTACTAAGTGACTAAGCAATGAGCAACTTCCTCCTCATTCCTGGAAAGGAAATGCAATGAGGAGGAAGTTGCTTATCTTGAACTTCTGCTTTTTCTTGACCTCAAGTTGTAAAACCAAAGCGCCCAAATTTGACCAGGCATTTGAAGAGGTCATAGTTTGACCGAGACTGTGATCTTACGCCAAGGTCTTAGAACCTTTTGTGAAATGTAGCCCTTTATGAGTCTGATGACATATATGGATCCCTTCTCAGAAAAATATTTTCAAGTGCATAAAATAAAATATACCACAAAACACCCATTAGAGTGGATAAACCTTAAAAGACAAATAACCCTTAATATTTGGGAAAATGTGGAACAACTGAAACTCTTATAAATTGCTTGTTAGTGAGAGTGTAATCTCATTCAAATACTTTGGAAATTAGTTTAGCAGTATCTACCAAAGTTAAAGTTATCTACCCTATGACCCAGCAATCCCACCCATTGGTTTATACCTAAGAGAAATGAGTGCATATGTATACTAAAGATATATCTAAGAATGTTTACAGTAATTTTATTTGTAATAGTCAAAAACAGGAAATAACTCATGTGTCCATCAATAGGAAAATAGATAAATCAGTTGTTACTACCCAACAATAAAGGGAAGGGTTTCACGATACACATAAAAACTTCTATGAATCTCACAGACAATATATTGACTGAAAGAAGACAACACAAAACTGTACACATCTTAGGTAGATTTATTGTGGTAATTATTTTGCAATATAGACAAATATCAAATCATTATGTTGTATATCTGAAACCATTATACATGTAAGTCAATTCTCTCTCTCTCTCTCTCTCTCTCTCTCTCTCTCTCTCTCTCTGCCCTGTCTGGTGTGGCTCAGTTAGTTGGAGCATAGTCCCTAGACCAAAAGGTCATGGGTTTGATTCTCAGTCAGAACACATACTCAGGTAGTGGGTTCAGGGTTTAATCCCTGATAAGGGTACATACGAAAAGACAACCAATTGATGTTTCTCCCTCACATCAGTGTTTCTCTCTCTCTTACTCTCTTGCTCTCCCCGCCCCCATGGAAAAAAAAAATCCTCCCGTGAGGGTTAAAAATAATAACAAAATTTTTAAAAGTAATATTTTTCCCTGACTGGTGTCATTGAGTTGGTTGGGTGTTCACCCTCAAAACAAAAGGTTGTGGGCTAAGTTCCTGATCAGGGCACATGCCTGGGTTAGAGGATAGGTCCCCAGTCCGAGTGCATGTGAAAGGCAGACAATTGATATTTCTCTCTCACATAAATGTTTCTCTCCCTCTTTTTCTCCCTCCTTCCCCCTCTTTCTAAAAAACATATAAATAAAAATAAAATAATATTCTGAGTTTGAGGGGGAAAATAAATAGGCAGAGCAAAGAGGATTTTTAAAGCAGTGAAAATACTCCCTATTATATTATGATAGCTATATATCATTATACATTTGTCCAAACCCATAAAATATATAGCGCCAAGAGTGAACCATAATGTAAACTACAGACTTACTATGGATGATCATGATGTGTTAATGTAGGTTCATCCTTGGTACAAAATGTACCATTTTGAAGAGGGATATTGGTAATGGGGCAGCTATGGAACAGGGGGTGTATGGGAAATCCCTGTACTGCCCTCTGAATTTTGTGATAAACCTAAAAGTGCTCTAAAAAATAAAGTCTGTTTAAGAAAAAAATGTATACACATGTGATAGAATTTATGTGGGTGTCAAGAACAAGTAACACCACTTACTGATAACAGAAGTCCAAATAATAATTACCTTTGCAAGAGAGGCTCCACAAAGAACGGGGAAAGACCACAAGGAAACTTTCTAGGGCGATGAAAAAGTTCTATATTTTGGGGGCGTTGAAAAGTATAGCTTCATCTAACTGTACACTTAAAATTTGTGTGTATTTTATTCGCCTTACTGTGTAGATATTATAACTCAGTAAAATACTAGAATAAACAAATAAATAAGTAGAAAATAAAATTCTTAAAATTATAAAGAAATATTTTGAAATACATTGTTAAAATATTACAAATGTTTATTTTTCCTTTTTATTGAATTTATTGGTGTGACACTGGTTAACAAAATCATAAAGGTTTCAGGTGCACAACTGTACAACACATTATCTGTACACTGTATTGTGTGTTCACCACCCCAAATCAAGTCTCCATTCCATCATCATGTACCTCACCATACCCTCCTTCAATCCTCCCCACCCCCACTTACCCTGGCAATCACCATGACTTTTTTTTTGCTTTTGTTTCTTTTCTGCTCAGTCCCTTGACTCTCCCCACCCAGCCCACTCACAACAGCTATCAGTCTGCTCTCTATCAGACTGCCTTTACTTGCTTGTTAGTTCATTTAGTTCATTAGATGCCACATATGAGTGAAATCATATCGGACTTGTCTTACTCTGACTGGCTTATTTCACTTAGCATAATGCTCTCCAGGTCCATCCATACTGCTGCAAAGAGTAAAATTTCCTTCTCTGTTACACCCAAGTAGTATTCCATTGTGTAAATGTACCACAGCTTTTTTATTCACTCATCTACTGATGGATACTTGGGTTGCTTCCAAATCTTCGCTATTTATTACAAATGTTTTAAAAGCTAACTTGTGTTATTATAATTTATGAGGTCTGTCCAGAAGGTATCCAGTCATGTAATATGAAAAATGGAGGTATTTATTGAAGGAGACACAAGATACAAGAAACATTGTACATAGCACAATGACACCTCAGTTCCCTTCAAAGTAGGCACTTTGGGACCTCACAGAGTTCTCCCAATCACCACCAACTGCTCGCCATATTTTCCTGAATCTCATTGGTAGTTTGAAATCTCTTCCCTTTCAAAGGCGGTTTTAGTTTCTGGAAATGCCAGAAGTTATGGAGTGCCAAATCTGGGCTGTAGGGGGATGAATCACCGGGGTGATTTGACATTTCACCAAAATGTCATGAGACATGATGCATTAGTGGGTTCATTATTGTGATGAAGTTGCCAATCACCAGTTGCCCATAGCTGCAGCCTTCTGAATCATCTAAATAGTTTCTGCCGAGGAATGTTCAAGCTTAACACAGAATTCGATGAAGATTCATTGCTCTACTCACTAAGTTATTTTGAATGTGACAGCCACACAGTACACACGCTCACTCAACAGCATCTGCTGCTCCCACTGAAAAACACTGAAGTCGTCATTTTTCATGTACATGCATTCCACTGTAAGTCCACTGTCCTTAGCTGCCAGGTTACATCAATGTCATGCAAACCGTTCTTGTTATATTAACAATGGCTGGGCTTTTTCCAGACAGACCTCACATATGCGTCTTCAATGAAGTATCAAATAATAAGTAGCAGCAGGTCTAGTAATTACCATAATTCAAAGTAATGATGAATATAATTAATATTTCAAGACAATTGAAAATGATATAAAATATCTGTTATTTGTTCTGGTGATAAATTCACAAGTACTGCTAACAGTACTATGGTTTATTGCCTACATTCATAATTTAAGGAAATGATAAGAATAAAATAGAGAGGTAATTTTTTTCTGATTCCAACTTATGGAGCCTCTGAACTCTATCCATAGCATCTTTGGAGTCCAAGAACAGAGATTAAGAAGCCCTGAGAGATGGTAGAGCAACAACATAGAGGTTCCTGGATCACAGAATGACCACTTGGAGCAGAGCCTCTCTAGCAATCTGGTGCATTTCTCACAGGGCTATTAAGTGAGAGTGAAATAAACCTCTATTTTTGATCAGTCATCCTGTTTTAGGTCTCTTTGTTACAGCAGCTTAGACTTGACTCTAACTAATGCAGACCGTGAATGAATTAATTATGTGAATTCATAAACTTGTGATCCTCTTTCACCAAATCCAAGTTGGGACCTGCTTCTCAGACCATGGTTGTTTGGGAATCAGCTGCCTAATGAAATCCCGTATTTGATTATCCTCTCTCAGAAGAGACATTTACCAGGTGAGACCCTTGCTGCCTGTCCCCTCCCATCCCTTTTCAAGCTTTCCCCATCTCAATCCCAAGTCATGAATTCAGATGTAAGACCACGTTAAAGAGCTCTGGCTTAGAATTACAATACCACCTCTGAATGTCTAAAATTATTTCAAAATTAAAATATAAACTATATACAATCTGAAAAAGTATAACCCTCCGGTGCTTAGATCAGGTGACTCAGACATACAGCCTGATGATTTGAAGGTGTATCCAAATCCTGGGTTCTAAGTCTTTGAATCACCATCTTCAGCAACGGTGATTATCACTGGCCATATGAAGACCACCACCTAAAAGCTCCAGGTAAAAACTCAAAAGCACACATATACGCACAGATATTGATTAACACTTGTGCTCAGCAGATCCCACCCAATTAATAAGGAGGAAATATTTCTCCCTGATAAGATTTAGAAGTAAAAAATGTTTAAGAAAATCAACTCTGTATTTGATTTAAATGTATTGTTTTTTTATGTTATGGAATTTGTGAATTTGAATTTTACATACTTCCATAGCTTTAAATTAATTGTGTTATTAGAGTCAGAGAAGTTAGCATAGTGATTCAAATTTAAAATGTATATTATTTGAGTTGTGATTATTTAGTTGAAATCTCACTATGCTTTTCTACTATCTGAATACTGAAGAGAAAATAAGTTTAATTTTTCAAGTTTTATTAGCTATTTAAGAACTTAAAATTCTGTTTCATTGAAGTTTGAAGTACTTCTGAAAATGAAGTATATTTTCATTTTACAAACAGTTTGAAATATCTAAGGAATTTAATTTGTAAAATCTCTAATGTGATGGCTAAAATGCATCAAACTAATAGGGTAAAATATGTGAATTGAAAGTAAATGTTTAAGAAAGAACTAGATGTTGACAAATTTTAATTAATTGCCACTGATTTTTAACATGAAAGTAAACCCCTGAAAGGTCAGCAAAAACTCTTATTTAACCAAGACACCATTCATGATGACTGACTGACCCAAAACTCCTATTTGTGAGATTCTCACACTGGGCTGGTTCTTAAAGTCTTATTTAAAATATGGATTGCTCAGCCTCCACTCCAAACTGAATCAAGAATTGGGGTGAAGTCTGAGAGCCACAGACTTCCTTTTCCTTTACCAGAGACAAGGCAACTTCTAGTGCATTAATGTCTATTTAATATTCATTTCATTCATCACCATGCTTTCAGTGTGGAACTTAAAATGTCTTGCATATGCTGTTTGATTCATGCTGATATCTGATCACATGTGGTAATCATAACTCCAGGTGTGGTAGATGTACCAATGTCTCCATGGCAACAATTCACTCCGTGGATTTCTCGGTGAAGTTTACAAGGACCCTCAAATTTATTTAAAATTCTAAATTATTTTGATATTGAGCAGACACAGATAAAGAGCTGTTTTTCAAAATAACTCTGCAACTTTTTCAGGAGTACTATCTGAAACGTATTAAACGTCAGTTTAATCTGACACATATTTGTCAAAATTCATATTGTATTACTAAATACATAAAATGATTCATTGTTCAAACTAGATATCACTTTGATGTATTAAACATATGTAAATCATCACAATATCCCTTTTGGAGGACACATATTTCTCTTTCTATGTATAACACACAGCTTACTCAGATTTCTGATCATGAGAGAACTAACTGACAAGGTGCTGTTGAATTAAACTGCCAGTCCTGATAGGGAGAATGCCCACAATCAAGTACACAACTTAAAAAGAAAAGTTGTACCATGAATTGTTCCTTCAAAAATGTCACAAAATAAGTGTACACTTTTTCCCTTTTGTTAAGATTTTGGTTAAGTTACAAATGGAATTGTTGAATAAGGAGGCACCCTGCACATTACAAACTCAAGACCCAAACAGCAATAAACATATACTTATTGACTGTTTTCCCAAGGATTGGTAGAATCGAATCTACTCATCTGAAAAAGCAAAATGAACAGATTATAAATGGTCATTGAGTAGTTTCCAAGGGACCGTGAAATAGCCCTAAGCAACATGACAAACTCACATTTTAAAAATCTAATCAGCATTCTTTCCTCTGCCCTGGTCTACTTGATCCACCCTTTCAGGGTATTTGTCCAAGCCAGTGTCTGCTTTCTTTCGGGATTGCCCGGGGGAGGACTTCCCACCTTCTGCACACTCAAACGTTTCTAACTGCAGTACTTCTGTGGCTGTGTTTACCCCTGTGGATTATTTGACAGAACTCAGTGGTATGAAAGTTAAATACAGTGAACAGCTTCACTGGACAGTAGGCTCTGTGAAGTCAGTGCCCACAGGACGATTCATCTTGTTCTGTCATTCTCTTCAGTCCCCACTGCACTGACTCTCCGGGCAAGTATTCATTACATGTTTGTTGACGGGAAATGAGTGGAATGAATGAATGAGTGAATGAACGAATGAATGAACGAACGAATGAATGAATAAATACAGACCAGCATAAGTAGGGGTACGGGGAGAAATTCTTGGATAAACTGTGTGTCATTGTTTCCTTGGGCCAGCAGTTGGAACCACCAGTGCTGGGGTACAGTTGGCCCCATGAGTCTCCACCTCATACCAGGATCTATGGGGAGAGAGACACATCCCTTTTTGGTCACACTGTCCCACCTGGGAGAACTCTTAGGAGGATGTACCACCTTTGTAAGTTTGGCCTGAGCATCTGACAGCAGCTTATTCTAAATACAGGTTTAATCATAATCTTCGCTGTGTTACTTTTCTTCTCTTTATTTTACCACATCTTATCTCACATACTTTTGGAACAAAGAACTTTCATCCTTCCATTATTATAGGGTTCTAGTCTTGTAACACATAAGTGACATTTACTTTCTTGTTAAAAGCAAGTATTCTTCTAAAAGAATTGCAGATATTACCAGTGACGATTTGGGAAGAAAATAGTGTGGGTTCTTTCTAGCCCCTCAAAGATCTGCTTCTGGCTCTGGTCTTTGACACTACCTATATACCTTTATAAAGTCACCTAGCATCCTAAGGTTTCATTTTCCTCAAGTATAAGATAAGGTGGGGAAAAAATAGACAATTTCTAGATTTCCTTGTAGCTTCAAAATTCTCCCCTCTGCCTATGGATCTGCTGCACCCACCATAGTGCTAAACACTAAGACAACTGAGGTTGGACCTTGTTGGACTCTGAGGTCATGTCCCTGGGACACATGCCCTAATGCAGCACAGCTGGTGCCCTGGGGCAGAGCAGAGACAAAGTCCAGGGTTGTGCTGGGCCAACAGCAATAAATGATAAGTGTATATCATTTATTCTGTTATCTAAAGGGCAGCATTATAAGAATCAGGAGTCACCTTGAAATCACCAGGTGCCCTTTCAGGAAATCTGGAGTTTATAGAAAAGCTGAGTGAAAAATCAGTGGTGTTGGAGGCATGAGTGATTCAATTACCAATTTGTTAAGACAAATTTAACTGCACAGAATCTTGGTCATCTGTGTGGTTTTTATAAAACCAAATGCTTGCCTTGGCTGGGTAGCTCAGTTGATTAGTGTCATACTGATATGCCACGGTTGTGGTTTCAAACCCAAGTCACGGCACATACAAGAATCAACCAATAAATTCATAAATCAATGGAACAACAACTTGATATCTATCTGGCTATATTTACGTCTGTTTCTCTCTCGCCCTTCCGCTCTCTAAAATCAATTTAAAAATTATTTTAAAAATCAAGCACTTTATTCTTGGAATAACTTTTGTCCTGAATCCCCATAAAATGATATTTAATCTCCAATATTGTATATAATAGGCAGACTAATGCCTCCCTCCGAAAAAGATGTCCGATTCCCAACCCCTGAAAACTGGGTATATTTTGGGTTACACGGCAAAGGAAAATTAAGGTTACAGATGTTATTAAGATGACTAATCAGTTGGCCTTAAAGGTGTTTTTCTGGATTACGCAGGTAGGCCCAATGTAATCATGAGTCTTTCAAAGTGGAAGAGGGAGGCAGAAGGACTCAGAAGATGTTATGCTGCTGGCTTTGAAGACAGAGGAAGGGAACATGAGCCAATGAATGCAGGCAGCCTCTAAAAGCTGGAGAAGACAAGAAAACAAATTATCCCCTAAATCCTCCTGGTGAATATAATCCTACTGACACCTTGATTTTAACTCAAACCCGTTTCATACTTCTGACCTCCAGAACTGTTAGAGAAAAAACTATGTTGTTTTCAGCCACTACTTTGTGGCTGTTTGTAGGAATAAGACACTAGTAGATGGCTTGTATTCTAATGCTCCAGAGATTTATACTAGTAATATCATTAAGATGGTTGAAAGTAGATAAATTCAAAGCAAAAGAAATACAAAGTTAACAGTTCCACAATAAAACTACAAGGAAATTAAATGTACATGATCCTTTTTTAATCATTTTTATTTTTCAATTATAGTTGACATATAATATCATATTCATTTCAGGTGTATGCCCCAGTAATTAGACATTATAGAACTTGGTAAGTGATCATCTCAATAAATCTCATACCCATCTGACACCATTCATATTTATTAGAATATTATTGACTTATGCTGTACTTTACATCCCTGTGACTATTCTAAATACTAATTTATATTTCTTAATCTTGTTACCTTTTTCATTTACTCCCTCAATCCCCCTGCCATCTAGTAACCATCAAAATGTTTTCTGTATTTATGAGTCTGTTTCTGTTCTGCTTATTCATTTTTTTTATTTTCAGATGCAGTCATCTATAGATATGAATTTAGCCATATGTCCATACACATGAAAAGGTCTTCTCTTCACCGAGTGAAAACAGTTTGATCTTTCTGATCTAAAACAATGATAGTATGACCTGGTTTTAATCCTGGTTCTTGGTCTCCTTCATCATGGAATGTTATCTTCTGGCCATCTTTCATGCTTTTGTAAATATGAACTTCTAGAATCTTCTCAAACTGTCTTCCTTCCATTGCAGCTTTTGCATCTGTCTTTAGGACTGATCCATTCCCCATGGCCCTGGCACTCCACGCACACAGACTGAATTTGCTGAACCATTCCAGGTCTTATCTGATGAATTCTCATTTGCATCCTATTACCTCAGCAATTGGGACAGTACTTGACTGATCCTTTCTTACCACCTCTGCCTTCACATTTGTCATAAATCAAATTCCTTTGCAGAGCTAGTTTTTTCTGTTGTTGTTGTTGCTGCACCATATAAATCTTTTAAGGCTACTGATGCCTTAATGATGCACATTTTTACCTCTCTTTTCCCTGCATCCTTCCTCCTCCTCTAAAAAACACATCAAAGATGTCCATGGGGGAGCCAAAAGCACCACCTTCTTTAATTGCCAGGTCCCCTCTTTTATCATATGATTCACTTTTCTTTGCATCAGAGAACATTTGTAGGCTTGAAGAGTCTGTTTAAACTTCTCTCCTTCATTTGGATTCTTATCAGGGTGGTACTTCAAGACCAGTTTCCTGTAAGCTGTTTTCAATTTTTCCTGGGTGTCATTGGGTTTGACGCCCAAACATCATAGTGAGTGGTTTCCTTCACCATTTTTGACAGCCAGTGAGTGGGTGGAGGCAGGTGTGGAGGAGCAGGAAAGAATGTGTTGCTGTGCACTGTTCCAAAAGCCACCATTCCTCTACTTCTCACCAAGTGTTCTGGAAAGTTCCCCACTATCCTCATTTCTTTTAATTCTTTTTTCTTTTTGCTATTTTGATTGGGTGTTTTTTGCTTCCTTATATTCCAAATCACTGATTTGACTCTCAGCTTCATATACTCTACTGCTGATTCCCTGTAAATTATTCTTCATTTCAGTTAGTGTATCCTTCACTTCTGACTGGTCCTTTTTTATGTTTTTTTATGTCCTTTTTTCACGCCATTGAAGTTCTCGCTAACTTCCTTGAGAATCCTTTAACCACTGTTTTGAATTCTGTATCTGTTAGATTGCTTACCTCCATTTAATTTAGTTCTTTTTCTGGAGTTTTGTGCTGTTCTTTCATTTGGGACATGCTTTTTTGTCTCTGCATTTTTGGCTGCTTCCCTATGTTTGTGTCTATGTATCATATAAAGCTGCTACATCTCCCAGACTTGATAGAGTGGCTTCCTGTAGTAGGTGTCCTGTAGGACCTACTGGCACAGCCTCTTTAGTCATTTGAACTGCTGTGCTGCTGCAGGGACTGTGTGCTCTATCCTGTTGTAGGTGAGCCTTTATTGCTGTTAGCTTTACTAGCAAAGATTGACCCCGGGCCAGTCAGCTGCAACGACTAGCTGCAACTACATTGGAAGAACTGCTGTTCAGGAATGGACCCTACAGCACAGGACTTGCTTCAGTGGGGCTTGGTGCTTACCAAGTCAACCCCTTGAGCATGTCACTTGTGAAGGTGGTAGGGGTATAATCCAGTGAGGTCTGAAGCTGTCCACTGGATGCACTGGCTCTGGGGCCTCCTGGGTTGTGCAACATCAGCCACCACCTGTGACCTGCCTGGAGCCACTTGATATGAGATAAAGAGGTATCTGCAAATGGCTGTTACTTATGCTGGGCTTGGAGGTGCCCAGGAAAGGACAAACTGAAAACCAAGGTGGGCTGCCACTAGTGCTGGGCCTAGAACCACTTAGCAAGAGGTACAGGGTACACAGAGAAATACACATTATTCTTTTGAGTTGAAAAAATAAAATTGTTTCATCTTTACTTATCCTTATGAACTATGAACACCAACTGACTGCAGAAACAGGGAGAGGTGTCCAAACTGAGAAAGGGGAGAAAAATAAGCCCCAGGTATGACTGAACCAAGGAGTTGCTCAAACACTGGGTTCCAAATTCAAAAGGGAAGTCAGAAGATTGGAAACAGTTGGGTACTGGAGATCTCAGGTCAGGTGGCCAAGCAAGTGAGCCCAGGAACCAGATCTGAAGATAAGGCAGAGTCAGCAATTAAGAAGAAGATAATAATGATAGCAGATACAGAGCACCCCTCGCAGAAAAGCCATTAAAGGAAGGGATTGTCTTCATCAACCAGATGCCTCTTATACACTCCCTGTTGGTTCAGTAGTCATTCTGAGGGACACTTCCAGTTAAGATGGAGGTAGAAGTAAATACAGCTCACCTCCTCACACAACCACATCAAAATTACAACTAAAATATAGAACAACCAATACTCAGAACAATCAGAAATAATATTGAATGGAAGTTCAACAACTCCAGAATTAAAGAAACCGCAGACATCCAGACTGGTAGGAGGGGAAGAGACACAGAACAGGCAGGTCCCACACCCCCTGTAGTGGTTAAAAATTCAGGAGGGATATCTTGGAAGCAAGGAGTCCCAGCCCCACACAAGGCACCCAGCCCAGGTCCAGTGCCAAGAAGATAAGTCCCCATAATTTCTGACTGGAAAAACCAGCAAGGATTGAGTTGGTGGAAGAAACTTCTGGAATCCCAAGCAGTTCCTCTTAAAGAACCACACATGGATTCACTCAGAGTCCTACCCTCTGGGATCCAGCACCAGGGTATCAGCTTGAAAGGTACCAGTGATACACAGGGAGTAACTGAAGTGTCTGGCATCAAGGTAAGAGCTGGGGGGCAGCTTTCTCCCAGATAGAAATTAGGGGAGAAGCCATTGCCCTTTTTCTGAACCCTCCCCCCGACAAAGCCACAGAGCCAGCATGTGGGTGCCATATCTGAGACTCCATTAATCTAGCTAACAGTTTGCCCTGCTCTGAAGACCTTTGGGGCTCAGTCCCACCCCACTTACCGGCCCATCCAGGCTGTCAACGGTGGCTTTTCCATATGAATGGTTGGTCTTGGCTCATGTTTCACCACTTCCTAAATTTTCTCAAACAAGCAACAGCCAGCCTCAGTGAGCCCCCAACTCTGGTAGCTCTTGCTAAGTGTCCCCAGGCCCAGCACTAGCAGCCGCCAGCTGGATCATAGTTTGACTTCACCTGGGAACCACCATGACAACCACGAGAAGCCGCCATCTGCAGATTGTTTTATAGCTTATGCAGCATGGCCCCAGGCAGAATGCTGGTAGGGGCTGACCTTGGCCTGCACCACCCGGGAAACTACAGAGCTTGTGCACCCAGTGGGCAGCTACAGACCATAATGGAGCACAGCCACTCTGCCCCTGCACAGCCAATCCTCCAGGAAGGGCAGAGGTTAGTGGTCAGTGGTCACAACCAATCCTTGTACCTCACCAGCCTAGGTAAATCCCTCCCATTGACCTTCCAACAGCAACCAAGGCTCAACTACAAGAGGAGGGTATATTTAGGCCATGTGAAGGGTGTGCCTTAGGTACCTAGTTTGGGTGACAAGGGAGGCTGTGCCACTGGTCACTATAGAACACCTACAAAAGCAGGGAGTAAGAGCAGCTCTACATAATATATAAAAACAAATACAAGGAGGCTGCCAAGATGAGGAGACAAAGAAACACAGCCCAAATGAAAGAACAGGTCAAAACTCCAGGAAAAAAAGAAATAAAATGGAAATAAGCAATCTACCAGATGCAGAGTTAAAAACACTTGTTATAGGATGCTCAAGGAATTTAGTGAGGACCTCAACAGCATAAAAAAGATCTAGCCAGAAATGAAGGATACACTAATTTTAATAAAGAACAGTTTAGAGGGAAACAATAATAAAGTGGGTGAAGCCAAGAATCAAATCAATGATTTGGAACATAAGAAGAAAAAAACAACCAATCAGAACAAGAAGAAGAAAAACAAAATCTAAAAAATGAGGATAGTGTAAGGAACCTCTGGGACTAATTCAAACACTCCAGCATTCACATCATAGGGGTACCAGAAGGAGAAGAGAAAGGGCAAGAAATTGGAAATCTATTTGAAAAAATAAGGAAAGAAAACTTCCTTCATTTGGCAAAGGAAATAGACATGCAAGCCCAGAAAGCACAGAGTCCCAATTATGATGGATGCAAAGAGGTCCACTCAAAAACACATCATAATTAAAATGCCAAATGTTAAAGATAAAGAGAGAATCTTAAAAGCAGCAAAAAAGAAAAGCAGTTAGTTACCTAAAGAGGAGTTCCCATAAAACTGTCAGCTGATGTCTCAAAAGAAACTTTGTGGGCTAGAAGGGGCTGGCAAGAAATAGTCAGTCATTAAAAGTAGGTACCTACAGCCAATATTGTTGTACCCAGCAAAGCTATCATTTAGAATTGAAGAGCAGATAAAGCGCTTCCCAGATAAGAAAAAAACTAAAGGAGTTCATCATCACCAAACCATTATTATATGAAATGTTAAAGGGACTTATTTAAGAAAAAGAAGATCAAAGCTATGAACAGTAAAATGGCAATACATACATACCTACAACAATTATATATAAAAAACAAACCAAGCAAACAAGAAGAGCAGAGACAGAATCATGGATACAGAGTATTTTGATGGTTATCAGATGGGAGGGGGATATGGGGGAATGGGTGAAGAGGTGAGGGGATTAAGAAGTACAAGTAGGTAGTTACAGAATAGCCATGGGGATATAAAATACAGTATAGGAAATGTAGTAGCCAAAGAACTTATACTCATGACCCATGGACATGAACAAATGTATGGGGATAGCCTGAGGGAGTGGGTGGTGCTGGGTGGAGGGGGGCAAAGGAGGAAAAATTGGGACAACTGTAATAATATAATCAATAAAATGTATATATACATATTTTTTAAAAAGAGTCATTTGGGGGAACAGAGGTAGGACTTGGTGACATGTGACAGAGAGATACTAGCTGGGTTAGTCTTGCTGTCAAGTAGTGTGGGACCACTTCCAAGGACAGATTTGAAATTTGCATAACTACAGAATAAATGTTTTTGCTTATCTGGTCATTTTTAAACTTTTTACTATGAAAAATTTCAGACATATACCAAAAAAGAGAGATAATTTTATTTTGCGCTCAATTACACCCAGGAAAGCAAATCCCAGACATCGTATCACTTCATCTGCAAATATTTCAGCATTTGTCTCTAAAAAGCAAGGACTCTACCTGACCACTTTTTAACATAAATACTCTTGTGCCCTGGCCAGGTGGCGCAGTTGGTTGGAACATTTTCTTGTACACCAAAAGGTTGCGGGATCAATCCCTGGTCAGGGCACATACCTAAATTGCAGGTTTGATCCCCAGTCAGGGCATGTACAGGAGGCAATGATCAATGTTTCTCTCTCACATCCATGTTTCTCTCTCTCTGTCTCTCTCTCTCTCTCAAAGTTAATGAACATATCCTTGGGTGAGGATTAAAAAATAAATAAAAATAAAAAATAAAAATACCCACACTCAATTGTGTTAGCTTTCTTGCCTGATCTTCTTCTCCTGTCTCTGTTCTCCCAGCAGTCTGTTTGAGTTAGTCTTTATCCTTTGAAAACACTGTGATTGGTTAGCAGCTGGAAAATCTTTGAACCATCCCTGACAGCCAAACTCATATGAACACTAATTCCCATGTGCATTGGATTTTACGATTTACAAAGAACTTAGACATATGTACCCCCATCATCTCCAGAATGCATCATATTCCAGCCAGCACTGGCTACATTTCTTGCAGTCCCTTCTTTATTTCAGCTATAGAGACAGGTGAACTAGACTCATAGGCAGGAAACTGGGATTTTGCAGAGCTATTTGAAATAAGTACATCACAATTTCCAGATGACTCGTCCCTTGATGTTGTTAATAACTTGTGGTGAGCCAGGGATTGGGCTAGGTATATTAGACCTGTTTTTCATGGAAACCATACTCTGAAGTTGGCAGTTACCCCTTCTTTACAAATGAGAAAACTCAGGATCAAAAAGGTGGAGTCACTTGTCCAGGATCAACTCTGGAATATTCTGGAATACCAGCCCACGTCCTCTGACTCCTGTGCCTGTGCTATGATCTAGTCCACCAGGCTCCCTCCAACCCCAGCCATTCTTCCCTTACCTTCACCATCACCTTTTCCTTTCCCTCTACCATGGCAGCAAAGCAGTTGGCTCCTGGAACTCTAGTCCCTTTAACCCCTAATACAAAACACTTCTCCATATTTTAGTGAAGAACAGAGAACAAACACATTCCTGATTTCCAGGCATTCAAATCACAGATTTCAATTTTTCAGAAAGTTAACGAAACTTAAATCACAGGGAATTTTATTTGCGGAGGCTCTTACAAGGCCTCACCAATATGCCCACACAGACTTACGTTTTTGTGAAACGGGCAAAAGCAGGTGATTATTAAATTATTTTTCCTTAATAGACCCTCCAAAGTTATGTTAACTCCCCATAACCTAGATCTTCCCTTGCAAGTCTCCCCCACCACAGAAGCCTTCACTGTCCCTACGGGTTAGCTTACGGCCTGAGTGAGCTGCTGCCAGGAGGGAGCCCTCATCCTGAGATGGGGCAGCAAGAAGTATTGAGCCTAGTTTCAAACTTTTGACTGGTCTGATTTTTCCAGTAGGAATCCTAACATAATATCTATGTGTTTTTGAAAGATACTATTCCTCCGGTAATATTGTGGGTTAACTGAGCTTTTGTGGACAGATCAGGAAGACCAAAGACCAGATAGAATATTGTTTCTATGGAAAATATATTCCAAATGTCAATGGTCAACTTGAAAAAAAATTATCTATGCATCACTGATGGAAGTGATTTTAATCGACTTCACATGTACAGATCCTGCCCATTCTTTAAGGCTCAGTCTATATATCTGCTTTGTGAGCCTTCCTGGAATGGCTCTAGGCTGAGTTATACTTTCACATTTTGAAATTCCAACACATTTATCTCTACCTCTCTTGTGTCACATATCATCTTCTTCCTTGAATTGTAGTTATTTCTATACATGACTTAGCTTGTCTATTTTACTACAAGTTCAATGGGAAGGTCCCTTTCTTATTCATTTTGAAATCCCCTTAGCACCTAAACAAAGGAGTCCATAAACACTCATTGGTTGAGTGAATGAATAAATTGTTGACTGAGTGAATGAAATTTGTTAGGGGTCCATCTCTTTTCAAATTCTAAATCACATTTACATTTTTCTATCAGCATTTAATTTTATTACATATTCCCTGTGATAGCTCTTGGCTTGTTCATGTTTTTTCCCCAGGAAGAAATTAAGCTTCTTCAAGAACAAATCATGACCTCCATTTTTTTATATTCCTCAGAAATGAACACCAGGGTTTGTGCAGAGTAGAAGCTTAGTAAATATTGGTTGGTACTTTAGAATATGTAGGATAACACACTTATTAAATATAAATAGGCCTTGATGTATCAGTCATTCATTTACTCTAAGGAAAAATGAGCTACCAGAAATTTGAAACTGATAAGCATAACTGAGAATATTCCCATTCTATTTAAATATCTTTACTACCAGGTCTGCAGCAAGGCTGCCCTGGAACCCCTTCAACTGCTGAGAATAAAAGAGTAGTAACTCCCTTAATGAAAATGAAATCAAAAGTAAAAAAAGTAAATAAAGTCCAGTATCAAGAAACTAAAAAGCAAAAGAGTACTTGTCTATACTCGTCTATGATATACTTGTCTATATCATTATCTTACATTGCAAACTTTTCTCATAGGGAACAGATACTTTTCTTGTAAGGACTGAGTTTTCATCCCCATAGGTATGGTAGGAAGTTGACAAAATTAATTTCCTTTTCATGACTCATTAACCTTAAACAACACAGGGAGTCCTGGTTCTTGCCTGAGGCTCCCCTACTACAGTTTGAATAAGGACAGATGTGGTTCAGGGATATTTACAGTGTCAAGATAAGGGCACACAGGGCTTGTGCCCATAGGGTGGAATCACTTTGTTTCTAAGCCATTACCAGAACATTCTTTTGCTTTGAAGTGGTCTGAAACAAAGTGGTACATTTTAAAGAGAGAAATTCCCTGCAATTTTACAAACAAGATAAGAGCTAGATAAATAATTACCTAGTTCAGGTTGTATTACAGAGTTCCCGGGGTTATGCTTAGTGACCCATAGGAGGGTGTTTGTGAAGTCATATCCGAACAAGAAACCCTGAATCAGGGCTGCAGAGAGAGTGTTAGCATGTAGCTTGTCCGTACCAAAACAAAATGGTGTGTGTGTCCCATCATGACCGGCTTACCCTTGGGTCAGCACTGCCATCTTGTCACCTCAGTTTATATATGAGAAAAACAGGCCTAGAAAACCTAAGTGTATAGCTCAAGATCTTGTTTGATTGTTCATGAAGGAAAAAAAAAAGATCTTGCTTGAATACTGGAAAAGGTAGAGAAAGGCAAGAGGATACAGGGACGAAGGATAGATGACGGGTGAGGGAGTTGGAGCTCCATCTAAATTCTGTCCATTTGATTTTGCCTTTTCTATCACCCTAGTCATGTTTCTAGGGATTAAAACTATTAAAGTTTCATAATTAGACAGATTTGGGAGAGAATCTTCTGACTCTTGCTAACTCTGAAACTTCAGACAAGCTAATCTCTTTAAGGCTCAATTTTCTCATCAATTTTCTATATTGGAGGTAGTACTTCTTTATAGTCTTATTATGAGCACTAACTGTAATAGGCATAGACTCTGATTTACAATAAACACTCAGTAAATGATAGTTCTATCTCATCATATCGAAATAATATTCCAAATTGGGATTATACATCCTATAGAGTCCAGTTTTCTCTATTCTTTATTGAATCTTTAGCCTGGAAGAATATTTGATTCCAGGGTATCAAGAAGTAGTGGAGAGCCCCAGAATCACTTCTTTCTTTGCATTAGCACAAGTTGTTCTCTGTGGGAGCCGCGAGGGGACTGAAACGGCTGCTGTGACTTCGCCTTCATTTCCAGCAGTCCCTTCAGCTTCTCCAGCCCACTCAGTGCTCATTGCCAATTCTGAGTTGCTTCAAGTTTGACTTTCCGATAAGAGATGGGGTAGCAACGATGTTGCTCATTCATATTACTTGCCCTAGACTTTGCAGTTTCATAGGACAGCAACATATGGCACAACCCCACAGTCTTTGGTACTGCTCCTAAACAGACTGGAATTTCCTTGAAAATTAATTAATATTCTCCTGGCTGGAAAGGAATAAATGAGGCACAACTGATATCCAGCAATTTAATTGTCCTTGGTACCCAAGTTCAGTGGACTTTTGTAGTTTTCTGTTACTGACGCATTTGGAGCAGCGAAAAACTGATAAAATTGTACAAAGAACCATTATCAACCAGGGTTTAAAAGAGACAAAGATGCATAAACAAGTGCAATAGGTCAAAAGAAAAATTTAACACAAAGGACAAATCAGGTTAAGTGTGAATGCCAAATAGTATCACACATTTAAAGGACAAGAGTCAGTATTCTTTTATGGATGATATAAATGGCTTGGCTTGGTGTCCCAGGTTACAGCATGTTGGTGCCAGTCTATCACCCATGATAATGCCTAAGTTTTATTTTACAGAAATTGAGAACGTGGTATCTTGCCTAATTTTTTTATCTGTTAATTGAGAGAATCTCATATTAGGAACTTCCATTTTTGAACATTCTAAAAGATAGGTATCTTGAAGTTACCTAGGTAACTACAAGCAAGTACAGTTCCAGCATTGTTGGAGCTGAATTCTGGAAGCAGAGGTTGGGGGCTGGACAGCTAGAAACAATGATCATTTGTAAGAGAGGGCACTGATTGCTAGTTTGGTGTCTTTATAACAGGAGGCAAAATCATGTTGACCAATAAGGTTTCAAACCTCTATTTAATGAAATGAATTTTTAGGAAACAGAGTAGGTTTTTAGGAGATTATGCATCCATCAGATCAGAGTCACACCAAACATTTAGCATGAAAGGAAGTAAGAAAAGAAAACTGCAAAGGGCAAGAGATTTCCTCAGGTACCTGTGGCTTTTTGTAAGTATAAATATAATAACAAATTCTGATATTCTACTCTAAAATTGTTTTAAATTTTTAAAGACAATCTTGTTGACTTACAAGAATACCTAATTCTGTGAATGATTTATTAACCTTCTGAATTCATTTCCCAAAACAACTGAGTGTCAGTTTAGAGGACAAAATGGTGGTATTTCTGTCTAGCAAATAATGTTTGCCATACTAATTACAGGCATATTTGTTTTATAGAGGCAACGTTGAACATGTATCATCTACAGTATTCTTTATTTTTACAAAAGGGCAGCATATTAACACTACAAGTTTGGCTTTCTTAGAAGAGGAAGGGAAAGGGTTTCAGTCTCTTCATTAAAAAAAGGTTTTAAGAGATTTGATTTGATTTAAAATATAAAGACAAGAAAACTACATGACCTGTAATTAAATTTTGTCTGATTAGTAAACATTTGACTTTTCAAATTTTCTATATGCAAATTTAAAATCTCTTAGGATAAGCAAAGGAAACAAGTACTTAGAGAGTGTGGAAAGTATGCAAAGCATTTTGCTGGGAAATTTAATACATTGTTTCATTTAATTTTCACCATAACTCTAGGAGATTTGTGGCTAGGAGCTGCCTCATAGAACTTGTTGCACTGCCTCTGGGTATATCAAAGATAAGGCACTTGTTTATGTCAATGTCTGTTACCAAAAAGATAGAATTAAGGCCTTGAAATTGTTTTCTCAGAGGATGCAACTTTATCACTGTTAAATCGTTTCTACCTTGAGTGATTTAAAAACTAATATAGTATTGTAAAATTTTATCCAAGAAAGGACCCAAACAGGAGTTTTTCTAGTCAAAATGCAAGTTTTTGTTTATCATCTTTTTCTAAATCTTGATATATTTTTTGTATCATCTGGCATATAACTTGAATGACAGGCAATATGGGTTAAATACATTCATAATCGCTCTTAACATACAGTTGGGGGGCATTAAACTATTCCTATAGGTTTTTGGCTTACTTATTTTTAAAATTACATTTATCATTCTTGTATTTGCTCAAATGATAATATTCTATCATAATCCAACAGTATGACCATGAATTTATATAAAATTTCTTGGTCATGTTTTCTACTAAAAAGAAAAATCTAATACGTTTGTGAAAATGATCACCAAATCCCTGAAGTACTTGTGCTCACTCTTAATCCCTTCGGTCATTTTTATATAAGTGTATAAACATATGGGTGAATACCCTAGCAACTGCCGAGAGCCAGCGTGTCAGCAGAAAGCCACCCAACAGCATTCCACAGCCGTGACTCCGCCTGGGCATCGGGAGCTCGCAGCAGTGCTCTCCTCTTTCATAAATGTGGAGACAGATGATTTCTAATGTAAAAAGAAGTAAAATGTATAAGGCGGGGAAAGAAATACACTAAATACAAACTCTATGGCTCTTGTAGGATTTGATTCCTCTGCAGTTGTGAGACCAGAATTGATTACGGATATTTCTGAATTGTCAAAATTGGAAAAAGTCATCACTAAGGAAAAGAAACATGGGACATCTACTAACTGACGGGTTGATCCCTAGATTCAGTTAATTCCTGCTGAAGTACTAAAATGACAGTTTTAATATATCCTTTGTAAAGTATTTATGTTTTGATTGAGAATGCTAGAAAGTTAAAAATCCCCTCAGGATTAAATACATACACCTCAAAGGATGGCATTTCAGGCATTTTATGCTCTGAAATGACAGGGAAATATTTTGAGAAAGGCAGCCCCATATCCCATTCAGTTGCCAGCTAGTCCGACCCAGGACTTGCTTCACTGAGAATTCTCATTAGAGACAGTTGAACGATTTCAATGTCTGGCATGTCATTCCATCCATATGAAAGAGTCCATGCAGAATATTTTTGAGCATGATCTTTATATTTTACTTAACAATTGCTAAGTCAATAAACCTGATCTCTAAATGCTCAGGGAAAAAGTAAAATGTTTCAAATTAAACTGAAATGGCATTTCTTCTAGGTATCTGGGCTGATGTTAAACTTTATCATAGAACGTATACATATGATACCCTGATCACACTCCACTAATTACACTTTTGATATCTGCTCAGTTCCATCATCATGGATTCATTCATTAATATCTCCTGAGTGCCCAGCTTCTGCCAGGCACTGCCCTACTTACCAAGCCTACAGCAATAAAGGGACGGAAAGGCCCTTGTTTCATGAGTCTTACATTCTAATTGTCATGGAAAATAAGAAATGTACTGTATTCTGTTTGAGAGTAAATTTTAGATAGGCCGTTCTAAGAAAGACATCAATTACATTTAGGTGTATTTTTAAACCTCTAAACGTTTATTGCTGGTTGGAAAGCTATGACATCAAATGACTCAGAATGGCACCAACAGAAAGTCACTTTTGTGTAGCTGCACAGAATTCTACAGAGCAAAACACTAGATAACTCATTAATCAATTATTTATTAAACACTGTGATAATTAATTTTACGTGTCAACTTAGATAGGCCATAGTACCCAGACAGTTGTTCAAACATTGTTCTAGATGCTGCTATGAGGTATTTTTTAAAGATGAGATTAACATTTAAATCAATAGATGAGTAAAGCAAATTACCCTCTAAAATGTGGGTAGGCCTCATCTAATCAGTAGAAGGTCTTTGTAGAACACAGACAGGTCTTCCAGAGAGGAGGGAATTTTACCAGCAGATTGCCTTCAGACTCAAAATGCATTATCTCTTCCCTGCGTCTCCAGTCTGCCAGTCCTGCAGATTTGGGACTTGCCAGGCTCCACAATCACCAATTTCTTAAAATCTCTCTCTCTTTTTTTTTTTGTCTCTCTCTCTGTTTCTCTGTCTATGTCTCCTTCTCTCTCTCTCTCTCTCTCTCTATTTATTTATATTCCATGGTGGATGAGTACCTAGCTACTACAAAGGATAATATATTAAAACTGTTACTCTAGTACTTCAGCAAGAATCAACTCAATCTAGCAATCAACTCATATAGACCTGAGCAGATATCCTATGTATATACACATTTATGTATGTGCTTATATATATGCATCTTATTGGTTCTGTTTCTCTGGTGACCCCTGATTAATACAAGCACCTACATTACTTTGAAAGATGATGAACCTCCCTACAATCCAAAGTTTATTTCAAGACTTTAAAAAGCCATGTGTACAAACAAGGAGGAGCAAAATTTTTGAGCTTTGTCTATTTATCAAGCATTTTCATGTACATATTATTAAATTTTCATGCAACTTTGAATTCATTGTTATTATCACCAATTTACAAATGAGTCTTTACTCAAAATTTAAATGACTTGCACAGGTTCATACAGCTAAATGAAAAGCCAGCAAATTCTTTAAACATAAATTTGAAATCTAATATATTTTAACCTTTTATTATGCAAATTTTAAGCATCAGAAAAGTACAAAGAAAAATATAATGTAAGCTACCCATTACCTAATTTAACGATTAATATTCAACATGTTTTCTTTTTCTTTTTTTGGGAAAATTTTCTATTAAAGGCATGTCCTTTCATCTTTAAATACTTAGACTGTATCTCTGAAAAATAAGGACATAACACCAAACCTAATTAGCATCAGTGAATACTCAACCTATGTTCAAATTTCCCCAATTGCACCAAAATTGACTGTGACAGCTGGTTTATTCAAACCAAACTCTAACTTAGGTTATGCCTAACATTTGGTCATTTTCAATGTTTTTCTTTTTATCTAGAACAGTACTATTCTCCTCTACCTTTATTCTTGACAATGACTTGAGATGATCTGCTGTCTTCTTGAATTTCCACTTTCAAGAATTCTGTTTTCTTGAGACACTGTTCAGCTTATTCCTCTCTTCCCTGTATTTCCAGTAACATGGAAGTTAGATGTTAAAACTCGGTTATATTCATGTTCAACATGTTCTCACTTGACTATATCACCCTGATTTCTTTGTAGAGTAATTTTATCCGTAATATTTAACCATTAGGTTTGCCAGTGACTTTTTTTGTTTCAGAAAGTTGAAAAACCAGGAAATAATTCTTAATGAAGACTGGGCACGCTCTGACAGCCTTTAGCGGTCCTATAAACTCACACCAGAAGGGCTCTCTCACTCTTGCAGCATTAGGCACAAGGCAAGGCTGGGTGATCTAGTGACTATCTGAAGACTACTCATTTCCCATTCACTTCCTGTAATAAAGGAATAAGGCTCCACTTATGAGAATGTAAAGGAAGTGCTACTGATTTGCCAGCAAAAAGAACCTTGGTCCTTTTTCCAAGGTTCTTGGAAATATTCATGGTGATCTGCGTACTGCAGGCTCACGTTCTGGCCTGGCTCCTTCAGTGACTGACAGCTACTTAGGGTGAAGAAGCACCTGTGGCCACTGCGTAGTTGCATGGACCCTATACAGCATGCCCTAAGATAACATCGTTCCATTCAATTTTTTTCTTTATAGTGTTGATAAGGGAAAAAAATGATTACTGGCTGGGCCCACTGTCTGTGTGGAATTTGCACACCTGCGTGAGGCAGTTAGATGAATTTGCGTGTCTACATTGTATTCCAGGAGTGTGGGTGTGGGTGCGGGTATGAGTGTGCCTTGCAATGGAATGGTGTCCTGTTCAGGGTGCGCCCCCCTGGTACCCTGAGCTGCCAGGTTGTGCTCTGCCCACCCATGGCCCTGTACTCAAATTAGTGGATTGGAAAATCATTATTTTATTTGTTTTCATTAGTCTTAAGTGTATGTATAGTTCACATTTATTTCAATGTTTAATATTAGAAATGTTTCGGGTTTTTATTTAGAAGTTTGGTGTTTGGTGGCCAGAAATAAGCCATAGGAACTTAACACTTGTTTACATCAATTAGCCTATTGTAAAATTGGGTTTTAATTATGCATTGTTTCACTTAAAGTCCCAGTTTCCAAAAACTTATTGACAACATTAAGTGAAGACTTAACTGTGTAAGTATGAAACCTGCGGTCTGGCTTTATTAAAACTATTCTCCAATCAGCTGACTTGACCACCTTTTCTTTCAATAGAAAGGTGTCTCCTATGGAAACAATCATACATTCTTGTTCTGTGAAATTTGAAAATCTATCGAAATGCCATCTTTTCTATTTCTAAACTTTTTCATTACAGTGTAATATGTATATGTATTCTACTTAAAGGGGAAATTTGAAAAGAAGCAATTGTTATTTAATGCAAATTTGTGAGATTTGTGCATGCTTTCACTGCAAGCTTTGTCTATGTCTGTGGTCCCCTAAGTGTGGCCTCCAGACCAGCAGCATTGGGATTCATCAGAAACGAAAATTCTCAGGCCCCTGAATCAGAGAATCTTGGGTGGGGCCCAGCAACCTGTGCGGTGAAAAGCTGTCCGGGGATCAGAAGCAAGCTGGTTTGAGAAGCACTGATAGAAGTATTATGCAATGCATTCAGCAGGCAGCTAAGCTCCCAACTCTAGAGGGTCAATTGAATTCATGGTAAACTAAAGGTCAATTGTGTCATTTTCTCAAGATGATGCTTGCAGAAAGACATTATGTCCTTAAATAAACATCATCTCTGTAGTCAACAAATACAATTTAAATAAATATTCTGCAGAAATCATTCATACACATTCCTGTCCTACTCCTCTGGACGAAGACAGACGTGATAGAATGGCCAGTGGCAGAGTGGCCAGCAGACGCAGGGCTGGACACACAAATAGGAGCCCACAAGTAGCGATCATGCCAGTTCACTGCATGGCCAGACTTGCAGACAAACTCTAGGTGTGGTCTTTCAGTAGACTTTTCCCAGTAGACTATGACTACAAATCAGTAGTGATGGATTAACAGATACCATATTTTGCCATGTATAATATGCACTCCTGTTTTTGACCCAAACTTTCAGGGAAAAATCTTAAGTTTTAATTTTTTAATTCAATTTTTTATTTATTTATATTTAGAAACAAAACCAATGATCATATTCCAGGGTATTATTTTGCATAAGGATATTGCTATGGCTTTCTAGAGTTACACTTTTAAAGCATAATCATAAATAAAAGAATTTAAAATATTTACATAGGTATGGAATTAGTACTACCCATGTATAAAGTGCCTCCTTATTTTCCCCTCAGAAATTTGGGCAAAAAAGTGCACATCATACATGGCAAAATACAGTATGTCTTTACAGGCAATCTGTTCATCCTGCTAAACTGCTTCCCTAGAGGCAATCCTCTAGACAGGAAAAGAACTCAGGCCCTCAGTGAATTCCATTTAGTCTCTTTAAGTTAGCTTACATGGAAGTGATTATGTGAAATAAAAGTGAAAAAAATCACATTAAAAATATATGTACAAATGGGCCCATGTACATTAAACATACATTGAAAGTAAATTTGAAATCATAATTACTTAAAATTCAAAATTATAATGTGCCCTTTCTCATCCATGTTGCCTATGTACCTACCGAGTCCGAGGGTTGGGTCTCTGAAGCCCAGAAGGGCTGATTTCAGCCCTGATTCTGCCACAGACTCCCAACTGGCCTAACCTAAGTTTCTACCCTTTCAAATCTTCAGGCCCATCCTTGGTCAATTGGGACTCACACCTCCCTTTGATTTCACAAGACTGTTTTAATTAATAATTGAAATAACTTATGAAAGGACTTTAGAAACTGTAAAATGAAAAAAAAGGATTATTTTAATGGGTACTTGGCAGTTCTGGACTCAGGCAATCATATTTGCTAAATGTTCTTTGGAGGTAGTACCTAGTAGTAGATAATGAGGAAGTGAAACATCAACCAAACTACAGTCTCGCACAGATTGTAACTCCGTGTGTCCTGGGTAGCACTATGACACTGACACCATTACTGGGGAGACAGCAGAAATAGAAGCACGTGAATATGAAACCAGCATTTATTGAGCACTTACTGTGCATCAGGTGCCAGGTAACTTTTCATAAATCAGGTCATTTAATTATCACAGCAACTCTAACAACAGTCACATTACCATCTTACACCTGAGTGAAGTTGACAAGTGACACAATAAGTGGGGAGCTGTGATTAGATTGGGTCTCTCTCATTTCTAGCAGCCCAGTTTTACTCCTTTAAGTCAGCCCTATACACCCACATACCACACCATCCACCTGATTAAAAAGAGATATGACACTCAGCATCTTTCAGGGTGGCCTTGAGGGTCTTTCTTGTTCTTGCCCTACTCACTCACCTGAATCTGGCTTGGAGTCTTCAGTTACTTCAATCTTCCTTGTTCAGAAATGTCAGGTGACTGTGACTCTAAAAAAATGCATACCTTTTTGATGCAGCTATGGCTCTCTGTTGACCTTTGAGCTTGTGCTTTTGAAGGAAACTGAAAGGTTGGTATTTTCAGTGTCTTGTTTGTTGGGAGAGGCAAAAAAATACAGCACTTCCCCCTTTATGCAATAAGGCAATGTTTTCTTGGAGGATTTACTAATTCTAGCTGCACCTTAGGAACCAAATACAATGGCCAATAACACCCTGAGGCTAGTTACATACAGTCTCTCACCTTCAGTTTCCTTATCTGTCAAATGGGGACAACCATAGTCCTTACCTCGCTGACTGCTCTTTGATGTACAGTTGTCTTGAGTTTCAGCAGAATCTCATGATTAAGCTGCAGACCGAGGTGACAAACACACAGCATTCTAGCTGGGGTTCAAGGACTGTTCTCAATACATTCCATTATTCTAGGATTAAGGAAAAAAAAAATCGTATAGTGAAGTAATACCTTGACACATACCAGAGATGTGATTGGATTTGTTACCATTTCAGTCTACCATTTCCCATCCAGTCCACAAAATAACTTCCTGTCACTTGATTCAATCAAGGCCCATTTGGCCTTCATATTTGCATGTGGCTCAGTTTTTCACTTTGGGAACTGCCCCCTTAAAGGCGCTTGTGTGGAGCCCCCAAGACGTCCCTTGGATCACCTAAAGTGGCATTAAGTACATTCACATTGCTGAGTAAACATCACCACCATTCATCTCCAGAACTTTTTCATCTTCCCAAATGAAACTCTGCACCTATTAAACAACAACTCTTCATTTTCCCCTCCCCTACCCCCTGGTGACCACCCTTCTATTTTCTTTCTTTACAAATTTGACTGATCTATGTAACTAATGTAACTGAAATCATATGGTAGTTGTACTTTTGTGATTGTGCTTTTATAACTAAGCATAATGTCTTCAAGGTTCATTCATTTTGTAGCATGTATCAGAATTTCCTTCCTTTTCAAGGCTGAATAATATTCCATTGTTTATATAACACAGTTCGCTTATCCACTGATCAGTAGCTATTTGGATTACTTCTATCTTTTGGCTGTTGTGAATAATGATGCTCTAAGTATGGGTGTGCAAACATCTCAGTTTCTACTTTCAGTTATTTTGGGTATATAACCAGAAATAGAATTGCTGGATTATTATGGTAATTCTATATTTATCTTTTTGAGGACCCCCTGTACTGTTTTCCATAGTGGTACCCATTTTACATTTACATAGTGGTACCCATACCTACCAGCAATGTATGAGGATTGCAGCTTCTCCACATCCTTGCCAATGTTTGTTATTTTCCATTCTTAAAAAATTTTACTTACTTATTTATTTATTTTAGAGAAAGGAAGGGAGAGAGAGAGGGAGAGAAACATCAACGTGTGGTTGCATCTTACATGCCCCCTACTGGGGACCTGGCCTGCAACCCAGGCATGTGTCCTACACTGGGAATCGAATCGACGACCCTTTGGTTTGCAGGCCAGTGCTCAATCCACTGAGCCACACAAACTAGGGCATATTTTCTTTCTTCTTCTTTTTTAAAAATCACATCCATCCTAATGGGTGTGAAGTAGTATCTTATTGTGGTTTTGATTTGCATTTCCCTAATAATTCGTAATATTGAGCATCTTTTCAAGTGCTTTTTGGCCACTTGAATATCTTCTTGGGAGAAAAGTCTATTCAAGTCCTTTGCCCATTAAATACATAAAATAATTTTTACTGTCATTCAAGGAAACATTTCTTATAGTTCCTTAATATATATAAAATATTTTTATATTATTACAGGCTAGTGTCCCTCATCAGCCTACATTGATTTGGGAGATGTTGAAAAACATAAAGAAACTGTAAATAAGTCATGTAACATGCATATACATACCATATTTATTAATGATGTATATTTGAGCAGTGCATTGAACATATGCCAAGTTGCCACATCTTATAAACAATATTTAGCCAAACCTGAGAGTGCTCCAAACTCACTCAAAGCTGAAGCAGAAGTTGAATATCATCTGTTGTATATATGTACCACATCTTCTTTATCCAATCATCTATGATGAACATTTAGGTTGCTTCCATATCTTGGCTTTTGTAAATAATGCTACAGTGAACACAGGGATACATATATCTTTTCAAATTAGTGTTTTGGATTTCTTCAGATAAATACCCAGAGGAGTGATTGCTAGGTCATATGTTAGCTCTCTTTTTAATTTTTTGAGGAACAATTTGCAAGCCCACCAACAGTACATGTGGGTTTCCTTTTCTCTACATCCTCACCAACACTTGTTTTTTATTTATTGATGATAGTCATTCTTACAGGTGTAAGATGATATATGAGATTTTATTTTTTAATCCTCATCTGAGTTTATTGATTTTAGAGAGAGAGGAAGGGCTGGGAGGAAAACATTGATTGGTTGCAGCCCAACTGGGGATTGAACTGACAGCCTAGGTATGTGCCCTGACTAGGAATCAAACCTCAAACATTTTGGCGTATTGGCACAACGTTCCAATCAACTTAGGCACCCAGTTAGGACATCACGTGGTTTTAACTTGCATTTCTCTGGTTATTAGTAATATTGAGTATCTTTTCATATGTCTGTTGGCCATGTGTATGTGCTCCCTTGAGAAGTGTCTATTCGAGCCTTCTGGTCATTTTTTAATTGGATTGTTTTGGTTTGGTTTGGTTTTGTTTTTTTTCATGGTGAGTTCTTTATAAATTTTGTAAGTTTTGGATATTCACCCCTTATTGAATGCAAATTGGCAAATACATATGTTCTACCATTCAGTAGGTTATATTTTCATTTTGTCTATGGTTTCCTTTGCTGTGCCAAAACTTAAGTTGATGTAGCCACATTTTAATTAATTAATTAATTTATTTATATTTATTTGTTTATTTATTTATTTATTTAGCTTCCCTTGCTTTAGGAGATATACCCAAATAAGAAGATTACTAAGCATCGTCAGAGAGTTGACTGCCTATGATTTCTTCTTGAAGTTTGGGGTTTCAAATCTAATATTTAAGTCTTTAATCCATTTTGAGTTTATTCTTGTATATGGTGTAAGAAAGTAGTCTAGTTTTATTTTTTTGCATGTATCTATCCAGTTTTCCCAATACCATTTATTGAAGAAGCTGTCTTTACCCCACTCTATATGCTTGCTTCCTTTGTTATAGATTAATTGATCATATAGGTGCAGGTTTATTTCTTGGTTCTTTATTCTTTTCCATTGATCTATGTGTCTGTTTTTATGCCAATATCATGCTGCTTTGATTATTGCAGCCTTGTAGTATAGTTTGGTATCAAGTAGTGTGATAGCTCCAACTTTGTCCTTCTCTCTCAAGATTGCTGTAGCTTTTGGGTCCTTTATGGTTCCATATAAATTTTTAGGATTATTTCTTTTAGTTCTGTGAAAAACACTATTGGTATTTTGATAGGGATTGTGTTAAGTCTATAGATAGCTTTGGAAAGTATGAACATTTTAACAATGTTAATTCTTCCTATCCACTATTAGCATGATATAAGTGCCCATTTATTTGTATCTTTTTCCATTTTTTTCCTTAAATCTTACCATTTTATGAGTACAGGTCTTTTAGCTCCTTGGTTAAATTTACTTCTCAGTATTTTTTTTTGGTGTAATTGTAAATAATATTGTTTTCTTAACTTCTCTGAGAGTTAAAATTGGTATATAAAAATGCAACCAATTTCTGAATATTATCAGTTCTATTCAGAAATTGAATTTGTTACTGAATTCATTTATCAGTTCTATTAGTTGTGTGTGTGTGTGTGTGTGTGTGTGTGTGTACTCTTTAGGGTTCTCTCTATATAGTATTATATCATCTGAAAATAATGACAGTGTTGCTTCTTCCTCTCAAATTTGGATGTCTTTTATTTTTTTTCTTGTCCGATTGCTATGGCTAGGATAAGATTAGTTTCTTCTTCTTCTTTTTTTCTTTGAAATATCAGTCAGTTGCCTCTCACACACCCCCAGCTGGGGACCTGAGCTGCAACCCAGGCACGTGCCCTGACTGGGAATAAGACTTGGAATCAAACTAGCAACCTTTTGGTTTGCAGTCTAGCACTCAATCCGCTGAGCCACACCACCTGGGGCAGTTTATTTAATGACAGAATTGCAAGTGCTATATAATAAACAACTCTGAAAAGATTGGAATCATAATATAGTTACAATTAATATTATTACCTTATGTTAGTAATTAAATTTTTATAAAAATTTATTGGCTACAAAGTATATAAAGTTCTTCCTAAAATTAAGTATCTAAAATCCTCTCTTTTAGATTGAGCGAAAGAAAGAGGGAGAGAGAGAGAACTCATGAACATGGACGACAGTGTGGTGATTGTGGGGTGGAATGGCTGGGTAGATCTAGAACAGGGTATGAATGGGGGGATAAATGGTGATGGAGAAAAAACAAAGATAAAAATAAAATAAAATTCTCTTTTTTAAATAACAGCTTTCACAATGCTTATTAATATTGGAACATTTACTCTGATAATTATCAATTTATATAGAACTGTGACAGAATTTCAACATAGGAAGAACATAAGGAAATTTCCTCTAAATAATATTTAGAATGCTTAATGATATTTGAAAGGTTATCTTCAGATAATAACAAATCCATGCCAAGTTTATTTCTATTAGTGAGATTGTCACACTGATGAGATGCTACGTGAACCTGTGCACACATATGATCACTGAGCAGCAAAGTCTCAGTGATGCTAGAAATGACATTGAAGCAAACAGTGGCTGTTCGGCCTTACAAAGGCTAAAATCAAAGTTAGAATTAAATAGCAAATTTGGGCTGAGCACCAAGGCTGAAGTCAAGTGCCATTACATTCCTAATAAATGAATTATTTATTTCTAAAACAGCAGAAAGGTAGAAATGAGAGCTCTGTGAGTGTGGAGATTCACATCCATCTGAACCGCCATTAAATTAGGAGTTGGGGGGGTACTGTCATTTCTATTTCTGAAGAGCAGTGATGGCTAAAGAAAGAAATCAAAGGCAAAGTTAATTGGAAGTCAGCTAGATCTACTAACATTTACATCAATAATTTTGGATGCTCAGATTAGACAATTATTTAATATATTCTCTTTTGAGTTTATTTATTGAGTTTTTTCCACATACCAGACACTGTCTCATTGCTTTACAAAGATTAACTCCTTCAATTCTCACAACAATGCATGAGAAAGGCACTTGTTACTATTTACTTCACAAACAGAGAAATAAAATCAGAAAGAGGTGAAGTAACTGTTCAAAATCCACAGATAGGTAGTGGCAAAGCCAGGAAGCCAAGCCCAGGCCCTATTGACACCACCTCACAGCCTGGGTACCTCTGAGCTGAGGAGGATGGAAGTTTACCTCAGTCACTGAAAAATATCTTGGTTCACAAAACAAATCAAAATAATTATTAAATAATCTAATTAATTAAGTCAACTAAACATTTTCTTTTCTTCCTCCTCCTCCTTCTGTCTCCTTTTCCCTCTCCTCCCCACTGCTCTGACTTTTATCAGAATACATCTTTAGACTTTGGTTTCCTTTAATTTTAAAATGGGAATATCAATATCTGCTTTACAGGGTTGTTTTAGGGATTAAATCAGAAAATACACAAAAGCACTTAGCATAATTCCTGGTACATAGGCCTCAAAATGTTTCAGAATGAACCACATTACCATTGAGATAAACTGGGTGAAAGGTACATAGAATCTCCCTGTACTTTCTTTTTTTTTTTCTTTTTTTGCAGCTTCCTGTGAACTTGTAATTATTTCAAAATAAAAAGTTAAAAAATGTATTAGCTATCTGGTGCAGGAATTGTATTGTGCTAATACAATTGTGCTAATATTTTTCTTGCCAAATGAAGGAATCAAGGACCAGGAACAGGATTTCATTACAAAGAGATACACAAAAATATGAAGTTAGGATAGAAGCATTTTCTTCTTAGTTGTAGAACCATAGGGCAGCATTAGTGTGAAAGGACCTTAGAATCAAGGCATAGTTTAATTACCAAGCTTATCTGGGTTTGAGTCTGTGGTTTGCTTATGGTTTTTTTCCTGGTTCAACTTGACTCATCCATTCAGATTCAGAATAATAAGCATTTCCTCAGCACATACTCTATGTACTGCCAACAACATTGGGGTAGCCTCTTCCACATTACTTTGAATGTGATTGCAACTAATACTTTCTGCATTAAGAGAAAGGTAGAAACAAAATTAACACTGCCATTGTAATCCATTTAACCCTTACTATTTTTCATATCTGTTTTTTAAAAAATAAAATTAATATGCATGCAACAAATTGTATAGGATGATTTACCTGTGCTTAAACAACTAAACAATTACTCAGTGGAGAATCCTTTTGGCTCTACTAACTTGTCGCACAGTGAAAAAGCATTGAAGTACTTAACATGGTGGTGGACAAGAAACAGAGGATTTATTTTCCTTTATACTCAGTTTACAGTGGTGGTACTAACAGGATGCACTATTCTGCTCAGAAGAAGCCTATGCTAAGAAACTTGTGGCTGCAAGTGGGACAGAACGTGTATGTTCTGTTGCATTTTATGGGCCACCTTCAACTTCTGTAGATGGAGAAAGAACAGCCTGAAGAGGAATAACTGTGGATGGGACTCAGTTCTGCAGCTTTTTTCTTTTCTTTTCTTTTTTCCTTTCTTTTTTTTCTTTCATTCCTTCCTTCCTTCTCGGCCCCCACACTTCCTTTCCTTGTTCCCTTCCCTTCCCTTTCTTTTTCCAGGATGGTGTCAGAAAATGTATCATTAGCTGAAGTCAATGAAAAGGAATCCAGTGTTTTTGAAAAATAAAGCGAAGCTAAGAAAGGTCTAGAAAAGGTTAAGATTTCACATTTTGGAATGTCATCTTGACATGGAGCTTTAATAAGGGGCTAGAAGAAGTGTAGAATGGAAAGATGAGATAAATTTCACATATATATTTACTTTTATAAAATTTACCAAAAAATATATAGAGGGTTTAGATAAGAGGCTGGCAATAAATTTTTTATAAATGGAAAATATTTGTTCTTTTTACCTGGGGATGACAATGAGGTACATTTCATCAACCCGCCTCAAAAAAATAAACGAAAAACCACCAAGGTAAATAAACGTTAACAATTTGTTTAAAAAGCAGTTTTACCATAGTTCTTCATTTTCAGATTGATTAAATTTTTATTATTCAAAACAATAACTGATAATATGCTTTTTATGTACTTTCAGCTTCAGGAATGATCATTCTGAAGAAAAAAGTGAATGGCCCCCTTACCAATATAAATATTAATAAATGGGCTAGCATCAAGCAATGCCAGGTAGGTTTTGTTCATAGCAATAATTTTTCCATGATATTTATTATTTTGTGTTTAAAGAACAAATTAATTTCCAAGTTTTCTTGGCTATTAATGAAAATTTTCACTGTCATTTGAGAGGACTTATTCTAAAAATTCAGGCCTTACTAGACACATAGCTGGATAATACTTTTTTAAAAGTTGACTTGTGACACTCCCTCTATTTTACAGATTTCAGAGGCAGACAGGTTAAGAAGTCAGACATTGTGCTGTAGTCTGACCACTAGGCAACACCTAGCCTCTGGTACATCCACAGGCTATACTGCAAGTGAAATGGGAGTAAGGTTACATAGAATAATGATTGCTATTGTTTGTTTATATATCATTTTTTATAATGAGGGAACAGAGAGTATTTCATAGAGTAAATACTGGTTTAAACACCATTGATCTTATTTTTGAGAAAGGAGTAAGGAGGGAAAGAAAAATCAAATGTAAAAGATGTGTATTCATGCTGAACTGTGAATGAAGATACCCTCACTTAAATGTCTAAAAACAATACTGTCTAAAGGAATCTACTGAGATGTTTAATGCAGATAAGATGATAACCAAATTGCGTAACTCTTAAACAATATGTACACAGCTATACAGGACCTCCTTCTTTGCTGCCTTCCCATAGAATAGAGAGAGAAAATTTACTGAGAGCTAGCTACCAAAGGCAGTTAGTCATTCCATAACCCAGGCTAGCACTTGGTACCTAACCTCTATTTATTTTATCATGATCACTGAGAATTATACTGGGTACATCGTTTAGACAGTTTTTGTCTTTGTATGTAGCTGAAGAATAGCTGGCATTCTAAATTTTGTGTTGTTTAGAGATTATCAGCTAGTGTTAAGAGCCAAATCCTCTTCCCTCCTCCTTCCACCCAGAACTGCTAAAGTGGTAGGGGTCAACAAGTATTACAGCAGGGCAAAGCTGTCACAGATTGAGTCAATTGGGACTGGTTTCTGTTGATAGTTCGTGAATTTCTAACTCCTTGTTATTTTGATAGTTGGTGTCAGTTAAATTCATATAGAGGCATTCTGCAAGGGAAGAAGAGGGATATATGACAGTTTAGACGTTAGTTTTAATTATTCTATATTTGAGAAAATAAGACATACTCCTGTAATATAGATTGTATTCCAATTTTTCTTACTCTCAGAAGTTTAATACTTACTGTACAGTGTGTTCCATGTCTAACAGGGAAGTTTTTTATTACAGGGAATTATGAATTTCAAGGGATTTGATTCTTTAGACCAATCCTTCCTTGGTTAAGACCACATGCAGAAAGGAAGAACAAGCTGATTAACGATTTAGAATTCCCCCTCCTCCCCAAGAAGACTAGACCCCCAAAGTAACATCAGTTAAACAAGTTTTTGTTTTGTTCTCCACTTCACATTATCACTTTAGAGGTTTTGGGTAGAATTGGAGGTAGAGATAGGACAGTGTGAAATGAAGTAAAAAGATAAGTTTAGCTCCTACTTTGTACTTGGGAGCTTGAGCTAATCACACACATGTGAAAAAAGGGGGGATCTGTAATACAGAATTCAGTTGAGCACCTCCAGGGCTACCAAATTTAAACTAATTATTTAAAGGGAAAAACCCTAATCATAGGTACCCTCCATCAAACACCTCCTAGATATCAAATACTGTGCTAGTGCTAGGTTCCTTACATTCTTCATTAATTCTGAAAATCCCAAGAGGCAGTTACCATACTTCATTTCACAAACGGGTCACCTGCCTACTAAGTAAAAGGCAGTATTTAGACATGAACCCAGGCCTGCCAACGCACTTGCTGGAGTATTTCTGCTTTGTCAGTTCAGGATTAGAAGGGCATAGGTGTAATAACCTGGGTCTAAGACTTAAAGATGCTAGGTGTGAAGCCGCTTGAACAAGGATGATTTTGTCACTCCAAGACCAGGCAGCCGGGCCCTGGGCTTTGTTACCAGCCACTTCGCACCGGTCCCGGGCGCGTGGGGAGGCGGTGCTTCCTCCACCCGGAGGGTGGAACCCTCGGCCTCCGCCAGGCCTCGAATCGCCGCCGACGTACGTGCAGCCCTGGGGAGGGGGCGAGGGACAACGAACGGCGCGCCCGCGAAGGGCTGCGGCCGACGAGGTGGTGGGCGAGGCCGGTGACCCAATAAAGCGAGTGGGGCCGCAGGCGGCCCTGCCCGGCTCCGTTTCCCGGCACAAGCCGTAGGGTCCCGGGCCGGCGGCAGCTTGCGCGTCTCTGTCCGCTGCTCTCGGCTTGAGGGAGCCTCTGGCCGAGGGTGTGAGCGCGCGCCGCCGGGCCGGGAGCGAGGGAGGCGGGAGGAGAGAGCGCCAGCCGCCCCGGGGCCGTACACAGCGGACAGGCGAGGCGGGGCAAGGCCAGGGGCCCACGGCGCCCGCCCTTCCCCGGCGTCCCGGAGCCACTCCGCCCGCGGCCCAGTCCCGAGCCCTCGGCCCGCCCTGCGCGCGCGCGCGCGCGCGCGCCACCGCCGTCCCGTCCCTCCTTCTCGCTGCCCCTCCCGCGCGCGTCCACCGGCTCCCCGGCTCGCGCCGCTCCATGTAGCCCCGGATCCCCGGGAGACCGAGGAGGAGGGGGTGACCACAAGATGGCGGGTACGTGGCCCCCTGTTCTCCGGGAGGCGCGGCGGCGGCGCCTCCCCGCGTCCGCCCGTCAGCCCCGTGTGGGGCCGAGGCCGGCGCGGGGTCCCTGCGCGGGGAGGCGCCGCGGGGCCGGGAGGGAAAGAGGAAGGGTGGGTGGCAGCGGCGGAGCGGCGGGTCGCGGGGGCGCTGACCGGGCCTTTTCTTTTCTCCCCTCGACGCAGATCTCTCGCTGCTTCAAGAGGACCTGCAGGAGGACGCGGACGGATGTGAGTGCGCCCGCCCTGCTGTCGCTGTCGTTGGCAGCCTGCGGAGAGCGGCCGGGAAGGGAGAGAAGGAGGGCGGGCGGCAGCGGCCTGGGCCCGGCCCGGCGTGGGGACCGGCTCGGCGAGGCGTGGCCCTGGGCCGGCTAAGGTTGTGGTTTTGAGGGAATATTGAACTTTCTGGAGGAAACGGTGTGTCCCGCTTCCGCTGGTGGAGAGAGATGCCCTGTGTAATGCTTCGATTTGGGTTCTGCCCCATCGCCCACCCATCTAACCACCGCCAAATCTCCTGTGGGCTTGAGAACCGCCCAGCCGTCCGTTTTGGTAGAAAAAACTTGCAAGCAGAAATTTGATTTAGGAATTTGGGGTGTGTTTATCTCCTTTGAGTGTCTTCCGGGGGCCTTCCCCCTCCCTTCAACCCTCCTGGGGAAGGAAGAAGCTATAAGGAAGGAAGGTGTTTTTTCTTCTAGTAGCTTTCAAGTGTTCCACAGCGGCCAGCTGTAGGGCAGCTTGGTCCCTGCTAGCCGCCTCGGTTCATTTGCTCCGCTTCTGATTATATGGAGATTACTTACCTGTAATTTCACTTGAGCTCTTAGCAGTTTTTACATTGCTCCATGCTCATTTTACTGGTGGATTACGGGAAGGTTAGAAGGTGTGGCCTTGGCAGGAATTACTAAATCTGGAGAACGTATTTCTTTAATGCAAATGTTCACAAATTACCCAGACCTCCTTAAATATTACAATTTTAGCTTCTTTTTTTTTTTTTGAGACGTTGAAGTTTTAAAAGAGTTGATACTTTTGTATGAGCAAAAACTTTGACATTGTTTCCAAAATAAAAAGGAATTGTTCACTTCGTATGTGCTCTTCTAGCTCCAGAACGTAATTTGGAAATTGTTCTGAGTTGAAATGATAATCATGGTAGAGTTTCTGGTGTATTTAGGGGGAAGCCTGCCTGATGCTGAGATTTACTGTGACTTATACCTATATAAGTAATTCAGAGATGGCTACAGTTTGAAATTGCTCTTTTAAATACTGTGTAATTAATTCTTAGTACTGTCTATTTTGGTTTCCCTTGCCCAAATTAAGCTTAATTTTTAAATTCCTGGGTGCTTTGAGTGAAATAAAGGAAATTTACTATTTAGAAGTATTCTATAAAAAGTAGTTATTTTGAAAGTAATTTAAACATATGCAAACTTTTAAGTGTGGGGATTTTTTTTTTTAAGTAAAAAGTTCTTTTAAAGGGAGTACTCATGTAGTGAAGGACAGCTTGTACATTTCATTTACTGCTTTACCTTAGTCCACTAATCTGCCTACTGGTAAGTTTAGAATGTTATTTTGGGCAGCTATTCATTTCTTGCAAAGTTACCTTTAGAAAGGTGTCTGTTTTCTCAAAACAGGCTTCTCATTCTTTTATTTTGTTTCAAGTCTTTATGAATAGAAGATATATTCATTCAGCAGGTGTTTAGGAATATCTGGAGCAAGAATTTGTTTGTATTAATTTGTATTCACTTAGGTGCCATGCGCTCTTAAAGGATGAGCTGCAGTATTACTTTTGTTGTTTCTGACCCTTAAGGGACCATAGTCTAGAGGGGAAAGCATATCTGTGCAGAACCCAACAATGATTTATTCATGAGTCTCAAGACTTCTGCTCCATACTGAGGATATAGTTGTGCAAAGGATAATCACAATCCATGCCCTCTAGTGGTTTATAAGCAATTTTAATGTTAAGTGTGATAGTGAAGGTATCAGAGGCATTATAGAACAATAGTTAATAGACAGGACTCTAGAGCTAGATTGTTTTGTTTCAATCTTGGCATTGTCACTTTGGACAGGCTCCTGTAACTCAACCTGTCTATGCCAATGATTTGTTATTTGTAAATGGGTATATAAAAATTATGTACCTTATTGAATTCAGAGCCTTATGTAAATTAATGCATGAAAAGCACTTAGAACAGCAGCTGGTAAATAGTGACTATTATGTGTTTGTTGTTTTCCTGAGTAAAGTATAAGGGAAGCTTGAAAGAAAGAGCAGAGCCCTGGCCGGGTGGCTTATTTGGTTGGATCATTGTCCCCATGCGCCAAGGTTGTAGATTCCATCCCTGGTCAGGGCACATACAGGAAGCAACTGATGGGTGCATGGATAAGTGGAGCAATGGGTAGATGTTTCTCTTTCTCTCTAAAAATATATATATATATATATATATATTTATATATATCAATAAAAAGTTTAAAATAATGAAAGAAAAAGCAGAGAAGGAGATACTGATGTTGAGCCTTGCACTCCAGAATTACTATATATTTATAAATGGTTCTGATGCTTGCAATTAACTTTTTATAGATGCTGTTCCCATTTTGTTTTAATTTAGGATAAAAGACATTTGAAGGCACAAATAGTTTATTTGCATATCCATAATTTGTTGAAGACTTCATTAGAATAATTGTTTATTTTTCTTAGTTGTTTTTACAGGCAATAGTTTTTGTAGATGGTACTGTCACCCCCTGGGAAACTTTCCCCTTATCCCTTTAGTTCTTCTAGCTGGTCAAATAAGTGAAACAACATACAGCAGATTAACAAGAGAAAATCAAATTTTATTACATGCACATAGGTAATTTACATAAACAGAAAAATTCCAAAGACAATGAGGCTAAATCAGGTATAGATGTCATTTTGGAGGAAGATGGCGGGGGGGGGGGGAGGGGTGCGGGGGGGGGAATAGGGACACATCTGGATTTCTAAAGGGAAACAGGCAACTCACAGGTTAGCTGAGAAAGTGGGAAACACATTCTTGTTACCTATCAGAAACAATGGGACAGAGAGGAAGTTAGGGTACAGATTTTTTTTTCATGGATCCTTCCTGTATACCACTGGTAATTCTTATGTGCTCAAGTGAATGTGTTGTGGTGGCTATCCTAAGGTTCCCTTCCTGAAGCAGGTTTTTCTATTGAATCACTTTAAGAAGGAAAGAGAGAGATTAAAAAAACAAAAACAAAAAACCACTTTCTGAGTTTGTTGGGCTTTAGTTGTTCACAGCTTGAAATAATCTGCGTGCCAAGGTGGCATATCCCAAGGATAGCTCCCTACTCTGACAACGCTTTTACCCAGAATACTCAGAAACAAGGATCTTTGAACTTATGGCCATTTGAAGAATCACTTGCCTTCATTTGCCCATGATGCCTGGTCGAGGGCAAGATGTTTGGTAAGGGAATGAAAAAGTGTAACACCCTGGAGAAGCTGAAGAAGGTAGAGAACCAGAGATGTCAGCAAGAATGGACCTTAGGCCCCCCTTAGATCTGGACTGTATATTATGAGCCCAATTTTCTGTCTCAGGCAACACTGGTATGAAGGCTAGTCTCCAGGATAGTTGTGCACCCAGTCCGGCCACTTCATCCAAGCTAGGTTGAAGCTGGCCTTGGAGATGGAAGGAAATTAATTACTTTCTAGCCAAGCTTTGGAATCTCGATTGTTTTTCCTAAATGCAGAACCTAGACTAAGGCAGAATAGAGCGTAAATGCTATTGTACAGGTAATCCGCAGCTGTGGAGACTAAGAGCACCTGGTTAGGGTCTAGATCTTGGAAGCGGGGGATTGCCAGATCTTGGAAAGAGTCTTCAGTTCTTTTGTTTTGATTTGTTTTATTTTAAGCCTTAAAGTCTATGTGTAGAGCAGTAAAATAGGAGAAGGGGTTGGTCAAAAACTGACTTGACTGATACTCCTGGGAGAAAAAGAAACAAAATCATAGCATGTAAAAAATGGTGCATTGTACCAGGTGGGGCAAAAGTAGGTTTATAGTTATGAGTATGTGAAACACAGTTTATTCTTGTGTTATTATTTATTAACTATTATTTTCCATATGAACAACTGTGAACCTACTTTAGCCCAATCCTGTATATACATATCAAAAGATCATAAAGGTAAGTAAATAAAATCATTATTAGGTACTATTAAAATTAACTTTAAGAAAATAATGCAATGAAAAAACATGTTGGTTTTAGTTTTAATGTGATACTAGATCATGAAACACTTTGAATTTCAAAGTGAAAACAAGCTAGTGATTCCATATGAATAGGTGACTTCAGAGTTGGGTAAACACTTTCTTTTCCTTAAAAAATGGGAAGCAGTGCAAAAAGGACAAATAGACTTTAAGAGAAAGATACTTCAAATTTCTATTGTCAGTTTTCCAAAGGCTCAATTTTGATTTACATTTAAGTTGCTAGACTTATAAAAGATGTAAGATAGCTAAAGATACACAGTAAGATTTGATGAGTTAATGCTTGTAAAAATAATTTCACCAAAGAAGTTTGATTAAAATTCACATTTTTACAAAAAGAATAGATTGAAGAATATTTTAAAAGAATGATTATATAACACTTAATAGTTTGTAGCAGCGTTCATAAAGAGGTGGTTCTTCATAGTGGCCCTACGATATGTAGGCTGTGGTATTCTGATACTAATAAATAAGTCAGCTGACACACAAAGTGACTAAATTATTTTCTCAGAGAAAACCCCTAAGTACCAGCCAGAATTTTAAGCTAGGCCTCCTGATTCTCAATTTTGTATTTTAAATATTGTCTCTTCTTAAATTGCCCAGTTTATGACATTGAGCAGCCCAAGTTTCTTGTATAGGCAATTTATTTGAACCCTGCTTAAAATACCCTTGAAGATTAGTATGCTACATATGGTTTAATTTATTCTAGAGATAATTAGAATGGAGTTTAGATATAATGTAGCTTATTTAATTTTTATGTTAACTTTTCTTTCAGCCAAACTAGCATTATGTTAAAGAATTTTTGGAGCTATATTATGGAGTATGCCATACCACAGAAGTTTTGGAATCCTTTTACATGGATCCAGAACTAATTGGGTGTAACTGCCTAACCTGCACTCCTTTCAAGGTGTCTCTGGGCTCTCTAACTACTTTTAAAAACTAAAACTGGTTTTCATAAACTTTTGTAAGTTCTTGCCACCTGGAGAAGTTCCAGCTAGGGAGGGAATCAGTGAAAAACCATAAGAAGGTGTCCTTGGAAGTCATGATATTTATAAATTTTGTTAAATGAGTATTTGGAAAAGTGAGTCTTGGGACTTGGTAGCACATTTTAATGCTACCAACAGGACTGGACAGGAAAAATCTTTATTTAGACAGAATAGAAATTGATATCCTAGAAGAGTGCTTAAAATGGTTTTAGTGGTACCCACATGTGTATAGAATCAGTTAATGATGCCTTAAGTAACAATTCCCCATGTAGAATTTTTTTAAAAAAGGAAAAGGTGGGGGGAAACCCTTTGCTAATAAATGTATATGTTGGCTACCTGGGATTATTGCTTCACACACACAAAAAATAACCCCCCCTAAATACATAGTTTTTTGTTTGTTTTTCCTGCCTATGAAAGATATGTAGCTCTTATTTAGGTAAAGTTCATTAGTCTGCTACATTTGTTTGGTCACTGGTTTGTTATTTTATTTCTTGTCTTTTTACCTCAGTTCCCCTTTTCATCAAAACAAAGATATTTATCTATGTTTGCCTTATATTTTGGAATTTTGGATTTTTTGCCATCCAAAATAGCAAACAGATTTTGCCATCAGCTACACGATATGGTGGGCAACCCCTAAACTTAGGGTGATGTTTTGCTTTTAGCTTTAATTTAATATTTTTGGAAGAAGAGTGAGGTGGCACATCCATGGAATTTTGACTAAGGAGGTTGAATGGCCTGCATTCCCTGTGTAGCAGGCAGTTAGACAGACGTGAGCAGTGGAGGGATGATAGGCCAGGTACGGAAGGTCAGCAGGGCGGAAAGCCCTGGGTGCCTAGCAAAGGGGAAAACAGGTACCTTGCCCCGAGGATAACCCTCCTCCCCTAGTGGGTGCTGGGTTGCTAACTGTGCAGGTTCACCCCAGACACCCTTAAAAGGGGAACAAACAAAGGGTCTGGAGAAGACCCTTATGTGTTATTAAGCCCCTAGAACAATGAGGTTCTGACCCGCATCAGATACATCTACAAGGCAGTTGTGTTTAAACTCTAGGCTCAGAAAAACCGCAAAACCAAACAAATGATGTCATGGCTGCTTCAGGACCAGCTGCAGTGACTAATGACCCCCTGGCCTGCCGCCAACCAATCATTGGCAACCGTGACCTGAAAAGACACACCTGGAAAAGTGATAAATATTTTATTGGGAACATCCCCTAAACGCTCCATCCTTAAAGGCCCTTAGGACAGAGGACCTGGTATACTGGGGGAGAGCGAGCCCAGGCTCCCCCGTCTCCCTCTGCTTCCCCCGGGAGGGTTACCTTTACCTTTCTCTCTCTTGATCTCCAACGGCCTTTTTTTTTTTTTCTGCCCTCTGAAACTTTTTTCCTGAGCCCACTCCTTCTACAGTTCACTGCTTTTACCTCTGTGACTTTCTAAATAAACTTTCTCCTATAGATTGAGCTTTAGGTCTGAATTCTTTCCTAGAACGTCAAGTACCGAGGTTGCTTGCTAAACTGAGGTCCGCTCTAACTCCACCGGCCTAACAAACAGTGCTGGTTTCATTTTTTGCTTCCACCAAGACCTCTAAGTTCTAAGAAGCTTTTTAGCTGGGTCTTTTGTTTGTTTGGTTTTGTTTTTGTTTTTGTTTTTTGTACAGCTCTTTCAGCTGGCCCATCACCTAGTCCCTCTCTCTGAAACCATCCCCTGACTCTCCTAAGTCAAGTCTTAGCTACTTATCTCCCTACATTTAGGAGCAGATTTGTTTTCTGGCCTAATTGATACGTTTGGTTGATATTTGAGCATTTATCATGCTATAATTATGAAATATGCATATATCCCAGTATAGTTTTGAGTAAGGGGAAAGAGCACTGGGCTTTGTAAAATCTTGCAACCAGGGTTCAAATTCTGATTCTTGCCATTTATTCACTGTATAATCTTTAAAATGTTTTTGGGCTATAGGATTGTTTCCATTTTTTGGCTGTTACAAATAATACTGTTATGAGCATTCATGTACAAATCTTTGTAAATCTATGCGTTCTTTCTCTTGGGCACATACCTAGAAGTAGAATGGCTATTTATCTTTTTAAGAAACTGTGAGACCATTTTTCCAAAGTAATTGTACCATTTTATACTTCCACCAGCAATGTGTTAGAGGTCCAGGTGCTCCACACCATTGTCAGCACTTGGTGTAGGCAGTTTTCATTTTAGCCATTTCTAGTAAGAGTGTAATGGGTTTTGTTTTTCTTATTTTTCCTGTAGTTTGACTTTGCATATCTTTAATGATTAATATTGCTCATCATTTTATGTGCTCATTTACCATCCATATATCATCTCTGGTGAAATGTTTAAATCTTTTGTCCAGTTTTTATTGGGTTGTTTTCCTGTTTTGCGTGTTCCTTCTATGTTCCAGATACAAGTCTATTCTCATATATGAGATTTGAAAATATTTTCCAGTCTGTGACTTGTCTTTTCATTGTCTTAACAGTGTACTTTTGAAGTGCAGAAGTTCTGAAGTTGATGTTCAGCTTAATTATTTTTCACAGATGCCCTTTATCAGATTGAGAAAGTTCCCCAAATTTACTGAGAGCTTTCTTGAAATTCAGAATGGATGTTAGATTTTGTCAATGCTCTTCCTGTATCAGTGACTTTTCTTTTTTAGTTTTTTTAAAAGATTTTGTTTATTTTTTAGAGAGAGGAGAAGGGAGGGAGAAAGAAAGGGAGAGAAACATGGGTATGCAAGAGATACATTGTTTGGTTGCCTCTCGCATACCCCCAACTGGGGACCCAGCCGGCAACCAGGCATGTGCCCTGACGGGGAATCGAACGCGTGATCTTTTGGTGTGCAGGCCAGCACTCAATCCACTGAGCCACACCAGCCAGGGCTCTTTTTCAGTTTTTTAATATGATGAATTACATTGACTTTTAAAAGCAAATACTGTTACTTTTTTTAGTGGGAAATTTCAAATATTCGCAAAAGCTAATAAGCCAACCTATACCCATTACTTAGCTTCATCTTTCATCTGTCTCTTTCTAACATCTGAACTTTTGGGGGTGGGGGCCAAGGAGAGTGTAGCTGTAGTACTTTAAAGACATCCCAGGTGTTATTTTATTATAACTCTATTTCACAGTGATATACTTAAGTGTGATGTTACAGTCTATAAATAGGAGGACATCTAAGGTTATGGTAATTTATGAAAGTTTAAATGATTAAATTCTTATGTATTTTGCCTTGCTGGTTTTACTGTAATAAAGCGCATCTGTTTGTGCTTTCATTTTAATCATACTGATCACCAGATTAAGAGAAGCAGCATCTTGCTTATTTTTATCTTGCTAAAGCACATTTACCCAATAGGGTTAGCCTTCATAGTTAACAAATGAATATTGGTAAACAAAAGTTTAATAATTATATTTTAAATTAATTTGTTATATCATCTATAGCATCACGTAAGCTTTTAAAATTTGAGTTGTGCTATACCTCTGGTGAGCCAGTTATCTCAGAATTACTGAAATGAAGAGCTAAAGGACAGATTATATAGTCATCTTCCCATTTTAAATATGAGAAGTTTAGGCCCAAGGTGTCACAAATATAAAGGTCTATGGTGGCAGAGGCTAGAGTAATAAAACTCAGATCTTGTAGGTTTTAATATTCTTTTCCTAGGGATCATCTAACATAGCTTTTTAACTTGCTGCAAAAGGAAGATGGGAGAAATTTCTGGATTTTTAAAAATTTTTAAATTATTTATTATCATACTGTATGTTGTACATTGTGCTGTAACATTACTTATAATATTCCCCAGAGAGGTATATAGTCCCACAAACTTACAAAAGTCATACTTGGTGAGGCTTATCTCATGGTTAATTTACTTGGTCACCTAACTTGAAAGTGGTAGGTTAAATTAAAACCTGTCTTTATATTAAATATTTTATTTACTTCTTTATTACTTTTTATTGTGCTCTTACTGCCTTCCAATTTTGGCTTCCCTAGATTTATAACTTATTTAACCTCCTAAACTTTCTGGGGGATATACAGGTAGTAGTAGGCTCTTGAAGTATCTGGGGGATAAAATACTTTTTGCCCTTTGTAGCCCCTGGCTGTTACAGGAATATTAGAAGCAGAATTTAAGATCTGCTCAGAATGTATCCAGCCATGTACTATGAAAAATAGAGACATTTATTGAAGAAGATACAAGAAACATTGTACATAGCACAATGACACCTCAGCCCCCTTCAAAGTAGGCACCTTAGGACCTCACACAGTTCTCCCAGTTGCCATCAGCTGCCCCATCATATTTTCCTGAATCTCATCAGTGGTCTGAAATCTCTTCCCTTTTAAAAGATGATTTTAGTTTTGGGAAAAGGCAAAAATCGCAGGCTGCCAAATCTGGGTTGTGGAGGGCTGAGTCACTTGGGTGATTTGATGTTTCACCAGAAACTTGTACATGAGACTGATGCGTGAGCGGGTGCATTGTTGTGACGAAGCTGCCAGTCACCAGTTGCCCATAGCTTTGGCCTTCGGAATCATCCAGGTAGTTTCTGCAGAAGAATGTTGAAGCTTAACGCAAAATTGGATGCAGATTTGTTGCTCTACTCGCTCAATCATTTTGAATGAGACAGCCACACAGTACATATGTTCACTCAGTGAGGCACTGACTAGTACAATGAAGTTGTTACTGTTTGCATATGTGCATTCTAGTCTGCCTTCCTTGTCCGCCAGGTTACATCAATATCATGCAAACTGTTCTCGTTACATTAACAGTGGCTGGACTTTTTCTGTACAGACCTTGTGTACTCTTTTCTTTCAAATAATTCTTGCTTAAACTCAGTTGTGAGATTAAACATGCTATAGGACAATTTTATACTTATTAATAAAAGATTATTTCTAAGGATTTAGTAAATACAGTATTTATATTTGAAGGAAAGATTTCTGATAAATACTGTCACAAAGTAGAAATTGAACATTGACATACCTATTTGCATGAGACTTATAAGGTCCTTCAAATTTATTTTTTTCCTATTAATTTTTGTCCCCAAGCAATGACTTAATTGCACTTCTTCTCCATCACTAGACCAGGGGTTAGAAATTTCTGTAAAGGGCCAGATAGATAGTAAATATTTTACAATAGGTTTTGTGGGTCATATCCTCTCTGTTGCACCTACTCGGGCCTGCCAGTATAGGGTGAAAGCAGTCGTAGACAATACATAAATAAGTGTAGCTGTCTTCCAATGAAACTTTATTTACAAAAACAGAAATGAGCCAGGTTAACCTTCTGGCCATAGTTTGCTGACCCTGCACTATAGTGTAAGTCCAACGCCTAATAACATTTTTATTCTTACCCATCGCATAGTGCCCAGCACACAGCAGGCCTTTGCTGTGTACTAGCTGAGGTGAATCTTGATTTCTCTGGCCACACTAAGTAAGGCCATAAACCTAACTTGCAGTCAAATAATGAAATAACGTATTTTAAATTAAACTTAGAAAACTTTCAGACCTATGCAAAACATTCAGCCATTGTTAGCAAGGTGCCAATTTGCTCTATTTTTCTCTACAGTTATTTAGACACACACAGAATGTAATGTATACAGTATTCTGAATCTTCTTCATTGTACCTTCTGAGAATAAGTGGTAGAGATCATTATATTTTAGTCTGATCTTTAGTCTCCTAAGAGCAAGGTCATACTCTCATAGTCACCAGTTAAATGCAGAAAAAGTAACTTTGATACAATTGAACTATGTAATATATAGTTTATTTTTGAATTTGACCAATTGTCCAATAATATTCTTTATCTTTCCAACTCAGATTTCTGTGTCACATTTAGTTGTCTTTAATTTGGAACAATCTCGGCCTTTATCTTTCACGATATTGATATTTTGAAGAGTCATTTTGTTTTTGTCTGTCCTCATGATTTGATTCAGGTTATGCTTTTTTTTGGGGGGGGGACAAAAATACTGCATAATACTGTGATATTATCAGTGCTCCCTCAAGATGCACTTGATGTCTGTTGTTGTCCCTTATTGATGGCAGTAATTGTAACTACTTGGTGAAGGTGATGTCCAGATTTCTGCACTTCAAGATTGTTATTTTCCTTTTGTAATTAGTAGGGGAAATAAATAATTTGACACTGGGGAAATAGCCCATTCCCAAACAAACTTCTATCCAGGAATGTGTTGTTGATGGTTCTTACTTGGCTGGCATTCGACTTTACAGAAGATGTTGCCCTCTCTTTTTATTCATTTATTGGTTGATTTATTGGTTAAAATATTAAAGTCCCAAATCTTATATACATGATTAAATCTCTATGGTGTATTGCATTGTATTTCATTTTCTAAGATGTAAAGATTTGGGAAACAGAAAATAAAATTTGGCAAGTTTAATACGGCCTGAGCAGTATCACAGGAAAAATTGAAAGTGAGATCAGACTGTCAGCATTTTTCCACTTTAGAGAATGTTATTAGAGGTTCTGTGTGGAATAGAAGGTTGTTTTGATCATGTTTGATGAAAAGTTAGGTGTACAAATTAATCAGTTCTCTGTGGTGTGGTACTTCTCAAAGGTATTTACATGCTAATGTTGTGGATATCTTGGGGGGAGGATAAAGCGTGGTTAAAGAACCCTTATCCCTTCAAGTATCTCTAGGGACGACTTTTCATTATCAGATATTAATGAATTTGCATTCTTCAAGGGAAGCCTTAAACTGGTTTTTAGGTAATAAAATGATTAGCTACCCCCAAGTCTTTGTCCTCAAAGAGAATTTATCTGTTTTGGGCATGGGGGAAGTATAAAAAAATGAAAAAGAATAAGAAAAAATAACTCGAATACTGCAATTATTGGCAGAGTAAAATCAGCAAGGGGCTGCAGGGAATTAATTCAAAGGAGGATATCTTAATTAGAAAGAATAGGAAATGCATCCTTGATGGTTTTGTAAAGAGGTAAATTTAAACAGAGATGATGATTAAAAGGGCAACAATGGGACAGATCGAATCACTTAACACAGCAAAGTGTAGTAGGTAGGGCATGTGGCAGAAAATGGGACCCGGCATGGGCTGTTACCTGCTGTGGAGGAGAATAGATTGGGGTTAGATCCTGGAGACTCCTGAATTACAGCACGAGAAGGTTGTACCCTAATTTACATTGCCTGGAGGTTTTGGGGGGGGTTGGAGGAGAGGGAAGAGAGGAAGGGCAGGGAATATATTGCACATAGTAGTCCTTAAGGAAGGTTGAAGTGCTTCTGGTATGTAAACTGGATTGAATGAGAAGAGACTGGAGTAGGTGGATTGAAGGGGTTGTAATAGTCTAGGGCAGGGTCTTCAAACTTAATTACTATATATACCTCCTAAAATAATTTTGAAATAAAATATGTACCTCTGTATCTCATTCATTTTTAACATTTAAAGTTATTTTTAAAACTGATACTGTTGTATCACTTTAAAAAAAGTGGAATCTAAATACCATAGCAGCTTTATACATTTATCATCCAGTTTAAAAAATTCAATAATATACTCTTTAGATTGGGAATTTTACATTCTTTTTGTTCTTTATCTCTTTTCGTTTACTACAAGAATTTTGTATTATCTTTTTATGGCTAAAAGTTTTAACTATTACCCTGTGACAGTTCTTTGCACCAAAAATGTATATAAAGAGAAGTTGAAAATTTTAATTTTCTGTGGCCTGAAAACCTTTTTTTGGTTTCTGTTATTAATACTCGGGTTATCAAGTCAGAATGTATTATAAATGATGATAAAAGTTTTGTAAAAAATTTTATTGAATAATGTGGGGGCTAAAAAAAGTTAATGCCTTTCCTCCCACCTTCTAAGTTCTTGTAGCTGTACTAATCAAATTGACAGACAGGAGAAAACAACATAAGCATGAAAATTTCAAAGAGCACGAGGAAAGATTGGGTACATATGACATTTCTGGAAAAAGGAGAAAAGATGGGGCAGGATATTAGATTTCAGGAGCGAGAATGCACCCCATACAAATCTTGAAGAAAAGTGGAACAGACCAGACAGGAAAATCCTTGCTAGACAACTCAAACTATGGGACTTGGGGGTGTGTGTGGTGGGGGGCAGGTGGTATTTAGCTCACAGCCTCTGCTTGAAGCCCTCTTATTTATCATACTTACCTTAAATTACGCTAAGGCGAACTTCCTAAATCTCCTTCCTGAAGCTGGTTTCTCTGTCTGAATCTCTTGGGTAGGAGGCGGGAGGAGTGTCAGAGGTTCTTTCTGCTTCTTGTTTTTCTTTATTAACAGCTTAAAATCAATATCCACAAAAGGTAAAACCTTCGTTCCCTTCAATAAGCGTCAATTAGTGAAATGGATAAGGCTCCAACAAATAACTAGGTATTCAAGGATGACTATAATTCATTGCTACAATGAGACAATATTTAGCATCAATTTCTTTTTTTCATTTTAAGGTCTATAAGCCCTGAGAAATTCTTTTGACATAAATAACTTCTTGACATAAATAACTTGATAGAGTTTTGTTATCAACAAATTGAAAAATACCTGACCTGTAAAAATATTTATCTTTAGAGAGTTGATTTCTCCAAGGACCCCTTTGTTTGGCAATGGAGGCCTTTTTTTAAAATTATTTTTTTTATTTTTTTCCCTTGTTGCTGTGCATCAAGTGTATCCTTTTGTGTCAGGTGTATCCCACGTAGCCTTGAGATACCTTTCTTTGTCTAAGGAGAGGCAGAGATTGTGATCCAGATCCCCAGGCACATTTTTGGGGTAGACAACTGGAAAATCCCTTAAAGTTAGCTGTATGATTTATTTTTCAGGAAAGTCTTTGTCTACTTCAGAGGGTTTGAATACCCCAATTTGCTCTGAGCAAAAGATACCAGAACCTCTGAATTAGGATGTAGAGAAATGAGAGGTGGGAATACAGAATGCTTACAAAAGTAGAATTTATAGTTCTTAGCATCTAATTAGATATGAAGGCAAGAAAGGTATGGTAAAAAAAATAAAAAAGTAACAAAACCTCATGTTTAAGAATTCAGGGTTACTGAGTAAAAACATAGTAATTGAAAAGTCATGAGGAAGAGCTCATTTTTATAAGATCAATTTGGATAGTTTAATTTTCAGAACAAATGCAACATTAAAGTAGAGATTCTGTGAAGTATCTGAAACTATGGATCTCTGGATCAGGGCCGGAGATCTTTGGGCGTCATCTGCATCGTAAGTGATTGTTGAAGCTGTGCATTATCAAGGACAGGAGAGGTGTGTGTGTGTGTGTGTGATGCATGTATGAGAACAAAAGTAGAGGGAAATAGAGCTACATTTACTCCCTCTATGCCATCTGTTTTACATAAAAGGGTCAGAAAGAAGTAAGCAAGAATAGTCCAGAAAGGTACTCAGGATTGTGTACTTCCAGAGAACACAAGAAAAGAGAATTTAAGAGGAGGCTTTTGGGAAAGGGAGAGTTGGCTTTGTCAAATACTGTAAAGAAGTTAAGACAGAATGTCTAAGCAGGGCCCTTCAATGTTGACGAATTATTGCTCATCTTTGGGAAGAGATTCCCAAGAGTTGAAAATAGGACAGGTTATGTTTGTGTTGATGAAGAGGTGAAAGGCTGCGAAAGGAACTTTGCCTTTGAGAAGTATAATGAGGAAGTCATTTTAGAGAATAAACAAACTTAAGTTTCAGATTCATTGTGTCAGTGAAACACCCATGTAGTCAGAATTGCCCTTAGTTACCTTTATCAATATATTGCTCATAAAGTATGGTTTACACAACTGTGTTTATGTACGAATGTAACAGTCATATATTTTCCTTCCACCATTGTAACTGTAATTTACTGTTTTTATAGTTTATTCCTAGATGAGGTTGTTGGTGTTAGGCCATGTTGTTGGAAAATACATCTTTAGACAGTGGTAGTGAGATGGTCCATTTTGAGAAGCCTATGAGAGCAGCTGCAGCACTTTTTAATCTCCTCATGCCCATAAGCATATATGTATGGTCAGGCAATAGAGTGGTGATCAGGTACACCACGAAACTGTGCTCTTCCTTGCTTTTGTTCCCCTGGTTGCTGGCACTTTCCCCCCGACTTGGCACTAGAGAGCACATCTAAAGCATGTATGGTAGTAAGGTAGGACTGGAGGCTGATGTTTTGAGAGTAGTTCTTGGGACTTAGAATAGGGATTTGAAACATTCTGAGAGAATTGTAAGATTTAACAGTAGTGGAGTCAAAATTCTTACTGGGTCAGCATGAAGTTAGCATGAATTTGTAGTATATGAAACATTGTTAAGGAGGAATAGAAAAGAGGCTTACTTACAGTATTGATGTAGGTAGAACTTGAACCATCTCCACTGAGTTAGAATGTTGCACTCTTGAGGGGACTAGGTTCTCTGTACCTTCCTCTTCTGCTCTCTGGCAACTAGGAGTAGGATAATTGGAAGAAGAGTGAAATGAGGCCTCAGGTTCTCTTAGAATGCTGTGTAAAGACAGAGGTTGTTTGGCTTGGAAAAGCCATCACTGTCTTTGCTTTTTCTTATTTTTAAAAAAGAAATGATGGTTTTAATTAATAATTGATATTTTTAATTAAATTTTATTGTAGCACAGTTGAATACGTATACACGCCTACTGGAATTGTCTGTTGCTTCAAGGAGGTAATTGTGGAATTTAATTAAGTTATTACTTAGAATCTCAAGTGCCATTTCTAACTACAGGATGGTAATGTGATTTCTCTAGCCAGGCAAGAGGACTTTGCAAAATGTAATAATGTTACTCTTTAAAAATTAGAAGGGTAAGTTGATTTTGGTTGGTCACATTCCCCTGCTGCTCCTGCTTTGAATGTGTGTGAACGCCGTGTCCCACCGGTACTAAATTACTTGTAAGTTTTCTAAATATGACATGGCTTTTCTTGACTCCCTGTCTTTCTGTTTCTCTGCTTAGAATACCCTCTTCTTGCCCTCTGTCCTACTTTGGCATACTCCTCTATTTTCCAGGAATTGGCACAGTAAGAGATTAACAACAGTACCTAGCAATAAAATAGAAAAATTATAACCGTATAATAAAAGTTATATGAATGTGGGGGGTCTCTCCCATTTTATTTCTCAAAACATCTTAACTGTACTGTACTCATCCTTCTTGTGATGATGTGAGATGATACAAGGTCTGTGTGCTGAGATGAAGTGAGGTGACTTGTACAGTAGTGTTAGGCCACTATTGACCTGATGATAAGGAACAGATAGATTGGACAGAGGGACGGCTCACTTTCAAGGCAGGCAGGAAGGAGCAGGACTGTGCGAGATATCCTAGTCATGCTATTTTTTAGTATCCAATTTTAATTCCTCTTTGCCTTAAAAAAAATTTTTTTATCGTCACCCAAGGACATTTTTTCATTTTTAGAGAAAGAAGATGGGAATTGGGGGAGAGAAACATCAGTGTAAGAGAGAAACACTGATTGGTTGCCTCCTGTATGCACCCGGACCAGGGGTCGGGCACACCTGGACTGGGGAACAAACCCGCAACCCTTTGGTTATGGGACGACGCTCCCACCAACTGAGTCACACCAGTAATGTACAGCTACATTACTCCCTCTGTGCTATCTGTTTTATCTGAGGATATTACTAACTGTACCATCACTTAGGTTATATGCTGTAGAATTTTTTTCATTAGTGGCAATAGTTTTTTTAATTATATTTTGTATTTGTTTTTTTAACTTGTGACAGGAGTTTGTAGGGTGTGACTGGGTAAGACTTAAGCATGCAGTATCTTGTTGCCTCCACAAAGGTGAAAGCTAGAGCCTTATTAGTCCTATCAGAAATTGCTGAGGAAATCTAGAATTTGGAGAGGATTGAGGCCGGAATGATTCCACAGATACTGACAGGAGGTGCGGCAGTACTAGGAAGCAGAATGAACCTCTGCCAGAGGGGAATACTTCCTTTGGTATAGAAATAATTGTCAGCCATGATTGATAGAGTGGCGACAAAAGTTGAATCAAAATATGATTTTGTTACTCTCTAGGAGTATGTTTCTCAAATAGATTTGACAATCTGGGTTTGATTGTTGAAGCTGTCGATAATCAAGGAGAGGAAAGGTGTGTGTGATGCATGTATGAGGTGGGATGGGGGTGTTTTTTAAAAAATGAATGCTCCTGAGCCTCACTCCGGATCTATATATCAGCGTCTACATATGAGGTCTGGGAATCTGCATTTTTCAGATAAGTGCTCAAAGCTAGTCTTAAACACAGTTATGTTTGACAATCACCACTCTAGGAATCTTCCCCACTGCCCCTTAATTTCCATAGATCAGAATCAATATTATTAATGTTTATCTTTAAGATTAACAAGTGTGAGTTGAGACTGAAACAGTTTGGTCATAGACATAGAATTTCTAGAACCTACAGAAGGAACCTTTGAAGTCATGCTAGCTCTACAGTATTAAGTTATAGAGGAGAAAACTGAGGCCAAATGAGAGTGATTGATTTTTACAACTCTTTGATTCATAATTAAGGAACTTTGCTATGAATTGTAGATCAGAATAACCTATATAAAATTTTGTCTGTACTATATAAGTAATTATTTCATATTAGGTCTTACTTTTAACCCAGTTTGATGCTCTGCCTTTTAATTGAGCTATTTGGACCATTTGCATGTAAAGTGATTATTGGTATGGTTGGGTTTAAATCTTTCATCTTGCTATTTTCCATTTATTTGTTCTATCAGTTCCTTCTTCCCTTCATTATCTTTTTCTGCTTTATTTTGGATTGAGTAGATCTTTTTTATGGTTTTATTTTATGGCTCTTACTGGCTTACTAGCTCTATGTTTTAGATTGATTTTTTGATGTTTAATGGTTGCTACATAGTTTATAATTAGTACATACTATCTTTAACTTATTACAGTCTACCTTCAAGTAATATGTATATTTTCACATACAGCGTGAGAACCTTAGGACAGCATACTTTACTGTTTTCCTGCCTTTGTGTTGGTGTGGTCATACATTTTACTTCTCTATATGTTGTAACTCTCACAGTACATTTTTTTATCTTTTTATTTTATAGTATCTATTTTTCGCTTTAAACAAGAAGGCTTTTGTATTTACCCACATATTTACCATTTCTCATGCTCTTCATTTCTTCGTTGTAAGTCCAGATTCCCACCTGGTATAATTTTCTTTTTGCTTGGATTGCCTTTAATCTTATAGCGCAGGTCTGCTGGTGATACCTGTCAGCTTTTATATGAATGAAAAAGTCTTTATTTCACCTTTGCATTTGAAAGAGAACGAATTTCAAAGATATCTGAAAGATTTCTACTTACAGAGTATAGAGTTGGATGTTGACATTGTTCTTTCAAGTCTTCGGGCTTGTATTGTTTCTGATGAGAAGTTTCCTGTAATTTTTCTTTTTCTGTATATTAGGTTTTTCTCTGACTGCATTGCAGAATTAACTATCAGTGTTTGACATTAGTTTATTTACAAGTTGTGTTCTGTTTGAATGTGTAAGCTTTTAGTCTCTGTGATCACTCTTTCCTGATCACTGTTTTCTGTAATCACCCCATATGGAGTTTTTACAGCCTCTGACTCCTGTGCTTCTAGAGGCAACTTAGAACATATCCTATAAAAACAGCAAGGAAGCATCCTTCAGCTGTTTATGGTTTCTGAATTGATCCTAAGATTTTCCTGTGATTCTTTGTACCACTCCAGACTCATTAAGGGCAGTTTTACTTATGCTACTTCAGACAGGCAAGGGGTACTTTTTAGTTTCAGAGTGTTTTAAGGAGTATTTCTGATGTCTCTGATAGTTGGTGTGGATGACTACAGCTCAGAGTCTGATGTGATTATTATACCTTCAGCCCTGGACTTCGTCTCACAAGATGAAATGTTGACGCCACTGGGGAGATTGGACAAGTATGCTGCAAGTGAGAACGTATATAACAGGTATGTGCATATTCTTTCCATTAAAGTGGTTTTTATTACATTAATTTCAGGAGAGAAAATAAAATTACCCAATTTAAAGTAGGTATTATTAACATGTGCACTCTTAGTCACCAAAATTCTCATAATAGTCACAGCCTTTATAGTTGTTTTTTTCTTGATCCTACTAACTATATAGCACTCTTTCTGTGCTTTCGGGAAAAAAAAAAAAAAGTTGCTTTTTTGCTGTTAGACATAATTTTGATATTGTGTAAAGTGATTACTGAGGAGTATATTTAGGCTTTCATAAATGCTGTTGTATACCTGCTGTGTGCCAGGTGATGTTCACGGGGACTGTGACGTGCCAGTGACTAAGAGATAACACTCTTCCTAATGCATTGTTTGTCCTATAGTCACAATACCACCTATATCAGACTTTTCTGGAAAATCTGAAAGTCTTTGCTTACATTTTTTGAATATAAACATATAACATTCATTTAGTGAAAATATATAAAGATGTTTTATATAATAAAGAATGAGTAAATTTTCCCATTATTATAATTGAAAATTACAGAAATAAAATTTCATTGACCTTAGGAATTTGTTAAATCAATTAGATAAAGATGCAAAATATTTTAGTAAACATTCAATTTCATCTTGTTAAAATAAAATTCATACTGGCATTTGTCACTTAGGAAATTAGAGGCTTTAATATATGTTATTAAATATATAAGAAAAGATTTTCTTTAAAACTATATAGATTCTGCCTTTTGAAATTATGAATATTAACTATTGATGCCACTAAACACTGTATAATTTTTTGTGTGTGTAGACAAATGGTGGCCCGGAGTTTGCTGGATACATTGAGGGAAGTCTGCGATGATGAAAGAGATTGTATTGCTGTTTTGGAAAGAATTAGCAGATTAGCTGACGATTCAGGTATATGTTTATGCAGAGAAAGTTTTCTTTTACCAAATTTGTGTTTTTAAAACTAATGAAAAACTCACTGTGATAAGAAATTATAAAAAAAAATTTCCTAAGTACATTGCCTAACCCCTTAGTAACAAGAAAATAAATACCTATTACTAAAATCCAAACATTTTATAGTAGGCCCATGTGATTTAATTTTCAAACTTTCTCAGTAGCAAAATCTTAACAAGCCTTGGTTAGGTAGCTCAGTTGGTTAGAGCATCATCTCGATGTGCCAAGGATTTGGGTTTGGTTCCTGGTCAGGGCACATGCAAGAATCAGTTATCTGCCCTGGCCAGCATGGCTCAATTGATTGAATGTCATCCAGTGAAGCAAAATAGCTCTCCATTTCTATTCTGGGTCAGGGCACATGCCTGGCTTGGGGGTTTGCCCTGCCCGAGCACCTGCGAGAGGCAACTGATTGATGTTTCTCTCTTACACAGGTGTTTATTTCCCTTACTTTTTCCCTCTCTTCCCCTCTCTGTAAAAATAAATAAATATTTTTAAAAAGAATCAACCAGTGAATGCATAAATAAGTGGAACAAGTCGGTGTTTCTCTTTGTATCTCCCTCTTCCTTTCTGTTAAATAAATTTTTTTAAAAAAGAACAATCTTAACATTGTCTTGCATCATGTATGTTAATATTTTAGGATTAATAAAAACTTTAAAGATAATTTTGAATAATTTACAAAGGATGGTGTGGGCTCTAAATATTTTTAGGCATATATAAATTGCTTTCCTTTTGTATGCTTTCCCATTTGCAAAAAATGTTAATCACCCCTTGTAAAACTAAAGGTGTCTCCAAAGTGAAAACAGGAGGGTCTGCTTAACAAAGAAGTAAACTTGATTTGAGGCTTAAAACAGTTATATTTTTTTCTAAAAATATTTTTATTGTGGTAAAATATGCATAAAATGTACCATTTTAACCTAACACTAATTTCTAAGCAGAGTTTTATATTTGACTTTAGAAACAATTTCAAAAATAAAGATTTTTTTCTTAAAAATTTTATTAAAGTATGTTATCTTTCAATTTCTAATGAACTTTTTGGCATGTCAGCAAATCTTTTAATTTTTAGTTGAGCTCATCTTTTGGTTAGCAAGTTCATTTTACGGGAATATCTTTTTATTTTTGGCATAAGCCTTAAATAATTTTTCTTATCTTTTAAGGTAGAAAAAGTATTTGTAACCTTACTGATAGCCTTTTTCATTGTGACAGTCTGTTTACATAATTGCTCATGGATAAGCTTGTTCTGGTTTTAGGAGAGAGCCTCATCAACTATAATTTGTACTTATAATTTATTTTTTGATTTGGTGTGGATACAGTTTTACTTAAATTTTTGGCAGTGTTGCATCCCATTGTGATTACTCCTTTCTTAGTAGAGACATAGTTATTATTTAAAGAGGAATTTGTATTTCCCATATTTCACCTTGTATAATGTGCACTTTTTTCCCCAAATTTTTGAGGGAAAAATAAGAACGTGCATTATACATGAGTAGTATTAATGCTGTACCTGTGTAAATGTTTTCAATTCTTTTATTTATGCTTATGCATTAAAATTGTAACTCTAAAAACAATAACTATATCTGTATGCAGAATAATACCCTGGAATACCATAATCAATTTTATATGTAAATAAAAAATTGAACTAAAAAATTAAAACTTAAGATTTTTTTCCCTGAAAGTTTGGGCTGAAAACATGGGTGCACATTGTACAGAGCAGTGCATTGTACGTGGCCAAGTATGGTATTTTCATCAATCATAGTGCTAGTTTTTACAAATACTTATGTGTGTATATTTTTTAAAAAGGTTCTCAAGTTGTTGAGTTTATGGTAAATATTTTACTGACATTTACACTTCCATTCACTCAGTTAACATAAAACAGTGTATACTCTATGCCAGGTTTTACATTAAATGTTAGCGTGGTTACTAAAATGAATCAGATTCCTGTCGTTAAAGTAACAGTTTAATGGATGCAATCAATATATGAACAATAAATTATAATGGGGAGCGTAGGGGCTGGATTCATAAAGTTAATGACATCTGAGTTGGATTTGACAGAATGATGAGTAGATACAGAGAGGGTAAAGCATACTCACGAGAGTAAAAGATAAGTTTAGAGACATGAAGAATTCAAGATATTGGCCCATTTGGTTCACAGTGAGTTTACTGAGTCTACAGCTTAGAAAAATGAGGCTGTTATATAATGAGGTAGTTGAAGGCTAGATTGTAAAGGTTTATACAATGCTCTGTTAGAGAGTGTGCATTACTTGTAATTTAGAATAATAATGCAGCACTATAGATTGAATTGATATAAAAAAAATGGGTGACAGGACGACTAGTTGGGAAACTAGTCACTGTTACGAGTTGTCTGAGAGAAGTTAACGTGGTAGGGAGGGATTTCAGAGCTACTGTGATAGTTTCCTTCACTCTCCAGTGAAGGAAAAGAGGAAATTGACCCTAAGGTTTCCAGCTTGGTAGGCTGGGTTGGTTTTGATGTTCAAATAAGATAAAGACATTAAAAATATAAAACTTTAAAGTTAATGCATATAATCCATCTTTAAAAAGTGGGGAGCTTAGAACCTTTAAACCTTTGTTCTTCCTTATTTTATCAACTTCTATCGTGATATATTATTCCCCTAAACTTAGTGTTCACATTTTTATATAGTAAATGCTTGTTTAGATTTACTACTAAATTTTCTCATTTTTCCCCTCATCAGTACATTTTTCATCTTACTACTTTCTGGTTCAGTTTCCTCTTTCTGAAAAGACATATTAATGAGGGTCTGACAAGAACATATTCTTTTGTCTCAAAATGATTTTATTTCATCATTACTTTTCTTAAAAAGTATATTTTATTGATTATGCTATTACAGTTATCCCAATTTTTCTCCCTTTGCCCCATTCCACCCAGCACCCCAAGTTCTCTCAGGCAGTCCCCACACTTGTTCATGTCCATGGGTCATGAGTATAAGTTCTTTGTCTACTCCATTTCCTATACTGTATTTTACATCCCCGTGGCTATTCTGTAACTACTAATTTGTACTTCTTACTTAATCCCCTCACCTCTTGACCCATTCCCCTACACCCACTTCCATTCTGGCAACCATCAAAGTACTTTCCGTATCCTTGATTCTGCCTCTGTTCGTCTTGTTTGCTTAGTTTGGTTTTTTTTTATTCAATTGTTGATAAATATGTATTTATTACCATTTTATTCATAGTTTTGATCTTCTTTTTCTCAAATAAGTCCCTTTAACATTTCATATAGTAATGGTTGGTAATGATGAACTCCTTTAGTTTTTTCTTGTGTGGGAAGCTCTTATCTGCCCTTCGATTTTAAACGATAGCTTTTCTGGGTAGTATAATCTTGCTGTAGGTCTGGCTTTTCATGACTTTGAATTTTTCTTGCCAGTCTCTTCTGGCCTGCAAAGTTTCTTTTGAGTAATCAGCTGACAGTTTTGTGGGAACTCCCCTGTAGGTAACTAACTGCTTTTCTCTTGCTGCTTTTAAGATCCCTCTTTATCTTTAAACTTTGGCCTTTTAATTGTGATGTGTCTTGGAGTGGGGGCCTCTTTGCATGCATCATGTTTGGGACTCTTTGTTCTTCCTAGACTGGCATGTCTATTTCATTCACCAAATTAAGGAAGATTTGTTTCCATATTTTTTCAAATAGATTTCCAATTTCTTGCTTTTTCTCTTCTCGTTTTGGCACACCCATGATTCAAATGATGGAACACTTGAAGTTGTTCCAGAGGCTGCTTATATTATCCTCATTTGTTTTGGATTCTTCTTTCTTCATTTTGTTCTGATTGGTGGTTTTTTTGTTTTTGTTTTTGTTTGTTTTTTGGGCTTTTTTTTTTTGCATCCTTATATTTATAATTGTTGATTTGATTCTCAGCTTCATCCACCCTGGTGTTGTTTCCCTGTAAGTTACTCTTTATTTCAGTTAGTGTATCCTTCATTTCTGACTGGATCTTTTTTATGCTGCTGAGGTCTTCTCTAAACAGTCCTTTGAACTCTGCATCTGATAGATTGCTTATCTCTATTTCATTTAGCTCTTTTTCTGGAGTTTTGATCTGTTCTTTCATTTGGGCTCTGTTTCTTTGTCTCCTCATTTTGGTAGCTTCCCTGCATTTGTTTCTATGTATTAGGTAGAGCTGCTATGACTCCATGCCTTGGTAGCATGCCCTAATGTAGAAGATATACGGTAGGGATGAGTGTCACAGCATCCCCTATCACTGAAGCTGGGTACTCAAGTTGTGCTCTTTGTATGGGCTGGGTACACCCTCCTCTTGTAGTTGAGCTTTGATTGCTTTTGGAAGGTCAATGGATGGGATTTACCCAGGACACTCAGTGGCAAGGACTGGCTGTAACCACTGATGGCCAACCTCTGCCCTTTGCGGAGGATCAGCTGTGCAGGGGCAGGATGGCGGTGCTCCGACATGGTCTGTAGCTGTCCACAGGGTGTGCAGGCTCTGATTTCCCAGGTGGTGCAGGCCAAGGTCAGCCCCAAACTGTGTTTTGCCTGGGACCACCCTGCATGAGCTATAAAGCAATCTGAGATGGCTGCTACTTATGCTGGGCTTTGAGATTCCCAGGTGAAGCCAAGCTGTGAATCTAGGCTGACTACTACTAGTGCTAGTTCTGGGGCCACTTAGTAAGAGATACAGGGGGTGGGGGCTCACTGAGGCCAGCTGTTGCTTGTTTGAAAGGATTTACAGAGTTTTGAAGCTTGAGCCAAAACCAGCTATTCATATGGGAAAGTCACAGTTAACAGTTTGGGTGGACCAGTAAGTTGGGTGGCAGGGAGTCTCAGGGTATATCCTGGTCAGGGCAAACAGTATATAGCCAGGTTGATGGAGTCTCAGTTATTGCTCCAGCCTGCCAGTTCTGTGGTTCTGTGGCTCTGTGGGGAGAGGGCTCAGAAAAGGGACAATGGCCTCTGCCAGCCTTTCTTGTCTGAAAGAAAGCTGTCCTCTTGCCTTGATGCCAGACAAGTCAGTTTCTGCCTTTCAAGCTGCTACTTTGGTGCTGGAGCTCACAAGGAATGAGCCTAAGTAAACCTGTGTGTGGGTTCTTTAAGAGGAACTCCTTGGGACCCTAGAAATTTCTTCCACTGACTCAATTCCTGCTGGTTTTTGCAGCCAGAGGTTATGCGGACTTAATCTTCCTGGCACTGAAACCCCTGGATGAGGGGGCCCTGGTGTGGGGCTGGAACCCCTCACTCCCTCCTGAATTTTTATCTGCCACATGTGGATGTAGGAGCAGCGTGTCTCTGCCCCTTCTTGCAATCTGGATAGAGGTGGTTTCTTTAATTATGTAGTTGTCAGACTTCCATTCAACTTGATTTCTGACAATTCTGAGTGTTGGTTGTTCTATATTTTAGTTGTAATTTTGATGTGGTTGTGCGAGGAAGTAAGCCATGCTTACCTGTGCTGCCATCTTGACGGAAGGAGTCCTGAATATTACCATTACTCTTAAATGATCATTTAGCTAAGTGCAAAAAACAAGTTGGCAGTTTTAATACTATTGCATACTCATCGTACTGTTTGACTAATAAGAAACCTGTTGTTTAATTCGGTGTTTGTAGGGAATCTTGTTTCTTTCCTGATTGCTTTTAAGACTTATTTTCCTTCGCTTTCTTCAGTTTCACTGTTATGTGTTTAGATATAGATTTATTTTTATTCTGTTCAGCATTGTGCCCTGCTTCTTGAATTTGTGGGATTCTTATCTTTTTGTCAGATGGGAAATTTTGAACCTTTATCATTTTGATTATAGCCTCTCTTCCATCTCAAACTCCTTTTTTTAAGTTCATTTTTTGTTTGAGTACATATTTTGTATATGGCTCTGAATATAGAACTTGTGTTATATAAATGTTATTTTCCATAATTATTATCTGTTCTTATGTTCTAGTCCTTTATCTCCCATCTACATTTTGGTCATTTCTCTCAGTATAGTATATCTGCTACCAAATTCGAACTTGGAATCTGACTGTTGACTGTTTCATTGCCATTAACTCCATTTTTCATTTTCAGGAGTTTTGAGAGCTTTGTTTATACTTCCTATTGTTTTTCTTTCCCTATTAGTATGTTCCTTTTCAGTATATTTTCTTCTATTATATCTTTAAAATGGAATGTTTAAAATTCTATAGATTTTTACAGTAACTGAAGCTCTTGGTGTTATAATTCTGTTGTGTTTTAACCTTCTTTGTTGCTGAAGGATCATTTCTTTGTCTTTTTTTTTTAATAGTTTTGAATTGTGAGCTCATCTTTAAAAAGGGGTTTTTAAATAGTAGAGTTTATAGGTAACACCATGTTATAATTTATGTGACTTGGATATTTAATCTCTAGGTATTTGATATTAGTTCAGCCTTCATTATGGGAGTGTCCCTGAAGTGGTTTTGAGTTGTCTACCAGGCTCAGGGTTAGCAACTAGAGGTAATTTTACGTTAATTTCTTGTGTGCTTCTATGTTTGTAATTGTTTGGGAGGAAAGTGGAGAGGAGAGAGGCATTCTCCAGCTATCCCTGGGACACATCATGCATATTTACCTAAGGTAACTTTAATAATAACTGTACTAAGTGCCAAAGTTCTAATTAGGTTTGATGTAATGACTTGTATTGATAAGCCATCATATCTATATGTATGTCAGTCACTTGGCATTTCTTCTCTGAATTGCTTGTTTGTATCCTTGTTTTCTTTTATTTATTTGAACAATAGGTTCTTTGTGTATTTAGTTATTAATACTTTATTGTGCATATGCTTTCTTCTAGGCGATCTTTTAAAAAAAAACTTTTGGAATCTTAATTCACCTGATATTAATGTGTGGTGTGCAATATAGGAATCTTGTCTTTTTTTCCTGATGTAACTAGCTGATTTTTGTACCATTACTTAGGTTCCTTTTGAAACCTAGAGATTTAAAATGCTATATTTGTCCCATTTAAATATGCCACATATACTTTGGTCTTTTCAGGTTTTAAAATAAAAATATGTTGCTCTCCTTTAATATTTACATACCCTTTTTAATCTTAATTAAGTCTAATTATAAATCCTCTATTCATTGACTAAACTTAGATTAGAAGCCAGTCCTTTATGACTTGTCCTAAGGGGTTTTTAAATAGTAGAGTTTATAGGTAACACCATGTTATAGTTTATGTGACTTGGATATTTAATCTCTATCATAGTGTGGAACATTGTAGGCGATGAAGTCATTCGTTTAGTCATTATAGGAAATGATTTCATATTAAGTGTATACTATGAAGATACAAGCTTGGGATGGGGTTAAGGTCCTCTAAACCACAGAGTCAACCTATGTATGATTGTGAAAAGGATTGCAGAGTTAGAGCACATTTTGTAAGCCCTTTTTACACTGAGGATGAAAGTCTTAAGTAGTCTCAAGGCCAGGCGAAGATTTTGCTGTTGTGGAGAATGTTTGCTTACATTTCTGTTATTTCAATAGAACCAACTGTGAGAGCAGAGCTGATGGAACAGGTGCCTCATATTGCATTGTTTTGTCAAGAAAACCGGCCTTCAATCCCATATGCTTTTTCCAAATACTTACTACCTATTGTGGTTAGATATCTCGCAGATCAGAATAATCAGGTAAGAGTGCCATGTACATGTTCTTAATGGAAATTTATGTAGTATGATGTATGTAGAATGCCTACCCCAGGTGGTCCCATTTGAATGTTTTTTCTTGACATTGTTATTCTGTTTTTCAAAAGCCCATTTGTCTTAGACAAGATGTGTTGAGAGTTTGGCAAATCTAGGAGGTCTCCTTAATGCCATCATAGACAGTGCCTCGTAGCTGCATCCTCACCTGGCTCCCTCAGATGTCCCTCAAAAAGTTTTTTACAAGATGGTTTCTTTGCTATTCTTCTGTTATACCACAATCTAGCATGTTCTGTCTTTGCAATACTTGAAGAAAATAGCCACAGATTTTTATTTGCATGGTTTTACCAGTTGAGATGAGAAGTCTTCATTGTTATGAAAGTCAAGTAATGGAGTTTTGCTATATTGTATATGTACTTTGTTTATACTGCTAATTTTTTCCCAGGTAAGAAAAACAAGTCAGGCAGCTTTGCTGGCTCTGTTGGAGCAAGAGTTAATTGAGCGATTTGATGTGGAGACCAAAGTGTGCCCAGTCCTCATAGAGCTAACTGCCCCAGATAGCAATGACGATGTAAAAACCGAAGCTGTGGCTGTAAGTAGAATGTGATTTTTCATTTTAGGTAAAAATTAGTCACTATATTGACTAATAAGAGGTACTCAATAAATATTGTGCTACATTATGTTCTGCAGGGTTTATTAGATTTCAGAGTAGCCACAAATTTTTGAATTTGAAATAGATGACTGGCTAGAAAGGAGCATTGGCTTACAAGGGAAAAGTCATATATTCTGTGGGTCTTCTATTGTACCAAATGACTGGAAATTAGATGACTCCATCCCTGAGCTCTGAAAACCAAGATATACAGCAAGAGAATAAGTAACTATAAACTTACTGTTATGTCAAAGTGGAAAAAATAAGATGGGGGAAATAAACAGCACAGGTAAAAAGAACTGTATTGAATGAAGAAACATTTGAAACCCTTTAATTACTATCAAAGACTTTTCTAGGCATTGTGTAAACACAGTAGGAAAAAAATAGTAATACTTGGCTCCTGCCCTTCACAGTATGGTCTTTGGGGAAAGGATAGTCAGACAAGTAATTTTACTATGATGTGATATATGATATAAATTATGATTATTACCAATATAGAGATTAATTCATTATGCACATGATAAAGTCAAGTAAAGTAGTAAGATTTCTAGTGTTTTTTTAAATAGTTAGCAAATATTTTTATAGAGAGCCATCAAAAATAAGGCATGAATTAGAATATAAAGTAGTATCTGTTGCAGTTCTCATCTATATTTCCTGAGTTCAGGTGGTAAGAATTCTCATAATAAATTAGAAAACTGATAAAGCCATCTGAAAATTTATTCAAATCTTTTTGGATACTGAGAGTTTACTATTTCAACATAAAATAATATAATTGCATCTTTGTTGAAATGAAAAAAATCAAGCCAAAATTTTCTAGTACTTGTGAATCATTTAGCAGGATGAGTTTAGTCATCTTTCTAGTATATTTCCTTGGGAATTTCTTGATTTCATTATTTTATTTTTATGTACTCAGGTACCAATTAATAAGTTTAGATACTTTTTCCAGTAATAATCATTTTTATCAAAATTCACATAATATAAAAATAACCATTTAAAGTATAAAGTAACATTTAGTATTTTCACAATGCTTTACAACCTAATAAACCTAGTTTAGAATTTAGAACTGCTAAATTCTAAAACATAGATTGTTTTTATTTTTTAAACTTCACAAGTTCCTCACTAAGGGAGATCAGTTTTGGCATCACTGTTGGTTTATATTGAGCAGAATTTAACTTGTTCTGTTACAATTTTTGATGGGATTTAACAATAGTAAATCATTATAATTGCAGTAGAAAGACTATATCCAGCATTAGTATGAAACCTGTGATTTTCTTAAAATTGGTTTATGTTTATTTTGTCATGTTTTGCATTCCCTGGCTTCCCAGTTGTTCTCTATCTGGGGAATAATTTATTCTAATAAATTTAATTATGATATATCAGTAATACAGTATGACTTTGGATCTTTAATCTAGGGGTTGAAAATTCTTAGAAACTGTACAGAGTCAAAAAATAAAACTAACTTTGGGGTTTAGGAGATGTGGGTATTACCCTGAGTTCTGAGGAGGCTGGGATTTTGATAGAGATTGTGTTGAATCTATAGATCAATGAGGGAATAATTGCCAGTTTGACAATCCATGAGCAGGTAGATCTCTCCATTTATTTAGGTCTCTTATCTCATCAATTTGTTTCCTAGTTTTCAGTTAGACATCATGTATGTACTGTTAGATTTCATGTTTTTAACACAGTTATGAATAACTTTTAAAATGTTTCTACTTGTTTATTGCTAATTTACAGAAATGCATTTGATTTGTATATTCTGACATAGGTCTTGCAAACTTCCTAAACTTTCTAGACTTATTTGTTCTAGTGGCTTTTTTGTAGATTCCTTGGGACTTTCTATGCAGACAGTCAAGTCATATATGAGTAGAGCATTCTTTCTTTTCTTTTTTTTAATTTTTTTTATTTTTTCAAATACATTTGTCTCTGCCTCCCCCCCACCACTTTCCCTTGCCCCCTCCCTCCCTCCCTCCCTCCCTCAACTCTTCCCCTTTGGTTTTGTCCATGAGTCCTTGCTGTATGTTCCTTGACTTTCCCCTTCCCTTCCTTTCCTTTTCTCCATATTCTTTCTAATCTATATGCATTTTACTTGTCATATTTGCACAGCCAGAAGTAGCCGGAATAGATCAATGATGACCGATTATCAGATTTTTTTCCTGTACCAATTGTGGAGGATTTCTTTCAATACCAACTGTTGGAGCAATTTATTTAAATAACGTTGGGCTGGTTCTCAAACAGTTCATCCTCCTTTTGCCTAGTACTATGTTAACTGAAACATGTGCATGTTGGAACTGTATCCTTGCCTTCCTTGGAACCTAGGTTTTGCACAGTGTAAGGATGCGGTTCCAATGTAGACAAGTTCCATTTAAAACAGTACTTTGTAAGGTGAGGACTGCCTCTGTAGTCTTTTCTTAGCAATGCAGGTAAACCCATATCCTTTTTATGGATAATCTTTCCTTTTAAACTGTCAACATTTATCTTTTTACTCGGAAAATGGCATTTTGTTTTTAAAGTTATCAGGTAAAATGATTAATAAGATTGGAACTGTAGGCAAAAGTGAAATTTTAAGAACTTTCTCTGTTTATTATACATTTAGTAATTATTGGTTGATTTTATTGGTGGTATTAATATCTGTTTTTTTGTCTTCAACTCAGATAATGATTATTTTTTTCGTAATGTATGTGATATAATGATGCCATGTCATATTTTAGTATCCTTAAGTTAATATACTTCTAATAAGTGAGCAAACATAACTGGAAGAGTCTTCAGTGTGTTTTTGTTCTCATTTTAGATAATGTGCAAAATGGCTCCCATGGTTGGGAAGGACATTACAGAGCGTCTTATTCTCCCGAGGTTTTGTGAGATGTGCTGTGATTGCAGAATGTTTCACGTTCGAAAGGTATTCAGTTTTTTTCATCTGTTTAAGAACATGTTTCTAGTGGTTGCTGTATTGATATGTGAACTTTTTTTAAAGATTTTATATATTTGCTTTTTAGAGAGAGGGGAAGGGAGGGAAAAGGAGACAGACAGAAATGTCAATGTGCGAGACATAAATCGACCAGTTGCCTCTTGCACGCCCCCAACTGGAAACCAGGCCTGCAACCCAGGCATATGCTCTGACTGAGAATGGAACACTGCAATGTATTTTGAAATTTCAATAATGCTTTTGTTGTTAGGTCTGTGCTGCGAATTTTGGAGATATTTGCAGTGTAGTTGGCCAGCAAGCTACTGAGGAAATGTTGGTAAGTATTACAGAAACAGAGGAGTAGTAAAGGAGTAAGCAATGTATTACAAAATAGCACATAAAATTTATTATGCATATATTTACCCCCAGATTTTATTAACACAATTTAATGAAAGTAAACCAGAAAGATAATAGGCCTTTTGAGTTGGAGTTTAAATTTCTGTAATCTAAACTGTGTTTTTGATAGTTTTTACCCCTCTCATTTTTTATTAAACAAATCAATTCTCATTTATTCAAATTAATTTTTATTAGCAATGTTCAAGTCTTTTAGCGACCAAATCCCATAGCAGGTTTTTAAATGGTTAGTTCATAGAATATATATGCTTAATGTACAAGTTAACATACTTGAAGAGCTTCTAAAACCATCTGTTGTGCCAAATAAGTTTAGGTACAAGCTCTTGGATAATAAGATTTAAGCTGTATTTGTTTGGAGTGTTTTCCTTTTTTATAGCCAATAGTATTGTGAATTAGGTTAATTTATTTAAAATTATTGAGTGGTAATACTAAACAGGTCTTCTAAGTTTTTTTGAAATTTAATACTTCAAAACATTGTAAAAGTAGAAAATGAAATAAAACTACATGCTTACCTCAGAGATACTGCAAATTTTGGTTCCAGACCACCACAATAAAGTAACTAGCACAATAAAGAGTCATACATATTTTTTGGTGTCCCAGTACTATGTTTAAACTATAGTGTAGTCTATTAAGTGTGCATTAACATTATATCTAAAATAAGCAATGTACATTCTTAATGAAAAAATACTTTATTACTAAAAAATGCTAATCTGAGCCCATTGAAAAATCATGCCGATAGACTTGCTTGATGCAGGGTTGCCACAAGCATTCATTTGGGAAAAAAATGCAATATCTGTGCATCGCAGTAAAGCAAAGCACAGTAAAATGAGGTATGCCTGTACTGAATCTCACTCTGTCTGTCTAATGAAACACTATCCTTGGATAGCTTCCCAGGTTTTTCCAGCTTTGTTCCGATAATGTTTGGGGAGTCCGGAAAGCTTGTGCTGAATGCTTCATGGCGGTTTCATGTGCAACCTGTCAAGAAATCCGGCGGACTAAATTATCAGCACTATTTATTAATTTGATCAGTGATCCTTCACGTTGGGTAGGATTTTGTTTAATTATCATTTTTATAAAACTAATACATTTTACAACAAACATGATTTGGATTTCATAATTTAAGAAATAATTGATAATTTAAGGCATGTTATTGTTAATCCTTCTAGGAGTAGACAGTAGACAACTATTAACTGTTTTTGTTAAACTGGAAAAAGTTTCTGCTCAAATATAAAACATGTTCATTGCTATGATGTAGTATATTGATTTTCAGATTTTAAACTAACCTTCAATCTCTTGGATGTCTCACTTGGTCATAGTATTAATAATTCTTTATCTGTTGATGGATTTTGTTAGTATTTTAAGAGGGGGGCGTGCGTGCATGCGTGCGTGCGTGTGTGTGTGTGTGCGTGTGTGTGTGTGTGTGTGTGTAAATGGTCTGTGGTTTTTCTTTGATGGCTTAATTTTTTATTATTTTTGCTTGGCTTTGATCTCAGCATAATAATGGCTTCATAAAACAAGTCAGGAAGTGTTCCCTCCTCTTCTGTGTTTTGGGAGAATTTTTGAATAATTGGTAGTAATTCTCGCTTAAATCTTTAGTAGAATGCAGGAGTAAATTCATCTGGGCCTGGACTTGTCTTTGTCGGGATAGTCTTTTTTATTGCTAACTTCATCTCTTCATTTGTTATATAGGTCTATCCAGAATGTCTTTTTCTTCCAAATACTTTGCCTTCTCCCTTCTCTCTCTCCTCCTTCTGATATTCCTATTACACATACAGTATGTTGGTGAGCTTAAGTGGTATCCCACATTATTCTGAGGCTGTGTTTATTTTTCCTCATATTCTCTTTTTTCTATTTTTTGTCTTGTATAAGTTATTTTTATATACCTTGTGTTCATTAATTTTTTTCTGCCAGTTCAGATCTGTTACTGAATTCGTGTAATTACTAATTTTTTATTTTAGTTATTGTACTTTTCAGCTCCAGAATTTCCATTTGGTTCCCTCTTTTAATTTCTGTGTCTTTATTAATATTCTTTATTTGCTATGAGATTGTCCTCATAGCAAGTATCCTCATATCTTTGCTTCTTTAATCATACTTTCCTTTAGTTCTGCGAACAATTTGTGATGGCAGCTTAGAAGTTTGTTGTTGTTAAGTTCAACATCTTATTACTCTTGCACAGTTTCTGTTACCTAATTTTTTTTCCAGTGTTTGGATCATACTTTTCTGTTCCTTTTCATGCCTTGTAATTTTTTGTTAGAAACTGGACATTTTAGCTAATATGTTGTAGTAAATTTGGGTACTGGTACCCATCTCAGACGCTTGTTATTTGTTGAGTGACAGGTGGAATACTTCAGTGGACTCTTACTTCTCCCCCTTCCAGGAGGCACAGCTTTGGGTATGCCCACAGTCACCCTTGGGGTGAGAGCATTTTAGTAGGAGTAGGAGGTTCACCACCTTAGCTCTCTTGTCTTGTCTCTCCTGGCCTCACCAGCTGGGCCATGGGCTGTTGGGGCCTCAGGATTCTGGGTCACATCTGAGGTAGAGCCTCTATTCCACTAATGGGCCTTTGGTGGAAGACAGGAGCCCCTACCAGTCCACTTCACTTTCCCAGGGCCTGGCCTCAGGAACAGGGAGCTGAGGCAGGAGGAGAAATGCTGAAAGCCTTCTAGCTGGGAGTTTGGGGAGAGGGAGCCCACTGTTCTTGGCTACAGCACTCTGGCCTGGAAGCTCTGCTTCCCTGAGCTGGTCTTGGTTCAGATACCACAGACACTGAACTTTTGTGGATTTTCTTGATTAGACTTCCTTAATTTGTTCTTTGCCCTTAGGACCTTTTCCAGAGGTGCTGAATAGTGGGCTTTTTTCCCATTTCAGTGGGGAGTGTGGGTCAGTGGAGCTCTTAAGCTGTTGTGAAGAAGTTGATCTCAGGATCTCAACATACTCATTTTCAAAATAAAATCTACATAAAGGAATTGGCTGTTGAGCCTTAGTACTATTCTAATGTTTTTCTGTTTTGTGTAAAATTAATAGAAAAGACTAGCTTATTTGAAGTTTCCATTTTGAAGTTTTAACTACCTTGTCATAGTTTTGGTGGAGCAACATCCAGCATTTCCTGTTAATTTGGGAATAGGTTTACATTAAAATGAAGGATTCCTTAAATCTCAGTCACTTGAAATATACGTAAATCCTGTGCCTATTTGAGACAAGCTCAGACATGCATATAATTTAAAAAGTTACGCTGTTACAGAAGTATTAAGGGGGAAAATCTGTAAGTTAACACATACACACTATTCTTTTTACTATCATGTATATAATTCTAGCCTTTTTTAAAAAATCAAGTTGAATCATTTTGTAACTGCTTCTTCAAGCAGGTTTCAATAATAGGTGTACTTGACATGTATTTACCTTTGTAAAATTTATACATAGTATGTAATCCTTGTTTTAAAACTTGGAAAAGGTATTGTTATGCCTAAAAGTAATAATCTAAATTGGTTTATAGTTTTTCTCATCATAGTTGCTTTTGTTAAATTGTGTCCATCCTTCTACTTCCTCTCATAAAATGTCTTCTTTCTCAGTGTGCTTTTTAATCTTAATTACAAACATACAGGAACATAATATGAAGTGAAATTCTGTAACCTTCTCAGCTCTCCTACTTGAGACATTCATTGATAACAGTAACATATGCTTCCAGATTTTTTTGAAATATAGTTTAAGTCACTATAACATTTCTGATGAGTGTGTGTGTATGTAGTTCTCATACATCTGTCTTGCTTCCTTGTAGTGAATAAATTAGTCTTTCTTACCTGAAAATATTAAATTTATTTATCTCATTTTGTGGACTTTATTGCTTTATATGTTCAGTTTGACATCGTTTTCTTCCTGAGACCACAACAGAACTTTGTTTAGTTTTGTTCCATTGTAAATGTTTTATAGGACCTCATATTCATACTTTCATGGTTTAAATATTCAAACCAGGATTAAAACAATTGAAAGTAAAAAAAATAGTTTATAAAGGACGTTAAATTTTAGCTGAAGAATGATTTACAGTTTTGAATATGGGTTTCTTTTAGAAAAACGTTATTAATATCTTAAACATACTTCATTCAGTATAGGGAAAGTAGATTATTAATAATTCTGTATTTTTATGTTTTATGACTGTCGTTTTCTTCCTAGGTTCGCCAAGCAGCTTTTCAGTCTCTGGGACCTTTCATATCCACATTTGCTAATCCATCTAGCTCAGGCCAATATTTTAAAGAAGAAAGCAAAAGTTCGGAAGATACATCAGTAGAAGACAAAAATAGGTATAATTTTTTACAGCTTTGCATTCCAGTTTTACTGCTAGGAAACTTTTTTTTTCATTTTCACTATTTTATAATGTGTTCTTTTTGGAGAGTTTACTATTTTTCTTGGTTATACAAATTGGTAAATATTTTTATAGCTCCATTTTAAATACATTTGTTAAACATTGTTTTGGTTGGTTGTGTAGTAAAAGAATAGATGAAGATGCACAAGACACACTTAGCTTGATGCCAGGCACATGGAACACTGTAAAATAAAATGATAGATACAATAACAGTTTAGAATAAGTTTACTTAATAAATTATTTACCTAGTAAATCATCTGTTGACACTTAGAATATACGAGGTAATGATTATGCAATTTAAAGAGTTTGGTTTGTTAAGAATTAAAACCTAATTTAGGAATATGTTTTATTTTATAGTCCATGTCTTACTATTATTTTTCCCTCCAGTCAGTTATTTAATTTTGGATCTTGGATTCTCTGCTACAGAATGATGATTGTAATCTCAGTTGAGGAGGAAAGTATTTTAATGATTAGCACCAAAGTAGTGTACTTACTAACTAGAATATCAGTTTTACTAAGTATATTTAGTCTAATAGAGCCACAGGTTTTAAAATGAAACGTAGAAGACAACTCTGATTTTTATTTTTAAATTTTTTTGCATTTAAAAAATTTAATTGAGTTTTAGATTTTAAAATTCATTATAATATATACTCAGGGAAAAAACAATTCAGACCTTACTTAGTGCATGGGAAGTAAGCACAAACTTTTGTGAGCGTGCGCTTGAAATAATTGAATACCTGTTCTTTGAAACAGTCCCTAGTTTAATGCTTGAGTTACCATAGTGTCTTGTCCCTCCCTTGTCATGATGCTAATGGACATTTTCTTCTGTAGGTCTTGATACTGTGATATTTGCTTTCTTGGTGTTTTGATTTGGCAGTTCTTCCTTTCTTCTCTGCTGCCTTGTTTTACCTTTTTGCCCGTTCTCCTACTGTCCTGCTGAATAGCCAAACAAACCTGAGGTACTGTTTTTTGTAAAGGAAGAAAAATCACTCTAAACCTGCCTTCCTAGCAAGCACAGTCTGTCAGTTCTTTTGAAAAACAGCTGCTCCAAGAAATTTGACAAAAAATACTGACTGGGGGTGGGGGGGTATTAACTGTTTTTCATTTTTAAAGTCAACATATCTTCACTATCTAATCATACAAAGGCTATGATGTAACTTTATTTTTAAACCTGGAGCTAGTCAGGTAAAGTGAAAATAAAAATTTACGGAGAATTGCATAGGACAGGGTAAGCGAACTTTATGTAAAAGGCCAAATAATTATGTTTTTGGTCTCTGTCACAACTACTCAACTCTGCATTTGCAGTGTGTAGCTGCCATAGACAATATATAAACAGATGGGCTTGACTCTGTTCCAATAAAACTTGACTGATAAAAATAGTTGATGTAACTATCAGGCCTAGTAGTTTTGCTGACTGTCAGTTGATATAGGACATTATTGGAAGAGCTGTTTAAAGGTAGTTATCTTTTAGCTACAGACCTCAATTTCTCTTCCATTGTAATGAGGTACGTCTTAATGTCAAGTCAATACTATTTGTAGCACTGGGTTTTCACTATATTATTTGATTTTATTGAATTGTGTTAATGGTATAGGGGAGGGGAGGGAAGGAAGGAGTTGTGTTAAACATTGTAAAAGCTTTTGTATAGTTTTATTTCCTAGCTTCAAAAAGAGGTATCCTATATATTATTAATCTTATAACCATTAATTTGCCCTCTCTTAAATGTTGCACTGGCTTGTGTTTTAAGCTGCGTTAAAACTATTGTTTTGCTATTTAAGGTTGATTAAGCAAAAATTACTTGAGCACCTACTAAGAACCAGCTACTGTAGATAGAAATAGGGAACTTGGTTCATATTTTCAAGGTCCTCTCAGTTTCCTAGAATTCAGATTTCTCAAATATATTACCAAGTAAGCTAGGTTTTGGCAACACATTTCCATTGCTACTTACTTAGTATATATTGTTTTATCTAATCCTGGAAACATTTAATATCACTTAACACACTTTGAAGCATTTGTTGATTATAAACATCTTATTTTAATAGACCACATTTATCTTTCACTTACCCCAGATTAGACTATTAATGGTTCTTTGGAGGTGTTAATAAATTTACTTCTAGAAGCAGAGTTAAACATTCAGATTTGCATTTCTAAATTTTGCCAAACCAACAATTATATTGTTCTCTGAATACATTATTCTTTTGATTCTCCCTGCTTTCCGTTAGGGAAACCCTGCTCTTCCATTTAACAAAGTCACTGTTAGTGCATTTGCTGTCTCTAGACTCACTACCTCCAAGAGTCTTCCCTTGCGTTTTTCAGGAAATTCAAAGCTTTTGCATCTTGGCGGTCAGTAGGACTGGAATGAGAACTCTAATTTTTAATCGTATCTTTTCAATTGTGTGCTTGTGTGTATCTACAAGTCCATGTAGTGTAGCAATCTAGTGTTTTATCTTTGTGTATATTACCACCTTCATTGGGCCTGGCACATTATAAATCCTGAATGAATTATTATAAGGAAATATTTAATTTCAAAAGCCTTGAATTACTGAGCCACTTATGCTGGGTTTTGTTCATTTAGCTTAATGCCAACTATGTGAAAGTAAAATTGTTATTGGTACAAATTTAGAAGTATTTCACTGATGTTAAAACTTTAGTTCATTCACAGTACTTGAAGGATGTATCTTAGAGAGTATTCTTTGCTTTTATCTCAGGATACAGTGCTTTTTCAAGCAGATATTCTATAGCTTATTTTCTCCTTGAAATACATGCATGAGTACTTATTTTCTTGGCCCACAGTCTCTAGTTAGGAACTCTGAAGGTTAACTATAAGCTAATTATAAACTACAGGAAACTTAAGGGTTTTTTGAGAGAAATGTCTGGCTTACCCTCTGGTGTTCTTGTTGCCTACAATCTCTTAGGAGATCATTCTCACTATGCAGAATCATGTCTCCTCAATTTTTAAAACAATGAGTGTTTGTGATGGTATTTAGAAGTCTCACAACTAAGAATATAATTTTGGCATTTAGCAGCTTGAGTTTGCATTGACTTATTGCCCAGTTCTAGGGGAAAAATCAGTATGTAGAGAATTTGTATTTTTGACAGTTTGAAGCAACTGTTATTCATACATATATAATTCTTCCCAGAATTTAATACTAGGGATTGTTTTTTTGTCTCTAAAATTGTACTAGGAGTTTTAAGTTTGAACAAAATAGTAATTTTACACTAGTCAAATAGAATGACTTGGCCATTATTTTTTCTAAGAATATCAAAATTTAATATTCTTAATTAATTTTAATATTAAAATTTAATCTGAATGCTAACGTGAATATAATGATCAGGGAACTTCAGACCCTTGGAATAGTTATATATACTGAATGGTCTACATGGAGCTTTGTAAAAGTCATCAGATAATAGATGAGGTCTTAACAAGTTTTACTCATTTGCTCCACTCCCCCACAAAACAATTCCTTGTTATAATTTTTAAAATTAAGTTTGCATGATATCAGAAAAACTATAAAAATAACACAAAGCATCCCATATACCCTTTACCCAGATTCTCCAAATGGCAACATTTACCATATTTGCTTTAGTTTTCTTTTCTGAATACTTTGAGAATAAGTTTTAGACTTGGTTTTCATTTTATTTTTTTAAATATTTGTTTCCTTAAAACATAGACATTAATATATAAACAGTCCAATAGCAAAAATTAAGAAGTTAACATAGGTACAGTATTGTCTAATCTAAAGAATTTATTCAGATTTTACCAATTATTCCACTAGTGTTCTTTAAAACAAAAGAAAAAAGATCTTTTAATAAGAACAACATAATTGGAAAATATATAATTCATACACATATAAAGATAATCTGTTTTGCATAATAACACTAGCTTCAAGGGCTATTTTGGTGAGGGAAAGGATCTTACAGGTTATCTAGAACAGTTCCTCATTTTTATGAATAAGGAATAAATATGAAAATCTGAGTCCCTAAAAGGCTTGGGGTTTTATATTTCTCTAGTGCCAATGCTGGGATAAGAATCCAAGAACTTGTAATTCAGTCTTTTCACAGTTGTAACAATTTCATTATGTGTGTATACTATATATCTTACAGTTGTAAGAATGGAAGGGCAACTCCAGAACTTAAAATGCTATCACTCTGTGGTATGTTTTCAGATGACTTAATAAATATTTTTATCTGTATTTAAAAACTTTTTAAAAATATGTTTTTTAAAAATGTTTCTGAAAATAATGTGAACATTACTAATAGATTTAGCCTAATCAGAGGAAAGTTGATAATTTCATGAGCACATACAGGGTCTGTCCAGAAAAAAGTCCAGCCATTGTTAATATAATGAGAATGGTTTGTGCAACGTTGATATAACTTGGCAGCCAAGGAGAGTGGACTGGAATGCACATGCATGAACAATGACAACTTCACTGAACTAGTCAGTGGGGGCAGTAGACACCGTTGAGTGAGTGTGTGTACTGTCTGGCCCTCGCATTCAAAATGACTGAGCCAGTAGAGCAATGAATCTGCATCAGATTTTATGTTAAGCTTGAACATTTTTCCGTGGAAACTATTTGGATGAATCACTAGGCCGTAGCAATTGGCAACTGGTGATTGGCAGCTTCATCATGATAACACACCCATGGAGTTTTTTGGTGAAACATCAAATCACCCAGGTGACTCAGCCCCCCACAGCACAGATTTGGCACCCTGCAACTTCTGACTTTTACCAAACCTAAAATCACCTTTGAAAGGGAAGAGATTTTAGATCATAGTTGAGATTCAGGAAAATATGATGGGGCAGCTGATAGTGATTGGAAGAACTGTGTGAGGGCCCAAGGTGCCTACTTTGAAGGGGACTGAGACATCGTGCTATGTACAATATTTCTTGCATCTTCTATCTTCTTCAATAAATGTGTCTTTTTTCATATTACATAGCTGGATACCTTCTGGACAGATCTCGTATATGGTGACTAACATGTATGGGATATTACTTAGGTGTTAACGTCACTTACTGTTTTTGCATAGTCCTTGTAGGCCTCCTGTTTAGTATCTCTTATTGTGTATATGTAAAGGCACATAATAGTTCAAGGGAGCACCTTTATTTTTTAGAGAGAGGAGAAGGGGTAGGGAGAAAGAGAGGAAGAGAAACATCAATGTGTGAGTGAAACATCAGTTGGCTGCCTCTTGCACACCCCCAGCTGGGGACCTGGCCCGCAACCCAGGCATTTATCCTGACCGGAAATCAAATCAGTGATCTTTTGGTTCACAGGCCAGTTCTGTATCCACTGAGCCACACTAGCCAGGGCTCAAGGGAGCACCTTCAGTTTTTCCCCCACACTCACCTTACAAATTTGCCTACATATCCACCCTTCCTTCTCCTTCATGTGTCTTAGAAAGATGTGTCTTACATGTTCACCTGTGTTCTTCAGCCCATATTCTTTTTGCTTTATCGGTTATTTCATCAGTCTCCTGTATCTCCAGTTTCTTCATCTCTTATAATCCTTTTTCATGAAGCCTAAAAATATGCTCATCTTTGCCATTCTTTTATACAAGGAAAATATCTTTACTCTGTTATTTTATGTGACTGTTGTGTTTTTATTCATTTATATTTCTTGCCTCACATATAAGTCCTACACATGTCCCTCTGAGCTGACGACCTCTAAATCTGTGTCTGGTGTCTGATCAGTTTCCCATGGACATCAGCACCACCTTCAACATAGATACCTAATTCAGCCTATCCAAACGAACTCATTAGCTTTCACATTAAATTGTTTTTACATTTTTCACTTTTAGTTTGTGCTACCAGCACCTAAATAGTTGTTCTAGCTAGAAATCTGGATATCTTCCCAGATTCCTCTCTTTTTTTTACTAAGCATGCAGTACGTGAACAAATCTTACTGATTTTGCCGTCATATGAATGTGTTTACTTCTGTAGTCCCAGAGACACTGCCTTCATTCAGAAAGTCATCACTGTCTCTCACCTGCTCTTCTGTGTTTCCTGCCTCTTGTCTTACCTCCAACCAGTTTTCTATACTGCTTCTAGAATGGTCTTTCAAAAATAACACATCTAAAAATGTATGTCTCTTTATTCTTGTATTATTTCCTGTAGCCCATAGGATAATTCCAGAGGTATTTAGTATGAAATGCAGTGATTTCTGCAGTTTTTCGTTCTTGCTGTCCATCATTTCCTTCTCTTGGCCATGGTAAGCTCATTGCTGTTTTCTGAATGTTAGACCTCCTCTGTCCCCTTTGCCTTTGCATATGCTGTTTCTCTTTCTGAAAATTTTCTTTTCCTTAGCATCATAAACACTTACTGGTTCTTCTAAACACAGTTTATATCCTTTCCTCTAAAGCCTTTTAATTTCAGCTCTTGTCTCTACTATGTTCAGCGTGCATACTTCTGTATTTATCATTCTGTCTAGTAGTTAATTGCTTATAAGTTTTTTTTTTATTTGTTTCTAATTGTAATCTCCTGAGCCACGTCTATAACTCATACTCACATGTGAATCCTCAATAGCCATATCCTGGTTCCTAGTAGGTGCTCAATACATATTTGTTAAATTAAGTGAGTCTAATAAAATGTAGGGGTAAACATTTATGTAATGGATGGCGGTGATCAGTGGTCTTTAGGAACCTGTACCTTCTGTCCTTATCAATTAAGTCATGACTCTATTTTGGGAAAACCTTTGGGAGTAGAGCTGGAAAGCTAAAGGAGATGGAAGAAATAAAAATAACTTAAGACACTTGAGTGGATTCTTACATATTTTGTGACATAGTAAATAAGATCTTTTGTGATGCTGTGTTTTTTTCTTTTTAACGTAAGCAAATAGGTTTTAATTCTTAGCTTTTCAACATGTCATTGGAGCAGAGTGGCAGTACCATAATCCTAAAAATCAGATAACTTTAAAAATGTGTCTATCTTAAAATGTATTATAGGAGTTTATCTTTCTACTATTTTTTAGTTTTTATTAAATTATTGAAATTACCATGGTATTGTAGAATCTCAGGATCTTTAAATGTTATTTTCTCCAACTAATTTCTAATGTTTTAATATCTAGACTTAGGTTTAACAGATATTTACATCTCTGAATGTAGAGCAACTGATGGAAAAAGAAACATTATTCATAATTTACATAAACTCAATATGTATGGATAATTTGGAATTTTTAATATTTAGTTTATCTAAATGTTTTATGTAGTATTGTCATTGATTTTTTTTCAGTAATTTTTATACTTTCATTTTTTTCCCCCAAATGAAACAATAAAAGGATCAGAGATCAAGAAGTCCCAGAGGATGTACAAATTAGGCCAGAAGATATTCCTTCAGATCCCTATATTAGTAATTCCAGTGTCAGTCTGGAAAACACTATGGAAGATTGTGCCGACACTACTAGGAAGTCTCCAGGTGAAATAAATGTTCCAATGGACAGTTCTTTACTTTGTACTTTGTCCTCAGACTGTCAACAGGAAGCAGCTAGTAATGAGAATGATAAAGAATCTGGTAACTACAAATCTACATTACGGCTAGAGGTTGGCATCAATTCACAACATTCTGCTCTCTTAGATCAGGAATTATACAACTCCTTCCATTTCTGGAGGACTCCTCTTCCTGAAATAGATCTAGATATAGAGCTTGAGCAGAGCTCTGGGAATAAACTCAACCCAGAGAGACCAGAAGAAACACCCGAAATAACCATACCAGGTTCTTCAAACATGACTATGGCCACCAGAAAGGAACTTGAAGAAATGATAGAAAATCTAGAGCCGCATATTGATGATCCAGATGTTAGAGGTATGGAAAATTCAGTTAAGTTCTTTATGCTAAAAGTTGGTGTAAAATGTTACTTTCTGACCTTTTTTCCCCAGAAAAACTGCCTTATTAAATATAAATTTGACCATTGTCAACATGCTTTGCCTTGATAGATACATGACTTTTAGGAACTATGACAGATAAGCTCATCACTGCGTTCCTAACTATCCTATGTACAGGATTGTTGATTTACAAATCTCTGAAATTTTCACAATCATTCAAACAGTGTTTTACACTTAAAATTTTAATCTTGTCATGCCTTAACTGTTTTGCTCTGGCTCTCTTTAGCTTTTGTATTAAACAGCAGTAGATGCAGTGTTTTTCAAGAAAGGACCATGGTTTATTAACAATAGACAAAGATACATATTTTCATATGGGGTATAATGTGTTTTAAGAGCTGTAGATGTCTATGAGAGTTAGATTACTTTTCAGTTCTGACTTATTCCCATTGGGTTACACATGTGTATCACATAGATTCTTTCATTGTGAATGACAGCCCAAATGAAAGTTGTTCTGTGTTTAAATCAAAAGTTGCCTTTTACTAAGTGGAATATGTGTTGTAAGTGTGTGGGAAGTGAGATGCCCTGAAGCAGTCCCCAGTGTTCTTGCTGGGGTTTGGGGCCTGATCCCAGTCCCCAGGGCCAGAAGCTGATGCAGATGTTATCTTTCTGCTCCTTTGAAAACTAAAATCTTCCTAATGACTCTCATAACTTTATTCAGTGAAATCTGAAATGCTATTTAAAACAAAAATAATTAGACAAATCCTGTAAGTAGAAGTCTTTAGAACGTAAATCCCTTTATGGAATTTTTTTTTGTTTGGCCTTGTTCTAAAAGCTAAAATTTATGAACTATTGGTTTGCTCAGTGTTAGTAAATACCAATTTTTAAATCAGATAAAGCAGTAAATAGCCTTCAGTATTCTTCTCAAACATCCCAAACCTTGTGTTCAGACTTTGAAAATTGCGTTAATGGTGGTTAAGTTAGCCGTTTTGTCTTTAATTTATCATAATTTTTAAAAGATTTCCTATTATAATTTTACATTTGGAGAAAAATTATTTGATTAAAGGCAAATTTCATATTCTTGATTGTTGAAAGTTAATTTAACTGACAGGTGGTAAGTTTCATTTTTTAAAGATTTATTGGGACATAATTTATATCAGTAAAATTTAACTTTTTGAATGGACAGTTCTCTGAGACTTGGCAAACACAGTTGTGTGTAACTACCACCACAGTCAAGATACAGAACAGTTCCATCACCCCAGAGCATTCCCTTGTCTTCCTTTATATCTGTCCTTTCTTCCATGCCCAGCTTCTAGCAACCTCTGATCCGTTATATGTCCTTATGATCTCTTGTTGTGGAATGCCACATGTATAGAATCAAGTGACAACAAACCTTTTTGAATCTCACTTCTGTCACTTAGCACAATGTATTTCAGATTTATCCTTGTTTTATGTATCAGTAGTTCATTCCTTTTTATTATATTCTGAAACAAGGGCAAGAGCAGAGGAGTGAATATTTTCAATAGTGTATCCTATTTCTTATCTCTCATGGGAGATTTCTTTTTTTAATTCTTACCCGAGGACATGCTTATTGATTTTAGAGAGAGAGGGGAAGGGAGGGAGAGAAACATTGATCGTTGCCTCTCGCATGTGCCCCGACTGGGACAGACCCTCAGTCTAGGCATGTGCCCTGACCAGGAGGCACACCAGCAATCCTTTGGGTTCCAATGGCATTCCAGCCAGATGAGCCGCACTGACCAAGGTTCATGGTAGATTAATTTTTATGAAAACCTTAGAGCCTCACTTTTTTTGTTTTTATGAAAACCTTAGAGCCTCACTTTTTTTGTTTTTTCCTTTAGTTGTGACTTCTGTCATTTATTGATTTCCTACTCCATTGAACCAGCATTCTTCATTTTATGACAACTTGATGTAGCAAGTACTGAAGTTTTTGTTTTGTTTGACAAATTAGAATATTCATCAGAATCTTGCCTTTGTATTCTCCCTCCATCTTCCACTCTCTGTCGTCCCCAGGTGAGGAGAATTGAGAGACAGAATTACACCTAAAACTAAAAATTTTCATAGGTAAGGATAGTCAGTTCTTTTTTTTCCCCCCAAGATTCTGTTCATTTATTTTCAGAGAGAAGGGAGGGGAGGGAGAAAAAGAGGGAGAGAAATATCAGCGTGCTAGAGAAGCGTCAGTGGATTGCCTCTTGCACGCCCCGAACTGGGAACCTGGCCTGCATCCCAGGCATGTGCCCTGACTGGGAATCAAACTGGTGACCTTTTGGTTTGTGGGACGACACCCAACCCACTGAACCACACCAGTCAGGGTGAGGATAGTCAATTCTTGATAAGTTTATGTCTTTACAACTTTCAGCTTTTTGTTTAAATAAGTCTTATTATTTATAAACTTCTTTTATTCAGTTGATCAAACTTCTGTAACTTTCATGCTTTGTTTTTCTTACACTCCAGTTTTATGGAAAAAGGCTTTAAACCTGTTCTGGGAGTTTTCACTATATTACAGTACCTTTTAGTTTTTTGACACACAGTAGGTACTTAAAAATACTGAAATATTGACTAGCTACTTTAATTTTTTTTTAAACAAATAAGCTAAAAGTGGTATGCATTGTTTGCTTTTTAAAAAGACCTACAGCCTTGGCTGATATGGTTCAGTTGGTTGGGCATCATATGCAGACCTAAAAGTTCATGGGTTTGATTCCCGGTCAGGGCACATGACTAGATTGTGGGTTTGCTCCCCATTGGGTCATGTACAAAAGGCAGCCAATTGATATTTCTCACATCAGTGTTTCTTTCCCTCTTTCCTCCTCCCCGCTTCTCTGTAAACCCTTTCTCCGTTCCTCTTTCAAATGTCCTCCAGTGAGGATAAAAAAATAATAAAAAGATCTACATGTACATATAAGTTTCAGTATGTGACTTTGCATTTTCAGAAGATGGCTAATAATTACCATGTTTGACTTAAAATTGTATTTTAAAATTGTAAGCTGCATTTGGGAGAGTTCAACACAAATACTGTATTGTGATTTAATTACTTCTCTTTCTAATTTACCTCATAAACCCGCTATGTTTTTAATTTGTCATGTTCTTTCTGTCCATTAGGATGATAAACTTTTATAACGTATCCATTGATTGATTGGTTGAGTGTTACTTACTGAGCACCTCTGTGTGTATGATACTCTCCTGTGTTTACTTAAATATATGCATAGCAGCAACAAACCAGACAAAAATCTCAGCCTCAGAGAGCACAGAAGGGTGAGACGGTCCATTAACTGCCTGTGTGTCAAGTGTTCTACAGTAAAACATAGCTGGGCAGTGTTGGGGGTTTTCTACTTAGGCTACAGCATTCTTAAGCATTTGATTTTATTAAAATCAACATGCATGTTTAATCCATGTTAATTTCATAGCTAATCCAAAATTTACTATGCCTTAATTTTCTACAGTGTTTGAAGGTGTTTTGAGTTTTTAAAGGGATATACCTTAGTTTTAGGTGCTTTTTCTTTTCTAATCTGTGATCATGGGCTGTCATTTTCTTCAAATTGTCAGGAGATGTCTACATTTTTGAAAGGCAAAACTTTAAGCTAAAATTAGAAACTAACTTCTGACCAGGAACCAAACTATTTATGTTGCAAGTGTAAATTTCCTTTGTTGGCAGTTGGACAGTAAGACCTGAGGAGGTGCTGCCCAGAGAAACCCTTCCAAGGAGGACTTTCGCTTTTACAGGCCCCGGGACCACTTGTTCTTTCCCTCATCCCTGTTGGGTGGCACATGTCATGGGAAGAAAGCAAGACTTAGGGTTTGTTTGTTTTTTTATTTTAAGTCAGACTTTGTTTCACAGTTTAATCCTTACCTTCCTTGAAGCATTGACTTTTTTTTTTCCTTTGTGAGTTTTTGGCCAAAAAATTTAAGTTCTTTCCCAGACTATAATGCGATTCTCCTTTTCAGAAAAAGAAAGCCCTTTCTGAGTTATAAGACAAATAGATACTACATGAAAGGCCAAAACGGGAAGTGGTAAAATATGAAGAGTGTGTAAAGAGGTCCTCTTTTGGAAAGTACTTACTTCAGGAATATGACGTTTTTCTATCTTTGTCCAGGGCAGTTTCAAATCCCTGGCATTTGGAATTGCCAGGGTGAGTCAGGGCTGAGTTTGAGTGGTGCCTGAGTAGGATGATCGATGCCAACTTGATTTACCACAACTAGGTTCCTGGACTGACTACAAAAGGGAAAATGGCCCAAGCTCACGAAATACAGGTTTCTTTCCAATTTAGGCTCAGTGGAAGAATTGGACCCTTCTGACAATCATGGTCAGGAAAACATATTGTTCACTGATTGAAATCAATAAATTGTTAGGAATTTATGACTAACCACCGATAGAGTTTGTGGAAGAGTTAGAGAAGATAAAGGTCTCACTCCACTGCACTGCTTCAGGGAAGGGTAACACTCAAAGGTTTCAAGGTGGTCCCTATTTCTGAGCACAAATTACTACAGACTGTTTTTTTCACAAATCCTTAGTTAAATGAGCTCTGGTTCCTGGGATTTCAGTCTAAAATGTAAGACAATCAAAATCTTGATAAGGATCCAAGTGTTTTGTTTTTTTAAATTTGTTGTGTTGGTATATCCTCGTAAAATTTCAGCCTTAGCCAAGTATTAGAGTCCACCTCATTCTCTGATGGAGATGTAAGCATCATGTTTCCTGAGGAATCAGCATTAGTCTGAATCTTTGTGGTCTTTATATCTATCAGTTTTTTGAAGAAACTAACTTCAAAGTGCTACTCATTTAAGCTTTTATGAATGTACAAACCTAAAGATGAAGCTTAACACAGACAAAGAGAAGTATGTAGTTCATTTAGAGTTAAATGATCTGTATAAGGCATTTTCTGTGAAAGACTGTGATTTATTAGTTACTTCCTAGGGAACACAATCAAGATGATGGGGGGGATTGGGGGGATGTTTTATATGGGACAGAACATGTTTAACCTTGAAGTATTGTACAGTGTACTTTAGCACTATTCTGCTTTCATTTCGGAAATTTAGAAGAGTCCAAAAAGTGGAGCTAAAGTGATTAAAAGGATTAGAACACAATGCAGCTGAAATTCTCAAAAGAATGAGTATATTTTTCATGAGTAAATTCATGATTAAACACCTTCAATTTGCGTACTTAATTTAGCAAACAATGACCTAATAATAACCTAGAACCTCGTCCTGTATGTTTCCTGTATCCCCATTGCCAGATGTACCCCATTATACTTAGACTGGAGTTTTATAAATGTGTCAGTATAATAGTAGTCTATCTTAATTAAATGGGTACTCTGCTTTACGGGCACACTTTCTAGTCTTTGTTCTAAATAAATTCGAAGTTAAAATTTTATTTTTGAGTATCCAGGTGGATTGTTATTTGAAGTAATGCTAAGCAGTATTTTTTGTTAAGTTTCTCATTTGTGGGGAAGGAAGAATGGTTTATCTCAGTTCTGAGTCACCTTTATAAAGAGGTGTAACTCAAAGCATAGATAGTGCTACTCGTCAGAAATAAGAACTTGGTAATTTGCCTGTTTGGTTTGCTGCAAGCAGCACAGTGCTCGTTTGGGATCCCTGTGTTGGAGACAAGTCACTGATTTCATTTGCAAAAAGAATTAGAAAGATAAAATAAACTGGAATAAGATACTAGATATTTAAATGTTAACTGCAACAAAAATCTTTGTAATTAAAATTGTTTTATGTTGGCAGGGTTTGTAAAGTGACTGCTCTTCTGCTAAAGTAGATTAGTAAGTAAGTCTTATAAGTTCAATTCATGCACTACCAAAACATAGTTAACTCACACTGAAATTGACTTCTTTTAATAAACTGGAGGTACCTCCACAACTAGATAGCATTTCTCTTTTCATACTAACGCAGAATAATGTACAGTAGTGTATAAACATTTTTAATCTCATGAAAGCATATTAGTTTTCTACTTTTTTTCTCTTGGAGGACTAATGATTTACTATGGTAGAGTTTTTTTTCCAGCTTTTTGGTGGCAGTGTCAAAAGTATACATTTCATTGATAATATATAATGCTAATGAAGAAGAAACTTGCAAGCACATTGTTATTCTGCCACTTATCATCCTTTCCCTGTTCTACCTATAGCACAAGTGGACGTGCTGTCTGCCGCACTGCGCGCTTCCAGTCTGGATGCTCGTGAAGAGGTCAGTGATGCAGAGAAGAAAAGTGATGTGCAAGATGACCTGGGCGTCAGTGAGCTACCAAACTGTAAAATAAATCATGATGCCTCCGTGCCTTTAATCAGCGATGCTGTTGAGGTAACAAACTCAGTAAAGTGTTTTTCTAGTGAGAACAGTTTGAAACAGAAGTGTTTCATTGGGGATTAATTGTAGCTAATTACTTTCTAGTTAGTACATTCTGTTTGCTGCTGATTTTCTCAGCTCTTCCTTTTGTGTAAAGTAAAAGTAATTGTCACCACATCTTATCTTTGTGACATTAGTATTATGTTCAGTGCTTCGAAAAGTAAATCCTAATCCTGTCTACATGACCATTTTAGTTAGTAGCCTCAATGTTAATGTAGCTCACTGCAGTGAAATAGTCTTACTGGAAACAAAGCCCTTTATCAAGAATAATTAACTTTTTCCTTTTCTTTTTGGAGAGGTGCTTTGTTTCTGATCGGACCATTTCACTGCAGCAAGCAACACAGTATTCTGAGCAGAAGATCGGGACTTGAGGCCATGTTGCGGAGGGCCAGTGGCATTATCTGGACTCTGGAGTGTGAGGGTGGGTACTGTTACTAGCATCATCTTCACTGTATACTTGGAGCTGTTCTGTATCATTCTTCCTTAATTTTCTACCGCATTCCACCAAGCCAGCATAATTTGTTACCAGCATTTCGGATCCCTTGTTTTTATAAACAGGGAGAAGGAACACACCACTGAATTATAGACTCTTATGGTCACAGATGAGAGTAGCATGACTGAAAAGCTCAGGAAAGAGTGCCTACATGCATATAATGGGGTGGCAAGAGGGTTTTTAGACCTTAAATGGATTTCTGTTTGTTTTGGGTTTTTTTTGCTGGAGACATCTAGTATATTAGAAATTTTGTATAATACTGGTGGTTCAGAATGAAAATCTGACCGCTAATTATTATTGGAGATTTGAATACTATGATATCTCTGTATTTTGGAAGGTATTTTGTTTTATTTTGGGATTTTTTTTTTTACTGTTAAATAAGTATATTTGTGAAATGAGGAATAGCCAAGACTAGCAACAGTAGAAGAATAACTACATATGACATTCCAAGGCTTTTAAAAGAGTAGACCGAAAGCACCCTTTCTGTGTAGTATTTTGTAAATAAGCTAATTTTAGATATTTGGGCCATTTCAAAATTACTTCCAAATTTTTATTTATTTTTATTCTGAAATTCTTTTTTATTCATATGGCATCCTATTCAGCAAGTTGAATTTAAGGCAAGGGAAGTTCTTATGAGTCCTTATGTATATTTATAAACTTTTAAAAGCACAAAGAATTTATATGTATTTATATTTTTGGCAGTCTTGAAAGGTAAGTACCTTAGTAAGATAGTTTAAATGAAGGAAACTTGTTAGACAGTTCAATTTTTTAAGTAAATGTTTTTTCCTAACAGAATATGGAGTCCACCCTTCGTTATATTCATAATGATTCGGACTTGAGCACGAGTAGTAGTTTTAGCCCTGATGAGGAAAGGAGATCTAAAGTACAGGTGAGTGACCAGAACACCTTTATTTGGTGTCGCTGTTGTTAATTCCAATTTTAAGGCAGTTTCTCACTGAATTTTATTCTTTTTGTAATGAGTGTTTTAAAAATTAAGACTAGTATATCATGTTTTGAATAAGGAAAATAAGATATAGAATGAAGTATAAGCAAAAGTCTTCCTCTTCTCACACCTGTTATCCCATTCTTCAGAGTAACCATGGATCATAGTTTCTTCTGTATTTCTTCATAAATTTATTGTGATATATAAAATTTATTGTGGGTATATAAAGTGTATTGTAGGTATATATGCACCCCTTTTTGTTTTTCAAAGACAAATACAATCATACCATTATGCCAAGGTATTTTATCATGCCTAAGTTGCCAAGAATTCTACAATAAGATATAGCTTGATTTTAGAGATGAAAATACAAAAAAAAAAAAAAAGGCTTAATAAAGTGCCATCAGCGACAAGTTGCACTCCGATTTTAGAGATTTTAAGTATAGGAAAATATGCTTAAGGAATCGTCACGACATGATAGCTTGTGCACTGCCTGGGAGATCTTTCCATATGAGCCCATAAGCGCTCCCTCCCCCAACAGCAACACGACAACCTCATGGTCTGGTATCATACTCCATTATAAGGTGTGTAACTCCAATGGTTTTTTACATGCTTCCGGGTTTAGTTTTGTTGTCATGTTACAAGCAGTGTTAACATTCATTGTGATTATGCATGTTATTTGCTTCTGGGTCTATCTCTTATTATGAGTGGGTTTCCTAGGTCAGATGGTATATGCTCTTTATTTTCATTCCTTTTGTTTATTAAAAATGGAATTACAGTCTTTTAAAAATGTTCATAATTTTTAAAAATATGCTTTTACCACTTATATTGGAGACATAGTTTCAAGTCAGTATGTACTGATTGTCTCATTCTTTTAGTGAGTTTATTTCCTTTTTAATTTATTTTTTAAAAGTAGGTAATAAGTTTACATTGTTCAAAGTTCAAAAGGTACAAAGGCATTCAGTGATTTTCCTTCTCAGTGTTTCTCCTGAAGCAACCAATTTCACCTTTCGCTTCCCCCAAAGGCAACCAATTTCACCTTTCTTTTGTATAGTCTTCCAAAGCCATTTTATAGATACATAACCAAGATTGTATACACATTCTTTTTGTCACATTTATACAGATGGTTAAGTATACCTACACTTTAAATTTTTATAGATAATTGCTAAGTTTCCATCTGAAGGCAGGCGGTATTTTTTTTTTAATACATGTTGGTAATAGCACACAAAAATATCTGTAACAACATTCACTAGGATTTATCAGCTTTTATAATCTTTGCTAACTTTGAAAGGTACTGGTCATATATTTTTTTTTAAACCTCACCAAGAATATGTTCATTGATTTTAGAGGGGAGAGAGAGAGTGAAAAAGCAATGTAAAAGAGAAACATTGGCCAGTTGCCTCCTGTACACACCCCAACCAGGGATTGAACCCACAGCCTTTTGGTGTATAGGATAGTGCTCCACCTGGCCAGGGTATGGCTGTAATTTAGTGTGTCTTTGAAATTTAAAAAATCAGCCCTGGCTGGTGTGGCTCAGTGGACTGAGTGCTGGCCTCCTTACCAGAGGGTCACTGGTTCAACTCCCAGTCAGAGCATATGCCTGGGTTGCAGGCCAAGTCCCCAGTAGGGAGCATGTCAGAGGCAACCACACATTGATGTTTCTCTCCCTCTCTTTCTCCCTTCCTTCCGCTCTCTCTAGAAACAAATAAATAAAAATTTTTAAAAAAAGTTCAAAATCAATTCTAATTGTCTTTTAAGCTGCTTTCTGTTTTAATGTCCTTTTTTTTTTTTTAGGGTTTTTATTTATTCATTTCTCCTCAGCATGTTTTTCTTCTCAGTTATTAGATAACTAAAAATTTCAGATTGGGTTTTCTCTACTATTTCAGATGCTATGTTAAACTCATATATTTAAAATAAGTTTACCTAATTTATAACTAAACTGCTCAAATGGCATCACTGACCTGTCTCTCTCATCATAGGACGTTGTGCCTCAGGCTCTATTAGATCAGTATTTATCTATGACTGATCCCTCTCGTGCACAGACAGTGGACACTGAAATTGCTAAGCACTGTGCATACAGCCTTCCAGGCGTGGCCCTGACACTTGGCAGGCAAAACTGGCACTGCCTAAGAGAGACATACGAGACTCTGGCATCAGACATGCAGGTGAGTAAAGCAGCCAAGGAGTTAACAGAATGCACATATAGAAGGCAGAGTGTTTTGCCTTTCAGTACCTAATAGAATTTCTGTTTGTGTTCTAGCAAGTACCAAAGAATTATCTTTTCACATAGTCCAAGTTCCACAATTTGGTGATTTCTTTTATATCTAAAATATTAAAAATGATCACAGTTGACATGTCTAAGTTGCTAATTTACAAATGTGCTATTGTCTAAAATTAATTAGTAAGAATGCAGGATTTAGTTTTCTCCCTAGAAACAGTGTTATAAATACTTCTATTATTTTAAAACCTTCACAGAACTGTAGTATTATTGGCACAGCTGAGTTTTGACTTTGGAGCACTGTGAGCGTCTCTGTGCAGGTGGGCGAAGGTGTGTGCTCTTCTCTGTACCACACACCATCGCACCCTTTGAAAGAGCATAAAATGGGAAACATGGAACCTCGGTCATTTGTCTGGTTATCTGTGACTTTTGTGGCTCTTTTCCTAGGCTTTGTTGACTTAATTTCCTCTGCCATTAGGTATGATTTCCTTATACCAGAATTTTGCCTGCCTTCCACAAAACCTATTCCTTCAGTGAAATTAATCTCAGTTTTTAAGAAAGCAGTAATTTATACTGAGAAACGAATGATTTTCCATGAAGTTTCTATGGAATCAGTCCTTTTGACTTAGCAAGTTAAAAATTGAAAGTTGTCTTGAAAGGCTGTAGTTGACCTTCATCCTCTGACCTGTGAAGTTAGGAAACCAGGCTCTGGGCAAGGTGAATTATCCCACGTTTGCATACATCTTCAGTGGTAGAATCAGGCTTGTTTATGTGTAGATTAATGCTTAAGAATATACTATTGACTTTCTCTCTAGAAAGGCCCAATTTCCATAAAGTGCTTTGTCTTTTTTATTAGTGTTTTTCCATCCTTATCCCATGGAATTCTCAGAGTCTTTGTGGGGCAGGTACCGTGGGCTTCTGGTGAATAGGAAAGCTCTGGATGGGCAAGCTTCAGGCCTCCTATCCCTACCTCCTCCATCAGAATATCCCTGCCTTCATCTGTTTAATATGCCAACCATGGATATAAAATTTTTTTCAAGAACTGGTTCTAATATTTGGGGTAGGATAAAACCTTTACTCTAAACAGTTTCTCAGCAGGTAAAGTTTTAAACTAAGTAACAGTAAAAAATTCTAATTGAGGTAACATGAAGAAAAAGATATTTTTAAAGTTTCCTGTAAATGCAAGGTATTTTTTTATAATCCTTTACCAAGGATATGTGAGGATGTTTCATTGACTTTAGAGAAGAAGGGATACGGTGGGGGTGAGGGGGGCGGAGAGAAAGAGAGAAATACTATTGTGACAGAAATATCAGTTGGTTGGTTGCCTCCCCTGCACATCCTGACTGAATTTATGCTCCAGCTAACTAAGCCACCTGACCAGGGTAAAAGACATTTCTTTAAAGGAGTTCTTCTTCCAGGGCAGTCCACAAAGGATTTTTCTATTTTCGTATTTTTTTAACTGCCAATTCCTTAAGAACTAGTTTTGTTTTTTTTTTTAATCCAGAGTAGCCTGTACAAGCATAGGAAGGGAAACAGTAACAAGAGGATGATACTAGCCAGGCTTTGGTCAGTGTAGGACATCAGTAAATCAGGCATCCACTGCTCAGAAAATTACAAAAAATTATGCCATTAGTAATTTCCAAACTTTTTTTTCCGTCATAAATAAAAGGGAGATAATACATATTGTGCAGGGATGTAAATATTTTTTCTGCCAGTTTTTGACACACAGTAGGTACTTAAAATTTAGTATTTATTATTATTTTTATTCTGGTTTAATTTTTTTGGATTAATAACATTCAGATATTAATCATCCATTTTATACAGTAGCCCCCCCTTATTTTGGGGGCTACATTCCAAGACCTGCAGTGGATGTCTAAAAACATAGCTAGTACCAAACCCTGAAAACACTGTTTTTTCCTATGCATACATTCCTAGGAAAGTTTAACTTATAAATTAACCACTGTAAGAGATTAATAACTAATTTTATAAAATAGAACAATTAAAACATTATACTTTAATGAAAGTTATTTGAATGTGATTTCTGCTAGCAAACTGGCATGAATTTCTCTCTTCTTCACAATTTCATGGATAGGCTATGATTCATTCTTACTATAGATCTTAGCAACTTCAGCATGCTGTTTTGTTTTTGTTTTTGTTTTTTTTTGTCCTTATTAAGTCAGTAACTTTTACTCTAGCATGTCTAAATTGCCAGCACCACTCCTTTTGCGCTTTGGTACCATTATTAAGTAAAATTAGGATTACTTGAACACAAGCACTGCAATACCACAATAATCAATATGACAGTCAAGATGACTGCTAAGTGACTCATGGGCTGGGAGCGCACAGCATGGGAAGGCTGATAAAGGGAAGGATGATTTCATGTCCCAGGTGGGATAAGAGCAGGATGACGTGAGATTTCATCATGCTACTTAGAATGGTACTCAATTTAAAACTTAGGCATTGTTTATTTCTAGAATTTTCCACTTAATATTTTAGGACCACAGTAGACCAGAGGAACTGAGACCTCAGAAAGCAAAACTGCATGTCAAGGGGAACTACTTACTGTGCTGTTTAAAAGCTAAAGTACTTTGTGTTTAGCTTACTAATGCAATTATTTTTATTTCTGCAGTGGAAAGTTCGAAGAACTTTGGCCTTCTCCATCCATGAACTTGCAGTTATTCTTGGAGATCAGCTGACGGCTGCAGATCTGGTTCCAATTTTTAATGGTTTTTTAAAAGACCTCGATGAAGTCAGGATAGGTGTCCTTAAACACTTGCATGATTTTTTAAAGGTAATTTTTAAACTCTTTTGCATAAAAACACAGTAAAATTCCACTGTAGATCAAAAATTTTAATATTCTACTTCTGCCAAGATCAGTTTCTGTATGTTCTATATAAGCTGGTCAGGCATCATCTTGCAAAGCGATTTCTAGTTAGGGCACATGCCTTGGTTGTGGGTTTGTTCACCGGTTGGGGTGTGTACCAGAGGCAACTGATCAATGTTTCTCACATCACTGTTTCTCTCCCTTCCTTCCCCTCTCTCTAAATAAATAAGTAAGTAAGTAAATAAATAAAGTCTTTTTTTTTTTAAAGGAAAGAAATGTATCCATAAGTTGATGATGAGCTGTGACTTAAAAAAAATGTTCCTATTCTGATCAGTTTTGTTGGTGTCATTTTAATTTTAAAAATATTCATGCTAAATTTTTTTTTATTTTTATTTTTTTTGTCCTCACCTGAGGACATTTCTTCATTGCTTTTAGAGAGAGAGGAAGTCAGGGAGAAAGAGAAGGTAAGAAACATCCATGTGAGAGACAAACATCGATTGGTTGCCTCTTGTACACTCCCTGACCAGGGACCAAACCTGCAACCCAGGAATGTGCCCTAACTGGGAATCAAACCCATGACCTTTCTATTTACAGGATGATGCTTCAGCCAACTGCGCCACACCAGCCAGGGCTAAATTTTATTTTAAATGATGTTAGAATATGCCTATAAATATTTGTACTTTTTCAAAATTATTGAATTATTGTAAAAGATTTTCATTAACATTAATTTTAGAGGCTCTATGTGGTGTTTCAGAAGTCTGAGAATTTAGTAAACGTTGGTCGTCACTCCTTTGATGTGGGATTTTTGGTGTCCAAGGTGAACAGTCCTGACTTTATAAATTGCTTAATCCTGGAATGCTATTGTTTAGCCTTGAAATTGGCACTCTCGCAGTTCCTTTTTATTTTAATTTTCAATTACAGTTTATATTCAATATAATATTGTATTAGTTTGAGGTGTACAGCCTAGTGGTTAGATAAAGAAGTACTTTCTGAAGTGTTCCCCCAATGTTTTCAGTACCACCTGGCACCATACATCAGCAATTTTCAACTTGTGTGCCAAAAGAATTTTTAAAACATGCAGTATCTGACTGTTTGGTCAGGGCCACTGATCTCTTTTCTCTTAGATTGTCAAATAAAAAAATGGCAACACCCAACACTACAATAGCCAACTGGTATGAATAAATCAAAACTATACTCAAATTTTTTTGTCAGATGGGCAAATAATATTTTCTTGGTATGCTACAGAATTTTAGTAATTAGTTAATGTGTGTCATGAGATGAAAATGGTTGATAATGACTGCCATACATAGTTATTACAGTAGTATTGACTGTGTACTCTATGCTGTATTTTTAAATCCTAGTGACTGTTTTGTAACTACCAGTTTGAAGTTCTTAATCCCTTCATTTTTTTTCACCCAGTTGCCAAACTCCTTCCCCTCTGGCAACCAACAGTCTGTTCTCCTTATGGCTGTCTTGTAGTCCTGAGGTTTGAGGTACAGTTGTTTTACGGAATGACACTTAATTTGAAATTGTCCGAGTGTTGTTACACAATTAGATTCAGGCTAAACACAGGTTTCTTTGCGGGAATAGTACCTATTTATGTAAGTTGGCAGGTGTTTTCTGACTGCATCGCATCAGGACTAACATGATGTTATCTCCTACAGTTATCGGTGACGCTGAGTCCACTCACTTTGTTACAGTGGTTTCAGCTCACATCCTCCATTGTAAAATGACCTTTCTCCTTTATGGTAAATAACTTAATGGGGGTGATGCTTTCAGACCCTGAACATTTCCCCCCCACAAGACTCCCCCCCCCCCCCCAGTGCTTTGGTGTCATGCATCTGATGCAGTTCTTGCATAAATCAGTTGTTACTGTATTGGTTGTAAAATACTGATTTTCTATTTTTACAATTCTTTCTACAGTTTTTTAATTGCCTTTCTTGGGTAAAGATAACTTTTCTTTCTCCCCCTTTTAAGATAATGTTTTTAATATCAGTGTGGCTTTGTAATTTTTTATTCAATGTAATGTAATCCATTTTTGCATTTGTCTTGAGAATCAAATTTGGCTAATAGAAACCCGTTAAAGCTGCCTCCAGGGTTTTGTTATGTTTTGTTTTCCTCATTTTCAAACACATCTTTACTGTCAGGCATACCTACTTTTTCTGCTCCAGCCTGGAATCAGCTATTTGTCTTAGAGCCCTCGTCTTTTTTAGTAGAGAGTGGTGTTTAGAAGTCAAGATCCAGGCACTAGATGTGCACGTTGCTCCTGGAGTGTCATTTCTTTTAGGCCTTTTCAGAGGACAAGAGCTAGGAGAAGCTTTTTGTTCTGGGGTTTTGTTTTTTTTTAATATTTTACTTTTGTCATACTGTTATCTTCAGATTGTTATCTCTACTTCCAATCCAATACCTTTCTTCACTTTGTTTTTCTTTTTTTAGCAGCATTAATACATTTAGTCATTTGATTCTCCTACATACATGAAATAGTTTCAGAATTAACTTCATCAATAATAATTGCAACAGCAAATCAACTAATATTCAAAATTTCCTTCAGCATGTTCTATCCTTAGAACATGTCCCATTAAGACGTATAGTCAGAGTACGAAGTTCAAACTTAGACATTTTTTTCCTGTGTGATTCTTATTTATTTGATTTATAGTTATGCTTATTTACTTCTGTTTATATCACCTTTTAGGTTTCCCCCGTGTTGACTATAAAACTTTTAAATATTTGTAGAGTAATTATTGGGGTGGGGGGCAAAAGTAGATTTACAGTTGTAAGTACATAAAAGTCTATTCTTGTATTATTATTTATTAATTATTGTGTTATTTTCCCTATGAACAACTGTAAAACTACTTTTGCACCCACCCAGTATTTATTGAGGACCTGTTATGTGCCATCATAGTGCCACCTGCTGGGCTTGTCTATATATGAATGAGAGTGTAGTTTCTCTCTTGAAAGAGTTTGCAATGAGGGTGTCATATGAATAAAACAAATGAGTGCTACTGTAAAGCCATGCTGAGGTACTGTAGATCAGTGGAGGTCACTCGCTTGTTCAAGAAACATCTTTGAAAAGAGGATAATGACTCTAGAAGATAAATCAAATTTCAGGAAAAAGTAACCTATTGCCTATTTTTAAGACAGTTAAGTGTACCTACTAAATGTATTCTCCTTCAGAAGAATTAACCATATTATTTATAGTCATTTTTACACAATCTAGTAAAAGTAGTAATGTCCATACCTTGTCCTAGTGAACTTTTTTGTTATTTCAGCTTCTTCATATTGACAAAAGAAGAGAATATCTTTATCAACTTCAGGAGTTTTTGGTGACAGATAATAGCAGAAATTGGCGCTTTCGAGCTGAACTGGCTGAGTAAGTTCTAATAATTTATTAGATATGTTTGAAGGAGTATACGTTTACTTCATGTTTACCATTTCCTGCATTTGTTCATTACTTCTTGTAGATCCAGGTTTCTGTCTGGCATCCTGTTCCTTTAACATTTCTTTAATGCAGTGAATTTTCTTAAAATTTTTTGTCTTTCTTTTAAATTATGGTAAAATAAACATAACCAAAGTTGCAATTGGTGATGTTATGTTCACAATATTACACAACCACTTACCACTGTATAGTTCTAGAACATTTCATCATCTCAAAACGTTTACCCTCTCTGCCTCCAGTCCCTGGCAGTCATTAATCTACTTTCTGTCTCTGGATTTGCCTATTCCGAGCATTTTATTTATTTTTTTAAAAAATTATATTTTATCGATTATGCTGTTGCAGTTGTCCTGAGTTTTCCTTCTTTCCCCCCTCTACCCAGCACCCCCTACTCCCTCAGGCAATGTCCCCACCATTGTTCATGTCCATGCGTATAAGTTCTTTGGCTACTCTGTTTCCTATACTTTATATTCCCATGGCTATTCTGTAACTACCTATTTGTACTTCTTAATCCCCTCACCTCTTCACCTGTTCTCCCTACCCCTTCAATATCTGGCGTCCATGTAGTAACTTCTTTTCTCTTGATGCTTTTAAGAATCTCTCGTTATCTCTAACCTTTGGCATTTTAATTATGATGTGTCTTGGAGTGGGCCTTTTTGCATCCATTGTATTTGGGACTCTGTGCTTTCTGGACTTACATGTCTATTTTCTTCACCAAATTAGGGAAGTTTTCTTTCACTAGTTTTTCAGATAGACTTCCTGTTTCTTGATTTTTTTTCCTTCTTGTTCTGACACCCTTATGATATGAATGTTGGACCTTTAGAAGTTGTCTCAGAAGCTGTTTACACTATTCTCATTTTCTTGGATTCTTTTTCTGTGCTGCGTGGTGGTTTTTTGTTTCTTCATGTTCCAGATCATTGGTTTGATTCTTGACTTCATCCACTCTACTGTTATTTCCCTGTGTATTGTTCTTTATTTCAATTAGTGTATCCTTCATTTCTGACTGGGTCTTTTTAATGCTGTGAGGTCCTCACTAAGTTTCTTGAGCACCTTTCTAACCAGTGTTTTGAACTCTGCATTTGATAGATTGCTTAGTTCCATTTCGTTTGACTCTTTTTCTGGAGTTTTGATCTCTTCTTGTATTTGGGCCATGTTTCTTTGTCTCCTTATTTTGGCAGCCTCCCTGTGTTTGTTTCTATGTAGTAGGTAGAGCTTCTGTGACTCTCTGTCTTGGTATCATGGCCTAATGTAGTAGGTGTCCTGTAGGGAACAGTGGCACAGCTTCCCCATCACCCAAGCTGGGTGGTCAAAGTGTGCCCTTCGTGTGGTCTGAGTACACCCTCCTCTTAGAGTTGAGCCTTGGTTGCTGTTTGCAGATCAATGGAAGGGATTTACCCAGGCCAGTCAGCTGACCATTGACCATTGACCATTGACCACCAACCTCCAACCTCCATGGAGGATCAGCTGTGCAGGGGCAGGGTGGTGGTCCTCTGACGTGGTCTGTAGCTGCCCACTGGGTGCACTGGCCCTGGGGTTTCCTGAGTGGTGCAGGCCAAGGCCAGCCCCAACCTGTGTTTTGCCTGGGGCTGCCCTGCCTGATTTATTAAGCAATCTGAGAAGGCTGCTGCTGTACTGGGCTTGGAGATTCCCATTGAAGCCAAGCGGTGAAACTAATCTGGCTCCTGCTAGTGCCGGGCCTGGAGCTCAGTGAGGCCAGCTCTTGCTTGTTTGATAGGATTTAGGAAGCTGTGAAGCTTGAGCCAAGACTAGTTATGCATATAGAAAAGTCGCTTGGGCAAGTCCTTAATTTAGGTGGGGTGAGCCTCTGGGGATCTCCAGGGCTGGGCAAACAGTGTTAGTCAGATTGATGGAGTCTTAAGATATGCCACCAGCTTACCAGCTCTGTAGGGGGAGGGGGTTTAGCAAAGGAGCAGTGGCCTCCGCTTGCCTCGATTCCAGACACTTAGCTTCTCCGTGTATGCCACTGGGGCCTTTAAGCTGCTACCCTGTTTCTGGAGCTCAGAGGGAGTGAGTCTGAGTAGGTGAGTCTGAGTGTGGGTTCTTTAAGAGGAACTGCTTGAGGCTCCAGCAGCTTATTCCACTCACTCAATCCTCACTGGTTCTTGTAGCCAGAAGTTGTGGGGTCTCATCTTCCTGGCACTGGAATCCTGGGCTGGGGGCCTCGTGTAGGCCTGGGACTACTTGCCCCCGAGATACCCCTTCGAATTTTTATCCACGTTGCTGTGGGACCAGCCTGTTCCCTGTACCAGTCTGGATGGATGTAGTTTCTTTTATTCTGTAGTTGTCAGACGTCCATTCAGTTTGATTCCTGACACTCCTGAGTGATGGTTGTTCTATATTTTAGCTGTAATTTTGATGTGGTTGTGCAAAGACGTGAGCCATATCTGCCTATACTGCCATCTTGACCAGAAGAATCATGAGCATTTTCTATAAATAGACTTATATAACATAAAACTTTTTATGTCTGGCTTCTTCACTTGTCATAATGTTTTTAAGATTTATTCATGTTATATGTAGCATGCATCAGCACTTTATTACTTTCTATGATTGAAGAATACTCCATTGCATGAATATACCACTTTTTAAAATCCATTCATCCATCAGTGGGCATTTGGGTTGTTTCTGAACATTCATGTACAGGTTTTTATTTGAACCCCTTTTTCAGTTTGTTTGAGGGAGATTTGCTAGGTGATTGGTAATTCTTTGTTTATTTGTTGGGGAACCACCAAACTATTTTCCACAGTGGCCATATAGAATGGGGACCCACAGTTTTTCTTTTAGTACATTAAAAACGTCACTCCAGTGAGCTCCAGCTTGCCTTATATCTGACTATAAATAGGCATATTTCTTTTCCTCCATTAGTTTGGAGGGGTGAGTCCTTCTGGCCTGGACTGAGCTGGATTTGGGTTCGTTGTTGCTGTGGGCACCTTCAGTGCACCGTAAGCTCTTAAGTTTTCTGTTGGTGGGCTCTCTTGCCTCTTGCTCAGGGTGAGGGTGAGGGTGAGGGTGAGGGCGAGAGCTGCAGTGCTGGTGGGCCTTTTCATATGTTAATAGTCTACCCTCAGCCTTCAGCTGCTCCTGCCCACTCGGGAACAGGGGGGTCTCTTCTCTTAGACTGTTTACAGTGTGGTAGGCTTGTCCTGGGATATGAGAGAACCACTGTTATTTTTGTTCAGACTCAGTTTTTGGGAGCCCCTGTGTGCCTGGGCTTTCTCAGAATTCTTGTCCCTGCTCAGCAGGAGAATTCTGCTTTGTATCAATGTAGGATCTCAGCTTGAGAAGCTCTGCTGCTCCTCTCCCTGGAATAGAGTTTTACCTTCTCCTCTGCCCCTAGCTACAGTGTCTCTCTACTAGTAGCTTAAGGCTTTTGCTTTGTATGAGAGAGCAGCCCAGGGGATTGTATGGGGTTTCATGCTTGTCCCCAGCATCTGTCAGTCACTTTCTGCCTATTAAGGGACTTCTCCAGTTTCCTTTTCTGACCCTTGATTTTCTCATGCATACCCAGTAGAGGCCAGTGAGAAAGTTTGCAGTGTTCAGAAACTGTCAATAAGGATTTCAGTTCACATATTAATACAAGTGCCTTTGTCATTGCTACATTATCTACATTGATGGTTATACAGCAGTCACCCCTTATCCCTGAAAGATATGTTCTAAGACCCACAGTGGATGCCTGAAACTGTAATTGAGCAAACCGTGGCTCAGCCACTTGGTTCCTCCAGTCTATATGACCCAGCAATTTGTGTTGGAGGAAACAGGGTTTTATTAACAGGTTTCCAACCTTGGGGAAGGCTGAGAGCACTCCTGCTCAGAGCCCCCCTCTCCCATGAGATACAGAACTTCCCTTGCTCCCCAAAAAGCTACAAGCCACAGCCATGCCCAGAAGTTCCCCATCTCTTTACCTGTCCATCAGCCAGTCACACAAACAGATCTCCATCTTCTGGAATGTGCCGTCCTCTCACAGCAGCTCTCTCCTTCAGGGTCTGGGGTGTGCAGTTCTCAGCCACCATGTAGTGGTTCAGGAAGATATGTGCTGTGTTACACTGTCCCAGCGTGGGACCCTGCCTCTAGGAGTGGGTTCTCATCCTTTGTGGGGTCTAAGCCCCTGGTAGGCCCTGCATCTCCTAGTCTCACAGGTGCTCCCATCCATGTGGGGAACAGGGGGAGAAGTCCAGAACATCCAAATACCAAATATCCAGAGAGAGCGAGCTTGCACCAGCCTCTTATGTCCCGTACCAAGAGTTCCCATACCAAAAGAGTAACTTCGTACATCCTTCAGAGAAGCCGAAGTCTGCAGCTCAGAGTCCAGCTCCAAGCATCTCTCGTGTGCCTATGCTTGGCCTGGCGGGTCCCCACAGCTCCATCAGCTCTGCTACCACCTTCTCCAGGCAGCCCGGATGGCTGACTTCTCGGCATACCTCTCTGCAGACCTCCTCCTCCTCCTCCTCATGTCTTTCCCGTTTCTGACTTTCAGCCTGCCCTAATTAAAATGCTCGGCTTGGAACTTCCTATGTGACCTCTCATATCGGGCTCTTCCTAGGGTGCGCTAGTGTCTGCCTTTTTTGTCAGCTCCCCAGTGTCTTTCACCCTTTCAGCTGCCGTCTTTAGTCAGGGCAAGAGTTCTCAGCGATGCACAGACCGTTGCCCCCCTGGCTGTGTCATGAGTAACAGCACATTCTCACAGTCACACACACAATTCACCCTGGCAGCAGCCTCCTTCCCTTCAGGAAGGCACACATTGTTAATTTTGCCTTAAAACGCTGCACCTTCTGCTGTTCTTTTCCCCCAATTCTGCCTTCAGATAGTATCAAACCCTATATATGCTATGTTCCCTCATATATATATGTATATATTTGTGATAAACTTTAACTTATAAATTAGACAATTTCCCAGTTAGACTTGTTTTTACTATAGATTTTAACAACTTAGCGTACAACTTTTTTAATTAAGTCAAGAACTTTCACCTTTCCACTTAAAGGAAACACTTAACATCTTCTGTTTAGCATATCCAGATGGCCAGCATCACTACTCTTGTGCTTTGGTACCATTATTAAGTAAAATTAAGGTTACTTGGACACAGCAAGCTCAGTGATACCACGACAATTGATCTGCTAGTCGGCTACCAAGTGACCAACAGATAGGAAGCATGAACATGTGAAGATGCTAGACAAAGGGATACTTCAGCCACAGACAGGAAGGACTGGAATTGCTCAGGATTTTATCACACTACACTGAACAGTGTGCAATTTAAAATTTATAAATTGCTTGTTTCTGGAATTTTCCATGTAATACTTTCGGACCATGATTGATATCTGGTATCGAAAACCATGACCACCGTTTAATTTCTGCTGTTTACAAATGTAAATAAACTCAAAGTCTGAAAGGCAGAAGTCTCATTCACATTCACGTGATTTCTTCATGAGCATTGTTGCATCTTCTCACATGAGCCTGGTGGACGCTGTTAGTCTTCAGTTCTCATCAGCAATAATAGAAACAGTTGGTAGAGGACCACTTACTTATCTTATCCCTAGTAAATGTGTCATTCCCTTCAAAGCTGCTTAGAGCCCTAACAAGTACACAGTAGGCTACCTAAAATGGCTAGAACTGATTATAGATGAAGGTTTCTTAGCACAGTCAAAACAGTTAACTGTGGGGAAAAAAATGTGTTTCATGTTAAGAAGTGCTTTGCTCTGTCTCTGTCCCTGTGGACACAGACATACAGAGACGAGGTGATGCTGTGCACAAGGGACCAGGTAAATCACTAGCCTTTGCATGTGCTCATCTTACAAATAATATGCATTTTACAAATTATTCAGATCAACCTATTTTCATTTGTCTTGTTTTAAAAAATTAACTATTTTTCTAATTTATTTTTATAGACAACTGATTTTACTTCTAGAATTATATAGTCCCAGAGATATTTATGACTATTTACGCCCCATTGCTCTGAATCTATGTGCAGATAAAGTTTCTTCTGTTCGTTGGATTTCTTACAAGTTGGTATGTATTAAAATTTTTACAATTTTAGATCTGCAGAGTATTTAATAAGATCACAAAACGAAGATACTCATCACTTCTCCGTATTTACTCTCCTAGGTCAGTGAGATGGTGAAGAAGCTGCACATGGCAACACCACCCACATTCGGAGTAGACCTTATCCACGAGCTCGTAGAAAATTTTGGTAGATGTCCCAAGTGGTCTGGTCGTCAAGCCTTTGTCTTTGTCTGCCAGGTAGGCAAAGACTTAGCCTTTTGTGGCACATTTTTATATCTAGAATTAGGTTTATTCACTCACTCCTTACCTCTCTCAACATCCTCTTTCTTATTCTTAAAGAACAGAACTTTGCCACCTGGTTGTTTAATAGGATCCCCTGTTTCTCAGTTGGGTACCTGCCTGGTTCACCAAGTCCTCTGTGTAGTCCACTGAGATCCGTATAAAGCTGGCACATCCGCAGCAGTTCCCAACTTTTTTGACACCAGGGACTGGTTTTGTGGAAGACAATTTTTCCACTGACCAGGTGCGGGCAGGGCGGGGTAGATCATGTGATGACTCAAGCGCATTACGTTCCCGCTCAGCTTCTGCTGTGCGGCCCAGTGCCCGCAGGCTGGGGCATGGGGGACCCCTGCCCTAGAGCGTGCTCGGGGTCTGGGCCATAGTACAGATGTGAAAATGAATGTGACCAGGAACATGTCAAGTCTCTGTGGAGCAGTTTAAAATCTCTCTCAGTGGGGACTTAATTACATCATTTTTGTTTTGAGTTCTCAAGTGCCTGGAATAATGGTTTAAAAAGCAGTAACTAAAATCTGTAGCACTTATGTTGTTACTAAAAGACTTTGTTAACTAGTATTATGGCTTAGTTAGACTAAATTGGCAAATCTAAAGCAGTTGCTCCTTTTCCCCAGACTGTCATTGAAGATGATTGCCTTCCCATGGACCAATTTGCTGTGCATCTGATGCCACATTTGCTAACCTTAGCAAACGATAGGGTTCCAAATGTTCGAGTGCTGCTTGCAAAGACATTAAGACAAACTCTACTAGAAAAAGGTAGGTACATGATGCTTTTAGGAAAAGTGTCTGTAGCAGGAAGGGGATTCAGAGACTACATGAATAGACTGCATGAATAGATGAGAATCTAAGCAGTATATTACTTTCATAAAATATATTGTAAGTAGTTCATAGTAGTCTCTCTGCAAGAGGACACAGAAGACTAAGGGTGAAGAAAGGGACTTTTATTTGTTGCCCTTCTAGGTGAATTTCTTTGTATAATTTAAAACTTACTAGTTTGAAAATTGGGCATTCACTTATGACTAGGAAAAATTACTGTCTTTGGAGCACTCCCCACCCCCCTTGAGCAGGAGGCGTGTGTTTCCCTTCTCGTCTTCATTCATCAGGAAGAACACAAGTGCTCCATACTATTCGTTTTGATGCAGATTATAAGCTCCTTAAGAATCAAGTTGTTCTGTTTGTTGTAATCCCCTCAAAATGCTTAATAAATATCATTTGAATGCATGAACTCATGAATAAATCACAGAAGTTTTTTTAATAGACTTCAAAGGATATGAGTAAATGAATAGTTTTTTTTTTTCTTCTTTGGAACTTTTTTTTTTTAAATAGCAATCATAATAAAATGGCTAGAGAAGACTCTGTTTTTCATGTGTGTTTGGTATTTGGAAGTGTTTCTTCTTTTACTGAGCTAACCAATAGCTAAACTAGGATAAGTTTTAATGTATTAGTTTCAATGCCATTGAACATTATGAGATGTAGTCAGTCAAGATGTATCGGAAAATTCTCTTACATTTGGGAATTTTTTTTATATAACACATCGGTTTGAGTTAGTTTATAATTCAGTGTAGCTTGTTTTTACTTGTAGAAAAATCATTTTATAATGACCAAGAACTTTGTGTATTTGAAATTAACAAAACTGGGATGTTAGACTAATGTCATTTGTAATCTGCACTTCTCATTTCCAGATTATTTCCTAACCTCTGCCAGCTGTCACCAGGAAGCTGTAGAGCAAACCATCATGGCTCTTCAGATGGACCGTGACAGCGATGTCAAGTATTTTGCAAGCATCCACCCTGCCAGTACCAAAATCTCTGAAGATGCCATGAGCACAGCTTCCTCAACCTACTAGAAAGCTTAAACCTCGGTGTCTTTCCTGCTTCCTAAGAAGCCGAGGTTCTACACGTGCTCCGCATGTGTGAGAGCTAGGACACTTTGGTGAGGAAGAGAGACCTTCCTCTCTTGCAGGCTTAATTGCAGATGCAAGTTGCCTACATTGACACCAGGGATTTTAACAGTCAAGAGAAAGTACAGTAAACACTATTATCTTATCTTGACTTTAAGGGAAAATAATTTCTCAGAGGATTATAATTGTCACCGAGGCCTTAAATCTTCTGTCTTCCTGACTGAGTGAAACTTGAATTGGCAGAGCATTTTCCTTATGGAAGGGGTGAGATTCCCAGAGACCTGCGTTGCTTTCTCCTGGTTTTATTTAATGACTGATAGATGGAATATAGCCAGAAGGTGGCTGTGAGCCAGGATACGAAAGAGACCTTCAGTATTAGCCCTCACTGTTTCCACGCAGGCAAGGACCTGTGCGGTTCTGTGGTTAGCCGCCAGTCCAGCCCTAAGCGTGAATAGTTTTTGACGTATATTAATGAGAAAGGAGATTTTTAAGAATTTCTCCTAAGGGCTTGATGCTAACACTAAACTAGAATATGATTTTAACTCATAAATGCAGCATATTGCTGTACACATTTACAGAACGTTTGCTGAGTTATCTATGTCCTGAATTTTTTTCATGCTGGTCATGACCTGAATGAAATTAGCACGTTTACTGTACGTCAGGTGTTTTTAACTTGATCATGATCAGCTCTGAGGTGCAACTTTTTCTTCACATACTGTACATATCTGTGACCACTCTTAAGAGTGTTGCAGTCTTTAATCATGCTGTTTAAAACTGTTGTGGCACAAGTTCTCTTGTCCAATAAAATTTATTAATAAGATCTGTATAGAGAGATATATACACTTTTGATTGTTTTATAGATATCTGCGAATAAATGCAATTTGTGACCTGTATTAATGACTTAGTATAAAATGGGAAAACTAGATTAAAAATTTGTCTTTTAACTAGTTTAGTAATTTCTTTGAAATCTGCACATGCCCCTGGGAACGGTTCTGCTCTTAGCAGGTGGCGGGGGTATCCTGGGTGCTGTGCTCCCCAAGGCTGGTCCAGGCGTGGCTTGTCCTCCATCATGTGTTACAAGCTGTGGCAGCCGAATTCTGAGGATGGAAAGGGCTTGTTGGATCCCGCCTAAGGTGCAGCTTTTGTTACACAGCATCTTCCAGGGGAAAAGGTGGGCTTCCAGAGGCAGTTATAAAAGCAAGCAAATCTAAAAAATTGATGATTCTATAGTTTTTTTAAATCCCCCAGGAGGCAAAAAAAACAAAAAAACAAAAAACCAACAACTGCAAAACAATTCATACTCAGACTGTTAACTTCACAATAGAAAAATGAGTAGAGTGGCAATAATTATGTCCTCATAGGGACTTAACATTGGTAGCTAATATCTTCTGAGATATCTTAGGATTTTTGAATAACCAAGGTGAAGAGGAAAACTGCATTTCTCTCAGCCCGTGCATTTGGTCATTGCCAGGTGTTCGTCCTCCCCTTCCACCGAGCCCTCCCAGCCACAGGCTCCTTCCTCACCATCCTGTCTGACTTCTAGCTCATGGGATGCTAAGTGATTGCTACCGCCCTTACCCTTGTCTGAGAGAAACATGTTTGTGAGCTTTTGTGACCTTTCTGAGTGTCCCCCCGTCAAATTTAGCTAGCCAGCCGACTTCCTGTTTGACCACTTGGTGGAGTGGCTGAAGGGTCACCTTTTTTGCCAAGTCTTAGGGATAGTTCTGTGGTGCCAGACCACTGTTGTTTTTAGAGCCTTCGAACTCTGAACTGGACAAGCACCAAGTTCCTGAGAGCATCACCAGGTTGGTGCCCTAAGAGCTGCCCAAGCCGCCAACATCTTGTCAGGAACCACTGTTCTAGGCAACCCTCAGTCTACTGAGCAGGCACTGGATGCACTGCTCCTTACTGATTACTCTTACACCTCTTAGGTCCAGGTTCCACTTTCTACGGGGATGGATATTTCTCAGCACACTGCGAGCTGAATATGCAGAAGGAATCGTCCGGAATGTCATGTCCCCTCCAGTATCAAGGGGAAGAGGGAATGCCTGAACCACCAGGCACGTCTTAGTGCACTGCGGGGCACTGAGTGGTTTTGCGAGGACGGGTGGCAAGGTTTTAAACGGACCATCTATAGGAAACAGTGCTGTGTCCCAGGCTCTAGAACACATGATTGTTTCCATGTATGGTAACATTTCTGTAAATTCCAGGAGACGGAAGCAGTGAGTAAAAAGGGATGAAAAGAAGGACCCAATAACTCAACCAAGCAAAATGGCTTCTTTAAAATGAATAATCCTGACTCAAACTAGAGGAAAAGTTGAGTCTGGAAATAAACATGAGTAAGCAAGACTTTCTGGTTTTGTATTTTTTAATTTCTGCCATAAGCCTTTATAAACTCATCATGCTAGTTGTAGAACGGACTAGAGCCAGGGGTAAGAGCTGGCCATAGGGGGGAGGTGCCAGCAAGAGGAAGGGGCCTGGCTGGGTTCAGTGCCCCCCAAAGCACCTTGCACCAGAGCCCACGTGTGGATGGACACACTGGGGGACCCCATGTGGAGGGTGGCTAGACGCTTCATGGCTTTTAAGTGACCTGGATAGGTCAGGGCCTGTTAAAGATCATGGATCTCCTTCCCACTAGAAAACCAGATGGCATTTTAGGTGAGGGTGGGAAAGGAGGCCCAACTCTCAGATCCCTTCATTGGAAACTGAAAACTGAGGTAATTTTGTGACCCCTTGAATAGGAACGTTTTTACCTAGTAGAGATTCTGATCTTAAAAACCTTGACTTAAACACAAAAATTCCAACAGTGATGTCTTTGATAAAGGAATTTTCTTTGAACTCCATTAAGCCAGTTTAATTACTGAACCCATTTTCTATAGAGAATAAACTTTTTATAGTTTTATCTTAGAGAAATTATCTTCCTTAGGAATTCTTTCCTAGAAAGCTTGACAAGTATTCCATTCAATGATCACATTTTAGTCTATGTGACATTGTGCAGTGCTGTTGTATGTTTACTTCTTCCAATCTTTACTTTTTAGACCAAATTTTGCTGGTTTAAATTTGACAAGATCTGTTATTTATAGAGTTTTTTATTCAGTAAGTTTAGCATATGAATCTTTCACACTGATTAGGCTTCTTTTAAAAGATTTTTATTCATTTTTAGAAAGGGGAAGAGAGGGGGAGAAGCATCAATCAGTTGGCTCACACGTGCCCTGACTGGGGACCAAACTTAAAACCCAGGCATATGTCCTGACCAGAAACGAAACTGGTGACCTTTTGCTTTTGTGGGACAACACCCAACCAACTGAGCCACACCAGTCAGAGCCCATTATTTTGATACCTTAACTTCAACAGCACAACATTCAAAAAGATTGTTAAGCATCTAATATTTGCATTTTTTTCCTCAGTTGCAAATGAATGCTTCAAGATTCATTCAGTGTCAATGGCCCACACAGTGACTGGCCATTGTGACAGGCAGTCATGATACAGCAGCTGTGATGGCAGCACCAGCTGGTGAATCCAAAGTCTAGGAACATACAGAGGCAGATTTCCTGCTGGTGCCAGAAGCGGCAAGAGCTAGCCAGGTACAGCAGCGTCGTAGAACTAGTGTAGCTGCCTGCTCTAGCCACCCAGACTACTCCGTTTGGCTCACCATCTTTAATAGCTGCTTCAATTTGTGACCAAGTAACATGCAGCCCATAGACATCGGTATCAGAACACGTGCATGTGCTTAGTGAGTATCTCACACTTTTACACTTCGGGCAAAGAGCCAAATCTGGTTATGTCTAAATCTTTCCTGGGTTCTTTTCTGTCTGTCTCCCAAGTAATAATAACTGATGTGTACAGTACTTAGAATCATTAAACCTTTTGTAATAGGCATTATTAGCCCAGTTGCTAGCTGAGAAACTGTCGGTGTAACCAGACCAAAAAGAAAGAAAGATACAGGAAGAAGAGAAAAGGCAGAAAAAGGTTTTGTTGAGCTTACTGCTATAAGCAAAGGGGCTCATAAATCCAATCCACTCCCCCCACCCCCCGCAAAAAACCCAGGGTTCTCAAGCCCAGGATTGCCTGGGACACCCTTGTACTCAGTGGTTAGTCACTGTGGATCTGAAATTCAAATAGAAGAGGGTGTCTATTTCACATGATGACCCCAGAGTAAGGTTAGCCTAAATCAACAGATTGAACCCAGGGAGCTATACACCACTCCTCCTCAGCTCTCTTCATCCCTGGAGGAGCTGCCCTTGGGTCAAGTGTGTGTTTGGGCCGCCACACTGACTAGCGCCAAGTTAATGTTTCATTACAGTACACTTACTCCTCCCGCTACACTACTGACTCCCTGCTTATGAAGGCTGACAGCAGAGGTCACTGGCATAATCTGAGTAACAATAAATGACATATTTTTTGATCCCCATGTGACAAACCAAAAAATTATTGGTGCAACCTTTTCAGAAGGCTACACACACCCTCCCGGAGATGGCTCTTGCTTTCTCTAATTGTAGCTGGACTTGTCATCAGTTCCTTGCCTTTTGTTGGAGCTGTGGCACTCTGCTGTGGTACTCTGGTTCAGGTGAGGATCATACTTGTTTACCCTCCCCTATGCCCATTTTGAACCCATCGGAACTTCTGGTTCCAGGGTACCTGCAGACACTGTTTTGTTCCCTCTCAGTCTCAGGGGAGTGTGGTGACAATGAGGGCAGTAACGACCACCTACAAGTTACACCACTGCTTTGAGCCTTAGTTTCCTGTTGTGAAAAACAAGACAGCAGGTAGACACAACAAGGAGTTGCTTATGCTAAGGCCCCACATCACCAAACCAAGACATACAGTCCCAGCTCTCCCAGAAATAGAATCTGAAGCTGGTCACTCAGGAATCATCTGATCAGCATTAGTTAGGTAATCCACCTGACAGATCTCTGTCAGGAAAGCCACGTAGTAATAACCAGCCTGCCTTTTTGCCAAGCTGGGCCAGCTAACTCGTGCATCATGCTAGAAGGGCAAAATTCACTTTCCAGTGGAACCAGGACATCACTCGCAGAAGCAGCTGCAGACCTGGAGAGCTGGGCTGTGCAAACACGTGCTCATTCAGTGGCAAGCACTGGTTTGGGTGGGGAAGGTGGAGGGCACTGCTGCAAACCCTAGCAGCCAGTGAGCAGCACCAATTCTGCCTGGGTGAGGAACACAAACTGAGTTAAAACATTTTTTTTCACTTTAGGAGCTAAAGAAATACCAAACCAACTCCTTAACAGCCACAGGGCACTCAATTATTTCAAAGAAAAAATGTATACCAAAAAATGAGAAGCATTTTTTTCTCAAATGGCTGTTGAATTTATTTGTTTGATCAATAATGGTTCTGGCAAAAATTAGTTAACCAACACTGAGACAACTGTAATGAAATACTAAATTTTAAAAATCCATGACACCTTGATAGAAATTAGAGCTTACACAAACAAAAAGAAACCTCCAATATTGCCAGTAAATATAAAATGAATGTAATATGACCAACAGGACAGCAAGAAGGCTTTTATACATTTATATTTGACACCTGACCATATTTTCAGTCGCCATAATATCATCTCTCCAGGTTTAAAAAAATAGTATGCTGATTTCTATAACAAAGCTTTTTTTGGTACAAAAATCAAATAATGGCCAACAAGTCACAACAGTGCAATAGATAGAGGATAAAAAACCGCATCAAACAGGTGCTGAAAATAAATACTAAGTAGGAGGAGGAGAGGACAGAGCCCTCACGGGGGGGGAGTTTGTTTCCATCACCTTGACTGTGAGTCTTCACAGCCATGAGAGCTGACCTACCTCATGGGTGCTGTTTATTCAGACAAAACAGAGCGTAACTGAACAAAGGTGACTGAGGGCCAGCCTCCAAGACCCTTCAGGTCACTAGGGAAGTGGCAAAAGCAAGAAAACGGGGTTCGGGATCACAGCTACCATTAAAAGGGAAATTTTTTTCTATTGCTCAATCTTGTCAATTGGAAGTCCACTGGCAGGTTCACTGAGATGATGTGGATAATTGAGAACTTTTGTTTAACATGATATATGGCTTATTCAGGCAAAGAGACATTTACATTCTAGCCCAAGCAAGCAATCTAAGTCATTCTGTCTTTAATGGAAGGTCAGTCACATAGGAGATTTGTGGTTTGAGAAACAGATCCCTTCTGTGGATCACTTAGGCCAAGGCAGTTACCTTGGACCAACCTAGTGAAAAACATTTGCTAATCAATAGCAATGAGAACCTGGAGGAGCCAGAAGGAGCGAGGTGGCCCCTCCTCCACACTGGGCCAGGCTGCTCCAGGACTGGCCGGCCAACGCAGCTCTGTCTGAGACCAACTAGGCCACTCTGGTGACAGGCTCAAGAACTGTGTTTTGGGACTGTCAAAGGAGAAGGTGACAAGTGTGAGTAAAGGTAACCCCCATGAGAGCCATTCTGGCCAGTCAGGAAATATGAGGCAGCTCCCCATGATATAATCTGCACCAAAAAGGTATAAAAGGCACAAGCAAGAGTGACTAGGTAAGCAGTGACCCTGGAGGGTGAGACTGTGGGGCGAGCCACAAGGCAGGAAGAGTATTTACCTTGTTTGGCTCCTCCCCTTGAACAAGAGAAAGAGATCCTGATTCCACCATAATAAAAAAGCAAAGATGATTTTTGGTTTAAAAAGAAGCCACTCAAGGGTTAAAATAGTTACTTTAAGTTAACAAAGAAAATTAATCTTCAAATAAGCTATCTGGAAAACTCATCTGTCTCCTACAAGCCCACAATTCGCCCACTGCTTTCTCCTCCCCTGTAACCTGAGCCTGACGCGGAGAAGTCATATGTGTGAAAGACGGAAGAGTCTCTAAGAAAAGATATCTTTACAGAATGTACAGCAGAGAGTTGTGCACTCTGACTCGGGTTTACAGTAAGATGCACAGGTCTTGTTAGGTCTGGCGGATTCCACGACCCACAGGATGCTCAGATGGGCGTCTCCTTCCTGTCTCTGCTCGGGGACGGCTTGGCCTGCTCCTTGCCTGCCTTTGGCTGCTCTTTAGCTGCTTTTGTCTCCGGGGCACTGTCTCTAGGCAGCTGGACAGCACCCCCACGCCTCTCAGGCTCCTCATCGTCCTGTGCCTGCGGCTCAGACTTGGCGCGTTGCAGCTGGAGCAGGCGGAGCTGCACTCGCAGCTCAATGATGGCCTCTCGCTCTTCATGGATTGCTTGATTCAAATGATTGTTCTTTATCTTGAGGAACGACAGAAAAAGACCTATTGTCATTCAAGAAGGTCAAAATGACAGTGATTCTGGAGCAGAGAACAGTTAGCAAGGGCACCTATCCTATGTAAGAATTCATTTTTATTTTAGTTAATTCAGCTATGAAGTGGAGAACATGAATATGAATATGCAACTGAGGCACTTAAACATTCAAGTATAAACTCCATTCCTAAATACAAAGGAATAAGCATATCTGGAAAACACAAATATACCAATAGGAAACAATTATTTTAATAACTTGAGGTTTCTAGTGTCTAAAATAGATTTATGTTTTTGCACTGGCCCCTGACCAGCCCTTAAAGAAGAGGAAGATAAAAATGACTTTAGTAGCCATTAGGTGTGGGGTATTAGAGACAGGACAAAAGCCCAGATTTGTCTCAAAAGTGATGTCTTTTGTGAAAAGCATTCCTTCACATCTTAACTGTGCTGCTTAGTCAAAGCACAGAAAACTACTACTACCAGTTTTAAATTTTCTATACTAGTTCAACCAAGTTGAGGTAACTCAAAACAGTGAATCCCAAACTCCCATCAACCTTCCTCTGTGGCAGGCTGCTGGCTGCACACTGCAGCCTCCCTTCCTCCTCACAGGGCACTTCCCAGACCCGTCTGCAGCTAGCTATGTCCATGTGACTGAGCCTTTGCTAATAGGCTAGGAGTGGAAGCACTGGGTTCCACTTGCGCATCTCGCTCTTGACAACTGGCATCCCTTGGTTCCTTTTCTCCTTCCTGATGGCTAAGAGTGCACAAGGCTTAGAGCAGCCACTTGAGACCCCAAGTGGAAAAACCCTGTAATGGAGGATGGCAGACCTGGATGTCTGATAGATGAGAGAGAGGACTATCTTGGTTCAAACCGTGAGAGTATTATCGTTGTATATCTAGTACTATAATTCTGTTATATGTTGTCCTACTTAGCATTTTAATATGATCTGTAAAATGTTAAGAAAACCAACATGAAACTTTCTAAAGAGTGGAAGCTACCTGGTGACCTAGGTCTCAACCGCGGCTTGCGCTGCTCCCACCACACCCCTGGTTACAGTGAGGGTCTTGGCCTTGAGCCTCGGTGGGCAGCCTCTGTAAACTCAATCTACATATTCTGTGGAGAGGACACATTCTGTGGACAGGACTTTTGTGGTGGTTTTTGTAAGGAATTCATCTAATTTCCTATGAGGTGGGCAGCTCTGGTTTGCTGTAGCAGTTGAATGCACTAGAAGAGAATGGCCTCTCTCAGCCCTTAGGTAAAACATCTGGAGACAATGTTTTATTTGGGGTAGGAAGTAAAATTCTGATTAAAATCATTTAATTTTGTTTTCTTTTGTCTCTCAGTTTCCTAGTGCTGAATTTACTCTCACCCGCTGCTTTACAGGTTAAGGACCAAGAGAAAACTTTGTCCCTCCTTTCTCCCAGGGAGAGATTTAGGAGATTTTTCCTTCTTGCACTAGCATTTCTTTTTCCTGTTCATTTTCTCTAGGAACACAGACCAGGTCATTCAGAGCTGCTCAAACTGGCCCAGTCAAGTGAGATTCACCTTTAAGTGGAAGAGAAAGGTCTGTGTGGTACACTTTAGTCAGGAAAAGTCACCACACCTCAGGGACAGCCTGACAAGGCCACACCTGTTCCATGTGCTCAGCCAGCAGTTAGCTTGTGCCCTGCATGCTCTTTAGTGAAACTCCTCTCTACTCAGCCTCCCCAGTTAGCTACCAAGGAAGAGAGAAATTCTAAGGGGAAATACATAGTTACTACAACTTTCTAGAAGTTAGTGTGACTTTTGGTTATCTTCTCCCAAAACTCACTTCTAGCTCTTCATTTTGCCTCTGTAAATCTTCCAAAATGATCTGAAGCTCCTCTTCATCTTCACTTTCACTTTCGCTTTCAGAGGAGTATTCCTCAGTTTCACTCCGGCCATGCTGTTGACGACTATAAGGGTGAGAGATCAAGATAAACTTTACAAATAACTAGAGAAAACAGTGCTGCTCTGTTAGCTCCCTTCTTTTAGATTTACCCTGTTTTCACAGGTCTACTTAATATAACACCATTACTGACACTTTAGAAACTTAGAATGATTAATTTTGCAGGCCTAATTCTTTTGAGGCCATTATGCATATATACAAGTAAACATTTTTGGAAATTTCAAAACCCTTGCCTTTCCTTTACCTCTGAATTTCGGCAATCTCAGCTCTGAGGCGTTCGATCTCTTCCTTTTCTGAGGCAATCTGTCGGCGCAGAAACTGCTCCATGGCTAGAAGCTCCTCCTGTTCAGTCAGAATTTCATTCTCCTAAAACAATGATCATGGTGAACACCTTTGAGAGTATGAGTCTAGGAAATGTCACTTTTTGGGGGTTTCCTATATTGACTTGAATTCTTTAGCCCTATACACATTAACACACAAGTTATGGGAAAGCTTGTACTGCACAACCGAAATAACATCCTGTTTCCTTATGGTCAAGAAGAGGCTCCTTTGAGAAAAAGTGAACTAAGTTATTAGGGAGGAATGACTAGATTTTTCTCAAGACAGAAAATGCCTCCTGGGAGTCACGTTCCTGCTGTGCGAAAGCTCCTATGGGGCTAGCACACTGGGCACAAAGCCAAAGTTCAAGTTTTTGCTTCCAAATCCTTTCTGAATACCTTCCCACTTCTCAATAAAGAGAAAGTCTCTTTTAGGGCCAAGGTGGCCTCCAGTAGTGTCTCTGAGAACAGAAGAACCTAAGAGATGTAGTACAGTTGGTGTCAGCATCACCTTAAAGCAGACGCTTGAAGGGAAGATGTTCACAGAAGAAATCTCTTCTCACCACAAGCCACCATCGTCCTCAACCATGTTCCCATAAATAATATTCAAATAGGAAATATTCAGCTTTAACAGAATATGCACTTCCAAAACGGACTGAATCACGAAAGGGGAAAAATCCCTGTCTGTCCAAGATCTAGCCCTTTCAACATAAAGAAGAAACACAGTCAAAACTGGGAAGGTAATAGAGATATAAGGCTATGAAAATGAGAGCTAGAGACAAACAAAAATCTACAGCATTTCTTTCCAAAGTAACAGGTACCAAGAGGGGGAGAACTTACGATCAAACTAAAAGACACTATGGTCAAGTTCTAAAGTGAACCACTCAAGACCCCCAATACACATAAGGAGTCTCCCTTGGAGATGTAATATACACTATTTCCCTCATGTTTTTAAGCACACACATTTATGTTCCAAGAATTACTAGATTAAAAAATTCTGAAATAAGGCATAATCTGGGACTTTATTCTCTCTTTAGGGTAGAACATTGTATTTTGTCGTGTATAATGTACTCCCATGTATAATGCACACCCTCATTTTTGGCCCCAACTTCCAGGAAAAAAATCTTTCATTTTAATTTTTTAATTCAATTTTTTATTTATTTATATTTAGATACTTGTTTGTTGTATTACAAATTTTAGCATTTATTTTTGAGCATTTTATGGTATAAGGAATTTTATGTAACAAATAATTACAAAATACAGCAATAGGTACAAGGTACAAGAAAGTTTATGTACTGGTAACAAATTTACAATATTTATGCGTCATAGAAGATAGATACAGGATTAGTACTGCCCAGGTATAATGTACATCCTAATTTTTCCATCAAAAATTTGGGCAAAAACAATGTGCATTATACACAGCAAAATACAGTAGTTACGTGTTCCTGCTGGGCAAAATAAAGTACTTTTCAGAACTGACAGAAAAGGACTAACACTTACCAGGCTTTAGGTATCCCACACCCATGGCTTTCTGGGGGCACAGACTATGTTGTCAGAGCCTAGACCTTCATTCCTTACTGATTAAACTCTGGTAATTTCTAGAACAGACAAAGGTTGACTTGAGGAATTCAAAAAGGAAGAAAGGCACTCATGTTCAGCTCTATTCCTGGAATAGATACTCAAGAGCTATTTGTCAAATCAATGAATGAAAAATAAAACAATTCATCGATAATGGATTTTCACCTGCAAAGAATAAAATTAAAATGTCTAATGATATCTAATGAGGTGGGGAGCTCTGGTTTGCCCAGGTGTTATTTGTTTCATATTAATGAGATTGGGTTTTAATAAATATTTAATTACCAATATTTACAACTAATGTAAATATTTATGTTAATAACATTCTATAATAAACATTAAAGGAGATGTTTTAAATGTTTATTAAACTCCAATCTCATTAATATGAAACAAGTAACACTAATCTGTGAATTAGAGAACATACTTACAATTTAGAGATTAAGTAAAGCATCTAGAACAGTGTCCAGAAAGAAGCAATCAATCATCTAGTAGAAAGTAGTTTCTCCAGCTGAACATTTAAACAAACAGCATAGATGGTAGAACAAAAGTAGGTTTATAGTTGTTAATAAGGAAAATACAGTAATTAATAAATAATAAAAGAATAAACTCTGTTTCATGTACTCACAACTGTAAACCTACTTTTGCCCCACCCTGTATAGAGATAGAAGACACACCAGGCAGAAGAGTCTAAAATCTCGAAATCACCTTACAAGTTTGATTAAAAGACTCATACTTCTACAGCTGAGCTTCTCAAATTATAAGATGACCATTATGAGTTTTGCAGCACACTCCTGAATAACCAATGGGTCAGAGAAATAATCCAAATAGTATCTTGAGACAAATTAAACTAGAAACACAATACACTGAAACTTATCAGTTGAATAAAATTATAAATGAAGAAGGAAATATTACAACAGATGAAAAAGAAATACAAACGGTTGTAAGAGTCTACTATCAATATTTATAAAGTGGATAACCTAGAAAAAATGGAAGTTCTTGAAACCATACAACCTACTAAGACTGAATCATGAAGAAACAAAAAATATGAACAGACCAATAATGAGTGAGGAGATTAAATCAGTAATCAAAAATCTCCCAACCAACAAAAGAGCCTGGCCAGACTGCTTCACAGGTGAATTCTACTGAACATTTAAAGAAGTAAAGCCAATGCTTCTCAGACCCTTCCAGAAAACTGAAGAGGCAACACTCCCAAACTCATTTTACGAGTTCAGCATTACCCTCATACCAAGAGCCAGACAAGGACATTACAAGATAAGAAAATTACAGGCCAATATCCCTGATGAACAAAGATGCAAAAATCCTCAACATACTAACAAACCAAATTCAACAACACATTAAAAAGATCAAATGTCAGGATCACATGGAATTTATCTCTGGGATACAAGGATGGTTCAGCACACTCAATAAATGTGACATTCCACATTACAGAATGAAAGATAAAAATTGTATGATCTCAAGATGCCAAAAAACATTTGCCAATATTCACCTGAAGTCCTAGCCAAAGTGATTAGACAAGAAAAAGAAATAAAAGGTAACCATATTGGAAAAAAGTAAAATTGTCTCTGTTTGCAGATTATCATGATCCAACATATAGAAACCCCTAAAGACTCCACCAAATAGTTGTTCGAAATAATAAATAAATTCAGTACAGTTGGAGGATACAAAATCAACATTCAGAACCAGTTGTATTTCTACATACTAACAAAGTATCTGAAAAATAAGAAAACAATTCCATTTATAATAGCACAAAAAAATACTTGTAATAAATTTAATTAATGAAGTAAAAGATCTATACACTGAAAACTATAAAACACTGATGAAAGAAATTGAAGATATAAATAAATGGAAAGATGTACCAAGTCCATGGATCAGAAAATAATATTATTGAAATGTCCATACTACCCAAAGCAATCTACAAATTCAACAAAATCTCTATCAAAGTTCCAATGGTGTTTTTCACAGAAATAGAAACACAATCCTAAAATTCATATAGAATCACAAAAGATTGATAAATAACCAAAGCAATCTTTAAAAAATGAACAAAGTTGGAAGCATCACATTACCTGATTTCAAAATATACTACACATAGCTATAATAATCAAAACAGTATGGTACTAGCATATAGCCAAAAATATAGAACTAATGGAGCAGAACAGGGAGCCAGGAACAAATCCACACATTTATGTTCAACTGATCATTGACTAAGATGCCAGGAACACACAATGGGACAAGAACAGCCTCTTCAAGAAACAGTGTTAGGACTTCTGGTCAACATGGTGGCGTAGGTAGACACAGCTCATCTCCTTGCACAACAACATCAAAATTATAACTACAATACAGAACAACCATCATTCAGAATTGACAGAAATCAAGTTGAATATAAGTCTGTCAACTACAGAATTAAAGAAACCAAATCCATACAGATGGGTAGGAAGGGGCTGATCCAACATCCATGAGTGGTGGAAAAAATTCGGGGGGGACATATCAGGAGCAACGGGTCCCAGCTCCACACCAGGGCCCCCAGACCAAGGTCCTAGTGCCAGGAAGATAAGTTCCCATAACTTCTGGCTGCAAAAATAAGTGGGGATTGAGTCAGAGGAAGAAACTTCGGAAGTCCCAAGCAGTTCCCCTTAAAGAATCGAAAGACAGACTTAGACTTCATTCCCTCTGAGCTTCAGCACCAGGGTGGCAGCTTGAAAAGCACCAGTGGCATTCAGAGAGGAACTGAAGTGTCTGGCATCAAGGCAGGAGCTGGGGGACATCATTCTCCCAGACAGAAAGGTGGGCAGAGGCTACTGTCCCTCTTCTGAGCTCTACCCCAACAGAGCCTCAAGGTCAGAAGGAGAGTGCCATGTATGAGATGCCTTCAACCTAAACTGTTTGCCCCGCCATGGAGATGCCCTGAGACTCCATCTCACCCAATTACAGGCCCACCCAAACTGTTAACCATGACTTTCCCATCTAAATGGCTGGTTTTGGCTCACACTTCACAAATTCCTAAATCCCATCAAACAAGCAACAGCTGGCCTCAGTAAGCCCCCAGCCCTGGTACCTCTTGCTAAGTGACCCCAGGCCTGGCACTAGCAGCAGCCAGCCTAAATTCATAGTTAAGCTTTGCCTGGGAATCTCCAAGCTCAGCACAAGTATCAGCCACATCGGACTGCTTTATAGCTCAGGCAAGATGCCCTGAGCGAAACACAGGTGGGGGCAGACCATAGCCTGCACTACCCCCAAAACACCAGATCCTGCTCACCAAGTGGACAGCTAACTACAGGCCATGTCAGAGCACCACCACCCTGCCCCCTGCATAGCTGATCCTCCACAAAGGACTGAGGTTGATGGTCAATGGTCGCAGCCAGTCCTTGCAGATGACTGGTCTGAGTAAATCACTCCCATTGATCTGTCAACAGCAATCAAAGCTCAACTACAAACGATGGTTGTACCCTGCCCACACAAAAGACACACCTCAAGTACCCAGCTTGGGTGATAGGAGAGGCTGCACCCTGCAGGACACCTACTACATTAGGCCATGATCCCAAAACAGAAAGTCACAGTAGCTCCACCTAATACGTAGAAACAAACGCAGGGAGGCTGCCAAAATGAGGAGACAAAGAAACACGGCCCAAATGAAAGAACAGATCAAAGCTCCAGAAAGAAAACTGAACAAATTGAGATAAAACAATCTATCAGACACAGAGTTCAAAACACTGTTTATAATGAACTTGGTGAGAACCTCAACAGCATTAAAAAAGACCCACTCAGAAACAAGGATACACTAATTGAAATAAAGAACAATTTACAGAGAAATAACAGTAGACTGGATGAAGTTAAGAATCAAATCAATGATTTGGAACACAAGGAAACATAAAACCACCACTCAGAACAACAACAAGAAAAAAATCCAAAAAAAATGAGGAATAAGCAGCCTCTATGACAACTTCAGATGCACCACTATTCATATCCTAGGGGTGCCACAAGAAGAGAAAGAGCACAAGATTGAAAATCTAGCTGAAAAAAATAGTGAAAGAAAACTTCCCTAATTTGGTGATAGAAATAGACATGCAAGTCTAGGAAGCACAGAGTCCCAATTATGATGGATGCAAAGAGGCCCACTCAAAGACACATCATAATGAAAAGGCCAAATGTTAAAGATAAAGAGAGAATCTTAAAAGCAGCAAGAGAAAAGCAGTTAGTTACCTACAGAGGTGTTCCCATAAGACTGTCAGCTGATTTCTCAAAAAAAACTTTGCAGGCTAAAAGGGACTGTCAAGAAATACTCAAACTCAGGGAAAGCAGGGATCTACAACTGGGATTGCTCTTCCCAGCAAAGCTATCATTCAGAATTGAAGAGCAGAAAAAGACCTTCCCAGACAAGAAAAAAACTAGAACGTTCATCATCACCAAATAATTATATGAAATGTTAAATGGACTTATTTAAGAAAAAGAATGTCAAAACTGTGAACAATAAAATGGCAATAAATACATATTTATCAACAAATGAATCTAAAAAGCAAACTAAGCAAACAAGAACAGGGACAGAATCATGGATACAGAGAGCATTCGGGTGATGGATGCCAAAGGAGGGGTGTGGTGTGGGGAAATGCACAAAGAGTTGAGGGGATTACGAAGTACAAATAGTCAGGGCACATGCCTGGGCTGTGGGCCAGGCCCCCAGTGGAGGTGTGAGAGAGGCAACCATTGATGTTTTCCTCCCCCTCTTTCTCCCTCCCTTTTCCTCTCTCTAAAAATAAACACAATCTAAAAAAGTAATTAAAAAAAAATAAGAAGTACAAATAGGTAGTTACAGAATAGCCATGGGATATAAAGTACCATATAGGAAATGGAGTAGCCAAAGAACTTGCACACATGACCCACGGATATGAATAATGGTGGTGGGGAGCAAATGGGAAAATACTGAGACAACTGTAATAGTATAATCAATAAAATATAATTTTAAAAAAAAGAAATGATGTTGGTAAACTGGTTTTCCACATTCAAAAGAATGAAATTGGACCTTTATCTTACTCCATTAAAAAAAAGGAAAGAAAAAACTCAAAATGGATTAAAGTTTTGAATATAAGACCTGAAACCATAAAACTATTTTAAAAAAAATCACATAAGAAAAAGTTCTTGACACTGATGTGAGCAAATAATATTTTTAGTTATGACCCCCCCAAAACACAGGAAACAAAAGCAAAAATAGACAAATGGAATTGCACCAAATTTAAAATCTTCTGCACAACAAAGGAAACAGTCAAGAGAGTGAAGAGACAACCAACAGAACAGAATGTATTTGAAAACCATACATGTGATGGATTAATATCCAAAATATTTTGATATTATTTTGGGTATTAATAATATAAGGAACTCAAACAACTCAGTTGAAAAATGGGCAAAGGACCTAACAGACATCTCAAAAGACATGCAAATGGACAACAGATGTGTGAAAAGATGTTCAATATCACTCATCATCAGGGAAATACAAATCGAAACCACAATGAGATGTCACCTCACACTTGTTAGCATGGCTATTATCAAAAATCAGAAGACAGTAAGTGTTGGCAAGGATGCAGAAAAAAGGAACCCTTGTACGCTGTTGGTGGGAATATAAATTGGTACAGCCATTATAAAAAACAATGAGATTCCTCAAAAAATAAAAACAAAACAGTCATAATCCAGTAATCCCATTTCTTAATATATATCCAAAGGAAATGAAAACAGGGTATTGAAGAGATATGTGCACTCCCATTTTCATTGGAGCATTACTCACAAGGGCCAAAAATATGAAAAAAACCCAATCATCAACAGATGAATGGATAAAGATGTGGTGTGTACACACACACAGGGGAATATTATTCAACCATGGAAAGAAGGACGTTCTGCCACTTCTAACAACATGGATGAAACTAAAGGACATTGTGCTAAGTAAAATAAGCCAGACAGAGAAAGACAAATATTGTAGGATCTCACTTACATATGGAATCTAAAATAAAGTCAAACTCAAAGAAATATAGAGTAGAAAGGTAGTTACTAGGGACTGAGGGGTGGGGGAAATGGGGAGATGATGTTCAAAAGATACAAAGTTGCACTCACACAGGATGAGTAAGTATGGAGATCTAATGCATAGGCATGACGACTATAGTTAATAATACTGTACTAAATATTGGAAATGCATGAGAGCAGATTTCAGGTGCTCTCATCACAAAAAGTTAACTATGGGAGGAGATGAGGTTAATTAACCTGACTGTAGTAATCTCACTATGTACACCAAATCATCATGTTGTACACCTTATACATATATAATTTTTATTTTTAAAAAAGCTTGCAAATTAGAGAAAAAGAATTTAGCTTACCTGGGCAAGAAGAATATTTATAACTTCTTCATTTTCATTCATTTCTTCTTTGGAAACATCCTCTTTTGAAAGACTGGCTATCTCTTGTGCAATCTTGGTTTCACACTCCTGTCAAGTAAGACAAATGAAAAATAATCGGTCAGCCTATATATATCACATATTCAACAAATTCACACCATCACCATTTTAGAAGTTTACTACTTGTTTCCTAGAATTAAAAAAATAACATTAACAGTTGGAGGAACCACCTGGATAGACGGGCATTTGTTAACTGGGCTTAGAAAGTAACATGCAGATCTCAACCTGTAGCTATAGTGTGAAAAATGTGCAATTCTGGTTAATGTGCTCACCATTTTCATGGCCCTTGCACGCAAGTTGCCTTCTATGACACTTTTTTTTGGTGGGAAAGAGGGGTTGATGTTAAGCATACATTAGTTTTTAACAAATGTATTCAGTCAAGTAACCACCAGCACAATCACAACACAGGGCACTTCTATCACCACACAAAATACCCTTGGGCTCTTCCACTATCTGCTGACTCCTGGCAACCGCTGATCTGCTCTCCATTGCTATACTTTTGCCTTTTCTTGAGTTTCATATAAATTCAACCAATCAGTAAGTTGTCTTTTTTATCTCATTTTTTTCATTTAGCATAATGCTTTTACCATCCATTTTGTTGTTTGTATCAGTAGTATGCTGAGTAGTATGACATGATGTGAATGTACCACAATCTGTTTATCCAATCACCAGGTGACAAACATTTGGGTCCTTCCTAATTTTGAGCTGTTATCACTAGGGCTGTTATGAACATTTTATATATGCTCTGTGTGGGTATATGTTTTCTTAAATACCTAGGAAGGGGTTTGCTGGGTTATATGGTAAACATGTGTTTAATTATAAGAAACTGCCATGCTGTTTTCTAAAGTTACTGTACTATTTTGCATTACCAAGAGCACTATGAGTATCAGTTGCTCCGCATTCTTGTCAACACTTGGTATTTTTCATTTTACCCATTCTAGCTGGTGTGCAGTGCTATCTCATTGTGATTTTAATTTCTATTTCCTTAATAATTAATGATGTTGAGCATCTTTGCACATGCTTATTTGCGATCTGTATATCATCTGTGTTCAAAGGTATGATTGCTTGTTGAAATTTTTGCCTTTTTAAAAGTGAATTGTTATTGTAATAAATGTACCCTTTTGGTAAGGGATACTATGCATGTGTTTCACGGAGGGGGTATATGCAAGCTCTGTACCTTCTCAATTTTTCTATGAACGTAAAACTGCTCTAGAACAATAAAATCTAAAAAAATGAACTGTTTTGTCTTATTAAGTTGTACATTTTTTTTAAAAATATATTCTAGTTCAAGTCTGATGTGTTTTTTTTTAGAATATTTTGACACAGCTTCTGGCTTTCGTATTCATCTCAACAGTCTTTTGAAGAGCATATTTTAAAATTCTGATGTAATGTAATTTATCAGATTTTTATTTTATAGACCTAAGATATCACTACCTAAGCAAAAGTCAGTAAGATTTTCTGTGTTTCCCCCTGAAGTTTTCTTTAGGTCTTTGCGTATGATTAATTCTGAGTTAATTTTAGTATCTTGTTGTATGGAAAGAGTCAAGGTTGTTCTTTTGCATAAAGATATCCAAATGTTCCAGCACCACTTATTGAAGAGAAAATATTTCTCCCATTGAACTGTCATAACATCTTTGTTAAAAATTCATTGCCCTTATATGTGTGGGTCTATTTATGGCTCTCTATTCTATATGTCTATCCTTGATTACTATAGCTTCATAGCAAGTTTTAAAATCAGGTAGTGTGAGTCCACCTTATTTTCAAAATTGTTTAGGCTACTGTAAGTCTTTTGCATTTCCACATAAATTTTAGAAGAACTTATTAATTTCTACAAAACCCACCTGTTCATATTTTGATTGGGATTGAATCCATGTATCAATTTGAGAAAACCTAACATCTTAGCAATACTGAGATATATTGCTCCATGTTACTTACATCTTGTTTTTTCTTTTTAGGTTCAATATTTAATTGTTCACTGCTAATACATAAAAATAAAATAGGCTTTTGTATACCTGTACCTGTATCTTACAACCTTGCTAAATTCACTTATTAGTTTTTTAGATTCCTTAAGATATTATATGAGGGGGGGAACCCATAAAAAATTGGAATTTATTTATAAAAAATTGTGTATGCATTCTTACATGTTTAAACTTCAGTCACCATCAAAGTACTCAAAGAACACAAGAATGCTTTTAAAGCTCAGACACAGCTATGAAATACTGAAACACTCTACAGATCCACAAACCTCATCGTGGGAAGAAATATCATGGAGGAGAGAAATGATATTTCTTGATGAACCAACTACTTCCTTGAGAAAGTATGAGGTTGCTCTATATGAAGGGGGATCAAAAATTAAAAAAAGAATTTATAAAAAATTGTGTATTTATTCTTACATGTTTAAACTTCAGTCATCTCCAAAGTACTCTCCATTTGATGCAATACACTTACTGAGACATTTTTCCCCTGCTCAAAACAGTTTTTGAACTCAACGATTTTGAGGCCTTCTGCCATTAGTGCTTCTGCCATTTTTTGTTTCACCTCTTCCACATCAGCAAAACATTTACCTTTGAGGACTTTCATCATCAGAGGAAACGAAAAAAAAGTTGATCAGGGCAAGATCATGTGAATGGGGAGGGTGGAGCATGGGCAGATGTGCTCATAAATCACCCATCATGAAATGGGCAAACATGATGAAAGAGTCTTACAAAAAATTCACTGAAGCCAAACACGGCCTCTTACAACACCAGCTGGTACACTGATACAGATGTGTTCCCAGAACACTCACCTAGCAGGGAACCCTGTACTACAAGGGACCTGCCCTCCAGAAAATAATTCTGGGTTTTTCGGGTCCCACCTAGTACATAGGTGATGTCATTCATACACACGCGCGTGCGCATACACACACACTCCCTCTCTCACTTCTTTTTAATCTGTGTGCTTTTTTTATTCTTGCTTTACAGCACCAGCATGAACAACCTCCAGTACAACACTGAATACAAATGGTAATAGCAGAAATCTTTGCCTTGTACATCCAGTCTTAGGGGAAAAGCATTTAGAATTTTGCCATTAAGTACTTTGGTCATAGAATTTTTCACAGATGCACTTTTTATCAGGATGAAAAATTTGTTTGCTGAGCATTTTTATCATGAGTAAGTGTTGAGTCTACATATTGATTTTTAACTCACCTGAATATATCTTGCACAATGTGTGAAATCAGGCTCTATATTTGTATTATTTCAAGTAATAGTGGTCCATGCACCGTATTTGTTGAATAAGCCTTATTTTCCCCATTGATATGAAATATCAATTCAATCATATATTACATTGTTAGACAGATATATACATCTGTTTCTAGAATGCTCATTATATTTCATTGATCTACTTGATTATTTCTGTGCTAGAGTCATGTTGTTTTAATTGCTGAAACTTTAAAATGGTTTAAAATTTTTTAATATATTATAATTGACTGACTTTTTAAAAAAATAAAATTAATCTGCATTTAATAAAAGAAAGAAAGAAAAAAAGAAAGAGAGATAAAGAAAGAGAGAAAGAAGGAAGAAAGAAAAATGGAACTCCTACCTTTTGCAACAACATGGATGGAACTGGAGAATATTATGCTAAGTGAAATAAGCCAGTTGGTGAAAGACAAACACCATATGATCTCACCTATAAGTGGACTCTAGTCAACAAAATAAACTAACGAACAAAATAAACCACAGGCATGGAAACATGGAGCAGACTGAAAGTGACCAGAGGGGATGGGGAAAGAGGACAATGGGGGAAAGAAGGGGAAGAGACTAGACAAAGAATATGTGTGAATGACCCATGGGCATGGGCAACAGAGTGGGAATTGACTGTGGGAAAGGGGGGTGGGGGTGGGATGGGTGGAGAAGGGCAAAGGGGGAAAAATTGAGACAACTGTAATAGAATAAACATGATTTAAAAATTTTTTGAAAATAAATTTTTTTTTTTTAAAAGAAGCAAAGAAAGAAAGAAAGAGAAAGAGCGAGCAGGCATGGAAAGATAATATCAAGAACACTGATAATGGTAAACCATCCCTTTCTGTTACTGGCTCTAATTTGTTATGTCATGATTCCTTGTATCCAAGAAAGACCCAGAAACAAGAGAAACAAAACTATTTTAGACCCGTCCTAGGTAGAGGTCCTTCATTTAAAGACACAGGCAATGTTATATGGTTAACAACTATAACCATGAGGCCTGGCTGGTCAGTCTAAAACCTGATGCCAGGTTGAATCACGAGAGGCACAGGAAGCAAAATACACAAGGGCTTCAGCTACTCTACTAGTCCTAGAGTGCATGTGTAAAAATCTCATCAATGCTTCCTTTTTTAAAATTACAACTGGCGTTATTATTTCACATTAATTTCAGGTGTAAAGCATAGCAGTTAGACAATTATATAATTTACAAAAAGTGTTCCCCTGATAATTCTAGTGCCCATCTGACACTATGCACAATTATTACAGTATTATTGACTATATTCCTTTTGCTGTACTTAATATCCCCATGACTATTCTGTAACTACCAATCTGTACTTCTTAACCCCTTTACTTTTCACTCAATCCCTCAACCTCCCTTCTCTCTGGCAACCATTGGTTTGTTGTTTACATCTATGAGTCTGTTTCTGTTTTGTTTTTTCATTTATTTTGTTCCTTAGATTCCACATATAAGTGAAATTACCGAATGTTTCTTTTCTGACGAAGCTATCTTCCACATAAATATAAACTTCTAACTTCAAAGCATCAAAAGTACTTGGGTAGCCTTTATCTTTTAGTACAACCACAACGGCAAACCACCACCGATCATGCTCTCCCAATCTGATATAAGCCAACAAACATTCCTTGGAAGTGCTATTCGGATCCTGCCACTGAACCTGCATGTGGGTTGTAAGAGGGTCCAGAGATCTGGAGTCTTAGCCTCGGTGAGGCTGGGAAACTTAGTCCCAGAGCCAGGCAACATATACTAAACTACAAGGGAGATCAACAGTCTGAATCATGTAATCCAAGCTTAATCAGGAGTCACATGCCACTCTTCCTATTATTAGGTAAAAAAAAATCCCTCCTGACCTTTAGTACCTCCATGTATTCCCAAAGAGCTGACTCAAATTCCTCAGCAGTCTCTGAAATGTATCACTCTCCAATTGCTCCTCATGCTTAGAAAGCTGTTTATACAGGTACAACCAACCAGGAAATGACAAAACATCTTTTAGCAATATAATTTGTTTAAATGAAACATTTCTTTGATACCAAGCTGAAGAACCAATAATCCAGAACAAGGAAAATCTGAACAATTTTTCCACCAGGGACCTCCACTTCAAGAGACATGTATATATTGTATTTTTAAAGAAAAAATGTAAAAAATATATAAAAAACTCCAGCACATTCTTTATTTTATTATAAATACGATGTACCAAACTAATAAATTTACTCACTTGTCTTTTAGCTTCTCTCAGTTTTCTTTTGAGGGCTGTCAAAATTCTTTGTACTTCCCATAATCTTTCTTCTTTAGATAAATCCTTTATCCCACCCTGCAGATCTCGATGTAAACAATTCAAAAGAAACTCCTAGAAAACAACAAACCACACACTTGTGACCATTCATATCTTAACACCTTAAAATAAAACCATGCAGTTTATAGATATAGAATCAACTATTTTTCAAATATCATTGAAAAAGAGAAATAACAGCAGAAGTTATTTTTTAAGGATATGACTAAAAAATCATTTGTATTTGTTTTGCCTAGGCACTGGGTCCTCATTAATTTACATTAGTAAAACATTAGTTAATTTATATCCCCTCTCCCAACACATTATCAATGAAATAATGGGAGCTCAGAGCAAATGAAAAGGAAAAAAAAAAAAAAAAAAAGCAAGGATTTGATAACATGTATGCAAATAAAACGTAATAATAATCAAATGTAAGTAAATTTCTCATTTCATCTTGAATTTCTTACTCAGCTTGCCAAACATACACATACAACCAAATGGCACTGTTTTGTTTTTTCCTATCAAAGTAGGACGTGGAAAAGCAGAGGATTTGGGGTCAAATCCTGGTTCTCTAGCTTAGTAACCATGAGCATCAGAGTTAAGTTACTTAAAATATCAGTACTTTTATCTGTAAAATATGGTCATTAGTAACAACCTTGTCTGGATAAGCTTACACTTTTGAGCTGTGAACAATGTACCTGGCACCATGCTGAGCATCTTTAATGCATTATCTCGTTTATTGTAATCTTCACATCAAAACTATGAGAGGGCCCAATTTAAAATGGGATCATCAAAGCTTAAGAGGGTTAAGTGATTCGCCTAAAATCAGTGAATTGGAAACAGAGCAATAATTTAAAGCCGGGTTTTTTATTTCAAAACCCATGGTCTCTCCAAGATACTCTGACTTAATTGGCATGTAACATATGCCTAACATGGCTCCAGACATACTTTAGAAAGTACTCAATGAACATGAGTTCATCTCCATCATCACCATCATCAGTCTCCCAACAGGTCAGAGCAAACGCAGGCTCTTTAATGCTAAAGCATAGGCTGGGCTCACACACCTGTCTCCTGATTTCCTCCTTGATGCTCTCCTGGGTCTCTGGCAGTGTGGGCATAGTGGCCATGTTAGACCAGCGAAGAGGTTTCGTCACTTGCTTTAGTATCACATTTCCAAAGAGCTCTTGCACATGTGTGAAAAACACATACAGGACACGATTGCTAATCTAAGAAAAAAGAAAGATTTGCAAGAAAGTTGTTAATGTTATTTTATTTCATTTACTTTGTGTCTGTTGCATAGTATATCCTTTTCTAAACACATGAATGAAAGTTTCCCTCAGTAGTGACTAGATGTGCTTTGCTAATTAGCAGATAATCTAAAGAAAAGAATCAAAAACTTTGAGTTAAGTCATGTACTTAAGCACCACAAGGAACTGGAAAGAAAAGGATGCAGAAGCTGCTGACCATCAACTTTTTCCTTCTTAATACTATAATATTAACTGATTTTTAAAAAATCTTGTGTCTTTTTTGTTATCTTGAGACCTTTTAACACATACAACTTAGTCCATTAAAGCATATGAAGGCAGTAAGAGCACTTGCAGTTGTAAAGCTGGGCTGAGAGTTTGAGACTTCACTCCAGAAACAAAGCCTTCTGGGCATATTTGCATAGCCGGTGTTTAAATATGAAGTTCACATGCCAGATTGGACATTAAGGTGGCTGAAAAGCTAATAAAATACTTTCTACCTAAAACCTACTCTTACAACACCTGAATCTTCTGATACTGTCATCCCTATTAAAATTGTATTATTTGCCAAACTCTGAAATCATGACTAAAATGTAGTTTTTTATTTTTTGCCATTTGTATATGGCCTGCATAGTAATATCAATTGCTCAAATTAAAAGAAAAACACGTGCTCTATGTGAGTATGAAGTGAGCAGCAATAAATCAAGGCCAAGTATCTTTGTTATAAAGAGATACCAATTAACAGTAATGTCTTCTCAGATTAAGATTCTATAATACGCTTCTCTAGGATCTATTTTTATGAATGGAATCCTCAGTTTCAATCCCTACCCAAACAAATGTTAGGTCTCTTCGTGCCTGAGTTTGATGTGTGTGATATAATGAAGTAATAATACCATTTGAAGAAATAGTTGAGATCTTTAAAATTCTATAGATGAACTCTGTAATGGCAGGTACCATGAGCTCCTCTTGTACTGACGACAGACCACTATTATCTACTGACAACAGGCCACTTCTATCAGGAACTGATTTATAAAACCATACCAAAGATTATGCAATAATCATATTATATAGCTACAAGCCACTGGGCAAATATGTTCATCATCCTCTATGTTGACACTGTCCATACTGTGAAAGAAAACAAACCACTATTCAAGCTAAACCTTTATTTACTTTCACTGGTTAATTGCGATGGGTGCAACTAAACAACAAAAATGTTCCCCCCACTCCCCAGGGCCAGCAATCAGAGGGCACATGTACCTGAACAGTTGGGCTGAGCACTATAGAAATGTTCTGTATATTCATTTTTGTTTCCAGTTCCTTTGCAATAACATGGTCCATGTGCACAATCAGCCAGGAAATCAGAAGATAGTTACATTCTGGCAGCTCTTTCAGTAAGCGTTGGAATTCCTGCACTTTCTCGCTCTCTGTGCTCCTCCCACAAGCCTCTTCAAAGCGAGGCATAAGCTCTTTGGTAAGCAGATTTTCCGGAAGGTCTCGCAAGTACTGCTTCAGCAAACTGGCTACAGTGTTAGGCTCATATTCTTCCAAATTTGGAGACTCCTCTCTGTCATAGGCTGCCTTCAGCTCATCCACCTTTGATTTAATTCCTTAAAACATTCAAATGCAGAGAGAAAGAGAATATCGAGAAAAAAATATCAAACAGCTTTCTTCAACCTTGCAACCACCCCTGGAGAATAAATTTGAGAAAAGCCAATCTGACAACAATAAACCTCTAGTTATAAAGTATTTATCTGTACAAGGTTCGCATGATTTCTCTGTTAAACAAGATAATAATGAAAGAATGTAATTCGAGGGCAAATTTAACCAAAAGCTAAATGATGACAGAAAACTCAATATTCAAAACAGAAGTCAGAGCAACCAAGAACACATTAAGCAAATATGCCAATCAACTCTGGAAAAAAATTTTTTTACTTTAAAGATAGGTAGGTAAAAGTTGAGGCAAAAACCAACCTACAATGTAAGCATAAAGTCTTGTTCTACATAGGCATCCAACTGTTTTTTCTATCTAGTCACAAGACTGAAAACATAAAACACAACTGAACATATATAAGCATGTTGAAAAGTTGTGGGTAGTTACTTTTTTATAAGTAAAAATTGTAGCACAAATGCAGTGAGTTTGCTATCTAAACAAACTCTTTGAAAATTATTCTCCATTAAATAATCCCCATCTAATTTTTATTTTCAAGTCTGAATTCTTTACATATTTTCTTAATCTGGAATAGAGCTGGAACAAAAAAAAAGTAAAATTTGGGTTTTTAAAATCAAATTATTTTGCTTTTCTCACTGGACAGAAAGAAACATTGACATACAATGTTTTTCAAACATTATATAAATTTTTAAGTGTTTAGTCCAATCTGCATTTAAGTGACATAATTCAGGGACAGTGACTGCTCCTACTTAAAACTTTAGGACAATTATTTGAAATAAACAGCAACTTAAGGGTGAGAGACTGTAATGGCAAATGAGAATATTAAAGTGTCATCTAATCTGAACAGCATCTTACACTTACAGTGCTGATATCTGGGCTTTGGCATTCCTTATTTTATGTAAAAACCTTTTAATGGCATTATAATCAGTGTGTAACTTAACTGGCAGTGACAAAATCAGTATACCAAAGATGCAAATAATAATACAAATCTCATTTTTGGATCTTTATTTTGAAGCAGAAAAGTTAGAAATAATTCCCATTTTCTTATTATGATAATATGAGTAAACACAGTGAGTGATAACTTTAAGTGAAATTCCTGGCAAAGACAAAGACTTCCTCTCTCTCTCTCTCACACGTATTTTAAACAAATTTAATTTTTCCCCCAAAAGTGCCTACTCAGGAAATTCTACAGGTAAACAATTAGAATGTGTTTGGTTTGCTGTTACCCTGCAATTGTTATCATAATGTTTTCCTTGTAAAAATCAGACACTTCAAATAAAGCATCCCAGATACAGAAAGAGCATATGCAAAATGATATTAATACATATTTAAATTTTAAAACTGGTACTTATATATGAATGAGAACCAAAAAGCTCCAGCAGAAAACATTATTATTATTAGCATTCAAAAAAAGCCACAGCAGTAAACTCTGTAGTCCACAATGTGCTTGAATGCAGCATATTGCCAGAGCTAAAAAAGACAAATAAATTGATCAAAGCAGGAGCTCAACCTCCAAAAGCCAGCAGGAACAGCTCCGTTTGAATGCTGTGACTCACAAGTAAAGAAGAGGAGCTCTGCGACTCTGACTCTCCAAAAGGCACAAACATCGAAAATAGCTCAAAGACAAAAGAAATTTTTTAGCAAAGCTGTAGAAACTCTTCAGAGAAACTTTCACCTAAATCAAATTTTCCCCCATGCCTACCAAAACCATGTGAGAGAAGCAGCTTGTTACTACTATTTAATCCTTTAAAAATCAATTCATCATAAAATATTCTTGAAAGTCAAAATTTCAAATTTATTTAAATGTTTATTTTTGTTACTAAGGAGTTATAAGTAAATCAAAATCAATTTGTAATTTGTTTAGCTCCTATAAAATAGTACCAATTGAGCCAAAATACTCTTAAATGATAATATGTTATCTGCAGGATTATGTAAAAGGTTTCCCCAACAATCAAAATGTCTGCCCTTTTACAACAAAACTTAAATATCAAATCTATCTTCTAGAAATGTATGTGAACGAATTAACTGGAAAAAAATAAGTCTAATTTCTTCATATATTCTAAATGTGTATTGCTAATTCATAAAAATGTGACTAGCAATAAATTTTATAAAATAAATCTCTAGTACCAAGAAATCGAATTATGGGAATGTAATGCTTACACACACGTGGCCACAGGTCAGGATTTACATACTATACCAACACAAAAGTCACAGTGGTTTATATGAAATTCTTTTACTTTAAACAGTATACATTCTACTTGATTTCAGACACTCAATATGAATTACATTCTTGCCAAGTATGAAATTTTAAATTTCATACATATGCAACAGAGAAAAATGGAAAATCAATTTCACTGATAGCTGCACATACTGACAGAAGCATTCACATTTGGGGCCTAACTATTTAGCAAATAACATTTCATGTCCCTTAACTAACAGGAAATACATGACATAAATGTGCCAAGAAATTTGTCCCTTGGCCAAGAAGAATCCATAGCCCAAATGTGCTGCCTTTTCCCACTGAACCCCCTCACAACACTGAGCCCCTGCTCAGAGAGGGAAGGCGAGAAGGATAAAGCAGGGTTTGAGCGCACCCAAACTTCTTTTCATTCCAGGCTGCTGCAAGCTGCGATCGACTCATATGTAAATCCTCCTAATGAAAAGGAGTATCATAGTAAAATCAAACTGCCAATACACGCACGCGCACACACACACACACACACACACACACACACACACACAGAGTGGGGGATTTTTATTCAAATGGAAGAATCAAGGAAATGAGTAAGCCCTGTCACAATTTTCCTCACAAGTTAATATTTGTCCTTCCTTTGAAAAATGTATCATAGAATGGTACACTTGAAACCTATGTTATTTTATTAACCAGTGTCATCCCAATAAATTTAATTTTTAAAAATATACAAACAAAAAATATACAAGTGAAGTTAATTTTTAAAAACCATCAAGTCCATGTCCCCAATACCTGAAACTCTGTAGATGCCTTCACACTTCATGCCATACTTTTCTACATAATCTACACATTCACGGAAAACTGCCGGCAGTCGAATACCATCATACATCATGGTCCTCTCTGCTGCATCAGCCAAAGGAATTCCAAAAATGGGTTTGAGATTTGGAACATCAATCTGAGGCACCTCTGGCTCCTGAATTGGCTTCTTCTTTTTCTTCTTTTCCTTCCACTGTTTAACAACATCAGCTGCTGTCAAGTCTTTTGACTTCTTCTCTTTATGTTTTTCTTCTTTGTGCTTTTCTTCTTTATGTTTTTCCTCTTTGGGTTTCTCTTTTATTTTAAAATCCTTCTCTTTCTTTTTAGAAAAGCTGGGCTTCTTGAAAACATGGATTCCCTTGGATCTCTTCATTTTGGAAGGACTTTCTGCTTCATCTCCAGAGCTATCCTCCTGAAAGGCAGCATAGCCTTCAGCTGTAAAACAAATGTGGAGAGTGTCAGCTATATGTTTGTTTAATGTCAAATTGTTCATATGCTTTTTAAATACAGGACAAAAAATGCCAGCTGGCACTAGCTACCTTGCATTTCACATCATGGCCAACCACTCCTTGGTTCTCACTACCAACAAAAAATGGGTTTCCTTTCCATTGAAAGATGTTGCAGTGACATCTTCTCCTGACCGCAAGAGGGCAACACAGAGAGAGCTAGTTTGGTTTTATTGTATATGTGCCCTAGTGGGATTTTGGCAAACTAAGTATTACAAGTACACAAGACAAGTTCTGTACAGAGAGCTAAGGGAAAGAATCCCTCATTCTATAAAATGAAGCATTCTTTCATCATCTGAACTTACTTAACCTAGGTTTTTTTCATCCTTTGCCCCTGTGATTTGAGTCAATTTCAAACCATGACAGGAAATGTAAGGTTGTTCTGGACATTTTCTCCTTGCTGTTAGAGAGAGGAAAGGAGAGAGAGAAATATCGGTAAGTTGCGTCTTGCAAGCCCCCAACTGGGGACATGGACTGCAACCCAGGCATGTGCTCTGACCAGAATCGAATCAGCAACCTTTTGGTTCACAGGCGGGTGCTCAATCCACTGAGTCACACAGGCCAGGGCCAGAATGGGAGAAATTTTAAGGGCATACTACCATGATGCATAGCAGCTTCAGTTCTCAGACACTGCTGGTGGGAGTGTAAGCTGATATAACCACTTTGGGAAACTGTTTTACAAGATCTACTAATGCTGAATAAAATAAGCATGGCCTATGAGTGAGCAGTACTACTCCTAAGCATATACATAAGAGAAATGCATAATCAGGTACAATGATGTTTACAGAAGCACCCTTCATGACAGTCACAAACTGAAAACCACCCAAAAGTAACACAAGAATGAATAAATAAATTCTAGTATTTCTAGTATATTAATGCAATGCAAATGAACAAAATACTACTGCATGAAGTAACACGTGTGAATTTAACAAACATAATACTGGGCAAAAGAAACGACATAAAAGATACTCTGCTTCTATTTACATAAATGCAAAACTAGGCATTATCAAGCTATGCTGAAAAAAGTATACCTCTGGAAGAGCAGGGTGATTCCCTGTACAAGGCCAATAAAGGGAATTTCTAAGTGCTCATAAAGCTCCATTTCCAGATTCTTGCAGTAGTTACAAAGAAGCATCCATTCTGTGATAACTGATTAAGTTGTACACAATCTGTGTGTGCATTCTATCGGCCTCAAAAATAAATTAACTTAAAAATACCATGAAACTCAAAATAAAAAAAAGAAAAAGGAATCCTTAACTCAGTTGATTTGCTTTTAATGTACTAAAGACCAATGCTTAAAACAATTCATCCTACCTACCAGATATGGACTGTAAATAAATGTCTCATGGCATTTGCTTACAACAAATGAGTAACTACCGTATTCTGCTGTATACAATGCGCACCCACATTTTTGGCCCAAACTTTCATGAAAGGAATCTTTCATTTTAATTTTGTAATACAATTTTTTAAATTTATTTATTTATATTTAGAAATAAAACCAATTTTCATATTCCAGGCTATGATTTTGGATACGGGTATGGTTACTGCTTTCCAGAATTACACTTTAAATGCATAAGCATAAATAAAAGAGTTAAAAACATTTATATAGATATGGAATTCATACTACCCATGTATAATGTGCAACCTTATTTTTCCCTCAAAAATTTGGGCAAAAAAGGGTGCATTATACAGAGCAAACTATGGTACTTTTATCATAGTTCCAATAATGTGTACTTGAACTGCCTGCACAACCTAACCAAAAAGTAAAATTCTATAAGGGCAAAATTCCAATTTCTACTTTTTATATATTATTTTAAATGACTACTTTAAGAAATTTCCACCAGAAAACTTTACCATTTCTGGAAGTTCAACTTTTTTGCTTTTTTTTTTTTTTTTTGGTAAAATTAAGACCCTAAAATATAACTCTAGTATACAAAATTTGAGACCTTGAAAAATAAAGAACAAAAAAATGTCAAACAAGGAGTCGTTGACTAGACATATTTCCAAAAGATAGCAGGCACATGTGATTAGAGTAGTTTATCTAAAATATATCAAAACCATAGAGAAAAATGCCACTTACTCCTTTTTTCCTTTTTCTTAAATTTTCCTTTTTTCTTCCCATAGTCTTTTTCATCATCAGACACTATATCAGGAGGCTCATGGAGGCTGTCATGTGGCGGCGAGGGCTCGCCAGTGCGGTACAATCCAGGAAATTTAGTAGGGCTGATTTCCTCAGAGCTAGGGGTTCTGGTAAGACCACTGCCATGCTCCACCCTGCGATGTTCACTGGGGCTGCTGGTGGGGGGCAGGAAGCACTCCGTCATTTTGCCTCCTTGAGACAGTGCCAAGGGCTTCTCTGTTACCTATCCATTACACCTGCACCAAGGAAAAAAGATCATCAGAGTCATCAAAACACAAAGCACCACACACATACAACATGGCAATTAATCTTACACCTACAAATCAAAAGTACTTTTTTGTTAGCCTCCTTTAAAAAGATGCTTTCATTTTATCATCTGAAGTTACATTCCATGCATCATACATACAGTTCTCACAAGCTGGAAACCCTGGGATCTTCAAATATTAGAAAAATAAACCAAATGGAAATCAGAGTTAGAGTACTCAAAGTAGAATAGAGTTCCTTTAAAAGAAAAAAACTCACTACCGTAAAAGGCTTCATTTTGATTGCTATACAATTTAAAATATTACTGTTTTTCTTTAAGCTATGGCCAAGCCACTATAAATAATAAATTACAAAGACTATTTATGTAACTACACATAAATAGTTCAGTACCAAAATTAAAATTTACAATACAGTTTAAATGATTTCATGATTGACACAATTGTAGGTCATTAATTGTAGTTCTATGTCGCAAGCAACTAGTTATGTGTTGATAATAACTTTTACTTTGCACTGCAACTGCCTCATTTGCTCAATCATAAAATGCACACAAATAGTTTCACTAGAATGGACACTACAAAAGACAAAGGGTAACAAGAAGTCAAGGTCTGTTTGCATTTTTTTCTTCATTAGATGGAAAATACATAGTCAAGTGCTGTGTTCATAAGTTACTTGCATTACTTCTCCTGATATTCAGTTGAAATACTATTGGAATCACTTATTTCTCTTTGCACTCACTTTTCAGGTTATTTTGCAATTTTTAAATGCCACAAGCCATAAATGACTGATAAATCTGATCATAAATATAGTCAAAAAACAAGCAAATATGAAAAAAAAATTTGTAAACTGTGAGAGAGCTAATTTCTTTAAAAAACACTTCTAAATCAATTAAAATATAAGAGACCTACACAAAGGATGTGAACAAGCATAAGTCATGGAAAAATATTAGTCATGGAAAAGTGACCAATATCTATACAAAATAATGTTCAATTACAGCTATAATTTTTAAAACAAATTAATATAAGTTACCATTTCTTAACATCAAACTGACAAAGAACACAACAGGTGTATACTATCCAGTGTTGGTAAGGATGTGAGCTAAGAAGGACTCATGAGAACATCTACTAATGGGAGAAGTATAAATAAATACAACCTTTTTTAAAAAGCAATTTGGTAGTATCTATCAAAATTTTAAATGTACTCTCTTTGACCCAGGAATTCTTTTTAGAAATTTATCTTTCAGGTATACTTTTAAGAGTTCAAAAACGCACACATGAAAATTTTCATTTCAGCACTGTAATAGTAAAAACAAAATAATCTAAATGACAATTGTGGACCCTAAGAAAGAAGATATCTACTAAGAAAAGCTAACTGGTCTTAAATTTTAAAAAAACAGAACATAGTGGACACTTCTACACAGGGACCTTTCACACAAACTGCACTCTTTGAGAAGCCTGCAGTACACTCACTACCTGCGTCCACACAGGACTGCCTGCCTGCACTATGCTTCTGCCATCTGAGCCAGCCCTTATAAATGAGTTCCTGGAATCCCATTACAAGCAACAGAAGTGAGGCTTTCCCCGTCCGATAGGAGATGTGCACCTACATCCCCCCATCAGTGTCACCAATCAGTTAGAGAGGCTCTGTTCTGACTGACCAGAACCATGCTGTTTGGAGTCGTTTGCATGAAGACTGATTAATCAGGGACCAGGGGGTGGGGACTTCTATCTAACCCACTCCCCTCTGACTCAGGGTAGCCCACTTTCCACTGAAAACTTAAGACTGTTTTCTGGCAACATCTCCCCAGAGCAGAGAAGAGCAGGCACAGCAGAGCAGACAGGTGCCCAGCTGAGCAAAGCAGAGTTGTCTAGCAGGGCAGCCTCACAGCCATGCTGCTTCCTAACTGAGCTGTAACACTACTGAGCTGTTTGCACTGAACAGAGTTTCCTTCACACTGCACCCCAGACTGTGGATTCCCGTTGGCGTTAAACTGGTGTCAATGACCATGAGTTGACAGGATCAATAGATAAATTAACCTATGGGGTGTCCAACCTGTGGCCACAGGCTCCCTGCAGCCCAGGATGGCTGTGAATGCAGCCCAACACAGAATGGTAAACTTACTTAAAATATTTAGAATTTTTATTTTATTTGTTTTGGTAAGTGTTTGTGTATTTAATGTGTGGCCCAAGACACATATTAAATCTTCTTCTTCCAGTGTGGCACAGACACACCAAAAGGTTGGAACATCCCTGCTGGAAATAACATCACATACATACTTTCTGAAAGCATATGAGAAACAGTTAACCACTGTTAAGTAGTAATAGGGGAGGATGAGAAAGACTTTTTTTTTTAATTTCCATTTTATCCCTTAAAGTATGAACCTTACAATGTCCCTGTATTACTTTTATTACCATTTTTAAAAATGAACAGGCCATGCCTTGACTGGTGTAGCTCAGTCGGTTGTATGTCATACGGCAAAGCAACTACTTCCGATCAGGTTATGTCCTGGGTTGCAGGTTTAATCCCTGGTTGGGAGTAAACTCCCACGTGGGAGGATCACTATTTCCTCTCTCACATCAATGTTTCTTTTCCTGTTTCTCCTTCCCTTCTCTCTTTAAAAATAATTAAAACTTAAAAAAATGAAAACCATTGTTTTAATCTTATAAAAATCATGCAGTATTAAAAATCATGTTTTTGACAGTATATAATAATGTGGGAAAAACAATCTTATTTACAGCACACTAGTAATTTTTAAATATACAAATATATGCAAAAAATCATAAAAAACATCAATAATCATTATCTCTGAATTCTAAGATTGTAAGTAATCTAACTTTTCTTTTTACTTTTCTGCTAAGAGTTCTATTAAAGGATCCACAAGCATCACTATTATTTCTTCTGCTTTTCTTGATGGACCCTGATTTTTGGCTATCATTATAAAAACAGCACTTCTGTTTTTCCTTTAACTAAAGGCATCCTAAATTTTGACAATCATATGATTTGAGAGTGCAAAGGAAGCTTGAGTCCAACCAGCATTAATAGTTACACATTACAGGTGACAAAACTGAGCTCTAAGGACGTAGAAAACAAAAAAAGAGCTGCACCAAAGGAGCACAGCTTTATACTAAGAAATAAAATGCTTACAGGCATCCCATCCACAATGATCTACTTTGTTTCATGCTTCTCTGACTTTGCTTTGGAACCCAACCTTTCTTCCAGTGTTTCTATGTAACTAATTCATACTCATCCTTTTATATTAAGCCTGCAAATGTGCACATAGAAGCTCTTTGGAATAAATGGAAGTGTTCTAGATTTGGACTGTGGTGATGGTTACATAAACCTATATATTTACTAAAAATTGTTGAATTATATATTTAATTAGGTAAAACTTACAGTATATAAATTATACCTCAATAATGCTGTACAAAAAAAAAAAAAAGATTAAGTACCAGCAACACTTCCTCCAGGAATCCTCCCTCATGACCCACTCTGTCCAGTCTAAGCCATAGATACTCCTTTTCCATCCTCCCAGAATCTCCTGGACACACCTCCACAGTACATGTACCATGCCATGATTTAAATACCTATGATTATGTCTGTCTTATATAATAATCTGTGAACTCCAGCATTAAATACAACACAGGACATACAGAAAGTTCTCTTTCTTTCTAAAAGATTTTATTTATTTTGAGAGAAAGGGGAAGGGAGAGAGAAAAGAGAGGGAGAGAAACATCAATGTGAGAGAGATATATCGATCCGCTGCCTCCTGTACACACTCCAACCAGGGACTGAACTCACAACCCAGGCGTGGGGCCTGACCAGGAATTGAACTGGTTACCTTTCACATTGCAGACGATGCCCAGTCAACTGAGCCATACCAGTCAGGGCTCAAATATTTATTTAATCAACTATAATAAGTTCTTCTATGTTCTCAACATATTGCATACTGCTGCTGAGACAAAGATAAGAAGAAAGGAACCTGGCTTGTAGCCTTAAACTTGAATTAAATAAACAAAGGAAAGGAACCCAAATTTTGAGTTCCTGTAGCTTCATGAACTTTTACATATATTAAGTAACCTTAGCACATACTAGTAAGAAAGCTAATCTTTTTCCATGTTTATAAACACTGGAACTAAGGCTCAGAGAACTGAAATAACTTACCCTAAGTCACATATCAAGTAAAAGGTAAAAACGGGATCTGTTTGACTTGAAACACATCCTTTCCACTAAGTTGCCCTTTATGTATATACACACAAAAGAGAGTAAGTACATTTATGCCAGGAGGAACAGCGCAGTTAAAGACTCAAACAAAGAGAATAGGGGCTTATTATGAGAATGGCAAGAAGACTGGTCTGATCAGAACAGTTTCTGCAAAGGAGCAATGAAAAAGATATTGAAAGACAAGGTAGATTCTGAACTGGATGCCAACTAAATGCCAAGCTGAAGAGTCTGGACTTGAAGTGGGAGTCAAAGACAAATTCCAAAGCCAGAAAGTGACAAAACTGGGACTACAAGGGGTAAGGGCAGGAGCGTGAACAACAAAATGCCAGACGAATTCTGGTCATTCTCTCTGTGTCCTTACAGCATTCTGTAAGTTACATGCACATGCATATGTTCTCCTAGTTCACTGGCATCGTTATTCAGTTTCCATACTAGACTAATGAAGCTTCCATAGTAGACTAATGAAACTTTGTATATAAAGCGCTTAGTAAATTATCTTGCAAAAACTATTTTAAAGAAATATTGTTGACTTGATTAATCTATAGTTATGAATGAGCAGAAGCAGGAGCAGCTAAAAGCAGATATGAAGGAGTGAAAGCCTGAATGTAGGATGACTTAATAAGAAACAACAATGTATTTGCATTAGGACATACTTTTGAGCACTGGGGAGCTATCACAGGCCTAAATTTCACTGAATAAACGTGCAGAAGAGAGAGGCCTCATATGGTAGAAAAGAGAACTGCTGTAAATATGTCCACATTTTGAAGGAAGAATATTTATCCGTATTCCTCCTGATAAGTATAATTAAAAATCCTGGGTATCAGATTTTTTAAAAAACAAAACAACAAAACACAGACTGACAGGTAGGGAGAAAAAGGCAGACAGGCTGGAGACCGCATAGTCCCAGGAACATAGTTTTGACTTCCCAGAGTTTTCTTTTTGCCTCTGCATCACAGACATGGAGTTCAGGAAGCTAGAAACCCAGATGGGTACAGATAAAGCAGCAACAAGAACAAAAGCCTCCTCCCTCCAAGACAAAACTTTAGACAATAATGGTGTACTCCAGCTGAATACCACAGGAAAATCTATGGCCTCATCTCCATTTGCACCAGTAAGGAGGAACGTAGATTTGCACCCTCATGAGGTGCCTCAAAAAATCCCTTGGTGGGGGCGGGGGTGGGGAGTGGTGTCTGGGAAGGCCTGGTAGGGAGCTGGGCTTTTCACATTTGCTATATGGTATTAAGTCCCCTTTTCATGCAGGGGTATCAGTGGAGACTACAGTGGAGACTGGAGAATCTGGACTTCCACCCCCATCCCAGAAGCAACAAGGCACCCTGTTCTTTTCCTGCTGGGAGGTCTGAAGAGGCCAAGTGCCAAGTCAGGATTTTCACCATCACCCAGTGGTAATGAGGTCACCCCCATCTCAGTGTCAGTGGAGACCACATGATAAGCCAGAAACAAAAGAGGAAAAAAACAGAAGACCAATTACATACAAAGAAATCACAATACAGTAAAATTAGAGCCTACAAATTATATTAAATGTAATGAAGTAAGCATTCCCATTAAAAAGGAGATAATCGTACTGAATTAAAAAGCAAGATTCAGCGATGTTGTTTACAAGAAATGTGCTTTAAATATAAATACTACACAGAAAAGTTAAAAGCAAATGAAAAGAAATACCACACGAAGATATATCATAAGAAAGGTGAGTGACTATAGTATCAGACAAAGCAGACTTCAAGACAAGGGGTGTCAGAAATAAAGGATATTCTTACAATCATAACAAACATAATTCTTCATGTGTACATGCCTAATAACTGCTTCAACTACATGAAGCAAAAATCGACAAAAATAAAGACAAATCCCCAATTATCATTATGACAGTATTCCTTCCTCAGTAAACAACAGAACAAGCAGACAAATATAGGCAAAATATATATCAGCTAGGACACTAAAAGCACAGACCATAAAAGAGCGAATTGATAAACTGGTTTTCATCACAATTTAAAACTTCTCCTCTTTGCAAGAAAACTAAATTAGAAAAATTAAATGGCAAGCCACATACTTGATAAAAATATCTGTAATACATATAGCCAACAACTCATTTTCTTTAGGAAAAAAGTGTGTATCAGTATATATCATTGATATATAAGACACATGTTGTTGGTCAAAAACAGGCTTTTCCACGGCATCGTGAGGACAGCATTCCAAAGGCCCATGCACAGGAGACTGTGGTGTGGTATGGTTTATTTCGGTGGCAATAGAAGCTGCCCCAGAGATTTCCAATTTCCCATCTCTGTCCATCCCCCCCATGGAAAAATCCACCCTTGTCCTCAGCAAAACCAAAGCAAAACCCAGTGTCCAGAGATTTTCATACTAAAGCTTAGTTCTTCAGAGCCCATGCAGTCTGCTGTGGGCCCTAACAGCTTCTAGACCTACATGGTTGCATGCTCCCAAGCAAAAGAGAACACACAAATGAACAGGGCAAGTGCAGGTCACGACCGAGAGAAAGGGAAAATGAGAGACAGAAAGCTCCTTTGCTCCCCTGAGATTATAGAAGTTTGGGCTTGGAAAAGACCAGAAGCTTTTTCAAACTGGCCAATGAGCTTCCCAAGTTTCTGTGAGCTTTTGATAGGTCTACATCCCCTAGTTAGACTGACAGGCCTCTATGGTCCAACACCTCACCCGGATCCATTCTGACTTCTATAACAGTGCGTGTGCCAGCCTTCCCCAGCTCCCACCTGGCAACCTAGTACTGAAGAGAGGAAGGAAGAAGTGTTAATCTCGTTGGCAGAGCAATCCTATAATCCCCTGGGTGTGAAGTTGTAGCTTCCTGGTGAAGCAAACAGGCTCATGCTCCCCAGTTTTACTAAACTCAACATCTAGTTTCTTTTGCTCCCCTTTCTTTTATTAACATCTAGCTAAATACTGACAGTAACACATATAAGACATATGTAAAATATGTATGTATCTTATAATCAGTAAGACAACTCAAAAAACAATAAACAATATGAATGAAAACTTCACCCAAGAAAACAGTCAAAAAGCACATGAAAGCAATGCTCAAAATCCTTACTTCTTAGGGAAATGCAAATTAAAAGAAAAAATACCACTATACACACCTACTACAATTAGTAAAATTAAAGACAGCCCTGGCTGGGTAGCTCAGTTGGTTAGAGCATCATCCAATAAGCTAAGGTTGCAGGTTTGAGTCCCAATCAGGGCACATACAAGAATCACCCCCATGAATGCATAAACAAATGGAAAAGCAAATTGATGTTGCTCTTTCTTTCAAGTCAATAAATATTAATAAAATAAAAATCAATAAAATGTTTTTAAAAGGCAGTGACAATGCCAAGTGTTGGTTGGGATGTGAAGCAACTGGTATCCTCATCTGTTGGTGGTGGGAATGTAAAACTGCACAAACACTTTTGAAAAGTGTTTAAGTTTCTTATAAAATTAATATACACACGTCACCTAACAATTCCACCCCCAGGTATTTACTCAAGAGAAATGAAAATCTAAATCTACCTAAAGACTTGTCAATGAAAGTTTATAATATCTTTATTCACAATAGACAAAAACTGGAAATAATCCAAATACCTGTCAACAAGCAAATAGCATATATTATCGTATATCCTAATAATGGAATACTGCTCAGCAATAAAGTGGAAATGACAATGTAGAAGAGTCTCAAAAACAATAATGAGCAGAAAAAATCCAGACACCTTAAATTCACACTGTACAAGCCCATGTATATAGAATTCCAGAACTAGCAAAAATAATCTGTAGAAAGACAATCAGTGGTACTGTTGAACCACATGTGGCCAGCTAGTAAAGTGACTGCAAAGGAGCATTAAAGAAACTCTGGCATCACAAAATGTTCTATATTATGATTGTGGTGGTGGTTTCATAGGTATACACAATTGTCAAAACACTAAGAACTATACTTTCCACTGGGTATATTTTATAGTATGTAAATTATACATCAGTAAGGTTTAAAAAAAAACCCTTTTAAAAGACATTGACAAACTGACCCTAAATTTTTTAGAGAGGCAAAGAATTTAGGACAGCTACAACCATCTTCAAAAAGAACAAAGTTATTAAGTTAAAAAAGTTAACTTTTAACTTTTTTTTAAAAAAAGTTTTAAAAAAAGTTAACTTTTAAGTTATAAAAGTTATAGTAATGAAGACAGTTTGGTATTGAAGTAAGGATAGACAGATTAATGGGACAAAGTAAAATTCAGAAAGAGACCCAAATGTATATAGACAGCTGTCAACAACATTTCCGAAGGAATTCATGCAGGAAAAAAAGTCTTCAACAAATGGTACTGAATAACCATGTGGGGGGTGGGAGGGAGAAGCTCAGTCCTTTCCATCACATCATACCCAAAATGTAATTCATGTTAAATCATAAACCTAAAACTTAAAAGCTAAAAACCACAAAACTTCTAAAATAAAACACATGTTTAAGACCATGCGGTAACAATTTCCCAGATAAAACCAGAAAGGTTTATCTACAAAATTAAAACTTAACAAATAGAAGTTTTGTATCAAAAGTAAAAATTTCTGCTCATTAAAAGACACTATTAAGAAAATGAAGTGTCAAGACTTTCGGCCAAGATGGAGGCACAGGTAGATATACTTTGCCTCCTCACATAACCAAAAGAAGGACAACTTCAAAAACAAAAAATAACCAGAACTGCCACAAAATTGAACTGTATGGAAGTCCAACAACCAAGGAATGAAAAAAGAAACATTCATCCAGACAGATAGGAGGAGCAGAAACAGCTGCTGGGGCAGAGAGGACATGCAGCAAGGCAGCAGTTGGAGGACCAGGTCGGGGAGGCAGCAGCTGGCAGACCTGGAGGTCCCACATTTGCTTATGGATAAACCGGGAGGAACAGCGGGGGAGCGAGACCAACCACGCAATCCAAGTTTCCAGTATGGGAAGATAAAGCCTCAAAACCTCTAGCTATAAAAACCGGTGGGGCTTGTGGCAGTGGGAGAAACTCCCAGCCTCACAGGAAAACACTGGGGAGACCCACAGGGTCCCAGAACGTACACACACACACACACACACACACACACACACACCTGGGAACCAGCACCAGAGGGGCCCAATTAGCTTGTGGGTAGCTGGAGAAGTGACTGAAAACCAGCAGAGAGCCGAGCAAGTGGCACTGTTGCCCTCAGACCCCTCCCCCGCACAACCCAGTGACCTGGATTGCCCTGCCCTAGTGAATACCTAAGGCTCCGCCCCTTCCATCATAACAGGTGCACTGAGACAAAGAAATATGGCCCAAATGAAAGAACAGATCAAAGCTCCAAAAATAGAACTAAGCAATGAACAGATAACCAACCTATCAGAGGGACAGTTCAAAAGACTGGTAATCAGGATGCTCACGGAAATGATTGAGTATGGTCGCAAAATGGAGGAAAAAGTGAAGGCTATGCAAAATGAAATAAAGAAAAATATACAGGGAACCAACAGTAAAGAGAAGGAAACTGGGACTCAAGTGAACAATTGGGAGCAGGGGGAAGAGATAGACATTCAATCAGAACAGAATGAAGAAACAAGAATTCAAAAAAAAAAAAAATGAGGAAAGGCTTAGGAACTTCTGGGACAACTTTAAACGTTCTAACATCTGAATCCTAGGGGTGCCAGAAGGAGAAGAGGAAGAGCAAGAAATTGAAAACTTATTTGAAAAAAATAATGAAGGAGAACTTCCCCAATCTGTCCAAGGAAGTAGACTTGTGGGAGATCCAGGAAGCTCTGAGAGTCCCAAACAAGTTGGACCCAAGGAAGCACAGACCAAGGCACATCATAATTATATTACCCAAGATTAAAGACAAGGAGAGACTCTTAGAAGCAGCAAGAGAAAAGGAGACAGTTACCTACAAAGGAGTTCCCATAAGACAGTCAGCTGATTTCTCAAAAGAAACCTTGCAGACAAGAAGGGGATGGCAAGAAGTATTCAAAGTCATGAAAGACAAGGACCTACATATGAGATTACTCTATCCAGCAGAGCTATCATTTAGAATGGAAGGGCAGATAAAGTGCTTCCCAGATAAGGTCAAGTTAAAGGAGTTCATCATCACCAAGCCCTTATTATACGAAATGTTAAAGGGACTTAGCTAAGAAAAAAAAGACCCAAAACTATGAATACTAAAATAACAAACTCAAAACTATCCACAATTGAACCTAAAAAAAACAAAACCAAAAACAAACTAAGCAAACAAACAGGAACAGAATCACAGAAATGGAGATTGGGGGGGGGGGGGGGAAACAGAGGAAGAATGGGGGAAAAGGTACAGGGAATAAGAAGCATAAATAGTAGGTACAAAATAGACAGAGGGAGGTTAAGAATAGTACAGGAAATGAAGAAGCTAAAGAACTTTTATGTATAATCCATAGACATGAACTAAGGAAGGCTGAATGCTGGTAGGAAGGGGGTGCAGGGCAGAAGGGAACAAAGGGGAGAAAAAAATGGGACAACTGTAACAGCATAATCAATAAAATATATATATATATACTTTTATATATATAAAAGAAAATGAACAGTCAAGCAAAAAGCCTGGAGAACACCTTTGAGATATATTTATCTCCAGAATGCAGTCAAACCTCAGTTCTCGAATATTTCTCATCTTGAACAATTTGGTTCTCAACCAAGTTTTTCATGGAAAAAATACCTTGGCTGTCAAACAAAATTTCTTTTTTTGACACGACAACCCTTTTCATGCTGGTACCTGGGAAAAAAATGATTCAGTTCTTGAACAAATCACTTCTTGGACAGCCTTCCAGAATGTATTCAGTTCAAGAACCGAAGAACTCCTATAAATCAATAATAAAAAGACAAATAATCCAACACTATAATAAGCAAAATATTTGAGTAAACAATTTACAAAGGAAAATATACAAATGGTCAATAAGTCCATGAAAAAAGCTCTGCATCACTAAACAGCAAATAAATGCAAATTAAGACCACAAAGAACTATCAACAGACACCATTTAGAATGGCTAAAATTTAAACAGAAAGAAAATTCCTAAAGTTGGCGATGATGTGTGGCACTACAAGGTTTAATACATTTCTGGTGGGAACACAAAGCTTAACCACTTCAGAAAAGTGTTAAGCATTATCTTTTAGTTAAACCCTTACACATACGATCTACCAACTTCAACTCCTGAATTATTTACCCAAAAGAAATGGAAACATATTCACAAAAAAACTTATGATCAGACTATGTTCAAAACAGCTAAAAGCTAGAAACGCCATTTCCATCAAGAAACTGTATAAACAAACTACAAATTAATCAATGGAATATTAGCATTTTTAAAAGGAAATTACTCATATACATATCAAAACAGATGAATATTAAGACAGCACACCCAGACACAATAAATTACACGAAGTATAATTCTATTTATAGGGTGTCCAACCCACAGCCCAGGATGACTATGTGGCGCAACACAAAATCATTTATTTACTTAAAACATTAGAAGTTTTTTTGTTTTGGTTAGTGTTTGTGTATTTAATGTGTAGCCCAAGACAACTCTTCTTCCAGTGCGTGCCAGAGATGCCAAAATGCTGAACACCCCAGGTTTTGTATGAAGTTCTAAAACAGGCAAATTCATCTCTGTCAAAACAATTTAAAACTACGGCTGCGGGAGTGTGGGGAAGAGGCAGGATTGAAGTACAAAGTAGCAAGAGAGACATTTCTAGTTGATACCTGTATCTTGACAAGCATGTGGGTTATATATGTGTTTATACGTTTGTTAAAATTTCTTAAACAGTGCATTTCAATGAATATAAACTATATTTCACTAAATCTCCCAAAAGGAAATGCTATACAGAGATGACTATACAGATCATGAGCCATTAAAAAAAATACAAACTTTCCTTTTCCAATGTTGCTAGAAGCAATTTTTCCTCATTCTTATCGCTTTTAAAATCATCTGTAAATTAAAAGTCTCTAATCTAAATGCTATTAGGGAATCCAAATACAGCTCATTAATATATTACATACTAAACACTACAAGTATGAACCTACAATTTGAGAATGACAAATTTTGTAAGCAGTATTTGTGTATACATTTTTATTTTTATTTTTTAATCATTTTTTATTTTTCAATTAGAGTTGACATAAAACATTATTAGTTCCAGGTGTACTCCCCAGGGATCAGACGTTATATAACTTACTAAGTGATCATCCCAATCATCTCATACCCATCTGACACCATACATCGTTATTACAATATTACTATATTCCCTATCCTGTACTTTATATCCACATGACATATTCTGTAACAACCAATTTGCAATTCTTAATCTGTTCACCTTTTTTACCCATCCCAACGCCCTCCAATCTGGCAACCATAAAAATAACCTCTGTATCTATGAATGTTTCTGCTCTTCTTGTTTATTTTGTTTAGATTTAATTGCTGATAACTACATATTTATTGACATTTTGAGTTCATATTTTTGGTCTTTTTTTTTCTTCTACTTCTTAAACAAGGCCTTTTAACATTTAATATAATACTGGTTTGGTATTGATAAACTCCTTTAGCTTTTTCTTGTCTGGGAAGATCTTTATCTTCCTTCAATTCTAAATGATAGCTTTGCTGGGTAGAATAATCTTTGTTGTAGGTCCATGTTGTTCTTCACTTTGAATATTTCTTGCCAATCCCTTCTGGCCTACAAAATTTGTTGAGAAATCAGCTAACAATCTTATAGGAACTCCCTTGTTGGTAACTAACTGCTTCTCTCTTGCTGTTTTTAAGATTCTGTTTATTTTTAACCTTTGGCATTTTAATGATGATGTGTCTTGGTGTGAGCCTCTTTGGGTTCATCTTTGGGACTCTCTGAGCTTCCTGGACTTGTATGTGTATTTCCTTTACCAGGTTAGAAAAGTTTTGTCATTATTTTTTCAAATAGGTTTTCAATTTCTTGCTTTCTCTCTTCTCCTTTTGGCATCCCCATGATGAGAATGTTTGTATACTCAAAGTTGTCCCAGAGAAAGGCTGCTTACACTATTCTCTTTTTTTTTTATTATTCTTTTTTCTTTTTTGCTATTCTGGTTGGGTATTTTTTTGCTTCCTTATATTCCAAATTGCTGACTTGATTCTCAGCTTCATCTACTCTACTGTTGATTCTCTGTAAATTATTCTTCATTTCAGTTTGTGTATCCTTAATTTCTGATTGGTTCTTGTTTATGGTTTCTATGTCCTCTTTCATGCTTTTGAAGTTCTAAGTTCCTTGAGCATCCTTATAATCATTCTTTTGAACTCTGTATCTGGTTGTTTGCTTGCCTCCATTTCATTTAGTTCTATTTCTGGAGACTTCTCCTGTTCTTTCATTTGGGACCTATTTCTTTGTTGTTGCATTTTGGCTGCTTTCCTAGGTTTGTTTCTATGTACAGTAATATCTCAGTACTCATCAGCTTCAAAACTTGTCAAACCCTGTACTCATCACATTTTGATGAGAAAAAATGTTTCAGCACTTGCTTGGGACTCCACACTTGCTAGAACTTGTTTGAGTCATGATGATGCTTTGCAAGAGAAAATGATTCATTGTTCTGTACTAGTCAGTTTCGGCACCCATCACAAGTTCTGGAACAAATTAACAATGAGTACGAAGGTACCACTGTATTAGGTAGAGCTGCTACATCTCCCGGACTTGGTAGATTGATCTTGTGTACGTGTTGTAGGTCCCAGTGGTGTAACCTCCCCAGTCACCCAAGCTGGGTGCTCCGGGTGCACCCCTCTGTGGGCTGTGTGCACTGTCCTGCTATAGTTGAGCCCTGATTGCTATTGGAGTCACTGGAAGAATTAACAGCCAGGCCAATCAGCTGTTAGGACTACCTGCAACGATAGCACAGGAGCTGCTGTGCTGGAGTCAACCCTACTAAGCAGGACTTGCTTTTGTGAGGCTTTTGTGCTCACTGAGTCCACCCTTGCATGTGTGGCTCATGGTGGTGGTAGGATTATCATCCAGCATGGTCTAAAGCTGTCTTCCAGGTGCACTGGCCCTGGGGCCTCCTGAGAGAGGTCACCCACCACCTGTGTCTGGCCTATAGCCACCAGGTGTTAGCTACAAAGTGATCTTCAGATGGCTGTTACTTGCTCTAGGCTTGGAGGTGCCTAGGAGAGGCCAAGCTGAAACCAAGGCAGGCTGCTGCTAGTGCCGAGACTGAGGCCACTTAGCAAGAGGTATGGGGTATGCAGAGGCCAGACACTGCTTATTTGAGAGGTTTTAGGAAGGTCTTAAGGATGAGCCAAGACCGACCACTTGTATGGAAATGCCACGGTAAACAGCTCAGGTGGGCCTGCAAGTTGGGTGCAGCAGGGTGTCAAGGAATCACCAGGGCAGAGAAGAACAGTGTGAGCCAGGTTGATGGAGATTCAGGTATGGTGCCTGCCTGCCAACTCCGTGGGAAGAGGGCTCATCAAAGGAACAACGCCAGACAATTCAGTTTCTCCCCATATGTCCGTGGTGCCTTTTGAGCTGCTGTCCCAGAGCTGGAGCTCAGAGGGATTGAGTCCAAGTAAGCCCATGTGCAGGCCCTTTAAGGAGAATTGCCTGGGACTCCAGAAGCCTTCCATCTCAGCCTCAATTCCAACTGGTTTTTACAGCCAGATGTTATGGGGATTTCTCTTCCCAGCACTGGAATCCCGGTCTTAGGGGCTTTGTGTGAGGCTGGGACCTCTCACTCCTCAGTCAGGACCTCCTCAGCCAAGACCTCCTCAGCCAAGACATCCCTCTCTATCTGACACTTGTAAGTGTGGGACCAGACAGTTCTTCATCTCTGCCCTTCCTCCCAGTCTTGATGTGGCTTCTCTTTAATTCCCTAGTTGCTGGACTTCCTTTCAGCCAAATTTCAGGTGTTCCTGAATGGTGGCTATTTTGTAGCTCAGTTGTAATTCTGATATGGCTGTGCAGTACATTTTTATTCTTAAAATGATGTGGAAAGAAATTTTCTAAGAATTAAAGGACAAAACTGTCCAGATCATGAGGGACTACTAGGCACCCTGTATAGTAAATGAAGAGACCCAGACCAAAGCGTATCATGAGGTTTCAGAGCACAAGGGGATAGAAAGATGATACTAAAAAATCCCTGCTGAATAAGGGACAAGATAAACAACTTACACACAAAAGAGCGGACCAAATTACCAACCAAAACTCTGGAAATTTAAAGACAATAAAAAAATCTTCAAAATTTTGAAAGAAAATTAGTTCCAATAACCTTTCATGTATACAGGTAGGACAGAGACTTTTCCAGATATACAGTAGCAAGGAATGTAGTTCCCATATATTTTCTCAAGAATCCTGAGGGCTTAAGATGCAACCCTGGAGAGCAGCAAAGGAAGCCCCAGAAAAAGCAGGCCTGTCACCATGTGATACATTTCACACTGACACTGAAGAAAGAAGAACTACAGAGGACAATGGGTATTACAGGCACATTTGACCACATGGAAAAGAATAGTAAGATGTAGCAAGAAGCCACTGTGGCTTTTGGAATAAACTTGTCACAAGAACAGACTGAAAAAGCAAATAAAAATGAGATAACCATTAACTCTAAGAAAAAGGTAGATGAGAAAATGAAGTTGTAGTCTACTGCCTGACTCAACATTACACAATATCTGTGTAATTATCATAATGAAAACAATACATACTGATTTAATCAAACAATGTGCCCCACATGATTATATAAGAGGACTGTGGCAGGAAACTAGGGGAAGGGCATGAGAGACCTAAATCGTCATCTACTATAATGCCTAGTTAATAGATAACATCTAAAACAGTATCTTAAAAATGAGTTAAAAATTAGTTTATTATTTAAAAATAAGGAAATAAATATCCTAAGAAATAAATGAAAGAAAAAAAAACCAAGAGAGGCACAAGAATAAGGCAGGAAATAGCATTTTTCATTTTAGGTATTTTAATACTGTGTTGGGGGTCCCCAAGACCACCCCCAGGATAGGTAATTTGCTAGGACTCACATAATTCAGTATATACTCATACTCATGGCTAAGGTTGATTACAGTAAAAGGATACAAAGCAAAAACAGCAAAGAAAAAGAAAGGCACATGGGGATGAAGCAGAGAAAACCAGGTTTAAGTTTTCAAGACTGCTCTCATAGTGGAGTCACAGGGATGAGAGGAATTCTTTCAGCAACAGTAACAACATGTGTGAAGTGTCTGCTGGGTAGCTCCTTAGACTCAGAGGCCAAGGTCTCTGTGGATTCTGATCATGTGAGCATACTCTGTCTATCATGTACCAAAATTCCAGACTTTCAGGAGAAAAAGTAGATACTCAGCATAAACCACACTATCTTTATACATGGTTTAGGCACAATGAGCCACTCTTACACATTTAGGGAAGGTTTTATACTGTATACCGTAAGGAACTTTAGCAGCCAAGTTCCCATATGCCAGCCAAGGGCCAATGTTACAGGGTTTTATAGACAGCTATCTCAGGACTGCCATATTATCTCTGCACAAGCACTATTTGATTTCTTAAACTATCCTTATGAATTACTCTGATAAAATTTTAAAACACAAAAAGTAAAATCACATCTCACAAAAAAAAGGCCATTGCAAATCTTATTTTAAAATCAAATAAAAAAGACAACGAACTTTCTCTTAAAATATGAGTATTACAATCCAAAGAAACTATTTAAGTTGACAAACTGAAATGGGAGAGAAATAATCCTTCAGCCAAAGCAGATTAGATTTAGAGGGTTTAATATCATCAACACTGATACCTTTCCCAAATAATATGTTTAAGGTTTATGGCCTGTACCCAATAAATGCAATCTAGTATTCACATTTACAGGCTTGACAGTAATTTTTCATGCACATCCCCACAGACCAAATGTCATCCAATTTAGTTGTTACATAATTAGTCCTTTCAAATCCACTAACATCTGTTTAAAAAGCTCTACTTTAATAGAAATTCTACTATTAATTTGGGTTCTCTTCTGTACCCTTCTTATATATCAACAGATTTAATCTTTTAGTTTCTCCCCTACACCCAGGGACTTATCTGAACTTTTAATTAGAGTCCCGTCCATCGCTCACAGAAAGTCACTGAATGATACAGTGAATTAATGTTTTCTGCTCAGCTTCCCAACATTCTCAGTATCACTGATTAAAACATGCCTAAAACATGTGTGCAAAACCAGTTTAAAAATGAAATTCTAAAATTCATTACAATGAATATGAATGACTTTATAATGCTGACAATAACTATCACATGATTAATAACAAGAAAACCAAGAAAACAAAAAAGTAATATATTATTTTAGGAGACTGACATAACACAATAGGTAAAATCAAACTCCAGATTGAGACTGAAATCTAAAGAGCACAGATTACTTCATATGTCTATCATTTAAACTGCAAATTCAAATTCTGAGGATTAGAATGTCAGGCACTGGAAAATGAGCAGCCAAAACATACAGAATCTAACAGACAAGTAATTCCACTGTCAGCCTACAGGCTGAGAAAGGTTGGGAAGGACAAAATTGAGTTCTACAAACAGCTGCCCAAATCAGATATTTTATATATATATAATCATATATATGTTAATAATCAGGGAAAACCCACATTGGACTCTTGCCCTGAAACAAAATCAAGTGTTATCACTAACAGTTATTCTCATACAGAGGACCAAAAAAAAGTTTTCTTATAAAAAATAAATATCATTCAGTACCTAACAGTGAAACAAAACATTTTTACAGAGATCAGATATCCTCTGGTGGGGGGGTAAGCCTCTTTCCTGCCACATTTCATATCATATGATCTATTCTCAAGTATATCTTAAATTAGAAATGAACTGGTAGAGGGACCAACAAATACTATTTTAATGATAACTTCTGTAAAAGCACACCATTGGTTACAACAGAAACTGGCTAAAAGTATCCAGTTCATGATTCTAAAACACTGCAGAGACACCCAGAAGCATCTTACGTAAACTCATACAAGAGCCGCAGAGTTATCTTAAATTTGTGGGAAACAACTCAGAACAGTAGTCTCCCCCTTATCTGCAATTTCGCTTTCTGTGGTTTCAATTACCCAGAATAAACTGTGGTCCAAAAATATTAGATGGAAAATTCCAAAAATAAACAATTTGTGAGTTTTATGTCATGTAGTGTGATAAAATCTCATGCGATCTGGCTATGTCTCCCCCAGGACAGGAATCATCCCATTGTCTCTGCACTGTGTACACATTCTACCTGTTAGTCACATAGTAGCCATCTCAGTCATCAGTGTTTATGTTCAAGTAACTATGATTCTGTCTGTCCTTGTTTGCTTAGTTTGTTTTTTAGATTCAATTGTTGATAGATATGTATTTATTGCCATTTTATTGTTCATAGCTTTGATCTTCTTCTTAAGCCCCTTTAACATTTCATATAATGGTTTGGTGATGATGAACTCCTTTAGTTTTTTACTCGTCTGAGAAACTATCTGCCCTTTGTTCTAAATGATATCTTTGCTGGGTAGAGCAATCTTGGCTGTAGGTCCCCTGCTCTTCATGACTTTGAATATTTCTTGCCAATCCCTTCTTGCTTGCAAAGTTTCTTTTGAGAAATCAGCTGACAGTCTTATGGGAATTCCCCTGTAGGTAACAAACTGCTTCTCTTGCTGCTTTTAAGATTCTCTTTATCTTATTTGGCATTTTAATTATGATGTGTCTTGTAGTGGGCTTCTATGCATCCATCTTGTTTTGGACTCTGTTCTTCTTGGACTTGCATGCCTATTTCCTTCACAAAAATAGGGAAGTTTGCTTACATTATTTTTTCAAATCTGTGCAGTGTCCAGCAGACACACACAAACCATTAATTTTAGTTATTTATAAGTAAAATAAAAATATTATTATGTATAATATTATTAGTGTAATGTGCCTTTCTAAATAAACTTTCTCATATAATTTGAAAAAAAAAAGAAAAAAATGAAAGATTGTCACCACCCAATAAGCAATTTAAAAATGGATACTGGCAATAATTATCAAAGGCTGCTTATATCACACACAAAAAAGAGAAAACCTAGATGTACAAATAACAAACAGCCTTGCAACAATAAACAAACAAAACCTTAATTTGATTTTGCCTCAAAATCTACAGGACATACAAGTTAGTTTCTTTCGTTAACTCTCTGCAGAAAAAGAGAAGGGAAAGGAGGAGAGTGAAAAATTAACAGAATTAGGACCAGAAATGTGAAGACAAACCACAGCTGGGAAAAAATATTTGTAAAAGGCATATCTGAAAAAGAATTGTTGTTATCCAAAATGCACAAAGAATGCTTAAAACTCAACAGTAAGAAACAAACCAATTTAAAAATGGGCAAAGAACTAAAACTGACACCTCACCAAAAAAGATACATGAAAGATAAAATAGCATATGTAAGATGCTCCACATTAGGGAACTGCGAATTAAAACAATGACCCTTGAAAAATCTACGGCTTTTAAAAAATTTTTAAAGATTGATTAATTGATTTTTAGACAGAAGGAAAGGGAGGGAAAAAGAGAAGGGGAGAAACATTAATGTGTGGTTGCCTCTTACATGCCCCCTTTGGGAACCTGGCCCGCAACCCAGGTATATGCCCTGACTGGGAATCGAACCATCAACCCTTTGGTTTGCAGGCCAGTGCTCAGTCCACTGAGCCACACCAGCCAGGGCTAAAAATTATTTTTCTTAAAATCTTTTTGTTACAATGCATGGTGACAAACGCTAACTAGATTTATTGTGATCATTTTGCAATACACAGATATAACATCATTATGTTGCACACCTGAAACTGTTATATGTCCATTACAGCTCAATTTTTAAAAAATTTTTAAATTTTAAAACATTTTAAAAAAAGAGAGATACCAATACACATCTATTAGAATGGGCAAATCCAAAACTCTGACACCACCAAATGCTGAAAAGATTGTGGAGCAACAGATCTCTCACTCATTGCTATAGGAATGCAAAATAGCCACTTTGGAAGACTTCTGGCAGTTTCTTGCCGAACTACACATACTCTTTACATATGATCCAACAATCACACTAGTTGGTATTTACCCAAATGAACTGAGAACTTATGTATATACAAAAACCTGGCTCTGGGCTGGGTGGTTCAGTTGGATGGAGTGTCACCTGTACACCAAAAAGGTTGTACACACCTAGGTTGCAGGAAGGTAACCAATCAGTGTTTCTCTCTCACACTGATGTTTCTTTCTGTCCCTCCCTCTCTAAAATCAATAAACATACACTCAGGTGAAGATTTTGTTTAAACAAACCTGCACGATGATTATAGCAGCTAATTTATAGAATTATGCATATTCGCAAGTGCCAAAACTTGGAAGCAACCAAGATGTCCTTCAGTTGGAGAATGGATAAACAAACTGTGGTACTTCCTGACAATGGGATATTATTCAACACTAAAAAGAAATGAACTATCAAACCATTAAAAGACAAAGAACTGTGGACCAAAAAATAGGGGGCGGGAGGGGTTCTATGGAAAGCAGCCTCACAGGGTGATCTGATTATAAAGTCTTAACTGAGCAGGTCATAGTAAGTTGTCATGCCCAGGCATTTAACTTCTTTACTAAAAGATTTATCTTTGCCTTAAGCAAGCCCTGTCTGTTGTTTCTGTGCATCCAGGTTAACACACCTGTGAAATAACCACACTCAAGCCCATTATCTTGTTAACTACCCTATAACCCAATCCCCACTTGCTTTCTCCCACCTCCATATACTCTTATGTTCCCCCTTTAATTTCAAATGCATAAAAGCAGCTGCAAAACTGTTATCTTCTCCCGAGCACTTGACATCATGCAACATGACATATGTTATCAGTTGGGGACAGGTGCGTGGTTTGGAACAGGAGGCAACCAATTAATGATTTCTCTCTCAAATCGATGCTTCTCCCTCTCCCTTCTTTTCTATAAGCAATGAGGATAAAAAACAAAATAAGATAGCCACATACTTTATGATTCCACCTATATAACATTCTGGAAACAATTAAAAGATCAATGGTTGCTGGGGTTGGCAAGGAGGAGGGAGGGATGAACAGGCAGTGAAAACACTGTGTGATACCATAATGATGTATAGAAGTCACTATACATTTGTCCAAACCCACAGAATGTACACCACCAAAAGTAAACTGTAATGTAAACTATGTTTGACTGAAACAAATGTAACACTCTGGTGCAGAAAGTTAATAATGGGGGATGCTATGCAATGCGGGTAGGTGAACGGAGTAGATGGGAAATCTGTGTACCTTCTGCTCAATCTTGCTGACCCTCAAAATGCTCTAAAAAAATAAAGTCTTAACTAAAAAAAAGGATTCTGAGGAAAACTTGAAGAAACAGAACCTAATGTCATAATATGCTCATTTTCTTAAAATGCTAACCTAAACTGGAAAAGTTAGAATGGTACCTTCTGCTTTTCAACCATTTGTTACAATAGTGGGAAAACAAAATGGACTTCAGTGAGCTTTTTCTACAGTTTTATATTCATACTTTCTTTTCCCATAATTTTCCTAAGCAGAAAGTCAAAGTTCTTGATTCTTTAGAAGGAACTACAGAATTGCTAATATCTTAAAATAACAGCTTCAATTTATTACTTTTCTTTTAAAAACTTTCTTCTTGGTAAGGAAGAAGGGAGCTTTCTTACCTTGTCTCTCTCTTCCCTTTTATCTCAAAATAGTAGTTCCTTATCCAAATATATTTACCTAACGGCACCTATCATTAGCCAGTGGGTGAAAGATCTCAATTTAGGAAATCCCAGTCACACAAAAACATAGTTTTTATAACAAACACACCCCATTTTTAAACAATGGCAATGGTATGTAGTTTTAATCTCAACTTGTCATAATCTCTGGCTCTTAACTTTTAGTGCTTTTGAATTAATTTAACCCTCAATTGATAGTGAAGTGCCATGCTTCATTACATCACATGGCATCAACTCTGAAAACAATTCCAAAGGAGTTCTATTATTTTTTTAAATAAACTTTTATGCAAAAGCTTCATATTTAAGCCCTGGCTGGCATGGCTCAGTGGGTGGGGCATCAGCCCACAAACCAAAAGGTCCCCTGTTCGATTCCTGGTCAGGGCACATGCTGGGGATGCAGACCAAGTGCCCTGATGGGGGCGTGCAACAGGTAACCAACCGACCTTTCTCTGGCACACAGATGTTTCTCTTCCTCTCTCTCTCTCTCCCTCTTCCCCCCTCCAAAATAAATAAATTTTTTTTAAAAAAGCTTCATATTTAAATATCTGTACGACTTTTCCAGGTGCTCTGTTTGAAAGACTTCACTCAAATATAAAGAAACAGGCCTAGTGCCTGGTACATATATTGAGTGCTCAACAAACACTGATTCCCTTACTCCATGTATTACATTATGACTATTTAGAATACAATGTATACATGTTTAAATATATATATCTTTGTTTATATGTGTATAAAGCATCTATGGAAGAATTTTCAAAAAATATTAAGTTGTTAAACCTTCAGCACCATCTTTAATAGCTAAGGAAAACAGTATTATTTCTGTCGCCCCCCAGGCCACCATCCCTCTGTAAATAAACTGGGAAATGTCCTGATGGAGAGCGAATTTGGTAAACAGGAAGTATACAGGCTCTAGAGCAGGGTGTCCAACCCCTGGCCTGCGGGCTGCATGCTGCCCAGGATGGCTATGAATGCGGCCCAACACAAAATCGTAAATTTACCTAAAACATTACTTAGTTTTATTACTAAGTTTTATACTAAGTTTTATTACTTAGATATGTTCACTTTCTGTATTAGCGATCACAAACTTGGGACCTGCTCAATGATTTTAAAAGATTATCGAAAGGGTCACTGCATAATTAGGGTTATTATGTGAGGACGTTCTTGCTTAGTGGTGGTGGATATCAAGAAAATTATGCACAGACCTTTTTTCTGCTCATCAGTTTTGGTTAGTGTTTATGTATTTACTGTGTGGGCCAAAACAACTCTTCTTCTTCCAAGGTGGCCCAGAAACGCCAAAAGGTTGGACACCCCTGTTGTAGAGTCTGATAGATGGTCTTGGTTCAAATCTTAGCTTTGTCTGTAACATAGTTCAACTAAGTGCCATCACCTTTCATAGATGACATTTCTTTATCTGTAAAACAGAATACTGACATCTGTCTGACAAGGTATTGCTAAGATTAAATAAAATGATGCTCCTGGTATACAGCAGGTACTAAGTAGTAATAATAATTATTAGTCAACATTTAATTGTGCTATTAACTATACAAAAGCAAGAGTATAAAACAATCTGGAAAAAACTTGAGTTTTGCTAAACTATATCACCACATCCCCATGTAAGAATCTGATAAAGGAAGAATTTTACTGCTTTTTCTTTCCTTGAAAAGACCTTCAGAAAATCTTAAGTACATCTTAAAAATACCATAAACAAATTTAAAAAGCCAAAAAAGCCCTAGTTGGTGTGGCTCAGTGGACTGAGCACTGGCCTGCGAACCAGAGGGTCGTTGGTTCAATTTCCAGTGTAGGGCACATGCCTGGGTTGCAGGCCAGGCCCCCGGTGGAGGGTGTACGAGATGCAACCACACATTGAATGTTTCTCTCCCTCTCTTTCTCCCTCCCTTCTGTTCTCTAAAAATAAATAAATAAACTCTTTTAAAAAAATAAAATAAAATAAAAAGCCAAGAAAAAATCCTGAAAAAAAAATACTGTATATATGACAAATATTTTACAAAATTCATTTTAGAAAAAGAAAAGCACAGAATGGTACAGAATATGAACAGAAAGCACACAAAAGAAAATAATTTTTAAAAAAATGAAAGCACAGAAAATTAAAGAAATATTCTTTTTCATCCACCAATTTTCTAAAGATGTGATACTCAATTTTGAGGCGGGTGTGAAGAGACACCCTCATAGACTACAGGTAGAAGTGTAAACTGATACATTTAAAAGGGCAATTTTGCAACACCTATCAAAAATTGATATTCTGACATAGCAATTCCACTATTAAACCTAATGCTTCGAAAGTAAACAAAGATGTAAATAAAAGGATGCTTATTCCATCACTGTTTCTAACAGCCAAACAACCTTTATTCTACTGCATTTCTATAAGCACCTAAATTCTTTAAAAATAAAACAAAGCACAGAGAAAGATAAAATAATCGTCCCAGGTATATGCTACCTGTAAGAAATTTACTTTAATTATAATGATACAGGTAGCCTAAAAATAAATGGAGTAGTAAATAAGTAGATGAAGTGATGTTGGCAAATATTGGCATAAGAAACCCCAAAAGTCCACCCCTCTGTAAAAGTTTTAAGCAATTCTGTGCTAAATCACAGAGCTTTGTGGCATTAAACTTACTCTATTCCTATCCTGGGCTCCCAGATTAGTGGCCATCTTAAAAATAACAGCCCACATTCCCAGTATTGGTACAGAACTCCCCCAGAGCTAAACCCGCTATGGGGAGTAAGAAATGTCTGTTGAAACATTTACAAATATTTTCACTGCTGCCACCTATAGCAATGGACTGAACAAAAAGGGTAAATACTGACCAAACACACTGAGAGGAATGTCTGAACAATGAAATGTCTGGGGGAACAAGGACTTTGAACAGCTTCAACAAAGTCCTGAAAATCTAAAAGCAACATTGTGCCCAGTGCTGTAAGCCTGCTGAGGAATTTTGCCACATAAAGAATTCTTGGTTGACAAGGGGTTTTTTTTCAATACTTTGGCTATCTTATCCCACTACCTTCTGTTCCCTATGGCTTCTGATGAGAAGTCAGTTGTCAGTGATTATTACAGATCCCTTGTATATGATGAGCCACTCCTCTAATCCTACTTGAGAAGGCCCTATACTCTCACCTCTGGATGACCTTGACCTGTGCACAAACAGGAAATGAAAGCTAAGAAGGAGTTGTAAAGTGGCTGAGTGGTAAAGGCAATTCAAAATGAACTTTATAGATTCAATACAAAGCCTATAAAAATGTCAACAGCCTCTTTTTCAGAAATGGGAAAAGCTGATTCTCATGAGGCTGAAAAGATACTCTACATCTTCAGCCACCAGGGAAAAGCAAATCAAACCCAGAATGAGATACCAATTCACACCTACTAGGAGCTAAAATTTTAAAAACCAGAAAACAAGTGTTGGTAAGGATGTAGAGAAATTAGAATCTTTACACCGAATACTGAAATAGTTCAGCTGGTTTTGAAGTTTGATAGTTCCTCAAATGGTTAAACTAAGAGTTATATGATCCAGCAATTCTACACTTAGCTCTGTACCCAGAAGCAATGGAAATACATAGCCACACAAAAACTTGCACACGAATATTCACACCAGCAATATTCATAACAGCCATAAAGTAGAAACAACTTAAATGTTCATCAATTGATGGACACAGAAAATATGGTATAACAAGAAACAAAATATTATTAAGCAATAAAAAGGATTAAGACTTCTGGTCAAGATGGCAGCATAAGCACACATGGCTCACCTCTTCACACAACCATATCAAAATCACAACTAAAAGAGAGAACAACCATCACCCAGGAAAGTCAGAAATAGAGCTGAATGGAAATCTGACAACTATGAAATCGAATTGAATGGAAGTCTGACAACTATGAAATTAAAGAACCACATCCATCCAGACTGGTAAGAGGGGCACAGACGCAGAACGGGTTGGTCCCACACTAACGTGGATAAAAACTCAGGCAAGATATCTCGGGAGCACAGCATCCCAGACCCATACCAGGCCCCCAACCCAGGATTCCAGTGCCAGGAAATAAATCCTCACAACCTCTGGCTGCAAAAACAAATGGTGATTGAATTGGTGGAAGAAACTACTGGAGCCACAAGCGGTTCCTCTTAAAGAACCCAAAACTACTCACCTACTCAGACTCACTCCCTCTGGGCTCTAGCACCAGAGTATCAGCTTGAAAAGCACCAGTGGTATACAGGAGGAAACTGAAGTGTCTGGCATCAAGGCAAGCAGAGGCCATTGTCCCTTTGCTAAACCCTCCCCCCACAGAGCCAGTAAGCTGGAGCCATATCTGAGATTCCATCAACTTGGCTAACTCTGTTGCCCTGCCTTGGAGATCCCCAGAGGCTCTGCCCCACCGAACTTACAGGCCCACCCAAGCTGTTTTCCTTAACAATGGCTGGTCTTGGCTCCTAAATCCTACCAAATCAGCCAACAGCTGGCTCCAGTGAGCTCTAGTGGCAGCCAGCTGAGATTCACAGCTTGGCTTCACCTGGGAATCTCCAAGACCAGCACAAGTAGTAACCATTTCAGACTGCTTTACAACTCAGGCAGGGTGCCCCAGGCAAAACACAGGTGGGGGCTGACCCTGGCCTGTACCAACCAGGAAACCCCAGGACCAGAGCACCCAGTGGAGAGCTACAGACCATGTCAGAGGAACGCCACCCTGCCCCTGCACAGCTGATCTTCCACAGAGGGCAGAGGCTGGTGGTCAGCATTCGCAGCCAGTCCTTGCAACTGACTGGCCTGGGTAAATCACTCCCATTGATCTGCCAACAGCAATCAAAGCTCAACTACAAAAGAAGGTTGTACCCTGCCCACATAAAGGGCACACCTCAAGTACCCAGCTTGGGTGATAGGAGAGGCTGCATCACTGGACCCTACAGGACACCTACTACATTAGGCCACACTACCAAGACACGGAGTCAAAGCAGCTCTACCTAATACACAGAAAAAGACACAGGCTGCCAAAGTGAAGGGACAAAGAAACATGGCCCAAATAAGAGAACAGATCAAAACTCCAGAAAAAGAGTTAAATGAAATGGAGATAAGCAATCTATCAGATGCAGAGTTCAAAACACTGTTTACAAGGATGCTCAAGGAATTTTGTGAGGACTTCAGCAGCATAAAAAAAGATCCAGTCAGAAATGAAGGATACACTAATTAAAATAAATAACAATTTACAGGGAAACAACAGTAGTGTGGATTAAGTCGAGAATCAAATATATGACTTGGCACATAAAAAAGTGAAAAAACGACCACGCAGAACAAGAAGAAAAAAGAATCCAAAAAAATGAGATAGTATAAAGAGCTTCTGGGACAACTTCAAGAGGTCCAACATTCGCATCACAGGGGTGCCAGAAGGAAAAGAGAAAGAGTAATACATTGGAAATGTCTGAAAAAATAGTGAAAGAAAACTTCTCTAATTTGGTGAAGGAAATAGACATGCAAATCCAGGAAGGAGAGTCCCAATAACGATGGATGCAAAAAGGCCAACTCCAAGACACATCACAATGAAAAGGCCAAAGGTTAAAGATACAGATCTTAAAAGCAGTATGAGAAAGTTAGTTACCAGTTTGTTGCCAGGTGGGAGGGGGAAGGGGAGAAATGGGGAGAAGAATGGGGGAGGGAAAGAAAGGGTGAAGAGGTGAGGGGACTAAGAAGTACAGATAGGTAGTTACAGAATAGCCATGGGAATGTAAATGGAGTATAGGAAATGGAGTAGCCAAAGAATTTATACACACGATCCATGGACATGAACAATGGTGGGGGGGAGGTTCCCTGAGAGAGGAGGGGGGTCGCGGCATGAAAAGGGGTAAAGCGGGGAAATCAGGACAACTGTAATAGCATAACCAATAAAATGTAAATTTTAAAACAATGAATTCCTGCAATATGCTACAATATAGATGAACCTTGAAAATGCTATGTTAAGAGGTCAGTCAGAAATGATCACACATTTGATTCCATTTATATGGAATGGGCAACTCCAGAGACAGAAAGTATTGAATAGATTAGTGGTTGCTAGTAGGTAGGAGCAGGGGGGATGGTGTGACTGATAATGAGTAAGAAATTTCTCTTTTGTAATGAAAATGTTCTAAAATTTATCATGGAGACGGTTGCACAACTCAGTGAATTTACTATAAACCACTGAAGTGTAAACTTTCAAAGGATGAATTTTATGTTATATTCATTATATCTCAACAAAATTGTTCTAAGAAAAAAAGCAGCCTCGTCTTTGCCATGTTTTTAAAAAAAAAAAAAAAATCCCTCCTTTAATCATCTATTACTCCCTGCTAATACCTTCTTCTATTCTTTCTTTCATAGCTAAGATTTGTTTATTCTTGAAGTAATCTCTATTTGCTGGCTCCACTCTCTGACCTCCAATTACTCAATTCAGTGAAACTAGCTTCTTTCCTAGTTGTTAGCATTAAGTAGAATGGTACAAACTGCTGGTATCAAATTCAAGAGACTCTTAATAATCCTTGTTTTATTAAAATTTTCAAACCACTTGAAGTATTTCTTTTTTAATTTTTATTTTTTCTGGACTCACTTATGAAGTATAACTTCCTTCTGAAATAATCCCATTTGGGCTTCTATGACATTTTATCATGGTTTCTCTACATCTCAAAACACTTGGGAATTCCCTTTTTCAGTTCTTCCTCTGTCTGGCTTTAACTTTGTTGTTGTCCGTGTCCTATTTCCAGAACTATTCTCCATCAGTAAACTCTTCCTAGGTAGTGTTACCTAAATCAAAGGCTTCAGCTACCACCTATAATATATATAACCTGATGACTCTCTTATCAAGACCTCTCTTGTAATCCAAACCCACACACCCACCTCTGCAGCAGATGTTTCCACCTGGATGTCTCATAGATAACTTCCACTCAATATATCCAAAAGCAAAATACAAGGAGGGGGGGCCCTCAAAAAAAGGAATTATCTTCTGGAGGACAGGCCCCTTGTAGTACTGGCTTCTGCCAGTAGGTGAGTGTTCTAGGAACTCATCTCCATCAGTGTACCAGTTAACATTGTTGTGAGAGGCTGTGTTCGGCTTCAGCAAAATTTTTTTAAGACTCTTTAAATGCATTTACCCATTTCATGATGCGTGATTTACAACTGCACCTGCTCATACCAAGCAGAGTGTTCAGTAGTTTTTGACCAAAAAGAGCATCACACCCATGCCCTTCCCTCCCTTTTCACCCAATCTTACCCCAAGCAACTTTGTTTCCCTGATGAAACAAAGTCCTCAAAGAGAAATGTTTTGCTGAAGCACTAAGAGGCATCAAAATCAACTAATTCAAAAACTGTTTTGAGCAGAGAAAAAAAGTCTTGACAGGTGTATTGTATCAAATGGAGAGTACTTTGAAGGTGACTGAAGTTTAAACATGTAAGAATAAATACACAATTTTTTTATAAATGAACTTTGGCTTTTTATGTTCCCCAAATTTGGACCTCTTCCAGAATTCTCTCAGTATACTTTACCATTGTTTATTAAATGACCGAAATTAAAATACAAGTCATCTTATCCTATTATCTCTCACTCCCCAGATCTGACTGTTACTGAATCCTACGTATTCTATTTAGGTTGGCCCAAAAGTCCATATGATTTCTGTGTGTTTTTTGTAAAATAAAAAACACTTTTTTTATTTTCACCAATAACTTCACTGATTTGGATATTTTGAGTACATCAACTATCTCCCATTGATTGTTCTCAATGTCTTAATTTGATCGCTATCAACTTCAACTGGTCTACCTGACCATGGAGCACCATCCTGCGAGAAATCTCCAGCACAAAACCTCACGAACCACTTTTGACACGTTCGATTAGTCACAGCACCTTCTCCATACACTGCACAAATCTATGTCTGTGTGTTTCAGTTGCATCTTTACCTTTCTTGAAATAATAAAGCACAATATGCTGAAAATGTTGCACATTTTCTTCCATTTTCAATATGAAAATAGCTACACAAAAATTCACCAATCTTGATATTTTTTAGCACACTGATATGACAGCTGCAACAATATAATCTAACAAAATTGTTTCAAATGAAGTTAAAGACAACTAAGCTCTACTACAGCCATATTACAGAAAAAAACCAAACAAACTTTTCGACCAACCCAGTACCTTTTAATATTTGGGGTATTAACCTTCTCCTCTGTGTCTCCACTGACACTACCTTTGTTTAGGCCCTTATCTGTCACCTCAATGATTATAAAAACTCCTAACCAGGCTTTCTGCATCCTGCCTTATATTCCCTCTGTCTTTTCTGAAATTTATGCTCCACAATAACAAAATGATATTTCTAAAATAAAATTTTATCATGACCCTTTCCTGATTAAAATCCATAAATTCTATTATCATCTATAGGGAAAAAAAAAATAAAACTCCGGAACCCTTAAAATGGTATGCAATACTTGAGGGCAACCTCATCTTCTGCTACTTAGCATAAACCCAATGCTTATAATAAACCCAATGCTACAGCTGTAGAAAGTAACTTCCGATTCTTAAAAATATACCATGCTCTCATCATGTCCAAGTTTCCTGTCTTACATTCCTTTTTTTCAATTTTCTTCCTCAGTCATGCCTAAGCCTTCTCTGAGTTTAAGGACATATAGTATAAAGAACCTGATATAATGCTTAACACACAGCAGGGAGTTAAAATGGATGGGGCTAGCTTAGGCCTCTCTTGTTTATCTTGTCTCCGGATATTTGCTTACCAGGTAAAGTAGAAATCACTTCGATGGTATACAACACTATCCATAATTGGGTCTCTGCCTACCGGCCCAGTTTCATGTCTTACCACCACCCTATACTCACAAGCTATACTTGTAGATCCTACAACTCATTATGTGTAAGTTTAGACTCCTGTGCTTTTATTCACATTATTCCTTCTACCTAAATGTCCATACGTTCTATGCCTATATACTTACCGTTTTTATACCCTCCTATATATATTTTTCCTTACTACTGCCCCTTCCCCAATCCCTCTTCCCTTAAGAAACTGACCATTAACTCCTTCTCCTTTCTACACTCACTGTACCCCCATACTGTCTGCAATCAGAGCAATCTTAAAAACATATTGTACTTGTTGACAATTCAAGTAAGAGAGAAAGTCTTACCACCCTGAAAGCAGGGGCACTGCCTTATCCATGTGTTAGTCCTCTTCACCTAGCACAGTGCCTGCTACACAATAATTCACCTATAATCCACATTTTCCCTTATTCTCTCCCCATATACTAACATAAGTTTCTACTGGGATTTTTCTTTCAAAAACGAACATACTCATGGATTACGTTCAGGGCCCAATCATTCCTGGCCAACCAAATGATGGTGCAAATACAACAATACGAATTAAAGTTAACATGCATTTTCTAATACCACTTCAATTTTCTAAATTAGGGGGAAAAAATGAAAGATCTAAAGTGAGAAATCTATTTTGAAGAGACAGCATTTAAAGTTATGTCACACTGCTTGAAGATAACTTGTTTAAATAATTCTCAACCATCAACTGTTAAATTAGCCTACCCCACTTCAATCTGTGTGTCACTTTGAAAAGTGGGAACCACACCACTGACTTCTAACTACCAATACAGCTGACAGAAATTACTGATCTTCAGGAAAATACTCAGAAAGGAATTATCAAGTCACTAAGATAACTCAAAAGGCAAAAAAATGAGGTTAACTTTCTCATTCACGGTCCCATTTAGAAGTGCTACCTCCATCATCATCAAACCAAAAGCGAGTCCATCCACTTAAATATTTTGTGACGAACTGGCAAGCAAGATGGAATGCTACTCAAAGTGATCCGGCATTGCACATGTCCACTCCGCAAACCAAAAATTAAGTGAAAGCTTTTCTAATGAGGTTAGATGGCGTGTTAACTCAACGTCCAAACGACTGTACTTCTTCTACATGCACATTCAAGCTATCTCGAATTAACATTTTAATTATCTTCAAAAATTCTATTAGGCCCCAGGGAAATAATGATGCTTGATCAAGGGGAAGGCTCTGTAGTAATGAATCCCCAAACTTGAAACAGCATAATTACTTCAATTACTTCAGGTAAAACTAAGGTATGTAGTATTTTGTAATACCTGTTTCACTCTCATAATGATAAACCCTAAAAAACAACCGACCTCCATAACAACACAAGCACACTTGAAAAATCAGCTGTGATAGTAATTCTCAATCCCAGATCTGTCCCTCCATTGCCACTGAAACCTGAACTAAGGACCGGAGCACCCAAATACGCCCAAAGGAAACATCAAAAGCCTTTTCCTAGCCCACTTAACAAGCAATGGAGATGGGTCAATATTCCGGGTGCTGTTAGAAAATAGTATGATTATATAAAAGACTGAGTCCCCTCTCTTCCGTTTCGAAGTGCCCAAGAGCTGCCCTGAGGCCTGGAGCTCCAAGGGGGGAAGCGTTCGGCTCCTGACTCTCCTCCAGACCCCGAGTTCACCTAATTACAAATGCGGCTGCCATGAGTGAGGCCCGGCGGGCAAGTGGGAGGAACGCACAGCAAAGAGGGCGAGAAGTGAGTAAGAGCCTGCCCGGGATGAACCCGCACTAGGGGCAGCCACGCCCCCCACCCCCAACTCCAGCCCCGCGCGCAGCAAGCGTCCAGCCCTGCAGGCTGCCTGACAGACACGGCCGCGAGGCGGGTGCGGAGAGAACTTCCCCGGGCACGGGACGAAGGCATCACTGCGACCCCCCGCACGCCAACGCTGCCCCTCACTAACCTGTGCCTGCCGCCGCGCGACCGCCCACCCTAGCCTCAGCCACCGCCTCCTCGCGCTCACGCTGCCGCCGCAGCCACCGTAGCTGCCTCCTGCACTGCGCCCCTGGCCGGCCTCGGGCGCCCCATTCTCACCCCGCCCCAGCGTCCGCCTGTTTACAGTGATTGGGACGGAACAGGACGAGCCGGCCCAGAGCGCAAGCGCATTCCCTCCTCCCGCGGCTGCCGGCTTCCCGGGTCCTCCACTCTGCACTGACGGCTAAGGTTGGCAAGGGCAAACCCTCGGTGCTCTCGCGCGGGGTACGCTGGGATGCGTAGTTCTCGAAACCCAGCGCCCAGTCCACAGGAGGGCTCTTGGATGAGGAAGCACACTACAACATCCAGGAAGAACCGGGCTTTCTACGGCCCAGAAGTTAGCTGAGGAGACTGAGGGAGCGCGAGAGAACCCGCGGCGCTGTAGCTCTGCGAACGCCTGCGCAGTTCTTGGTCTAGGAGGACGGGGTGGGACCTACCCTTCCCGCAGCACATATCCAAACCCACACGCCCATCTCTGCAGCAGTTGTTTCCACTTGAATGTTTCATAGATAACTTCCGCTCAATATATCCTAAAGCAAAATTCTGTTCCTCCCCAAATTTGAATCTCTTCCATAAGTCGCAGTATACTTTTACCATTATGTATTCAATCACCCAAATTTAAATCCAAGTCATCTTATCCCATTACTTCTCACTCTTCCCAAACAACAGCGAAGATGGTTTGTGGGCTGCGTCTGCAGTGGTGTTGAGAAAGGAAATACCTTTCCTTTTGACGCGCTGGCCATCCTGTTCCCCAACGACCAAAGTTGAGTCCTTCTGTGCCAGCAGGTCTTCAATCAACCTAACCAGTCAAACTAGCCTAGGAGGCCGGACCAGGCTGTAACCGGGTGGGACGTCTTTCCCGGCCTCGGCTGGGTGGGGCACCTTTGGCTTAAGGGTCAGGACTCCTGCTCTGAGGGTTTTGGTTAAAGAAACTGCTTTGGGCCTCTGAGGAAAGACTTATAGGACACTCTGTCTGGCCTGTGCTCAGAATTCCTAAACTCGGTGTTGACAAGGGTCAGCCCTTCGTTCTTGCTGAACAGCAGGACTACTGTCTTCCACCGCCTTCTTTGGTTCAATATGTTCAAAGAAACACCTGAATTAGAGCTTAGAACTGCGCAGTGAATATTTAGCTTGCAAATAGAACTGGAGTTCCTCCAGAAATCCTTCACAAGTTCTTAAAGCATCAATTTTCAATTGGTGTGCCACAAGAATTTTTTAAATGCAATACCCAACTATTTAGTCAGGGGCACAATAATAGCCGCCTGGAGTGAATAAATCAAAATTATACCATTTTTTTGGCAGATGAGCAAAAAATATTTTGGGGGGTGTGCCTCAGAATGTTAGTAATTAGCTTATGTGTGCCATAAGAGGGAAAAGGTTGAAAATCGCTGGAAATCAGGGGCATTTTGAAGTGTTCTTTTAAATTTGGCTGCTTACTAGGGGAATATGATTTGGAATAGATGGTCTTTACCAATCTCTTCCATGATTTGGGATAGTTGGTCCTTCCCAATCACTTTCAAACCTACGTTCAATACTCTCTTTAGAACCTGATTACATATTTGGATTGACCTCTGTAATCCATCTTGCACTGTACCGCTCAGATCAGCTTCCCTCAAATCTGACAATAGGTCTCTCCCTTGCACTCTGCATTTTCCACCCAGTAAAGTTCAGCCCCCTCAGCCTGACATTCAAGAGCCTCCCACAATTAGACACCAAGATGGTCTGTGGGTAGTCACTGTTTCCTGACTGCTTGAAAAGCTTTCCTATTTTCCCTCTGGCAATAAAACAGTGTCCCCTGACTACTAAGATGAGTGTGTTACCATGACAATTACAATAATTTTTACCTTTGGCAACACTTTCCACCAAAAAGTAGGCACTGACTCAAGTTGGGGCATTTTTCGAGCCCTTGCTTGAAATTGCTATATGGACATAGACATGGAAGGGGGAAAAAGATTTTTCACTGAGGCAATTGCTGCTGGCCATGTTCTTCGCAACATAAAGGGGCCTGTCTACAGTAGGAATGAATGAAGGGGGTGCGGTTTGGGGGATGGAAAGGGAGAAAAACCAAGAGCTAGCAGCGTGAAAACTGGTTTCAGCTTCAGAAACCATGACTGCTATCTCTTTTTTAAGTGCTTTGAGCATGTGAGCCTAGCTGTGTGAGCTGGTAACATTTATTTATTTATTATTATCTAGGACTAATTTGTGTGGTTATAGAACATATTTGTTGGTTGCTTCTTGAGCATTCATTCCTCCCATAGAAGCTATGCAGCATAACCATACAGTCTAGTGGCTGAGAGTTTCAGAGATGGTCATGTAACCCAATCAGAACCAATGAGCCCCACAGAGACTTGAGATGAGGCTTACAGTAAACTGTAGCATCCTTGTTTTTCTGCTATGGTATAAGTATATGAAGTCTGAAAATGTCGCAACCATTTTGCTCATAGAAGAGGAAAGCATGAAGGGAATGGGCTTAAGGGAAAAGCACCAATAGAGAGCTTGAAGATGAAGTCGATACTGTCAAATGAGTGCTGGAAAGGAGAATCTTATACTTGGTGGCAACATTAGAGCTGCAGTACCAGACTTCGCCTATTTGACCTATAAACTAATGTGAATGCTACTTAGAATTGTGAACCATAAATGTTCTGTATTGTTTAAGCTAGTTTGTTTTAGGGATATTCTGACTCAAAACTCTCAAAATCCTAACCAATTTAGTTGGATTTCTTTCACATGACATTGGAAGGTCCTGACTAATCCAAGTTCCAACTTAAAAATAAACTGTGGAAGAGACTTTCACATGGTTATGTGACATGGTTAACAATTCCTCTACACCAGTAATTTTCAACCAGTGTGCTGCAAGAGACACATTGGTGTGTCACAAGAATTGTTAAAATATGCAATACCTAACTATTTAGTCAGGGGCACTGATCTCTTTTCCCTTAGATTATCAAATAAAAATATGACAACAGCCAACACAATAGTTCCCTGGCATGAACAAAACAAAATTATACCTTTTTTGGTCAAATCGGCAAAAAATATATGTTTTTGTGTGTGTTGTAGAGTTTTGGTAATTACTTTATGTGTGCCATGAAATGAAAAAGGTTGAAAATCATTGTTCTACACACAAAATTTCAAGTGAATATCAGTTATAATGTGACATTAGCCAAAGCAAGTCACATGCCAAGCCCCTGTTTGGGCACCAGCTGAGGGGGATACCCCATCCCTCAAAGTCCCCCCTGGTCACTACGGATGGTGAAAATAAGTCATTCCAGACACTTCTCAGTCTGCCAGGGAAAGGGGGTGGCTATTCCCCTCTAGTGGAGAATGCCCCAAGCCCTTCTCTTGAAGTGGCTTTTATTGAGAAGGATATGCACAGGGGTATACAGCAAGCATGCAAAGCTCATCAATCAATGTCAAAAGGCTATGTTTACAGAAAACAGATAGAGATTGTAGATAACAATTGAATAACACAGAGATTTGCTTCAAATCAGGGTCTGGTAGATGGGGTGGCGCCCATTCTACCCTGAAACCTGGGAAACTGATCACATTCTCTGCTGGATCCCAAACATCAGAACTCATTAACTTTGAGGGCATTCTTAGCAAAGTTTCACAGGATTTAATGCATTTCTTTTCCAGGCCTAATTGTCCCCAGGAACTGCCTGATCCAGTTCATGGCTGTACCTGCCTTTAGTGTTGTTTCACTGACCCAGTCAGGTGGCCAGGCAGAGCAGCCAAGAGATAAGGAGACTTCTTTTGGATAGAAGGAGGACTCAGGCCATGACAAGACAAGGCGTGAGGGTTTTCTGCCCCTTCTCCGTGTTCCCTGATAGCCCCTATGTGACTGTGCCTGTCTTCAGTTGCCCTTGCCATCAGGGGGTCTTATCCGTCATTGACTAATCAGCCATCCTCTGGGGCCAAGCAGGGTGATGTGAGGGACATCCAGGGGGACAGATTTTGTCTCCTAGGTGGCCTATTTTCCCAAGGCCTCCTTGCTCAGCTCCAGCCTTGGGGCCTTCTCACCTGTTGGCGAGGCTATAGTCCCTAAAACCAAGCGGGACAGTTCCCACACAAGGATATAGAAATAGACTCCACAAAGAATTCGTGGTCATTTATTTTTAATTTATGACAAGAACTCTTGAATCTTCTTGGCTCCTGAAGGAATGATTTTTAGCCTCCAAAGATCTGTAAGTTACCATGAAGTGAAACCTTTTGCTGAATCAGCTCTCTCAGGTAGTTGGCTAGCATTGTGGAAGAATATCCAAGAAAAAAAATAATTGTATGCATGTTCACCATTTTTTTTCACCATTTCTAACTCTGACTACTGATAGAATGACTACATAATAGAAGTTTAATAAATTTTTGTGCAATAAGGTTGTCAAAACTCTTTCAGTAGCAAGTAACAGATTCAATTCAATTTTGCATAAACAAAAAAGGAGAATTTATTGGCACACATAACCAAGAACGCCAAGATACTGACTCCAGGCACAGCTGGTTCTTGGGCATTAAATGCTTCCTCAGGTTTCTCTCTTACCATCTTTTGGTTCTTCCTTTTTTGTGTTGGCTTTGTTTTCTGGTATGAGCTCTCCATGTGGTAACAAACACATCACTAAGTTTATATTCTTGGATGGTATGCTTGGCAACTGTGTATGTCTTCTTCCTCTGCTTCAAACAGTAACATCTGATATGCATGGACTGATTATTCTGTGATAAGCACTGTGCATTTAGTTAAATATATATTTATTTACAGTTAAATAAATATGTCACATAGTGGTTAAGCGCATAGATTCTAGAGGCAGTCTGCCTGGATTTAACCTTATATTTATACAAATCCCAGGTTATACCAAATAATTTATAGTTAATACTAGAATGCAGTTTATATTTACATTTGAATTATCATTGTGTCTGGATGTCCTTTGCAATCAGTCAAATTAATAATGACGCCATACTAAATGATATGATTTAAAGTTTGGTGGAGTGAGGGGGTACTGGGAAATGATTTATTGTGTGTGTCTATACCTCTGCCAAATTCTTTTTTCTCTCTTTTTCTTGATGAAGTTGAGATAGCATTATCTCTAAACTTCCCCATTCCTTCTGAGTTTTTGCTATAGCTCGTCAAATCCCCTTCTCAAAAGAAAGCAGGATAAGTTTTTGTGGTAGTTGAGCTCACTCAATTTATAGATTTTCTTTTTCTAGCACCACCACTGACTAAATATAGAAGAAAAATTGAATGGATTATCATGTTGACTTATTTGTTGAAAGTAAATTAATACTGTTCTCCCTCAATTCATTCTAAGCCTAAAAATTTTCCAGAATTAAATAAACTATAAAGCTGATTCAGAAAAAATTTTTACCTTACAGGCATCCATATAGTGTAGCAAAGTTATTTCTATATCCATCATATGTTGTAAAGACAATGCTTTGTTTAATTGTTTATGGGGAATGGTAAAATTTATGTCATGAATTTAAATTATAACATTTTCTTTTTAAAAAATGTTATTATATTCTGATTACAGTGATTAAAACAGCCTGATTAGAATAGTCATGCACTAGAAAGAGTAAGAAGTAAAAAAATTAAAGAACAAGTAAAGTAGTCATTATGTTGTTGATGCTTACCTAGTTATTAAATATATATTTGAATCTCTTACTTAAATAACATTTCTAACTAGAGACTGTGTTCATTAGTAACCAAAAATAGAAAAGTAAAATTATGAAAAAACTTTGAAGAACTATTAGGAATTAAACATGTACTTTTGAAAGGTTAATAGTTGAATTTTCTGAAAATAATGAGAGATTTAATAGGCTAATATTTAAAATCTATAATTAATATCAAATATACAAACAATTAAGTTGTCTTACTAACAAGCTGATCTAGATACAAAAATTAGGATATACAATGACAGTATAAATTTTTAAATCATTTTATACTATTTTAAAACTTGTTATTTACTAAAGTTGCTTAATATATTTTTTCACTTTAAAATTTCTATTATGAGAGAGAATAAAGATGGCAGGGGAGTAAGTGGAAGCTACACCAACCTTCTCCTGGCACCAATCTGGAATTAAAACTAAATTCTAGGGAAATCATCCTCAATAATCAACTGAAGAATAGCTGGAGAGAAGCCTTATAATCACAGACAGTCAGAAGAAACCACTTTACCACAACAAGACTAGTAGGGAGCGAGAAGGAGGTATGGGAGAGCTGGCTGGGTTCCCATGGGTGGCAGCTGATATTATGGAGGGATATTTCAGTGACCGGGAGATTCAACCCAAGAAGTGGGGGTCTGAACCCCAAGCTAGGCTCCCCAGAATACAGCACCCAAGCCAGAAAAGAAGCCAGGTATCATCCAGCTGTGAAAAACAGCAGTGTTTCTGTCTGCCAGGGAGATAAGGCTGGAGATTCAGAGAGCCTCTAAAAGGGCAAACATACCAAATTTTGTTTGCAGCCACTTTCTCTGATTGCTCCAGCAGAGGGAGGGCAGAGTGAACTATAGATGCTTGAGGAGAGTCTGGGAGTGGTAGCCCTGTGGAGATATGTGAAGAAACAGCCTATAGGTTCCCTATGCTGAGTCATTCCTCATACTGCAGAAAACATCTTACTCAGGCAGAGCACTCCTCTCCGAATGGCATCAGCCTTAGGGAAAGCAAGAGCCCTGTGAAGCTTAAGCCCTGCTGCTGATTATAGCTTGAAGCTGTATACCGATTAGTTTAACAACTAATGTGGATCTTCAGGCACTCTATGAGGCTTCAGCTGACCATCCCCAGGGCCTGAAGCTGAGAAAAGCCAGCCATAGTGCACAGCCTGGTTCTTTCTGCACACAGACAAGCCCAGCAGAAGCCCTGCAGAGTGATCACATAGATCAATGGAATAGAATAGAAAGCCCAGAAATAAAGCCACACCTTTTTAGTCAATTAATATTTGACATAGAAAACAAGCACATACAATGGGTTCTTCAATAAATGGTGTTGGGAAAATTGGACAGATACATGCAGAAAAATGAAACAAGGCCACACATAAGAATAAATTCAAAATGGATCAAAGACTTAAAACATTAGACCCCAAATCATAAAAATCCTAGAAGAATACTTAGGCAGCAAAATCTTGGTCATTGCTTGTACCAGTATTTAATCAGCTATATCTCCCCACACAGGGAAACCAAAGATTAAAATAAATAAGTGAGACTACATCAAATTACAAAGTTTTTGCACAGCAAGAGAAATCAACAAAATAAAAAGACAAGCCACAGGATGGGAGAACATATTCGCTGACACATCTGATAAGGGGTTAATATCCAAAATCTATAAAGAATGTACAACACTCAACACAAAAAATAATTTAAAAATGGGCAAAGGACCTGAATAGACACTTCTCAAAAGAGGGCAACAAATGTCCAATAGACATATGAAAACATGCACAACATCACTAATCATCAGAGAAAGGCAAATTATAACCATGATGAGATACCATTTCATGCCTGTCAGAATAACGATCATCAATAAATCAACAAACAAGTACTGGCAAGGATGTGGAGAAAGGGGAACCCTAGTGCAGTGCTGGTGGGAATGCAGACTGGTGTAGCCACTGTGGAAAGCAATATGGAAATACCTCACAAATTTAAAAATGAATCTGCCTTTCAACCCAGCAATTCCACTTCTGGGAATATAATCAAAGGAACACAAAACACTAATTCAAAATAACATAAGCACCCCTATGTCCAATGCAGAGTTATTTACAACAGTCATGATATAGAAGCAATCCAAATGTCCATCAGTAAATGAGTGGATAAAACAACTGTGAGACATTTATAGAGTAGAATACTACTCAGCTGTAAAAAGAAGAAAATTTTACCTTTTGTGACAGTATGGATGAACCTAGAGAACATTCAGCTAAATGAAATAAGTAGTCAAAGAAAGACAAATACCATATGATTTCACTAATATGTGGAATCTAATGAACAAGCTGAACTAGCAAGGAATATGGGGACAGACTCACAGAGGGCAGGATGACAGCTGGCGGGGGGAGGTTTGGGGACAGAGGGATTGAGCAAAATGGAAGAGGACATGGGACATGGACAACACTGTGGTTATCGCTGGAGGGAGGAGTTGTTTTGGGGGACTAAATAGTAATGGGAAAAATAAAATAAAGATTAAATCAAAACAATAAAAATAAAAAATAAGAAAAGATTTTATGACACTAAAAAATAAAAGAAATTCTATCATGAAAACAAGAATTCATTTACCTCATGTTTTAAGTAGCAGACTTTTCAGTTATTATATTTATCTTATTAATGAATGAAACATACATCCTCATGAAATTCTTCTTTTTTTTATCTTGAAAGTTTCTGGGGATTTTGATGCATTGGCAAGTTTATCACTTTTACTACCTAAAGAATGTATTGATATGCAGGTATAAAAATTTGTGACCTCTTGGCTATGAAGGTTCCAGTACATTAGTTTTAATAGTAGTTTTTCTGTCAGAAAAACTTATTAATGAAAAATTGACTTGACCACCAAAAGTCTCTGCTACTATCTTGTATTCCATGGCAACCCTTCATGAACGGTACTTTTATGAACAGTAGTTTTCCAGAGTATATATATGAACAAAGGATTCCCAGGCATATAAGAAAATAAGCAGCGATCAGGAGGATAAGATGGCAGAGGAGTGAATGGGAGTCACGCTGACCTCCTCCCAAGACCAAACTGGAATTGCGACTAAATAGTGGAGAAATCACTTGGAAAACAACGGAACGATAGAGGGAGAGGAGCCTTGGAGCTGCGGACAGTGGATTCGACTCTCACACATCCCAACGGGAGAGAAGTACAGTAGAGGCTCAAGAGGGTGGGCTGGGCGCCCATGGGCACCAGCACCAGAGGGACATTGAAATGGCCAGTTAGATCCCCCTGAGAACAGGGTCTGAACCATAAACAGGGACCCCAGACTACAGCAGCTGAAATTAGGAAAACACAGACAAAACGCAACCCCGAAAAGCTTAGGGGGGGCTCTCTGCCAGAGACAGGTGGCTGGAGATGCAAAGAGACATTTAAAGGGGCAACGCAAAAATTTGCAGTGGTAGCTGCTTTCCTTGATCTCTGGGTAGAGGTGGCAGGAGGGTGGGCTGGTGCCTGAGGAAAGATTGGTGAGGAAAACTTTGTGAAGAGAACAGAGACGGTGGCCAGCAGAGCCCCAGTCATAACTCCCCTCCCACTCTGCAGCTACCACCTCGCCCATACATAAGAGAATCAATTAACCTACCTTTTGCACGCTCAGCACACAGCTTGTGGGCTTGTGGACTAGGGGCTGAGTGCAGACAGGCTGGAAGAAATAGAGGATCCCTAGCCAAAGGGGTCACAGAGCTGTCCAGAGACCCTTCGGGAGACTGTAGACAGGATTAACCACAGAGTCCCGGAGCTGACTTCTTCCCATTTCTGAAGTTTCCATTTTGCGCAGGCAGGCCACTCCCCCGAACAGCCAAAAGTGAGGAAAGCACACAATAGAAGGCCCTAAACTGACCAGTACCAGGGGCGCGGACCAGGAGACAGGCCAGCGCACAAGGTCGGGGGAGTATGCTGGGCCGGGGTGCAGGCTCGCCCACCGCAATCGTGCTCAAGGAGCCTGCGTGAGAGTGCAGAGCAATCCACAGAAATAGTGGATCCCTGGCTGAAGTGGATCCACAGAGCTGCCCAAAGACCCTTAGGGAGACTCTGGAGACAGGCTTAACCGGAGAGTCCTGGAGCTGACTTCTTCCCATTCCTGTAGTCTCCAGTTTGCAAGGGCAGGCCCCCAAAGAGCCAAAAGCGAGGAAAGCACACAATAGAAAACCCTAAACTGACCAGTGCCAGGGTGTGCGCTGGCGCTAGGCAAGCCCAAGGTCTGGTGAGTACGCTGGTCCCGAGGCGGGGAGAGCGCCCTTAGAGAACAGACGTGAGAATGCAGAGCGATCTACAGAAATACTGGATCCCTGGCCAAAGGGGTCACAGAGCTGCCCAAAGCAGGGGCTAGGCACAGACAGTAGATTCCAGGAAGGCTCAAAAAAACGACCCAAGGTCAGAGAGGGTCAACACCTGACATCATCAGAGGCAGACCCAGAAAGAAAAGTAAAGAATAAACAAACAAACAAACAAATAAATAAATAAATAGAAAGACCTGCCTACTACCATAGAAGTTTAATCCACAAAGTCAGGAAATCTAGACGGATCAATTGAAGCGGAAGCATAAAATTAATTAATTAATTAATTAATTAATACATACTCTCACAAAAATGGAAAGAAAAAGGAGTTCCCCCAAATGAATGGAAAAGGGAAATCCCCACAGAGAGAGGTAAATGAAAGAGAGGCAAGGGAACTATAAGATATCGAATTCAAAACAATGGCTCTGAAGAAGCTCAATGAGCTCAGCCAGCTCAAAGATAACTTTGAGAAACTGCAGAGAAACTATCAGGATCTTACAGCAAACTATATCAACCTGGAAAAGGACATAGAAACTATCAAGAAGACACAAGAGGATATGAAGAATACCATTTCTGAATTGAAGAACACAGTAGAAGGAATCCAAAGCAGGCTGGAAGAAGCCGAGGATCCGATCAGTGAGTAGGAGGACAAGGTAGAAAAAGCTCCCAGAAAGAAAAAGAAATGGAAAAGTGAATCAAAAAGGATAAGGTGGCATTTAGGGAAATGCAGGACAACCTGAAATGCAATAATATCCACATAATATAGAAAAGGTCTCACGGATTCAGGAGGCACAGAGGGTCCCACTCAAGAGGGACCCACGGAGGCCCACTCCAAGACACATCGTCATTAAAATGGCAACTATCAAAGACAAAGAGAGAATCCTCAAGTCAGCAAGGGGGAAACAGGGAGTAACATACAAAGGACGCAGATATGGCTAGGAGCTGACTTCTCAACAGAAACACTGCAAGCCAGAAGGGAATGGCGAGAAATATTCCAAGTATTGAAAAGCAAGGGCCTACAACCAAGGCTGCTCTACCCAGCAAGGCTCTCAATTAAAATAGAAGGGGAAATAAGGAGTTTCCCAGACAAAAGAATGCTAAAAGAATACATCTCCACCAAACTAGCACCGCAAGATGTGCTAAAGGGACTGGTTTAAGAAAAGGAAAGAAAAAAGTGAGAAAGAGAAAAACACAGGTAGAGAGAAAAAATGAAAAAATAGGTTTCTATCAGTAATAACTCTCAATGTAAATGGACTAAATGCCCCAATCAAAAGACACAGGATAGCTGAATGGATAAGAAAACATGACCCACACATATGCTGCCTACAAGAGACCCACCTCAGAGCAAGAGACCTACACAGATTGAAAGTAAAGGGATGGAAAAAAATATTCCAAGCAAATGGTCATGAGAAAAAGGCTGGCGTTGCCATACTTGTATCAGACAAAGTCGATTTCAAAACAAAGGCCATAAAGAGAGACCCAGAGGGGCACTTTATCATACTTAAAGGAAGAATCTATCAAGAAGACATCAACATTGTAAACTTATATGCTCCCAATATAGGAACCCCCAAGTTTATAAGGAAATTGTTGGATGACTTCAAAAAAAGATATAGACAGCAACACACTGATAGTAGGGGATTTCAACACCCCACTGTCAAAAATGGACAGATCTTCCAAACAAAACATTAATAAACATATTGTGGCGCTGAATGACACACTGAATCAAAGAGACTTAACTGACATATATAGAACCTTACATCCCAAAGAAGAAAAATACACATTCTTTTCAAATGCTCATGGCAATTTTTCAAAGATAGACCTCATGATAGGACACAAAGCAAACCTCAGCAAATTCAGGAAAATTGAAATAACACCAAACTTTTTCTCGGACCACAGGCCTTGAAACTGGAAATCAACCTCAAAGAGAAACTTCAAAAACTTGCAAACTCATGGAGACTGAACAGTACACTATTAAACGATGAATGGGTCAATAATGAGATAAGAGAAGAAATCAAAAAGTTTCTGGAAACAAATGAAAATGAACATACAACAGTCCAAAACCTATGGGACACAGCAAAGGCGGTCCTGAGAGGGAAGTTCATAGCAATACAGGCTTACCTTAAAAAGATAGAAACATTTCAAATAAAAGACCTAACACTGCAACGTCAAGAACTGGAGAAACAACAACAAATAAATCCCAGAGCAAGTAGAAGGAAGGAAAGAGTCAAGATTAGAGCAGAACTGAATGACATAGAGACGAAAAGAACAATTCAGAGGATCAACCAATCCAGAAGCTGGTTCTTTGAAAAGATAAATAAAATTGACAAGCCTTTAGCAGATTCATCAAGAGAAAAAAGGGAGAGGACCCAAATTAATAATATCAGAAATGAAAGAGGAGAAATAACAACTGATACCACAGAAATACAAAGGATTGTCAGAGACTACTATGAACAATTATATGCCAAGAAATTTGAAAATCTTGATGAAATGGACAAATTTTTAGAAAAGTATAATCTTCCAACACTGAAGGAGGAAGAAACAGAAAGCTTGAACAGACCGATAACAGCTGGGGAAATGGAAGCAGTCATCAAGAAACTGCTGGCACACAAAAGGCCAGGGCCGGACGGTTTCACAGGAGAATTTTACAAAACACTTAAGGAAGAGCTAACCCCTGTCCTCAGACTATTCCAAAAAATCCAAGAGCAGGGAAGACTCCCAGACTCTTTATATGAGGCCAGCATCACCCTGATCCCAAAACCAGATAAAGATCCTACAAAGAAAGAAAACTACAGGCCAATTTCGCTGATGAACATAGATGCTAAAATCTGCAACAAAATATTGGCAAACCGCATCCAGCAATACATTAAAAACATTATCCACCACAATCAAGTGGGATTCATCCCAGGGATGCAGGGATGGTTCAATATATGCAAATCAGTAAATGTGATACATCACATAAATAAAGGAAAAGACAAAAACCACATGATCATCTCAATAGACGCAGAAAAAGCATTCGATAAGGTACAGCACCCATTTATGACCAAAACAGTTAGCAAAATAGGAATAAATGGGGCATTCCTCAATGTAATAAATGCCATATATGAAAAACCTACAGCCAATATCATACTCAACGGGCAAAAACTGAAAGCTTTCCCACTAAGATCAGGAACACGATAAGGATGTCTGCTCTCACTGCTTCTTTTCAACATCGTATTGAAAGTCCTAGCCACAGCGGTCAGACAAGAGAAAGAGATAAAAGGCATCCAAATAGGAAAGGAGGAAGTAAAGCTATCATTGTTTGCAGATGACATGGTAGTGTACATAGAGAACCCTATAGACTCTACCAAAAAACTCCTCAAGCTAATAAGTGAATTTGGCAAAACAGCAGGATACAAAGTCAACATTCAGAAATCAAAGGCATTTTTGTACACCAACAATGAAATAAAAGAAGAAGAAATCAGAAAAAAATATCATTCGATATATCATGAAGAAAAATAAAGTACCTAAGCATAAATTTAACCAAAGAGGTAAAAGACCTGTACACAGAAAACTATACAACATTGAAAAAAGAAATTAAGGAAGACACAAATAAATGGAAGCATATACTGTGCTCATGGATTGGAAGAATTAATATCATCAAAATATCCATACTACCCAAAGCAATTTATAGATTCAACGCAATCCCTATTAAGATACCAATGATGTATTTCACAGAAATAGAACAGACATTCCAAAAATTTATATCGAACCATAAACAACCCCGAATAGCTACAGCAATTTTGAGAAAGAAACACAAAGTAGGAGGAATCACAATACCGGGCATCAAACTCTACTACAAAGCCACTATACTCAAAACAATCTGGTACTGGCACAAGAACAGACCCATCGACCAGTGGAACAGAATAGAAAGCCCAGAAATAAGCCCAGGTCTATAAGGGCATCTAATATTTGACAGGGGGGGCAGAAGCATAAAATGGAGCAATAATAGCCTCTTCAACAAATGGTGTTGGAGAGCTGGACGGCTACATGCAAAAAATTGAAATTAGATCATCAGCTGACACCATACACAAAAACAAACTCAAGATGGATAAAAGACTTAAATATAAGTTGCAACACCATCAAAGTCCTCGAGAAGAACATTGGCAGGAAACTCTCAGGTATACCACGCTGCAATTTTTTCACTGATATGTCCCCTAAAGCAAGGGACGTAAAGGAAAGAATAAACAAGTGGGACCTCATCAAAATATGAAGCTTCTGCATGGCTAAAGAAAACATCAGCAAAATGAAAAGGGAGCCAATCCTATGGGAAAATATATTCGCTAATGATACATCAGGTAGAGGTTTGATCTCCAAGATATATAAAGAACTCACTCGACTCCACTCCAAGAAGACAAATGATCCAATCAAAAAATGGGCAAAGGACCTGGGCAGACGCTTTTCCAAGGACGAGATACAGAGGGCCCAGGGACATTTGAAAGGATGCTCGGCATCACTAGCCATCAGAGAAATGCAGATCAAAACCACAATGAGATGCCACCTCACACCGGTCAGAATGGCCACCATGAACAGATCCACAAACAGGTGCTGGCAAGGCTGTGGAGAAAAGGGAACCCTAGTCCACTGTTGGTGGGAATGCAGACTGGTGCAGCCACTGTGGAAAGCAGTGTGGAATTTCCTCAAAAAGCTGAAAATGGAACTGCCTTTTGATCCAGTGATTCCCCTGCTGGGACTATACCCTAAGAATACCAAAATGCCAATACAGAAGAACCTATGCACCCCAATGTTCATAGCAGCACGATTTACAATAGCCAAGTGTTGGAAGCAATATAAATACCCATCAGTGGATGATTGGATCAAAAAATTATCGTACATTTACAGAATGGAATACTATGCAGTAGAAAGAAAAAAAGAACTACTAAACTTTGCGACAGCATAGATGGAACTACAGAGCATTATCCTAAGCAAAATAAGCCAGGTGGTGAAAGACAAATGCCATATGATCTCACCTATAAGTGGAACCTAACCAGCAGACACTGAAATAATAATAATAATAAATAAGATCAGCAACACTGAAAGCAAAAGAAACCAACAGAGACAAGAGGGGAGGATGGAAGGGTGGACGGGGGAAAAGGAAGGGAAAGGGAAGAGTCAAGGAACATACAGCAAGGACTCATGGACAAAACCAAAGGGGAAGAGCTGAGGGAGAGAGAGGGGGGAGTGAGGAAGGGAAAGTGGCAGGGGGAAGGGAGAGACAAATGTATTTGAAAAAATAAATAAATTAAGTAAAACAAACAAAAAAAGCAGCAAAAAAGAAAATGTCAAAGTAAACAGACAATTTGTTTTGAAGCAGAAATTGATAAGATATCATGATCTAATAATTTAAATGACTTTTAACTTAAAATACCACATATAGTAAACCTGTAATCAATTAAATGAGAAAGCAAAATGAAAATATTTATGCACATACAAAAAAAATTATATGTACCTCACATATACTCCTTTTAAGGAAGTTCTTGCAGGTATATTTCAGGGAGATGAGTGGAAAGCCAAAGAAAAGGAAGATATGGGATACAAGAAAGATTAAAACTAACCCAGAAGCTTAGTAACAAGAAGTCTTGTCTTTTTTTTTTTAACAAGGTAAAATAAAGGCACTTGGAAACTTTGGGAAAAACAAAAAGTTGTGCAAGATATTTATAGAGGCAATATAGAAGGTAGCATGATTTTGAGCAATTGCTAGAGTATTAGAAAAATATTTTTTGGCTTATGATTCTAGGAACACCTGTTTCAGGTAATACTGGAGTGCTGACATTGACCATGTACAGAAGGAAATAGAATCCTAGCATTTAAAAAAATCTATGCAGTTAATAATACCTACATAGTGATAATAATGTATATACTGTTTAATGGGTTTTGACTTTGAAAATTGATCTACACATAATCTGTGAAAGACTAAAAAACCTAAGTTGAGATGTAAAGGTTAGAGAAACCTAATGTTACATCCTGAAGAGACACAGAATATTGTATAAAATTATTGATAATTGGAGAAGAAATAATCTAAGTGTATTATTTCAGGTTACAAAGGTTTAAAAAAGAATAACTAAAAATAAAATAGCCAAAACTGAGAAGAGAAGGGCAATAGTGTGGGTTAAAATCATCTTCTGAAGCATGGAGTTGTTAGATAACACCTTTATAATCCGAAGTAGTGATATGAAGACATTATTTAGAACTATGAAGAAAACTACTAGAGAAACAAAAGATAGACAAGTGCATATGAGAGCAGGCCTGGAATGAGATGTGATGATTTTGTCCACAAACCCTGTTCTACTCCATGACTTTTTTTTCACATCAATTATAACAATAACATTTTAAATGAGAAAAAAAAATGTAGATTGAAATGTTTTTACACTATGGCATCAAAAATAGACCAAAGCAGCTGTCTTAAGTGCTTGCAATTTTTGGTTAGAAAATGCCAGTTGGTTTATTTCTATAATTTTTCTGTTTAGTTTCTAAATGAGGAAATAGAGAAGGTTTCAAACTGCTATTTGGCATTATTTGTTCAGAAATCATACATTGTGAATAAAAGGCTTTTTTTCCATAACCATAAGCCAAGTTAAGTTATTTTTACTATAGTTTCTCTTTTTACATTGATTTTTGAAAAACCAGAAATAGTTTTATGTTGCTATGTAAGACTTGTGTCAGATAAAGACATGTTACAGATCTAGTGGAAAATATTTGACTACCTTCTTTGGAGAAATGCCTGTTCAAGACCTTTACCTGCTCTAATCTGGTTGTTTGTTATTGAGTTTTAAGAGTTCTTTTATATGTCCTGGATATTAATCCCATATCAGATATATGATTTACAAATATTTTCTTCCATTCAGCGGGTTTCCTTTTCACCCTGGTTCCACACTTTATATAGACTAAATTAAATGTTACAGAAATAAGAATAAAAGAATGAAAATTACATAATGGTCCACCCCATCCAATGAGCCAATTGTGTCTACTGAGTGATGACCTTCTCACTAACTGGTATGTGAGCTAGACGTCTCATCTAATCCTCTCATTGGATAAGCATTTTGTGTGTTTCACACTTTCTGTTTTAAGGCTTAAGTTTTTAAAAAGTTAAAAAAAATAAAAACTTACCTGGCAGGGGAGATACCATGATCACAAAGGTGGTTTTCCCAAGGCGAGGCTTATCCACTGCACTTCCCGGATGTGCTGGCCCCTGCGATTTCCCCAAACATGGGAAACTCAACTGCATAATTTGTGGTAGTGGAGGACTGAATTCACAGTCTCCCCTGAAAAAATTAAAAAATAAAGTAATTATTGTATTATTTTTATAATTGAAATAAAAACAGTAACCATTTTATCTTCTACCAAAGTGAACCCCTTTACCCTCCCTATTTATGAAGTCACTGCTTTGAGATCATCCAGGACTCATCAGGGGCTCCATCACCAGGAGTGGGAAATGCTGCTCTAGAATTTCCAGGCCTCTTACTTCCCCTCGTCATTTCCTCCCTCAGACTCTGGGAAGGGCCAACGACACAGGTGCTCTCTTACACCTATACTGGTGAGGACAATTTGGAAATACAGTTTTACAATTTAAAATCGGCATTTTTGCCAAGAGATATCCCCTCTGCACTAACAAGGATGATTCCAAACTCAACTCTCAACGGCTCATAGGTGTCCTCTGTTGCCTTAGCAGTTGTTAAAACAAGTAAATTCTGAGGCCAGGATAACAAAACTGCTCTGGAGAAGCTCCAGGCTAGGAGGCAGGCCCACAGCAGGCACCTGTGCTTGGCTCCCTGACCTGAGTCCTGCCCCAGTGTTGAGGGTGTTGTCCCATTTAATTAACTTATGCAAGCTAACTACTAAGAAGATTCAGTGCCATTCTTATGAAAAACAAATTATCAGTTAATATTAAATTTGAGGTTGTTTGAACATTCTGTGAAATCAAAGCCCAGCTATAATTTTGGGATCATTAATTTTAAGAAACATGACTTTCAAAGACTATGATCATATTTCAAGAATACACTGACCACTGACATTTGAAATAATATTTTAATTTTTTTTCCTTTCACAAAAGATGACATTTGTTCCTGGGAATTTCTTTCTTGGTAATACATGTAAAAGCTTGAAACCAGATGAAGCTGACATTCTAAAGTTTTAAAGTTTTCTTTGATTCTTTCAAAAAAGAGGAAAGGAAATATAAGGGAAAGCCACTTAATATCATTAAAGTGTCTTTGAGGGTATGATAGTATTGTGCTATGGAAACTTAAAATGAAGATGCTTTCATAAGGTTTGAATTTGGGGGTTTTCTCTAACTTTTTCCACTCTTCTTTTGCAAAGACATAAAGGCTGAGGCCAACTAATACATGGTGTCCCCCCTCCCCACTTCCTTAGGACATATCTTGGTTAATACAAGGCTTCTTCTGGACAAGTCACCTCATGTCCAGGTGGGTGGCCAGTCTCTCTCTAGCCCTCTCCAGGTCATTCTCTCATTGCCAGCCTCCTAACCTTAAATCAACAACAATAAAACAAAAAGAGCACAAATAACCACCTTCTAATTTTAGAAGATAAGCAGTATATGTACAAAAGAATGAGATGGCTCTACTTATGCTGACATACAATAAAATAATGTATTATAAGTGAAAAAAACCAAGTGACAGGAAAATAAATTCATATGATTCTATTTGTTTTTTTAAAAAACATATGTGTATGCATGGTTTTAAGCAATAAATGGAACCACACATACATACACACCCAGGTATGGGAGCCCTCTTTCATGGTGAGAGAGAGAGTGTGTGTGTGTGTGTGTGTGTGTGTGTGTGTGTGAGAGAGAGAGAGAGAGAGAGAGAGAGAGAGAGAGAGAGAGAGAGAGATTCCTCCCAACCTCAAGAAGAGCTGAGGTTCCACTCTGTCCTCTGAGGGTACCTTGCTTAGAAATGTTCTCAGCTTAATGTGGTTCTCCCTGTGACCCCAGTGTTGCCATGGGCTGCCTCGTAAGCCTGCCAGAGGACCCAGGGAGAGAGAGTCATCTTGAGTTTCCCCAAGTCTACTTACCACTCAAGGTGGTATAGGGTTGACACAGTTACAGAAGGAAATTGGGCATAGAAGAGTTCAAGATTTTGCTAACTTACACCTTCTCTTGAATTCCAAAAGGTTGTTCCTAAGAGGGCGTGGGTGTGGTCCATTGGTGTCCCAACATTTGCTTAAGCTGACTCTCCTCAGAATCTCATCACTTTTCCAAAAGTTCCCGTCTTCTAGCCCACAGTAGAACCACCTCCACCCACACATTTTCTAAACTGCCCATTCCACTGCGCAGAAGTGTTTAGGATCTGTCCCATTTCTTCCAGGGATATCTACCAGACCCCTTTACTCTGCAAAATTGCACCTCCTTTTCTACTCTAGGAAGTGCTCAGAATAAAATTCTTTTTGGTTTTGTGATTCTGGTGAGTGAGGAGTAGAAGGTGGAACCAGTTTTTCTAGGAGTGTAGGGGCAGGGCTAGGGTTAGGGATTATCTATCTGTCTAATTTATAAATACTCTGAGAAAAGCTGCAGGGATCTGTGGGAGGCAAATAAGATGGGAGGAGGGTGTGTGGAGCTTTCACTCTCACTCTATGCATCTCTGTATTGTTGAATTTTTCAAAATGAGCATGTTTTATTTGTGCAATGACAAAAATAAAAATAGAGGCTTGGTTGGCTAAATGAATTGTGGGTTTATGTATAAATTTTCTATTTGCCTACTTTTTAAGGATCAGAGATACTATCTGAAGTAAAGATACCACGAAAAGTAATGCAAAACAAGCTAAGGGAGATGCTGCAGGCACAGGGCTTTCTCAGACATGGTGGTATTTGTGCACAGATAATTAAATTTAGTGGCAGCCTACTTTAAAACCACTTCAAATATATAAAAATATAAGGAAGGCAAGAAACCTACTTCATTGGAAGGACACACACAGGCTGAAAGTAGCAGAATGAAGAAAAATATTTCATGCAAATAGTAACAACAACAACAAAAAAAACCTGGGATAGCAATACTTACATCAGATAAAATGGACTTTAAAACAAAGGCTATAACAAGAGACAAAGAAGGACATTACATAATGATAAAGGATCAATACACAAAGAAGATTACCCTTGCAACTATATACACACTCAATATGTGAGCGTCTAAATATATTTTAAAAATCTTGATGGATATAAAGGGAGAGATCAACAGTAATACAGTCATAGGAGGGAACTTTAATATCCCATTAACATCAATAAATAGATTTTCAAGACAGAAAGTCAACATGGAAACAGTGGCCTTATGACACATTAGATAGGATGGATTTAACTGATATTTTTAGAGCATTTCACCCCAACACAGCAGAACATTTAAAGGGCACATGTAACATTTTCCAGTATAGATCACATGTTAGGCCACAAAACAATTCTCAAAAAATATAATAAGATTGAAATCATATCAAGCATCTTCTCTGACCACAATGGTATGAAACTAAAAATCAATCACAAAGAAAAAAACAAAAAACACACAAACACATGGGAGGTTAATAAAATGCTACTTAGCAATGAATAGGTTAACAATGAGATCAAGGGAGAAATCAAAATATACCTTGACAAATGAAAATGAATACACAACAACCCAAAATCTATGAGATACAGTCTAAAGAGGGAAACTTACAACATTACAGGCCCACCTCAAGAAATAAGAAAAATCTCAAATAGACAATCTAAATTTACACCTACAGGAACTAGAAAAAGAATAAACAAAGCTGAAAGTGAGTAGACAGGAAATAATAAAGATCAAAGTGAAAATAAATAAAATAGAATCCAAAGAAAATACAAAAGATCAATGAAACCAAGAGCTGGCTTTCTGAAAAGATATACAAGAGTGATAAACCATTAACCAGATGCATCAAGAAAAAGAGAAGACCTAAATACATAAAATCATAAATGAAAGAGGAGATCGGTCAAGATGGCAGTATAGGCAAACATGGCTCACCTCTTCGCACAACCACATCAAAGTTACAACTAAAATATAGAACAACCATCACTCAAAACTGTCAGAAATCGAGTTGAATGGAAGTCTGATAACTACGGAATTAAACAAACCACATCCATCGAGAATGGTAGGAGGGACACAGACATGGAATGCGGTGGTCTCTCACCCTGTGGTGGATAAAAACTGGGGAGGGATAGCTTGGGAGCAAGGAATCCCAGCCCCACACCAGGCTCCCCAGCCCAGGATTCCAGTGCCAGGAAGAGAAACCCTCACAATTTTTGGCTGGAAAACCCAGCAGGGATTGAGTTGGTGGAAGAAAGTTCTGAAGCCCCAGACAGTTCCTCTTAAAGAACCCGCAAACAGACTCAGCTGCTCAGACTCATTCCCTCTGAGCTCCAGTGCCAGGGTAGCGCTTGAAAGGCACCAATGTTATACAGGGAGAAAGTGTTTGGCATCAAGGGGAGCAGAGGCCATTGTCCCTTTGCTAAACCTTCCCCCTACAGAGTTGGTAAGCTATTGCCATATCTGAAGCTACATCAACCTGCCTAATGGTGTTTGAGCCATCTTGGAGATGCCCAGAGGCTCTGCTCCACGTTTATTACAGGCCCCTTCAAATGGCTTTTCCATATGAATAACTGGTCATGGTTCATGCATCACAGCTTTCTAAATCCTATCAAACAAGCAACAGCTGGCCTCAGCGGGCACTAACAGCAGCCAGATTAGTTTCACAACTTGGCTTCACTGGGAATCTCCAAGCCCAGCATACTAATAGCCATCTCAGATTGCTATACAGCTCAGGAAGGGAGGCACTGGGCAAAACACAGGTCAGGGCTGGCCTTGGCCTGCACCACCCAGGAAACCCCAAGGCCAGTGCACTCACTGCTCTGGGCACCCAGGACAGCTCCAGACCACATCAGAGCACTGCCACTCTGCCGCTGCACAGCTGATCCTCCATGGAGGGTGGAGGTTCGTGGTAAGTGCTCACAGCCAATCCTTGCAGCTGACTGGCCTGGGTAAATCTGTCCCATTGATCTGCTAACAGCAACCAAGGCTCAACTACAAGAGGAACGTGTACTCAGACCACACAAAGGATGCTCATCAAGAACTCAGCTTGGGTGATAGGGGAGGCAGTGCCATTGGACTCTACAAGACACCTACTACATTAGGGCATACTACCAAGACACAGAGTCCAAACATCTCTACCTAACACATAGAAACAAATACAGGGAGGCTGCCAAAATGAGGAGACAAAGAAACATGCCCCAAATGAAAGAACAGATCAAAACTCCAGGAAAAGAGCTAAATGAAATGGAGATAAGCAACCTACCAGATGCAAAGTTCCAAATACTGTTTATAAGGATGCCCAAGGAACTTAGTGAGGAACCTCAGCAGCATAAAAAAGACCCAGTCAGACATAAAGGATTCACTAATTGAAATAAAGAACAATTTACAGGGAAACAACAGTAAGAATGGATGAAGCTGAGAATAAAATCAACGATTTGGAACATAAGAAATAAAAAAAAATGATCAGTCAGAACAATAGGAAGAAAAAAGAATCCAAAAATATGAGGATAGTGTAAACAGCCTCTGGGACAACTACTAAAGGTCCAATATGCACATAATAGAGGAGCTAGAAGGACAAGAGAAAGAGCAAGAAATTAGAAATCTATTAGAAAAAATAATGAAAGAAAACTTCCAAAATTTGGCAAAGAAAATAGATATGCAAGTTCAGGAAGTAGAGAGAGTCCCAGTCAAGTTGTACCCAACAAGGACCATACCACGACACATCATAATTAAAATTCCAAGGGTTAAAGATAAAGAGAGAATCTTAAAAGCAACAAGAAAAAAAGAAGAGAGTTACCTACAAAGGAGTACCCATAAGACTGTCAGCCGATTTCTCAACAGAGACTTTGCAGGGAAAAAGGGACTGGCAAGAAGTATTCAAAGTGATGAAAAGCAATGACCTACAACCAAGATTGCTCTCTCCAGCAAAGCTATGATTTAGAATGGAGGGCAGATAAAGTGCTTCCCAGACAAGGTAAAGCTAAAGTAATTCATCATCACCAAGCCATTATTACATGAAATATTAAAGGGATTTATTTAAGAAAAATAGGAGAATCAAAACTATGAACAGTAAAATGACAAAAAACTCACAACTATCAACAACTGAATCTAAAAAATAAAAACAAAAACAAACTAAGTGAACAACCAGAACAGGAACAGAATCACAGGTATGGGGATCACTTGGAGAGTTATCAGCTGGGAGAGGGAAGGGGGAGAGAGGAGGATATGGTATGGGGATCAAGAAGCATAATTGATAGGAACAAAATAGACAGGGGGATGTTAAGTGTAGTATAGAAAAGAGAGAAGCCAAAGAACTTACATGCACAATCCATAGACATGAACTAAGGTGGGCGGATTGCTAGAGCGAAGGGGGTGGAAGGGAACAAAGGGAAAAAAATTAGGGTGGAGGGGAACAAAGGAAAAAAATTAGGGCACTGCAACAGCATAATCAATAAAATATACTTAAAGAAATAAATAAAAGAGGAGAAGTAACAAATGACATGAAGGAATACCAAGAAAATAACAAAATTTACAAAAAAGTATGTGCCATCAAGCTGGACAATCAGAAAGAAATGGATAAATTCCTTGAAATATACATTCTAAACAAAAATAGAAAAAAATCTCAACAAATTATTAGCAAACCAAATTCAACAATACATTCAAAAGGTCATACATCATGATCAACGGGATTTATTCCTGGGAGGCAAAGTTGGTACAATATTCACAAATCAATTAATGTGATACACCACATAAACAAAATGAAGGATAAAAACCATATGATCTTATCAATAGAGGCAGAAAAAATTTGAAAAAAATCCATCATCCACTTATGGTAAAAGCTCTCAATAAAGTGTGAATAGAGGGACCATTTCTCAATTTATTAAAGCCCATGTAAGAAAAACCAATAGCTAGCATCATACTTAACAAGGAAAAGATAAAGTGTTTTCCTTAAGATCAGGAACAAGATAGAAATGTCTACTCTTACCACTCTTATTCAACATAGTACTGGAAGTCCTAGCCAAAGCAATCAGAAAAGAAGAAATAAAAGGCACACAAATTGGAAAAGAAATAGTAAAACTGTCATTATTTGCAGATAACATGATACAGTATAGAGAGGTTCCACCCTAAAGATTCCACCAAAAACTACTAGAAATGATAAATGAGGGGGCATCCAGCCAAGGCACACTTTGCCTCCTCACACAACCAAAAGAAAGACAACAACTTTAAAAACAAAAAATAACCATACTGCCAGAAAATCAAACTGCATGGAAGTCTGACAACCAGGGAGCTAGAGAAACATTCATACAGACCAATGGGAGGGGCAGAGACGGGGACAGAGAGGACATGACAGGGCAGCGGCTGGAGGACTGGGTGGGCAAGACAGTGTTAGGCAGACCATGTGGTCCCACATTTGCATGTGGATAAACTGGAAGCAACAGCAGGGAAGCAAGACAGACTACGCAATCCAGGGTTCCAGTGCAGGAAAATAAAGCCTCCATATTCCTGGAGGTAAAAACCTGTGGGAGCTGCGGCAGCAAGAGAAACTCCCAGCCTCACAGGAGAGTCCGCTGGAGAGGCCAGCTGGGTCCTAGACCATACACAAACCCACCAACCCAGGAATCAGCACCAGAAGGGCCCAATTAGCTTGTGGGTAGCTGAGGAAGTGATTGAAAGCAGGCCAAGAGCTGAGCAAGCAGTATTGTTCCCTCTCGGACCCCTCCCCGACATACAGCATCATAACTCAGCAACCTGGGTTGCCCCACCTTGGCGAATACCTAAGGCTCTACCCCTCCCAACGGAACAGGTGTGCTGAGACAAAGAAATGCGGCCCAAATGAAAGAACAGATCGAAGTTTCAAAAACAGAACTAAGTGATGAAGAGATAACCATCCTATAGAATGCACAATTCAAAACACCGGTATTCTGGATGCTCACTGAATTGGTTGAGTAAGGTTGCAAAATGGAGGGAAAAGTGAAGGCTATGCAAAATGAAATAAAGGAAAATATACAGCGAACCAACAGTAAAGAGAAGGAAACTGGGACTCAAATCAACACCTGGGAGCAGGGAGAAGAGATAAACATTCAACTAGAACAGAATGAAGAAACAAGAGTTCAAAAAAATGAGGAGAGGCTTAGGAACCTCTGGGACAACTTTAAACGTTCTAACATTCGAATCATAGGGGTGCCAGAAGGAGAAGAGGAAGGGCAAACAATTGAAGACTTATTTGAAAAAATAATGAGGTAGAATTTCCCTAATCTGGCCAAGGGAGTAGACTTCCAGGAGATCCAGGAACCTCAGAGAGTCCCCAAGAAGTTGGACCCAAGGAAGCACACACCAAGGCACATCATAATTGTATTACCCTAGTTTAAAGATAAGGACAGCAAGAGAAGAGGGTACAGTTACCTACAAAGGAGTTCCCATAAGACTATCAGCTGATTTCTCAAAAGAAACCTTGTAGGCAAGAAGAAGGGGCTGACAAGAAGTATTCAAAATCATAAAAGACAAGGACCCACATCCAAGATTACTCTATGCAGCAAAGCTATCATTTAGAATGGAAGGGCAGATAAAGTGCTTCCCAGGTAAGGTCAAGTTAAAGGAGTTCATCATCACCAATAATAAAGGAGTTCATTATTATATGAAATGTTAAAGGGACTTAGCTATGAAAAAAAGATCAAAAACTATGAAGAGTAAAATGACAACAAACTCACAACTATCCACAATTGAACCTAAAAAAACAAAAACAAAAACAAACTAAGCAAACAACTAGAACAGGAACAGAATCATAGAAATGGAGATCAGAGTGGAAGGGCGAGTGGGAAAAATGGGGGAAAAGGCACAGGGAATAGGCATAAATAGTAGGTACAAAATAGGCAGGGGGAGGTTAAGAATAGTATAGGAAATAGAGAAGCCAAAGAACTTATATGTACAACCCATGGATATGAACTAAGGGGGAGGGGAATGCTGGGGGGAGGGGTGGTTCAAGGTGGAGGGGAATAAAGGGAAGAAAAGCATGGGACCACTGTAGTAGCATAATCAATAAAATATATTTAAAATGAAATAACAAATGAATTCAATAAAGTAGCAGGATACAAAAGAAATATTCAGAAGTTGGCTGAAATTTTATATACCAATAATGAACTCTCAGAATGGGAAACTAAGAAAACAGTCCCATTTACAATTGCATCAAAAATATACCTATGAGTAAATTTAACCAAGGAAGTAAAAGATCTGTACTTGGCAAATTATAAGACATTGAAGAAGTTACAAATAAATGGAAGCATACAAGTTCTATCCATAAAGTATCCATCCATGTAATATGAAAAAGAGACATTTATTGAACTAGATACCAGAAACTTTGTACATAGCACAATGAGCCCCAGTGTCCTTCAGAGTAAACATCTTGGGACCTCACAGAGTTCTCCCAATCACCATCAGCTTCCCCATCATATTTTCCTGAATCTCATCAATGGCCTGAAATCATCTTTCAAAGGTGATTTTAGTTTTGGGAAAAGCCAGAAGTTGCAGGGTACCAAATCTCAGCTGTAGGGTGGCTGAGTCACCTGGGTTTCAGATTTGATGTTTCACCAAAAATCTCTGCACGAGACATGATCCATGAGCAGGCACATTGTCGTGATGAAACTGCCAATCATCAGTGCCCATAGCTGCAGCCTACTGAATCATCTGAATAGTTTCTGCCAAGGAATGTTCAAGCTTAACACAAAATTTGATACGGAATCATTGTTTTACTCGCTCAGTAATTTTGAATGTGGCAGCCATGCAGTACACATGCTTACTCAACAGTATCTACTGCCCCCACTGACTAGTACAGTGAAGCTGTCATTGTTCAAGTCTATTCTGGTCCACTCTCTTTGGCTGCCAGGTTACATCAATGTTGCACAAATTGTTCTTGTTATATTAACAATGGCTGGACTTTTTCCAGACAAACCTTGTATATTGTGCTCATGGATAAGAAGAATTAACATTGTTAAAATGTCCATAATACCTAAAGCAATCTATAACTTCAATGCAATCCCTATCAAAATATCAATAGTATTTTTCACAGAACTGGAACAAATAATCCAAAAATTTGTGGAACAACAAAAGACCCTGAATAACCACAGTAATTGAGAAATAAGAACAAAGTTGGAGGTGTCATACTACCTGATCTCAAACTATACTACAAGGCTATAGTAATCAAAACAGCATGGTACCGGAATAAAAAGAGATGCATAGATCAATATAGAATACACAGCCCCAAAACAAGCTCACACGTTTGTGGTCAATTAATATATGACAAAGTTGTCAAGAACATACAATGGGGTAAAAACAGTCTATTCAAAATTGAACAAGTAAATGAAAAAAAAAAGAAACTAGACCCCTTATTATACCATATACAAGAATGAACAAAAACTGGATTAAAGACATATATGTAAGACTTGAAATGATAAAACTACTAGAATAAAACATGGCACTAAGCTGACATTTCACTTAGCAATTTTCTTTTCTGACATATCTACTTGGGCAAGGGAAGCAAAAGAAAAACTAAACAAATGGGACTACATCAAACTAAAGCTTTTGCACAGGAAAGGAAACCATCAACAAAACAAAAAGACAATCTACTGAGTGGAAGAAGATTGCCAATGATACATCTAATAAGGGTTAATATCCAAATTTTATAGTGAACTCATACAACTCAACACCAAAAAAAACCCCAAACAAACCATAATTAAAAAACAGGGGGAGGGCCTGAACTCCAAAGTTCATAGACACTTCTCGAAAGAAGACATACAGATGGCCAATAGGTATATGAAAATATGCTCAATGTCACAAATCATCAGGGAAATGCAAATTGAAACTACAATGACATAACATCTGACACCTGTGAGACTGGCTATCATCAGTAAATCAACAAACAACAAGCGTTGGTGAAAATGTGGAGGAAAGGAAACCCTCATGCACTCTTGGTGGGAATGCAGATTGGTACAGCCACTATGGAAAACAGTATGGAGTCTCTTCAAAAAAGTAAAAGTGAAATTGTCTTATGACCCAGTGATCCCATTTTTGGGATTATATCTGAAGAAACCCAAAACACTAATATGAAATAATATATGCACCCTTATGTTCATGGCAGCATTACTTATAATAGCCAAGATATGGAAGCAACTCACATGTCTATTACTAGATGAGTGGATAAAAAAGCTGTTATAGTTGTGTATACACACACACATATGCATACACACACGTATGCATATATACAATGGAATATTACTTGACCATTAAAAAGAATGAAATTTTATTTGCAACAGCATGGATGAAACCAAAGGGCATTATACTAAGTGAAATAAGTCACACAGAAAAAGACAAATACCATTTGATGTTCATTTATATGTATAATCTAAAAAACAAAATAAACAAAGTAGAAACAGATTCATAAATACATAGAACAGACTGATGGTTGCCAGAAGGAAGGGTGTTTGAGGGATCTAAGTGAATAACATGAAGGGGTTAAAAAGTACAAATTGGTGGTTACAAAATAGTCACAGGGATATAAATTACAGCATAGGGAATATAGTCAATAATATTGTAATAACTATGTATGGTGCCAGGTAGATACTTGAATTATTGTAGGGATCAGTTAATAAATTATATAATTTACCACTATGCTGTACACCTGAAACTAATATAAAACAATATTGAATATAAACTGTAATTGAAAAATAAAATTTTAAAAAATTAAAAAAAAAGAAATCTATAAGAAAATACCCACATCAGTTTACTCTTACTGGTTGTGAAATTCTATAAAGCTCAACAGTGGTCAGAATCTGCTCCCAAATGAAACCTGGCCAAGGGAAGTCAAAGAGGTTATAACTGATGCAAGAACAACTAATATTACATGTAAAGACATTTCTGTAGTCTACGTTCACTTTTTAGAATGTTCAATTTTATCTTAATTTTTCAAAAACAGCAAAGAAAACACCTCTACCGTAAGACTGAAATGTTGAAATGTTATTAGGTTTCTAGTTTACACAAACAGATGATGTGGATTGGGGGGGGGGGAACCATACATAAGAGCTGAAAAATGAGAAATTTTGCATGTACAATGGGACACAATTAAGCTTGCTGATGAAACCATTAGCTAGGTAAAAGACTTATACATAGCATATTTTTATCCTTACTCTTTGTTTTAACATAGCATCATTTGAATAAAAATGAAAGCTATTACCTAGGAACTATTAACCTAGAAAGTAAACATTGAGCTTGCACCTGATAATTCAGTAAAATCAAATGCAATAAAACAACAAACCTCCTTGTAAATAACATCAATTTAATAAAACAAACGGAACAAAAAAATCTCCTGAAGCATTGATTTGCAAATGTTCCACTTTTAATGGTGATATAAATAGTATAAGAGACATTGCCCCAAAATGTGACTATGTTTTTATTCTACTTACATGGAGAGTTAAGACAAATGAGACCTGACACAAAATGCCATTTTAAGGATGTACTGGACAGCAGAGCTTCACACCCTGGCACGAGGGACTTGGTTTTAATAGTGGTCCATGATGGTTCCAACAGGGACTGCCAAATTCTATGGACTAGGAATGCAAAATGCACAGAGTGTACTTAGAGGTGGAAGCATCTAAAAAAGGAAAATTTGCTTTCTTGAAGTTACCATCTTGCCTTTGTTCTCGTTTTTTCTAAATACCCGTGTTGTTCTGCATTTCTGGGTTTTCATTAGGTTCCAGGGACTGCCCTTAATTCAGAGCAATGTTCCAGTGTTCATCATGTAAATGTGATTTTGCTTTGAACATGATTTCAATGTGTTTATTGCTTCACAGATCCTTTCTTCATCATGTAAACCTAGTTTTGAGATCCTCATGAATTCTGAAATGGGTCATACTATTAAATAAGGGAGCTTGTCAAACCTCTTTTGTACTCCTACTTCCAAGAACTGTTTTTTTACCATTTCTGATTATCCATGTTTTCAGTAATTTTCCAGCTGTTGAAAGGAGTTTCTTTTTCTTGACCCACAGCAACCAGAAAGGATGCTAGACCAATGGTTTCTCAAGCTTCCATGGCTTGAAACTGGCATAGGATAGTAGCAATTTGTTGCCTCCCCCCACATTTTGGTACTTGGCCTTGTACATCTTTGGCTACTTACGATAACCAGAGTCACTATTCTGTGTGTCCTTCATTTAGCATACAAAAAGGTACAGGTGCTGCCTGGAGACATGTAGAGTCTTCTTGAGGGAATACAATATTCCCAAAGTACCAACAGTTAGAAGTTTACTGAATTCAAACAAAGGCATGGGATTGTAGTATGTGACCCTGAATGCTGACAGACAAATTCATCCTTTATTATCCAGCTGTATGGAAACGGCGCACTCCTGCTCAATTCTCTGGTGTAAAAAGTACACCAGGGCACATGGTTCTCTGGCCTCCACAACCCACCGGTGCTAGTCATGTTGGATTAAAAAATTATGAGCAATAAATGTACCCAAGACATCATGTTCCATGGGGAGTGGTCCACACTGGCTGAGGCTTGTCTCCATTTGTGATTTATGCTGTCACAGCATGGTCTGCAGTTTTACATGTTTGCCTTCTAAAGGAATCTGACAGATCTCACTCCAAAAACAGAATCTTGCTCCCATGGTTGAGGATCACTGCTTAAGAGAGCAGCAAAGGAAATATAGAAACATCTGGAGAGGATAAGGGAAGGAAGGAAGAGGAGGAGACCCAGAGTTTGGATTTCCTACTTTTTCAAGTATCTCAAATTATGAAGCACATGGCCTTCCAAAGGAAAATCAGTATTAGATTCAAACCCATTGTTCTCAAATAAGCATTAATAATTGCTTTTTCATATGAATGCCTGAGAACATGTTTGTCCCATCAGAATTATGTTTGCTTAGCTTCAGCTGCTATAAGAAAATAAAAGGTTGGGGAGCTTAAAAAAAAATAAACATTTATTTTTCCCATTTCTGGAGACTGGAAGTCCAAGATCAAGGTACTAGCAAGTTCTGTGTCTGGTGAGTACCTTCTTCATGGCTTCTTACAGTATCCTCACATAGTAGGGGGCGGGGAGGGAGAGAATGTGGTCTCTTCCTCTTCTTATAAGAACACTAGTCTCATCATAAGGGCTCCACCCTCATGACCTCATCCAAATCTAATTACATCACAAAGACCTCACCTTCTAACACATCATATCAGGCATTAGGATTTCAGCATATGCATTTGGGTAGGGGCCGTGCACAAACATTCCATATCCATAGCAGGCACCAAGTTCTCACTCCAGTCTCTCTCCTGGTTTCTAATCCCTCTTGGAATAATTTTAACTAATTCATCTTAGGGAAATTTCTTTTTGATTTTATTATAGCAATAATATTTTCAAGGAAAAGAAGAAATGAAGCAAAATTTTGCAATATATAATTTTATTTTGTGTGTGCTTTTCAACAGATTGAAATGATTAGTATTTAACATTTCACTATGGAACATTGCAAGCATATCCAAAAGTAGAGAGACCAATACAAGGAACTCACATGTAGCTATCACCCAACTTCAACAATTATCAGTACATGGCTGATTCTGTTTCATCCCCCCAATCACCAATGAAGAATTAGAAAGGAAGTCTAAGACACCACATTATTTCATCAATAAATACTTCAGTGATTATTTTAAAGAATAGCTGATGTTAACAGAAAGTACAAATTCCAAGGCAGAAAAGTTAGGAAGTCAAGATCCTGCCTTGTTTCCTTCCCATCAAGCCCAACTCCTCAGAGGCAATGATTATAACTAATTTCTAACTGCAGCAGGCTCCCCCTTATCCACAGGGGATATCTTCAAAGACTCTCAGTGTATGTAGTACCAAACACTGTATAAACTATTTTCCCATACATACATAAGTAAGATAAGGATTAATTTATAACTTAGGAACAGTAAGAGATTAACAATAGCTAATAATAAAAGAGAATGATTTTAACAATATACTGTAATAAAAGTTATATGAATGTGGTCTCTCTCAAACTACCTTATTGTACTGTGCTCACCCTTATTCTTGTAATGATATAAGATGAGATGCTTAAGAACATCAAAAATACAACTAAACTATAGAAAAACCATCATTCAGAACTACCTGAAACCAAGCTGAATGGAAGTCCTACTGCTAGGGATTTAAAGAAGAAGCCACATTGAGACTGGTAGGAGGGGCAGAGACGCAGAATGGGCTGGTCCCACATCATGTGTGTCAGATAAGAATCAGGAGAGAGATCTGTGGAGGTCCCCCTTGATGAGAGAGGGTTCTCAGTCCCACACCAGGTCTCCCAACACAGGGTTCCGGTGGCAGGAAGAGAAGTTTCCGTAACTTCTGACTATAAAAACTAGTGGGGATCGAGGCTGAGGGAGATGGGGGAGCTGAGTCCCAGGCATTTCATCTTAAAGGGCCCACACACGGACTTATTCCAACTTGCTCCCTCTGACATCCAGCATTAGAACAGCAGCTTGAAAGGCACCAGAAACATACAGGGAGGAACTTAATTGTCTGGCATTGGTGAGAACTGGATAGGCAGCTTTCTCCTAAACAGAATTGCTGGCAGAGGCCATTGTTCCTTTTCGGAGCCCTTCCACACAAAGTTGGCAGACAGGTGCCATAGCTGAGTCTCACATGGTTCAGTTTACCCTGGTTATTCTCTAGGGCCCCAACACACCAACTTGGGGGCCAAAAAAAGCTGTTTCCAGTGGATTTTTCATACAAATGGCTTGTCTTGACTCATACTTCAGACTTTCCTAAAAATCTCTCAAATATATAGTATCTGGCCTCATCATGCCCTGTATCTGTTGCTAAGTGACCCCAGGCTCAGCACTAGCAGCAGCCAGCCTTGGTTCATAGTGTGGTGTCGCTTGGGTAGTTCCAACTGCAGTACAAGCATCACCCATCTGCAGATTGCTTTGTAGCTCATGCTGGATGGCCCCAGGCAGAACACAGGAGGCAGCAGACCTTGGCTTCAATGTTTCAGGAGGCCTCAGAGTCAGCACACCCAGTGAACAGCTTTTTTTTTTAACTGTTAATAATTTATTTAACCCAATACAGAGTTGGGAAAAAATAGGATCACAGTTGTTTGTTTGTATGGGAAATAACACAATAATAAGTAATAATAAAAGAGTAAACTACTTTTAAAAAAATTATACTTTATTGATTATGCTATTACAACTGTCCCAATTTTTCTGCCATTGCTCCCCGCTATCGAGCACACTCCCTCTCTCAGGCAATCCCCATACCTTTGTTCATGCCCTAGGATCATGCATATAAGTTCTTTGGCTTCTTCATTTCCTATACTTTACTTTACATCCCCACGGCTATTCTGTAACTACCAATTTGTGCTTCTTAATCCCATCACCTTTCCACCTATGCCTCCATTCTCCTTACCCATCTGGCAGCCATAAAACCATTCTCCATATTCATAATTCTGTCTCTGTTCTTCTTGTTTGCTTAGTTTGTTTTTAAGATTCAGTTGATAGGTATGTATTTATTGCCATTTTATTGTTCATAGTTTTGATCTTTTTCTTAAATACCCTTAACATTTCATATAATACTGGTTTGGTGATGATGAACTCTTTTAGCTTTTTCTTGTGTGGGAAGATCTTTATCTGTCCTTCAATTTTAAATGAGAGCGGTGCTGGGTAGAGTAATCTTGGTTGCAGTTCCTTGTTTTTGATTAATTTGAATATTTTTTTTAAAGATTTTAGTTATTTACTTTGAGAGAGGGGAAGGGAGGGGGAAGAGAGAGAGAGAAACATCAATGTGTGGTTGCTTCTCACAGGCCCCCTATTAGGGACCTGGCCTGCAACCCAGGCATGTGTCCTGACTGGGAATTGAACCAGCAGCCCTTTGGTCACAGGCTGGCACTCAATCCACTGAGCCACACCAGCCGGGGCTGATTACTTTGAATATTTTTTTCCAATCACTTCTAGGCTGCAAATTTTCTTATGAGAAATCAACTGACAGTCTTATGGAAACTCCCGTGTAGGTAACTAAGTGCTTTTCTCTTACTGCATTTAAGATTCTCTCTTGGTCCTTAACCTTTGACATTTTGATTAGGATGTGTCTTGATGGAGACCCCTTTGCAACCACCTTGTTTGGGACTCTCTGTGCCTCTGGACTTGCATACCTATTTCCTTCACCAAATTAAAAAAGATTTTTTTTCATTATTTTTTCAAATAGATTTCCAATTGATTTCTCTTTCTCTTCTCTTTCTGGCACTCCTATTATGCAAATGTTGGAACACTTGAGGTTGTCCAAGAGGCTTTTTATATTATCCTCATTTTTTTGGATTTATTTTCTCCCTGCTTTTCCAGTTGGTTGTTTTTTGCTTTCTTAAGTTCCAAATCATTTACTTGATTCTTGGCTTCCTTCATTCTACTGTTGATTTTCTGTAAAGTGTTCTTTATTTCAATTAGTATATTCTTCATTTCTCACTGAATCTTTTTTATGTTGTTGAGGTCCTCATTAAGTTCTTTAAGCATCCTTATAACTAGTATTTTGAACTCTGCATCTGATAGATTGCTTATCTCCATTTTGTTGAGTTCCATTTTGGAGGTTTGTTCTGTGCTTTCATTTGAGCTATGTTCTTTTCTTTCCTCATTATGACAGCCCCCCAGTGTTTGTTGCTCTGTATTAGGTAGAGCTGCTATGACTCACCATCTTGGTAGTGTGGCCTAACATAGTTGTGTCCTGTAGGGTCCAGTGGCACAGCCTCCCCTATCACCCAAGCCAGGTACTTCAGGTGTGCCATCCATGGGGGCTGAGTACACTCCCCTCTTATAGTTAAACCTTGATTGTTATTGATTGGTCAATGCGAGAGATTTACCCAGGTCAGTCAGCTGCAAGGACTGGCTGTGACCCCTGACCACCAAACTCTGTCTTCATGGAAGATCTGCTATTCAGGAGCCCTCCCACAGAGCAGGAGGCTTCCTTCAGGAGCATTCTGTTGACCACCTGTGTTCTGTCTGGGGTCACTTGGCATAAGCTATAAGTGATCTGTGGCTTGATGCTTCTTGTGCTGGGCTTAGAGGTGCCCTAGCAAGGCTAAGCTGTGAACCAATGCCAGCTGTTCTTAGTGACAGGCCTGGGGCCACTTAGCAATGTATGGGGGCTTTCTGAGGCATCTTCTGCTTGTTTGAGAGGATTTAGGAAGACCAGAAGCATGAGCCAAGACAAGTCATTAGTATGGAGAAGTCACTGTTAACAGTTTGGGTTGGCCTGTAAGTTGGGTGGGGAGGAATCTTGGGGAATCACCAGGGTGGGGCAAACATTGTGATCCAAGTTGATGGAGTCTCATATATGGTGGCTCTGTGCCACACTCTGTGGCTCTGTGAAGGGGAGGTCTCCGAAGAGAGACAATGACCTCTGCTAGCAGTTCTGTCTTGGAGAAAGCTGTCCCCTAGCTTGTCCTGATGCCCAACACTTTGGTTCCTCCCTATATGCCACTGGTATCTTTCCAGCTGCTGCTCCAGTGCTGGAGCTCAGCTGGAGTCAGTCTGAGTAAGTCCATGTGTGGGTCCTTTAAGAGGAATGCCTGGGAATCTAGAAATTTCTTCCACTGACTCAACCACTACTGGTTTTTACAGCCAGAAGCCATGGGGACTTATCATCCAGACACAGGAACCCTGGGTGGGGAGCCAGTTGTGGGACTGGGAACCATCATTCCCAGGATATCCCTCCTGATTTTTATTCACCACACATGAGTGTGTAACCAGACCAAAATGTATCTCAGCATCTCCACATCTCTGACCCTCTTTCCAGTCAGGATGATGTGGTTTCTTCTTCAATTCTGTGGTTGCAGGACCTCCATTAGCTCGATTTCTGACAGTTCTGACTAATGGTTGTTCTACTGTTTGGTTATAATTTTGATGTTGTTGAGCAAGGAGGCAAACCATGTTTACCTAGGATGCCATCTTGGAGATATTTCTGTCCCAAGAACAGCTTCAGGCCATGTTAAAGCACCACCAAACCACGTCTGCAAGAGACACACCCAAGAGGCAATATCAGCAGGCACCAGAGCCCTACTGAAGCTCGTCCTACTCTGTGGGGTCGGCCCCAGCATAGAAGGTCCTCCTCAGTGATTATAGACAGTCCTTGCAGCCTTTGGGCATGGGAGTAAGTCCCTCCCATTGAGGTGCCAATAGCAGCAATGGTCAACTACAATGCGGGGTATACACAACCCACACTGGGGTGCACCTGCAGTCCAAAGCTTGGGTGAATGGGGAGGCTATGCCACTGGACCCTATAGGACACTTACTCCATAAGCCATTATACAAAGCACAGATGTAGCAGCTCTACATAATACACAGAAACAAACATGGGGAGGCTGCCAATATGAGGAGACAAAGAAACATGTCTTAAATACAGAACAGAACAAAACTTCAGAAAAATAACTAAGCAAAATGGAGACAAGCAATCTACTAGATGCAGAGTTCAAAACACTCGTTATTCAGATGCTCAGAGAACTTAGTGAGAACATCAATAGCATAAAAAAAGACCAGTCCAGTAAAAAATTAAGGATACACTAACTGAAGTGAAGAATAATTTAGAGGGAATCAACAGGACAGTAGATTAACCTGAGAATCAGAACAGTGATTTAGAACACAAGGAAGAAAAACAAAAAGAAAAAAAGCATTGGGAAAAAAAAAACAGTGTAAGGAGCCACTGAAACAACTACAAGTCTGTTGGGAAATGCCCCATCTCGTTTCAGGGACTGTAGCCTCACCTACAGGCAAGAGGGCCACAAGGCTGGAGCTAAGCAAGGAGGCCTTGGGAAAACAGACCACTGAGGAGACAAAACCTGTCCCCCTAGCAAGGGTGCAGCCCCTGCCTCCCTCACTTCACCCTGCTTAGCTCTGTGATGGTTGGTAGTCAATAATGGGTAAGATCTCTCAAGAGGAGAGACAACCTAAGCCAGATGCAACCAAAATGGACAGTAGAACAAGGACTTGGGGGACACAGAGAAAGGACAAAGAGGCCCACACCCTTTGGCTTGGCTTGGACATGGCCAGGGTCCTCATTCTCTCTGAAAGAAGTCTCTTTATCTCTTGGCTGCTCTGCCCCACCCACCTGGCTCAGGCTTCCAACAATACTAAAGGCAGGTACAGCCCTAAACTGGATTGGGCAGTTCCCAGAGGACAATAAGGCCTAGAAGTAAGTTCCTTGAAGCATGCTTTGTTCTACCCTCAAAAGCTATGATAACTGGCTCATACTGGGACGGAGACTTACATTATTCATAGACACTGACCTGAGGTGGATCACTTGTGTTCCTTCAATTATCTATGATCTCTATCTGTTTTCTGTAAACATAGCCATTTGATATTGATTGATGAGCTTTGCTGTATACCCCTGTGCATATGGTTCTCAATAAAAGCCTTTGGACATGGGGGCTTGGGGCCTTCTCCACTAGAGGGAAGAGCCATGGCCCCTCCCCTGGCAAACAGAGAAGTGTTTACAATGACTCGTGTTTATTCCCCTCAACCATGACAACCCCAGGACAGGCTCTGCAGGATTCAGAGCCCTACTCCCTCCTCAGCTGGCTCTGGACAGTAACCCTCAGATCCAGGAGTGCCCTGCGCAACACAAGTGTACACACATTCACATCATGGTGCCATAAGGGGAAGAGAGAAAACAAGAAATTGAAAACCTATTTGAAAAAATAATGACAGAAAACTTTCCTAAACTGGTGAAGGAAACATGTATAGTCCAGGAAGCTCAGAGAGTCCCAAACAAGATGAACCCAAAAGCCCCATACTAAGGCACATCATACTTTGGAGATTTCATGTGGAACAAACACATGAACAATAGTGAGAGAGGAGCTTTATAACTTCAGATGGGCAGAAGAATCAGCGTTAGCACAACCTGACTGGTAAGGAGTGTGGTGGAGACTCAAGAAGGCTGGCTGGGCACCCACAGGCACCAAAGGGATATTTAAACAGCCAGTTGGATCTCCCTGAGAAGAGTGGGGTCTAAACGATAAGCACGGATCCTCAGCCTACAGCACCAGAGACCAAAAAGTATACAGATAACAGCCAGCTGTGAAAAGCTGCAGTGTTGCTCTCTGCCAGAGAGTGGAGCCTGGAGACACAAAGAGCTGTTTAAAGGGCCAATGCATAAATTTTTATTTGCATCCACTTAAGCTGGGCTCCGACAAAAGTTGGGGCAGACTGGGCTAGAGACACCTGAAGAGAGACTGGGGAAAGAGGCTTTGGGGAGAAAACCAAGGGAATAGCAGGCAGGATCCTGGTGCTGACTCATCTTCCAGATGGTGGCAGCCATCTAACTTAGGCAGACCATTCCCTGAGTGGCAGCACCGTGAGAGGACACAATAGCCCAGTCCCCAGGAGGGACTCTGCCCGGGCCTTGTGGTGCTTAAGCCTGACTGCTGAGTGCAGAGTGGCAGCCACAGGTAATAGATCACTGGCTAAAGGGGGTATAAAGTGAACTAGAGACACTTGAGGAGAAATTAGAGGCTTTGGGGAGAGAACTGAGAGAATAGCCAGTGAGATCCCGATTCTGACTCCTCCCCATCTAGCAGCAGCCATCTTGCTCATGCAGACCACTTCTCTGAGTGGAAGCAGCATGAGAGGATCCAATAACCCTGCCCCCAGGAGGGACTATGCCCTACCTTGTGGTGCCTAAGACTAACTGCAGAGTGAAGAGTGACTAGATTAACAACAGAAGGAGACAGGCACAGACAGTAGATTCCTGGAAGTCTCAATGAAACTCCCTAAGGTCAAGCCTGATCAAGATGGCGGAGGAGTGAGTGGAAGTCACACTGACCTCCTCCCAGGATCAGTCTGGAATTACAACTAAATTGTGGAGAAATCATCTGGAACAAACAACTGAACAGTAGCAAGAGAGGAGCCTTATAACTTTGGAGACAGAAGAATCAGCTTTAGTGCCATCTAACTGGTAAGGAGTACGGTAGAGACTCCAGAAGGCAGGTGAGGTGTTCACAGGTGGCAGCACCAGAAGGATATTGAAAGGGCCAGTTAGACACCCCTGAGAAGAGTGGGGTCTAAACCAAAGGTGCGGTTCTCCAGCCTACAGCACCAGAGCCCAAAAAGTACACAGAAAACAGTCGCTGCGAAAAGCCACAGGGTCACTCTCTGCCAGAGACAGGCGCTGAAGATGCAAAGAGCAGTTTAAAAGGCCATCGCATAAATTTTTATTTGTAGCCATTTACCCTGGTCTCCGGAAAAGGCGGGGGGTAGAGTGGGCTAGAGACTCCTGAGGAGAGATTGGGAAAAGAACTGAGAGAGTAGCCGGAGAGATCTCTGTACTGACTCATCCCCCATGCAGCAGCAGCCATCTTGCTCAGGCAGAGAGCGCTCCTCCTGAGGGTCAGTAGCATCAGAGAACCCAGTAACCCCACCCCCAGGTGGGATTCCACTCCACCCTGTGCTGTCTAAGGTGCCTGCTGAGTGCAGAGTGGCAGCCACAGATAATAGATCCCTGGATAAAGGGGGTGCAGAGTGGTCTGGACACACTTGAGGAGAGACTGGGGACAGAGGCTTTGGAGAGAGAACTGAAAGAGTAGCCGGCGGGATCCCAGTGCTGACTCCTCCCCCATACAGCAGCAGCCACCTTGCTTAGGCAGAGACCACTCCGCTGAGTCGCAGCAGCGTGAGAGGACCCAATAATATCACCCCCAGGACTGACTCAGCCCTACTCGGTGGTGTCTAAGCTGGCCTGCTGAGTGCAGAGTGACTAGATTAACAGCTGAAGGAGACAGCCACAGACAGTGGATTCCTGGAAGTCTCAAACAGACTGCCTAAGATCAGACAGGGACAATATCTGACATTATCAGAGGCAGACCCAGAAAGTAAAAACAGCAGTCTCCTACCATAGAAGTACACAAAACAAAGTCAGGAAAACAAGACAGATCAATTTAAGAAGCAGAGCAAAAAAGAAGAGTCTCATAAATAATGGGAAGACAAAGAAATACCCACCACTTGAAGGGAAAAGAGGAATCCCCAGAAAGAGAACTAAATGAAATAGAGGCAAGTAAACCATCAGATACTGAGTCCCAAATAACGGTTCTAGGGAAGCTCAATGAGCTCAGAGAGAATTACAAAAAACTACAGAGAAACTACAGGAACTTACTGCAAACTACATTAGCATGAAAAAGGACATAGAAACTATCACTAAGAGACAAGAGGAAATGAAGAATACAATTTCTGAATTGAAGAACACAGTGGAAGGAATCAAAAGCAGGCTAGATGAAGCCGAGGATCGAATCAGCGAGCTGGAGGACAAGGTAGGAAAAAGCTCCCAGAAAGAGCAAGAAAATGAAGAAAGACTAAAAAAGAATGAAGAAGTGTTTAGGGAAATGCAGGACAATCTGAAACGTAATAATATCCATATCATAGGGATACCAGAAAAGGAAGAGGATGAGGAAGAGAACCCGTTTGAGAAAGTAATGATAGAAAACTTCCCTAACTGGAGGAGAGAAAAAGTCACACAAGTTCAGGAAGCACAGAGGGTCCCATTCAAGAGGAACCCAATGAAGTTCACTCCAAGACACATCATAATTAAAATGGTATATATCAAAGACAAAGAGAGAATCCTAAAGACAGCAAGGGAGAAAGAGGAAGTAACACACAAGGAAGCCCCGATATGGCTAGCAGCTAACTTCTCAACAGAAACACTACAAGCCAGCAGGGGATGACAAGAAGTATTTCAAGTTATGAAAAGCAAAGGCCAGCAATGAATACTTCTCTATCTGGCAAGACTCTCAATTAAAATGGAAGGTGAAATGAGGAATTTCCCAGACAAAAGAAAGCTAAAAGAATACACCTCCACCAAACTAGCACTGCAAATTATGCTAAAGGGACTGCTTTAAGAAGATGAAGAAAAGAGTGAGAGAGAGAGGAACACAGGTACAAAGGGGAGAAAATGAATAAGTATCTATCAATAATAACTTTAAATGTAAATGGATTAAATATTGCAATCAGGAGACAAGGTAACGGAATGGATTAGAAAACATGACCTACCCATATGGTGCCTACAAGAGACCCATCTCAGAACAAAGGACCTACACAGACTGAATGTAAAGGGATGGAAAAAAATATTCCATGCAAATGGACAAGAAAAAAAGCCGGGGTTGCAACACTTACATCAGACAAAGTAGATTTCAAAACAAAGGCCATAGAAAGAAACACAGAAGGACACTTCATAATACTCAAGGGAAGAATCCATCTAGAAGACATAAACATTGTAAACTTATATGCTCCCAACATAAGAGCACCCAAATATAGAAGGAAAATCTTGGAGGATTTCAAGAAAGATATAGACAGCAACATACTGATAGTAGGGGATTTTAACACCCCACTGTCAAAAATGGATAGATCTTCCAAACAAAACATCAACAAGGATATTGTGGAACTGAACAACGCATGAGGTCAAATGGATTTAACTGATACATATACAACCTTTCATCCCAAAGAAGCAAAATACACATTCTTTTCAAATGCACATGGAACATTTTTAAAGATAGACTACATGATAGGACACAAAACAAGCCTCATAAACTTGAGAAAATTGAAATCATATCAAGCATGTTCTCAGACCACAAGGCCTTGAATCTAGAAACCAACCTAAAGGAAAAAACAAAAATATTCAAACTCTTGGAGACTGAATAGCATGCTATTAAACAATGAATGGGTCAACAATAAGATCAAAGAAGAAATCAAAAAGTTTTTGGAAAGAAATGAAAATGAACACAAAACAGTCCAAAACCTATGGGATACAGTGAATGAAGTCCTGAAAGGGAAGTTCATAGCAATACAGGCCTACCTAAAAAAGATAGAAACATTTCAAATAAACAACCTAACCCTACATCTACAAAAACTGGAGAAACAACAACAAACAAAGCCCAGAGTAGAAGGGAGGAAATAATCAAGATCAGAGCAGAATTGAAAGACATAGAGTCTAAAAGAACAATCAAAAGATCAACAAACCCAGGAGCTGGTTCTTTGGAAAGATAAACAAAATCAACAAGCCTTTAAGCAGAGTCATCAAAAAAAAAAAATAATAAGGTGAGGACCCAAATAAATAATATCAGAAATGAAAGAGGAGAAATAACAAATGATACCACATAAATTCAAAGGATTTTAAGAAATTACTATGGACAATTTTATGCCAAGAAATTTGAAAACCTGGATGAAATGGACAAATTTCTAGAAAAATATAAACTTCCAACAGTGAATGAAGAAGAAGCAGAAAGCCTGAATAGATCAATAACAGCTGGTGAAATTGAAGCAGTAATCAAAAAACTCCCAGCACACAAAAGCCCAGGACCAGACAGTTTCACAGGAAAATTTTACAGAACATTTAAGGAAGAGCTAACACCTGTCTTCCTGAGACTATTGCAAAAAATTGAAGAAGAAGGAAGACTCCCAAACTCTTTATGAGGCCAGCATCATCCTAATCCCAAAACCAGATAAAGACCCTACAAAGAAAGAAAACTACAGGACAATATCGGTGATGAACGTAGAGGCTAAAATCCTCAACAAAATATTGGCAAACCTCATCCAGCAATATATTAAAAGGATCATCTACCATGATCAAGTGGGATTCATTCCAGTGATGCAAGGATGGTTCAATATTTGCAAATCAATAAATGCAATACATCACATAAACAAATGAAAAGACAAGAATCACGTGATCATATCAATAGATGCAGAAAAAGCATTTGATAAGGTACAACACCCATTTATCATAAAAACATTCAGCAAAGTGGAAGCAGAGGGAGCATATCTCAACATAATAAAAGCCATATACGATAAACCCAAAGCCAAAATCATACTCAAGGGGTAAAAACTAAAATCTTTCCTAGTAATATCAGAAACAAGACAAGGTTGTCCGCTTTCACCACTTCTATTCAACATAATACTGGAAGTCCTAGCCACAGTGATCAGACAAGAAAAAGAAATAAAAGGCATCTAAATTGGAAAGGAGGAAGTAAAACTGTCATTGTTTGCAGATTACATCATGGTGTACATAGAAAACCCTATAGACTCCACCAAAAAACTACTCAACCTAATAAGTGAATTTGGGAAAACAGTGGGATATGAAATCAATATTAAGAAATCAAAGGCATTTTTGTACACCAATAATGGAATATCAGAAATCAGGAAAAAAATACCCTTTGCTATAGCAACAGGAAAAATTAACTACCTAGGAATAAACTTAACCAAGGAGGTAAAACACCTTTACTCAGAAAACTTCACAACACTGAAGAAAGAAATGAAGTAAGACACAAATAAATGGAAGCATATATCGTGTTCATGGTATGGAAGCATTAGCATCATGAAAATGTCCATACTATTCAAGTCAATTTATAGATTCAATGCAATCCCTATTAAAATACCAATGATGTATTTCACAGATATAGAACAAACACTCCAAAAATTTATATGGAACCATAAATGGCCCTGAATAGCTGCAGTAATTTGGAGAAAGAAGAACAAAGTAGGAGGGACCACAATACCTGACATCAAACTATATGTATGACATAGCCACTGTAATCAAAATAGTCTGGTATTGACATAAGAACAGACACATTGATTGATGGAACAGAATAGAGAGCCTAGAAATAAACGCATGTCTCTATGGTCAATTAATATTTGCCAAAGGGGCAGGAGAATAAAATGGAGTAAAAATAGCCTCTTCAACAAATCATGTTGGGAGAGCTGAACAGTTACATGCAAAAAAAATGAAATTTGACTGCCAACTTACACAATACACAAAAATAAACTCAAGATGGATAAAAGATTAAAATATAAGTTGTGACATCATGCACCATGAAAGTCCTAGAGGAGAACATAGTCAGGAAACTCTCAGATATTCCACGCAGCAAGATTTTCACCAATAAGTCCCCTAGAGCAAGGCACATAAAGGAAAGAAAAAGCAAATGGGATTTCATCAAAATATGGAGCTTCTGCATGGCTAAAGAAAACATCAGCAAAATGAAAACAGAACCAACTGTATGGGAAAATATATCTGCCAATGAAACCTCGGACAAGGGTTTGATCTCCAAAAACTATAAAGAACTCACATGACTCCACTCCAGGAAGACAAACAATCCAATTAAAAAAAGGATAAAGGACCAAAACAGACACTTATCCAAGGAGGACATACACAGGGCCCAGAGACATATGAAAGGATGCTCAGCATCACTAGCCATTTGAGAAATACAAATTAAAACCACAAGGAGATACCACTTCACACCAGTCAGAATGGCCATCATTAATAAATCAACAAACAACAAGTGCTGGTGAGGTTGTGGAGAAAAGGGGACCCTAGTACATTGTTGGTGAGAATGCAGACTGGTGGAGCCACTGTGGAAACAGTTTGTAATTTCCTCAAAAATCTAAAAATGGAACTGCCATTTGACCCAGTGATTCCACTGCTGGGATTATACCCTAAGAATGCTCCAACAGCTTTTCAAAAGAACCTATGCCCCCCAATGTTCATAGCAGCACAATTTACTATAGCCAAGTGCTAGAAGCAACCTAAGTGCCCATCAATAAATGAGTTGATCAAAAAACTATGGTACAGTTACACAATGGAATACTATGCAGCAGAAAGGAAGAAAGAGCTACTATCCTTCGAGACAGCATGGATGGAATTGGAGAGCATTATGCTAAATTAAATAAGCCAGGCGGTGAAAGACATACCATATGACCTCACCTCTAAGTGGAACTTAATGAACAAAACAAACAAGCAAGAAAAATATAACTTGCAAAATTGAAAGAAAAAAACAAACAGAGTAACGAGAGGGAAGGAGGAAAGGGGGTAACAGGGAAAAGAAGGGTAAGGGTCAAATCAAGGACATGTATAAAGGACCTATGGACAAAGCCAAGGTAGGGGAGGATTGAGTGTGGGAGAAGGGGATGGGTGGGGCAGGGGAAAGTGGTGGCGGGAAAATGGAGAAAAATGTATTTGAATAATAAAGAAATAATTTAAAAAATAAACCTATATAATTTATAACTTTATTAACCAATATCACCCCAATAAATTTAATGTTTACAAAAAGCAGAAAGAAAAACCAGATGAGATGTCTACAGGATGAAGTGAATTGAGGTGAATGTATAGACATTGCATCGTAACATTAAGCTGCTATTGACTTGTGACGGTAATAACAAGTACTTTATGGCTTCTCTTTGGCACAAATGGCCAGCATTATCCTCTTGTGCTTAGGGGCATTATTAAGTAAAATAAAGGTTACTTGAACACAAGCACTGCAATACCTCAATAGTTGATCAGATAACTGAGGGGGCTACTCAGTGACTAACAGATGGGGAGCACATACAGTGTAAAGATGAGTCTTTTCCAAGAAGGGACGGAGTCAGACTCTTGTGATTTCATCATACCACTCAGAGTGGCATGTAATTTAAAACTTATGAATTGTTTATTTCTGAAACTTTCCATTTCATATTTTTAAACCATGGTTGATAATGGGTAACTGAAACTACAGAAAGTGAAACCAGGAATAAGGGGGAGACTATGGTAGTTCTTCTAAGGTAGGCACTGTTTAGTCTTAAAAAAAAAAAGATTTTGGAAGATGGTGGCATAGGTAAATATGGTTTGCCTCCTTGTACAACCACATCAAAATTACAACCTAACTATAGAACAAACATCACTCAGAACCATCATTAATCGAGTTGACAAAAAGTCTGACAACTATGGACTTAAAGTAACTGCATCCATCCAGGCTGGTAGCAGGGACGGAAAAGCAGAAACGCTGCCCCACATCCACAGGTGGTGGATAAAAATTCAGGAGGGATATCTTAAGAGCCAGGATTCCCAGCCCCACACCAGAACCACCAGCCCAGAGTTCCAGTACTAGGAAGATAAGTCCCCATAACTTCCTGCTATAAAAACCAGAAGGTATTGAGTCAGTGCAGGAAACTTCTGGAGTTCCAAGCCATTCCTCTTAAAGAACCCACACACAAACTTATTCAGACTCACTCTGAGCTCCAGCACTGGGGTAACAGCTTGAAAGGAATCAGTGGCATACAGGATGGAACTGAAGTGTCTGGCAACAAGGCAAGAAGACAGCTTTTTCCCAGAGAGAAAGGCTGGCAGAGGCCATTGTCCCTTTTCTGAACCGTCTCCCTGCAGATGGGTGCCATATCTGAGACTCCATCATCTTGGCTGACACTGACTGCCCAGGCCTAGAAATCCCCTGAGACTCCGTTACACCCAACTTACAGGCCCATTGAAGCTGTTAACAGTAACATTTTTATATGAATGGCTGGTCTTGGCTCATATTTCAAAACTTTCTAAGTCCTCTCAAACAAGCAAGAGGCAGCCTCAGTGAGCCCCCAGCACCCGTACCAGTTGCTACGTAGCCCCAGGCCCAGCATTAGCAGCAGCCAGCCTAGGTTCACAACTTGGCTTCACTTGAATCTCCAAGTTCAGCACAAGTAACAGCCATCTCAGATTGCTTTATAGCTCAGGTAGGGTGGCCCTGGGCAAAACACAGGTAAAGACTGACCTTGGCCTGTACCACCCAGGAAACCCCAGAGCCTGCACTCCCAGGGGACAGCTACAGACCATGTTGAAGTGCCACCACCATGCCCCTGTACAGCTGATCCTTCACAGAGGGCAAAGGTTGGTGGTCAGGGGTCCTAGCCAGTCCTTGCAACTGACTGGCCTGGGTAAATCCCTGCCATTGACCTGTCAACAGCAATCAAGGCTCAACTACAAGAGGAGAGAGTACTCAGCACACATGAAGGGTGCACTTCAAGTACCTAGCTTGGGTGATAGGAGAGGCCATGCCACTGGACTTCAGAGGACACCTACTACATTAGGGCACACAACCAAGACACAGAGTCATAGCAGCTCTATGTAATACATAGAAACAATACACAGAATACACATAGAATACACAGGGTGGCTGCCAAAATAAGGAGACAAAGAAACATGGCCCAAATGAAAGAACAGGTCAACACTCCAGAAAAAGAAATAAACAAAATGAAGACAAGCAACATACGACATGCAGAGTTTGAAACATTGGTTATAAGGATCCTCAAGGGATTCAGTGAAGACCTCAACAGCATAAAAAAGATCCAGTGAGAAATGAAGGTTACACTAACTGAAATAAAGAACAATTTTTAGGGGGAAAATAGTGGCGTGGTTGAAGCTGAGAATCAAATCAATTATTTGGAATATAAGGAAGCAAAAAACAACCAATGAGAACAACAAGAAGAAAAAAGAATGAAAAAAAACAAGGATAGTAGAAGGAGCCTCTGGGACAACTTCAAGCATTCCAACATTCACATTGTAGTGGTGTCTGAAGAAATGAAAGAGCAAGATTAGAAATCTATTTGAAAAAATAAGGAAAGAAAACTTTCCTAATTTGGTGAAGGAAATAGACATACAAATCCAGAAACAGAGAGTCCCAAAAAAGATGGTCACAAAGAGATCCACACAAAGACACATCCTAATCAAAATGTCAAGGTTAATGACCAAAAGACAATCTTAAAAGCAGCAAGAGAAAAGCACTTAGTTACCTACTTGGGAGTTCCCATAAACCTGTCAGTTGATATCTCAAAATAAACTTTGCAGGATAGAAGGGATTGGCAAGAAATATTCAAAGTCGTGAAAAGCAGAAACCTACAACCTAGATCACACTACCCAGCAAAGCTATCATTTAGAATCGAAGGGCAGATAAAAACTAAAGGAGTTCATCATCACCAAACCATTACTCCTTAATGGTTTCTTAATTAATTACTCTTTAATTACTCCTTAAAAGGACCTATTTAAGAAAAAGATCTAAATCTAAAAAGCAAACTAAGCAAACAAGCAGAACGGAGACAGAATTACGGATACGGAGACCATTTTGATAGTTGCTAGATGGGAAGGGGTGTGGGAGAATGGGTGAAGAAGTGAGGGGATTAAGGAGCACAAATAAGTAGTTACAGAATAGCCATGGGGGTCTAAAGTACAGTATAGGAAATGGAGTAGCCAAAGAACTCATACAAATTACCCATAAACATGAACAATGGTGTGGGGATTGACTGAGGGAGTCGGGGGGGGGCCTGGGTGGAGGGGGGAAATGGTGGGAAAATTGGGACAACTGTAATAGCATAATCAACAAAATATAATTTAAAAAGAGATTTCTTCTAAGAAATTAGCATCCAAATAGATAGACTGGCTCATGTGTCATTGATGGCACCTCCGGTAAGAGTAGTCATATTGGACCATATACTGAGCTCAATGTAGTTCAATTAATATTTGTGGCTTGACTGATCCTGCAGCTGCCTAAAGATGGAGGTGACTCACTAAGTTTTTAAAGTACCCATTTTGCATCACTCTATCTTGTCCATACATAAAATGTAAGAACTAGTAGGGCCCTTAGCACTAATTTAGTCAAGCCCTGGGAGGTGAGAGAATTGAGATCAGGGAGGTCAAGCTGGTGGTGGAAAAGGAATTAGAATCTGGTTCTCATGCATCTAGCACTCTGTCCACTGTATCTCCGATATTCTTCCCCAGCCTGTTGTGTTGGAGCTCATTGTACCTGTGTTATATCCATCAGCATTACCGGTAATTGAGGGCAGACACTGTGTGCTCTTAAATGTGCCCTTGGAGAAAGAATACTTACGGTGTTTGATGGAGCAGCCAATAGCGTGTTTTACATATCACAGCTGGCTATAGAAAATTCTTCCCAGGGTTCAAGACATTCTCAAACAGCCCCCTTCCAGCCAAGGTCCCGCAATGGACTCTTCTCTCTGCTCACTGCATGCAGCCACCTTAAGCTTAGAATGTGTTTGTGCATCACTCCCTTACATCCTATAGTTTATGTGCTCCTCTTCTTTCAGGTGAATATTTGTTACCTTGGTATTAGGTAAAAGAAAATGAGATTCAGACACCCTCATTGACTAGCCCAAGGCCATGTAGTCAGTGAGGGGCAAAGCTGGGGTTTCAGTGATAGCGTGTGGCCCCCAGCCTAGTGTTCCATGTTCAAATCACAACTGGTTAAAATATAAAACTGGGTAAATGTCCCTATTTAATGAGAATGTATAAAACTTGACCACTGTTTTGGAAGCCCATGAACACAGTCTGTTTGTTTGCTCTGGCACTAATTTTAATTTAATAATTTTGGAAAGGGCATTTCCGGCAGGGGTCAAACTGGGTGTGTAGGGAATTTAAAAAGTTTATATTTCTGGAGCATGAAACGGGGGATCAGGCAGCAGTGAGAGTGGAAGCTAGAGAGGGACCACAGCTTCTACACCATGAAGAACTTGAATTTTATCCTTTAAGTAGCAGATGAGAAATGAGGATTTTAAGCAAGGAGTAATATGGAAATATTTGCACTTCACAGAGATCATTTGGGGGGGCCATGAGGATGATGGATCGAAGATGCCAGGACCAGAAACAGAAAGACCAGTTGGCAGGCTACCCTTCAGCATAATGAGAGATGGGAGAGGTAGAGGTGGGAGGAAAGGAACACGTGGCCCCAAGGCCCAAAGCAGAGAGCCCATGAGAAAGGCTAATTTATTTGCACTGTCTCCTAATGTTATAATGCAAAATGTGGCATTGTTCTATGGTTTAATTTTTCTTTTTTTCCCCCCAATAGCATTGACTTTTATTCATTCATGTTAAGTCACCTGAAATAATATCTGTTGCACTTTTTAAAGTATATTTTATTGATTATGCTGTTACAGTTGTCCCATTTTTTCTCCCCTTTATTCTCCTCTGCCCTGCAACTCTCCATCCCACCAGTATCCCTCCCTCCTTAGTTCATGTCCATGGGTCGTACATATAAGTTCTTTGATTTCTCCATTTCCTATACTATTCTTAACCTCTCCCTGTCTGTTTTGTACCTACCATTTATGCTTCTTATTCCCTGTACCTTTCCCCCCATTCTCCTCCCTCTTGAACCCAGCTGATAACCCACCATGTGATCTCCATTTCTGTGATTCCGTTTCTGTTCTAGCTGTTTGCTTAGTTTGTTTTTGTTTTTGTTTTTTTAGGTTCAGTTGTTGATAGTTGTTTGTTGTCATTTTACAGTTCATAGTTTTGATCTTCTTTTTCTTAGATAAGTCCCTTTAACATTTCATATAATAAGGGCCTGGTGACGATGAACTCCTTTAACTTTACTTTATCTGCCCTCTATTATAAATGATAGCTTTGCTTGATAGAACAGTCTCGGTTGTAGGTCCTTGCTTTTCATCATTTTGAAGACTTCTTGCCAGCCCCTTCTTCCTTGCAGTCTGTTTTAGGAAATCAGCTGACAGTCTTATGGGAACTCCTTTGTAGGTAACTGTCCCCTTTTCTCTTGCTGCTTTTAAGATTCTGCCCTTATCTTTAATCTTAGGTAATGTAATTTTGATGTCCCTTGATGTATGTTCCCTTGGATCCAACTTCTTTGGAACTCTCTGAGCTTCTTGGACTTCCTGGAAGTCTATTTCCTTTGCCAGATTGGGGAAGTTCTCTTTCATTATTTTTTCAGACAGATGAGATCGAGCACGTTCAGTGGAGTATGGCCGTAGACGATTTTTTTCAAATAAATTTTCAATTTCTTGTTCTTCCTCTTTTCCTTCTGGCACCCCTATGATTCAGCTGTTGGGATATTTAAAGTTGTACCAGAAGTTCCTAAGCCCCTCCTCATTTTTTTGAATTCTTGTTTCTTCATTCTATTCTGGTTGAATGTTTATTTATCCCTTTTGCTCCAAATCGTTGATTTGAGTCTTGGCATCCTTCCCTTTACTGTTGGTTCCCTGTGTATTTTTCTTTATTTCACTTTGCATAGTCTTCACTTTTTCCCTCTATTTTGTGACCATACTCAATTATTTCTGTGAGTATCCTGATTACAGTGTTTTGAACTGTGCATCTGATCGGTTGGCTATATGTTTATCGTTTAGTTGTATTTTTTCTGGAGCTTTGATCTGTTTTTTCATTTGGGCCATATTTCTTTGTCTCAGCATGCCTGTTATGTTGTAAGGGGCAGAACTTTAGGTTCTGCGGGGCAACCCTTGCGCTGCATTGTGATGCTGTATTTGGGGGAGAGGTCCAGGAAGGAACAATGTCGCTTGCTTGGCTCTCAGCCTGCTTTCAGTCACTTCCCCTGCTCCCCACAAGTTAATTGGGCCTGTCTAGTGCTGATTCCTGGGTGGGTGGGTTTGTGTACATTCTGGGACTCTGTGGGTCTCTCCAACCACCTCTCCTGTCAGACTGGGAGTTTCTCCTGTCTTTGCAACCCCCACAGGTTTTCCCCACTACTGTGCTGGAACCCTGGGTCACGCAGTCTGTCTCACTGCCCAGTTGTTGTTCCTGGTTTATCCACACATGACTGTGGTACTGCCCGATCCACCAGCCACCACCTACCCCACCTGGTCCACCTGATGCCACCTTGCCCCATGTCCTCTCCACCTCAGTGTAGACGAAGGTTTCTTCAACTCCTTGGTTGTTGGACTTCCATACAGTTCAATTTTCTGGAAGATCTGGTTGTTTTTTGTTTTAAAATTGGTGGTTGTCCTCTTTTTCGGTTGTGCAAAGAGGCAAAGTGTATCTACCTATGTCTCCATTTTGGCCAGATGTCCTATCTGTTGCATTTAAATGCTCATTAATGTAAATGGCTGTACAAGTCCATTTCAATGGGTACTCAATATCCCACATCGTTAAAAGTGACTTCAACACAGCCTCATGACACTCCCACACCAAAACAGTACTTTATTTTGTAAATTTAAACGTGTTATTTCTCCCATATTATGGATTTTTTAGCTGTTAAGTGTACAAGGTAAAGAAAAATTTAATTAGATGGGGGTTGCACCTGGAAAATAAGTTTTCTAAACTCCATACACGTTTCAAAACTGCTGGACCCCAAGTGCGTCTATGAACTCCAGGGTTGCTGGTATCATGGGCAGAATTTTAAAGCTACACTATCCAAATAACTTACTAATTCTGCATAAGTCAGGTCAATCAATGTGTCAACCTTTAACAGACTGGGCACTTTGAACTGAACACGGCAAAATATTCAGTCTTTTGAACTTTACGGCATCATTTGATGTTAATCAATGAAGCAAGTCCCAACAGTATATAAAAAAACAGCTTTGCACTTACAAAAGATTGTTTCCCATACTGATTAATCCAGGCATCTAACTCATTGGTTTATGCAAATCTATTGAAGAAAAATAAATCAATTACTAGCAGATATATTAGTTCATCACTCATCCATTGACAAACTGCATCGTTTATTCAGTGCTATATTAAACAGTGTATTGGAAGATAGACTGATTAATAGCTTCAAGCCTCCTAACAATTTAAATGAAAATTACAAAATGTCTGAGACCCTATTTTGGAATACAAAGGTGTTTGACTTCCAATTTCCCTTCTCTGTAGAACAAGAATAGGTCATTCCTTTACTGACATGCATAAAATACATCATATTTCTTGTTCTGCTGATGCTATAAATTCAATACCAGTTTTCCAGCCACCTCAGTAACGAGCATAAAATGTATCATGTAACCTCAGACCTCTAACCGTGGGAGGCTTAAACAAGAATAGATGCTGCTACAACAATGCTGCTTCCTTTGATGCGAAGATTGAGCATCTGTCTCTCTCCGCGTCAGATGATTTCTTCAGCATGTTAGAGCAGTGAGGAATGGTTTTAATGCCATAACCAACTACGGGTAATAACACTGGCCACATAATACACATGCTCTATTTTTTTTTTTAAATTCTGAATCTTGGGCAACTGTTCTCTTATAACTACTTTACAGTTTCTAAAAATAATTATTGTCCAAAGCTGGAAGAACTTACGTCTTCTCAGATGAGCATATGAATGAACAGAGGGAGGTAAACAAAAAATAAAATTAAAAAAGATGAGGCCTGATAGGGGAGCAGCTGGCTAAGAAAATCAAAAAAGGAACAGTAATTTAAAGTTTATGCTAGCTATAATGCAGGTTATTCTGACTTAAAGGTAGTATCACAAGGCATACTTTTGAGTCCATCCCTGAGATGTTCTGTTGTACTTCTCTCTGTCTGTTTTATAGATCTGTGCAACCTCTAGTACTAGGGGGTCATCTTTGTTTGGATTACATAGCAGTGAAAAAAATGGATAAAAGAACTTTATAAATAGTTAAAGCAGGAGACCACTGTGATCTTAGAATATTGAGACAAATGCTGCCATTACTATTGATATTTGGATGATAAATTCTTGTAAATGCAATCTTAAGTAGTTTTAATGGGGGAGTCAGTGGGAAAATTAATTGTGAAAAAGAATACACCCTTGATATTGGCTGTCATTAGGTGCCAGACCTGGCTTGCCAATGAAACATATCATACCCAACTGGGCCTATAGAACACTGTGCTGGAAGGTCATGGGCCAAATCACTAAATTCCTTATTAATCTGTTTCAGTGCCATAGTCTGTGCTTTGCATCTGGCTCCTCCCTATCTCGGTGTGTGCTCAAAGGTCCAGCTTACACTATTGATTATCCCAGCAGCAGGGAAGGATCGTCTCTTTGTCTCACACTGGCTTTGCCAGACATGAGTGCTAAGAGGCCAGGGCCTCCCTCAGGCTGAGGCTCTGGCCTCCTCCCCACAAAGCAGCTGGTGCTTTCATGGCCCTATGGGGCTCACACACATGACATGGCCACAGATCTGGTTTAATTTTTTTTTTAAATTTAAGACATAATGAACACATGACAAAATGCATAGGTGTTAGCGTTCAGCCTGGTAAGTTTTGACAACTGTATAACCTGTGTGACCATCAGGTAACTCCAGGTGCAGACACTGTGAGGAGTGAGCAGCAGTTAAAACATTTTTTCCTGCCAGTCATCTAAGACACATAGCCTTGGAATAATACCAGCATTATAGCCTTCTGATTTATTTATTTTCTCCAATCTTCTAGATGACCCAGGAGAAAATATGAAGGGGGAGGGACAGGAACAAACATCAGTTGAGAACCAGAGTAAAGTGCATGCCCGGTGGTGACAGCATCAGGGCACAGAAATTTCCCCATAACATAGCCTCACAACCAAACCATGAGGCAGGAATGATTGAAAAGTTATATTCAGAGGCTGTGTGTGTTCTTAGACAAAGCAAATGAAGGAGGCTCCTGGCAACCAAGAGTGAGCAGCTAGAGGTCAAGTACAATGGACATGTCTTAGAAACTCCCTGTTTGGTGTTCAACCGTTAGAGCTCCTAGAAAGGCCCTCTAAAACAGTGATGGAGCAGTGTTCATCACATCCCTATAGCATAGAGATCAGGATGGCCGAGGTCAGCAATGGCCACCATGCAGCTTGTGCAAGGAACAAGCCAAGGAGGGATTGAGGGACAGACGATGCTTCCACAAGATGTGAAAGGTCCTAGGACTCCCTGCATTAGGGTCTTTAGGTCCAAAGCTGCAGAGACACTGTGTCTCCTGGCTGCACCTGCTGTTGAGACCTGTACTCAGACAATTATAAGACACTGAAGAAAAAAATTGAAGAAGATACAAATAAGTGGAAGCATATACATGTTCATGGATAGGAAGAATTAATGTCATTAAAATGTCCCTACAACCCAAAGCAATCTGTAGATTCAACACAATCCCTACCAAGGTTACAATGACGTATTTCACAGAACTAAAACAAATATATCAAAAATTTATGTGGAACCACAAAAGGCCCACATAGCTATAGCCATCCTCAGAAAGAAGAACAGATTTCGAGGAACACCACACTACTTAATATCAAACTATATTATAAGGTCATAGTAATCAAAACAACATGGTACTGGCATAAAAACAGACACATAGATCAAAGGAACAAAATAGAGAGCCCAGAAATAAAGCCACAACTTTATAGTCAATTAATATTTGACAGACAAAGCGAGCACATATAATGAACTAAAGATAGTTTATTCAATAAATAGTGTTGGGAAAATTGGACAGATATGTACAGAAAATTGAAACTAGACCACTTTATTACACCACAGAGAAGAATAAATTCAAAATGGATCAAAGACTTAAATGTTAGATCTGAAACAATAAAAATCCTAGAAGAAAACATAGGCAGTAAAATCTTGGACAATGCTTGTAGTAATAATTAATTGGATATATCTGCCATGAGAGGGAAACAAAAGAAAAAAAATAAATAAATGGGACTACATCAAACTAAAAAGTTTTTGCACAGAAAAAGGAAATCATCGACAAAATAAAAGGACAACCCACAGAATGGGAGAACATATTTGCCAATACACATGACAAGGGGTTAATATCCAAAATTTATAAAGTAATTACAAAACTCAACATGAAAAAAAAATTAAAAAATGGGCAAAGGACCTGAAGAGACACTTCTCCAAAGAGGACATACAGATGGCCAATACACATATGAAAAGACACTCAATGTCACTACTCATCAGAGAAATGCAAATTACAAGTGCAATGAGATACCATCTCACAACTATCAGAATAGCTATCATCAATAAATCAGAAAACAAGTACTGATGAGGATGTGGAGAAAGGGGAACCATTCTGCATGTTGGTGGGAATGCAGATTGGTGCAGCCACTGTGGAAAGCAGTATGGAGTTAAATCAAAAAATTAAAAATGGGTCTGCCTTTCAATCCAGCAATCCCAAAGAAAGAAAGGAAGGAAGGGAGGGAGGGAGGGAGGGAGGGAGGGAGGAAGGAAGGAAGGAAGGAAGGAAGGAAGGAAGGAAGGAAGGAAGGAAGGAAGGAAGGAAGGAAGAGAAAGAAAGAGAAAGGAAAGAGAGGAACTTCAAGAGTAGATGTTTAAAGCCTGAAAGTTGTAGGCAGAAGGTGACTAAATGTTTTCTGAAAGGCCTGTTTTTTCTGACATTCCTATGAGATTGTTCAGTTGCCTGGTCATCTTCACTGGAGTTATACCAGAGTGCTCAGAGTTTTTGTTTCATTTTTTTTTGTCTTGATGACAGATTTGCTATATTTAAAATGTCATAGAACAAATAGAACTGTAAGTTATGCTGCTTCGTACTTTTTTGAGCTTGTTCTATGTTCTTTCTTGACAGTTCTGATATGTTTCTGCTATTAAAAAATTGGTTTTGGACTGAGAAAATGAGAACAGTTGTTAGAGCTCACTGGGCACCTACCGGAAGGGCAATAACCCAAGTACCCAAAGGCTGGAGGTGGAGGGGCCCCAAAGAAGGCAGACCTGGAAAGAATTTCGCACAATTTTGTGGTGGGTTTCTGTGGTCGATGATATCTTTTTAGTACGATGGCAGCAAATTGGACTTTATTTGTGATGACAGTTATTCAGAAGTTTGGGTACCTTGCAAGGAAATTCTACAAAGTGTTAGTGATATATTGGAGAATCCTCATAATGCATTGTCAAGTTAAAAAAATGGCATTTTGGCCTGATCTAGTTTCATGAGAAAAAGTACATAAATTTGTTTAGAGAAAAGAAGACTAGCAGAACATTTTATTACTTAGGATTCAGGGCTATACAAAACAGAGACTAAAATTTCTCAAGATAAAAATAGAGATTTGTTTCAGAGAAACACCTACACAAGGATACAGGAACCATCAGGATTGATGATTATTCTGGAATCAAGACAGGTCTGGAGGCCTAGCAAGTAGGAGGAGCCTACCTACTGAGGGTTCCCTCTGTCATTGTGATGCACCAGCTTCCTCATACTACCCCCTCTGTCTTCTCTCTGTCACAGCTGCTACTTAGATTTTCTGCCCCTTCACAACTTCGACTTGCACAGGACCCATCAGGGCTGTGCTGTTCCTCCTAATGTGATTCTTTCAGCAAAGTCCCCACTGCTGGCCACCAGTCAGCAACTTCTAGTTCTAATACCTAGTAGACAATATCCATGGCCTGTCTTGTGTGCATCCAGCCTCATTATTAGCCCAGCTGATTAAAATTAGGCTGCTTTGGCATTCCTGTGCCCCATGATCCAACTAGCAAGGTGTCATGGGTTACTGTGACTTAGTCCCTCAGTGCTGTGGCCAGCAGGGCAATTTAAGGTGTAATCAACCTGAGTAACACACACATGGTCAATAAAGTGTTAACCTAACTAAAATGAGAATGATAAAGTATGTGGTTCCACACTGGTGATGTGGCACCACCCTGGAGCACAGCCATAGGTGACAAGCTCCAGATGGTGGAGGTGCCTGCTCACATCTGGCAAAACCTGCAATGACGCCGCTTCCACTGCTGTCTCTCCACTTCAAGTTTGGGCTTGAAACATGCAGAGAAGAACCCCAGGCCTGACCTGCCAGGCCTGTCTGCTCAGTACTCTTGCTTCCCAGCATAAAAATCTTAATTTAAAAGTGATTCAATGATGGGTTGTTATTTTTTTTTGAAGTTTTATGAACCCATTATTATCAGGAAAATTGGGCATTAAATGAAAAATAACTCTCTCTTTTCCCCTACTTTCAGTGAATATTTATTTTTCTTTTTATCTAGATACAAAAGAGGGAAAAAGAATGGCAGAGTCTTTGACAAAAAGACATGGATGTTTGGTGACCGGAGGACAGAGTGCCTGAGTGACAGCCCCTCATGTCACTGACAAGCACCTCTCTCCAGTGACAGGGGAAGGTAGCTGCTGTTTAATTCCATCTCCATAATTACCGAACTCCTGTACCTCTCAAATTTCAATAAAAATTCCTAATCAGTAAGAGACTATGTTCTTTTGAGAGGGCAGATTCACTTCTGAAGTGTAAGCAGCCTAGAATCCTGCCACCATCCAAGGAATCACTTGAGAGTTTGTGCTCTGGATCCTTCTGGGACAAACTCTTTATTTTGAGTTCTGGTCTTGTGCAAAAAGATCCCTCAGAGGAAACCTGGTGTGTCTCTTCAGAACAATTTACAAAAGATGAGACTTGTAAACACTCTGATAGACAAGGCTCACTTTTGTAAATTAACAATTACCTTAAAATGATTATACTCTCATGTTCCTCTTCCTCACCCAGGGAGCACTGGGTCCTGCCAAATGGACTAAGTTCTTTATAAAACTGCTAATAGCAAGGAAATTCCATGTCAAGAATGTAAAGAGGCCCCATTATTGGTACAGGAGGAAAAGGGGAGGTAGAAAGCTGTGGAAGGCAATAGTTTCAAAGATTACAAATGCAACCAACAGATGAGACTGTTGGTTAATGTGTTTTAAGTGATCCTATATGCATTCTTCTTAAAGGTCTTTTGTGTGGAATTTTAAAATCAAAGTTTAGAGTTTCTTTCTTTCTTTCTTTTTTTTAACTAGGGAGTGAGCAAATGCAGTCCCACGCTACCACAAATTATGCAGTCAGGTTTCCCACATTTGTGGAAATCGCAGGGGCCAGCACATCCGGAATGCAATGGATAAGCCTCGCTCTGGGAAAACTGCCTTCATGATTATGGTATTTTCCCTGCCAGGTAAGTATAAGGTTTGGAGTTTCTTGCTGGTGATTTTGATTGGCGCTGGTTAGTTTAAGGAAGTGGAATGCAGCTGTCTCAATAAATGTTATGAATTGAATTTATACTCTTGAACTCTATAATGACAAAAAGGTAAATTCCATGGTAGTACAAGCCAGTACAATAAAAAATGATTATTTATTTATTTTGTTTTTTAAAAAGATTTTATATATTTATTTTTTAGAGAGGGGAAGGGGAAGAAAGAGGAAGAGAAACATCAATGTGCAGTTGTCTCTAGTTCGTTCCCTACTGGGGACCTGGCATGCAACCCAGGCATGTGCCTTGACTGGGAATCGAACCAGTGACCCTTTGGTTTGCAGGCCAGTGCTCAATCCACTGAGCCACACCAGCCATGGCTAAATTGATTTTTAAAAAAGTATTTCTGTTCATGTCTTTTTAAAATTTAAATTTTAAATTAAAATTTTAGTTATTTGTTTGTATTTGTTTTTGAAAAGTAATGCATTCTCACAGCTCACAATTCAAAGATAAAAAAGGATATAGAGTGGAAGTCTACTTGCTATCTTCTCTCTCAGCCTCTGGGTTCCCCTCTCTGGAGGCAACCAGTGTTTTCATTTTCTTGTGAATCTTCCCAGATATTTTGTTTGTACACAAGCAAATATGTACATGACTTTGTCTCTGTTTTAAACAAATTATAGATGATTATACATAGTTGTACACCTTATTTTCTTCTGTTAATAATACATCTTATATAAGGACTCCTGGTCAAATGGGAAGGGGGGTAGACACACTTTGTCTCTTTGCACAAGAAAGCAATACAACTAAATCTCAAAACAAATCACTCTCAGAACTGTCAGAAAATCAAATTGTATGGAAATATGACAACCAAGGATTTAAAGAAGCCACATTCATCCAGATGGGCAGGAGGGGTGGAGACACAGGGAGAGGGCAGAGAGATGAGATGTCGTGTGGCATAGAGCAATGTTGGTGGAATGAGTACAGGCAGTGGATAAAATTTGGGAGGGATATCTTGAGAGTGAACAATCCCAGCTTCAGGCCAGACCACACAGCTCAAGGTCCCAGCATCAGGAAGATAAATCCTCAACTTCTGGCTGTAAAAACCAGTGAGGGTTGGAGCAGCAGCCTAAACAGCTGGATTTTCAGGAAATTTAGCTTAAAGGGACCTCAGAGTCATAAAACGTACATAAACTCCCTACTCTGGGATTCAACACCAAGGCAACAGCTGGTCTGGTGCCTATCACTTATGGAGAGTGGGTGAAGTGACTGGAAATGGGGCGAGTCTCAGGTAAATCCCCAGACCCAGGCAGTGCCGCAGTACCCTCTCAAAGCCCTTCCCCAACACAGAGCCACAGAAAGGTGAAGCAGGCTGCCCCTCCTTGACGATTACCTAAGGCTCCACCTCACACAATTTACAGGTGCCTTTTACAGGGGAGTCAGGGCAGCTCTACCTAATACACAGAAACGAACGCAGGGAGGCTGCCAAATTGAGGAGACAAAGAAATATGGCCCAAATGAAAGAACAGAACAAAACCCGAGAAAAACGAAATGAAGATAGCCAACCTATCAGATGCATCAAAACACTGGTGATCAGGGTGCTCAAAGAGCTCATTGAGTACAGCAACAGCATAAAGGAAGAAATGAAGGTGACACTAAGTGAAATAAAGAAAAATCTATAGGGAACCAACAGTGAAGGGAAGAAAGCTGGGATTCAAATCAATGATTTGGAACATGAGGATAAAATAAGATTTCAACCAGAACAAAAAATAAATAAACAAGAATTAAAAAGAAACAGGGATAGTATAAGAAGACTCTGGGACATCTCCAGACATGTGAACATCCAAATCATAGAGGTGCCAGAAGGAGAAGAAGAAGAGCATCAAATTGAAAACTTATTTGAAAAAATAATGAAAGAAAACTTCCCTAATTAGGCAAAGGAAATAAACATACAAGTCCAGGGAGCACAGAGAGTTCCAAACAAGTTGGACCCAAGGAGAACCACACCAAGACACATCATAATTAAAATGCCTAAAGTTAAAGATGAGGAAAGAATCTTAAAAGCAGCAAGAGAAATAAGAGAGTTACCTACAAAGGAGTACCCATAAAACTATCAGCTGATTTCTCAAAAGACACTTTGCAGGCAAGAAGGAACTGGCAAAAAGTATTCAAAGTGATGAAAAGCAAGGACCTACAATGAAGATGACTCTATCCAGCAAAGCTATCATTTAGAATGGAAGGGCAGAAAAAGTGCTTCCCAGACAAGGTAAAGCTAAAGGAATTCATCATCACCAATCCCTTATTATATGAAATGTTGAAGGGATTTATTTAAGAAAAAGATCAAAACTATGAACAGTAAAATGACAACAAACTCGCAACTATCAACAACTGAGTCTACAAAAACAAACAAAAACAAACTAAGCAAACAAGCAGAACAGGAAGAGAATCATAGTTATGGAAATCATTTGGAGGGTTATCAGCTGGGCCAGGGAAGGGGGAGATTGGGCAAAAAGGTGCAGGGATTAAAATGCATATTGGTAGACACAAAATAGACAAGGAGGCATTAAGAAATAATACAGGAAATGGAGAAGCCAAAGAACCAATATGCACCACCCGTGGGCATGAACTAAGGGGGTGAGGATTGCTGGAAGGAAGGGAGATACTGGGAAGAAGGGGCAACTCTAATAAATAATAAAATATACTTAAAAAATTATATCTTAAGAGGTCATCATTCTTCATAGTATTGCATTATAAGGATGTACCATAATTCATCAGCTACTACTGTTGGACACGTAGGTCCAGAATTTTACATTACAAACAATGCTGAGTGGATGCCCTTGTATCACATGTGTGAGTTCTATCTTAGGATAAACTCCTAGACATGCAATAGCTGGATCAATGCCTATGTGTCAAATGGATCCCTCCCCTCTAAAGATGTTGTGAAAAATTGCATTCCCATAAATGATGTATGACTGGCTCCCCACAACCTCTTCAATATTAAGTGTTGTATGGCTTTTAAACACTGTTACAAAAAATGATATAAATGGAGCCACTTTAAAATGGAGTCAGAGCTGGTATCCTAGAACTATATTGCATACATTTGGAATGTTAAAACTGGGCAAAATAAACTTTGGACTGGCCCTAACACAACACTATTCCACATTACGCTATGCAAAGATAGCAAAAAAGCAGATACTATGAGTAATAGGCTCAAAATTAAAAACATTAATACATTTTTGTTTTAGGTACTCCCTGCGTTCGTTTCTGTGTATTACACTTCTCTGTCTGTCAAGAGAGGGGTGACACTTTCCTCTAGTGGAGAAGGCCCCAAGTCCTTCTCTTGAAGTGGCTTTTATTGAGAATATGTGCAGGGGTGTACAACAAAGCTCATCAATCAATGTCAAAAGGTTATATTTACAGAAAACAGAGATCATGGATAATAACTGAAGGAACACAAGAGATTTTCCTCAGGTCAGGGTCTGTGAATAAAGTAAATTTCCTTCCCAGTGTGAGCTGGTTATCACAGCTTTTGAGGGAAGAACAAAGCATGCTTCAAGGAACTTACTTCTAGGCCTGATTTCTCCCCAGGAACCACTTGATCCAGTTTAGGGCTGTACCTGCCTTTAGTATTGTTTGAAGCCTGAGCCAGGTGGGTGAGGCAGAGCTGCCAAGAGATAAGGAGACTTCTTTCAGATAGAATGACGACTCTGGCCACATCAAAGCCGGGGGATGAGGGTCTTTTGTCCTTTATCCGTGTCCCCCAAGTTCTTCCCTGATGCTCATGTGGCTGTGTCTATCTTAGGCTGCCCCTGCCATCTTGGGGTCTTTCCTGTCATTGACTAACCAGCTATCTTCCGGGGCCAAGCAGGGTGATGTGAGGGAGGCAGGGCGGACAGCTTTTGTCTCCTCAGTGGCCTGTTTTCCCATGGCCTCCTTGCTTAGCTCCAGCCTTGGGGCCCTTTTGCCTATTGGCGAGGCTACAGTTCCTGAAACCAGGCGGGACGTTTCTCAACATTGAACAGTCCATCTATATACTTTCAACTATTTTTTTAAAATCAAGTCGTTTTTCTTTTACTTACCAAAAAATCCTCCCATTTTATCATATCTTTTGTTTATGATGTCTTTTAAAAAATTTTCCAAATTCAAATTTTGGCTTTGTAGTAAAATGTTTCAATCTTCACTGGCTTTAAAATTTTTAAATTGTAATTAGAAAGACCTCCTTCCCCTACACTAAGATTAAACATTAACTCTACTGGAAGAAATTTGTAGCTTAAATTTTTTTGTATTTAAATATTTGATTGATGTGGGATTGCTTTGGTATAAAATGTGAGGTATTAATCTAGTTTTTTCTTTTTTAGATGGTTAATACTATGGACTGAATATTTGTGTTCTCCCCGAAGTCCGTATGTTGAGGCCCTAATCCTCAATTTGATAATCTTTGGAGAAAGAACCTTTGGGAGGTAATTGGGTTTATATGAGGTCATGTGAGTAGAGTTCCCATGAAACTGCTAAGAGAAACCAAACCCATACACTAAAAGGGTTGTGTGTTTGATTCCTGGTCAGGGAACATACCTAGGTTAAGGGTTTGATCCCCAGTTGGGGCATGTGCGGGAGGGAACCGATGGATGTTTCTCACGTTGATGTTTCTCTCTCTCTCTGTCTTCCTCTCTCTAAAATCAATAAACATATCCTTGGGTAAGGATTAAAAAAAAGGACAGAAAACCTCTTCCTCTGTGTGTACATACAAAGCAAAGACCATATGAGCACTTAATCAGGAAGAGGGCCCTCGCCAAAAACTTGGCCATACTGACATCCTGATCTCAGACTTTCCAACCTCTAGAACTGTTAGAAAATAACTTTGTTGTTTGTGCCATCCAATCTATGGTATTTGCTATAGCAGCCCAAACTGACTAAGACAATCAGTTATCCAATTGCTTCCACATTTAACAATTCCTCACTGGCATGTAAGACCACCTTATACTTCACATTTTATGCATTTGGAACAATTTTTGGACTTACTTGTACCATAGTTATGTCTGTTAATATGTCAGAACCACACTGTTTTAATTACTGTATCACTTATAATGTGTTAATATCAAAAACTTGATTTTAAATGTACTAATAAAATTTAGTGCTGGTGTACCAGAAATAATTTTACAGAAAGATCAAGCATTTAACTGGAAGGTAGTTGGGGTAACTCCCTAAATCAGAGGTATTAAATTGGGAAGGGCTGTAAGTATGTCAACTCTAGAAAAATCCATTGGTAGAACTTCTCTCCAGAGTGGTGTCATTAATGTGACTGGGTTTCTGGGTCACTATCAACTTGTAAATTCTTGAGCTAGAGGTAGGCTGTCCTCCCTTAGGTCATATGTCTTGACTGCAGGAACAATCGGTCAGCTGTGACTGGAATGCCTCATGATTATGAGAAAGAAGAGGCCACTGAGTGGTCATAGTGAGAAAGAAGTTACCCCAGTTAATGTCTACTACAAATTTGAGCTCTTAACACTATCCTTCTTTGAATCCTCAACCTTACTAATATATACATCTTTATATTGAAAAGTAAGTGTTCACACCTCTATCCCCAATAATTTGCAGCCTGGAAAAAAATGCCAGATAAAAAATGATATGAAATGCTGATAAAACATAACCAATCTTTTAAAAAAATGTACAGCTAAATTTATGAAAATTAAGGCAGTTCTCCAGATCAAAAAATAAAAACATGATGCTGAAGCTAAGTCAGATTGGCACAGTTGTTACTCCTGTCCTGGGGGTGTTAGCTGACTCAGTAAGAAAACCTTTATGGGCAAGAGGAGAGAGGATGAGGTATAGGCCCACACAAGGTAAGATTATAGGTGAGAGGCTCTCCCCGCTGGCCCTGCTCTGCCCAGGAAGCTGAGGCCTTTTCAAGTCTTCAAAAATTATGGACTGGAAAAAATTCTCCCTCTGACAAGGGAGAACAAAGGACAAAAATACCACTGTCTATGTTGTTCTGGGCTCTGGAGGGGGCAAATGTCTCCTGAGAGTTCATGGTCATGAGCAAACGTTCATGCTGCTGTGTAGTTTCAAATGTCTTCTACTGATGTATATACTTAACTCCTATAAACCAAGAAATTCACATCAAGGGTTTCTGGGTTAGTAATCCCCTGGAGTAGCTATAGATGCAAATAAAAATCTTCCTGGAGAGTACATATCCACAATCCAGGCTTCTTAGGAATGGCACAAAGTCATGCTGAACACAAGCTTACGCTCCAAAAGTGTAAAACATGCAAAATAGACCACCATTAGTGAGGTGGGCATAAAAGTTTAACCACAGAAATTTTAAACACATCAGAATGCTACTCTGGAAAAATCTTTAGCTAGAGAAAGAACTCAAAGTTGAATCACTAGTCAGTCCAAGTCATCTTGAGAAAAAGCAAATTCTAAAAGTTTTATGATCTTTGGCCCTGGCCCAGTGGTTGGAGTGTCATCTCATATACCAAAAGATGGCGAGTTTGATCCCCTGCTGGGACGTGTACAGGAGGCAACTGATTGATGTTTCTCTCACATTGATGCTTCTCTCTCTTCTCCCTATCTCTCTAAAATCAATAAGCATCTCCTCATGTGAGGAACATGAAAAGATTCAAGATTCCATCAGGTTCAAAGTTCTTGAGAGTTTCTCCTAAAGACATTTCCATATTTGAGGATTTCATCAAAGAGTACCTAAAGGAAAAGACAAAAAATATCTTAATATCCAGAGATATGCAAAGTCCAATTTTCTTATTAACCTCAGTGGGATGTGCAGACTTTTCTGAAAACTTGGGAAGAAGTAGGTAATGTGTATAATTTGGACCTGAAGGACCTGGGTTATGAGGCTACTTGTTGAGAACACTTTTTTCTTGACCCCGATGTTTCCTTCCTGGATAGAAAATAATTCAGTGTACCGCCAGGCTTTTCTCTGCCCTATATATTTATTACCACTATCCCCTCCCCTCATCCCCTGGGTGGGGGATAGAGTTACAACCTGATTGGCAAACTTGGGAAGAAGACTGGGCATACTTTTCCTCTTGGTAGCCAGTTATCCATAAAGAATACATATTTTGTCCTCCAGAGACAGGCCTTGCATTAGGCCATGTGTGGGAGTTTTTTGTTGTTGTTGTGGTTGTTGTTTTTTGTTTTTTTGGTTTTTTGGTTTTTTTTGGTGTGGAGGCATGGCTGGCTAAATCTTGGCTCAAGTCTTGTTATCTAATCTGGCCTGTTTTCAATTGGTGTCATCGGTTCTCTGGTATCCATTTTTACTGAGGTCAAAAGAAATCAGTTAACTTAATAGAAACCTGTTTTTCAACCTTGGAATGATTTGGAGGATCTAAAATAATGAAGGCTAAGCTGAGACCCGTGTGAGTGAGTCAATGAAAGGGGTGAGGGGAGGGTGCAGAGGGAAGTGTCCCAGGCTGATGAAACAGCATTTACAGGGGGACCGATGCAGCTCATTGGGGGACTGCAACCGGACTGTGAAACAAAGAGGTCTTAGGCAGGCCTGGCAGGCTCGGCAGGACCAGATGGTGGGGCCCTAACAGGTCTGCTGAGGAGGTGCAGAAGTACAACATGATGTGCTATCATTCATTCATCCATAAAACAGTTTGTGCCTGCCATTTTAGGATGCTGAGGAACTGTGTTTAAGGCAATGATAAACAGGAAAAACAGGGTTCCTACCTTTATGCTAGTAGAGAAGAGATGATAAATAAGTAACCGATAAACACTTTTGGAAACTTACCTGCTGTTAAACAAATAAAACAGGGGAATAGAATTGGGGTAATGATGAAGGAACGGGCTGCTATTTTAGAAATGTCAATGGAAATATTTGAGCTGAGACCTGAACAAGAACAAGAAACCAAAATCTGCATAAGAAAGACATAGCAAAGGAAACAACTCATGCAAAAGTCAAGGGTGGAATGAACTGAGTGCCGCAAGGGCACAGTAAGGGGACTGGAGGGAGCGAGAGAGAGAATGCCGTGGCGGCCCCGGCTGATGAAACTGGGAATAAAATGGTCAATGCCACACGCCCAGAGTGCATCATTTTATACCTCATTATTTTCTTTAAATCTAGTAACATCTGACCTAAGCCCCATCCCATCCAATGTCTGCCATGAGAGTCTCTGTCACCTATAGTCTCTGTCACCTATCTTGCTTGGGTCTCACATAATTCTAGAGGCAAGTCTGGGAGGTCTTTGACGATAAGGACTGAGCTGAGTTGCTAATATTCATAATTTGAAACCTCTAGGAAAAGGCAACTGCAGGCTCAGGAACCAGGGCTTGTTGTGAGCTGCCAAGCAAGAGACTTCTAGCCTCTTATAAGGCATGTTGAGGCTGGTGCAGTCTGTAGGTCACAGGCACTGTCCTCTGCCCCCTGCCAAATCCCCTAGGACGAGGGAGACTATCAGAAAACAAAAGGCAGACTGTGTTGCTCCTACTTCCTACTGGGTAACTCAAATCCTCTGAGGCAAAGGAGCAAAAAGGCCTTGCTATTTGCTCAAACTGAAAGTGGGGTTGGGCAGTAATTGCCTGCATGCGTATTTTAGAACAGTCCCACTTTGCTGCAGCATGGAGTACAGAAATTAGGAGGGTTGGAAACACAATTTTCCCCTTAAAGTTCAGTGGAGACTATGTCTAATTTCAGTGGCTACCAGTCTCTGGGGAGTCTCTGAGCCCATGACTGCACTTATCCAGCTTCTGAGTCACAGTACTAGTGTGGGAGGGCAGAAATCTTTTTTCTCTTTGCTTCTGCTCTGAGAATTCTCATGTCAAAAGAATTATTGCTGACTCCATCCTTGCAGCACAGACTTCAAAGTAAAAGAATGTGAAATAAATTAATTTTTTATTGGTTAGGAAAAATCTAAAAGGCCCGAGTCATAACTCCTAATGCTCACAGCTAAAGGCATGTCTGCTGGCTTAGGAAACTAAAACACGCTGGGTGTGGGGCAGCCTGATGTGGCCAGTGCACCTGAGCTGGCAGCTGTCTGGTTCCTGCTGACTTTTCAAGCTTAGAGATAGTCCCTATCAATTCTGCATCTCCAGGTTAACCCTCTCTGCCTCTCAGGTAGGTCCACATGACAAACTGCCATGGACAGCTTCAGAAAAAAAAAAACAATAACAAAAAAACCCTTTCTAATCAAATGTACTCTTTCTTGGAACTATTTCTACATCCCCAAATTTGTCAGATCTGTCATTCCCTTAAGTCAATCAAGCTAGTAAGCTGCCATTTTTAATTTTCTGCTCTCTAGATCCCCATCTATTAGGCTGTCAAAATATAGATTCTGTAAAATAACGCTGATTTTTACCATGAGTGTACAGCCTATAGAACTCAATTCTAGTAATACCATCCTGCGAGAATTACTACAGGAGGGACGAGTTATTTTCCTACCCTGATCTTTCTGTAATTCTGTCCAATCATCAGATCGTTCTTGTGAGGCTGCTTGGCATCACAAGATCCTTGAAGCAAGGAGAATAGTTAATTATTTCATTTCAAAGCTTCCCCCATATTGGAATAAAACATATTTTGAAAAAGCAGAGAACTGTTATAGATCACTTTGTTTCAACAGAATCTGTAGGGGAATCGGGAGAGAAGGGAACATGCTTTTACCGATCCTTTAAATATTAACTTTAGCTCTGGCTGGTGTGACGCAGTGGATTGAGTGCTGGCCTCCAAGCCAAAAGGCCGCTGGTTCAATCCCCGATCAGGAGAAATGCCTGGGTTGTGGGCCAGGTCCCCCGTTTGGGGTGTGCAACTGGTCAATGAGAGGAAACAGATCAATGTATCTCTCCAACTTTGCTGTTTCCCTCCCTCTCTGTCTCCCTCACTTCCCCTTTCTCTAAAAGTAAATTAAAAAATCTTAAAAAAAAACTAACCCAGTAACTTAACTAGACAGGAATGTCAAACCTATTTTGATGTTCTATGCTAAAGTTACCAAAAACATAACACACTCATTTCTTTTGTTACAGTTGTCCCCATTTTCCCATTACTCTCCCCCACCCCACCCACTGCCAACCTCCCACATTCAATCCTCCCCTCACCCTAGTTCTTTTCCATGGGTCCCTTATACATGTTCCTTGACAACCCTTCACCTTCTTTGCCCTGTTATCCCCCTACCCCGCTACTCTCGTTACTGTAAGTATGTTCTTTATTTCCATGTCTCTGGTTCTATTTGCTTGCTTGTTTTGTTGAGTAGGTTCCACTTATAGGTGAGATCATACAGTATTTGTCTTTCACCCCCTGGCTTATTTCACTTAGCATAATGCTCTCCAGTTCCATCTATGCTGTTGAAAAAGGTAGGAGTTCTTCTTTCTTTCTTCTCCATAGTATTCCATTGTATAAGTGTACCACAGTCTTTTGATCCACTCATTTACTGACGGACACTTAGGCTGTTTCCAACTCTTGGCTATTGTAAATTGTGCTGCTATGAACATTAAGGTACATAGATTCTTTTGAATTGGTTAAAATACCAATGACATTTCATAGAGATAGAACAAATATTTGAAAAATTCATATGGAACCCAAAATGACCCTGAAAAACTGCAGTAAACAAGAACAAAGTAGGAGGGATCACAGTACCTGACATCAAACTATATTACAAAGCCACTGTAATCAAAACAGCATGGTACTGGCATAAGAACAGACACATAAATCAATGTAACAGAATAGAAAGCCCAGAAATAAAACTGTATCTCTATGGTTAATTAATATTCGACAAAGGGAGAAGCATATAATGGAATAAAAATATCCTCTTCAACAAATAATGTTGGAAGAAGTGGACAGCTACATGCAAAAAAAATGAAACTCGAGGTCCTGGCTGGTGTGGCTTAGTTGGACTGAGGGCCAGCCTGTGAACCAAAGGGTTGCTGGTTCGATTCCCAGTCAGGGCACATGCCTGGGTTGTGGGCCAGGTCCCAAGTAGGGGTGCTCAAGAGGCAACCACACACTGGTGTTTTTCTCCCTCTCTTTTTCCCTTCCTTCCCCTCTCTAAAAATAAATAAATAAAATCTTTAAAAAAAAGAATGAAACTTGACCACCAACATACTCCATGCAAAAAAATAAACTCAAGACGGATAGAAGACTTAAATATAAATTGCACAACACCATAAAAGTCCTAGAGAACACAAGCAGGAAAATCTCAGATAATCCACACAGCAATATTTTCACTGATATGTCCCCTAGAGCAAGGCACATAAAGGAAAGAATAAACAAACGGGACGTCATCAAAATAAGAAGCTTCTGCATGGCTAAAGACAACATCAGCAAAATTAAAGGGGAACCAACCACATGGGAAAATATATTTGCCAATGATACCTCAGACAAGGGTTTGATCTCCAAAATCGATAAAGAACCCACACGACTACACACAGGAAGAGAAACAATCCAATTAAAAAAAGGGCAAAGGATCATTTCGATTTTTTATTAAAATACTTTTTTGTTTACAGGGACAACCAAAGAAAAAATACATAATTTTATATGTTATAGATCATGTAAAATATAACAAACACAGGCTCATGGGAATGCATAATAGATTTAAAAATATTCAAAGAAGATTCCATAAAAACAAACTTTAAATATGTTTATTTATATATTTACCTCATTTTTCAGAAGTTTCTTTTCTCCATTTTAATGCTACTGTGATTTATAAATAATTGTTCAAATATTCTAACATCTATTCAATTTTGTTTTTCTGAAACCTTAGAAATCATATTTCTAAATGAAGAATGCTCTTTATAGCATTCTATATAAACAAAGACATTTTATTAGAGTTACTACTTGATTTGGTGCCACTGTAGTTTCAGTGATAATTAGATATTATTGGGAGGACTGGAGGGGAGAGAAAAAACTGCTAGCGAGGACATGTTTTACTATAGGAAAGAACTTTTTATGTACTGTTCTTTACAATACTTACTGATGTAAAATTTAGTGCTTTTTTAATCTAGTTATAAAAAAGGTAAGAACCTAACTTTTGATTAAACAATTTTTTTTTTTTTAAACCAGACCTTCTATGTAGAAGTGAATTGCGGTTAGCATGGTAATAAAAGGTCTAAATTTTAGCGGAGCTACCAGCATCCCAAATGTTATACTTTTATTTTGAAAATATATTTATAGTCAAAATCTGAAATGGAATCTTTCAGGTGAACTCCATCTTTCAACACCTTCATAACCCAGTAAAATTAAGCATTACATTTATGGATAATTTCCAGTGGAAGAAAGAGAAGTAAGAAAAATCAGTTAAAACATAATATGGTTCAAGAAATTATCCTCCCAATGTAGGGGGAAGAAAATATATTACATTTTAAAATTTAATAATGAAGACCAAAAAAAGACAATAAATGTAGTTTTAAAAAATTTGTTGTTGTATTTAAGGAAACATTAAGCATGTTGCCAATACACACAAATATTCCTCTATTCATAGGTAATTATAACATTACTTTGAAAAACCACAAAGTCGAAATGAACCAGCTGGCTACAGATTTCTTTAAAACTTATATTCAAGAAAACCTTCACCTTCATTGGTATTAATGAATAACAGGAGCTATAATGTTTTCAAGGCACTTTTAAACAGAGGCATTCTAGGTAAAAGTTAAGAAAAGGTTATCCCAATGTTTTCCTATTAAAAAAATACATCCATAAGCTAAATTTCAACTTTAGAAAAAACTAAAGTACCTTGAGTATTCATTAGATTTATCTGAAAGAGCAGAAAAGGTGTTAAGGCTTCAAACTTTATGATAGTTAATCATAATATTACATATGATCTTGTAACTACTGTTCAGATAATGAATACAAAGTGTCTAAGAGCATTATCTATTTTTATGTACTAAACATACAAAGAAGTATTCCTAAAAAGTTACATGTAATTCAAATGTGTCCTGTTTGACAAGTTAATAATTTTATAAAGTTAGGAGTCTGTAATATAAATGTTTAGATGCTTGAGGATTTTAATTTTATTACTATGAAGGGCACATAGTATCTAAGCTTATTTTTATTGAAATATTATATAAAAAGCTGACAAATACTCTGTAGTGTATTTGAAGTTAACATCTTGAAAAAAGTTTTTTTTTGTTTGTTTCATAATCTTAACCTAATACTGTATGACTACACTTGTTTAATAAGAACATCTAATGTAGATATAGACCTAAAAGAAAGATTACAAAATAACAAAATAATTAATGTAAATATTTTTAAGTTTGTTTCCCATTAGAATTCCCAGCATTTTCAACCTTCCCAGTCCGTACCCGTAAATTCTCTTCTTTAGCCTCTCCGGCATCACTCATGCAGCGCAGAACACGGCTGTGCGCGCTGAGGCTGAGTGGGCTCTATCTTCGCTTGAGCACAGCTTCACTTTACAGCTTCACCATTTCTGTATAAGGGACAAACTGTTTCCTTGCTGTCTACATGGAGTCTGACCTAACAGTAGTTTGCCATTCCTAGTGCTCTTTAAGCTGGTACCTTAAGTCAGAGAAATGCTTTAACTTCCTAACTATTTATGATAGCAGTATATTTAACACAGTCTCATAGGAATGCCCTGAAATTCTTGATGCAGACTCTTCATTATTATCTGTATCAGCACTCTGGGCAGGGGGATAGAAGAGAAGAGGCAACTTTTCCTAAAGTATGCGTATTATAGGATGGATTCTACTAATTTTAAACTGTAAAACGTAATAAGCACTTACTTTCTAAAATCAACATTAAAAGGTTTGAAATTAAGCTTTTTATGATGATTTTAATGAGTCTGCAGGGTAATATATTTGGGTATCTACCCTATTTATAAAACAGATAAACAATATAAGGCACAGTGGAGAATGGTATACAACTATAAAAACTCAAGTGTCCTAGGAGTAGTACATGAAGAAATCATAATTTATGTTAGCATGCTCTAACAATTCCAAAACAAAAGGCTTTGGGGATGTTACGAAAAATGACATCAGGCTTTATGTTAGAAACCTCAGGACTTTCAGGGTATTCTTTGTGCAATTGCTTCTCATATAACCAAAGCTGTACGTGTATATAGAGGAAAGGGCTTATTGCTAGTGGACAGTAAAATCACTATGACCAGTTATCATAATTTATCACACTGCTGGATTTGACAAACTTTAAAAGTAACTCAGTCCAAATTCTTTACATCTTCTTACCTGCTGGCACTCTGATTCAACCAGCAGACCTCAGTGGATAGCTTTTCATACCTTTCTTTTGACTCAATTGCTCTGGTTTCTATTTCTTTGCCTTCTTTAAAACATGCAATTCATACATTTGACAGTTTTACTACCATAGTCAATACATTCTGGACCAATACATTCGCAGCAGGCATTATGGAACCATCGGTATTTGGATGCCCCCATGGACTCACAGGATATTTTACACTGATGTATGGACATGCAGTCATCGAAATAAACCACAGTACACATGTGTTCTGAAAAATAAAAAATTAAGATTTCAAAGCAAGTAATAAGAAAAGTATGAAATATTTTAGTACTTAGCTGAATATTATTAACAGTTATTTTATCTTAGTCCTCTTATTGCTAGTCTGCACAGAACAACAGATGAAGTATAGGGAAAAAGATCACATTTGTTAAGTAGAGAAGGAAGCCAGAGTCTCCCACTCCAGCTAAAAAATGCAAAGGGCTTACTCAGTCTCTTACAGATTTCAGACTTTGATCAGAAAATCAGACTGGGCTTAACAACATTTGTCATGTGTCAGAGTTGTGCTTTTTAAACTGGGCATTTCTGATAAGATGTCCTATGAAGAGAGAATTTTCCAGCTAAAAGAAGTTTGAAAAATACTATTCTGAAGTTATTTAGAGAATTTACAATATAATAAAATAAACTTAAGTAATTCAAATGATGCTAAATGTCTAGCAATCTTGGCACAACTCAACATTAGCTATTAGGAAATACTCATTATTATTAATAACAATTTCTAGTCCTGATTTCCAAGCAACCACATTTGATTGTTTCAATTTTAATTTCTCCTGGTGGTTAACCCCATATGACTACCAAGCTAGGAGAATACGGTACCTGAAATAAAGGACAATAAAAACCATTAATAGAGAGTATATGATTAAAGGCTAAGCTATTTTACAGAACCATTTATAGAACTGATAATCACCAGGGGTCTGACTAGTAAGGGAAAGCTTAGTGGAAAAAATTTTGACTTGTTTTAGGAAGAATTAAAAGCAAAACTACCAGGTAAGAAAATACAAAATGTCACAAGGAGACAGGTATAGTGTGCACAGGAATGGAGCAGAGGCAAGCGTGACTGCAGAGAATGGTTGGCATCAGAAGACACTAGAAACATCACTGGGTATAGAAGATGGGATCTGGTTAAAGAGGAAAACTGAGGAGGCTAGCAGAGCACTACACCAGGCAGACCACCGCGGTTAACAGTGAACAGGACATGGGGAGCATTTAAATCTCCAAGTGACTGGTACCTATCAAACTTACTTCATTATTTATTTAACTATAGTATTTATTAAACATCTATTAAGGAATAGGGACTCAAAGAACTAAGGAACTGAAGGAACTAAGTAGAAAATGGCAGAAATGTAAGTTAGCAGACAACAAATCAAACTGTGAATGTGGGAGGAGTAGGAAGTGGCTACCTCTGCCTGGGGGAAGGGACTCCTCGGGAAGGTGTTACGGAGGAGAACCTTTAGTTATGTCTTGAAGGATAGTTTCTTTTCCAGGAATTACCTTCCTAATTATAAATTCATGAATTTAAATAATTTTTGAGAAAATTTTGTGAATTATTATTTAATATCTATCATCTTGATTATTTACATCACAGGGAAAATGGTAGCAAGACACATTCTATTCACTTATGATGTTTTCCAAGATTTAGAATTTGTCTTATAAAGTACTTCAACTTAAAAGGAAGTAAGAATTCTTACTTTGAATATGATTAACAACAGCTATTTTGCTTTTTCTATTGATGGCCAAAGTTCATACTATTTTAGATAGGTGGGATCGAAATGGAGATGACAACAAAAAGCCAATTTTTAAAAAAGCCCAAATTATACTGTTTACGCATTTCTCTCATATTTTATTTTTATTATTTTTTAAATTTTATTTTATTTTTTCAAATACATTTGTCTCTGCCTTCCCCCCACCACTTTCCCTTGTCCCCTCCCTCCTTCCCTCCCTCAGCTGCTTCCCCTTAGGTTTTGTCCATGAGTCCTTGCTATATGTTCCCTGACTTTCCCCTTCCCTTCCTTTTCCCCGCCCCCCCTTCCCTCCTTCCCTCTTGTCTCTGTTGATTCTTTTCCTTTCACTGTTGCTAGTCTTATTTTGCTTGCATCTTTGTATTGTACCTTAGGTTCCACTTATAGGTGAGATCATACGATATTTGTCTTTCGCCACCTGGCTTATTTCGCTTAGCATAATGCTCTCCAGTTCCATTCAGGCTGTTGCGAAGTTTAGTAGTTCTTTTTTTCTTTCTGCTGCGTAGTATTCCATTGTGTATATGTACCATTACTTTTTGATCCAATCATCTACTGATGGGCATTTAGGTTGCTTCCAACACTTGGCTATTGTAAATTGTGCTGCTATGAACATTGCGGTGCATAGGTTCTTCTGTATTGGCGTTTTGGTATTCTTAGGGTATAGTCCCAGCAGGGGAATCACTGGATCAAAAGGCAGTTCCATTTTCAGCTTTTTGAGGAAATTCCACACTTGCTTTCCACAGTGGCTGCACCAGTCTGCATTCCCACCAACAGTGGACTAGGGTTCCCTTTTCTCCACAGCCTCGCCAGTACCTGCTGTTTGTTGATCCGTTCATAATGGCCATTCTGACCGGTGTGAGGTGGCATCTCATTGTGGTTTTGATCTGCATTTCTCTGATGGCTAGTGATGCCGAGCATCCTTTCAAATGTCCCTGGGCCCTCTGTATCTTGTCCTTGGAAAAGCATCTGCCCAGGTCCTTTGCCCATTTTTTGTTTGGATCGTTTGTCTTCTTGGAGTGGAGTCGAGTGAGTTCTTTATGTATCTTGGAGATCAAACCTCTACCTGATGTATGAAAATATATTTGCTATCATTAGCGAATATATTTTCCCATAGGATTGGCTGCCTTTTCATTTTGCTGATGTTTTCTTTAGCCGTGCAGAAGCTTCATATTTTGATGAGGTCCCACTTGTTTATTCTTTCCTTTACGTCCCTTGCTTTAGGAGACATATCAGTGAAAAAATTGCAGCGTGGTATACCTGAGAGTTTCCTGCCAATGTTCTTCTCGAGGACTTTGATGGTGTTCCGACTTATATTTAAGTCTTTTATCCATCTTGAGTTTGTTTTTGTGTATGGTGTCAGCTGATGATCCAATTTCAATTTTTTGCATGTAGCGGTCCAGCTCTCCCAACACCATTTGTTGAAGAGGCTATTATTGCTCCATTTTATGCTTCTGCCCCCCCCCCTGTCAAATATTAGATGTCCTTATAGACCTGGGCTTATTTCTGGGCTTTCTATTCTGTTCCACTGGTCGATGGGTCTGTTCTTGTGCCAGTACCAGATTGTTTTGAGTATAGTGGCTTTGTAGTAGAGTTTGATGCCCGGTATTGTGATTCCTCCTACTTTGTGTTTCTTTCTCAAAATTGCCGTAGCTATTCGGGGTTGTTTATGGTTCGATATAAATTTTTGAAATGTCTGTTCTATTTCTGTGAAATACATCATTGGTATCTTAATAGGGATTGTGTTGAATCTATAAGTTGCTTTGGGTAGTATGGACATTTTGAAGATATTAATTCTTCCAATCCATGAGCACGGTATATGCTTCCATTTATTTGTGTCTTCCTGAATTTCTTTTTTCAATGTTGTATAGTTTTCTGTGTACAAGTCTTTTACCTCTTTGGTTAAATTTATGCTTAGGTACTTTATTTATCTTCATGCTATATCGAATGGTATTTTTTTCCTGATTTCTTCTTCTTCTATTTCATTGTTGGTGTACAAAAACGCCTTTGATTTCTGAATGTTGACTTTGTATCCTGCTGTTTTGCCAAATTCACTTATTAGGCTGAGGAGTTTTTTGGTAGAGTCTACAGAGTTCTCTATGTACACTATCAGGTCATCTGCAAACAATGATAGCTTTACTTCCTCCTTTCCTATTTGGATGCCTTTTATCTCTTTCTCTTGTCTGACTGCTGTGGCTAGGACTTCCAATACGATGTTGAAAAGAAGCGGTGAGAGCGGACATCCTTGTCGTGTTCCCGAACTTAGTGGGAAAGCCTTCAGTTTTTGTCCATTGAGTATGATATTGGCTGTAGATTTTTCATATATAGCCTTTATTACATTGAGGAATGCCCCATTTATTCCCATTTCGCTTAGAGTTTTGATCATAAATGGGTGCTGTACCTTATCGAATGCTTTTTCTGCATCTATTGAGATGATCATGTGGTTTTTGTCTTTTCTTCTATTTATGTGATGTATCACGTTTACTGATTTGCGTATATTAAACCATCCCTGCATGCCTGGGATGAATCCCACTTGATCGTGGTGGATAATCTTTTGAATGTATTGCTGGATGCGGTTTGCCAATATTTTGTTGAAGATTTTACCATCTATGTTCATCAGCGAAATTGGCCTGTAGTTTTCTTTCTTTGTAGGGTCTTTATCTGGTTTTGGGATCAGGGTGATGCTGGCCTCATAGAAAGAGTCTGGGAGTCTTCCCTCCTCTTGGATTTTTTGGAATAGTCTGAGAAGGAGAGGAGTTAGCTCCTCCTTAAATGTTTTGTAAAATTCTCCTGTGAAACTGTCCGGCCCTGGGCTTTTGTGTGCCAGGACTTTCTTGATGACTGCTTCAATTTCCCCAGCTGTTATCGGTCTGTTCATGCTTTCTGTTTCTTCCTCCTTCAGTGTTGGAAGATTATACTTTTCTAAAAATTTGTCCATTTCATCAAGATTTTCAAATTTCTTGGCATATAATTGTTCACAGTAGTTTCTGACGATCCTTTGTATTTCTGTGGTATCAGTTGTTATTTCTCCTCTTTCATTTCTGATATTATTAATTTGGATCCTCTCCCTTTTTTCTCTTGATGAGTCTGCTAAAGGCTTGTCAATTTTATCTTTTCAAAGAACCAGCTTCTGGATTGGTTTATCCTCTGAACTGTTCTTTTCGTCTCTATGTCGTTCAGTTCTGCTCTAATCTTGACTATTTCCTTCCTTCTACTTGCTCTGGGATTTATTTGTTGTTGTTTCTCCAGTTCTTGACGTTGTGGTGTTAGGTCTTTCATTTGAAATGTCTCTATCTTTTTTAAGTAACCCTGTATTGCTATGAACTTCCCTCTCAGGACCGCCTTTGCTGTGTCCCATAGGTTTTGGACTGTTGTATGTTCATTTTCATTTGTTTCCAGAAATTGTTTGATTTCTTCTCTTATCTCATTATTGACCCATTCATTGTTTAATAGTGTACTGTTCAGTCTCCATGAGTTTGCAAGTTTTTGAAGTTTCTCTTTGAGGTTGATTTCCAGTTTCAAGGCCTTGTGGTCTGAGAAAAAGTTTGGTGTTATTTCAATTTTCCTGAATTTGCTGAGGCTTGCTTTGTGTCCTATCATGTGGTCTATCTCTGAAAAACTGCCATGAGCATTTAAAAAGAATGTGTATTTTTCTTCTTTGGGATGTAAGGTTCTATATATGTCAGTTAAGTCTCTTTCATTCAGTGTGTCATTCAGCGCCACGATATTTTTATTAATGTTTTGTTTGGAAGATCTGTCCATTTTTGACAGTGGGATGTTGAAATCCTCTACTATCAGTGTGTTGCTGTCTATATCTTTTATGAAGTCATCCAACAATTTCCTTATAAACTTGGGGGCTCCTATATTGGGAGCATATAAGTTTACAATGTTGATGTCTTCTTGATAGATTCTTCCTTTAAGTATTATAAAGTGCCCCTCTGGGTCTCTTTTTATGGCCTCTGTTTTGAAGTCTACTTTGTCTGATATAAGAATTGCTACCCCTGCATTTTTTCTCTTGCCCATTTGCTTGGAATATATTTTTTACATCCCTTTACTTTCAATCTGTGTAGGTTCTTGCTCTGAGGTGGGTCTCTTGTAGGCAGCATATGTGTGGGTCATGTTTTCTTATCCATTCAGCTAACCTGTGTCTTTTGATTGGGGCATTTAGTCCACTTACATTGAGAGATATACTGATAGAAAGTTATTCATCTTTTCTCTTTGTACCTGTGTTCTTCTCTCTCTCATTCTTTTCCTTCATTTGCTTAAACCCGTCCCCTTAGCATATCTTGGCGTGCTGGTTTGGTAGAGATGTATCCTTTTCGCCTGCTCTTGTCTGGGAAACTCCTTATTTCCCCTTCTATTTTAATTGAGAGCCTTGCTGGGTAGAGCAGCCTTGGCTGTAGGCCCTTGCTTTTCATGACTTGGAATATTTCTTGCCATTCCCTTCTGGCTTGTAGTGTTTCTGTTGAGAAGTGAGCTCCTAGCCTTATCAGGGCCCCCTTGTATGTTACTTTCTCCTTCTCCCTTGCTGTCTTGAGGATTCTTTCTTTGTCTTTGATAGTTGCCATTTTAATGATGATGTGTCTTGGAGTGGACCTCCTTGGGTCCCTCTTGAGTGGGGTCCTCTGTGCCTCCTGGATCCATAAGAGCCTTTCTCTCCTCAAATTAGGGAAATTTTCCATCATTACTTTTTCGAGGAGGTTCTCTATCTCTTGCTCCTCCTCTTCTCCTTCTGGTATCCCTATTATACGGATAGTATTGCATTTCAGGTTGTCCTGCATTTCCCTCAATGCCTCTTCATTCTTTGTGAGTCTTTTTTCCATTTCTTGTTCTTTCTGGGAGTTTCTTTCTTCCTTATCCTCCATCTCACGGATTCGATCCTTGGCTTCATCCAGCCTGCTTTGGATTCCTTCTACTGTGTTATTCAATTCAGAAATGGTATTCTTCATATCCTCTTGTGTCTTCTTGCTAGCTTCTATGTCCTTTTCCAGGCTGATATAGTTTGCTGTAAGATCCTGATAGTTTTTCTGCAGTTTCTCAGTTACCTTTGAGCTGGTTGAGCTCATCGAGCTTCCTTAGAACCATTGTTTTGAATTCAGTATCTGATAGTTCCCTTGTCTCTATTTCATTTAGCTCTCTCTGTGGGGAGTCCCCTTTTCCACTCATTTGGGGAGAACTTCTTTTTCTTCCCAATTTGTGAGAGTCTGTTAAGTATTTTTGTCCTGTCCTTTTCTTTCTGGGCCTGCCTCTGATGACATCAGTTGTTGACCCTATATGACCTTGGTTTGTTTGTTTGAGCCTTCCAGGAGTCTACTGTCTGTGTCTGACTCCTGCTTGGGGCAGCTCTGTGACCCCTTCGGTCAGGGCTGGGCTATTTTTGGGGATCTCTCTGCACTGTCTCCCCGGCTCCTTGAGCGCGCTCCCGGTGCGCCAGGATCCCCTGCCTGCCTGGGCTCGCATGTGCTTGCCCCAGACCAGGGGGCTTATTCACAGCCTCGCGTACTCATCTGGCCCCCCTGGCCAGCAAGCGCCACGGCACTGGTCAGTTTAGGGTCTTCTATTGTGTTTTCTCCCCACTTTTGGCTCTTTGGGTGCATTGCTTGCCGTCGCCAAATGGGGACTACGGAAATGGGAGGAAGTCAGCTCCAGGACTCTCCGGTTAATCCTGTCTCCGGTCTCTCCTCCAGGGACTCTGGGCAGCTCTGTGACCCCTTCGACTGGGATCTACTAATTTTGTGGGCCGCTCCGCAATCGCGTGTGGGTCAATTTACGCCTTCCCTTGCCGCTCTGTGCACTCCCTCGCAGGTTATGGGTGCCAATCTGTGGGACGCCTTGCCGGCCGGTGCAAGCGTTCATCAGCCCGTGCAGGTCACACACACACTCGCCAACCCTCACCGGTCACTCGGTGCAAGTGTGCGCGCCTGCACTGGCTGTTTTTGGTGTGTCTATGTGTGCTTTTCAGCTTTTGGCTCTTTGGGGGTGTGGCCTCTTCCCGCGCAATGGAGACTACGGCAAGGAGAAGGAGTCGGGACTCCCTGGTTCCTCCTCCCCTTCTTTCCCCAACGCCTCCGTTTCCAGACTCTCCTCAGGGGGTGTCTGGGCAGTTCTGTGACCTCTTCGGCCAAGGATCCACCACCTGTGTGGTCTGCGTTTCAATCGCAGGTAGTCTGGTTCCTGCGCGCCCCACTTCTGCCTCTTCGAGGGTGCGCCTTTCCAGCCCACAATGGAGACTACAGAACAGGGAGGGAGTAGGGATTCCCGAGTTCGTCCTCCCGTTCTTTCCCCAACACCTCCGTCTCCAGTCTCTCCTCAAGGTTCTCCCAGCCAGTCTGCACTCAGTCTCTCAGCTCCCATGCACAAGCTGTGTGCGGAGCGCACAAGAGGCAGGTTAATTGATTCCCTTATGCCTGAGCGAGATGGTAGCTGCAGAGAGGGAGATGCGTTATCACCCGGGCTCCACCGGCCGCTGTGTCAGTTCTCTTTACAAAGTTTTCCTCACCAGTCTTTTCCCAGGCACCAGCCCACTCTGCCGCTGCCTCTACCCAGAGATCAAGGAGGGTGGCTGCCACTGCAATTTTTGCGTTGGCCCTTTAAATGTCTCTCTGCATCCCCAACCACCTGTCTCTGGCAGAGAGCGCCCCTAAGCTTTTCAGGGTTGCGTTTTGTCTATTTTCTTGGTTTTAGCTGCTGTAGTTTAGGGGTCCCTGTTTATGACTCAGACCCCGTTCTTCTTGGAGGGAGCTAACTGGCTGTTTCAATGTCCCTCTGGTGCTAGTGCCCATGGGCACCCAGCTCACCCTTTCGAGCCTCCACTGCACTTCTCACCCATTGGGATGTGTGAGAGTCGAAACTGTCTGTCTGTGGCTCCAAGGCTCCTCTCCCACTATTGTTCCATTGTTTTCCAGGTGACTGCTCCACTATTTAGTCGCAATTCCAGTTTGGTCTTGGGAGGAGGTCAACGTGGCTCCCATTCACTTTCCCGCCATCTTCTCTCCTCTCTCTCTCATATTTTAATAACCGTAATTTTTATAATTGCCTTACTCTTCCACAGTAAAACTGTATAGAGCCTTTTATTTAAAAAAATCAGACTTTCAAAGTTACATGTCTTTTATATTCCAAAATTACAGTATGACCTATCCTCACTAATAAATGCTCTCTAACAGGTTTCTCAAAGTTGTATATGTTCTTCTCTCATTTGGTTTCCCTTCTGACCAACAGTACTCATTTGCCGGGAACTGAGTGCAGTTAGTTTATACCAGGAAATTAGACGTCTGTAATACTGACTTGCTTATAAGGAAATTTAGCTAATAACCTGGCATCATTTGTGATACCACAGGTATTTTAAAAACCCGAATTCCAAGGATACTTTGAATGATACCTGATGGTGAGCAGTACTAATGCTATATTATGTACGCAGTACTGTTGCTATCTTATGAAAAGAATAATTAAAGTCTAACACAAATATTGGGACCATATATCTATCTTCCAGTATAGCTTTTATCACTGAGAATATGAAGGAGTTGTGACAACATGCTTGACATGCCTCCTTATCTACTCAGGGATTTGGGGTTATTCTAGAATTTACTTAAGGCTATACAAACTCAAAACAAAAAACCTGCCCTTAAGAAGATCAACATAATATAGGTTTCAGAGACCACAAAGAATGGGAGGGGGCAGGATAGAAAAAGTCCATTTTTGGCAATTACCTTTGTCACTGGAATAAGGTGCATGAACATTATTGCTGGGAACAGACACATTTTGGTGGTGTGGTTGGCTTACAGTCTCCAAAAATGAAACCAGATTCTCATGATGTGAAAGTTCTTCTGCAACAGGGAAGGAAACGATGTTCCAGTTCAACTGAGTGTCTCCTTCTGTGAGTGCCCGGAAGAGAGATGGGATTGGCTCATGAAGCTCCTCCACCGTACTCTTTGAAGTTGGAGGTGTGTCACTATAATTTCGAGGATTACACATACCTGGGGATTGGAGGAGCAAAGAGAGTAAGTTTATTTTTCTCACTAATTGTAATGCCGTAAGCTATTGTTAATTACTGCCCTCTAATCAACACTCCAGCATATTAAAATTATGTGACATCTAGCATTATATCTATTTCTCTAGCTTTTTCTTTCTCCTAGTGGGCCTAGAAGTGATGACACCTCAGTAGCATCAAGCACACTGAGCACCCATATTTTGTACCTCAGCTCCATTAAGAGGAACGAGAGCTCCTTGGAGAAAAGAGTGATTCTACGGACCAATTGGGAAAAGTACAAAATCACCCTTTATATGCCAGAAAGTAAAGAATGATGGGACATGTTGAGAAAACACAGGAGCCAAACTGAAGGGGATCCCCCGCTGGCCAAATTGATAATTTAACACTAAAATAAATGACAGAAATGGATTACCACCTTGTGAATAAAATAGAAATTGGTAAGTCCTTTTATTATAAATTAATGAATTAGTACATGGAGGAGAATGGAAAAGCTCTTCCTTTTACTAGAGTGCCAACTGATAAATGTAGAAGAAATGAAGGAAATAGAAAATCACCATTTGGCACCCATGATAGAGGTGTGTGATTTAGATGAAAGTTGTCAATGGATGCTAGGGCTAATGGGTGAGGTTTGATGAGTAACATATTGATGTACTCCTGGAAAACCCTCTACAAAATACTAATGTGAAAAAGTTTGGCAGACACCAGAGTGACCACAAGATCAAGGTTAACACTGCCAGTGATGTACTGCATAGATTCATTTCAGTGATGTTGTTGCCAAGAATGTATGGCTTAAGTATGATCATCAATCAACATGAGGTGGATCAAAATTGAGTGTCATCCTACATAAAGTAAGGCTTGTAGTTATTAAACTGTCAAGGGAAAGACTAAGAGACTGTTTCAGATTGAACGAGCCTGAACAGACAGGGTAACTAAATTGAAAGGATCCTAGACCAGAAAGAAACAAGAGATACTGTTGAGTTGGCAAAATACAAATCGGGTTTGTGGATTGGGTGGCAATGCTGTTGGCTTTCTGATTTGGAGGGCTATATGCTCCTTACGTAGGAGAATGTCCTTGTTGTTGGAAAATCCAGACTGGGGTATTTAGTAGTGATGGGACATCACCTGTAAAGCCTGCCTTCTGAATGTTCAAAAGAGTCTACGGCCATACCACTCTGAACACGCCTGATCTTGTCCAAATGTTCAAAACAGATGAATGATTACGGGGGCGGGGGGGCGGTGTGCCCATACATGTGTGAGTGTGTGAGTGAGTGTGTGTGTGTGCAGGGAAAGGGAAAGAGCCTGGGTTACTGAGCAATGGAACAAATTCATTAATGTTAAGAACGGGGGAATCGGGGTGAGAGGATAAGGGGGTCTTTTTACCCTTCTGGCAAATTTTCTCCACATTTGAAATTATTTCAAAATGAATTCTTTTAAAATACATTTTTAAAAGGAGAAAATGGCAGAAAAGAATTAGAGATACTGACCACAGAAAACTTTTTCAGGGAGTTTAAAAAGGAGCTATAAAAAGAAGAGCTGAGAAAATGTTTAATTAGCCCCAGCTTTTGAGTTGTCTTAGCTGCCACTATGTAGGGAAAAGAACTACCCCAAAGAAACATGCTCAAAATGTAGACTTGTGAGCTAATTAAATGATTATTATGGTTTTAAACCACTATGTTTTGGGGTAGGTTGTTTAATAGCAGTAACAACTGCAACAGAGTTCTCTGGATTCCCTTTTGTGAATATTATACTTTTAAAAAATTGATCCGAGAGAGAGAGAGAGGAGATGTGAGCGAGAAACAATGACTGGTTGCCTCCCATATGCGCCCCAACCAGGGACTGAACTTGCAACCTAGGTATGTGCCCTGAGCAGGGACTGAACCCACGACCTAGGTATGAGCCCTGACTAGGAATCAAACCTATAACCTTTTGGTGTATGGGATGATGTCCCAACCAACTAAGCCACTTGGCCACGGCAAGAACATTATACTTTTAAAGGCTAAATAATTCTTTTATTTTACTTTTTAAAAAAAGATTTTATTTATTTATTTTTAGAGAGAGGCAAAGGGAAAAAGAGAGGGAGGGAAAAAGAGAGGGAGGGAAACATTGATGTGCGAGACAAACGTAGATTGGTTGCCTCTTGGACACCCCCAACTGGGGACCTGACCTGCAACTCAGGCACAGGACCCACCTGGCAATTGAACCAGTGACCCTCCGGTTCACAGGCCCGTGCTCAATCCATTGAGCCACACCAGCCAGGGCTAAACTATACTTTTAAAGGCTACTGAGTATAAGGTGAAGTTTTTCTTCTTTTTCAAGGTTAAAAGTTTGAAAAATTAGATGAAATTTATGAATTCCTCTATTTTATAAATTTAGGGAGACAGAAAAACCATCTCATGTGTTTTCCACAATTTTTTATTTTAAGGAACATGACCAGAGCTGAGAATAACAAGGTTGTCCATGATCTTTGTAAAATCTTTCAATATAGCTGAACTTTTATGATTTAGATTGCATGATGAAGTCATGGATTAAATGATCAAATATGACTCCTTTGTTCACAAAAGAGGAAACAGGCCCAGATAAGTGAAATGATCTGTCCAATGTTATATAATCTAGGATTAGAGCCAAGATTATGATTCAGTCTGATTTCATGTCTACTTCTCTAATAATAATTCTAATAATACTTAGAATATTTGTTTATACAAATGTGCATAATATATTCTTCTATCAGATTCTATAATGAATGAAAATTAGTAAACAGAGATGAAAAACTAAACAACTGAGTTCAACAGTTCAAAAAGCTAAAAGAAACTCCAGAACTCATTACAGGAAATTTCATTAAAAATCTCTTTTGGAGTTCTGTACATTTAATAACCTTAGGTAAAAAACATTTCTAATTTAAATCTCAACACACTTCATTAAAACCAGTAAGCATGAAGTAAATGCTTGCTAGACAATATTTTTCTATAGAACCATTAAAAAGTATTCATCTATCTTCTGTGCTTAATTAGCATTATAGTCAAAGAAATAATCACAAAAGGCTCTTTCTAGGCAATGCTGATTTTGACACTTCATTTCCTGCCTGAAGCACTCTTCTAATTGTGTATTCTTTCAAGCTTGGTAAACTATGAAATCTTCCAATGATGTGGGGGGCTGTCCTGTTGAGGGGAGGAGTAGCCTTTTGAAATTTATGTAAATTCTTTAGCTGTCCATATTCATTATGTACAACAGATTAATTTCTGTGGACAGTTACTAACCACCCACAGTTTAAGTCAGTTAATAAAACCTTTCTGGGAAGCATCTCATATTGTCTTGAAGTTTGTCATTGTTGGAGAGCTTTTCTTTAGTTGGGTACACAGTTCATTTTTCGAGCTCTCCTTTCTCTTCGTGATCATTTTCTTAAGATAGCGTGGTACTATAACGGGGTGCTGAGCTAGAGGTCTCCAAAACCCCCATTAACCTGGTTTCTGGGAAGGGGAAGCAGAGGAGGGCCATTGAAGAGTTATCTGTACATCTAAAGAACTTGGCCAGTGTTTTAGTAATGCTAATAGCTGTGTGTGCCTCCTGTGCCCTCACCCTGGGAGCCAGGGAGATGGGTGTGACTCTAACTGGTGATGCAGCTGGGATGCAGTCCCCCAGCTACAGTGCCTGCTGGAGAAAGGCTTGGAGGAGGTTGTCCTACAGGTTCTCCTATGTCAGGGGTCATGCCTACCCAGACTAACAATGGCGGCCAAGGAAGGCAGAAGAGACCAGAGTACTGGCAGGTGTAACCCTTTGTGGGAGGAACTAGAGACAGGGTTTTGGAGGAAGATCCACCCAGGGTTTAAACCCAAGTGCGGGGCAGCTATGCTGTCTTGGCAGTGTGGTTTGAAAGGATGCAGAAGGACCCCATCAGCACACCATGAGGAGGGCCAGGCATAGTTTTGGATTAAGAGCAGGAGTGGAGCCTAGCCTAGCAGAGACGACTGGGAGAAGCTGGAATGTTGAAATAGGAATCTGCCTAGCTAAGCTACAGACTTCTATTTCTTTTCCTGAGAGATTATACCTCTGACTGGCCTGGTCTTGCCAGGGGAGGCAGGACTGTGTGTGATTGTGGGTGTTTCTTTTGTTTTTAAGGGAGTGGGATTTAATGGCAGAATTCCACCATTGTTCTAAATGTCTAACTTTAGAATAAGTAGTTCCTTTCCATTTTATAGAACTCTTGACTATGGGGAGATCATGGTTTTATTGGTGGTGGACAGCAGAACCCAGAGTGGTTCTATTTCACTTTGTGGCACTACATCAAAATTTAAATACTAATTATACTAAAAAATTTCAAAGTTTGTTACTTTGTGGCATTCTCTCACTACATCAAAATTTAAATACTAATTATACTAAACATTTTAAAGAAACTGATTCTGTACATGACAGGGAAGCCAAAAATCAGGAACCAAGTGGCAACAATTGAAAAGGAAACCATTTCAAATCCTTTCAGCGCATACAATTCTGATACTATTCTTTCACAAAGCCAGAATTCACTATCATGCTTTTGATCTACAAATACTAAACACAAATAATTTTTCTGTTTATGTTTAATTATTTTGTTTATGTTTATGTTTAATTCTTTTATGTTTATGTTTAATTCTTTTGTATATATGACCTGCTGTCATCATACATTTGAAAACCAAGAATATGTTAAAGTATTAAATAGAATTTACTCAATGAAACCATATTTTAGTGTAGAAATTAAGACTAAGGGGTGAAAGTTACTATTTTCTCAAATGAATGTGCATGGTTAAACAACAAATAGTCCACAAGATCTTATAATGAAAAGCAACATTCCTTTTCACTCCTCCCAACACCCTGCCCCAATTCCACTCCCCACACACAGCCACTTTAAAATAAATAAAATCTTTAAAAAATATAAATGAAAGTCTGTTTGTAAGTTTCTCTGGTGGTTACCTTTACAAGAATTTAAATAAAAAGAACTGATTTACAAGTAGCAGTAAAAACATCTTTATATATTAGGAAAAAAATGAAGACTAAGTTCATTTATACTAACCCTCTCACCTATATTTCTAATATCTAATAACTGTATTACTCTAATATTATAAATTGTTTCCTTTATAATTTTAAATAAACTTCTAATTTTTATTCCACTCCTCTTAATTCTCACAGCAGATAAAGATTGTGGCATCTTTCCAACTTCCTTCCCTCATCATCCACTTCTCCTAACTTTTACATCGACAAACTTGATAACTACATTCTGTTGCCTATACACAATGAAATCTTATTGTCTTACTATATGGTAATTCTAAAAGTTGAAACCAGTGAATAGCAGTTACCTAATATGACACTGTGAATATTGTTTCCTACAGAACGGATATATGATAGAATTTCCCTGTCCAATGTCATTACCAGGGGAAAATGTTTCTAATTTCAATATAAAATGAACTTTTCCTTGAACATCACAAAATATTGAAAACCATACTGCATTTCATACAGCATTGAAGATGAGGTCTTCTTGCCCAAAAATATTAAACCTGGATTAAACTTTTACAATTAGCTTCAAATTACTAGAAACACAGAGGGATAGAGGGGCAAGTTAAATGATATCTCAAGGAAGCAGTCAAATCCTTAATGTGAGATGTTCTGTAGAAAAACTGATACTGTTTCTTCAACATATCAAATTACATGAAAAAAGAGCGGGTTAAAGGAAGAATAAAAGACACAAAAACCAGATACAATACAAGGACCTTATTTGGACCAACTTTAATAAATCAACTATAAAAACACATTTTGGAGATATCTAGAAAAACATGATCATAAACTGAATGTTAGATTATGCCAAGAAACTATTGTTAATTTTGTTACATGTTAATAATGGCATTATGTTTAAAAAAGTAAATGTCTGCCCTGGCCGGGTGGCTCAGTTGATTGGAGTCCACCCTGTACACCAAGAGCCTGCTGGTTCAATTCTTGGATGGGGCACATACAGGAGGCAACTAATGGATGTTTCTTTCTCACATGGATGTTTTTCGTCCTCCCCCTTCCTCTCTCTCTAAAATCAACTTAAAAAAAAATATCCTCAGGTCATGATTTTAGAAGAAGTAAATATTTTCTTTAGAGATTGATATTAAAGAATGTAGGGGTAAAAGTATATTTACTATCTGTAATTTGCTTTTAAGTACTTCTGCACAGACAAGGGAAAACAAGGGGATGGATGAAACAACTGTGGCATATCCTTAATAATTACTGAATCCAGTGATGGGTGTATATGAATTCATTATGCTATTCTCTCCACTTCTTTGTATATGTGAAAATTTTCCCAATAGCAAGTCAACTGCCATATTTAATTCCATATTTATAGACTAATATTTCTTGGAAATTTTTTTCTTGTGGACCACAGACAAGCTTATAGCAGATCTTGAAAACTCACTCTCTTTCTTAGTTAGGGGCTTGATATCCTATGGAACATATTTTCTTCTCAGAGATCTCACTTACTGTTTAGTCAGACTAGTTGTCTCCTAGGTCTATTATTTATATTTTTATTTTTCTATATATTATGTTGTTTTGTCATCTTGGAAAAACCTTTGTGCATGGGGCAAGGTTGCTTCTCCTGGGGTCAGACAATTCTTGGAGCTAGGAAAGGGCTCATTTGGTAGCAAACTAATTAATCCAGACCCATACCTCTTCTATCAGACCATACACCCCAGAAGGTAATATTCTTCTGCCTTAATTATCCCAAGACCAGATACAAGGCAACTAGAAACCACCCCTACAGGCCCAAAGCCCATGGGAATTATTCAAACTAGCCAGTTCTAAACTGTTTGCCCTTCCGGCCTCATTTTTCCTGTAGAAACCCCATTGAAGGCTTCGGCCTAGATTTTCCTCTTGCTCCTATCTTCTGCTACTTAACCAAAACCTGGTCCTTCCCTGTGACCCTGTGACAGCAAATACTTAAGGCTCTGCGCTTTACAATGTAACAGGAGTGCAGAGAGAAAGAAATATGGCCCAAATGAAAGAACAGATCAAAGCTCCAAAAACAGAACTAAGCAATGAACACACAGCCAATCTATCAGGTGCACAGTTCAAAACACTGGTAATCAGGATGCTCACAGGAATGGCTGAATATGGTCGCAAAATGGAGGAAAAAGTGAAGGCTATGAAAAATGAAATGAAGAAAAATATACAGGGAACCAATAGTGAAGGGAAGGACCAGGACTGAAATCAATGATTGGGAGCAAAAGGAAGAGATGGACATTCAACCAGAACAGAATGAAGAAACAGGGATTCAAAAAAGTGAGGAGAGGCTTAGGAACCTCTGGGACAACTTTAAACTTTCCAACATCTGAATCATAGGGGTGCCAGAAGGAGAAGAGAAAGAGCAAGAAATTGAAATTTTGTTTGAAAAAATAATGGAGAACTTCCCCAATCTGGCAAAGGAAATAGACTTCCAGGAGATCCAGGATGCCAGAGAATCCCAAAGAAGTTGAACCCAAGGAACAACACATCAATGTACATCATAATTTCATTACCTAAGATTAAAGATAAGGACAGAATCTTAAAAGCTGCAGGAGAAAATGATACAGTCACCTACAAAGGAGTTCCAATAAAACTATCAGCTGATTTCTCAAAAGAAACCTTGCAGGCAAGAAGGGGCTGGCAAGAAGTATTCAAAGTCATGAAAAGGCAAAAAGTATTCAAAGTCATGAAAGGCAAGGACCTACATCCAAGATTACTTTATCCAGCAAAGCTATTATTTAGAATGGAAGGGCAGATAAAGTGCTTCCCAGATAGGGTCAAGTTAAAGGGGTTCATCATCACCAAGCCCTTATTATTGTGAAATGTTAAAGGGATTTATCTAAGAAAAAGAAGATCAAACTCACAACTCTCAACAACTGAACCAAAAAAAAAAGAAAAAAGAAAAAAAGAACAAAAACTAAGCAAACAACTAGAACAGGAAGAGAATCACAAGAAATGGAGATCAGAGGGGAGCAGGCAGGGGGAGAATGGGGAAAAAGGTACAGGGAATAAGAAGCATCAATAGTAGGTACAAAATAGACAGGGGGAGGTTAAGAATTGTATAGAAAATGGAGAAGCCAAAGAACTTATATGTACGACCCATGGATGTGAACTAAGGGTCGGGGGGCAATGCTGGTGGAGGGGAGGGTGCAAGGCAGAGGGAAATAAAGGGGAGAAAAAAATGGGGGCAACTATAATAACATAATCAATAACATATATATTAAAAAAGAAATAAAATATGATGGTGAGAAGTACACTTTGAGTTCTTGCTATCTAAAAATGTTTTCATTTTACACATTCTTGATCAATAACTTGTTAGGTCAGAGTAATTTTCCCACTGACCACTTAATACACTGGCCCGGCAACACTGGTAAGAAAGAAGTCTGATGGCAGAGATTCTTTTTTTCCTTCACATCACATATCTACGCAGTCACCATGTTTTACAGTTTTTTATCACCTTATTATTTCTCCTTTCCATTTCTACTGTTTTTACCTTAGTTTAGGACCTGTTTTTTTAAATTTATTTTTCAATTACAATTCACATTCAATAATATTCTGTATCAGTTTCAGATGTACAGCATAATGGTTAAACTATAGTGTACTTTACAGAGTGGCCCCCAATATTTCAAGTATTTTCAAGTACCAACCTGGCCTCATACATAGTTATTATGATATTATTGACTATATTGACTATGCTGTAATTTACATCTCTGTGACTCTTCTGTAACTACCAGTTTGTACGTCTTATTCCCGTCTCCTTTTTTACTCCATCCCCCAACCCCTCTCTTCATCTATCAACTATCAGTCTGTTTTCTGTATCTGAGTGTTTCTATTTTGTTTTTTTAGATTCCACATATAAGTGAAATCATATGGTCTTTGTCTTTCTCTGTCTGACTTATTTCATTTAACATAATACCCCCTAGGTCCATGCATGCTGTCATAAAAGGTAAGATTTCAGTCTTTTTTTAATAGGTGAGTAGTATTCCACTGTGTAAATGTACCACAATTCTTTTATCCACTCATCTGTTGATGGGTACTGGGGTTGCTTCCATTTCTTGGCCACTGTAAATAACCCTGTAATGAACATGGGGGGTGCATATATTTTTTTGAATTAGTGTTTTGGGTTTCTTTGGCTATATTCCCAGAAGTGGAATTGCTGGGTCGTAAGGCAATTCCATTTTTAATTATTTAAGGAACTTCGACACTGTTTTCCACAGTGGCTGCTCGAATCAGCATTCCCACCAACAGTGTACTAGGATTTGGTCCCCTTTCCTCCACATCCTCGCCAGCACATGTGGTTTGTAATTTATTGATGACAGCCATTCTGACAGGTGTGATGTGGTATGTCACCGTGGTTTTGATTTGCATTTCTCTGATGATTACTGATGTTGAACAATTTTTCATTCTGTTACTGGCCATCTGTATGTCTTCCTGGGAGAAGTGTCTATTCAGGTTTTCTGCCCACTTTTTAATTGGGTTGTTTGGTTTTTTTAGTGTTGTCTGAGTTCTTTAAAAATTTTAGATATTAATCCCTCACGGCAATTTGATTCTTATTCTTTGCACATGAACTCTGAGGTTCTTTCTGAAATCATTTAGAATATTTTTTAGCAAGGCAATTGTAAAATTTTGTGAGGATATGACTAGACTCTGTAGTCTAGTAGTCTTTGTAGACTCCTGGTTTTTCTCTTGGCTTTGGATAATTTTCTTCCTTTTTTTTCCTTTGATAATTTCTTTCCTCCTTTTTTATTCTTTTCTGGAATATCTATTTTTTTCTGTTATATTTTACATCTATCTGTTTGCTCTATATGCTATGACATTCCAAAGTTATTTTTAGCCCCTCTTGATCATTTTTCCAACCAAAATTTAAATTTACAAATGCATTCTTGCTGTTTTTCATAATATAGGTAAAATATTTTCTCAAATTTCTCTAAAATATAACAGTTTTCTTAAAGATTTATTTCCTAGAGATTTCCTCCATGACTTTTTACTTTGTTTTTTCTTTCTAGGTACTGTGTTTTCCTTGCATGACTGGGGACACCTCCCTCCCCTGCAATACCGGAATAAGGAGCCCTTCACTCAGGTACTAACAACACACAAATGGGGTTCTAGTTCTTTCCAGCTAATTCCTTCAATTCCTCTAGATAGAATCTCTCCATTCCCCCATCCCCCAGATTAATTGGGAACTTTTCCTGAAGACTGAGGGAGGTGGTACGGTAACAAGTCATGCAGCTATTATATAGACAGGCCTTCAAATCATCTTGCTATTTTCAGATCTATTTCTTACTCCTACACCCCAAAAAAGGCAAGGATGAGCATGAAGACACTTTGGGGTTTAGTTGGAAAGGCCACTCCTAATCCTACCATAACCGCCCCCTTTTTTGCAAATTATTTTGGTGTTTCTTCTAACCTGTTTACTAAATAGCAAGCTTCTCCAGCTTTCTTTTTAGATATTTCTCCGATTATAACTCTTCCCTTTCTTTCTCTTTGTTGTTAGAGTTTACTTCCAGTTGTATTCCTTTATTTCATTTTACTGAAGTCTGAAGTGCAAGGAAGAAAATGTATGAACTTAAACTACGTTGAACCAGAAGTCAGTTACTTTAAGAAGTTGGAAAACGTAATGAATTCCTCTCCACCCCCCAATCTTTTTCCCCCAGATTCTTGTATCAGACGACTTCCTACAGGATGTCTCCACCTGAAAACCTTATACGCCCCTCCAAGTCAACTATCCCAATCATCTTCCGCAGCACACACAGGCGTTTTAACTGCATTCTATATCTTGGTTCCAAAGTGTCATCATGTCTGGTCAAGTTTAACCTTCTAATTATTTTTCAAATGAAGCCACATTTCTTCATCTCTGCTCCCCAGGCAAATTTTCATAAAGTATTGACCACACCGAGAAATACTATACTGTATTTTGGTGGATTTTAAACTGTATCTTTCATCAACTCCAGCTACTTTAAAATACATGTTACTGAATTTTACCATCTCTTATCCCTCCTTTTGGCTATTATTTTTGTGGGTTCAGTCACTTCCCCCTCACTTACTAATAACTTCAATACCTGGACCATTTCATTCCCATCACTATACCCACTGTCATTCTTGACAAAATCAATATTTACAGTGAAGATCCACTCTGGCCTTTGTTCCTTGACCTCTTTAGTGATAACGATTTTAAAATCTACCCCACTTCAGTCCCCCAACTCATATGTCAATTATTAATTCCCTTCTTTTCTCATATCCTACATACAATTCAAACCAAACTTGGACAATTTACCTCCAAAATATTTCCGAATATGAGTTGCACCATTCTACTGCTATCATAATCCTAGTCTAACATATCATCATGTTTTAAATTGAACTACTGCAACTGCCTAACTGATCCCCATCTCGTCTTTTCATATCCTGAAGTCCACCTTCCACATAGTAGCCAGAATTACCATTTAAATATGTAATTCAAGTTATCACCACTATCCAATGGGTTTCCATTACACTTAGGATACAATCCAAACTCCTTCCCATGGCCTCCAAGACCTGGTCCTTGCCGACCTCTCTCATTTATCTCTCCATTCCCCTTATTTACTAACATCTGGCCGCACTGATCTTTCCATGCTTCAAACCTGGACCATCAGCCATTGTATTTAAAACACTAATATTCTGATATTAAGTGGTTTGCATCAATTTCTTCTTGTTGTTTGCTAAAGTTACTAAATTCTAGAGCTTGTTGAGATAAACTCTTGCTAATTCTTCAAAAAGTTAGAACTTCCCAGTGCTGACAAAAGAAACAAAAACTCTTTAACATGTGTGATTCACATGTGTTTTTTCTAAGTGAAAAAAAAAAAAGACCAAATGTTATTAAAGGATACCTATGATCTAAGTAACAATAATATTACTGTAAAGGTATCTTGGAGTTCATTATACTTCTTATACCACAAAAAGTGTGAAAAATATGAACTCCTTTACTGGAAGGTATGAGAAACCTTTAGGGAGAGGGACTGGGGGCACAAGAAAAGGAGACATTTCATTATATATACCTTCCTGTATTATGTGAATTTACTGTATATAATAATTTGTTTTTAAATTATACTTTAAAATATATGTGTTAATAGTAGTAGATACTGCAGATACTTTTCTATATTTTTCTAAAATTCAACACAATACTCTCACCTAAATAGCCTACTTAGATGTGCAAAATTATTAGTTTTCTTTAAAATATTGAATATATTAATACCCTAGATACTTAAAAAAAAAAAGAATCCATTTGAATAGCAGTTTCTAAAGTATAGTCTATGAACTCATTGGAGTCTCCAAGATTGTTATAGGGGATCTTACAAAGAGTCAAAATAATTTTCATAAGATTTTTTTTGTTGTTTTACAGTTCTAACATTTGCACTGATGGTTTAAAAGCAATGATGGGTAAAATACTTGGTGCCTTAGCTCAATTCAAGGCAGTGCCACCAAACTGTTACTAGTAGTCATTGTCTTCTTCTTCACCACCAAATACCATTTTTAAAAATGGGGGGACCAGTTTCACCTAAGAAAATGCTTAATGAAGCATTAACAATCATTAGTTGCATTACAGGCGGACTGTGGAACACACGACTTTTTAGTATCTGTGTGATGGGCTGGGAAGTATGCAGAAAAAACCTGCTAAATACTTAAGTACAATGCTTGTACCAAAGAAATCATTTACTGAGTTGTAAGCTGAACTAGCCACTTTTTCCTTAGAACAGTATTTTTACTTAAAATAGCTACCAAACTATTACTATGAAGAGTTATTTATCTGATAGACATTTTATTGAAAATTAATGAAGTGAGCATGTTACTTCAAGGATGCGCCTCAGTATTTGTTACTGATAATAAAATGTAAGTTTTCAAGCAAAAATTATAATTTTGGAAAACATATCAGCCACCATGACTTGACAGTTTCCTAATACTTAAGTACTCTTCTGATGAGATGAGTGGTAAAGTTAATTAATGTGACTTTTGGGATATTATATAATGAATGTGTCAATATTTGGAAGATTTGCATAATTCAGAGAAATCATAATTTCCAATGACCAATGCATGATGTTATAAAATTATGCATGGGTGAAAGTTATTCCAAAGTTCAGGACAATCCAAGGGATTCTGATATAGCAGAGTTCTGAAGAGTTTCAGAATCTGCTTCTATATTCTACTTTGCAACTCACATTTAAGAAATTACCATTTGTCCAGTGTGGGTGCAGTATCAAAGAAGAATATTCATACTATCTGAAAGGCTATTAAAAATTCTCTTGTCTTTCTAATTACTAAACAGCTATGTGAGGCTGGAATTTCTCTGTATACTTCAAACACAGCAACAGATCACTAAAGATTGAATTTTTCAGGTCTTGAGATTAAAAGAAAAGTTTGAAAATATCTGCATTAGAAGAGACTGTAGCCGTTGTAGCTAGATCCCTAAAGTAACGTACCCTACAATTATCCAGAAAAGGCAGAGGGATGCAGAGCATGCAATCAAACAGACGTCATTTTAAGAGTGGTATTAAGAGTAGGCAGATAAATACAGGAGATAAATCAGAACTTCCAGGGGGTACATATAGTTTTTAAAGGAACTAAATTAATACTATTGTTTTTTTTCTGGAAAAAGAACGATTCCTATTGTTTTTAAACTACATATTAATCAAAAAAAGAAAGAAGGAAGGGAGGGAGGGAGGGAGGAAGGGAGAGCAAAAAGGAAAGAAGGGAGGTAGAAAGGTAGGAAGGAAGGAAGGAAGAAAGAAAGGAAGGAAGGAAGGAAGGAAGGAAGGAAGGAAGGAAGGAAGGAAGGAAGGATTGATTTGGCTGCTGCTATGTAAAAGAGTGAAGCAAAGAGGAAAACACTAAGACAAATAAATAATGCCTGAAACTGAGAAATGAGAACATGCCATTATCTAGAGCAGTTTTCCTTAATATTTTAAAACCCATGCTCTCTTTCCATAAACATAAAAAATCTTACTACCATCTATCCTCTCGTGAGTTGCCACAGTTATACAATGCCGCTAAATGCAGACTCAATGTTAATGCCAAGTACTGTAGGAGAGAGGCAGTTTTTATGAAGGATCTTAACAATGTAGTCTAAGTATGCAGTTCTCAGATGGTCTGGCTAAATCCAAAGAGAAAAAATTTAGAATTCACAGAATACAGCTTTGTCCCCAATCCCAATTATCTTTATATAGATCATGCATCATCAGTTGTAAATATCTATTTATTAAATCCAATATCATTTACTAGCTTAAGAGTGATAATTGTAACGACTACAAATGAAAGCTACTGTGTTGTACAATTTTAAAATGACACCATCTTCACCTTAATCTTCACAAGAAGCTGAGTAATATATGACATATATCATAGAAGAAGCCATAAAATGTAATGGGTCACAGAGCATGAATTGGAAAGCCAGTCTACCTGGCTTGAATCCTAGCTTTCCTCCAGTTTAGCTGCCTGACCTTAGGGAGATCATTTAAACTTTCTGGTTTCAGTTTCTTCGGAAAACAGATGAGGAATAATAACACCCTTCCATACCTTAGGTTTGTTAAAAGTATTAAATGAATTAACATATGAAAAGTGTTTGAAACATAAAAGATGTTATGTAAGCATTAGTATTATTTTCACAAAATATTCCTTGACTAGATTAATCTAATTTGGAAATTATTACACTGAGGTTTTAAAGAACTGAAAATTGTTTCACTACACAAAATTCTGTAGTGAGTCACAGAGTATACATGGAATGCACGACCTAAGAGGTTATGATTAATTTCTCCTTTTCTTAAAGGTTTTATTTATTTATTTTTAGAGAGAAGAGAAGGGAAGGAGAAAGAGGGAGAGAAACATCAATGTGTGGTTGCTTCTCAAGCACCCTCACCTGGTGACCTGGCCCGCAACCCAGGTGTGTGACTTGACTGGGAATCGAACTGGCGACCCTTTGGTTTGCAGGCCAGCACTCAATCCACTGAGCCACACCAGCCAAGGCTGATCTAAGAAGATATTCTTTTTTGTCAAGAGATCTTCAAAGAAGCCTCAAGATACAAATGCCTACAATTAATTCATTCAACAGTAGAGTCTCATCTGATTTCCTACTTTTATAGTACCACTACTACCGCATTGACAGACAAAACTTCATTTCTTTGTTTTGACAATGATGAATCTTTATTGAAAGACATAAGGGACATAGATATTAGAAAGTGATACCCTGCTTATGTGTAGAAAAATTCAATATTAAAACTATCTCAGCTTTCCACAAATTTACCTGTACATTTAGTGCACTTCCAATAAAAATCCTTAGAAAGTTTCCTTCAAATAAATGTCTTTATTTTGACAATAAGATACTTGGATAGATATTTCTTTCATATAGGTCATATTGTCCATGCTATTTTCCCCTCTAATCTATTTTTAATAGACTTTGTAATAACAGTTTTACAGAAAAATTAAAACGATAATACAGTTCTCCTACACCCCCTCACCTAGGTTCCCCTATTATTAACATCTTATATAGTATGGTACACTTGTTACAATTAATGAACCATCATTATTATTATTAACTAAATCTCTATAGTATATACCTACTGTCCTTTTCCAGGATCCCATACAGGATGCCACAGTGCATTTAGTCATCATGTCTCTTTAGGCTCCTCTTGGCCGTTGCAATTTCTCAAGCTTCCTAGTTTTGGATGACGTTGACAGTTTTGAGTAGTACTGGTCAGGTATTTTGTAGGCTACCCCGCTTTCAGAATCTGTCTGTTTTTCTCATTATGAGATATGCGTTATTGGGAGGAAGACCACAGAAGTGAAGTGATGTTTTCATCATACCACATAAGGGGTACATTCTATCAACAAGATTTATGACTGCTGATATTGACTTTGAACACCTGGCCAAAATAGTATATGTCAGATTTCTTCATTGCAAAGTTACTCTTTTTTCCCCCTTTCCATACTGTACCCTTTGAAGGGAGCCCTGGCTAGTGTGGCTCAGTGGATTGAGTGCCAGCCTATGAACCAAAGGATCGCTGGTTTGATTCCCAGTCAGAGCACATGCCTGGGTTGGGGGTCAGATCCCCAGGAGAGGGCACTCAAAAGGCAACCACACACTGATGTTTTTCTCCTTCTTTCTCCCACCCTTCTGCTCTCTTTAAAAAAAATAATAATAAGGAAGCCACTATGAGCAACCCATACTTAAGGAGTATGGAGATGGAGTTCTGCTTCCCCTCCTTGAGGATAGAGTATCTACAAAAATTATTTCTAATTCTGCATGGGAGATTTGTCTCTTCTCCTCTACAAATTAATTCACTTAATCACTTATATGTATATGGACTCGTGAATATTCTGTACTCTGCGTTATAATCTAATACTACTTTATTTTGTTTTTTAATTTTCCCAGCTTTGGCCACTGGGAGCTCTTTCAGTCAGCTCCTGTGTAAATCTCTCTCTCACACACACATCCCCCCCCCCCCCAATATGAGTAATTTTTGTTTCTTATCAATATACCAGTTTTAAAAGTAAACTCTGAATAAGCAATGTGACCAGTCTTCAGAGTCCTTAGTACTTCTTGGGTTACAATTATAAACATCTGAACCCAATGAAACATCTTTAGGAAGATAAAACCCACTACAACCACCATCAATAAAAAAGCATATATCCTTTGGCATATCAATGTGGCACGTACATTCAATCAAATGTAACACTTAGAATGGCTGAATCTGGGGGAGACCATAATGTATCTAAATAATCTACAAAGTTTTCTTAAAGGAAGAGCAGTATTTTAAAAGCAAAAGGAGGAAAAACTGTATTTGGCATTATGTATTAAAAAATAAACATTACCACACCAGTAGTTTAGTTGAACTTGTAGCACATATTTTTTCTTTAACATTATAAAGTAACAATGTGTTGGTGTGAAGAAAAACTGAAATCTATTCTCTATGGGAGCCAATGAATATACCTGGATCTGATCTGGGATACAAGCGGCAGAGTCGTAACAAAAACCCTGGATGTCCCAAAAGGAAGATGTCAAGACCCAGTCAAGTTAGTACTAGAACTGTAGCCATGGACTGAAAGTCAGAATTCAAGGAATTTGCAAGGCAAATAAAGGAACAGGTTTACAGAAGAAACATTTGATCACCCAGGTGGCAGAGCCTACCAAAGGTTCGGGGTTGTGTCCCAAGTATAAGTGCAAAGCTATCTGATCTTGTTTTCCTGGGGTTTGTAGGTACTGCCCCAAACCTGACAACTCCCACTTTCTTCGGCTTTTTTCATAAGCCCCTTTTATTCACTCACCAGGGTAAGGTCTGGGATCTGCAAGGGGTGTGGCGAAATGGGTTAACAAGGTGTTGCTGTTAAGCAGGTTTTCAGCAAGCTTCCCAGCCTAGTCTTGGAGCCTTATATTTCCTTTAGTACTGGAAGTGACCTTAATCTCAGGAAAGATCTAGTATTTCCACAGTAACATTATTCAAACAGTGCACCACTGAATTTTAGTGTTCCATAAGATAGTGTTCCAAGATGAAAAAGTTGATGGTTGCTATGTTTCTTCTTCATTGGTGTAAGTTATTCATTTTTTCTTACAATTTAACTTCTGCCATTAATTCATTATATAAATGAACATTAAACATGGGTCAAGTTTATTTCTTAAATTAGTGCATTATTAAATCATGCATCATTTCATGTTTTTCTAAAATGCATTTAAGTCACTGTGTGGTACTACGTTATTCCATTTATATGACATTATAGAACAGATAAAATTAACCTAAGGAGTTAAAATCAGAATAGACATAAACCAAAAATTAAAAAACATAAACTATAAAGCAGGCAAATAAATAATAGAAGTCAAAACAGAAAACCATTTCAGTTTAGGATAGATTTAGTTTAAGTAGACCAAACTGCTGTTCTGACTCATGGCTCCTTTTACAAGATCAGACCTAACTGTTATTGTTGCACATTATCCTAAAGTCCAGTCTAATGCTAAACACAAAATTTAAAAAAAATGAGCATTTCAGTTACACAATAACTTGTGTCCAGTGGTCTGTTTCCGTACTGTAGAGCAGAAAATCTCAGGAAAAAAAACAGTTTTAAAAAAATGAAGTCAGCCTCTGCCCAAGATGGAGGTGTAGGTAGATATGCTTTGCTTCATTGCACAACCAAAAGGGTAACAACACATTTAAAAACAAAAAACAACTAGAACTGCCAGAAAATTGAACTGTATGGAAGTCTAACAACCAAGGAGTTAAAGAAGAAACATTCATCCACACTGGTAGGAGGGGCAGAGATGGGCAGCTCAGAGGTGGAGGGGACATGGGGCAAGGCACCAGCTGGTGGACCAGGAGGGGGAGGTCATGGCTGGGGGACCAGGCAGTGCCACATTCATGTGTGGATAAACCAGGAAGAACAACTGGGGAGTGAGAAAGGCCGTACAATTCAGGGTTTCAGCATGGGGGAATAAAGCCTCAAAACCTCTGGCTATAAAAATCTGTGAGGGTTGCAGCTGCAGAAGAGACTGCCAGTCTCACAAGAGAGTCTGTTTAGGGGCCCACGGGGTCCTAGAACAAGCCCATCCATCTGGGAATCAGCATCAGAAATGTGCAACTAACTTGTGGGTAGCGGGGGAAGTGACTGAAAGTGCGGTAAGAGCCAATCAAGTGGAATTATTCCATCTCTGACCTCTCCCCCGCATATACCACCACAATGCAGTGAAGTGGGTTGCTCTGCACTGGCAAATACCTAAGGCTCTGCCCCTTACAATGTAACAAGTGTGTCAAAATGATAAAATATGGCCCAAATGAAAGAACAGATCAAAACTTCCAAAAAAAAAAAAAAAAAAGAACTAAGCAATGAGGAGATAGCCAACCTATCAGATGCAGAGTTCATAACACTAGTAATCAGGATGCTCACAGAAATGGCTGAGTACAGATGCAAAATAAAGGAATAAGTGAAGGCCATACACAGTGAAATAAAGAAAAATATACAGGGACACAACAGTAAAGGGAAGGAAACTGGGACTCAAATCAATGATTTGGAGCAGAGGAAGAAATAAACATTCAACTGGAAGAGAATGGAGAAATAAGATTTGAAAAAAATGAGGAGAGGTTTGGGAACCTCTGGGACAACTTTAAATGTTCCAACATCCGAATCATAGGGGTGCCAGAAGAAGAAGGAGAGTAAGAAATTGAAAACTTATTTGAAAAAATAATGGGAAAACTTCCCCAACCTGGTGAAGGAAATAAACATGCAACTCTAGGAAGCCCAGAGAGTCCCAAAAAAGTTGAACCCAAGGAACAACACACCAAGACACATCATAATTAAATTACCCAAGATTAAAGATAAGGACGGAATCTTAAAAGCTGCAAGAGAAAATGATACAGTCACCTACATAGGAGTTCCCATAAGACTATCAGCTGATTTCTCAAAAGAAACCTTGCAGGCAAGAAGTATCCAAAGTCATAAAAGACAAGGCCCTATATCCAAGATTACTCTACCCAGCAAAGCTATCATTTAGAATGGAAGGGCAGATAAAGTGCTTCCCAGATAAGGTCAAGTTAAAGGAGTTCATTATCACCAAGCCCTTATTATTATGAAATGTTAAAGGGACTTATCTAGGAAAAAGAAGATCAGAAACTATTAACAGTAAAATGACAACAAACTCACAACTATCAACAACTGCACCTAAAAAACAAAAACAAAGACAAACTAGGTAAACAACTAGAACAAGAAGAGAATCACAGAAATGGAGATCACATGTTGGGTTATCAGTGGGGAGGGGGAGGAGGGAGAATGGGGAAAAAAGTACAGGGAATAAGAAGCATAATTGGTAGGTACAAAATAGATGGGGGAGGTTTATAGGAAATGGAGACACCAAAGAACTTACATGCACAACCCATGGACATGTACAAAGCAGGGGAATGCTGGAGGGGGGATGCAAGGTGCAGGGGGATAAAGGGAGAAAAAAAATGGGACAACTGTAATAGCATAATCAATAAAATATACTTGAGAAAATAAAGTCAGTGTTCTTTTTGTTTACTATATTAATAATTTTTTTGATTATCAGTTTCCAAGAACTAAGCCTGGTTGGGAAGTACTTTATAAAGGACACATACATACCCACAGGGAGGAAAAAGAATCCTCTTACTGACCCTAGTATGTGTGTATGTATATTTGAAATCAATACACTCCAGTAGAAGAATTGGGGAAAGGGCTGTAGCCCTAATACATATTAAAACAGCATGTTATTGCCCTGGCTGGGTGGCTCAGTTGTTTGGAGCTTTGTTCCACACGCCAAAATGCTGCAGGTTCAATTTCCAGTCAGGGCAAATATCTAGGTTGTGGGTTCCATCCTGGGTTGGAGTGCATAAGGAAGGCAATGGATCCCTGTTGAGCTCACTCTCTTTCTGTCTCCCTCTCTCTCTAAAATCAATAAACATATCCTTGGGTGAGGGTTTAAAAAATGCTCCTATGTGTTCAATAATAAGTAAATAAATAATAAAAGTATGCTATTAATGCATGGATCGACACAGAGACGAATTGAATAACCAGATATAAAGCAAAGTGCATATGATAAAGGTGTGGTGTATCACGTGTCGGGGAAAAATAGGCTTTTGAATAAATCATTTTAGGACTTTATAAATAATATTTAAATAAATGGTGGCAGTTGTTTGAAAAATAAAAAATTGGATACAGAGTTTACACATAAACTAGAATAAATTTCAAAGGTATTAGAGAGCTATAAGTAAAACAAACAAATCCATACAAGTACTATCTAGGGGTGAAGGAGACAATGATTCAAAATCTATTAAGTAATAAAAGAAAACACCAATAAAGTTGAGTACATCAAATAAAAAACTTTCCAGGATCAAAAAAACAAAGCAAGGTTAAAATACAAATGATTAACTGAGAAAAATATGTAATTAATAATACAGATATTGGGGTTATATCCCTAATACATATTTTTAAACTTCTAAATAATGAATAAAACAATAATCCAGTAGAAAAATGGACAAGATATGACCAAACAATTCCCAAAAAAGTAAATATAAATAGTAGTCCTTAAACCTACAAATGGAGTCATAGTCTCACTAGTAGCAAGAGAAATGAAAATTAAAACTGCCATTTCTAACCTATTAGATTAACAAACCCCCAAAGTTTGGTAATAACAAGTTTGGCAACGTAATTTCTTGGTAATGTTGCTGGGATGAGGCACTCTGATACACTGTATTGGTGGGAATGCAAAATGACACAACTCTTCTGAAGGAGAATTTGACAATATCTACATATATTACACAGAACTATCTACACAAGATTTTTCGTTATAGTATTATTTGTAATAGTAAAAGACTGGAAATAGAGTCGATGCGCAGGAGCCGGGCGAACTCCTGAACCACCTGGGCGATGAACGCCGGGCCATTGTCACTACCAATGATTGGTCCTGGGAGAAGGTTCTCTTCTACAATGTGACTTTGCCACTCCAATCTCAGAAGGTAGAAGCTAATTCCCCTCCTGTTAAAGGTCAGGTGCTATCATATTGTTCATCCAAATAGACCGAAGGGGTCACAGAGCTGCTCCAAGCAGGAGTCAGACACAGGCATTAGACTCCTGAAAGACTCAAACAAACAACCCAAAGCTGTATAGGGTCAACAACTGACATCATCGGAGGCAAGCCCAGAAAGAAAAGTAAAGGACAAAAATACTTAACAGACTCTCACAAAAATGGGAAGAAAAAGAAGTTCTCCCCAAATGAGTGGAAAAGGGGACTCCCCACAGAGAGCGCTAAATGAAATAGAGGCAAGGGAATTATCAGATATGGAATTCAAACAATGGTTCTAAGGAAGCTCAATGAGCTCAGCCAGCTCAAAGAGAACTATGAGAAACTGCAGAGAAACTATCAGGATCTCACAGCAAACTATATCACCCTGGAAAAGGACATAGAAACTATCAAGAAGACACAAGAGGATATGAAGAATACCATTTCTGAATTGAAGAACACAGTAGAAGGAATCCAAAGCAGGCTGGATGAAGCTGAGGATCGAATCAGTGAGATGGAGGACAAGGTAGAAAAAAGTTCCCAGAAAGAGCAAGAAATGGAAAAACGACTCAAAAAGAATGAAGAAGCATTTAGGGAAATGCAGGACAACCTGAAACGCAATAATATCCGTATAATAGGGATACGAGAAGGAGAAGAGGAGCAAGGAATAGAGAACCTCCTCGAAAAAGTAATGATGGAAAATTTCCCTAATTTGAGGAGAGAAAGGCTCTAATAGATCCAGGAGGCACAGAGGACCGCACTCAAGAGGGACCCAAGGAGGTCCACTCCAAGACACATCATCATTAAAATGGCAAATGTCAAAGACAAAGAGAGAATCCTGAAGGCAGCAAGGGAGAAGGAGAAAGTAACATACAAGGGGGCCCCGATACGCCTAGCAGCCGACTTCTCAACAGAAACACTACAAGCCAGAAGGGAATGGCAACAAATATTCCAAGCCATGAAAAGCAAGGGCCTACAGCCAAGGCTGCTCTACCCAGCAAGGCTCTCCATTAAAATAGAAGGAGAAATAAGGAGTTTCCCAGACAAAAGAAAGCTAAAGGAATACATCTCTACCAAACCAGCACTCCAAGAAATGCTAAGGGGACTGGTTTAGGCAGATGAAGGAAAAGAATGAGACAGAGAGGAACACAAGTACAAACAGAAAAGATGAGTAAGTTTCTATCAGTAATATCTCTCAATGTGAATGGACTCAATGCCCCAATCAAAAGACACAGGGTAGCTGAATGGATAAGAAAAGATGACCCACACATATGCTGCCTACAAGAGACCCACCTCAGAGCAAGAGACCTACACAGATTGAAAGTAAAGGGATGGAAAATAATATTCCAAGCAAATGGACATGAGAAAAAGCCTGGCGTTGCCATACTTGTATCAGACAAAGTAGATTTCAAAGCAAAGGCCATAAAGAGAGACCCAGAGGGGCACTTTATCATACTTAAAGGAAGAATCTATCAAGAAGACATCAACATTGTAAACTTATATGCTCCCAATAGAGGAGCCCCCAAGTTTATAAGGAAATTGTTGGATGACTTCAAAAAAGATATAGACAGCAACACACTGATAGTAGGGGATTTCAACATCCCACTGTCAAAAATGGACAGATCTTCCAAACAAAACATTAATAAACATATCGTGGCGCTGAATGACACACTGAATCAAAGAGACTTAACTGACATATATAGAACCTTACATCCCAAAGAAGAAAAATACACATTCTTTTCAAATGCTCATGGCAGTTTTTCAGAGATAGACCACATGATAGGACACAAAGCAAGCCTCAGCAAATTCAGGAAAATTGAAATAACACCAAACTTTTTCTCGGACCACAAGGCCTTGAAACTGGAAATCAACCTCAAAGAGAAACTTCAAAAACTTGCAAACTCATGGAGACTGAACAGTACACTATTAAACAATGAATGGGTCAATAATGAGATAAGAGAAGAAATCAAACAATTTCTGGAAACAAATGAAAATGAACATACAACAGTCCAAAACCTATGGGACACAGCAAAGGCGGTCCTGAGAGAGAAGTTCATAGCAATACAGGCTTACCTTAAAAAGATAGAAACATTTCAAATAAAAGACCTAACACTACAACTTCAAGAACTGGAGAAACAACAACAAATAAATCCCAGAGCAAGTAGAAGGAAGGAAATAGTCAAGATTAGAGCAGAACTCAATGACATAGAGACAAAAAGAACAATTCAGAGGATCAACCAATCCAGAAGCTGGTTCTTTGAAAAGATTAAGAAAATTGACAAGCCATTAAGCAGACTCATCAAGACAAAAAGGGAGAGGACCCAAACTAATAATATCAGAAATGAAAGTGGAGAAAAAACAACTGATACCACAGAAATACAAATGATCATCAGAAACTATTATGAACAATTATATGCCAAGAAACTTGAAAATCTTGATGAAATGGACAAATTTTTAGAAAAGTATAATCTTCCAACACTGAAGGAGGAAGAAACAGAAAGCATGAACAGACCGGTAACAGCTGGGAAAATTGAAGCAGTCATCAAGAAACTCCCAGCACACAAAAGCCCAGGGCCAGACGGTTTCCCAGGAGAATTTTACAAAACATTTAAGGAAGAGCTAACCCCTGTCCTTCTCAGACTATTCCAAAAAATCCAAGAGGAGGGAAGACTCCCAGACTCTTTCTATGAGGCCAGCATCACCCTGATCCCAAAACCAGATAAAGACCCTACAAAGAAAGAAAACTACAGGCCAATTTCGCTGATGAACATAGATGCTAAAATCCTCAACAAAATATTGGCAAACCGCATCCAGCAATACATTCAAAAGATTATCCACCACGATCAAGTGGGATTCATTCCAGGGATGCAGGGATGGTTCAACATACGCAAATCAGTAAACGTGATACAGCACATCAATAAAAGCCAAGACAAAAACCACATGATCATCTCGATAGATGCAGAAAAAGCATTTGACAAGGTACAGCACCCATTTATGATCAAAACACTCAGCAAAAAGGGAATAAATGGGGCATTCCTCAACGTAATAAAGGCCATATATGAAAAACCTACAGCTAACATCATACTCAACGGGCAAAAACTGAAAGCTTTCCCACTAAGATCGGGAACACGACAAGGATGTCCGCTCTCACCGCTTCTTTTCAACATCGTATTGGAAGTCCTAGCCACAGCGGTCAGACAAGAGAAAGAGATAAAAGGCATCCAAATAGGAAAGGAGGAAGTAAAACTATCATTGTTTGCAGATGACATGATAGTGTACATAGAGAACCCTGTAGACTCTACCAAAAAACTCCTCAGCCTAATAAGTGAATTTGGCAAAACAGCAGGATACAAAGTCAACATTCAGAAATCAAAGGCGTTTTTGTACACCAGCAATGCAATAGAAGAAGAAGAAATCAGAAAAAATATACCATTCGATATAGCACGAAAAAAGATAAAGTACCTAGGGATAAATTTAACCAAAGACACAAAAGACCTGTATGCAGAAAACTATACAACATTGAAAAAAGAAATTAAGGAAGACACAAATAAATGGAAGCATATACCGTGCTCATGGATTGGAAGAATTAATATCTTCAAAATGTCCATACTACCCAAAGCAATTTATAGATTCAACGCAATCCCTATTAAGATACCAATGACATTTTTCACAGAAATAGAACAGACATTTCAAAAATTTATATGGAACCATAAACAACCCCGAATAGCTGCAGCAATTTTGAGAAAGAAACACAAAGTAGGAGGGATCACAATACCAGACATCAAACTCTACTACAAAGCCACCATACTGAAAACAATCTTGTACTGGCACAAGAACAGACCCACAGACCAGTGGAACAGAATAGAAAGCCCAGAAATAAGCCCAGGTCTCTATGGACATCTAATATTCGGCAAAGGGGGCAGAAGCATAAAATGGAGCAATAACAGCCTCTTCAACAAATGGTGTTGGGAGAGCTGGACGGCTACATGCAAAAAATTGAAATTGGATCATCAGCTGACACCATACACAAAAATAAACTCAAGATGGATAAAAGACTTAAATATAAGTCGCAACACCATCAAAGTCCTAGAGGAGAACATTGGCAGGAAACTCTCAGATATCCCACGCAGCAATTTTTTCAGTGATATGTCTCCTAAAGCAAGGGACATAAAGGAAAGAATAAACAAGTGGGACCTCATCAAAATAAGAAGTTTCTGCACGGCAAAAGAAAACACCAGCAAAATGAAAAGGGAGCCAACCGTATGGGAAAATATATTTGCTAATGATACATCAGGTAGAGGTTTGATCTCCAAGATACATAAAGAACTCACTCGAATCTACTCCAAGAAGACAAACGATCCAATCAAAAAATGGGCAAAGGACCTGGGCAGATGCTTTTCTAAGGAGGAGATACAGAGGGCCCAGAGGCATTTGAAAGGATGCTCAGCATCACTAGCCATCAGAGAAATGCAGATCAAAACCACCATGAGTTACCACCTCACACCGGTCAGAATGGCCATCATAAACAGATCCACAAACAACAGGTGCTGGCGAGGCTGTGGAGAAAAGGGAACCCTAGTACACTGTTGGTGGGAATGCAGACTGGTGCAGCCACTATGGAAAGCAGTGTGGAATTTCCTCAAAAAGCTGAAAATGGAACTGCCTTTTGATCCAGCGATTCCCCTGCTGGGACTATACCCTGAGAACACCAAAACGCCAATACAAAAGAACCTATGCACCCCAATGCTCATAGCTGCACAATTTACAATAGCCAAGTCTTGGAAGCAACCTAAATGCCCATTAGTAGATGATTGGATCAAAAAATTATGGTACATATACACAATGGAGTACTACGCAGCAGAAAGAAAAAAAGAAGTACTAAATTTTGCAACAGCATGGATGGAACTGGAGAGCATCATGCTAAGCGAAATAAGCCAGGGGGCGAAAGACAAATACCATATGATCTCACCTATAAGCGGAACCTAACCAACAATGCAAAGATGCAAGGAAAATATGACCAGCAACACTGAAAGGAAAAGAAATCAACAGAGACAAGAGAGAAGGGGGGGCAGGGAAGGGGAAGGGAAGGGGAAAGTCAAGGAACATAAAGCAAGGACTCATGGACAAAACCAAAGGGGAAAAGCGGAGGGAGGGAAGGTGGGAGGGGGCAAGGGAAAGGGTTGGGGAGGCAGAGACAAATGTATTTAAAAAGTAAATTTCAAAAAAAAAAAAATTAATAAATAAATAAATAAAAAAGAAAAAAGACTGGAAATAACCCAAATGTTCACCTAAGGACTAATGAGTACACAAAGTGTTACAGCCAACAACAGGGTCCAATATGTAACTACTAATTTAAAAAAAAAAAAGATAGTAATACGGAAGAAATTCCAAGACATTCAAGGGGGAAAAAAAAAGAAAAAAGAAGCATGTCATTTAAGGCTGCTGTCTCCTTGTTGATTTTCTGCCTGGAAGTCTATCCACTGAAGTCAGTGGGGTGTTAAATTCCCCTACTCTGACTGTATTTCTCTCGATTTCTCCCTTTATGTCCATCAAGAGTTGCTTCACATGTTTAAGTGCTCCTGTGTTGGGTGCAAAAATGTTTACTAGGGTTGTTATAACCTCTTGTTGGACTGTTCCCTTTATCATTATGTAGTGTCCTTCTTTGTCTCTTACTATAGCCTTGGTTTTAAAGTCCATGTTGTCGGATATAAGTACTGCTATCCCACTTTTTTTCCCTTTCCATTTACATGGAATATCTTTTCCTATCCCTTTACTTTTAGTCTCTGTATTTTTTTATCTAACATGTGTCTCTTGGAGGTAGCATATATATGGGTCTTGTTTTCTTATCCATTTAGCTATCCTGTGTCTTTGGTTGGACCATTTAAGCCATTTACATTTAAGGTGATTACTGACAGATATGTAATTAGTGCCATTTTATTTTCAGAGTATTTTCCTCCTTTTTCCCCTCCTGCTCCCCCTCCTCCTCTCCCTCCAAGCAAGCCCTTTAACATTTGTTGCACTGCTGGTTTGGTTTTAACAAACTCCTTTAGCTTTTTCTTGTCTGGGAAGCTCCTTATTTCTTCTTCAATTTTAAATGATAGCCTTGATAGGCAAAGTAGCCTTCATCGTGGGTCCTTGATTTTCATAACCTTGAATATTTCACACCACTCCCTTCTGGCCTGAAATGTTTCTGTCGAGTAATGAGATAACAGTCTAATTGGTGCTTCCTTGTATGCAACTACCTGTTTTTCTCTTGCAGCTTTTAGGATTCTCTCCTTGTCATTAAGCCTTGTCATTTTAATTATTATGAGTCTTGGTGTAGCTCTCTTTAGGCCCAACTTGTTTGGGACTCTCTGAGCTTCCTGTACTTGTGTGTCTTTTTCCTTCACCATATTAGGGAAGGTTTAGGTCATTATTTCTTCAAATAGGTTCTTGATCCCTTGCTCCCTCTCTTTTCCTTCTGGTATTCCCATGATGTGGATATTGTTATGCTGCATGTTGTCCAAAATGTTTCTTAAACTCTCCTCATTTTCTAAAGTTCTTTTTTCCTTTTTGCTGCTTGGTTTCAGTGTTTATTTTCTACCCTGCTTTGATCCTCTGCTTCATCTAACCTACTGTTTATTCCTTCCAATATACTGTTTATTTCAGATATTGCATTCTTTATTCCTGACTGGTCCTTTTTTATGGTTTCTGCCTTTTTTTACGCTGTTGAGTATCCTTATAATCATTACTGTAAACTATCTGACCAATCACTTGGCTTCATTTCATCTAGTTCTTCTGGACAATTCTTTCATTCTTTCATTTGGGGTCTGTTTCTTTGTCTTCCTATTTTGGCTGCCTCTTTGTGTTTGTTTCTATGTATCAGGTAGATGTGCAGGACTCTGGTGCAGGCCTAAGTCAAACTCTGCTTGTGATGGCCCTGGACAATCTGTTTGGAGCTATCAGCAATCTGGAGCTTGTGGTTCCCTCCTCTGGGCCTGTATTGTGTGCAGAATCAACCAGGCTGCACACCAAGCTGGCTTTTACCAGCCCCAGGCTTGGGGGAGGGTAGCTAAAGTCTCAGAGCTCCCAGAGATCCTCCTCTGCCTGCAGGCTTTTTTTTTTAGGTTTAAAGAGTGAGTATCTGCTACCTGTACTGCTCAGCAGCAGGGCTTCAGTATCACAGGGTGGTACAGAGTAATTCCTGTGGGTGGGGCTACTGTTTCCCTTCAGGCTGATTCCACTTAGAGGGGACTGCTCTGCCTGAGAAAGACAGTCTCTGCAGTATGGTGAATGACTCAGCACAGGGATCCGGGCAGCTGTTCCTTCAGTTCTCTCCCCAGAGCCACCAGCCCCAGACTCTCCTCTCACATCTCTAGTCCATTCTGCCCTCCCTCTGCCAGAGCCCAAGGTAAGTGGCTGCAAATGAAATGTTGTGCATTAGCCCTTTAGGAAGCTCTCTCCATCTCCAATCATCTCTCTGTGGCAGACAGACACCCTGCTGCTCTTCACAGCCACGTGTCATTTGGGTTCCTTTTCTGGTTCTGGTGCTATAGGCTGGGGAACCCAGCTTGAGTTTTTAGACCCCACACTTCATAGGAGGAACCCCCCAGCCATTGAAATATCCCTCTGGAACTTCAGGTGCTGCTCATAGGAGCTCACTCAGTCCTCTCATACCTCCTGTGTACTCCCTATCAGTCATGGTGTGGTGATGTGGCTTCTTTGATCTATGCATGGTTATAAGGCTTCTCTCCAGATAGTGTTCAGTTAGTTACTGTAGATGATTTTTCTATAATTTAGTTGTAATTCCAGTTTGGTCCTGGAAGTTAGTGTAGCTTCCACTTACTCCTCCGTCATCATTGACGATAGCAATGATGGGTGAAGTCATCAGGTAAAAGACTGGTGGGGAGGCCCTGACCAGTGTGGCTCAGTTTGCCAGGCACTGTTCCCGCAAAACAAAAAGTTACCAGTTTGAATCCCCATCAGGGCATACATCTGGGTTGAGGGTTTGGGGTGCGTATGATAGGTAACTGAAAGGTTTCTCTCTCACATCGATGTTTTTCTTACTTTTTTTCTCCTTCTCTTCCCCTCTCTCTAAAAACAAATTAAAAAAATAAACTCTTTTTTAAAAAGATTGGTGGGGAACTTATTACCAAGGGATCAGATTTTTACCATCTGAACCCATGATCAATCCTAGCATCACCAAAAGTAGGGCAAGTAGATATTATTATTGTGTACACTATACCACTATATCCCATTTCCCCAACATTGAACCTGAATCTAATCAGTCTTTAGCTCTAACTTCCAGTCTTTATGAAATAGAGAAAATAAAGTAATAAGTTAAATAACCACAGGAAGCAATCATCCAAATCCAGAATGTAATATATATTATCCATCATAACTTACTAGTTTCTTCAACAAGTCAATGGAATTTTAAAAGGTGGTGAGGGGAAGAGGAATTGTTTTAGAATAAAACTTAAGAAACATAATGACCAAATTCAGTAAGTAGACGTTGTGGGAATCTTAATTTGACTCAAATAACTATAAATAACATTTAGTCGATTAGGGCAATCTGAATATGGACTGGGTATTAAATATTAAGGAAGTATTGTAATTATTTTAGGTGTGGTAATGACATTGTACTATGTAAGAAAATTTACTCTCTTGCTGTTGTTGAGTTGCATAACTTAGGGACTTTGGAGGTGTAGTGAAATTATTTGTAACACTCCAACAAAAAAGGGGAGGAAGAAGCTAGACAAACAGATGAATGTATGAACAAGTGGGGCTACTGAAGATGGGGAGCGTGTACAGAGCCGTTCATTGAACTCTCTATTTTGTGTGTATTTGGCAAAGTAAAAACAAAACAAAGTGGAAAAAAAAACCCCAAAACTTCTATGAAGGTCAGCATTGATGGCATCTGGCACCTGACAGTGTGACTAACAGAGCAGTTAAAATGGTGGACACTGTGATTTCACAATTCTAACATATACATTGATTAGAACACATATGCAAGACTTGAAGATGTCACTATGTCACTAATAAGGTACACTATGAGAACTACTAGAGCAGAAAACTGGCTGCTGTGACTTACAATGGAGTTGATAATAAGAAGAATAAAGGGCAGCTTACTAAGAACCCTCCAGCACAAACAGATGAAGACAGAGGGGAGCATGTAGCTAAGATGAGGAAGATGGAGATGGAGCAGGTGTGTGTGATGAAGGTCAAAGAAAAAGTTCAGAAACTGAAGGACTCTGAAGCTGAGCTCCAATGGTGTCACGATCAAATAAAAAAGAATTTGGAAGCACAGAACAAAGAATTAGAGGAAAAACATCAACAGTTTGAAGATGTGAAGGCAAACTGGAAAGCCCAACAACGTATTTCAGAACAACAGAACTCTCCAAGAACCTTGGAAAAGAAAAAAGGGAAGATCTTTTAACCCTCTACTGACCACCAATTACATATTAGTTGCCAATATGCCAGCTTGGGTATCAGTGTTTGTTGGATCCATTTTACCAGTTTGCACCAGTTGAAGCTCTGGCTAGTGTGGCTCAGTGGACTGAGTGCTGGCCTGTGAACCCAAAGGTCATTGGTTTGATTCCCAATTTGCACCAGTTTTATCCTTAATGATGGATTTAACAGCATGACAAAAATTATTATTTTTTGTTCTTGATGGAGACTGAGATGCCTTGAATTGTCTAGGGTGTTGTGTACTTATAAACTAACAGTTCTAGGGACCTTCCCTATATATTTTTTTCTTTTATTAAACAATTGTCTTCAACTTAATGCAAGAAAACATTTTACTCATACTTGTATAATCATGTACTGGTGGTTTAACTGTTTACAGAATATTCCAAAATGACAGAACTCTGAAAGGTTTTCACTGAAGATAAATTGCTCTAATATGATACAAACTATGCTTCTCAAAGGTAATTATAATACAAATGTTCCATCCAATACAGAGTATACAATAATGTAATTTAGTCTAACACAGGTGATCTTATTTTTTGACACTTCCATTGTGTAAAAATACACATGGAAAAAAGAACGTATATGCCTACCATGCTCCTAGAGCTTTTTTATAACAGCCTTTTTTGTTTGTTTCTTTTTTGTTTTGGATTCTTTAAATATATATTACTCTCATTTAGTGCCCTCTTTAGTCAGACTGTCATTACTGTTCATTTTTGTAATAGTATTTAATTTAGGTATTTTCTGTATATTGGCTCTGCTAAAAAGGACACAGCTTCTACAGGAAACTCTCCTTCAAATCTTTTTTTCACACTTTATGGTAAGTAGCAGGGGGAAAATGCATTTATAGATCATTTCTAGGCAAAATTATGGGATCAATGACCAACCTATTTCTATCTATGTGTAGTCTCTTTATTTTACTAGAAAGGGGAATCATGGCCTCTTGAAAAGAAAAAAAATGTCACCATTCTTCTTTCAATTGTAGTCATATATTGCATCTCTATCTATTTTTGCTTGTATTGTAAAAAATTCAGATAATAATCAATGTTGTGATGTTAAAAAAAAAACAAAAAATAATAAACAAAAACAACCAAAAAAACCCAACACTTGTAGATACAGATCTAGGTTCCAAAAGCCATAGGACATTAGGGATGAAAATGAGCTATAGTGGTTACTCTTACCTTAAGAGAAAATCAGAAAAAAAGAAACTAATTTTCTTATACAAGGCAGCTAGAGTAGAAAGCCTACTTGACAACACATGAACTAAAAGTCCAAAGAGTGAGACAGGAAGGGAGCTTCAGGAAGGGAAAGCTGAACTCTAATTTGGGTCCTCTCAGAGGTCTGGGCACCACCCATGAAAAGTATTGGGAGCATTTCACCTTAGAAGGGGGGAGTGGTCACAGGTTTACAAAGGACATAAAAAAAAGCCTACTGTGAAAGAGAACTGCCTACAAGGAAAATAGTATTGCTGTACAAAAAACCCTGAAATATTTATATTTTGTCCTAGAAAGTAAAAAGATTGAGTTTAAAATGAAAGAGAAAGTGACATTATAAACTCACTGGAAGTTTAAGACTGGTATTAAATCCTCAGACGTAAATAATTCTTAAAATGGGAACTAGCCCAGAAAAACACAAGTTGCTTCTAAAATTGCAGAGATACGAGCATGTATAATTAACCTTTCTCAGTAGAATTACAGACTTCCTTTCCTAGAAGCAGCAGCTAAATGGCACTGTTACCATCGTGCAATGGTTAAAACAGACAGACAGACACACACACACACACACACACACTGACACACATTTTTGGCAATGCGATAAGTGCACTTGTGTATATGCATCCATGTTAAATTAAATACTTGTATACACACATTAGGAGTTAATATGTTTACTTTCATTGTACATATTAAATTAACTTACATTTAATGATGTGAAATAATTCAAAGCTTCTTTTAGTTGGCCTGATATAATAAAAAAATTATAGCCATCAAGAGCATAGAATAAACTGTTCATCTTGCGGGAATAACACATTAAGAATTCATTTTTTTGACAGTCATAAAATATTTGTATGTGCTGGAGCACCTTCTATGTGCTAGACACTACACTACCTACTAGGAATACCAAGATGAATCTAAGAGAACACAGGATAAAACACTTCTGTCCCAGTTCTCTCAAAATTCACTACAAAACAAAGAAGAAAAACAAGTTGAAACACCAACTCCACCTTGGAAGAACCAAAGAGCTAAATACAACTGACTCAGCAGTCTCCTCCCAGGCAGATGTAACCACAGAACTCAGGGAAGACTTAGGAGGGGGAGACATCTGGTATTGCAGAGGCAAGCTTATTTTAAGGATGGTTATGCCTCCACGTCTTTGTTTTTCTTCTCCCACAACTACAGCAGATGAGAAGGCTATTCTTTAGAGAAATTAAACCAAAGAGGCCCTGGACTAGAAATACCAAAAGTTTTAGAGAGTGACGATGAGAATGAGAAAAAAGGAGAGTAAATGACAGTGTGCTGACATCACCCCTAGGAATCCCAGAACATCTGCAGCCAGCCAAATTACACCTCAGGCAAGAAACTCAAAGATTCTTCTCTGAGAAAGCTATAGAACCCCAAAGGGAGAGATCTATAGATAGTGAGCTAGAGGACTCCTCAATGAAAAAGTCAGTTCGTCCTACAATCATCTGAGAATGAGGCAAAATAGATTCCATGCTCTGCCTACAAACACAGAGCTTCTAGACAGCATTAGAGTGACTATTACATATAAATAGATGGCCCAGGATCACCAGACATTTGAGGAAATGGAAACAACGCAAAGAGTAGAAGGAAAAACAATAACAACCAAATTCTGTAATTATCAGTCCCAGGAAGAAAAACATATGTAACACAATAACAGTATTGGCAGGGTAGGAAGGGAGTTGTATGGAGGATGCATGGAGACTTTACTTGGGGTGGTGAACACACAGTACAATGTACAGATGATGTGTTGTGGAATTGTGCACCTGAAACCTATGTAATTTTGTTAACCAGTGTCACCCCAATAAATTCAACAAAAAGGGGAAAAAAAAGAACAGTATGTTTCCCCAAAGGAACAATCACAGAAGGGCTCTTGGAAATTAAAAATGAAAAGGCAAAATTTTAAACAGTAATGCAAAGCCTGGGAGATAAGGAAATCTCAGTACATATAATCCAACACACACACACAAAAAAGATAATCCAGATACTAGGATTATTCATGTATGGTAAACAAAGGCAATCTGGCTTCCTCACCCAGGTGTCTGGGGAACTACGGTAAATACTGTTCTCATAGCCTTGAGACTGGCCCGGTAAGTACACCCATAACCTCAAGTGGGCTCTGCAAGTTCAAAATCTCAACCTGTATTGTCTCCCTGCCAACTTTGTCTGTCTTCAGTACTTAAGAGGGTAGGGGCTTCCCACTAGCACACAGGCAAGAGAGGGGACAGGTGATATGCAGTGTAGTACATGGAGACATGCAGCTTGCAGCATGCATGGATCGTCTACCCTTGAATAAAGGCATGTCAAGCATCTCCATGGCTCTGCAACTTTTATTCCATCTGCCCAAGTCTCAAGTGAATCTACCTGGCCTAGACAGGCTGCAACACAATTCATTTAATAAATCAGTGTTTACTATGCTGTACATCAAACTTGGATGCCGGGATTCGGCAAGATGGCAGAAGAGTTCATGGAAGTCACACTGACCTCCTCCCAGGACCAATCTGGAATTACAACTAAATTTTGGAGAAATTCACCAGGAATAAACAACTAAACAATAGCAAGAGAGAAGCCTTATAACCTCAGACAGACAGGAAAACCAGCTTCAGCACAACCTAACTGGTAGGGAATGCGGTGGAGACTGGAGAAGGCTGGCTGGGTGCCCACAAGCGGCAGCACCACAGGGATAATTAAGTAGCCAGTTGGATCCCCCTGAGACATGTGAGGTCTAAACCCTAAGCTGCAATATCCAGCCTAGAGCACCACAGCCCAAAAAGTACACAGATGACAACCAGCAGGAAAAAGCAGCAGAGTTGCTCTCTGCCAGAGATGGATGGATGGAGATGCAAACAGCCGTTTAAAGGGCCAACGCATAAATTTTCACTTGCAGCCACTTACCTTGGGTTCCTGCAAAGGCGAGGGGCAAAAAGAACTACAGACACCTAAGGAGAACACTGAGAGAGTAGCCACCAGGATCCTGGTGCTGAGTCATCCCTTATACAGCAGCAGCTATCATGCTCAGGCAGACCAGACCAATGTTCTCTGAGCAGCATCACTTTGAGGGGAAATAATAGCCCCTCCCTGGGAGCTATTCTCTGGGAGGAGAGATTCTGCCCCACCCTGTGGTATCTAAGCCTGACCGCTGAGTGCAGAGTGACTAGATTAACAACTGAAGGAGTCAGCCACAGACAGTAGAGTTCTGGTAACCTCCAACAGGCCCCATAAGGTCAGACAGGGTCACCATCTGACCCTAATTAGAGGCAGATCCAAAAGAAAAAAAAAATTGCACCTGCACAATGGCATACAAGACATGGTAGGAGAGTGGCCCTTGGTCAACCAGATAGAGGGAGAACCCACCAAAGAACAACCCAACAACAATCAAAACCCAATTAGATGTAGAAAGCCAACATAAACAGCATAAAGGGCATCCCAAGAGCATCAAGTTCAGGAGATCGAGGAAACTGCAACACTGAATCTCACTGGTCTCCTACCATAAAAGACCACACCAAAAAGTCAGCGATAAAAACAGATCATTTTATGAATCAGAAGGAAACAAGAAGAGTCTCACAAATACTGAGAAGACAAAGAAACAACACTCAACCAAAAGGAAAGGAGGGATCTTCAGAAAGAGTACTAAATGAAACAGAGGCAAGATCACTATCAGATTTTGAGTTCAAAACAATGGTTATTAGGAAGCTCAATGAGCTCAGTGAGAATTACCAAAAACTAAAGGTTAGCTATGAGGAACTTATTCCAAACTATATTAGCATGAACAAGGAACAGAAACAATCAACAAGAGCCAAGAGGAAATGAAGAATACAATTTCTGAATTGAAACAGTAGGAATCAAAAGCAAGCTAGATGAAGTAGAGGATCAAAACAGCAAGCTGGAGGACAAGGTAGAAAAAAGCTCCCAGAAAGAACAAGAAAAGGAAAAAAAGACAAAAAGAATGAAGAGGGGTTAAAGGAACTGCAGGACACCATGAAACATTAATAATATCCATATATTAGGGATATCAGAAGGAGAAGAAGAGGACCAAGGGACAGAGAACCTGTTTGAAAAAGTAATGATGGAAAACTTCCCTAATTTGAGGAGAGAAAAAGTCACACAAATCAAGAAGCACAAAGGGTCCCAATCAAGAAGAACCCAAAGAGGCCCACTCCAAGACACATCATAGTTAAAAGGGAAAAATTCAAAGACAAAAAGGGATTCCTAAAGGCAGCAAGGGAGAAACAGGAAGTAAAATACAAGGGAGCCCCACTAAGGTTAGCAGTTGACTTCTCAACAGAAAAACTACAAGCCAGAGGGGAATGGCAAGAATATTCCAAGTTAATGAAAAGCAAAGGCCTAAAACCAAGACTGTTCTACCCAGCAAGGCTCTCAATTAAAATGGAAGGCAAAATAAGGAGTTTTCCAGACAAAAGAAGCCTAAAAAGATAAATCTACACCAAACTAGTATTGCAAGATATGATAAAGGGACTGCTTTAAGCAGATGAAGAAAAAGAGTGAGAGAGAGAGGAACACAGGTACAAAGGGGAAAAATGAATAGGTACCTATCAATAATAACCTTAAATGTAAATGGATTAAAAGCTCTAATCAAAAGACATAGGGTAGCTGAATGGGTAAGAAAACATGACCTGCACACATGAAGCCTACAAAAGACCCACCTCAGAACAAAAAACCTACACAGACTCAAAGTAAAGGGCTGGAAAAAAATATTCCAAGCAAATGGACAGGAAAAAAAAAACTGGGGTAGCAATACTTACATCAGACAAAATAGATTTCAAAAGAAAGTCAATAAAAAGGAGGACACTTCAAAATACTCAAGGGGAGACTCCATCAAGAGACTATAAATATTGCAAACATATATGCACCCAACATAGGAGCACCCAAATATATAAAGAAAAATCTTGGAGGACTCCAAGAAAGATAGAGAGAGCAACACACTGAGAGTAGGGGATTTTTAACACCACACTGCCAACAATGGACAGATCTTCCAAACAAAATACCAACAAGCATATTGTGGAACTGAATGGACTTAACTGATACATACAGAACCTTTCATCCCAAAAAAGCAAAATACATGTTCTTTTCAAATGCACATGGAACATTTTCAAAGACAGACCACATGATAGGACACAAAACAAGCCTCAACATTCAGAAAAATTCAGGAAAATTGAAATCATACCAAGCATTTATTTTCTTGGACCACAAGGGCTTGAAACTAGAAACCAAACTCAAGGGGAAAACTCAAAAACATTCCAACTCATGGAGACTGAATAGTGTGCTATTAAACAATGAATGGGTTCATAATGAAATCAAGGAAGAAATAAAAAAGGTTCTGGAAACAAATGAAAATGAACACACAACAGTCCAAAACCTATGGGATACAGCAAAGGCAGTCCTTAGAGGGAAATTCATAGCAATTCAGGCCTACCTCAAAAAGGAACATTTCAAATAAACAACCTAATGGTTCTACATCTACAAGAACTGGGGGAAAAATAACAAACAAAGCCCAGAGAGAGTAGAAGGAAGGAAATATTCAAGATCAGAACAGAACTGAATGACATAGAAATTAAAAGAACAACTCAACGGATCAATAAATCCAGGAGCTGATTCTTTGAAAAGAAACAAAATCTATAAGCCTTTAAGCAGACTCATCACAAAAAAATAGGAGAGGACCCAAATAAATAAAATCAGAAATGAAAGAAAAAAGATTATAACTAATACTACAGAAATATAAAGGATTATAAGAAATTACTACAAACAATCACATGCCAAATTTAAAAACATGGGTGAAATGGACAAATATATAAAAAAACATAATCTTCCCAAACTGAGTCAAGAAGCAGCAGAGGGTCTGAATAGACCAATAACAGCTGGTGACAATGAAGCAGTAATCAAAAAACTCCTAACACACAAAAGCCCTGGACCAACGGTTTCACAGGAAAATTTTACAAAACATTTAAGAGCTGACTCCAAAAAATCCGAGAAGAGGGAAGACTCCCAAACTGTTTTTATGAAGCCAGCATCATCCTAATCCCAAAACCAGATAGGGACACAAGAAAGAAAGAAAACTACTGGCCAATACTGCTGATGAACACAGACATTAAAATCCTCAACAAAATTATTCGCAAATCTCATCCAGCAATACATTACAAAGATCATACACCATGATCAAGTAGAATTCATCCAAGGGATGCAAGGATGGTACAATATTTGCAAATCGATGAACATACGTCACATAAACAAAAGGAAAGACAAGAATCACATCATCATATCAACAGATGTGGAATAAGCATTTGATAAGGTACAGCACCCATATATCATAAAAACACTCAGCAAAGTGGGAGCAGAGGGAGCATATCTCAGCATAATAAAAGTCATACACGATAAACCTACAGCCAAAATCATACTCAACGGGCAAAAACTAAAAGCTTTCCCAGTAAGATCAGGAACAATACAAGGTTGTCCACTTTCACCACTTCTATTCAACATAATACTGGAAGTCCTAGCCACAGTGATTAGACAAGAAAAAAGAAATAAAAGGCATCTAAATTGGAAAGGAGGAAGTAAAACTGTCATTGTTTGCAGATGACATCAAAATGTACATAGAAAACCCTATAGACTCCACCAAAAACTACTCGACTTAATAAGTTAATTTGACAAAACAGTGGGATACAAAGTCAATATTCAGGAATCAAAGGCAATTTTGTATATCAACAACAAAATACCAGAAAGTGAAATCAGGGGGAAAAATCCATTTGCTATAGAAACAAGAAAAATAAAATACCTAGGAATAAACTTAACCAAGGAGGTAAAACATCTATTCTTAGAAAAATACACAATGCTGAAGAAGTTAAGACACAAATAAATGGAAGCAAATACCATATTCATTGACTGGAAAAATTAACATCGTCAAAATGTCCAAACTACCCAAAGCAATTTATAGATTCAATGCAATCCCTATTAAAACACCAATGACATATTTCACAGATATAGAACAAACATTTCAAAAGTTTATCTGGAACCTTAAACAACCCGGAATAGCTACAGCAGTTTTGAGAAAGAAGAACAAAGTAGGAGGGATCATAATACCTGATATCAAACTATGTTACAAGGCCACTATAATCAAAAGTCTGGTACTGGCATAAGAACTGACATATACATCAACAGAACAGAGAGCCCAGAAATAAACACATGTCTTAATGGTCAATTAATATTCGACAAAGAGGGCAGAAGCATAAAATGGAGTAAAAATAGCCTCTTCAACAAATCGTGTTGGGAGAACTGGACAGCTACGTGCAAAAAAATGAAACGCAACCACCAACTTACTCCATACACAAAAATAAACTCAAGATGGATAAAAGACTTAAATATAAGTTGCAACACCATAAAAGTCCTAGAGGAGAAGACAGGAGGGATAATCTCAGATATTCCACATAGCAATATTTTCACGCACATGTCCCCTAGAGCAAGGGACACAAAGGAAAGAATAAACAAATGGGACTTCATCAAAATAAGAAGCTTCTGCATGGCTAAAGAAAACTTCAGCAAAATGAAAAGGGAACCGACTGTATGGGAAAATATATCTGCCAATGATACCTCGGACAAGGGTTTGATCTCCAAAATCAATAAAGAACTCATAGGTCTCCACTCCAGGAAGACAAACAATCCAATTAAAAAATGGGCAAAGGAGATTAACAGCTGAAGGAGATGGCCACAGACAGTAGATTCCTGGAAGTCTCGAACAGACTGCCTAAAGTCAGACAGGGACAATCTCTGACATCATCAGAGGCAGATCCACAAAGTAAAACCAGCAGTCTCCTATCATAGAAGTTCACACCACAAAGTCAGGAAATCAAGACAGATCAACTTAAGAAGCAGAAGCAAAAGAGAAGAGTCTCACAAATAATGGGAAGACAAATAAATACCGTCCACTTGAAAGGAAAGGCGGAATCCCCACAAAGAGAACTAAATGAAATAGAGGCAAGTAAACTATCAGACACTGAGTTCCAAACAACGGTTCTATGGAAGCTCAATGAGTTCAGTGAGCTCAGAGAGAATTAGAAAAAACTACAGGGAAACTATGAGGAACTTACTGCAAACTATAGCAGCATGAAAAAGGACACAGAAACTATCAACAACAGGCAAGAGGAAACGAAGAATACAATTTCTGAATTGAAGACCACAGCAAAAGAAATCAAAAGCAGGCTAGATAAAGCCGAGGATCGAATCAGCAAGCTAGAGGACAAGGTAGAAAAAAGCTCCCAAAAAGAGCAAGAAAATGAAAAAAGACTCAAAAAGAATCAAGAAGTGTTTAGAGAAATGCAGGACAACCTGAAACGTAATAATATCCGTATACTAGGGATACCAGAAGGAGAAGAGGATGAGGAAGGGATAGAGAACCTGTTTGAAAAGGTAATGATGGAAAACTTCCCTAACTGGAGGAGAGAAAAAGTCACGCAAGTTCAGGAGGCAGAGAGGGTCCCATTCACGAGGAACCCAATGAGGCCCACTCCAAGACACATCATAATTAAAATGCCAAATATCAAAGACAAACAGAGAATCCTAAAGCAAGCAAGGGAGAAAGAGGTAGTAACATATAAAGGAGCTCAAATATGGCTAGCATCTGGCTTCTCAACAGAAACACTGCAAGCCAGAAGGCAAGGGCAAGAAATACACCACGTAATGAAAAGCAAAGGCCTGCAACCAAGACTGCTCTACCCAGCAAGGCTCTCAATAAAAACGGAGGGTGAAAAAAGGAGTTCCCAGACAAAAGAAGGCTGAAAGAACATACCTCCACCAAACCAGCATTGCAAAATATGCTAAAGGCACTGCTTTAAGATGAAGAAAAAGTTTCTATAAATACCCAATTCCTTTCAGAGTTGTCAATACTTGATATTACCAATATTTTTAATACTCATTAATCTGATTGTGACAATGATGTTATTTTAATTGTTCCTTTACTATTTGTTGAAACTAAACCTGTTTTAGTATATTTCTTGCCTATTTATAATATTTTTTTTAAAAAGCTTTAAATGACTTTGGTATTCATTATCCATTTATTGATTAAAGGTTTGTAGAACTTTTTCCCTAAAAAAAAACAAACAAACCCCAAAGAACCTATTAACCATGTTTTAGATGTGTTGCAAATACTTCACTATTCTATTCCTTGTCCTTTAACTATTTTTATAAGTATATTACTATATAGTTAAATGTTTAATATAGTCATATTGTCAATGTTTATAGCTTCTGGGTTTGAATATTTTACTTCAGGTCATGAAAAATATTAGTTCTATTTTCTTCTAAAACCTTAGATTCTACATATTGATTTTTAACTCACCTGAATATTTCTTGTATAATGTGTGAAATAAGGCTCTATATTTGTTTTATTTCAAGTAACAGTGGTCCATGCACTTTATTTGTTGAATAAGCCTTACTTTACCCACTGAATTTTGAAGTATCAACTTAATCATATATTATATTGTTAGACAGATATATACATTTGTCTCTAGAATGCTCATTATATTTCATTAATCTACCTGATTATTTCTGTGCTGGTGTCATGTTGGTTTAATCTGCTGAGACTTTATAATGGTTTTAAATTTTTTAAATATTTTATAATTAACTTTGACATTTAAAAAAATAAATAAAATCAATCTGCATTTAAGAAAGAAAGAGAGAGAGAGGGAACTCCTACGTTTTGTGACAACATGAATGGAACTGGAGAATATTATGCTAAGTGAAATAAGCTAGTTGATGAGAGACAAATACCATATCACCTCACCTATAAGTGGATTCTATTCAACAAAATAAACTAATGAACAAAATAAACCACAGGCATGGAAACATGGAGCAGACTGAAAGTGACCAGAGGGGATGGGGAAAGAGGACAATGGTGGAAAGAGGGGAAGGAACTAGACAAAAAACATGTCTGAATGACCCATGGACATGGACAAACTGACTGTGGGAGCGGGGATGGGAGTGGGATGGGTGGAGGGGGGTAAAGGGGGAAAAAACTGAGACAACTGTAATAGAATAAACATGATTTATAAATTTTAAAAAAAGTTAAAATAATAAAATAAAATAAATTTAAAAAAAAAAGGAAGGCGAAATAAGGAGTTTCCCAGACAAAAGAAGGCTAAAAGAATACACCGCCACCAAACCAGCACTGCAAAATATGCTAAAGGGACTGCTTTAAGATGAATAAAAGGAGTCTATGAATACCCAGTTCCTTTCACAGATGCCAATACTTGATATTACCAATATTTTTTAATACATATTAATCTGTGACAATGATGTACTTTAATTGTTCCTTTATTATCTGTTGAAACTAAACCTGTTTTTGTATATTTCTTGCCCATTTCTATTATTTGTAAAAAGTTTTAAATGACTTTTTGGTATTCTTTATCCATTTTTTTGATTAAATGTTTGTAGATTTTTTTCCCTAAAACAAACAAAGAAACAAACGATTAACCCTTTTTTAGATGTGTGGCAAATACTTTCCTATCCTATTACCTGTCCTTTAACCTTTTTATATGTATATTACTGTACAGTCTTAAATGTTTAATACAGTCATATTGTCAATATTTTACTTTGTAGCTTCTGGGTTTGAATATGTTACTTCAGGGTAAGAAAAATATTAGTTTGTATTTTCTCCTAAAACTCCTTATATTTTACATATTGATTTTTAACTCACCTGAATATTTTTTGTATAATGTGTGAAATAAGGCTCTATATTTGTTTTATTTCAAGTAATAGTGCTCCATGCACCTTATTTGTTGAATAAGCCTTAAAAAAAAAAAGGGCAAAGGACCTGAACAAACCCTTCTGCAAGGAAGACATACACAGCGCCCAGAGACATATGAAAGGATGCTCTCAGCATCACTAGCCATCAGAGAAATGCAAATTAAAACCACAAGGAGATACCATTTCACACCAGTCAGAATGGCCATCATTAATAAATCAACAAACAAGTGCTGGTGAGGTTGCGGAGAAAAGGGAACCCTAGTACACTTTTGGTGGGAATGCAGACTGGTACAGCCACTGTGGAAAACAGCTTGGAATTTCCTCAAAAAGCTAAAAATGGAACTGCCTTTTGACACAGCGATTCCACTGTTGGGTTCTACCCTAAGAATCCAGAAACACCAATTCAAAAGAATCTATGCACCCCAATGTTCACAGCAGCACACTTTACAGTAGCCAAGTGCTGGAAGCAACCTAAGTGCCAATCAGTAAATGAGTGGATAAAAAAATTATGGTATATTTACACAATGGGATACTATGCAGCAAAAAGAAAGAGTGAGGTGCTACTTTTGCAACATTACAGATGGAACTGGAGAGCATTATGATACATAAAATAAGCCAGACAGTGAAAGACAAATACCGTATGATCTCACCTTTAAGTGGAACCTAATCAACAAAAAAACAAGCGAGCAAAATAGAAGCAGAGACATGGAAATGAACAAACTGACAGTAACCAGGGGGGTGGGGAATAATGGGGGAAAGAAGGGAAAGGGTTGTCAAGGGACATATATAAAGGATCCATGGACAAAATCAAAGGAGGGTAGGACTGAAGGTTGAGGTGGGGTGGGTATGGTGGGGGAAAGTGGTGGCAGGAAATTGAAGACAACTGTACTTGAACAACAATAAAAAAATTATATTAAAAAAGATCTCCAAACCAACATGCAATACTAATTTATTCAATGGATTGTTAAAGTAATTACTGATTTAACTAGAAGCAGTGATAAAACTATATTGGAAAGATAAAAAGTTAAGAGAGCTAAATCATCATCTATCATAAGAGGTTAACAAATAGTTTCTAACATCAAAGAATCACGAGAATAACATAAGGACATTATTTAGAATTATGGGAGTAACACAATACCAAAGAGATATGAAAGTGGTTGTTTCTGGCACAGCATCAAAGGATTCGGAAGAAGAGATATTAACAGGATTGTTTTAGCACTATGGTTATGTATCACTTTGATAAAAATAGAGATTAAGTTCAAAAGATCAATAGGATACCATCCCTGTTTTTAAGAAGTTTATACTCTGCTAGAGGAGACATGCAAAACAATTGTAGTAGCATGTACTACATGTTGTAACAGAAGCAATGTGTATAGTATAGAGGTTACTATCTCTGTCAAGTGAGGAAGGTTTTTGAGGCAAGGAGACACTTGATCTTCAGTTTTAAGGGTGAAAAAGAATTAACTGGTCAGAGAGAGGATGATGAATGTTTCACCCAGCAATAGTCCATGTAAGTTTTCTTTCTAAAAAGCAACTGAGAGTATTCTATAAACACACTTTTGCAACTTGCAGTAATTTTTTACTTAATACATTATGGAGACTTTCCTCAGAAAGCCCTTAAAAACAGCTTTTAGCTTCTCAAGGATCTTTTACTGAAGTCTCATATAAAGGAAGTTAATCTATTTTTTAATATGCTAAGTACCCATTTTTTATTCACAACTATAATGCATGCCTTATAAAAAATTAAATATAAATTTTTAAAAAATCTATTTGTTCCTCCTCTCAAGCTTCCCAAAGATAAGCACTTTTAATGTCCTCCTAGACTATTTTCTATAAAAATATTAATATATATTAACAGGGTGGGGCAAAAGTAGGTTTACAGTTCATGTGGAAAATAATACAACTAATAAATAATAATAGAATCAACTCCGTTTTGCATACTCACAACTGCAAACCTACTTTTGCCCCACCCTATATGTAAATACCACCTAATAAAAGCAAATGTAATATAAAATAAAGCTTTATATACCTATTATATCTTATGCACACACTAGTCTATATACACAAAGAATAGATTTATATATATATATATATATATATATATATATTTTTTTTTTTTTAATCCTCACCAGAGGATATGTTTATTGATTTTAGAGAGATGGGAGGAAGGGAGGGCAAAAGGAAGAAAAAGAGAAATATCGATCAGTACCTTCCGGTATGCACCCTGACTGGGGGATCGAACAAACAATCTAGGTTTGTGCCCTAACCAGGAATTGAACCCATAATATTTTGGTGTAGAGGATGACACTCCAAACATCTGAGCCTCCCAGCCAGGGCACATTTATATTCTTTAAAGTCTGTTATAGTCAAGGACTTTGTGATAAGAAGCACTAAGAATGTTTACTGCATGTCATCTTACCAACACAATCACAGCACTCATCCCAAAGGGTCCCAAGACACAGCATACACTCCTTGCAGCAGGAACAATTTCCTTCTCCAGGTCGGCACTGGCAGAGCTCCTAGAAATAAGGCAAATGTTCAAACTTAAAATTCAAAATAACTATATTTAAAATTGTTAATTTTTTGCAGTAAAAACTATATTTGCATTTATAATAATTTACTCATTAATTTTTTATTAAAGGTCATTAACTATTATAGGAACATAAATACCCACAATGTCAAATAGATCTGCATTTTCTTTTGGACACATTCAATGAACACATTTTGGATGCTTTTACCTTATTTTGAAACATTTATGAAAACATTTCACTTTATAACTAGTAACTTTACCCCCATGCACTACCTCAAAAAATAATTTAATACAAGCACAAAACCTGCTTTTTAGCTATTAGATTCATTGTTTAAATTAATCTAAATGAATAGCCAACTTGAAGTGGGAGCTAAGGTCTCCCAGTGTACAGTGTGAACAAATGCATCTTATAAAAACTGTTATTTTGCCCTGGCCAGATTGCTCAGTTGGTTGGAGTGTCATCCCATGCACCAAAAGTTTGCAAGTTTGATCCCCAGTCAGGGCACAAACCTAGGTTGCAGTTTCAATCCCTGATAGCGGTGCATACAGGAGGCAACCGGTCAATGTTTTTTTCACATCGATGTTTGTCTTTCTGTCTCTCCACTCCCCCTTCCTCTCTCAAGATCACTCTATATCTAAGGGGTCTGGAAATAGACTGTGTCTCTTAATCAAAGGAACTGCAAAGTTACATTGACAAGAGAGTGAACATAGTGAGGGGAAATAATTGCTGTCTTCTTTGTAAATAGTCTATCATACCATGCATACTGTTTTAGTATGCTGTATAACAATAAAAATAGCAGTTTTTTTACTATTTTTTAAGTCCTCACCTGAGACTATGTTTACTGATTTTAGGGAGAGAGGGAGGTAGGGAGAGAGAGGGGAGGAGAGAGAGACAGAGAGAGGTGACATTAAATCTGTTCTGAGTCTAGCCCTCAAAGAGTAATGAATGCTTCTACTCTTTCTCCTTGAACTTTGCCCAGCTGTCACATGTAGTAGCTGCCATGTGTAGCCTGGGAGAAGGCCAGGCTGGCAAATTGGTTGACCTGAATCCATCCTAGCTCATCTAGCCTCTAACCAAACACCAGCTGACCAAGAGACACAGGAATGGGCCCAGAAAAACCACCTTGCTGATACAGGTCCAAATTTCCAACCCACAGAAATAAGAACTAAATAAATAGTTACTGTTTTAAGCCACTAAACTCTGAGGTGGTTTGTTACTTAATGAAAACTAATTAACACAACTTGCTTCACAAATGAAAATTCAAGGTAATTGTGTTACCCCTTAACACCAGACAGCCACTCCTACACAGGCCCAACTTAAAGGGAAATTCTGTAGCCGCCATTGCCTATTTGGCTTTCCCTGGGTTATGAGACGTTAAACATAGCACATAATATTTACCCCTATTAAATTCATCTTATTACATTTCTAAACTACTAGAGTCACTTCATCATTATAATATGACCTATTTTTTGCCACTGATATTTAATCACTCTGATAATAAACACTGATATGTCATTCCTAATTTTTTCTTCTCCAAAAGTCCTTTAGCCATTACACAGCATTTTGAAGAATGAACACTTGTGCTATTTTCCAACTATTTCATTAGTTTGATGTCAATGTGTATCTGTAGAGTCAGGTTGTTTTTCTTCTAATGCAGACTGTAGGTAACTCCTAGGCCTGTCAGAAAGAGAGGGACTAAAAGGGCAGACACTTCCTGAGTACAGATGCTTCATCATAACACTGGTGATACTTGATTCAGACATGCTCAAATTTACTTGGAAATCTACTGCAGGAAAACAGTCACCAAAGGTATACTTTGTGATTTCTTTCTCCATGAAAACCTGTTTTTCCTGTCTTTAGAATGAAAGAACATTTCCTGAGTACACATTTTTTAAAAAACACCATCAGAGTTAAGGATATTGATTCTTTTTGGTTTTTAGTTTTAGAAAGGTTGCCATTTAGTCACAAGAAATAAAGCTTCTTTTAAATTTTGATATACATTTACATAGAAATAAATATCCCTTTACTATCTTAGTTGCTTATATTTATATTATTTAGCTCAGGAAAAACAAATTAGAAAAGCAACAAATTTATTCAAGAATACGCTTATCCTTTTCCCCGTCTATCACAGCTTCCACATGGTAGCCTATTAAATGAATTACTGTATATAATGCTAAATAATTTTAAAATAAATGTCAATTTAATGGATTCCATTAGAGAAACTGAGTTTTTATTCATTTTGCCTTTTATTGTCTGATATTTGTGAGGTGTTTTAAATTAGAACGAAAGGGTAAGTGATATCCTAAGATCACCGCTAACTAATGGAAGATCAAAACTATGACTATTTAAAAATATTTCATCCAGCCCTCAAGAATCAATCTATTTCACACCCTCTTAATAAATGCCTGTACTTTTACATGTCAGTGCAACAGAACAATGCACCACAGTAATATACTTACTGATTATAATATACTGGTAAAATACAAAGTGAGAGGCTATAGAAAGCTGAAACATGAGGGAAATGACTTAAAGATAAACTTCATTACTATCCTATTGAAAAAACTCCTAACACTGGATGAATGCCAAGTAACAATATGCTGTTTTTTATTTCCACTTAACCACAGAAAAGATTGAAAAATCTTTGTCCTAATAAAAAACAAATTTAATCACATAAATTAAGAAATTTTACATAGTAATTAAGCCTCAGGACATATGAAAATAGTATCTCTACTCTTCATAACTCATGTCAATAAGGAAAATTAGACCCTCACATCAACCTTTTAGTCCACATTTGTGCCTTTTCAATTTTCAAAAATATTGGGTTGGCCACAAAGTTCATTTAGTTTTTTTTCATACAATGGTTCTAGTAGTTTTTAGTTGTCTTTAACTTCATTCAAAACAATTTTGTTAGACTGTATTGTGACAGTTGTCATATCAGTGTGCATTTAAAAAAATAGCTTACCAAAATTGGTGAATTTTGTGCAGCCATTTTAATATTGAAGATGAAAGGAGATATGCAACACTCTCGGTGTATTATGCTTTATTATTTCAAGTAAAGTAAAACACAAATGAAATGCATAAAAAAGATTTGTGCAGTGTATGGAGAAGGTTCTGTGGCTGATCAAATATGTCAAAAGTGGCTTGTTAAGTTTTTTGGTACTACTGATATTTTGGGCAAATAATTCTTTGTTGGGGAGATGTCTTATGATTGAAAGATGTTTAGCAGCAACTCTGGCCTCTGTCCCCTAGAAGGCAATAGCAGGAGATAGCTGACATACTCAAAATATCCAAATCAATAAAGTTATTGGTGAAAATGAAAAATGTCTTTTAAAGGAAAAACTAAATGGACTTTTTGGCCACCCCAACACACTTAACTCCTCATTTTTCAGGAGAAAATTCCACACAAATTTAGTATATGGCATTTAGGATCTCAAAAACCTAACTGCAAATTAAGAGAACAAAAATATCCCTGGCCACTGTGGCTCAGTTGTTTGGAACACCTCCCCTAGACCAAAGGGTTGCAGGTTTGATTCCTGATCTGAGAAGGTAACCGATCCATATTTCCTTCTCGCATTGATGTTTCTCTCTCTCTCTCTCTCTCTCTCTCTCTGAAAAACAATGAAAAATGTCCTCTTGTGTAATTTAAAAAAAATTTTAAAAAGATTTTAAAATTTTAAGATTTTAAAAAAGGAGCAAAAATATATGGTAATCATTTGCTTTATGACAACTGTTAAGTCAAGACATAAATAAAAACAATGAATTTCCATGTGTAAATTATTATGAATAACAGCTACGTGTAGCTCATCAATTCATCTTTTTTATTCAATTTACATGTCCTTTAAAATCACAGTATTGAATAATATTTGGTCATAAACATACTTGGAAATGCATACTTTAATTTTTTGACAGCAAGCAAAATGTGGTTAGGATGAATATTTCTAAGAATAAAAATACATTCCTAAAGTGCTTTGAATCTAAGTATACAAAAGAAAACAAAGCAACTCAAAATGTAACTCTATGATGAATCAAGGATCGTAGAAAAAATTACTCCATTTGAAAGTGTTAAGCAGAATCTTTTCTTGAGGACACTTAAAAAGAAATCTTTAAGATTAGTTGTTTTAGTTATGAGGTTACAAATGAATCTTCAGTAATCAGGAAGAGGGTAGAGTAAAACTAATGCCTTTAAAAATTTCATATATGTATTTGAACTATAAAAGACTTTGAAAAATATTTACTAGAGTACAAGGAAAAACATCCAAATTTTTCCCATTTTGGTAAATTCCTATGCATTTCTAACAAAATGATGACTGCATACTCTCCTGCACTATAAGCAACTCCCTATTGTAAAAATCTGTCAACATAGTTTAATAGCTGCCTAATAGTATATTCTATGTATTAAAATTTAGAAATAGGCCTTAAGTTCCTCACTATTCCACAACTTGTCCAAATTCTCATTCTTTATTACTAATTTCAAAAACTTTTATCTTCCACCTTACTATTATTTCAAAGTTTCCACTTATGAAACAGAAAATATGGTTGAGATACAGAATTTCCTGTTTGGAAAAACTTGGCTATTTATATTTTACCATCCTTACTATGACTAAACGTCAACACTGCTCAGTTGAATGGAATCATGTGATCACAACCAAACACAACGTTCACAGAAGTCCAAAAAAGACTAAGTCAGTGATTCCATTTATTTACTGTGCCACCTCCCCAAAGTTCCTACGGGAGTTTTATTCATCACTAACAGGCACTGTGCTGAGTGTTTTATATGCATTATCTAGAATCTCATAGAGCCTTAATAAGGTAGTTATTATTTCATTTTGAAGTAAGTTTAGGAAATTTGTACATCATTCAATTAGTAAGTGGCTAAGGTTTGACCCCAGTTTTGGTTTGATATGCCTGCTTTTTAAACACTAGAATAAGATATAGAAAACTTATTCCTTATTAATTTAGCATTTCAATAATTATAGTTATTACTCTTAGAGAGAACAAGTCCACAATTAAAGTTAGATAATCCTTTAGGTTGTTTAATTAAAGGCATTATATCTTTCACTGTTAGTACCTGAACAATTAGAACTGCTCTTGCTCAAGTTTAATCACTGTTTGTAAAGGTAAAATAAGTATCATTGGCCAAGAGCTGCAAAACCAGTGAGTTGGAATTTAATAGTTAATTCTTCTGTTGCTTTAGTCAGTAATGACCTTATCATCTGCTTCCCTAGTCTGCAAATCTCAGAGAAAGTGTGGGTGTTACTCATGGTACAGATTAAAAGGCTGAGAAGGAGCGGGTTACTTACTCGTCATCAGGTATTCTGACTCAAGGCTGTTCCTACTACCACTACCCTTACATGTGAGAGCCAGACTAATAATGAAGTAAGACACCTGTTCTCAGTGTAAAGGACTATCCTAGAATTCCTTAAACTTTGGTAATCACATTGTTCAATAATTTTATGATGGAAAAAATAAAAATTCTATACTAAGTGGAAAACAGAAATTTATACATTTGGGCTATCTCATATTGACTAACACGGATATCTAGAGAGAACTTGACAAGTTCCTTAAAAAGCTTATATACAATGAAAATCTAGCACGGTGAAAAGTTTTGAGGAAGAATCTAATTAGTTAAAATGTATTTTACTACATATATAGTGAGGAAAACCTTGAATATGACATAGAATTTCAAATTTATAAATGCCAGAAGACAGAGGTTTTACATAATTATTCAATCAACTTTAACAAAAAATTGTATTCTCTATACAACTAAGATTCTGATGAGATCTTAATCCTCTATGCAAAATAAATGGTGAGTATCATTCATGTAAAACTAAGACCAGAGTTTGAGAGTAAAAATTTATTTTATGAACTTCCAAATTTCCAGGCTAGAAATGGAAACTAATAACTGAAGGAAGAATCTAATATATATTCTGATATTCAGTTACTGATAAATATTTCCATTCTCTAACTATTGCCAAGCTCTGAGAGATTTGAAAGCACTGCTGTAAAAACAGGAAAAACATTATTACCGAGAACACCATAGTCTACTAGACAGCAAATGACTGGAGCTTACAGGATCTGGATTCAAGCTGTAGCCCATAAGCTGCAGCATATAACACTGAGTCTCAGTTTGTCAGTCATAAAAATGGGGTGGTAATATTGGGTTTACGCTTATAGACTTTGGCATCCAAGTGAGATAATGGCTATCAAAATGTTTTGGTGACTTGGCAATCCCTCTCACAGATAAGAATAAAACATGTCCACATAAAGATCCATATGTGAAGGTATATATCAACTTTATTCAGCATCACCCAAAACTGGAAACAACCCAATGTTCATCAGCTAGAAAATAGATAAATAAATTGTGGTACAGCCACACGATAGATTATTACTCAGTAATACAAAGGAAAGAACTACCTGCTATATGCAATAACATGGATGAATGTCAAAAGTATTATACTAGATGATAGAAACCAAAGACTACCTTCTATACAATTCTGTTTACATGATAATCTAAAAAAGGTGAAACTATAGGGACAAAAATCAAATCAGTGGTACCCAGGCACTAAGGCTGTGGAGGGGGCTAATGTTGACTAAAAGGGAGCAAAAGGGAACTTTTAAGTGAGATGAAAATATTCCCTATTTTGACTGTGGTTGCTACATAAACATATGTTTGTTAAAAATCATAGAATTAATACCAAAAAATAACAAATTGTACGTAATTATACCTCAATAAATATGACAAAAAAATACATTGTGAGATCAGGGAATATCTTATTTCGCCTTTGAAAGATCAGTGTACACAGTGTACAACGGTACACTGTGTTCCATAAATTTATTATTTTAATAAACCAGAATAGAAAAATGTAAAGCACTATACAAATGCAAGCTGGTATTAAAGGAAGCAATACAGAAGACAGTTCTTCTAACCCTGAGAATATATTCCTCTATTTTATTTTTAAGCTAAAACTAAATTTCTCAAAACTAACAAATACTTTTTCTTTTTTATGATGAAGCATAAAACAATGCTAGTCAAAAATGCGGAATACACCATGACTGGTGTAGCTCAGTTGGCTGTGTGCGTCATCCTGCAAAGCAAAAGGTCGCAGGTTCAATTCTCCATCAGGGCACATGCCCAGGGTGTAGGTTTCGTCCCCAGTTGGGGCATATACACAAGGCAACCAATCGATACCTCTCTCTCACTAGATTTTCCTTTACCTCTTTCTCCCTCCCTTCCCCTCTCTCTAAAAAATAAATAAATAAAACTTCATTAAAAATGCAGAGCACGAAAGTTGGATATATAATATAGTTGTTAAAAATCACCTTAACATAGAATAAAAACCTAGAAAGGGCTCTACCAAAATACTAAGAGTAGTCTGTGTTTGTAAATAGGACTCTGAATGATTTACTTTCCTTTTTCTACTTCTATGTATTCTGTGAATTTTTTAATATGAAATATTTTTATAATGGCAAATAAACATTTAATTTATTTGGGTAGCTAACTTAAGATCCAGTTTAATATTTATACAATTATTAAAAAATATCAAAACACAAACTGAGGTTCTTAAATATTAAGTTAAGCAAACTCTAAGTAATTATATCTTTTTAATTGACTTTATTGGGGTCATATTGGTTCACAAAACCATAAAGGTTTAACATGTACAACTCAACAAGACACCATCTGCACACTGCATTCCTGTGCCTATCGCCCTTATAATATCTTTATCTAAAAAAAAAAAAAAAAAAGCCAGAAAGGACTCACGGATGTGGACACCACAGTGTGATGATTGCTTTGGGGGAGGAGGGTTTACAGGGACTAAATGGCTAATTAAGCTAAGTAAGTAAATGCATATTGCATAACACCAGTAATCAACAAAGCATCAGATTGTACCTATGCTGATACTACTTGCACAACCTTTTCTTATATCGAATGGGTATTTAAAAACAAACATATAAAACAAAACATCCTTAAACAATTAGCCTTTTAAAAAAAAATAAGCATAATTACATTATGTTAGGTTACAACAAAATCTATTTTGACAAATACTCTTTAAGGAGGATATCAGACAAACTTTCAAACCTGGAAAAAAATATCTTAGTGAACTTTATTATCATGCTTTCCTTTATAAATTCCAACTGATTGGTAAACTTCTGATCTGAAAATATCAACTTAAGTGAAACACTTAAGAAGAGTAGTGTTCTCTTTTGGCTAAATAAATCAGCATACAAGTTCATATACATACATGAACTACCAAAATATGTCAAATGTCAATCACTTCTTACATAAACCTAGTAATAAAATTTTAATCCTATTTACTTTAAAAGTTCCTCCAATGAATTTCTTTAAAAGAATACTGCTAGAGTAAGGTGGGCATAGATAAAGATGAGACTGCACTGGCCATTCGTCAATCACTGTTGAACCTGACTAATAGGTTAATGGGGGGTTATTTTATTATTTATTCTTTCTATTTTATATTTGAAATTTTCTCCCTATTTTATATTTTAAAATTTCCATGTTTCCCCATGAAATCTCATTTTTGTTTTAATATAATAATTTATAAGTGAAACAGCCAGTGAAAATAAATTTTCGTATTTGCTTACAAATATTAGCAGCTATTTTAACTGCAATAAACATTTGAAGGGAAACAATGACTTATTCTTCTGTTAAATTGCATCAGGCCTAACTCATTATTTTTGGACATTAATTTCAAAGATTTTCATGAGGTGTTAACTGAAGCAAAACAGGACAAAAATGAGTTAAAGAGCCACAACTTTTTAAGAGCAGCGAAGTAGCATGAAGAGAAAAATAAGGTAATGTTTGTAAGAGGAAAGAGGAAACACTGTATATTGTAAACCAAAATATTAGTAGTATTAGTAACAAATCAAAATAATTATAGCAAGAAGCTAATGTAGAATTTAATAAGCACTGATTAAGGAAAAAGAGAAAATTAATATTTTTTTTAGTTTACTGTGACTAAGTCCTTAAGTTATGTGAACTATTCACATTTTTAACTCAAGACAAAATATACTTTTAAAAATTAGAAACTCTTTTAATAAGAAACTACTGTGAAATCCCAACTTATTTCAGAAAATCCACGATCTGATTAGTAAATTAATTTTTAGAATAAAAAAACAGAATGTCAATTTAGTACCTAAAAGTGCTAAATATTCAGGTAACTTTTAAAGTGCTAAAATCAATGATCTCTGAACCTAAATTTGAGTATCTTCATAAAATATAATGTTTATATATCCTAAATATGACCATAAGTATTAGCCAAAAGTACTCACAAGTCAATAAGGGTTTTTTAAGTTCATAATACAAAATGGGTCTTGAGATTTCTGGGGTAAAAGCATACTATTGATCCAAATTTTAAGTGTTCTTTTCACACAGCAAAAGAAAAATACTAGAAAGATCTTGTTAAAAGCAAAATCTTATATTACCATTTTTCCCCTTAAATAGGACAGCTAAACCACTCATTACATGAGCAAGGAAATACACCAAGATGACCATTTTACTTTCTTGATGTTTAAAGTTAGATTTCTTTCCCGTCAGGAGCACAAAATAAATATTTATATAGGAACCGCCCTTATTTGTAGCAACTTGAAGGAGTGGCAGAAATGACTGTGCTGTTTTGTGGCCATGCTGGTAAAAAATATTTACATAATTATGAGCTTTCAGGGAAATATTTTTTTATATTTAGTTATTTCAAGAGTTGCAGAGAGCTCAATATAAACAAATGTTCTAACTTATCCTCACAGTACATCATTTCAACACTATAGATGCTCTTCAAACCAAACCAAAATAACAAAAAGAAAATCTAAGTTCCCTCTAAGAGGAAAGTAGTATCTTTTTTTAAACTTTTATAGCATTGCCTTTCTTAAAGTATTTCTCTCCAACATTCAATTCTGTACATGCTCTTCTTCTGTAAGTTTATGAAAAAAGCTATTATTGTCACCTAAAATGTCAATGTGTCTTGTACTTTGTTGAATGTGAAAGCAGAATTTTAATAACTTACTATGTGCAATAGAAGGCAAAAGCCTCAGCAATTCTTAACATTTCAGAGCATCAAACACTTTGAGAACCTCCTGAAAGGTATGGACTTTTTTCCTTTTTTATATTGTACATATGCAATTTTGATAATTATTTTATGGATGCCTTTACCCATTCCAAGGGCCCCACTTAACAATTCCTGGCACGTAAAACACCAACAGCCAATTTGTTCTTCAACTGAAGAAAACAGAAATAAAAGAGGGCATTAAAGTTCAAGTTTCGATCAGACTAGTTAGGCTATCCTCCACACTAGAGCAAAAAGATAAGAACCAGGGATCTACTGTCCGTCCACCCAACCACTCCAACCAAAGTAAGAAAACCAGCCAATCAAAACAAACAAACCAAAAACTTCCCTTCAGGTAAATGATCAGCCTCAGAGCAGAGATACATTGCAGCATCAAGAGCTTCCCAGCTCCTCAAGTGAAACCCTCCAGTCTGTGTATGTCAGCTCTGTCCGCGTACACAGTCACACAACCATGCTTTCTATAATGGGGAACTAAGTAATACTAACACTATACATTTGAGGAAGGCCTGTCACATGAGAGACATAAACTAAAGAAAAAATAGTCTTGAAAGAAAGACATATCCAGGTAACAGGATAAGTATCCTCAGAACTATGTGAGAAAATAGTGCATTCAAAAACAAGTGAGAGTGTTAGCATAAAAAATTAACAAGCAGAAAATAGTGGTCCTAAAAATTTAAAGTTATTGCTAAAATTTAAAAATTCAATGCAAAGAGTTCAAAGGTAAAGTCAAGGAAATCTCCCAGAAAGCATAAGAAGATAAAAACAGATTTAAGTTCTCCATTACTATACAGAAGCAAAGAACAATCTGAAAATGAAATTAAGAAAACAATTCTAATACCAAAAATGATAAAATACTTATTAGTAAATTTAACAAAAGAAGTATAAGACCTATACACTGAAAACTACAGAATACTTTTGAAAAAAATTAGACCTAAATAAAAGAAAAGATATTTCATGGCTGTGAATCAGCAGAATTTCATACTTTGAAGATATCAATACTTCCCAACTTGATTTGGTTCAATGCAATCCCAACCAAAATCTTAGCTGGCAATATCAAAGGCACATCCCATGAAAGAAAAAACAAATAAGTTGAACTTCATCGAAATTAAAAACTTCTGTTCTACAAAAGACAATTAAGAGTTATGAAGACAGCCACAGACTAAGAGAAAATAAGCCAGGCGGTAAAAGACAAATACCGTATGATCTCACCGATAATTGGAACCTAATCAACAAAACAGACAAGCACGCAAAATATAACTAGAGATATTGAAATAAAGAACAAAATGACAGTAACCAGAGGGGAGGTGAAAGGAGGATAATAGGGGAAAGAAGGAGAAGAGTTGTCATGGACCATGTATAAAGGACGCATGGACAAAGTCAAAGCGGGTAAGGATTGAGGTTGGGAGGTTGGGGTGGGTGGGGCAGGGGGAAGTGGTGGCAGGAAAATGGAGACAACTGTTCTTGAAAATCAATTTAAAAAATGCAAAAAAAATTTAAATAAATAAAAATATAAAATAAAGAAAATAAAATTGATAAAGAAATAAAGAGCTTCCCAGACAGGAAAAAGCTAAAGGAGTTTGTTAACACCAAACCAGCACTGCAACAAATGTTAAAGGGCTTGTTTAGAGGGGGAGCAGGAGGAGAAAAAGGAGGAAAATATTCTGAAAATAAAATGGCACTAATTACATATCTATCAATAATCACTTTAAATGTAAATGGCTTAAATGCCCCAACCAAAGACACAGGATAGTGGAATGGATAAGAAAACAAGACCCATAAATATGCTACCTCCAAGAGACACATCCTAGGTTGAAAAATACAGAGACTAAAAGTAAAGGGATAGAAAAAGATATTTCATGCAAATGGAAAAGAAAGAAAAGGTAGGGTAGCAGTACTTACACTGACAAAACACACTTTAAAACCAGGGCTATAATAAGAGACAAAGAACGACACTACATAATGATAAAGGGAACAATCCAACAAGAGGATGTAACCCTAGAAAACATTTTTGCACCCAACACAGGAGCACCTAAACATGTGAAGCAACTCTTGATGGACACACAGGAAGAGATCGAGAGAAATACAGTCAGAGCAGGGGACTTTTAACACCCCACTGACTTCAGTGGATAGACTTCCAGGCAGAAAATCAACAGAGACAGTGGCCTTAAACGACACACTAGATCAAATGGATTTAATGGATATCTTCAGAGCATTTCACCCTAAAGCAGCAGATTATACATTCTTTTCAGGTGTACATGGAACATTTTCAAGGACAAACCACATATTAGGACACAAAACAAGTCTCAATAAATTTAAGGACTGAAATCATACCAACCATCTTCTCTGACCACAATGCTATGAAAGTAGAAATCAATCACAAGAAGAACACTGAAAAACACACAAAGACATGGAAGCTAAACAGCATGTTACTGAACAATGAATGGGTCAACAATAAGATCAAGGAAGTAACCAAAAAATATCTTCAAACAAATGAAAATGAGGATACAACAATCCAAAATATGTGGGGCACTGGAAAAGCCATCCTATGAAGGAAATTCATAGCATTACAGGCCTATCTCAGAAAACAAGAAAAAGCTCAAACAATCTAGCTTTACACTTAAAGGAACTTAAAAAAAAACAACAAAAAACAAAAAACAAACAAAGCCCAAAGTGACTAGAAGGAAGGAAATAATAAAGATCAGAGGAGAAATAAATGAAATAGAGTCTAAAATAATGATACAAAAATATCAATGAATCCAAGAGTTGGTTCTTTGAAAACATAAACAAGATTGGCAAACCTTTAACCAGACTCATCAAGGAAAAAAGAGAGAGAACCCAAAAATATATAATCAGAAATGAAAGAGGAGAAATAACAATTGACACCAAAGTAATCAAAGGCTTATAAGAAAAAATAAGAACACCTATATACCAAGAAACTTGACAACCTGAACAAAATAGATAAATTCCTAGAAACATACAATCTTCCAAAACTAAATCAGGAAGAAACAGAATCTGAATAGAGAGATTACACCTAATGAAACTGAAGCAGCAACCAAAATTCTCAAAAAACAAAAGCCCTGGATGAAATGGCTTCACATCTGAATTTTACCAAACATTCCGAGGAGAACTAACACCGCTCCTTCTCAAACTATTTCATAAAATTCAAGAGGAGGGAAGGCTCCCAATGTCATTTTATGAGGCCAGTATTATTCTAATTCCAAGATATCCAGATAAAGATACTACAAAGAAAGAAAATTATAGGCCAATATCCCTGATGAACATAAACACTAAAACCTCCAACAAAATATTAGCAAACCCACTGCCATCATCACACTCAATGGGCAAAAACTACAAACATTCCCCTTAAGGTCAGGAACAAGACAGGGATGTCTGCTTTCACCTCTTATTCAAAATAGTATTAGAAGTCTTAGGCACAGAAATCAAATAGAAGAAATAAAAGGCATCCAAATTGGAAAGAGAGAAGTAAAACTATCTTTATCTGTAGATGACATGATAATGTACATAGAGGACCCCAAAGATTCCACCAAGAAACTACTAGAACTGATAAATGAATTCAGCAAAGTAGCAGAAGACAAAATTAATATCCAGAAATCAGTTGCATGTTTATATGCCAATAATGAACTAACATAAATGGAAATTAAGAAAACAATTTCATTCTCAATTGCTTCAAAAAGAATAAAATACCTAGAAATAAACCTAACCAAGGATGTAAAAGACCTGTACATGGAAAATTATAAGACACTAAAGAATAAAATTGAAGAAGATACAGATAAGCGGAAGCAGATACCATGTTCATGGGCAGGAAGAATTAACATCAGGAAAATGTCCATACTACCCAAAGCCATCTATGGAGTCAATGCAATTCCTATCAAGATTCCAATGACACACTTCACAGAACTAGAAGAAATATTTTTAAAATTTATATGGAACCACAAAAGGTCCCAAAAAGCAACAGCAATCCTGAGAAAGAAGAACGATGTTGGAGGACTCATGCTACCTAACATCAAACTATACTATAAGGCTATAATAATCAAAATAGCATGGCATTCGCATAAAAACAGACACATAACATCAATGGAAAATAATATCCCAGAAATAAAACCACACCTTTAGAGTCAATTAATATTCAGCAGAGGAAGCAAGCACATACTATGGGCTAAAGATAGTTTAATAAATGGTGTTTGGAAAACTGGACAGATACATACAGAAAAATTAAACTAGACCACCTTCTTACAGCACACACAAGAATAATTTCAAAATGGATCAAAGATTTAAATGTTAGACCCAAAACCATAAAAATCCTAGAAGAAAACATAGGCAGCAAAATCTTGGACATTGTTCATAGCAACTTTTTACCAGACACACTGCCAGAGAAGCAAGGGAAACAAAAGAAAAAATAAATGGGACTATATCAAACTAAAAAATTTCTGCACAACAAAGGAAATCATCAACAAAATAAAAAGACAACCCACAGAATGGGAGCACATATTTGCTGACACAGCTGATAAGGGGTTAATATCCAAAATTTATAAAGAACTTACAAAACTCAACACCAAAAAAGCAAACCCAATTAAAAAATGGGCAAAGGACCTGAAGAGACACTTCTCCAAAGATGGCCAATAGACCATATGAAAAGATGCTCAATGTCACTACTGATCAGAGAAATGCAAATTACAACTGCAAGGAGATACCACCTCACACCTGTCAGAATGACTATCATCAATAAATCAACAAACAACAAATCAACAAAGTGCTGGCGAGGATGTGGAGAAAGGGGAACCCTTTTGCACTGTTGGTGGGAATGCAGATTGGTGCAGCCACTGTGGAAAGCAATATGGAGATACCTCAAAAAATTAAAAATGGATCTGTCTTTTGACCCAGTGATCCCACTTCTGGGAATTTATCTGAATGAACCCAAAACACTAAGTCGAAAGAACATAAACACCCCTGTGTTCACTCTAGTGTTATTAACGATTGCTATGAGGTGGAAGCAGCCCAAGTAGATGAGTGTATTAAATAACTACGGGACATTGACGCAATGGAATATTACTTGGCTATAAAAAAGACAATTTTATCCTTTGCAACAGCATGGATGGACCTGGAGAACATTATGCTAAGTGAATTAAGCTAGGCAGAAAAAGAAAGATATCATATGATTTCACTCACGTGTGGAATCTAATGAACAAACTGAACTAACAAAGAAAATGGTGACAGACTCACAAATGGAGAGCAGGATGACAGCCTGTTGGGAAGAAAGATGAGGGGCTGGAGGGACTGAACAAAAAGGATAAAGGAGTCAAGGACAGGAACAAGAGTCTGGTGATTGCTGGGGGGAGAGGCGATATAAGGGGACTAAATGGTAATGGTAAAAATACATTAAAAATTAAATAAAAAATAAAACAAAAAAGTTTAAAATTCAAAACACTGTATGTTTGCAACTAATGTAAACTGTGGGCGTCAGTTAATACTAGTGTCGATATCTGTTTATCAATTGCAACAAATGTACCAACTGATGCAGGATGTTAATAATAGAGGGAACAGTTGAGTGTGTGTAGGGGAAAGAACATGGACTTTTTCTGCAAGTTCTGCTCAATTTTTCTGTCAACCTAAATAAAACTACAGCAATAAGTAAAATCTATTATTGAAAAAAAAAAATCTTAGCTGGCTTTAATTGGAGAAATTGATTAGATGATCCTAAAATTCATATGATAATGCAAGGGACCCAAAATAGTCAAAACAATCTTGTTAAAGAACAAAATTGGAAAACTCATACTTCCTGATTTCAAAACATACCACAAAGCTACAACAATCAAGACAATGCAGTACTGGTATAAAGACAAACATACAGATCAATGGAATAAAACTCAATAGCCAGAAATAAATTCTAACATCAAAAATCAAATTATTTTCAACAAGGGTGCCAAGATAATTCAATGGGGGAAAAAATAGATTTTTAACAAATGGTGCTGGGACAACTAGATATGTACATACAAAAGAATAAAGTTGGAAGCCTACCTAACACTATACACAAAAATCAATTCAAAATAAATAAAAGTGCTCAAACTATAAAAGTCTTAGAAGAAAATATGCAAGTTGATCTTTGTGACTTTCCATTACTCAATGGTTTCTTAGCTACACCATCAAATGCATCACTGGCCATTAAAAAAAAGATAAATTGGTTTTACATTTTTTTAATATTATATAATTAACTTTGACATTTAAAAAAATAAATAAAATCAATCTGCATTTAAGAAAGAGAGATGGAACTCCTACCTTTTGTGACAACATGGATGGAACTGGAGAATATTAAGCTAAGTGAAATAAGCCAGTTGATGAGAGACAAATACCACATGATCTCACCTATAAGTAGACTCTACTCAACAAAATAAACTAACGAACAAAATAAACCACAGGCACAGAAACATGGAAGAGACTGAAAGTGACCAGAGGGGTGGGGGAAAGAGGACAATGGTGGAAAGAAGGGGAAGGGACTAAACAAAGAACATGTATGAATGACCCATGGACATGGACAACAGAGTGGGAATTGACTGTGGGAGTGGGGGTGGGGGTGGGATGGGTGGAGGGGGGTAAAGGGGGAAAAACGGAGACAACTGTAATAGAATAAACATGATTTATAAATTTAAAAAAAAATAAAAAGTGGGGGGGAAAGATAAATTAGGCTAAATCAACTTTTGTTTTGCAAATGATATCAGCAAGAAACTAAAAAGACAACCCACAGAATGAGAGAAATTACTCTTGCAAGTCATATATCTAATAAGGGACTTGTACCCAGAATATATAAAGAACTCCTACAACTCAACAATAGACAAATAGGCCACCTTAAATATGGACATAGGGTCTGAAAAGAGACTTCTCCAAAGAAGATACACAAATGGCCAATAAGCAAATGAAAAGATGCTCAACATCATCAGTCATTAGAGAAATGCCAATGAAAAATACTTCATAACCACTAAGATGGCTATAATAAAAAGGATAATAACAAGTGATGATGGGAATGAAGAGAAAGTGTGACCCTTAGAGACTGGAGGTGGGAATGCATGCAATGCTTTCAAAAAATACTTTAGCAGTTCCTCAAAATGTTAAACAAAGAAAATATGACCCAGAAATTTCACTCCTAGGTATACACCCAAAAGAAATAAAAAGATATAAAAACTTATACACAAATATTCACAGTAGCACTATTTACCATAGCCAAATAGTAAAAACAATCCAAATACCCATTGACTGATGAATGGATAATTAAATGTGGTCTATATACATGCAGTGGAAAATTATTTGACCATAAAAGAATGAAGTATCAATATATACTATAACATGCATGAATCTTGAAAACATGCTCAAGAACGGAAACCAGACGTAAAAGACAACATAGTATATGATTCCATTCATATTAAATGCACAGAATAGGCATATAAAGATGCAGAAAGTAGATTAGTGGTTGCCTAGGGGTGAGAAGGAAGAGATGGGGAATGACTGCTAATGGAAATGTGGTTTCTTTTTAGGGTGACAGAAATGTTCTAAAATTAAATTGTGGCAATGGTTGCATAACTGTGAATACACTAATAATCACTGAATTGTACATTTAAATCTGTGACATGTATGGCATTAGATATTTCAATAAAGCTATTTTTAAAAAATCTAAGACACAGAGCATCCATCATAGACTCACACTAATCAGAGTTCCAATAAGGAAGACATTTTATATATAATATATATTCATATATATTTATAAATATAAACAATATATTTTATATTTGCAAATATATTCATATATTATTTTATATTATACATATATAGGTATACTTATATGTTACTTATATATTATGTGTTATATATAAATATATATATAAAAAAATACAGGGAGTATTCTAGTACTCAGCTCAAAATAAAATTACTCCTCTCAGAAAGATTCAGCCCTGACTCAGGCTCAGTGTGGCTCAGTTAGTCGGACATTATCCTGCAAAGCAAAAAGTTGCTGGTTTGATTTCTAGTCAGGACACAGGCCTGGACTGCAGGTTTGGTCCCTGATCAGCATGTACAAGAGGCAGCCCATCCATGTTTCTCTCTCACATTGATGCTTCTCTCCTCTTTCTTTCTCCCTCCATTCCCCTTTCTCTAAAAAATAAATAAAACCTTTTGAAAAAAATTCACAGGTGGCCAACACAATGGCCACAAAGAAGACCCACACCAGGTTTGTCCCCACTCCAGGTGTGGTCGTGTGCAATCCACGGTCCTGACACGTATAGGAGGCAATCGACTGATGCATCCAAGTTTCTCTCTCTTCCTTCTTCTCTCTCTAACACCAATGAAACAGGCCCTGCCTGGTGTAGCTCAGTGGATTGAGTGCCAGCCAGTGAACCAAAGGGTCGCCACTGGTTCGATTCCCAGTCAGGGCACATGCGTGGGTTGTGATCCAGGTCAGGTCCCCAGTAGGGGGTGCGCGAGATGCAACCACACATTGATGTTTCCCTTTCTTTCTCCCCTCTTCCCCTCTGTCTAAAATAAATAAATAAAATCTTAAAAAAATAAAACAAAATAAAAACAATGAAACAATATGTCCTCAGGTGAGAATAAAACAAACAAAAAACTCACACCAAGGATAAGGAGATAAAACTAAAAGTTTCCAGAGAGAAAAAAGAAAGAAACTAACAAAGTCACCTACAGAGAGAAAAAAAGCAGATTGTCATCAGACTACTCACCAGCAATATGGAATGCCAGTAATATGAAGACATTTGAGAAATGTCTTCAAAATTCCCAAGTAAAAGATTTTAACATAGATTCCATATTCAGGCAAATCACCAACATATAAGATGAAATAGAAAACATTTTCAAGATATGCAGGACCCAGAAAGTTATATTCTGTCTACTGATAAATAAATAAATAATTTTAAAAGGAAAGAGTAGGGCTACTAATATTCTCCTCTTAGCTCAAAAATCAAGAGATAATGGTTCTGGTTAATAAAACAAAGCAGAAAGGTTTAACTTATATTGCATAAACTAACAAGGTAGATGAGAAAAACTAAAAAGAGTGAAACAAGTATGGATGGATGGGGGTGTGGTAAATGAGATGTGTCCTAATACAGTAGAAAAGCAGTTTTAGATATATAATATCTAGAATTGATAAATTAAGAAATAGTAATATAAGCATATAATTAGCCATATGGCTAAAAATCAGTAAAAGAAATAAAAATGGAAGCCGTTATTAAATTAAAAGTGGTTCTACCTGGGTAACAGAATGAGGAGTAGGAAGAATTAGTCAAGGGATTTTTCATTATGTATCCGTTTAACAATTTCACTTTTTAAAGAGATCTTCATTACTCTAGTTTACAAAAATAGCAGAAAATAGTTTTCTTTCTTTCTTTATAAATGCATAGAACTAAAGGAAACTTTGAGATCACCCAGCCAACAAATTCATTTTACAGTTAAGGTGTGGAAGATTGTATTTTCCAAAGATGGCCATACAACTATAGCATATAAACATGATCGCTTTACAGTATGACACCCATGCTCTTCCATCAGAGTTGGGGCCTGTGTTCCCACTTAAATCCAGGTTGGCCTATAACTGGTGAAAGTAACACCATAACCTCTAAGGTAAAGCCATGAAAGGCAATACAGCTTCCCCCAGCTCTCTTCACGAGACCTGTATGTTGGAAGCCCTGAACAAACCTGTAAGAAATCTGGCTAGTCTCAAGCCAGCAAGCTGCAGAGGTCAAAGAGACTATTGACAGAGGAGAGAGGGGTGGGAGAGAGAGGGGACAAAGAGAGGGAGAGAGGGCAAAGACGGGGGCAGTGGGTGGAGAGAGTATTTCTAGCCCAGGTATTAAAACTTATCAGTGAGCCTTCAGATTCGTGAAATCCAATAGAGCAGCCACTAGTCAGTCACACATAGCTGCTATTTAAATTTAAGTTAATGAAATTAAATATAATTTTAAAATGTTTTTCAATAACACTAGTCATAGTTTAAGTACTCAGTAGGCACATGTGGCCAGTTCCTACTTACACTGAATAGGGCAGATGCAGACCATTTCTATCACAGAGGAAAGAACTGGTTCACAGCATGGCTTCAAATACTTCCAGCCTCCAGCCTTCACGCTGCCCCAGCTAATGCTGTGTAGTGCAAATTCATGGGCAAAATAAATGCTATTGTTTTCAGCCACTGATATTTTGGGGTAGTTTGTTATACAGCCATAGTAAGAGCAATACAAGGAAAGTGAAGCTCAGAATGCGAAATAATCTGCTAGAGTTCTAGGTTCCAGAAAACCGTCAAATTGTGGAACTAATCAGATTTCTTTTCAATGTCCAATAAACATTTGTGAATAAACAAACAAGAAAATTCTCAATACTCAAGACCTCCATTTAAAAAAAATTAATCTTTATTGTATTTTTTCCATTATCATTTAGTTCCCTTATACCCCTCTTCCCCCAGCAATCACCACCTGTTGTCCATATCCATGAGTCCTTTTAAGCCCTCTATATTTTTAACTTCAAATGATATGCCACAATGCACTGGAAGAGTTGTCTCTCTTGCTCCAGCAAAAAATTTGATGATTCCTGGCTTTCAAAGAACAGGAATCTGACAACTATTAGCACCTGTGAATTAGTGGTTAAAAGAAAAGGCATAGCTTCTTTCCAATGAGTTTACTAAGAATTGCCATTTTACAGGTGAAACTTCACTTGATTGCTTTTCACATTTATATAGTACTCTTTACTTTATAAAGTATTTTGCATTACAAATTTTTAAAATAAAAAGCAAACAAAAAACTTTGAGAATGTTTATCAATATTAACCAAAAGCTTTCTTATTTAAATACTCCCATATCAAGCAAAGTATTTTAATTATTTTTCCAAATACACTTCTCACAACCATTTTCCCCCCCACTATTCCCCCCCCCACCATCTTCCCCCCACCATTTTCCCCTGCCTCCCTCCCACCCCCCTCAATCCTTCCCCACCTTGCTTTGTCCATGAGTTCTTGCTATATGTTCCTTGACTTTCCCCTTTCCTTCTTCCCTCTTATCTCTGTTGGTTTCTTTACCTTTCAGTGTTGCTGGTCTTATTTTCCTTGCGTCTTTGTCTTGTTGGTTAGGTTCCACTTACAGGTGAGATCATATGGTATTTGTCTTTCGCCACCTGGCTTATTTTGCTTAGCATAATATTCTCTAGTTCCATCCATGCTGTCGAGAAGTGTAGTAGTTCTTTTTATCTTTCTGCTGCGTAGTATTCCATTGTGTAAATGTACCATTATTTTTTGATCCAATCATCTACTGATGGGCATTTAGGCTGCTTCCAACACTTGGCTATTGTAATTGTGCTGCTATGAACATTGGGGTGCATAGGTTCTTCTGAATTGGCGTTTTGGGATTCTTAGGGTATAGTTCCAGCAGGGGAATCACTGGATCAAAAGGCAGTTCCATTTTCAGTTTTTGAGGAAATTCCACACTGCTTTCCACAACGGCTACATCAGTTGCATTCCTACCAACAGTGTACTAATGTTCCCTTTTCTCCACAGCCTCACCAGCACCAGCTGTTTGTTGATCTGTTTATGATGGCCATTCTGACCAGTGTGAGGTGGTACCTCATTGTGGTTTTGATCTGCATTTCTCTGATGGCTAGTGATGCTGAGCATCCTTTCAAATGTCTCTAGGCCCTCTGTATCTCTTCCTTGTAAAAGCGTCTGCCCAGGTCCTTTGCCCATTTTTTGATTGGATCGTTTGTCTACTTGGAGTGGATTTGAGTGAGTTCTTTATATATCTTGGGAGATTAAACCTCTATATGATGTATCATTACCAAATATATTTTCCCATAGGATTGGCTGCCTTTTCATTTTGCTGATGTTTTCTTTAGCCGTGCAGAAGCTTCTTATTTTGATGAGGTCCCACTTGTTTATTCGTTCCTTTATGTCCCTTGCATTAGGAGACATATCAGTGAAAAAATTGCAGCGTGGGATATCTGAGAGTTCCCTGCCAATGTTCTCTGCTAGGACTTTTATGGTGTTGCGACTTATATTTAAGTCTTTTATCCATCTTGAGTTTATTTTTGTGTATGGTGTCAGCTGATGATCCAATATCAATTTTTTGCATGTAGCTGTCCAGCTCTCCCAGCAGCATTTGTTGAAGAGGCTATTATTGCTCCACTTCATGCTTCTGCCCCTTTTGTCAAATATTAGTTGCCCACATAGACCTGGGCTTATTTCTGAGCTTTCTATTCGGTTCCACTGGTCTATGGGTCCGTTCTTCTGCCAGTACCAGATTGTTTTGAATATAGTGGCTTCGTAATATAATTTGATATCCGGTATTGTGATCCCTCTTACTTTGTTTTTCTTTCTCAAAATTGCTGCAGCTATTCAAGGTCATTTATGGTTCCATATAAATTTTTGAAATGTCTGTTCTATTTCTGTGAAATATGTCATTGGTATCTTAATAGGGATTGCATTGAATCTATAAATTGCTTTGGGTAGTATGGACATTTTTATGATATTAATTCTTCCAATCCATGAGTATGGTATATGCTTCCATTTATTTGTGTCTTCCTTAATTTCTTTTTTCAATGTTGTATAGTTTCCTGCGTGCAGGTCTTTTACCTCTTTGGTTAAATTTATTTCTAAGTACTTTATTTTTCTTGTTGCTATATCGAATGGTATTTTTTTCTGATTTCTTCTTCTATTTCATTGCTGGTGTACAAAAATGCCTTTGATTTCTGAATATTTACTTTGTATCCTGCTGTTTTGCCAAATTCACTTATTAGGTTGAGTAGTTTTTTGGTGGAGTCTACAGGGTTTTCTAGGTACACTATTATGTCATCTGCAAACAATGATAGTTTTACTCCCTCCTTTCCTATTTGGATGCCTTTTATTTCTTTTTCTTGTCTGACTGCTGTGACTCTAGGACTTCCAATACGATGTTGAAAAGAAGCGGTGAAAGCGGACATCCTTGTCGTGTTCCCGATCTTAGTGGGAAAGCTTTTAGTTTTTGCCCATTGAGTATGATGTTGGCTGTAGGTTTTTCAATAAATGGCCTTTAATATGTTGAGGACTGCCCCATTTACTCCCATTGCTAAGTGTTTTGATGATAAATAGGTGCTGTACCTTATCGAATGCTTTTTCTGCATCTATCGAGATGATCATGTGGTTTTTGTCTTTCGTATTGTTTATGTAATGTATTACATTGACTGACTTGCGTATATTGAACCATCCCTGCATCCCTGGGATGAATCCCACTTGATCGTGGTGGATAATCTTTTCAATGTATTGCTGGATGCGGTTTGCCAATATTTTGTTGAGGATTTTAGCGTCTATGTTCATCAGCGAGGTGGGCCTGTAGTTTTCTTCCTCTGTAGGGTGTTTATCTGGTTTTGGAATTAGGGTGATACTGGCCTTATAAAAAGAGTTGGGAGTCTTCCCTGCTCTTGGATTTTTTGGAATAGTCTGAGAAGGACAGGGGTTAGCTCTTCCTTAAATGTTTTGTAAAATTCTCCTATGAAACCGTCTGACCCAGGGCTTTTGTGTGCTGGGAGTTTCTTGATGACTGCTTCAATTTCCCCAGCTGTTATGGGTCTGTTCAAGCTTTCTGTTTCTTCCTCCTTCAGTGTTGGAAGATTATACTTTTCTAGAAATTTGTTCATTTCATCAAGGTTTTCAAATTTCTTGGCATATAATTGTTCATAGTAGTTTCTGACAATCCTTTGTATTTCTGTGGTATCAGTTGTTATTTCTCCTCTTCCATTTCTGATATTATTTATTTGGGTCCTCTCCCTTTTTTTCTTGATGAGTCTGCTCAAAGGCTTGTCGATTTTATTTATCTTTTCAAAGAATCAAAGAACCAGCTCCTGAATTGGTTGGTCCTTTGAATTGTTCTTCTCGTCTCTATGTCATTCAGTTCTGCTCTAACCTTAATTATTTCCTTCTTTCTACTTGCTCTGGGATTTATTTGTTGTTGTTTCTCCAGTTCTTGACGTTGTAGTGTTAGGTCTTTCATTTGAAATGTTTCTATCTTTTTTAGGTACGCCTGTATTGCTATGAACTTCCCTCTCAGGACCGCCTTTGCTGTGTCCCATAGGTTTTGGACTGTTTTCTGTTCATTTTCATTTGGTTCCAGAAATTTTTTGATTTCTTCTCTTTTCTCATTATTGACCCATTCATTGTTTAATAGTGTACTGTTCAGTCTCCATGACTTTGCAAGTTTTTGAGGTCTCTCTTTGAGGTTGATTTCCAGTTCCAAGCCCTCATGGTCCGAGAAAAAGCTTCGTATTATTTCAATATTCCTGAATTTGCTGAGGCTTGCTTTGTGTCCTATCATGTGGTCTATGTTGGAAAAATTTCCATGCACATTTGAAAAGAATGTGTATTTTGCTTCCTTGGGATGTAAGGTTCTATATATGTCAGTTAAGTCCATTTGATTCAGTGCATCATTCATGCTGATGTTTTGCTTGATGTTTTCTTGATATCCTTGTTGATGTTGTGTTTGGAAGATCTGTCCATTTTTGGCAGTGAGGTGTTAAAATCCCCTACTATCAGTGTGTTGCTGATTATATATTTTTTGAAGTCGTCCAAGATTTTCCTTATATATTTGGGTATTCCTACATTGGGTGCATGTAAGTTTACAACATTGATGTCTTCTTGATAGATTCTTCTTTTAAGTATTATAAGGTGCCCCTCTGGGACTCTTTTTATGGCCTTTGTTTTGAAATCTATTTTGTCTGATATAAGAATTGCTACCCCTGCTTTCTTCTCTTGCCCATTTGCTTGGAATATTTTTTTCCATCCCTTTACTTTCAATCTGTATAGGTCTTTTGCTCTGAGGTGGGTGTCTTGTAGGCAGCATATGTGCAGGTCATGTTTTCTTATCTGTTCAGCTATCCTGTGTCTTTTGATTGGAGCATTTAGTCCATTTACATTGAGAGTTATTACTGATAGAAACTTATTCATTCTTTCTTTGTACCCGTGTTTTTCTTTCTCACTCTTTTCCTTCATCTTCTTAAACCAGTCCCTTTAGCATATCTTGTAGTGCTGGTTTGGTGGAGATGTATTCATTTAGCCTTCTGTTGTCTAGGAAACTCCTTATTTCTCTTATTTTAATTGAGAGCCTTGCTGGGTAGAGCAGCCTTGGTTGTAGGCCTTTGCTTTTCATTACCTGGAATATTTGTTGCCATTCCCTTCTGGCTTGTAGTGTTTCTGTTGTGAAGTCAGCTCCTAGCCATATCGGGGCTCCCTTGTATGTTACTACCTGTTTCTCCCTTGCTGCCTTTATGTTTCTTTGTCTTTGATATTTGCCATTTTAATAATGATGTGTCTTGGAGTGGGCCTCATTGGGTTCCTCTGGAATGGGGCCCTCTGTGCTTCCTGGACCCGTGAGACCTTTTCTTTCCTCTAATTGGGGAAGTTTTCCATCATTACTTTTTCAAAGAGGTTCTCTATCCGTTGCTCCTCTTCTTCTCCTTCTGGTATCCCTACTATGTGGATATTATTGTGTTTCAGGTTGTCCTGCATTTCCCTAAATGCCTCTTCATTCTTTTTGAGTCTTTTTCCTTCTCTTGCTCTTTCTGGGAGTTTTTTCCTACCTTATCCTCCATCTCACTGATTCAATCCTTGGCTTCATCTAGCCTGCTTTCGATTCCTTCTACTGTGTTCTTCAATTCAGAAATGGTATTCTTCATATCCTCTTGTGTCTTCTTGATAGTTTTTATGTCCTTTTCCAGGTTGATATATTTTGTTGTAAGATCTTGATAGTTTCTCTGCAGTTTCTCAGTTCTCTTTGAGCTGGCTGAGTTCACTGAGCTTCCTTAGAGCCACTGTTTTGAATTCAATATCTGGTAGTTCACTTGCCTCTATTTCATTTTGCTTTCTCTGTGGGGATTCCTCCTTTCGCCTTATTTGGGGGGAACTTCTTTTTTTTCCCAGTTTTGTGAGAGTCTTTTTTTTTTTTTTCTTTTTTCTTCTGCTTCAATTGATCCATCTAGATTTCCTGACTTTGTGGATTAAACTTCTATGGTAGTAGGCAGGTCTTTTATTTATTTATTTTTCTTTACTTTTCTTTCTGGGTCTGCAACTGATGGTGTCAGTTGTTGACCCCATCTGACCTTAGGCCGTTTGTTTGAGCCTTCCAGGAATCTACTGTCTGTGTCTATCTCCTGTGATTGTCAATCTGGTCACTTTGTCCTCATCTGTCAGGCTTACACAACACAGGGCAGAGTAGTGCCTCCTGATGGCGGGACTATTGTGCCCTTATAGGCTGCTGTCACTTAGGGCAGTAGTCCACCTGAGCAAGATGTAGATCGTGGACTGGGGAAGAGTCAGCACCAGGACTCCCCAATGCCTCTGTCTCCAGTCTCTCCTCGAGGGTCTCTGGGCAGCTCTGTGACTCCTTCGGCCAGGGATCCACTATTTCTGCAGACCACGGTGGAATCGTGCTCCTTCCAGCTCGCGCGCCCGTTTCTGCCTCTTTGGGGGCATGGTCTGCCTGCGCAAAATGGGGATTACGGAATGGCGAGGGAGTCTGCTCCGGGAATCTCAGATAATCCTCAAGTTCTTTTTCCCCAACCCCTCCGTCTCCAGTCTCTCCTCAAGGCTCTCTATGCAGCTCTGTGTGTCCCCTTTGGCCAGGGATCCCTCTATTGCTTCCAGCCAGTCTGCACTCAGCCCCCAGCCCCCATGCGCACAAGCTGTATGCGAAACGTGCAAAAGGCAGATTAATTGACTCACTTATGCCTGAGCGAGATGGTAGCTGCAGAGTGGGAGGTGAGTTATCACCGGGGCTCTGCTGGCCACCGTCTCAATTCTCTTCACAAAGTTTTCCTTACCAATCCTTCCTCAGGCACCAGCCCACTATACTGCCGCCTCTACCCAGAGATCAAGGAGGGCGGCTGCCACTGCAAATTTTTGCATTGGCCCTTTAAATGTCTCTTTGCATCTCCAGCCACCTGTCTCTGGCAGAGAGCACCCCTAAGCTTTTTGGTGTTGCGTTTTGTCTGTGTGTTTTCCTGGTTTCAGCTGCCATAGTCTAGGGATCCCCGTTTATGATTCAGACCCTGTTCTTCTTAGAGGGATCCAACTGGCTGGTTCAATGTCCCTCTGGTGCTGGCACCCATGGGCACCCAGTCCACCCTCTTGAGCCTCCACCCCACTTCTCACCCGTTCAGATGTGTGAAAGTTGATTCCCCTGTCTGTCTGCAGCTCCAAGACTCCTCTCCATCGTCCCATTGTTTTCCAGGTGATTTCTCCACTATTTAGTCGCAATTCCAGTTTGGTCTTGGGAGGAGGTCCAGGTGACTCCCATTCACTCCTCCACCATCTTTTTCAAGTATTTTAAATAAAATCTTATTTTTCATTATTTGAACTGATGGGAATTATGGACTTGCAGAGTCAAGAAATAATTTGGAATTGAAGTGAATTTCCACCTAAAAATGAACTTGATAGTGAGACTTTATTTCTATTTATGAATAATGAAGTTATATTGAAATAACCTGGGAAGGGGCACAGACTCCCCATCTCACCACAGCACAAAACTGAAATTTATATAGATCACAAAATCTTCAGCCAACATAAGCCTAAGTAGACATGCCATATCAAAACGTCCATGTGTAAAATTAGGTGATATTAAAGAATTACTGGTAATTTTTAAATTACTAATAGCTATGTGTTAACGAGTTCTTATCTTTAAGAGACAGCTATTAGAATCATGGTAGTAAATAGTAACAGGATTGCTTGAAATTTAAACAGAGCTGGGGTGGTCAGTGTAGGGGAATACACAAAAAACAAGGGTAACCATGAGTTAATAACTGCAGTTAACTACTATTCACTGTACCCTCATCTCTTCTGTTTGTGCTTGAAAATGTTCCGAGTAAAAAGTTAAACACCAACCATTCCACCAATTAGCATCTCTAGTTAAATGTTTTGGCTTGAAATGCAAAGAGTAACCAGAATTGAGGTGGTGGCAAACTGCACCTACATAAAGACTAGGTTTCCTGAAATTTTAACTATTACTGAGAAGAACCAAAATGTCAGAATTAAGCACAAAATGCCTCTGATCTATAAAAATCATTATTACTACTAGTACATACACACAATTGCTGTTACGCAGAATTACAGCAAGAGGTAGCTCACTCACACTTAACATAGAATTCTAGTATGTGTGGTTCCTGAATTTCTTAGCCAGCAGCCAATAACCAGAAGGGATGCTAATAAATACAGACACACAAAGAGCACAATACTGCTCATGGCTTAACAGGATGGTAAAAGAGAACAGCTATATAAGACATGAAGTTCACCACTAATGAACACAACTTGATGAAAAGTAATAACCAGTATGCTTAGTAGAAAGGCCACAGGCTTTGGAGTCAAACACAGACTACATTCTGCAGTCACTTACTAACTACATGAACCTAGCCAAATTACTTAACCTTACTTTTCTCTTCAAAAAATTAGTGGTAGGTACATCACTAGGCTTGCCTTGATTACAAAAAAGATAATTATCAAGTATGAGGTCTGCCCGGAAAAAGTCCAGCCATTGTTAATATAACGAGAATGGTTTACGTGGCATTGATGTAACCTGGCAGCCAAGGAGAGTGGACTGGAATGCTCATGTATAAACAATGATGACTTCACTGTACTAGTCAGTGGGGGCAGTAGACGCCATTAAGTGAACATGTGCACTACACAGCCGTCACATTCAAAACAACTGAGCGAGTAGAACAATGAATCTGCATCGAATTTTGCATTAAGCTTGAACATCCTCCTATGGAAACTACTTGGATGATTCAGAAGGCCACAGTACTGGCTGGTGCGGCTCACTGTCTCAAACATCAGTCTGCAAACTCGAAGGTTGCTGGTTCGATTCCTAGTCAAGGCACATGCCTGGGTTGTGGGCCAGGTACCCAGTTGGAGGTGTGAAAGAGGCAACCAGTCCATGCTTCTCTTGCACATCAATGTTCTCTTTCTCCCTCCCTCCACTCTCTCTAAAAATAAATAAATAAAATCATTAAAAGAAAGAAAGAGAGCCACAATTATGCGCAACTGGTGATTGGCAGCTTCGTCAAAACAACATGCCCACTCATGTATTAGGTCTCGTGCAGACTTTTTTGGCGAAACATCAAGTTACCCAGGTGACTCAGCCCCTCTACAGCCCAGATTTGGCACCCTCTGACTTCTAGCTTTTCCCAAAACTAAAACCACCTTTGAAAGAGAAGGGATTTCAGACTATCAATAAGATTCAGGAAAATACGATGGGACAGCTGATGGTGAATGGGAGAACTGTGTGAAGTCTCAAGATGCCCACTTGGAAAGGGACTGAGGCACTACTGTCCTATGTACAATGTTTCTTGTATCTTGTATCTTCTTCAATAAATGTCTCTATTTTTCATTACATGTCTGGCTACCTTCTGGACAGACCTTGTACCTGAGAAGCCAATTTTCCAATCCCAGATGACAACTTTCTGCAACTCTGTGAGAAACCATGAGCCAAAACCACCCACCTCAACTGCTCAAAGATTCCCAACCCTAAGAACCTGCATAAAATAATAAATGTCTACTGAATTAAATTGCTACATTTGGGGGTAACTTCTTACATATAATAGACAACTAATACATTACATGTAGGGTACAATTTTTCTACTATTTGACTAAATTTTTTGCTAAATATGGTTATTGAGTCTCTTTGCTATGTAAACTAGATTATAAAAGAGAAACCCTTTAATTCATCTGAACAGAGTGCTTATCATATTGTAATGCATGTTTATAAAGCTGTTATTTTCAATACTGAACTTCTTGTATTTGACTTTGTGTGCAAGAGAACTATGGATGCAAAAGTCCAGACCACTGTGTTATGGTTCAGAACCTCAGGCCCTCACCTAATATGCTGTATTATACACACACACACACACACACACACACACACACGTGCGTGTGTACACTCTCTATAGGGTCTGGCACAAATGGCCCTTTTTTTATTACAAAATCTTTTATTACAAAATTATAAGCATGTGTAATTCTGTAACATAACAATATTGTCTTCAAGCATATCACATGACATTTTAGATGAAATGTTCAAATTAAAACTATAAATTATTACACCTATATTATTACCCTACCAACCACACTCAAGCAGGCATTACTTCTGCCAGACCCTATATATCTGTATATATGTGCTCTATATCTGCTCTACAATATATTTTAATATTAATAAAAAGTACTCTTTGTCCTACCTGAATAAGACATTTGCTCACATCGCTAGCACAGAGTGCTTTGTTACAACTCAGTGATACAGGAATCCATGTCAGGAACACTATGAAGGCTAGGGTAAGCATAACAACAGAATGTGACTTCATGTTTCTTCAAAGACAATCAGTAACTCCCAGGATGCTAAAAAAACAAACAAACAAACAAACAATGAACCTTTAATTCAAAGGTAGGCACTAGGGTAAAAACAAATACAAAAATGAAAAACAACACAAACCAAAAATCATTGTCAGAAGATTTTTGAGTGACAATTTAAAGGTCACTCAAAGAAATATCAAACATGAAAAAAAAAAAGGCCCCTACAGTTTTACACAGTAATGTTTTGTTGGCTATCTTCAAAGATCTAGAATACTAACATTTCTGAGACTACCTAGAAATGGTGACTGTGAAAATTAAAGTGACTATACATATATGTATGTATATCTATGTCATCAGTAACATACGGGTACATCAAACAAATGACTAGTTTCAAAACTGCACTGCTACTATTCACCCTTAGTTTTAGACCCATTGTTCAATTATATGCCTATATAAAAAACATTAATATTGTATTATAATTTAACAATCTTTTAACTCCTAGAATTAAAACAAATTTTTAAAGTGGAAACTATTCTAGTAATGATGACTTTCTCAGTGTGTCCTAACATAATTAGAATAAAGCAGCTCAAAAAGAAGCTGACAGTCATTCCTTCAATAACTTAGCAAATAAAACAGTATAGTAAATTATTAACTGCATTGTGAACTCTATTAAAATATGAAGCTCTTCTCTTGATTCTATACCATGGGTACCATAGAGTCTTCAAAGTTAGTAAAACGATATTACAGTTTAAAAAGAAAAAGACTGGCACAAATTCTAACAGTGGTTAAACAACTCCTACCCCCAGATAGACAATGAAAATAAATGACTACTGATATAAGGTTAAAAAGTGCGTTTATGAGGCCTTTATAATTACTGTAAACTATTATACTATTACGAAGTACAATAAAGTAAAAACAATAGGTGAAAAGAATAAAGGGCTTTGTACCCCGTGTGACTCAATTTTGGAATGAGAAAGCCCTGGTGACTGCTACTGAGACCGTTAGTAACCCAATTATCTAATTTATTTAACAACACGTTGCCAAGTCGACTGATTTTTGGAGCCACCAGTACATATCTGTGGAGGCCAAGGAAAAGTATTTAAAAACTAACTTTTCCAGGACTAGTTTTCATCTTACAACTACCAAGGAGGGGATTCCCCTCCCTCCCCCAATGTCTTATCGTACTCCCAAAATCTTACTGGGAAAATATTCAATAAACCGGGGTTTGTACTAAGCAGGCAGCATAATTATTTCAGGGGCTTTTTGGTTATTTTCTCGGTTAAAAACAATACCCCATCAAAACTGTTTTCACACACCGTGACCACTTCCTCAGGCTCTGGCGACCTGTGTGTAATCCCTGAAGGAGACGGCAGCCTTTGTGCCGCTGTACCGAGCCCCTGCTGCCCGGGGAGGAGGCAGAGGCAACGGCGGCTCTTCACCCCGAGCTCACCAACGCGCGGCTGAGCAGGACAAGGCCACGAATGCCCGGCATTAGCGATACAGGAGAGGGTGCTGCAGAGGCGCCGCTGGCTCGTGACGCCAGAGCCGCCCCAGCCTGGGTGCCCACGCCCAGCACCCGCCAAAGGCCGTACCCCGACTTTGTCCTCCGCGTAGGCGGGGCTGAGACTGCGTGCGAGCAGCTCCGTCTCTCCCGGCTCCCGAGTAGCCCGCCCCAGCCACGGCCTCCAGAGGCCCGAGCCCTGGACCCAGACCCTCCCGGCCGCAGAGCTAGCCCCGGCCCGCTTCCGCTCACCGTGCGCCGCGGCACCGCTACGCGGCCTGGCCCAAGTTCCCCAGAGGGACTGTCCAGTCCGGTCGCGCCGCGGGGCTGTGCGAGGGAGGCAGGCCGCGCCTCCGCGCAGTCCCTCCGCGCAGCGCCAGCGAGCTTCGGCCAACTTAAAGAGACAAGCCCGCCCGCTCGCAGCCTTCCTTGCCCGTGCACCCGCCCCCGCCCTCGCCCCCGCCCTCGGCTCACCACGCATCCCGCTCCCTCCGCCCTCCCTCAGCTCCCCGCCGCCGCCGTAGCAGCTCCCGCCAGCAGGCGTCTCTTACACCGGAGGAGCTCCGGTCTACGATTGTCTCCGCCTGCGGCCCCGCCGGGCCCATGGCTCCGCCCCTAGCCCCAGCCCCCGGGGCCGCAGGATGGCCCCGCCCTCAGGAGCACACCCATCTTGGTGCGAACGCGCTATTTCTGTGGGCTGTCTTGCTTTCCCCTGTCTCGGGCTCCGGCAGACCGTACCGTCAGGCCAATTCTCTGCGTTAATCTTCTGCTAGTCATGGAACTGAGAATATGACGTTCAGGAGCGCCTCGAATCCTCTCAACAACTCTGTAAGGCATCTGTTATATGCCTTCTTATAGATAGGGATGCAATACTGAGGCACTCAGTGGTCGAGTAGCCTAACCCAGTAGAGCTGACGCCTGAACCCGACGTCGGAGACAATATTTGTTAAAGTACAGGTTTCTGAGACCTGCATCAGACCGACTGAATAAGGATTCCCAAGGGTAGAGCCTTTTTTCAGCAATTTACTAAAATTTGCTGCGCCTTTGGATATAAAAGACAGGATGCACAGTAGGAGCTGGCCCAGAAACAGCCTACAGGCCTGTGTACAGGGTGGACAGACAGCTAGACAAATGGCTACAGCGCACCACCCCAAGCCTCTGCAGGACAGGGCTGTCGGGCATGCAGGAAGCCAGCACTCATTTCAGCCTATATTAAAAAAAAATTAATGCATTCCACCAATAGGTAGCATTTGGATAAAAGCAGTGGAGCACTGCACTCAGTTCCTTCCCACTACCCTGGAAACTTGCTATTTAAAAAGACTCCCAAATGATTAGGTTGGAGCCCATTGGGCTAAATGATCTGCAAGGTATTTTCCCCTTGGAAATGGTGACCTAGTGCTAAAGTCTTAAGCTAGTAGCAGTCTTAAATGCCTTATATTCCCTTTGTTGATTTAAAGAAAACAAAGAATGGAAAGAGTTGATTAGCTGAGGAGGTGGATTGCATTATTGATGTTAGTACATTTTTGTACAGTAAGTAAGTATACATTTTAAAAACCATCCCTGAAAACTGTCCTAAAGAAATAATATTGCACACAAATTAACTTTAAGGATCTTATTCGAGGTATCACTTACTGGTTGAATGAATTATGACACTCTAGTGCAATGGACTGAATAAGCTATTTAAAAATAATATTGTAGAGGTCCTCAAATTTTTTGGTTTCAGCACCCGTTCATGCTTTCAAAAATTACTGAGGGCTCCAACAAGGTTTTGTTTATGTGTGCTACATCTATCAAAACTTTTGAAGTTACAACTGAGAGATTTAAAAAATATTTATTCGTTATTTAAGATAGATTCCATTATGTGCTAACATGAATAACATTTTATGAAAAATAAGTATATATTCTAAAACAAAAACAGAAGAGTGTCATTGTTTTACATTTTTTTGTTGTTTTCTTTAATGTCAAATTTAATAGTGTCCAGCAGAAGTAATACCTGCTTGAATGTGGTTGGTGGGGTAATAATATGGATGTAATAATTTATAGTTTTAAACAGTTCCCCTAAAATGTCATATGGTGTGCTTGAGTGTAATATTATTATGTTACAAAATTACATGCTTATGATTTTGTAATAAAAAGAGCATTATTTGTGCCGGACTCTGTAGAAGCCAGCTGGATTTTCATACCTGCTTCTGCGTTCAAACTGTTGCAGTATCATATATTATGTAGCTTCTAGGAAACTACTCCATACTTGTGAGAGAAGAATGAGAAAGGCAAATAATGTATTGCAACTAAAATGAAAATAGTTTTGAGCTCATAAACACCCTCAAAAGTCTTTGGGATTCCCAGGGTCCCCAGATCATATTTTGAGAACTAGTGTTGCAGATACATATTGACATAGAAAGATATTCATAATATATCAATATTTTCAAATACTGTATATTCAGGGATGGCAAAAGTAGGCTGATAATAGCAAATAATACAAGAATAAATAATACAAGAATAAACTGTTCTGTGTACTCAAAACTATAAACCTACTTTCCCCCACCTTTTTGTATTTTTAGAATGATTTTTTTTTTTTAGATATTTGAAATACAACATTATTCTGATTCTAAGTGAGAAGGAATGGGAATGACAGTAACAAACAAGGTTTCACCACTGAATATCGTGATGCGACTGCAGTAGTCTTAGAGTTGAAACTCAATAAGGAAAGAACTGAATTCCAAAACAGCTCAATATGCAGGTCAAAAAAATGAAGGTATTTTTAAACTTCCACATTCACCCCAAAGTCCATTCCTCTCTTTAAGTAGCCCAAAGATCAAGCACCGTTCTGCTTAGCCATGTAATAAAGTGGCAAATAACGCCACACCACTGACATCACAGAACAGTTGCCTATAAAACTAGACTTCTGAGGTTGGCTCCAGCTTCCCTTTCTTACAAGTCATCATCCTAAGCCAGGAGAGCAGCTCAGAGTTCTCTGAGCAACCTGGAGGTTGTGCTCATACTGTGCTACTGACGTTGAGTCCGTGACCACCTCAGGTGAGGCAAGAGCAGGCATGGCGACAAACTCTAAGTTACGGTCTCCAATTAGTTTTCTAGCAAGCCAGAGGAAGGCTTTTCAAAGTTGTAGTTACTTTTGGCAGAAATGGCATAGTACTGAAGATTCTTCTTTCAGTGGAAGACAATTGATTTTGCCTTACCTTTCCTGTCCTTACCATCCACTTTGTTGCCACACAAGACAGTGGGGATGTTTTCACACACTCGTACCAGATCTCTATGCCAGTTAGGCACATTCTTGTAACTAACTCTTGAAGTGACATCAAACATTAAAATGGAACACTGGGCTTGGATGTAGTAGCCATCTCTCAGCCCGCCAAACCTCCTGGCCCACCGTGTCCCACATTTTGAGCTTGATGGGCCCTCTGTTGGTGTGGAACACCAGGGGTGCCTGGGTAGCTACAACCTTCTTCTCAAATTCACCCATCAGATGATGTTTCACAAATGTAGTTTTCCAAGTCCCACCATCACCAACCAAGTTTGAACTGAGCTTGGCATTCTCCTTGGTTGGCTATGGTGATATGACTTCCAGAAGCATCTCCCAGCCCATCTGACTGAGAGCTGGAAAGATGGCGGAAGTCAGAATGATTAATATTCAAAATTGTGTATACGGTGTAACTTTTTCTAAAAGATTTCATTTATTTATTTTCAGGGAAAGGGGAAGGAAGGAAGGGAGGGGGAGAAACACTGAGGTGAGAGAAACGTCAATCGGTTGCCTCTTGAATGCCCCCAACTGGAGACCTGACCTACAACCTAGGAATATGCCCTTAGAGAGAATGGAACTGGTGACCTTTCAGTTCCCAGGCTGACACTCAATCCACTGAGCCACACCAGCCAGAGCATGGTACAGTTATTTCAAGTCCTGGAAAGGGAATGACTGTGTTAGAAGTGGTTATCTCTTGATAAGATTATGAGTAATTTCTGTTGTTTCTGTTTTTTCTTTTCCTTTTTCTGCATTTTCTGATGTCTTTGCTGCTAGTACTTTGGTGAAAAGAAAAAAATAGTTATCTTCAATTTAAACTAAAGATCCTCTTTAATATATCCTAGAAAGACATATGGTGGTTGAGCCACAGGTGGATATCAAGTAGTTCTGGATCTGTGGTTGGCAGTTTGGAAATCAGAGATATAGGATTTACTGTAGTGGCTATTTTATTTTACCAGAGGTCTTCATGATCAATTCAATAAGATGATGAAAAAGTCAAATGTCACTGATTCATCTAACCTTCAATCAATGGTTGAGATTCTGTACGCAAGAATCTCCAAACCTACAAAGAATTTTTTAGTTTATTTGAGCCACACTGAGGGCATTGCCAGGAAGCAAGATCTCACATGCTCCAGGGAATGACAGTTTTGCAGTTTCTTTTCTACATTTGGAATTAAGGAAGGAACATATATACATTACATTAAGGTGGAACAAAGCAAGGTTAACAAGATTACATGCTCCTTTGAAGGTGGTTATACCTGCCAGGGGCCTGGAAAAGAGGATAACTTGTGGCATTTCAAAAGTGTGTGTTAGCCTAGGTGCACAGAGATAACCTTTTTCTAGGGAAGTTATATGCCTGCTGTGTGACTACCCACCATGACCTGCCCCCTTAGGGATTTATGATCAGATCACTCCATGAAGTTACTTTCACTTACATTTATTTCCACACCCTTTCTTCATCCACAACACTCTCAGCCAACCATAGTAAGGGGGTATGTTAGTTTTTTACTGCTGCAGCAACAAATTACTGCAACTTTACTGCTGTAAAACAATACAAATTTATTATCTTACAGTTGTGGAGGTCAGAAGTCCTAAAATCGGTATCAAAAGAGCTGTGTTCTCTGGAGGCTTTAGGGAACAATCTATTGCGTTGCCTTTCTAGCTACTAAAAGCCAACTGTATTCCTCATCTGCTGGCCCCTTTCTCCATCTTCAAGTCCAGTAGCAATTGTAGTTTGTGAACTTGCGGCCTAGAACTCACTTTTGTAGGTGGTGGGTTATATACTCTCACCTCTGGACTTCCCCGTTACCCCAGAAATCTACCCCAGAAAAAAAGCAAAAGGGAGGCTGAGGCTTGGGTTTCCACCTTCCTGATTCTCTAATGGAGAGTGGGCAGAGTCCCAGTCCTAGCCTGCAGGAGGCAGGGCATCAGGCCTCGTAAGGGGAGGAAGCTCAGGCCTGGCTGAAGGAGGCTTTCATTTTGTGTACCTTACAGCCCAGCGGAGACAGAAAAATTACTGTATCTCCAAAAGAAGCAGCTGACTGTAGCTGGCTGGGGATTCTGGTTTGGAATCTACGGTCCCATTCTTGTCTTTTACCACTTGGATTGTAAGTAAACAACCAGTAGGGTCCTACCACTTGCTGCCAATATGCAAAAACTCTTGAGACAGGGATTGATGGAAAGGAAAAGGAATCTTTTATTTGAAGTATATACAGTTTGAAATAATGGCGGTTTCTACCTCAAATCTGATTTCCTCTAAGATTCCCAAAACAAAATCACTGTCACATACTGCCAGCCCAGTTTAAGATTGCACAGGTAACCTCTTCTGTCACCCAAAGTCACCATCTTTTAAGAAACGTAGGAGGCTTAGCTGGTTTCCACTATCTAGCTTCAGCCATCTTTCAGAGTATGTACATCAAGATGTCCTATTCACAACCCACTGTCCTCTTCCCTGACCACTGTCCTCTGGTGCTTCCATGAGCCTGGACAGGCAGGAGCCCCCTCCCCCACCCCCAGAACACAGTTCCAATCATCAGCACTATAGCTTCCTGTGCAGGGGAGGGATGCCCAGCTCCGTCACCTAACTATGCAGCTTCCAGGACCGGCACCAATCGGTCAGCTAAGTCCCTGTCCTGCATATTGGAGCCTGGATCCAAGGCCCTGGGCTGGAGGGGGTGGAGCTGCTACACTGGCAAGAGCCGCTGACAACCCCAGCTGAAGGGGAGTGTGGGTGGTGGGCAGGCACCTGCCAGCTTCCCTTGGGGGCTGCTAGGTGCAGCTCCCAGGGCCTGCTGGCCCAAGCTTCCTCCCTTCCGCTCTTACTGACCTAGCGTCCGCTGTGCTCCAGGCAGGCCCTGGAGTGCTCCGGGAGGGGCCCCGGGAAAGTTCCTGGACCACATGGTTCCCTGGGTCCCAGGACCAGGAAGTCCAGCCCCTGGTAGTCACGAAAGGACAGAACGAAGAGCAGGCATTTTGGCAAGCTCTCCCCACTTACAAAGTCTGCTCCCAGAATTCCCTGCACACCGGACATAGCTGCATCAGCTGTCCTGGTCCTCAGGGCCATGTAGGCTGGCTCAGCAGCCACACTGCAGCTGCTGCTCCTAGGCACTTACCTACCCTTCCCCATTTCGGGAGGAGGGAGGAGGGGTGGGTGGGTAGGGGGGCGTCCCCTGTTACAGGAAGACTCAATGGAATTAGCTAATTTGATTTTACAGATTTGAACTAAAGCAAACCAGTGTTATCAGCCCCTCAGTCTGTTCTCTGGGAGAGAAGATCTATTGAGGAGGGAAAGCCCGTTTGTGGAAACACCTCATTGTTCCTTCACTCCCTTCTTCTTCCTTCTTTCCTTTCTGCTTTGTTTTGGGAATTACCACTAAACCATCAACATAATGGGAAAAGAAAACGAATAACTTCCGAAGAGGTCTCTTGTTTTTTCCTATTTGTTCTAAAGTCCCTTATAATTCCCTCTACAATAAACTGGGTTGTTAATCTACCAGGCAGAGGAACACTATTCCCAGACTCAGGGCACAGGGGCTGCAGAAGATCAGCACAGAGGAAGTATGCAGACACCCACACAGCCCCGCCCCCCGCCCCCCCCCCCCCGGCTCCCCCCCCCCCGCCCCCCGCCACAGGGAGAAAATGCTAGTCTAGCAGAAGATATTTTCACTGGGCTAAAAGGCTATTTACGAGGTGTTCTTAAAACTCTCTGAGGCTTATCAAAATCTGATATTTACACGTTGCCTACCAAATTAAGCCCAAACTCCCCAGCTTATGTATTTAAAATAATTTTATTTATTTTCATCTTTTTAGCTTTTTCTTCTCCCTGAATACAGTACTAATACATGTGTAGCTAGGAAAATGTTTTTAATTATGGAACTTTATAATGAGACTCCCTTTTCATTTTAGCCACTAGAGATTGCCCCTAGTTCTTGGTATATTCGTTTTGTCTTTTTTTAGTCACATATATTAACATATGTTTGCAAAAAATGGAATTATGTTAAGAATACTTTATTGCAACTTGTTTTTTTCCAATCAGCATATCTAGAACATCTTCTCATGCCTGTATATGTGGATCTTTTTTTGATGTTACACAAATCTCCATAAACCAAACTGGTCTATTTTCAACCTTCATATCTGCATATTATTCTTTTTGCTAAATTTTTACTATATTTCTGGTTACTACTCTGTAAACCCTATTTAAATATAAAATATCATCTTCCATGACTCAACGCAGTATCTGACATGTGGTAACTGAGTATTCAGTGCTTACTGAATAAATTGATTAAATGAAGGACTTCCCCAACTAAAGTCCCCAACTGACTCTGAGCTCATAAAGCATGTATTTGCACTAATTTTCACTATTAGTGTGTATATGTTTTGTATCCTCAACTCATTGTGGAAATGGAATTGTTTCATTAATGCATAATTTCATTGTATTCGGGGAGGAATTCTTAGACTTTTTATAAGATCCATGAAAATTAAAACTCCTGCTCTTAAGTGTACTGGCCAAGATGACAACAGTAATGAAGAGGTGACTCAATTAGTGAAAACAAAAAGGTTACAGAGAGTCAAGAGCTTAATAGTTACTTTAAGAGACTAGGAAAATAGAAATCAGAGGAGTTGGAATAATTGGAATGGCTTCCCACAGAGTTATGAATGGTACGAAGGGGAGGTTAGACTTGAAGGGCAGAGGAGAGGAAGACCGGGGTGGAGGTGAACAGGGGTAAGTGATGGCGAATGGCTGCTGAGAGAAAGTGTGTCCCAGCCACAGACCACCCAGGACAACCATAATCACTGAGGGATGGAGCCATAATGTGACAAGAGAGGTGCTCTAAGTACCCAAGGATCTTAATGCAGTGTGTGTGTAAAATCCTTCTAAATATACCATTCTAACCATTTTAAAGTGTACGATTCAATGGCATTAAGACAGTCACGATGTTTAGCAACCATCACTGCTGTCAAGTTCTAGGACATTTTTATCACCCTGAAAGAAACCTAGTACCCATTAAACAGTTAAACACATACTTCCCCCACCCCTACTGCTTGGCAGCCACTAGTCTATTTTCTGTCTCTATGGGTTTGTCTATTTTGGACGTTTTATATAAATAGATTCATATAATATGTGACATTTTCTTATAGCATCTATCAAAACTTCATTTCTTTTTGTAGCTGAATAGTATTTCATGGCATAATATATCACAGGCTGTATAGCCCTGTGCTGAGACATTTATATAACTTACAAACTGATCACCGCAATAAATCTAACACCCATCTGATTACATACATAGATATTTCAATATTATTTACTATGTCCCCTATGCTTTACTTTATATCCCCGTGACTATAACAACAGATTTGTACTTCTAAATCCCTTCACCTTTTTCACCTATCCCCACAACCTGCCTCTCATCTGGCAACTGTCAAAGTGTTCTCTGTATCTATGAGTGTGTTTCTGTTTTGCTTATTCATTTATTTTGTATTTTATGTTCCACATATCAGTGAAATCACCTGACATCTGTCTTTCTCTGTCTGACTTACTTCACATAGCATAATACCCTCTAGGCCCATTCATATTGTTTTAGATGGCAAGATTTCATTCTTTTTCATGGATGAATCATTTCATTGTATATATGTACCACTTCTTTATCCATTCATTTATTAATGGACACTTAGGTTGCTTTTATATCTTGGCTATTGTAAGTACTGCTGCAATGAACATAGGGATGTATGGGCCTTTTCAACATAGTGTTTTGGAAAAATGCTCATAAGTAGAATTGCTGGGTCCTTCTTTTGCTATAACTTTTGTCTTCTCTTGTTATAACTTTTGTTTTAAAGTCTATTTTGCCTAGTATAAATATTGCTACCTAGACTTCTATTTTTTCTGTTTTCTATTTTCACGCAATATTTTTTCCATCCCCTTACTTCCAGTCTGTGTGTGTCTGTCGGTATAAAGTGAGTCTCTTGTAGACAGCATAAGTAAGGGTCTTGTTTTGTTATTTTTATGTCTTTTGATTGGAGCATTAAATCCACTTGCATTTAAACTAATTGTTGATAGATATGCAGCTATTGCCATTTTATTATTCATATTTTTATCTTTTATTTTCTTCATTTAAAGGAGTCTCTTTAACATTTTTTATAATACTGGTTTGGTACTGATGAACTCCCTTAGCTTTTCCTTGTCTGGAAAGCTCTTTATCTAAAATTTGATTCTAAATAATATCCTTGTTGGGTACAATAACCTTAGTTGTAGGTCCTTGCTTTGAATCACTTTGAGTATTGCATGCCAGTCCCTTCTGGTCTGAAAGTTTCTGTTGAGAAATCAGCTGACAGTCTTATGCGAGCTCCCTTGTAGGCAACCAACTACCCTTCTCTTGCTTTGTTTAAGATTCTCTCTTTGTCTTCAAACTTTCTCATTTTAATTATGGTGTGTCTTGGTGTGGACCTCTTGGTTTAATCTTGTTTTGGACTCTGCACTTCCTAGACTTGATGTCTTTCCTTTACCAGTTCAAGGAAGTTTTTTGTCATTATTTTTTCAAATAGATTTTCAATTTCCTGCTCTCTCCCTTTTCCTGCTGGCATCCAATGTTGCAAATGTTGGTATGTTTCAGGTTGTCCCAGAAGCTCCTTATATTATCCTCATTTGTTTTGGATTTTTTTTTTCTTTTAGCTGTTCTGATTGGGTGTTTTTCTTCCTTATATTCGAGATCTATGATTTAATTATCTGCTTCACCTACTCCATTGTTGCTTCCTTGTAATGCATTCTTCATTTCAGTTAGTGTATTGTTAATTTCTGACTGGTTCTTTTTATGGTTTTTTGCACTTTTTTTATGTTGAAATTCTCTCTAAGTTCATCTGTACTTCCCCTAAGTTTATTGAGCATCTTTATAACCAGTATTTTAAACTCTACATCTGGTAGGTTGCTTATCTCCTTTTTGTTTAGTTCTTTTTCTGGAGGGGTTTTTTTGTTTTTGTTTTTGTTTTTTTGTTCTTTCATTTGGGACATGTTTGTTTGTCTCCTCATTTTGGCAGCCTCTCTGTGTTTGTTTATAGATATTAGGAAGAGCTGCTACATCTCCGGGTCTTGGTAGAGTGGCCTTATGTAGTAGGTGTCCTGTAGCGCCCATTGGCATAGCCTCTCCAGTCACCTGAGCTAAATGCTCCAGGTGTAGCCCCATCCCCCGGGTTGGCTGTGTGAACCCTTTTATTGTAGTTGAGCCTTGATTGCTTTTGGTGCCTTAAAGGGAGGGACTAACCCCCAAGCTGATCAGCTATGAGGACTGGCTGCAATCACTGTGGAGGATCTGCTGTGGGGCCGACCCCACAAAGCAGAGCTCACTTTGCAGGGCTCAGGTACCCACCAAGTCCTCCCCTTGAGTGGGTCACTTGTGGAGGTGCTTGGGTGGTGTGTTGACATCTTGCAAGGTACAGGCCAAGGTCAGCCGACAACTACTTCCTGCCTAGGGCCATCTAGCATGAACTACAAAGCAATCTGCTGATGGCTGCTACTTGTGCTGGGGTTGGAGGTGCCCAGGAGAGGCCAAGCTGTAAATCAACTCTGGCTGCCAGTAGTGTCTGGCCTGGGGCCTCTTAGCAACAGGTATTGGGCATGCTGAGGCCAGATGCTGCTGGTTTGAGAGGTTTTAGGAAAATCAGCAGCATGAGCCAAGACAGGCTGCTCGTATGGAAAAGTCACACTGGAAAAGGCTTGGGTGGGTCAGCAAGATGGGTGCGGCAGGGTGTCAGGGACTCACCAGGGCAGGGTGGAATGTTGTGAACCCAGTTGATGGAAACTCAGATATGGTGCCCTTCAGCCAGCTCTGTGAGCAGAGGGTGCAGCAAAGTAACTATGGCCTCTGCCAGTATTTCTGTTTGGAAAAAAAGCTGTGCTTCCAGCACTTGTCCTGAGGCCAGATAATTCAGTTCCTCCCTGTATGTCCCTGGCACCTTTCAAGCTGCAGCCCTAGGGCTGGAATTCAGAGCAAGTGAGTCCTAGTAAGTCCTTGCATGGACCTTTAAGAGAAACACCTCACTCAGCCACAGTCTTCACTGGTTTTTATAGCTAGAAATTATGGAGACTTTCTTTCCTGGCACTGGAACCTGGGCCTGGGTGTCCTGGTGTAGGGCTAGTACTTCTTGCTCCTCAGGAAGGAACCTCTGCAGCTTCGATAGCCCTCCTGATTTTTAATTACCACATGTGGTGGTAGGACCAGCTTGTTTCTATCTCTGTCCCTCCTACAAGTCTCTACATGAATTCTTTATATCTTTAGTTATAGGACTTTTGTTCAGCTGAATTTCAGGTAGTTCTGAATCATGGTTGTTCTGTAGTTCAGCTGTAATTTTGATGCCATTATGGGAGGTTCCAAGTACCACATTTACCTATGCCTTCATCTTGACCGGGAGCCCTGACCTATTTATTTTTCTGTAATGCCTATTTACTTTTATTCATATTTTCATGCCTTGCTTTTTTTATGAGGCATTGGAAGAAGCTTATAAATACACAAACAATACAGAAAGGGTCAAAATAACACTTAGGGAATTTGAAAGGTGGGAGAATAAAGTCAGCAAAATAAGATCACTGGGTGCAGAGTGGCACCAAAACAACTCAACAAGACAAAGGTAACAAATTAATTTTAAGCATTTTAGCATTGAAGGAAAAGAAATAAAACACAATCCACCAAAACATCCAAAGTATTTGGAGGATAAAAACAAGCTAGAAGTATTGCTTTCTGGCTTTCTGTAATACTAATGCCTAAGATAAATTTCCCCCAGCTCTTCCCATGAAAAAAATTGAATGATTCAACAGAAATATGAGGTCTGTCCAGAAAAAGTCCAGCCATTGCTAATATAATAACAGCTTGCACAACATCAACGTAAGCTGGCAGCCAAAGACAGTGGACTGGAATGCACATGTGTGAATGATGACAACTTCACTGTACCTGACAGTGGGGGTGGTAGGTGCCACTGAGTGAGCATGTGCACTGTGTAGCCCTCACATTCAAAATGACTGAGCAAGTAGAGCATGGAATCTGCATAACATTTTGTGTTAAGCTTGAACATTCCTCCACGGAAACTATTTGGATAATTCAGAAGGCCGCAGCTATGGGCAACTGGTGATTGGCAGCTTCATCATGACAGTGTGCCTGTTAAAGCATCATGTTTCATGCAGAGTTTTTTGATTAAGAATCAAATCACCCAGGTGGCTCAGCCCCCCTACAGCCCAGATTTGGTGCCCTGTGACTTCTGGCTTTTCCCAAAAATAAAATCACCTTGAAAGGGAAGAGATTTCAGATCATTGATGAGGGTCAGGAAAATACAACAGGGCAGCTGATGGTGACTGGGAGAACTGTGTGAGGTCCAAAGGTGCCCACTTTGAAGGTGACTGAGGTGTCATTGTCCTATGTACGATGTTTCTTGTGTTTTCTATCTTCTTCAATAAATGTCTCTATTTTTCATATTACATGGTTGGATACCTTCTGGGCAGACCTCATATGTATTTGACAAATAGGTTGAGGATATATTATGTGCCAAGCATTCGGTTAGGCTCTGGCTATAGCTAGATATGTGATTCTGGATAAGTAATCTAATGTCTCCATTCTTTGTTTTCCTCATCTGTAAAAAAGGAGATAATAATGGTATATATTTGATTGTTCTGAGGACAAAGTAGACTTTAAGAAATGTTGGCTGTCGCCATCATGAAGATGAAGATAATGCCAATGAGGAAGGTGCTACGTGACCTTAAGAGCTTACTGATTAGTATGAATGTTGGGGGAGGAAGGAGACAGACAATAAACCAATTAACTCTATTAATTACAAAATAGGACAAGATTTCCCTGGCTGATGTGGCTTAGTTGGTTGTTCCCCAGGCGTGTGTGGGAGGCAACCAATCAATGTTCCTCTCTCACATTCGTTTCTCTCTCCCTTCCTCTCTCTCTAAAAAGCAGTGGGGGAAAAAAAAGAGTCCATGGGTTAGAATTAAAAACACTTTTAAAAAATTGGGAAACTCTTTAAAGGAAATTAAAACTGTTGGGAGAGAGAATAAAAGGAAGACCCTCACTTAGATAAGGTAGTAAGGAGGATTTCTATGTGGAGGGAAATTTAAGCCAGAGCCAATCACTTGCAGAGAGAGGGAAGAGCATTCTAGGTAGAGAGAACAGTGTATGTTGAATCTCTAAGATGAGAATGAGGAAATGCAGTTAAAAAGTCAGGCAAGAAGTACCAGATGGTACAGGCTTTGGAAGCCCTGATAAGGATTCTCAGTGTAAAACTGCTGCACTAACAATGCAGTAAAGTTAGTGTAATTCAGTCTGGACCAGGAGACCTCAGGCCACGGGCACGGATGCTGGTGTGAGTCCCAGAGTCTGAAGGCCCAAGAAACAGAAGCACTCATGTCTGAGGGCAGGAGATTAACATCCAGCTCAAGAAGAGAGAGAGGAACAGAGAAACAGAGAGAGAGTGAAAATTCACACCTTCTCTGACTTTTTGTTCTATTCAGGCCCCCAACAGATCTGTAAGTGTGTATTTTCTGTACTGAGTCTTCATTCAAATGCTAATCTCTTCTAGAAACACCTTAACATACTCAGAAGTTATGTTTTACCAGCTATTTGGGCATCTCTTAGCCCAGTTCAGTTTACATATAAAATAACCATCACAGGGGTATAGCCTTTTTATGAGTTCAAAATGATGTGGACCAGATAATCCAACTCTCTACATTTGTCTACCTTTTTTTTTTTTTTTTGAAATTGCATTTATTAAAGCTGGAACGGTGAGCCCTGGCTGACATGGCTCAGTGGGCACTGCAGTGAGCACTGGCATGTGAAAAGAACAGTTGTTGGTTCAGTTCCCTGTCAGGGCATGTGCCTGGGTTGCAGGCCAGTCCCCAGTTGGAGGCATGCAAGAGGCAACCAGTCCATGTCTCTGACATCAATATTTCTTTCCCCCTTTATGAAAAGAAAAAAGAAAAAAAAAAGCTTGAACAGTGAAACAAAGGAGGGGCTTAGATCAGAAGAAGCCACAGAAGAGAGCCTAGGCAGGGCTACTTTGGCTCACTTGGAAAGTCAGAGAAAACGGGGCCTTGGGGACAGGTTCGGGGGGTTAACCTGGGACAGGCTACTGCTGCCCATTGCTCCCCTGTCTGCAAGCCTCATGGGGTCCCTTAGGGCTTAGGAGATGCATGTCTGACAGCAAAGAAGAGGGGGAAGGGTGCAGGCATGCTCCTGGAATGGAGAGCAAGAGCTGGATCCTTCATCTTGAAGTTTTTTGTTCTTTGTTTTTCTTTCTTCATTTTTTTTTTATTCTTCCCCCTTTATTCCCCTCCACCCTGCACCGTCCCACCCTGCAACTTCCCCTCTCCCTTAGTTCATATCCATGGATTGTACGTATAAGTTCTCTGGCTTCCCCATTACCAATACTATTTTTAACCTTCCCCTGCCTATTTTGTACCTACTATTTATGTTGCTTATTCCCTGCACCTTTCCCCCATTCTTCCTCCTCCTCCCCTCTGTTTTACTGTTCATAGTTTTTGATCTTCTTCTTTTTCTTAGATAAGTACATTTATCATTTCATATAATAAGGGCTTGGTGATGATGAACTCCTTTAACTTTACCTTATCTGGGAAGCACTTTCTCTGCCCTTCCATTCTAAATGATAGCTTTGCTGGATAAAGTAATCTTGGATGTAGGTCCTTGCCCTTCATGACTTTGAATACTTCTTGCCAGCCTCTTCTTTTGCAAGGTATCTTTTGAGAAATCAGCTGATAGTCTTATGGGAACTCCTTTGTAGGTAACTGCCTCCTTTTCTCTTGCTGCTTTTAAGATTCTCTCCTTATCTTTAATCTTGGGTAACTTAATTATGATGTGCCTTGTTGTGTGCTTCCTTGGGTCCAACTTGTTTGGGACTCTCAGAGCTTCCTGGATTTCCTGGAAGTCTATTTCCTTGGTCAGATTGGGGAAGTTCTCCTTCATTATTTTTTCAAATAAGTTTTCAATTTCTTGCTCTTTCTCTTCTCCTTCTGGCACCCCTATGGTTCAGATGTTGGATCGTTTAAAGTTGTCCCAGAGGTTCCTAAGCCTCTTCTAATTTTTTTTTGAATTCTTGTTTCTTCGTTCTTTTCTGGTTGAATCTTTACCTCTTCCTTCTGCTCTCAGTCATTGATTTGAGTCCAGGTTTCCTTCCCTTTACTGTTGGTTCCCTGTATATTTTTATTTCACTTTGCATATCCTTCTCTTTTTCCTCCATTTTGCAACCATACTCAACCAATTCAGTGAGCATCCAGATTACCAGTGTTTTGAACTGTGCATCTGATAGGCTGGCTATCTGTTTATTGCTTAGTTCTACTTTTGGAGCTTTGATCTGTTCTTTTATTTGGGCCATATTTCTTTGTTCCAGTGCACCTGTTACTTTGGAAGGGGCAGAGCCTTAGATATTTGCCAGGGTGGCGCAACACAGGTCACTGGGTTGTGACGCTGTCTGTGGGAGAGGGCTCTGAGAGGGAACAGTGCCGCTTGCTCGGCTCTCTGCTGGCTTTCAGTCACTTCCCCCACTATCCACAAACAAATAGGGCCCTTCTGGTGCTGATTCCCAGGCAGGTGAGTTGGTATACATTATAGGACCCCATAAAGAGGTCCGATACATTATAGGACCCCAAGTTTCTATAACTTGTGAGGCTGGAAGTTTCTCCTGCTGCCGCAACCCACACAGGTTTTTACAGCCAGAGGTTTTGAGGCTTTCTTTTCCCGCACTGGAACCCTGTATCGCACAGTATGTCTTGCTACCCAGCTGTTCTTCTAGTTTATCCACATGCAAATGTGGGACTGCCTGGTCTGCCAGTCGCTGCCTTGCCTCATATCCTCTCTGCCCAGCTGCCTGTCTCCACCCCTCTTACCGGTCTAGATGAATGTTTCTTCTTTAGCACCTTGGTTGTCGGACTTCCCTACAGTTTGGTTTTCTGGCAGTTCTGGTTATTTTTGTTTTTAAATTTGCTGTTGTCCTCCTTTGGTTGTGCGAGGAAGCCTGTCTACTTTCTAAAGTTCAGTTCCTTAGCTCATTTCAGGTTATTTTCTTTTTCTTTTATTTTTTAAAGATTTTATTTATTTATTTTTTAGAGAAGGGAAGGGAAGAAGAGAGGGAGAGACACATCAATGTGTGGTTGTCTCTCACATGCCCCCAACTGGGATCCTGGCCCACAACCCAGGCCTGTGCCCTGACTGGGCGTCAAACTAGTGACCCTTTGGTTAGCACTCAGTCCACTGAGCCACACCAGCCAGGCCGATTATTTTTAAAATCCAAGGGTTACATGGGAAAAAAATGAAAAAGGCAACGGAATGAATGTGAACTGGAAGCAAAGCTATGAGACAGATGCCTGTACTTACCTCCTTGTGCCTTATTGTGGGTGTTACAAATGTGGCCCTAATTTCTATGCATGGACCAGGGCTCTGGTGATCTGAAACTATGGATGATGAGCCCTTCTGAATGTTTGCCTGGGAATTGTGGGCTTGTAGTTATGCTCTTGACTACAGCAACATGATATTGAACATTCCATCTTCAGGAAAAGTAGATGTAGGTGCTTGGCTCCAATCCAATGCTAGTGTACACCCACTAACAATAGTTGCAACTTCAATTTAATGGGGATGACAAGGAGTGGCTTTGAAGTGATTCCAGTGAAAGTACAAACACCAGCATTGCCTGAAGGGTTGGGGAGACAGGTCAGGAGTTCATAGGTGTGTGAGGAGTGTTGCAGGTGCTCACAAAAAAATCTAAACAACAATACAACAATATCATGGAGAGAAATGAAAGGGTCTTTCAGAGACCACATGGTTCAACCTCCTCATTGTGGAGGAGAGGCTTGGGGTTGGTAGGGACGCTGGGGCATGTTGTGGCAAATACAGGTGTGGGAATCAGGCCTCTCAGTGTCGGAGCATTCATTCAACATACATTCATGGAGCACCAACTGTGTATCTAATACAGGTGAGGAGCAAAAGATAGAAAGAAGTACAAGGCCAAAAAGAGCAAGAGCTATGAAAAAACAGCTATTAACAAATAACAGAATTAAGAATGTGACAATGTCTCCAAAAAAAGTGGGAATGTGGTGCTATCGAAACTAAGAGGCCCACAAATTTTAACTCTAAAATCTAAAAATTTCCATCAGAGTCACAATGGTACTTGGCTTTTTTTTTTTAACTTCAAATCAAGAATATGCCATTATAATCTTCTCTTTGGGCTGAACCTGAGGGTAGTTACTGCTCTCCAACATTTACTGACTATCTTTCTTTATATCTGTAAGCTTACATAACTGTATAGACCACTATATACATACAAAAATGTGGAAATGTTATATCCCATACTAGGAATGTATTATTCATAGATAATATAGCCCAGTGCCTGGCACAAAATGGTGTGCAAGTATTTTAATCAACTAATATCTCTGCAAATAGACACATGAAACTTACCCAAATTGGAAAATAATTTAAGACCCCCCCCTTCCCAGTTCAAAACTAACCTTGGTAACAATATAGAACTTCTTAGAATTTTAATTTGAGCTAGGTATAAATATCCCTCTGCCCAAGTAGGATCTAGCTATGTCTTTCTTTACCTCACACAATCACCTTAGAAGATTTCCTTGCTTGTATGTCTCGTATTTTACTTACCATTGCTGCATAAAAAACTGCCCCCAAATGTTGGGAACTGTCCTGCCTGGTTTCAGGGACTGTAGCTTTGCCAACAGGAGAGAGGACCCCAAGGCTGGAGCTGAGCAAGGAGGCCTTGGGAAAATAGGCCACTGAGGAGACAAAACCTGTCCTTCACATCACCGTGCTTGGTCATGGCAGATGGCTGGTTAGTCAATGACAGGTTAAGACCCCTTGATGGCAGGGGCAACCTAAGACAGGTACAGTCACATAGGGGCCATCAGGGAAGGACTTGGGGGACACGGAGGAGGGGCAGGAGACCCTCCCCCTCAGCTTTGTCATGGCTGGAGTCCTCATTCTATCTGAAAGAAGTCTCCTTATCTCTTGGTGGCTCTGCCCCGCCTGCCTGGCTCAGGCTTGAAACAATACTAAAGGCAGTTACAGCCCTAAACTGGATTGGGCAGTTCCCAGGGGGAAATCAGACCTAGAAGTATGCTTTGTTCTTCCCTCAAAAGCTATGATAACCAGTTCATGCTGGGAAGGAGATTTACATTATTCACAGATGTTGACCTGAGGCAGATCTCTTGCATTTCTTCAATTGTTATATATGATCTCTATTTGTTTTCTGTAAACATAGCCTTTTGACATTGATTACTGAGCTTTGCATCCATATCCTTATGCACATGGTTTTTAATAAAAGCCTTTGGACACGGGGGCTCGGGGCCTTCTCCATGAGAGGGAAGTGCATCGCAGAGGTGTGTTTGCAATAACTCACGTTTATTCCCCTGGGATGGGCTCTGCAGGATTCAGAACCCCACTCTCTCCTCAGCTGGCTCCAGACAGTAACCCCCAGATCCGGGAGTGTCCCATGTGGCGCTCCCTGTGACATTTTAACAGTCCCTTTTGTATTTGTTTTCGTTCTGTTTAATTTAGCTTAGAGATAACAAAACTTGCTTTTGAGTTGTCTGCTCTGGGACAGCTAGATCCTATGGTAATAATAAATGAGCATGTTCCCAAAACTATTCTGTTCAATATAATTTCAAGGGATCTTACTAGATGTTTCTTGAAAAAGTTAGCCAAAGAAGGGATGGAATGGTTTTCTTTGTGGTAGAACTTTTCAGAGGCTTTAATAAGTTAATGAACATTGTATATCTTAGCAGATTAAAACCTTCTTCTGTATTGAACATCAATGGAGTGGTTACAGAACTTGAGTCCAAGCAAAACTGGTCATGAATTACTCTTACAGGCTTAGGTGGACTCAACTGTAATCTAAAACAAGTATTTTTGTGTGTTCAGATTAGAAGGTTAGTGTGCCAGGTATGTGTACCTATAGTTAAACCCAAATATGCAGGTGAAACACCTGGCTAGGTAACACTGAAACTAGCTAATCTTCACATTCTAATCCATCTGGAAGGCCAGTCAAAAACTAATCATCCATCACCCATTGTATGCCAGCAACTGTATTTGGTGATGGGAACTCAAGGAACCCACAAACCTGGGAAACTATTCTTGCATAGTTTACTGTCTGAGAAATAACAAGCAAATATGAATAACACTCTGTATAAAGTTCTTTCTCTCATCCCGAAACTCAGTTACTAGTCAATTTGTACACTGGCCCTAAATTTAAATAGGTGTTGTGTTTTTTTTTTACTAAGTAATAAAGATACACCAATTTAAAACTCTTTTAACAGTTTATTTGTAAGGACCCTAATGTAGTCTTTCTTTAAAAAGGGAAAAATGCAAAATATTCCATAATTACATTGCCACATTGCTTTCTATTTTCTTCTACTAACATTAATTTTTTAAAAAGTATCTTCATGAGTGTGCAGCAATTGTTCTAGGAACTGCAGATTCAGTGTAAACCAAAGTTTCTATTCTCAGGGAACTTACCTATAGTAGAATTCAAGTTCCTTGTACGTTAGTTACTTGTTCGAGAACCTCTGCACTTTTCTTCTTGTTTTCAAGGTTTCTGAAATTGAGTGCCACTCTCCTTACTTCCCCCTGACCTCTGCTTTTGCCAGGCCCAAACCCTACGATTCATTCATATGCTAACCTCACTCCCACGCCTCACCTTGATTTCTGTTGTTATCTTCATTTGGAAGGCTCCACACCACTGCCAGCCCCTCCACAAAGTGTGCACAGCACCTCCTGTCCACAGTTTGGACCCCCATCTTATTTCCACCGCACGCTGTATATTTCTATATCCCAGTGCTCTGTGTCTCCTTCAGAGGTCTTGAAACACAGCCTATCATTCAAGCCTCAGTTCAAGCCACACTTCCTCCTAAATCTGTCTCTCATCTATCCCCCTACCCCAGACAAATGTCGCCTCACTTTCTCAGCATGCTGTAATCCGTTTCGCATCCCTTTTTTATGACATTCTGCACAGACAACATTCTACCTTGTAACAACTCAGTTCTGTGTGCACAAAACTCTCCTCCTTACCAGGTTGAAGCTCCCTGGATCCTCAGTGGTTTGTGTCCAATGGCTCCATAGGGCTGAACCCAGTTCTGGCCTCAGACGATCTATGCAGGAATGGCTTGCTGTGCTGATACCTAGGCATTTATGGCTAGGAGTAAAAAAACAGATCTGCCTGGGAACTCACATGTTTGAGCAGCTATCCTCAGTTGGTGGTAACATTATTTCCACTCTAAAATACATTGAGGAACTCCAGGCCACCTAAGATGGGGCAGGATATGGTAGAGCTGTGTTGATATGTGGTCCCATGTGGAGACAGATCTTTGCAACACAGAAGAGAAATTCTTTAGCAAGCAGTATTTCAGGATTGAGTTAGGGAGAGCTCAGCACAACAAAACCACAAACCAAATTTAAAAAAAATTATGCTGCCACTTGTAAATGAAATGAAATGGCTAGTGTGGCTCAGTGTGTTGAGTGATAGCCTGAGAACCAAAGGGTTGCCAGTTTGATTCCCAGTCAGAGCATATGCCTGGGTTGTGGGCCAGGTCCCCAGTTGGGGGCGTGCAAGAGGCAACCACACATTGATGTTCCTCTCACCCTCTTTCTTCTTCCCTTCCTCACTCTAAAAAATAAATAAATAAAATCTTTTTAAAAAATCACATAAAGGCAGGCTGGTTACTACCATTCACCTGTTAACTCCCTGTGGATTAGCCAGTGCACGCTTTGGACTTCTATGTTGACAGGATAGTTTTGTTACTGAATGCTCACTCATTAAACTTTTACCACTGATTCTAACCTATTTCAGATAGCCAGAGGTTTTTCATGCTTTCTGTAGAACAAACTACTTTTTTCACTATCCCCAGCTCTCTGTGTCATTAATTTAGGAAATCAGGTGACTTAAACATGGCTCTCATTTTAACTATATCTAATTAGGTTGTAACTGTTCTAACTTTCTATTTTTTGCCCTTAATAAATGACTTTAATTTTTTGTCTTCATTGGCCTGTCAGACTTATGAGTCTTGAGATTTTTCTTTCTACTCTTTATAAAATATGCATGCCATATTTCTCTTTTTATTTTTCATTTTTTTAAAAATGTATTTTTCAATTAGAGTTGATGTACAATATTACATTAGTTACAAGTGTACAACCCAATGATTAGACATTTATATAACTTAAGGAGTGATCAGCCCAATAAAACTACTACACATCAGACACCATACATAATTATTACAATATTATTGATTACGATCCCTATGCTGTACTTTACATCATGCTGACTATTCCATAACTACCAATTTGTACTTCTTAATCCTTTCAACTTTTTCACCCATTTCTCTAGCCTCCTTCCTATCTGGCAACCATCAAAATGTTCTCTGTATTTATAAGTCTGTTTCTATTCTGCTTGTTTATTTTCTTTTTGAGATTTCATTTACAAGAGAAATCATCTGGTATTTATCTTTTTTACCTGACTAATTTCACTCAGTGCAATACTCTTAGGTCCATCCATATTGTAGCACATGGCAACAGTTCATTGTCTTTATGGCTGAGTAATATTTCATTGTATATATGCACTGTGTCTTCTTTATGCATTCATCTATTGATGGATGCTTAAGTTGCTTCCATATCTTGGCTATTGTAAATAATGCTGCAATGAACACAGGGGTGCATATATGTCTTTTTGATTTATTATTTGTGGTTTCTTTGGGTAAATAACCAGAAGTGGAATTGCTGGATCCTTAATTGTCCTTCATTAAAGCCTTTGTTTTAGAGTCTATTTTGTTTGATAAGAGTATCGCTACCCCAGCTTTTATTTTTGTTTCCATTTTCATAAAATCTCTTTTTCACTCCCTTTAGTTACAGTCTGTGTGTGTCTTTTGTCCTCAAATGAGTTTCTTGTAGACAGCATATGTAAGGGTCTTGTTTTGTTATTCATGTGGTTTTGATTACAGCATTTAATCCACGTGTATTAAAAGTAATTTTAATAGATATATAGTTATTGCCATTTTGTTATTCACATTAGTTATCTTTTTTCTCTTTTCAAATTTTCAAGTGTATAATACAAAATAAGTCATAAAGAGATGTTTTCCAAATTTGAATTCCCAGGCCATCTACAAAATCTCTTATTTTCAAACTTACATTAGCTGTTATTTATGTGCTTCAGTTCCTTTCATTTCCCATGTTCTGGTTTTACTTCTATTTTTATTTTTTAAGTAGTTTTTTTAAATTATGTTAACATACAATCTTATATTATATCAGGTGTACAACACAGTGATTAAACATTGTATAATTTACTAAGTGATCATCCCAATAAATATAGTACCAACAGACACTAAAGTTATTGCAATCATGTTCAATCACATACAATCATAGGGAATAATTGGTTATATTCCCTATGCTGTACTTTGCATCCCTGTGACTGTTTATAACTACCAATTTGTAGTTCTTAATCCATTCAACTTTTTCACCCATTACTCCCCACCACCTCCCATGTGGCAACCTTCAAAATGTTCTCTTTGTTCCAGACTTCTGGCCAAGATGGGGGTGTAAGTAAACACACTTTGCCTCCCCACACAACTACACCAAAAATTACAACTAGACACAAAACAAATATTACCAAGATTCTTCAGAAAATCAAGCTATATGGAAGTCCAAAAACCAAGGCTTTAAAGAAGCCACATTCATCCAGATGGGTAGGAGGGGCAGAGATGAAGAGATGTGCAGAGAGGCTTAAAGAGGTGGAGGGGCAGGGAGAGGTGCAGAGATATGGAGTGGGTGGTCCCACATTCACATGTGGTAGATAAAAATCAGGAGGGATACTTGGAGAGCAGGGATCCCAGCCCCAGATCACAGTGCCCAGCCCAGGGTTCCAGGACAAGGAAGATAAGTCCCCATAACTTCTGGATGTAAAAACCAGTGGGAGTTGGAGTGGCAGAAGAAACTGCAGGATTCTCAGGAGACTCCTTTTAAAGGGCCCACAATGGTCTTAGGACTTACAAAGACCCATCGCTTCTGGGATTCAGTACCAGGACAACAGCTGGAAGGGCACCAGTGGCATATTGGGAAAATTGAACTGACTGGAAACAAGGTAAGTGCCAGCAGACAGCTTCCCCCCAGGCAAAACTCCAGAGGCCAGGCAGCAGCACTGTTCCCTTTCTGAGGCCTCCCCCACACAGAGCAGTGACACAGGTGGCCCTGCTCAGGCAATTAACTAATGCAATACGCCACACAACTTACAAGTGTGCTTTTCTACAAAAGGCCATGCTACTAAGACAGGGTGTCAAAGCAGCTCTACCTAATACACAGAAATAATCACAGGGAGGCTGCCAAATTGAAGAGACAAAGAAATTTGTCCCAAATGAAAGAATAGAACAAAGCTCCAGAAAAAGAACTAAACAAAATAGATATAAGCAACCTATCAGATGCAGAGTTCAAAACACTGGTTATAAGGATGCTCAAAGAACTGATTGTGTACTGCAACAGCATAAAAAAGACCCAGGCAGAAATGAAGGCTACATTAAGTGAAACAAAGATAACTTCAAGAGAACCATCAGGGGAGGGGATGAAACCAAGAACCAAATCAATGATTTGGAGCATAAGGAAGAAAAAAGCATTCAACCAGAAAAGCAAGAAGAAAAAAATTTCAAAAAAACAAGGATAGACTAAGGAGCCTCTCGGGCATCTCCAAACATACCAACATCTGAATCATAGTGGTGTCAGAAGGAGAAAAGGAAGAATAAGATATTGAAAACTTATTTGAAAACATAATGATGGAGAACTTCCCTTATTTAGTGAAGCTTATAGACATACAAGTCCAGGAAGCACAGAGAGTCCCAAACAAGATGGACCCAAAGAGGACCTCACCAAGACACATCATAATTAAAATTCCAAAGGTTAAAGATAAAGAGAAAATCTCAAAAGCAGCAAGAGAAAAGAGGAGAGTTACCTACAAAGTAGTTCCTATAAGACTGTCATCTGATTTCTCAAAAGAAACTTTGTAGGCAAGAAGGGACTGGCGAGAAATATTCAAAGGGATGAAAAGCAAGGACATACAGCATAGATTATCCTATCCAGCAAAGCTATTATTTAGAACTGAAGGGCAGATAAAGTGCTTCCAAGACAAGTTTAAACTAAAGGAGTTCATAATCACGAAGCCATTATTATATGAAATGTTAAAGGGAATTATATAAGGAAAAGACAAAGATCAAAACTATGGACATTAAAATGGCAATAAATTCCCATCACAGTTGAATCTAAAAAACAAACTAAGCAAACAAACAGAACAAGAACAGAATCATAGATATAAAGATCATTTGGAGGGCATTTTAATTATGATGTGTCTTGGAGTGGACCCCTTTGCATCCATTTTGTCTGGGAATATCTGTGCTTCCTTACCTTGCATGTCTATTTCTTTCACTCACTAAATTAGGGAAGTTTTCTTTCATTATTTTTTTAAATATTGAATAGATTTCCAACTTACTGCTCTTTCTTTTCTCCTTCTGACACCCCTATCATGCAAATGTTGGAATGCTTAAAGTTGTCCCATAGGCTGCTGTCATCATTTTTGTTGATTTTTTTTTCTTCTTGTTGTTCTACATGGTTGTTTTTTGCTTCTTTATGTTCCAAATCATTGATTTGATTTTTGCTTCATCCATTCTACTGTTGTTTCCCTGTAAATTGTTCTTTATTTCAATCAGGGTATCCTTCGTTTCTGGCTGGATCTTTTTTATGCTGTTGAGGTCCTCACTAAGTTCCCTAAGCATCCTTATAATGAGTGTTTTAAACTCTGCATCTGATAGATTGCTTATATCCATTTCATTGAGTTCTTTTTTTGAGTTTTGTTCTGTTCTTTCATTTGAGACAAATTTCCTTGTCTCCTCAATTTGGCAACCTCCTTGTGATTATTTCTGTGTATTAAATAGCGATGCTATGACTCCCTGTCTTCATAGGGTGGTCTGATGTAGTGGTGTCCTGTAGGATCCAGTGGCCCAGTCTCTCCTGTCACCCAAGCTGGGTACTTGAATTACACCCTCTGTGTGGACTGAGTACACCCTCTTCCTGTAATTGAGTCTTGGTTGCTGTTGGCTGGTCAATGGGAGGGATTTACCCAGGTCAGTCAAGTGCAAGGACTGGTTGTGACCACAGGACACCAACCTCCACCCTCCATGCAGGGGCAGTGTGGTGGTTCTCCAATGTGGTCTGTAGGTCCACTGGGTGATCGGGCTTTAGCGTTTCTCAGATTGTACAGACCAAGGTCAGCCCCAACCCATGTTTTTCCCAGGGCCCACTCTGGCTGAACTATAAAGCAATCCAAGATGGCTTCTACTTGTGCTGGGCTTGGAGATTCCCAGGCAAATCCAAGCTGTGAATCTAGGTTGCCTGCTGCTAGTGCTGGGCCTGGCAGCTTACTGAGGCCAGCTCTTGCTTGTTTGACACAATTTATGAAGTTGTGAAGCATGAACTAAGGCCAGCCATTTACATGGAAAAGTCACTGCTAACAGCTTGTGTGTGCCTGTAAGTTGGGTGGGATGGACTCAGGTTATCTCCAGGGTGGGGCTAACAGTGTTAGCCAGGTTGATGGAGTCTGAGATATAGCACCCACCTGCCAGCTCTGGGCCTCAGAAAAGGGAAATTGGCCTCTGCCCACCTTTCTGTCTGAGAGAAAGCTGTCTCCCAGCTCTTGCCTTGATTCCAGACACTTCAGTTGCTCCTTGTATACCACTACAGCCTTTTAGTCTGCTACCTTGGTGCTGTAGCTCAGGAGTGAGTCTGAGTAAGTCTGTGTGTGGGTTCTTTAAGTGGAACTGCTTGGGATTACAGAAGTTTCTTCTACTGACTCAATCCCCACTGGTTTTTGCAGCCATATGTTGGATGTTTACTTCCTGGCATTGGAACCCTGGACTGCGAGGCCTCGTATGGGGCTGGATTCCTCACTCCTGAGGTATCCCACCAAATTTTTATCCACCCACATGGATGTAGGACCAGCCCATCCCACCTCTTCACCCCTCCCACCAGTTTGGATGGATGTGGTCTCTTTATTTCCATAGTTGTTGGACTTCCATTCAACTCAATTTCTGATGGTTCTGAGTGATGGTTGTTTTACAGTTTCGTTGTAATTTTGTTGTGGTTATGGGAGTAGACCAGACATGTTTATCTATACAACCATCTTGATCAGAAGACTTCTTTTCTTTTTGCTGTTCTGATTGGGTATTTTTTGCTTCCTTGTTTTACAAATATTTGATTGATTATCTGTTTCATCTACTCCACTATTTATTCCCTATAATGTATTCTTCATTTCAGTTAATGTATTCTTCATTTCTGACTGGTTCTTTTTTATGTTTTCTAACTCTTCTTTTTATGTTTCTAATATCTTTGTTGATTTCCCTACAAAGTTCATCTACTCTTCCTGTAAGTTCAATTTTGGCTGACTTCTTGTGTTTGTGTCTATGTATTCGAGTGCTATGTCTCCAGGCATGGTACAGTGGTTTTATGTAGTAGGTGTTCTGTAGGGTCCAGTGGCACAGCCTCCCCAAACACCTAAGGTGGGCACTACAGTGTAACCCCTGCCATGGGCTCTGTGCGCCCTTTTGTTGTAGTTGTGCCTTCATTGCTATTGGCATGGAAATAATAGGGATTAACCTTCAATAGTTCACCTGCAAGGACTGCCTACGATTACCATGAAATATCAGCTGTGCAGGGGCCCAGTTTCATGGAGCAGAACTTACTTCAACGGGGCACTGGCACCTACTGAGTCCAAAACTTGCATGTGTCACTTGTGGAGGTGGTTGGGTGGTGCTTTGTTGTGGTCTGATGCTTTCCAGTGGGTGCACTAACTCTGGGCATTTCTGGAGGTGCAGGCTAGCTGCAGCCTCAATTTGTATTTTACCTGGGTCACTTAGCAGAGCTAAACTGTAATCTATAGATGGTTGGTACTTGTGCTGGGCTTGGAAGTGCCAGGAGAGGCCAAGCTGCAATCTAAATCCAGATGCTGCTAGTGCCAGACCTGGAGACACTTAAAAAGAGATACAGGGCAAGCCAAGGCCAGATGCTACTTGTTTGAGGGTTTAAGAGTGTGTGAAGCATGAGCCAAGACAGGTCCTTTTGAATGGAAAAGCTGCTAACAATGTGTTGGGTGGGTCCACAAGTTGAGTGGGGTGGGGTTTCAGGGAATCACGGGCAGATTGAATAGCATTAGCCACATTAATGAAGACTCAGATATGGATCTCATCTGCATATCTAGGGGCAGAGGTCTCAGAAAAGAAACAATGGTCCCTTCCAGCATTTCTGGAAAGCTGCCCCTCCAGCTCTTGTCCCAATGCCAGACAACTCAGTTCCTCCCAATATATCCCTGGAGCCCCAGTGCTGGAACTGAGAGTGAGTGAGTCCAAATAATTCTATGCTCCAGTTATTTAAGAGGAACACCAACTCTCCAGCAACACTCTGTCTCACTCAGCAATAATCTCCACTGGTTTTTACAGCCAGAGTCAAGGGGCCTTCTCTTCCTGGTACTGGAACCTGGATTGGGGGGGGGGTCTTTTGTGGGGCTGGGACCCCTTACTCCTCAGGGGGAACCTCCATGGCCTAGATCTACCTCCTGATTTTTTTATGCCACACATGTGTAAGATCAGCCCATTCTCCATCTCCACCCTCTCCTACCAGTCTGGAGGTGGCTTCTTTATATTTTTAGTTGTAGGAATTCTTTTCAGCTACATTATAGGCAGTTCTGAATGATGGGTCTTATGATGAAGTTTAGTTGTAATTCTGATGTGGCTGTGGCAGGATTTAAGAACTGCATTTACCTATACTGCCATCTCCAATCTTTTCTCCTCCCCTTCCTCCCCCTTTTCCTCCCTTTCCCCCGGTCCCCCCTTCCCCCCTTCTTCTTCAAGAAGATGCTTTAACATTTCTTGTAATACTTGTTTGGCAGTAATGAACTCCTTTATCTTTTTCTTCTCTGGGAAGCCCTTTATTTGTCCTTTAATTCTAAATCATAGCTTTGCTGGGTAATCTTAGTTGTAGGTCCTTTGCATCACATTTAACATTTTATGCCAGTCCCATTTGACCTGCAAAGTTTCTGTTGAGAAATTAGCTGAGTCTTATGGGATCTTGCTTACAGGTAACTAACTGCTTTTCTCTTGCTGCTTTTAAGATTCTTTCTTTCTCTTTAACTTTTGGCATTTTAACTATGATGTGTCTTAGTGTGGGCCTCTTTGAGTTCATCTTTGTTTTTATTTTTTTTATTCACTCCTCTTTGTAAATTTATTGGTGTGATACAGTTTGAAAATTATATAGGTTTAAGGTGCACATTTCTACAACACATCATCTGTGCACTATATTGTGTGTTCAACACCCCAAGTCAAGTCTCTGTCCATCATTTATTCCCCCCTACAACATCCTCCACCTCGCTCTGCCCTCCCACCAAGCAATCATCCTACTGTCATTGGTTCCCATGAGTTTTTTCTCCTCTTTTTTTCTTTTTTTTGCTCAGTCCCTCTATCCCCCATGTCACTCTTTCCAACAGCTGTCAGCCAACTCTCTATGAGACTGTCAATATTTTGTTAGTTCATTTTGTTCATTAGATTCCACATATGAGTGAAATCATATGGTAATTGTCAGTTGACTGGCTTATTTCACTTAGCATAATGCTCTCCATGTACACTCATTCTGTTGCAAAGGGTAAGATTTCCTTTTTCATGGCTGAGTAGTATTCCACTGTGTAAGTATATGACAGCATTTTTATCCACTCATATACTGATGGACACTTGGACTGCTTCCAAATCATGGCTATTATAGATAATGCTGCCACAAACTTAGAGGAGCATATTCTTTTGAATTAGTGTTTCAGGTTTCTTTGGATAAAACTCCCAGAACTGGAATCATGGTGTCATAAGACAGTTCCAGTATTAACTTTTAAATTTTTGTTTATTTTTAAAGAGAGGGAAAGGGAGGGAGAAAGAGAGGGAAAGAAACATTGGTGTGTGAGAGAAACTTCGATTGGTTGCCTCTCACATGCCCCCAACAAAACCTGGCATGCAACCCAGGCATGTGCCTTGATCAGGAATTGATCTAATGATCTTTCAGTTTGCAAGATGATGCCCAACCCACTGACCCAAACCAGTCAGGGCCATTTTTAATTTTTTGAGGTAACTTCATACTGCTTTCCACAGAGGCTGCACAAATCTGCATTCTCACCAACAGGGTACAAGGGTCCCCTTTTCTCTGCATCTTTGCCAACACTTGTTGTTTATTGATTTATTGATGATAGCCACTCTAACACGTGTGAGGTGATATCTCTTGTAGTTTTAGTTTGCATTTTCTGATGATTAGTGATGTTGAGAACTTTTTCATATGCCTATTGGCCATCTGTATGTCTTTGGAGAAGTATCTATTCGGGTCCTTTGCCCATTTTTTATTTGGATTGTTTGTTTTTTTAGTGTTTAGTTGATAAGTCCTTTATATATTTTGAACATTAACCCCTTATCAAATGCATCATTGGTGAATATGTTCTCCCATTCTGTGGGTTGTCTTTTCATGTTGTTGATGGTTTCCTTTGCTGTGCAAATACTTTTGATTTGGATGTAGTGTCATTTGTTTATTTTTTCTTTTGTTTCCCTTGACTGAGAAGTATCAGAATAAATATTGCTACAACAAATGTTCAAAATTTCATTGCCTATGTTTTCTTCTAGAATTTTTATGGTTTTGAGTGTACATTTAAATCTTTACTACATTTTGAGTTTATTCTTATGTTTGTTGTAAGAAGGTTGTCTAGCTTCATTTTTTCATGTATGTATCTAATATTCTTAATACACTTTATGGAGTATATTATTTTTACCCCATTGTATGTTTTTGACTGTTTTGTCAAATATTAATTGACTATAAAGGCATGGGTTTATTTCTGGGCTCCCTATTCTGTTCCATTGATCTGCGTGTTTGTTTTTATACCAGTACCATGCTGTTTTAATTACTATGGCTTTTTAGTACATTTTTTTTAAAATCAGGAAGTGTGATTCCTCGAACTTTGTTCTGCCTTCTTAAGGTTACTGTTGCTATTTGGGGCCTTTAGTGGTTCCACGTAAATTTTTGGAATATTTGTCATAGTTCTCTGAAATATGCCACTGGTATCTTGATAAGAATTGCATTGATTCTGTAGATTGCTTTGGGTAGTATGGACATTTTAATGATGTTAATTCTTCCTATTAATGAACATGCTCCCACTTGTTTCTTCCTCATATTCTTTCTTCAGTATCTTTAATTTCCTGAGTACAGTTCTTTTACATCGATGGTTAAATTTATTCCTAGCTATTTTATTCTTTTTTGAAGCAATTGTAAATGAGATTGTCTTCTTAGTATCTCTTTCTGATAGTTCATTAGTTGTATACAAATGTAAATGATAGCTGGATATTGATTTTGTATCCTGCTACTTTAATGAATTCATTTATCCATTTTAGAATTTTTTTTGGTGGAATCTTTAGGGTTCTTTATATACAGTATCATGTCATTTGTAAATAATGACAGTTTTACTTATTTTCTGATTTGGATGCCTTTTATTTTTTCTTCTTGTCTTATTGCAGTGGCTAAGACTTCCAATACTATGTTAAATAAGAGTGGTGAAAGCAGACATCCTTGTCTTGCTCCTGATCTTAAGGAAAACTTTTGTAATTTCTGTGCATAAAATGTGATGTTGGCTGTGGGTTTGTCCTATATGGTCTTTATTATGTTGAGGTATTTTCCCTCCATTACCACTTGCTGAGGGGTTTTTTAATCATAAATTGTGGATTATATCAAATGCTTTTTCTACATCTGTTGATATAATCATGTGGTTTTTATCCTACATTTTATTTATGTGGTATATCATATTTATTGATTTGTGGATATTGTATCAATATTACATCACTGAAATAAATTCAACTTGATTGTGGTTTATGATCTTCTTAATGTATTTCTGGATTCAGTTTGCTAATATGTTTTTGAGGATTTTAGCCTCTATGTTCAGCAGGCATATTGGCATATAATTTTCTTTATTTTTAGTGTCTTTACATGGTTTTGGAATTAGAATAATACTGACCTTGTAAAATGAGCTTTGGAATTGTCCTCTTCTTCAATTTTGGGAATAGTTGTAGAAGGATAGTGTTAGTTCTTCTGTGAATGTTTGGTTAAATTTACTTGTGAAGCTAACTTGTTCAGGACTAATATTTGTTTGGAGTTTTATTATCGCTTCAATTTCACTGGTTGTAATCTGTCTATTCAGATTCCCTGATTCTTCCTGATTCATTTTAGCAGATTGTATGTTTCTAGGAATTTATCCATACCTTCCAGGTTGTCCAGCTTGATCGCATATAATATTTTTGTAATATTTTCTTACAATCATTTGTATAATATTTTTTTCTTGTCAGTTTTGACTTCTCTTTCATTTCTGATTATATTTTTGGGTGCTCTTACTTTTTTTTCTTGATGAGTCTGGCCAAAGTTTTGCCAATCTTGTCTATTTTTTCAAAGAACCATCACTTGGTTTCCTTGATCTTTAGTATAGTTTTTTAGACTTTATTTTGTTTATTTCTGCTCTAATCTTTATTATTTTCTTCTTTCTACTCACTCTGCATTTTATGGTTCTTTTTAAAGTTCCTTTAAGTATAAAGTTAGTTTATTTGAAGTTTTCCTTGTTTCTTGAGATAGGCCTATAATGATATGAATGTCCCCTTTTAGGGCTGCTTTTGCCGTGTTCCACAGATTTTGGATAGTTGTATTCTCATTGTCATTTGTTTCTAGGTATCTTTGGATTTTACTTGATCTTATTGTTAACCCATTCATTGTTTAGTGACATGTTATTTAGCCTCCATGTCTTTGTGTGTTTTTTAGTTTTTTTCTTGTGATTAATTTCTAGTTTCATACCATTATGGTATGAGAAGATTCTTGATATATTTTCAATCTTCTTAAATTTATTAGACTTGTTTTGTGTCTTAACATGTGGTCTATCCTAGAAAATGTTTTATATGCATTTGAAAAAAATGTATATTCTGCTGCTTTGGGATGAAATTCTCTGAAGATTTGAATTAAATCCATCTGATCTAGTGTGTCATTTAAGATGGCCATTTCCTTGTTGATTTTCTTCCTGGAAGATTTATTTACTGAAGTCAGTGGGATATTAATAACCCCTATTATGACTGTATTACTGTCCATCTCTCACTTTGTGTCCATCAAGATATTCTTCACATATTTAGGTGCTCCTGTGTTGTGTGCATAAAAGTTTACAAGGGTTATTACTCCTTTTATCATTATGTTGTCCTTCCTTTCCTTTTAACAATAGTCAATATTTTAAAGTATATTTTGTCAGGTATATGTATTGCTACCCCAGATTTTCTTTTCTATTTGCATAAAGTATCTTTTCCTATCCTTTTATTTTGTGTGAATCTTTCTTTCTGAGGTGGGTCTCTTTTAGACAGCATATACAAGGAGAGACCTACCAAAACCTAGAATTTTTTAATAAAAAATTGTGTATTTATTCTTACATGTTTAAACTTCAGTAACCTTCAAAGTACTCTCCTTTTGATGCAATACACCTATCAAGAATCTTTTCCATTGCTCAAAACAGTTTTTTTAAACTCTTCAATTTTGATGCCTTTTTTGTGCTCTGCTGTTTTTTGTTTCAACTCTTCCACATCAGCAAAACTTTCCCTTTGCGGAGTTTTTTTTCATATGGAGAAACAGACAAAATGTCACTTGGGCAAGATAGGGTGGGGAGAGAGTGTGGGGAATGGGTGTCATGCTGTTTTTGGTCAAAAACTGCTGATCATTCAGCACTGTTTGGGCAGTGTGCTTATAAATCGCCCATTATGAAATGGGCAAAGGCATTGAAGAGTCTTTGTAAAAAATTCACTGAAGCCGAATGTAGCCTCTTACAACGCCAGCTGGTACACTGATACAGATGGGTTCCTCGAACACTCACCTAGCGGGGGAAGACTGTACTACAAGGGGCCTGCCCTCCAGAAGATAATTCCTGTTTTTTGGGTGGTCCCCCCCGCACCCTGTATATGGGTCTTGTTTTCTTATCTATCCCACTACTCTATGTCTTTTGATTGAAGCATTTAACATTTTCTTTTAAAGTGATTATTGATAGGTGTGTATTTATTGTCATTTTATTCTTTTAAAAATATTTTTATTTTTTAGAGAGAGGGGAAGGGAACAAGAAAAAGAGGGAGAGAAACATTGATGTGCAAGAGAAACAATGATGTGTGAGAGAAACATTGATCAGGAGCTTTCTGCACACTTCCCAACCACAGACCTGGCCTGCAACCTGGGCATGTTCCCTGACTGGGAATCAACCCAGCAACCTTTTGGTTTGAAGTCTGATGCTCAACCCACTAAGCCACAACAGCCAGGGCTATTGTCATTTTATTCTTTTAACTATGTTCCTCTCCACCTCCTCATCTTCTTCCTTTCCTTCTCCTCCTCCTTTTTCTCCTCTTTCTCTCCTTCTCCACCTCTTCTTTCTCCTTTTTTATTTAGCAGGCCTTTAACATTTCTTGTTAATACTGAGTTTATGGTAACAAACTTCTTTATGTTTTTCTTTTCTGGGAAGCTCTTTATTTCCCATTCAATCTTAAGTGATAGCCTTGCTGGGTAAAGTGGTCTTGGTTGTACATCTTTGCTTTCCATCACTTGGATTATTTCATGCCAATCTCTTCTGACCTGAAATGTTTCTGTTGGGAAATCATCTGACAGTCTTATGGGAACTCCTTTGTAGGTTATTAACTGTCTTTCTCTTGTGGCTTTTAAGATTTTTTATTTTTATTTAACTTTTGTCATTTTAATTATGACGTGTGTTTGTGTTCTTCTTTGGGTCCATTTTGTTTTGGACTCTTGGGACTCTCTGTGCTTCCTTGACTTGTATGTCTATTTCCTTCACCAGATTAGGGAAGTTTTTGGTCATCATTTATTTAAATAGGTTCTGGATCTCTTGCTTTCTCTCTTCTCCTTCTGATACCCCTAAGATGTGAATGTTATGTTTCATGTTGCCCCAAAGGTCCTTTAAACTATCCTCCTTTTTAAAAATTCTTTTTTCTTTTTGACATTCTGATTAGGTGTGTTTTTCTACCTTGTCCTCCAAATCATTGCTTTAGTCCTCTGCTTCATTTAACCTACTGTTTATTCCTTCCAGTGTATTCTTCATTTCAGGTATTGTAGTTTTAATTTTTGATCAGTCCTTTTTGTATGGTTTCTATGTCTTTTTTCATGCTGTTGAGTATCCTTATAACCATTATTTTGTATCTGTATCTGATAATTCTGTATCTGATAAATTGCAAGCCTCCATTTCCCTTAGCTCTTTTTTTTTATCTTTCTTTGAGATTTCTCCTGTTCTTTCATTTGGAGCTTGTTTCTTTATCTCCTCCTTTTGGCTGTCTTTTTGTATTTGTTTCTATGTTTTAGATAGATCTGCTGTGACTCCCCATCCTTGGGAGGTGGCCTTATGTAGTAGGTGTCCTGTGGGGTCCAGTGGTACAGTCTCCTTGATCACCTAAGTTGGGTACTCCAGGGTTGTCCCCTTGTGTGGGTTATCTGGATCTTCCTGTTATAATTGAGTCTTTATTGTTACTAGCCCTTTTTTATGTGGGATCCACCCTCAGGCTAGCTGTGTGTGAGGCTGAATGCTGGCCATGGCATGCAAGCTGAGGTACAGGTGCTGACTAAACAAAGCAGAATTCACCTCAGCAGCGTTCAGTGCCTGCCAAGTTCTTTCTCTGGATATACTGCTTGTGAAGATTATTAGATCCTGCTCTGATGTTATCTGAAGCTGGCTACTGGGTGTGGTGGTTCTGGGTCTCTTGGGAGGAATTCTGTAGCATGCCAAGGTAAGACATTGTGGGTGACTGGTGCTTGGCAACCTGTTTGGATCTACAAATGATCCACAGTTTGTGGCTGACTCCACAGGGCCTGGGTGCATGCAGGATGGATCAAGCTGTGCACTAAGGCTGGTTTTTATCAGCATGGGCCCAAGAGGCAGGTTAGCAAAAGTTTCAAGATCCTGCCTGCTGGTTGCTTGTTAAGCTCAGTCACTGAAATAGCCAGTGGGTGTACTCCTTAACAGGATGTAAGCTCCGCAGCTAAGGGTGAGAGAGGTATCAGAGGGTGGGGATATTGCTTTCCCCCAGGCTGATGCCACACCCAAGTGGAGTGCTTCCCAAGAAAGATGGTGTCTGCAGTATGTGAGAATGACTCAGCACAGGGGTCCTCACAGCTGTCCCTTCAGTTCACTACCCAGAGCCACAAACCCCAGAGTCATGAATTCCAGCCTGCTCCACCCTCCCTCTGCAGGAGGCCAAAATAAGTGGCTGTGAACAAAATTTTGTGTTGGCTCTTTACGAGGGTGGCTGTAACTAGCAGACACCTGTCTCTCCCTGGTGGACAGAGACTCTGCTGCTTTTCACAGCCACATAGGTGCCTCTTCCTGGCTCTGGTGCTCTTGGCTGGAGATTCTGGTTTGGGGTTTAGACCCCATAGCTCTCAGGGGGTACCCCATCCCCATGGCTGAGAAATCCCTTCAGAACTTCAGCTGCCACTCGTAGGAGCAGAGCCAGCCCTTGTTACCAGTCTTGATGTGGCTTTTTCTGAAAATCCTTGGTTAAAGGACTTCTCTTCAGTTCGTTTTCATTTGGTTATTCAGGATAATTGTTTTGTAACTTTGTTGTAATTCCAGTTTGGTCTGGGTAGGAGGTGAGTGTAGCTTTCATCTGCTCCACCACCATCTTGGATCTCCTAGGTTAATCTTGTTTGGGACTCTGAGCTTTCTGAACTTGTGTGTCTTTTTCCCTCACAAGGTTAGGAAAGTTTTCAGTCATTAGTTCTTCAAATAGGTTCTCAATCACTCTTTCTCTTTCTTCTCCTTCTGGTATGCTTGTGATGCAAATATTGTTACATATGATACTGTCCCCGAGTTCCCTTCAACTATCCTCATTTTAAAATAATTCTTTCTTCTTTTTGTTGCTCCAATTGGGTGTTTTCTGCTACCCTGTCTTCCAAATTTCTGATCTGAACCTGTGCTTTATCTAATCTGGTGTTGATTTTTTCCAGTGTATTCTTTATTTCAATTATGTATTCTTCATTTCTGTCTGGTTCTTTTTTATGGTTTCTATGTTGTGTTTTTTTAAATGCTGTTGAAGTTCTCACTAAGTTCCTTGAGCATCCTTTTAACCAGTGTTTTGAACTCTGTATCTGATAGTTTTCTTGCCTTCATTTCATTATTTTTCTGAAGATTTCTCTTTCATTTAGGACATATTTTTTGTATCCCTATTTTGGCTGCCTCTCTGTGTTTGTTTCTAAGTATTAGGTATATCTGCTATGTCTCCCATTCTTGGTAAGGTGGTCTTATGTAGTAGGTGTCCTGTAGGGCCCAGTGATGCAGTCCCCATAGTCACTCTAAATAATGTGCTCCCTCCTATTGTGGTTGAGCCTTGGTTGCTTTTGGTATCTCAATGGGAGGGATTGATCCTGAGGCCAATAGGCTAGGATGACTCTCTGTGACCACAGCATAGGAGTTGTTGTCCAGGGTCAATCTCATGGAGCATAACTTACTTTGGCAGGGCACTGGTACCTGCTCAGTTTGCCCCTTAAGTGTGTTGCTTGTGGAGCTGGTAGGGTGATGTCTGAAGCTGTCTACTGGTTGTGCTCACTCTGGGGCTTCCTGGGAGGTGCAGGTCAAGTTCAGCCCAGGCTATGCCCTGCCCAGTGCCAGCTGGCATGAGCTACAAGGTGATCTGCAGATGGCTGCTACTTGTGTTGGGTGTGGAGGTGCCCAGGAGAGGTCAAGCTGTAAACTGAGTCCAGCGTCTGCTGCTGCTGGGCCTCAGACTATTTAACAAGACGTACAGAGCACACAAAGGTCAGATGCTGCCTGTTTGGGGTTTGTGAACCTTTGAGAGAATTTAGGAAAGTCCACAGAACAGCCAAGACCTTTTTGTATGGAAAAGCCACTAGAAGTGGCTTAGGTCATCCCAAAGGTTGGGTGGGGTGGGGGTCTCAGGCAATCACCAGGGCAAATCAAATGGTGTTAGCCTGGTTGATGGAGACTCAGATAAGACACCCTTCATGGGGAACACTTCCCAAAGGAACAATGGCTTCTGCCAGCACTCTGTCTGTGAGACAGCTGCCTCTAGCTATCACCCCAAAGCCACACACTTCAGTTGCTCCCTGTTTATCTTTGGCACCTTGAGCTGCTGCCCCAGTGCTGGAGCTCAGACTGAGTGATTCTGAGGGAGTGCATGGGCCCTTTAAGAGGAACTGCCTAGACTTCTGCAAAGATGGAGGTGTAGGTAGACATGCTTCTCCTCCTTGCACTACCATAAGTATCACAGCTAACTTCAAAATTAAAAACTACCAGAACTGACAAAAATCGAACTGTATGGAAGTCCTACAACCAAGGATTTAAAGAAGAAATATTCTTCCAAATGGATAGGAGGGGTGGAGACGGGGAACTGGAGCAGAGAGGATGCAGTGAGGCGGCAGCCAGGTGGCAATGGCGGTGAGGCCGTGGTGGCAGCGGCCAGCAGAACAGACAGTCCCACATTCACATATGGTGAATAAAAACTGCAAGGGACAGCTGGGGAGTAAGCAATCCCAGCCCCAGGCCAGACTGAGCAGCCCAGGGTTCCTGTGCCAGGAAAATAAAGTCTTATATAACTTCTGACTGTAAAAACAAGTGAGGGTTGGGGTGGCAGAAGACACTGCTGGTCTCTCAGGAGAGTCTGTTTAAAGGACCCATGTGGCCCTAGAACACGCACAAACCCACCCACTCTGGGATTCAGCCCCAGGGCAGCAGCAAGAAGGGCACCAGTCACATATGGGACATAAGGGAAGGGACTAGAAATGGGGTGAGAACCAAGCAAGTGGCATTGTTCCCTCTCCAACCCCTCCCTGTGACACAGTGCCACAAAGTGATCAAGCGGGTTGTCCCATCCTGGAAAATGCTTAAGGCTCTGCCCCTCATGACTTAACAGGTGGGTTAAGACAGGGAGTCAAAGCAGTTCTACCTAATACACTGAAACAAACACTGGGAAGCTGCCAAGTTGGGGTGACAAAGAAATATGGCCCAAACGAAAGAACAGAACAAAACCCCAGAAAAAGAGCTAAACAAAATGGAGATAACCAACTTATCAGATGCAGTGTTCAAAACATTGTTGGTAAGGATGCTCAGAGAAATCACTGAGTATGGCAAAAACAAGGGAAGAAATGAAGGCTACACTAAGTGAAATAAAGGAAAATCCACAGGTAACCAACAGTGAAGGGAAGGAAGTCGGGATTCAAATCAATGACTTGGAACATAAGGAAGAAATAAACAGTCAGCCAGTACAGAATGAAGAAAAAAAGAATTCAAAAAAATGAGGATAAACTAAGATGATTCTGGGACATCTCCAAATGTGCCAACATCCAAATCATACGGACACAAGAAGGAGAAGAGGAAAGAGCAAGAAATTGAAAACTTACTGAAAAAATAATGAAAGAAAACTTCCATAATTTGGTGAAGGAAACAGACGTACAAATCCAGGAAGCACAGAGTCCCAAACAAACTGGACCCAAAGAGGACCACACCAAGGCACATCATAATTAAAATTCCAAAGGTTAAAGATAAAGAACCTTGAAAGCAGAAAGAAAAAAGGAGACAATTACCTACAAAGGAGTTTGCATAAGACTATCAGTTGGTTTCTCAAAAGAAACTTTGGGGGCAAGAAGGGACTGGCAAGAAGTATTCGAAGTGATAAAAAGCAAGGACCTACAAACAAGATGACTCTATCCAGCAGAGCTATAATTTAGAATTGAAGGGAAGATAAAGTGCTTCCCAGACAAGGTAAAGCTAAAGGAGTTCATCATCACCAAGCCTTATTATATGAAATGTTAAAGGGACTGAAAAAGATCAAAACTATGAGTAGTAAAATTAGAAAAAACTTGTAACTATTAACAACTGAATATAAAAAATGAAAACAAAAACAAACTAAGCCAACTAGAACAGGAACAGAATCATAGAAAAGGAGATCACACGGAAGGTTACCAGCAGGAAGGGGGAAGGGGGAGGATGGAGGAAAGATGCAGGAGTAAGTACAAATTGGTAGGAACAAAATAGACAGGGGGATGCTAAGAACAGCACAGGATATGGAGAAGCTAAAGAACTTATATGCACAACCCATGGACATGAACTAAGGGGTGGTGGAATGCTAGAGTTAAGGAGGGTACCAGGCAGAAGGGGGCAAAGGGGGAAAAACTGGGACAACTGAATAGCATAATCAGTAAAATATACTTAAAAACCCCCCCACAAAAACAGGAACCCCCTGGGACTCCAGAAGCCCTCCATCTCACTCAGTGGTGATTCTTCCTGGTTTTTACAGCCAGCAATTATGGAGACTACTCTCCCAGTCTTGAAACCCTCGGCTTTGGGACCTGTTGTGGAGTTGGGACTCTTTGCTCTTCAGGGAGGAATTGCTGCCGTTGAGATATCCCTCCCGATTTTTAACCTCCACATGTGGATGTGGGACCAGCCTGTTCTGCATCTCCACCCCTCCTATCAGTCTTGATGTGGCTTCTTCTTCTTCTTCTTCTTTATATTCCCTATATCAGTCTTATTCTTTATATCCTTAGTTATATGCCTTTAAAATCTTTTTAATTGACTTTAAAGAGAGGGGAAGGGAGAAACTTCAATTTGTGTTTTTTTAATATTTTTACTTTTTAATTAATTTTTCCAAATACATTTGTCTCTGCCTTCCCCCTACCACTTTCCCCTGCCCCCCGCCCCTCGCCCCCCGCCCCCCGCCCCCCGCCCCCCACCCCCCTCTCCCTCCCTCAATCCTTGTATGCTTCTTCTATGTGCCCTGATTGGAGGTCGAACCCACAACCTTCGCTTATTGGAAGGATGCTCTAACCTACTGAGCTCCCTGGCCAGGGCCTTAGTTACAGGACTTCTGTTCAACTAGATTTCATGTGGTTCTGAATGGTGGCTGTTTTGTCGCTTAGTTGTAATCTTGATGTAGTTGAGGGATGACAGCACTGCGTTTACCTATGCCACCATCTTGAGCAAAACTTGAACCTCTTTAGTTTATATACAACTCCCACTACCCAAAGCATGTTGTGTGATTCTCTTTTCCTTTCAGGAAGACTAAATTTTTGTATTTCTGACATATTTCAATTGGGGCAGTTTCACAAGTAGTTTAATAAAGTATTTTGAGATGGTTGGTTAAAAATAGGTTACAGTAACATTATATAGCAAACACTGCCTATACTAAGAATGTTCAAAAATGATACAATTCTTCACCCCTACTCCTTTTTCACTAAAACCTAAACGCATGGATATTCATACATTCTTAAATTCCTGTGGAGGTTTATAATGACCAAAAAGTATGCATACGGGGGCACTGCATTTCTTCCCCAGGCTCTTTCTCTGGCTCTTAAATATATGACCCCAGGATGTCACTAAATGTAAAAATCTTGGTTTTTTTTTTTAATCTTCACTCAAGGACATGCTCACTGATGCCAAAGAAAGGGGAAGGGAGACAGAGAAACATTGATGTGAGGAACATCAATCAGTTCCCTCCTTCACCTGCCCTGATGGGGGCCCAACATGCAACCCAGGCACGTGCCCTGACCAGGAAATCGAACCGGCAACCTTTTGGTTTACAGCACGATGCTCCAACTGAGCCACTTTGGCTAGCGCAGGCTCCAACTTTTTAAATACGTTTGCATTGGTGTTCACTAAGTCCTTTTAGCAAAGTTAAGCTATGCCTAAGAGTATTTCTTTCTATAAATTCTCAGGTTTTGAGGACATACAGTACATGAGGATACTTAATGTCGAATGTTGGGTTGGCCAGGAAGGTTGTTTATATTTTTTCATACTATGGCTCTAGTAGTGCTTAGTTGTCTTTATTTGAAATAATTTTGTTACTTTGGCAGCTGTCATATCAGCTTGCATTTTTTAAAAACTTAGCAAAATTGGTTTTTGTGCAGCCATTTTAATATTGAAAATGGAAGAGGATATGTAACATGTTCGGTGTATTATGCTTTAGTATTTCAAGAAAGGTAAAAATGCAAGTGAAATGCAAAAAAAGATTTGTGCAGTGTATGGAGAAGGTACTGTGACTGATCGAATGCGTCAAAAATGGTTTGCAAAGTTTCTTGGTACTATTGACATTTTGGCCAAATAATTCTTTGCTGTGGGACTGTCTTATGTATTGGAAGATGTTGAGCAGCACCCCTGGCCTCTACCCATTAGAAGCCAATAGTGGGAGATAGCCGGCATACTCAAAATATCCAAGTCAATATCAGTGAAAATAAAAAAATGTGTATTTTACGGAAAAAATTAAATGATTGGGTTGGGGGGCCAACCCAATGAGTGCTGATGGTTTTTCTTTTTACTGATTCTGTCTCTATTTGCAGAAATCAAGATGCTCCTTCTCTCATCAATCCTTTACTTAGGTTCTTTCATTATACAATTCTTTCATTAACTAGATAAACATTTATTGAATACCTACTATGATCCTGATACATGTAAAAGTTTACAATAAAATAGATGGAGGTGCATGTTGAAACAGTAAGTTCAAAGAAACGCCGTCTGGAACTGGTGTGTATTTTAGCTGCATGGTTCTATCTCCTTGAATGTGTGCTTGTTCTCTATCCTGGCTCTGGGCCTTAGTCACCACTCTAGATACTGCTCCGAACTGCTAATACCATATTCTGAGCCTGATCCCTCTCACTGGGGTGGCCAACATTCAGAATGCTTGGAACAAGGACTGGTGGGCAAGTCAGGGTAGGTAATAAGGTGGAGGGCCAGCTTTAGGTGAAGTAAGTTTCAGGGGCTCTGGCAGTCCTTATATAAAGACATGCCAGCTGGTGTCAGGCAGACTGGTCCCAGTGTCTTTCTCCTCCTAGCTGTGTAATTGTGGGTAACTCAAGGATCTTTTCCAAGCCCAACTCCTCACACATGAAAGAAGAGGGAAAAAAACCCCAGCCCTTCCTTTTTGTCAGGATTAGTTGGGCTAATGCAGCATATATGAGTGATATCATGATTGGCACAGTCAACATAACCATTCTTCTTGTTCATTTTAGAATTATTGTTGTTCTCCATTCTATTTCCTTCACTGTCATGATTTTTCTCTTCTGCAGGTAACTCAGGACACATGGCCTTTCGCCAGCCTCCCTATCTAAATTCACTTCCTGGAAAGAATTCTGTAAATTCATTTATGCCAAGCTATGCAATGTCCAATGTGTTTCACCTTCAAGTATATTTGCTTTCACCTAATGTAGAAAAACTTAAGCCAAAGAAACACCTGGCTATGTGTAGAATTCCAGGACTTGGGAAGCAGATGACAGCTTGATTCTTTTTATAAGGCCATTCTTATGGCCTTAAACTGTGCATAATGCCTCTTTGTGAGGCTTAACAGGCCTTGATGTCCAGGAGGCCCAACAATGGAATATCTGTGATTTCTTTAATGGCATCCTGTTCCCCTGATGCATAGCTTAGTATCTAGAGAGAAATAAGCATAAATGATTGACTTACCACTCAACATTACATAGAACTGTGGAATTCACAAGCAATTCATGACTAATGAGGAATTGCATTATTTCTCATGCAGATGCTTAACTGAAAACAGAAATTACAGCTATATCAAATAAATCATTCTAACCTATAGAATGACCCAGTTCCCTTAGTACAAAACTGGCATTCAACAGTACTCCACAGTGATGATTCTAAAACTGTAATAGCAGCCTTGCCCTGGCTGGTGTGGCTCAGTGGATTAAGTGTTGGCCTGCGAACAGAAAGGCTGTAGTTCGATTCCCAGTCAGAGCACAGGCCTGGGTTGTGGGCCAGGTCCCCAGTTGGGGGTGTGTGCGAGGCAACCTATCGATGCATTCTGTCGATGGATTCTCCACACATTGATGTTTCTTCCCCTCCTCTCTCTGTAAATAAATAGAATCTTAAAAAAACAAAACTATAATAGCAGTCTATTTAACCCTTATCCCCAGGCCTTACCACTGCCAACTGGTTGTGCCAAAGATTGGGTTTCCCATTCTGATAATGACAAAGCTATGAAGCCATGACTAATAAAAATGTATAAAAAATGATCTTTGCAAATTTTTTATCCAGATGGATTATAAATACACTAATTAAAAACTGATAAAGAGAATTAACATCAAAAGGAAATGCTGATAATCAAAAAAGGATTGCTACTTTTTGAGTTTTACTAGGGTATAATTTATACCAGATATATTTAACTTGATGAGTGTACGATTTGATGGATTTTGACAAATGTATACAGTGGTTTAACCACAATCGCATTTCATATTTTCACAATCATATTTCCACCATCCCAGTTTCCTTATGTTCCTCTCCCTAATCTCTGGTCCCTGTCAACTACTTAATTATCTGCTATCACTATAATGTTGATTTTTTTAGAGTATATAAGCGAATTATGCATTAGTCTTCTGTGTTTGATTTCTTAGGTTATCATCTATGATTTTGAGATTCATCCATGTTGTTTCATGTATTGGTAGTTCATTTTTATTACTGAGTGGTATTCCATTGTATGAATATACCAGTTTGTTTATTTATTCATCAACTGATGGACTTTTGGGTTCACTGTAGTTATGAGCCACTATGAATAAAGTTGCTATGAACTCTGACAGCAAATTCTTAGGTTAACAGTTTTCCTTTGTTTTATGTAAATACCTGAGTGGAATTTGCTGATATTTTTATACATTACAAGAAACCACCAAATGGATATCCAAAATGACAGTGACACCCTTAACGTAATGGAAGAGTTCTAGTTGCTCATTACTCTTGCCAATACTTGGTATTTTAAGTCTTAATCTTAGCTATTCCAGTTGGTATATACTGGTATAACATTGTGGTTTTAATGTCCATTTCCCTAGAGACTAACAATATTGAGCATCTTTTTATGTGTTTTTTGCTATTTATGTATCTTATACAGCAAAAATGTTAAAATTGTTTTGTGTTAGAACTGAAAAATTTATTGTATGTATTCTGGAATCAAGTATTTTTTCAGATGTTTTGAACCAATCTTTTCTCATACTGTGTGAGTATGAGAAAATTACATTTTCATTTTAATTGTCTTGTGAAGACAAAAGTTTTAAATTATGACGAAGTCCAATTTATCAAGTATTTTTCTTTTATGGGTTTGTACTTTTTCTATCCTAATTAAGGAATTGTTGCTTAACTAATGTCACTAAGACATGAGTATGTTCAAGAAGAATGTTAGTCTGTAGTTTACTTGTAATGTTTATTTCTATATTTTTGTTTTTTTGATAAGTACTTCTGGGGAGACTTTGTATCTCCATTTTAGGTACAAACACGACTACGGTTCCAAGAAGCCACTAAGAAAATGAATTGCAAGATATTTTAACCAACTGAACTTCACACAAGCTTTTCCAAAGATTAGTATCTCTTGTTAACAATCTTTCTGCTTTGAATGTTTAAAAGATTTTAAACAAATTATGAAAATGCTTTCTTTAAAATATAAGAAGATAAAAATACCTTATGAGTTTCAAATAGGGAATTTCCTCTATATAAAATTTTGGGGCTTCATGTGTCAGGGTATCAAAGAGAATTAAAAATATTGCTCATGTGTTAGATAACTAAGAAAAATAGATATTTAGCGCTGCACCTAATTTCTAGAATAACTATAATTCCTAATTAAGTCCATTAAAATGAGCTTCACGGGGTTTTTGCTTGAGATTTGTGCAGTTACAAAGTTTCCAACAGGTCTAAAATTTAAAATTCATTTTTTAGACTTTGTTACTAATTGGACTTCAATTTGAAAGTCAAATTCTTTAGATGCTGTTTGTTTCCCCAACATGAGTGTTTCTGCAATTCTGCTAGCTGGCCAAGTAAATATTAGTGTTTAGTGTAGAGTAGTACAGGAATGGAAAAAAAAATTAGCACACATTTCACTCGTATTTTTTCTATAAAAATATAACTCTTTATTAAATAACATGCACAAATATCAACTAGTCATTTATTAAACAGATATGATTTAGAACAAGATTTAAAGAAATACAAATCCTTAGGTACAATTTAGTATCTTGTTCATGATATTTGAAGAGTTAAAAAAAAATCACTGATTAAACTAACCATCCTTATTTCTCTTTCAGAATCCTAAAATTTTTAGGCATATACTCCATTCCAAGTTTTTTCTAGCATTTCAGAGCTTCAGAATATCTTCAATATCAAAAGCCCTTAACTACTTACTTAAGGATAAATTCCCACTGAAAAGGCATTCACTTTTCTTTTAAGCTATCCTGATCATCTTTGAGTCATTTTACAAAGGAAATATGCAGAAGCAGAATCATGGCAGAGAGGCTCCAGCAACTTGAGGTACCACTGAAGAGGGTGCAAACTGTGGTTAATATTAGAAAAAGCTAAGAGGACTAAAATATGCCTGATTCCTGCTTGCTTGCTTTTTCTCCTTTGCACTTGTTCTGTTTGACTAAACTGATTTCCCCCAACCTCCTTATCAGGTTGGACCATTAGCACAAAATGCTGTATAAACATACCCTTCTCATATTTTCTATGACTTCACTGCTCAAAAACTGGTTTTTTATTTTTAGACAAAAGTATAAACAAAATTTGCCGTAAGTTTTTCATATTAAAAAGTATTGCTTTTATAAATTAGCTTTTAATGTTTCCAGCCTTAATAAACTTAACTTCAACAAAACCAGTGCTTCAAAATCTACCCTGCCTTTCTTGGCCCCATTTATCCAATAAAAAAAGGCCAAACTCTCCCATCTAAATTTCTAAACACTACTACATACAACCTTTATATTAAAATCCTTGCACTGTGTATTATTTTACACGTGCTTCTTTATTGCGCATGCCAAGTACAATATGAATTTAAATATAAACTGACGTGAAAATTAAAAAATACCTAAGCTTAAAACGTACCTTTGCACTCAAAAATTTTAATTTTTACATTCTCTCCCATCAGCTGGAATTTCCAACTTGCAAGCTGGATTTAAAACACTTTATTCCTCATATATTCTTTTTACTTTTCTCTATTAGAATAAAGAATATTCAGCATTATTTTATAATTCAAGAAAGTATTGTGGACAGATCTGTAAATTTTATCTCATATACTTATAATCAATTTTACATATAACCTAATTTTCCTTTCAAAATGTTTAAGTTTAGCGGCAGGTTTCAGATCAGAAGTATTCCTGAATATTTAATCTGTATCATGTTATCGGAGAAATTGAACTTTTTCTAACTGTATTGCTAATTATTTTATTAAAAACAGCATACCAAATATTAATTATAAAATTCCAAAAATTAGGTTTTACATCTTGATACAAGGAAAAGAATACAGTATATTAATGAATTTTTCATGAACATTGTAGAGCTCAATCAGAATATGCCTATTTCTTTTGACTTATTCTGACTACCAAACATCTCTTTTCTCATTAGGTACTTAGTTTTTATTTTACAAGTGCAAAGGTTATTAAGCTTAAAACATTATACTTTAACAATGTAAAAAAGTTTTACAATGATTTAACATGACCAATAAAATTTATTAAACATATTTTACATATATTAACAGATTCATACTTGAGTATTAAAATAGACATTTACAATTTCAGAATTTTCATTCAAAGGCATTTGGGAGGTGGGAGGAGAAAACAGACTCTACTGTGAGATGAAAAAAAAGAGCTGTTTCTTTGTATGACTAATTCTAAATAATATGTCCAACATAGTAAGTCATAGGTACTATATCAAGAGGCTAGTATGAAATACCTTACACTACTTTAGGCATCACATATGGAGAGAATTAAATTATAGGAAGCATGCAATACAACTAAGTCACAACCTTTACAGTTATGGTGATGAAAACAAGCTAACTCAAACACATGCATGCTGTATTTAAAAGTTTTCTACCTGAATACACTACTGCTACACTCCATACAAACTACGACTTTGGTCCAATAAAACATTAGACAAAACAGTTTTACAATTATTTCTTTGTACATGTTTTAACTATCAATCCCTTTGTATACATTGTGACCATTAATTACAAGATTTACATCTGCACAATATGTATAAAATAAGTTATTAAAAAGGAAGACAATATTAAACTTTTGAAAAGAAAACTGTACAATTAATTTACAGATATAATAAACTGAAGAAATTTTGTGCCAAGTTTTTCTTCCACATTAGAAACTATTTGGTAGGAACTGAACCTTTTAAGTTTACTGATATATTTTAATAAAACTTGAAAGAGATTTGCATACTAGTGGTTATCTTGTTACTCAGAGTGCTAACAACTTCCAGCGCTATTAGCAGATTTTCAACTTTTTAAATATCTACCACAGCCTGCCAACATAGCTCCAATGCAATCGTTCCCTTTCACCAATAATAAATAATAGTTTTCAATTAGAAACTGTTTGGACCTAAGATCCAAAATAATTCTTTTCTTTCTTAATAAAATGACAGTGTTTACTACATAACCAACTTTAGTTGAACTTTACCAACAATTGTAAAGGCATAATATCAGTATTTTTGTCAAAAGGCAGCATTCCACAGTATAACACTCTTGAGCCTCATCGGTTTAAGATGACACACCATGAAGTAATGGCTGCTATATAGGAGTCAATTCAAAGTCATCATTAACATCAACAAGGGGAACATAAAACTCCTGGATTTCATAAATGCTGATAGATTTATAGGTGGCAGGATCAAGTTCCTGGAGTTTGAGCTGCCATTCTAATCTCTGAACGGCATTTAAAGCTGCAGCTTCATGTTGTTGCCTCATTAAAAGACAGGTCTAATTAAAAGAAAAGTTAATCAGTCATTCTATTAATTTTGCTTTGTTTAAAAATCAATTTTATCCATAGTTTCTTTAGGAATTAAGATTAGTGTATTAGGAGTATAAAAAGTTTTTGCGTTCCACATTCGTTTGTTTTACCCTGCCAGTATCCATATGTCAACTATTTCTGGGTCTGCAACTTCACCCTCATCTTATCTTTAATTTAAAACTGTTGGTTCAAATAATGAGATTTAAAATTAACAAAAGAATCAAGAAAATCTAAGGAATAGTGATTTTAAAGTATTGGAATTCTAAAACCAATAATTTTCTTTATAGATTATTTGCAAGATATATTCTTTCTCTTACTGTTTTCCCATTCTTTCATTTGTTAGAACTATAACCAGACTTGTATATTGGACAATAAACATGAAGATCCCCATTAGAAACTTCTTTTTCTATACTGGTCCTGAAAAATATGACTTGTGATTTTTATTTTCCTTTATCTTCCAATTGTGGCTTGGTGTGAAGATTCATAATTAATCAGTATTTTCTTTCCTAATCATTCCTCTCTAATATAGCTGTAGTATCTGTTTATGAAGGGTCAAGCATCCATTTAAACTGAATTTCTCAACATACATACCTTTAATTTGTCAAATTTATCATCCACATCTTGTAACCAGGACATGAACTGTCTTGCATTAAAGCGATCCCTCACAGAAGTTTTACTGTCATCAGACTGAAAGAGATTAAAAATAGTTGAATATAATAAAACACAATAATAACCTACTTTAAAACCTATATGCCATCCTATCTTTTTATGCTATATTCCATTTTTAAGGAATTATGGAAATAAATTTTGAAAAAGGATAAAATATAATCTGAATATTTAAAAAAACTGATAAAGCATTTATTGCCATACTAAATAGGTTATTAGAACTGTCAGGATGCTGGGTTTAGTTATTAATTAACAAGAATCCTACTGCTCTGTGGGTCAAAGATGTTTCTCAAAAAGACATGCCATATCAAGTATTATGCCTATGACATTCTTTTTAAAGTATAATTTATTTCATATTTAATTTAATGTTAAAATTTACCATTAACATTAATGAAGATAGGAAAAGTGTTAAGTACACAGTCCTTTGAAGCAGGCATTTTTTCCAGGACCAATATTTTGGAGGACCAATATTCTGGAGTGCTCATAATAAAATTTTATATCAACTCTTAAGAATACTTTTGCACTCCGATGTTCATAGCAGTGCTATTTACAATAGCCAAGTGCTGGAAACGGCCTAAGTGCCCATCAGTGGATGAATGGATTGAAAAACTGTGGTTCATCTACACAATGGAATATTATGCAGCAGAAAGAAAGAAGGAATCCCTACCCTTTGCGACAACATGGATGGAACTGGATACTATTATGCTAAGTGAAATAAGCCAGGCAGTGAAAGACAAATTCCACATGATATCACTTTTAAGAGGATTCTAATGAACAAAACAGGATCAGACACAGAAGCAACTGCCAGAGGAAAGGGGCTAGGGGGAAATGGTAGAAAGGAGGGGAATGGAGTAGTCAAAGAACATGTATGAATGACCCACGGACATGGACAAAGGGGTGGGGATGGACTGTGGGAGTTGGGGTTGGGGTGGGGCAAAGGGGGGAAATTGGGAAAACTGTAATAGAATAAACAAGAATAAAAAAAGTATTAGTTTTGGAATTAAAATAGGTTAGGTTCAACTGTCAGCTTTGTATCTTACTGTATAATCTTGAACTAATTATGTACTCTCAATTTTTAATTCTGTAAAATGGGATAAAAATACCTCTTTTAATCTTGTTTTGAGAATTTAAGAATCTCTTAATGATTGGGCATACAGGAAGCACTAAATCTAGTAAATATTGCTCTAACTATTACTACTAGTATTACTACCAGTATTACCAAAGTGACGTCCAGGCATCAGGTAGCACCACACTCAACATTTTCAGCCATTATCACTTATTCCTTGGTCCTCAAGTAACAAGTTTTGACTACTTTAAATTTTATTGTTGAATATTTCTTAATATTACAAGTTTATTTTGAAAATAAAGAAGTATGATAAGAGAATAAGCTAATAATAACCCAAGCCCTTATCCAGGAAAGACAGATTTATTTTTTCCCCCTTAGTTCCTTACAAGTCATTCTCATATGAAACAAGCCCACTACTCAGTAGAGAGACCTTCTTCTCTAAAGGCGGTGGTAAAAGAATGGGTAACAGTTCCATAGTTTTCCTCAAGAGAATAAGAATTTATTACTATTTTTAAAAAATTATATTTAATTTTTAGAGAAGGGAAGGGGAGAAAGAGGGAGAGAAACATCAATGTGTCATTGCCTCTCAAGTACCCCTAATGGGGACCTGGCCCGCAACCCAGGCATATACTCTGACTGGAAATCAAACCAGCGACCCTTTGGTTCGCAAGCGGGCACTCAGTCCACAGAGCCACACCAGCCAGGGCTATTTTAATTTATTTAATTATTAGGACTGATCCTCTTTTTCCATTGATTTTAGAATTATTCTGAGGGTTTACTGGGAAAATTCACTTATTTTTGAAATTCTCTTTAAATATAATCCATCTGGACCTCTAGATTTCTCAATTCTGCTGCATTTTGTTCATTATCAATATGTTTTCGTGTGTCTTTCAGCAGAAATGTCTTAATGTTCTGGTCCAGTGGCTTTCCATCTCTATTTCCGGCTCTCCTATGGATTTGTTTTTATTTTTACGTGTCTTTTGTCATTTCAATGAGTTTTGGGAGGAAGAAAAAAAATAAACAGTTATGTTTACTCAACCATTCTGACCTAGAAATCTTTAAGAGATTTTCCTTGTAGCTTGATTTATATTGTTCTAAATATGATTCATTATGCTGTAATTGCAGGAAACTTACAAAAAGACCACAAGATATCACAAGGTCTAGTCTATCCTTTATCAAGAAAGTTAACTGCTCATTTCAGTTATTAAAAAACCATTCATTCTTCCCTTTAAAATCTTGAAAGTTGGAGATATTGTAAAGTCTTTTCCATTGTCTATTTTCTTAATCAAATAGCTCTCTCTTAAGATCTACTTATTCATTTTAACAGCTGTTTCCATGATCTCTGAATGCTTTCATTTGAATGAAACTGTTGGTTGCTGAAGAAAGTTTGAAATCTACTGATCCTTACTGGAGAATATGTTTATTGATTTTAGAGGGAGAGAAGAGAGAAAGAGAAACACTGACACATGAGAGAAACATCAATCTGTTGCTTCCTATACATGCACCCAGTCGGGGATGCAACCTGTATCCTAGGTATGTGGCCTGACTGGGAACTAAACCTGCAACCTTTTGGTATAAAAGAGGATGCTCCGACCAACTGAGCCACCCAGCCAGAGCTGATCACCCTTTTTTTTTTTTTAACCCGTAACAGATAAGAAAAATAAAACCTAGAGAGAACTTATAACTTTCTCTGTAATATATTGGGTTGGCCCAAAAGTCTGTTTAATTTATTCCGTAAAGTAAAATGACACATTTTTCATTTTCACTGATAACTTTACTGATTTGGATATTTTGAGTATGCCGGCTATCTCCTGCTATTGGCTTCTAGTGGGTAGAGGCCAGGGGTGCTGCTCAACATCTTCCAATACATAAGACAGTCCCACAGCAAAGAATTATTTGGCCAAAATGTCAATAGTACCAAGAAACTTTGCAAACCATTTTTGACGCATTCGATCAGTCACAGTACCTTCTCCATACACTGCACAAATCTTTTTTTGCATTTCACTTGCATTTTTACCTTTCTTGAAATACTAAAGCATAATACACCGAACATGTTACATATCCTCTTCCATTTTCAATATTAAAATGGCTGCACAAAAACTGACCAATTTTGCTAAGGTTTTTAAAAACGCACACTGATATGACAGCTGTCACAATACAATCTAAGAGAATTGTTCTGAATGAAGTTAATGACAACTAAGCACCACTGCCATCATATGGAAAAAACTAAATGAACTTTCTGGCCAACCCAATACTTTATATACCTTGTGTTTCTAGTTTGTCTAATTTAAAACAGTATTTCCTACTTTTTTTCTTTTTCTTCATTGTCAGTGTCTATACTTTTTATTTTAATCATTATATTCTCTTATGACCAATAATTTCATCCTGGTTTATGAATAAAAAAAAAAAAGGTTCTGACAACTGGTATGTCTAATTCTGAATTCATGTAATTTATATGTGACAGTAAACTTTGTTCAAGATACAACTACAGTTTTTCAATTTCAGTAGGTCCTTGACCAATATTTTATGTTACATTGTTTGTTTCATTATAATGCTGAGGAAATGCCACAGGAACTTTAATTCTTGTTTATATCAATAAGTGTATGATAACACTAGTTTCGTTACATACTGTTTTGCTTAAAATTGTAGAACCTCTCAACTACGTTAAATGAGGACTGACTATGTATTAATTTTTTACAATGACATCCAAGATCAAAACAAAGGCATGGCCCTATTGCAGCCTCATCACAACCTAGAGGTTCAGTCTGCCTGTACTGTTTTGCAGCTTACAGTACCCTTCCAGTTGCTTCAAGGCCAGAACTGAATCTGTAAACATCCACTTTAGAAAATTACAAGTTATCTATAGGGCCACTATCCTAAACACATACATGTTTTGTAATTACCTGCTTTTATGACATAAAGGTACATATAGGTATTTATACATGAGGTGGGCATAAGGAGGTTTACAGTTGTGAGTATGCAAAACACAGAATTTATTCTTATATAGTTTTCCATTTGAACTGCAAACCTAATACTGCCCACGTCCCTGTATATGTTATATAATATAATATAAACTTTTATATTATAAACATTATTATTAGACCTTATTATTAGAGGACTTTAGAAAATGGAGGATCAGGTGTTTTGGGAGTACTTTGGTCTCAGAGGGCTGTTTTTCTCTTTTGAGCTTTACTGATTGTTGAATTCAAGTTTCTTCAATGGAAACAGATTATAAAGAACCCCAAGGTGTATTAAGAATATTCTGACTGTATCAGTAGGCATTGTACCTGAGCATCCAGCGGCACACTGTAGACTTCTGCATCCAGTAAAACAGTGCATGCACTAAATGGCAGTGTTTGATTTGCCAATGTTCTTGCAGCTCTGTAATGAACTCGTAGAACTTCCTGTTCATTGGATACAATGAGTTTTTCCTAGACAACAAAGAATTTAAAAAACATCAATTCTTCAACTACTTGTTATCAAATAAAATTGTAAAAACACTTTAAATGTGCTACAGAACCTGAATCTCAGAGTACTTTTTTCTTCATAGTAAGCCTGAGAATTTTGAGAACTCCTAGTGTTCTAAAGTGTAAGTAAATTTTCTCTTTCCAAAACCATCAGTCTCTTTTTAAAATTCTTTTCAAGTGCACAGTGGTGACTTTTAGCATATTTATGAAGATATTCAATCACCACCATTAATTCCAGACCATTTCCATCACTCTAAAAGGAAACCCCATATCCATTAGCAGAGCCACTCCGTATTTCTTTTTTTTTTCCCCCTGCTAACTACTACTCTATTCTTTGTTTCTATGAATTTTACCTATTCTCAACATTTCATATAAATGGAATCATATAATATGTAGTCTTTAGCAACTGGCTTCTTTCATGTCACGTTTTCGAAGTTCATCTGTGTTGCAGCACGTAGCATATGAGTACATCATTCCTTCTTATGGCTGAATAATATTCCATTGTATGAGTATACCACGTATTATTTATCCATTGATCAGTTGTTGGTCTTTTGGACGGTTTCCAACTTTGGGCTATCATGAATAATGCTGCTATGAATATTCATATTCAGGTTTTTGTTTGGATGTATGTTTTTTATTTCTTTTAAGTAAATAATGAAAAGTACTAGGTTACATGGTAATTCTATGTTTAACTTGTTAAAGAACCACCAAACTGTTTTTAATAGCAGTTGTATCATTTTATATTCCCACCAGCAATGTATGAAAGTTCCATTTTTTTTCACACATTTGCCAACACTTATTATGTCTTTTTAAATTACAGCCATTCTATGCAAAGAAGCAAGGAAAATATGACCAGCAACACTGAAAGGAAAAGAAATCAACAGAGACAAGAGGGAAGTGGGGGCAGGGAAAGGGAAGGGAAGGGGAAAGTCAAGGAACATATAGCAAGGACTCATGGACAAAACCAAAGGGGAAGAGCTGAGGGAGGGAAGGTGGGAGGGGGCAAGGGAAAGAGGTGGGGGGAAGGCAGAGACAAATGTATTTAAAAAGTAAATAAATTAATAAAAAAAAATAATAAATAAATTACAGCCATTCTAATGGGTGTGAAGTAGTATGTCATTGTAGTGTTAGCTTCTTTTTTACAGTAAATATTTTCATAAATAAGCATACTGTATCTGATGCTGTTTGTAAACCTCTGGCAATGACAGTACATTCCTTCCTTAATGTGTTAAGTGGGGGTCTGAAACTTCTAATTATGTAATATGCAGAGGCACCCCATCCTAAGGTTATTGATATTATCCTGGCAATCTTCTGCCTTTAGCAGACTGGAAATTCCAGGGTCCATTTGCAGTTTCCAAGCCATAATGATCCTGGTTACAGACTTTCGAGTTATCTGGTAGTAACTGTCCTTTTTTGGCTTAAACATCAATAAGGACAACTTTGGGACCTGTGGCTGGTTAGAACTTCAAGACCAGAGTTGGTGGCTCCAGGAAACCCTGTTCTATGACATTCATATTGCTGGCTGTGTCTGGAAGGCTGGTCTGGGAGAATACTAAGGATGTGGCTGGTCTTCTCCCCATCCTGTTCCCGATTCTCCCCTTAACTGACACGAACTTTATCCATCCTTCACTGGAGAATGTAGCCACGTTATTTCCAAATATGTATTGTTGTAGAGTTTTACTGTTATTTATAATTTAGTAAAAAGACAAAGAGGTTCTATTTAATCTCTTGTAAATTCTTATGTGACAAATGATACTCAGAAGAGAAGTCAGTCTAACTCTTACGATTTTTAAATTTAAGTACAAGTTTAAGGTAGAACTTTAAGTGATAAATATCTCAAAACTTGATAAGATGCTAAGAAAAGAATAGCTGGAAGCCTTTCTGAGAAGTTGGTTGAAGCCCTGTAGACATTAAGAGCAATACCCCAAAATCCCTTAATACCATGAGAAATAAATGTTTCAAGGCAAGCCATCCCTGCCCTGAAATAATTGAGATATACTGTTTAGATGCTATCCGAAATACAACATTATACTTGAGATCATCTTTCTTAACATTGTACTTTTGAACTTCTAGAGCAGAGTCTGTCAAACAATATTTTCTGAGAATGGGTTATGTGTGTCCCCATTTAGTTCTTTGAGAGGCAGAATGGGGCAGGGGATAGTTGCAGTAATGGTGTGTTCACTTACTTATTACAGCATTCAAATGTTATCATTTTCTAGGGGAAAAATAATCCTAAAACAGCAGTTCTTAAACTGGGGTTCCTCACACTCCTAGAAGTTTATGGACAAAATAGGGGGAAGGTCATCTGTTAACTTGGGAGTGGAAAAAAGTATGTCTTTATTTGCATTAACCTCCAATTAGCATTTTTTCCAATTATGCATGTAGGCCATAAACCACAGTAATATCAAATATCTGTAACTTTGTCATCCATAGAAATCACAAATATTTTCAATGCATATTAGTTTTTGCAGATATTGCCCCATATTTCCATACTAATTTCTTCTTTGAAATTTTAATAGTTAATCAGATGTGCTACTTCATGATGCATGATGGCAGTTTTCTGTGTAAATTGTGCAACACAGCTGGCCACTGTCAAGCAATTTTGCAGCTAGTAGTTTATTTAGACAACAAATAATAAAGCTGTTTGTTTTCACATTAGTCAGACTTTTAGGTTGCTTTGTAGTATTTTGCAATTCTGAATTGCTTGTTGGTCAATACACAGATGAGTCATTTTTGCTATTTATTGAGGTTCTGCAAATTGCACAGTTCAAATGACAATTCCTTTTTTATTTTTACTGTTGACACTCTTAGGGGTGTCCCCATTTCCTCTCCCTTTGCCCACCTCCACCCAGCCTCTACCCTCCTTCCTCAGGGCATCACCTTGCCCTGTTGTCTGTGTCTTTGGGTTATGCATACATATCCTTTAGCTAACCCCGTCACCTTCTTTCATCCAATGCAATGGGTTTTTCATTTTGATGGGTTCTTTTGCTGTGCAGAAACTTTTTAGACTGATGTAGTCCCATTTGTTTTTTTTTTCCTTTATTTCCCTTGCCCTAGAAGATATATTGGCAAAAATATTGCTATGAGAGATTCTTGAGATTTTATTGCCTATGCTTTATGCTAGGATTTGTATGGTTTTGTGACTTACATCTAAGTCTTTTACATATTTTGAGTTTATTCTCATGTATGGTATTAAGTTGGTGGTCTCCTTTCACTTTTTGCATGTACCTGTTCAATTTTCCCAACATCATGTATTGAAGAGACTGTCTTTACTTGATTGAAAGCTCTTGCTTCCTTTGTCAAACACTGATTCTAAAGGTATGGGTTGATTTCTGGGCTCTTTGTTCTGTTCCACTGATCTACATGCCTGTTCTTATGCCATTACCAGGATGCTTTTATTACAAAGGCTTGTAGGACAGTTTGACATCAGGTATTGTGATACCTCCAACTTTATTCTTCAAGATTTTTGAGGCTATTTGGGATCTTTTTTTGGTTCCATATAAATTTTTGGAGTATCTGTTCTAAATCTGTGAAATATGCCATTGGTATTTAAATAGGAATTGCACTGATCTACAGATTGCTTTGGGTACTATGGACATTTTAATGGTGTTAGTTCTTCCAAACCATTAACATAGTATATGCCCCCACTTATTTGTACCTGCCTCAATTTCTTTCTTCAGTGTCCTATCATTTTTCAAATATAGATTCAATTTATTCCTAGGTATCTTTTTGTTGTTGTTGCACTAGTAAATGGGATTGTTGTCTTAGTTTCTCTTTCTGGTATTTCATTATTGCTGTCTAGAAATGCCACCAATTTCTTAATATTAATTTTGTATCCTGCTACTTTGCCAAATTAATTTAGCTGTAGTAGCTTTTTGGTGGAGTCTTTAAGGTTTTTTATATACAGTATCATGTCATCTGTGAATAATGAGCTTTACTTTTCCCTTTCTAATTTGGATGCCTTTTATTTCTTCTTGTCTGATTGCTGTGGCTAGGATTCCCAGTACTATGCTGAATAAGAGGGGTGAAAGCAGACATCCGTGTTTTGTTCCTGAACTTTAGGGAAATACTTGTAGTTTTTGCCCACTGAATATTATGGTTGGCAGTGGGCTTGTCATATATGGCCTTTATCGTGTTAAGGTATGTTCCCTCTATTCCTACTTTGCTGAGAGTTTTTATCATAAATGGGTGCTGCATTTTTTCCAAATGATTTTTCTGCATCCTATGATAGGATCATGTGGTTTTATTTATGTGGTGTATCATGTTTATCTATTTGCAGATATTGTACCAATCTTGCATTCCTGGAACTAATCCCACTGGATCATGGTGTATGATTTTTTTTAATGTATTGCTTACTCTGGTTTGCTAATATTTTGTTGAGGATTTTGACATCTTTGGCCTATAATTTTCTTTCGTTGTAGTGTCTTTACCTGGTTTTGGAATTAGAATAATATTGGCCTTGTAAAATGAGGTTTGTAGGTTTCCCTTGAATTTTTTTGAATAGTTTGAGAATAGGTGTTAGTTCTTCTTTGAATGTGTGGTTAAGTTCTCCTGTTAGGCCATCCAGTCTAGGACTTTTATTTGTTTGGAGTTCTCTGATTATTGTCATGATTTCATTAGTTGTAATCTGTCTTTCAGATTCTCTGGTTCTTCCTGATTGAGTTTTGGAAGACTGTGATGTTTCTAGGAATTTATTTATTTCTTCCAGATTGTTCAATTAATTGGCATATAGAGTTATTCATAATATTTTCTTGTAATCCTTTGTATTTCTTTGGTGTCAGTTGTTACTTCTGTATTCATTAGGGTCCTCTCTCTTTTTTTCTTGATGAGTCTGGTTAAAGGTTTGTCAATCTTGTCTAGCTCTTGGTTTCATTGCTATTTTGTGTTGGTTTTCTCAGACTCTATTTTGTTTATTTCCGCTCTGATCTATTTTGTTTATTTCTGCTCTGACCTTCCTTCTACTCATTTTCAGCTTCGTTTGTTGCTTTTTCAAATGACAATTCTTAACTGTCTGTAAGATGGTTCCCATCCATGCTTGATGGTTAAAAACAGCTAGTGATACGTTATATGACCTAACTATTCTTAACAAATTGCTCAATGACATGGCTCATGCACAGCATTGTAAGTTCTGTACCAGTGCTTCTTTCACTTATTTGTTGTTCTCATTGTAAAGCTATAAATCATTTTATTCATTTAAAAACATTGTTCTGAGAAAAGGTTTTATATTTATCAGATTGTTATAAGGGTCTATGGCACAGAAAAGATTAAGAACCTCTGCCCTAGGGAATTAATCATGTATGAATCAAATAAATGGTAGACAAGGTTTTGTTTGTATATGAGTATATCACATTTTCAGAAGTCTCTGACCCTCCCAAAAGATAAAGAAGGTGTTGTAGTTTTGTCAATCCAAAAGAAATAACTTTTATGATTTTTATAAATTAGGTAGGTTTCCTTCCTCTCACTTCATGCCAAGACTAACCACTGGAAACTGGAAGACTAAATTAAGGACCAGTAAATACAACCTTTCTGAATATTTTGTATTTAAGTAGCTGACATCAACCAACAATTCCAAAATGTGGAAATCCTAATGTCCAACTAGGAATTCACTGTTAAGAGTTCTGCAAATTCAACAAATGGTCAGAAAGTATTAGAGATTTTTACATATCGAAAATATGCTGAACATAAATTGTAACATGGGAGCAGCTATCCTAAAACAGGTTAAAAAATTCTCCATGTAATCACATAAGCACAAGGTAACAAACCAGTTTATCCCAAAATGGTTCTAAATTAGAAAAATTCGCTAATAAAAAACTGTCGGCCATTGTAACCTATTGTTATTTTTAGCACAAATGTAAATGTAAACATTTCTTACCCTTTCAATGCTGTGTTGCAGACGTAATTTCATCCTTACAACTTCCTGTTGCCGAAACAGCTCTTTGAGTGGATCTGACAGTGAAGGTGGTGGTGTAATCTAGTTTAAAATATATATAATTAAAAGTTATTAAGTTTTATTTATAATAATGGACATTATAAAAGTAAACCCTTTCAATGCATAATTTAAAATGAAGATATAAATCCTGATGTGCTCTGATTTAAATAATATAGTAAAAATTATTCAATTGTTAACTTTCCAGTCAATTTCAACTGTTTGAAATGCTGAATATTCTCCTTCCAGCCCATGAACTACCTACTTTCTCCCCACAAACCCAATCTTAGCTAATAATTATTGTCAGCATGACTTGGACAAAGTAAGATAGCTCAGTACGTTTGGCGCAGTAGGGTAACTTAGCTGACTCTCCTGAAGGTGGAAGAAACAGATACAATGTACTTCATGACGCTGTGCAACAGGAATTGTATATCATATATGAAAAGCTCTTTGCCAAAGAATTAAACCAGCATCTAATCAAGACTCTATATTTAAAATCAATAAACAACTTACAGGAATTATGGGAAACTGAAAAACATGTTAAGTAACATCATAAGGATTCAATTAGTCAAATCAATGTAGAAAGTACAAGACAAATAACTTGATGGGGCTGATCATTTTTCAGTGAGCTCACCTCTAACTGCAATGATACATGTGCTTGATTTCTGTGTCCTGTAAATCTCTTTAAATGTAATAAGAAGAGTAAGAGCAGAGTTTGGTGCTATTGTTTTTTCTTTTTTTTCCATTTTTTCTTTTTTTTAATGATAGCCTCCTGCGCGCACAGACCAAGGATTGAACTTGCAACCTAGGTATGTGCCCTAACCCAGAATCGAACCTACAAACTTTTGGATACGGGATGATGCTCCAACCAACTGAGCCACACCAGCCAGGGCTCTTATTGTAGTTTTGCAGTCATACAGGCCTCCTTTAAGCAGCCGTGTGTTTCTCTAGTTCAGTAATTCTCATTAAAAACAAACAAAACATTTCCCACTACATCCAAAAATAGTACTTAGCTCTGCTTTCACCTCTTTCTGAAATGATACTTGATAGAACTAAACCCTAATTTAATCAAAGTTATATATACCCAGAATTGCTCCAAGGGAGTTAAACTTGTGTTACATCATCTTTGCAGGAATAAGAAAAGGTGACAGTAAACAAAGGCACACAAAACATACACAATATGTGTGTCACACTGTATATATAGATATACATATTGATATATATATATCAATAGGCATACAGTGCTAAAAGACAACCTAATATGGTTCATTAAAAATTGTTTTTAGTGAAATAATTTGTACAAAGTTCTAATTTAAATGTGTTTTTAAAAAACACTTTATTTATTTAGTTTTAGAGAGGGCAAAGGGAGACAGGGGGGAGAGAAACAATGTGACAGAGAAAGATCCACTGGTTGCCTCTCAGATAAGCCCTGACCAGGGACCGAACTCGCAGTTCAGCAGATGTACCCTGACTGGGAATCAAACTGGTGATCCTTTCCTTTGTAGGACTATGGCCAACCAACTGAGCCACTTTGGTCAGGGCTTAAATGTGTATTTTATAGTGTTATCTGTTTCCAGCCTGTGATACAATATATTTCAGTTAAAATTCCTTACCCTTTAAGGGGTAATAAGGAAAACAAGAAAATTAGCATATATTCTTTGAATCATTAACAAATTATTCTGCTGAATGAGTGACAGATTTACTTACAATTCTATTGTTTTAACTCTACCACCACTACTTATTACTAGTAGGGTAATATAAAAAGCTGTCTTTTAAGATTTAAAAGACACAAGTATATTCTGTGGATGTGAGACTAAAAAACCATCCTTCTTCAAACTTTTTGATCTTCTCTGAACTGGGCTTTAAAGAAGCAACATGTGCAAAGGCATGATATGAAATGGCATATAATAGTCTTGGACCATCATGAATATATACACACTAGGGGAGTAACTACAGCTAAACCTAGAAATGCATGGGAGGTCCTCATATGCAACAATGGGGACTTCAGTCTGTAGAAAATTGGGAGTCTCTGTAGATGCTTAGCTGGGTGGTCATGAAGTCAGATCTGAGTGTTTTATAAGGAACCCAGACAATAAGAAGGCTAGCTTGACAGATGAGACTAGACTAGAACCCATGGCAGCTGTTCAGAATGTCTGTTTTGCTTATTTCTGATACCCTACTGGCATATAGCTGTAAGTTATTTGTACATGTAATATGTAGAGTATTTGATTATGCAATATTCAAACATGTGAGTACACAGTTTAAGGAGTTAATGAGGTCCTCAAGAGGCAGTGGTAGGAAAGAAAAGAGGAATGGAAGTGAGGTGAATCAATACAACGTGGTGACTGATGTGATGGCAGGGCACAGGGGAAGAGGTGAAGCTTCAATTTTGGGTTCCAGCCTGGGACATTAGCAGATAATGATACTAACTGAAGCAGAGAGGGTAAAAATGCACATCTGAGATAAGATAAATCAGTTTGGTATTAGACACAGGGAAGAGGTGAAGGTTCAATTTTGTGTTCTCAGACTGGGAAATTGGCAGATAATGATACTAACTAAAGCAGAGAGGGCAAAAATGCACTTAAGGTAAATTAGTTTGGTATTAGACAGTGATTTTAAAGACACTGTGGGACATTCAGTAGATATTCAGAAGCAGCTAGAAACAGTTACGGAAACCAGTAGTGTATTCATGGCTGAAGATAAATGGGACTCATTCCACAACAGACAGTGCCTTAGCCCTTAGATTATAGCTGAGAGGCAGAGGCAGACACATAAACAAGTTAACTACAGTATTATAGGTGAGGTATAAGGAAGACACAAGCAATTCTGCTTTGACAAGATTGCAGAGGTGACATCACAGCCGGAACAAAGGCATGAAAAGAGGATAAAAATGGGGGCCTGGCAAGAGCAACATTTCAGGTAGGGAGAACAACACTGTCAAAGTACCAAAAACAGTTAACAAGGAATCACAGCTGAGATCTTTAAATAAGGAAATAGCTTTGTATTGGTTTTAAAGGGATATAAATTCAACAACAAAAGAGAATGCTCCAGCAGAGAGAGATGAGGAGAAAAAAGAAGTGAACAAGTTTCTGTAATGGTCTAAATGGGAGATGATGATGACAGCCCTAAACCAAGGCAGTGGTTTAAGGCCCTGAGATTCTGACAGATTCTGGAGAAGGTTCTAAGGTAGAATGGTTAGAATTTAGTCACTAATAGGTTTCTACTTTGGTACCACTAATGAGTAAAGATTTGTTTTCACGGGAGTGAGAGAGAAATCATTCCTTGTAGTCTGTGGGGAGTCTGAGGTCAGAGTGAATGCCACAGTGCATGGTTAAATCCTTCCCTATCTCCTGATTCAGGAATGAGGCACTCATCCCCCAGCTCCTTGAAGTGTTGGCTGACAGGTTTCATTGAAGTTCCTCTCTAAGAATTACCTTTCAGGGAAGCAAGGTGGAGTGACCAAGGTCATGTTTCCTCTCTGAGTGCAGGCTATTTATCAGAAAAGCCATCCCACTCCAGAGCTCCTGTGGGTTCAGCTGAGGTCACAGTTGCAATTACATTTCACTTCAACCTTCTGATCTGCCCAATTATGCTTGCCTCACACAAAGGTATAGTCCCTGATAGCACTTACCAATAAACCTTTTGTACACAATGCCAGAGTTAGCTTCCTGGGGAACCAAACCTATGTATGACAGGTATCTGAAAGTCATTTAGGTGAGGGATGCCCAGGAGGCACCTATATTTGTTTCTGGAGGTCAACAGAGATGATACATAGCTAGGTAAGAAATATTTGGGACTAGCTGGCACATGAAAAATGCTGAAACCATAACAGAAGATAAGACCACATTGACAAAAAGCAGATTGAATTCATTCATTCCTAGAGAACTCTGATATTTAAAGGGTGGGTAAAAAAGTCACTAAAAGAGAGAAAGGATTAGTCAATGAGGCTAGGGAATTAGAAAAGAGTGCCATCAAGAAAGACCAGGGTGGGAGTGGGGAAAGAGAATTTTATTAAGAACAAGATGGCCGTAATTACCAAATGTAATTGAGATCAAGTGCAAAGAGAAATAAAGAGGCCAATGAATCTGGCAATTACAAGCTCACTCTAGACCACTGCCAATGCATAAGTCAAGGCAAGAATAGAAGTCATAAAGAGGAAACATGAGGCACAGACTCCAAGAGTACAGCAGTGAAAGAGAGAGGATGAGTTTGATGAACTCACATAGTAGGGGGGTACCTTTTTCTCCTCAGGAAGAGGGAGACTCAAATATGTTCAATGTGGGGGAATAAAGGCCAATGGAAAGGGAAAATTGAAAAAATATACTGAAAGGAAGTGTTTTAATAGAGGAAAGTTCCAGAAAAGACTGGACAGAATGGGATCAAAAGCACATTCAAAAGAATTACTCTTTAAAGAAACAAAAACATACCTCCTTTAGGCCCAAAGGAAAAGCAGCCAAGGAAAAACAGAATACTGCAGACCAGTATTGTTCAGTAAGGTAGCCACTAACCACATATGCTTACTGGGCACTTACTGAAACGTAGCTAGTTTAATTGATATATACTGTAAGCACACTAGATTTGAAATACTAAGTACAAAAGAAAAGAATATAGATGGTTTCAATAATTTTTCTATATTGATTATATTTCAAAATAGTATTATGGATATATTTTGTTAAATATTAAAATAAATTTACCTGCTTATTTTTACTTTTTAAAATGTGGCTACTAGAAAATTTAAAACTCCATATACGACTTGCATTACATATTTATTGGACAGCAATGAATATGTACTATCAAGTGATGTTACTTACTGTGGGAATGCAAATCTTGCTTAAGGGGTTTCCATCCAGGAGATAAGATCCATTAAATGTCACGTATTCATCATAATACTGAGGTGCTTGAGGAATAACACTACATAACAATTTGCGCTTTTCTTCAATTTTTTTTCTTATGTGCAAGAATTCAAAATATGGATTTGCTCTCTCCGAACTGTATGGCTGAATCTCATCTAGTTTCAGAGAATCTACAATGGCTGCCAGTGTCTGCTGAGTTTTCTCTTTTGCTTGTAATAAGGAGGGACTTACTTGCACAGGCTGAGGCACACGTGACACTTTCCTTTTCCGTGGGTGGTGAATTTGAGGATCATCTTCTTCAGTTAATCTTATTCTCCCTCTAGGAGATGAAGATTCACTGTCTTTTTCTGGTAATAGTGTACAGCTAGTAAGAATCTGTTTGCTTTGATTTGCCATTGTATTTGCTTTGTTTCTAGTCATCCTCTGAGGGATTTGGTTTTCAGTTTTATCATCATCAACATTTTCTTCTAATTCTACTTTAACTAATTGAGCATATTTATGCATTTCTGGTTGAGCTGGTTGTTGTGAATGGTTTTCTAAACTCGATAAAGTGCTTTGTTGTGATTCTTCATCTTCGAGGGAAAGCAAACACTTTTCATTTTCAGGACAAAATTTTGGATTATCTTGGTCATTTAGGTTTCCTTTTGGCACTCCTGCATTCATTTCACATAAATCAGAATCACACTTATCATTCAAATGAGCTAAAACCAAACTCTCCACTTTGCTTTCTTTTTCATGTGAAATAACCTGAGTATCAGAAGTGCTATTTTCAACCTCGTGGCTATTGGAAGACTTATACATTAGTTTGCTAAATGAATAATGTATATTTAGCTGAGAAGACTCACTCCCAGTAAAGTCCTTTTCTAACGGTAATACAGGCAAAGCATTTGCCTTCTCAAAATTTGGTGATGATTCTCGAACAGTGCTTTCAGAGTACACTGGAACAAAGGCATCTGTCTTTTGAACATCTGTTAAGATGAAAGTATTCTCTGTATCTTTTGTAGACTCATTATCAGTATCTAAAACAGAATTGATAATTTGAACTGTGTTTTTCTGTTGTAAAATACCTGGCTCTTGATTGGCAACATATGACAAAGACATATGTTTAGAAATAGATTCAGCATCTGAAAGTGATTGGCTATAGAAAGAGACAGGTTGTTGTGAAGGCAGAAAGGATGCTGCATCCTGAGCACAAGTGTTTACTGGCAGTTCAGTTTGGTGCAGAGATAATAAATCAGTATTCTGCTCTTTCAAAATTTTGTTTTCAGAATTACAAAAAACCTGAACAGAAGAATCTTGATCCGATATAGTAGAATTTGGGCCAATAAAGTCACTGGTGCTTACTGATTCCAGTCTATCAACAGGTATCTCCCATGACTTATTTTGGATCACACCAACCTGATTAGATGGCTCTAAATGAACAGGACTGTCCATTAAAGTGCCCATTGGAGCAGTACTCTTGATAACATTTATATCAGTTAAAATATATTTGCTGTTTACAGATCTAGTTGGAGAGGCTGCAAAACTGGAATGTATGTTAGACACATTTGAAAGTTCTCTCTCAGGCACATTTGAAGATACTTCAGGTTTGGGAGAAAGACAAGTATCTCTTGGCACAACTAAGCCACCTTGATTGCTTTCTTCTGATGTCATTTGTAATGGTTTTGTATGTTCACAAATGACAGATGGCATGCTACATCTTCGAACTTCTACAGTTGGTCTCCCCTCATTTATAACTAGTTTAACATCTTCCACAGAAGATGATCGGAGATGGGTTGTTGTAAGTCTGTTCGTATATGGTGGTTTAATCCGCTCTGGCAGATCAGCCAGGCTATCCAAGTCCTTTTCATGAAGTGCAGGAGATTTGGCAATTGGCAGAAAAGGTGACTGGGAAAAGGACATTTGGGAATCTGAACCCTCTAACATAAAGTCAGAGTCATACTCAACTGGAGGCCTTGGAGTAGTCACTGTAGTATGACAGGAATCTTCTGAGCTAGCAACAGAAATCATGGATACAGATCTGGAGCTGAGACCTGGTTTTTCACTTTCTGATCTGGGAGATCTGTTTAAGCTATTCTCTGAGACAAAAGATGACTTCCCTAAATTCATTACATTTTTGGTGTCAACAGATTGTGATCTGTTACTTACAGCATCTTTTGATTGTTTCTCCTTAGTATAAGCATCAGTCAACTCTGAACTCTTTGATCTAGTAAGTTCTTTATTTTTGGACTCAACTAGTGCGTGCTTTGTTTTTTCTTTATCTTTTACTTTAAGTTCTAAACAATTACGGTTTCTCAACCGTTCCTTTTCTTTTTGCTTTATTTTTTCCTTATGTTTTTTGTGCCACTGCTCTATTTCTAAGTCTTTAAGGCTTAGCATTCGTTCAAAACTTGTCTGCATCAAATCATCATTCACTAACCTCTTTTCCTTAGGTCGAGTATCTTTTGATGCTGGTGATGACTTAGGTTTGGGCTTATCTGCTTCAGATTTTAGTTTGAATAAACTATTTAGCTGAATTTTATCCTTATGTTTATCTCGTTCTTTGTATCTGTCTATATCTTTATCTTTCTTATCTTTCTCTTTTCCATCAGGAGTTTTCAAAGGTTCATCTTTTGTTTTTTCTTTAAGGGATAAAGTTTTTTCATATTGTGCTTTACTACTACTATCTGCTATACTTGATTTCTTTTCTTCCTGGAAGTGTTTAGAGTTAGCTATATTCACACTTTCTTTATCTCTAGATTTTTCCTTTTTATCTATCTCTCTGTCTTTATTTTTGCCTTTTTCTGATTTAGTGTAGTCACTATTATCTGACTGTTTGGTTTTTTTTTCCATGAAGTGCTTTTCTTTGCTTTCTGCTAAATGCTTCTCTTTTTCAGGTTTTTCTTTGTCATGTTTTCTATCCATCTTTTCTCTACTTTTCTCTCTGTCATCAATTTTTTTAATAGTAGTATTTTTTATCTTCTCACTTTCTTTATGACATTTCTCTGTATGATGTGAATATAGCTTGTCTTTTTCTTTTATTCTGTCAACACATTCACTAAGATCTAATTTGTCTTTCTCCGACTTATGCTCATGTTTTATCTTTTTCTCTTTTTCAGAATTTTTTCTTTCAGCTTTCTCAACATCCTTTTCTTTACTTTGAAATCGTTTGTCAGATTTTTCTTTAGTCTCTTTTATGTGCTTTTCTTGTTTCTCAATTTCTATTTCCTTTTCCATTGAATGTAACCCTACAGCTTCCTCACTGGCACTTACACCTAAAGAAGTGAAATCTGTTTCTTTATCTACAGGTACATTCTCTCTTTCTTCTTTTAAATCTTTTACTTTTTCTTCCCTAAAGGATTTCTCACTTTCCTTTTTAATCTTTTCTCGTTCTTCTTTAAAGTTCCTCTCTTTTGAGACATGCTTTTCCTTGGTTGACTTATCATCTTTTATGTTTTTTTCCAACTTTGACTTTTTTCCTAATGTTAGGGAGTCATGTTCCATATTCAAAAAAATATCTTCAGTTTCATCACTTTTAAAAAAATTCTCTTTCCAAAATTCTCTATCAAATTCTACACTCCGCTGCAGCTCCTTAGTACCATCCCTATTTTTGTATTTTTCCTTTTCACCTTCAATTTCCTTTTTATGCTTTTCTTTTTCCCTGTCTTTATGTTTCAATTTATGCTTTTTTAATGTTTTACCTTCTTTATCCATTTTTTTCAGTGTACAATCTGAATTTTCAAATGTTGAACTATGATCTTCATCCTTTATTTTAGCATTTGACTTTTCACCAAATTCTAAGTGGAATTCTTTCTGATGCTTGTTCTTTTCCTTATGCTTACAAGATTTTACACTTGAGCTTTCTGGCAAGAATTCTGATTCTGTATTATCATATCGAACAAGATCAGGCTGTAATGACATTTCAGAGCTTCCTGGTGATAAACATGTTTTGGTGTGTTCTTGTTTTAGTGGTGTTGACTGCTTTTCACTTAGTCCACAAGAATTTTTGGGAGATTTACCACTGGAAATATGAAATAAATGTAATGAAGTATCATCTTTAGGGCTAAAAGATTTCCTAAAATTCCCTTCCTCTCTGGCCTTTTCTGAACAATCTACTGTTGTATTAACTGTCAAGTTTGTTACTCTGGTATTTTCTTTCCCCTCTTTTTCTTGCTTCAGCTCTTGGTTCTCTTTATTTTTGTTCTGGTTCTTTAATTTTCTTTTAACTTTGCCTTTCTGTTTGTGTTCATTTGAAACTCCATATTCCTTTCTGGTTTGTGTATCGGAATTTGATGTTTCAGGGACAGAGCATGGAGTAGATGCCTTCTTGTTCTGAAGAATTTCTTCATCTGAACTTTCAGAACTTGAATACAGAACCCTAGATGGCTTCTGTTTTTTACTTTTAAATGATTTAGGATAAAAAGCTTTATCCTGTTTTGCAAATAAGCTATTCTTTTCTATTTCAGATTCATTCTCTTTTCTTAGCTCTTTCCTAAGAATATGCCTATCATCAATCATTTTATTTATTTCTTCATCATCATCATCTTTGAATTCATACTCATCAAGGGCAGATGGAAGAGGTGCTTTGGGAATTGCCTGTTTACTTTCACAGACAAGAGAGTCCTTCTCTGTCTCAGAGTCAATATTTTCATCAACACTGGAAGGATTTACAGACTGAGCCTCTTCAGAATCTAGAAAAAAAAAAAGAAAAAGAAAATCCATTGTTAGTTGAAAGACAACTGTCAGAAAAATAAGACTGAGAAAAACATAGAATATACAGTTAATATTTCAAATTCAGAAAAATATTTCAGATTTACAGGTGAATAATGCAACAAAAATATGTAAGAACTCTGCTATGGTGTCATGGAAAAAGCTTTATAGAGAATCTGCTCCAGGACAGGATTCCCTGACATCTTTAATAACACACAATACACTGAATTTACAACACATGTATCAGAAATATATAATATAAATATGCATACTATAAAACAGAAGTTCATTACTCAGGGGACTGAGTTTCAGGGGTAAACAATGGCTACTCATTCTATGTAAAATTTTACATATTGGTACTTTTTTGCTCTGGAGAGGATATTTAAGATTCTTTGATGCAAAAAGATTAAGAAACACTAAGAGATTTAATTATGTAAATATCATAGATTGTTTTATGCTTCAGATTTTTAATTAATAAAATCATAAGGAATCAAGTGATTCCCAGGGGACAGTAACTTAACTAAAGGTGAATGGTTTTGACTGTACCAAGAAATGACTACCTAGTTAAAAAAAATCAGAAAAATCAAAATATATCCCCCTTTATGATCTGTCATTCTGTGCCATGTATTCATGTCTCTTGTTTTATTTTGTTTTTCTTTGTATTTTGTTCATTAGAGTTCATATATCAGTGAGATCACTTGTCTTTCTCTGACTGTATTATTTCACTTAGCATCATAATTTCCAGGTCCATCCATGCTGTTGCAAAGGGTAAGAAAGAGTGCATTCTTTTTCTTTTTACGGCCATGTAGTATTCCATATGTGGAAGGGGGTGGGGGAGCTGGAAGAGATTAGCCAAAGAACATATATGCACAGCTCATGGACACAGACAACAATGTGGTAAAGGCCGGAGGGGGGAGGGCAGAAAAGAGGGGCATTTGTAATAGTGTCAAAAACAACAAAAAAGAAATACATTCTATAATTACATAATCAAGATTATAACAGATGAACACATACGCAAATTTGATAAAAGTTACCCTATTTCCTTAGTTTTCTTATCTATAGTAATGTAGACTTGATCCTAATATATATTTTAGTGCAATACAGGACATAATAGGCTCAACTCCTATATATTTTTAAATACATGAAAATTCAAGTATGTCAAAATTTAACTGCATCCAGACTATTGCATGAATATAGCCAAAGAACCGCTAGATTCTATTTCATGGTATCATTTTAAAGTATTTATTTTTTAATATTTGCCTGAGGATATGCCTATCGATTTAAGAGAGAGGGAAGGAAACACTGATGTGAGGGAGAAACACTGATCTGTTGCTTCTTGTATGTGTCCCAACTAGGGACTGCAATGATAACCTAGGCATGTGCCCTGACCAGGAATGGAACCCGTGACACTCCAACCAACTGACCTACACAAGCCAGGGCACATGAAGTCAATTTTAAGAAAAAGGTTTTTTTTCCCCCTAGGTGGGCACCCTTTCTTAGCTAAAATGTATTTTGCATGCATGGACTTCTAATTGAAAAGGAAACCCAGGCCTCTAGCTAAAGGAAAACTAAGGCCTCTGAAACCAAAAATCATTACAAATATGATACTACTTCATTTGCTAAGTACTTAATTTTAAAATTATAAATTTATTTTAATACGTTAAATTTCCTCTAAAGTGATCTAGCGCTCAAATAGTCTCTTCACATGAAAATTCAAATTCCAGAAGTATGTTGGAGTGTCTATAAGGTACTGGGCACTGCAGAGCTCTAGAGAGATCACGATCTTGTTTTTGAAGATGTGGTAGTACCTTAAGACAATATTATTACTAAATTACAACGAGTGATACAGTTATACTGACACGTGGTAAAAAACAAGAACATTTTTCAAATTATAACTGCTTGTAAAAAATTTAACTCGCCATTCCCAATTATGAAATACATAATACCAAACTACACAACTTTATGTTGCAAAAAAGGACCTACTTGGGGAGTATTTATTTTGGTCCTTGATTAAACAAATACAATAATATGAACTTACACAACAGGTGTTATTTTCTCTGTTAACATCTTATTTATGATTTGTTCTTAAGGACATTTCCACTTGATGTCTTCAAGGATTTAATTCTTTGTTTATAAATAACTCTTCTATTTATTTTTTGTTTCTCATCAAATGATTAGTTTTACTGGAAAATGGGAATAATTTTTTCCTTTGTATTTTCCATAAATTTAGTTCTACATTTAGCATCACTCTTGAATATTTATGGTGCTCCACCAGGTACATAGTGCTGGGAGAGAGGGGTGACAAGATGAAAAAAAAAACCAGTCCTGTGTCTTACCAGTTATATAAACTGCCAATTGCTAAAATGGCAGTAGATACTAGGTCCAAAGGGTGCACTTGGGGTGGTCTGTTTGGGAGAACTGGAGAAGGAAAGCAGGATTCTCAAAGAAGTAGCAATGAGACTAAGGCATGAAGGATATATAGAAATTTCATGTAAGATTTAAGGGCATGAAACTCTTATATAATCAAGCAGATCAAATCATAGCATGTGTACCATTTCATATATTTTTCTTTTCATTTAACAAGCCATAGACTTTTTTCCCCTGAAGTTACATTTTATTCATTACTATTTTTGTCCTCACCTGAGGGCATTTTTTCCCCATTGCTTAGAGAGAGAGAGAGAGAGGAGAAAGGTACAGAGAAACATCAATGTGAGAGAGAAGCAGCGACTAGTTGCCTCTCATACATGCATGGACCAGGGATAGAACTTGCACCCTAAGTAAGTGTCCTGACCATTGGGAATTGAACCTGCAATTGTGGTTACGGGATAACACTCCAAACCAACTGAGCCACACTGGCCACGGTTCTTCATTACTATTTTAAAAGGCTGAGTGTTACATTGAGTTAATATGTAATCATTTACCTTATTCTTCTACTAAGGGGACATTCAGGTTGCTTCCAATTATTTAATATCAAAGACATTTAATAATGCAGAAAAATTTATGTAGAATTGTGAGGGAAAAAGAAAACTGGCCATAAGATGGTAATTATTAAAACAGAGTAATAAATATATATCAGCTCATAATACTATTATTTCTACTTTTGCATCTATTACAAGGATTGTATAATAAAAGTAAAAACATTAATTTACTTACAATTAATTTTTAATCTATTTTAAAATGTTTTAAATAATGAATACATTCTGCAATGTACAGAAAAAAACAAATCAAAACCTTATACTTATATATTTTATTTAGTTTTGAAAATAATTTTGCCCTGGCTGCTGTGGCTCAGTTTGTTGGAGTGTTCTCTGGTAACTAAAAGGTTGTGGGTTCAATCCGCAGTATGCGTAGAATCCCCAGTCCCAGTCCAGGCACATATAATCTCCAGTCTGGGTGTGTATGATAACCCACTCAGGCACATTTGGGAGGCAACCCATACATGCTTCCCTCTTTCACTGATATTTCTCCCCCTTCCTCTCTTTCTCGAAAAGAAATGAACAAATGTTCTCTGGTGAGGATTAAAAAACAGTGATTTTCTGAACAAAATTAGGTAACATGTAAATGTATTTTCAAGAATACATTATGAATAAACATATCCTTTCATCAAAGATTTTTAATTAGTTAATGGTAGGCTCTATAGAAAAAAACAAAAATACCAGCTATTTTCTTTTATTTTCAGAACCTTTTCACCCAGCAGAAGGTGCTATACTCAAATATAAAGAAGACAGTATAGTTGTGCCACACTTCATAACAGGTATCATTAAGTCAAATAAACATACATTAAATTTATACTGCAATTATTAATGCTGACATTAGGATCCTCTGACTCTGAACTTTTCAAACTCAGTAACTATCAGTATGGTATAATGGAAAAGTACACAGGTTCTGCCATTAAGCCTAGGTTCAAATCTTTGCTCTGCTACGTAACAGGTCAGTAATCGGTTATGAGGATTAATTTATAGGACTATTGTGAGGATTAATGAATTAATTAACGTAATGTTCCTAGCATATCTTGGCACATACCATGCATGGGCAGTGAAAACCACCAGTCTTTCTGGTAAAAAAGAACATATGCAGATATAGACTTTTCATGGAGGGGATTAGGGAGGGCAGTGAGGGGAAAGAAGAAATAGAATGAAACAAGAAACAATTTTTTTATATTAGTGTCTGGTAGAATTTATAGTTGTATAAGTAAAAAGTCATAACTGACAACCACTTATATAAAATATTTTTTAGTACTCCTCAAAGAAGAGAGAGGGAAAATGCAAGTGGGGACACAATTACATAAACTCTACTTCATTTGTTAATTGCGATTTAATGCCATTATATAATGGTTTAAAAAAAGTTTCTTCAACTTAAAGAAAACTATCCTCAATGAAAACTTAAAATGAATTCCATATTTATGCAAGTCTATACATTGTCTTAGTCATCTTCGTAGCCATATTATATGCCCAAAATACTACTATGTAATAATGGTAATAATAAAAAAAATGTGTCCATGACTACACAGTTAATAAGCGGCAGAGCGGGGTCTTCAAGACCAAATTTATGTGACTCCAAAATTGGTACTCGTAACCATCATTCTATATTACTTCTGAATACATAAAAGGCACTGAATATAATCAAGATGAACTACACACAACACAATGAAGCTATAATTTGCGATCATTCCATAAGCATTCAATGAATACCCTCTATTTCTATATTTATTTCATGATTGAGTATAATGAGAAAACACCTTGGCCACAAAACCAAGGATCTAAAATAAAGTATGATATTAAATGAGGTTTACTGTTAATTTACATGTAAAATTTTTTTGAATAAAAAAGAAAAAGCAATAACATAATCCTTTAAACATACCCACCTGCGGTTCAAGTTGAATTTCAAATATAAACTTGCTATTTTGTTCTTTGCTTGATCTTGACATAGTCATATCTTACATATACAGTATCTCGATTTTTATATTCCATAAATACATGAAATAAGGTAGATTAAAAATACCTCATTTATGATGATTAAGTAATGCTATTTATAAAAAACAAACAAAAAGTCTGGGGAGGGGAAAATAGGTTAAGTGTGGTCAAAAGGTACAAATTTCCAGTGATAAGATGAAAAAGAGAATTCTGAGGATGTAATGCACAGCCCTGTGACTATAATTAACAATACTGTATTGTATATTTTGAAGTTGCTACCAGTAAATTCTTAAAGTTCTCAACACACACACACACACACACACAATTACTATGTGAGGTGACAGATGTGTCAACTAACCTTATACACACACACACACATACATTAAACCTTTACATTGTACACTTTAAACTTATAGAATATTGTATGTTAATTATGCTTTAAGGCTAGGGGGAAAAAAAGGGAAAAAAAGCCATGCTTTGAATACTTTAAATGATTATAAACCAGTAAACTTGATTAGATTTTCCAACTTCAGAATGGTAAGTACAAATGACATTTTAAAAAATTTAATCTTTATAGTATTGTTTTCCATTACCATTTGACATTTTTTAATTTAAAGATTATAAGGCTGCAATGTCATATAAATCATGGTTCTGAACATTTCATCTTAAATAATTGGACATGTGTACCATGATAACCCTATTTCAGATTTCCAACATTTTTAAAGCTAATATTTACCAAGTGCTTATTCTATGCCAGCACGTAGTCTATGTGCATCCATATATTAACTCATTTAGTTTTTATTTACTACACTTCCATGAGGTATGTACTGCAATCCCTATTTTAAAGATGTGGAATGTAAGCACATACAGGTTAACTAACTTATCCAAGGAGATTCAGGGTTCAAACCCAGAAAGTATAGGAGTACTAACATTTGAGCTCTTATGAATAAGATAGCTATTCCAAACATTAGGGTGGAAAAAATAATTTATGATTTGATTTCCATTTCCAAATATCGACAATACTGAAAGCTTTCTGTGTGTAAAGTACTCAACCAGGTATAAGTATCCTTTTAAAACTAGAAATATTGAATACTACTTGTAAAAATCAGTTGGAATGATGTTTATATTATATGCCACTGTCATTCAGAAAAGGGCTAGTGCATAAAAAAGTTCTAAGCTATACTTCTTTTGTGATCTTTATTTATTAAAATTGTTTTTGTTTCATTTATTTTCAAACAGCATTTTAAAAAAATAAAACAGTTCACATTAGAAAACCAGGAAAATACGGAGATGGGTAAAGAAAAAAACCCTCTCATAAAATAATCCCACCACCCATGAGAATCATTATTGGTAAAAGTATTACATTTGATTTTGTTTAAATTTAACTAAGTTAAAAATTAGAAAGTGAATAGAATTTCTGAACCTCAGATCTGTGCTCTTGGCTCTTCCAAGGGAATCTTACTATGGTCACCTCAGAAAGTATGCTTATACTCCACGAGTAGCCCAAAATCACGTCACGTTTTGGCTTGCTTTATACAGGGTGGTGCAAGAAAAACAGGTTTATAGTTGTGAGTATGCAGAACAGTTTACTCTTGTTATTTATTAATTACTTTATTATTTTCCATATGAACAACTGTAAACCTACTTTTGCCCCACCCTATGTGTTTAACCTGTGGCTTGTTCATATAATTTCCCCTAGAGTTTTTGTGTTTCCTCTTACCTACATTACACAATATGCCTTCATATCATCAATACCATGACACAATGAACTCTCAGAATCTAATTCGTATAATGTCTACTGTTATCTACTCTTTTCAGTAACATTTTTCACAAAGCTCTCTGACATTTTGTTCTGAAATATGCCAACAGCTCATTGCCATTACTCTGGAATTTTTCATCAAAATCCTAAGTTAACCTTCATCTCTTCCTCTCTATACATTTTGTGTCATGAAAAACATACTAGTTGAATATTTTTTTTTAACAGAAGAGAAAGTATATCCAAGATGTCCAAGGATGTTTTTGTTTAGCCCTTACACTTGAATAATGGTTGGAAATGGCATTCTACGTTCAAAATAATTTTTTGTAAAATATTGTAATTACAGTTCCACTGGTCTTCTAACAACATATTTAAGAATGAGAAATCTGATGTCAGTCTCTTTCCTTTGGAGGTATAACATGTCACCTTCTGATTCTGGGAGCTTGTAGGATGTTTAAAAACCTTTAGCTTTGAAGTTGTGATGTACCTAGATGTGAGTTTTTTTTCCCCTTTTTATTTTTAACATTCCCCTTTGATCTATAAACACAAGTCTTTCTTCAGTTAAAGCACACTTTCTTCAACTAAAAATATTTTCTTCCCAACATTTACTCTTTTTGTAAGATGAATACTATGTATCCTGGGTATGTTTTGTTTTTTAAAATCATTTTTCTCATATTTCCAGTATCTTTTAAAAAATGTTTTATATTTTGACCTTCTCTTAGACCTCTCAGATCTTCGGCAATGCCTAGTGTATTCTTTAGATTTGTATAGAATATTTACTTTCAGTAGTAATAAATATTAATTCTGAGGACTTTCCTGGTATAATTTTTCACAGTAGTTTTTTGTTGTTATGGTTAGTGGACTGCTTGCCTGCCAAGAATCTCCAAGAATACTGAGAATAACTTACCCTTCTGCTTCCTACATTATTTACATTCTCCAGGATCAATGGTTCTGTTTGTTCTTTTTGACCCCCTTCTCATTTCATTCAGCTCATTCTCCTCAAACCTCCAGATTTCTTTTCATATTCATTAAAGGAAAAACTTTTTTCTTCAGTATTTTGTGAAGAATCTGTACAACAGGCTTCACTCTTGTGTGAGGGGCCTGTTCACACTGATCTGTAGTTCTCTCTAACCTCAGCATTTTGTGGGAGACTGTTCCCTAAAGAAGCTGAGTCTTAGTTTCAGAGAGTCTCTGGGTTTCATTGGGATGAATATTTCACAACTGTTTAAGGCTTCTCTTCTATTTTAGGTTGTTTCTTTGCATTGCAATAATTCACTAACCACAGCTAATATATTTAAGAATTATATAAATATAACATTTGTGTTACCTAGCCAAAGAAGTAATGTTAGAGAAATACACCTGCATTTTAGAAAACACATTATTACAGCTTTCATATCTCTAAATAGATTGAGAAATACAGCTGACAGGGAAATATAATATTAGATAATTTTATATAGTCTCATCTAAATTTCCATTTCTATACTTCAATTTTTCTAAGTAAAGGTTAGGTATTTTAATTCTACTTTATATAAGAGAAGAGTGGTTATACATCTATTCAGAAGTAAGTATGCCATATACAAACATATTTTCACTATTTCTGTATTACTTGTTATAGGTAAGAGAATTACAGTTAATTTAGGAGTGAGCTGGGGAGGGAACAGAATATAATACGTTGAAAATATGAAGTCTAAAAGCAAAATCTACATAAAAAGTAGAATCAAGTACCACAGCACTCCATATACTCCCTCAATTAGTTATTACACTGCCTTTTTACTGAAATGTCAATAATACAGAAACTGGTTCTATAAAGTATAAATTAATCAAGATATTTCCCCCCTCTGAAAATACTGGTATCACTACAAAAATTTTGATGTCACTAAAGGAAACTGACAAAATCACCCAGTCTTAGCTATTCCATCATAAATATATATATTACATGGAGGTCCTTTTAACCATGACTATATAAAACACTTTTTTGGAGACAGGATGATATAGCTAAGGCCGAACTCATTTATATGTATGCATATATAATTAATATTTTTAATTCAAAGGTCTTTTTTTAAAGGGTTCTGCCCAAATATACCCTTCATAGAGTTTTAGTCTTAAATATTCAGCAATATCTCAACTACTATAGGTATGTGACAGACTCACTTTAAGTTGTTAGACACTGGTAGAAATTAATTTTTTAAGGAAAATCATCAAGCTGACATAGTTAAACAAAAAACCTATTAGTTTTTGTATTTGCAATACATATTTTGGGCAAATACACTTGAAATTTCTTGACTACTATATTTACAGAAATTTTAAAGACAGATATTTAGCAGGCTACTATTTTATTTAACATAAAATTTAAAGACTTACAGTATCTTAATTTGCAGATATCCAAAGAACATCTCTGCTGCAACCACAATTTCCATTTATTTTTCTGATATATAAGCAAGTAAAAAATGTAGAACTATGTAATTTTTATAGATCTGCTAAAGGGTGAATGCTTATAATATATAGTAATTCAGATATTCATAACTTCTTTCCCTTCTTCACTTAACAAAATCTGACATAGATATTTTTCTTTATAAAACATTCCACCAGGAATTAAAAATTCTTAAGCTTTAAAACTAGGTGGATGTAACTAATTCACATAAAACACACGATAAAATCTAATTTAGAAATACTTTCAAGTAAAGTAAACTGCAGAGGTTTTTTGTTCATTTAAGATTCAGGTAAAAGTAGCTGCTGATATTTAGAAAACAGTTTGAAAAAATAAAATTCATTTAACTCCGTGTAAAGTGCTTATGACACAAAGCAGAGGAGAAAAAGCAGAGCATGCAACACTATAATGGAATTTCTTTTAACTGGTCATTAAATAAAAGAACAGATCTCACTGCCTATCCATGCTGTATGCTCAGCTCTCTGCACATGCTGGATACCTAAGTGCCTTTTCATTTTTTTTTTAAGCGATGATACTACAGGGACAGGTGAAAAATAGAAAGTGCTAAACACCAAAGATGGTGCTTGCTGCTACTCAACAAGTTCAGAAATAGATTTAATCAAACAGGTTGATAACAGCCCTGGTTAAATAAAATAGCGTTCTTGGGTAGTAAATGAATTATGATTTTCCATACTAGGCCTAACCTGTTACCTGACATACATACTGGAAATGATTTAGAAATGCCATTTGGAAAGCATGAAGGTAAAATATTCTTTACATGTTAAATGGAGTAATCTTTAATTATAGGTATATACTAATATACAAACTCCTTTCCCTATAAAATGTTCTATAAAGTCTAAATTTCTAATGATCAAATATGATACAGATTTTAACACTCTAAAAACATCCTATGTAACTTATTCCTGTAGTTTTTATACTTCTAAGATTAAATGATTTGCTCTAAAACTTCATAAGGTAATGATGCTTCTTACTCCTTATGGTTAAATTGTTCACACCACATAACCCATTTAATAAAAATTTCTGGTATATTTTGGTTTAAATAATTGGGTTTTTTTAATCTCTTGATTTATTAACTGCTATAATTCCATATATGCATGCATCAATGGTCATATTTTGTAACTTCTGGAATATAAAACTGAGGAAATGAATTTCATAACAATATATTTAGAATAGTTACAATTTACTGTTTTAATATTAAGAAAATAAGCTTCAAAATAGTGGTCATTTTGTGTATTTTATGACACAGAACTGCACTCAGTAAACACCAGAGGATAATAATATATCACTGTCTTTTTAAAAGTTTCCTAGTCTATTTGACAATGGACTCTAAAAGCAGCTTGTCTATTTATTACAATAGAGCATATGAACGGTTCCTTGCTTAAGTCTCAGTATGCAAGTGAGGAAAGTTTATATCAGTTGCTTAATACACAAAGCCAGATTGTTAGTCAAAGTTAAGATTAGGAAAATATGAGTAATTCTGATAATGACTGGCATTTTCAATTCTGTCCACTGGGAACTCTGTTTAAGTATAAAATCAGTGTCTGTAAACTTGTAACAGAATCTCTACTCTGGCAATTAATGAATGTCTGAAGTGTGTGTGTGGAGGGGGGAAACTAAGTACACAGTTATCCACATCTCTACTACCATGATTATACTTTATGATCATGATCTAGCTCTTTGAGTTCTCAGCAAAATAGCAAGAAGCAATTATTTGCAGCAAACACTATTATTAGATGGAATTTCTACATAGGAAAGTAATATGGAATAAAACATGGGAAAAGGGCAGAAGTTAGGAGGGGGAAAGACTAAGAAATATGCAAATTTCAAAGTGCCACACCATCTGTATACAAATAAGCTGTACTAACCAGAACATGTATTCCTGCAACAGTATCATAATGTCCGATGTGCATAACGTAAAATTGCTGTTCAGTGTGATCCATAAACTGAGGCCAGTCTGCAAAATATTTATTACTAATCTGTGATGAAATAAGGAGCTTGTACCAGAAATGGGAATCAATGTCACTAGCACACTGAGTTCAGCTGATGTTTTTCTCATAGCAGTTACACCTTTTTGATGAAGGAAGCAGTACATTTACATTCTAGCACAAGCTCCTTATCTTGAGAACCAGCAATAGTTTGTGGAACAGCTGCTCTGAGTAGCACTGTCAGAAAGCACAATGCCTAATGGAATAAACCATGTTTAAATGCTACATAAATAACAGCCTTTTATTTATTCCAAATGTATTAAGTTCTCAAATTCATAGCATTGGTTATATTCTCTAATTTTCCAACACTTAAAGTGTATCTGTCACATGGATGACATGATATACCAGATGGGTAACAATGCTATCAGGCTTTACACATACAAACATCTATGGGCAGTTAATTCTTTATTAAATTTTTTAACATGTTCTGAATTTAGATTGTATGGTGTTTGATAAAGTTAAGTCTAACAAGGACCTCATGTAAATTAAGCAATAAATTTGGGTATTTTCATCAGTCTTTTTAGCAACTCCGAAATCTTTGTATGATACTTACTGATGATTTTTGCATCATTCCTTGAAGGACTTTGATCAAGCAATAATTCAGGCACTTTCACCATGTAGAAAATAAATATTCTGAAAAATCAATACATAGCTGATGAACACATGAAACAATCAAAATCAATGAAAATCAAAAAAGGTTCTAGAAGATGTGTTCCACTCTAATTAAACATGTAAATTCAAAGATACCTTCCTTCCATTGGAAAAATCTGCTGCAGCACTTCTAAAATACGATTTTAAAACAAAGCTGCTTTTCACAGCTGCTGTTTTCTGAAGAGACCAGAATCACAGATTTGTAGCCATAATAAATGGGAAATTAACATATCATACAAATTTTTTCCCCAAATCTTATTATCTTGTTTTCCTATGGAATCCAATGTAATTTCAGCTATTATAATCCTGATTTCACATAGCACAAAGACATTCAAATGACTTCCAGCTTATAACTGGTAGATGGATTTATAAGCACTTTGAAAACAGAAATGACAGGGGTTTGTAGATGATTATGTTAATACCTTCATTTTCTTAATGGGCTGTATCCCCAGTGCATAAATAATGCCTAACACATACTAGGTGCTCAAAAATAGTTGCTAGATAATTGAACTGAAGGAAAAAAGAAGAGGAATCTAGGATGACAACCAAGCACATGATATATATGTAGTTATTGATGTTACCATTAATTGAGAAAGAAAAAACAAGAGGAATTTAAATGGAGAAAAAAGAAGTTCCACTCAAGTACACTGATTTCTGTGGGAATTATAAATGCTAATAGCCATAGAACAGCTAAATATATAGGTTTAAAGCTTAAGAGGAAGGTATGGAATAAAGAGATATTTGGAAGGCTTCACCATGTAGATGGCAGATAGAACTGTAGGTGTGGATGGACTTTAGTTGGAAGAATATGTGGTATGAAAAGAGGGTCCAGAAAGTGAAATCTTCGGAAAAACCAACACCGAGGAATATGGGAAAGGAATGAGGAAGAAATGAAGATGAGATTCTAGAAGGGAACTGAGAAGAAACAGCCTGGGAAGCTAAATAAAAACTAGAGAATTATGTCCCAGGAACAGAGACAGAAGAATTTTTTAGGAAGAAAGAATCAGAAAGAATTTTAGGAAGAAAGTGGTCAACACGGTCAAATGCTACACAGACTGAAAAGACAATTAAGGGATCTGGAGGGTAACAGATCACATTAGATATAATAATGTTTGTAAACACAGATTCCATAGAGTGCACTTTAAGTGCATTATAATGCACTTTAAGGTTAGTTGTGAAGGGAAGGGCATATGGGACTAAATACACAGGAATGAAAAAGGAAAGAGAAGATTCTGAGTCTTATATATTTATGTGCACAAAAATATTATCACATGACTGTGTCCAACTCCCTTCCCTCCACTCAAATCATCCCCTTCTCTGCTCATCACCCCCAGCCCTATATATGTCTTATTAGGAGCTTGGTATACATGCTTCCAGATTTTATCTATGCTTATAAAATTTTACACAAATACATGTATTTATATGAACATACATACTGGTTTTTAAAATACTGTTCATTTTATAAAAATGACATTCTATGATTATTCATCTTGATCTTCTAACTCAACAGTATCTTATGAAAATCTTTCCAAGAAACTGGTACAGCATTAAGATATTTTTTTCATAGCTGTACAACAGTACATGGTGTGGCTACATACCTTAATTATGTAACCAATCCCCTATGTGACCATATAGTTATGCTTTTACCACTCAAAACAGCGCTATAATAAACACTGCATATTCCCAGAAGTGTGACTGCTAGATCAAGGTATCTTCAAAAATGTTTTTATAATAAACTTTGAACTTACACATATGTAGACAGAATGTTATACTGAACCCCCATGTATCCATTACTCAGCTCCAAGAGCCACCAATCTCTGGTCAAGCCACACTCTCTATTCATCCTACTCCTGAATCATTTCGAAGTACATCCCATTCATATTTTTTAATCAAGAAATATTTTATTATGTATCTTCAAAAGATAAGAGCTCTTGTATTTGGCTAGATGTTTGTTGTCATATTGTTTTTTAAAAAGACTGTAATTTTTGAAGTAGTCCCCCAGAAGTATAAGTTACCTATTAAGTATATACTTAATTTTTTTAGTTTTGCCTATTTTTAAAAGTTTGAGATGACTCTTAATGTATTTTAATTTTTTTTCTACAGGTTCTTCTTTTTCCATTTCCATACAGTTTATCTCTTGAAAAACCCAAAGCCATTTGGGTTTCCTACAGTCTAGATTTTGCTTGTTTTGGTTCAGCATGTTCCTCTGACCTTGGTATTTCCTAAAAATGCCAGCTGGATCCTAAGGACTAAAGAGTGGTAGTATATTCTTCATTAGGAAGCACGCAATGCTTTTTTTCCTTCTCTCTTTTTGAAAGTTAATGTTAGCAACTATTGATGCTGAATGCTTACTAACTAATGGGATTGCAAAATGGTCAATTGTTTTTTTCACTTTTTTACCTGCATTAATCTTATTAAAAAAACACCTCTCACATATAATGAGGTTACCCTGTTGTAGAATTCGTGTAAGGAAAGTAAGATAAATGATTTTTTTTCTTTTTCTGTCTAATTTTTTAAGATAAATTGATTCTCTGATAGCTTAATTAAAAAAATTATCACCATTGACAAATTATCACCACTGACCCAAGAGTTTAAACATATTTAATGGGTTTCAAATCTTTGTAATTAATAGCCTTACTGAAGCTCAAACTATGCTATCTTTGGCTAGTGGGAAATGGGTCTAAGCTGTCTCTTAAGGCCTTTTGACAAAAATTAGTCTTTGATAGCTTCGTTGAAATCCACAGTGACAAGGTGTTCTAGGCTCATCTTATATATTTTCTGTCCCAGACTTAGAATCAGCATTTTTTCTAAGAAGCCTTGGTTTTCTTTTAGTAGAAAATATATCGAGATTATAATCTGGGTACTAGGAATGATTACTGCTACTGTTTTGGTCACTGCTTTCAGATCTTTCAAAAGACAAAGCAAGGCAATTTTATTTACTTGTATATATTTTAAATTTCATTTGAAAGTAATTTTAAACTCATAAAAATTAGAATTAAAACTACTAAAATTATATATCCTTTATCCAGTTCATCTATTGTTAACGATTTAGGTTCTTGCTTTATAATTTGCTTTTCTCTCTCTATATACATGTGCATTTATTTTCTTTCTGAACTATATGAGGGTAAATTACATCATCATGGCTCTTTATATACTTCAGTGAGTATTTCCTAAGAGATAAGGATATTCTCTTTTCACCACAGTACAACTGTCGTCTTCAAAATTTACAATGATACAACACTAATTTACCATCATTTATTATTATTCCTTGTTATTTACAATCATTTTCCCCCTCCAGTATAGGAACCAGTCTAAGAGCAGGTATTGCCTTTAATTTATTATCTCTTTAGATAGTCTGGAACATTTCTACTGCCTTTATTAGTTTTTCACAACACTGGCATTTCTTAATCTTTCACAGTTTTTAGAAAGAAAAAGAAAAGAGCATTCTTCATGATTACGCGTTCTCAGACAGAATGCTAAAAAAGTGATGTATTCTTTTCATGATATTAGATCTGAAGGCACATGATGTGTATTTGTCTCTCCTTTGATGTTAATTTTGATCACAGTTCAGGAGCTGCTGAATTTCTCTATTATAAAAACCTCTGGTTTTTATCCTTTCCTCTTTTGTAATGTGCAAAGGCAATGTAAATATCCTATTCGTCATCAAAAAAATTCCCCCTAGACTTACCAGCTATTAGTGATAGCCTTTATTTACCACAAAGGGTATAAATGATCAGGTAGGGTCAAGAACTGACCAAGAAGGGGAAGCATAAGAAATTTTCTGGAGCAAAAGAGATAGTCTATATCTTGGTAAGGATGAGGCTGAATTATGTAGGTCTATAAACTTCCCAAAACTCACAGAATGTTTTATTAAATACATAACTGTTAATTTCACAAGTATAAATATTACCTAAAAAGGTCATACACAAAAATTGAATCTAGTTAATGAAATTCATGCTCAAGTACTTAGAGAAGTCTGTAAATTATTTTGAAATGCATCAAAAAATATGACAAATTGGTGGGCAGAGAGACATAATTAAAGAAATAGGGCAAAAAGTTAACAACTGTATAATGTTGGTGGGTACAGGGTGTTCACTGTACAGTTCTTTGAACTTTGCAGTATGCTTGAACTGTCATAATAAAACACTGGATTTTAATGCTTATGCAACAAAGGACATCATCAGCAAAATAAAAAGACAATCTACTGAATGGGAGAAAATATCTGCAAATCATACATATTCAAAGGGATTAATATCTAAAATATATAAAGAATTCAAACAACGCGACAGCAAACAATTCAAATGAAAAATGGGCAGAGGATTTCAATGATTGAGAGGCAGAGAATCTCAGTGAGATATTTTTCCAAAGAGGACATACAGATGGCCATAAAGGTACATGAAAAGATACTCTATACATAATTAATCATCAGGGAAATGCAAATCAAAACTACAATCAGATATCATCTCACACTTGTTAGAATGGTTATTATCAAAAGGACTAGAAATAACAAATGTTGGCAAGAACGTGGGAAAAAAAAGAAACCTTAAGCACTGGGTTGGAATGTGACCTGCCACTAAGGAAAACAGTATAAGGGTTCCTCAAAATAAAAAATAAAAACAAAACTATCATATGATTCAGCAATTCTACTTTTGGATATTTATCTGAAAACAAAACTAATTAAAAAAGATATAGCCCCTGCCCCCATGCTCAGTACAACCTAAGTATCCATCGATGAATGAATGGATAAAGATGATGTAGTATATATACACAACAGAACATTACTTAGCCAAAAAAAAGGTAAAATTTTGCCATCTGCAAAAGCATGGATGGACCTAGAGGATATTATGCTAAGTGAAATAAATCAGACAGAGAAACACAAATACTGTATAATCTAACTTATATGTGAAATCTAAAAACAAAAACCAAGCTTACAGTTAAAGGGAACAGACTGGTGATTGCTAGAGCTGAAAGTGGTGGGAGTGGGCAAAACAGGTGAAGGGTATCAAAGGTATAAACTTAGATATAAAATGTTATGGGAAAGTAATCTACAGCATGGTTAATACAGTTAATACTGTATTGCATATTTAAAGGTTACTGAGAGAATAGATCTTAAAAGTCTTCATCATAAGACCTATACATAATGATGGATGTTAACTAGACTCATTGTGGTGATCATTTCACAACGTATACAAATATAGAATCATTATGCTGTATATCTGAGGCTAATAATCTTGTATGTCAACTGTACCTCAATTAAGAAAAAAAGAGTACAGATGTTCTAGACTATAAAACTTTTTTGCCTCTAAACTATAGATGCTGTTCTACTGCCTTCTGGCAATGACTGAGATTAAATGAGTTATAGTTTGATTTTCATTCCCTTACATATAACAATATAATATTAATATTATTTGTTTCTAGGAATTGTTTAAGATTTTTTTGAGATATGGTCCATTGTAAGATTTACTAAATTCTTTTCATTGATTTTTACCTTAAACATGGTGAATCCTAATCTATACACAAAAGATTTTCTTCAATACAAGGAAGTTTTTCTAAGTCAAACTGTAAATGTTCGTTCTCTCTCTCTCTCTCTCTCTGCCCCTCTCCCTCCTTCCCTCCCTCCCTAATTCTGACTATGCCAAAGGTTTTCTGAAATATTCTTTTGGTGCCTTCCTTTTAAAAATTGTGTTTGTAACGTTGTGCCCCTACCTTGCAACAATTACCAGAGTTCAATGATACCTAAATGATAAAAATAAAAATGCAAAGATGATTCATTAATGCCAGGAAAAGACAGGAAGGTTTTATAAATGAATGAAAGTAAGTCAGAATAACAGTAGTGGTAGCTATTAATGGGGACAAGTTCTGCAATGGGGCTTGAATGTAACAGCAATTTATAGGGAAAAAAAAAATCATGAAAATAGGGCAATGGCATCATGACTCCATTTATACAGAGGATATGGTTACTAAATTCACCATTCTTACTAGATAGCTAGCATTATTCTAAGGTACTCAAACATTTTATGTATCATGAAGTAGAAGTAGAATGTTCTACTAAACATGTCAAACAAACAGCTGAATATAAATGATCTGAAACAAACCTGTGTAACTTTCATCATCATCAGATAAAGGCACCTCTCTTTTTAGCAGTAATTCCAACTCCTCTGTTTCTGCTACATCCACTGGACGCTCTCCGTGTTTATTAGCTTGAAATGGATTTCCACCATGACGAAGTAACAGTTTCACTATCTGCAACATTAAACAGTAGGAAGATTTAGGCCCTTGAGAAACTGTACCATTTCAACCATTCTCTTGATAACAAACATCCTCCTGCTTCATCTATACTCTGCCACCATTCTTTATGGTATCTCTTCTAAGTCATGATTACTGCCTTCAAGTTCCATTTTCATTGTCCTCATCCACCTGATAATCTTACCTACTTTCAAAGGAATTTCCTCCTTGAAATTTAAGATAGGTTATTTTATCACTAAATCTCATCAGTTTCTTCCCTTTTCATCATACATTCTAACAATTTATTGAGAACCTATTAACAAGCACTGCTCCAAGTTCTGCAAATCAATGAAGAAGAATAACAAGTTCCCTGGACTCGTAAAATGTATACAGTTGACTGTTGAACAATGTAAAAGTTAGGAGTGCGAACCCCTTGAGCAGCTGACAATCCATGTATAAATTCAGACTCCCTCAAAACTTGACTACTAATCATCTACTGTTGACCTTATCGTTAACAGTCAATTAACACATACTTTGTATATTATATACTCTATACAATAAAGTAAGCTAGAGAAAAAAACTTTTAATAAGAAAATCATTAAGGATCAGTCAAGATGGCAGCACAGGTAAATGCAGTACTTTCATCCTCCCACAACCACATCAAAATCACAACCAAACTACAGAACCACCATCATTCAGAACTGTCTAAAATCTAGCTGAATGGAACAAGTCCTACAACTAAGGACTTAAAAAAGCCATCACACTGAGACTCGTAGAAGAGGCAGAGACGCAGAATGGACTGGTACTACACCCACATGTGGCAGATTAAAACTGGAGAAATATCAGGGCTGTGGAGGTCTCCACTTAAAAGTCCCATACCAGGCTCCCCAGCTCAGGGTTCCAGTGCCAGAAAGAGAAGTCCCCATAAGTGCTGGCAGTAAAAACCAGTGAATATTGTGACTGAGTGAGACAGAGGGCTACAGGAACCCAGGCATTTTGTCTTAAAGGGCCCACACAGGGACTGATTTTTACTCGGACTTACTCTCTCATAGCTCCAGTGATGGGGCAGCAGCTCAAAAGACACCAGGGACATATGGGGAAGAACTAAATTGTCTGGCATCATGGTGAGATGCTGGAGAAGGGGCAGCTTTCTCCCCGACAGAAGTATTGGCAGAGCCATTGTTCCTTTTCTGAGACTCCCCCATGAGAGCTGGCAGGCGGGTGCCATATCTGAGTCTCAATCAACCTGGATCACTGTTCACCTTGTCCTAGTGATACCTTGAGACCTTGCCCCCCCACCATATTTGTGGGCCTACCCATGCTGTTACAAGTGGCTTTGCCATACCAATGACCTGTCTTGGCTCATGCTTCAGACTTTCTTAAAATCTCTCAAACAAGCAGCATCTGCCCTCAGGGAACCCTGTATTTCTGAGTGACCTCAGGCTCAGCACTAGCAGTAGCTAGCTTGATTTGCAGCTTGGCCTCTCCCAGGCTCCCCAAGGTCAGGACAAGCACCAGCCATCTGCAGATCTCTTTGTAGCTCATGCAAAATGGCCTTGGGCAGAACATACACAGCAGCAATTGACCTTGGCTTGCTCCTCCAGGGAGGCCCCAGAGCCAGTATACCTGGTGGACAGCTTCAAACCATGTCAAAACACCACCCAACCACCCCTATAAGAGATATACTCAAGGGCCCTAGCTAGTGTGCCTCAAGTTGGTTGAGTGTTATCCTGTGAATCAAAAGGTTGAGGGTCCAATTCCTGGTCAGGCAGCTGACCTTGGACATGCCAAATCAACAAGGCTCAATTACATAAGGATGGCATACACAGTCCACATGGTGGCAAGGGGGCAGACCTGGAGTGACATTTCAGGTGAATGGGGGGAGGCTGTGCCACTGAACCCTACAGGATAGCTACTACATTAGCCTACACTACCAAACTTGTGAGATGTAGCAGCTTTAGCTACTATGTCAAATGAGAAGACCAAAAAAAAAAAAAAAAGGTCCAAATGAAAAAACAGAACAAATGTCCATGTCCAGAAAAAAAACTAGGCACAATGAAGACAGCAATCTACTAGATGCAAAGTTCAAAACATTGGTTATAAGTCTGCTCAGTGAACTTAATGTAAGAGTAAAGGAAGTCAGTGAGAACTTCAACAGTATAAAAAAGGACATGAAAACCATAAAAAAGAAAGAGTCAGAAATGAGGCATACACTAACTGAAATAATGAATTTACAGAGAATCAAAAGTAGAGTAGTTGAAACCAAGAATCAAACCAAAGATTTGTAATAGGAAACAAAAAACACCCAGTTCAGAACAACAAAAAGAAAAAGAATCCACAAAAATGAAGATAGTGTAAGGAGCTTCTGGGATAACTTCAAACACATCACATTCACACTGCGGGGTGGGGGGTACCGGAAAGGAGAGGGAGAGTAAGAAACTGAAAACCTATTTGAAAAAATAATGATGGAAAACTTCCCTACATGATGAAAGAAACAGACATACAAGTAGAGGAAATGCAGAGAGTCTCAAACAAGATGAAGCAAAAGAGGCTGACACCAAGGCCAGAAGTTAAAGACAAACAGAATCTTAAAAGCAGGAAAAGAAAGGCATTTGGTTACCTACAAGGGAGCTCATGTAAGAGTGGCAGCTGATTTCTCAACAGAAACTATGAAAGCCAAAGGACTGACAAGAAATATTCAAAGTGATGTACAGCAAGAACCTGCAATCATATTACTCTACATTACACAGCAAAGATATGGATTACAATAGAAAGACATATAAAGTGCCTTCAAGACAAGAAAAAGCTAAAGGAGTTCATCACCACTAAACCAGTATTACATAAGATATTAAAGGGTCTTCCTTAAGAAGGGAAAAAAAGAATAAAATGGCAATAAATATATATTTATCAACAACTGAATCTAAAAACAAAATAAATGAGCAAGCATAACAGAAACAGACTCATAGATAGAGAACACTTTGTCAGTTGCCAGATGGGAGGGGGACTGGTGGGATGGGTGGAAAAGGTGAAGGGATTAAGAACAAACTAGTAGTTACAGAATAGTCATGGGGATGTAAAATACAGCATGGAATATTGTCTGTAATATTTTAATAACTACGTATGACTTCAGATGGGTACAAGATTTATTAGGATGATCACATAGTAAGTTATGTATCTAATCACTGGGGTGTACACCTGAAACAAACAGAAAATTGAAAGTCAATTGTAATAGAAAAATAAGCAATGATTAAGAAAAAAAGAAAATCGTAAGGATAATGCCACTTACTATATTATTTTTTAAAAATCTGTGTGTGTGCTAGGTGACACTGGTAGATCAAACCCATGTTATTCAAGGTTCAACTCTATTCTAGAGGGCATGTCAAAAGAAGTATTTCCCTTCTGCCTCAGGGTGATAGTATTATCAATGCTCTTTTCTTTTCCCCATCTCTCAGGAATTTAAACTATCATAAACTGACATGGATTTACTTAGAACTAATGTAACTTAAATTTCAAGGCCCCTCATTTTCATAATCCCCTTACAAGGCCTTATATCTAACTTTGTATTCATTACTTTGAAATTGTTCTGAAGATATCCTCTCCCCTCCCACCAAATTATGTAAGCTTTGGGCTCCATAAAACCAGAATCTGCCCAGTTAGTCATCATTTCTTTTGTGTGTTACTCTTTAGCCTCTTCCTTTATATATTTTCAACCTCTTTTTGATGGGTTCCCTTCTAGAAGCCAATATTTCCAGTTCATGTTTATTTCACCTTAAAAAAATGGCAATAAAGGAAACACAGATAAAACAAAAACAACTGTTCAAACCTAAATTCTCATCCTCTTTATTTCCTTTACAGTCATGCTCTTTGATAATCTCACCCACTCTGTTTGAATGTGGTAACAGTTACACAATCTGTTCATTAATTTTCATTCTCTTGCTCTCTCTCAACACTCTTTCTGAGAGGCAAACCCAAATATCCAAATGCTCATTGGATACATTCAACTGAATATAATTGTATTTCAATACAGTATCTGAAGCCAATAGGTCCCAGAGTTCACTAAACTTGCACCCTCTATCTCTCATCAATTTCCATTCTCAGTGATAGGCACCTGTAACTGAAGCCAGAAAGCTGAGAGTCATCATTGCCTCTTATTTTTCACTCATAAGTGGTCAAGTGTTGTTATTTACACTCCCTTACCATCTCTTCTTGTTTTCCATTGACATTACTGTGTTCTATCACACTATATGTAAATCTATATTATAGTAATATTAACATATTTATCACCCTATTCTAGACCATAAACTTCATGCTGGATCAAGTCTTTGTCTCTGCATTCCCAACAAATAACTGTGGTGTTTTCTAGTACTTAGAAAATACAGCATACCTTCTTTTATTACATGTTGCTTTATCCTGCTTCGCTGATAGTTGTTTTTTTTTTTAGAAATTGAAGGACCGTGGCAACCCTGACTCAAGCAAGTCTATTGGTGCTATTTTTTCAAAAACATTTGCTCACTTTGTGTCTGTGTTACATTTTGGTAATTCTCACAATATTTCAAACTTTCTCATCATTATTATATTTGTTATAATGATCTGTGACCAGTGCTTTTTGATGTTATGATTAATCATTTTGGGGAGCCACAAACCATGCCCAATAAGATAGTGAACTTAACTGATAAATGTTGTATGTGTTCTGACTGCTTTCTCTCCCTCTCCTCAGACCTCCCTATTCCTTGAGACACAATAATATTGAAATTAGGCTAATTAATATTCCTACAATCCTCTAAGCGTTCAAATTAAGAGTTGCACATCTTTCACGTTAAATTGAAAGCTAGAAATCAAGTTTAGTGAGGAAGGCATGTAGAAAACCCAGAAGCAAGCAAGCTACCCCTCTTGGGTCAAATGGTTAGCCAAGTTGTGAACACACAAAAAAGAAAAAGTTCTTGAAGGAAATCAAAATGCTACCCCAGTGAATACACAAATGATAAGAAAGTGAAACAGCATCATTACTGACATGAAGAAGACTTCAGTGGTCTGAATAGGCAATCAAACTAGCCACTACATTTCCTTAAGCCAAAACCTAATTCAGAGAAGGGCCCTAAATCTATTCAGTTCTTGAAGGCTGAGAGGTGAGGAAGCTACAAAAGATACTTATCTTCATATACTTAATTAACATACTGTGGACAAAAAAAGGGGGGTTCTATGGAAAGTAACCTCAGAGAGTGATATGATCATAAATTCCTAACAGGGCAGATCATGGCGGGTAGTCACATCCTGGGCATATAACATTCACTAAAAGGCTTATCTCTGCCTTAAGCAAGCACAGGTCCATTGTTTCTGTGCAACTAGGTCAACACACCTTTGAAATAACCCCCTTCTGGACTGCTCCTTCTAAAGAAAACACATAATCTTACCTATCCCATAATCCAATCTTCCTTCCTTCCTTAACTTCAAATATATAAAAGCAACTGCAAACTGTTATTCTCAAAAATATTTTTATTAGTCTGTTGAGATCTTGCTCTCAGGTGTATTCTATCTGACTCAAATAAACTCTTAAAATAATTTTCTATATGTCTGGAAGGTTTTTTTTTATGCCAGTTAACAGCTTGCTACTTCCTTTTCAGTTTTTAGGCACTGTCTATTGTCTTACAATGGAAGATGTGAATTCCAATCTCTTTCATTAATTCCCATCCTCTCCTCTCCTATACAAATATACTTCCCTTCCTTCTCCCTTTCCAATATTTTATACTGGAAGTTACAATAATTTTGTGTGTTTATGACTAATATAACTGTTGAGCCAAGTAGTACACTATGGACTAAATTTCCATTCTTACACAACTTTATTTTCACCTAGAGTTAAATATCTTGATTTTTTATTTGTTCTGTTTTCTGCATAATCACCTTTAATTCATCCTATATTCAGCTACAAGTATAGATCTCTTCAATTCAATATACATACTATGACTTTGTGTTAGAGACTCCTTTCTTATCTAAGCCTCCTAACTTGCAGTAAAGTGGAGTGGTTGCTCTCTAGATTTGTTCCCCAGTTGTCATATTGGCATCTTCCTTTATCCTATCATCCCAGAAACACACTTCCCTCAATTATGTATTGGATTCTTTAGATCCTATCTTCTTTCTTGGTTCACTCTCCCATTTTGGTGAAATCACAAACTCCAGGAGATTCCTTAGAGAGTACATATTTTGAGATTTTTACCTGCCACAAAATATATTTATTCTAACTTCACCTGATTAGTACTTAGTCTGAATACAGAACAATTTTCCCTGCAATTTTAAAGGCATCAATCCACTATCTTCCAGCTTATAGTGTTACTGAAAATCTGATGCCATTATAATTTGTTATCTTCATGTGCAATTTACCTTTTCTCTTTGTAAGCTGAGGAGAGTATTTGCCCCCATTGCTCTGAAATTCCAACAAATATATCTTGGTCTTGGTCTTTTTGCATCCATTGTGCTGAGGACCCTTGTTCCTTCTCTTCTGGAAAAGTTTCTGGTTTTATTTGATAATGCCCTCTCTATGTTTTCACTGTTCTGTCTTCTAAGAAAAAACAATCTCCTGAATTTATTTTCTTTTTCCTCATTTCCCCTCCTCCATCTTTGTCTTTTTATTTTTTAGTTTCTGAGAGAGTTCATCAATTTTACGTTTAATTCTCAATACTCCATTTTTAATTTCTGCTATCATATATTAATTTTTAAGAGCTTTATGAAAAAAGAATTCACTGTTCTTGTTTAAACCCACAGAGGTTGTGGTCAAAAACATTACAGTGTAGGTCACGTGTGTTCGAGAGATGCATTCATTACTAGTATATCCTGAAATGTGAAAAAAATTAAAAACACTACAAATTTGCATTTATTATATTTATATAATAAAATACACAATTTTTACATTTATTTTCAGTTAACAACCTAGAAATTATTAAACAAAGAAATATAAAAACAGATAGAATAAAAATTTTTCTTTTCAAATAACAGAAACATGGATATTGCAAAAAATATAACCAAAAAATGTCCTTTACATCAATTAATCAGTCTTCAATAGCTGGCTTTGCAAAATGTTTGTAATAGTCATTGTAAACAGTATTAATATGCTCAAGGCATAAGTACTTTTCACAACACTTGGAAAAACATTTTGAGAAGCAACTAGTTTTGGATGCCTACCACCTTACACATCTTTTTCTGCTTGTTGAGGGAGCCATTTCAACAGTAAATGAAAAGAAAACAAAACAAAAAAACCACACAACACTGACTTCAATGTTAGTAAAGACAAACAACAACAACTACTACTACTACTATACTGCCCTGGCTTGTATGGCTCAGTGGCTTGAGTGCCAGCCTGTGAAACAAGGGTTTGCTGGTTTGATTCCCAATCAGGGCACATTCCTTGGTTGTGGGCTGGGCCCCTGCTTGGGTGTATGTAAGAGGCTGATGTTTCTCACACTGATGTTTCTCACTCTTTTTCCCTCCCTTCCTCTCTCTCTAAAAATAAATAAATAAAATCTTTTAAAAAACAAAAGATAAAACTATACCAACGCTGACTTCAGAGTTTGCAGTATCTGTTAGATACAACTTACTATCGAATATTACAAACCATTACGTACCAAACTGATGGCTTTAAGCTATGGCTTAACATTAGTCACATAAAAATGTGCAGTTAGTCATAACCTTGAACCTATGCATCTGATATATGTAACAATATTTAAGAAAAGATGGTTCTTGTTTCATGGCTATAGTAAACTTTCTTACCTCTTTGGGGAAGTTAACTGGTTGTTTGTTTATTTTGTAAGTTCCACCTTGTATTATGCCTTACAAATTCCTACTATTCTGCTTGTTTTTGTCTTTTCCTTCCTTATTAGACTTCTCTTAAATGTCAGATGATCACTGGCTGTTCACATTTAAAAGTAAGGCAATAAAAGGCATACTGGAAGGTTTACAGACATGGGCAGAATTTGTTGAGAGATGGATTTCATGCCAGTGTGATATGACTGTACCATTTCAACAGACTTCCACCCACCCCCTTTTGTCTAGTTCAATTTCCTGTGGAGCAATATTTCAACTCATGTCTAAAACAATAAGCTTTACTGTCAGCATTCTGGTTGCTGAAAGAAGGCTGGCTCTTACCTAATTAACATACACTTAATCCTTACTCTCAGCTGCTGTGGTGTATCAGTCCAGAATATATGATTCTTATTTGCCAGGAAATAAACCTTCAATCATCTGCCAGGATGGGAGAGGTGAAATCACCTGGCTTTGCAAGGTTAGGAAGGGGATATGAGGGTCAAAAGGACTCAGATCCTTTTTCCCATTAGTCCCCTAATACCCCTCTCCCCTCTGCAATCACCACACTGTTGTCCATGTCCTTAAGTCCTTTTTCATTTTTGCTCAATCCCTCCATCCCCTAACACCCCTCCAACCCACACCCCCGAACAGGCACTTCCAGAAGTACCTAGTATCATCAATTCCAAGGCTTTAGTTTTTCTATGATTCTATGATGGAATGGCTTTGGTTTTAATTTCCCTGGGTTTTCTAAATTAGGAGTTGGCAAATTTGGTTTACAGGCCAAATCTTGCTTGCCAACTAAAAATAGTTTTTATATTCTTTTAAAATACTTTAAATAGGGCTGATAAAAGAGGTATAGAGGAAAGAGAAATAGAGAAGGAGGAGGAGCTGGAGGTGGCATGTGGCCTGCAAAGTTTAAAATATTTACTATCTGGTCCTCAGCATAAAGGTTGTGCTAAACCCTATTCTAGGTCAGTAGCCACTCACTCCTCTAATTTCCATCCCCCAAAATATTGATTTTCTTGTTTCTTCTTTTCTTAGTCCTTTGGGTCTATGTCCCTTAAAAATTTCCCGTTATTTTAGGGACTCGAGAAGACAACTGAGGTAAAAAAATTAGTTATTATAAATAATACTGTAGTAGGCATCTTTGTATGTTAAAAATTTTCCATTTTTAGGCTTATTTCCTTTAGCTAGAGATCTAGAATGAGAAAAAAGAATAAAGGACCTTAATATGCTGAAAGCTTCCTATACCCATGAGGAAATAATCAACAAATATTTATTATATGCCTATGATCATTCAGGGACAACTGGTTCATTCAAATAGATTATTTATTCTAAATTCTAATAAGAATTTAAAGTAATTTAAAGTTGCTCAAAACATAGCAGGCAATAAACTTAGAAGTAGATAAAAATGATGAGACCAGAAAATAAAGACAGGTGTCTAAAACAGAACTAAGAATAAAGCCATTATAAAAACGTTTATTATGAAGTACTATGCACTTGTAAAAGATGGGACAAAGATTAGGTTCTTAGTAAGCTACGTTAATCCTTTCTTACTCTAAATAATTTAGATAGGTTACAGAACTGCTCTCTTTCTGCTTCTCCCACCTTAGAAATGTTTTATGAATAGCTGAAGTCGTATGAGTACTCTTGAGTGAAACTCACAATATACTATATAATTACAAATGAGAGTTTGGTGGTTCTCATTTTTCCTCCTCCTTAGGTACGTGAAAAGAAAAAAGAAAAAAGTAGCCTCAAAAGCTCCGAATTGGACTCCTACTCTCCTAGGATGGCTGGCAGGAGGACAAACAAAAGTCTCTTGAAAATAGCATACCAGTCTCCCTCCAAAAAGTCACTGGAAATAGTGTTTAAGTCCCCGTAAGTATATGAGCTCAAAGGTCGTCTTTTGGAAATATTTCGCAAATATGTGCATATTTAAAAACTTGTATTCATAGAAACAGATCTTCTTACTCACAAAGCAGAATTCTTCAACATTACTTTTAGAAATCAGGAAATCTTTACCTATCACATTTAAAATAAATCTATTCACCTTTGATAAAATATCAATAATGATGATAAGGGGAGGTGTATTTAAAATATCACAGCCAGAAAATGTATCAGTTTCTGATAAATTCAGTGGAAAAGGAAATGTGCCCTATGTATTGACAGGCCTTGTGTATTAAGACTTTGACATTCTGTCTATCCTCAGTCAGTTATCTATTCATCCACCCATTAATGTACCTACACATGCATTCAGTAGAACTGAGTAAATGCTTCTTATGTGACAAACAGTTCCAGGGGTCACTAACAGAGAACAATACAAAAAGCTTGTATGCATCGTACTCACAGAGCAGTGCAGGGAACAGACAAATATATCAATAATAAATAATGTAGTAAGTGCTATAATTTAGATATGTATGAACTGCCAAAGGAGCAGAAAAGACTAGTCTAGTGGTAAGCAAGGACCAGTTTAGGGAAAGTAACATTTATAGGCTATTTTTCTTCAAAATTAGAACTTTGAGAACCATGAAAAATAACACAGAAAAATGTAAATGACAAAAACAGCAATTTTAGGGTCCAAAATATTTAAGTATATTTGAAAAAGAGCAATATAAATGTAGCCTTTTAATCTTTTACCTCTGACATGTCTTTAAAAATTTATATTTCAAGGTGTTTACATGCACAGTACCTTCTTTTTCTTCAAAATATCCCCTATAGATAGGTATTATTTATTACATAAGTTAAAGATGAAATAAAGGTTCAAAAAAGAAAAGTATTTTGTGCAAGATCACACAGTCTGGCCAGGCTAGGATTGAATTCCTATCTACCTTCACTCCAAATTCCATTTTTTCCCCAATAAGGCAGAGAATGTTTGTTATTAGAGAGAGAAGAAAAGGGATTTTTCAGTTATCTCGTCCAGACATACCAGAGAGAAACCCACCAGTCAAAAAGCTGCGTAAAACACAATCTTGTCAATCAGGGTTTCAGAACCAAATTCAAATATGAATTAACAGAAGTTAGCAGAAGATCTCAATTTGAAAATAAACCAAACCAGAGCAGTAATATAAAGGATTTTGGAGAAATCCATGACCATGCAGGAAGTAGAACAAACGATTTAATTAATATCCCCAGAGTTTTAAGATGGGCACCAGAAAACTGAAAATCTCATGGAGAGACTGACAATTCCATATGGGATCAATGGTAGAGATATCCCAGGACAGCAGCTACCCTACAGATCTAGAGGGCAAATAGTCCTGATGAGAGCAGAATGCAAGATATCTTGTACAAAAGGATATGAAAAATTAGAGTTCCGGCCAAGACAGGGGGGTAGGCAGAAATGCTTTACTTCCTTGCACAGCCTTTAGAAGGATAACAACCAATTTAAAAACAAAACACAACCAGACTGCCAGAAAATCAAACTTCATGGAAGTCCAACAACCAAGGAGTTAAAGAAACATTCATCCAGACTGGTAGGAGGGATGGAGAGGGCCCCACCCCCAGAGGACAGGCAGGGAAGCAAAGCAGCGGACCGCCCCGGGGATCCCACATTTGAGTGTGGATAAGCTGGGAGGAACAATAAACTGGGGAGTGAGACAGACTGTGAAACCCAGGGTTTCAGTGCAGGAAACTAAAGACTCAAAATCCTCTGGCTGTAAAAATCTATGGGGGGTTCAGCAGCGGGAGAAACTCCCAGTCTCACAGGAGAGTCCCTTGGAGAGGCCCACACGGTCCTAGAATGTACACAAACCCACCCACCTGCAAATCAGCACCCGAAAGGGCACAATCTGCTTGTGGGAAGTGAGGGAAATGACGGGAAGTGCAGCGAGCCAAGCAAGCGACACTGTTCCCTCTCTGACCCCTTCTCCACAGACAGCACCACAACACAGCTAGGTGGGTTTCCCTGCCCCTGCAAATACCTAAAGCTCCGCCCCTTACACCATAACAGGTGTGTGGAGACAAAGAAATATGGCCCAAATGAAAGAACAGATCAAAACTCCAGAAAAACAACTAAGGGACAAGGAGATAGGCAATCTATCTGATGCAGAATTCAAAACACTGGTAATCAGGATGCTCACAAAAATGGTTGAGCTCAGCTGCAAAATGAAGGAAAAAATGAAGTCTATACAAAGTGAAATAAAGGAAAATATAAAGGGAACTAACAGTGAAGGGAAGGAAACCAGGACTCAAATCAACTATTTGGGGCAGAAGGAAGAAATAAACATCCAACTGAAATAAAATGAAGAAACAAGAATTCAAAAAAAATAAGGAGAGGCTTAGGAACCTCTGGGACAACTTTAAACTCTTCACCATCCAAATCATAGGGGTGCCAGAAGGAGAAGAGGAAGAGCAAGAAATTGAAAACTTATTTGAACAAATAATGAAAGAAAACACTCCCAAACTGGTGAAGGAAACAGACTTCCAGGAAGTCCAAGAAGCCCAAAGAGTCCCAAAGAAATTGGACCCAAGGAGGAACACACTAAGACACATCACAATTTAGTTACCCAAAATTAAAGACAGAGAACCTTAAAAACAGCAAGAGGACAGGAGATAGTTACCTACAAAGGAGTTCCCATAAAACTATCATATGATTTCTCAAAAGAAACCTTAGAGGCAAGAAGGGGTTGGAAAGAAGTATTTGAAGTCATGAAAGGCAAGGACCTACATCCGAGATTACTTTTTCCAGCAAAGCTATCATTTAGAATGGAAGGGCAGATAAAGTGCTTCCCAGATAAGGTCAAGATAAAGGAGTTCATCATCACCAAGCCCTTATTATATGAAATGATAAATGGACTTATCTAAGAAATAGAAGGTCAAAACTATGAACAGTAATATGACAACAAACTCACAACTATCAACAACTGAACCTAAAAACCAGAAATAAAAACTAAGCAAACAACTATAACAGGAACAGAATCACAAAAATGGAGATCACACAGAGGGAAGGTGGAGGGGGTTAATGGAGGAAAAGGTATAGGGTTAAGAAGCACAATAGGGAGGCACAAAATAGACAGGGGGAGGTTAAGAACAGTATAGGAAATGGAGAAGCCCAAGAACTTGTATGTGTAACCCACAGACACCAACTAAGGGGGAGGGTGTTGTAGGGTGAGGGGAGGTGCAGGGAGGAGGGGGAGAAAAGGGAGAAAAAAATTGGCACAACTATAGTTGCATAATCATTAAAATATACTTAAAAAAAGAGAAATCACAAAGATATTTCCCCAAAATAGTAAACTGATCAATAAGATCAAACACACTGATCAGTGTATGATTGAGAAGCATTTTAGAGTTACATCAGAGAGATTAAGAACAAAAATAGGAGAGGAAAAAGATGGCGGAGGAGTGAAAGGGAGTCACGCTGACCTCCTCCCAAAACCAAACTGGAATTGCAACTAAATAATGGAGTAATCACCTGGAAAGCAGTGGAGCGATAGTGGGAGAGGAGCCTTGGTGCCGCGGACAGCGGATTCGACTCTCACACATCCCAACGGGTGAGAATTGCGGTGGAGGCTCGAGAGGGTGGGCCGGGTGCGCACGGGCACTGGCACCAGAGGGACATTGAAACGGCCAGTTAGCGTCCCCCCGAGAAGAACGGGGTCTGAATCATAAACAGGAACCCCTAAACTACAGCCGCTAAAGCCGAGAAAACAATGAATGGGTCAATAATGAGATAAGAGAAGAAATAAAAAAATTTCTGGAAACAAATGAAAATGAACAGACAACTGTCCAAAACCTATGGGACACAGCAAAGGCGGTCCTGAGAGGGAAGTTCATAGCAATACAGGCTTACCTTAAAAAGATAGAAACATTTCAAATAAAAGACCTAACACTACAACTTGAAGAACTGGAGAAACAACAACAAATAAATCCCAGAGCAAGTAGAAGGAAGGAAATAGTCAAGATTAGAGCAGAACTGAATGACATAGAGACAAAAAGAACAATTCAGAGGATCAACCAATCCAGAAGCTGGTTCTTTGAAAAGATTCATAAAGTGGACAAACCTTTAAGCAGACTCATCAAGAAAAAAAGGGAGAGGACCCAAATTAATAATATCAGAAATGAAAGAGGAGAAATAACAACTGATACCACAGAAATACAAATGATCATCAGAAACTATTATGAACAATTACATGCCAAGAAATTTGAAAATCTTGAGGAAATGGACAAATTTTTAGAAAAGTATAATCTTCCAACACTGAAGGAGGAAGAAACAGAAAGCTTGAACAGACCGATAACAGTTGGGGAAATTGAAGCAGTAATCAAGAAACTCCCAGCACACAAAAGTCCAGGGCCAGACGGTTTCCCAGGAGAATTTTACAAAACATTTAAGGAAGAGCTAACCCCTGTCCTTCTCAGACTATTCCAAAAAATCCAAGAGGAGGGAAGACTGCCAGACTCCTTCTATGAGGCCAGCATCACCCTGATCCCAAAACCAGATAAAGACCCTACAAAGAAAGAAAACTACAGGCCAATTTCGCTGATGAACATAGATGCTAAAATCCTCAACAAAATATTGGCAAACTGCATCCAGCAATACATTGAAAAGATTATCCACCACGATCAAGTGGGATTCATCCCAGGCATGCAGGGATGGTTCAATATACGCAAATCAGTAAACGTGATACATCACATAAATAAAAGAAAAGACAAAACCACATGATCATCTCGATGCAGAGAAAGCATTAGATTAGGTACAGCACCCAATTATGATCAAAACACTCAGCAAAATGGGAATCAATGGGGCATTCCTCAACGTAATAAAGGCCATATATGAAAAACCTACAGCCAATATCATACTCAATGGGCAAAAACTGAAAGCTTTCCCACTAAGATCGGGAACACGACAAGGATGTCCGCTCTCACCGCTTCTTTTCAACATCGTATTGGAAGTCCTAGCCACAGCGGTCAGACAAGAGAAAGAGATAAAAGGCATCCAAATAGGAAAGGAGGAAGTCAAACTATCATTGTTTGCAGATGACATGATAGTGTACATAGAGAACCCTGTAGACTCTACCAAAAAACTCCTCAACCTAATAAGTGAATTTGGCAAAACAGCAGGATACAAAGTCAACATTCAGAAATCAAAGGCGTTTTTGTACACCAGCAATGCAATAGAAGAAGAAGAAATCAGGAAAAATATACCATTCGATATAGCACGAAAAAAGATAAAGTACCTAGGGATAAATTTAACCAAAGACACAAAAGACCTGTATGCAGAAAACTATACAACATTGAAAAAAGAAATTAAGGAAGACACAAATAAATGGAAGCATATACCGTGCACATGGATTGGAAGAATTAATATCCTCAAAATGTCCATACTACCAAAAGCAATTTATAGATTCAACGCAATCCCTATTAAGATACCAATGACGTATTTCACAGAAATAGAACAGACATTTCAAAAATTTATATGGAACCATAAACGACCTCGAATAGCTGCAGCAATTTTGAGAAAGAAACACAAAGTAGGAGGGATCACAATACCGGATATCAAACTCTACTACAAAGCCACTATACTCAAAACAATCTGGTACTGGCACAAGAACAGACCCATAGACCAGTGGAACAGAATAGAAAGCCCAGAAATAAGCCCAGGTCTCTATGGACATCTAATATTTGACAAAGGGGGCAGAAGCATAAAATGGAGCAGTAACAGCCTCTTCAACAAATGGTGTTGGGAGAGCTGGATGGCTACATGCAAAAAATTGAAATTGGATCATCAGCTGACACCATACACAAAAATAAACTCAAGATGGATAAAAGACTTAAATATAAGTCGCAACACCATCAAAGTCCTAGAGGAAAACATTGGCAGGAAACTCTCAGATATCCCACGCAGCAATTTTTTCACTGATATGTCTCCTAAAGCAAGGGACATAAAGGAAAGAATAAACAAGTGGGACCTCATCAAAATAAGAAGCTTCTGCACGGCAAAAGAAAACATCAGCAAAATGAAAAGGGAGCCAACCGTATGGGAAAATATATTTGCTAATGATACATCAGATAGAGGTTTGATCTCCAAGGTATACAAAGAACTCACTGGACTTGACTCCAAGAAGACAAACGATCCAATCAAAAAATGGGCAAAGGACCTGGGCAGATGCTTTTTTAAGGAGGAGATACAGAGGGCCCAGAGGCATTTGAAAGGATGCTCTGCATCACTAGCCATCAGAGAAATGCAGATCAAAACCACCATGAGGTACCACCTCACACCGGTCAGAATGGCCATCATAAACAGATCCACAAACAACAGGTGCTGGCGAGGCTGTGGAGAAAAGGGAACTCTAGTCCACTGTTGGTGGGAATGCAGACTGGTGCAGCCACTATGGAAAGCAGTGTGGAATTTCCTCAGAAAGCTGAAAATGGAACTGCCTTTTGATCCAGCGATTCCCCTGCTGGGACTATACCCTGAGAACACCAAAACGCCAATACAAAGGAACCTATGCACCCCAATGTTCATAGCAGCACAATTTACAATAGCCAAGTGTTGGAAGCAACCTAAATGCCCATCAGTAGATGATTGGATCAAAAAATTATGGTACATATACACAATGGAATACTACGCAGCAGAAAGAAAAAAGAAGTACTAAACTTCGCAACAGCATGGATGGAACTGGAGAGCATCATGCTAAGCGAAATAAGCCAGGGGGCGAAAGACAAATACCATATGATCTCACCTATAAGCGGAACCTAACCAACAATGCAAAGAAGCAAGGCAAATATGACCAGCAACACTGAAAGGAAAAGAAATCAACAGAGACAAGAGGGAAGGGCGGGGCAGGGAAAGGGAAGGGAAGGGGAAAGTCAAGGAACATATAGCAAGGACTCATGGACAAAACCAAAGGGGAAGAGCTGAGGGAGGGAAGGTGGGAGGGGGCAAGGGAAAGAGGTGGGGGGAAGGCAGAGACAAATGTATTTAAAAAGTAAATAAATTAATTAAAAAAAAATAAAAAAAAATAAAAAAAAAAGACATGAAAAAAAAAAGAACAAAAATAAATGCATAGAAAATTAAATAAAAATAGAACAAGGCAGTATATTAACCGAGATAAGAAAGATCCAAAAAAGAAATACACTTATGGTATACTCTGTGAGTCTCTGAGCAGCAATATTTAATGAAATACTTTGCATGACATAAATAAATAAATGACGACTAAAAATTAGAAAGCAACGTAGCTTGCATCTTGTAAGAAATACAGAGGTAATTACAAGAAGAAACACCTACACACCAGCTGCTTTTGGCTAAAGGTACTGGAAAGTGGGTAGGCATAAAAGGAAGCATTGCTGTTACCTGTATAAGCTGAGTAGCACTTTTCAACTTTCTAAACTATATGCAAATATTCTTTATTAAAAGTAAAAATTAAGTAAAAGAGGAAATCTACTTATTTGAAAAACAAAATCTCGATTTAGAACAATTGCTAAGAGCGTTCCAGGTTGATCTCTCTGGCTGTAAGCAGATCATAGCAATGAAATTAAGCATTAAACACTCTTAAAACATGAGCTTCATTACAACTAAGAATAGTTTAGCTTTGATATTAACATGCCAGAGATTTAAAGTGATAATGGAATTTAAAACCCACATGGTTCATAATATTATAGATACCATTTATAAGCATATATAATCATGCTTGATTATAATATTATGTTTTTATTACTATACACATAGACTATTCAATATATTAAGTAAATAATGTCAGCTAAAATGCAGGAATAAATGTTATGTATACAGGGATCATTAAATATTAACAAGCTCAAGAGAAGATAACACAACACTGCAACATTTTTATTTTAAGTAAAATCTACTTTAACCAGTATATCTAGTTAACTGACAGCATGGCCTGGGAATAAAAATTTTGCCAACTTAAATTATCAGACTAAATAAATTTTATGTAAAGATATTACCAAATCTGACTATGATAGGAATTAGTAGTTCCGAGGCAGGTAAAAGGAAAATAAAATACAGATGAGCTGATTGGGCAGAGTGAAATATGACAGGAGATAGTACGACTAAGAAGCAAACTGAATTAGTCTGGGCTGAATTTGTATTTTGAAATTCCGTATTATTGCTTTTTCTATCATACTTACATCTCTATGTCCACTACTAGCAGAATCATGGAGTGGAGTATCATCATCTAATCCTTGTGTGTTAACATCTGCTCCAGCTGCTATAAGTATCTTAGCGACATCATAATATCCAACATTACAAGCTTCATGCAATGGTGTCCAACCTAAAGTTAGAATACTAATTTAACTATAAAGTCCACTTGAGCTAATTCAATATATATATATGCTTTTTATATTCTAAACCATATATAACACATTGATTCTAAATGCGTACTGTACAGAAAGAAAAAGAAATGGCGAACAAGAAATAAATACCTAAGGAACACCACTAATTTTACAGATGGTTCATTTGTGATAATATTTTATTTCCATTAAGGCTAAATTATTTGACAAAAATATTAAACATTTAAGCCTACTCAATAAATATGAAGTTGCTATGCTTTATATTCATGTCAACTATGGAAAAAGAATAGAAAAAGGAGGCAAAATATTAATAAGCTTGTAAGGGTCTTTCATTCAGTAAACAAAATCCCCTTTGTTTTAAGGGCTTTCATCTGTTCATGCCACACAATCTTTTCTGAATTTAATATTTATTATTTTAACTGGAATAAATTTATCATTTGAGTTACTTTTGTAATAAAATGTTGTATGTTCATGAAATAAAAATTAGAAAACATTAAAAATACGCAGCAGGAAATAAGTATTAGCCATAATTCCAACACCTATATATAGTAATTTAAATAATTTTGCATAAATCCTACTAGATTACCTCCCTCTCATGTTTATAATTTTAGAATAAAACTGGGAAGGTTGTTTAACTTGCTTCTTTTACATACTACAATGAAAATAATCCCCGTCATTACACTTTCCTAGAACATAGTATTACACTGACTGAATATCTCATAATTTATTTAAATAAACTCATTACTGGGCATTTAAATTATTTATAATTTTTAAATATTAGAAACTGTGTGGTAACAAATATCCTTGTATTTAAATCTTTATGCCTATTCATGATTAAACATTTAAAAGAAATGCTTAGAAGTGGATTGTTAGATCAAAGGAAAAGTTTTTTGCTTTCTGATAGATAATATCAAGGTTAAGTCTCATTCTTTAATGCTGATCCTGTATCAGCGATCCCCAACCTTTTTGCCACCAGGGACCCGTTTTGTGGAAAACAATTTTTCCACTGACCAGGCAGCAGAGGGGTAGGGGATGGTTTCAGGATGATTCAAATGCATTATGTTCAAGCTCATCTCTCCTGCTGTACAGCCTGATTCCTAACAGGCCCAGACCAGTACTGGAAACTATGCAGGTTGGGGACCCCTGCATATCACCCTTTCCCCAATTCATACCTAACAGAGAAATGAATTCCAGGTATATTCTAGTAGGGCTATGTGTAAAAGTGAAACAAAAACAGTATTTGGAAACAAAAAAATGCAGGGGTACAGTTTTATGATACAGGAGCAGAAAAGGTTGCGTTAAATAAAATACCTAAGAATCCATAAATAAAAACAATAACTGATATGATTGTATTAAGAATTTTATACAATACTGTAATAAAAATTCAAACATATCCAAAGATAATAAAAATCTTTACATATTTGATAATTAAAATTTACATAAAATGAAGAGCTCTTACACATTAATAACACAATGAAACCATAAGAAACATGGGCAAAGAACTGGACCTGGCAAGTCACAGAATACATATATATTTATAATATGCACAAGAAGATATAGTCACTGTCATCATTAAGACAATCCAAATTAAAAATCTTTTTTTCAACGGTCACTTTGGTAATAATTAAAATGATAACATTCAGTTTTAGTGAAGATGTGAGAAAAAAGCTCTTTCATATAAGTACTCCTGATGGTAGAGTACATTGACAAAAGATTTTTTGGAAGATCTTAGATTTTACTAAGGTCTAAAGATTTTAATATTTAAAAATCAGAGTAATTACTGATGTGGAATTTTAGCAGAGATAAGGGTTTTATGTATACAATCCAAAATAGTTTTCTAATAAAGTACAGTTTTAGGATTTTTTTGTTTCAGCAAAAAGAATTAAAAAATGTAGATTAAATTGTAACCAAAATATGTTTAGATCAATTTTAAATTTTAGTTCCTTAGTTTTAATATTTAATTACTATTCTTACCTGCAAAATCTTTCACATTCACATTTGCCCCTAAACTTATTAATTCTTTGACTTGTTTCACATCTCCTCGAATAGCTGCCATGTGTAAAGGAGTTTCGCCACGTTCATTTCGTTTATTAACTTTATCTTTTTGTCGAGATGAGGAACTAGGAGTTTTCTTTTGGGCTGGTGTTGTTTGTGATGAATGATTCGGTGTGGAATCTATAAGAAAAAAGAAAGTTAACAAAATTCTAGGCTAAATATTTTGTATATTCATTTAAAGGCTTTTTATAGGTAATGTGCTAATTTCCTGAAACAGGAGGAGTATCTTCTTACTCTAACAATTTAAAACTTGACCCAAATACATGGAATAGATTTTCCTTTACGCTTATCAAATATTACATAAGCCAGTTTAGAAAAAAATGTTTTATTGTTTATTCATAAAACTGGCTTAAAATGATTAATAAAGTATCAGCTATGCACCCTAAAAGTGTTTGCTCAATAAATAATTTGATAAATTACAAAAAAAAAAAAAAAGTTATTCTTCATGGCTACTATTCTGAGACCTAGATGAAATGACACTGTAGTGTCACATTGCTGACTCAAAGTATTGGAGTTGTATCCTTTATTAAGTGAAAACTAAGGTCGTGAATGAATTTGGTATGAAAATGAAATTTAAGAACTACAAGAAATATAGAAAGTCTGGAAAAAGGCCTTTAAAAACTGGGTGATAGAGGATAAAATGTACTTTGCTACGGTTCCCATCTTTTGATTTTTGCTTTTCTGTATCAAAAACAAGAAGGGTAACTAGATGATGTCCAACATCCTCTTGTCCCCACTTCGTAACTACTAGAGAAAAACAAAATAAAAAACCTGGTTTCTCATCAGTTAAGGATTCAAGACACATGTACATGTTAATAATTTATTCTGAAATCTACACCTATTTAAAAGAACTGTTCTAAGAGGAAAAAAAGTCTATGGAAAATAATTTTCCAGTGTAATTAGAGCACTAAAGTGATAAGTATCATCCTTTTCTCAATAAGAAAAAATTTTAAGGTTTACCTTTTGAATTTTAAAGTATATTGTGTCATTACCCATTTCCTATCTATGACTTTCTATAATGTGTACTCCATAAGAGCAAGCACCTTGTCTATCTTATTTCATCATATTATTTTGATGTCTTAGAAGACTTCTTGATACATAGTGGTACTCATGCAATATTTGTTTAATGAATAAATGAATTTTATTATAATCTTTATAGCCAAATTACTTAAGAATTATTAGCTGTTGAACTTCTTAAAAACAAAATAACATACTTTTAAATTCACACAATGTGCAAGGAATTCACACAACATTTTCTTAGCTATACCAAAACAATATCCACACACACAAAATTAAAAGCAATACTATCCATAATGGCAATCAGGTTAAACATAACAAAAACATGGGAAATTAATTATGAAATGGATAAAACAATGAACCCTAAACTCCAAGTATATTTCTATGCTGGCAAACAGTTTGGTATTTCAAAGACTTTCCACTCTCATTCTATATACATTAATAAAGTTGACTAAGATGTACCCTTAAATAAAAAGAACAACTGCAGAACAATACTATAAAAATCTTATTTATATTTAAAAACAAACCACAACAGCACTGGCTGGTGTGATTCAGTGAACAGAACACCGTGTTCAATTCCCAGTAAGGGCACATGCCTGGGTGGCAGGCCAGGTCTCCAGATGGGGGTGGTGCAAGAGGTAACTGATCAATGTTTCTTGTACACACTGCTGTTTCTCTCCCTCTCTTTCTCCCTTCTTTCCCTCCTTTCTCTAAAAATAAATGAACCTTTTTAAAAAAATCACAGAAGATGCAATATATTTACATGTTTATGGCTAGATAATTTCTAGAAGAAACTTACTAATTGTTGTCTCTCACGAGGAGAGGTTATTAAAGATAAGGGAGGATTTTACCTTTTTGTCTTACTGTATTAATTCTTTAATTTATACTAATGATAGAGGTTCATGGTATTAAAAAATCAGTTTTAAAAAATTAAGTTTCCCCACCTAACTATTAAATCTGACTCAAAGTCAACATCTGACAGAAAGGCTTAAAGTTTTAACACTGTAAAATATATGTAATGTAGCCACATTCTTTCCCAAGGTGGGGATGTAAAGGTAAGAGAATAACCAAAACATGCTCTACTTAAAAAAGCAGGAAGCCCTAACATTTTTATTAGTGAAAGATATTGGGTACACTCATGTGTTGATGGAAACTATGATACACACAAAGTCTAGAAATTTTATCATGCTCTCCCAGTGTTTTAAAAAAGAGCCAATACAGCAGAAGTTCACGGAAAAACCGTGTCCTTTTCAATGCACTTCAACAGGGTGTTATGTTACTCAAAGACATACTAAGATGTCTTGAATTCAGAGCCAAAAGAATTTTTTTCTCTAGACAAAAGGGATTTACTTTCTTGTATCATTCAATGAGAATTATACAACTTAAATTTTTCTTTTGTATTGTTAACTACCAGAATGTATAGCAAAATTTAATGCTCAATAGTAATAACTGCCCTGACTGGTGTAGCTCAGTGGGTTGGGCACTGTCTGGCAAACTGAAAAGTAACTGGTTTGATTCCTGGTCAGGGCACATGCCTGGGTTGTGGGCCAGGTCCCCTGTTCGGGGTGTGTCAGAGGCAACCGACAACTGTTTCATGTTTCTCTCGCACATTTGATGTTTCTCTCCCTCTTTCTCCCTCCCTTACCTTCTCTCTAAATAAATAAATAAGGTCTTAAAAAATAGTAATAACTATGTCTGCCTTTTATCTACCTTTTTTGCTCCTTTAAATAAATTAGCAGGTTGGTTGGTTTGTTCCCTGTTTTGTTTTGGTCCTGCTGGGAAGCCACTTTCAATTATTTTTGAAAGGCACAGTATGAGAAAAAACACATACATATACATGCTTCCTTAATTGGAAGTGTGAAATGAAATATGAGATAAATTTATGTTAATATAATGCAGACATTTTTCCTTTTAGATCTAGTAGATTTTAAACAATAATAAAATAACAATAAAACTCTTGCTTCTAAAAGTAATAATATGATAAGCTTATCAATTTATCAGCAGGGTGCTAGTAAAGTGAAAAGTAAACTATAAACCTAGAAGAAGCTTTATAGAAACTGGGGTAAAAAAAAATCCTTTGGTGAGGTAAAAGCACACAGTTTGGCAACAGATTTCTCAAGCTGACAAACCAGTTATCTAAATTGCTCATTTTAGCTGACAAATATTTACTGAATGTCCACTAAATGCAAAGATCTCTGCTCTTATAGTTTCACATCTAGTGGAGGATCTAGACAATAAACAATTGTAACACAAAAAAATATAAAGTTACAAACTTATGTTAGAAGAAATTCTGACTACTGTAAATCAAGGAAGATTAAAAATTTAAAGTAGTTAAAAATAACTGTTAAGACAAAGCTGGAGTCTGAGGAAAACTAAGAGTAAACATGAACTCAGTGATGGTAAATATCACCTGGACTGTTGTCTCTTGCTGTCATCTGCATAAGAAGTGCCATCTGCTTTCGCTCTGAGAGTGGGTAACCAAAAAGAATGCTAACTGGTGTGGACTTCTTATTTCCAGTTTCCTTTTTTGTTTTCTTCTTTTCTGGACCTTCTTTCTCTGAAATTATTAAGTATGTAAGAATTTCAAACAAATGTGAGCACTCAAAAGCAAAACATGACTTTTTAAAAATAGATGTTATACATGTATATGAACCAGCAGTAGTCAGACAAAAGAGCACTAGACTTTTATTACACAATTTTCATCCTGAATGTGTTCAAAAGAATTAATTCTGTTTTCAGAAATGAATAACATTTAGAAATTTACTCCCAATAAAATTTGTATTTTAGTAATTTTTCTATTAAAATTTACTTCATCAACCGCATTTCAAATATCCCTTAGTGTTACATCTTTGAAACTTATCTTTCATTCATTATAATCTTATTCTTTTTAATACTATGCCCATATAGCAATATTCCTTCAAATTATTTTCCTAATTCCACTAATGGTTAACTTAACTTATCTTTCATTCATTATAATCTTATTCTTTTTAATACTATGCCCATATAGCAATATTCCTTCAAATTATTTTCCTAATTCCACTAATGGTTTATGCAATCTTCTGAGATGGTAAGTATTTAAGACAAGTTTCCACACACAGAGTAACTATTGATAAAGAGCACCAATCACTTTATTCTAGTTGTAGAAAAGTTGAACAAGAAATATTAATTGAAGCTAAAAAATGAACACATTAAAGATTTGCGTGTTGTGGTTAACAGAGATCTTGCAAAAATTCCCAAATGTCTAAAGATTTTTCACAATGATTTGGTGTGTCCTAAGTCACCTCTCGGACTTTGCTATTTGGGAAATACTTTGGCAATGCAACCAGCATTCCCCATTAAGTGTGAGGAAATTAAGATGGAACTGGATTCCACAGATCAAAGAGATACAGATGTCTCTTTTTTCTTTAGGACTTCTCTGGGAGTTAATTTAGGTGGCCCTATAAAAGCTAATGCAGAAGGTCAGCCTATTTACTATCAAGGCATGTATTTCTTGGGAAACCCTATATAAACACCTGGGATTTACTAATCCAGGTTTGAGGGTCCTGCAAAGAGGGTCTACAATAAATAAATAAATAAATAATGTACAATTTAAAAATAAATGTAAAATAGAAAGAATGAGTGGAAGAAGAAAAAGCTTAGTTGTAGATATTGTGTTTTTGCACCACAGATATGGCCAACAGCTATGTCTACTCTAGGAGATAACCATTCATTAATCAAACGAGTTTGAAGAAAACAATAAAAGTTTGATATTATTTAAACATCATTAAATATTATTTACATCATAAGAACAAAGTAGTAATCTTTTAATGTACTACTTAATCAGAATTTAATGGCATCCTAATGGCCTAGAAAAATTAGAATTCCTAATATTTAAACCCCTCTGCCCACAAATCACTCAAAATTCAATAGCTCCTGAATTGTCCCTTTGGTTGATATTTGATTTTACATAACAAAAAAAAAAATTCAAGATTTAAGTCAGTCTTTAGTAGAGTTTTAATATATTATTATCTTCACTTTCTTCATTTATCATTAATGCTCCAATTTAGTATAAATCCAGTTTCAGCAAGGTTTCATCTAATGTGATAAATTTCTCATAAAGCCCTAAACAGGTTTTCTGAAGGTTGTATTTTTCTGAAACATATACTTTTTCCTAATAATGTTCTGTTCACTTGGTTCTCTTGTATTTAATGAGGAACCCAAACTGCTGTTGTTTTAATGGTTTTCCATCTGAGTAACAAATCTTTAAATATAATGAATGTACTTTTCAGCTAAAAATAAAATATTTAACAGTGTGGAAATTTATAGAAAATACAAAAGATGTATTAAGGAAAATAAGTAAAATCTAGCAATTGGAGGAAACAAAATAAATAAAAAATACATAGTATCTATTCTTAATAATTTCTAAAATATTGGGAAAATTTGTCTTTTGTTTTCTTATTTGCAAAACAATTTAGGTTTCTGGTTTTAATTGCATTTCAATATAGTGTTTTAAAAAGAATATGCTCTAAAGTGATATATGCTCAGTTAACAGAGTAAGTGAGACACTTATAAATTCATTATTAGAATTCCATGCTGACAAATAATCAAAAATATAATTATTACATTTTGAAAAAGAATAAACAAACTGGATATACTCTAAATATTCAAGCAAAAATTTGAATTAGATAATAGCATCCAATCCAAATTCAATTTTTTCCTTGAGTGACTTTAGTTATTCTATGATTTCATGTTTTACATGAGATAAGAAAAGAAGGTTAGTAAACAGCAGGGCGTGTAAGACAGTTAGGATAGAGATAATTAGATACTATTCTCCAAAATTATAAGTGACAGATTAACATGTCCCAAAGTGTGCTTTTTCAAGTTTAAAGGATTCAATAAAGCTTCAGCTATTTTGGATCTATCTTGAGAAGAATTTGTTTCCTGTGACCTGTCATAAGTTAAAAAGTGATCACGTACTACATATGTGAAAGAGTTCAGTACTTTTCAAGTTTTAGTAACTAAAATATGTATTTATAGGCTTGAATAACTGGTCAGCATTTTAAAACTTAAACACAGGAACACTGACACATGTACCCATTTAAAGCACAGTCTATTATAGACCTGAAATTGCACTTACCCACCCTGCAGATTTTTTTTAACTTCAAGTAATTCACTTATAACTAAAGAAAAACAGAGAAATGGACTTTTCAACAATCCAATGTTCTTTATTTAAAGGTTCAGAGAATCTTTAGAAATACAGAAATGTCTTGGTCTTACAATCTTGAAAGTAATGCTTTCTTTTCAGGCCTTGTCAGAATAAACAGAAAGCTCAACACTGTCACATCACAATTACATGTAGAGTGTATTAAAGAGGAGAGACAAAATTATTTTTCTTTGGGAACTGTTTTATAAATTTATCAGTGTCTCAAAAACTAAAGAATATGACATTTTCCTACAAAGCAGTCACTGTGTAAGTCAACACCTCAAATACAGATGAACATAATTAAATCAATCATGTTTCAAATGTATATACTTCAATTCTGAGAAAAAAAATGTTGCCATTGCTCTTCGGTTTTAAAGTATCTTCATACATTTCTAACAGTTGGGTGCCTGTTGTAAATTTTGATTTCCAGTCAAGACACTCAGATCATGAATGGCTTCATCACACATAGCTCTTTCAGGTACACCTTGGCACTTAGGAGTTCCATTTTTAACTTAATGCTGATTATAGACATGACCCCAGCCTCGAAATTTGCTAACCAAGTACTACTGTCTTATCAGCTCAATTAACAGTGCTCAGGATAATTTTAAGGTTAATTACTTGGTTTTATCCCACCCCTACAAATTTATAAAGTGAAGTATATCAGAAACAGAAGGTTTATTTAGGATTTTATAGCTAAATGTCATATGCTAAGAAGCGGACACTTAGATACATAGGAACCAAGTAATATTTTACATTAAAAAAAATTCAAAAATAAGAATGTAAATCCATTAAAAACACATTTCACTAAATAGTTGTCACATACTAGAAAATACATTTAATTTTTATTTTAAAATATTACTATTTATCATATTTTGCCATGTATAACATGCGCTCTGTAGCCCACATTTTTGAGGGAAAAATAAGGATGCAAATTATACATGGGTATGAGCACATATCATGCATGTAATAATCTCATGTATAACATGCAAAAAAAACTGTGGGAGCACATTATACATGGCGAAATAGTGTATTTTCTCTTGTATTCTTCTAGCTGGAGCAATTATGAAGTATAATACCTGGTATCACAGCCAAATAGAGGGGTTCCAACACAGTTAATGGTAATGGTATTTCTCCAGGAAATCTAATATTTTAACCCACCAGCTTAATTTCAACATAGGCAGCAAAGTCAATAGACTAGACAGTTCAACTTGAAAAATTTCTAAAATGTGTTAAAAAAAAAAACAAACCTGCATAATTAATTAAAGGGTCAGATGGCACCATCTATCAAAATCAATACACTTGGAATACCATGTAAAGGGTATACAGCGTAAGAGACTAGGCACCTTGGGTCTATTTCCACAGGGGTTGCTACAAGAGGTTGACTTGCACATTATTTTCTACATGAATGGTGCCCTGATGTTGTACTGTACAACATCTGTGTGGCATTTATACAGTAGTTCTGCTTATAATGTTCACACATAGCATGTGTTGGACATGATGCACTGATATCTCAAACAGAAGCTGGAAAATTTGGTTATCATCATGTAATTCACTTTTTCAACCAAAGATATCTATATACTGGGTTGAAAAGAAGTTACCTATAGTACCATAATTAATTGCATATGTGACAGAAACCACTGGCTAAACAGGAGCCCCTGATAATCTAATTTACCTGAGTATGTCCTGTAAGAAGATATAAGTCTCTCCCCCCAATTTTCACTTGTATGTCCTGGATCTGAATCTACAGAATGAGAAGAGACAGGAAAAAGAAAAAAGCACACGAAGGGAAATGCAGAATTCAACAAACCAACATTTTGCAAAAGACCACTAGTTAGTTAGTCAATGATAATGCATTGTTTTTCCAAAAGATTATATTTAGGGTAAAGCCAAAAGTACATGTAAAACCAGGTTTGGCCATACCTAAGATTTCAGTTTCTTCAACTAGAATATTAAAATTAAGAAAGTCAACCATGCAGTTTTCTATAAATATTACTGATGCTGTTTATTAAAACGTATCATGGCCTTTGAGGTTATATAGTTTTTCAAACTGTGATTTATGATAAAAAGATGCAGTACTCTATCACTGTTTTTCTGTTTAGAATTTGTCTTTAGAAAACTTGAATAATGGACTTTAATCATGCCTTTTGTTTTAAGAGGGCCAACACTACTGAAAAGAACACCTTGAACTACAGTATCATTCTAGATTACAGAACTTTCTATAAATTATACACATTTCAAATAGTATACAATGCTACACTGACCACTGCTAAAGATCTCTTAGAAAGAGAAGCCTAATTAAAATGTTTACCAGCTAAGGTAAGAATATGGAATTCTGCCTAACAATTCATGAGAGACAAATAGAATATGGAGAATATTGACTTTTGGCAATATGGCTAGAGCAAATATTTTTACTTACAAACAATTTGCTAATTTAATTCACAATAATATTATTCTGATACTCATATTCTCAACTTAATGCCATATATTGTTTTTCCAGTTATCATTATTATGGACATTATATATGAGTTCAGTTACGTACAAGAAAACAAAAGCGTTTAAAAAAAAACCTTTTAGAGAACAAGTAAACTTTAAACATAGCATGTGAAAATTTAATAAGCCTAAAAGTTTATGGATGAGAAGGTTCACTCAATTGAAAGTGAAATCATTACTAAAGTAACTTTTAAACCAATTCTAAAGCAAGTGGGTATACATAGATTAAATGACAAACCTTTAAATGAACACTTATATTTCAAAACTGAACACATTAAATTTGCAACTAAAAAATTCCATGAAGAATATTTAAAATTTTATTTAAAAACAAGCAAAAATATAAAATGGACTCCACAGATTATAAAGGAAAAAAGGTGACAACCAGGACGTTGTGCCAACAAACAGAGTTAAATGGATTATTAAAAGTAGATCATATTACTGTGACAAATTAAAGCATAGTGAATAAACTGAACATTCATTAATATAGAAAGTAGTGTAACAGTTTATTCAACGCTTCCTTTGGAAGTAGTCAATCCACCCTCACTCCGCACATCCCTTAATTTTTATTTAAATAGGTACATTCATATATGGGGGATCTAAATGTGTATTCTATAAAAATTTGAGGAGCTGGAAAATTAAAACTTCTATATCCTGATCATTTACTCAGGCCACTTCCTTTTATGCTATACTGTGACTAGAGTATAATGAGACTATTGCTACCTACTGAGGTTTTTGTAAAACTTAAAAGTGCTAAACACAGCAACTATCTCTTCCGTATATGTTCTTTATAGCAAGTTGAAACAAGCATTACTTCTATTTTAAAAGCCATCTTTTTAAGTCAATATGCTGTTTTGGGTTGTAGGAGAATAAGAAAAAAATACTAAGAATGATTTCAAAGGTTTTCACTGTATGTCTGAAAAATTTTATAATAAAGAATCATGGGGAGGGACGGGATTAAATCTGTAATAAATAACCTCCAAGAAAATCATGAAAAGGTGATTAAGAGCAGCATTGATTAATTTGCTACTTTAATACAGTTATCAAAAAAAATTAAATCTGTTATTTAAAAAAGTCCCTCTCTCCAAATTTGCTTTAATCACATTAAATAGAACAAATCCTTTAATGGCATCTATAGCTTAAGGAAAATAAAACTACTAAGGCTGGCAGGCAGAGAAGATTTAGTTTAGAACATTCGAACATGCTCTACAACTGCCACCATGGACTTTGGGAACAGATACTGTTTAGCTCTTTGGATTTTCTCATACTACATTATCTAGATATGACAAATATAAATTAATAAGGAAATAACTTATGTTTTCTAAGAGGAAACAAATAATTTAAAAAGTGAAGATTTTTTTTTTTTACTTATTTAAATATACAAACTAAAGTAATGAAGTCAATACTACTTGTTTACCTCTGGAGCACACAGGTCTATCAAAAATCAAAAACTAAAGAAAAACATGCATCCCAATGTTATTTAAGATTAAAGAATATTCATATACTGCTGGAGGCTTTGTAACTATAATTATTTTGGAGAAACATCATAGAAATGTTTAATTCTTTAACCCTGCAACCCTTCTCTCAGGAATTAATAGAAAAAAATAATTCAGGGTATAATAAAAATACAATGTGCAAAAATGCTTTTGATGGTATTACTCATAACAAAATAACTGCAAGTTTAGTTTGGAAGCCAAGAAGAGATTCTCTCATGTGTAGCCTCAAGATAGCTGTTCAGTACTTTCATGTCAAGGAGTAGTGGCTTTCCTTGCATGCCATTAAACTAGGAAGGAAGGAAAATAAATATGATTTTATGACTGGTTGTGCAGGAAAAAAATTGCTTTGGTACAAACATCAGTTATTAGTGTGCTAAAAACTCTAGAGTGCCAGCATCATAAGGTGCCTCTTCAATATTCATTCTCTCCTTCTTACCAGAAATACTCCAATTTTAATTAGGATGATGATCTGCCCAGCTAAAAATGTATTTGACTTTTCAGACCTCCCAGCAACTAGGGTAGCCTAACCAATGAGAAAGTTCTTAGAAAAGTTGTTTTGTCAGTAAAAAAGGCAAAGTCTCACTAGGAGAAAAATACTTTTGCTCTTGGTCCTTGTTCTCCTATTTTCTGCCCAGGAAGAAACAGACAATTTCTTGTGACTCTAAGGCAAAAGGCTAAAAACAAAGCCTATATATGAACAAAGAGTGACAGAGCAGAAGATGGAAAGAGCCCATCCCTGATGGCATTATTGAACTTTATAGGCATAGAAGTTCACACTAGGGTATCTCAAAATAAAGACTATGAATGGCTCATCTCACTGACGGCATTGCTGCTGATTTTGGGACCAGTGAGCCTTCCATAGACAATATGAGTATCTTTTTAAAAAACAGTAATGACTGTTTTTATAAAACTATGTTAATTATTTTAAAAATTCAGGCCATACAAAAGTATACAAAGGAAGGAACATATCACCCCAAATCCTGGAAATAAAATGTAAATATCTGGTGAGTATCATTCCAAGTATCCCTTTACATATATATAAAGTCAAAGGAGTTGGGGAGGGGAGAAGAGAGAGAGGAAGAAAGAAATTTATGTAAGAATTGGAAAATACATACATGCAGTATTTAAAAATAAAAAGCTGTAAGATTAATTTTATTTTAATCCAAAATAAAAAGGAAAAAAAACTAAAGGATTGCTACTTTTCTATATCATATACTAAAATATAAACACACACATATAATCACACATATAAAAGAATAAAAACGTTAGAAATTTAAAGCACTTATTTTAAAAAACCCTATGTATTTCAGTTTTGGACAGTATCAGTGAATCCTTTGGTATGAGACCCAAAACACACCCACTAGGTTTAGGCTTTGTTTAAAAGACTGTTTCATTGTAGAACTATCTTCTTTCATTATGTGTGTTATTATCTGTTCGGTATGCACATATACATAAATATAAACATAGAGAATAAATCTAACATAACCAAATGTACTTATTATCCCGTAACCTATTTTTCAGTTTATATACTAGGAACATCTTTCCATACTGCATATTGTTCTACAATATTTTTAAGGATAAAATGTTTCTTCATCAGATTTACCATTATTTAACAAATCTTGTATTACTTGACAGTAATTTCCTGGTCTTTGTTTTTGCTATTAGAAACAATGCTTAGTTAAATATACTTAAAAGATAATTTTAACTTTCATCAATAGTTACATATATATAGGCCAAATGCCAAAGAATAAGTCAAAAGTTAACAAATTTTAGTTTTTTGATATATGTTGTCATATTTACCTCCAACAACGTACTCATATAATTTAAACTGACTAAATAAAACAAGTTCCTATTTCCAACCAGGAACCACTGGTATGATTTAGGCCAACAAATATTTTGTCAATCATTATAAATTGTATTTCCTTGATTACCTACTGATTGTTTTCGTATATTTCTTTGCCAACTGTAATTTTGTTGTTCTCAACTACTTGCTTGTACCTTTTGTCTATTTTCCCATTTCTGTGTTTTTCTCTTCACATTTAAGAGGTTTTTAAATACCAAATATATTGTGACAAGGGTTGTTACATATGTTGTAAATATTTCTCCTTCTGTATCATTATCTTTGCAATTTTAGTTAATTATTTAAGATATAGTACACTGCATAAAATGTCAAATATGGAATTTAATGCTATAAATTATATTTTGTATGAAGATTATCACTTACTGGTCCTCTGCATTCTACATTATTATTTTTTTAAATAATAAAAATAAGACAGCTGGGTTATAAATAAGACATTTTGCTTTGGGCCTGGGGAAATTCTTAATGCTGCGTGTGCGTGCGCACACATGCATATGTGGGCAAAACTAAAGCTTTCATTTATTTTTTCTAAAATTTATAAATTCAGCCTATTAAAAAAATGTTTAAATCCATCAACATCTTGTTGAGCATTAGCATGTAACCTTTCCTAAAGAAAAATAAGAGCTTGTTATGAAACAGTCTTAAACAGAGAGAGCTGAACCTCCCTCTAAAATTCAATAAATGAAAAAATTGTAGTGGGGGAAAAATATATAATCCAATTAATAATATATGAATTCAATTATGTTTATTCAGTGCCTAAAAGTCCGTATCTTCCTAAGTAACATTTTCTCCTTTATTTTATTCTAAATAAAGGTGAAATGAGCTACCTGATTTATTAAAAAAGGTTCTCATGGGAAGTTTATCATTTTGAAATCTTATTTATTTCTAAAAATATGTTAACAGTGTTTGAATTTATCTAACTTCCTTCTTCAAACTACTAGTAGAACTATTCCTGTCACTGAAAAACAAAACCTGATTTTGTAAATACTTTAAAAATGATTAGCAAAAGGACCTCCAGGGAGGAAATACGGGATAAGTAAATCTAAAAATACATAAGCCCCTTCTGAGGTAAGTGACCTAGTAATATTAAAAAAAAATTCTGAATCTCTAGAAAAACCTGGTGTAACTAAAAACAGACAAATCATGTAAGTTCTTAATTACTCCAAAAAGAAGTAATGTTCAAGATTTAAAGTATCAGTAAGTGTTTAAGAACAATTTCTAGTTCAAGCTAAGAGATCTACCTACTTTTAAAAGTGCACACTAAAAATAAAATATTTTCTAAAGCTATGTCAGATTTCAGAATCAAGATTATTTACATATTGATGACTTAAGGTGGTGACAGAGCTATAAGCTATAGCTGTAATCTCTGTACTACACTTAGAATGAAACATTAATTTTCTGTGAGTAAAGCTAAAACACTCTTAAGAATACTTCATTTTTAGTATTTCATGCACGGGATAAAACAATTATGATAAATACGTAACATTCAAGTTTGTAATAGTTTCAAAAAATAATTAGTTCAGGGCTAAAACACAATATAGTAATTTATTAATGGTAATTAGGTTTTAATCTATTAAGGTAATAAGGTTCTAACCTATTATGAATAACTGAGATTGATGTCGAGGATCATTTCTGATATGTAAGAGTTTTGAAGAAAAAAAGTATTATGAATTAGGCAGTGAGCCTCAATAATGTCCCCCTTTTTTCTGGGGGGGGGGGGTACATATTTCTGATTCATTTCTAAATCTAAAAATGCCTAAACTTTTTTCTCTGGTTGGTTCAATAGTGTGTTACAAAAAATCTCAACAACTCTTTCTCAAATCTACCATATCCTATGCTTCCTATTTCATTATAAAATGCTCCTCAAAAAATTAAGTCTGAAAGTGATAACAGATTTATAATAAACATTGAGAGAGTAAGAAAAAAAAAGCAAATTGTTTTTAATCTTTGATTAAGAAATCATGTCTGGTGTAAACTACATGAATTTCTGCCCCAAAATGGTAAATCTGAAATATTGACATACAAAAATTTCACTACTGGGTGAAAGAGGAATGATATGAGGAAAGCCATAGTAAAAGATGATTAAGATTATACAGGAAAAAACCAAATTATTCTACCTGTGTCTGAATCTCGTTCTTCATTTCTTGATGGGCTAATGGTAAAAGGAAGTTTACGTTTCATGGATGATTTCTCTTTCATCTCCTTGCCCACATCACTTCGATCAATTTTTGGAGTTCTGCTATAGGATGCAATCTTGTCTTTACTCTAGTAAAAAATCAAATATGAATAAAATTATAACAATATTAGCTAAGCAGAGGACTTCCAGTCAAGATGGAGGTGTAGATAAATGCAGCTCATTTCCTCACACAACCACAGAAAAATTACAGCTCAACTACAGAAGATATATCACTCAGAACTATCAGAAAATTGAGCTGTATGGAAGTTTAACAACTAAGGAATTAAAGAAATCACATTTATCCAGACAGGTAGGAAGGATGGAGGGGCAGAGATGCAAAACAAGCTGGTCTGAATCCCACATATGGTGGATATAAAATAGAGGGATATCTCAGGAGTGAGCTATCCCAGCCCCACACCAGAACATCCAGTTCAGGGTTCCAGTGCTGGGAAGGTAAGTCCCATTAACTTCTGGCTGTAAAACCAGTGGGGGTTGGTTCAGGGGAAGAAACTGAGGGACTCTCAGGTGTCTCATTCTGCAGGGCCCCACACATGGGCTTTGACTCACTCTCTCTGAGATCTAGTACTGGGGCAGCACTTTGAAAGGCACCAGTGGCACACAGGGAGGAATTGAAGTGTATGGCATCAGGGTAAGAGGTGGGGGACAGCTTCTTCCCAGACAGAACTGCAGACAGTGGCCACTGTACCTTTTCTGAGCACTGCCCCACACAGACCCGCAGTGTGGCAGCAGTGTATCTGAGTCTCTGTCAACCTGGTTCAAACGGTAAGCCCTGCCCTGACAATTACCTAAAGGTCCACCTCATCCAACTTACAGGCCCACCCAAACTGGGAGCAGTGGCTTTTCCATATAAAGGGCTGGGCTAGGTGCAGGCTTCGGGCCTTCTTAAATCTGCTCAAACAAGCAACTGCTGAGCTCACCCCTGTACTTCTCACGGGGTGGCCCCAGGTGTGGCACTAGCAGCAGCCATCTGCAGATCACTTTATAGCTCACTACAAGAGGACCCAGACAGACACAGGTGGAGGCTGACCTAGGCCTGCACCACTCGGGAAACATCATAGCCTGTGCACCCAGCAGACAGTTACAGACCTTGTCAGAGTACCACTTAACCACCTCCAAAAGCCACAGAAAAAGGTGGTTGTTGGCCAGAGGTTGCAGCTACTCCTACCAGCTGCCTGGATGGGGTAAATCCCTCCCACTGACCTATTGACAGCCATCAAGACTCATCTGCAAGAGGAGGGAGTACTCGGCCCACAGAGAGGGCACAACTCGACTACTCAGCTTGGGGGATCAGGGAGGCTGTGCCACTGGACCCTACAGGATACCTAGTACATTAGACCACACTACCAATACACGGAGTCATAGTAGCCCTACCTAATACATAGACACAAACACATGGATCCTGACAAATGAGGAGACAAAGAAACATGTCCCAAAGGAAAGAACAGATGAAAACTCCAGAAAAGAAACTAAACAAAATGGAGATAAATAATGTTATGAGATGCGGCGTTCAAAACTCTGGTTATAAGAATGCTCGAGGAACTCAGTGAGGACCTCAAAAGCATAAAAAAAAAAACCCACCAGTCGAAAATGAAGGATACATTAATTAAAATAATGAACAGTTTACAGGGAATCAACAGCAGAGTGCATGAAGCCGAGAATCAAATAAATGATTTGAAACAAAAAGAAGACAAAGACATTCAATCAGTACAAGAAGAAAAAAGAATAAAGAAGAATCAAGATGGCAGAGGAGTGAGTGGAAGTGACACTGACCTCTTCCCAGGACCAATCTGGAATTACAACTAAATTTTGGAGACATCACCTGGAAGAAATAACTGAACAATAGCGAGAGAGAGGAGTCTTATAACCTTGGGGAAAAAAAAGAATCAGCTTTAGCAAAACCTAACTGGTAAGGAGTGCAGTAGAGACTTGAAAAGGTGGGCGGGACGCCCATGGGTGGCAACAGCAGAAAGATACTGAAACAGCCACTTGGATCCCCCTGACAAGAGTGGGATTTAAATCATAAGCGAGGATATTCAGCCTACAGCACAAGAGCCCAAAAAGTACAGAGACAACAACCAGTAGTGAAAAGCGGCAGGGCTGCTCTCTGCCAGACAGGTGGCTGGAGACACAAGGGGACGTTTAAAGAGCCAACACATAAATGTTTATTTGCAGCCACATACTCTGATCTCCAGCAAAGGTGGTGGGAGAGTGGGCTAGAGATGCCTGAGGAACAACTGGGGAAGAAGGTTTTGGGGAGAGAACTGAGAGAGTAGCCAGTGGAACCGGTGCTGACAAATCCCCCATACCACAGCAGCCATCTGGCTCAGGTAGGCCACTCCCCTGAACAGCAGCAGCACAAGAGGACACAATAACCCCGCCCCCAGGAGAGACTTGGCTCTGGCCTGTTAATGCTAAAGCCTGACTGCTGAGTACAGCGTGGCAGCTGAGGCAGACCACTCCTCTGAATGGCAGTAGCATGAGAGGACCCAATAGCCCTGCCCCCAGGAGGGGCTCTGCCCCACCATGTGGTGTCTAAGCCTGACTGCTGAATGCAGAGTGACTACATTAACAGCTGATGGAGACAGCCATACAGAGTAGATCCTGGAAGTCTCGAACAGACTGCCTAAGGTCAGACAAGGATGACATCTGACATCATCAAAGGCAGATCCACAAAGTAAAAACAGTGGTCTCCTACCACAGAAGTTCACACCACAAAGTCAGGAAATCAAGACAGATCAACTTAAGAAGCAGAAGCAAAAAAGAAATCTCACAAATAATGGGAAGACAAAGAAATGCCCTCCAGTCAAAGGGAAAGGAGGAATCTCCAGAAAGAATGAAATAAAGGCAAGTAATCTATCAGACACTGAGTTCCAAACAATGGTTCTAAGGAAGCTCAATGAGCTCTGTGAGCTCAGAGAGAATTACAAAAAAACTACAGGAAGACTGCTAGGAACTTACTGCAAACTACATCAGCATGAAAAAGAACATAGAAGCTATCACTAAGAGACAAGAGAAAACAAAGAATACAATTTCTGAATTGAAGAACATAGGAGAAAGAATCAAAAGCAGGCTACATGAAGCAGAGGATCAAATCTGAGCTAGAGCACAAGCTAGAAAAAAGCTACCAGAAAGAGCAAGAAAATGAAAAAAGACTAAAAAAAAATGAAGAGGCATTGAGGGAAATACAGGACAACCAGAAACGTAATAATATCCATATAATAGGGATACCAGAAGGAAAAGAGGATGAGGAAGGGATACAGAATCTGTTTGAAAAAGTAATGTTGGAAAACTTCCCTAACTGGAGGAGAGAAAAAGTCACACAAGTCCAGGAAGCACAGAGGGTCCCATTCAAGAAGAACCCAATGAGGCCCACTCCAATACACATCATCATTAACATGGCAAATACCAAAGACAAACAGAGAATCCTAAAGGCAGCAAGGGAGAAAAAGGAAATAACACACAAGGGAGCCCCGATATGGCTAGCAGCTGACTTCTCAACAGAAACACTGCAAAACCAGAAGGGAGTGGCGAGAAATATTCCAAATCATGAAAAGCAAAGGCCCACAACCAAGACTCCTCTGCCCAGTAAGGCTCTCAATTAAAATGGAAGGCAAAATAAGGAATCTCCCAGACAAAAGATGGCCAGAAGAATAAACCTCCACCAAATCAGCACTGCAAAATATGCTACAGGGACTGCTTTAAGATGAAGAAAAAGAATCTATGAATACCCAGTTCCTTTCAGAGTTGCCAATGCTTGATATTACCAATATTTTTAAATATGTATTAATCTGACTGTGACAATGTGTTATTTTAATTGTTCCTTTATTATTTGTTGAAACTAAACCTGTTTTTGTATATTTCTTGACTATTTGTATCATTTTTAAAAAGCTTTAAATGACTGGTATTCTTTATCCATTTTTTGATTAAATGTTTGTAGAAATTTTCTTCCTTAAAAAAAAAAAGAAAAAAACAAACCATTAACCCTTTTGTAGATGTGTTGCAAATACTTTCCTAGTCTATTACTTGTCCTTAACTTTTTAAATATGTATATTACTGTACAGTCTTAAATGTTTAATATAGTCATATTGTCAATATTTTACCTTATAGCTTAATATTTTTCTTTACCTTATAGGTAAGAAAAATATTAGTTCATATTTTCTCCTAAATCTCCTTAGATTCTACGTATTGATTTTTAAACTCACCTGAATATTTCTTATATAATGTGTGAAATCGGGCTCTATATCTGTTTTATTTCAAATAATAATGGTCCGTGCACCTTATTTGTTGAATAAGCCTTATTTTCCCCATTCATTTGAAATATCAGCTTAATCATATATTACATTATTAGACAGATACATATGTTTGACTCTAGAATGCTCATTATATTTCATTCATCTACTTGATTATTTCTGTGCTGGTGTCATGTTGTTTTAATTGCTGAGACTTTATAATAGTTTTAAATTTTTTAATATTTTATAATTGACTTTGACATTTAAAAAAATAAATAAAATCACTCTGCATTTAAGAAAGAGAGAGAGAGAGAGAGAGAGAGAGAGAGGGGAGATGGAACTCCTACCTTTTGCAACTACATAGATGGAACTGGAGAACATTAAGCAAGTGAAATAAGCCAGTTGATGAAAGACAAATACCATATGATCTCACCTAATAGTGGACTCTATTCAACAAAATAAACCACAGGCATGGAAACATGGAGCAGACTGAAAGTGACCAGAGTGGAGGGGGAAAGAGGACAATGGTGGAAAGAAGAAGGGACTAGACAAAGAACATGTCTGAATGACCCGTGGACATGGACAACAGAGTGGGAATTGACTGTGGGAGCGGTGGGTGGGGTTGGATGGTTGGAAGGGGGCAAGGGGGGAAAAACTGAGACAACTGTAATAGAAGAAACATGATTTAAAAATTTTTTTAAAATACTGAATTTTTTTAAAAGTGGAATTTATCAATAATACCAAAAGATCCTAAAAGAGCAACAGAATAAAACTTTTAGTGATTCTAATCATAGAAATGAGAAGAGAAAAATAAAAATTGGAATTGAGATCTAAATACAATTCCAGAGATTCAAACTACTGCACTCATTTTTATACCACTGAAATTTAGGTCCTGAAAAATGAACTTTTAAAAGAAAACATGTATTTCTAGTATATAAAAGAAAAATTCAAGAAACACATATTTTCCATTTCATGGAAACAATGCCATAGCATAAAAGATAAGAAGCTACTCAATTCTTCATTTTTTAAGTCTAAAATAAAAGTGATACATAAGAAGAGTTCAAAACAGAAATTACACTCTAAACTGATCATGAAATAAATGTAAACATAAACTGTCCTAAATAAAGTGTGAAATCAAACTTAGTGTCTTATAAAGAGAATATATCATGGTCAAGCAGGATTCATCTCAAGAATGTAAGAGCAGTTTACTATTAGAAAATCTTACAATTCACTCTATCAAAATAGTAAAGACATATGATCATAACAGGTGACAATATCATATGAACAGACTATATTAATTCTTGATAAACATATCAGCAGATTAGACTATGATTCCCTTATGTCTTAATTAGTAAAGATTAATGAATAAGAGCCTCATAGTATTCACTTCCAGTTATAAAGTAATATCCTCTTACCCTGCTTTTTATTCACTTCTGCCAATGAAATGGAGTTTCATACACATGCAATTTGTTCATAAGATTGCTATAAAATATATGTTTATTATTCAGCTATGATAAGGCCAACAGATCAGGAGACCACCGTCACTGAGAGAAAGTTTGTTCCTCAGTTCCCAAATGGAGCATAGGCCATAATAATGGGGAAGGGCCACATGGGAAGCATGAAGGTGGTAAGGAGAGGTGGGAAATTTGGAGAAAAACTTTTATTGTAGTTTCACAGCAGGCTATGAAGGTGCTGTACAGTTTCTCTGGTTACCTGGTGCCTAGATCTGGCGTGATAATTAAGGCAGGGGAATAGTGGCCCAGGGTGTGAGAACGGAATAGTGTGTGGTTGGGGATGGAGTCTGGATTGGCTGGTTTACACATGAAAAGCATAGTCACAAACGAACTGTTTCCTACCTCTAGGTTGACTAGCCCTGGGAAGGGCAGTCTCCCCAAAATCAGCAAGGCCTCTGATTTCAAAACATTAGAAATAAAAAGGCATGATTAATACCAACAAAATTCTAGAGACTTGCTTTAGAAATACGAATCTTTGTTATTTATAAAAGAACTTGATAAAAACAAGGTGCCCCTTCTCCCTTGCAGTAAAGATCCTGTTCAGAAAACAAGTTAAAAGAAACCAATCTGGTAACACGTTAAATGGAAAACGTTCACAAGAATATACTGATCATGTTCTCCTGTGTAACATGGTGATTAGCACTAATATTCATAACTGCCACCAACCTGTCCTGTTCTCTGTAAAATAAAACTGTCTTTGGAAGCATTATTTAAACTAAGGGTTTTGTGAGATTATTAATATTTTAAAAATTATTTTCAAGTCTGTGGACAGAAACTTTAAAAAATAGTTACTTCTGATTGTCTTGAAATTCCTCTATTATCAAATGGTACAAATACTCTCATCAATTTAAGAGAGACTCAGTGGTGCATTCTTCCTATTTTGTCTTATTTATTGTCATTCTTTTTAAAATTTTGATTTATTTATTTTCAGAGAGAGGGGAAAGGTGGAAGAGAGAGAGGGAAACGTTGTGCAAGAGAAACACTGATCAGTTGCCTCTCACACACCTGGAACTGGAGGCCAGGCCCACAACCCAGGCATGTGCCTTAACCGAGAACTGAACAGGCGACCTTTTAGTTTGTGGGACGATGCCCAACCCATTGTGTCACATTAGTCAGGGCTAGTATTATTTTTTAAATAACCTACAAAAGCATTCATATACCGTAAAGAATGGCAACACCAGAATGACCTTTTATCACTGCTATTAATAAACAATGTGGTACGGCAAAAGAAAACATCAGCAAAATGAAAAGGGAGCCAACCATATGGGAAAATATATTCACTAATGATACATCAGATAGAGGTTTGATCTCCAAGGTATACAAAGAACTCACTCGACTTGACTCCAAGAAGACAAACAATCCAATCAAAAAATGGGCAAAGGACCTGGGCAGATGATTTTCTAAGGAGGAGATACAGAGGGCCCAGAGGCATTTGAAAGGATGCTCAGCATCACTAGCCATCAGAGAAACGCAGATCAAAACCACCATGAGGTACCACCTCACACCGGTCAGAATGGCCATCATAAACAGATCAACAAACAACAGGTGCTGGCGAGGCTATGGAGAAAAGGGAACCCTAGTCCACTGTTGGTGGGAATGCAGACTGGTGCAGCCACTATGGAAAGCAGTGTGGAATTTCCTCAAAAAGCTGAACATGGAACTGCCTTTTGATCCAGTGATTCCCCTGCTGGGACTATACCCTAAGAACACCAAAACGCCAATCCAAAAGAACCTATGCACCCCAATGTTCATAGCAGCACAATTGACAATAGCCAAGTGTTGGAAGCAACCTAAATGCCCATCAGTAGATGATTGGATCAAAAAATTATGGTACATATACACAATGGAATACTACGCAGCAGAAAGAAAAAAAGAAGTACTAAACTTCGCAACAGCATGGATGGAACTGGAGAGCATTATGCTAAGCAAAATAAGCCAGGGGGCGAAAGACAAATACCATATGATCTCACCTATAAGCGGAACCTAACCAACAATACAAACATGCAAGGAAAATAAGACCAGCAACACTGAAAGGAAAAGAAATCAACAGAGACAAGAGGGAAGGAGGGAGGGGGGAGCAGGGAAAGGGAAGGGAAGGGGAAAGTCAAGGAACATATAGCAAGGACTCATGGACAAAACCAAAGGGGAAGAGCTGAGGGAGGGAAGGAGGGATAGGGCAAGGGAAAGTGGTGGGGGGAGGCAGAGACAAATGTTATTTGAAAAATAAATAAAAAAATAATAATCTTTAAAAAAAATAAATAAATAAACAATGTGGTAGCCTTTACCAACTCAGCAAGATAGCAAAAAGGTACAAACTTACCTAGGAAAAAAAGAGAAAAAAATATGTACATGTAAACAGAAAACTGCTGAAGAATGTAAACCCAAGTGTTAATGGTTAGCTGGAGGTAATAGCATTTCAGGTATGTTGGGAGACAATTCTCCATGGCTCTCTTGCATTTCTGAACATCTTGGAAGGAGAGGCACTAACTCTTTGTACTGGACTATCTTTTCAAGGATTTGTGTACAGAGTATAGCCTTGGAAGATACAATGTCTCTCTTGGGAGCAAAGGGAGGATCTATTTACTATTCAGTAAAATAAGTAATTTCTCCCTTAGGGGAAAAGGTCAGGTAGATTCATTGCCCACTGTAAAAGTATTGGGGTTCCTCTCCTATAACACAACCCACTGTATATGTAGTTGTTACCTGATCCTCTTTGTATCTCTACAAATAATGGAGCTCAGGGAACAAGTACAAATGTTGATATACAGCTGTTGCTATTGCTATTGCTATGAGAAATAAACTTGCCTTTCTATCAGTTCCAGGAGTCTCATGTTTTCTGCCAGAATCCATGAAATTGATGAGATTGCAAGTAAAGTAAAATCTCAAATCCTTCATGGTTTTTGACAAGACAATTTCTATTTTCATTATTCTTACAAATATTTTCTAATTTTCTACAACGAACGTTATTATATGTGAAGAATAAAAAACGTCCCAATTACCACTTAGATAGGAGATAATGAAGAATAGAGCTACTTTGACGGTTAAATGATTAACATAGATTCTTTCACTTTATGAATGTAACCCAGGTTTTAAATTACCATAGGAGGTTTTACAAAAGACTTTGTTTGGCAAATTGTAAATACTAATTTATTGCTAAAGAACTGCAGTGAAAAAATTTCTAAGTAAAACCAATTGGGGAAAAAAAATCTCACAGATTAGCAGTGAAAGGGTAAAATACTTGAGGAATTGCAATTTTTTAAAAAAATTTATTGAATTTTTTCTTTTTTTGAGTAGATATTTTTCATGAACATCTACGTACTAAAATATATAATGAGGTAATGAAAGCACTGCATGTAAAAAGTACACTGCTATAGAATGTGAATAGTATTTAAAATTATGCTCTATTTAAATGCATTTAAAAATTAAATTTTGGTTCAGGTTATTTTATTAATTTAGGATCTCAGAACAGCAAGTCTGTGCCACATTAAAGTATAAATTAGTCTCTTTTAGATAACAGAACAATTACATATTCATTCCTAAAAAGTTTATGGAAGAAAATATATAACAGAACCTAGAGCTTGGCTTCAAGGTCAACTGCTAAGAAAAGACAATCATGAGTGTAAGTTTTGTAAATGTGCAGGTGAATAATATGGTCATGTCTTCTTCTCGCCTAACCTCCCTTCTAACTTCATTTTTTAAGAAGCAGCAATAACAGTCTATATGCAGGAAATTTGGAATGGAAATTATGGCCCTTCCTCGTTTAAGGTCCAAATAAGTAGTCAAATACCTATTTAAAATTGAAGAAAATTTCAAGCTGCTTGAAAAATCACAAAACATGGCAGTAAGCACCATGCCTATTGCCTCAGAAGAGCTGTTACCCATATCCAAACAAACATGTGATCCTGAACAAATATTAGATCATTAAATAGAGGCTGAGACCAGTTAAATAAATCCCTCTAGGTAAGGCAAAAGCTAACAAATGAGGAATCTTAATAGTTTATATTCTTCCTATTCATTTTGTAAGTCTAGTGATTAATAAGTCTTGTTAATTTACCTAAACCATGTTTTTAATAGAAATATGTTAATGAAAAGTTCTTTTTCACTTTTAAGAAATCACACCTTTATAATGGCAATAAGCCATTATTAATAATTAATAAGCACTGTACATAAAGTAACATCTTTAAAAAAATACATACCAAGTACCTAACAAGAATAAAAGCTTCAACAAGTTTGGCCTTATAAATTTAAACCCCAGAAGTATCATTAAGCAGCCCAGGTATAATTTCACAGATGCAAACTTCACTATATTAAAACATTTAGAAATGTTTTTTCTTCAAATCTAATACTATATTCTGTCTCTACAACTCTACTGAGATTACTTTTACCAATGTCATTTTAAGGTGTCTCAACTGATGGCCTGATCTCTCCTATTAATCTCTGTGGCACTTGGCTTTTACAGATTCCCTTGGCCACTCTTCTTTTTCTAAGCTCCCCTGGTTCTCCCTCTACCATCCTCAACTCCCCATCTCTTGACTTCTAAAATATTTGAATTATTCAGAGTATACTCTCCTCTATTCTTGCCCCACTTTCTTTGGGTGACCTCTCCGTCCCTATAGGTTACTCTTCCACAAATCCTTTCATGCTTATTTCACTATAGCTTTCGAGTACCAGATTAATTTTTCAATGTTGACTAATACTTCTTTTTGGATGTTCTGATGAGCTACTCAATGCAGCAAGCACAAACCAAATACTCTTCTCAAAACAACCAGTTCCTTTCTTGAATTCCTCCTCAGGAAATAGTAGTCCAATTAACTTCAGGGTGGAACCAAACTTTTTCTGCATCATAAGTAAGTTTAATTCATTCAATGTATTTTAGATCTGCCAACTTCTCTCTGTACCCACACTGCTCACACTGCCTTTTGCTTATATTTTTAAACAACACACAGCTGGTCTGTATTATGTCCCTTCCCTTCTGCCTCACCGGCTACAGAACAAAGTCTAAGATCCTTGGCAAGGCACACAAGACCATAATTAGCTGGCCCCTGTCTAATACTCATCTCCTATCCTCCATCCTTTATAAAGTGCTTACATCCTATCTTTATTTGCATTACTGTAGAGATTCATGTCTTTTTTACACCTTCTCCACGGACTACCCTTTGATTCCACTTTCCTGCTGGTCACATACTTTTTCATCCTTCAGAATCCAGATTAAATGTATTTTCTACTATAAGATGATCCCAGAACCTCCTAGAATTGATTGCTTCTTTCCTTTTTCTCCCACCTTTTTTTTATACTCAGTACGTTGTTGGTGAAAATCAGGCTCTTCCATGGGATCATGAGAAAGCATTATAAAGACACACACAAGGGAGACTGTCATGTGGCAAAGTTTACTGGAGTAGAAATCTGGCCCTGGGTTTCCCACGTCTCATCTACCTCTGCTTCCCATGGAAAAAGTCTGACTGTGTCTTCAGCAAGGTTAAAACAAAGGCCAATGTCCAGAGTTTGTTTCACATTAAAGCTTAGTCAAGTGTAGCACCCAGCTACTTTAGCTTGTATTCTAGGCTGCAATCACTGCTGTGCTGAGATATTCAGGCTCTTGCCTGAAGCTTGTATGTGTCTGCACAGCCACTGGCCATGAGGCTGCTAAGGCCACAGAGCTATATAGAGAAAACACACAAGTGCATGGGGTGAGTGTGGGTCATGATTAAGAGAGAGACAGAGCTCTTTGTTTCCCCTGGGTTTTATTCAGCTTTTTCAAATTAACCAATCAACTTTCCATCCTTTCGCGGGCTTTGGATAAGTCCACTCCTCTGTTAAACTGACAAGCTTCTACAGTCAAGCACCTGCCTCTGCATACTCCAACAATCCAGTTATTGGAGGGCTGATGGTGCTCCTGGGGAGATTCCCTATGCTCTGAAGTCAGTGGAAGCCCCTTGGAGTTTGTGAATGAGTCTATATATGCTATAGTTTCCTGGTTAAGCAATCAGGCCTATGCTCACCAGTTTATTCAAATCAATGTCTAATTCCCTTTGCTCTCTTTATTAATAACTAGTTAACTTGGTATGGTAGCAAATACTTTCATTAGCGTGCTTCTTACAACAGTATACAAATTCTCAAAGTATGGTTCCTGAGACCATTTGAGGTCAGAAACATGCTCACAGTAAACCTAAGATGTTGTATCTTCCTCTCCTATTCTCTTAAGAATGTATACTTGAGGTTTCTAGGGACTACATGACAAGTGACAGCCAAACATACTAAATATAGTACCAGATGAGAACCTGGCTATCTTCGGTGGAACCAGACATTAAAAGCTCTTTGAAAAACCAATTACATCTTGCTCACTAATATTTTTTGTCTTGGAATACAGGCATACCTCATTTTTTTTAAAAAAGGTTTTATTTATTGATTTTTAGAGAAAGGGGAAAAGAACAAGGGGGAGAGAAACATTGATTGGTTGCCTCTCAATATGTACTTCAACAGGGGAACAAACCTGCAACCTAGGCATGTGCCCTGACCAGGAATCAAACCAGTAACCTTTCGCTTTGTGGGACGATGCCTGACCAACTGAGCTATACTGGTCAGTTGGCTGATCAAGCGTACTTCATTTTATTGCACTTTGCAGATAGGGGTTTTTTCATCTACCTAGAGGCAAGGCCCTCCACCAGCAAAAAAACATGTCTCACTGAAGGCTCTGCTGATGGTCAGCATTTTTTAGCAACAAAGTAGTTTTTAATTATGGTATGTATATTTTTTGTTGTTGTTTTTTTGGATGTAATGCTATGTACACTTAATAGACTATAGCATAATGTAAACATAACTTTTAAATACACTGAGATACCAAAAAATTTGAATGATTTGTTTTACTCTGAAATTTGCTTTACTGCAGTGGTCTGGATGAACCCAAAGTAGCTCTGAGGTTTAACTGAGAAGAGCTGTTTTCAGAAAAATATATTAACATGTGTTAATATGTAATAGTTTTACTATTTTTAAAATAAAAACAATAGTATTATGGTTATATAGGAAGCATTCTTTAAATGTTTTAATATTTGTTGAAGAATTATTAGAATGTCATGATGTCACCCAATGAGCATAAATGTTTTAGCAAGAAAATGTAAATATGTGCATATATAAATCGAAAAAATTTTTAATGTGGCAATATGCTGATAATTGTTGAAACTAGATGGAGGAAATAAAAGTGTTTATTTTTCTAATTCTTCCAAATTCTATGTTTAAAAATGGTAAAGTAAAAAGATGTGTCAAAAAATTAATAAATTAGTTATTAATTCATGAAAAAAACATTTAAATTTTTTTCACAGTTTCAATTTCTAATTTTATAAATACCAACAGATATATCCACACGCAAAAAAAGTTCTTTGGGATCCTCAATTATATTGAAGAGAATCAAGGTGCCCTAAGAACAAAACATTGTAGACACACTGGCAATCAGTTAAGTCTTCATATAGTTTAGATCATGCCCTAATCACTCCTTGTTCTATTTCAAGGGTTATAGGAGAGGCACATGACACAACAGGAATCCCATGTAAGGTTTGTTGGGTAAAATAAATAAATTGGATTTAATTTATTGGATTAATAAACCCAATAAATTGGATTAAAGAAATCACTCCCTTAAGATTTTCCAGATTAAAATAAATTTGGAGAAACTTTTATGGTGAAATGAAGATACTGGCCACTTCCCTAAGAAACAACTGTAAATCTGGACAGAACTGTCAAAATAACCATTTTAAGATTCTAGAAATTGAATAAAAGTAAACAAATTGAAAAGCATTTTCTGAGTCAAGAAAATCTACTGAACTATGTAAAAGAACAGTGAGTATCTTTGGCATTCTGTCTGGGTGACTCTTACTCACTGGCCAGTACTCAGTTTACATGAAGTGATATCAGGGTGGGTGTGGTGGTGAAAACCAGCATCTTTGCTGCCAGAGTGCTGATCTGAATTGGCGTGGAGGTCCAAAACCCTACACCCAACCACATAACTGAAAAAGATAGAAAACAGGGTAGGAAAAAAAAATGGAAGGGGTTAAAAACATAGATCTAGTACACTAAGGTTGTGGTCCCATTGCAGGGTGGTGGATAAGCCAGAAATTTAACAGGAAGATAGCAGAAACAAGAAATGTACAAGGCGGTAAAAATATTGCTCTATATGCCTGGCTGACAGGGAAGCTATATAAATGTGCAGAAAAGAGTTAAAAAGGGATAAGCTCTCTATATGTCCCTCACTGACTGGGAGAGAGCTAAAACATCCTTCGTTGAGTAGGAAGCTATACACAAACAAAGGTAAGATCTGAGGGATGCTATATATAAGCAAAGGCAAGATCTGGGTTAGCTGAAGAGAAAGAAAATGCCAGGGCATATTTTAAAATGCCTGAACATTAAATGTACTCCCTAACACATATACAAGCCTCTCAGCAGAAGGTAAAAGAAAGTTATTTGTTTAAGAAAGCAGTGTCAAATGTGGTACTCATGTCCTCTCACAACTACATCAAAATTACAACTAAAGTACAGAACAACCATCATTCAGAACTGCCTGAAATCTAGCTGAACAAAATTCCTATAACTCAGGATACCAAAAAAAAAAAAAAAAGCCCTTATCCAGATTGGTAGAAATGGTAGAGCCTATGACATATAAAAATCAAAAGGGATCTCTTGGCTGCGGAGGTCATCCAAGGAGTTAGGGGTCCCAGACCACATTAGGATCCCCAGTGCCAGAAAGAATAACTTTTGGCTATAAAAACCAGCAGAGATTGTGGATGAGTGAGACGAAAGGCTCCTAGAATCCCAGGCAGTTCCTCTTCAAAGGCCTGTGCATGGACATACTTGGACTCACTCCCTCTGAGCTCCAGCACTGGAGCAGAAACTCAGAAGGCACCAGGGACATGTGGGGAGAAACTGAATTGTCTGGCATCAGGCTGAGAGCTGGAAGGGCAGCTTTCTCCCACACAAAAGTGCTGGTAGAAGCCACTGTTCCTTTTCTGAGACTTCCCCCACTGAACTGGCTCCTGGAGGGCACCATATCTGAGATGCCATTGAACTGGTTCACACTGTTTACCCCACCATGGTAATTAGCTGAGACACTGCCCCACCCAACTTACAGGTCCACCCAAGCTGTTTCAAGTGGCTTTTCTACACAAATGGCCTGTCTTGGCTCATGCTTCAGACTTTCCCCAGATCTCTCAAACAAGCAGCATCTGGCCTTGGGGAGCCTAGAATCTCTTGCTAAGTGACCCTAGCCCTGGCACTAGCAGCAGCCAGCCTTGGTTTGCAGCTTGGTTCCTCATGAGCTCTTCCAAGCACAGAACAAGTAGCAGCCACCAGCAGATCACTTTGTAGCTCATGTTGAATAGACCTGGGCAGAATACATACAGGTGGAGGATGACCTTGGCCTGCACCCTAGAAGGTCCCAGCGCCAGCATATCCCGTGGACAGCTTCGGACCACGTTGAAGCACCGCCCAACAACCTCCACAAAGGACACAATCAAGGGGTAAACTCAGGTGGCACTAGAGGCCCACTGAACTAAGTTTTATTCTGTAGGGTTGGACCCTGCACAGCTGATCCTCCTCAGTGGTTGCGGTCAGTCCTTATAGCCAAAAGTCCTAGGCACATCACTCCCAATGATATGCCAATAGGAATAAAGGTGCAACTACAACTAGAGGTGTACAGAGCCCACACAGGAGGGGAAGCACACCTAGAGTCCCAGTTTGGGTGAACGGGGAGGATGTGCCACTGGACCCTGCAGGTCCACTCTACCAAGCCTGGGAGGTATAGCAGCTCTAGCTAACACACAGAAACAAAACTGGAAGGCTAGCAAAATGAGACAAAGAAAATGCCCTAAATGAAAACACAGAACAAATATCCAGAAAAAGAACTAAACACAATGCAGATGGCAATCTATTAGATGCAGAGTTCAAACACTTGTTATAAAAACACTCAATGAAATTAAGGGAAGAGTAGGTAAACTGAGTGAGACTTTCAAAAATGTAAAAAAGGCATGGAAACTTTAAAAAAATAACCTTCCAGAAATGAAGGATACACTAACTGAAATGAAGAATAATTTACAGAGAATCAAAGACTAGTTGCAACAGAGAACCAAATCAGTGGCTTCGAATACAAGGAAACAAAAAACACCCAATCAGAACAGGAAAAAAAAAAAAGAATCCAAAAAAAAAAAAAAAGAGAGAGGATAGTGTAAGGAGCCTCTGGGATATGTTAAGCATACCAATATTTGCATCATGGGGTACCAGGAGAAGGGAGAGAACAAGAAATTAAAAAATCTATTTTAAAACATAATGATGGAAAACTCCCTAACCTGGTGAAGGAAACAGGCGTACAAGTCCAGGAAGCGCAGAGTCACAAACAAGATGAATTCAAAGAGGCCCATACCAAGACACATCATAATTAAAATGCCAAAGGTTAAAAACAAACAGAGATCTTAAAAAGCAGGAAAAGAAAAGAAGTTAGTTACCTATAAAGGAGCTCCCACAAGACTATGAGATGATTTCTCTACAGAAACTTTGCAGGTCAGAAGGGACTGGCAAGAAATATTCAAAATAATACAAAGCAAGGACTTATAACCAAGATTACTCTACCTAGCAAAGCTATCATTTAGAATTGAAGGACTTACACGTATAAATGGCTTCCCAGACAAGAAAAAACTGAAGGACTTCATCACCACCAAACCAGTATTATGTGAAACGTTAAAGAGTCTGCTTAAGGCGAAGAAAAAAAGACAAAATACATGAATAGTGAAATGGTAATACATACATATTACTAATAACTGAAGCTAAAAAAGAAAATAAATGAACAAGAAGAAGAGAGACACACTCAGATACAGAGTACGTTTTCACAGTTGCTAGATGGGATAGGGGTTGCAGTGGTGCGTGAAAAAGAAGGATACAAGAAGGATTCAAGAAGTATAAATTCACCGTTACAGAACAGTCATGGGGATGTAAAGTACAGCACAGGGAATACATGTAATAATACTGATACCTTCTTTTGCTGTGTATAATGTACATTTTTTGCCCAAATTTTTGAGGGAAAAATAAGGATGCACACTATCCACGGGTAGTACTAATGCCATATCTATAGAAATGTTTTTGATTCTTTTATTTATGCTTATATGTTAAAAGTGTAACTCTAGAAAGCAGTAACAATATCCATATGTTCAAAAATAAATGTTAAAATTCCTTTATAATACAAAAAACAAGTGTCTAAATATAAATAAATTAAAAACTGAATTAAAAATATTTTTTTCCTAAGAGTTTGGGCCAAAAACGTGGGTGTGCATTTTACATGGAAATGCATTATACACGGCAAAATATGGTAAGTATGTATGGTGTCAGATGGGTATGAGATTTAGCAGGATGATCATTTAGTAAGTTATATGTCTAATCACAGGTGTGTACACTTTAAACTAATATAATATTGTATGTTAACCATAGCTGAAAGCTAAAAAATAAATTATAATAAAAAGGAAGGTGAAAGAAATTCTTACTTGCTCATGATGTTTAAGTACAACCTCTGACCAATCAATGGCTGCTGTCTTATCTATGCAGACACAGGGACAATCCCTAGGAAGGAAGACTAAAACAGAGAGACTTAAAAATGGACACCTGTGTCATGACAAATACCACAAGTATGCTCCTAACATTTTACTAAAAATAAATCAAAACAAAAACCCTATCAACAATTACAACTTTCAGGTGGGAATTAACGAGAATTAACATAGCTGACACAATATATGACCTAAATTGCCCAGTTTTCAATAAAAATTGAGACATACAAAAAAAGCAAGTATATATTCAATAGAAACTTCTCTGAGTGAGCCCAGATATCAGATTGGGAAGACTAGAAGAAAACAATTTTTAATGAATTAAATATGACAACAATGACATCAAAGATCAATTTTTTTAAAATTACAAAAACAGCCAAATGAAAATACTGGATTTGAAAATAGTAACTGAAAATGTGTTAGGTATGTTCAACAGCAGATGTGGGGTGACCAAAAACAAAAAACAAAACAAAAAATAGAAAAACAGATAAATTAAACATCTCAAAGTACATGGAAAAGACCATTAAGGGATAAATCCAGGAAGCTCAACAATCCCCACATAAAATCTAAACACATCACAGTCAAACTGTTTAAAGACAAAAGAAAGAGCAGCAATAAAACTACAATTTCTTAGGACAAGGGCACAATTTAATTAACAGGCAACTTCTCATCAGTAACAGTTAAAAGCAAAAAAGAAGTGGGATGATGTATTCAATCTAATAAAAGAAAAACGTCAACTAAGAGTTTTAGTATCTAACAAAACTATCCTTTGAAAATAAATGCAAATATTCAAGAAAGAGTACCCGCTGCATAACTTCATTTATATGAAATACCCAGAATATGCAAGTGTATATATACAGAAAGTAGATTGGTGGCTGCCTACAGCTGTAAACTTTGGATACAGAATGAGTGACTGCTAATGGGTACAGTGTTTTTCGGGTGAAAATATCCTAAAACTGATAGTAGTGATGGCTGCACAACTCTGTAAATAAACTAAAAACTAATAAATTGTACACTTTGAATGATTAATTGTATGGTATATGAATTAGCGTTCAATAAAACTATTTTTAAGTGGCAAAATAAAGATATTCCTAGATCAACGAAGATTGAAAGAAATCATGGATGAAGATCTGTCTTACAGTAAATACTAAGGAAAATTCTCATGACTGTAAGCAAATGACACCAGACAGTAACTTGAATCCAGAAGGAGAAAGTAAGAGTGCCAAAAGTGGTCAAGTTTGTAGGTAAAAACAAAGACCCTCACAAAATATGTATTTCTTTTCTTCTCCTATTTCTTTAAAAGATTGTATAAAACAATACTTACAACATGCTGCTGTCGTTTTAATTAACAAATGTAGATGTAATCTATATTACATAGCGGAGGAAATGGAGCTATATTGGAGCAAAGCTGCTATTTTTACTGGAATTACGTCAATATTAACCTATAGTAATAGAATGCACATTATAACCCCTAGATAGACATTTTAAGATTATAATTCAAAAAAGTCTTTTAAAAACACCACAGAAATGTAAATAATACACTGAAAAATATTTTTAAAAAGGCAGCATAGTTGAGAAACAAAAAGTGGAATGAAAACAAAGAGCAAAAACAGATGTAAGTCCAACCTTATGAATAATTACACTAAATGTGAGTAGATTAAACACTACAATCAAAAGGCAGAGATTGCCAGTGCAATCAGTAAGAAAAAGAAATAAAAGTATCCACACTTGAAAAGTAAAATTATCTTTATATACAGATGACATCATCCCACATGTAGAAAGTCCTAAGCAATCAACAAAGTTTTAGAACCAATAAATTAATTCAGTAAAGTCACTGAATATAAGGTCACTATATAAAAATCAATTGTATTTCTATATACTTGCCATGAAGAATCCAAATGAAATTATCTATAATAGCATCCAAAAGAATAAAATATGAATTCTGTGGGGATGGATTGGAAGATGGTAATATTATTCAAGTGATCTACAGATTCAATGCACAGATTCACTAATATCCCTATTAAAATCCCAGCAGGCTTTTTTTTATGTGCAGAATCTTAGAAGCTAACCTTAACATTTATATGAAAATGCAAAGGATCCTGCATAGCGAAAACAATTTTTGAAAAGAAAGTTAAAAACTTAGAATTTCTGATTTTGAAAGCAGATTTAGAGTTGTCTGAGAGTTGGGGTGGGAATGAACTCACTGTAAATGAGCATGAGAATCTTTTAGCAATGATTGTAATGGTCTAAACTGGATTGTGATGATAGCTGCACAACTCTTTTTCCCAGTTCCAAGACGTCAACAAATCTTAAATATAACCATATACCTTTCTTCCATATGGCTTTTCTACCATATTGCTGTCACTGTCAGAATTTTCACTCTGAACTGGTTTTGTGAACCCAGATTTGGGCATCTTATAGCTCTTCAGCTAGCTTCTTCTTTTATCAGTCTTCTCATCCTGGATCTGTAAAGAATGGATATATAAGGATTACTTGCATACCTCCGCAATAAAACCTATTTAAGGTTTATGCAATTTAGTGTAATTTACAAGAGTTCAAGTTGATTTTCTCTGTGTCTCCATTAAGATAATTTCTCAGAGAGGCTGTCTTAGCCTAAAGTAAGTTTTCACTGAAGAATGTGAGCTTCTAATTAAAGGTATCTTGTTCAAGTCCACTCAGCTTGTCATTGATGAGGAAAAGAGAGAACTACTTTCATATTTCTTCCCACCTTCTCTAGATTAATATTCAATCTCTAGTGTTCTTGATAACCAGAATCAGTTGAATGGAAGCAGTGGCAACGGTTTTGTCATTCTAGCATGGCTCCAGAGGTAGAAACTCCTGATAGATTGTCTGGGAGTTCTGTACTGGTCTGGCAGTTATTTCTGAAGGTCCAACTAAGAGCATGATAGGTTTGATTGGTTAGTTTTATAACATCTAATTTTACTTTAAATTAATTTAACTTAATTAAACTCTTCTTTCCTAAAATCCTCAGAGTGGTTTATTTTCCTTCACCGAACTCCCAGACATCACCAGGCATTCAGTCACTTTATCAACCTATTCATTGATTTAGTCATCATCATTCTGTACTGTACTATAATTATCACTTTATGTATCATTATCTTTCCAATTTTTTCAGCCTTCTGTCTCCTGCTCTGCAAGCTGATTTAGTAAGACAAAGACCCTCTTAGAGCCTATGCTTATGTATAAGCTTGAGAGAACCAGAAAAAATTTCAAAAAGGCATTTTACATATAAAAGGGAAAGTCATGAGGTTACACCTGTGTTGCTATATGATGCCCTATTAGCCACAGGTGATGGTTGAAAGGTAAAGTAATTAAAATTAAATTAAGTAGCTACATACTATGGAGTGCAGACATATAATGTTTCTATTATCGCAGAAAGTTCCATTGCTCAACACTGAACTAGACTGAGGCTGCTGGCCAATGGGACCATGAATTGGGCCAAAACAAGCAGAATGACTGGTATGCTACAAGTTTCCTATAAATGGATGTGTAAGTCTAAGTAAAATTTTCTGTGTTCTTCAAATTGTTTTCCTGCTACTTTAAAATTTGTTTGATTTTTAATAGAAATAAAACCGAATTCTTAAACTGAATTTGTAAATTATCTAAACTAGATTAAATTAATCTGGATATAGCAAGATTATATTCCAACACAAAAATCTGCCGGAGCTCAACTAGTTCAAATACTTGATTTTTATAGAGGAGGAAAGAAACTTTAAGAAATAAACTGTTTTGACACTATACACAAGAGACAGAATTTACCTTCAGGTCATTCAACTGTTTGAACTACTACCATATAAACAGAATCATTTAAACATACCACTGTCCTCAAAGCTAGTAGCTCTGTGTAAATCTTACAGAGTTACTAATCATATAAACAGAAAAATTATGACTCAGAAGCAAAATTGAGCTACACATCAATAGGCATTAGCCTAGATGAGACCAACAATAAAGCAATGCCTCCTTTATAGGTGAAGCAAAGTTACTGATGAACAAAGGAGTGACATGAACACTGAGAAAATTATACATGGCAATACTTTAGCAGACTGTATGTTAGAGAAAAGGCTTATATTATTTTTCAATGACTTTATTTAGAAAATTTCGCACTAACAAAAATCAAAATTAGATTCCAAAAATATTACTTCAATCAACAAATAGTAAGCATTTCAATACATTGTCAGGTTCTACAATATCTACTATAATCACCAGAACAACCACTATACAAACTATACAAAGGAATAATAAACATCATGTCAAGTATATTGAAATATTTTTAAATGCACAAATAACCCAAGAGAAGGCAGGAAAAGAAAAACTGGAATAAAAAACAGCAGAAACAAACAAAACAATAAGAAAGTAATAGGCATAATCTAAAAATATCAATTATATAGAATGCAAACAGTTTAAATATGCCAATTAAAAGACATTTTTAGGAGGGAAAAAACTGATGAAAACTATATGCTACTATTAAGAAATTCACTTCAAATATAAGAATATAGGTGGTCAAAAGTAAAAGAATAAAAAAGATATGCCATAAAAAACTAATGAAAGGAAAGCTGGAATAACTATATTAATATAAACAAAAACAGATCTCAGAAAAAAGAGGACATTACATATTACATACTGCTAAAAGGGTCAGTTTACCAACTGTGTATGCAACTAGCAACAGAGCTTCAAAATACAGGAAGCAAAAAAATGACAAAACTGACGGGAGAAACAGACAAATTCATAATTACAGCTGGAGGTTTCAACTACTTTTTCAATTGAAATAGGAAATCAACAAGGGTATAAAAACTGAAAAAATGCCATTCATTCAAATTGACAGATCTACTTGACATTGATAGAAACATCTGCCCAACAAGAGTTAAATACTCATTCTTTTCAAGGGCACACAGAATATACAATAATATAGGCCACATCATGGATTATAAACAAATGCAATAAACTTAAAACAATTAAAATTAAAATACAAAGTTTGTTCTCAAACAATAAAAAGTTAAACCAGAACTAATTATAGAAAGGGAACAGGAATACATGTAGTGTATCCAAATTTAAAAAAATATCGAAAAATCAATGAAACTGAAAAACCAGTTCTTAAAAGATCAATTAAATTTACATATCCCTAGCCAGACCTATTAGAAATAAAAGAGAGAAGATCTACATAACCAAAATCAACAATCAAAGAGGACACATTATTACAGATCCTATAAACACATAAAGGGTAACAAGATAATATTATGAACAATTTTATACAAATATAGCTAACAAATTAAACTCCTTAAAAGGCACACACTACCAAAGCTTACTGAAAAAAGCAATCTCAATAGCTAGGTATTTATTAAAGACAATGATTTCGTATTTAAAAACAAAAAACTCCAGGCCCAGATGACTTCAAGGGTCAATCCTACAAAACATGAAAGGAAGAAATAATAACTCTACACAAACTCTCCTGGAATAGGAAAGAGGCAGAAATATTTTGAGGCCATCAATGTCAAAATCAGAGTGAGTCTTTAATGAGAAAACTACAAAATAATATACCTCATGATCATACAAAAATCCTCCACAAAATATTACATAAAAAGGATGGTAAGTACATCATGACCAAATGGGATTTATCCCAGGAACTCAAGATTAGCTTTATGTTTGAAAATCAATGTAAGTAAATTCACTGTATTAACAGGCTAAAAACAACAACAACAAAAGATCATCTTAACAGATATAGAAAAAGCATTTGATAAAATTTTAATACCCATTAATGACAACTCTCAGGAAATTAATAATAGAACAGAACTTAAATATCTTCTTTCTCTCTCGAGATCAATAAGGAGGCAAGGATTTCCGCTCCCATCACTTCTCTCACCCACAGCTCTACTGATAGATATGCAGCTCTAGATATATCTATATCCAGGTATCTAGATATAGATATATATCCATCTCATATTTTCTTTATCTACTCATCCATCAACAGACACCCAAAAGTGGCCATGCTAGATCAAATGGAAGTTTTATTTTTAATTTTTTGAGAAACCTCCGAACTGTATTCCGTATCAGCCACACCAATTTACATTTCCAGAATTCAGTATACACTGAAACCTTTTTGCCACACCCTCACCAACACTTGCTATCATTTATCTTTTTGATAATAGTCATACTAACTGGCAGGAGGTGATATTTCACTGTGGTTTTGACTAGAATTTCCCTGATAAGTGATGTTGAGCATCTTTCTTATAGTTGGCCACTGTATATCTTCTTTGGGAAAATGTTCAGGTCCTTTGCCCATTTTTCAAAAAGTGTATTTTACTGATTATGCTATTACAGTTGTCCCAATTTTTTCCTCTTCGCCCCGCTCCATTGGGTAGCCCTGTTCCCTCCAGCAATCCCCACTCTTAGTTTATGTCCATGGGTCATGTATGTAAATTCTTTGGCTTCTCCATTTCCTATAGCATTCTTAATCTTCCCCTATTTTGTACCTACCAGGTATGCTTTTTAATCCCTGTACCTTTTTCCCCATTCTCCTCCATCTCCCTCCCCGCTGATAAATCTCCATGTGATCTCCATGTAAACCAAAAGGCCACTGGTTCGATTCCTGGTCAGGGCACATGCATGGGTTGCATGTTGGGCCCCCCGTCAGGGCAGGTGAAAGAGGCAACTGATCGATGTTCCTCACATCAATGTTTCTCTCCCTGTCTCCCCTTTCATCTCTCTGACATCAGTTAGCATGTCCTTGGTGAAGGTTTAAAAAAAAAAAAAAAAGATAAAAAGTTAGAACCAAGATTTTTACATTTGACATCCTGGGATGATACATTTAGAGCCAAAGAAAGGGCCTAGGGAAGAAAAGCAGTGTCCCCATATGCATGATACTTTTTGGTCATTATAAACCTCCACAGGAATTTAAGAATGTATGAATATCCAGGCATTTAGGTTTTAGTGAAAAAGGATTAGTGGTAAAGAATGGTATCATTTTGAACATTCTTAATATAGGCAGTGTTTGCTATAAAATGTTATTGTAACCTATTTTTAACGAGCCATTTCAAAATACTTTATTAAACTACTTGTGAAACTGCCTCAGTTGAAATATTTCAGAAATACAAAAATTTAGTTTTCCTGAAAGGAAAAGAGAACCATACAACATGCTTTAGGTAGTGGGAGTCATATTTAAACTAAAGACAGTGAATTATGCTCAAGATGGTGGCATAGGTAAATACAGTGCTGTCATCCTCCCACAACTACATCAAAACCACAACCAAACTAAAGAACAGCCATCATTCAGAACCACATGAAATCCAGCTAAACAGCAGTCCTATAACTAAAGGCCCTGGCCAGGGAGCTCAGTTGGTTAGAGCATCTTCCTAATAAGCCAAGGTTGTGGGTTCAATCTCCAATCGGGGCTCATACAAGAAGCAACCAATGAATGTGTAAATAGGTGGAAAAACAAACTGAAGTTTCTCTCTCCCTCCTCCTCTCTCTCTTTAAAATCAGTAAACTTTTTTTTTAAAAGGCCTGTAACTAAGGACATAAAAAGAAGCCACATCAACTGATAGGAGAGGTGGAAATGCAGAACAGGATGATCCCACATCCACATGTGGCGGTTAAAAATCAGGGATATCTCAACTGCAGCAATTCCTCCCTGAGGAGCAAGGAGTCCCAACTCCACATGTCCCGAAGCCCGGGGTTCAGGGCCGGGAGAGAAGTCTCCATAATTGCTGGCTGTAAAAACCAGGAAGGATCACCACTGAGTGAGATGGAGGGCTTCTGGAGTCCCAGGCTGTTCTTTCTTTCTTTTTTTTTTAAGAACATTTTACTGATTATGCTATTCAGTTGTCCCAATTCCCAATTTTTTCCTATTTGTCCCCCTCCCTTCCAGCATTCTCTCCCTCTTAGTTCATGTCCATGGGTCACACATGTAAGTTCTGACTTACCCATATCCTGTGCTGTTCTTAACATCCCTCTATTTTGTACCTACCTATTTGTACTTCTTAGTCCCTGCATCTTTTCCTCCATTCTCCCCCTTCCTGCTGATAACCCTCCATGTGATCTTCATTTCTATGATTCTGTTCCTGTTCTAGTTGTTTGCTTAGTTTGTTTTTGTTTTCATTTTTTAACATTCAGTTGTTGATAGTTTTGAGTTTGTTGTCATTGTACTGTTCATAGTTTTGATATTCTTTTCTTAAATAAGTTCTCTTTAACATTTCATATAATCAGAGAATATAATAACCTTGCCTGAGAAGGACTTTTCCTGCCCTTCCATTCTAAATCATAGCTTTGCTGGATAGTCATCTTGGTTGTAAGGTCCTTGCTTTTCATTACTTTGAATGTTTCTCTTGCCAGTCTCTTCTTGTCTGCAAAGGTCCTTTTGAGAAATCATCTGATATTCTTATGGGAACTCCATTGCAGGTAACTGTTTTTCTCTTGCTGCTTTTAAGATTCTCTGTTTATCTTTAACCTTTGGCATTTTAATTATGCTATGTCTTGGTGTGGTCCTCTTTGGGTCCAACTTGTTTGGGATTCTCTGTCTTTCCTGGACTTGTATGTCTATTTCCTTTGCCAAATTATGGAAGTTTTCTTTCGTTATTTTTTCAAATCAGTTTTCAATTTTTTGCTCTTCCTCTCCTCCTCTGGGCATCCCTATGATTCAGATGTTGGCACTTTTGGAGATGTCCCAGAATCATCTTATTCTCTCATTTTTTTGAATTGTTATTTCTTCATTCTGTGCTGGCTGTTTATTTCTTCCTTATGTTCCAAATTGCTGATTTGAACCCTGGCTTCTTTCCCCTCACTGCTGGTTACCTGTGAATTTTTCTTTATATCACTTAGCGTAGCCTTCACTTCCTCCTTTATGCATTTGCTGTACTCAATGAGTTCTCTGAGCATCCTTATCACCAGTGTTTTGAACTCTGAATCTGACAGACTGGCTATTTGTTTTGTTTAGTTCTTTTTCTGGAGTTTTGATCATTTCTTTTACTTGGGCCATATTTCTTTGTCTCCTCAATTTGGCACCTCCCTATGTTTCTGTGTATTAGGTAAAGCTGCTTTGACTCCATGTCTTGGAACATCTATTACATTGTAAAGGACAGAGTCTTAGGCATTCACCAGGGTGGGGCAACCTATTTACCGTTTTGTGGTTCTTTGGGGGTGGAGGGGTCAGAGAGGGAACAATGCCACTTGTTTGGCGCTTGCACCTTTCTAGTCACTTCCCTCCCTTCCTATATGTAACTGGTACCCTTCTAGCTGCTGTCCTGGTGCTGAATCCCAGAAAGGCTGGGTTTGCACATGTTCTAGGGCCATGTGGGTCCTTTAAACAAACTCTCCTGAGAGACTGGCAGTTTCTTCAGCTGCTCAACCCTCACTGGTTTTTACCACGAGAAGTTATGAGGCTTTATTTTCCTGGCACTAGAACCTAAGGCTGCACAGTCTGGCCTGGAGCTGGGATAGCTCGCTCCTCAGGTGTCCCTCCTGATTTTTTCTGCTAAATGTGAATGTGTGACTACCTGTTCCACCAGCTGCCACCATCACACTGTGTCTTCCCTGCCCAAGCTCCCCATCTCCACTCCCCCTACCCACTTGGATGAGTATTTCTTATTTAAATCCCTGGTTGTTGGACTACCCTACAGTTCAATTTTCTGGTGGTTCTGGCTGTGTTTTGTTTTGAGGTTATTTGAGATCCCTCTTATGGCTGTGAGGGGAGGCGAAGCATGTCTACTTACACCTCTATCTTGGCCAGAAGTCCTGGACCAGTCAACTTGTTACTCTCGTGATTCTTATCCACGGCTGAACCCTTTGCCCATTTTTTAAATCAGGTTATTTATTTTTTGCTACTCAGCTGTATAATTTCCTTATATACTGGGCTGGCCAAAAAGTCCATCATGTTTTTTCTGTAGAATGGTTCTAACAGCTTACTTGTCTTTAACTTCATTCAAAACAACTTTGTTAGATTGTATTGTGACCACCATCATATCAGTGTGTATTTAAAAAAACATCAAAATTGGTAATTTTTTTGTGCAGCCATTTTAATATTGAAGATGGAAAGAGATATACAACATTTTTGGTGTATTATGCTTTATTATTTCAAGAAAGGTAAAAATGCATCTGAAACACAAAGAGATTTGTGCAGTGTATGCAGAAGGTGCTGTGACTAATCAAATATGTCAAAAGTGGTTTGCAAAGTTTCTTGGTACTACTGCTATTTTGGCCAAATAATTCTTTGCTGTGAGACTGTCCTATGCATTGGAAGGTATTTAGCACCACCCCTGGATTCTACCCACTAGAAGCCAACAGCAGAAGATAGCCGATATACTCAAAATATCCAAATCAATAAAGTTATTGGTGGAAATGAAAAATGTGCCTTTTATTCCACAGAAAAAAAACTGAATGGACTTTTAAGCCAACCCATTATTTTGGATATTAACCCATTATCAGATAATAGCCTGCAAATATTTTCTCCATAGGTTGCCTTTTCAATTTGTTGTTTCCTTTGCTGTGCAGATTTTTAATTTGATATAGTCTCACTTATTGCTTATTGCTTTTGTGGCCTATGCTTTTTGGTGTCATACCCATTAAATTACTGTGAAGACCAATGTCAAAAAGCTTTTCCCCTATGTTTTCATGTAAAATTTTATGGTTTCAAGTTTTACATTTAAGCCTTTAATCCATTTTGAGTTAATGTTTGTGTATGGTGTAAGGTTCCAATTTCAATGTTTTAATGAGCATATGCAGCTTTCCCAATGCCATATACTGAAAAGACTATCCTTTTCCCAGTTTGTGTTTCTAGTGCCTCTGTCAAAGATTAGTTGACTCTAAATGCATGGATTTATTTCTGGGCTCTCTGTTCCACTGGTCCTTCTGTCTATTTTTGTTAGTGACATACTGATTATAGCCACAGCTTTGTAATATAATTGATCTGGAAGCGTAATTGGTCCAGCTTTGTTCCTTTTTCCTCAAGACTGCTTTGGCTATTTGAGGTCTTTGTGGTTTTATGTGAATTTTAAGATTGTTTTTCTATTTCTGTGAAAAATGCCATAATTTTGATAGAGATTGCACTGAATCTGTCTATTGCTTTGGGTAGTATAGACATTTTATTATTAAGTCTTCCCCATCTAAGAACAAGGATATCTTTCCATGTATTTGTGTCTTCAATGTATTACATTTTTCAGTGTACAGATCTTTCACCTCGTTGCTGAAGTTTATTTCTTAAGTATCTGATTCTTTTTGATGCTATTTTAAATGGAATTTTTTTCTTAATTTATTTTTTCAGATAGTTTATTGTTATTGTATAGAAATGCAACTGCTTTCTGTATGTTGATTTAGTATCTGGAAACTTTACTGAATTCATTTATTATTTCTAACAGTTTTTTTTTTGTGGTCTTTACGATTCTTTTAATATATAAGATCATGTCACCTGCAAACAGACTATTTAACTTCTTCCTTTCTGATTTAGATATCTTTTCTTTTCTAACCTAACTGCAATTTTATCACCATGTCATGATCAGAGTGCACTTACACAAACTTAAATAGTATAGCATACTACACATCTAGATTGTATGGTATGACAGCCTATTACTCCCAGGCTATGAACCTATACAGCACATTACTGAATACTGTAAGCAATTGAACACAATGGTTTTTATATATCGAAACATAGAAAAAGTACAGTAAAATATGGTATAAAATATAAAAAATGGTATACACTTATGACTGTAGCCTGCCGGCCTGGAAGTTGCTCTAGTAAGTGATTGGTGAGTGAATGTAAAGAGCTAGTACATTACTGCACACTAATTAGACTTTATAAACACTGTTCCCCAAGCTTTTCCTGCTTCCTTCTGACAGAGTCAGAAACAGAACATCAAAGTTGTCAATGCTATTCCAAGAAAATAAATATGGAGGTTGGACTGACTGGAAATTATCAAGGAGAAACTTGATGGTTATAAAGCACATGTAACAGCATAATAGTGATTTGTCAGAAGGGAGTGAAAAATAACCTGAGGGTCTAAGAACAGGATGGAAAGATGAAGGAACACAGGGGTTGTCATGGCAACATGGTTTTGGGTACTGTAGTTGGAACAGTGGTCAGATTAAGGAACTTGTGGTATTTATTTTAAAAAGGCAGTGTATAACATGGAGAGGATGTAGAACTGAGGACTCAATATTTTGATTCCAGAAATTTGTTTTTGGTTCCACTGACCCTGACTGGCACTCAATTGATGGAAGAAATAAAAATCTATCCTTTATATTATTACAGCCTGAAAATATTTCTGAAGTACAAGGACAGACTGGCTCCACACTACCACAGAAAGCTTGTACTAAAGAGGCAGTGACACTTCATACTTGTTATAGTAGCTCCTGTGAACCTGTGTCCTTGTACAGGATATCTAAGTTCCTCAACAAATTATTTTTAGCAATGTATTCTTAAAAATTTTTTTTGCAATTACAGTTTACATTTAACATTATTTTGTATTAGTTTCACATGGGTAGCATAGTGGTTATTAAACGGTCAGTCGGAGTGCCAGGAGAGTCTCTGTCCATTGGCCACTATAACGGTAGGGGGCGGTTCTTACACCAAGTGTGCCAAAAGCTAGAAATATGAATGGATAGGGTCTGAGTGTGCCAAAAGTTAGAAAGATGAATGGCTAGGTCCCAAGTCTGCAAAAACTAGAAAGATGACAGGATGGGGCCAAAAGCTAGTAAGATAATTGCATTAGGAAAAAATAAACCATCCCCTCCCTATCCTTGTAAGAACTGTGGGCTTGAGCAGAAAGATGAGATAGAGGGTCTTTGAGAGAGGAGTCCACCATTCTCCCAGGTTGTGTGGCACATAAATAAACCTTTCTTTTTGCACCCGCACCTGCCTCACAAGTTTGGTTTTTGTGGTGGCACGCAGCTGAATCTCCATTTTGTTCAGTAACAGTTAGTCATTCATATACTTTACAAAGTGATTCCCCAGGTATTTCAAGTACCTACCTGGCACCATACATAGTTATTATAATATTATTAACTATAGTCCTTATGCTGTACTTTACATCCCCATGACTATTTCTGAGGGCCACCAAGCTAGATCTGAAAGGTCAATAGCACCCTCTGAATATGTAACACTGGGGACAGGCTGTGCTGAAACAGGTCAATGGCTGACAGACTGGGATGTAAACTAAGCATACAAAAATGAGGTGATATGAGTAAGAGGGAATCTGTTGCCAAGCCCCACAGACACCGCTCCCATTAGAGCAAAAAAGAAAAAGGGGGGGAGGGGGAGGAGAGATCCTCCTAAACCACAGATCCTTCCATTTCTTAGAAGAAATTCAGCTCCATTGTAATTTTATGGAACCACCGTTGTATATATAAGTCCATCATTGACCAAAATGTCATTATGCAATACATGGCTGTACTATATTAAAAAAGAAGTGGTGAGAGTGAGCAGCCTTACCTTGTTCCTCATCTTAGACAGAAAGCTAAAGATTTTAGCTTTTTGTAAACTAAATACACTAAAAAGTTTTTAGCTTTCTGGAAACTAAAAACATTATAAAGTTTTTAGCTTTTAGGAAACTAAAAACACTAGCATTTGTTTTTAATTTCCATCTACAAGAAAGGAACTTGTATATGATGTCTCCTGTGAGCTTCCTATATATGACCTTTATTATGTTACGATAACATTCCTTCTCTACCTAATTTGTTAATTGTCTTTATAATTAAAGGATGTTGAATTTTGTTAAATGTTTTTTCTGCATCTAGTAAGATGATCTCACCACTTCTATTCAGAATTGTGCTTAGTGGTGGCCCAAACAGGTTCTATAAGGCAAGAAAAAGAAATAAAAGGTCTATAGCTTGGAAAGGAAGAAGTAAAAGAGGCTTTATTCTAGATGACATGATTGTGCACGCAAAAGCAAGGTATCTACAAGGAAGCTACAAGAACTTACAAGTAAGCACAGGAAGCACACTGGATACACAGTCAATACAGGAAAACTAATTTTATTCCTATATTTTCAACAAACAATTGAAATTAAAAATATGGCTTACAACAGCATCAAAAAGATTAAATTGTTAGGGATAAATAAAACAAAGTATGTATAAGGCCAAGTAGTAACAAATACAAGACACTGCTGAAAACAATTAAAGAAGACCTAAATAAACAGAGAAATATACTAAAGAAGATTCAATACTGATTAAGATGTCAATTCTCCCAAGTTGATCCATAAATTCAATGCAATCCTAGTCAAAATACCAAGATGCCTTTTTATAGAAAATGACAAACTTGTTTTAGAATGTATATGAAAATGCTTAGGATCTAGGAAAAAAAACAACAGCAACAAATGCATGGGTTCACATTACTTGATAGAAGGCAAAGCATTCTAGTTTCTGTTCAGAGGTACCAAGTTAGTATAATACAAGTAAATAAAAACCTCTAGTGTAAAATAAACATCATTTGGGTGAAGAAGTTGTATATATGCCATTTATTTTTATTATCAATATAAACACTTTAAGAATAAAAGTGTTTCTTAACTCAGTCAAAATTACACTAAAAACTTAAAAATTTCTATCATAGTAAGGAGTAACAAATGAGTAAATATCTCTGGTTAGCTAATATTATCTTCAAACATTCTATGTATTCAGTCTTTTCTCTCACTACTCCTCTTTCCTCTCAAGAACACACTTAGGATTTTCACAGCTCTTTTATGGTCACAGAATCTGTATTTAATACCAGTTAATTCACATTATTTGACCATTAGTACAGAAAATTTAATCTGTAACAAATTTGTTACGCAAATAAATGATAGTGTTCCCAGAAGTCGTGGGTGAAAAAAGTTTCCTGGAACCCATGTTAAAATAGATTTAGATATAATAGGTTTAAAATGAAGCCAATAATTTGCACTTTTAATAAGTATCCCACTGGTTATTAGGGAAGTTTGAAAAACAAGTTAAATTAGGGACTATTTTATGTTATGAAAGATCTCATTAGAAAAAGATTCATTCAGGATAATTTAAAATAGGGGATTTCTCTACCATATTAAACCATATGCATACACAACATACACACATATGGATGTATGGGATATAATCTTACTTTAAAATTATCACATCAGATACCATGAGAATCTCAGTACAAAAAAATTTACTGTCATTTCCTTTTTTCACAGGACGGTAACTCTTAGGGAAAGCATTTTAGTTTACAAAAAGACTGAAGCTGAAGAGCATTTAGACATTGGCACCGTATTTAGTTTGCTCCTCTACTGACTGTTACTCCATAAATGCTCATTAGCTTTTAGATTGATCTATTTCCTCTCAGAAGTACTGGAGCAATTATTCGTTTCCTGTCGTTTCCTTTAACTCCCTCTTAATTATAAATCTTTAACACTGGCTTCTATGGAAGACTATTTTCTCTTCTACTCTAGATAGAAAATTTGTTTTCTTTTACTACCCTCTGTAGATTTTTAAATTTAAAATAGTCTCAGCAGAAGCTTGCAGACTACTATTCACAATCCCTTCCTTTAGATTATAAGTAGAAAATGATTTGTTTTATTTAATTTTTTTACATTTAAATACGATTCTAAAGAGTATTTTCCAAAGCCTCCTTGACTGGGATTTCTAGAAACTGCTTTTGATGCTGGGGGTGGGTACTCACACAACTGAAAGGAAACTACTATATCTCAAATCCCTTAACCTATGTAAGGTGGTTAAAAAGATCCCTCCATCTGCCTTACCCAAGACTTCTTTCCAGTAGGAATAAAAATCATTCTAAAGCACTTTCTTGGATTACATATACATTTGATTTAGCAATAAGAGTAAAACCAACTCATTTTTGAGACACAAGACACAATTCATTTTTGGGAACATAATGCATGCATGCCTAATGAGTCCAGTTATTGCAAATTTGCCAGAAACTGTTAATAAAAATGTACATCACTACGCACAATTAAAGTTTAACCAAACAGTGTAACAAATTTAACAAGTAGCAGTGTAATAACTAACTTGTATAATTGTATAATAGTATAATAACTGAACTGACTCTCCAGGAAAACATTAGTAAGTTGCTCTTTTTTATCCTACATTCTAAGCCTAATAATTTGGAGAAAATTTTATCTTCTAAGCCAAGAGTACAAAACTGCCCATAGAAAGAAGCCAAACTGATTTGAAAAGCTGCTCAAGAAGGAACTGACTGGATCTTGTATGTGGGGAAAAACTACCCAACATGACAAAAGGAGAAAGGGTTAAGGGGAAAAAAATCTAAAGAGCGAAGACTCCTGGTAGACTATGTGCAAGACAGGAAAAACAAAAACAAAAACACATTCGTAGTTCCCAGTATGGCTAGAGCAGAACTGTGGAAAACAAACAGGTAATGGCTTTTGTGAAGCTGTATGGTATGGGCATGGAGATTACACCTGTAAAACTGAAATCTATTTAAGTGTTGTTCTAACAATTAAATAAATGTCTGTATTTTGACATCACTTTATAGTTTTTCAGCATTTAGCGAGCCCTGGACCCTCAGAATCAATGCTTTAAACACTATTTTATTCTGTTTGCTCTAGTCCCTCCATCTTCCAACTGTAAGTTTGACGTAAAAATTCTTCATTGGGATATCACAAAACACTAGCATTTGCTTTTAGTTTCCATCTACAAAACAAGAAGGGAGCAAACTCAGTGTCAGCAAATCTTTCCCAACTACATTATCAGATATACTTAGCTTTATTACAGCTCCATGGCTACTTGACAATTAGTACTCATTCTTCACAAGTGCACTTTTGCTAAGGTTAATAGAGGCAGGAAGATGGGTAGCTTTCCTCCGATTGGGCTAAAATAAGCAGACATTTTTAAAAAACAGGAAAAACATACTCAAGAGAAGACAAACAGCAAAGTACAGACACCAAAATTTAGTAATGGATGAATATACACTACACAGATTAAAAAGTTAACCGAGGACTTCCAGCCAAGATGGAGGCATAGGTAGATTTATTTTGCCTTCTCGCACAAACAAAAGAACAACAACAATAAATTTAAAAATAAAAAATAACCAGAACTGCCAGAAAACTGAACTGTATGGAAGTCTGACAACAAAGGAGTTGAAGAAGAAACATTCATCCAGACTGGGAGGAGGGGCAGAGACAACATGCAGCAGGGCTACAGCTGGCAAACTGGGCAGTCCCACATCTGCCTGCGAATAAACCGGAGGAACAGCTGGGGAGCAAGACAGACTGTGCAATCCAGGGTTCCAGTGTGGGAAAAGAGAGGCTCAAAACCTCTGGAGGTAAAAACCTGTGGGGGTTGTGGCAGCAGGAGAAACTCCCAGCCTCACAGGGGAGTCCATTAGAGAAATCCATGGGGTCTTAAAACGTATACAAACACCACTGCACCCCCGCGCAGGACTCAGCACCAGAAGGGCCCTATTTGCTTGCAGGTAGCGGGGGAAATGACTGAAAGATGGCCGAGAGCCGAGCAAGTGCCACTGTTCCCTCTCAGACCCCTCCTCCAAACACAGTGTCACAACTCAGCGACCTGGGTTGCACCGCCCAGGAGAATACCTAAGGCTCCGCCCCTTACAACGTAACAGGTGCATGGAGACAAAGAAATATGGCCCAAATGAAAGAACAGATCAAAGCTCCAAAAAAGCTCCAAAAACTAAGCAATGAACAGAGAGCCAACCTATCAGATGGCAGAGTTCAAAACACTGGTAATCAAGATGTGGACAGAAATGGTTGAGTGTGGTTGCAAAACAGAGGAAAAGGTGAAGGCTATGCAAAGTGAAATAAAGGAAAATATACAAGAACCCACAGTAAAGGGAAAGAAACCATGACTCAAATCAATGTCTGGGAGCAGAGGTAGAGGTAAACATTCAACTAGAACAGAATGGAGAAACAAGAATTCAAATAAATGAGGAGAGGCTTAGGAACACCTGGGACAACTTTAAATGTCCCAACATCCAAATCATAGGGGTGCCAAAATGAGAAGAGGAAGAGCAAGAAACTGAAAACTTATCCGAAAAAATAATGAAGGAGAACTTCTCCAATCTCATGAAGGAAGTAAGACTTCCAGGAAGTCCAGGAAGCTAAGAGAGTCCCTAAGAAGTTGGACCCAAGGAAGCACACACCAAGGCACATCGTAATTACATTACCCAAGATTAAAGATAAGGAGAGAATCTTAAAAGCAGCAAGAGAAAAGGAGAGTTACCTACAAAGGACTTCCCATAAGACTATCAGCTGATTTTTCTAAAGAAATCTTGCAGGCAAGGAGGGGCTGGCAAGAAGTATTCCAAGTCATGAAAGGCAAGGACTTGCATCCAAGATTACTCTAACCAGAAAAGCTATCATTTAGAATGGAAGGGCAGAGAAAGTGCTTCCCAGATAAGGTCAAGTTAAAGGAGCTCATCATCACCAAGCCCTTACTATATGAAATGTTAAAGGGACTTATCTAAGAAAAAGATCTGAAACTATGAACAGTAAAATGACAACAGACTCACAACTATCAACAAATGAATCTAAAACAAAAACAAATGAAGCAAACAACTAGAACAGGAAGAGAATAGACAGTGGGGGAGAGGAAGGGGAGAGAATGGGGAGAAAGGTACAGGGGAGAAAGGTACAGGGAAGAAGCAGCATAAATGGTAGGTACAAGGTAGACAAGGGGAGGTTAAGAATAGTATAGGAAATGAAGAAGCCAAAGAAATTATATGTGTGACCCATGGACATCAAATAAGGGGGATGGGGAATACTGGTGGGTGGGGGGCAGTGCAGGGCAGAGGGGAATAAAGGGGAGAAACAACTGGGACAACTCTAACAGCACAACTAATAAAATATATAAGTTAAAAAAGAAAAACATCAGAATAGTGGTTTCAAGGGATGGGTCGTGTGGGACTACAAAGAAAGTAGTGCTGCTTTTTGGAGTGCTGCTATGACTTGATTGGGAAGCAGTCTTTACAAAAATGTATTATCAAGGTTTCTCAACCTTGTTGCTACTGACATTTGGGGCAGGATAATTCTTTCTTGATGAAGGCTATCTTATGTATTATAGGATGTGGCAATGTCCCTGGTCTTCAGCCTCTAGGTGACAGTTAACACTTCCCCTTATGTCAGATATGACAACCCAAAGTGTCTCCAGACATCGTCAAATGTCTCCCAGGTGACAAAATCACCCTTGGTTGGGAATCACTCTTGTGGTTCATCAATTCTCATCAAACTGTACACTTGAAATGGGTGCATTCACTTTATAATAAATAAATTATACCTCAATACAGTAAATACAACTAATCCCTTTGGGGAAACTTTATAGTGGAGAAACCTGAGAAACACTACCTCAGCCAGATGACCAAGGTCAACATCAACAGTAATAAGCCATTCTGACAGAATATACCTTGGATAAAATGAGAAATGCACATTACCTCTGCGGTCTTCCTTCCAAAAACACAGGACCGCAGTGTAATCATAAGAAAAATACCATACGAGTTCCAACAGAGGAACAATCTACAAAACACCTGACCAGTATCCCTTAAAACTGTCAAAACCAAGAGAAGTCTGAGAAACTTCACAGCCTATATATAGCTACCTAGGGGAAAATGATAATGAATGTAATGTGGGATCATGGATGAGATCCTGCAACAGAAAAAGGAAAGTAGGTAAAAACTAAGAAACTCGGAATAAAGTATGGACTTAATAATAATGTAACAGTGTTGGTTCATTAATTGTGGCAAATATATCACACAACTAGCAAATATAAGATGTTAATAACAGGGGAAACTGTGGGCTATATAGGAATTCTTTGTACTATCAAAGACATTTTTCTATAAACCTCAGTCCTTTGTAAAATAAAGCATGTATTTAAAAATGAAAAAAAATACATGAAAGTGAAATTACTGGGTCCTTTTTCATGTCTTGCATATATAGCTTTCATTTTAAAGTCTATTTTGTCATATCCTGGCTTTTATTTTTGTTTCCATTTTCATGAAATCTTTATTTTCATCCTTTTACTTTCTGAAAGTCCATGTGTATTTTGATCTGAAGTCAGTCTCCAGCATATGTAGGGGTCTTGACCTGTTATCCATTCAGCCACTGTAGGTGTTTTCACTGCAGCATTTAATCAATTTACATTTAAAGTAATTGTTGATAGATATGTAGTTATTGCCATTTTATTGTTCATATATTTTATTTTTTCTTTTCCTTCTTAAAAAAGACACTTTAACATTTTTTTTTTTATTTTTTGTAATACTGGTTTGATGGTGATGAACTCCTTTAGCTTTTTCTTGCCAGGGAGGCTCTTTATCTATCCTTCCATTTTAACTGATAACTTTGCTGGGTAGAGTAATCTTGGTTGTAGGTTCTTTGCATTCTATTACTTTGAATATTTCTTGCCAAACCTTTCCGGCCTGCAAAGTTTCTGTTGAGAAATCAGCTGACAGTCGTATGGGAGCTCCCTTGTAGGTAATTTAACTATTTTTTTTCCCTTGCTGCTTTTAAGATTCTCTGTTTGTCTTTAACCTTTGGCATTTTAACTTTGAGGTGTCTTAGTGCAGGCCTCTGGATTCCTCTTGTTTGGGACTCTGCACTCCTTAGGTGTGAACGTCTATTTCCTTTTCCAGGTTAGGGAAGTTTCCTGTAATTATTGCTTCAAACATGTTTTCAATTCCTTGCTCTTTCTCATCTTCTGGTACTCTCATGATGTGAATGTTGGTAAGTTCAATGTTGTCCCAGAAGCTCCTTAAATTACCTTCATTTTTTTTTTTAATTATTTTTTCCTTTTGCTGTTCTGATTGGGTGTTTTCTGCTACTGTACCTTCCAAATCACTGATTGACTTGACTCATGCCTTATCCAATCTACTGTTCATTCCCTATAATTTATTCACTTCAGTTAGTGTATCCTTCATGTCTCACTGGTTCTTTTTCATGGTTTCTATGTCTCTTTTTATTCTGTTGAAGTTCTCACTAATTCTTTGAGCATCCTTATAACCATTATTTTGAACTCTCTATCTGGAAGATTGTTTGCTTCCATTTTAGTTAGTTCTTTTTCTGGAGATTTACCCTCTTATTTCTTTGAGATATGTTTCTCTGTCTCCTCATTTTCACTGTTTCCCTGTCTTTGTTTCTATGTATTAGGTAGAGCTGTTACATCTTCCAGTCTTGGTAGACTGGCCTTATATAGTATGTGTTCTATGGACCCCAGTGGCACAATCTCCCTGATCACCTGAGCTGGGTATTTCAGATATGTCCCTTGTGTGGGCTTAGTGTGCCCTCCTGTTGTACTTGAGCCTTTATCACTGTTTGGAGGGACTGGTATCTACCCCTAGGCTGACTGGTCTAAGGGCTGCCTGTGACAACACTGGTGGAGCTATTGTTTTGGGGCTAACCCTATGTAGCACAACTGGCTTTAGTGGGGCTCCTGTGCCTACTGAGACTGTTCTTTGATTGTGTTGTTTGTGGAGGTGGTTGGGTGATGCTCTTGTGTGGGCTGAAGCTGGCCACCAGGTATGTTCTGGGGTCTCCCAGAAGGTGAAGCCAAGATTAGATGCTGCCTGTAACCCATCCAGGGCCAGCTGGTATGAGGTATAAAGTGATCTTTAGATAGCTGCCACCTGGCACGGGTTTGGAGGTGCCTGGGAAAGATTAATCTGCAAAGTGAGGCCTGCTGCCACTAGTGCTGAAGTTGGGGCTGCTTAGCAAGAAATAAGGGGCATGGCTAGACCAGATGCTGCTTGTTTGGGGTTTGTGATCTTTTGAGACAGTTTAGGAAAGTCTGCAGCATGAGCCCAGATAGGACATTTGCATGAAAAATGCACTAAAAACAATTTAGGCAGGCCAGCACAGTGGGTGGGACAGCATCTCAGGGAATCGCTGTGAGCAGGCACGCAGTGTTAGCCAGGCTGACGGAAACTCAGTTATGGTGCCAACCAGCTCCTGTAGAATGACAGTTCAGTAAAGAACAATGGCTTCTGCCAGCACTTCTCTCTGGCAGAAAGCTACCTCTCCAGCCCTTGCCCTGAAGTCAGACAACTCAGTTTCTTCCTGTATGGCCCTGGCACTTTTCAAGCTGCTGCCCCAGTGCAAGATCTCAGAGCAAGTAAGTCCATGTGGGCCCTTTAAAAGGAATGCTTTAGATTCCAGCAACCCTCCGTCTCAGTCAGCCACAATCCTGGATAGTTTTTGCAGCCAAAAATTATAGGTGCTTCTCTTCCCAATACTGGGACACTGGTCTGGGGAGCCTAATGTAATGCTGGGACCCCTCGCTCCTCAGGGGGGACATCTGCAGCTGAAATATCTCTTTAACCACCACACTTGAGTATGGGACATGCCTGTTTCATATTTCTGTCCCTCCTATCACTCTCAACATTGCACTTCTTCTGTATATCCTTAGTTACAGCACTCTGTTCAGCTGGACTTTAGGTGGTTCTGAATGACAGTTGCTCTGTAGGTCAGTGGTAATTTTGAAGTGGTCTTGGAACGAGGCTAGTGTAACCATGCAGAAACTCCACTTCTTTAGCATGACCCTTTCTCGTTTTTGTCCACTCCCTTGCTTAAACATTAAGCCCTTAGGATGTCAGATTATGGTCAGCATCAAATTGTCTTCAGAACAAAACCTCAGGTCTGTTGACTGCAGAAATAGTTTTGGTAAACTGAAAAATACCATCTTCACTTCAGTTGTATAACCAGACAGAACAATGCCATGACTGACCTTAGAACCTGATACAATGATCAACTACTTCCTACCCTTGCCCCAACCAATGAGTGGACCCCCCAACTCCAACACTTTTAGCCACCATGATTAATGACTTCCCCCTATATAACCCCTGCCCTGCAAGCCATGGGGAGGCCAGGTCTTTGAGGACTAGCTTACCTGTGTGTCTAGGTTTGGCACCATTCCTTCAACTAATAAATCCTAACTTTCCTGGCTGTAATCTCCTGTTCACATTTGATCGGGCTTTGATGCACACAGGCATCGAATAACATGAATACCAGATTTACTTTCTATACCATGTGGACCTGAACACATATGCCCAAGATTTCATTTTTTATAGGTAAACAATATTCCACTGCATATGTATACCACAACTTCTTTATCATTTATTCATCAATGGACACTTAGGATATTTCCCTATTTTAGCTACCATAAATAATGCTGCAATGGACATGGAGGTGCATATATCTTTGTACGTTAGTGTTTCCAGTTTTTTCAGATAAATACCTATAAGTAGAACTTCTAGATTATGTGGGAGTTAAGTGGAATTATATAATATTTATCTTTATATGACTAGCTTATTTCACTTAGCTTGTCTTCAAAGTTCACCCATGTTGTAGCAAGTGCCAAAATTTCATTCCTTTTAAAGGCTAATATTCCATCCATTATTTACCCATTGATGGATGTTTGATTTATTCTCATCTTTTGACTATTGTTAATAATGCTATTAATATGATGGGCGTACACTGGACTATACAATCAAAAACACATTTTTATGTCTCTATTTTTTTATGAATCCCTACAATTCTTTTAGGCTTAAACTGTCTCTATTTCAAGATCAGAAAATAATTTTTTTATTTCCTTTAATATCTTTGCCTTTTAGGCTTTCCTATCTACTTTTAATGCCAATTTTGTAACAATCTCATTCCTTTATATACCCAAATCTGTTTCTGGGCTTTTCAGTTTATTATTGTCTTTCCATTTTTGTACAAACAGTATACTTCTTTTTATGGTTTTTTGAACTTGAATATTTTATTTTCATACTTTTAGTATAGCTTTACAATAAACTTCAGTGCCTCATCATTATTTTTCAAAATTAACTTGCCAATTCTCAGCAAATAAATTTTAGAAAAATTCTCACAAGTTAAAATGTTGGCATCTGGGTCTAAAAAATAGACATAAAAATTTACCACTGAAGTACTAGAAAAAATCTTTATAATAGGGAAAATCTTTCTAAAACATGATATTAAAGCTAAAAGTCATTTATACAAGTTCTAAATAAAATTTTAAAGTAGAAATGCAAATATGATAAACAGAAATCAGAGGACAAGTGAGAATATTTGTAACACACATTAAAGAGAATAATCAGAGTTGTAACAAATAAAAAAAAAAGACAACTTATCACACAAAGAAAGTACAAGACATGAAGAAGCAGTTCAAAGAATGAGTAATAACAATGTTGAATAAACCTATTCAATTTCAGTCCTAATTTTAAAACTATAAAGCAGAGTGACTTTTCACTTAAAAGGTTGACAAAAATCAAGTCTGTGTTGGTAAAACCAGAGTATTCATACATTGCGGATGGCAATAAAATTAGGATAACCTCTTTGGAGAGAAATTCAGCAAAGCTATTAAAATATAAATGAACAGCCCTGTTCAGGTAGCTCAGCTGCTTAGAGTGTCGTCCAAATATGCCAAGGTTGTGGGTTTGATCCCCAGTCAGGGCAATATACGAATCAACCAATGGATGCATCGATAAGTGAAACAACAAATCTATGTTTCTCTATCTCTCCCTTCCTCTAATATTTAAAAAAGAAAAAAAAAAGATAATACTCAAATACGTCCACTAAAATGTTACTTGTATGCCCAAAACACTGGGGCTGGGGCGGGGGGGGGGGGACACATCCAAATATTCACTTATAAAAATGTGGCTAAAAAGATATAGTAAATTATTATGCTGAAAATTATACAAATGACAAAATAAGCCTTTAAAAGATGAACCATTTTTCTTAACCTCTTCTCTTCTGCAGAATTTATAAATGTTGGGAGTTCTTCAGGACTTAACCCTAGAACCCCTTCTATTCTCTAACATACTCTGTAAATGACCTAATTAGTGCCATGGCTTTAAACACCACTGAAGTGACACTGACTTCTAAATCTGTATTTCTAGTCCTTATCTAGAACACTGTATTTGTACATCCACTTGCTTATTTGACATTTCACAGGAATGTCTACTAGGTATATAAACCAAAAAAAGACCAAATAAAATCCTTGATTCTTCCTGTCAAACTTCCTTCTCCACACCCACTGCTCCATCCTCTCCATTTCAATAAATGTCACCAATATTCATTATCACTTAAGCCAAAAATTCAGAAATGTTGACTCCATCTCTGAAACATATCCCAAATTAAATTCATGTCTTTCCATCTCAATTGCTACCCATCTCAAACCACCATTATCACTTGAATAGGCTACTGTGCGCACGTGCGCGTGCACACACACACACACACACACACACACACACACACAATCTTCCCGCTACTGTTCTTATCCAACTCCTCCCTCCCTCCTACTCCCTTAAACCTTTCCTCCTACGTATCTTCTATAGAGAGCAGTCAGAATGAGCTTTTAAAACTAAAAAATCAGCCCTGACCAGGTGGCTCAATTGGCTGGACCACTCAATTCCTGGTCAGGGCACATACCTAGGTTGCAGCTTTGATCCCTGGTCAGGGAATGTACGGGAGGCAACCTATCAATGTTTCTCACGTTGCGGGGCGGGGGGGGGGGGTGGTGGTGGTGGTGGTGGTTGTGTGTGTGTGTGTGTGTGTGTGTGTGTCTCTCTCTCACATCAATAAACATATCTTTGGGTGAGGATTAAAAAAACCCTAAATATCAGGTGATACTCTTCAACTAAATAAATTTTAAAAACACCAAACAGATGATATTGCTGACTTACTTAATTTCTTATTGGTTTCTCAAAGAACTTGAATAATCTCAAACTAAACTCAAACTAAACCATCTATATAAAGCAGAATTAATGGAATATACATATGAAGAGTTTCTTAGAGCATTTAAATAGTCAAGCGATAAGAGAAGATAATATGCAATAGAACTAAACAAAACCAAGAGAAAATCGAGTATGAAATCATAATGATTGAAATAAAGAACTCTTCAGATTAGATAATGGAATGGAAAGGTGAAAGAACAAATTAGTGACATAGATTATGTAAAGGATAGTTGTGGAAGGCATTAGAAAGGGATACAAAAAAGGAAAATATTGAAGTTAAGAAGGAAGGAGAAGTTAGATGTGACAGAATCCATATAATTCCCAGAAAGAAAAAAAATGGAAAAAAAAATTTGAAAGAATAACCAATAATTTTCCAAACAGAGATGTCAAATTAAACTGTCTAGAATAAATCTTGGCAAACCACAAACTTTCAGTAAATATTTGTTGGAGTAATTATGATTTCAAGTGCCAAATGTGACAAAATGGGAACTATACCCAGATACATTATAAACTGTAAAAAGCAAGTAAAAATTTCAAAATCTTCTGGAGAGAAACTGTAGGATTCTCTCTCTCTCTCTCTCTCTCTCTCTCTCTCTCTCTCTCTCTCTCAAAATCAAACTGACATCAGATCTTTTGAAAGGCAACATGAGGCAAGAAAACAATGTAGCATATTTTCAAAATGTGTAAGGAAAACAATTCGAACCCAAAAATCTTTAATAAAAATAAACTATCATTTAAAAGCGAAGGTTAACTAATGATAATTTCAGGCATAAGAAAAGCTTTATAATGTTTACATATAAACACCCTGTTAGAAAATTGCTTTTATATAGATACTCAAGAACTGAAATCGTTTCAATCAAGGTAATGATATAGGTAAACACAGTACTTGAAGGCTCCCACAACCACATCAAAATTACAAGTGAATTATAGAACCATGATCATTCAAAACTCCTGAAATCTAGCTGAACAGAAGTCCTATAACAAAGGATATAAAGAAGCCACATCAAGATGGTAGGAGGGGGCAGAGATGCAGAACAAGCTGGTCCCATACCTTGGCTGCAGAGGTCCTACTAAGGAAGACAGTGGCTTCTGCCTGCACTCATGTCCCAGCCCCACCTCAGAACCCCCAGCTAAGGGTTCCAGTCCCAGGAAGAGAACTTCCTATAACTTTTGGCTGTAAAAATCAGCAGACTGTGGCTGAATGAGACAAAGGGCTCCTAGACACCCAGGCGCTCTTACAGGGTGTGAGCACTGATTTACTCAGACTCACCTGCTCTGAGCTCCAATGCTGGGGCAGCAGCTCTAAAGGCACTAGGAACATGTGGGGAGGAAGTGAATTGTCTGGCTGCAGGATGAGAGCTGGAGAGGCAGCTTTCTCTGATACATGAGTGCAGGTAGAGGCCACTGTCCCTTTGTTGAGCCCTCCCCGAACAGAGCCTGATGGCAAGTGCCATACCTGAGACTTCATCAATCTGGCTAACACTGTTCACCCCACGCTGGTGATTCCCTAAGACCCTGCCAGCCCAAGTGTGAGTCCACCCAAGCTGTTTCCAGTGGCTTTTCCATAAAAGGCTTATCTTGGGTCAAGTCGCGGACTAAAATCACTCAAACAAGCAGTATCTGGCCTCTGCATACCCCATACCTTTTGCTAAGTGGCCACAGGCCTGGCACTAGCAGTAGCCAGCCTCCATTTGCAGCTTGGTCTCTCCTAGACACCTCCAAACCCAGCAAGAGTAGCAGCTATCTGCAGACGGCTCTGTAGCTCATTCTAAATGGCCCTGGGACAGGACATAGGCAGTGGTTAACCTTGCACCTCCTAGAGGGCCACAGTGCTAATGTACCAGTTAGACAGCTTTAGACCTCATGGGATTTTAACTCAACCGACCACCTCTATGAGCAACACACTCAAGAGGCAGACTCAGTGGGCATCTGAGCACCACTGAATTGAGTCTTGCTCCAGGGGCCCCTGCAGAACAGCTCTTCTGCTGTAGTCACAGCCTATCTGCCTGGGGGTTAGTCCCTCTCAGCGGCATGCCAACAGTAATAAAGGCTCAACTACAACAGGACAGTGCACAGAGCCCACACAGGGCGTGCACTTGAAGCTACCAGCTAGGTGACCAGAGAGGCTGTCTCACTGAGCCCCTACAGGACACCTATTATATAAGGTTACTCTACCAAGTCCAGGAGACACATCAGCTCTACATAACACACAGAAAGAAACACACAGAAGCAGCCAAAATGAGGAGACAAAGAAACATGCCCCAAATGAAAGAACAGTACAAAACTTCAGGAGAAGAGCTAAATGAAATGGATGCACACAATCTACTAGATACAGAGTTCAAACAATGCTGTAAAGATGCTCAAGAAACTTAGTGAGAAGTAAAACAGCTTTAAAAAAGCCATAGAAAACATTAAAAAAAAAGAACCGGTGACACGAATAAATTACAGGGAATAAACAGCAGAGTAAATGAAGCAAAGCACCAAATCAACAACCCGAATGATAAGAAAGCAGAAAACATGTAATCGGCAAGAATTTGAAAACATGAGAGAAAACTTTTCCTAACTTGCTGACAGAAGTAAGACATACACGTCCAGGAAGCAGAGAGTCCTCAACAAGATAAATCCAAAGAGGCCCACACAAAGACACATCATAATTAAAATGCCAAAATTAAAGACCAAGACACATCTTAAAAGCAGCAAGAGAAAAGCAGTTAGTTACCTACAAGAGAACTCAGGAAAGACTGACAGCTGACTTCTCGACAGAAACTCTGTTGGCCAGAAGAGATTGGCAAGTAATATTCAAAGTGATGAGAGGCAAGGACCTACAAACAAGATTACTCTACCCAGCAAAGCTATCATTTAGAATTGAAAGATTGACAAAAAGCTTCCCAGGCAAGAAAAAGCTGAAGAAGTTTATCACCACCAAATGAGTATTACAGGAAATGTTAAAAGTACTTCTTCAAGAAGATAAAAATACGAATAAAATGGCAATAACTACATATCTATCATTGATTACTTTTGAAAATTTTTAGGGTTTTATTGATTTTTAGAGAGGAAGAGAGGAAGGAGGGAGGGAAGGAGAGGGAAAAATGGTTTTTGTTGTTCCACTTATTGATGCATTCACTGGTTGATTCTTGTGTGTGCCCTGACCAGCGATCAAACCTGCAACCTTGGCACATCAGGATGATCCTCTAACCAACTGAGCTACCCAGCCAAGGCCAACAATTACTTTAAAGGCAGATGGGTTAAATGCTCTAACCAAAAAATGTACAGTGACTAAGTGGATAATAAAACAAGACCTTAGATATGCTGTCTACAAGAGATTTCATATCAAAAAACACATACAGGTTGAAAGTAAAAAGGATGGAAAAAAGATTTTATGAAAATGGAGAAAAAACAAAAGTTGGAGCAGTAATACTTATAACAGACTTTGAAAAAAAAAAAAAACTGTAACAAGAGACAAAGGAGGATCAAGCAATTCAACTTATGGGCAGGGTATACATCCAAAGAAACCCAAAACACTAAATCAAAAATGTTTTCTGCAGCATTACAATAGCAAAGATATGGAGGCAACCTAAGTATACATCAATAGATGAATGGGTAAATAAGGAGCAATGTTTACATAAATGGAATATGATTCAACTACTAAAAAAATGAAATCTTGCCATCTGCAACAGAATGGATAAACCTAGGAGGTCCTGTGCTAAATGAAGTAAGTCTGAGAAAAACAAATGCCAGATGATTTCACTTACATGTGGAATCTAATAAACAAATAAGAACAGGAACAGATTCATAGATACAGAGAACATTTTAACTGCTGCCATATTAGACAGGGTTTGGGTGTTGGATGGAAAGGTGAAGGGGTTTAGAAGTACAAATTTATAGTTACAGAATAGTCATGGGGATGTAAAGCATAGCATAGGGAATACAGTCAATAATACTGCAATAACTTCATATGGTGTCAGATGGGTTCTAGGTTTATCAGGATCATCACTTTTTAAGTTAATATAATACTGTATGGCAAGTGTAATTTAAAAATAAAGAGAGAAAAAGCAAAAAGAAAAACAAATTTATGAAGACAGTACTTGATGTAGGGGAGTAAGAGTGAATGATTAACCTAATAAAATATATTTCATAAAAAAAGACAGATGCTTCAAAAATACCCCTAACAATCCAGAACTAACATTCTACAGAATATCAACATATCTGCTGGGAAACTGAAGGGTTATGGTATGGGGTGAAGGAGACTAAAGATAAATGAGAAAGTGATTAAGGTACTTCCTTTCTTTGGAGGAATACACACACACACATGCATATGCATGCACATATATACACATATTCAAGGTCTGTCCGGAAAAAGGCCAAACACTGTTAATACACAAGAATGGTTTTCACGACACTGATGTTAAACTAGCAGCCAAGGAGAGTAGACTGGAATGCACATGCGTGAACAATGACAACTTCACTGGACTAGCCAGCAGGGATGGTAGATGCTGTTGAATGAGCATGTTGCAAGTAGAATAATTAATCTGCACTAAATTTTGCATTCAGCCTGGGCATTCCTCTGCAGCAACTATTCAGATGATTCAGACGGCTTTCAGGGATGATGCAATGAGTCAGACGGCTTTCAGGGATGATGCAATGAGTGCACCTTAAATAATAGTGTGGCACAAATGCTTCAAAGATGGCTGAGAAACTGTTGAAAGTTATCAACATTCTGGAAGGCCTCCAACAAGGAGAACACCTGAGAATGTTGAACACATATGCACTGCAGTGAACAAAGATCAGCAACTGATAGTGCAAGAACTAGAAACTGATCTAGGGATTCCAAAAACTACTACGTCCGAGATTTTGATGCAGGATCTTGTCATGAAATGTGTTGTGGCAAAATTTGTTCCACGGCTTTTGCTAACAGAGCAGAAGGAACATCGTGCTGCTGCTGCTAATGAGATTCAAACCACTACCAATGAACCAGATTTCCTCAAGAAGGTCGTAACTGGAGATGAATCGTGGGCCTACGGCTATGATCCAGAGATGAAGGCCCAATCATTTTCCCAATGGAAATCACCTGGTTCTCCATGCCCAAAGAAAGTGCAGCAAAGTTGCAGCAAGATAAAGGCCATGTTAACTGTGTTTTTTGACTGGTAAGGTGCTGTCCATCGTAAGTACGCCCCTCCAGGCCAAACTCTTAATATACAGTACTATCTCAATGTTCTTCATAGGTTGAGAGATGAAATATGACAAAAACAACTGCAGCTATGGGCAACTGGTGATTGGCAGCTTCATCAAGACAATGCACCTGCTCATCCATCACATCTCTTGCAGAGTTTTTTTGTGAAATGTCGAATCACCCAGGTGACTCCGCTCCCCCTGCAGCCCAGATTTGGCAGCCTGTAATTTCTAGCATTTCCCAAAACTAAAATCACCTTTGAAAGGAGAGATTTCAGACCATCAATGAGATTCAGGAAAATACAACAGGGTAGCTGATAGTAATTGGGAGAACTGTGTGAGGTCCCAAGGCGCCTACCTGGAAAGGAACTGAGGCATCATTGTCCTAGGTACAATGTATCTTGTATTTTCTTCAATAAATGCCTTATTTTTCATAGTGCATGGCTGGGTACTTTCTGGACAAACCCAGTATGTATATGCACACATGTACACATAAATATGTTTATACACACATATATATTTAAAATTAAGAAGCTGACTATGGAAAATAAATAGGATAGTAAAGAGAACATCAATAACTTTCAATATATGTTATTACAATAAATGAAAATAGACTGAAATCATTAATCAAAATATAAGTCTCTAAGGCTGGATAAAAATAAAATTCAGCAACGTATTCTGTAAAAGAGAACACAGTAAGATAATAAAAGGTTAAGAAGTTATATCAGGAAATATAAAAACAGGTTGGAAGATGTACTACTCTTTTTTTAAGGCCCTATCATGAATAATTCAGATTCTTCCTGATCTGAGCTCAGCTCCCTAACATCCCTGAGCCTGTGGATTCCAATACCCCATTAAAGCTCACACATTAAGGAGTATCTCTATTTTCCTTTCAGGACAGGGTTTCAATTTGTCTTCCATTATGACTTAGTTCTTCTTACCTAAAATGGCACCCACAGATTCATCTTTCTTGCTTTGAAGCTCAGCTGTGTATTCTAAAAATGTTTTATTTTTATCTAGCATTTCCACTATTTGAAAAAAGGAGCTCACCCAGTCTACCATTCTGTCCAGAAGTCCCCAGAAAATGCACTTTAGATTAAATACAACTGAAAACAAAGTCCAAGTTAATTTCTTCATCTGTTATGAAATGATAAATAAAGCTCAAGTGTTAAGGCTATGAGAACTAAAATGATGTCTTAGCAGCTCTTGATGCATATAATAAAGAAATTCAAATGCTGCCCTATAAACTTATAAATTTTACATTCTACTTAAAGTAAAGACTATCACAGGAGAGTTCGTTGGAGAGACCCAAGGGGTCCTAGAATGTACACAAGCCCACCTACCTGGGAATCAACACCAGGAGGACCCAATTTGCTTGTGGGTGGCAGGAGAAGTGACTGAAAGCGGGGCAAGAGCTGAGCAAGCTGCATTGTCCCCTCTCTGATCCCTCCCCCACATATAGCATCACAACACAGCGAGGTGAGTTGCCCTGCACTGGTGAATACCTAAGGCTCTGCCCCTTACATAGCAACAGGCAAACCAAGACAAAGAAATATGGCCCAAATGATAGAACATATCAAAACTCCAGAAAAAAGAACTAAGTGATGAGAAGACAGTCAACCTATCAGACGGCAGAGTTCAAAACGCTGCTAATTAGGATGCTCACAGAAATGACTAAGTATGGACAAAAAATAGAGGAAGAAATGAAGGCTATGCAAAGTGAAGTTTAAAAAAAAAAATATACAAGGAACCAACAGTGAAGGGAAGGAAACCAGGACTCAAATCCACGATTTGGAATATAAGGAAGAAATTAAACATTCAACTGGAACAGAAGGAAGAAACAAGAATTCAAAAAAATGAGGAGAGGTTTAGGAACCTCTGGGACAACTTTAAACGTTCCAACATGTGAATCACAGAGGTGCCAGAAGGAGAAAAGGAAGAGCAATAAATCAAAAACTTATCTGAACAAATAATGAAGGAGAACTTCCACAATCTGACCAAGGAAATAAGACTTCGAGGAGATCCAGGAAGCTCTGAGAGTCCCACAGAAGTTGGACCCAAGGAAGTACACACTAAAGTACATAATAATTACATTACCCAAGATTAAGGATAAGGAGAGAATCTTAAAAGCAACAAGAGAAAAGAAGACAGCTACCTACAAAGGAGTTCCCATAAGACTATCAGCTGATTTCTCTAAAGAAACCTTCAAGGCAAGAAGGGGCTGACGAGAAATATTCCAAGTCTTGAAAGGCAAGGACCTACATCCACGATTACTCTATCCAGCAAAGCTATCATTTAGAATGGAAGGGCAGAGAAAGTGCTTCCCAGATAAGGTCAAGTTAAAGGAGCTCATCATGACCAAGACCTTACTATATGAAATGTTAAAGGGACTTATCTAAGAAAAACAAGAAGATCTGAAACTATGAACAGTAAAATGACAACAAACTCACAGCTATCAACAACTGAACCTAAAAAACCCACAAAAACAAACTAAGCAAACAACTAGGACAGGAACAGAATCAGATATAGGGAACACATGGAGGGTGTTTGGTGGAGAAGGGGAGGGGAGAGAATGGAGGAAAAGGTACAGGGAATAAGAAGCATAATTGGCAGGTACAAAGTAGACAGCAGGAGGTTAGGAACTGTATAGGAAATGGAAAAGCGAAAGAACTTACATGTACGACCCACAGACATAAACTGGGGGTGGGGGAGGGAATGCTAGTGGAGAGGGGGTGCAGGGTAGAGAAGGATAAAGGGGAGGAAAAATGGGACAACTGTAATAGCATAATCTATAAAATAAATACTTAAAAAATAAAAATAAAATAAAGGCTCAACCGTAAGGAGGGAATGGGAATTCCTAACACCTTTCCGGTTCTAGTTTTCACTTGGCTGCAGAGGCTGTGGGAGTAAAAATGCTTCCTCCAAAGTTGCTGAGAATACAGGCAACTAGTAACGGATCAAGTTACGGCAAAAAATTCAATGATCCTTATGAGTCATTCAGTTCGGAAAGTGATCATTACCTTCTCTGTTATTTGAGCTGGGGACCTGAAGTGCACCATTCTATTCTGACATGTATCACTGATTTTTTGGTTGACCTTCATCACTTCTCAGTACTTCCATTTCCTCTTAAAAGTAAAGTTAGGCTAGATGACATTGAAGATTTCTTTCTTTCTTTCTTTCTTTCTTTCTTTCTTTCTTTCTTTCTTTCTTTCTTTCTTTCTTTCTTTCTCCCCCCTCCTCTCTCCTCTTTCTTTCTTTCTTTCTTTCTTTCTTTCTTTCTTTCTTTCTTTCTTTCTTTCTTTTTTTTTTTCTGAACAGGTTTTATTACACAGAGGGGATAGGGCTCAGTCCTTCTTGGCTGCTGCCTTCCTCATGGCTGCAAGGACATTGCTCAGCTCTTCTCTCTCCCTCTTGGCACAGATGTGTCCCCCCACCCTTTTCTTGATGAATTTCAGGGCTCTTTTGTCCTTAGAGACTTTGAGCAGCTCCATGGCGCGCCGTTCATAGCGGGCAAAGCCACACACCTCTCGGATCATGTCCCGCACGAACTTGGTGTGCTTGGTGAGGCGCCCGCGGCAGCGGCTGTGCCTCGGCTTGCTCACGTTCTTTGTCACTTTGTGGCCTTTGTTGAGGCCCATGGCCATGGGGTAGCGGAGGGCCATGGCTGCTATTCCTTAATGGCAACTGCAGTGGAAGGGAAGATTTCTTATCCTCCTGATTCTGATTCCAGAATAAAAGGTTTATAAAAATTTCACTCCAAATTCTTTCATTCTATGAATGCAAAAATGATAGCTTAGCCCTGGTGGACTGAGTACCGGCCTGTGAACTGAAAAGTCATCGGTCTGATTCCCAGTTAGGGCATATGCCTTAGGTGCAGGCCAGGTCCCCAGGTGGGGGCATGCGAGAGGCAACCAATCTATGTTATCTCTCGCACATCACTGTTTCTCTCTCTCAGAACAAGCAAAACCTTTTTTTAAAAAAAGCAAAAATTTGAACAAAAATAGAAATGATATTTTAAATTATTAAACAATTATCACATCCTTATTACTGTTTCCCCTTGGCAAAAAAATAAATAAACCATTAGAATAAAAAATAAATCAAAATAAGTATTAAGTATTTCCTAGTTAAGAAAAGACCAAACAGCTTAATATCCTCATGTATTATTTCATTTTATTTTTCAATTTTCACCCAAGGAGGCTTTTGCTGATTTTAGAGAAAGAGGAAGAGCGAGAGAGAGACATTGATATGAGAGACAAATACTGATCAGCTGCCTCCCATACATGCCCCAATCGGTAACTGAACCTGCAACCTTTTGGGGCACAGCACAGTGTTCTAAACAACTGGAATACTTGGGCAGGGTTCCCCATATTTTAAAGCAGTTTTAGAAAATAATGGAGAGGCCCTGGTGAGTTAACTCAGTTGCTTCGAGCATCATCCAATATGCCAGGGTTGTAGGTTCGATACCAAGTGAGGGCACATACAGGACTCAGACAATGAATGCATAAATGCATGAAGCAACACAATTGATGTTTCTCTCTCAAATCAATATAACAATAATATGGAAAAGGCCTCAAAATAAATGGTCATGCTTCTGGGATACTAACTACTTAAACCATTCAAGTGAGAATTCAGACTATGAAAAAGGATCATGCTTTCTTTATTTATACCTTCCCAAGTAACCAATGGCTGATTTCACCACAATGTTTTCTGGCAGCTCTTCCATAACATTTTCCCATAAGAATAAGATGGTTGTAATTCCAGACCAAAGAATTAGTCGGTTGGCCAAAAAGTCTGCTTCATTTCTTCTGTAAAATAAAAGGCACACTTTTCGTTTTCACCAGTAACTTTGAGCTGGATGTTTTGAGGATGCTGGCTATCTCTCACATGGAATAATACTGATTGTTCTCAACTGATTACTCAACTTGATCGCTACCAACTTTAACTGTTTTACCTGACCATAGAGCATCATCCAGTGAGAAAGTGCCAGCATGAAACTTCACAAAACATTTTTGACACACCTGATCAATCACAGCACCTTCTCCATACATTGCACAAATCTTTACTTTTGCATTTCAGTTGTGTTTTTCCCTGCCTTGAAATAATTGAGAATAATGTGCCAAAAATGTTGCGTATTTTCTTCCATCTTCGATATTAAAATGGCTGCACAAAAATTCACCCATTTACTAAGTTATTTTTAATGCAAAGTGATATGACAGCTGTTACAATACAATCTAATAAAATTGTTTTAAATGAAATTAAAGACAACTAAATGCTACTAGAGTCATCTTACAGAAAAAACAAACGAACTTTTTGGCCAACCCAATAGTACCATAAAACCACAAATTTAACCAACACCGTGCCAGAGATGAAGGCAAATATCCACATCCTTTAAAATAAACTGTCCTCAACAATGTCCTTAAACATCCTTAAGGAACGCTTAAAGTTTATTTTATACAATCCTATATTAACTTTTATAATGAACATGTAGTGTGTAATCTTGAAATAAAAAGTTAAAAAATAATAGTAAGTTGACTTACACTTGATTTGCTCTGGAGGACTACAATTCTCTGGGTAGAACCCAAGGGGAAAGAATAATAAGACAGCAGGTGAGAAACTGCTTCAGATGGAGGTAAAGCAAAAGAGATAAAAAGGTGTCTTATGTTTTTAAATCCAGCTACCACAATAGAAAAGGAAGCAAATATTCCAGACAGAAACTCAAGCCAGTAAAGATAGGCTGCACTTTGGGTTGGTGTTGCTAAATGTATCTTTAACGAATCTGAGCACAGCAGATAATTCAGAAGACTATGCGAAGTAAATGTATTATAAATTGTCAACTTGGTTTGGCTTTATGAGCCTATCACCTTCAAAATTTCATAAAGGTAAAGCTATGATATAAAATAGAGTAACAGTTAAATAGCCCAATCGCTTGAAATAAAAACAACCGGTATCTAGTAATCCTAGCCAAGTCTAAGGCAAAATATATTAGGAGGAATTCGGCAAAGTAAAAAATGAACTAGAACACCTGGGTTCTTGTAACTGTAAGAAACTCTTTAGGTTTCAGTTTCTTCATTTTAAAATGAGGTCCATTCCAGTTCTAAAATTCACAATTCTTTATTTTCTTCCTCTCTTTCTACAATATAAATATATTGTCAAATAAGTATTGATCTAGAAGAACTAAGTCTCCTGACTTCAAAAAAAAAAAATGAATTCAGAGTTACATTATTTAATTATGGGTATTTCCTTTAGCTATCATACCCCAGTTTGCTCATGTAATTATTGCTCATTAAACCATTTAATATTTACTAAGATAAATCTTAGAACTAAAGACAAGACACAATTCTAGCCTAAAGGGAATTTACAGTTTTTAAGGGGCAAAACACGAGTATGCTATATGAAATAATAAATACTACAGATATTATAGTACTAGCCCAAAGGGATCACCCAACTTGGGTGCTATATATAGGAGGTACAGCTGGGGAATTTCAATACAGAGATTAATAGTGGAAGAGTCTTAGGGGTAACTATGAGGCAGGTAGATGCAGATGGAACAGATTATCTATATCTATATCTAGACAGATAGATATCTGTTATCTTTATCTATATCTGTATCTATGTATAGATGGGGCTGCAGAGGAAAAAGCATGAGCACAGGTGTGAAGACACAAACCCCACAAGAAAGCAGGCCACATTGAAGGGATTGCAAAAACTGAAAAACAGTGCAGTAGAAAATAAGGCTAACAAAAGTAGCAGGGGTGGACATTATGGAGCACCTTGTCATTGTGTTGTTTGACCTTTATGATAAAAAGCAAATTAAGGCTTTTTTAAAGAAGTAGTAACACAATTCAAATAGAAAGATGCCCTTACTAAGACTTTGAAAAGCAGACTAAAGAGGAATTACCAATAGATTAAAGAGGAGACCACTTCAAGTATAATGATCAGAGTGTGAGGTAGAGAAAAATGGCAAATAAGCAAGGAGGCTAGGGTAACACCCAAGTTTCTGACTCCAGCAACAAGAAGAAAAATGCTTTGAAAATAATTTAAAAGAAGCAATTAGCATTTAATTGTATTTACCTTCTAAAAGTAATAACTACACAATACCTCAAATTTTTAAAAAATAAAATTCTCATTACTTTAGATAATGCTAACAAGAGAAATTAGAGGTAAAAAGATTTTTTGACATTGTCAAACAACTAGACCATAAAGAACCACATTCTAACAATACATTTGGAATTTTAAAAGAACTTAATATAGGCAATTATGTTTACAGCAACCTATTTGCTCTGGGTATTTAATATATACCTATATCTACATTTATTTCCAGAATTGTTAAGATGGATATATAAAATATTCAACTGCAATTGGGACACTTGGCATAAATGTCTTCTAAGGTTCTAAGATTCTAAAAATAAGTTGCTAAGTTTACTGATCTCCTAGTTTGACTACCAAGTTCTACACTGTGCCTCTTTCAGAGACCAGTAGAGGGCTGCAAAAGCTCAGAGAAAATGCATCTCTCCACTTCCTTTCAGACCCACTGCTCCACACAATTCTGCTACCAGACTAATCTTTCTAAAATAATTATTTCATTAGATTATTCTTACATCTATATCAGTTCTGTTCTGCTCTATGTACTGTTTAAGTCTGATGTTCCCTTCCCTAGGTATTGAGGTAGATTTCTTCCCCATGTATACAATCTTATTTTCAACTTCCCCTAAGTCAGACTACTCTTAACTGTGATATACAATATATACAGTTAAAATGAAAAGGTCATTGAGGTGAACTCTGAAGAAACAAACAAACTTACACAGGTCTAGAGAAAGGGAAAAGCCACTGCTGGGAAAAAGTTTACACAAAGAGAGGGAGATAGGAATTCCCCTGGGGGAGTTAGGAAACAGATCAAGGAAAGGTGTAGGGGGGGTTTCAGTTGAATCTGTAATGTCTTTAAATCTTCACCAGAGGACATTTTTTCACTGAGAAAGAGACAGACACATCAGCTGTCATACATGTTCAGACCTGGGATGGAACACACAACCTGGGTATGTGTCCTGACCCGGCATCAATCCTGCAAACTTTTCGGTCCATGGGATGACACTCCAACTAACTAACTAAGCCACCTCACCTAGGGCTGAATTTGTAATGTTTAATTCTTAACTGGTGATAAGTAGCCAGATGCTCATTTTGCTATTACCCATATCTTTTACATTATCTGAAATATTTCAAAATAAAAAAAGTTTTTGATATTGTAACTTTGCCTCCTCTCTTGTGCTCAAAAGACAAGCAGCTGATCTTTTCAACATATCATACCTCAGGTGCCATTCTAAGTACTACTCACAATTTAATGACAAATAATGCCCTATCTCACTTTTACTGCTTTCATTAAAAAATGATCAGCACATACTTTAGCCTTAAGTGAAAGGAAAGGACTTTTAATTGCTTACATAATTGGGTGTTGTTTTAATACTGGCACATGTAAATATAAGATTTGGGATAAAGGTCAAAACATAAAAATACCAGAATAGTTTATCATTATCACTGCTTTAGTAATATAAGTCCATGTTCCTGAAAACCATTATTTATGCCCAAACTCTTAAATAAGTTATAGATAGCTGAAATCATTCTCCTATGACACAGCAATGCCAATGTATTATTTCTAATCTGCCTACCATACCATGCCATACTATTCCTACCCAGGCCCAACAATAGTGTAGGTTATAACACTGCTTCGACTATAGCTCAAATTGTAGCTTCCATATGACTTCACACCAGGATTGAATTGTTTGGACTTTATTTAAGTCCTGATCTGCTACCTCATTTTTTTTCAGAATCCCACTCACTTCCCAACATAAACCTACTTACTATATAGTACACACAAGAATTCAGGGTAACTGCATATATCAGGGCGTTTAAAAGAAAACATGCTGTAAACTGGCTGAGGGTAGCAATATGTATTATCAGTAGCTCTTTTGGACAGTACAATTTAGAATTATAAACTGTTTCTTGCCAAAGTATGCTGAGAATAAAAAGCAATATGGTAATAAGTGACCAGCACAAAGTTAATTCACTGTATTCTAATAGTTGTGAGAAAGTAACAAGAAACGGGTGATACTGTGAAAACTCCAACCCCAATGGGAAAGAATACATGCATTATTTGGTTTTACTTTTAAGATAAAACATGTCCTAATATATAATCACATATATATTTCAATGATCTCCTTGCCTCCTAATTGAATTCCATGCTTCTAGAATTATTTTCTTTAAAAATGTTATTACAGCATTCCCCATTTTGGAAATTCATATTTACTAAGACCCTTATCCTAACAATCATAGCCTTTCTCATCAGTTACCCATCTTTTCTCCCTTACTCCCAGTTCATCCTTTTATGTCAGTCTGACCATTCTCCTGTCACTGACATTCTCAGTCATTCAATAAATGTATGCAGACCTTTTACAGTGTGATAGAACTGGGGTGCAACAGTGAACAACACAGAGATGATCCACATCCTCACAGGGCTTACCATGTTCCTTTCTAAACAAACTAGAAATTTGAATAATTAAATACTACTGTTGTCTTATTTCACATGTCTATGTTTTGTTCACTGAATGGAAACCCCTAAAAACACGTAGTCTCTAACACTGTCTTTGCTTGTATTTTCCCAAACACCTGCCTGAAAAATGCTGGATGGAGTGCTGTTCATAGAAGCATTTATTTAAAATTTATTAACTGAGTATGCAATGTTTAAGATCTTCTTTATTGTAGCCATAATACTTATCTGCTGTGGTAAAACTTGAAAATTCAGAAGTAAAAAGATAAAAATTCTGGTTACTTTCAAATTCAACATCCAGAGATAATCTATCACATTGTCAGAATGGACCATTCAAGAGTTTTCACTCCTTGTAAACTCCGTAATACAAAAATTATTTTCCCCTCAAAGGTTCAAAAGCAATCTATCATTTTACCCTGTCTTTTTCTATTAACATCATCAACTTCTTTGAAGGCACAGTTCTGTAAATTAGCAATACAGTCATTGATTTAAATTAAATCTCATTTGTAAAATGGAAATAAAATAAACCTCAAAGTCACCCTGGGCAGTTACTTTCCATAAAACCCACTTTTCCTGTCCCACAGAAAAAAAAAAATCCAAAACAGGAGGTAAAAGAGAACACTTTCATTATATAATTTTAAATATAATAAATTATAAATATATAAGTATGTATTTATATATAATGAGTTATAGTAGGAGGAAGGAGAACCCTTTTATTATATAATTTTAACAGTAAACATATATTAACTTTATAATCTAAAAACCCTAATAAAAATGTTTTAAAAATTGTTTACCTTCTTGATTGCCAGTTCTAGAAATTTTGAGTAAGAAACTAAGACCGAAAAAATGGCCAAAGGATATCAAGTGTCAATTCACAGAAGAGAAAGTGCAAATGATTACTTCCCCCATGTTATTAGCTAATGACCCACATTCATACCAAAAGTAAAGATAAAAGCCTTAAAATGTAAAATAAAAGTAATACAATTTAAATTTAATAACACAAATTTAAATTGTTAACCAACAACAAATAGGTATGGATTTATTTTCACTGGGTGTTTGCCAAGCTAGAGAGCTCTAAGCACCTAGAGAGGAAGAAAGAGTCACAAAGGGGTAAAAACAAAGAAAAGGAAGAATGAGTAAGCCAGTTTGCTATTAAATATTCTTGTTTACTTTCAATAACATGAGGATAAACAGAAACTTGATAAAGTATTATTTTCCTGTTCAATAGCATCTTAAAGAGAATACTCATCTTCATTCTTGGGACGTTTTAATGAATCCTGGGAAGACAGAGATAATTTCTGAGGGTTGAGTAGCAACTATTGGGTGATCAACTGAACTATAAATTTATTAATAAATTGGGTTGATCTTAAGAAAAAATTTCTCTCAAAATAATAGATTTACATTTCTGTAACACTTAAAAATTTCAAGTTAGTTCCTATGTAATCATATCTATACTGGAGATACAACAGTGACAACTTTTTGATATACTTTCATAACTAGATATGTAATATCTAGTCATATTAAAATAACATATATAAAAGTATTTAACAGTACCTAGAATAAAGAAGCTCAATAAAAGTCCTTTCCTTTGCTCACCAAGTAACTTCCAAATAGTCAAAATTAAATTTTGGTAATCAGGACTTACTTTAACTCAGAGGTTGCAAGACTTTAGACTAGAACTTCAAAACACAAACTAAGGCTTCATTCCTCATTGTTAATATTTTTGTGCAAATCATGGTATAAAGCATTCTGTAAAATTTTAATTTTCCCTCTGTCTTTAACATCATTAATCTTCACCAATTAATAAAATCATGTAAAGAATGTTTTTAGTGTTTACTTCTACGCTGCTTAAGTTTCAGAAGTAGAATAGAGTAAAAAGAAAACAGTGTGCTATGTGACTTTAGTGGAACAGAAAATAAAAGTACATGTTTCTTTTCTCTTCTTTTAGGTTTGCTAATGCTTCTTTCAAGAATGAATTTCAAAAGTCTAGCATTACTCCAGAGAATTTTAACTTGCTTCCTATCCTATCCATGGTTCATTATCAGATTTACTGATCTCACATTAACTGAGAAATTCAAAAGACGTAAGAAGTATTCATGAACTACAAAGCACTATCATTTTAAATATACTATCTTTTTTTGTTATAAACTTTTTAAAAGGTTTTACTTATTTATTTTTAGAGAGGGGGGATAGGAGGGAGAAAAAGGAGAAAAACATCGATGTGCAAGAGAGACATTGATTGATTGCCTCTCACCAGCCCCCCAACTGGGGACCTGGCCTGCAACCCAGGAATGTGCCTTGACTGGGAATTGAACCAGCAACCTTCTGTTTGCAGGCCAGCACTCAATCCAGTGAGCCACACCAGACAGGGTTAATATCCTGACTATCTTATCTTATCCTGAGTCAATATAGCTAATTCTAGGAAAAGAGCCACATATGCATAGTTTTTGTTTTCTATTAGAAGTTAGAATGCCGACAAAACTCCGATGTAGGAGGAAGAATAAACTGAAATCTGAGAAGCTACAAAGCTCTCACAACTCTTTCAAGCAATAAGGCTATATTTATCACTAATATCTGTGATATTTTCCCCAATTATGGACCAAATACAAACTGATAATCAGAAAAGTAACCATGTGTTTTGAAACAATTTTAGTATAATAAATAAATGTTAAAGAGACTGGCCAAGATGACAAAATTTTTAAATGCCAAAGAAAAATAAATGATTTTTACCCTGTAACTTGTGGCTTCATAATTTACCTCTTTTACTCATGTCAATTTGGAAGCATGTCTGTGTTTAACTTAATTTTCTAAAAACTTAAGATTGAATTTCTTAAAATTTTGGAAGGTCACATTAATTAAAAAATGTAGTCTTAGATGCTACTTTCTAATCTGGACAAAGCCAAATTTATTGCTGCTGTATCTATTCCTTTACCAAAGTCCTAAATGAGTTTCATGAGTTATCTTTCTCTTCAGTCACTGTGATTAATATGTTTCTTTAGAACAATAATTATCAAAATGAAGTTTGTTAGAACAGTCTCTTGTAATGTTAACTGTATTCCTTCAGTAGATGTTGAGAATAATTTGCTTCTGACAATTCACATAAAAAAAAAAATCACCCAACAACCATACCAGGATTTCATAGGCTTGCTGGTCTATTTTCCACAATTCTAAGAGGGTATTTATTTTTCTTTTCTTTTTGATTTCTTGACCAAGAAAGTAGAAAGTAGAATAGCCAATCCCCATGAACTCCAAAATTTAAGGAACAGTGCCTTAGAGTTTTCAAAATCATCTCACTCTTAGAGGCAGAACACAGAGAATTGAATAAGAATGGAGAACAGAACCTGTCACGTTTTTAGGACTGTGAGTATCTTATGCATCACATAAGTATGTTCAAAGCCTCATTTTCCTTAGCCATATGTTAAAACAACCATAGTATCTGTTTTACAAGGTTGTTATAAAAATTATCTGAAATATTTCACAAACTTTGAACAGATACACTTCAGATCTTCTAAATGCTCAACATATGTTTATCATAAACTTTATCTTCAAGTTTACAAATAATCTGTGTAATACTAAAATACTGACATATGGTTTCCAGTATTAGTGATTCAAAGCACTAGAAGGAAAGGTCTTTAAACTTAATAACATAAACCAATAAATAAAAACTGTCTTAATATTTCTATGTATTTTAGATCAACAAGATAACCTTAACATGAACTATTCAAAGCTGAGTTTATAAAGGAAAATGATCTTCTATTATTGCTGTATCTGGAAACTAGTGATAAAATAACACTGCAACTAAGATACTTTCACTATTACTTTTTAGAAAACCACTGTTAAACGGATTATGCATGCATGAGTGTATAGGAGAATGTTTTCAAATGCTATATGAAGAAATTTCTTATTCTCTCCAGAGGAAGTCAGGCTCTAACAACTGCATTTTTTAAAGGTTCCATAAGAGGCCTTACTAAGATTAGAACTAAGTGAGGATCAGAAAATGTTATCTACAGGGAGTTATCTGTAAAACAGCAGGTGCTGAAAACAAAGCTACGGCTAATCAAAAACCAAGGGATCTTGACATCTTGTTACACAGTAAGAACTGTATTTATTTTAAAAACAATATTACACTTGCCCTGGCTGGATGGCTCAGTTTGTTGGAGCATCTGTACACCAAAATGTTGCAGGTTCGATCCCTGGTGGGGTAGTGTATGGGAGGAAACAAATTGACGTTTCTCGCTCAGGTTGATGTTTCTCTCCAACAACCCCCACACCCCCACCACCGCTTTCTCTAAAATCAAAAAACATATCCTTGGGTAAGGATTAAAAATAATAATAACATCACTACTTTTTATACAGTATACAATGAGCTGTCTATATGAAATCACATTTGTTTCTTCCAAATCCTGTAAATTATGTAGGATAATAATTTTTTTTTTTTTTTTATTAAGAAGGCAAGGTCCTGAAAGTTAAAGTGATTTGTTAAAACCACAGTTAGGAAGTGACAAATCAAGAATTTAAACCCAGGCCTTCCACTTACATTTTAATATTCTTTCCACTACTTCTTAAAGAAAGAGGCAAATTAGCATCTTCATAGCAAGAAATCTCTAGCCCCAAACCACAGTGTTTTAACTAATTGTGCTGACATCATTAAGTCATCCCACCTTACTAGGCCTTTAATTTCTCATATGTAAAATAAGGGAAACGGATTAGAAAACTTGAGGTCCCTGCCAGTGCTAAGGATAAATCTTGAAGACTGTATTCTAAGGCATTTTACAAATACATGTTGATGTTAGTTTTAGCAACAAGTTCCAAGTCAGAAAGTACTGTCAACAGCTCTTAAGCAACCTACTACAATTACTGGACAAATTCTTCATGCCTGTCATAGATGTTTCTTCGGTATTATCAAGTTTATATACAGAAAGCAGCCTAACCCTCTTATGAACGATGACAGAAATAATTAATCCCACTAACCATCCTCTTTTTAGACTGAAATGATGCTCTTAAAACATAAGAATGGTTTAAAGAAAATTTAACTGCTATCAACTAACACCAAGAAATTTAATATTGTTTACTATTATTCTTCTTTAGAATAAAGGCCTCTTTTTCAATGAAGTGTTTTCCAAATATCCCTACTAACTACCATTTCTCCAACCTATCTCAGAATAATCTGTCACATTTTCAACCAATTCTATAGGAAAAAAAGTAATATAGAAGTATCTTAAAAAATGTCTTCCTTTTGAATTCATTCCACTGGTTGGGCACTCATCTCAACAAACGGAAGGAGGGAAGGAGGGATCAAGCTTGACTGCACAACATATATTCACCTAAGTTCCTTCCTTATCGGAGTACGTTCTCTCTACTCTTCTTCAAATATTCTTCATGGAATACACACCCTGAGATTTTCACTTTCCCAGCTCCACTGTTCATAAAACCATTCTAGCAACAACAATGAAAACCATGAAGGTTAAGAACATTAAGAGCATTCTGCTTTATTTTTTTCAAACTTTTCCTTCCATGAATACCACTTAACTTAGTTTATACTTCATTTTAACACCTTGTCTGTCCCTAAAATAGAACGCATACCCTGAGTAGTTAAGCCTGACCTTAGTCAAACTATATGCAGACCTTTAGATTGTAGTTAGTGCTTTTGTCAACTATAAAATATCTTTAACTAGTAAAACGTTTCTCCTCTTGCCTAAAATCTGGAGAAACATTTCAAATCTTTAAATGTTTTTGCGTTTAGCCCAAATTAAAGACGATTCCCAACAGCATAATTAGTTAACATACCGACTTGATCTTACACAGTGGACATTCTCTCATTTTGTTTTTAAGCCACTTGGCACCAATAGAACATTGAAAAGTAAGAACATTCCGCCAGTTCTTAGCTAATCTCCAGGAAAGCTTTTGTATAATGATTGAAGAAACTGAAGCAGATCAGTGCCCAAGATTTATAACAGCTTTTTTGAGCATATGTTTTTAATAAATATTTTTTTAAAAAATAGCTACTTTATTAGTTCGTCTTCCTTTATAATTCACATAAACCATTTTTAAAATAAAAAAATATATAGATGACTGAGAACACAGTTCCATTCCAACTCCAGGACTAGAGATAGTAATTCCAAAGCGTCACATATCACTGGACCTGCAACCCATTTCACCCGCGGATGTCCAGTGGAAATGACAACCTCGATGACTACACTGCTTAAAATGTTTCCTACGGTTTCAACTGGTGCAATAGTGTTAACTTCCCATCCTAATCGGTTTCTCTTTCTTACTGTTATTACAACAGCTGTCAACGGGGCTTCGGTAACCTCTTTGTACAACCGTTTATTCAACGCTTTGAGATCCGCCAGGATACGTCTCTCCATATTACACCTCAAAATAAGATCTAAGAACCCGATGTGCTCTAAACGTCTAAGAACACCATTCGAATAAGCACTCACAGAACGATGAAGAGAACCGAATGACCAATGCGGCAAGGACAGATGACACTGGCGTTTAAGACACGACTGCAGCGCTGCCGCTCTCCTTCCCCGTGAGATTATTAGAGTGACAATCTTCCTTCCCTCTTCATCCACCTCTTCCCGACCCCCAGTACCTCCGATGTTCCCTCCGGCAGGGACCGCGGCGGTCTCCGGCTGGCAGGCGCGCGCAGCGGTCTGGGCGCGTCCCCACCCCCGCCTAGACTCGACCCGCCCCGCTGGGTCCGGCCGCGGCAAGCCGGCGGCGCCCTGTCGGGCCGCGCACACTCGCACGCACACGCTCCTCCCGGCCCCGCCATGTTCCGAGAGGCGGCGACGGCAGCTCAGCCCCGAGAACGAGGAGTGGTGGCTGGGGACACCCAACTGAGATCTCGCCCCTCGTGGTGCCCCTAACCCTGCTGGCAGCTGCCAGCTGCACGGCGGCTTCTCGGCACTCCTGGAGGGGCGGCGGCGGGCGGGGCGGACCCGCGCCCAGGCCACTAACGGCCTGTCACCGTCAGCCCTGCGGCTCCACAGGCCGCGCCAGGACGGGAGGTGCGGAAAGGAACGAGGTGGGCAAGGCGCGTCCCTTACCTTGTTTGGGGAGGGAGGACCGGGAGCTGCGCAGAACTGAGGGGGTCTCCTCCCGGGCGCCAGGGACTGGGCTCGAAACCGCGCCCCTTCTTCCTCCTAGCCTGTCGCCACGCCCCCCTCACCCTCACGGACCCGAGGCACAGTGGACGCAGGAAGCTTTAGCCCCTGAACGAGTGCTTAGGTGTTGCCGTTGCTGTCGTTGTCTTCGTCGCCGCTGCAACCGCCACTAACACCACCGACGCCGGGCTTAAAAACATCTCCGGTCTCGGTCTGTCTCTCACCACAGCCTCCTCGCTCGCACGGCAGCGTCGCCCCGCGATTGGCTACGGTGCGCCCATGTGACTCCGCGGGCACGGGACTCTCGGTGAGACCACCCCGCCCCTTCCGTCAGCCCCTCCCCACTGCCCCGCCTCTCTTTCAGCTCTATGCCAGCCTTGGGGCGGGGAAGTCAGAACGTACCAAGTGGGAGGAGGTGGGGGAGGTGCAGTCCGGAACTGCTGCCTGCTTGCTTGTCGCTGTCCCCTACCCCACCCAGTTGTCACTGCTTTCCCTCCGGCCCTAGAAGGAAGGATTCAAAAAGTAAGCCAGGAAGCAGAGCAGGCGTCGCTGACGCTGCTCGACCAGTAGCAGCTTTTTGTGGCGACCAGGTCAATGGGTAGTAGTGCAAACTTCTGGAAATGGCGGCGGCATCGAAGAAAAATATCTGCATAGGGTATTCACGTTATCTTTGCAGGGGCGGGTGGACGAGTTTGTGTTCTCGATGCAGCCACCTCGGCTTGAGGCAAAGGAGGGTTGTCTACGGCTATATTCGTGGCTACGGACTGCTGACTCCTAGACTCCGGTGCGTCTGGGCAAAGGGAGAACGTCAACATAGCCCTAGCCCGAGTCACAGTGCGCCTGCGCGGCAGCACCTCTGCTTGAGTCCTTGAGGACCCGACGCGCAGCTCAGCAGCTCAGCGGGGCGGCTGCATGCTCACTTTTACCTGTGCCAGGTGGGTCTGCACTGCCGTCTGGAAAGGACAGGAACTTGCACTTGCAACGGAGACAGCACAGACTCCATAATACGCTCTCTCCCATTCACATCTTCTAATGACATTTTTAAAGAAATTTACGTGCATTTTTCCACATCCAAGTTGGTATTTCAGAAGAAATTTAGCGAGTACCAGAGAAGAGTGCGTGCGGAAAATTTTCCGTCCCCAGCAACGGGTACTGACTTCCTTCTGGACACATTTTATTTACATTGAGGTTAATTTACTACAATTTGTACATGCTTTCCTTTAACACCAAAGGGGTTACATAATCGGAGGGAAACCATTTTATTCTGACCTTTCCGGATACTATTTACATCGAGGTTAATCCTTGATTTTAACCACCAAAGGGATTATAACTGGAATGAAACCTCCTTCATCATTAGTAATGGCGTCTATGCTACAACCCATTTGTGACTTAATGAGTACAGTTACAAATTTGTCACTAATCGCAGATGATGTAACATCTCAAACTTGACAGAAAGCTAAATCCCAACAAGTTACTACATAAAGCATAAACCTGCATTAAATAACAGTATTTTTTTGTTTCCTAGTTCCCTATTTTCCTACTCTGAATCATAGGTCCAATAATAATATTGAGAACACCTTGTGGCTACAGGTGGAAAACTACTAAATTTGGATATTCATGGCATGAAATACAAAGACAAAACAAGTCTACTAGAAATTTAACTCTGACATTGCTTATTTCATTAAATTGGTTCTCATTTAAGTCACTGTCACAGACGTTGACTACTATTGATGGCAATGGCAATACCTACTTCTATAGCACTAAGTACCTAACTCTAAAATTGAAAGGTAGCTAATCTTGAATTTGCTAAAATGAATATACTATTTTTATGGCAACAGATATATGTTCAACGTTATTAAAATCACTGAATACAGGGAAGACTCAGAGGCAACCATGATGCAAGGGACTGTATTGACTGACTATGCTCAATCAAGTTGCAAAAAAATCCTTAATGAAGCTCACCTTAAGATTATAAATCAGCAATTATTTGTTATTTAAAAGATCCAAAAGAAACGTATGAAGGCAAGAGGAGCCAATCTTCCTTTTCAATGTAAAACCTTACTAGAGAATTCTTATTAGAGATATTACAGATAGAAGTCTCAAAAGCAGCCTGAAGAAAATTAGTCTAAATCCTCAAGCAAGTTTTGCATAGCCTGGTCTTCTGTTAGTTCAAGTCCTAGAACCCATCTTCAGCAAGTGGGTAAAATGTCTGTCTTCCTAACATTACCAGAAAGGTCAAGGACCCTAAGCATTAAACATCATCACTCTTAGCCCAAGTTAAATTTCATCACATTTATCTAGGGATATTATTAGAAGGCACCAAAAATGGATGTATTTGATATCTGAGCTAGAATCCATTTGGCAAAATTTACTCACCATCTTACTTAGACCTTCACACCCTTAGAATCAACGACTCGTGTTTTACTACAGTAAGTCCAGTTAAATCAGATCATTTGAAAAAAACATTTCAGGAAGGTGAATGTAATAAATTAAAAATATAATATCAGAACATAAGAATTGTCTGTAGCAATGGCACCTTCCAGTTACAGCAAGTAATTCTGCAAATTCAGTAGCTTCTCCCCTAGTATCTTTCAGTACTGGCTCAAAAACAAAACCACCACCAAATAGTTATTAGATTCTTTGCCCACAGGAAGGATGAAAAGTTGAAATGTTAGTTTACTCTTGCCATTAAACAGCAATAAGTAAATTTCTTCTCCAAATACACCTTTTTAAAAAACAGCACAGTTAAGAACTAAGAAGAATGAGGGGTGAGTGGTGCTAAACACATAGGCCAGGACATAGTTGTCATCTCCTGCTACTGTAAATTGATAAGGAAATTTTAATCATTGTGTTCACATACATTTTGGAACCATCATGGATTATTATAATGAAATTTTACCTGCCAGGTGTTTTTAAAGGCTATTCTGAAAAACATTAAAAGCAGTGTTTTAATGGTAAATATTATAGAATTTTCAAGAAAAACAGGCAAAAAAATTTAAAAAGACTCAAATGATCAAGAGACAACTACTCTGTCCTTATACCTGCTTGAAGTATCAGTTACCAATTGGGTATACCGTTGGATATACAGTAAAACTGTGTGCTGTAAATACAAAAATGTTTAAACGGTACAATGACATATACGAAGTTTACAGAAAGATCATGTTCACTTAAGACTTGCCTGTGGCTAAAGATGGAAAAACAAAATGTATTTGAAATTTGAATTTTTATTTCACAATAATCTAGTATTATTGATAAAAATGACCTGGCAGTTCAAAATAGGGGACTGGAGTTACTATTAACTAGATTATGGAATAATGTCTTCACAGTTAGCCATAGATAGCAGAAAATTTTTAAATGGAGCTCTGACATTTTGACATGGTACTTACAGAGGTGCATGTTGCTAGGTTACCACCAAGGTGTATACAGGTTGAAATGAACAAATAATATTAAAAATTTATGTGTAGGAGATTCATATTTTATTTCTCCAGTGACATAGTTACAATTAAATATAAATCAAAGGCCTGCTTGCACACCAAAGCCGGGTCCTTTGGGTGGTTCAGTCAAAGAGGTGAGACCTCCAGCTGGCTCACAAGAGAAGCGTCCACTCCTGAAGAGAAAAACAAGTAAAATTAAAGTGACTATTAATGATTACCATTTATAAATTTTTACTTAAAAATTTGTAATTATTACCTCACAACAGCCCAGTTAAATAACTATTTCTCCCCCAAGATCTAGCATAGATTATTTAATCCAAACATTTCAACTGCTACAAGATTTTCTCTTCTTAAACACGAAAACTGACTAATCGAGTATCTTATAATTATAAAAATAACTCACTATAATTATAACACTAATACTAGTTCCCATTTATTGATCAGTGTATATACCTTATTAGTTCATTTAATCTCAACAATGCCATGAGACAAGTGATACTGGCTTTATTTTACAGATAGAGAAAGCAAAGTCTCGGGGGAATCAGCAACTGCCTGAGAATCAGAACTTAACTACAGGAAAATAACCCAACCCAGAGGACATTTTTTAAAATCATACTTTCTTATATTTGAATTTTATTTAGATTGAGATTTGTCACAGTGAACAGAAGGGAACACATACTTCTGTATTTGAAAGTAAACAGGAAATGGAAGATTTGGGAGGATGTCCCTTAGAAGTAGTAAAGACAAATCTATTTGTACTTAGGTTTTTATTTTACTTTTTTAAAGACTTTATTTTTAGAGGGGAAGGGAGGAGAAAAAAGAGAGAAACATCAGTGTGTGGTTGCCTCTCACGTGCCCTGTACTGGGTGTCAGGCCTGCAACCTAGGCATGTGCCCTGATTGGGAAATGAACCAGCAACACTTTGGTTCTCAGGGTGGTGCTCAATCCACTGAACCACACCAGCCAGGGGTGTACTAACACAGGATCCAAATCAAGGTTTCTAACAGCCACAAAGGAAACAAGAATAGGTCCTTATGTAGGAATCTATGAAGAGAAGTTACACAGAGGTAGAACCTGTCTTTTCTGTTTCACCCCCATACATACTTTCCCAGGTAATTGCTCACCCTCTCTTACTAGAACCTAGTTCAGCACCTATTCCGATTTCATCCTTCCTATTCCCTAGCTTTGTTAATTTACTTTGTTACTCCTACAGATTTTAGCTGAAGAATTAGTTCAATTTACATCTTTTTACTCCTTCTGGCTTTGCCCTTCACATACTGTCATCAATCCTGTAAATCTCTTTTTAGAGTCCTAGAAAATGTTTTTGGTTGAGGGGAGAGGAAAGTGATCCACATAATCATTTATTAGATATTTCTAGCTATTAAATTACATAATGCAAGTAACTAAGCAGAGTACTGTTACACAGTAGAGTAGCAAAGAATGCCTGAAAAGTCAGAAATTAGTTAATATTTTTGCATTGTAGGTCATAATGAAAACCAGATTAAAAAAAGACCCTGTGTACTATGTGTCAGAGCCTGAAACTGTTGTAGTGTAAGTGGCAAAATCACATTTAACTTCAATAAAAAACAATACTTGGCTTTGTAATTTTTTTTATAAGTAATAACAAAGGCATACCTGCTGTTCTTTGACTGCCAATGAAATAATGAAATGAATTCATTGTGAAGAACCTTTCTTCTTTTTTATAGGTTCCCTCTTATGGCTTAAGCTCAGCTACCCTCTTTACCCAACACAAAGGGCCAATTTAAGGTTATGAAAACCAAAGTTTCTGGAACAATAAATGGGAGAAATAACTGTACATTGACTGAGCTCTTCACAGGATTATAGAATTTTATGTAAGAAAGTTATTTTAAGAATAACCTGGTCCAGTTTCCTAAAGTTTGTTCCATGAAATGACGTCCCATGACATACCCTAGGGGAAATAGGAGTTCCAGCGTCCACTATGTCTGCCTGCAAACTTTCTCCTTTCCCCACCATTCACAAAATGCACATTAAAATATTATAAAGGCCGTAAAGTCTTCCAGTAAAGCCTACAAACTTTAATTTACTGGTCGTGTAATTTTCCCCCTCATTTATCTGTAAACATGCTTCACAACACAAATAAACACAGCAGTGATACAGCCCTATTCATTCACCTGACAGCTGCAATTTACACTACTAGGGTTTTCACATAATGAAAGACAAAAAATGATTTCCCTGACAATTTATGATTACAATGCCATCTATTAATCACCTGTTCTACTCACCACAATTCAAAAGGTAAAGCCGGTTTTTTAGCCATTCCAACGCTATTTGTACATTTATCATTTTAACTCATTTGCAGTCTAGAAAACTTGGCTGTACATACAGTATATTTTTTAAATTTTTTCTTTAATAAGAGAAAGTTTATTTAGAAAAGTCACAAAGGTAGAAGAAATGAACCATAGAAGAAATGTGCTCAGGAGGTAAGTAACAGACAAAAAATAAATGGGGGGGGGGGGTGCTTGGAGCTTAGGAGAAAGAGGTAAGGAAAACGTACCTGGGGTAAGGGACTGGGTAAAGGTGTGGGGGTGCTCCATAGAGGAAGACACCTTATATAGTTTTTATGGATTACAAAAAGTTCTTTTAAAAAACAACCTACTTAATAAAATTAAGTGTTTATATTTAAAAATATTGTTGAGATATACACACCACCATCTCTACTTTTAGTATAAAAAAACCAAAAGTGACTTTATTGTCTAGAGTCATCCATTGGCCACTACCCATATATCTTCATATATACTTTTTTAGCCCATGTATTTTTTTTTACAATTATGTACCCCACAAAATTCTGCAAAATTTAAGATGTCTTTATAGAACTAAACATGAGAATTCAAATTGGATTCAAAATTACTTTTAGCTAATCGATACTGAAAAACTTCGATGTTAGTTAATAATTTGAAAATGAGTTTAAGAGTTATTTTCAGTACTTTAACTGAAAATAAGAACAATCAGCATTTATTAACGTCAAAATAAAGAGTATTTTCAGTTTACTATTTTCTTTCTTCTAGCCATGATTTCCTAAAGATTAAAATGCAGTTTTGAACTGCACAGAGGCATCACTCTTAGTACTAATTTTTGCCAGGGTAGACCTCATAGTGTTACTCAGAAATCAGACTACTGAACCATTACTCAAAAGCTCACAATGAGCACCTCTTTCAAACAGGTAAGCAGAAAGGTTTAGTATAAAAATACTTATAATTGTAATTTGGGTATTACTATCATCACAGTATCTCTCATTATCCTATATATCCAAGACATTAACTTTGGGAAAAAGAGGGGAAAGTCTTGTTTTCTTTTGTTGGGAAGACATTCTAGAATTACCATGTCCAAATACAATCTTCCATAGCCAACATCATACTAAATGGGCAAAAACAAGTGTTTCCTTTAAAATCATAAATAAGACAGGGATGTCTGTGGTCACCTCCCATTCAACAGAGTACTAGAAGTTCTAGCGACAACAATCAGACAAGACATAAAAGGCATTTGAATTGGAAAGGAGGGAGTAAAGTTGTCCTTATTAGCAGATGGCATAATATTGTACAAAGAAGACCCTAAAGAGTCCACCAAAAAGCAACTTGAGCTAATAAATGAATTCAATAAGGTAGCAAGATACAAATATATTTCAGAAATTTGTGGCATTTTTGAACTATCAGCGAAACTAAGAACACAATCTCACTTATTATTGCAACAAAAAATAACTAAATAAGATATCTTGGAATAAATTTAACCAAGGAAGTAAAAAACCTATACTTGGAAAACTACAGGACACTGAAGAAAGAAACTGAAGAAGATACAAATAAGTGGAAACATATACTGTGTTTATAAATTGGAAGAATTAACATCATTAAAATGTCTGTACTACCCAAAGCGATCTATAGATTCAATGCAATCCTTATTTAAAATACCAATGGCATATTTCACAGATCTAGAACAAATATTCCAAAAATTTATATGGAACCAAAAAAAAAAACCCCAAACAGCCTCAGCAATCTTTAAGTTTATCTTTATTGTATTTCTCCCATTACTATTAGTTCCCTTACACCGCTCTACCTCCAGCCATCACTACAATGCTCTCCATGTTCATGAGTCCTTTTCCTTTTTGCTCAATCCCTCCACCTCATAACCTGTCCCACTCCCACTAGCTGTCAACTGATCTTCATCTATGGGTCTGTCACTCTTTTGGTTGTTAGTTCAGTTTGTTCATTAGATTCCACATATGAATGAAATCATACGGTATTCATCTTTCTCTGACTGGCTTATTTCATTTAACATAATGTTCTCCAAGTCCATCTATACTGTTGCAAAGGGTAAAATTTTCTTCTATTTTACAGCTGAGTAGAATTCTATTGTGTGAATGTCCCACGTTCTTTTATCCACTCATTCACGGATGGATACTTGGGCTGCTTCCATACCTTGGCAACTGTAAATAATGCTACAATAAACATAGGGGTGTTTATGTTCTTTTAATGTTTTCGGTTCCTTCAGATATATTCCCAGAAGTGGGACCACTGGGTTAAAAGGCAGATCCATTTTTAATTTTTTGAGGTATCTCCATATTACTTTCCATGGAGGCTACATCAAACGTGCATTCCCACCAACAGTGCAAAACGGAACCTTTCTCCTCATCCTTGACAGCACTTGTTGTTTGTTGATGATAGCCACCATTTCTGACGGATACATGATGGTATCTCATTGTGGTTTTAATTTGCATTTCTCTGATGATTAGTGATGTTGAGCATTTTTTCTTGTTTATATTGGCCATCTGTATGTCCTCTTTGGAGAAGTGTCTCTTCAGATCCTTTGCCCATTTTTTAACTGGGCTGTTTGTTTTTGTGATTTTTTTTTAAGAACTTTATAAATTTTGGATATTAACTCCTTATCAGATGTATCAGCAAATATGTGCCACCATTCTGTAGGTTGTCTTTTTATTTTGTTGATGATTTCCTTTGCTGTGCAAAAACCTTTTAGTTTGATGTAGTCCCATTTGTTTATTTTTTCTTTTGTTTCCCTTGCCTGGGGAGATATGTCTGATAAAGTATTTCTATAAGCAATGTCCAAGATTTTGCTGCCTATGTTTTCTCCTAGGATCTTTATGGTTTCAAGTCTAGCATTTAAGTCTTTGATCCATTTTGAATTTATTCTTGTGTGCTGTGTAAGAAAGTGGTCTAGTTTCATTTTTCTGCATGTATCTGTCCAATTTTCCCAACACCATTGATTGAAAAAACTATCTTTAGCTCAGGATGTGCTTGCTTCCTCTGTCAAACACTAACTGACTATAATAAAGGTATGGATTTATTTCTGGGCTCTCTATTCTGTTCCATTGATCTACGTGTCAGTTTTTATGCCAGTACTAGGCTGTTTTGATTACTATGGCTTTGTGGTATAGTTTGACATTAGGTAGCTTGAATCTTCCAATATTGTTCTTCTTTCTCAGGATCACTGTTGCTATGCGGGGCCTTTAGTGTTTCCATATAAATTTTTGAAATATTTGTTCTAGTTCTGTGAAATATGTCATCGGAATCTTGATAGAAATTGCATTGACTCTATAGATTGCTTTGGGTACCATGGACATTTTAATGATATTAATTATTCCTATCCATGAACACAGTATGTGCTTCCATTTGTTTATACCTTCTTCAATTTCTTCCTTCAGGATCTTATAATTTTCTAGGTAAAGTTTTTTTACATTGTTGGCTAGGTTTATTTCTAAGTATTTTATTCTTTTTGTAGATTGCAACAAAAGAATAGGATTGCTTTCTTAATTTCCCCTTCTGTTAGTTTATTATTAGCCTCAGCTATCTTAAGAAAAAAGAACAAAGTTGGAGGGATCAAATTACTGGTATCAAACTATACTGCAAGGGCACTGTAAACCAAACAGCCTGGTAATAGCATAAAAACAGGCATATAAATCAATGGAACAGAACCAAGAAATGGTTGTTGGGAAAGCTGAGCAGGTACATGCAAAAAAATGAAACTAGACCACCAATTTCACTCCACACCAGAATAACCTAAAAATTGATGAAAGACTTAAATATTAAAACTTAAATATTTAAGTTTCAAAACCATAAAAATCTTAGAAGAAAACATAGTAAGTAAAATCTCAGACATCTCTCACTACCATATTTTTGCTGAAATATCTCCTAGGACAAGGGAAATAAAGGAAAAAACTAAACAAATGGGACTACATCAAACTAAAAAGCTTCTGCACAGCAAAGGAAACCACAAACAAAATGAAAAGGGAACTCACTGTATGGGAAAACATATTTGCCAATAATGAGTCTGATAAGGGGTTAATTTACAAAATATATAAAAAGCTTGAATAACTCAACACCAGGAAGATAATTCATTTAAAAAATGAGCAAAGGACCTGAACAGACACTTCTCCAAAGGACATACAGAGGGCCAGAAGACATGAAAAAATCAGAGATGCAAATTAAAACCACAATGAGATACTACCTCACAACTGCCGGAATGGCTACCATCAATAAATGGACAAACAGTGATGGTGAGGCTGTGGAGAAAAGTGAACCCTAGTGCACTGTTGGTGGGAATGCAGACCGGTGCAAGCCACTGTGAAAAACAGTATAAAGTTTCCTTAAGAAATTAAAAATGGAACTTCCTTTTGACCCAGCGATCCCATTCCTGTGAATATATCCTAATAATCCAAAATCGCCAGTTCAAAAGAATATATGCACCCCTTTATGTTTCTAGCAGCATTGTTTATAATACAAGTGCCCATCAATACATGACTAGACAAAAAAAGGCTGTGGTACATTTACACAATGGAATACTTATAAGGCTGTAAAAAAGGAAATCTCAATTTTACAATAGCATGGATGAACCTAGAGGCTCTTATGCTAAGTGAAATAAAACAGTCACATAAAGACAAATACCATGTGATCACACTTATATATGGAATCTAATGAAAAAATAAAGTGACAAACAAAATAGAAACAGGCATGGATACATAAAACAGACTTACAGCTGTCAGGGGGGAATGATGAGAACTGGATGAAAAAAAGTGAAGGGATTAGCCAAAGAATGCATATGCATAACCCACAGACACAGACAACAGTGTGGTATTGGCCAGAGGGGAAGGGGGGTGGGGCTAGGTCAAGATAAGCAAAGGGGGAGGGGAAGAGAAACATCTATAATAGTGTCAACAAGTTGAAAAAATACAATCTTTATATATACCGTTGGTAGAACTTTTGCAATTATTGAAAAATAAGGCTTATATCTACTTGTTAAACAAAAGCTGATAAGTTGAAAATAAAGAGGTTCAGAAACCAATAACTCTAAATAAAGTCTCTGGCTTAGACCTAGAACACTGTCAAAAAAATCTCAGTGATTTTTACTCAATTACTGATTAGCAACATTCCAATTATAATTAGTTGTTGAAAATGCTTAACTGTGGTACTAAGTTCCTGCTTATTAATGTTAAAATACAATAATGTTATAACACCTCCTATATTAAACACAACAAAGTAATTTCACCGCTGGTAATCTCATGTAGACTTACGGCTTTAAATACCATCTATAACAACTTATGAATCCCTAACTCATATTACCAACTCTAATCTATTCCCTAAATTTCAGGCTCATTATCTACCTTTAAGCATTCTACCGTGGATGTCTAGTAGGCATCACAAACTTAAAATGTACAAAACAAAGTGACTTTTCTTCCCCAGACTTGCTCTACCCAAATATTCTCCATTTTAGTTAAAGGAATCACTTATGTGCTCAGACCAAAAAGCTAGAAATCACTCATAATTCCTTTGCTCCACAATATCTACTAAATCTTAAAATATTCTCCATTCAACTAGGACAATAATTTTAACAAGACCACTCTATCAATTCTTACTAGAAAGATCCCAACAACAGCTTTTTATTATATTTAGGATTCAACTCAAATTACTTATCTGGACACCTATCTACCTCACTGACCCTTTCCACCACTTTCTTACTACTTCACTGCAAACCATAATGTCATCTCCTGTTTCTTCCAGGGCCTTATTAGAGCCTCTCCCCACTTCCTGGGACATTGTTCCTCCAGTTCTTTACATGGTTTCTTTGGGCTTATCATTTAGGTCATGGCTCAAATGTCACCACCTCAGAGAGGCCCCTCCTGACTAAATTTACCCCCAATCATTGTTGATCTCCTAACTCTGCTTTGTCTTAGCATTAATTACTCATATTAGTTGTCTATCTCCATCACTAGAATATAAAATATCTGACCATTTTACCTTGTTTATAATTGCATGCAAAACCTAAAATAGTGTCTGGCACAGAGCATGCACCCAGAAATATTTGTGAAATAATGAATGGTGAGGGAATGCAATAAAGTAGACAATGCAACTATCTTTCTATCTGTGTGGCAAGATACTAATGTTGTATTAATATTGTAATTGATAGAAGGGAAGGAGGTTCTAAGTGGCAAGTATATGACTATGGAATTATAAACACCAAGAAAAGGTGATATCTAGAAAAGTATAAAATGGAGTAAAAATAGCCTCTTCAACAAAGGGTATAGGGAGAGCTGACCAGCTGCATGCAAAATATTGAAATTCAACCACCAGCTTACACCATACACATAAATAAATTCAAATGGATAAAAGACTTAAATACAAGTCATGACACCATAAAAGTCCTAGAGAACATAGGCAGGAAACTCTCAGATATCCCAAGCAGCAATTTTTTCACCGATACATCCCCTAGAGCAAGGCACATAAAGGAAAGAATAAACAAATGAGACTTCATCAAAACAAGAAGCTTCTGCACGGCTAAAGAAAACATCAGCAAAATGAAAATGGAACAAACCATATGGGAAAATGTATGTGCTAATGAAACCTTGGACAAGGGTTTGAGCACCAAAATACATAAAGAACTCGCACGACAAACAATCCAATTAAAAAATGGGCAAAGGACCTCAACAGACACTTCTCCAAGGAGGACATACACAGAGACATATGAAATGATGCTCAGCATCACTAGCCTTCAGAGAAATGCACAAAACCACAAGGAGACACCACTTCGAACTGATCAGAATGGCCATCATAAACAAATCAACAAACAAGTGCTGGTGAGGTTGTGGAGAAAAGGGAACCCTAATACACTGTTTGTTGGTGGGAATGTAGACTGGTGGAGCCACTGTGAAAAACAGTTGGGAATTTCCTCAAAAAGCTAAAAATGGAAATGCCTTTTGATCCAGTGATTCCACTGCTGGGATTATACCCTAGAAATTCCAAAATATCTTTCAAAAGAACCCATGCACCCCAATGTTCGTAGCAGCACAATTTACAACAGGCAAGTACTAGACACAACCTAAATGCCCATCAATAAATAAGTGGATCAAAAAACTATGGTACAATTACACAATAGAATACTATGCAGCACAAAGAAAGAGCTACTACCCTTTGCGACAGCATAGATGGAACTGGAGAGCATTATATTAAGCAAAATAAGCCAGGGGGTGAAAGATAAATACCATATGATCTCACCTATAAGTGGAACCTAATCAATAAGATGACCTAGTAAGAAAAATATAACCAGCAACATTGAAAGAAAAAAACAGAGTAATGAGAGGGAAGGAGGGTGGGGGGTAACGGGGAAAAGAAGTGGAAGAGTCAAATGAAGGAACAGGTATAAAGGACCCATGGACAAAGCCAAAGTGGGGAAGGATTGAGGGTGGGGTTGGGAGTGGGTGGGGCAGGGGAAAGTGGTGGCAGGAAAATGGAGACAAACGTATTTGAACAATTAAAAAAAAAGGTAAAACCAAGAATTAAAACAAATAAACAAAGAAAGAAACCAAGTAGATTTTATGAGGAAATCTGCACTTAACATTTTAAAACAAAGTGCCCAGTCCTGGCTGTGTAGCTGAATTGGTTAGACCATCATCCTATATGCCAGGGTTGCAGGTTTGAACCCTGGTCAGGGCAAATACAAGAATCAACCAATGAGTGTGTAAGTGGAACAAGAAATCAATGTTTTTCTCTCTCTCCCATTCTCTCTCTAAAAACACCAATTGATCAAAAAAAAAACAAACAAACAAAAAAAAAACCCCAAAAGGTGAAAGAAATCATGGGTTTGAGTATAAATACAACCCTAGCAACACAAGCTGAAGTCTGTGGAAAATATGGACTTTTCTGAGGGTTTAGGAGGGAGGGCAAGACAGCTGCTTTTGAAGGAAGAGTGTGACAGGACCAGTGGCTAAGAAAGATACTTTAATGTTAAACGACAAAAGGCTTCTCTTAGGTAGACTCCAAAAAGGAGAACCATTCTTCACATAGAAATGTTTTACCCCCAAAAACATTAAGTGTAGCCCAAGAAAGTGAAGAACTAGGAAGAAAATTCCAAACCAATATATGCAAATTCAATTTGAGTGTTAAAAGAAGTATATATTTCTTAGAATAGAATTTAATAGTCAATAGGGGCAAAGCCTGCCTTTACTAAACTTAAGTTATCCTGAACTGACCTCTTTTTCTTATCAGGTAGGGTTATTAGTCTGCCAGGATTGAGTACTTCTAGAGTACAGATTATAGAACCACTCATTCCCTCTGATTTAGCACCAACTTCAGGGTTATTGTTATTTGTAACAAAAAGTAGGAAGATACATTTTAAAACAGGAATAAAGAACATATCACCCCTGGCTGGTGTGGCTCAGTGGACTGAGTGCCCACCTGTGGACCGAAAGGTTGCTGGTTTGATTCCCAGTCAGGGCACATGCTTGGGTTGTGGCCAGGTCCCCAGTTTAGGGCATATGAGAAGCAACTAACTGATGTTTCTCTCCCACATCAATGCTTCTCTCCCCCTCTCCCCACGCCTTCCCCCTTCTCTAAAAATAAATATATAAAATCTTAACACACATCACAGTTCTTTTACTACATTAGACTACTATTAGGGCATTAAAACCTAAGAATATGTTGAAAGAAATTTTATAAAAAAGCAAAAATACTTACAAAAAGATTACAGCTGTATTAGCCATGCTAACATTTGCCAGTATTAAAAAAGTGATGTGAACACATAGATATGGAACAGAAGTTTGTTTAGCAGCAAAGGCTCAGGTTCATAATTGAAAGAAAAGTACCAGTAATTAGCATAACACAAGTGCAGGATGGGAGCAAACTAGATAAATAGTGCTTAAGTTGAAAAACATCTATGCATAACTGACTATGTATGTAATTAATGGTATAATGTATCTGAAGCGAGAATTGATATAATTAGGTTTCATTATTACAGGTATAATGTCTGGAACAAAGAAGACGGTCCCACAATGCTCTGCACACTGCTTACTAGATAAATATATCTCAGATAGTGTGATTACTTTAAGTATCACATTAAGAAAGTCACTAGCCAACTAAAAACACCTAAGAGGAGAGAGACTACGCTCTGTAGTACAAGGAAAAATAATGGGACAACTGTGGGTATAAAACCTGAGAAAAAGATATGGGGAAGACAAGATAGCTATTTTAAGTGACTGAAGAGCTATCCGTATTGTGGAAGACGTATAAAAATTACCTTCTGTTGGTTCAAAAGGCAGTATAGGACCTTTAGTCAAAAATCCAATGGAGACAGACAGGCTTTGAGTCAATCTTCTGACAGTGTGAACTTTTAAATAATAGACTAGATTTCTTTGTAGTAAATTTCCCTTCTCTATAAACATTGAAGTAGATACTACAGCATTATCTGATAGTGTTTTAGAGGAGGAAAAAAATTTTTGCTTTAGATGACAGGATGGTATAGATACTATCCAAGGCTCCTAACAACTTCTGTGAACTTGGAGTATGAAGTTTTGTGGGTTTTCTTATGCCTTAATTTATTTATTTTTAGAGAGAGGGGAAGAGAGGGCGAGAAACACCAATCAGTTGCCTCTCGTATGTGCCCTGACTGGGTAGTGAACCTGCAACCAGGCACATGCCCGGACCAGGAATGGAACTGGCAATCTTTGACTTTGCAGGATGAAGCCCAGCCACCCGAGCCACACCAATAAGGGTGGGGGTATAAAGTTTTAAAAATTAAGTTTACATCAAAGACTAATTTAGATTAAAGTTTTAAAATTTATTATATAAAAATAAAAGCATACCGTGGCCCAGGTTTTGGAGTTTTGCCAGCCTTGAGCTCATCAATAATTTCTTCAATATCCTTAGGTGTTAGATCCTCCTACAAAAGAATATTAAAATTATTTTCTACTATTGAAATCTTTGTAAATCCCCAATATCACTTAGTTTATTTGTCTCTCTCAACTTACAAATTAGTTACCAAGGTAGCAGCAACTGAATAACTTCTATAAACTCATACAGTACACACTACTAAATGCAATATGCAGTAAGAGCTGCAGCTGAAGAGGCAATACAACCTAGTGCTCTGAAGTGTAATAGTTCGGCATCTAAGTCTTCACTCTATCATTTACTAGCTCATAATCTTAGACAAGTTATTTAGCCTCCCTAAGTCCTTCTTCATTTGTAAACCTACTTAAGAATTCAATGAGAAAATATATAAAATAGAACAGTGCCACAGCAAATGCTCAACGAATGCTATGCCCCTGAAGAAACACTGAGGTGGCAAATAGTAATTAGAACCAGCAGGCGCAATAATTTATAAGTAGATGATCTAAAGATCTACTATTCCAAAGATATCTTCTTTCTTTCCCAGGTGAAATTCACGGTTTCAAAATTTATTTAATTTTTGAAGGGAAAGTTAAAAAAAATCTTATTTTTGACACATTTATTTTAATGATCCTGATCCTCCACATTCCATTTCAACTAGAAACAGTCTACACAATGCACCTGTATATAAATGTTAACTCAAGAAAGGATTCTGTTCTTTTAAATAACAAATATAATTAAAACACATGAACACATGCACTTGTGTGCCTAGCTGCTACAACCTAGATTTAATCAAAAGACAGTCAAAACAGAATGGCAAGATTAACTAAGAGAAAAGTGCCCAAACTACATTATATTCCCTCCCCCCTTCAAAACCATTAAGTATTTAACAAAATATTTTGTAGTATCCTATACTATGCTAGAGAAATCATGATTCAATACTGTATCTCCAGTGCCTAGTCACATAAAAGAGCTGTAATACTGGTTGAATTAAGCATTTATGAAAATAAAAAGCTCCTCTGAAACTTAGGGTTTAATGTTCAGAACTTCATAGCTAGAATATATCTTTAAACTCACCTAATAATTTTATTCCTTCCCACGAACTTTTATTACAAGAACTTGAAAACTAACATAAATACTCATATTCCTACCTAGACAGAACAACTTTTAAATTGCCATATTTGCATTGTGTACACATATGTCCTTTTTGGGGCTGTACCATTTGAAATCAAGTTGTAGACATCATAACACTGCACCCCTAATACTTCAGCAGGCCATCTCCTAAGAATAAAAAAATTTCCTTAAATAACATAATGCCATTACCACACCTAATTAACTAACAATAATTCCTTAATAAAATCAAATGTCAAGTCCATACTCAAATTCATAACCATCCTCAAAATGTAACTTTTTTGCCTAAGTAGGATCCAGTGAAAGTTTATGTGACTACTACATTTTATCTACTGATCAACTGAAATACTTAAAAGTTAACTGCCTGCCAAAGACCATGCTATTACTAACTGGAAGAATCTTTATCTGTTGGATAAGTCTATGGGCTACCATATTTAGCCTTAGAATACTTAATATAAGACTGTCTAATTTCTTCTTAACTCAAGATCCTCATTATTATGAATACATTGCAGAAGTGTAAGAAAAAGGAATGTTGTTGCCATATTTTTAAAGGGCCTTTTTTTCTTATCTGGGAAACAGATAAGAAATTTTAACCACCGATCATTAAAATAAAGAAAATCACTATAGGGAATGAAAACTCCTTAGAAATCTAAAAAGCCAAAGAAATCAAATTTCACCATTAAAAAAAGTTATAGATACCCATTTCATACATTATGGCACAATAACTATCCTGATTCAACTTCCTGTTGTAACAATTACAAATGCTTTTAAATTTCATCAATACACTGGCAAAAAAGAAAATACCCAGGAACCAAAAACTCAAAGAAAATCCAACTAGAGAAGTGGAACACCAAGCAAACTTGGCTTTAGGGATTCATAGCCTAGAGCAGCGATTTTCAACTGGTGTGTTGAAAGGATTTTTAAAACATGCAAAAAGAGACTATTTAGTCAGGGACACTGATCTCTTTTCCCTTAGGTTGTCAAATAAAAAAATGACAAAAGCCAATACAGCAGCTGTCCACTGTGAATGAATCAAAATTATAACTCCCTGGCCAGGAGCTCAGTTGGTTGGAGCACCATCCCAAACACCAAAAGGTTGTGGGTTAAATTCCCGGTTGGGGCACACACGTAGGTTGAGGTTTGATCCCTGATCAGGGCATGTATGGGAAACAACCAACTGCCGTTTCTCTATCTCTGTCTCTGTCTGTCTCTCTAAAATCAGTAAACATACCCTCAGGTGAGGATTTTGTAAAAATTTTAAAATTAAAAAAGAAAAAGAAACTATGATACCTGCTAAAACAGTACTGAGAGAGAAAACTGAGAGAGGTATGATATCATCTCTGTAAATTTTGTTAGAAAAAGCAATATAACATTGCATATTAGTATGGCTGGTACATATATTTAAAAAGTTGAAAAACATGTTAAGGAAGAATACACACTAAATATATGATAGTGTTTACCTCTGGGAATGAATGGAAAGCAATAGGATTTTGGGTAGAAATGAGAATGGTTTACCTGCATCTACAGCTTCTCTCTCTACAAATAATTATATGGATAAAAATAATTTACTGAAGTGCGGAAAATGTTATTATCTATTAACTCTGGGTGGTTACTTTCTCTATTTATTTATTGGATTGGCCAAAAAAGAACATTTTTTTTTTCTGTACGATGGCTTTAGTTAATTAGCACTTAGTTGCCTTGTACTTAATCCCAAACAATTTTGTTAGATTGTATTGTGACACCTGTCATACCAGCATGAATTTAAAAAAAACTTACCATAATCAGTGAATTTTTGTGTAGCCATTTTAATGTTGAAGATGAGAGAAAATACGCAACATTTTCAGCACATTATGCTTTATTATTTCAAGAAAGGTAAAAACGCAACTGGAATGCAAGAAAAGATTTGTGCAGCACATGGAGAAGGTGCTGTCAAAAAACGCTGTTGAAAGTGGTTTGCAAAGTTTCACGCTGGAGATTTCTTGCTGGACATTGCTCCACAGCAGGGCAAACCAGCTGAAGTTGATAGCTATCAAATCAATACATTAATTAAGAACAATCAACACTATACATGTGGAGACAGCCAACATACTCAAAATATCCAAATGAGTAAAGTTATTGGTGAAAATGAAGAATGTGCCTTATTTTACAGAAAAAGCTGTATGGACTTTCTGACCAATCCAACAAATGTAAATTACTAAATTTTTTCATAATTTAAAAAGTTTTACAAACATCATTATCCCTTAGAGTTAAATGCAAAAATTTTTTAAAATACATTTTTAAAAACCATCTGGTGGACAATTCTGTAGAAGCTAAAATTGGCATATTTTCTCCAGGCTGGTACCACAGACAGCCTGTGAACAGAAAGGTCACAGGTTAGATTCCCAGTCAGGGCACATGCCGGGGTTGCAGGTCAGGTCCCTGGTTGAGGGTGTGAGAGAGACAACGAATCAATGTTTCTCTTGCACGTCAATGTAGCTTGCTCTCTTTTTCTCCCTCCCTTCCCCTCTCTATAAAAATAAATAAATAAAAGCTTTAAAATTGGAATATTTTTATGAAAGGTTTTGTATGCTTTGATTTTTGAAAATCAAAGAATACCAAGAAACAAAAAGAAAAAGAAAAACTTTGGGGTATTTATATCAACAATTTCTTCTAAATGAGTAATTCAGAAACCAACATTTAAAGGATGGGAAAACAAGTATTTTAAATATGACATCATACAACTTTAATTAATACTAAGTGAAATACTCACATAGTAGTTGTCATTTATTTGAACCATTGGTGCATTTACACAGGCCCCTAAACATTCCACCTCTATAACAGTGAAAAGTTTGTCAGGTGTAGTCTCCCCAACCTTTATTCCTAAAAATATAAACGATCACTGTAAGGACCAGATTATATTTTAATACAAATATGATTTAAGAAAGGAAAAATAAAACAAACCAACAACTTATGAGCACTAAATTTCTTAAAGAAAACAAATCTGTATAATTATACTAGAACATTCAAGGATTTCTTAAGTGACCTTATTCCTTTAAAAACAATTAAATTTCAGGGGACTCCTCTCCAGGATATGTTGTCAAAAAGCAGTCCATCAGACTGCACAATTTTCATTTTGACTGTAATAATTAACAATTACCCTACTAAGTCATTTATAATATATTGGCTAAGACTCAGAACACTGCTAATGTCAAACATCATTAAGAATGTGAAGGAAATAATTACTCTGGTATCTTAAGGGAAGGCATTTTGGCAAAATATAGTAATCTGACACAACTATTCTACTTCCTATAAACAATCTCAGTATACAATAGGATAAGTATTCAAAGATGAGTATACATAAAATTGCAGAATAACTTGTTATAATAGAAAAATGAGAGACATATTATGCTGTAGTCAAAATGAAAAAGCAAATTCAGACATACTACATTTATATATTTAATGACGAAAAACAATTTAAACAATATAAAACCTAAAACTCAACTTTTATCAAAATTTGTATCTTAAAGGTGGGGGTGGGATTATGAATAGGTTTCAGCTTTCTGTTTTATATACTTCAACACTGCCCAACTGTATTTACAACACACAAGTACTTTAGAGTATATTTAGTAACACCTTTTTTCTAAAAACATCTTTTACTTTATTTGATATGTATAACTAAATGCAGCAATGGACATTTTATGTAGAAAAAAATAAAATCCCATTTCAGACTTCCCTTCCTGAAGCATTCTTACTATTCTCGTTTTTTTATTTGTCCCAAGGCTAGTTTGAAAGAACACAAGGACAATGTAGTCACTTTTTTGCATACCACATGCTATCACAATAAAACTTAATTTTCTAAACAATGAGAACTTTAAAATTCCTAGTTTTTCCAACATACTTAATGATTACAAAAGAAAAGGTGAAAATTCAGCTTCGAGGCTAAAAGCCAATAGGACAAAATATGAAGATATAAAGGTAGATAAACAGGATGACAAAAATTTACTCATAAAGTACAGATCCAGTAAGATAACAAAAGTTGGAAAGGTCATGTAGAAACAGGTCAACTCTAGAAAGAAAATGCTAATTTTCATAAAAGTTTATAAATATAATGTGTCCCATACCAAGCTTTTTCTGAATGGCCTCCAGTATGCTGTCGGAGTTTCGAAGCATGCAAGGTGTAGTAGTGCAGACCTGAATGTGGTACTTCCCAACTGGCTTTCGATTATACATTGTATAAAAAGTTGCTACTTCATAGACTCTCATTGGAGGTACTTGTAAAACTTCTGCAACCTAAAAAATATTAGGACATTTTTAAATAATATAATTGTAAGGTTTATAATTGAGCTTTAGGTATGTAGTAAAAAGCACATTTTAATAGTTTAAATTTGGTAAAAATAGAAAAGTTCTTCAAAAGCAGAAAATATACCTGTATTTGATATTTGCAAGGTCTAAATCCTTTGATTTTTGCACACATCGTACACTTAAACTACACAGAGCCCAAAGGCTAATAAATCCCTGTCCCCACAAAAGCATCATTTTCCTCTAAATCTTTGTCTTTCATTATTAAGAATTTCTACTTCGCTCATTTCAACACATTATTTTGTAATTAAAAATTTCTAAATGGTAAAAATTTGGTGGCCAAATTCTAATGTATTATACTTCTTTCAACCTTTCACCAGTTTTTCAAAAAGCCTTGATGTTACTGGAGATGTACAGTGCATGCAAATGGGTATGAGGACAGAAAAACAGTTGAGAAGCAAAGCTTACCTACTAGCCCGTATTGGTTTACATATTTACACACATACATGCCTCTCCAGTACAGTCCACACATTACTATTTCCTATGGATCTTACAAACTAGTACTTCTCAACCTTTCACATCAAGGTATTTACAGAAAATACTTGTTTTGACATATTGCGCTGGGGGTATATGCCTGTGGAGCAAGGGGGTGCAGGGTGTTCAGGACAAAGGAACTCACTATCTGCAAACAACTGTCTTGGTCAGGGCAAATCTGTTAGGGAAGACAAGGGATTTTTTTTTAGCTGTTTGCGAGGGCTGGTCCACACACACAGTCTATTACGACTAATCCTGGCTACACTTTTCTTGGTGATCTAATATTATTAATCTATTAAGTCTTAAGATTTGCTATCTGGTATTCATATATATATATATATATATTATTTATTTGTTTACTTATTTATTTTTAGAGAGAGGGGAAGGGAGAAAGAGAGGGAAAGAAACATCAATCAGTTGCCTCTTGCACACACCCAACTGGGGGCCGGCCCGCAATCTAGGCATGTCCCCTGACAGGAAACTGAACCAGCAACTGTTTGGTTTGCAGGCCAGTGCTCAATCCACTGAGCCATACCAGCCAGGGCTGATATCTGGCATTCTTAAAAATTATGTCATATCCCCATTTTTACATGAAAGAAGAGCTCATTAAATTACATTTCAGATTATATGTTGAGCTTTCTCATATCAAGGATTCTAAAGGGAAAGTATTCTCAAAAGACGTTTAATCACAGCTCACCGGTAATTAATTTGGTGATACTAAACGAAGTATGTACTTCTCTAAATCTGGGAAGCTCTCTCAAAATATGTCTGCTGGAGCCTGAAAATACACATACTGGAACCCTACCACTGGAAGGCCTTGATGTCTAATTTGAAAATGCTTCCCTAGGGCTGCTGTTATGAACCACAGTAATGGTTAAGGAACTAAGGCATGAGTTTCAAGATTTGTTTTTGTTGTAGGGTTGGGCTTTTCTCTGGGGTTGGAGAGAAACAGTAACACTCTTGTAAAGCAGAAAGAATCTTGATTCTACTCCCTATATGCTATTTACCTGCTTTTCACACATAAACGTCCAATTCAAAATAGAACAGGATAATATTTTTGAAATGTTTTCTTATTAGTTTCTCATTTATATTATTTTGCTCTGCTAAACTTGCCACTCAGCAAGACTTCCAATAAGCCTGTCATTATTAAAAACATAAATTTTTGCAAAAAGTATCAATAATTTAAAAACATACCTCAATAATTATTTAAAGTTGGCTATTATAATATGGAAAACAATCTGTAACCCCAAAGAAATGCTATTTATTGAAAAAAAATAAACAACCCACCTGTCTATGTTTACTGAGTACAGAATCAACCAAGCTTGCTTTTTAACATTTTTCCATAGTCAAAAAAGAAAAAAAAAAGACATATATATTCATTCGCAGTCCACAACAGTATTCGGGTACTGTACAAAGCAAGTAAGAGATCAAGGAACTAAATCTAAAATCTGCGTTTGAGATTCCATTAGATAAATGAAGACATTCCTATTCTCCAAGAAAGATGGTAACAGTCCAGCCTAATAGACCAAATAAAATGTAGAAAGTGAAAAAGAAGAATGAAGTAGAGCACAATCTCTGCAAGAGTCAGTGAAGTAGAAAACACATTGAATTGAAAATAGTTCCCAAGTTCTTATCACTTAGAAATCATAATGTAACATTTGGAAAAGATCTTCACTTCAGATAAGGAAGTATGTCCAGAGGAAAATCAAGACTTCTTAGCTCAAAGTCAAATATATTTTCCATTATATCACATTGGTTTATTAGTTTTGTGATTCTCATAAGAATCAAATAATATACAGTTTTGTATACCACTTTGTAAACTATACACTGTACAATAATACCATACAAACGTAGTTATAGTAATAGAACATGAATAAACTTGATATTGGATTTAATGTTGGAAATACAATTTGTAAAAAAATGAATTTTATATATGAATAGACTAACTTTACTTAAATTGGTCATCCATAGCATTTCTGTAGGTTGTTGATTCCAAGGTGCCACAATTAAGTCATATACTATGTTTTATATATTAATTTTTGTTAAAGCCTGTTGCCAAAGATAAAAAAATATTTAAAAGATTCATGATTTGCTATGAGCAGACTCTTTTTTTCTGTAATTCTAGTATTTAAATAGTACATTAATTTTCAGAATATTGTGACAGCAAATTACAGTGGTGCCTCGGTACTCATTGTTATTCGTTCTCAAACTGGTGAGTGCCGAAACCAACTAGTACCGAATACTGAAATATTTTCTCTTAGGGGCGGCGCCGTGACTCATACAAATTCTAGCAAGTGTAACAAGTTCCAAGCAAGCGCCAAGTACTGAAACATTTTTTTCTCATCAAACTGCAATGAGTACAAGGTTTGACGAGATCTGAAGCTGACGAGTACTGAGGTATGACTGTACACACATTTGGAATCTTTTCTCTTTATTGTGGCCATTTCTCTCAAAAGGGGGGAAAAAAGAAAACCTCACTACAGTGCCTTTTCCTACTTCTGGAAATGATTATTAAAAAAACTCTACCTTTTCAACATAGATCAATGGAAGAGAATAGAGCCCAGGAATAAACCCATGTCTTTATGTTCAATTTGACAAAGTGAGCACAAACATACAACAGAGTAAGGAGAGTCTCTTCAACAAATGGTGTCAGGAGAACTGTACTAGTGCATGCAAAAAAAAAATGAAACTAGACCACCAACTTACACCGTACACCAGAATAAACTAAAAATGGATAAAAGACTTAAATATAAATCAAGATACCATAAAAATCCTAGTGGAAAACACTGGCAGTAAAATTTCAGATACCTCATCTATCAATATTTTTGCTAAATATCTCCTAGGGCAAGGGAAATAAAGGAAAAAAAATAAACAAATGAGATTAAATCACAATTAAAAAGCTTCTGCTTGGCTACAGAGACCATAAACAAAATTAAAAGGAATGACTATATGAGAGAACGTATTTGCCAACTGTACACCAGACTAGGGTTTAATCTCCAAAATATATAAAAAACTCATACAACTCAACACCAGGAAGAAACAATCCAATTAAAAAATGGGCAAAGGACCTGAACAGACATTTCTCCAAGGTGGACATACAGATGCCTCACAGACATACTAAAACATGCTCAACACCACTAGCCATCAGAGATGCAAATTAAAACAATGAGATATCACCTCACACCTGTGAGAATGGCCACCATTAATAAATCAACAAAAAACAAGTGACAGCGAGGATGTATAGAAAAGGGACCCTGGTGCACTAATGGAGGGAATGCAGACTGGTGCAGCCACTGTGAAAAACACTATGAAGTTTCCTCAAACAATTAAAAATGGAATTGCCTTTTGACTCAGCAATTTCACTGCTGGGAATATACCCTAAGAATCCCAAAACACCAATTCAAAAGAATTTATACATCCCTATGTTCATAGTAGCACTATTTACAATAGCCAAGATTTTGGAAACAGCCTAAGTGCCCATCAGTAGATGATTGGATCAAAAAACTGTGGTACATTTACACAGTGGAATACGACACAGCAGAAGAAAGGAATTTCTGCCTTTAGCAACAGCATGGATGGAACTGGAGACTATTATGCTAAGTGAAATAAATCAGTCGGTATAAGACAAGTATCATATGATCTAACTTATAAGAGGAATCTAATGAATAAAATAAACTAATGAGCAAAATAGAACAAGAGGCATGGATTCATGGAACAGACTGATAGCTCTAAGAGAGGAGGGGGAAGGTGGGGACTGGTTGAAAGAAATGAAGGGATTAGTCAAAAAACATACATGAAGGACCCATGGACATGGACAATGGTGTGGGGATTGACTATGGAAGTAGGAGCGGGCTGGATTGGGGTAGGTGAAGGGGGAAAAAAATGGGACATCTGTAATAGCATAAACAATAAAAAAATAAAAATGAAAACCCTACCTTTTCAGTTCTATGCATTACTAAGGGAACCAACAAAAACACAAACATAATTTGAAGAAACATATAAATGACTAAAGGTCTTCAAACTCTTATATTTTGACATCAGTGACTGTCAGAGAAAATTCTACATAAGGGAGTTATCATACACAATCTCACCTCTTTCTGAGCTAAGCCAAAATAAATTCAGTACCTTGTTCATAGCAGAGATGGGAAGCCATCCATTCTGTCTTTGGGCTAAATCCAGGACTGGAAGCACAGCTGCTGCTTTATGCCCTTCTGGATAGTTTTTTACAATTGCTTCTATTCTCTGTATCAAAGAAAAAGCACCTGTTTTTATACACCTGGAAGATACTAAATATTTTGTACATTAATTATAATGTTAATTTCATCATACCTTATAGTTTTCTGGTGTGAAATCAAATGGAGTATCTGGGTTATTCTCAGGAGTATCTCTGTGCTATGCAAAAGGAAAAAATATATTCCAAAATGATCAAAATTCCTCAAAAGTATGAGTAACTTTGTACATTATTGTTGATCATTTAATCTCTTCAATTTATTTTCAACAGATACAAATCAATCTATCCCCACATCAAAAAGAATGGCTAAACCAATTATTAAATACACATGTGATGAGTATGATTCCCAAAGTAATGTTAGCAGAATTCAAAATTTTAGAAAATTTTAGAAATCACCGTTTAATGTTTAAGAGAAGTAGCTTTAGGACCAAAAAACCAAAGGGTTACCCAACTTAATTAGAGGATAAGATCTTCTTATGTAATTACCAAAACATTACTAATTACTGGGAGCCTTACGAAGGTGGAATTTTGAATGTGAACATACATGCATTTTTCCAAAGAGAGTGTGTCAAATTGTCAAAGGGACTCACTACTTTAGGGAAGGTGCAAAAGCAGCATCTTCTCCCATAATAGAAACTAGTCAACAGCTAGTTTTCTGTAACAGAAACTAGACAACAGCAAGCAGCTTTATTTTTTCTCCATAAAAGAGCAAGCCCTCTTTAAAAACGGACAAGAAATGGCATGCCAACAGGAAATCTTATGAGTCACAATGAGATGATCACTTACACTGATTACTGTTTTGTATGTAAGATGAACATAGAACTGAATCTCTTAATATGTTAACTCTTGGTTCTTCTTTTAAGGATATAAAAGAGGAAAAATCAAAACTCTGGACAATGATCTCAAACATGTGTCATACATAATGTTTTTAGACAAAGATGATAAAATATAAAGCAGGAATCTATTTATCAATAGTATGCCGACTAACATTAAGATTCACCCTGGAAATAACTCAGTTTATAAAACTGTATCACTAACTCTAAATCATGTAAGTCCAGTAAATTGCTTTTAAACAATACCAGACTAATACCTGAAAACCATACCTTTATCAGAGATGGGGAATAAATTATCTTATCCTTTCTGAATTGTGCAACTAAGGTAGGGAGGTCATTGACCTTTACCTGTAGTTAAACCCTGGAAACCAAAAATACAAAGGCCAACTGCCAATGTATTCACCCTATTACTAAAATCAATAGGGCCATTTTGGAATTCCCCAAGTTGCGGCCTCAGAATCTTCAGCAAGCCAATGACCGAGTTTTAAGAACTCAAAGTGTGAAACTGAGTTAGGGATCACTCATAGTAATTTCACCAAATAAGAATCTAAATTCTTATTCTCAGAGTTGCCCTAATACCAACTTAAACTGGAGAGGGGTTCAGCTGGAACCACACATCTTTTGAAAAGTAGTGAATTTAATTAGCTGCATTTAAATTCCCACAGTGGCCAGGACATACCAAAGACATGGCTATTTAAGATATTTTGGATTATTACAATGGATTTACCCAAATTTTCGGGTCTTTTCATTGTGAAGAAATCTAGTAACTTACCACAAATAAGGCTCCTCCGGCTCCATTTTGCACAGCTGTCTTATGCAAATTCCTTATATGTCTTCCCTAAAATTTTAGGAAGATTTAGTAAATCACAATCCTTAAGAAATTTTTCATATTCACATGGCAATACTTTAAGATCCATAACTAAAAACAACAGAATCAACTTACAAAAGTAAAAGATTTTAAGAGATATGGTCTACCACCCTACACCCCACCCATTTTATTTTAGGGGAGGTATAAAAAAATGGAGATCCAAAGGTAAGGTTACTAACTTGCCTAAGGTCATATATGAGTTAGTGGAAGAACCAGTACCAAACTCAGATCTTGAGTTGTGTATCCATTCTACAATACTGTTGACATACATTTGGAAGAGTTAATATATATACCATTAACTTACTGCCTTTTCACTTTTGTCTGAATCAAGGTGGATGTCAGCTTTCATTTAGTGCATTCATAAACATATTCTCATTTTGTACAAATGAGTCATATACGCTGTACAGATGAGTCTACTATATCTTCCTTTTTAATTCTTTATTTAATTAGTTTAGAAACTTCTGCTATACAAGTAGTTTCAGAAAACTGCTTATGATGGATGCTATGTAGGCTGATCATACTCAATTGTTTTGGAAGAAACAACTGACTTCCTTCTTCAATGCATTTCATTTCTCTCTGCTCTGTTGCTCCTTCCATCATTTCTACTTTCTCCATCCTCTATTCCCCCGAAAAGCAATCCAACTATTGTTCATAAATATGGATTCCAGAGTTATACTAATCACAGACGGTACAACACTGGATTAAACCAAACATGGAACTGGTAAAGAATTAGTCAATTCAAAGAAGGCAAACATAACAGAGAAGTAAAGGCAGTGATATAATACAATCGTATTTTCCTGTTCTCTAGGTCCAAATAATACTTCAGTTAAAGAATTAAGTTTACATAGAGCATTTGCTCTAATTAACAAGACAAGACCCCAGATACAGAATGGGAGATATAGGTATAAAACACGAGATTAATAAGCAACAGTGTTAGGATAATCAGGAAGAGAATTCAGTTGACCAGTGGTACACAAGGGGAATTCAGCTATCTAGGTTTTGTTTCTCTCTTAGGCAGCAAGTGGATACAAAGTGTTTATTATATTTTTTTGTGTCTGAAATATATGACAATTAAAAAAAATGCAACATATTGAGAAGACATTTTATGTTCTTGTATTTTTATTCAGTTTCTCTCAAATCGCTGCAGGGTTAATCTGTGAATTAAATATACGGTTATGCCTATATCCCTGATTTGCCTGTCCAGAACCTGGACTGAAATAAACATAAAACGAAGGCGATAATGCCCAAATAACATTATAATAACATCAGCATAAAGCTTTGAAAAATTAAAACTACCATTTAGAAGACAGTACTTACAACTACCTTATCTGAGAAGACATATATACATACATATTTTAAATCAAAGAACAATTTTTACTGAATAACAGTGAGTTACTCAACTAAATTCTAAGAGAAAACAAGATTTCATAATAAAGGAAGGAAGGATTAATTTACAAGTAGGGAAAGTATCCAACCCACTCTTTTCTTAACTTCTGAACCCAACATTTTCTGCGTACTTTGCTGGCTTTTTATCCACTCCCTCAGGGTAGGTGTCTTCACAGCTCAGTTCTGCTCTATGTTCTTTACAGACCTTTTGCCACTGAGAACTTACCTGTTTTCATCTATTAACTCTATGCTGATGACTCTAGAATCTTATACACGTTTGATGACAAAAAGTTAACAGCTTGAGGTTATGAATGCATATAAATCAATGAGAAAAATGAGTAAATATGAACAAAAATGTCACAAAATTCAAATAAACGTACCAGTAATTAAGAACATGCAACTTTAAATGAGTTAACATTTCCAGGATCAAATTAGCAAAGAGTTATTTTAAAAGATAACATTTAATTCTGTTGTGTGTATGGAGAGATGGGCATGTTTGTGTATTAGGTAAAAATTGATAGACTTTTAACAAAGTAAATGGGCATCATGTATGGACACATCAAAGAAAGTTTCCACCTTTTAACTTAATTTAACTTTTAGAAATTTATCCTAAAGAGTAGTAGAAAAAAAGCCCTGACTATTATGGCTCAGTTGGGCATCATTCTGCAAAGCGATCGGGCAACGAACCATTAGATTCCTGGTCAGGGCACATGCCTGGGTTGCAGGCCAGGTCCCAGTTGGGAGCATGAAAGAGGTGACTGATCAATGATTCTCTCCATTTCTCCTCCCTAATCCCTTTAGGAATAAATAAATAAAATCTTTAAAAAAAAGAATAGTAGAAAATGAGTATAATGATTTACATAAAAATGTCTTCTCTAATTTGTTATAGCAAAAAACAAGCAACTAAAAAGCCCAACATAGGGAGGTTTTAAGTATTAATAATTTCAACAAAAAAATCCTATTTCCTAAAAATAATGACATAAAATAATTATTCAGTTACAAAAATTATCACCTCTACCGTTAATCCTATTTTTCCTTCCAATTTGCCTTTACATGAAATAAAATACCACCAATCTCAAAGTTAAAACAACTTCAATATTTGATCCTTTCCTTCCTATTCTGTCACATACCTTTATTTAAAATTAAAAGAAAAAAAGACAGTTTTGAAAATTGATCTTCAGGGCTACGTAGCTACATATTGGAAAATCTATTGAGGCACTTTCTGGCCAAACTGTAATTTAGTACATGTACGTGAACTTACATACACAGAGACACTTCTATCTAAAATAAAGTGTTTTAAAGTCCAAACCACTGAAGACAGACTATTACTGTTTGCGAACAGTTAGAAAAAAGCATCTAAGTTATAGAAAAATAAAAAACAACAGAGTTTCAGATTTCTTTTTTGAGATCTGTATGTAGCCCATCATTATGCCACTTACTAACATATAACCCTGCACAAGTCGTAACTTTTTAAGCCTCAATTTCTGCACCTATAAAACAGGGATATTTATTTATTGGAGTGTTTTGAGGTTTAAATAATGAAGTCTCCCTGAAAGTACTATATAACCTGTTAAAACATTACCCTATCTGCTTAGCTGACATGTGGATAAAGTATTTAAAAAATGAAAAGTGGAAGATTTAAACAACTGCATTTTAAAGAATTAAACAATTTAAAATTACACTTTGTTCTAGATCAGTAAAATATGCCATTGGTATTTTAATAGGGATTGCATTGAATCTATAGATTGCTTTGGGAAGTATGGTAATTTTAATGATGCTATTTCTTCTAATCCATGGACATGGTATATACTTCCATTTATTTGCATCATCTTCCATTTTTTTCTTCAGTGTTCTACAGTTTTCCTAGTACAGGTCTTTTACCTCCTTCGTTAAATTTATTCCTAGGTACTTCATTTTGTGTGTATGTACACATTTTTCTTGTTGCTATAGTAAGTGGGATTTTCCCCCCTAGTTTCTCTTTCTGATAGTTCATTGTTGGTGTACAAAAATGCCATCAATTTCTGAATTTATATTCCACTACTTTGCCAAATTCACTTATTAAGTTAAATAGTGAAATACGCCAGTTGCTTAAAGACAAATACCACATGATTTCACTTATAAGAGGAATCTAATGAATAAAATAAACTAGTAAGTGAAAAAAAGGGGAAGGGACTAGTCAAGAACGTGTATGAATGACCCATGGACATGGACAACAGTGTGGGGATTGACTGTGGGAGAGGGGGGTGGGGAGGGATAGGTGGAGGAGGGCAAACGGGGAAAACTGGGACAACTTTAATAGAATAACAGTAAAAAAATAAATAAATAAAAGTTAAAAAAGAATAAACTGTATTTATTTATAAGCCCCCCACTAAAAAATACCAGGCTTTGTTAGTTAACTCTAACAATGAGTCACTCTCCACTGACACAAAAAGGAAGAGATTACTGAGTTTCTTGCTTTTGCACCTCATTTTTTTTCCTTTTACCACTCAGCACTCCTCCGTCCTACTCTCGCAAAAGAGAGAAGAACGATGCACATTATTTTTATTTTTTATTTATATCCACATAAGACAGCTGATTTTTCTCATGAAAGTGTATTTTAAATAGTTGAAAAATGCCATCTCCTTCCTCCCTACTGAAATTAACATATAAATTTCTCTTTTTACTTAAAGTGGGAAAGGAGGAAGTAATGCTGATAGACAATTTCCCAAGGGTCTCAGGTTTCTGCACATCTTCTGATCAGAGGTACTAAAAACTAAAAGTTTTTGTTTCAGACTATCTCATCAAGGATTTTTGTAGAGAATGTATCCCTCTGGGGCAAAAGTTGGGCAGATATTCTTGCAGCTGTGGTTGGACTCCTCTGTGGTGATGTACAGTGTTCACCTGGGCTGCTCCATGTCACTCCCATGGGCTCTGAAGGTCAAGGGGAACCAACATGAACATGAAGCTCATGACGTCTGCTGTGCTCCAAGTAATAAAGTCCTCTGTCTCTGACCCAAGAGTCTCAGCCAGCATCCATGAAGATGAGGCTAGTTAACTTGTTTGCTTACAAGTAGAGTACATTCTCAGAGCCTTCACAGTTCTTGACAAGAAGGTCAAATCTACAAATACCCCAGTCTCCATGTTGTACTGATTTTTCAAAATATAGAAAGTATTATAATACAGAGAATAGTATATAAAGAATAAAGGAATAAATAATATGAATATAGAGATATTATAAAAGAAAACAATTAACAGTAGCTATCTCTAGAGAGGGGGACGAAGGATCTGGAGTTGGAGAGAAATTTACTCATAATATATGCAACATATATTAATAAATTTGCCTTTATCTTTATCCTTTACTCCTAATGTATAGCATATATTTTATATTTACTATAATATATATCCTTGCATACTGTTGGAATTATTTGCCATGTATGTGTATCACATTTCAACTTTTAAAAACGAAAAGTCCTTGATCCTCTTCCTCTCTTACTATCATCACTGTATTTCAGACATTATTTCAGGTCTGTGCATTATTCTAAAAGTTTTCTAGTTGACCCTTCCCCAATCCAAATCACCCTAATGTCACCAAACTAACCTTTAAAATACCATCCTATTGATGGTGCATATGATGTTGAAAAGGACCAATACCAAATAGAACAGTCAATTTCACTGTTTCTGAAAACCACATTTTCACATTCTAATACCTCGGAAATTGGTATGTATCACGTATCTAAGATTCCATAAATACCCTATGTGCATAGAGACAATTCAGCAAAGAAGTTAAAAGCCCAGCTCCAGAGCCACTTTCCTCATTTGTGAAACTGGAAAAATAACAGTACATACTTCACAGGACTGTTGTGAGGATTAAAAGAGAGAATCCATGTAAAGTGCTTAACAGTGCTACCTGGCAAATAGTACGTACTATATTACTGTTACCTATTATTTACTATTAGAAGTACTATGCGTCAGACACTAAGCTCTGTAGATACTATTTAATCCTTATAACTTTCATAAAATGTATTATATCCAAAAAATACATTTAAACAGGTTCTGAACACTTAACAAAGGTCACATCACTAATTAATGGCAGAAGTCACATTAGATCTGTTGTACTAACGACAACAAAGGTCATGACCTTATTATTAGCCACTTGAATGTAATTATTTGAAGTTACTAGAGTTTTAGAACAGTGATTTTCAACTAGTGTGCTGCCATAATTTTTAAAACATGCAATACCTATTTAGTCAAGGGCACTGACCTCTTTCCCCTAAGACTGTCAAATTAAAAAAATAAAAAAATAAAAAAAAAGGACAATAGCCAACACAATAACAATAGCCATCCAGAGTAAATGCCCTGTCTTGAGACATAAATGTGTAGGTCAAAATAGAGTTGTATCTTATTGGTCACACTGCAAAATAAGGTTGTGTCTGATTGGTTAATTTTGGCACCAGAAATCCTTTAATACAAGTATAGGCGCTTGGTTTTTTTAAAAAGTCACTTTGGAGCAAAAATGGTAGATAATTACTATTATTTTTTGTAAATCAATAAAATGTATACCTATTTTTGTCAGATAAACAAAAAATGTATTTTTTGGTGTGCCACAGTATTTTAGTAATTAGTTTATGTGTGCCACAAGATGAAAACGGTTAAAAATCACTGCTTTAGAAGGACAGAGTAGATCTAGGAAACCAAGGAGTTTAATGAAGAAAACCAGGCACGCATATATAAGCAAACAGGTTAGAAATGAAAATGCCTGACTCCTTTGGCTCTCTATGTTCTACTTAGACAGAGAAGGATGCATGTATATGCTCTATATAAATCAAGCTATTTACTGTTTTTTAAAAACTATACAGTAAATGCCACTCTTCTGTTCCTATAGAAAATCTAAATCTAGGAAATTGTACAGCATTTGAGCAACTGAATTTCAATGACTGAAGTTGACTTCTTCAAAATAATAGAAAAAGGGCTAAAAAATTTTGCTTATACACAAGCCAGCAGAAATAAAGCCTGCTTCAGTGTGGTTGGTAGGGTAATAATATGGGTGTAATAATTTATAGTTTTAATTTGAACATTTCACTGAAAATGTGATATAGTGTGCTTGACTGTGATACTGTTATGTTACAGAATAACATTTTTATGATTTTATAATACAAAAGGGCTGTTATTTGTGCCAGACACTGTATAACAAAGGAAGCAATCAAAATGAGGGTCAACTGATAAATATTAGCCCTCATTTTTATGAAGTTAGCACATGACCATTTCAAAGTTCCCTTGTTTTGGGTTATTTTTAGGAACTTCACCTACTTTACATTCATTATAATATCGATGTCAGACACTTTCAATAAAGAAATAAAATATCACACTTCCGGTCAAGATAGAAGCATAGGTAAAGATGCCTCTCCTCCTTGCACAACTACTGCAAAAATTACAACTAGAATACAAAACAAGTATTACCCAGAACTGTCAAAAAATCAAGTTGTATGGAAGTCCAATAACCAAGGATTTAAAGAACCACATTCATCTAGAAGGATAGCAGGGGCAGAGATGCCCAGAGAGGTAGAGTGGCATGGATAGGCGTAGGGACACAGAAAGGGCAGTCCCACATCCCTGTGTGGTAGATAAAAATTGGGAGGGATATCTCAGAGCGAGGGATCCAGGCCCTCGAGACCACCCAGCTCACCCAGCCCATCCAGTGGAGGGTTCTCCAGGAAGGTAGGTTCCCATACCCTCTGTCTATAAAAACCAGTCGGGGTTGGGGCGGCAGAAGACACTGAGGGATTCTCAGGAGACTCCTCTTAAAGGGTTCACAACAGACTTAGGACTTAAACAGATCCATCCCCTCTGGAATTCAGCACCAGGGCAACAGCACGGAGGGCACCAGTGGCATATATGGAAAATTGAAGTGACTGACAGCAGGGTAAGTACTTGGAGACAGCTTCCTCTCTGGCAAAACTCCCCGGGCCAGGCAGCAACACTGTTGCCTCTCAGAGCCCTCCCCCACACAGAGCCACAGAGCAGTGACATAGGTTGCCTGCCCTGGCAATTACCTAAGGCTCTGCCCTCTCTAACTTACAGGTGCACTTTTCTACAATAGGCCACATGACTAAGGAGTCAAAGCAGCTCTACCCAATACACAGAAACAAACCACAGGGAGGCTGCCAAAATGAGTAGACAAAGAAATATGACCCAAATTAAAGAACAGAACAAACCCCAGAAAAAGAACTAAATAAAATGGAGATAAGCAACCTATCAGATGCAGAGTTCAAAACACTGTTATCAGCATGCTCAAGGAAATCATTGGGTACTTCAACAGCACAAAAAAGACCCAGGCAGAAATAAAGGTTACAGTAGGTGAAATAAAGAAAAACCTATAAGGAACCAACAGTGGAGGGGATAAAGCAGAGAATCAAATCAACGATTTCAAACATAAGGAAGAAAGAAGCATTCAATTAGAACAGCAGGAAGAAAAAAGAATTTAAAAAAATGAAGATAGAGTCGAGTCTCTGGGACATCTTCAAATGTACCAACATCTGAATCATAGGAGTTCCAGAAGGAAAAAAGGAAGAGCAAGAAACTGAAAACTTATCTGAACAAATAATGAAAGAAAACTTCCCTAATTCAGTGAAGGAAATAGACTTACAAGTCCAGGAAGCACAAACAAGATGGACAAAAAGAGGAACACACCAAGACACATCATAATTAAAACGCTATTCTCATAAGGCTGTCAACTGATTTCTCAAAAAACTTGGCGGGCTAGAAGGGACTGGCAAGAAGTATTCAAAGTCATGAAAAGCAGGGACCTATTACCGAGATTATTCTTTCCAGCAAAGTTATCATCTAAAATGGAAGGGCAGATAAAGCGCTTCCCAGACAACGTGAAACTAAAGGAGTTCAGCATCACCAAACCATTATTATATGAAATGTTAAAGGGAATTATATAAGAAAAAGAAGATCAAAACAATGAACATTAAAATGGCAATAAATTCAGAACTATCAACAACTGAATCTAAAAAATAAACTAAGCAAACTAGCAGAACAGAAACAGAATCATACACATGGAGATCATTTGGAGGGTTATCAACTGGGAAGGGGAAGAGGGAGGATGGGCGGAAAAAGTGCAGGGATTAAGAAGTACAAATTGGTAGTTACAAAATAGACTGGGGGATGTTAATAGTATAGGAAATGGAGTAGCTAAAGAACGTTTATGTATAACCCATGGACATGAACTAATGGGGGGATTGGTGGAGGGAATAGGGATTGGAGTGTGTAAACACGGTCCTTAATATTTATTGAATGAAAGAAATTTCCTACCACTGATGTGTAACATGCTTCCTGACCTGACTCCAAAAATAGTAAATCAAAGTTTCACAATGGAAAACCAGACTGACATTGTCAATGAACCTATAATTTATTATACAATGTATTGTCCTAGTACTAAATAGTGCCCAAAGAGAAGGGAAGTTCTACTGTTTGTATCTTTGAAATGGGGACTGAGTTCACACCTCCAATATAAAGATCTGAATTTGTAATGTGCTGATGGCCTGCCAACACTCACTGAATAGACTTAAAAATTTGTTCATTGTCTCTTTTTACTAAACTGTTTAAGGCTGTTGCAGGCAGAATAATGATGCCCCAAAGATACCCATGTCCTAATTCTGGGAAGCTGTGAAAATGTTAGTATAGACAACCAAAGAGAAGTATAGCTGCGGGTGAAATTAAGGTTGCTAATCAGTAGAATTTAAAATAGTGAGATTACTCTGCATTATCAGAGCCCAAAGTAATCTCAAGACCCTTAAACTGTGGAAGAGGGAGCACAGTCAGAGAAGGATGTGTGCCAGCAGATGGAAGCAGGGTCAGAGTAACGTGACGTGACATGACGCCGTGTGATGTGCTGTGAGAGCCTGACTGGCCCTTTCTGGCTTTGAAGAGAAAAGAAGGAGGCCATGACCCACCAGATAAGGACAGCTTCTAGAAGCTGGAAAAGCCAAGAAACAGATTCTCCCCTACAGCCTCCAGAGAGAAATGTAGCTTTGTCAACACCTTAATTTTAGACCAGCTGGACCCATGCCAGACTTTTAACCTACAGAATCATAAGACAGTAAATGTGTGTTGTGTCATGTCACCGAACTTGTGGTAATTTGTTATAGCAATAGAAAACTAATAAAAATGCCTTTTTCTTTTTTTTTAATTTTAAGAACTCCTTTAGAGTCTTTAAGGCAAAATGTAGATATCCTGGGACATTGCAAAATCAGGTTTAAAAATCTCTAATGGAATGAGAAAACATTTCATTCTACAAAAGAAGTTTCTACTTCTGGTGTAGCTGACTTGAGTAGATATTATCCATCCAAACCACTGAGTAACAACTATAAACTCTGGAAAAAATACTTTAATAAATAAAAGAACAAAAAAATTTCTGAAGGCACTGGAGAAAAACCAAGTGCATGCAGGCACAGGAGAGGAGCCTATACTTTGAAGCAGGCAACAAAGTGTTTTTGCAGCGGGGGGGGGGGGGGGGGGCCCCGCAGAGGTTCCTTACATCTTTTAGCCTGAAGGCAGACCCCAGTCAATCGGGTGCTAGGCAGTTAAAACCCTAAGAGAAAACCTGCAACCTTAATGGCCTGAAGAACCATAGATGAGTTTGATACAATCGCAGGCATGGGAAAGTGGGAAATCCCAGAAAAGGAAGAGCAAGCGAGGAGAAGCCCCAAATGTTGTGGATGGCCCCAAATCATGCATGCACATGATGCAGACTCCACGCAGCTCTGCTCAAAGAACTAAACCAATATTTGAGTTGCTACCCACAAGGGAGCCGGATTGCAGCTTGAGTTCAATTATGTTAACTGCCTACAACAACCCTTCGAAAGAATTAACAAAATCTCAAGCCTCTATGACATACTATTCACAACATCCAGGATATAATCCAAAATTACTCAACACACAGAAAAGAAAACAAAAACAAAGAAAAACAACCCATTTCCAAGAAAAAGGACAATCAATAGAAATTGCCAAACAATTTCAAAGCTGCTACAACCATGCTTAAGGACATAAAGGAAAATATCAATGACTGAAATGATAAAAAGAAAATATAAAAATGAAACATAAAAATTTTAAAACTGAAAACACAATCCTTGAAAATGCCACCACAACCCTCTCATGCCTACTACACTAAGCAGTGGCTTAGGAGAGAGGCAGTGACTAGCTGTACAGTGATGTCAACATTACAGAAAGTCATAGGCAGTTAATGAAGGAAAGGAGAAAGTAAGTCCATTCTGAGTATCTACTGATCCATAATTCACAATTTTTAGGCAATTCTTGACAATCAATAAAGTATTATTGCACTTTACAGAAAGAAAAATGGGGATCAAAGAGATTAAGAAATATGTTCGAGGTCACAACTAGTGTTTTCTAAGCACTTCTAGATACAGTACTAAGTTCTTGATAATTTTTAAGCAATGGTGAGCTGAAATGCCAACTGCAGCTAGCTAATAAAGCAGAAATTACAAGAAAATAAGCAATTTCTTTGAAAATGTAAATGGTTCCTTTACAGGTTTCTCATTTAGGAAAGCAATTTTATCAGGGACCTCTTTATTCACACTTTTCCTGATTTTTCCTAGGTCTGACACCCCATTTGTAAAAGTTAGAAGGGCCCAGTTAAAGAAGTAACAGAACATACAATGGAATGTTATGCAGCATTGAAAATGACTGTAGAAATGTTTACTGATAAGGAAAGCTGATCAAAATGTACTATGGGAAAAAAACAGGTTACAAAACAGTGTGAAAAATATCATCGGATTTTAAAAAACTCTGTAAGGTCTATTAATTGCACTTCAAAATGTTAAACATTTTGGTAATTTCCAAGTTAATGAGACTAAGGGTGATTTTCATTTTTTGAGCTTATTTTATTTGTCATTCTTAACATTGTGTTTTTCCTACAATGCATTATTTGTGGAAAAACTTACAAATCAAACCATTATGTTGTACGACTTAAAATTCTACAGTGATGTCCAATATTTCTCAAAAAAATTGGAAAAAATAAATAAAAAATTAAATGTATTCGTCAACTCAACAAATACTTATTGGGCATATACTACATACCAGGTGATGATTGTTAAAAGGAAAAAGAAAGTTGCATAAACTTGTAAAAATGTTCTTCTGCTATCTATTACTGTTCTTTTTCACTGTTAACACTGCCTTTCAATTTATACCCTCTTTTCCCTCAGAAACATTAGAAACTAAAATCTATTTGCACTCTAATTCTACCATTTCTACTGGTAGACAAGGCCTGATCCTCCTCAGCCCTCACCTGGGGCTCTGCAAGAGCCTCTCATCTATTTAGTCTCCCTGCCTCTGTCTCCTATCAAACTATTCCACCTTCAGTTCCATCCTGTGATCTACCCCAAACAGAAACCTGACCATATCCCTCCGTTCCTCTAAAATCTTTCACTGACTCACCACTGCCTCTAAAATAAATTTAAATTTTTTGGTATGGCACGCAACAGAGTTCTAAGATCTGGGCCCAGCCCACCTCTCTCACTTCATCTTGGAACTCTTTATCTCCGACAATGGAGTGGAGGAACACTGTGGCTTCTCACACCATCAAGCTTTTTCTCGCGAACTATTTATTAAGTCTCTTACGTTATTTTTCCGACCTAGAATACCCTCCATCCATCTGACCCCATTCCCCAATCTGTTACTATCGCCTGCATGAAAAAATCTTACACCACCTTCAGACCAAATTTAATGACCTTATTCACGCCCTAACACTGTACTTTTATACTGTATATTGACCTTAATCCAAAATTCCTCTGAAACTATCAACTCCACAGGAACAGGGATGGTCTAAGTCTGATTATGTAATAATATAAGGAAATAAAAGTACCAATCTCATAAACGAGATTTAGAATTTAAATATTTAACCTAGTGCTTGGCATACAGTCACCAAAGGTTACCTGTAGTTATTATCCACATTGTTATGTGGATAACATGTGCACGACCCACAATATGACCTCAAACGTTTATTAGAAGACTGACTTGTGCAAAATGGAAATGTTTCCTTTTTACAACTGAGAACATTCAAGTGAGAAGAATAGCTGGTCACAAAGAGAGAAAAGGCAGTGAAGTTCCATCCACACTCAGGTGTAACTCTGAAGGCCTGAACTTATTCTATACTACTAGGAACTATTTCTATCCCTTTCTCCTGAGAACTGCCTCACCCTATTTTACTGCAAGGACAAAAAGGCTTTCTTTCCAGTAAATGCCCTGTTATAATAATTTCTGGAATCTGCATTTTGAAGTCAACTTGAGTGTTTCAGCCTGAGATTCAACTTCCTTGCCTAGTATGAGATGTACCTGGATCTCAAAAAAGCCATTCAAGCGCTAAAATCCTGCTGTGCAGTTGTTGTAGTGCTCTTCTCTTGCCCCGTTCGTTACGATTATTTACCGAACTTTTCCGATATGCAAGGTACAAATGCAGTAAATGAAACACTGTAGTCACCCTTTCCTTGGCCTAAGGAAACGCTCATAAAACAATCAAGCCAGAACCCACAATTCCAGAGTTCTCTCCAAAACGCTGCAACCAGACTGCAACAAGGTCACTGGGCTTGACAGGAAAGTTGCCTCTTTCGGGAGCGGGGCTTTTGGAAAGAGATCTGGCCGACCCAGGCGCTAGAGTGAAACAGGATAAAACAGAAGACCGAGCAGCCCCTTCTTCAGCCTCTGCTTTGCAAAATCAGGTGCAAACTTCCCAGCCCTGTGCGTGAGGCCACGGACCCTCCCTCGGAGCTCCTAGCTGGCGGTGGAGCTGCAGCAATCTCTCTGGGGAAGAGGACGAAGGCCGCAGTGTCCTTGTCGCCGTCTGCAAGCCTGTGCCAAAGCCTGGGACTCTCGTGTGCTCACAATGAAAGGAGGCAAGGAAAGAGGGAGAAAGGGGACGGCAATGCCGGGGCTCATTCCGAGCCTCCTTACCCACTGGGCGGTGAGGCCAGCCGCCCGGGCCCGGAGAGCTGCGGAGAAGAACATGGCGGGCAAAACTGTGGTGTTCCCAGCAGCGCCTGGCGAGGATCCCCGGAGTCCGGGACGCACAGCGTGCGCGCCCCCGAGCCAGGCCTGACGCCTCAGGAGCCGCAAGCCGCTCCCTACGCAGAGGCAGCGGGGGCGCGCGAGGGCGCGCGAAGGATGCTGGGGCCCAGGGGGCGGATATTTCCCGGGAGAGGGGAGGAGTGAGGACGAACTGGGGCCCTAAAAAGGTCAGGTCTTGAGGGTTTCGCTGGGGTCGCAGCCTTGAAAGGAAGCGGCCTTGAGCTGCGTCTTCGGCTCTTGGGGATTGACACACGGACCTGGATTTATGGGGTGAGGTTCCCTTCTAGAGAGCCTTGTAAGGATTTAATCATTTCCTTTTTTATTGTGATTACTCTAAAAAATACTTTATTTCAACCCCTTATAAATCATATTTTACAGATTATGGAATTGAAGATACGGAAGGCTGCCACCGACTGAGCTATGCATAGACCCCAGAATGCTTTGGTTCCCGTTATTTGGCTTTAAAAATATGTGCCGACTTATATAGGGGTGAAATAATGTATCTGGAGTTTGCTTCAGAATAATGAAGAGTGAGAGCTATCAATGAAACAGTATTGACCAAGAGTGGTCGACTGTTGAGACCGTGCGATAGTTCTCCGTACTATTCTCAGTACTTTTGTACATGTTAGAAATTTACCATAATAAAAAAAATTGTATTCCTTCTGGATGTTTGGTCATCTCTGGAAATTTCAGCAAGTACTTACTCAGTAACAGCTGTAATATGCACAGCAATGTTTCCTGCTGCGGAGAATTTGCTAGGCACTTACTGCCTCTTGATTTTTTTCCTTCTCAGCTTTCTTTTCTTGTGTGGCTTGTCCTGTAACCACCCCCTCTATTTTGCCCATTTTCTTTGTTATAGAAAACTTGTGAATAATTTCTGGAACTTTTACAGCATTACGGGGATTCTTAAAATTTATTCCTCGTTAATTTAAACACTCAAATATTCCATTGCAACTCCTTATGAATCATATTTTACAAATTATGGAATTCCTGTCACAGAGGGCTGCCAAACAGCTAGAAATAGGCATCAAATACCTTGGTTTCCTTTCGTTTGCTTTATTTTTTATATTAGTTTGCTTCTCCAAAATTGGCTGCAGTATTTCCTTTTAAAAGGAAAAATATTCTGATATTCAATATTGATTTAAATTATTTTATTATGAAGTTACCTAAATATATATAAACCACTATTATAGATACAACACTGTATTTACAGTTCTTATATGACAAAAACCAAAACATATCACCAATTAAATACATACAAACCTACAAAGTGGGTGATTCTAACTGATGTGGCATAAATTCTTTTAATCTGGTATGCATGTTCCTGTTTTATTTTATTACAGCCTTAGCTAACCTCCTAGTCTAGAGTAGTCTTCATGACAGCTTCCCTAAATATGCCTGCCCCAACTTTCATTACCACATTTACCTCATGATTATAACCTCCAGAGATGTAGAAACCTGCGCTTCCCAACCTGTTCAGTTCAAAATTTGCAATGTACCTTGCATATGGAAGGCACTCAATATTTATTGACTGAATCAAAAACTTGTACATGGTGCAAGTATTTAGCATCTCTAAAGGGGTCATGAGTCTTAGGTTGCATTTATGCTTATATGTATGTGTATCAATGAATGCTTTTTGGTGCAAGTAACAGGAGACCTAACTAAAGTAGATTAAACAGTATTGGATTCATTACCTCACATGAAAAGAATTCCAGAGGTAGAGCAGTTCCAGGATTAGATAATTCAGTTGCTCAAGGATGTTCTCAAAAACCTGAGCGCCTTCCATCTTTCTACTCTACCGCTCTCAGCTGTGACTCACAAGATAGCAGCCGTTCCAAGTATTATATGTAGATGACAACTTTCCAAGAAGAAAAGAAATTACTACTTCTCAGGGGTTCCAGATGTTCCTTCAGCAGATTTCTTTGTCTTACTGGCATCTCTATCATGATAGTTAAGAGAAGAAGCTCTAGAATCAGACTGCTGGTTCAGATTCTAGCTCTCCTGCTTTCTACCTATGTGACTTTAGGCAAGTTAGTTTTTCTGGGCTTCTGTTTACTAATAGTACATACCCTCTGCATAGCTTTATTATGGGAATGAAATGAGTTAACACCTGTAAAGTTCTTTTAAAAGCACGTAGCAAAGTCAGTGGTCAGTAAACATTAGCTTGGAGTCTTCCACAGTAGACTAACATTAAGTTCTCAGTACATAAACAAGGTACATATCTCAATGCCCAAAGAAAAAAACGAACTTCCCAGGTGTCCCCAATTTCTATTACCTAGGAGCAGAAACATAGGGTGCAAAGAGTAATGTCTAAATAGCCCATTTATACTTTTTTGAATATGATACAGGAAGTATTGGGTTGGCCAAAAAGTTCAGTTAGTTTTTTCCATATGATGGCTCTAGAAATGCTTAGTTGTCTTGAACTTCATTCAAAACTATTTTGTTAGATTGAATTGTGACAGCTGTCATATTAGCATGCATTTTAAAAAAATTGAAATCGGTGAATTTTTGTGCGGCCATTTTAATATTGAAGGTGAAAGAAAATATGCAACATTTTTTGCATATTATGTTTTATTTTTTCAAGAAAGGTGAAAATGCAAGTGAAACTTAAAAAAAAAAGAAGATTGTGCAGTGTATGGAGAAGGTGCTGTTACTGATTGACTATGTCAAAAGTGGTTTGCAAGTACCAAAAGTTTCTTGGTACTATTGACATTTTGGCCAAATAATTCTTTGCTGTGGGGCTGTCTTATGCATTGAAAGATGTTTAACAGCACCCCTGGCCTCTACCCACTAGAAGCCAATAGCAGGAGATAGCTGACACACTCAAAATATCCAAATGAAGCAAGTTACTGATGAAAATGAAAAATGTGCCTTCTACTTCATACATAAAACTAAACAGACTTTTTCGCCAATGTAATAAAATGCTTTTAGTTCAACAGTCATTCAACTGCCAGTAATTGTGACACCACTCTCTTTATAGGTCCAAAAGATTTAATAATGTCTACCATGACTTTGGCTTACCTAATAATTATTTCAAGTGAAAATATCAGAATAAATCTCTCTCACACCCAGTAATATGAGTTCATTTCTAGAAGTACCCCACTTATAAATAACATAATGCACAATCAGCTATTCTTCCCAGAGTCCTTAGGATAGAATTGTGGGGACTGTTGGAAAATTCCTGTTCTTGCTCCCACTCTCAAATCCATTGTTTCTAGGCACAGACCAACATGGATATCAGTGATTCCATTCACCCTAGAGGCTTGATTGAAATTTGCTTGATTCTATACATGTAATGAACATTATGGCTGCCTGATAGGTACATTTCACTGTTCTAAATGAGTGCCGCTAACATAAGCCCAGAGAAATCAGCCTTAATTATAACAATGTGTGTATTGGGGTGGGCGGGGTGAGGACTGGGAGCTACAGGAGCTAGAATAATGACCTAATGTGGGAATTTTGGCTCTGCTATGCCTCATTTCTTTTCCATTTAAAGCATCACAAATAGGCACTATTGAGAACATGGTATAATGAAAACCATGAGGTTTATGGTAAGAGGGAGTTGGATTTGAATTCTGACCTCATTACTTGCTAGGTTCTGTGAAGTTTGGTCCTCAATTTCTGAAAGTACAATTAAAACATTAAATCATTTAATTTATGGGAAATGATTAGCATGGTTCCTACACAGTTATTTCCAGCATCTAACAAGGTGACCTGCTTCATCTATGGAACATTTTAATCACTTATTCTTAATTATAATTATGTCCTAGGCCACATCCTACTTATGAAAGCAGCCTCAGGTGGATCACGGTGTGTTCTGTCTCTTCTATGCTTGTCCTAACAATACTGACTGGCCTGCATTGCCGAGTTTTCTAATCAGCAGCATGAAACGCATGCTTTGAGGGAATAAAAGGAACTAAGAGCCAGTAGTTATAAAATCAAAACTCAAAGTAAGGAGTAAAAGGGATAAGGTTACTGCTGGATGAGTAAGAGAAAGTTTTTTTGAGGGGGGAGAAATACTTCAAACAAGATGCAAAGAAGAGTGATAATGGCACACTGAAGTATTAGATCTGTTTCATGTTATTTCACACTGAAATGAGGGGCGATATAAGGATAGTGAATAACTTCATAATCCTTCCAAATTCTTCTCAAGTTCATCTTGGCTATGTGGAATAAAAAGGGGAAATGAAAATCAAAAGGCCAGTAATTTAACTGCACAGACTTTGAGAACAAACTTTAAAAAAGTGATAAGCAGAATCTGATAAGCCATTATCAGATTCAGGTCACTTGTGACTTAACTACTGTGGACCTAAGTTCTAGTGGCTGCCATGGCTCAAGTGAACTTTTCTCTCACAATTTGATCAACGCTTTCCTATCAAGTAACCAAAGTAATTAAACAACAATGAATATAATTTTTGCCTACCAGGTTGGCAACATTTTAATATTTCTAATTGCGCTAATATTGGTGATCATAGTAATGTAAGTAAGATTTACCGCTCCAGAGGTTAATTTAGCAGTATGTATTCAGTTTGGTAATAAGGCATGCCATTTTACCCAACAGTTTTACTTCTGTGAGTTTATCCCAAGGAAATAACTGGAAAAATTCAAAGTTGTGTGTATGAATGTGTTCATTGCAGTGTTATGTTATTCATCCTGAAATCCTGGAAACCCTGTATATGATCATCATCCATAGAGAAATGATTAAATGAATTACAGTATAGCCATACAATGGGATGCTGCTCTGCAGATTTAATAGTCATGAAGACTGGTATTTATCATAAAGGAAAAATGCCCATGATATGTTAAATTTAATTTAAAAAATTTTACAAAATAGCATGTATAATATGACCACACTTTTTGTGTGTGCATAGAAAAAAATATGGGAAGGTACACATCAAAATGTTAATAAGAGTTCTTTCCGGATGATGGGATCAAAGGTAATTTTTGTTTTCTTTCTCCACCTCTTTTGTATTGTCTGAATTTATTTCAATTGACTTGTGTTATTTTTATTACAAGGAAAAAAAAGCTGTGTTTATTTTGAGGAATAGTCTAACAAAGGAAAAATAAAAGTGAGAAATTAATATGTAATTCTCTTCTAAACTGACTTATTTTTAGTAGATTAAAACCTCTTCAGAGTGTACTTCCTTTCACTGCTATTGATTTTCATTTTGAGTTTTAATTTAGGACATCAGTGAGTGTGGGCTGGGAGGAGGGAAGTGGGCCAGTTCTTAGGCATTTTGGGCAGTTTTAATTCTAGGCAGAAGAAACAGCTCAGGACTCCCTGTCACAAAGTTGCTCCTAAAATTTCTGTGCATATCTGAATTCATGTCTTCCCTTACCAATTATAAAAGACTCATGTAGAATTTCTTTAAATAGACAATTCTCCTTTCTTATATAAAATATTCCTTGACTAAGAAAATTACATTGCATCTCAGTAGCTCATTTGCTTCATATACTTGTGTGGTATGGTATAAATAGCCCACACTGTATTACGAAAGAATGATCAGAGCAGGGTGAAATTGGTCAGAAAAGACTTTCATTCCTTCATATACTGTACAAATATATTTCCAGCCCCTATTATGTGCTAGGCAATAGGGCACTGGAGAGACAAAGGGAGAAGTGCCTTTGTTAGGACAAGGATCTCAAGGTCTGGGCAGTTCTGTTATTATTAAATGTTATTCTTGCTAAATGTTAAAATGCAGAGTGTTCTGTAGACCACTTATAAACAGGATGACCTTGACGGGAACTCAATAGGATAAATGTAGCCTCTTGCAAAGAAGAAATCACCATGTAACTGACCAAACAGTGTGTATAAACAATAAGTAAGACTCCCTTCAGAGAGACAAGAGCCTGTCTCCTTTTCTTGCTACAGGTAAATACAACTACCTGTAACGACGACATGTTCTTTAATAGAGTGCCTCCAAGAGATAGTAACAGCTTCTTGGGAAGGCCTTACACGCTGCAAAGGAACAATTATAATACAAGATGTTATATGCAAGGTGAAATTGGAACTTAGAGGAAGGAGCTAAAGTCTTATTGGGAGCATAGTGTTAGGCAGCCACTTGAAGGCTACATAAATAGAGTTTCTAGGAGATAAATTTTCACCTGAAGTGAAAGATAAGTACTGTTAGAAAGCAACTAAAAGGTTGAGGTGGAAAATAAATCCCTCCTAAACTAATTCTTCTAAAATAAAAGGTCAGAGGCCCTGGCCAGGTAGCACAGTTGGTTAGAACATCACCTTGATACACCAAGGTTGCAGGTTCAATCCCTGGTCAGTGCACACACAAGACACAATCAGTGAATGTATAAGTGAAACAACAACTCACTCTTGCTCTCTCTCTGAAATCAATAAATAAAAAGTTTTTTAAATGGTTAGAGAAGACATTTTCCCCATTCCTCTGGGGCCCACTTCCTACCAGGTAATTTCAGTGCATAGTAACATGGGCACTTGTTATTGGTGCTGGGGCCTTCCTTGTCCTTTGTAGAAACAAAAAGCTTCTGGCAGTAACTTGCACACTATTGTGTGTTAACTGTTGTGTGTTTGGGTTGAGAAGACATGTAATAGAATTTTTAAGCCAGCTTAGAAGTGGCTGTAGTATTAGGAAGGTAGAAGAACAAGAATCATTGTAAGAATTCTGAGGTAGTCTGATTAGACAAGTTCTGGTACCAACGTTTTAGAGCAAGAAAAATTTTTAAAGATCTGGTCCAATTTACTCACTTAACAGATTTTTTTTAAAAGTTGAGATCACCAAGATCTCAATAACTGCCTTCTTTAATAATACATTATTAAATTAAATACTCTGTGTAATAGTGCTCTAGTATATGTCTGTAAAACTCAATAGGAAGATACATTTTATTATTCTGGATAGTGGAGAAGTAATACTGTTTCCTAGCTCTATCTAGCTCATGTGTTTCTTGTGTTTATATAGTTAAAGGTCAAAAGCTGACTAAGAACAGATGAGCTCTTTCCATTTGCATCATTTTTCAAGTTTTCAAAGGACTTAAAATAAACTATCATTTTTCCATTATTTACTTAAGAGATCTGTTTTTGCAGAATTGGTAGCTCCTGGGAACCCCCCCGTTGTTCTTACGAAGTACACAATCTGATTCTTACTCATCTATCAACAACTACGAAATGTCAGTATTAATATGCATGATTAAATCACCCAAAACAGAACAAAACGACTGAGTTGGCCAGCAATATTTGTGACTCTTACAAATATCTTACGTGTGTGGAATCAGGAAATCACTCTTCCTTGAAATAGAGGAAATGATAGAAGTGGAAATGGAGAGAGGAAGAAAAGGAGAGGGAGAGCGAGCAAGAGGGTGGGGAGTAAAGAGAGAAGAACTAAGAGGATGTATTTCAGTTCTGAGACCAAGGATTAATTTCTCTGAATAAAAAAATTTCTTTCCTAACCAGCATTTAATCTGAGATAATGACACATTCTTAAAACCTACTTGAATCCTAGACTTATAAGGGCTTAGAAAAATCTATAGCTAATCTTACGTAGAGAAGGATTTGCACTAGTTTTCAAAGAGATTCACTTATCTGCTGAACTTCGACTCAAAATCTCTGTGAGATGCCCCTTACCAGAATATATGAAGCACCTAAATCCTCGCTAGTCAACCTCTCTAGATAAATCTACATTCTAAATTCTACTTGGCAATGCCTGTGCTATACAATTCATCCTGACAATAATGACTTTACTGGGTACAGTTTCTTTTGTCCATTTACACATTTTCTCAGGTTAGCATTTTCAAAGGTATTGAAAAATGAAGATACAGAGCCAATATGGGAATCTTAAGAAAAGTCTTCAAAAGCCTTTTAGACTTTTGTTTGATATTCCTGCAATAGCAAAACTTTCCCTTTTCATGACCACTTTCTAAATTGGCATAATATTTTGTTAAATGTGTAAGCTAAGAGGAAAAAAGTCCTATAAGGGATAGAATTTTTCATTCACTAAACCATTCCTCAATCCACTAAACGCTTGCCAAGTTCCTTTTGTGTATCCAGGATAGGGCACCAAGTGTTGAAATGTCCAATAAAGGATGCAGTCCTGTCCTCAGGGAACTCACAGTCTAGCTCTTAGTACATGACTGGGTTCTTAGGTGGATTCATCTAAAAACAAGAATGGAATGTACAACCTCAAACTCTCTTATTATATGATCTTCCCCCTGTGAAATCTATTGTTCTTTTTGTTGTGATGCAGTTTTGCAACTTGTTCTGTTGTCTTAGGAATATTTAAGCTTCAAAATAACAAACATTATTGGCACCTACTATAATCAGGTGTTAAGAACATTGTAGCAGGCACACTAGTAAGATGGCGCTTAATGATCCCTGCTTCCTTGTATTCATGGCCTTATGTAGTCTTCTCCTTCTAAGCTTGGGCTGGACCTAGTGACTTGCCCCTAACCAATAGAATATGGCAGAGGTGAAGAGATGTCGCCTCTGTGATCACAGTATTTTGCCGTATATAATACACTCCCATGCATAATGTGCTCCTGTGGTTTTGTGCCCATTATGTATGGGATTATTATACCCATGGCATGTAATCATTATTGTATAATGTGCATCCTTATTTTTCCCTCAAAAATTTGGGCAAAAAAGTGCAAATTATACATCGCGAAATACAGTAGGTTAGAAAAGACTGTGACTTCTGTCTCTGTTGACTTCTTGGCTTACATGCTTTGGTGAAGCAAACTGCCCTGTTGTAGAGGTCCACCTAGCAGGAGGGTGGCCTCTAGCCAACAGCAGTCTAGGAACTGAGGCCCTTAGCTTACCTGTCCATGAGGAACTTAATCCTGCCAATGACCATGAGAGCTTGGAAGCATATCCTTCGGAAGAGGTTCAAGTCTTGGCCCAGATCTTGATTTCCTCCTTGTAAAAGACTCTGAGAGAGGACCTAATTAAACTGTGCCAAAGTTCCTGACTCACAGAAATGGTGAGATAATAAAGTATTTTGTTTTAAGCTATTAAGTTTTGAGGTAATTTGTTATATAGCAATAGATAACTAATATGGAAATTATCCTTCTTCTTAAGGAGTTAACGGTATAGCTGGAGTCAGACAGAATACTAACTACAGCTTCGCATTAAAAGTGGTGTCATCTTCAGTAACTTGGAAGAGGTTTAAATAAGGGACACAAATCTGTGATGCTGGCATTTTAATTCTAGTCTCAAGCCAACTTCATTCCTGTCCTTATAGATTTCCCAGCTGGAAAGGTTCTTAAGCAACTCATCCCTTTAGTTCTTGCCCTGTATTCCTCCTTCAGAGAAGAATAATGATACATATTGTAATTGCACAACTAGATTGCATCTTCCTCAAGGGTAAGAAGAGTATTCCATTAGTGCTCTTTCAGAGCCCCAAGTTCACGCCCTTTCATATGAGGAGAGGACTGAACTAAATATGAACGATGAACTATATTCTCACAATCAGTAAAAGAGCAAAATACACAGGAAACACCTCAGAGTTTCCTGAAAGACCTGAGAATTCTGGTGCATGTACTGGAGATGGGGTGGGGAGGGAGCTCTAAACAGTCCTACTTGGGCTCTGATGTATAATTCATGAGCCAAACATAAGAAGACTTGGAAGACAGGCAACATTCACTGTGACACTGCATAGATCCTCTGGACGCTTTCCAGAATCACTAAAATAACAACTTAAAGTGTTATTTTGACTCTCTGTATCCGAGGCTGTCTGTGCTCTGCCTAAAACCCCTAGGCATTCACCATGACAGTATATGCCAGAGCAACCAATTGTAAACAGCTACAACTCTCCACTTGAGGGCTTCAGCCCGAAGTACAGGGTGCAGCCCTTAGCCAGTGACCATAAGAATGGGAGGAAAAATCCCCAAGTTTCCTTTCCTTCCTTCAGTGGGATGACTCAGACATGTTCTATGCTGTCATCCATAGTTCCTCAGTGACACTGAACCCCAGCTGCTTACAGAAGAAACTCATTCAATATTTCCTTGGGTCACCCCCAAAATAAACTTCTTGCACTCTAATCTTTATCTCTAAGCTGGTTTCTGGAGAAACCCAACTTACGATGCTGGTGAACAAATAACCAAAGATGAGAAGGAGGCTTAAGTCAGAGCCTTGTTGAATTAGTTCTGCTGAAGCTGTCCTGCTTGGTGCCTCAGGAAAAAACTAGATATAGCTTGTTGAAATGGGATCCAATAGAGAAGGCTGGGGAGGAAGGGCAAGATTTGTCGGTAAACTTGTTCACTGGGGCAGGGTGAACTATGGGGCCTCAGATCCAGCTGCTCATGCTGAACGAAAATTAGGTTCCAGGTTACGATGCAATGGGCGTGGAACAACAGGTTGCAGTTTCTGTCAGCAGTTGCCTTCTGAGATCTGGCCCACAGGAATCTGGTATTCTCTCAGAGAAGGGAGCCTAGTGATGGCAGGTTCAGGTTGTGTTTGGATAGCCAGGCAGCCAGGCAGTGAAAGGGAACAGTGTCAACACAGAGCTAGATGCTGGGGCCCAGTGAGGGTCAGAGGGAGCCTTCCATTCATGGAGGATGAGCTGCCAGAAAAAAGCAGGGTCTCAGCCCTAGAGGATTTGGTACTGACCATGAAACAACACATGGACTCAGGCAACAGGAACAAAAAAAGAAGTGAGTCTAAAGCTGGGCCATGGAAATAGTATGAAAAGCATGGGCTTTGGAATCTAAGAATTTTTGGTTTGAATCTCAACTTCCTAACTTTCCAGAATGGTGACTTTGGGGAAGTTGTTCAGCCTTTCTGAGTTCGGTTTTCTCATCAGTAGAAGGGGGATAATGGTTGTTCCCTCACAAAGGCTGTGCAAGGATTTTAATGATAACATGTGAAGTGGGAGTACAAGGTAAGTGTATGATATCTGTGACTGAGGAAGCGAGGGGCAGCCCTGGGAGGCCACGCTTTCCACTGGAACCAGAGCTTGCTTTTGAAACAGAAAGAAGGTAATGGTGTTCTAAGAAGCATGAGTGATCAAGGAGCTCTGTCACATCAGCCAGCCACTTTTGCTGAAAATGATGCATTCCAGGCAGAGAAAAGAGGAAGCAGCTTGACTGAGGTCAGGACTGGGTTTGTTAAACAGACTGGCACATCCTGAGAACAACTGTGTGTGTGTGTGTTTGTGTGTAGAGGTGGGAGCAGAGAAGGAAGGACAGAAGAAAAGCTGTAGAGGCCTTCAGGGTGTCAGACCATGTATTCCCTACAAGGGACTCAGCACTAAATCCAGGGTGATGAATTAGAGAGGTTCAGCTGCTTCCTGCCTAAGGTCCTAGGAACTGGTCAAGGTTGAGGGTGGTGATGAAGTCCAGATTGTGCTCCAGCAGTGGGGACTGGAAGACTGGAAAAGCAATGCATCAGGAAGGGCTTGACCAGATTTCAGTTCTGAGATACCTAATCTGCCAAAAGCCATGCATCTGGAGCCATAGTGATCGTCTGGGCCAGGGTGATAGGCAAGTGTTGAACTTTCGGCGAGGCTCAGGTACGAACTAATTAAAATGGACACTGGCCAGTGTGCCAGAATGGCATCAGTGCCTGCTGATTATCAGCCTCGTCTCCAGGGTCTGTCTAATAGTAGTGTTGAGTGCATACTATAAGTGCCCCAGGTAGTAATTAATACATAGAATTTGAGGAATGTTCTATTGTCAAGACATACTTATCAGACTAAATTTGTATTAATTAGGCCTGTTGAAAAGGAGGGGAGGTTACAAACAAAATAGGAGTCTTCTGAGAAATGCAGCTATTTAAATCACAACACTTGCAATGCTTGTATCAAACATCAAACAGTTTATCCTTATACTGACCTAGACATCTGTATGGGAAAAATATCAAACTCGAAAGAGTTTGTACTTTACTCAAAAGAAAACTGCTTGCCTTATCTTTGGGTTGATTGATAATTTTTTTAATGATTCAGACTTCCCAGTAATTTTTTAGAATATTGACATAAAAATAGTTGCTAACAGGTATAAATCAACACAAACCTTGGCTTCCTTCAGCAAAGCTGGGGGGAAGGCTCGTCATCCCATCAAGCCCTACCTCTGCCTAAGCAACCCAGCAAGGTCCCAGACGGGTGGTTGCGCTCTTGCTTTAGCCTCTCGACCTTCTAAGTCCTTCCAGGTCTTGCATGGTAAAAGCCAAAAATACAATGGCTCCCGTTCCTGAAACGGGGTCCAGCTTTGATCACCCAAACCAGCCAGAAAGGTCTCCATTGGTGGAAGTACAAATGTTTATTTTTAAATAAACTACATTTTTTTCTGGTTTAATCAAAATGCTTTAATAAAGTTTAATTTTAAACCATATACAAATATAGTAATTTCTGAAGGATTTAGCAAAGTTCTTTCTATTTCCAATTTTATAACATAGCTACAGATTTGCTTAGCTAAAGCTGATATTCTAAGAGTCTCCAAAAGTTCAACACAAAGGATAGGGTTAAATAGAGCAACATACACTGATGAAGCATCTGAAACAGACTGAGCAGATGCCTCAAGACAATATCATTTTTCTTCATAATGTGTATTCCTCATGTTGAGAGAACCTTGCGTACTTTTGGCTGTGTACAGATGTTCAGGGGCAGGTGTTTTTTTGCTGAGGGGGAGGGGAGATATTTTCAGACTGACTTAACCAATCCCATATCCAATCTGAGTTTTTCTTCAAAATGCTTTCAATTTCTTTTCTCAGTATAATTTTCATCAGTCTCAGAGCTGTTTTTTCCTCCAATGCTATGGGTTTCTATTTCAGAACATCTTAGTATCTTGTGGTGTTTATAGGTGAAGTGGGTCGCGGTGGGCAGTCTTTGGGTGACATCACCTAGAATCATGTGACCATCCAGTAGTGTTTTATCCACATCATGATTATAAATAGAAATTGAGGCTGGAGCACAGCTTCATCCCATTAGTGCGGAACCGCAGTCCCATCCAAGGGTGTGCAGGCCCTCCCCCTGCAGATCGAGCAAACCAGCCGACCAGGTCTGTGACCAATGGGAATGAGAATCTCAGTACATTACTTTTGTATTTTGCAATATGCTTTATAATTATTTTCAATAACAGTAATATAATATTCAGATAAAATTCAGGTTCATTTTCTTCCTCTCCTCAATTGCCTTCCTCTACCTTTCTCCCAGGAGACAACCCTTGGTAGTATCCTCCAGTACATGATTCTATTTATTATGTATATAGGTATCATATATATTTTTATATATATTTATATATATTTATATTTAAAATAATTTGTATCATACAGTTTAAATATTTTTGTAAACTATTTTTTTCCTCCCAATGATATCTTTTTTTGTGTGCGTGTGATCTATGTTAATAATTTAAGATACATAGAGAGCTAGCTCAGTTTTGAAAACTGCTATGTTAATGTCCTTGGGAATATAATATCCTATATTTTTCATTCCCCCTCTGATGGATTTTAGAGCATTCCCAACTTTTTGTAGCTGTCTCCTGAGCACATATTCACAAGTTTCTCTAGAAGAGGATTTTCTAGGTCACAGGGAATGTAAATTTTTTGTTTTACTGTATTGTTAATTTGATATCAAAATAGTTGTATTTATTTTCACTCTATGCCAGTCCCTAGTTTCTGCCATCTATTCCAACATTGCATATTGTCAGGTTAAACATTTTATAGATAATCAGAGAGATATAAAATGGTATCTAATTTAATTTGTATTTCTCTAAGTACAGTAAAGAGCATAATTTTGTGAATTTTAGCTATTTTGTTTTCCTTTTCTGTTCATATTTTTGCCCTCTTCTGAAAATTAGAGGTTTTGTTTTATTGTTTATTAGTGTAAATTCTTGTGTACTTTAGATATACATATTACAAGTATTTCTCATCTGTGACTTGTTTTTTTAATGAAATTTTCAAGTTAGGCTTTAATTTTGGTGTCACTTAAAAATTATAAGGAAATTTATAAATCTTGCCATTTATGGCTCATTCTTTTTCTGCTTTGTTTTAAGAAATTCTGCTTAACTCAAGGTCATGAAGATAATCTGTGTATTTCCTTCTAATAGTGTAAAAGTTTTGCTTTACATATTTTGGTCATTATTCTTTGTATAACTTATCTGTGAATAATGTTAGGTAAGAATATCATTTTATTTACTTATGTATAAGGTGCCAATTTTTTTAATACCGTAAGTTTTACAATGGAAATAACTTTCTTATATAAACAATTCATGGTCATTGTTAAAATTTTTGTATAATGTTTGAAATAGGTCTCTATATTTGTTTTATTTCAAGTCATAGTAGTTCATGAACTTTATTTGTTGAATAAGCCTTATTTTCCCATTGACTTGAAATATCAATTTAATCATACATTACATTGTTAGACAGATATATACATTTGTTTCTAGAATGCTCATTTTATTTCATTGATCTACTTGATTATTTCTGTGCTGGTGTCATGTTGTTTTAATTGCTGAGACTTCATAATGGATTTAAATTTTTAAATATTTTATAATTGATTTTGACAATTAAAATAACTAACTAAATAAAATCAATCTGCATTAAAAATAAAAAAAAAGAAAAAGGAAGAAACTCCTACCTTTTGTGACAACATGGATGGAACTGGAGAATACTATGCTAATTGAAATAAGCCAGTCAGTGAAAGACAAATACCACGAGATCTCACCTTTAAGTGGACTCTATTCAACAAAATAAACTAACAAACAAAATAAACCACAGGCATGGAAACATGGAGCAGACTGAAAGGGACCAGAGGGGATGGGGAAAGAGGACAATGGTGGAAAGAAGGAGAAGGGACTAGACAAAGAACATGTATGAATGACCCAAAGACATGGACAACAGAGTGGGAATTGACTGTGGGAGCAGGGGGTGGGGGTGGGATGGGTGGAGGGTGGTAAAGGGGGAAAATTGAGACAACTGTAATAGAATAAACATGATTTAAAAATAAAAAAATAAAGTAAAAGCAAAAAACAAACAAAAAGAAATACATTAAATGTCACCCGAAATCCTATGGCCCTGAGATAGGTACCTCTGATACTTGGAACATCATTTGTTGATAGCCTGCCTTTTTCCCACTGTTTATAGTATCACCTCTTTAATACAAGGAGAGTACTTTTCTAGCATTCACGCAACTTAGAGAATATAAAATCTGGTTATAATTAATAGAATTTAAAGTATCAACTTAAAGGATTTTCAAGTTAGAGTACATCATGTGTTTGCCTGATTTCATTAAGCAGTGTATATAAGTAAAATAATAAAATAGAGCATTATGTGAGAAGTCAGGACCTCCCAGAAATGACCAGTTCTTTTACAGTTTGGGAAGTATGAGAACTAAGTGCTACAAACTTATGAAACAGGCATAGTTCTCTTAGGATCACATCCAGCATGCCAGGTTCATCTTGCTAAATGTTTTCAAATTAAAGCAATTAGCATTTCCTCTAACAAATAACTTATCTTTAATTTTGTCACAGAAGTATGCAAAGAAAAACAGTCAACTACATTTGAAAATAAATGGAAAATTCCAGAAATAAACAAGTCATAAGTTTTCAATTATGTGCCATTCTGAGTATGGTGATGAAATCAGCAAGTGTCATTCACACAGGCCAGATCGTGACTTGATTCCCACGTCTTTTGTCTCTGCATTGTGTACACTCCTTGCCATTATTCACTTAGTAGCCATCTTGGTTATCAGACCAACTGTCACTATATCATAGAGCTTGTGTCCAGGTAACCCTTATTTTATCTTAAAAATGGCCCAAAGAGCAAGAGTAATGATGCAGGCAATTCGGATATACTAACAAGAAGCTATAAGTGCTTCCTTTAAGTGGAAGGGTGACTAGAGTACAATAAAATATTTTGAGAGACAAGGCAACATTCACATAACTTTTCTTATAGTATTGTTATAATTGTTCTATTTTATTATTATTGTTAATTTCTTCCTATGCCTAATTTATAAATTAAACTTTATCATAGGTATGTATGTTTAGGAAAGAACTATATATACTGGGTTCAGTACTATCTAAAGTTTCAGGCATCCACAGGGGGTTTGGAACATATCCTCTGTGAGTAACTGGGGACTACTGTACCTGCACCACTGTATTTTTAAGATTTTATGGAAAAAAGTCATTTATCATGTTTTACTGCCTCCAAGAAACAGGTGATTATGTCTCTCCTTTACAGACACCGATATTATCCCATCATTATCTTAATACTTGCTATTCTTCATGAAATTCATATATAAATTCCTCCTGGGTATACTAAATATACCTTTGATTTATGGATTAAAAAATCATTAATACCACATATAGGGCATGTTTATCAACCTATAGGATAGAAAGAGCCTTTCTGTTTTCTGTTCTTACCTGATGTCAAATGAACACTGATGAAGTTCTCAGCTTTTATGTAGACATTCTAATAATATATGTGGCATGGGTTTTTACAAGTGGGTTATTCAGTCATTACTAATTTCTGTTCTAAAGTGGTTTAAAATGTTTTAAATGATTAGAATATTCAGTGTAGATTTCAGTTATAAATTACAGCTCTCTATGAAGAGACTTGGAAGAGCTGTGTAAGCATTAAGTCCCTGATCCCAAATACAACCACGTTAGAGAGTTTAAAAAGTCTCTTATTACTTTGTCTTGTCTCAGTTCTGCTTCTTCTCTTTTTTGCCACAATCTAAAACCAAATTGGCAGAAAGCAACAACCCAAAGCATAGTTTGTGTGTTAGTGGGATGGGATTCTTAGTGTTCATGGCTTAGGAGTTTGTGTAGACCCATGTGAATCAGAACAACTTCTGTTCAAGACATGTGCAATTTAGCCAGACACTGACAAGCCCAGGTTCTTCCTGACCATGCTACTTTAATACTCCAGGAGCATTTGCTGCTCAATTTGAAATTAACCCAGGCTCCTAAACTATTCCACTGGTCTAACACCCCAGATTTGTAGAACTGTTTCCCTTGAGGACACTCCTAAAGAGAAAAGAGGAAATTGCCTATACATATGTTTCTGAGACAACTTCAAGGGGTTTTTAACAGGCAAAAAATTTCCAATGTGTGGTTTTTTTTGTCTCATCTGAAAGACACTGTGGTTTTCAACTAGCCTGGTGTAGTTACTACAGTCATTTTACATGACCTCTTTTTACAAACAGGCATAAGACAAGGCTGAGCTCATATTTTCATGAAAGCCACTCTGCCGTCTAAGCAGAACTAACACTGTTAGAAAAGCATGCAAATTGTAATTTTAAAAAAATCCATAAGCCAGCAGTTTCTTTTGACCACAGTGGTTTTTTTCCTCCTGCTCAATCTGCTGAAACAGCAGCATTGGTGTACACTGAAAGGCTTTAGCTTTCTGCTCTAACTTGCTATTCTTCTGATGAGAATTGTGCACTTGAGGATGCTTTGTTTCACATGTTAAGTGTACATCCAGCTGGATTTTTAAGTTTCTAAAGATATGAACCCCTGCCTCCTTTATCCATTTTTTTCTTTTCCATAGGATTCAATATGGCAGTCTATTGTAGGTGCTCGATTACTGTATGTTGAGTAAATGTGTGGTTGAATAAATGAATGACTGAACAAATATTTCCAATCTCCAGTTTTCCAAACTAAACAATGAAAATTGGATGGGATCCATTTCAATCACAGAGGAGAATCTGCAGCAATGCACAATTAAAAAGATGAGAATTAGAACCCCCCAAAATGAGGCAGGAGCTGGAGGTCACAGTCCTATAGTGGTTTAGGTTATGTAGATGAATGTATGTAGTAGGATATATATGTAGGTGTGTGTGTATGTATAGATAATATGTATATATGTTATATACATATTTATGTAATTATATATTTCAATGTACTATATAATACATATATGCATATATGTATGTTTCTGTGTTTCTATATGTGTGTACATATATATTTATTTTAGTTTGCAGCAAAGTTACCTTTTTTAAATATTTACTTATTTATTTTTGGAGAGAGGTGAGGAGAGGGAGAAAGAGGGAGAGAAACATTGCTTAGTTGCCTATTGCCTGTCCCCACCTGGGGACCTGGCCCACAACTCAAGCATGTGCCCTGACTGGGAATTGAACTGGCAACCTTTTGGTTTGCAGGCTGGTGCTCAAGCCACTGAGCCACACAAGCCAGGGACAAAATTACTGTTAAGGGAACTATCTTTGTTTAGAAAAATACCTTGATTATCCATTGTGGATGGAAAGTAAGGCCATGGGCCATGGATGGGAAATACAAGGAAGTAAAGTCATAGCTAAACCAATGTGAATATGAACATCAACAGAAATTTGAGACTAGGGTTACACAAGTCAAGAGAGTCGAAGGGAGAGAGATTAAAAAGAGGTAAATGGAATTCCACTGCATCCAGCAATACATTAAAAAGATTATCCACCACGATCAAGTGGGATTCATCCCAGGCATGCAGGGATGGTTCAATATATGCAAATCAGTAAACGTGATACATCACATAAATAAAAGAAAAGACAAAAACTACATGATCATCTTGATAGATGCAGAAAAAGCATTCGATAAGGTACAGCACCCATTTATGATCAAAACACTCAGCAAAAAGGGAATAAATGGGGCATTCCTCAACGTAATAAAGGCCATATATGAAAAACCTACAGCCAACATCATACTCAACGGGCAAAAACTGAAAGCTTTCCCACTAAGATCGGGAACACGACAAGGATGTCCACTTTCACCGCTTCTTTTCAACATCGTATTGGAAGTCCTAGCCACAGCGGTCAGACAAGAGAAAGAGATAAAAGGCATCCAAATAGGAAAGGAGGAAGTAAAACTATCATTGTTTGCAGATGACATGATAGTGTACATAGAAAACCCTGTAGACTCTATCAAAAACTCCTCAACCTAATAAGTGAATTTGGCAAAACAGCAGGATACAAAGTCAACATTCAGAAATCAAAGGCATTTTTGTACACCAGCAATGCAATAGAAGAAGAAGAAATCAGAGAAAAAATACCATTCGATATAGCAAGAAGAAAAATAAAGTATCTAGGCATAAATTTAACCAAAGACATAAAAGACCTGTATGCACAAAACTATACAACATTGAAAAAAGAAATTAAGGAAGACACAAATAAATGGAAGCATATACCGTGCTCATGGATTGGAAGAATTAATATCATCAAAATGTCCATACTACCCAAAGCAATTTATAGATTCAACGCAATCCCTATTAAGATACCAATGACGTATTTCACAGAAATAGAACAGACATTTCAAAAATTTATATGGAACCATAAACAACCCCGAATAGCTGCAGCAATTTTGAGAAAGAAACACAAAGTAGGAGGGTTCACAATACTGGACATCAAACACTACTACAAAGCCACTATAGTCAAAACAATCTGGTACTGGCACAAGAACAGACCCATCGACCAGTGGAACAGAATAGAAAGCCCAGAAATAAGCCCAGGTCTCTAGGGGCATCTAATATTTGACAAAGGGGGCAGAAGTATAAAATGGAGCAATAATAGCCTCTTCAACAAATGGTGTTGGGAGAGCTGGACGGCTATATGCAAAAAATTGAAATTGGATTGTCAGCTGACACCATACACAAAAATAAACTCAAGATGGATAAAAGACTTAAATATAAGTCGCAACACCATCAAAGTCCTAGAGGAGAACATTGGCAGGAAACTCTCAGATATCCCACGCAGCAATTTTTTCACTGATATGTCTCCTAATGCAAGGGACATAAAGGAAAGAATAAACAAGTGGGACCTCATCAAAATAAGAAGCTTCTGCATGGCAAAAGAAAACATCAGCAAAATGAAAAGGGAGCCAACCATATGGGAAAATATATTCGCTAATGATACATGAGATAGAGGCTTGATCTCCAAGATATATAAACAACTCACTCGAATCCACTTGAAGACAACAAACGATCCAATCAAAAAATGGGCAAAGGACCTGGGCAGATGATTTTCTAAGGAGGAGATACAGAGGGCCCAGAGGCATTTGAAAGGATGCTCAGCATCACTAGCCATCAGAGAAATGCAGATCAAAACCACCATGAGGTACCACCTCACACCGGTCAGAATGGCCATCATAAACAGATCCACAAACAACAGGTGCTGGCGAGGCTGTGGAGAAAAGGGAACCCTAGTCCACTGTTGGTGGGAATGCATACTGGTGCAGCCACTATGGAAAGCAGTGTGGAATTTCCTCAAAAAGCTGAAAATGGAACTGCCTTTTGATCCAGCGATTCCCCTGCTGGGACTATACCCTAAGAACACCAAAACGCCAATCCAAAAGAACCTATGCACCCCAATGTTCATAGCTGCACAATTGACAATAGCCAAGTCTTGGAAGCAAAAACCATCAGTAGATGATTGGATCAAAAAATAATGGTACATATACACAATGGAGTACTACGCAGCAGAAAGAAAAAAAGAAGTACTCTACTTTGCAACAGCATGGATGGAACTGGAGAGCATCATGCTAAGCGAAATAAGCCAAGGGGCAAAAGACAAATACCATATGATCTCATCTATAAGCGGAACCTAACCAACAATACAAAGATGCAAGGAAAATAAGACCAGCAACACTGAAAGGAAAAGAAATCAGCAGAGACAAGAGGGAAGGAGGGCGGGGGGAGCAGGGCAAGGGAAGGGAAGGGGAAAGTCAAGGAACATATAGCAAGGACTCATGGACAAAACCAAAGGGGAAGAGCTGAGGGAGGGAAGAAGGGAGAGGGCAAGGGAAAGTGGTGGGGGGTAGGCAGAGACAAATGTATTTGAAAAAATAAATTAAAAGAAAATTCAAAAAAAAGGAATTCCATAACACTTTGCTTGGGAAAGTTGTTTTGGGAGAAATCAAAGAAAAAGAGGCTGAATTCCCTGTCTGGGTTAGCCCAAAAGAAAGACAACAACAGTGGAAATGGACCCCAAGAGAGACATGAGTTCAGCAAGAACAGAGTTTTGGAACTAGAAGGAAATACGAGTCTTTAAAATTTCAAGATTAATAAGTAAATCTGGTGAGATCATTAGACTTTTCACAGAGATTGGAAAAAGGCTTAAGCAAATTTTAATTAAATCTTAAAATGTCCTGCTATCTCAAGTTATGTCTCTGGGTTCCTTAAAGCCAAGCTTAGGGTGAGTGATAGAGAAACCCTCTTTTCAATCCAATAACTCACTCTTGTGTATGATCTTCTTGAATCCCAGAGTTAATAAGACATTTGAACTGGGAGAGCACATTAGAAACTTTAGTCCTGATTCTGGTGCCAAATCTGAGCAGGTGCACAGAACGTCCCTGGTTCAGGCCTGTGCCCTCCAGCCCTCTCTGTAACAATGTGGGAGGATAGAACATCAAAGAGGCAAACTGAAAATACATCAGGTTAATTGAAATATTCACAACCCAATATTAATATCTTTTTACCTTCTTTGCCCAGGGCTATATTATTTAATATATTTAAAAAAACAGTTAATTTTGTACTTCTATGATAAGGATGGTTATTGTTCTGGTTTTACAAATAAGAGGACTTTGACATAAGCTTGCTCAGCACTAGCAGAGCGGAATTCTGCTTGAGGAATTATATTTCCCGAGTTGGGGTTGGTTCACTGAACACCATTGTCCTCCTCTACAAAGGGTTTATTGTAAAATGTTTACAATAGCACTTTTAGGAAGAGTTCAATGTCTATTTCTATCTCGGTGAAAATGTGGGTGAATCTGTAAGAGTGGTGGTAGAGTCCGTTGGCAGAAGGAGAAAGGAATTAATACTTGCTGTGTTCTCACCATGAGTCCAGCACTAGGACTTCTTACCTACCTTATCTGCACTTGCTTAAAGTTAAAACAGAAATGACAAAATTTCTGGGGTGATGTAGTGTTCTATAACTTAATAGGATGGTTGTAAAAGGTTATGCATTTGTCAAAAGGCATGAATTGGTATACTGAAGATCAGGCATTTCATTCTTTTTAACTTTTACCCCGAAACAAAAAGAACCACAGATACTGAACTCCTGTTAATGATATAAATGCTAGAGTGTTTAGTTGTAAAATATTCTTATGTCTAAACTTATTTTGAAATGCATCCAAAAACCAAAATGGATTGGTGGAATAGAGGAATGATTAGATGGATTGCTATGTGGTGAAATAGGTATAGCACGATGTTAACTGTAGAATCTAGATATAGATACACAGTATTCATCATATAATTCTTTCAACATTTCTGTATATTTGAAATTTTTCGTAATCAGGTATTACGAGAAAAAGTGATATAATGGGCTTCTGTTAATCCGGCTGTGAAAGAAAGCCCGTATTTGAGTGCTCCAAAATCCAGTGTTCCAGTAAGGCCAGTTTTACAGCTATGAGGGTAAAAGTTCCTACTTGAAAATAAATAAGGATGCCACCTGCTTCTAGTTGAAGTTGCATTTGTAGTATGTTGTGCTCTCCTCTTTGAACTACTGCCAAGTGCTTTTCTAAAACACAGGGTATGGTCCTTGCCTTACTGACCTCTTAGCAGCATTTGCATTCTTGGCCACTTCCTCCTCAGGAAGCTTCTCTTCTGTGCCTGATGAGACACCAAACTCTCCCGGTTTGCCTCCTACCTTTTCGGTGCTTCCTTCTCAAGCTTTTTTTACTGTTTCCTTCTCATTTACCTACTTTTAAATGTTGAAGTTCCTTTGGGTTGTGTTCTGTTTTTCTTTTCTTTTCTTTTTTCTTTTCCATTCTCCTGAGGTAGTCTCATCGGTTTCGTTGGATTTTATTTCCATTTCTGCGATGACCTTTCCCAAAGCTGTGGCTCCAGCCTAATCCTCTTTTTTCAACAATGAACTCTTAAATCCAAATGCTTTCTCTGCATCTCCACTTGAATGTCTCCCATGCTTCTCTTCCCTACTAAGCCCACACCAGACTTCCTGAGCACACCCCCTCCAGGCACCAGGCCTGCTTCTCTCCTTTTCCAAATTTCAGTACATGACAGCCTTGTGTCCTTTCCACTCACTCCTTATATGCTATTCAACCCGAAGTTGGATGTTTCTTTTTCCCTTCACCTCTCTGCCACCACCCTATTGCAGTGGCCCTCTGTTCCCAGGTTACAGTAGGCACCTCTGAACAAGTGTCTCCCTGGGACTCTTACTCCACTCTAACCAATCAAAACTGCTGATGTCATCTTTTAAAAACATAAAGATTCCATATAGTCTTTACTTAAACTTCATCAATGGCTTACCACTGTTGTTAGGATAAAAGACACAATTCTTAGTATGGACAACAAGGTCCAGTTCTGGGGCCCCTGCTTGCCTCTCTGTCCTATCTCCTATCACCTCTCTTTGCTCACTCTATGGGGGAGCTTCAGTTTCTCCAACAAGTGAGGCAAAACTTTTTCCTACCTCAGAGTCTTTGTATAGCACAGTCCTTCTTGGAACATTCCTATAATCCTTCCTGGTAAATTCCTACTCACTCAAATAATGCTTCTTGAGAGAAACTTCCTGGCACACCTTTCCCTCTAAATTACATTTCCCTCTGTTGTTGACTGTTATATAGTCTTTACACCTGTCTCACACTGGAATTAGTGATTACATATCTATCTGTGTGCTTATTTTGTCAGTATCTGTCTACCCTGCTAGACTTCAAACTCCATGTGGGCCAGGATCCTGTCTGCTGTGCTCACCTCTGCATATGCAGCACCTGAAACAAGTCCCTGGCACTTCAGGGGTGGTCAATACACACCTATCAGTTGAATGAACACATGGCTTTGCCTCAGGGAGTTGCAGTTTGAAAGGTAATGGACAGTGTCACAAATCAATATGGCATCAAGATTGAACATCATTAAGACCTGTGTAATCTACCCCACAGAGATCAGGAAGAGCCAATCAGCATTGGGTGTGAGCATCACGGGCACACGCAGCCTATTAGGAATCATCCCTGTACCTTCTCTGGCTCACCTTCCACATGTAAGTGGGAAAAAAAGAAAAAAAAAAGAAAAAAAGAAGGAGTACCCAATATTTTAAATGTCTGCTAAAAAGACTTCCTTTTCTTCATTTACCTGCAGGGAACATCCGTGGGCACAGTCTTCAAGCACCAAAAATGAAAGGCAAATAGCCTGGAGTCAGAATCACATGGTTTGTCCTTCCCTGGTTCTGTAACAAGATGTATGACCTTAAGGAGAAAATTTTCTCTTAGAACCTTGCTATGCCCCTCTTGTGTCATATACCTACTAAAAGTATAAAATGAGCTAATGTAAGTGAAAGTGATTCTTATACTTTAAACCTACAGACCACCACATGAATGTGGATTACTGTGCAGCTACAAGAATAGTAAAATATTAGATATATATCAATTTTGCTGTTTTTAACAAATAAAGGTGCTACTGCCAGTTGTCTAATTGTTTTACAATAAGAATAATGAACAGCTTGATACTCTTTCCACTTTAAGAAGAATAGTCATTAATAGATAAGAACGCAGTAGAAACTACTTAAGTTAAGAAATATTATTTCCTAAATCAGCAATTCATAGGTAAAATTAACCTATGCAGCATTTAAATAGTGTGAGCATTCAACTGACCTGTAATAACTTTCTAGATTATGCTGTACTAAATCCACATTTTCCGTCATAATTACATATTATTTTATAACAAAATATTTTTATTATCATGTTTGTAAAAGTATTTACTCATAAAAATTCAAATGATATATAATTATAATAATTAGCAAACAACAATCATTCATAAATATCTTCTCTTTACCTACATTAAAAAATAAGTAAGACTTGCAAGTATTGATAAATATAAGTAAGTCTTACGAACAGGTATCGCTTGGTGAGAATTTTTTAATATATTTTTTTATTTATTTTTAGAGAGGAGGGAGAGAGATGTGGGGGAGAGAAACACCAATGTGCAAAAGATACATTGATAGGTTGTTTCTTATATGCCCCTAAAGGGGAATCTGGCTCACAACCCAGGCATGCACCCTGACCTGGAATCAAACTGGCACCTCTTTGGTCTGCAGGCCAGTGATCAGTCCACTGAACCACACCAGCCAGAGCACTTGATGAGAATTTTAAAAATATCTCACACATAGGATTATTTCAAAAGACTGTCTCCATATTGCAAAAAGCATACATTTTTGTTTATGATACATTTCCAACTATCAGCTATTGGGTCTTTCAGGGGAAATGGCTTGCCAATGTATATTTGAGAAAACTGGGTTTTTTTTTTCAGTTAAACAATAAGAACTAAAATGTCCATTAAAAATTTCCAGCAACTTTACAATATGTAGAACAACTAAGAAAGATAAAAATTGTTAGCAATGAGAAATAACAAAAGGACCCATGGTATTTCTTAAATATTACATGGAAGAGGCAAGAAATAAAAGCTTAATGGCATATGCTAAATTTTCTGATTATTAATAAATATAGACATTATGATGGCTTCGACTTTATACTGCATCAGTTCATCTGTACTGCCACAAGGAAATAGCCAAGAATATTACTATTTTTAAATGTCAACCAGTCAACAAGAATAAAGCTGAAAATTCTGGGATGGTCTAAGAAAAGGTAGAAACATGCCAGAAGCGTTGAGTAAATTTTCAGGCTAAATTCATGTGAACCACGGGGTAACCCTGGCTTTCTAAATTCTTCTGCAGCACAGATAAACCTGTCTGTAAACATGGATAAGGACAGGGCTACTTCTGTTCTGTATTGCCATCTAGTGGACAATGATATCTATCCGCGTTGGTGCATTTGCTTTAGAGAGACGGCACTAGTTAGTAGCAAGTGAGCTGATGAATATTATTTGAGACTCGGAAGATGAACTAATCTTTGAGTTTTAGTTTCATTTGTGCTTTAAAATGTCTATTTAGTGTAGAAAATCTGGTATTTCTTTTTAAAAAATACTTTACTTATTTTTAGGGAGAAGAGAAAGAGAGGGAGAGAAACACCGATGGGAGAGAAACACCGATCTGTTGCCTCCCCTACACATTGACCTAACCAGGGAGAGAATCCTCAACCCAAGCATGTGCCCTGACTGGGAATTGAACCCGCAGCCTTTTGCTTTGCCGGATGATGCCCAGCCTGTCAGAGTGCAAATCTGGTATTTCATTATCTTTAATCAACCTGCAGGAAAAAGTAAATAGCACTTGTAAGTAGCATCTCTTCCTCTTTTTAAGAATTAAAAATGCATAAGGTTGTTAATGTTTTCACTGAGTAGCTGTCAATAATTAATTTTGAAAATCTCTGTTTTTGTCCCCCCTCAGCCTCTTCCTACCTACTTCACATGTCTTCAATACCGCCTTTACTGTATTGTGTAATTTAGAGCAAAAAAAACAAACAAAAAAAACCAACAAAAAACAAAGTTCATTTGCAATGAATGTATTTCAAATACATGCAGGGTCGTGACTGTAAGAAAAGATATTTTTTGCATTTTTTTGAGGAGTCTTTATACTGTTTTTCACTGCAGAATACCATTTATAGGAGATATAAAAATAGTCAGATACACAAAAGCTCCTGCTGGTTGCTAGAACCTGAGGGGAGGGAGAAATAGGGAGATGTTCAGTGGGTGTAAGGTTTCAGTTACACAAGATGAATAAGCTCTAGAGGTCCGCTGAACCACATTGTGCCTATAGTTAACAACACTGTATTGTACACTTAAAATTTTGTTAAGAGGGTAGATCTCATGTTAAGTATTCTTACCACAATAATAAAAATAAAGGATCATTGTCCTTATTTTTAAAGAAGAGGATGAACAACAGAAAAGACCAGACTAGAATCTAAAATGTCCAAGTGCTCTCAAGCGTGGAGTGGGCATTGTTCTGTGAAACTTCTGTTACACATGTCTGTATTTGTGTGTACTAGGACATGATGTAAGGGCTTTTCATTCTGTGAGTCAAGTTAAAAAAAAATTAAAAACACTCTATTGTTCTTAAAAAATTAAATGGAAGCTAAAAATCTATGTTGTATTTCAAATGAATTAGGTTTCCTTGTATGTAAACATGCTTCTTTATAAAAGGCCATTTAAGATGCCCTGAAGGAGTAAATGGGACAGCATTAGAGGTACATAAGTGGGATCTCTCTGTTTGCCAGGCAAGTCTATTCATTTCTATTTAATGTGAGGATAAAGTAGGACTGTTCCAGAAGCTTTATCAGAGAAGGCACAGCTTTGGAGCAGGACAGTCCTGGTTTTGAATCTCGACACAGAAACTTTTAGCTGTACATTTGTCTTTCTGAGCCTCAGCATCCTAAACTGAAAATGAAGCTAATGATTCTTACTGCCTGGAGTTGTTGTCAGAAACAAATGGGTAAGTAGATGAGGTGCCCATCACATCTAAGGTGCACAATCTAAGTAGCTATTAGAAACAGCAAGAGTCACCAGTTCACTAATATCATTTTAAATAGGCCTTGTCTTCCTGCATTGCCCTAGATTTCTCATTCTTGGAATTGCAAGTATTGCTAAAACAACTTAAAACCTATGAACTAGCTTGAACCCCAATAAGGATTTTTTCTTTTTCAGGGCAGCACAGTGAGAGCCTTAACTCTACACTCAGTTATTCTGCTTATGACTGTTTCATTTATGGTAAATCTCAGTGGAAGTGTGTTCCTTGCTTCTGTAATGCGTTCTATATTTCAGAGAACCTGGATCTCTTATGGTTTTTCCTTCTCAAGGGAGGGCACTGTCCTAGGGGACTACTGCCAAAACATAACAGTATTTTGTGTGAGCAGAGCAAGTCCCAGGAAAAGAGTGACATATAAATTGACATATAACATTGTATTAGTTTCAGGTGTATAACATAATGGTTTGATGTTTTTATATATTGCTAATGATCACCACAATAAATCTAGTTCAAATCCATCACCACACAGTTACAATTTTTATTTGTGATGAGAACTTTAAAGATCTACTTTCTTAGAAACTTTCAAACATGCAATATAGTATTATTGGCTATAGTGATCATGTTGTACCTTATATCCCCAGAACTTTTTTATTTTATAACTGGGAGTTTGTAACTTTTGAACCCCTTCACCTGTTTCACCTTCCAACCCCGGCCTCTGGCAACCATCAATCTGTTCTCTGTATCTGTGTCAACTCCATTTTGTACCCTTTCCCTTTGGTTTGGTCTCTCCTCAGTCCCTTTGGCTTCTTCCTTCTTCCTTCCCCAGCCTGCTGCAGCCATATCCCAGAGGAAAGAGGAAACTGAACTGACAAACTATTGCTAAAGGTAGCAAGTTTTTCCTCCTCAAGGGGCTGTCCCGGTGAGGAAATAAAAAAAAAAATAAATGTATAAGCTAGCTGTAAGAACAATGAGGATCGTACCAATGTCAGATGTTGTTTTAATATTATTAATCCATTCCCCATAGTGTTAGGGAAGCAATAATGTGATGAGACTGCCTGGATCTGCCTCGTACCAGCTGTGTGAACTTGCTCAAGTTATCGAACATTTAGAAGTCTCAGTGTCCTCATCTCTAAAGTGGGGAAAATAGTATCTTCTGTTCACAGGGTTCTTTAAGAATCTACACACACCATGCACGTAGATACCTTTAAACAGATCCTAGCAGTAGTTAATGATTGCTATGAGCTGAATGTTTCTGTCCCCCAAAATTCATATATTGAAGCCCAATGTGATTGTATTTGGAGGTCGGGCCTTTGGGAGGTAAATCATAAGGGTGGAGCCCTTATGAATGGGGATTAGTGACCTTATAAGAAGAGACATGAGATTGTTCTCTTTTTCTCTGCAATGGGAGGGCACAGCGAGAAGACAGCCATCTGCAAACCAGAAAGGGGGTCCTCACTAAACACAGATCTGCCAGCACCTTGATTTTGAACTTTAAGCCTCCAGAACTGCAAGAATCAATATTTGTTGTTTAAGCCACCCAATCAATGCTCAAACTAAGACAGTCATCAATAAGTAACAAGGGTTATTACCAAATTTTGTGTCTTCAAAGTACAAGAAAGGGAGTTCTTAAGTTAAAGTTAATGTTTTCCTTAAGTTAAAGTTAAAATTTCATATCCTATGAAATCTGTGCATTGTGGAGGAAATGGGAGAAAAGCAAGGAATTTGGGACAGAGGAACCTTCTCAATGCTCTCAAATCATACCTGGGCTTGCTACTGTTCGGTAGCAGAGTGCTAAATTTTCACATTTACTTGAAATTTGGCTGCAGCATAGTGGATGTAATGAGAGTGGCTCCATGGTCCATTTTTCTTTTTTAGGTTAACAATCGTTTCAGATCACAGGGGTTGGTTATTATATTTCTAACTCTCAAGATAATATTATCTGTTTGACTGCCAGTAATCACCTTTCCCCCTTATTTTGTAGCTGCCTTCAGAGTCATAGAAGGCAGGGAGAGATTAGGTGCAAAAAAGGGGCCTGGTGGTGAGGACGGGGGAGGAGAAGAAAACAGGGGAGAGGAGGAAAAGAGCAGGGAGCGGGAGAGAACAGAGTGCTCGAGAGCCACTTTCCTCTTAGTGTTTGTTTTTAAAGGAATGTTTGTCTACCTGTACTATGCGTGCCATCCATAGTGTATGAGGTAATTTTAGCTGGTACACAGTCGAACATTTTAAAATTTCATAGTTGCTGACTGTCAGCTCCCAAAGACCATCAGAAAAACCCATAGAGGAAGCAAAGCTGTTTATTAGACTTACTGCAAAAAGTGATCATTGTTTTAACAGTTTTAGTTAGTTGTGCCTCAGGAAGAAAGTTCAAGGAAGAACATTTATAGGGTTTTGAGGTTTGGACTCAAATGCTTGAGGGTGGGTCTTTCAAGGCAGAGAATGGATTGGGGTTGGGCACAGTTTATGATACAATGGTTCGGGACTGGAGGACACAGCAAGGTGACGTTCTGGGGGTGGGGGGAGGTAAACAGCTATCTAATAACAATTGGCTCAGCTAAGCAAACTGAATAAAGTCATTTGCAGAAATTTCCTGAAACAAACAGTGAAGTTATTTATTGGTGTATGATCTTATCTTCTTGGTAAGAATTTCCTGAAACAAACAGTTGTATCATGTTGACACAGATGGGCTCAATTCTCATAATTATGTGTTTAGTTAATGTGTACTTAAAAATATATCAGTAGCACCTCAAACTACTAATCTTGAAAATGATATTTTTAGGACCACATGAGAGTAAATTAAGTTTAAAGTTAAAAGCTGAGCTGATTCAAAGAAAAACAATGAATGCTCTAAGTGGTACTCAACCGTGACAAAAACTGTGTCTACATTATATGGAAGATTGCAGTGTGAAAAATACTGTTCAGTACTGTTCAATACTGAGAATGTCGTAGTAGAGACTAGACTGGAGGACAGTCCTCTCGATGGGGAAGATGTGTAATTCACATATGAATAATCAGAGAGAGCCAAGGGAAGAGAGTGGGTTGGCAAGAGCTGGTCACCTGGGTTGGGAGGGACAGGGGAGCCCCTGGGTTCAGTGTCATCTCTGTTGTGCAAATGAGCTAAAGAATAGAAAAGTCCCCCAGGCTGGAAACTCTGACTTAGGGGTGGGTCTGTTGGGGCTTGAGCTTTCAAACAGGAAGCTGCAGCTGCTATTGGAAGATCCTGTGCAAGGCAGATGGTTTCCCCAGTAGTTGCACCTGCCACTGTGGTCACCAGGATCCATGGCCCCAGATGCCATCTGAACAGTATAATAAAGAGGGGCCAAGACTTTTTTAAAGGTAAACCAGCCATAAAGGTTTGGTGGTGAATATTTTGGATAATTGAAAAGGATAGAAAAAAAAGCAAGAGCCGTTTCTGGTTTTCTAGGAGCCAGAGCCATAGCAACTTCCAGGCTGGGGTTGTTATAGGGGAAGGGGAACACATACCAATCAATTCAGACCAAAGCTAGTTTGAATTTGATGAGAGGAACCTTCTGAGCCAAATATAGAGGGTATTTTCTTAGAAAACCCGGATACCAGGGCAGGGTCCTGCAGGATTTGCTGTCTTCAAGACACAAAATAAAACTTGGTCCTTGATTAGAAAGATGGCAGGGTGGGAAGGGAGTAGGCATGAGAAGCTAGGTCCTGCAAGTTGCTGAGAATCTCATTATTGTGCTCATTAGCGATGTCAACTTGAATTATCCTTGGACCTAAATCTGAGGATTCCACCATTCTACTCAAACCAAATTAGGTGGTCCTCACTCTGGAGCAAAACCAGAACTAGGCATGGAGGCTTTCTAAAAAGCAACCCTATTACCTTTCCTCAAAGGTGAGGATAAAATATTGCCAGTGTTCTACAAGTCAACAATTCCTAATGATTTCTTGTGACAGCTGCAATTTTGCTCACTGCTTTGTTACTCCTTGTCAGCTTCCCAATCCAATGTTGATTGGTTTAGTAACACCAGCCTCCCTAGTCACCTTTATAATCACCAGGTGACCTAAAGAATTGATGTCCATTCAAAAAACAACAGCAACAAAAAACAAAGCAAAAATCAGATCATGGCCTGATCAAAACCAAAGAAGCACTGAAGCAATAAAGTAGAAGCCTAACCAATATGTGGACATTAGAATGTTTACTGTTATTCTTACAAAACAAACAATTACAAAGGTAAAATGTCAGCAAATTTTTCTAGCCAGCAAAGATCCTGGAAATGCCAGCACAGGCAACCAGAGAGCAACCTCTTTGGTTTCAGCAACCACTAGGTTTATTTTTTTCCCCTGTTTTTTTACTGTTCTGGTTATATGAATTAAAAGAAGAAATATCAATACCACATAGATGGAACCCCAACCAAAGAAATCTAAAATATATACAAAATGAATTTTTCCCTCCATTTTTGTTCATTTAGATGCTGACACTAGACTTCTAAGTGTTGTAATTTAAAAAGAAATTTTATGTCCTTCTTGTTTATTTCTAGGTTGAGGGGAAGATGACTTTTTCTTTATCACAGGACTCTCTTTGAAAATGTGCAGTATGAAGTTCCTCAAAAATAAAATTTTTACCCTTAAAAGAAAAAGAAAATGTGTTCCACCACACAATACTCAGGTCATCTCAGACAAGGTGCTTGCCCTGCCTGAGCCTGAGCTTCACGTTTGTGCTGCCTTCGTGGCTGTGCTGTGAGGATCAGTGGCAGAGTGTGTACAGAGTGTTTGGCACATTGACAGTACTTACCACATATTAACTGTTCACTGTAGAGTTTTATAATCTGAAGGGGATTTTTTAGTGGAGGGGGGGATTCCTGTTTCCCATGGGGTCGGGAGAAGAGAAAGTCAGGCCAAAAAGTGTGTAGGGTCAGTGGGAGAGGCACACAGGCAAAGCTCCTGGGCCTGTGGGAAAAGAAATGGTATTTCCTGTGCCACCTATATTCTCCTGCAAAAAAAGTAAAGACACCGCCCCCCCCCACCAAAATACTCAACAAAAACCAACAAAACACACTAACCTCTAGGAATGTAAGACAAAAAGAAAATGATAAAAAAGTTGATTTTGTAACCCTCGGCCTATAGAGAAAGCTTCCATTTGATGGCTTATTTGAGGCCATGTTGATTAAAGAAGGATGAATCACCTAAAAAAGCTGAAAAATAGGGCAACTGAAGGGGTGTGAGAAAGCCACACAGACCATGCAATGGAGTATATGTGCAAATGAAGTGACATTCCATGAAAGGTACAGATTTTTAAAAAACATATAGGTCCATACAATTATAATTGTGTGAAACGTATACCCATATTAATAATAATGAAAAAATAATTTGGCATAATTGAAATATTGTTCAGTAAAGTTTTAAAGATACTTAAATTCAACGTAAAAAGTATACAAAGCACTATGAGTTAATTTAAAATTATTTAAGAATAGTTTTCATTGATTTAGCATTGTTTTAGTTGACTCCCGGGCTATCACTTTTGATAAATAAGTGTTCCTTCATTTTGCTATTCCCTATAAAGGTAATGACTGACACATTTATAATCACAACTAAAACAAAACCACCAGAACCCCTTGGGTGGGACAGGACGCTGGGTATACCAAACCAGGACATGCAGGGTATTAGAGGGACTTCTCTGATAATCCTTATTTTTAAAATGATTCCCTTCTGGCTCTCCTCAATCTAGTTCTTCTTTATAACTGTGGAATACTTTACACTTCTCTCAATGTGGCCCTAAGCCCACTGTATTTTAATATCCTGTTAATTTGACTTTCTCTTGCTCTTGGACTGCAAACTGAAAAGGCAGATGATAAATACTTGTTGAATTAATGAAATCAACAATCATTTATTGGATGCCCAGTTTGGCGGGGACTGTTCTAGGCATTGAGGATATAGCAATGAGCATAGTGGAGAAAGAGTCCCTGACTTCACAGAGCTTTCATTCTAATGGAAGGAAACAGATAATAACAAGAAAATAAACATCTGTAGTGTGTCAAATGGTGGTAAGTGTCATGGATATAAGTAGAGGAGAGGTGTGGGGGGTGTTGGGTAGGGGGTGAGCAGACACCTATGGGCATTTAGGGGAGGATCAGGGCAGAGGGGATAGCAGTGCAAGTGCCCCAGCTGGGGTGCACTTGGTGTGTGCTGGGGGCAGGCAGGACGCGAGAGTGATTGGAGCGGGGAAGTTAGGAGCATAGTCTGGTATCAGATCAGAGAAGTAAGCAGGCATTACAGATTGTATAGAATCTGGCAGGTCACTGTTAGGACTTTTTGAAATTCTGAATGAGTTGGGAGTCAATGGAAGGTTTTGAGCAGAGGAATGATATGATCTGGTTTTTCATGTTGAAAGGATCACTTTGGGTGCTGGATTTAGAATTAACAGAAGAAAGCAAAGACTTAAGTTGCAAAATAGCTTGCAGGCAATTTTAATAATCCAGGCAAGGAATTATGGTGGATTTACCATGGAGGGAGCACATGGGTTAGGGTCTGGATTCACTGAGCAGGCTGTGAAATGAGAGATAGATAGATGGATGGATGAATAGATAGGTAGAGAAAGAGAGAGAGAGAGAGAGAGAGAGAGAGAGAGAGAGATGATAGATAATGGCAAGCATGACTCTAAACAGTTGGCTTGAGCTTCCAGGAGGATGGAATTGCTCTCTTCTGTGCAGGCGACAACAGGGAGAGCAGGTGTGAAGTATGGGGAAGAACAGAAGCTTGGTTTTGAACTTAATGACGTTTGAGTTGCTAATGGGACATACATATTTTTTTATGTTGAATTCTCCATCCAAACTGGAGAGTAGGTGATATTTCTTGTTCAGTATCACAATCTAATAGGAACTGAAAGTTTATATAACAGTCTGGCAGGAACTGAAAGTGTGGAAGGATTGGGGGGTATGTTTGAATGTTTTTGTTCAAACATAGGGAGACAGATTTATATCTTACAATCTCATTTTCCTTCAGCAATGAATACAACGCAATGCACCTTCAACAGCCAGCCCAGGGCTATCAGCACTTGGTGTTGTGGGATTTTGGATTAAGGTAATTTGGAATGGGAACTTTGAATTATAAAGTGTATGCAAGCCCTGTTGGGAGAGGCAGTCCACCATGGGCCCTGAGTGTCCCAGTATGTTCTTGCTGGGAGCCTGCGCATGTTAAGCTTGATCTATCTTCTCATACAGAGCAGTTTCTCTAGTTAGTCACATAGGTTATTAAGTAGGTCACAGTGGAGGGGAAGAGGCTTCTTTGATGCCTGCTTAAGTGCAGGCCCTTGACCTTGGGTTCCTGTCCTGTAAGGCAACCTACTATATGTGCAGGTGTCACCTCCGACCAACACATCAACACTGTGCTATGTGCAGGCCAGGGAAACTGACGCAAATGTGCTGATGTTGTTGGTTGCGTTGTTAGTAACAAAGTTTTTTGTCTCTGACCTTGGAGTCTTGTGTCTTCTGCCAGCATCCACACAACAGTAATGGATAACTTGTTAGAGTATACGTGAGGTAAAATTTCAGACCATCCACATTTCTTGACAGACCTCATCTCTCTCACAGGAGTTGTCTAAACCCCCATTCTGGGATAGAGAAGTAGTTGTGTGGAATGTAAAGGGGTTCAGGTCAGATGCCGAAGACCAGAGAGGAAGGTCTCTATTTCTTCTTGGGGACTTTATTTCTGAATGAAGTGCTTGATGGGGCAAAAATAAAGAAAACCGATTATATGAATCTGAAGGGCTTAAGCTAATTTTCAGATTGTTTATACTCCTTTACTCACCATATAGTAGTAAATGTGAGTCCTTTCTATAATTCTTTAGGATTGAGTAAAGAATGGTGATAGGAGGAAAGGTCATTTTCATGTAAAGGTAGAAGATAATGACTGCTGAAATGAAGAAAATCCTAGTCCACTTTTTGCCTCGAGATAGACAGTCAGGCCACAAAAAAAATGCAGGATGTTTATTCTTACAAAGAGAATCCATTTGCATTTATTTTTAAGAAATTTAAGACTGGCTAGGCCACTGGACTGCTTAACCTTCCCCATTCATATTCATTATTGCAGAGTTCACCTCCCTCCTCTGTTGAAGTGATGTCCAGGCACCCATGGCAATTGTTGGGAAAAGTTCAAAGGCCAAGGAGAGTTACTAACTGTCTGAGGAAATAGCAAAATGAGACATCATTTCAGCAAGTGTCAACCTTTCAAAAATGCACAGTACTAATCTACTGCATGAATTCATGCAGTATTTCAAATCCAGTCTTTATGTGCACTGTAATCTCTCTTCCTTTTATTGGAACTCATCTTTTTAAATTGATATCGATGATGACAAAAGGAGGGAAAGCATGATGTTGCTTCTGTGGAACCATCAACATCATGAGTACATAGATTAATAAATATCACAGCAATGGGTTTGATTGAGGTATAATGAGATTTCATTTTCTCACCAATAATTTCCTTGGTGGTTTATCTGATGCTGAAGTCCCGCCCCCACCCTCCTCCATCCCCCGGCTTCTACGGCCCTTTTGGTTGGCTGAAGCCCATGCTTAGAGGGATGAAGGAAAGAGTTGGAGAGGCACGCTGTAATAAACTGTTCTAAACTAGCTGGCGTTGATCTAGATAGTCTATGATCATGTTTTTGTCCCTAAGAAAGTAGGAAATACTTGAATCCAGGGCTTCTCTTCACCTCTCTAAACTTAGCACTTTTGTTTTATATGTGTTGACTGAATTAAAAAAATTTTATCTTCTCCCATGTGAAATAGTCTACCTCATTTCAATTTGCAAAATTTCTTATCTACTTCAGTTACTCACTGTTTCAGGTATTTAAATAAAAGGACAGGCATAACATCTCAAAGTGAAATCTAGATTACTGCTGTCCAAACTAGATTTTAATTATTCCATGTTCTTTTTGCCATCATGACATACAATAACAGCAAAACAAACAAACAGATGAACAAACAAACAAAAAAACCCCAAAAACATTAATTGCAAACAGTCTTTGAATCAGGTCTCCTGCAATAGAATTGGTGAATGAATGGAATTACCATTGTTTACAAAATGAAGAACACTAATACAGATGTTTTTGTTTCTGTAGCAGGGATTTTGTGGGTAATCACTATCTGTCTGAATCTAAAGACAGGAAGATAATTACATTCTTCCCCAGGGAATTGTTTGTTGAGAAAAATACTATTAGGTGTGTTGTAGAGAAGCAGCATTAGGATAAGAAAGGAGAGAAATACCACTTTTCAATTGTATTTTTACAAAATGTTCTGATAAGGGATGGACTGCTGGCTTGAGAAAGGAAACATCTGCACAGGGGAGTTTGGAGTAGAGAGATTTTCCTTCAGGTTCTGAACCTTTTCTGTGGGTTCTATACCTTCTCTGGGATTGGCTTACTCAACGGGGCTATTGTTCAGGGAACCTGGACGGCAGAGAGTCAGCTCTCGTCAATGGGGCTCTATTTGTGCCCTGTCCACTCCTGGACATGGGTTCTTCAGAAATTAGCCGTGTGTAACTATTGAGCATTCTCAATGTGGGTAGTTAGAATTGAAATGTATAGTAAGTGTAAAATACACTGGATGTTCAAAGACTTTCGTACTAAATAAGACTATAAACTATCTCATTGATATTTACAATGATGACATGTTGAAATAATATTTGGGATATATTGGGTTAAATAAAATATGTTATTAAAATTCACTTCACGTGTTTTGTTTTATTTTTTTAAAATGTGGCCATGAGAAAATTTTAAATTAAATATATATCTACTGGAAAGCACTGCTCTAGAAATTCAGAACAATGGAATAACTGCATGTCAGAAAGAAAGAAGAATAGAGGAAAAAACCAAGCATGTTCACTTTTTTCCTCCTCTAGGTCTGGAAGGATTTAGTGAAGAAAAAATCTTTTGTCTTAGAATTTGAGAACTAGCAAGGCCATTAGAAATAATCTAGCCAGATATTTCTCAAACTAGAGAACTTAGGGACTTTTGAAAATGATCCATAGATGCAAGATGGCCCCAGACCCCAGTGTGAGAATCCAACAAACTTGTTTTGCAGATTAGGGAAGGCAAGGCTCAGGGGGACTACTTGACTTCAGGGCACCTGGCTAGTTGGTGGAGATGTATGACTGGAAACTGGGTCCAGCCTACCCAGTCTGCTCTCTGGTACACTATGGCAGTGTGTGTGCACATGTATGTTTTATATAACAAAAAGTAAATTTCACTCTTCTGTCGCCAAAAACTGCATGCCAGTATATGTGGAAAGACTACATGTCAGTATATGTGGAAAAGTGACATGTGTCTCTACAGCAAAAAGAGAATATCAGGATAGGCTTGAGGATATTCAAATAAATTTCAAGTTCAGTTCACTTCCTTCACTCAACTGCTATGACATTTCCATATTTCCCCTTTTATCCCTAAAACCCTCATTTGGATTTTATATTCTATTTTATGCCATGATGAGCCTTTTAAAAAGCTCATTTTGATATCTTCCTTTTTGGATTCATACACGCAAGTTAAGGGCATTTTATTTCCTATCCAGAATTCTCTCTTCTTCAAATTTACAAGTTTCCTCTTAAAAATATATACTCTCTACCTACTTACTCCAAGCTTTTTCTTCAGGACTCCTGGTAGTAAAATGTGTCACGTAGCAACAGTGTCTATGGCTTCCCTGAAGCTAACACAGCTAACCAAACGGCTGGCCCCAGATAGTGCGCTCTGGTAAACTAAGAGTCTTCTTCTACGGTAGTACAGTGTTTCCTTAAAAAATAGGACATTCCTGGAATGTGCCTATTCTGCACCCAGACTTCCTATACTTTTTCCCATGCTTGGTGCAGATGAAACTCTGTAATGAGTATCCATCCGGCAGCTTCTGCCATAACATTTCCTTGTCTTAGGAAGTCCAGCCTTTCGCTCAAGTTCTCGGCCCCTGCTATTGTGAAACAGGCTTTAAGGACCAAACAAAAAAGCTCCATTTCTCCTCTTTTCCCACTCAGAATCCTTTAGAATTAATAAATATAATTAGAACTATTAGTAGTCTTTAAATGAATCTGAACAAGCCACCAGCTCTTTCTCTCTATGTCTACTATTAAAAGAAAAATTAGATTTTGAAATCTCTGATTACTTTAGAGAGGAAAGATATGAGAAAATACTTTAAAGAATTGACTCATGCCAGATAAATGTTTGTGTTCACTTGATGACTAACAGCATTCTTCCGGCTATTCAGTTTAACAGTATAAAATTATTATATTGTGCAACCAAAAGATGGCAGTACTCACTCTTCCTGTTTTCTCTTTTAGGACAAAATGGAAAGGTCATCTTGTTCTTATTCTATTTGTCCTTTACTCACCACAAAATGAAAATAAGGAGTAAAAGTTACATAGGCAAATAAATAAAATATGTCCTAAACTTCTTTAGTACATTGGTAATTTGATACAGATACTTTTATAGCAAAGAATACAAGACTTTTCTTGGCTTGATTTACTTTTCTAAAACTGGATGGTCACTTCTATTTCTGAACATTTAAAACAGTGCCTTCAAAAACTCTCCATAATTCATTCCAAATGACAGAGAATTGGTAGGTTTCAATGAATGGTAGTTCATGCCTAAACATGATAAGAAAATATTGAATAAAAATAAAATTCAGCAATAGTGCTAGTTCTTCTCATAGAAACCTCTAGGCTCAGAGAGAAACACAAAGTTATTTCCTAAGGAGAATATGTTTAGGAAGAGCCATGATATGAACTTGATTGTTGAGACATTGACCTAGTAGAGAAAAAGGGGGAGTGGGCAAACAAGAGCATGTTTAAAAATGGTGAGGGCAGCCAAAAATTATGTCAGACATGTTGAGAATTCCAGTATTGGGAGATCACCCATCCTGAGACTGTGAGTGACTTTAGATACATATCTTTGTTCATTGAGATCTTGTAAGGCATTTAGAATTCTTCAAAAGCCTCAATGCCCCATTTTTCTGTGAGCAGTTATTATTTCCACCAAAAGGTGGCAATCTTCATGGCAAATGAGTATCTTCCTGCCGTCCAGCCAAGGAACCAACTTTTCAGGTATGAGATAATAACCCCGTTCAACATTTTATTTCTAACTCTGAGTTAAAACTAGGAAAGGCTGTAGACTTCCAAGATTGCTTAGGCCTAAAACATTACTTGGGGTTCTAGTTTTCATGGCCACAGGTCATTGCTCTACCAGTTTTATTACCAACTTTGGGGGGATGCAGCATACTATGTCTCATCATGGTCTGTCACTGTTGTCCAAAATGCTGATTTTCCTCATCTTTCATTCCCTTTGTTGCCCCATCTCTTCGCTGCTGTGCCTTCCCCCTGAGTTCCTCCTGTTGGAGACCTCCCTCCCAGCGCTTTCCACAGTGCTTGCTAGAATCCTGATTTCATTGTAAACTGCCACCCTGTCATTTGACTTTTAATATTTTGTAAAATTGAAAAATGTTTAGTCCAATGTAATGAATTATTTTCTAAGTTTTTCCACACTGTTTTTATGCTTAAGAAGTTGGTAGACCACTTTGAAAATCTTGTTACCCTTGTTCTAGAATTGTTTTTTCTTTTTTCTCACAATGGGTGGCTGGGTGGTTTTAGAGCCAACAGAGACAAGAATTGTGAAATTTGCAATAGCTACTTGAAGCTGCCATGTAAGTACTTAAATACCTACTAATGTTTTTCTAATAGGTCTAAATGTTCATATGGCTATATGAAGATGTAGACCTACTTATGAATAATATCTTTACTGTTTATAACATGCCATCATATATATTTACTCACTTGAATCTCACTGTGGTCTCATAAGGTAGATATAGGCAGCTTTGTCTCCATTTTATAGATAAAGAAATTAAAGTTTGGGGAAGTAAAGCACATAGAACAAAGTCACTCATAATCTGTGGATTTTGAACACAAATCCATATGTTTTGATTCTTACATGCTATGCTGTATAAATTTACAAAACTTTGGCCAACTTTATCCAAGATTCTTTTTAAAAGACCTGCATTTTTGTTTGCTGTTGATGGGAATGTAGACTACAACTACAATTTAGGAGGGTAAGTTAGCATTATCTAATCAGAAACTGAACACACATATATCCCATGACTAAGTATTCTCACTTCATAGAAACTCTCCTTTACAAATACTAAGATGCACATATTAGCTATATGTAATTAATCATAAAACCAGCGGTATTTACTTAGCCCTTACGACATGGAATACACTATTCAAATTCTTTACATTAAAGAATCTTTCCAACAACCCTAAGTGGTACATATTATTAAATCCTCAATTTTAAGGATAGGGGAAAGAAGTCACTGAAAGATTAATTGCCCAACATCGCTGTAGCAACTTGTATTTTTCAGAAATGACTGGAACAATATTTTCCATCACAGGTACTATTCCAGAAACTTCCCATTTTCCTACCTAGAGGTAGAGTGGTTGTCCTGATGGGGAGATAAATCCCCTTGTCACACTTCTGAATGTCTTGTGAGCACAAGCACTGACAGCTTTTGAAAGCCAGAGCAGAGGGCAGGTTTGTCTGCAATCCAGTCTAATAAAGATAATGTCTCACTCTGTGGCAAAGGTCAGGTAGGTTTGTTTGTAGCTCTGAGTTCTTCATCTGTGATGCAAACCTACTCGCCTGTGTAGCCTCCACTTGAGTCTCTTCACATCGCCTCTGTGGGACTTGGTGGGAAAGGATAACTGACTCAGACACAAAGCTCTAGCTGCCTGCTGTACCGTGAGTAATGAAGTCCTTTGTCTGTGACTCAGGAGTTTTGTGTTTTTTGCCAACGTCCATGACACAGTAACAGGATAACATTCTGGCTTATAATCAGGGTAAAATTTCAGATTCTTCCCAGTTCTTGACAGTTTTTGTTACTGAACAGTAAGAGTTTGTTCACATGGTGCTAGCAGAGCCAGACACTAAACAGTGGGAACCACAGTGGAGAAATTCAAGTCACTTTGTCTGCAGAGCACTAAGCAGGGAGAACAGGAAAGCTATAGTTCAAACACCCAAATTCCCTGATGCAAGATTGGGGCAGGTTGTTAAGGGGTTAGGGGGGAAAAGATATGTGAATGTGCTGGCAGGGCAAGTTTTAACTGGAAGACCTTGAAGCTTGGCCATTTATGGCAAGGTGGTCAGCACCAGGTCTTCTTGGACAATGGACCCTTTGCTTCTTAAAGGGTTCCAGTGTTCAAGTTCTGGTTACGTCCCAGTCTTTTGGTTGTGTGTCTGTGTGTAAGTTGATGGGGGGATTTCGGTCCTGGGTGCAGCTGGAGGTCAAAGTTCCTCTCTGCATGCTTCAGCTGCATGACTTGTGGTTTTGGTCTGTTTTCTCTGAAAAGCAACTCAGTATTTTGTTAATTGGAATAATACCATTTTGAGCTGGCTCTGTGTTTACATTTTGGTGGTAAAGATAGGATTTTGATAGCTATGGTTTTCTAGAATAAGAATGGAAAAATCCCATCATCCCATCAGCTGGGTTACAAAATAAGATGACCTCCTGGGGTTTGGTAGTGAATGCTTTTGCCCAAATGATGCTGGGTGGGGACTAGAGTAAGAGTCTCCCACTGCCCTAGCTCTTAATGTTTGGAGGCTTAGTAGCAAGAACTGAAACAGGCCTTACCAATGGTGCTTTGGTTATTTCTTCCTCTCCTCCAGGCAGAAGGAGAAAGATGTTATTGTGCCCTATAATCCCAGCCAATAGGTAAGGTAATGTGAGTTGGGTGCTGAGCCAAAGGGTTTCCAATGCTAAAATAAATGGTGTCATCAATAAGAACATAGAGTTTTGGTGGGCAAAAATCAAAAGTTGCTTGGGTAAGCCTGAGAAGGCAGCCAGTTGAAACTGAAAATAAATGTGCCTTGCTTACTGTCATTGATCAGCTCTCTCCTTTTGTGTCCCTCTGATCTCCCCATCTCCCTCTCCTTGGCTCTTGGCTGCTTTAAGGAAAAAAATTTTAGAGGTAGCGCCAAGGTCCCCATGTCCTTAAGGAGAGCAGAGGTGGACAGAGGTCATATACACCCATGTAAGTATTCTGGGGAACTTGGTGGCAGGGTGGGGAGTGCCTCAAACTTTTTTTTTAATCCTCACTTGAGGACATTTTTTCCCCGTCACTTTTAGAGAGAGAGAAAGAGAAAGAGAAACATTGATGTGCGAGAGAAGAATTGATTGGTTGTCAGACTGGAGTTCATCCACGCCCGCCAGGTATTTGTAACCTACGTATGTGCCCTGACTGGGAATTGAACCTACAACCTTTCAGTTATAGGATGATGCTCCAATCAACTGAGCTACGCCGGCCAGGTCAGTGCCTCAAATTTTAATGGCTCTGTTGAATACAGGTACGCAATTGATCATCATACCTGGTCCTTTAGGGAAAAGGGCACGATTCAACTCATGGGGTTTGGACAAGGATCTCACCAGGAAAAGGAAACTAGCATGAACTTGTGGGTAGTACCTTTAGGCGAAGTCACTCTTCCACTGTCACATCTACATTTGAATATATAGGGAGAATCTATGTGTTACATGCTTGTACTTACCCATCCCATAAATATCATGAGGGATCCTCCTGATCTAGATGAGCCATTGGGAAGAAGTGGTGGTAAGGCAAATTCCACCCCCCCGCACTCCCATCCCCATGATTTGGCACCAATGAGTGAATCAAGATTTAGTACAAGTGCTTCTACCCTCTGATATCCAAAGTGTTCACTAAATAAATAAATGTCTTGTTGGTTGACAAGTTGGAAGACTCAGTCTCAATGGCCCTGACTGCCATGTTATCACCCCTAAATCTGCAGGAGTGTCTGATAAATCCCAGCAAAATTTAGGTTCTACTCACCAAGAAAAATTTCTTGAGACTATGGATTCACAATGATCAATCCCTCTATTGATCAAGGAAAAATTATTGTCTATTTGGCGCGTAAGGCACCAAAAAGAAGGCTAGTCTGTTGGAGATAGTATATCTCACTTTGGCACTCTGCTTGGTCCTTTAAGTGGGCAGTGGTAGTCAGAGTTCTAAGAGAACCTCGTGATCTCCTGCCCCTGGTTTTAGTCTCATGATGATATTATGTTACATGGCAAGAGATATTTCTCAGATGTAATTAAGGTTATTAATCTATTGAACTTAATATAGGGTAATTATCCAGGAGGACATAACCTAAAATGAGGCCTTACTAAAGCATTGAGATTTCATCAGCTGGTAGCAGAAGAGGAAGCCAGAAACAGCAGAAGCAGAAGAATTTGATGCCATTTGCTGGCCATGAAGATGGAGAAGGAAACATACAACAATTGGAGACTGGCTTCTAAAACTGAGAATGACCCCCAGCCAATAGCCAGTGAAGGAATGGGGACATCAGTCATACTACTAAACAAACTCCAGATGAGAGCCTAGGCTCGCTCTCACCTTGATTTTAGCCATGTGAAACAAACCCTAAGCAGAGAACCTAGTTAAGCTCAGCGAACCTTCTGCTCTACAGAACAATGAGCTAATAAATGGGTACTATTTTAAGCCACTAAATTTGTGGTTATTTGTTCTCCAGCAATAGAAAACTAACCCACAAATTAGCATTCTGCAAAGGGTCCAAGCTGACTTACTGCATTAGAAACTTTCCAGCAAATTAAAAAAATTTTTTTTAATTTATTTATTTTTAGAGAGAGGGGAAAGGAAGGAAAAAGAGAGGGAGAGAAATATCAGTGTGTGGTTGCCTCTTTTGTGCCCCCTACTGGGGACCTGGCCAGATTGAGTCGCAGGCCCAGACTCAATCTGTTGAGCCACACCAGCCAGGGTTCCAGCAACTTTTTAAAAAAGAAATGTCATTATATAAAATTAATTTTTAAAATAAAAATTATAGCCCTGGTTGGTGTGGCTCAGTGGATTGAGTGCTGGCCTGCAAACCAAAGGGTTGCTGGTTTGATTCCGAGTCAGGGCACATGCCTGGGTTATAAGCCAGGTCCCCAGTAGGGGCTGTGGGAGGGACAACCACACATTGATGTTTCTCTCCCTCTCTTTCTTTCTCCCTTCTCCTCTCTCTAAAAGTAAATAAATAAAATCTTTTAAAAAGTTGTAAAACACTGGCACCTACTTATAAATTAATTAATATATGAAACATTTTTCTTTTGTATAATACCCATGTAGAAACAATGTAAATAAATGTAATGAGCATCCATAAAAATTATTTTTGATTGTTGAATACCCCCAAACTTTCTGTCTGCATAATGTGAAAGAAAATTAAATTTCTCAAACATTTTATATTCAGTGATTTTTTTTAAGTGCCCGGTTTTCACTGCTATGGTCTTCATAAAGAACTTGGCTTAATGTTTCAAATAAAAAAAGAACTAAGGTAGTAAGATAATTTTGTGGTATTTTTAAACAGCATTTTTATATAGAATAATGAGTCAGTATATAAGCAATTTGTCTGGTTGTCACATACTTGTACTTAGGAAAATTTATAACCATTTCTGAAAAAAAAAAATCTCAATACATCTACTTCAGTAAACTCAAAGCACTGTTAAAAAGACTAATGTGTATGGCACACAAAAATCACATCTATATAAATTATTAAGTGAATTCCCAATCATGAAGTAGGCATGGGGAGATCCAGGCTTTAGGGGTTCACCCTCTGGAAGAACACCTTTAAATATTTTTTAAGACTTTAGCATCAGGCTCTTAAATTCTTGACAAAAGTCTGGGATTATTTCTGGAGCTACTAGCAAGGTGGGCAGGTGTCCTCGTTGAAGATATTGAACAAGTAGACCTCATTTGAGAATGACTGTTTTGAGTGTCAGCACATAATCCCGTTCTACCTGTATCTATCTATCTGCCAGGTAAAAGTTTGTTTCCTAGCACCTGCTATGAAATGTGTGGCACCTCAGAGGACCTACAATCCTAATCACCTCTTTGAGAAGCCAATCTCTTGATGCATTGATTTTACCAATTCGAATACCTGGCAAAGAGAGGCAAAGTTAAGCCCACTTTAAAGGGCTGTGACAGCTCCATTGCTCCCCCTTGATGAACCAGCAGAGGCCTCTATTGAAAATGAATTTCGATTGAACGTCTCCTTCTGTCCAATCCTGCTTATCTTTTCCTCTTACTGGTGATAGTTCCCAATAGACTTCTGCATAAAATCCCTGCTTCAGGGTGGGTTTTTTGTTTGTTTGTTTGTTTTTTCAGGGAGAGGGGTTTAAGGGAGAGATGGAACAGGAAGAACTTGACCCGTGATGTTTGTTGTATGTAACTGTTGTGTCTAGATCCCGAATCACTATTTTCACTATTTCCATTTTTCAAGTACTGGTTTTAGTTTCAATAATTGGGAGCAGTGCTTCAAAACTAAAACCTCAGGTGGGTCTCTGCCCAATATTATATTTTACGATACAAAGGGCTGACTCTAGGTCTATTGGCTGTCTTTGGTTCATCACACGATGCATCACCATTTTCTACATAGGCTGGGTGGGGAGGAGAACTAAGTTTTGAACTTTCTTGAACAAGGAAGTTGGTTGTGGCATAGACAGGAACAGAGAGGAGGTCATAACTGAAGTTTCATGAAATTGAGATCATTGTTCTAGAAACACTTTGGAAGCAACTTGACTAGGGAGATGCAAATGGGAGCAGAATAACAATGTATTTGCTGTCCTTAACACTAGGAAGGATCTGGAGCGGTGCTTCCTTTGAAAAGCCATCTAGTGACCTGGTTGCTATGCAGCAGTAGTTGTGCTCCACTGCAGACCCTAAATAAAAAGCGCTTCTCTGAATTTCATTCTTTTTTCTCCCCTTGTATTTTGAAATGTGCTTTTGAACTAAAATATTTGGGCTGGTAGCCTTCGTTTGGTATGCAGTAAAGGAATGCCTTTTCCTTCTTTTATCCCTCCTACATATAGAAAATCAATACTTTAATACTTGCAATTTGTGTAGAATTTTAAAAAGAGGGTTTTACATAGTTGTGGCCAAACAATTAGGTGAATGTGACTGTGTCACAAATATTAAACAGCTGCTTAGCTGTCTAGATAATTGATTTCTTATTAAATATTTTGCTTAAATAATTCATTTAAAATCAGAAAGTGGAAGGAATTGAAATGAGTATACATCAATACAGTTTGATATCTGGTTCTTGTTTGGATAGGCAGATCCGTAAATAAAGATTCTTTTAAGAGTTTTCTTGTAGAGGATAATACTAGTTATAATTACCATTTATGGAGGACTTACTCTGTTTCAGGTACTTTGCTAAGCACTTTCATACATAATTTTATTTACATTTTTATCAGACAGGTGTTAAATTGGCATTTTACAGATGTAAGTTTGGCAGATAAGACACCTTTGGTGGGGTGACTAAAGTGTTTATGTAATACAGTGTCTACCCAGTTTACTATCAACGCTATACCTTTGGGCTCAGCTTCTCTGGTGAGAAAATAAACTACAAAGGTTTGACATTTTTAAGCACCAGATCTGTGAAGAGGGAGAATGTGTTTAGGATTCAGATTGATGATTTTTATTTTTTATTTATATATATATATGTTTATTGATTACGCTATTATAGTTGTCCAATTTTTTTCCTCCCACTTATTCCCCTCCACCCTGCACCACCCCACCCCTCAGCATTCCCTACCCCCCATTAGTTCATGTCCACAGGTTGTACATAGAAGTTCTTTGGTTTCTCCATTTCCTATACTATTCTTAACCTTCCCCTACCTATTTTGTACCTACTATTTATGCTGCTTATTGTCTGTACCTTTTCCCTCATTCTTCCCTTTCCCCCTCCATTTCACTGTTCATAATTTTTTAACTTCTTTTTTTTTTTTTTAGAAAAGTCCCTTTAGCATTTCATATAATAAGGTCTTGGTGATGATGAACACCTTTAACTTGACCTTACCTGGGAAGCACTTTATCTGCTCTTCCATTCTAAATGATAGCTTTGCTGGATAGAGTAATCTTTGCTGTAGGGCCTTCCTTTTCATGACTTTGAAAACTTGCCAGTCCCTTCTTGCCTGCAAGGTTTCTTTTGAGAAATCAGCTGATAGTTAATCTTGGGTAATGTAATCATGATGTGTCTTGGTGTGTGCTTCTTTGGATCCAACTTCTTTGGGACTCTCTGAGTTTCCTGGATCTCCTGGAATTCTACTTCCTTGGTGAGATTGGCTCCTTCAATATTTTTTCAAATAAGTTTTCAATTTCTTGCTCTTCCTCTTCTCCTTCTGGCACCTCTATGGTTCAAATGTTGGAACATTTGAAGTTGTCTCAGAGGTTCCTAAGCCTCTCCTCATTTTTTTGAATTCTTGTTTCTTCATTCTGTTCTGGTTGAATGTTTATCTCTTCCTTCTGCTCCCAATTGTTGATTTGAGTCCCGGTTTCCTTCCCTTTACTGTTGGTTTCTTGTATATTTTTCTTTATTTTACTTTGCACAGCCTTTACTTTTTCCTCCATTTTGTGACCATACTCAACCAATTCAGTGAGCATCCAGGTTACCAGTGTTTTGAACTGTGCATCTGATAGGTTGGCTATCTGTTCATTGCTTAGTTCTACTTTTGGAGCTTTGATCTGTTCTTTCATTTGGGCCATATTTCTTTGTCTCAGTGCGCCTGTTACGTTGTAAGGGGAAGAACCTTAGGTATTGGCCAGGGTGGGGCAACCCAGGTTGCTGAGTTGTGACACTGTGTGTGGGGGAGGGGTCCAAGAGGGAGCAAGGTTGCTTTCTGGGCTCTAGGCAGGCTTTCAGTTCCTTTACCCGCTACCCACAAGCAAATTGGGCCCTCTGGAGCTGATTCTTGGGTGGGTGGGTTTGTGTATGTTCTAGTACCCCATGGGTCTCTCCAACAGACTCTCCTGTGAGGCTGGGAGCTTCTCCTGCCACCACAATCCCCACAGATTTTTAGAGCCAGAGGTTTTGAGGCTTTCTTTTCCTGCACTGGAACACAGTATTGCATGGTCTGCCTCGCTCTCCAGCTGTTCCTCTGATTTATCCACATGCAGATATGGGACTGCCAGGTCTACCAGCTGCTGCCTTGCCATGTGTCCTCTCTGACCTGGCTGCTGTCTCCTGATTTTTCTTTAAATATAGGTGTGCCAGATGCTTGTTTCTTTGAAATGGAAGTGAATGTGATTCAGCAGACACTTATTCAGCACCCACAATGCTGACAGGCATAGTGATACAATACAACCTTGAGATGGTGCTTTAAGTACCCTGCTCTGGTCTTCAAAGGCCTGTTTATTTTTTTTTAAGCACCTTTATTGAGCTATAATTCACAAGCCATACAATTCATCCATATAAAGTATACAATCAAATGACTTTTAATATATTCACCACAGTCAATTTTAGAACAGTTTTATCACTCCAAAAAGAATTCTAATACCTATTACCTATCACCCTCCTGACAATCTATCTACCCCCAACTGGAAGCAACCATATATCTACTTTGTGTCTTTATAGATTTGCCTGCTTTGGGCATTTCATATACATGGGATTATATAATATGTAGTCTTTTATGACTGGTTTCCTTCACTTAGCACGATGTTTTCAAGGTTTTGTTCATGTTGTAGGTTGTATCGTTATTTCATTTCTTTTTATGGTCTAATAATATGAGTATGGCATATTTTGTTTACCCATATTTCTATAATTGGATATTTGGGTTGCTTTTTCATTCCATTGATTGTGTTCTTTGATGCACTAAAGTTTGCAATTAATGTAATCCAATTTATCTATTTTTTCTTTTGTTGCCTGTGCTTTTGTGTCATATCCAAATCTATGTCAAACCCCATATCATGAAACTCTTCCCATTATCTTCTAAGAATTGTATAGTTTTAGCCCTTATGTTTAGTAACTTGATACATCTTGAATTAATTCTTGTATATAGTGTGAAATAAGTGTCCAACTTCATTCATTTGCTTCTGGTCATCCAGTTGTCTCATGATCATTTGTTGACAATATAAGGGCACTCTTGTCAAAAATCAATTAACTATAAATGTTTGAGTTTATTTCTGGAATCTCAATTCTATCTCATTGTCTATAAGTCTATCTTTATGCCAATACCACACTTTCATGGCTGCAATTGCTCTGTAGTAAGTTTTGAAACAAGGAAGTGCAAATCCTCCAACTTTGTTCTTTTTCAAGATTGTTTTGGCTGGTTTGAGTTCCATTCACTATGTGAGTTTGAAGTATTCTTATACTTCCTCACAGTGACATTCCTATGGTCCAGCTTGATCAAGAGAATTCTTTGGCAGAGTCCCAATGTTACTGCTCTTTTAATTCACACATGCCACAATCATTCCACAAATATGACCCCCTGTCTGAGTGTAGCTGATCAGAAAGGCATTCCAACTTCTGCTTCTGTGTCTTGATGGAGCCAGCCTCCTCACCTAAGCCTAGGAAACCTGTCTAGATTACCCACTCTCTCAGGTTGAGTTTCGCATTAGGGTCCTTAGTGTTCTTACTTGCTAGCGTTAACTATTTGGAATCCTTCAACATATTAGACTTGTTCTAACATTGAATCTCAAAAGGGAAAGTGTTAATCTTTTTTCTTAGAAGACACCATGGTTTCTATGCAAATTTACTAATGCCTCCTCAATGACCAACTTTGGAAACAAGTTAGTTTAATGCAAAAGACGGTGTTTTCTATCTATAAGAATACACCTTATAGTGATTCTATCTATAAGAATAAAAATTTTCTTTTCTTTTTCTTGAATAAAAACTTTATTTTTTAATTTATTATTTTTTAAAGTTTTTAAAAAAGATTTTATTTATCTTATTTTTAGAGAGAGGGGAAGGGAGGAAGAGAGTGATAGAAACATCAATGTATGGTTGCCTCTTGCGCACCCCCTACTTGGGACCTGGCCTACAACCCAGGCATATGCCCTGCCTGGAAATCGAACCAGTGACTCTTTGCTTTGCAGTCCGGCACTCAATCCACTGAGCCACACCAGCCAGGGCTTTTTTTTTTTTTTTTTTTTTTTATTGTTCAAATACATTTGTCTCCATTTTCCTACTCCTTTCCCCTGTCCCACCCACCCCAACCTCCCACCCTCAATACAGTAATAAAAATTTTCTGCAGAGTGAGTCTTTTAGTCTTTTATGGACTGACTTGTCCCTAAAATTCATATATTGAAGCCCTTATCCCCATTGTGACTGTATTCAGAGATAGAGCATTTTAAAGAGGTATTTAAGGTAAAATGAGGTCGTATGGGAAAGCCCTGATCTGAGAGGACTGGTGTCCTAAGAGGCAGAGGAAGAGATGCTAGAACTCAGTCTTCCTCTTGTGTGTGGACAAAGAAAAGATTGTGTGAGGATCCAGAGACAAGGTGCCTTCTGTAAGCTAAGGAGAGAGCCTCACCCAAAACCAACACTGATAGTGCCTTGATCTTGGGCTTTACGCCTCCAAAACCGTGAGAAAATAAATTTCCATTAACACAATACCACAGACTGAGCTTAAGCCACCCAGTCTGTGACATTATGTTAAGGTAGCCCAGTCAGACTAACACAACCTCTAAAAATAGACATAACCAGTATACCTCTTAAGATCTGCTTTCCCAGGCACCCTTCTATACAATAGGGAGTCCTCCCATCCCAGAGCACATCACTGTCATCCAAAGTCCATAGTGTACATTAGGGTTCACTCTTGGCATTGCACATTCTGTGGTTTTGAACAAGTATATAATTACATGTAACCATCATTATAGTATTACACAGAGTATTTTCACTTTCCTAAATAATTCTGTGCTCCTCTTATTCATTTCCTCTACCTACCCCAGCTGCCTCCAGCCTTTGTTAACCACTGATCTCTTTACTGTCTCCACCATTTTGCCTTCTAGAATGTCATATAGTTGGAATCATACAATGTGGAAAGTAGCCTTTTCACATTCGCTTCTTTCTCTTAGTAGTATGCTTTTAAGATTCCTCCATGTCTCTTGGTAGCTTGATACCTCATTTCTTTATAATGCTGAATGTGTACTATAGTTTATCCATTCACTCACTGAAGGACATCTTGGTTGCTTCTAAGTTTGAGCAATTGTGAATAAAACTTCTCTAAACATCTCTGCACACATATAACCTTGTATGCATGATTTTTTTGAGGCTTCTTGTCCAGTGCATATTCTACCTTTGACCTTCTAGGTCATACAACACCTTTACTGAACACCTCCAAGGATGCTCTTTCCTGACAGTGTACACTTTCTTGTGTTTAGTGAAAACATGTTCATCCCTTTCTCAATGGACTAGCAACTTGAAATCACATCCAGGTACTCCATCCAAAGACAATGCCTTGGTCTCCTTTCCATACTGAAAAACAGTGAGTTCTAGTTCAAGAGTTGGAAGCTTATCCAAAGCCAAACAAGGCTGGATGTCCCCTCTGTAATATGGTAAATTTAGTAATTAATCATAATATTTTCTTTTTTCTGCCTATAGAAATTAGATGTAAATGTGTATGCCCATTTTTAAAAATGCATTAGATGATATAATGTAAAGTTTGTATCAGTCATATCTTTGACTTATTTTTTTGCCTCATTGTCTTTTTATGCCAATTATTTCACAGTTTAAAAAAATAGTCATCTGTGCACAGGTTTCTGTGCAGTCATATGTTTGTAACTCATTTGGGTAAGTACCAAGGAGCACAACTGCTGGATTATATGGTAAGAGTATGTTTACTTTTGTAAGGAACTGCCAAACTGTCCTCTAAAGTGGCTGTACTATTTTTCATTCCCACCACTAATAAGTAAGAGTTCCTGTTACTTCACATCATTGTCAGCATTTGATGTTGTCCCTATCCTGGATTTGGGGCACTCTAATAGGTGGGCCATGGTAATTCATTGCTGTTTTAATTTGTATTTCCCTAATAACATATGATGTGGAATATTTTTCATATGCTTATTTGCCATCTGTGTGTCATCTTTGGTGAGATGTCTGTTAAGGTCTTTGTCCCACTTTTAAGTTAGGTTGTTTGTTTACTTATTGCTGAAATTTAAGAGTTGTTTGCATATTTTGGATAACAGCCTTTGAAAAGATCATATTCTGCAAATATTTTTCTACCACTCTGTGCCTTTTCTTCTCATTCTCTTGACCTTGTCCAGCTTATCAATTATTTCTTTGATGGACCACACCTTTAGTGTTGTAGCTAAAAAGTCATCACCATATCCAACGTCATAAGTTTCCTTCTGTTATCATCTAGAAGTTTAATAGTTTATATTTTACATTTAGGTCTGTGATCCATTTTGAGTTAATTTTTGAGAGGGATGTAAAGTCTGTGTCTAGCTGCATTTTTTTTTTTTTTTGCATGTAGATATCTAGTTGTTCTGGCACCATTTATTGAAAAGACTATCTTTGCTACATTGTACTGCCTTTTCTCATTTATCAAAGATCAGTTGACTATACTTATGTATTGTTATTATTATTTTGAACAAACTGTGATCTGTTAGACCAATTAAGAATGAGAAAAATTAAGTTTTTATTTTACCTTCACTATTCTTTCTTCAATGGTCTTCCTTTCTTTGTGCAGATCTGAGTTTCTGCCCTATAGCATTTTCTTTATTTCTAAAAAAATTCCTTCGACATTTTTTTACAAGACAGGTCCACTGGCAACAAACTCCCTCAATTTTTCTGTGTCTGAGAAAGTCTTTGGCTCCCCTTCATTTCTGACAGAAATTTTTTTTCAGGGTATTAAATTCTAGGTTGTTGGGATGTTTTCTCTCTCAACACTAAATTTTACTCCTTTTCCTTCTTGCTTGTGTGGTTTCTTATCTTTGCTTCTCTATAGTTTAGCTGTTTTTTTTCCTTTGGTTTCTTTTAGGATTTTTTTCTTTATCTTTAATTTTCTTAGTTAGAAAATGATATACCTCAATGTTAGTTTTAAAATTGTTATTATTTTTTAAATTTGCTTGGTGTTCTCTGATCCTCTTGGACTTTGATTTGATGTCTGATATGAATATGGAGAAAATCTTGGTCATTAGGCCAATAGTGTTTCAAATGTTTTTTCTGTTCTGTTCACTTTTTCCTTTCTTTCTGGTATTCCCAGTGTGCATATGTTACATCTTCTGTAGTTGGATGTTCTGGGGTTTTTTAATTTTTTTTTTTCATTTCAGTTTTGGAAGTTCCAGTGAGACAGCCTATAGCTCAGAGAATTTTTCCTCAACCATGTCCAGTCTGCTATAAATTCATTAAAGGCATTTTTCATTTCTGTTACTGTGATTTTAATTTCTAGCATTTATTTTTGGCTCTTTTTTAGGATTTCTGTCTCTCTGATTACATTGTCTATTTGTTCTTGCATGCTCTCTATTTTATCTATTATAGCCCTTAGTATATTAATCACAGTTATTTTAAATTTCTGGTCTAATAATTCCAACATCCCTGCTCTGTCTAGTTTTGATGCTAGCTCTGTCTCTTTATATTATTTTTTGCCTCTTAGGATGCCTTGTCATTTTTGTTGCTGTTAACTGGACATCACGTACTGAGTAAAGGTACTGCTCTGAGGCCTCTAGTAATGCAGTGGTGTGACGTGTTGTGGGGGTGGGTGGGTAAAGTGTACTATAGTCCTACGATCAAGTCTCAGTTTTTTAGGGAGCCTGTGACTTCCGGTTGTTAACTTTACAAGTGTTTCTCAAGTTTTCTCCCCACATTAGACAGGACAGGATGGTTAGTGCTGGCAGGAGTTGGGAACACCTTTGCAGGTTAGGCTTTGGTTAATTAGTTTCTCCTGCTGGTGGGCCTTGTTAAGAAGACTGAGGCACTCTGGCATATTTCAAAATGGTTCCTTTTTCCTTCCTCCTGGTGGAAGCATGAGGGGATTTGTCTGATATTCACTGTGTGAACCTGTTTGAGTTCTTGGAAGCAAATCTCACAATGTTTTGGGGCTCTCCTATGATTGGGTCCCCTGAAGTTTTTAACTCTGAGTTGTCCACACTAAGCCTCCAGCAACCGTCAATTACAGTTCAGGTTGTCCTACCCAGATGCTGGTTTTCATGGTGGTTACTGATCATGAGTCTCTGCTCCACTAGTTGTGATTCTCTGTATTTGCCTGTCCATGTCTCCAGTCTTCCAGGCAGTGGTTCGTATTCTGCCCTTCTCTTGTATGGATCTGAGAAAAGTTTGGTGTTTTTTTTTTTTTCAGTTTGTTCTCCTTTTTTACTTGTTAAGATGGAGTGTTGACTTCCAAGCTCCTTCCATGCAGAACTGGAAACTGAGGATTTAATTCTATATCCTTCAAAAAAGGAACCACAATAGACTCTCACCCATATTTGTTTGACTTGATAAGCAAGTCAATGATATTTATTAAATGTTTTCTTTGAGCCCAGATATGTGCTAGAGGCAGGGGGAAGCAAAAAAGTGTAGGAGAGTAGAGATAGATATGATTACATGAGGGTACAGATGGCTGCTTCTCCACGTCTCTTACTAAGGATCTTAAATTTCAAAGAGTCTTATAGGTATTCAGTTGCAGGCAACCTTAGGGACCAGCTCATCCAGATTCTCTCCATGTGACATTTTTCACAAAGACATGCTTCCCCTTTACAGGCCTTGGACATTTATTTGAGCTGAAATGGTGTTTCCTTATAACTCTAGTTCTGTTGTCTAGACAACATGGACCAGGACTATTTCTGGGACAAGAATGAATGCCACAAAAAAGGAAGGTAGGCTTAGTTAAGGTAACAGCTAATATCTAATGAGTGCTTATTCAATGTCAAGAATTGTGCTAAGCATTATAGTTTATTTCTTTTAGCAAAACTTTTTAAAGATTTTATTTATTTATTTTTAGTGGGGGAAGGGAGGGAGAAAGAGGAGAGAAACATCAATGTGTGGTTGCCTCTTATGCGCCACCTACTGGAGGCCTGGCCCACAACACAGGCATGTGCCCTGACTGGATAACAAACCAGCAACCCTTTGCTTTGCAGTCTGGTGCTCAGTCCACTGAGCCACACCAGCCAGGGCAAGTTTATTTCTTTTAATGCAACAAATCTCAGTAAGCACAGTGCTATTATTATTACCTCCCCCACAACCCCCTTTATAGCTGAAGCTGTTTCTAAAAGTCACTGACTAAATTGTGGAGCTTATTTTCTCTCCCATCTACGTTGAGGAGGTTAAGAGTTCTGATCTTACCCTCTAGGCATACTATCTTTTAGGGCACTGGGGCTGTACCTCTATCCCTCCTAGGCTACATGTCCAAAGTAAAGAGGAAAGCCCCGGAGACTTTCCTTGACTCCCTTAATTTTGCCCAGGACTTGATTTGGAGTCTTGGCTGCTTTTAGATTTATTGATTTACCAAATCTTGAAAAATTAATTTTAAAGATAGTTTAAAACTCTGGTGAGTGAGTGAGCAGTTTTATAGGTTGAAATTTCATAGCTCCAGTAAACAGGCTCATGTTCACACTCAAGTTTTTTTGGATTCTGGTGATATTGATATTTATGCTGAGGTCTGTAGTAAGTGAAACAACGATTTAATAAATTCTTGGGGAAAATATCCAGATGAGGGGGGAAAGGCTATTGTTCCCTGAAAATCTAAACTCCCTATTGTTTTCTGGGTCTCTTTTCTGTATGTGTGATCCTTGTACTTTCCTTGACAGAAGTGTGTGAATCCTTGCTTCTTTCATTTCCCTTGCCTTACCTTTGTCCCCTGCTGTGCTTCTCTGCTATAAATGATCTTAATTTAAAAAGAAAATACAGCCCTGCCAGGTGTCTCAGTTGGTTAGAGCATTGTCCTATACACCAAAAAGGTTGCACGTTCAATCCTCAGTCAGGGCACATACCTAGGTTGTGGGTGTGATCCCGATCATGGTCAGGGTGTGTCTAGGAACCAAACAATTGGTGCTTCTCTCTCACAATTGATGTTTCTTCTCTGTTTATCCATCTCTCTCTCAAATCAATAAACATCCTCAGCTAAGGATAAAAAAGTGCAAATGCATTTTAACTTATGGAATATGAAAACAAAATGTATTTTAATATATGTAATAAATTAAGCTTTAAATAGTTTTTCTAATTAGTATAAAAAGCAGATAACTCCATGTAGGTGTAAGTAAACATGACTCACATCCTTGCACAACATATCAAAATTACAACTAAACTATAGAACAACCATCACTCAGAACCATCAGAAATCGAGTTCAATGGAAGTCCAACAACTACAGAATTAAAGAAACTGCATCCATCCAGATGGGTTAGAAGGGTGGAGATACTGAACAGGCTGGTTGCATACCCACCTGTGGCAGAAAAAATTCAGGAGGGAATCTCGGAAGCAAGGGGTCCCAGCCTCACACCAGACACCCCTAGCCTGGGGTTCCAGTGCCAGGAAGATAAGTTCCCAAAATTTTGTTTGAAAAAACCAGCGGGGATTGAGTCAATGGAAGAAACTTCTAGAATCTCAACCAGTTCCTCTTAAAGAACCCACACACAGACTTACTCAGATTCACTCTCACTCACTCTCTGTGGGCTCCAGCACTGAGGTAGCAGCTTGAGAGGCACCAGTTGCATACAGAGAGGAACCGAAGTGTCTGGCAACAAGGGGAGAGCTGGGGGACAGTTTTCTCCCAAGCAGAAAGGCGGGCAGAGGCCATTGCTCCTTTGCTGAACCCTCCACCACAGAGCCCCAGAGCCAGCTGGCAGGTGCCATATCTGAGACTCCATCAACCTGGCTAACCCACTGTTTTCCCTGCCCTGGAGATCCCCTGAGGCTCCATCCCACCCAACTTACAGGCCCACCCAAGCTGTTAGCAGTGGGTTTTTTCATATGAATGGCTGGTCTTGGCTCGTGCTTCACAACTTCCTCAATCCTCTCAAATAAGGAACAGCCAGCCTCAGTGAGCCCACAGCCACGTACCTCTTACTAAGTGGCCCCAGGCCCAGCACAAGCAGCTGCCAGCCTAGGCTCACAGTTCAGCTTCACCTGGGAACCTCCAAACATAGCAAAAGTAGCAGCCACCTGCAGATTGCTTTGTAGCTCATGGAGAGTGGCCCTGGAATGAACACAGTTGGGGGCTGACCTTGGCCTGCACCATCTGAGAAACCCCAGAGCCTGTGTACCCAGTAGACAGCTACAGACCGTGTCAGAATACTACCCCCCTGCCCCTGCACAGCTGATCCTCCATGGAAGATGGATGTTGAAGGTCAGTGGTCACAGCCAGTCCTTACAGCTGACTGGCCTGGGTTAATTCCTCCCATTGACCTGCCAACAGCAATCAAGGCTCAACCACAAGAGGAGAGTGTACTCAGCCCACATGAATGGTGCACCTGAAGTACCCAGCTTGGGTGATAGGGGAGGCTGTGCCACTGGACCATGCAGGATACCTACTACATTAGGCCATGCTACCAAGACAGGGAGTCATAGCAGGTCTACCTAAGACATAGAAGCAAACACAAGGAGGCTGCCAAAATGAGGAAACAAAGAAACATGACCCAAATGAAAGAACAGATCAAAACTCCAAATAAACAACTAAATAAAATGGAGATAAGCAATCTATCAGATGCAGAGTTCAAAACACTGGTTGTAAGGATGCTCAAGGAACTTTGTGAGGACCTCACCAACATAAAAAAGATCCAGTCAGAAATGAAGGATACACAATTGAAATAAAGAACAATTTACAGGAAAACAACAGTAGAGTGGATGAAGCCTAGACTCAAGTCAGTGGTTTGGAACACAAGGAAGCAAACAACAACTGATCAGAAGAAGAAGAAAAAAGAATGCAAAAAAAATTTAAAAAGAAATGTAATAGTGTAAGGAGCCTGTGGCACAACTTCAAGCATTCCAACATTCGTATCATAGGGGTGCCAGAAAGAGATGACAAAGAGCAAGAAATTGGAAGTCTATTTGAAAAAATAATGAAAGAAAACTTTCCTAATTTGGTGAGGGAAATAGACATCCAAGTCCAGGAAGCACAGAGAATCCCAAAGAAAATGGATGACTGGGAATTGAACTGACTATAATTTTTATAATTATTACAAAGCTATAATAATTAAGACAGTATAGTACTAGAACATAAACAGACACAGATAATGGAACAGCATAGAGAACCAAGAATAAACCCATGCATATATGGTCAACTAATTCAATGGGGTGAAGAATATACAACTGGGGAAAGGACAGTTGCTTTAATAAATGATTTTGGGAAAAGTGGACAGCCACATGGAAAAGAATAAAGTGCACCCTTATAAGCCAATATATATTCCCCATGAAGGGTGCCTTTGAAATGTGTGTAATGAAATGTTCAAGAACCTGTTTGTTGGATAACAGAAGATGTCTCTACAGATCCCAGAGTGACTTGCCACCCAATTCTGCCATGAAACTACTCTCTTACACACTTCCTACAATGAAAGCTACTCAACAATGTGTTGGGGTGCTTAATTGTCATTGGGAATGTTCAGGCACAAGATGAACAATCCCCTGATTTTGGATGTTATAGTGAAGATGTCTATGAGCAGAAGAGGTTTAGAAGCCATAATCACCAAGGATTTTTAAAATTCAAACACTGTATGACTGAAAGGAACTTGAGTGTTTCTTGATTGAAGTATAAAGCCTATGTCATAATCTCTCATCACAATATATGCTAATGTTTTTGTTAATAGTTCATGGAGCATGATGATCAAATGCTTGTACATGAATTTACTGGCTAATCTAGCATATGAAATCTAGTAACCATGAGCAGTCAGGTGGAGAAAAATGGTTATAATGAAGAGAAGACCTTAGGGAAAGGATTTTTTCTGCTTGAATAAATGAATGTCAAAATTAAATTACCTCTACTAAGAAAAGTGTACCAAATTTAAAAAAGAAGGAGCCACAGCAATGAGAAATGGACACTAGTCACTGGCATATGTTTTTTTCAATTTTTTAAAACCACAATCAGAAATGCATTTTACACTATGATTCAATATACACACACATGCACACTTAACTGTAAGTAAAGTTTCACAAAACAACACTTACCCTTATTATGGGTAATGTACTCTAACATTTCTTATTCTAATTTTTAATAACTAATTCTTTTATTTAAGTACAGCAAATACATAGAAAAACACATGATTGTAAATGTAGAGCCTGATGTATTTTTGCATAGTGAACACATTTAATTCTATTTTATTTAATCTTATTATAATTATGTTTTATTGTGGTAAAATAGATATAAAATTTATAATTTTATCTGTTTTTAAGCATACAATTCTGTGGCATTAACTACATTCTCATTGTTGTGTAACCATCACCACCATCCATCCATCTCTAGAACTTTTTCCATCATCCCCAACTGACCTTCTGTACCTCTTAAACAATAACCTCCCATCCCCCTTTTCCCCTAGCTTCTGGCAACCACCATTCTACTTTCTGTCTCTATGAATTTGACTGCTCTAGACACCTCATATAAGTGGAATCATACAGTATTTGTCCTTTGTTTCTGGTTTATTTCATTTGGCATAATTTCTCTTTGGTTTATCCATGTCACAGCATGTGTCAGAATTTCCTTCTTTTTTAAGGCTGAATAATATTCCACTGTGTGTATTTACCAAATTTTGCTTATCAACTTGGACACTTGGGTTGCTTCCACCTTTTCGTTATTGAGGATAATGCTGCTGTGGACAGGGTGTGTAAGTATCATTTTTAAAAAATGCTATTTCCAACACATTAAATTGACTTTCTTGACCTTGAAAAACATTGGTGTGTTAGTTCACAAATTGAAATCAAATGTACTCTTTCCTTGAGCCAGATTAAGCTAACCAGGGCACACTTGGACTCCTTATTTTCCTTTCATTAACTGAGAAGAGCCTTCGTATGTGCCAGAAAGGATGACATAGCAGAGTTTTTCCCTTTAACTATGGAAATTGCCCAACAGTGAAATGTAATGCCTCCTGGAGAAAATTGTCCTAATCTAGCCACTACTCTGACACATGCATAACCTTCTGTTGTCTCTTTCTGAACATGAGCTAGTTTGGTGGTCCAGCCAATTTTTTGGCATGCTCAGGGTTGAAGTGTATCTGAATAGTTACAACACCTACCACTAACCATGAGACTAGCCAAACTGGACTTGCTTAGAAAACTTTAGAGAGGCCACAAACTGCTCTAAAAGTTAGTTTTTGTCTTGCTGTGGCTAACATTTTATAAAATAAGTCTTGTTAAGAGAAACTACTTCCCTGAGGCATCAGTTGCCTTTTGTTACATACACATTGAAAAAGAATGTGCACACAGAGGTGGGAGGAAGTCTCTTGATCACCTTTGCCAACAGTCTCCACAGCCTACTATTGTTGCTTAAAAGTAAGGCTTGACCCTATATCCCCACTTCTGATAATGTGCCTCGCAGATCCAGCTGCTCTGGTTATCCACTACAGCACTCCTAAGGATTAGAAACAACCCAATAATGATATCCATTAGTTGGAGACTGGTACACCAACATGACAGGACAGGATGCAGGTAAAAGAAGAATTAGGAAGCTCTTATGTATTGACACAGAAATATCTCTAGAATATATTGTTGATGGACAAAAATCAAAGTGCTAAAAATGTGCACCATGTCCCAAATGTCTTAGTGCTATTTTAAATTGTAGTAATGTCAGAAGTAGAAATATTATAGACCTAAAAAAAATTATTTGAAAACATAATTGTGTCCATCTCGTATTCACTTATTTAGACTGAAGAATTTTGAATAATAAATTTTACTTTAATGCTTTTGATTCATTTGGCATTTATCTTCAACCAGAAATACTGAAACAAAGTTAAAGGAAAAGGTATTAGTTAAAATTTACATAACTAAATAAATGTAAAAGAGATTCAAATAATAAAACTATCAAATGATGTTGTTTGTAAGTTAGTAGCATTTATAGTTCTGAGACTTAAATCCTAAATTTGTACCAAGACTTTTGGGACATCCTATGCAGAGTGTGCTAACTTTTGTTTAAGAAAAGGGTAAAAATAAGTCATGTTAGTTTCCAGTTTTTTCTCTACTGAATTACCACAAACTTAGTTGTATAAAACAATACGGATTTCTTTTCTGCTAGTTCCGAAGGTCAGAAGTCTAAAATGGATCAGCGTGCTGTGTTCCTTCTGGAGGCTGTAGTAAAGAATCCATTTCTTTACCTTTTCCAGATTCTGGATGCTGTCTGCATTCCGTGGCTTGTAGGCCCATGCTCCATCTTCAAAACCAGCAACGTAGTATCCTTCAATCTCTCTCTTTTCTGACTTTGACCCTCTTTCCTCCCTCCAGTAAGGACCCTTGTGATTAGATTGAGCTCACCTGGATAACCTAGGCTAACCTACCCATCTCAAGATCCTTCACTTAATTACACCTGCAAAGCTCCTTTTGTTGTGTAAGGTAGCATAGTAACAGGTTCTAAGGATTAGTACATGAACTTCGTTGGTGGCGCATAACTCAGCCTACCACATAAATATATTAATTTTTGTTTGTATTTGTATAAAGAAACACCAAAAGAATGTATGTATAAGAAAGTAACAAAAATGGTTACCTTTGGGGTTAGTGGGGAATGTGAACAGGGTAGAGGCTAGAATTCTTAATGTAGATAATTTATATGGATTTGATATCTATGATTACTGAATGGATTATCTATTCAAAATAATATTAAATATTTAAATATTAAATAATAACTATTTAAAAGGTAGAGCCTGTTGAGTTTTGGGTACTCCTAGCTAGGGATACCTATTGTAAACTGCAAACTTTCTGGAAATAAAAGCATACTTTTTCTAAAATGGCTGAATCAATTCTACAGAATCAGAATTACATGAGTAGCTTACTTACAGGCAGTGCACTATACAACAAGTTCCAAAATCTAACTTCAGTTCATTCTCGCTAAGGAATGGTGAGAAGCAATGAGACTAAAGGGGTAGTTCTGGTCCAGCCTGGGTGTTTGGTGTGAGCCAGCCACCTTGCCTCTTTCTGTGTGAGGACGTTTGCTTTTGGTCTCATGGATTTTATGACGATATGTAATCAGGCCTTGGTCTTTGCCTGTGCACTCACCTTTGCCAGACAGTTTGTATTTAAAGCTTTCTCTCTCACTGTGAAATGACCTTCACTGGCTCAGCTTTTAGGAACTGTGGGCCCCACTGAGACAGGAGGGGAGGGGATGGTTCCTCATGTCCCTTGAAGCACTTTAGCCCCTGGGGCTGCTGTGTGGTGTTTGAGCTTGAGCCAGCCCTGACTCACCAAGCCCAGAAGAAAAAACGTCCACTGAGGACCATCTACCAAGGCCACGTGCTCAGGATTGCACTGTAATGTGTCCAGTTCAGAGGCTCACAGCTCATTTCTGAGGGAAACTGAGAGAGAGAAGGCAGTCGGGGAAAAACTCAGAGTGCCAACTTCATAGAGCAGTGCAGCTGTTCTGGCCACATGTGATTTGGAAGTTTTTCTCTTTGTGGCTGGTCCTTTCATGGAGACATGCCTGACACCCCAGAGGCAGCTCCCACCTCCTTCCCTGAGCAGGAGCACGTTATGTTTTTATCTTTCATTGTGTCAGAGGGAAGCTGGGCTTTGAGGAGGAAAAAGATTGCTTATTGTTTAAGAGAAGCAGTCTAACAGGAGACTGCCTGTTTTCGGCAGATAACGAGCAAGGCACATCCTATGCTGAGTAACAAGTCAAGCCAGGGTCAGCCTTCAAGCGCTTCACAAGGGGCCCTGCTGGCCTGGCTGAGTCATAGCCAGCTCATAGTGACTGGGGCTTCCGGCTATATCTGTCATCTGAGCAGGAAGTGTGCCTCATGTCCATTGCATTGGGTGCTCTAGTCACTTCCTACCTCTCTGAGGTATAGGTGACCCTGTGAGATGGGTGCAGAGGAAACCAGACATCGCTCTGTACAGGTGATGAGACCTGGGCCGAGAAGGACAGTAGCTGGGAAAGAGTTACCGCTGAACAGGGCCCCTTGGGCTCCGGGGGCTGGCTGCTGGGCGCACGGGGCCTGCCACTCAGTGTGTGTGTTAGCTGGGTGTACACTGTCTCAAGGCTGCAGACTGTCCCACTAGACCTTGCCGGCCCTCTTTCGAACACATGTCATTGGTCTCAAGGTAAAATGGGGTAAGGAGGTGCAGATGGATAATAACAAAAGTAAGAATAGTGTTAAATGATTTCTACCTGAATCGTGATTCTTGTCAAAAAGCCTTCTGTCCTCTCTCTTATGGAGAAGTGATCTTTTGTTTGGATATAGCAGATCTTTCTTGGAGTGGGGGAAGGAAGCGGTAGTTCCAATGAGAGATTTGTATAATAAAAGGATAGCAAGAGAAGGGAGAGGAAAGTGAGAGAAGTTTCTAGTTCAGTGTGAGGAAGTCTGAGTGGGGGAGGGTTTGGAGAGACTGGAGATATTGGAGGTAAATTTGAGTAGCTGAAGCAGGAAGTGGGACTTTGGGGGAAAAGTTATGCCAAAATGGGAGTTTTAGGAAAGTTTTCCATGTGTCATGGAGTGTGACTTCTCTTTATGTATTCTTAAAATACTTTCTTAAAGACCCAAATTGCTTTGCAATGTGTTGGGATGCCATATGTGTTTCTATGTATATTTTAATATGCAGAGTGATGCAAGGAGGCTTATTAGCCCAGTCGTGGCAGCCTTGGCCCAGGTCCTCCAGACAACTGTGTCAACTTACTGCATGGGTGGGAGGCAGGTGGTCCTGGGCATGGAGGGTGGGCAAAGGACTGAGAGGCAGGGAAGGAGGGGGACAAATGCAAGGTGGTATGATTTAAGTCAGCCCCACTTTCTGCCCCAGTCTCGCCCCAGCCACTTGAGGAAGAAAGCTGTTGTGCATAAAACATTCTGGGGAGGCTGGATGAAACCACTGCTCTTGGAATAGCCATTGAGGGTTGAGAAAATGAGAGAGCAATTATCTGTAACCTCCAGCCACCTCCTGACTCCCATGGTGAAAGTGTACTCCATGAAGTATTAACCCTCCCATGTTTGTGCATGTGTCACCCAGCTCCTGTGGCAGCCACGGGGCAGTCAGAGCCTCCAGGGGTCTGTTTGGCTCACCCCCTGGATGCTGAGGCTGTGGCCCCACCGGTAGTCAATGTTATGAGGGCCATGCTGAAGCCAGGGAAGCTAGGCAGGAGGCAGTGTTGGATGGTGGCATAGAAACTGTGGCTGCTCCTGGAGCAAGCAGCTGGGACTCAGGGGTCAGGACAAGTAAATCTGGGGAGGAACAACTGGGTGTGGCCTTTACGCTAGGGGGAAAAGTACATTTTCCCCAATGAATTGTATTTCTATTTATTGGTGAATTATCATAATTCACTGAATTTTGTTAGTACAAGATCTGTATTTTTATCTGCCAGAACCTCGTGCAGTATGTAACATGTCTAACTGCATGGCCTTAAACTGGCCTCACGGACCCAATTCAAGAGGAGCTGGCACAGGAAGACCTTGGTAAAATCCTTTCACATTATATGGGAACATTGACTTGTTGACACTGAACACAGGTTTGGTGAAGGAAAGAGACTATTCAGGTGGGAGTAAATGCTTAATGAATGAGAGAGTGAGTGAGTGAGTGAATGAATGGATAGATGAATGGAAGAGTCTAGTCACAGAGATGCTTTCCCTTTTCCACTGTCCGCCACCCACCTCCCTCACTTCACTCCAATTAGCTCCATTTTATATATTGAAGTTCAGTGAATGTTTCATTTTTATAAAAGATTCCCTTGCTTAGAAATAGAAATTTAAACATTATTTTTTCTAGCACATAGCAGAAATGCAGTTAACATCAATTACTAGATTGTCTCAGACCTGAGTGAGTGAAACAGCAATACAGCGGGGTAGTGTGTGTGGTATACACAACTATAGGAGGCTGGACAGGCTCTCCAATTTTCCCCACTGAGGTCCGTGAGTCTACAGTTAGTAGGCACTGAGCAACTTACTCCTGTTCACATGTACAGTAAATTCCTTCTTCCTTATAAACATCCTCTGGCTCAAAGCTGAGGACAAAGGTACTATGATGAAGGGATTTCATTGGTATGGTTTTGAAGGTTCATTGTTTAAAAGAAATAAAGAAAAAACTAAGAATGAGGTTGTTTTGGGATTAATCAGATGACAGAAAGTGTCTGTTCAATTCTTGGATATAAGTAATTGCTTCTGGGTCCAGAGAAAAAAAGATGTAAGGTTGTCAAATAGAGCAGGCTCCTAATAGATCCATAACTGTAAATGGCCACAGTGACTCAGTAATTTTCCATGCTGGAGACATGCTCCACCAACCCTGTATTAACACAAGAAGAAAGGTAGTACTGATTTAGAAGACCTGGGACATAAAACTACCTCTGTTTATAAGTTAAAAAAAAATTTTTTTTCTCTCCCAACTTATTCTAAAGGCAGTTTATGGAGTTACAAACACTATAGCAAGAAGACCTAACATTGAAATAGAAGAGAAAAGAAACAGAGATAAGAATATGAAATAGAGCCTGAGGTTAATACAAAAATGTGCAATGATGGGCCATATATTTGACTCTTAGCTTTTCTTTTTCTTATCTTTTTTTAAAAAAAGACTTTACTTATTTATTTTTAGAGAAAGTGAGGGAGAGAAACATGTAAGTGTGGCTGCCTCTTGCACACTCTCTACCAGGGACCTGGCCTGCAACCCAGGCATATGCCCTAACTGGGAATTGAACCGGCAACCCTTTAGTTCGCAGGCCGGCGCCCAGTCCCCTGAGCCACATCAGCCAGGGCAGCTTTTCTTTTTCTGCTAGATGAGAGAAACCTGATAAATTGATAAGACCATGTTCACAGTAAGGAGGACAGGTGTTCAGGAGAAAAGGAAGGGGCTCTGATCTGTACTTGTAGGAAAAGGAAACAGTGCAATAGAGGAAGACCAGTGTGGAGAATAGGAACAGGACAGGAAGAAGCAGGAGATGACAGAACACAGGCTCCTGTGCCCATGGAAATTTTCAGAAAGAGGCCACCAGAGCAAGGTATAATTAGGTCAATCCTAAATGGTCTGTTGTAGTAATGGGGTGATTTAGATCTTAGAGAGCTGAGAGATCTGAGGAAAAGACACCAAAACAGTCTTGTCTAACCTTAATACCACCTTATGTTTTTATTTTGATATATGGCTTATCCAATATTTCACTCATCTTCTTATGACTTCACTTTTCACATGGCCAACATTACAAAATATCTCAGAACCTCTTCTCTTTTTGGATGAGCAGCCTTTTCATAAGCACTTATATTATTTTCAATGAGCTTTGTGAATTTTTGAGGGGTGAGGTATCTAGTGTTAGTGTATTGGAAGAGGCATTGTTTTAGAGTCAGAAGAACTTGGGTTTAAAATCCAGCTTCTCCATTCAGGTCCTTTGCCCATTTTTAAATTGGATTATTTGGCTTCCTGGTGTGGAGTTGTGTGAGTTCTTTATATATTGACATAGAAATAAAGAATAAACTGACAGTGACCACAGGAGAGGAGGCAGAGGGATAACGGGGGAAAGAAGGGGAGGGGTCAAGTCAAGGAACATGTAGAAAGGACCCAAGGACAAAGTCAACGGGGTAGGGGGAGGATTGAGAGTGATAGGTGGGGGGTGGGTAGGGCAGGGGAGAGTAATGGGGGGAAATGGGGTCAACTGTAAGTGAACAACAATAAAAAAATTAAAATAAAATAAAATCCATGGTCCCAACTAAATAGGTATGTATAAGTGACCTTAACCAGAAAATGGAGATGCTGTCCTCCATATAACTCTTGTTCAGGGTATGCTTAGTAAGTGGTGGGTATTATTACTGAAAATTGTAATGTCTCAGTTACTGCCTTTAAGGATCCAAGGTTGAGCCCATTTCCCCCCCATTACTCTCCCCTGCCCTACCCACCCCCCACCTATCACTCTCAATCCTCCCCCTACCTAGTTATAGTCTCCTTTAGAATTAGGAGAGGGAATGCCACTAACTGGTGGAGGGGAAGTTACTCACTTACAGCATATGGTCTGATGCAGTGCTTCTCAAACTTTTTGACCATGACCCAGAATATGAATACATTCCACTGCCACCCTGTACGCACATACCAATCTGTAAGAACAACAACAACAAAAAATCCTGAAACAGCACTTGGATATTTTCATTTCTTTTCCATTACACTTAATGAAAAATGTCTGGTCAAAACTCACTAAATTGATTTTATAAGTGGGTCTCAACTCACAGCATGAAAAACACTAGTCTAAATAATAGTCTTGTTCTATAAATAGGTGTAGTGCACATGGATTTAGTTCTACCACAACCTTCAGACCAAGATACAGTGATTATTTCATTTTTAAAAATCAAAATAAATTAACTCCCAAACTTCCACTCTCTAGAGATTGTTAAAAATTTAATCTGGTTATCATTGTGGTTTTTTCCCCTGACCTTCTCAGAATCTGCAAAGGTTATGGAGACTCATGCAGTCTAGTTATTGGGGAGAGCCTTCTGTTCTTATAGCTGAGCCTTTAGGCTCTTTAAAGGATGGATGAGACCATGACTTTCATAATAAGCCAGTCCGGAACAGGCTTGCTGAGGCTGGGACTCAGGGCACAACCCCGCTAGGCATACCATGCAGGCTGTTCCTCTGAGGCTCTGCCTCCATGTGGGGTTTTGCAATGCGGTAGGTCCCTCCACTCCTGGGCCCACTCTTACCCCCTTCCAGAACTAGGAGAGTCTTCTCCTAAGCTGTGGTCACGTCTGTCCTCTCACTATCCAAGCAATGTCAGAGCTTCCCCCTCATACAGGACTGAGACTCACTACTAATCTCTTCCCCACAGGGGAAGCCCAGGAAATAAAGGAAGCCCAGGTCTTGTGGAGTCAAATCCCGTGTGCCCTTAATACCCACAGACAGGACTGCCAGGGCAGAGCAGTCAGTGGGAAAAGCTCTAATTTGGTATTTAAAATGATAGATTCTGGTCTGAACTTTGCTTCCTTAGTGTTGTCTTGTAGATATCGTATAGAACTCAGCAGAGTGATGCTCAATAGATATTTGTGGAATGAATGATTTGGGGCACGTCCTTTGACCTCTCTCTGCTTCAGTTTCCTCACACTTCTGTCTTTAGCTGAAGGTTAAGCTTAGAGTAGATGGTTCATGGGGCCCATTGTTCAGCCTGGACGTGCCAAGGAAAACAGAGTCAGAACCCCTGGCTGCTCTCTATATCTAGAGTGGAAAAAGAGGGATAACTGAATGTAGTCACATTTGAAATATGTGAAAAACTTTGAAATATCGCTCCATTGTCATTTGCCTTTTATTATTGCTGAGAAGTCTCCAGTATGATTGCCATTCTTTGATAAATAATATGGAAGATTTTAAGACTTTTTTCATTGTTTTTGATAGTCTGCTATTTCATTACAATATATCTAGATGGGATTTTGCTTTTATTTTTCCTACACAGGTTCTGGTATGTTCTTTTATTCAGAAGACAGATTCCTTCTTCAATTCAGGAACATTTTCAGCCTTTAACTTTTCAAATACTGCCTTCCCCTTTATTTATTTATTTATTTGTATTTCTTACCAGATGTATCTTGTTATTTCTCATTTTATTTTGTATGTATCTTAGCCTCTTTGCTATGTTCATCTCTGTGCTACAGATTTTTTAAGATTTATATTTCAATTCACTAATTTTCCCTTTAGCTGGGTCTAATATACTATTTCCCCACTCAGTATGCTTTTAATTTCAATAACTATATCTTTTTTCCCACAATTTATATATGGTTCCCTTTTCAAAATGTGTGTTTTTTATTCTCATATTTTTACCTTGAATTGACATTGAACCTATGGCTTCTATACCTTCTTTAATTTCTAAATATTTTCAACAAAGTTATTTTATAAACTCTTTCTGCTATTCCATTACTTTTAGTTTTGGGAAGCACAAGTCCTCCTGTTTGTTGTTCCTTGTGACTCTCTTTTTCTTTGTGAGTTCTATAAAAATGTTTTTGTGTGAATTCAGTGAAGGTACCCAGGAATGTCTTAGCTTGGGCTATCATATAAAATACCAGAGACTGGGTAATTTAAACAACAGAAATTTATTTTCTCACATAAGTATATGTGGAGGTGAGATGTCCAGGATCAGGATGTCAACAGGTTTGGTTTTTCATGAGGTCCCTCTCCTTGGCTGGCTGATGGTCACCTTCTCACTGTGCCCTCACATGGCCTTTCCTCTGTGTATTCATATCCTTGCTGTCTCTTTTTCTTATAAAAACACCAGCCCTGTTGGATCAGAACTGTACCCTTACAATCTCATTTTACCTTAATTACCTCTTTAAGTATCTTATCCCCAATTACAGTCAAAATGCAGGGTAGGGCTTTAATGTAAGAATTGTGGAGGGATACTTAGTTCATAACCAGGGGTAAAGAATATTTCTATAGTTTTGCATGGACCTCTGCTGTGTTTCTAATGAATTTGGGTACTAATAAAATTTTGAAAGAAGTTTGTATTGCTTTCTTAGCTTGGGGGTTTTCCTACCATATCCAAATAGTAAATTCAGACCTCACGTCTCCATTTTGATATATTGAGGGTAACTCTTTTCAGTCAGGGCCCAGAGTAAATGGCAATCATCTTTTTTCTTCCCCAGACAACTAGGGAGAGTTTGTCTATTCAGAAGTTTATGAAAGGGATGGGATTTTGAGATTCTTGACATTGTGTAACAGCCTCTTTTTCCTGTGGCCCCTAGCACTAACTCTCCTGTCTCAGTATATGTGTTGAAACCTCAATTCCCAGCTGATAAGACCTTTATTTCGGGATGACACCTCCTGTGCCATACTAGTTGAGCTCTTAATAACCACTCTAACTTTGGTTACTTTTATTTTGGACCCCTTTCCTCAACCTTGGAAGTTGGACTATGCATTTAAATCTATTCTTAGCAGGCTATATATGCTTTGAGAAAGACAGTGGAGGAGGATAATGAATCTCTTCCATGTTTACTCAGCCCACTATTCTGAGTGAAAATACTAATTCTAGAAAGCCTGCCTGTCTTCACTAGCTTTCTGCTCCTGGCCAATAACAGTCCTTCAATTTCAAAGCTCATTTGCTTTCTTGTATAGCACACTACTTTTCTGCTTCCTGAGAGACACCTTTAAATCTTCACTTATATAGTAGAAATTATTATGGATGAATGGTCAAGTTCTTCATAATTATAATTTTACATTTTATCTACTTTTCTTCCTTCGGAAAATCTATCAGGAACTTTCACCACTTACCTCCTTGGGGAAATGCATCTTTTTTCTTACATCAATTATCTTAAAATTAAAAGCCCAACAAAAATTATTACCAACAAAGGAAAAGATGTTATTCCCTCTGGGGTCATTAAAAATATGGCTGGTCATGTTTCTGTAAAAGAGAATGAAAAATACACCAAGCCTGGGTATCTTCTTGAAGGTGATTTTGTAAGTCAAAAGCATCTGAAACGTTTCTGTGAAGCACAGCTACAATGGAGACTGCAACAATTAAAAGCTAACCGAGCTCCTGTCTCCCAGTTCCTTTCTTTTCTGGGTAGATGCTCAGTGAGGTCTCAGGGAGCTCTGTACCCAAGCAGCAGTGAGCTGGTCATGATGGAGAAGTCATGCCCAGTGGGATTTGCATAATAGATACTTTACATTAGAGGAAGAGATATAACAATAATCACAAAAATAGGAAAGAAGCCAAGAGCTAATGGATTTCTTCACTGTGTTTTCAGTAACACAGGTAGAATTATGTTTTAAGAAATTTAATTCTGTGCAATTTAAAGATCTGCTGATTCCAACAATTGGGGTTTCCTACATTTATTCTGTCTAATCAGTTACTTTGGAGGAAAAAAATCAATTCCTTCTGAGGAAAAAAGGAAAGATGACATCCTCCCCAACATCCCCCCCCAACACAAATTACTTAAAATGGAAAAGATTCATTTACAAACTAAGAAAACTTCTAATTAAAAAAATGGAGGACATGCTTATTGATTTTAGAGAAAGAAGGGAGAGGGAGAAAGAGACAGAGAAAGAGAGAACATCAATGGGTTTCTTCTCATATGCATCTCAAATCTGCAACCTAGGTATGTGCCCTGACTGAAAATCAAACCTGCAACCTTTTGTTATACAGGACGACACTCCAACCAACTGAACCACCTGGCCAGGGAAGAAAAATTCTGCTTTTTAAAGACTTAGCATAACAAACATCATTTCCTTTCAGATGGAAAGCTAGGGGACATTCGCAGCTTTAAAGGTCTTCTGATTATAGCTAGAAGTGACAAACCACCGCAGGAGGACTTAGATATCAACGTGGACTGTGCTTTTATAATGTTCTGTGCCCTTAAGTTATTTTCTTGTGTCAGTTCCTTCCACAGAAGAATTGGAGAGAGTGGCTCTGCCTCATTTTAGTGACTCTCTAAATTGACCCATGGTTTTCTACCACTGGTCACAGAACAATGATAGGTTCACATCAGCTTTTGATGACTAGGGTCAACAGCAAAAGTCCTTGCTTTATCTCAGGCCTCTTGTGTCACCTTTACTTACCCACGCCAAGTTTACTCATCTTTAAATACTCTGACCAAAAAAAATGAGTCAACCATATCCAACCCAAATGAAGATATAATGAAGCAGAATTCACTCAAATCTGAAAGCACCCAGCGTCAACCAGAGTATAGAAGCTGTCACAGAGGATTAGCAACTATGAAGTTTCAGGGACTGGGCACTAATCTGGGATTCTTGAAGCTTGTGCTGTATCTCAAAGATAACATACACTTTACTCTACACTAGTTAAAATGCTTTTAAGCAGCACAGATACAGAGGCATCTGCAAAGTGAGGGCATCCAGCCATCTCTTATTCCTGATTCCCCTGAAGCTAGGCAATTCTGCAGCCTGCCACAAAGGGTGAGGCTGGGAGAAAGAAGGGAGCAGAGCCTTCCAGAGTGGTCTGGATACATCTGTGCACATAAAATTAATATTTTGAGCAACTTGTGTCTGTGGCAAGTTTCATCATATGTGTGGTATGCTTCATTTTCCTAAGGAAGAAAGCAAAATATGTATTGGTTTGTGTATATCTTGTCTGCCTTTGGTCCCAAGTTGCTTGTTTATTTATTTGAGTATCCATTTATATATTCAGCCAATATTTATGGAATGTCTATTGTATGTCATGCTCCATTTCAGGTGATGGGGAGACAGGTATAGGTATAAAAGATATTCAAATGAAATGTTATGAGGAAAAATAAAGAAAGATAAAGGGAGTAGCGATGACAGGAAACATATCCCTAAGTGAAGGGGTGGCTTATAGTTGGAAGAATATAATGTAGATAATCAATTTGCATAATATCTTTTAGAAAAATACTGTGATTTTTGATACTCAACTGCTTTTTTGTACTCAACTTTGGAGTCTTGCATTTCAATAATCATTCTATGAAAGAATCAGCTTTAAAGACAAAACACTACTTTCAAGGGTAATGTATATGTAAAGTTATATATTATGATAAAAACAAAACACACTATTTTCAAAGATAATGCACCTATATGTATATGTAAATATTATGCCAATTATTAATTGATTATGTTCCAAGATGTCACAGGTTGGATTTTTCCAGAAAGAGATGCTGAGATGGAGTTTGATATGTAACTTATTTATTAGAGATCAACATCTGTGGAAAGGAGGCAAAGGACATGGGATTTCTTCAAGGGAGAGGTCAAACTATAATGCAAGCCAACAAAGGTAATTCTATGGAGAGCTTTGGAGCAGAAATAGCCTGCTAGAATGATCCCATGTTGGGCTGGAATGGCTAAACTTTTGTCTCCTAGCACAATCAATCAGGGGATATGTGTGCCCAGGAAAAGCATGCATTTGGGCAAGTCAGCTCTCTGCAACTGAGGCAAGGGGCATCTGGAGACCGCCTACTGACAACTGGTATGAGTCTTTCCTTGAAAGGGTGCAGACACTGTATCCCCATGTCTACCACACAAAGATATCTGTATACTTAAAGGTAAACAGAGAGAAATACTTGCGACACAATAATAGACAGAAGGTTGAAACACATAAGAGCCAAGGACCTCAAGGAATCAATGAACAAAAAAATTAATGCCACAATTTAAAATATATACAAAGGATGTACCTGCTCAAAAACTTCACAAAATAAGCAATAAATATGAAAAAAAGTTCAACTCACTTGAAATGATTTAAATAAAAGTAATAAAACAATGAGATACCATTTTTATTATCATAGTGGGAAGGATTAAAAAAATAGACTTTAACAAGAGTGAAGACTGGGAAATGAGCTCTATTATGCAATTCCTGGTGGGAGTGTAAATTGATGTAATGCTTCAGAAAGACAATTTTGCAATATGCATGAAAAGCCTTAACATGTGCCTGATAAGCCAGCTGTATTAGTTATGTATTGTGTAAAAAATTACCCAAATCTTAGTCTCTTGCATTATTTCAAGGTTCCTGTGGAATTTGAGGCTGTCCTAGCTGGGTTATTCCAGCTCAAGGTCCCTTGTGAGGTTGCAGTTCAGCTGGGGTTGCAGTCATCTGATGACTTGACTGGAGCTAGGAGGTCTGCTTCCATTATGACTCTTTCTCATGGATATTGGCCCTTAGTTCCTCAGTGACCAATGGCAGGAGGACTTGGTTTTTCCATGTGAGCCATAGGGCTGCTTGAGTATCATTGAGACACCGCTGTTGACTTCACTTGGGACAAGTGATCAAAGAACAAGATGGAAGGCACCATATCTTTCATGTCACTTATGCCACATTCTGTTCATTTGAAGTGAGTCATGAAGTTCAACTCACACTCAAAGGGAGGAGAATCAAAGAATTTGTGGACATATCTTAAAAACTACCACAGCTTGCCCACTAAACACAAATTATTTGCACTCTTTCCACATGCAGAGTACACTCACTCCCCTTTCAAGACCCCTCCAAAAGTCTCATCCCTATAAAGCATCAGTCAAAATCCAGTATGTTGACATCTAATCAGTTCCAGATACAGGTGCGGCTCCTTACATATGTACAGTCAAGAAAGAGTTTCTCGGGCACAGTTGCTCTTGATCTGAAGACATATAAAGTATGGAGACAAGTCCTATTTCGGGGAATGAATTCTCAAGGCATAATTTGCAAATAGTTAAAAACATGACTATCATACAAATGTAAGATGAATTTGTGTCAAGCATTTATTAATTAATGAGGGATCCTGTAACATGATAAAACTGGTTCAAAGGGTATTTTGAGGACCTTGGTATTATAGGCATTTTGAAAAAAGGATGTTTGAATAAGATTGGTAGGTTACATATAAAACTGTATCATATCCTGCAAGGAAATAATACCATAGCCTTTGGGACAGTTTCCTACTAGACAGAAATCTATAAAGTAACATATAACTTCATTCTCAGTGTTTGGGTCATATTAAAATAGTAAATATCAAAGGTAAATGTAGGAAAACGCTCTAAAAAGTTAAGTTGTACTTGTTAACAATGCCCAAGAATACTGTTGAAAGGACATGTGTACTCTTTTAAATTTCCTTAAAACAGAGCAATTTTAAGGAAATTGTGGAGGCACATAGATTCAGTTTCTAAGGATGTTTCTCAAGACTTTGTCTACAAAGCACCATTTGGAATATGGCACCTAACCACATCTGCTAGGACAGGACATGTTTCCTAGTTGGCTCTCTAGGAACCCTTACCATATTCACTTTCTCTGGAATCTTTCCATCTAATCTAGTAGGTTAGAGACTAACCACCCGGTATCACCAATCTATTTTCTTTCTTCTTGTATCTATTATTTCCACCAAAATAAAGTGGATATGGGCAGAATGATGAGCATTTTTGTATGGGTATCAAGTGTTCCATTGGCAGGCCTTTTTCCTTCTCTGAAGAAAAATGAATACTTTTGGATGTTTTCTCATCCACACCTGAGAGATATGTTCTGCCCATTGTCCAGAGAACGAAAGGCTAAGATGGATTCATTTTGTAAATATTTGTTAATTTTCAATTTATTTTGGACACCTTCTAGATCCTGGGAACAAAAAATAAATAAGAAGTCCTCAAGGCCAATAAGAAGACTAATTATAGCAATTCCCCACAGCCTTGCTGTCAAAATGTGGTGGCCCCTGGACCAGCAGCATGGGTGCCACTTAGGAGCTTGGTAGACACTCGGAATTTCTGGTCCTGTCCCAACCCATTGAAACGGAATTTTCATTTAACAAAATTCCCAGGTGATTTGTACTCACATTCAAATTTGAGGAGCACTGCTTTATTCTTCTCTGAACCTATATAGGTTTTCTGTATATCAGTTTTATTTAATAAGCAGAAATGAATCTATTTTTCAGTAACAGTAGAGCCTCCATTGCTGGTCTATAATCTTAAAGCTTATAGTTAGATGTGGTAATAGTAGAATGTCTTACCAATGTATGAAAATAGGAACTTTCTCTTGTCTTCCTCAAGTTAATAAAAGAGAGTGGGAAGATAGGAATAACCACACACAGTTATAGTTATTCTTTAAGCTTAATTTTCTACAAAGTTTTTAACACAAGCTGGGTAATTCTGTTTAAAAAAATATTTTATAGAATTCATTTTTTTATAGCAGCTTTAGGTTCACAGCAAAATTAAGAGGAAAGTCCAGAGATTTCCCACACACTCCCTCCCTTATTATCAACATCCCCCACCATAGTGGTGCATGTGTTACCATTGAAGAACCTATATTGACACATAATTATCACCCAAAGTCCATAGTTTGCATTAAAGTTTATTATTGGTGGTGTTATTTCTGTTGGTTTGGACAAATGTATAATGACATGTATCTACCATTACAGTTTCATACAGAGTATTTTCAGTGGCCTAAAAACCCCCTGTGCTCCACCTACTAATCCGTCCCCACCTCCACCTATTGCATGCAGTATGTAGCCTTTTCAGAATGGCTTGTTTCACTTAGAAATATTCATTTAAGTTTCCATTTCTCTTTATGGCTTCATTGCTCATTTCCCAATAATATCCCAATTGCCTGGATGTACTACAGTTCATTAATCCACTTACCTATTGAAGGATATCTTGGTTGCTTCCATGTTTTGTCAGTTATAAATATAAAGTTTCTCTAAATATTTGTGTGCAAGTTTTTGTGTAGACATAAGTTCTCAACTCCTTTGGGCAAATACCAAGGAACACAATCATATGGTAAGTCTGTTTAGGGTTGTAAGAAACCTCCAAGCTGTCTTCCAGAGCAGCCACACCATTTTGCATTCCTACTAGCACTGAATGAGAGCGCCTGCTCCACGTCCTCACCAGCATTTGGCATTGTCGGTGTTTTCGATTTTGGCCATTCTAATATGTATAGTGAGTTAATTCTTTTTCTTTAATTAATATTTTTTGAAGCTCTCTGCTCACATAATTCAAAGAGTTTTGAATAACTGAGTTTTTGAGTAATGAAGAACTAAAGAAATTAAACTACTTCAATAGTAACCAGTTTCTGAGTACCACTACCAGGTCTATCCTGACCAAAATTAGTAAAAGATTCAGGCTTTCATGTGGTTTCAAATTGCTTTTTAAATTATTTTTGGTAAATGATAAAGACAAAATATTAAGCTAAATAATAAGAAAATATTAATATTTCTTTTTGTAAATAAAACCTTTTTATTTTGAAATAATTGACGAGTCATAGGAAGTTGCAAAGGAAATACTATTTTTTACTTTTGACATATAGAAACAAATATTTGTGTGGCAAGATAATTTTAAATTCAAGTACTAAAATAATTCTAAAGCTGCTTATTAATTTACTAATTATTCGATAGAAATTGCTTTTGGTATAAATTAGATAAGACTAATTTTAGAATTGTACACCTGAAACATGTATAATTTTATTAACCCATGTCACACAATAAATTCAATTTACAAAACCACTTCTAAATCTAATTTGAATTCTTCATAGTTAGTTTTTAAAAAGATATTTTCAACCAGGCAGAATTCTTTAGGGGTGCATCACACCCCTAAAGAAAACATCACAAGGCACAGTTCTAGCGCGGTTGGGAATCCTAGGGACCATGGGTCTGCCTGCAGCAGGAGTCGGGTGGGGAGACGGGGAAAACCTGTTGGAGGAGGTGACACTGACCTGGGTGTTGAAAGTGAAAAGGATCCTTGGTTTTCTGTATGTGCCTGCACAGACGTCTAGTAGGGGGAAAACCGAGCGGTTTGGATTCTTGTTCCCCTCACTGACCTCTGCGCTGACCATAAAATTGTTGCACGTAGAACTTTAAGAGCATCTCTGGTATTCCTTGAGAAAAAACAACAATAACAAAAAACTTACGCATTTCTAGATTATTTTTTTCCTAACTAGGGCATAACTGCAAAGATGAAAAGAAGAGCAAATACTAAAAATAACTTTCCCCTGTTAGTGATAGCCAAACACATATGGGAAGACAGAAATAGTTTTGATGGCCCAAAGCAAAATTGTGATGCAAAACAAGCTCCCCAAGTGTAAGGAGTAATTAGAAACAGCCACAAAAATCAACTCAAGGGAACAACTGCTGAATGCACTGTTAATGACATGTGGGGGACTGTGGAAAGGTGATTAGGGCCTTTTAACTTGGTGGAGCTGATAAATATCAAGGAACTGACTCTGAAAATATTTGTATCTGTCGTTTTGCACAAAGGCATGGGTACTGGCTTCCTTCTTACAAAGTAAGAAATTCTGGATCTTTTAAAGAAATTCCAGGGGAGGGGCTGTGGCAAGTGATCAGAACAGCACATTTTTTGAAGTTCAGAAACAAAGAGCTGGGCTGCTCCTTCTCAGCTGGCAGAGATTTTGTTTTTGACTCTGGCATGTGGAAAAGAACCACCTGTGGGCTGCAGGCACTGATGAGAGGGCACAAGTGACTGCCAAGATCAGACTGCAAGTCTCATCATTCTGGGCTTCTACCCAACTGACCAGCTGGTTGCCCTGCCTTGGGAACGTGGGCTGCCGCTCAGCCAGCTGGACTGGTGCTTCGGGCAGGCTGCCTTCCTGACCACTGTGGTCATCAGACCCACCTTGACAGAAATGGGGGTGTGAGCCCCTACTGGACCTGAATGGCAACTCCTTAATGCTGTTGCTGATTTCCCTTTCTCCCTGCCTTCCATGTTCATTTACGAGTCCAGATATTCAGGTTTTTCTTCCTTCTTTCCTATTCTCAGTCCAAGTCCTCAAGCAGTGCTTACCTGATGGAAGTGCTGGTAGGTAAAATACTACATTGGCCAATAGCCAGTGCCTGAGCCTCTGAGCGCCCGCTCACTGCCAGGCACCTCTGCAGGGCTCCTGCACCTCCTGAGTCCAAGGGGTGAAGGGTCACGCCCGGCATGGCAGGGACTTGAGAACCACAGCACCATCTGTCAGATGGTCGCCCTACGTGTGTCCCACATGGTTGTTCCGTGTTGAGAACATAACCTCTGCCCTCGCCTGTTATTTCTTTCTTTTCCTTTCTCCCACTGACTCTTAATTTCCTACCTACTCACCCCAAATTCTGCCTTTGGCCACCCGCCTTGCCCATATTCCCCAAACACTGTGCAGGGAGAGATTCCTTCCTCTCAGGATGCTGTGTTAGCTCATCTCCCTCCCTCTGTGACCGACAGCTGCTTCCGCACCTCCTTCTGGGCAGTCAGACAGCACTCACCTCCTCAAGGAGGAATCTGATCTGAGAAGTGCTATTGGTCCACCTGAGGTGGAGAACCCTGAAGATGCTACACAGACAGCCTGTCATTGACCCTGCAGCCACTCCCAAGGTTTTTGAGAATTTTTTGTTGTTGACGCTTCTGCTCAGTCTGCTCAAGGATGGAGCATCCACACTGACCTCTTTTCTCCCCTCCCCATCTACTAATCAGTTTCCAAAAAAAAAAAAGTAAACCAAGACTGTTTTCAGACCAATCTGCTTTCAGACAGCTACAGCTCTCTTCAAATATCCATGCAAATGACTAATTAAAGGTCCTAAGTTATTCTGACCCCAGGGATACTTAGACCTACCTTTGCAAAATACAAACTCAGAACTTGTAATCTTTGGTAATTGAAGCAATTGCAATTTCACAAATGAAGTGAATGGATGAACATGACTTACCTGAGTGGGTCTCTCACATGTGAGGTTCTGTGCATGCAGAGATGATGCAGCAGAGAACAATGTCCCTCATGGAGTTTGAGTTTCTGGTTTACAGAAAGAGGAAATGTGATCTAAAGGGAGTGATGAAGGGGGTGGGGGCAGCAGACAAAAATTTCTGGCTGAGGATGGAGATTTCATTTTGTCTGGAGGAGGCAAGAAACATGTGATGAAAGGAGAGCCCTAAGCCTGGGGATGTAGGGAGCCAACTCAGTTTAAATCCCTGCTTTGGCAAGGACGATCTCTGTCACTTCACTAAGACTCAGTTCCCTTCACCCTCATACCTACCTCATAAGACTGTCGTGAGAATATGTAAGACATGCTCATAAAGCCCCAGGCACGTGGTCAATGTGGAACTAGCAGAAACCATTGTTGTGCAGGTTTCATGGAAGAGACAGCATTTGACCTGCCCTAAAGCCAAAGTGCCATAAGGATGTGCATGTGGGGTACTCCTGGTAGAGTCAGGATTCAGAGATGAGCAAGGCACAGTTCATGCCAGCAAAGAGCTTCTTAAAAAGCGACAAAACCCACTTATGAGGCTAAGAAGCCTTAACTGATGTCAATCCTCAGTGATGCCAAATTTTTACATTTCTCTTTAAATGCAATAGCCTTGGAAACAACCACTAAGGAAGGCTCCTAATGAAAAAAGACAAAGCACACAGGTGTACATTATGGCACAGACTGTCAACTTGATGATGTATGAGGAGAGATTTGCTCAGAAAGGGACATTTCTCCCCAAGGTGGCTAGGTGGCGATAGAAGCACACAAAAGTAGTGAGAATCTTGGAGACAGTGTAATTTGTACAACTGACAAGCTGGTCCTGGGGCCTGCTCTGCTCACCAGCAGCATGCACTTCCTGCCCTACCCCACGTGGCCATCCTCTCGTCCCTTCCTGCCTTCTCTTTTCAAATATTTCCTGAAGGACTAATATGTCTCAGGCTTGGAAAACTCTATAGAGATACTATGTCTTAAACACATAGCATTAATCTATTAGGATGCCACATCTGAGAAATGCATATCTGTTAAGATGTCCCGTCTGAACTCTTGAAACTCATACCCATCTAAAGGCTGTTCCAAGTTTGGGGGCCTACACTCTATTGGAGAAAGAAAACAATTCGATGGCCAGATATGGGAAGTGTATATCTTTGCCACCAAACCAATCTCAGCTCAGTTTGTAACTGCAGCACAAACAGCTAGCTGCATGGCCTTGAGCTTTATTTAATGTTTCTGAGCCTAACGTCAACAGATGTTAATTCCTTACACTCTGCTCTCCAGGATTGGAAAAGAACTGCATCATGCTACTCAGAAAGGAGGAAAGTGTCTGAGTCCCACACTCTGCGTGCTTGCTGGGGTGGATGGCTGGGGGACAGAAGTCACTATCTCTGTGGACACAGCTCTACACACAGAGAAGTTCAATGAACTCAAATGCCCCCAAACACTTGAAACTCTAGGGAGAAAAATCAAGATAGTCTGAAATATGCTTATAACCAGGTGAGAAGTGTTCAATACAACAAGGCATTTCTTGAGGTTCAATCCATGTTGGGCACAGGGCCAGGGAAGAAGAGAATTATGACAAGTTGAGACAGGAAACTGGCCAAGTGCAGAAGCTTCATGAGCAATGGTGCAATACCTGGGCAAAGACAGCAAGAGGAGGATAAGAGAAAGAGAAAAGAGACAATAGAGTATGGATGTCTGCTCCCTTGCTTCATATGGCTTTATTAATAGTTTATATATTCTGGTTTCTGGGTAATTGAGTTTTATGGCTCACCTCAGGGTTGATTGACATGTGAGCTGAGATATGCTCCCAGGGGGAATGGTGAACTTGATTTAATCATGTTGAACATTTCATGTAGTATTTTATGAACTGCAGATACCTCAGGTAACCTCAGTAATGGGTTTATTTTGGGGATGTGAAATTTGTTTTTAGAACAGGGGTGGGATGTGCAAGCAGGGGCTTGGGCTCGGGACTCTCACATTGGACTGCAAGTCCAGTTTTGCTCCTCATTACCCGTGGAACTTTAGACAAGTACCTTATGACTTTTAAGACAGAATTTTAGGATGTCCCTCAAGATTTCTGTCCCCGGTGTGCATGCCCTCAGTGTGGTGGGACCTATGAATATGGCAGGACATCATACCTATGATTACCTTACATTGTATGGCAGAGGTGGGGGGATTTTGCAGAAGTAATCAAAGTAAAAAATCAGTGATATTGAGTTAATAAAATGGAAATGGTCCTGGGTGGGCCCGACCTAACCAGACAAGCTTTTGAAAAGAGGGTCTAGAGGTCGGAGACAGAAGTCAGGAAGACTCGCCTGATGGCCTTGAAGAGGCAAACTGCCATGCTGTGGAGAAGACCGCAGTCCAGAGAATGGCTCTAGTTGACAGCCAGCAAAACACTAGGGCCCCCAGTGCGACAACCACAGGGATCATTGGTTAGCGTTTGAGGGGCAGGCTATCGGGGGTGTAAGCAACAACAGCAGAGGACTTGGAGGAAGACACAGCCCCGTTGACACCATGACTGCAGCCTGGGAAGCCCTAAGCTGAGGACCCAGGGCAGTTGTGCTGGACTCCTGACATGTGAGAATGTGTTGATTTAAGCTGCTAATTTTATAGTAATTTGTTATATAGCTGTTGAAAACTAAGTCAAAATTTGCATTACCTACTTTGTAGGGTTGTCATGAGCATGAGAAAAAAGGTATGTAAAGCATATGGCATGTGGGAAACCACTAATAAATAGTAGCTTTTAGTCACATAATCCATAATTATCACATTCTTATTTTAGGGAAAATAAATCTCTTTTCTGAATAGATCTTGTAAAATGCTAAGAATTGTTGAGAAGGTTGAATAAAATGATGTGTGTAACAGGCTCTAGTGCACAGTCAGGTATATATTGAACAGCAAATGATGACAATGATGATGATGACGACAACGGTGACTTACAATGCTGATGATTTTTATCCTGGTGACAATCAGCCATATTTCTCAATAGGACACAGATTTTTTTTCCTTAAAACCACTTTTGACTTGCTCACAAGTAGGTTTTCTTTCTGAAGTATTAGAGACCATTACTGAATCAAATACTAAGTAGACATGAACCTTAGATATAATCTGGTCCAACTTCTTCAGTTTACAAATGAAAACAAAACAACAAAAAACCTGAACCTGAAATAGGATTGTTCAATACCAAAAAGAAAATTAATAGCAGAATCAGGAATAGAATTCAGGTATCTTGATACCAAAGGCATTTCAACAGAACCATGTATTGATTTCTCTTCAGAAATTTTCCTTCTTTGTAACATCCAGTACCATCTCTTATAAAAGTGTTCCCTTATAAAACTTGCCTAGCACATAATTTATCAGTCATGAGCACTTATTTCCAGCTGCCTCTCCTGAACAATTTATTATTGATCTTAATTCATTAAATTAATGTTTATTGAGGACTTACTTTGTGCTGCATTTGGAATCAAGCTTGTTAAACTTGCAGCCATGACTCACTCTAAAATTATACCCCAAGTTCATTGTAAGCCTATTTGTTGTAACAACCCAATAAGTAGATGCTGCTGTGACTATTTTATGGGTGAGGAAGTCGAGACATAAAAAGGTTCAGGGGTGTGGGCCAAACAACTAGTAAATGATGGAGTGGGAATCTGGCTACTACTTTAAGCTTCTTTCTACTTTTAATTAGACTGCTTCTCTGAAGCTAGTTTCACATAATAATAATAATAATAACAACAACGAGTCAAGAATCCCTCTCTTTAGCTTTGTCACTCATAGCCCTCGCTGGGTCTGAAATGATGCATCCTCCATCCTCAGGGCTGACAGTACGAAAGCTCCCAGCGCTAAAGGTGAATGAGGAATTTTACCTTCAGGAAAGTGGTCTTGTTGCAGGGCCTCCTAGGGGCTGTTTACTCCTCATTGGAGTTTCCTCAGTATCTCCTCTTCCCCTTCCGCTTGCAGCTTTGAAGAGAGAACCTGTAGGCACTCCCACCCCCGTCTCCCATCCCCCGCTGGGGTGTTGAAGCCCCTGAGATGGTCCTCACAATGGTGCTGCTGCCATCCCAGCTGCTCTCAATTTCATGTTGCCATGGTACCCCTGATTTTTTAACTCCCTTCTCCTTGTAATTCTCCCTTTTCCTTGGCAGGTGTCTTAGAAACTTGGTCAGACACTGATAGTGGCCCAGATTGCAGCGATTGACACCCTCTCTTCCCCAGTAATGACCCTGTCTCCCCAGGGCTCAGCCAGGATCTAGCTGTAGGGAAGATTAAGCTTGTGATGGTGTTTCTTTGTGGTTCCCATATCTGTAGCAAGAACAAAAAGTGAACCCCAAAGGGAAAGGCTACTGGAGATGGGGAGAGCCTTCCAGGTAGCATGAAGTCCACAGCCCTGTGGTTCATAAACCTCTTTCTCCCATCACAGGGCCTGTCCTCGGGAGACACCACATGGAAGTCCTAGATTTATGAATCCAGACATGCAGGAACAGGAAGAGGGCAAGAGTGAGGACAATTGAAAGCTAAGTCTGTTAAGTTGGGGTGGAAAACCTGCGACTTAAGAACTGCATGTTGAGAAATGCAAAGTGACTGAGTACTTTCTGCATTTAGAACAACGGAATGTACCGTCCATGAGCTCTGAGCAGTGAAGGTGGACTAGGCTGGAGGCAAAACAAACAAACAAAAAACTCAACCAAAGAAGGGTAGTTCAGGATCATCACTGACACAGGGTTAACAGCAGAATCCAAGTGCAGCTGGATATTATCTCACTTTTCTATATGTATTAGGTTTAACTGCAGCAAATGGCAATTTGTTCATTCCATTAGTTCTTTTGAAATAATGCCCATGTTGTTCTTAACAAACCCTGCATCTGAAGAACTTGTGAGGATCATCACATTGATGTGCTGATCCTCACTGTCTGTGGACAGAACTGTACACACTGTGAAAGGGTGCTGCTGTGATCTATACAACACGAAATTAACTTTAAAGTGTTACAAAAGCTATTGTAGTTTCTTTAAAGTATTTTTAAAATAAATGATGCAGCTGCTGTTAATGGGGCCTATAAAGTTTTTTGATGTGGTACATCTCATACTTGAACAGGCGGGGAGCCATTGCCTCACAGAGCTAGCTGAGGCTCCCCTGAGCCAGGTGGATTGCCATTTGGGCAGCTACCACCACTGGTAACCCATGCTGAGGACAAGCTAAGCCACCCCTTGAGTTTGCATCTGCTGTACACTCAACAGTTCCTTTTCAACTGGCACAACCATAGGATAGGCTCCCGGCTGGCTTCTGCTAAACCTGAGCACCCCTCCTAGGTCTAGAAATTACCGAGATAAGCCATGAGAGGCATATTTTTTAAAATCCTCACTTGATGATATATATTTTTTTTATTTTAGAGAGAGAAGGCAGGCGGGGGGAGAGAGAGAGAGAGAGAGAGAGAGACATCGATGTCAGAGAGAAACATCGATTTGTTTGAAGTGAGAGAAAAACATTGATCAGTTGCCTCCCATATGCACCCCAGCTGGGGACCAAACCTGAGACTTCTGGTGTACAGGATGACACTCCAGTCAACAGAGCCACCCAGACAGGGCACCATAGATTTTAAATGATGTAATTAAGATGAATTTATAAAATTTGTTATACAAATAAATAAAAATATATTTCTATGCTAATACTTAATAGATTAGTTCCCTATGATACTTGTGAGAAGTAAACAGTAAAAAAAAAAAAACAACAAAAAACAACAAACATATTAACATCGAACCTAAATAGTGTTGGGACTAGAACCAGTGCCAGCCTGAAGCAGGTGGGGCATTTTAAAGTGTAAGCAGGCCTGGATGGGATATAGTTGGGATCGCCGATGTTTTTGTTTTCATCCATCACAGGCCAGACATGAATGTGAGAGAAAGCAGAGTTTGTTATCCCCAAAATATGTCTCTTTTGAGCTAATGAGTATTTTAAGCTAGTTATTTTTACGAAATAAAGATTCAGGAAAAACCTCTGACCTTCCTCCTTACTACTGCGTCCCATTGTAAAGATGGCCCAGCAAACATCTGTCTACCAAACATTTGCCTCCTAACTGCATGTAAATTACCTTCATGTCCTTCGAAGCCCCAAACTACAAACCCCCTTCCCTTTAGCTCAAAAAGGCATGTAAGCCTCAACTGCCTGATTTCTCCTCAGGTCCCATATTTTAATGGAGCCCCCCATGTACATATGTATATGCAACAAACTTAATCATTTCTTTCTATCAGTCTGTCTCATGTCAATTTGATTACTAGACCAGTCAGAAAAACTTAGAAAGGTAGAAGGAGAAATTTTTTTCTCCTCCTCAAATGATTAATTCTTTATGATTTCTGCTCCCAAGCTGTAGCTTCTATCTCCCATGCAAGCTGTTTCTCCTACTCCACTCACAGTCCATGAATCTGAGAAGGCCCTTGACCTTTACTGAAAGACTCTCAGTTTTGCCCTGTGCTTAAAGTCTAAGCTTTTGGGTAGCGGTGGCCTATGTGAGGCATTTCCTAAACAAACTGTTACTGAGCATCTCTTGGTCAGGGCAGCGGGAAGTTGTCGGGAAGCCACTAGTGTTCTGGGCCTTTTCTTCCCACCCTTTGTTGGTATCTCCTCCTCCTCTTGCTTTTGGGCTTCCTGTGCTCTCTCATCATCTTCTCATCCCACCTCAAACCTTCCACCAACAGTGCTCAGCGAGTAAAAGAACTAGGAGTTCGATTTCTATGTTTTCTATCATGAGGGTATTTGATTTTAAAATCTTTTCAATTACCATGGACCAAAATGTTCTTTAAAGTAGTTCTAGGCTCAATGGTGCTGGTGGGAGAGAGAATGCAAACACCATAAATCACACAATTACTAACTTTTTCTATGTTCCCAGTGTACAAAATTCAAGTGAATAGCAGTGAAGATTATGATTTTGTGGGTGTTATTCTGTCCTGAGTACGTGAACTGAAGGCTTTGTGTGGGCCTCAGCCTATTCACAGTGATGCCCTCAGCTGGGAATGCCTGGGACAATTGCCTGGGCCCTCCTACTTGCCTGGGCAGCTCCACCGACATTTGGACCAGCCCTGTGATTCCTATGATTACAAGATGCACATCTATACCAACCATCAAGGAACTCTGAAAAAACAAGGTTATTACTCACAGGTCCTGGAAGGTACATGCATGCCTGGGACCATAGCCAGGTCACAGGTAGAGAGAAGGAGGGAGTACAGATCTGAGTTTCTGCTTTTATTAGAACTGACCATAGGTGTACATAGGGTTTTGTGGATTCACTCTTCATTGGTGACTTTATAGCCTAAGAGCCGGAACTGAAGCGCTGGAGGGAAAATGCAGGGTCACTCAAGCGGTCTGTTACGCAGCTCAGCCAGGGCTTTCTGAAAGGGAAACTGCATGGGTGGGGTAGCTTGTTTTTTAGCTGGTTGTGTAGTGGGCAATGTATTTATTAGAGATGGATGTTTTTGAAGTGGATGCCTCAGTAATCAAAAGCTTAATGTCAGGCACTTACATCACAGACATAAAAGCTAATTGTCAGGCACTGCCATTACACAGCACATACCTCCTTTCATCATGGCTGTGACCCTACAAGGCAGGAATTAAGTTCCATTTAATGGGAAAGGAAGTAAGGACTGGAGAGGTTAAATAATGTGCTCCAAATAACCCCGGGACTGGAAATTGCAGCTGCCCCACCCTGTATTTTGAAACCTCTTTTCTCTGTAACATTGATCACTTTCTCATTACTTTTGCAGCTTTCTTGTTTATTAGGTTTATTGAATATAGTCTGCTCCCTGCCTCTTCTCCACCTCCCCTCAAGAATCCACCTGCCCTACAATGGCAGAGATTTTTGTCAGTTACATTCATTGGGGTATCCTGATGGCATAGAGGAGTGCCTGCCACACGGGAGACACTGAATAAACATTTGTTAAATGAATGAACAGAAGTAGCCAAGGCAAGGTTTCCAACTAGATATTTTACTTAAAATTGAGCACCAATTTAGGTATCATGCAAAGACATCTTTTCTTTCTTTTTTTAAAAATATGAAGACCTTTTTTGTGTACTGTGAGAAAACAGTGTTTGGAGATTTTTTGCAGACAAGGGAAGCCATGGGGCTTTTATCTGAACTAACTCACTGGGGAGCTTTGGATTTGTTTTTCCCACCTGATGCAGAGGCATGTTCAGTTGCTGATAGATGCGGAAATCCATATTCATTACAAGAGTCAAGATACTCAAATATCATGATGGAATGCATTGCATTAATGCCACTACCTAGAAAATCACATCAATGTGGCTTTCAGCACACACATATGAGCATTCCTCCATTTTCTGTCATTGGATTTTCCATACGGCTACTGGCTTCTTCTATGTTTTTTCTCCCAGATAATCACATTTGTTAAGCCTCACACATCCTTCACCTCTTCTCCAACACTCCCTGCCAACTCCTTCCAAAAATGAACCTGACTCTGTGATTTGAACATGTGTTTATTAGTGTGCATGTCTTCTGCCATTTCTCTGTATGCTCCATGTATGAGATTATTCTAGAATTTTTCTAGATTTCTGTATGTAGGACTCTGTCTGCTTCAATGCTGTCTTATCCAATTATTCCCTCTATTCATATAATGGTTTGTTGGTCTCGAAAGATCCACATGCTTTCTTTCTACAACCCTTCCACCAGCCCGTGAGGTTGGCAACCTTGGCATAATTATTGGTGATATTTTACAAATGAGTAGGCTGAGACTCAAAGAAGGCTAAATATCTTTTCTAAGGCAACAAGCTAGTAAGAAGCAGCAGTGGGATTAGACCCAGGTCTGCTGGGGCTGTGCTCCCAACCTTTTTCACTGTGTCAGCCTGGTCTGGACTGCTGTCATCTGTGTTTCATACACAGCGTCATGTATTAGGTGCTTAATAAATGTTATTTAAAGTGAATGTTCACAGAAGCTGAATGAAGTAATTGTCCAGGTGAACAGTGTAAAAACAACTAAAATGAACTAAAGTGACGAAAAAAAAAATCCAAGTCAAAAAGAGAGGCTTGAGGGTATCCTGTGAAGCATGAGAAATGGAAAGAAGATAAATTCTGAGGGTGAGCAAGCAGGGACAGACTGGTAATGAGGAAAAAAAGCCTTACACTGGTATGGTGTTCCTCACTTTTAAATAAATGACCTCCTCTGTTGAACAAACTCAGAAAAAGTCTGAAGTTCTGCTATAAATAAATGATAAAGATTTATTCAAGGGTCTTAGGGTTTGGAAACAGGAAACACAACTACGCGATCATTACCCAGACTGTTCCAAAGAAAAAAGAAAAGCTGAATTCTTATAGTAAAAAGTGCATGTTTGAGAAGAATCAGTCCTGCGTTCTTAGCCTCTAGATTGAACTGTGATGGTCTAGATGACCAGTGGTCTGAATACTGGATGTCAGGTGGTCGGGGTACATAAATATTATTTCTTCAGTCATTCAGGGGGAATCAAAAAGTATCTGGAGATTTGATGTATAGCCAGGCATTGGCACAGGGCAGGAAAGTTCAAAAGTTTATGTTCCAGGCTATTTACAAGAAAAATAGAATCATTTCTTTATATCTGAACTTACTTGATTTTAGTAAGTTAGCAGCTTGACTATAATGACTTCATTTTATTTCTTTACCCTATTTCTCACCTTTATTCCTCAGACCAAACTTGTGAGGTAGGTGCCGCTAGAATCTCCATTTAATTGATAAAGATGTTGCAGATCAGAGTTTAGTGCACTTTTTTTTCCTACAACACCATTCAACTAGTAATTAGTAGAGCTGGGATTTAAAGCAGTTTTCCTACTCTAAAGACAATTCTTTTAAGGGCAAGACATAGATTGTTTTTCCTCCTGAGAATGCAAAGCAAGTCTAGGTCTTTGAGTCGTATCTAATTTATTCTTTTACAGTGAAAATGGCCACCCTTTTGTCAACTTTAGAGGAACATAATAGCACACAGGACAAATATAAGTTCAAACTCCTGCTCTGCTGCTTACCAGCTGTGTGAATTTAAGTAAGTTACTTCCTCTCTTTGTGCTTTAGTTTTTTCATCTGTAAAATGGGGATAATATGTCTGACACAAAGAGGATTAAATGAGATGTATATAAACTGTTTAGCACAGAGCCAAGCACCTAGAAAACCATAGGCTCCTAGGACAGAGATTCTAAGTCCTTGGAATTTTCTGGATTATAAGAGTATCTTTGGTGGGCCCTTGGACCATGCTTGAATTTATGGTAATGAGGTAACTCAGGACAGGGCCTGACCTCCCCTCCTCTGAGAAGGGGCTAGAGATTGAGTTCACTCACTGGCCAATGATTCAATCAATCATGCCTATGTAATGAAACACCAGTAGATAGAATTTCTGGACACTTGAAGCTGCCCTGAGGTTAGTGAGCACATTGATATGCCAGGAGGGTGATGCATCTCGATTCTACAAGAAGAGGTCGTGGGAGCTCTGCATTCAGGACCATTGCAGATCTCATGCTATAGGTCTATTCGTTTGGCTATTCCTAATGTATATCTTTTATAATAAAATGGTAATAGTAAGTATAGTATTTTTCTGAGTTCTGAGAATCATTCAAGTGAATTATCCAACATGAAAGAGCACAGAAATCCAAATTTAGAGCCAGCTGATCATATGTGCAGGTAGCCTAGGCACCCCCAAATTTGTAGCTCTCGCCTGAAGTGAAGGTAGCCTTGATGGAGACTGTGCACTTCACTTGTGGAGTCTGAGTCACACCACGTGTTAACAGCAGAATTGAATTGCTGTACTACACATTCTTATCATTGGATGAGGCAACACCTGATTGTCAGGAGAAGTTAGACAGTCACAGAAAAAGAAATGCTTCCCAGAACGCCAGATTCTAGGTGCGGGGGGGGGGGTGGTGGCTAGAAAAATAGACCATGTTCAGTCTGAAAGTCAAATCTCTCAGTATCAAGTCCTCAGTCTTCTGTGGACTCTGAAAGAGCATCTCTGTGTACATTTCCATGAGTGGAGGTGAGAGGAGGGGCTGAGGTGGGTAAGGAGTAACAGACTTGGTACCATATCCCAATTTAATTATCCATTTTGTTCATATGTAACTTTTACATATCCTGAGGACACATCTATTTTTTTCCCTAAGATGATGATGATGATGATGATGATGATGATGATAAATATTCCAGACAATCCTGTAAATGGCTTATTGAAAACTGACCCTATTTTGAACAATCCTTGTTTTTCCTGGACATTTCCTTCTGAGCTCTTTCATCTCAAAAGCAGATCCCTTCCTGATGGCAATCTCCATTTCCTGGATGCCTCCCAAATGCTCCCAGCTGTGCACAGTTTCCAGGTAAGGCTCCTTTTAGAGGACTTGACCCTGCCCTTGCGGTCCACACGATGCTGTCTGTGTCAGCGCAAGGTGACACTGTGAGCCCAGCTTCCTCCCCACAGTGGGTATCCTTTTCCCTCACTTGTTCTTTTCACAGAGCTTCAAATCTGCTTTCCAGAGCTTTTCAAACCCTTCTGCTGTTTCCTGCCAAGACTTCTGTCTTTTCTCTAAATTCTGTCTTGAGACACAGAACTCTTCTGAAGTATTTTATGGAGATTGTGCACAAGAGTGTTCCTATGACTTATAGCAACTGAGCCGTTGTTTCCTCTTCAGGGTTTGTCTTGGAGAACAAGGAACAGTGGATGAGCCCATGAAGAAGGAAAGGAAATCACTGCCAAATGGTGTTATTTACTTCTGCAGTTCTCTAATAAAAATGAGGTTTTCCTTAAAGACAGTAATGTTATTAAAAACTGACAAAATGTGAATTCTAAAGCCAGCCTCAGTTCCCTGACAGTTTATGTAGCCTCTAGGGGTTGGGGGAAAGGTGGTCAGATAAGGGCATGTCCAATCTCTAGTCCTGGATACAGATGCCCCAGTTCTGTAAAGAAGGATGTCCTCAGTCCTTAGGTGTATACAAACTTGCCTGTTGTGACCTGAGCCTGCTTAGTCTCAACTGCACAATCCACTTGGACCTGTTTGACAACAACAGTTTATAGCAAAAACCAGAGCATTGACCTGTTAGTTCTAAAGGAGAGTTTACAATTCTCTGTTCAATCAAATGACACTCTTCAGAATCCCATCTTATTGGAGCAAAGACTTTTCTTCTTATCCTATATCCAGCCTTTCCCTTTTAATCCAATAACACTCACTGAACACACCTTTGAGTGAGTGAAGCAGCTTTCCCTTGTCTGGCAAGCAATCAATGTGGCTTTGTTTTTCTAGGGCTGACTATCTTTGTAGAGTTTCAAAGCCATCTCTGCTATTGGATGAGACATGTAACTTTAGTTAACCTTACCAAACCTCTGCCTCTCAAAGAGGGTAATAATAGTGCTACCCTCAGAGAATAATTTGAGGATAAAATAAGATGATCCACATAAGCACTTGACACAGTGCCTGCCACAGAGTAAGCATTTTATAACCATACCTGGTTAGCTCTGGAATTACAAGTCTATGATGCTTAGCTATCCACTGTGTCATTTGATTCTCATAGCACCTTTCAGGAAATTCAGAGTGAGCATTATCACCATCATCTCACAAATGGGGAAATGAAGGCTATGAGACCTGATGGGTCTTAACCTGGGAAGCCTCTTGACTGGTGTTGTCAATGAAACACCATGGGACTTCCTTTTTATACTCTACATTGGAAACTAGAGTCTGGAAAACTGAAGAGCATAAGTAGTCCAGGGCTGACCCAGCAGGCTTGGGTTGTTTAAACCCTACAGTGTTCAAAAAGAGGTCTAGCCCTCAACTGGTTCCCAGGGGAAAAATGTAAACCCTTGGAATATCCTGCCCAATCAGTGTCTTCATTTGCCTGGGACACTGGGCCCTACTAGAGTCTATGCTACAGAGTGATTTATGCTGGGACATGGGCCATGCTGGACAGGCTGGAACCTGAGTAGCTAAAGCTGGTAACGAGGGCACCCGGTGCCTACATGTTTGACCCAGATAAAATCCCTGGACACCAAGGTTCATGTAAGCATCCCTAATTGACAACATTTTGTACATATGACGACACCTCATTCTTGGGAAAATGGAGTGCTCTCCCTAGGACTCCACTGGGTGTGGACAACAGGAAGCTCCCTCCTAGAACTCTCCTGCACCCTGCCCTCTGTGTTTTTTATTCCTTTGTGATTTTAATCTGTATCTTCTCATGGTAATAAACCATAACCACGAGTGCAATAGCTTTTCTGATTTCTGTGAGACCTTCTAGTGAATTATGGAATCTGAGGGTGGTCCTGAGGGCCCCTGACACAGTGGGGGACTAAGGATCTCTTATCTCATGATGGGGAGGAAAGACCTGGCTTCCAGGACACTGAGTTTCTGTTTGGAACAATACCTCCTTCTGCCTCCCTGCCACAATACCCAGGTTGCCACTGTTACCCCAGTGTCAGGCTGGAAACAGCGAGTCTTATATGCAGCCCTTTAGGGTGTCTTTCCTAAGAATGTCCACCTTTCCAAAACATGTTGTGCTACGTTGGAAAGATAGGAAGCCTGCCTTTCTTCCAGCATATTTGGTTTCTCTTCAGGAAATTCAATCTGGAGGACGTATACTGCATAGTTCAAAAAGTCCGTTTAGTCTTTTCCATAAAATAAAAGGCACATTTTTCATTTTCACCAATAACTTTATTGAGAAGGATATTTTGAGTATGTTGGCTATGTCTCTCATGGTATAATATTGATTGTGTTCAGTTAATGTCTCGATTTGATCACTATCAACTTCAACTGGTCTGCCCAACCGTCAAGCATCATCGAGCAAGAAATCATCAGCATGAAACTTCGCAAACCAATTTTGACACATTCAATCAGTCACAACACCTTCTCCATACATTGCACAAATCTTTTTTGGGGGGGTTTCAGTTGAGTTTTTACCTTTCTTGAAATAATAAAGCATAATATGCTGAAAATGTTGCATATTTTCTTCCATCTTTCCTATTAAAATGGCTACACAAAAATTCACCAATTTTGATAAGTTTTTCTTTTAATGCATGCTGATATGACAGCTGTCACAATACAATCTAACAAAACTGTTTCAAATTAAGTTAGAGACAACTAAGTGTTACTAGAGCCATCTTATACAAAAAAGAAAATGAACTTTTTATCCAACCCAATGCTATGTTTGATTGTTGAGTTCAACCCTGAACCATGGTTGCAAGACTGGCATTTGTTTCCCTGCTTGGCTGGGGGTGGGACGCTGGGGCCTGACTGTGTAGGTATGCAGAGCCTCCTATACAACTGGCATCATGGCAACTCATATCAATATGATGTGAGAACTAACCTACAACCCCAAGCAGTGAGATTTTTATCCCTAATCAGTTTCACTCTTGCATAAGGTCTAGAAAAACAATCTACATTATCTGTGTGATTGGGATCCCATCCTTCAATTACATTGGCAATAAAGAGGAAGGTAATGAGAATTGGGAAATCGTTGGAAGGGAAGGAGGGATGGCAGGGAAGAGGGAGGAAGTTGGGAACCACCACACAAGTTTGAAAAGTTGCTTCTCTAACAGTTTATTTCAATTCACTATTTTAGATGCTAAATAAATGTGTTATATTCTTGGTTTTGAACAAGTCCTTTCTTTGGGAAGACATATTTTCCTCTTTCATTCCCATTTCCTGTTAAAAACACAAAACTTTTTCAGACAGCATCTTTTTTTTTTTAATGTAATTTTGACACTCATTGAAAGACTCTCCCTTCACTTCTTCCAGCCAACTTTTGCCCATTCTTTGAGTCTCAGCTTAGATGCCACTTCCTCCTGGAAACCACCCCCAAACCTCCAGTCCAGGTTAGGTCACCATCTCTGGTGGTGTTTTTGTATTTTATTTTTCCACTATAATTGACATTCAATATTATTTTATATCAATTTCAGGTGTATAGCATAGTGGTTAGACAACCATATACTTTATAAAGTGTTCTCTTTGATATTTTCACTACACATCTGACACAACTCATTGTCATTACAATATTACTGACTATATTCCCTATGCTGAACTTTACATCCCCATGGCTATTTTGTAACTACCAATCTGTACTTCTTAATCCCTTCACCTTTTCACCCAACCCCCCAACACCCCTTCCTTCTAGCAACCATCAATTTGTTCTCTGTATCTAAGAGTCTGTTTCTGTTTTGTTCACTTGTTTGTTTTGTTTTTTAGATTCCACATATAAGTGAAATCATATCGTATTTGTCTTTTTCTATCTGACTTATTTCACTTAGCAGCCCAAGTGCTCATTAACAGACAAGTGGATAAAAAACCTGTGGCACATATTTACAATGGAATGTTACTTGGCCAAGTCCTTGTCTGAGGACTTCATGAGAGCAGGGACTAAGCATGACTTATTCTTTGCTCTATTACCTGGGCTAATATAGTCTTTGGCATAAAGTAAGTGCTCAAGAAATATCTGATGCATGAAAAATTGGATGAGTTTTATATCCATTGATTCTTTTCCCCCTGTTCATCAGGAATTTGTTTTGACAGTTAAGGGCTAAGAAATAAACTCATTTCTTGCCCATCAGGGTCAATGTGAGCAATGGTAGAAAGAAGTAAGCAATCTGTTATGGAATCCTTTGGTAAACTAAACTGGTGTGAATAACGTAATTGTTCTAAAATCTCATCTAGAAATCACAGCCATGGTTTTACCTTTGGGCAAGTGCACATATGCACACGAGCATATCATTCCATTCATTCATTCTCTCCATTTTTTAAATGTGTTATAGAGGAAATAAAGCCATAGTGCATGGCAGCCAGGGCTCTAGCTGCCCCAGGCCATGAAAGTCTAACTTTTTTGTTTGTGGCATCAGTCATGTTACTTCAGCTTTCAGTTTCCTTTCCTCTAAAATTTGTTGGAAGAACCAATTTCTTAAACAGCTAAAACTGTCTGGTTCTGCCACTAGAAAGTTTATATTTATTTCTTTAGGCTGGCTTCTTCTGCCTACTGGCTTTCCCTGTCTCATGACCATACAGCAGAATAACATAATGTGGGGAAAATGCTTTGTGCTTATGGATAAAAGAGGATATTTAAAAGCGAGGTCTAAATTCCTGCCCCGTGAGTGTTCTCCTTTTAATTCAGTTTTAGGTGTACAGCTCAGTGACACTAAGTTACATCAAGAATGTTGTGCAATCATTGTCACCATCCATTTCCAGAACTTTTTCATCCTCCTGACTAACACTTCATGCCCATTAAATACCGCTCTATCTCTCCTCCTCCCATTCCCTGCAACTACCATTCTACTTTCTGTCTCTGTGAGCTTGACCACCCTGGGAACCTCACATATGTAGGATCATACAATATTTGTGCTTTTGTGACTGGCTTATTTCATTTAGTATAATGACCTTGAGGTTCATCCATGCTGTGGCCTGTGTCAGAATTTTCTTTGTTTTAAAGGCTGAACAACATTCCATTGTATGAATTTTGTTTATCCATTCATCCTTCAGTGGGCACTTGTGGTGTTTCTACCTTTGCACTATTATAAATAATCCTGCTACGAACATCTGTTTGAGTCCCTACACTCAATTTTTTTAGGTATATGAGGTCTGTCCAGAATGTATCCAGCTATGTACTATGAAAAGTAGAGGCATTTATTGAAGAAGATACAAGACACAAGAAATATTGTATATATTTTACTTTATAGCTTCTGACTTTGAATATTTTACTTCAGGGGAAGAAAAATATTATTTAATATTTTCTCCTAAAACTCCTTAGATTTTACATATTGATTTTTAACTCACCTGAATATTGTTTGTATAATATATGCAATAGGGCTCTATTTGTTTTATTTCAAGTAATAGTGGTCCATGCACCGTATTTGTTGAATAAACCTTATTTTTCCCATTGATTTGAAATATCAATTTAATCATATATTACATTGTTAGACAGATATATATGTTTGTTTCTGGAATGCTCATTTTATTTCATTGATCTACTTGATTGTTTCTGTGCTGATGTCATGTTGTTTTAATTGCTGAGACTTTATAATGTATTTAATTTTTAAAATATTTTATAATGGCTTTTGACATTTAAAAAAATAAATAAAATCAATCTGCATTTAAAAAAAAGAAAGAAAGAAGACCTTTTGCAACAACATGGATGGAACTGGAGAATATTATGCTAAGTGAAGTAAGCCAGTTGGTGAAAGACAAATACCATATTACCTCACCTATAAATGGAATCTATTCAACAAAATAAACTAATGGACAAAATAAACCACAGGCATGGAAACATGGAGCAGACTGAAAGTGACCAGAGGGGATGGGGAAGGAGGACAATGGTGGAAAGAAGGAGAAGGGACTAGACAAAGAACATGTATGAATGACCCATGGACATGGACAACAGAGTGGGAATTGACTGTGGGAGAGGTGGGTGGGGTGGGATGGGTGGAGGAGGGCAAAGGGGGTCAAATTGAGACAACTGTAATAGAATAAACATGATTAAAAATAAAAAATTAAAAAATAGAGACTTTCTAAAAGAAGATAATGTTACTATGAGTTCTAACTCTGAAGGTAATAAGTATGCATTGTAAAAAACACCTGGATAATAAAAAATATTACTATTAAAAAAAGAAACATTATAAATAGGATAATGATGCCTTAGTTGTCATCAAAGTAGGCACTTTGGGACATCACACAGTTCTCCCAGTGTCATTAGCAACTTCAGCACTATGTTCCTTCTGCTATAGTAGCAGAAGCCGTGGAATGAACTTGCCATGACCCATTTCATGCCAAGATCCTGCATCAAGACCTCAGACACAGTAGTTTTTGGGATCCCCAGATCAGCTTCTAGTTCTTGCACTGTCAGTCACTGACCTGTGTTGATTGCAGCCCCTACACGTTCAACATTCTTAGGTGTTCTGCTTGTGGCAGACCTTCCAGAATGTAGATCACTTTCAACAGATTCTTGACCATCTTTGAAGGGTTTGCCTCACACTTTCATTTGCGCTGCACTCATTGTATCGCCCCTGAAAGCTGTCTGAATCATCTGAATAGTTTCCATGGAGGAATGTTCAAGCTTAATGCAAAATTTGATGCAGATTCATTGTTCTACTCACTCATTCATTTCAAATGTGACAGCTTCACCATACACCTGCTTACTCAATAGCATCTACTGCCCCAATTGACTAGTACAATGAAGTCATCATTGTTCACACATGCGCATTGCAGTCCACTCTCCTTGGCTGCCAGGTTGTATCAACTGATGTCATGCAAACCATTCTTGTTATATTAACAATGGTTGGTCTTTTTCTGGACAAACCTTATACCTAAACATGAACTTTCTGGATCATATGGTAATATAACATTTAATGTTTTGAGAGATTGCCAAACAGTTTTCCTAGCTTCTAATTTTTTAAAGTCTATCATCTCAGAGTCTGGCCCACAAGATTTGTCATAAAGGCTGTTAGGTTAGTATTAAATTGGGCTTTAGTCTGCAAACCAGAAAGAAAGCTCTCACCAGACACTGAGTCTGCTGGCACTCTAATCCTGGACTTCTCAGTCTCTAAAAAACAAATGTCTATTGTTTAAAAAAATTGGCTTTGAGGCAAATTGAGACAGTGGGACAATAAGTGCTTTAGAAGAAGATTGGGGCCCAGCTCATGGCTTTATCACATCCCAGGTAATGATCTTGGGGAAATTATTAACCACCTTGATTGGCATTCTTCTAACCTGTAAAGTGAGCATAGTGCTTTACTTCCCAGGATCACTGACGGAATTAACATAGATAAAAATACACAGAAAGCATTTTATGTAGTGCCTGGTAGAATAAAACCTCAATGGAAATTAAACCTCTTAGTCCTTTGCATTTCATGTCCACACCATTGCCACCTGGAAGTCCTTTATCTTTTCCCTCTGCACCCCACAGAATCTGTCCTTCTGCATCACTCTTCTCTAGAATACCCATGTGCCTTGGCTCATCTCCATTCTTTCCAGGCCTCCCTCTTTGCAGATGCCATTTGAAAAGGAGCTCCTAACACACTCACACCAAGGGGTTCATAGTCCATATTTTAATGCATTGGGATCCCTGGGGCATTTGGTTTTTAACAAGGATTAAGCTTTAACCTAGGGATGAATCCTTAATGACAGTGCTTCAGACACTTGATACAGAACCCTGGACAGTAATGATGGCAGTTGACCCTCACTATGGACTTTAGATCCCACTGTGGACCCTACTATCTACTCTTCTTAGGCTGAGAATAATGCTGAAGTAGAGAAAAGAATCAGCATGAAAAACTGAACATGACAAGTCAGTTGTGGAGAACTGAGAGATGACACATATATCTGAACAAACTGCTCAGAAAAAAAGTGATATTTTCCATGCTTGAAATGTTCATCTCACAAAAAGCCCTAGAATATGCTAATTAATGTAAGCAGAGCAGAAACCTTTCTGCTAAAGAATGTTTGATACCACTAAGTGATCCAGTGAGATCACGTTCTGAAATGGATACTCTAGACCAAGGTGACTCGATATGCTTGCCCTTTTGGCTGGAATTTTCTGGGGTGGAAATAAAACTCATCACCATACAGTTTGCTGGTATACGAAAGAAAAGTTAATTAGTTTCAATCAACAATTGAGGTACAGGCTCTAAAATGAATTTTTGTATTATTTCCTAGTGTGAAAAGTTGTCTGATAGGTATAGTTTATATACTAAAATATTGGAATTTCTGGGCATTTTGATGGATTACAGAGACAAGTAAAATATTAGAAACTGGGATGGTTTCAGAAACACTAGAACATATGGTACCTATCCTAGTGAAATTCTCTGCCAACACAGGAACCAAAAACAATTGAAATTTTTGGTGGGGTGAATTTGGAGAAATTGCCAAAAGATGGACTCTCCTTGTACCTACCTGTATTGTCTTCAGTCTCTGACCAAATGCTGCCCATAGATGAAAAACAAGGTCCCACAGAAGGTTTCTTGCCAAGTCAATGACACCATGCAGTGGAGCTGGATTTGCCTCATTGAGCATGCCTCAGACTTGACAAGGCACATAAGGTGCTATTCTTGCAGATGTCAACTCCTCATTTCAAAACCTAAAAGTGAAATTAAGTGAATTTTAAACATTTATGTACAGATCATTTGAGAATATGGTTCCAAGCATGAGAGTATGAAGCCATGAAGCTTCCAATGTGTCTTGCGTATTCCCCTGATAATCTGCGTGTTCTAACTTGCAGTACAACAGTGGAAGCAAAGGCATCATGCCTTTCAGCTCTTACACTAGTGGGACTGCAGATCGAGTAGCCTCTCTCAGGTGGCTTTTATCCCTTATCTCCTGCCTGACTGATGAAAGTAAGACCACACAACAACTAAAGTTTGAACAAGAAAATATCCTTAGGAACACTTATAAATATAAAATATACAGCCTCTTTGCCTTTAGTTTTATCTTCAAGTGGCCACTGGCCGTATTAGTCAGAGAAGGCTAGGTTACGCTGCAGAACAAAAATCCTTCAACAAAGGTACACTTCTTATTCATGATCTATATCCAGCACAGGTCAGCAGGTGTGGAGGAGTAGTCTGTTCCACACAGTCATTCAGGAACTCAAGGTAACATAGGCTTTGCTACCTATAATGTGGCTGGTGGCCTAGGCAAGACAAGGTCCTGCATAGAGAGTGCACATCTGTGGTGCAGGCCAGAAGTACACATCACTTCTGCTTGCAGTCAATTGGCTAGGACTAGTCGTACCACCCCATTTAATGGCAGGGAAGTTTGACATGTAGTCTTTTAAGTAATGAAGGAGAGGAGAAAACGAAGTGAGCACTAGCAATGCCTATCAGATTTTATAATTTCATTCATTTGTTCACTCATTCACTCACCTCTCGAGCCTCTACTAAGTGCAATTTTAGGCCCCAGAGGAGATACTGGCATATAGAAAATACATTCCCCTTCAAAATCAGGAGACACCATAGCTCAGGTTGGGAAAGGTGAGGTTTGAGACTTCAACCACCCACATTCAAACAATTCCATCATTTACAATATCTCTTCCCTAAAAAGATGGAGAATGACTGCCTAGAGGAAGGGAGCTCAGCTAGTGCCTGACACGCAAATACAGGAATCACAAACGCCCCCACCATCGAGGGCTTGGCAGCCTCCCTCGCCCTGCCTGCAGGAGTGCCACTCCTGGGCCCTGAACAGCAGGGAGAGTGTTCCGAGAAAAGTTAGAAGATGTGAAAAGTAGCAATGCGTGGTTGGTGATTTATAGTCAGCTCTGAGGCAGGGTTGGATCTGTCCGTGACAGTGGCTTCTCTTAATACTGTCCCAAGAATTTCTTTCGATTTAAGTTATCATGCTTGCAATTCAATGAATTTGAGATCCACTGTGGTTATTGAACAACTTCTTTTAAAAATCTACGTATTGTCCAAAGGATTCGGAAACTTACAGTTATTGAGTGTGGGTCCGTCAATCAGATATTTTTCTTTCCTAACACCTAGCTGAAGTTGGGGAGGGGGATTTCATTGAATGCCAAGGGTAGTAAGATGAACTGGGTTAAAGGACTTGGATCACCACTAGTAAAACTGGGATGTCAGGGAAGAAACACATTAATCTAGGGAAAGAGGTGACTGTTCATGCCCTTATTGAGGGCTGACTGCACTAGGACACTGGGGAGGTGAGGGACAATAGTTCACTAGGTCCCTGCTCCATGCCAGGCACTTGCTAGGAGCTTCACATACATGCAGCTTATTTTATCCCAGCCCTGTGGGTTAGCTTCTGTTATCTCCATTTTACCAGAGAACAACTGAGGTTAAAAGATAAGAAGGAATTTATTCAAAGGGCCGGCAAGGGTCAGAGTAGGAATTGAAGGCTCCATGCTTTTTCCCTGAAGCCACTTTCCTTTAGGTCACTGACCTCTCCCTCAGTCATGCAGGGGTGGCCTCCGGTTGTCCAAAGAGGACTCAGGAAAGGCCTGAAAGGACCATACTCCTCTGACCTTTAGTGAAATAAGCCCTGATGGGCCAGCTCAGAAATCTCCCTTCTATGTTTGATGTCTTTCCAGTGGCAAAAGGCACTCTGAGCTCCAAGTTGCTTACTTACAAATGCATTTGGGGAAAAAAATCGAATGATCATGAAACCTACTCACGTAATTACCCTCTTTAAAGATAGCCAAGTAGTCTTAAGGTGTTATTTTTATAGACAGTTCTGTGATATATGACTGTTAAAGATGTCACTCTTTATTCTCAACTAATTTCTTGGGATGAAAAATTTGGAATCTAACTCAATGAGTATTCCAACCCTCACCTTCCCTGCATTTGACAAATACCATATACTTTTCTATGATAGATTTATCTGGTTTACATCTTCCCCATGTTATTTATTGAAATTGGCTGGGAGTGAGTTAGGGTTTCTAAAATGAAATTCTTCGTCCTATGTTCTATAATGACACAGAATGTTATAATGAGTAGGATCATTTTTTGTTGTTGTTGTTGTTAGTTTTCAGGTAAAACTCCTGCATGCATCTGGGTTCCTTCTTGAACTGGATTTGCCACTAATCACCGATGAATTGGTGGGGATATCTTTTAACTTGCCTATGTTTCAGGCCGTCTGAATCTCAGCCTGAAAAATGGGTGTGATGAACTGCAGGATTTGTAAGTTTTTTCAGCACTCTACAACTCTAAGATCTGTGAACACTGGGATCACTGAGAAAAGCAGTTCAGGATCAATGTGAGGTTTGGGGTTTTCTAAATTAGAGGGTGCAGAGTTGTGGCCAACCTCCTGCTGCTTGTGTGGACATCTGGCATGCTATTTTCCTTTTGGCACCTGCTCTGGTGTGTGATCTAGACAGAATAATTTCTTAGAGCAGCAGAAAGGCTGTCCATGGTTCTCCAGGGACTTGGAAGATAACAAAAACAGGTGCAGGGAGCAAATAAACCATTTAATGTTGTCATGGCCTGTTGTCTGGGAGGACTTAACCATCATTATACAGCCCACTAAAGCATCCTTCCGAGGGAAGGGAGACGGAGTCATAAGAAGTTTACCTGCTAGCAACTGCCTGTCAAAGAAGAGGCTCAACAAAAGACTCCTTTCATGAAGGTCCAAGAACTTCAGGTTTAAAGTGAGGATAAGAATTTGTTGTTGCTGAGCTTTCTATATCTACGCTTCTGTGCTTTTGCTTTGAAACCCTGGAAACCTTCCTGCTCAAACACAAAACCTCCTATTGAAATTTACTTGTTTTTCTATGATTCTTTCTCTTTGGTGAATTCAGGCTGTTTTGAGATACTCAAACTATGGCTTGCTCAAGTCAATTCAATAATAACAGTAATAAAAAACACAAGTCAAATTAATTATTTGTCATTATACAGACAAAACCACCTATTGCATGAATTACAGACCACTTCTACTTTTTAGGTGGGATGGACCCAAAATAACACCTTCATTTGTTTTAAGAAAAATAATATTTTCCTCTACTCTTCTATGTTTTTGAGTGAGACCATTTGTAATAAAAAAAGATTAACAGGAGAAAAATAAAGAGAAGTCTGATAACATGTTGACCTCCTGTACATGCGGGAGATACTCAAGAAAACTGAGTAACTTCCTGAAATGGCCCAAGCCATTACCTAAAATATCACTTCCAGCAAAAGACAAAAGATGAAGTTGGAGGGTAGGGAGTGAGTTTTGGAAGTATTCAGGTAAAGCACAGAAAGAAGGGTATGGATTTTATGCAGATTTAGTCAGTGCCTTCTCCATTGATGAGCTTCTAAAGATTTGGTCATCTTTTTTCTCTTCCTGGTACAGACAGGGATATGCCCTTGTAAAGGGAAATTTCCTTTATAAATGTAAATGTTTTTCACAAAACGGTAACTTTTATTTGGTTTTCAGAGCTTCCTCTGTGTCTGCAGTTTCCTAAAAATAACCAGCTCAAAATAATCCTTATCCAAGGATGCATATTCTGAGATGGAAATTCTGCACCCCTTTGCCTTCTTCCAACTTTTGATAAATATTAAAAGAGAGAGTGAACAAACAGGAAAGCAAGTATGTGATCCATACATGTAGCTGTAGTTCAACAGAGTTTGACACTTACTACAGATAATTACAAACGATGATTCTCATCACAATTGTATTCTTCAGATTGCAAAATATTTTGCTCTTTTGTTGCTTTCCTTTGTGGATGAAAAGGGTGTCACATATTAAACCTGACAAGCTCGAGGAGGCCTATGCTGGTGGGCCTCACAAACTCAGAGACCTAAAGCAACCACATAGAATGGTCTGAAATTAAAACTTCCTAACTAAAATCTGGTCATGGCAGTTAGTCATGTCCTAGGCTGGTATCTTCCTTGACTAAGGTCAATATTTACCTTAAGAGAGGCTGTCTATTGTCACTTTAACATCTATGAAAACATATCTTTAGAATGTCAGAGTAATCCCCTTTTTTCCAGACCCCTCATGGTACAACCTTCCACCAGGTGAGTGTCATAGTAAAAAATGTGTAATGTGTTAAATTTTTCCATATCAGTATTATCTGTATCTACTTTGTGTTGATAGTTGTCTTCCCAAGGAGACCATCAGAAACACTGCTGATCAAGCAAAGCTAAGTGTGTTAGACCTACAGCAGGCAAGGAGAACACCACATTATCAGTCTTAGTAGTGTCTCAAAATGAGGCAAGTAGGAAATTAGAAACTAGGGTATTATGGAGGGTGTTGTAACTTGGATTGGAGATTTTAAGGTGTGTCTTTGAAGGCAAGGAATAGGATGAGATTGGGCAAAGTTCAAGACATAATAGCTTTGAATCTTTTCTATACTAAGCCTTTGCTGATACACATCCCTAAAGCCAGGACAAGAGGAAAGACAGCTCCTCAAGGACACTGGTTGTCTTATGAGGGAGGGGTCTCTGCAGCATCTGCCAGTGAATAAGTACTAGGCTTCACTAGGGAAGCGTGGGCCACCTCTTGGGCCCAGAGGGTCCAGAGGGCACTATAAAACCATCATCTTCAGGGCTGTCCATCTAGATGTCCCTGTCCCACATTTCAAGATCCCAGGTTTTCTATACTAGGGCCCTGGCCTTTGCAGAACAGACCTGCCTTCGCTGAGCCTTGTAAGCTCTCCGGAGCTCCTGGACTCTAACAATGTGATCTTCAGTCCGCATCTGGGCTGTGCCTGTCCTTTCTCTGTATAAGATAAAGGCCCCTTTGTAAACTATCACAGAGACCCTATGTTAACTGGCCTCAGTTGTTTATTATTCTCCTGCTGAGCATCAAATCAACTTAGCAGCATCCAAGCTATGCTGCTCTTTTGTAGGCATCTTTGGCCTGTATTTTTAAAATGTCTGCAATGTGGCACCTGCCGCAGCATTCCCTCCGCCAGAACATTTTCTGGAACACTACTGGTAAAATCCTGAGCAACTGTGCCACTTCCTTACACCAGGGGCTCCCAGTGCCCCACTTGTCAACTGGGAAGGATAGTTCCTCTTCTGCTGGGGGGTGGTTGGGCCAGTCCCACATCCCCGTCTTACTGTCTGTTTTCTCAAACCACTCCTGTCCCTGCTTGTGTTATTCTGGGTTCTCAAAAAAGCAGATGCAATGACAGCATTAATTGTGCAAGAAAGTGTTTAAGAGAAAGGCCTATGAGAGGTCACGGGGAAAGAGCTGGGAGAGAAAGAAAGAGCCGTCAGACTGCAATGCAGGTCTGAGCACAAGTGGAAGGAGGAGAGAGAGCGGGAAGTGTAGATGGAAGCTTCCAGACTCTTTTGAAGTTCTCAGGGAAATTCAGACAGGCTGCTGCCAAATCCTGAGCTAGAGTTGCCCATTAGACCCCCAGGAAGGGTCTGCAGTAGCATCCTGCTGCGCTCAGTCTGTCGGTCATGGACAGGCAGCAGATCCTGAAAACTGAGGCCTTGGTGCAAACTCAGCAGTGGATCTCAGAGCTTGGCACCTGGGTGCCTCACTCAGCCTGGGAAGCTGGAGATGTGAGAGGCACTCCCCACAGCTCACACAGAGTCTCACAGTGAATAGAGGGATATGCAAGACGGTTTTTTTTTTTGACTTGTTTATCATTTAAATATCAATCTTATCTAGAGCATAAGTTTTAAGTTTTTATAATGTACTCCACAATTGCTAGATTGGAATTTAAATCTGACTAAATGCCCTAGTGTCAAATTCAATTAAGGGGAAAATGCATGTGATTAATTTAAAATATTAAAACTTTTTTAGTTTAATGATCAGAGGTCTCCACAACATAGTCCTAAACTACCTTGCCAGGTTTCTCATGACATTTCCCAGTGAAACCTACACCCTGGGTGCATGGTCTTCCTTGGAGTTACTCCCCACATTATTTACTTTCTTGACTTTTTACCTCTGTTTTGCTCTTCCTTCTATCTGGAGTTCCTTTTCTTTTTATTCCCTATAATGCAACATCCTGCTAATTATTCAAAATACAAATGAAATACTACTCTCTTGCTTTCCTGGTTCCTGAGTTGGAATGAATCACTTTTTACTAGGACTGTAAGATTCCCCGGAAAGACAAAAGGGGAAGTGTGCACTCATACCTGGAGTTGTGGTGGTCACTCTCATATATCTTGTGTTATCCTAACATCAATTTGGTAAAGCAAATGCTTTTATCCTTAGTTTACATATTCTATTCACTTTTTAATGCTGTGTAACAAATTAATGGCTCAACACAGCACACATTTATTATCTCAGTTTCTATGGGTCAGGAGTCCAGGAATAGCTGGATTTGGTCCTCAGCAAAATTACCATTGAGATCTTGGCCAGGGTTGTGTCCTCATCTGACTGCTCCAATGGAGAAGGGCTGGCTTCATGCAAGTTGTTGGGAGGATTTATTTCTTTGCAGATGTAGACCTCATGGTTGCTTACTTCTTCAAACCTTTCAAGGAGAGCAAGGCTTTAGAGTAAGTCTTATACAAGGTACACCAAAAGGTTGTGGGCTTGATCCTTGGTTGCAACTGATTCACGTTTCTCTTTCACATTGATATTTCTCCCTCCCTCTCTCCCTACATCTCTCTCTGAAATCAGTAAACATACCGTTGGGTGAGGATTTAAAAAAACCTTGTGCATTATTAAATCATTTGAACCACTCTCTAAGTAAGACCTCTTCTCCTGCACTTTGCTTGCTCACCTCCGTCACCACGAGGGCTCCCTGTCCTCGCTCTGCCTCCTAGAGCAGCAGCCCTGCTTCTTCTACTTCATCAGCTCTTCTTTCTTTATTTCTCCTCAAGCCAGCGTGGCTTTCACAAAACAAACTCTTTAGCTCTTTTTTTCTTTTTGTTGTACCCATCTGGCAAAACCCCAATCATAGATGAGAAAAAATATATACAATATTATAAAATAAAAATATTAATTATAAAATTAAAATATTATACATGTTCCCTCTGCTCTGGAAGTGTTCCACACCAGAGCCCCTTGGTCCCACCACGCTCTGGGATCCTCATGTCTGTGGGGCCACAGAGCTGCCTCGTGCTCTTATTATTTCTCTGGCCACTTCTTTTCCTCACTCTTCAAACATCACCTCTCCTCGGTCTCACATGTCCACTCCTCTTCTGCCCTTTTGGCAGATGGCCGAGCATCCCACTTCACAGAGAAAAATAGAAGCCACTATATGGACATGCCCTTGTCTGTCTGCTCTCACCTCTGCAAACCTCCTTTAAACCTCACCATTCCGATCTTTCTGCAGAGAGAACCCAGCCTTCCTCCAGGCACGGAGCCACTCCCCACCCGTGCTCTGGGAGCCACCTGCATGCATCCCCCATCTCAGAAACCTCACGCTCTTGGTCATTCCTTTTCTCTCCTTACATTATTCCTTTTATCTTTTATATTCAACTTCTCCCTCCCGAAGGGCTCTTTATAGTCAGTTTTTTAATACACACAAACCAAACCAATCCAAGTCAGAAGAAAAGAAAGGAAACCCTCTTCTCTCCTCACTCCTCAAAGGTGCTAGTGCTGCTTGTGTCTCCACCTCTTCACAGCCAGTTTTCTCAGAAGTCCTGATTATTATTGCTGGCTTCATTTCCTTCCTTTGCATTCAGCCTCCAATGCTCCAATTCTGTGAATGCACTGGTTCAGTTCTTGTTTGGGCAGCCAGTGATCACTACATTCAAGAAATGCCTTTCAGTTTTCATCACACCTGTTGTCTCAGCATCATCCGACACCGCTAACCTAACCACCCCCTCCCTGCCTTCTGTGCAAGATACAGTGGGTTGGCTCCTGCCACATTCATTCCACTCCCTTCTTTGCATACCTTCTTGGCAGAGGGTAGAGAGCTAAAAACAACATTTTCCATATTCCCTTGCCACCGTTTCCAGATGAGATTTAGGTTTCACCAATCAGACGCCCTCTCAGAAGAGAGCCATTTGAAACTGAGACAAATGGCAGACAGGTGGGGCTTGAGGCCTCTGTTGTGCTGGTGGCCCTGTGGTGGAGGCAGGAAGGTGCTGAGGCCTGCAGCTGGGTGTGGCTCCCCAGGGCAGGTCCCTGGAGGCGTGGGCACTAGCTCCTTTGGAGGACCACTCTGCAGTATGATTTTGGGAATTATTTCTGAAAGTTCAGCTGAGATAGAGTTTGTTCCCCTATCTTTCCTAAGTTGCCTATGGCTTTTTAAAAATATTATTTTTAAATCCTCACCTGAGGACAAGTTTATTGATTTTAGAGAGAGAGGAAGGGAGAGGGGGAGAGAGAGAGAAACATCAATTGGGTGCTTCCTACATGTGCCCTGACTGGGGATTGAACCCACAACCTTTTGAGTATGGGAGGGTACTCCAGCTGAGCCATCCGACCAGGGCTGCCTATGACTTATAATAAATCTCTCTTATTTATATTAGCTACATGGATTCCATTGTTTGAGATAAAAACATTGCCAAAATAATGAGTTTCTTTTTTTGTTTTAAACTGATGAATCACTTATTTGGACAAGATAAAAACATCTTCACATTGTTTCCTTTTATACAGAAAGTTGAACATTTCAAACATATTAGGGTCTTTTTTTTTCTTTCAACACAATTCATTTCAATTGGGTCCCAGGGACTGTTTCTCATTTCAGGATTCACATTTAAGTAACACATGTGTGCCCATTACAGTCACAAGAGCACACTTGAACTCTGCGTAGTCATTTGTTATTATGGTGACCATAGTGACATATGGTTAACAACCTTCTGGCTCTTTATACCATGTTCTTCTTTTTAAGTCAGTTCTGGCCTTGTTTGTACAAGCCTCTATCATCAACTGCATTATTATCTCCTATCAGAAAAGTGATGTCTCTATTCTATTTTCCAAGCTCTAATAGGGTCTTCCAGGAAATCTGTTAAGAACAGACGTCTACCCTGTGAAAGGCTGGCTCCACGCTGCTACTGAGTACCCACCGTAAGGCCCTGCTACCAGAGAGAGCCACCAATCACGATTCTCATCTTCCTTGTGAATCCTGGCTCCTCCTCCTGTTTGCATCCGGCCACACCAGGCAGCAGTTCCCGGGGCTGCCGCCTAGGCTCCTTCCTCTTCTTGCCCTCCCCCGTCTCCTGACATCCTCATCCATGTCCACGCTGCTCTCAGATCTTGTATAAAATGATTTCCAGTTGACATGTTCAGCCAACCCCCTTTTCTGTATATAGCCAATGCGTTAGCTTTTATTGTACTATAACAAAGTACCACAAATCTAGGGACCTAAAGCAATGCCCACTTATTATCTCCCAGTTTTGTGGGTTAGAAATGCCGTTACAGTGTGGTTCAGCAGGACTCTCTGCTTAGCAAGGAAGGCTGAAATCAAGGAGCAGCTGGGTAACATTCCTTTTAGGGGTTTTTGGGATGAACCCATTCCGGCTTATTTGGGTTGTTGGTAGAATTCGGGTCCTTGAGGTTGTAGCGCTGAGGTTTCCATTGCCTTGCTGGCTGCCAGCTGGGAGCCTCACTCAGTTCCTTAGCGCCACCTGCATTCCTCGTCCAGTAGGTGCTCTCTCCCTCTTCAAACCAGCAACAGTGTGTTGAGAACATCTCATGCCCCGAATGTCTGGCTTCTTTGGCCTCATTTTTCTGTTTGCAGTTGGAAAAATTATCTGCTTTTTCCTTTTTTAAATTTTGCTTCTTTCTTACTGAGTTAAAATTCATATAACATGAAACTCCTCATTTTAAAGAGGTTTTTAGTATATTCACAATATTGTGCAACCAACACCACTCTCCAATTCCAGGACATTTCCACCAACCCAAAAGGGAACCAGGTACCTGCTAGCAGTCACTTTCAATTCTTCCTTCTCCCTGTTTCCTGACGCCTACTAATTTCCTTTCTGTTTCTATCAGCTTGCTTATTTTGGACATTTCATATAAATGGAATGATATAATGTGCGATCTCCTGTGCCTGGCTTCTTTCATTCAGCGGGTTTTAGCCATGTTATATCATGTATTAGCTTTTCATTCCTTTTTATGGTTGAATAATATTCCATTGTGTGAATGTACCACAATTTGTTTATCCATTCATCAGATGATGGACATTTCAGTTGCTTCTGCTTTTGGCTACTGCAAATAATAATGCTGTTCTGAACATTTGTGCACAAGGCTCTGTATAAACATATATTTTTATTTCTGTTGGGTATGTGCCAAAGAGTAGAATTGCTGGGTTATGTGGTAACTTCAAGTTTAACTTTTTGTGAAACTGTCATAATGTTCTCCACAGTAGGTGAACCATTTTACACTTTTTCCAGCAATGCATAAGAATTCCAGTTTTTCTACATCCCCACCAACACTTGTTTTCTCCCCACTTAACGTAGTCTTCCTAGTGCTATTTCATTGTGTATTTCATTTACATTTCCCTAGAGACTAATAATTTTGAACATGTTTTAATGTCTTTATTGATCTTCTTTGGAGAAATGTCAATTTAAGTCCTTTTCCCCATTTTTAATTGGATTTTTGTCTTTTTATCATTGAGCTGTGAGAGTTCTTTACATGTTCAGGATACTAAACCCTTGTCAGACATATGGTTTGCAAATATTTTTCCCACTATTTTCACTTCCTTAATAGAGCCTTATGATGTACAAAGGGTTTTAACTTTGACTAAATTCATTTAATCTATTTTTTTGGTTGCTTGTGGTTTTGGTGTATCATACTTAAGAAATCCTTCTGCTTCTAGGGCTCATGTGATTCTGTTGGGCTCACATAGATAATCTAAGACTATTCCTCAAGGCTCCTAATCATATCTGCAAAATTCCTTTCGCCTGCTCAGGTAATATATTCACAGGACATGGGCATCTTTGAAGTGGGAGTTCAGTCTGCCTACCACAACCAACTCCTTAACATCTTCCAGGTGTCATAAGCCCTTCAGATTCAATGCATCCACAGTCTGTCCTTTTCTGGTGTTCATTATCCTAGTGAAGACATTATCTAACAATTTCAAAAGACAGTGTTCAAAGACATCCTTGAAATCTTCTCCTTTCTCACTTTCTACACCTTGTTCATTGCCAAATACTCTGATTTTTACCTCCTGAATCTCACATGTATCTGGCCATTTTCTCTGCTTCCACCAATCTCAGCTACTTCTTGCTAGATTTTTTTAAAAATAAACAACAGATGTTACTGTAAATATAATGTATCTCCAAAACCCTCATGAGTGTGCCTGATACATAGTTAGCTTTCAGTAAGTGTTAGCTACTATATTGCTGCTGTTGTTAGTTCAGGAAAAGACACAATTTGTCAACACTGCCTGTGAGCACCTGGTTTGGTCCTACCCTCTCTCTCAAATTTCACCTGGCAATGTCCCCCCTTGCCTCTGTGCTCGCCTGCTCACCTTGCTCCAGGTCCTCACACTCTGTGCTTCCTCCCACCCTGTGACCGGCCATGGCCATACTTCTCTTTCCTCTTCTTCACTCTTGTGCTCTTTAAATCTTAGTGTAAGTGCAACTTCCTCTGAGAATTTCTCCTTTGTTCCCTTGACTAGGCCAACTGCCGTAGGCTCACGTAGCATGGTACACAGGTCCTTGTCACAGTTGCAGTTGTACATATATTTGTGTAATTATTTGTTGTATGACATTCTCCCTCACTACACTTGAAGCTCACCAAATAGCTCTTACCATGTAGTACAGGCTGCTCAGTAAGTATTAAGTATTTGTTGAATAAATGTGTTGTCTTATAGGTTCCAAAAACATTGGGCCTACAGAGTGAACATTTGGTCTACTCTTTTCTGATGTGGAAATAAAAGAAGACCACTAAAGTGAAAAACAAGCAAAAGCTATTTGGTGGGAGCTTGCAAGAAAGTCAGCCACCATCACTGCTTTTGTCAGAGACTCAAAGGCAGGCAGAGGAATTAAAAAGCTTTTTAGTGAAGTAAAGGGAAAGTTTCAAGGTGTGCCCTCACTGGAGGCTACGGGCATGGAAAGCTATGGGCTGGTTAACTAGAAGCAGAACATCCTACATAACTGGTTATGGGTGCATATTTGGCTTTCTCTGTTGGTCCTAAGTTGGAATCAGGCACAAACATAGCTGTCAGTTATTAATTAAGACCTGGTCATTTTAGGGCCGAAATTGTTACAAAAAGGTTGTGGTTGGGCTTTGTCGGACTGTTTGCTAGAGATAGTGGTATCACCTCTTACATGCCTAACCTTATAGTAGATAGTATGTTTGCTTTCTGGGCTGGTTGCTATATACATAATAGGTTGTTTCCTGAGCTAGTTGCAGCAGATACTGGTTAGAGCTCTATTTTTATATATGTTCTGGCCTTTGTCCATTTGTAAATTCAGTCTCCCACTCATATATATAAGAAAGGGGATCTAGGAGTGTTAAGAGACTTGCCCAAGTTCACAGCTTGTTAAAAACATCTCTCTAGTAATGTGTACCTTACCCCCTCCCACCCCTCCCACTCACAGAGAAGGCAGTCTGTGCCTGTGATACAAATGATAAATTTTTGTCCTATAATGTACCACCAGGACTGAGGCTCTTTTAAAATATTTTTAAGGAAATTAAAGAGGAGCTGTAAAATAAGTTGTGAGTTGAGGGTGATAATATGGCATTTAGTTTTACAATTATGAAAAGCTCCATATCTTCCATTGATAAGTAAGTTAGCTTTCATTTTTTCCTGGTGTGGGTTCAGATTATTCATTTAAATGGGTTTCTCCTGAAGCATTTAAGACTTGAGCTGGTAGATACAGAGGGCAGTGTTGGCATGTATGACTCTCAGGAAGATAATTGTGTCAGGCATGGGAACAGAGAACTATAGTTTGTAGACCTAGGAAAGGATCATTTTTATCTTTAGGGAATTTCCCAAGGAAGCTCTTTTCTGGAATTAGGCTGACTGAGAGATCAGTATATTGAAAATCTCAGTCCCTGCGATTACCATCAGTATACATACAAGGGGCTTCTCCACAGCCCCCGTGGAGCGGGGCCTCTGAGTGAGCCACATCACTAAACACGTCTGCAGTTTGTTATTGAGCCCAGAAGTGGCAATGGTGTGGTGGAAAGAGACCCTCAAGGTGTCTTCCTTCAAGAGTGTGCTGGGGCATGGTTAAGCCACCGCCGGTGACTTTAGCCTGAAATGGCTTTTACTAATATTTTCCTGTTGAGATTCCACGCATTTACAGTCTTTCTTAGCCCTTCCTAGGATAGTTCAATTGCTTAAAGTTACTATTACATCCTAACCAGTGTAAACTCACTTATTTTTTACAGCTTAAAGAATCCAGCTACTTCACCTTTCATGAATGTGCCTAAATAAAAATGTTTTTGCATATTTAAACCCAGAAAGTTATTAGTTGAGTGGATATAAACTCAATTTTTTAGTGTCTTTATAGTCACATTGTAAACAGATATATTTCACTAATTTTGATTTACTGTCCTTAATGAAGATGCTGAGGTCGCCAATTCAACGTATATAGCAAAGTGACAAAATACCCCAACTTGTATTTCACTAAGTTAATGTATGTTGTGATTTAGGGTGGAATGAGGTCAAGTTTATATTTGAACTACATGTTGGGGGAGAGATTACTAAAGCAAGTAGTGGAGTGATTGTGGAACAAGATGTTTCTGTAAGACGTTACTTTCATGCACAACAGAAACATTCTTTTATGCATGAGTAATTGTGCTAACTGTAAATCATTTTATCTACACATTAGAGCAGGATCTCGCAATTATGTAACATTTGGTTAACCAAATCCAAGTTATTGTTTGAACTGGAAAGATATAAATCTGCCTTTCATTAAAAGAAAAAAAAGAAGAAAACCAATATAGACCAAGACTATATTCTGCAACTCCAAAATATAATATATTGTAAGAAGCATGTATTCTTTGATTTGTGTTATTGAAAGCTAAACTGAGACATACTAAAATATTTTTAGAGTTTGTCTGAGCAAAAATATGTTTGAATGGGACAGCAGCAAACCAGAATTGGCTAGCACTCTGACAACAGGAGCCAGGAAAGGTATATAGAGAAAGTGTTGAAGCAAACTAAGGAGATTATTGATCGGCCACAGTTTAAAGCCTTGTGGGCTGTTTGTGACTGGTTGTCCCTAGAGTTTTCACTTTGTAAAACTGAGGCATTTACAGGCTTAGATTTTGGTTTGTTTAGATAGGCTGCTATGGCACTGGGGCCACCCCAGTGTAATGGCCTCCTTGTTTAATTAATTTAACAGTGTCCAAGTCCACTTTGCAGCTTCAGATTTGACCTCTGGTGTGCCCAACAGAGAATACAGTCCCATCCACCCCTCTCAGAGGTCCTCAGGCTGCCTTAGGCTCACACCAATGGCAATAGTTGCAGTCAGGGTTGGCAGAAGGCTCCTTGCTGCTTCCTAAAGGCTACTTACAGAAGGAGGAAAGTTGCAAGGAGAAAGTTGGAGGTAGAATCATCTTCCATTTCTGTAGCCGAGTATTATATTTGTCTGCAGGTATACTTGTCTGTAGATATTGTCCAAATCTTTTGGATAACCACAGGCCCCAGACTATGCTTCTGGCTGACACAGAGTTTCAAATCTTGCCACTGGGTCTGAACATTGTCCAACTCAAGTTCAGTTGAGTTGTTCCTCAGAGAAGGTCCACACACTTGTTTCTTGAGGAGATCAAGTAATTGTCACACATAGACCGGGTGCCTTCCAGATCCCAGTCTAAGTCTGTGCTCCTTTGCTCTGCAGAAGAGGAAGGTGTCCCAGGATGGCACTCCCTCCCCACTCTATGCTTTCTGAAGTATTTTGGAACATAAAGAGTTCATCCATCCAGCCCTCGCAGAGCCAAACACTTAAACACCAAGAATTGCAGGAGAGAAATCCTGGCTGTTTTATTGTGAATGGTGCCATACAGGAGAATGGGAAGTTAATGCTCAAAAGCCTGAATTCTCTGATGGTGTGTAGGGTATACATTTTATAGGACAAAATCACGCGATATCATGGGTTAGGGGGTCACGCTGAGAGCTGATTGTAAAGGTAATAAATTATTTTTTCAGGTCTTGGACAGGTCTGAGATTTGTTCCAGTGTCCCTCTGTCTGGCTTCATGGGAAAGTAGTCAGGCAGTCACTCCACCTGAGGGCTCAGGAGCTGGAATATTACTTAGATGAAGATGTTATCTACCTGCCAGAAGTTCAGACCCTGTGGACACTAGTCAGGGCCAGGCTACTGCTCTCTGCTGCCTCAGGGGGTTGCTGATCATGGGAGAGGGGGAAGGCTAGATCCCTGAGGGGTATAAAGAGAGATGATCTCTAGAGTTAGGATTTAAAGCTAAATTTAATCAAAGTCATAAGGACCCTCAGTTTCAGAAGTTCTTTTCCTTTAAGCCTTTTCCTTTACCAGCATTCCTCTCCCCACTTCCCTGTGCTAGAGTCTTCCACACCCAGAAGAAATTCCAGGACTCTATTCTAGTCATGTGTCTTGCAAGTTTTGCTGCTTCAAGTGTTTGCAGAAGTTCAAAGACTTGTTTCTCAGCTCAGGAGACTGCTGAAATCTGCGACCACACTTATTTGTAGAGTTTGTATCTTTGCTTTTCTCACCTTGTAATAAATACATTTATTTTCTCTAACCCTTGCTATTCAAAGTATTATCATAAATGAGCATTATTGGCCTATTTAACCCCAGAGTGTACTAGAAATGCCAAGAGTCAAACGTCACCCAATCAGAATTCCTGGGTGACTTGTACACACATTGAAGTTCCAGAAATTTTGCTCTAAACAACCAGATGAGGCCATGTTCCATATGATGTGGCAGAGACACGAGGCAAGAAGTAGATCAAGACAGAACTCATAAACCTGCACCCTTTAAAGAAACTGCACATGCCTCCTATCGCTAAACTGCACTTCAGTAAGGCCCTGGACTTCAGCCTCAAGAATCTAGACCAACTTTGCGTAGTGGATAGGACAAAAACAGACTTCAATACTCTCGTGTTGAAACATTTCTCTGAATTAGTCCTTACTCTGCAAATGTTTGACCCAGCAGACATTTAAGTCTGACAAGCATCTGTGTGGCCCTTACAGTGCCTGTAGCACACCCTTCCCTGTGATCCTAGCTCTATGGGAACTGTTTTAGAATTCTGCATGGCCTGTGTGACTGATAGAGATGCAAATTATTTCCTGTTTGGTAGAGGTTCAATCTACTTCCGTCCCTCACTGTGCAAAACCAGTTTTGCCTCAGTTTGAACATTAATTTCAATTTACCTGACCTATAAACTTGTTTTTTAGATTCTCCTTTGTACTAGCTATTGCATTTACTTTTCTCATGAGTTAAATAAAATCTTTATCACGGGTTCATTTTTTCTCTTCATGAGAATCATGATTCTTTTTTTTTGTTTGTTTGTTTATCTTTCAACAGTGACTACCTTTCTTCTCCTGTTCTAGTTTGTAGTAGGATTTTTTGACTTCTGCACTATTGACATTTTGAGCCAGATCATTCTTTGCCATGGGGCTGTCCTGTGCCTTGTAGGATGTTAGAAGCATTTCTGGCCTCTGTTTATTAGATGTTTATAGCGCTTCCTTTCCCCACAGTCATGATAACTAAAAATGTCTCCTGATATGGTTAAATGTGCTTGAGAGGCAAAATCACCCCCAGCCCCAGCCCCAGTTGAGAACCACTGGTTTATTGTTAATAATCACATGTCTTATCACTATTAAGGTGACAGAAAGCACAATTAGAGTAGAAGTAACATTATTCTCTCTCTTTTTTTTGGTAGGAAAGATGAGTAAATCTGCTGGGAATATCATGTTTCAGATATTATGAAAGGTCATGAGAGCTTTGGGAAAAACAAACATCACTGAAATATAAAACGGAAGCCAAAAATTTTTGTTGTTTTTGGCAGAAAGCCTTTGGTTTAATGGCAACTTGGGAGGTTTCAGTCCTGAGGTCTCCAGGAACTGGCTGGGGGAGGCTATCACCTGCCAAGGAAAGGTATTTGCTTTAGGTTTACTCAGTATTAAAGAGAGTGCCTGAGGCAATTCACTTGAGCTGCTTCTATCCTAGGAGGGCCTCATGAATCATAGGACAATTCACCATTCATTCACCCACTCACTTGCTCGTGCATTCAATCATTCATTCATTCATTCATTGACCATGCAATATTGGCCAGGCGGCGTGGGAGCTGGAAGAGAAATAGAGAAGCTGGGATATGTTCCCTTTCTCCCATTAGTCTGCTGTAAAATGGAGATGTGATCATCATAGCCATGACAGTAGTTTCCATTTATTGAGTACTGTGTGCTCATTGTAGACATCTTCTTATATACGTTATGCTCATAATAGCTGTAGGTGTAGGAATGATTGTTTTCCAAATGAGGAAACTCAGCAAAATTAAGACCCAAAGTCATACAACTTCTGGCAGAGCGGGGCCTGAAATGCAGCCTGTGTCAGGTCCGCTATGTAGACCATGCTGGTTCCCTCTCTGCTGCTCTCTGTCAGGTGCAATAACCGACAGGCAGACCTACCTACACCAGGGACCAGATCAGGCAGGCTAAAAGAGGAGCTTCTCAGAGGAGGTGATATTTGAGCTTGGCCTTGAAGCATGACTAGTGCTGGCATGTTCGTGGGTGCTTGTTCCCAGTCATCAAACATTTATGTGGCATCCGCATGGGCTCAAGGACTCTGCACTGTAAATTTAAAACTCGGCTTTGCCTCTGTCAGGTTCTTCACACTTAAAAGCTATTTCCTGCCCTGGTTTATTTTAGATAAAAGTTGTATAACCAAGGTTACCCCAGTTCTCCAAGCCTCCAGAATCAGCTGCATGACAGCAAGGAATGCCTTCCCCGTTTTGAGTATCTGAGGCTCCCCAGTGGTGGGATAAGTGCTGACATGTCCTGGCTGCACTGTGGGGTCAATGGACATGGCCCTTCCCCCTGCCATGGCTGAAAGCTGGTCAGACGGCTACTGGCCAGAAGGAATGTGTACTGTTCTGGGAATGGACTGTAACTCCCTCCTTATCTTATTTTGGGAGCAGCTTCTTGTCCTGTGACTGTTTCTTGACCTTTTATACACTGAGGTAATGTAGTTTAGAGTCATGCATAGGACATGCGCCTCCTTTGTCTCGGACCCCTTATAACGAGCCTCAGACTAGAGGAAGGGCAGTCTCGTTCGCACGACCTGCCGCCGTCGGTGCACTCCCCTGTAATGTGAGTAATAAATGGCATGTCCACATAGGCTAGTCCACCGGGTTGGTTTTTTGGAATATCATGAACACTTAAGCAGCTCCCATTGTGGGGATCTTGTGCTACAGGCACCCATGACCTCCTGCCTGGAACTCCTGCCCCACTTTCCCTGCATTACCTCTGACGTCAGGCTCACCTTTCCCCTTCACCCCGCCTTGCCTGACCCTGAGGACACACCCTCCCTCTGTCGGGGAGGGCGGGAACACGTCTGCTCACAGCAGCGGGACTTCCCGGGACTGCTGACTGTGAGTAAGGGAGGGGAGGGGTGACGGATTGCTGCATAACACAGAAAAAATATGAGGTAAATTTTCAGAATTATTACCATGTCTGTGCTTCCCATTTATTTGTGGAATTTGATCATCAGTGCTCTTATGCTTTCTTGTCTTTAGTCAGAATTAGACTAAGGGTAAGAAAGACTGAAACTGCTTATTACCCAGTGAGAGCTACTTGGCTGTGCACAGTGCTCGTCTCAACAATATACCAGACTCCTCTCACCGGGGCTCATGCTCCTTCTCGGACGCAGGGAAATTTTTAAAATATTAATTTACATTTTACAACATTTGTAACAGTTGTTCTGTTTTTTAAAAATTGTAATAAAACATACATAACTTAAAATTTACCATTTTAATCATTTTAAGAGTATAGTTTAGTAACACTAAACACATTCACATTGCTGTGCGAGCACGGCCCCTCCTCCTCTACAGAACTTTTCATCCTCCCAAACTGAACCTCTGTGCCCATTGAACAATAACTCCCAATTCCCTGCTCCCCTCAGCTCCTGGAAACCATCATTCTATTTCTGTCTTTAAGAATTTGACTAATCTAGGCACTTCATATGAGTGGAATCATTCCAATTTTGTGATTGGCTTATTTAACTTAGCATAATGTCTTCAAAGTTCATTCATGTTATAGCATGTGTCAGAATTTCCTTCCTTGTTCAGGCTAAGTAATATTCCATTGTCTGGGTATATCACATTTTGTTTATCCATTTATCCACTCATAAACATTTGTGTAGTTTGCTGCATTGAACAGTGGTGTATTGATACAAGTATCTGAGTCCCTGTTTTTAGTTCTTTGAGCTATGTACCACATGGAGTAGAACTGCTGAGTTATATGGTAATTTTTTCTTCCCCTTTTTGAGGAACAACCATGCTGCCTTCCATGGTAGCTGCACCATTTCACATTTCCACCAGCAATGCATGAAAGTTTCAATATCTCCACATCCTCACTAATACTTGTTTTTGTCTTAAAAAAATAGCCATTTGGTACCTGAACAACATTAAAAAAAAAAAAAAAAGCAATAGCCATTCAAATAGATGTAAAGTGGTACCTCATTGCAGTTTTGACTTGCATTTCCCTAATGATTAGTGATGATGAACATCTTTTCATATGCTTATTGGATATATGTAGATCTTTGGAAGAATGTTATTCAAATTCTTTGCTCATTTTTAAATCAGGTTTTTTATTTTCTGTTGTTGAGTTGTGGAAATTCTTTATGTATTCTGGATAATAATACCTTGTCAGATATGTGATTTACAAATATTTTCCTTTATCCTGTGGGTTGTTTTTTACTCTTTCAATAGTGTCCTTTGATGCATAAAAGTTTTTAATTTTTGATGAAGTCCAATTTATCTACTTTTGTTTTGTTTCATGTGCGTTTGGATTCATATCCATGCATTTATTGCCCAGTCTAATGTAATGAATCTCTTCCACATGAAACTCTTCTAAGGGCTTTAGAGTCCTAGCTCTTATGTTTAGGTCTTTGATCCATTTTGGCTTAATTTTTTAATATGGTTCAAGGTAAAGGTTCCACTTCATTCTTTTGCATGTGTATCTCCAGTTCTTCCAGCATCATTTGTTGAAAGGACTGTTCTTCCCCGATTTAATAGTCTTGGCACTCTTGTCAAAAATCATTTCATTATATGTATGCAAGAATTTATTTCTGGGCTCTTATTTGATTCTGTTATTATACATCTGTCTTTATGCCAGTACCACACTATTTTGATTATTTATTGTAGTTCTGTAGTAAGTTTTGAAATCGGGAAATGTGAGTACTCCAGATTTTCTCTTTTTTTCAAGACTTTTTTGGCTATTTGAAGTCCCTTGAGATTCCAATACTGATTTTAATGGCATAATTCCTAGAGAACATTCTAGTATTCAAAAGTTTAGCTTCTTTTTGATGCTTGAATTCTCTCTACCTATTCACATGACCAGCAATCTACATCATTGCTTTTGATTCCTCATCCTTTAGATTGACAGAAAAATTTCACATCCCCTAAATATTATATTATACCCTTTTTGTTGAGAATCATTGCTTTCTGTGTATCTCTAAAGTCTAGAGATTTGTTTTGTTGCCTTATTTCTTTTATTTCTATTTTGAAAATATTTTTTTGATTTTAAATAGAAAATTATTTTATTTATTTATTTATTTATTTATTTATTTTTATTGTTCAAATACATTTGTCTCCATTTTCCCACCATCACTTTCCCCTGCTCCACACACCCCCACCTCCCACCCTCAATCCTTCCCCACTTTGGCTTTGTCCATGGGTCCTTTATACATGTTCCTTGATTTGACCCTTCCCCTTCTTTCCCCCTTACCTACTTCCTCCTTCCCTCTTGTTACTGTCAGTTTGTTTCTTCTTTCAATGTTACTGGTTATATTTTTCTTGCTTGTTTGTCTTATTGATTAGGTTCTACTTATAGGTGCATTCATATGGTATTTTTCTTTCACTGCCTGATTTATTTCACAGCTTAATGCTCTCCAGTGTCATCCATACTGTCATGAAGTGTAGCAGCTCTTTCTTTCTTTCTGCTGTGTAGTATTCCATTGTTTAAAAGTACCTAGTTTTTTGATCTACTCATTTACTGATGGGCACTTTGGTTGCTTCCAGCACTTGGCTATTGTAAATTGTGCTGCTATGGACATTGGGGTGCATAGGTTCTCTTGAATTGGTGATCCGGAATTCTTAGGGTATAATCTCAGCGGCGGAATCACTGGGCCAAAAGGCAGTTTCATTTTTTAGCTTTTTGAGAAAATTCCCAACTGTTTTCCACAGTGGCTGCACCAGTCTGCATTCCCACCAACAGTGTACTAGGGTTCCCTTTTCACCACAACCTTGCCAGCACTTGTTATTCGTTGATTTGTTTATGATGGCCATTCTGACCGGTGTGAAGTGGTATCTCATCGTGGTTTTAATTTTCATCTCTCTGATGGCTAGTGATGCTGAGCATCCTTTCATATGTCTCTGAGTCCTGCGTATGTCCTCTTTAGAGAAGTGTCTGTTCAGGTCCTGTGCCCATTTTTTAATTGGATTGTTTGTCTTCCTGAAGTGGAGTTGTGTGAGTTCTTTATAGATTTTGGAGATCAAACCCTTGTCCGAGGTTTCATTGGCAAATATGTTTTCCCATATGGTTTTTTCCCTTTTCATTTTGCTGATGTTTTCTTTAGCTGTACAGAAGCTTCTTATTTTGATGAAGTCTCATTTGTTTATTCTTTCTTTTATGTCCCTTGCTCTAGGGGACATATTGGTGAAAATCTTGCTGTATGGACTGACAGTTTCCTGCCTATGTTCTCCTCCAGAACTTTTATGGTGTCAAGACTTATATTTAAGTCTTTTATCCATTCTGAGTTTATTTTTGTGTATGGTGTAAGTTGGTGGTCAAATTTCAATTTTTTTGCACGTGGCTGTCCTGCTCTCCCAACACCATTTGTTGAAGAGGTTATTTTTACTCCATTTTAAGCTTCTGCCCCCTTTGTTGAGTATTAATTCACCATAGAGAAATGGGTTTATTTCTGGGCTCTCTATTCTGTTCCACTGATCTATGTGTCTGTTCTTATGCCAGTACAAGACTGTTTTGACTACAGTGGCCTTGCAATATAGTTTGATGTCAGGTATTGTGATCCCTCCTACTTTGTTTTTCTTTCTCAGAATTGCTACAGCTATTCAGGGTCATTTATAGTTCCATATAAATTTTTGAAATGTTTGTCCTATATCTGTGAAATACGTCATTGGCATTTTAATAAGGATTGCATCGAATCTATAAATTGCTTTGGGTAGTATGGACAATTTGATGATGTTAATTCTTCCAACCCATGAACACAATATATGCTTCCATTTATTTGTGTCTTCCTTAATTTCTTTCTTCAGTGTTGTATAGTTTTCTGCATACAGGTCTTTTACCTCCTTGGTCAAGTTTATTCCTGGGTACTTTTTTTTTCTTGTTGCTATAGAAAACAGGCTTTTTTTCACCCTGATTACTGATTCTGATATTTCATTGTTGGTGAACAAAAAAGCCTTCGATTTCTGAATATTGACTTTGGCAGTTTTGCTAAATTCACTTATTAGGTAGAGTAGTTTTTTGGGAGAGTCAATGGGGTTTTCTATGTACACTATCATGTCATTTACAAACAATGACAGTTTTACTTCCTCCTTTCCAATTTGGGTGCCTTTTATTTCTTTTTCTTTTCTGATTGCTGTGGCTAGGACTTTCAATATAATGTTGAATAGAATTGGAAGCAGGCAACCTTGTCTTGTGTTGCACTATGCGGCAGCTGTAGGGGCACACCACCACGGGGGAGCCATAGGGACACGCCACCACGGGGGAGCTATAGGGACACACCACCACGGGGGAGCGCAGTGCTCCCTGAAACCTGAGGGAAACTGGCTGGGGACAGCTGAGGTGGGAGCAGGGCTCTGAAACCAGCAGAGCCTGTCCCAGGGTTGTCACAGATGAGGGGGAATAAAAACAAAATGTTGCAAACACTTCTCTGTTTGCCAGGAGAGTAAACGGGGCACTTTCCTCCTACTGGAGAAAGCTGTGGCACATCCCCCTAGTGGGGAAGGCCCCGTTGCCCTTTGTTCCAAGGCTTTTATTGAAAAACTTATCAGTGGGCTACGCAACAGGAATGCATACATACACTCGTTACACTAGCATGTTAAGTTTCATAGAGAATAGATACCTTTAAGAAAACAAGTTAAGATTTGGAAAGATGGCGGAGGAGTGAATGGGAGTCATGCTGACCTCCTCCTCCCAAGACCAAACTGGAATTGTGACTAAATGGAGTAATCACCTGGAAAACAATGGAACGATAGCGGGAGAGGAGCCCTGGAGCCGTGGACAGACAGTGGATTCAACTCTCACACATCCCAACGGGTGAGAAGTGCAGTGGAGGCTTGAGAGGGTGGGCTGGGTGCCCACGGGCACTAGCACCAGAGGGACATTGAAATGGCCAGTTAGCTCCCCCCGAGAAGAACGGGGTCTGAATCATAAACAGGGACCTCTAAACTACAACAGCTAAAACCAGGAAAACACACAGACAAAACGCAACCCCGAAAAGCTTAGGGGCGTTCTCTGCTAGAGACAGGTGGTTGGGGATGCAAAGAGACATTTAAAGGGCCAGTGCAAAAATTGCAATGGCAGCCACCCTCCTTGATCTCTGGGTAGAGGCAGCAGCAGGGTGGGCTGGTGCCTGGGAAAAGACTGGTGAGGAAAACTTTGTGAAGAGAACTGAGACGGCAGCCGGTGGAGCCCCGGTCATAACACACCTCCCACTCTGCAGCTACCATCTCGCTCAGGCATAAGGGAATCAATTGACCTGCCTTTTGTGCACTCCACACACAGCTTGTGCGCATGTGAGCTGGGGGGCTAAGTGTAGACAAGCTGGAAGAAATAGAGGATCCATGGCCAAAAGGGTCACACAACTGCATTGAGAGCCTTGAAGACAGACTGGAGATGGAGGTGTTCAAGAAAAAATGGGAGGAGGAACCGTGGAGTCCCGACTCCCTCCCCATTCCGTAGTCTCCATTTTGGGCAGGCAGGGTGCACCCCAAAGAGTCAGAAGCGTGGCACGCAGGAAACAGACTGCCCGAGATTGAGACGCAGTTCACACAAATAGTGGATCCTTGGACGAAGGGGTCACAGAACTGCAGAGACCCCTGAGGAAAGACTGGAGACAGAGGTGTTGGGGAAAGAACGGGAGGAGGAACCGGGAGGTCCTGACTCCTTCTCCTTTCTGTAATCTCCATTGTGCAGGAAGAGGCCACACCCCCAAAGAGCCAAAAGCCGAAAAGCACACATAGACACCCCAAAACCACTCAGTGCAGGCGCGCACACTTGCGCCGAGTGGCCGGTGAGGGCTCGCGTGGGCTGGCAAGGCCTCCCACAGGTTGGCACCGATGGGGCCTCGAGGGAGTGCACAGATCAGCGAGGGCAGGTGTAAATCGACTTGCGGGGGCCAGCGAGTGCAGAGCGGTCCGCAGAAATAGTGGATCCTGGGCCGAAGGGGTGACAGAGCTGCCCAGAGTCCCTGGAAGAGAGACTGGAGACAGGATTAACTGGAGAGTTCTGGAGCTGACTTTCTCCCATTTCCGTAGTCTCCATTTGGCAAGGGCAGGCAATGCAACCAAAGAGCCAAAAGCGGGGAAAGCACACAATAGAAGACCCTAAACTGACCAGTGCCAGGGTGCCCGCTGGCCTGGGGGGCCAGATGAGTTCGCCAGGTCGCAAATTAGGCCCCTGGGCTGGGGCAAGCATGTGTGAGCCTAGGCAGGCAGGGGATCCTGCCTGGCAGGGGAGCGAGATCAAGGAGCCGGCATGAGAGTGCAGAGCGATCCACAGAAATAGTAGATCCCTGGCCGAAGAGGTCACAGAGCTGCCCAAAGCAGGAGTCAGACACAGACAGTAGACTTCTGGAAGGCTCAAACAAACGACCCAAGGTCATATAGGGTCAACAACTGACATCACCAGAGGCAGGCCAAGAAAGAAAAGGAAAAATAAAAACCCCCCCCAGAGGAACAAAAATACCTCACAGACTCTCACAAAAATGGGAAGAAAAAGAAGTTCCCCCCAAATGAGTGGAAAAAAGGACTCCCCACAGAGAGAGCTAAATGAAATAGAGGCAAGGGTACTATCAGATATGGATTTCAAAACAATGGTTCTAAGGAAGCTCAATGAGCTCAGCCAGCTCAAAGATAACGATGAGAAACTGCAGAGAAACTATCAGGATCTTACAGCAAACTATATCAACCTGGAAAAGGACATAGAAACTATCAAGAAGACACAAGAGGATATGAAGAATACCATTTCTGAATTGAAGAACACAGTAGAAGGAATCCAAAGCAGGCTGGATGAAGCCGAGGATCGAATCAGTGAGATGGAGGATGAGGTAGAAAAAAGCTCCCAGAAAGAGCAAGAAATGGAAAAACGACTCAAAAAGAATGAAGAGACATTTAGGAAAATGCAGGACAACCTGAAACGCAATAACATCCGTATAATAGGGATACCAGAAGGAGAAGAAGAGGAGCAAGGGATAGAGAACCTCCTCAAAAAAGTAATGAAGGAAAGTTTCCCCAATTTGAGGAGAGAAAGAGTCATGGATCCAGGAGGCACAGAGGACCCACTCAAGAGGGACCCAAGGAGGTCCACTCCAAGACACATCATCATTAAAATGGCAACTATCAAAGACAAAGAGAGAATCCTCAAGGCAGCAAGGGAGAAGGAGAAAGTAACATACAAGGGGGCCCCGACACGCCTAGGAGCTGACTTCTCAACAGAAACACTACAAGCCAGAAGGGAATGGCAACAAATATTCAAAGGAATGAGAAGCAAGGGCCTACAACCAAGGCTGCTCTACCCAGAAAGGCTCTCAATTAAAATAGAAGGGGAAATAAGGAGTTTCCCAGACAAAAGAAGGCTAAAAGAATACATCTCTACCAAACCAGCACTCCAAGATATGCTAAAGGGACTGGTTTAAGAAGATGAAGGAAAAGAGTGAGAAAGAGAAAAAATGAGTAAGTTTCTATCAGTAATAACTCTCAATGTAAATGGACTAAATGCCCCAATCAAAAGACACACGATGGCTGAATGGATAAGAAAACATCACCCACACATATGCTGCCTCCAAGAGACCCACCTCAGAGCCAAAGACCTACACAGATTGAAAGTAAAGGGATGGAAAAAAATATTCCAAGGAAATGGGCATGAGAAAAAGGCTGGGGTTGCCATACTTGTATCAGACAAAGTATATTTCAAAACAAAGGCCATAAAGAGAGACCCAGAGGGGCACTTTATACTACTTAAAGGAAGAATCTATCAAGAAGACATCAACATTGTAAACTTATATGCTCCCAATATAGGAGCCCCCAAGTATATAAGGAAATTGTTGGATGACTTCAAAAAAGATATAGACAGCAACACACTGATAGTAGGGGATTTCAACACCCCACTGTCAAAAATGGACAGATCTTCCAAACAAAACATTAATAAAGATATCGTGGCGCTGAATGAAACACTGAATCAAAGAGACTTAACTGACATATATAGAACCTTACATCCCAAAGAAGCAAAATACACATTCTTTTCAAATGCTCATGGCAGTTTTTCAAAGATAGACCACATGATAGGACACAAAGCAAGCCTCAGCAAATTCAGGAAAATTGAAATAATACCAAGCTTTTTCTCAGACCACAAGTGCTTGAAACTGGACATCAACCTCAAAGAGAAACTTCAAAAACTTGGAAACTCATGGAGACTGAAGAGTAGACTATTAAACAATGAATGGGTCAATAATGAGATAAGAGAAGAAATCAAAACATTTCTGGAAACAAATGAAAATGAACAGACAACAGTCCAAAACCTATGGGACACAGCAAAGGCAGTCCTGAGAGGGAAGTTCATAGCAATACAGGCTTACCTAAAAAAGATAGAAACATTTCAAATGAAAGACCTAACACTACAACATCAAGAATTGGAGAAACAACAACAAATAAATCCCAGAGCAAGTAGAAGGAAGGAAATAATCAAGATTAGAGCAGACCTAAATGACATAGAGATGAAAAGAACAATTCAAAAGATCAACCAATCCAGAAGCTAGTTCTTTGAAAAGATAAATAAAATTGACAAGCCATTAAGCAAACTCATCAAGAAAAAAAGGGAGAGGACCCAAATTAATAATAACAGAAATGAAAGAGGAGAAATAACAACTGATACCACAGAAATACAAAGGATTGTCAGAAACTACTATGAACAATTATATGCCAAGAAATTTGAAAATCTTGATGAAATGGACAAATTTTTAGAAAAGTATAATCTTCCAACACTGAAGGAGGAAGAAACAGAAAGCTTGAACAGACCGATAACAGCTGGGGAAATTGAAGCAGTAATCAAGAAACTCCCGGCACACAAAAACCCAGGGCTGGATGGTTTCACAGGAGAATTTTACAAAACACTTAAGGTAGAGCTAACTTCTGTCCTTCTCAGATATTCCAAAAAATCTGAGAGGAGGGAAGACTCCCAGACTCTTTTTATGAGGCCAGCATCACCCTAATCCCAAAACCAGATAAAGACCCTACAAAGAAAGAAAACTACAGGCCAATTTCACTGATGAACATAGATGCCAAAATCCTCAACAAAATATTGGCAAACCACATCCAGCAATACATTCAAAAGATTATCCACCACGATCAAGTGGGAATCATCCCAGGGATGCAGGAATGGTTCAATATATGCAAGTCAATAAACGTAATACATCACATAAATAAAATAAAAGACAAAAACCACATGATCATCTCTATAGACGCAGAAAAAGCATTCGATAAGGTACAGCACCCATTTATGATCAAAACACTCAGCAAAATGGGAATAAATGGGGCATTCCTCAACATAATAAAGGCCATATATGAAAAACCTACAGCCAACATCATTCTCAACGGGCAAAAACTAAAAGCTTTCCACTAAGATTGGGAACACGACAAGGATGTCCGCTTTCACCACTTCTTTTCAACATCGTATTGGAAGTCCTAGCCACAGCAGTCAGACAAGAAAAAGAAATAAAAGTCATCCAAATAGGAAAGGAGGAAGTAAAGCTATCATTGTTTGCAGATGACCTGATAGTGTACATAGAGAACCCTGTAGACTCTACCAAAAAACTCCTCAACCTAATAAGTGAATTTGGCAAAACAGCAGGATACAAAGTCAATATTCAGAAATCAAAGGCATTTTTGTACACCAGTAATGTAATAGAAGAAGAAAAATCAGAAAAAAAATTACCATTCGATATAGCAAGAAGAAAATAAAGTACCTAGGAATAAATTTAACCAAAGAGGTAAAAGACCTGTACGCAAAAAACTATACAACATTGAAGAAAGAAATTAAGGAAGACACAAATAAATGGAAGCATATACCGTGCTCATGGATTGGAAGAATTAATATCATCAAAATGTCCCTACTACCCAAAGCAATTTATAGATTCAATGCAATCCCTATTAAGATACAATGACATATTTCACAGAAATAGAACAGACATTTCAAAACTTTATATGGAACCATAAATGACCCCGAATAGCCGCAGCAATTTTGAGAAAGAAAAACAAAGCAGGAGGGATCATAATACCGGACATCAAACTCTACTACAAAGCCACTATACTCAAAACAATCTGGTACTGGCACAAGAACAGATCCATAGACCAGTGGATCAGAATAGAAAGCCCAGAAATAAGCCCAGGTCTCTATGGGCATCTAATATTTGACAAAGAGGGCAGAAGTATAAAATGGAGCAATAATAGCCTCTTCAACAAATGGTGTTGGGAGAGCTGGATGGCTACATGTAAAAAATTGAAATTGGATCATGAGCTGACACCATACACAAAAATAAACTCAAGATGGATAAAAGACTTAAATGTAAGTCACAATTCCATCAAAGTCCTAGAGGAGAACATTGGCAGGAAACTCTCAGATATCCCATGCAGCAATTTTTCACTGATATGTCTCCTAAAGCAAGGGACACAAAGGAAAGAATAAACAAGTGGGACCTCATCAAAATAAGAAGCTTCTGCACGGCTAAAGAAAACATTAGCAAAATTAAAAGGGAGCCAACCCTATGGGAAAATACATTTGCTAATGATACATCAGGTAGAGGTTTGATCTCCAAGATATATAAAGAACTCACTCAACTCCACTCCAAGAAGACAAATGATCCAATCAAAAAATGGGCAAAGGACCTGGGCAGGCGCTTTTCCAAGGAGGAGATACAGAGGGCCCAGAGACATTTGAAAGGATGCTTGGCATCATTAGCCATCAGAGAAATGCAGATCAAAACCACCAAGAGGTACCACCTCACACCGGTCAGAATGGCCATCATAAACAGATCAACAAACAACAGGTGCTGGCGAGACTGTGGAGAAAAGGGAACACTAGTACACTGTTGGTGGGAACACAGACTGGTGCAGCCATTGAGGAAAGCAGTGTGGAATTTCCTCAAAAAGCTGAAAATGGAACTGCCTTTTGATCCAGTGATTCCCCTGCTGGGACTATACCCTAAGAATCCCAAAATGCCAATACAAAAGAACCTATGCACCCCAATGTTCACAGCAGCACAATTGACAATAGCCAAGTGTTGGAAGCAACCTAAATGCCCATCAGTAGATGATTGGATCAAAAAACAATGGTACATTTACACAATGGAATACTATGCAGCAGAAAGAAAAAAAGAACTACTAAACTTCGCGACAGCATGGATGGAACTTGAGAACATTATGCTAAGCGAAATAAGCCAGGGGGCGAAAGACAAATACCATATGATCTCACCTATAAGCGGAACCTAACCAACAATACAAAGATGCAAGGAAAATAAGACCAGCAACACCGAAAGGCAAAGAAACCAACAGAGATAAGAGGGAAGGGAGGGGCGGGGGAAAAGGAAGGGAATAGGAAAGTTAAGGAACATATAGCAAGGACTCATGGACAAAACCAAAGGGGAAGAGTTGAAGGAAGGAGGGAGGGAGGGGGCAAGGGAAAGTTGTGTGGTGTAGGCAGAGACAAATGTATTTGAAAAAATAAATAAATAAATTTAAAAAAAAAGAAAAAGAAAACAAGTGACAGGAATTCACTGATTTACATGGGTCTGAAAGGAGACCAGTCTAAACAAAAGAGAATGGAGATAGGGGCAAGCACCTTAATGATAAAGGGTAAGGGGCATAAATATTGTGAAGGTCCTTCGCAGGATGAGCTGACCAGAGATCTGAGGGAGGAACAGAGTACACTCTAAGGAATTTAGTTTTAGGCCTGATTACCCTGGCAACCATCAGATCTGATTTAGGGCTGTTTTTCCTGCACTGTTTCAAACCTGAGCCAGGCGGAAGGAGGGAACCACTGTGATAGGAAGACTGCTTCTCGGCTGCAATGAAGACTCTGGCCGTGCCCAAGCCAAGCAGAGAGGTGTGAGGGCCTTTTTGCCCCTTCTCCTTGTCCCCTGATTTCTTATCTGCTGCCCATATTGACCAATTCCTGTCTTAGGATGCTCCTCCCCCGAGAGGTCTTACCCATCCTTGGCAGGGACCATCACAAGGCAAAGCAGAGCCCATGCCCAGGGGAACAGGTCATGTCACCTCAGGAGCCTGTTTCTCCAAGGCCTCCTGATTATTTCCAGCCTTGGGGCCCTCCAGCTTTCTGGCAGGGTTTTGGCTCCTCAATCCAGGCGGGGCATTTCCCAACAGTCTTGTTTCCAATCTTACTGGGAAAGCTTTTAGTTTTTGTCTGTTAAGTATGATGTTGGCTGTAGGTTTTTCATATATGGCCTTTATTATGTTGAGGTATTCCCCCTGTATTTGCACTTTTCTGAGTGTTTTTATCATAAATGGATGCTGTACCTTATCAAATGCATTTTCCTGCATCTGTTGATATGATAATGTGATTTTTGTCTTTCTTTTTGTTTATGTGATGTATTACGTTTATTGATTTGCAAATATTGAACCACCCTGGCATCCTTGGGATGAATCCTACTTGATCATGGTGGATCATATTTTTAATGTATTACTGAATGTAGTTTGCCAATATTTTGTTGAGGATTTTAGTGTCTATATTCATTATCAATATTGGCTTGTAGTTTTCTTTCTTTGTTATGTCTTTATCTGGTTTTGGGAAGAGGATGATGCTGGCCGCATAAAAAGAGTTTGAGATTCTTTTCTCTTCTGGGATTTTTTGAAATAGTCTGAAGACAGGGGTTAGCTCTTCCTTAAGTGTTTTGTAAAATTCTCCGGTGAAACCGTCTGGTCCAGGCCTTTTGTGTGCCAGTATTTTGATTCCTGCTTCAGTGTCACCAGCTCTTTTCAGTCTGTTCAGGCTTTCTGCTCCTTCTTCATTCAGTATTGGAAGGTTATATTTTTTCTAGAAATTTGTCCTTTTCACCCAGGTTTTCAAATTTCTTGGCATATAATTGTTCATAGTAATTTCTTATGATCCTTTGTATTTGTGGTATCATGTTGGGAAACATCCAGTCTGGTTTCAGGAACTGTAACCCTGATGACAGGTGAGGGGGCCCCAAGACTTGAGCTGGGCAAGGAGGCCTTGGGAAAATAGGCCACTGAGGAGACAAAACCTGTTCCCCTGGCAGGTACACAGCCCTGCCTCCCTCATATCACCTGCTTGGCCATTGAAGATGGCTGGTTAGTCAATGATGGATAATACCCCTCGATGGAAGGGGCAACCTAAGACAGGCACAGCCACAATGAGCATCCAGGAAAAACTTGGGGGAAACAGAGAAAGGTCGAGAGACCCTCACCCCTCGGCTTTGATATGGCCAGGGTTCTCATTATATCTGAAAGAAGTCTCCTTATCTCTTGGAGGCTCTGATCCACTGCCTGGTCAGATTTGAAACAATACTGGAGACAGCCCTAAACTGGATTGGGCAGCTCCTGGGGGAAATCAGGCCTAGAAGTAAATTCTTTGAAGCATGCTTTGTTTTTCCCTCAAAATCTGTGATAACCAGCTCATGCTGGGAAGGAAATTTACATTATTCACAGAATCTGACCCTAAACGCTTTGGCCCCATTATGTTTATGCTCTCATGTTTACTCATCTCCTCTCAGACTCATGTAAATCAGTGTGTTCCTGCCATTTTTTTACTTCAAAACATCATCTATTCTCTGTAAACATTAACATGCTGCTGTAATGAGATCACCTGTACATTCCTAGTACCTAGCCCCATTGATAACCCTTCCAATAAAATCCTTTGGACACAGGGGCTTGGGGCCTTCACCACTAGAAGGAAGTGCCATCCACTTCTCCTGACAGGCAGGGAAGTGTGGAATGACTCATTTTATTTCCCCTATCTGTGATGACTCCAGGACAGGCTCTGCGGCATCAGAGTCTGTGCTCCCTCCCCCAGGTGGTGTTAGAAGAGGGACCTGAAGAGTCCCGTCTCAGTATCAGTTTTAATTTCTCCTCTTTCATTTCTGATATTATTTATTTGGTTCCTCTCCCTTTTTTTCTGGATGAATCTGCTTAAAGGCTTGTTGATTTTGTTTACCTGTTCAAAGAACCAGCTCCTGGATTTGTTGAGCCTTTGAATTGTTCTTTTATTCTCTATGTCATTCAATTCTGCTCTGATCTTGATTATTTCCTTCCTTCTACTCGCTCTCGGCTTTGTGTTTTTTTGTTTCTCCAGTTCTTGAAGCTGTAGGGTTATGTCATTTATTTGAAACGTTTCCATCTTTTTTTAGGTAGGCCTGTATTGCCATGAACTTCCCTCTCAGGACTGCCTTTGCTGTGTCCCGTGATTCTGGACTGTTGTGTGTTCATTACCACTTGTTTCCAGAAACTTTTTGATTTCTTCTTTGATTTATTTCCTTCCTTCTACTCGCTCTGGGTTTGTTGTTGTTTCTCCAGTTCTTGAAGATGTAGGGGCAGGTTGTTTATTTGAAATCTTTCTATCTTTTTTAGGTGGGCCTGTGTTGCTATGAACTCCCTCTCAGGATTGCCTTCACTGCGTCCCATAGATTTTGGACTGCTGTGTGTTCATTTTCATTTGTTTCCAGAAACTCTTAGATTTCTTCTTTGATCTCATTATTGACCCATTCATTGTTTAATGTCATGCTATTCAGTCTCAATGAGTTTGAATGTTGTTTTTTTTTTCCCTTGAGGTTGGTTTCTAGTTTCAAGGCCTTGTGGTCTAAGAAAATGCTAGATATGATTTCAATTTTCTTGAATTTGTTGAGGCTTGATTTGTGTCCTATCATGTGGTCTATCTTTGAAAATGTTCTATTTGCATTTGAAAAGAATGTATATTTAGCTTCTTTGGGATGAAAGGTTCTATATATGTCAGTTAAGTCCATTTGATCTAACGTGTTGTTCAGTTCCACAACATCTTTGTTGATGTTTTGTTTGGAAGATCTATCCATTGTTAACAGTGGGGTGTTAAAATCCCCTACTATCAATGTGTTGCTGTCTATATCTTTCTTGAAGTCCTCTAAGATTTTCCTTATGTATTTGGGTGCTCCTATGTTGGGTGCATATAGATTGACCATCTTTATGTCTTCTTGATGGATTCTGCCTTTGAGTATTATGAAATATCCTTCTGGGTCTCTTTTTATGGCCTTCGCTTTGAAATCTATTTTGTCTGATACAAGTATTGCTACCCTGGTTTTTTTTCCCTGTCCATTTGCTTGAAATATTTTTTTCCATCCCTTCACTTTCAGTCTGCATAGGTCCTTAGTTCTGAGGTGGGTCTTTTGTAGGCAGCATATGTGTGGGTCATGTTTTCTTACCCATTCAGCTACCCTATACTTTTTGATTGGAGAATTTAATCCATTTACATTTAAAGTTATTATTGAAGGTATTTATTCATTTTTCCCTTTGTACCCGAGTTCCTCTCTTTCTCACTCTTTTTCTTCATCTTCGTAAAGCAGTCCCTTTAGCATATCTTGGTAGAGGTGTATTCTTTTAGTTTTCTTTTGTCTGGGAAATGCCTTATTTTGCCTTCCATTTTAATTGAAAGCCTTGCTGGGTAGAGCAGTCTTGGTTGCAGACCTTTGCTTTTCATTCCTTGGAATATTTCTTGCCATTCCCTTCTGGCTTGTAGTTGTCTCTGCTGAGAAGTCAGTTGCTAGCCATATCGGGGCTCCCTTGTATGTTACTACCTGTTTCTCCCTTGCTTCCTTTAGGATTCTCTGTTTGTCTTTGATATTTACCATTTTAATGATAATGTATCTCGGAGTGGGACTCTTTGGGTTCCTCTTGAATGGGATCCTCTGGGTTTCCTGGTATTGAGTGTCTTTTTTCTCTCTCCTCAAATTAGGGAAGCTTTTCATCATTACTTTTTTCAAACATGTTCTCTATCCCTGCCTTCTCTTTTTTCTTTCTGGTATTCCTATTATATGGATATTATTACATTTCAGGTTGGCCTGCATTTCCCTAAATGTCTCTTCATTCCTTTTGAGTCTTTCTTTCATTTTCTTGCTCTTTCTGGGAGGTTTTTTCTACCTTATCCTCCAGCTCGCTGATCTGATCCTCTGCTTCACATAGCCTGCTTGGGATACCTTCTACTGTGTTCTTCAATTCAGAAATTGTTTTCTTCATTTCTTCTTGCCTGTTATTGATAGTTTCTATGTCCTTTTTCATGCTGATACAGTTTGCAGTAAGTTCCTTGTAGTTTCCCTGTCGTTTATGTTAATTCTCTCTGAGCTCACTGAGCTCATTGAGCTTCCTTTGAACCATTGTTTTGTACTCAGTATCTGATAGTTTACTTGCCTGTATTTCATATAGTTCTCTTTCTGGGGATTCCTCCTTTCCCTTCTACTGGGGTGTGTTCTTTTGTCTTCCCATAAGTTGTGAGACTCTTCTTTTTTGCTTCTGCTTCTTAAACTGATCCATTGTGATATCCTGACTTTGTGGTGTGAATTTCTATGGTGGGAGACTGCTGTTTTTTTCTTTCTGGATCTGCCTCTGATGATGTCAGGTGTTGACCCTGTCTGACCTTAGGCTGTCTGTTCGAGAATTCCAGGAATCTATTGTCTGTGGCTGTGTCCTTCAGTTATTAATCTAGTCACTCTGCACTCAGCAGTCAGATTTAGGGACCACAGGGTGGGGCAGATTCCCTTCTTTGGACAGGTTTATTGTGTCCTCTCACACTGCTGCCACTAAAGGGAGTGGTCTGCCTGAGCAAGATGGCTGTTGCTGTATGGGTGTGGAGTCAGTACTGGGATCCCACCAGCTACTCTCTCTGTTCTCTCTCCAAAGCCTCCATCTCCCGTCTCTCCTCAAGTGTCTCTAGAGCTCTCTGCACTCCCTTTAGCAAGGGATCTACTATCTGTGACTGCCACTCTGTACTCAGTAGTCAGGCTTAAGCACCACTGGCCAGGGCAGAGCCTCCTGTGTGCAGGACTATTTTGTCCTCTAATACTGCTGCCGCTCAAGGGAGTCTGCCTGAGCAAGATGGCTGCTGTCATATGGGGGTGACTCAGAACTGGGATCTCACCTGCTCTTCCCTCTATTCTTTCCCTGAAGCCTCCTTCCCCAAGTCTCTCCTCAGGTGTCTCTAGCTAACTCTCCCCATGACTTTTCTGGAGCCCAGGGTAACTGGCTGCAAATAAAAATTTATGCGTTGGCCTTTTAAGTGGCTGTCTGCATCTCTAACTGCCCATCTCTGGCAGAAAGCAACTTTGCTGCTTTTCGCAGCTGGCTGTTACCTGTGTAGTTTTTGGGCTCTGGTGCTATAGGCCAGAGATTCCCACTTATTGTTTAGACTCCACTCTTCTCAGGGGATTCAACTGGCCATTTAAATATCCCTCTGGTACTGCTACCTATGAGCACCCAGCCCACCTTCTTGAGTCTATGCCGCACTCCTTACCAGTCAGGTTGTGCCAAAGCTGATTCCTCTGTTTGTCTGAGGTTACAAGGCTCCTCGCTTGCTATTGTTCAGTTGTTTGTTCCAGGTGATTTCTCCACAATTTAGTTGTAATTCCAGATTGGTCCCGGGAGGAGCTCGGTGTGACTTCCATTCACTCCTCTGCCATCTTGCCCCAGAAAATTATATTATAATAATAAATATGCTTTTTAAGAGGGCACCCCCTTGGTTATGACTCAGTGATTTTCCAACCCTCTCCCATTAAGAATTGCTGACCTGTGAGGACAAGATTGAGCCCATTGTGGAGAGCAACTCCTGTGAGGACGTTCTTCCTGGTGCTCAACCATGTGAGGGTTGTGCACTTAAATCATGGTGTTTTGCTTCCTTAGCTAAGAGCTGGCTATGTGGTACTTTAAAAAAAAAACAAGTAGACTGCCCTGAGATGGCTGTAATTGGAAAGCTGCCATGAATGTTGAGAAAGATTATCTGCCTGACCACTGAAACTCTGGTCAGGCTTCTCTGACTTCTTTTTCATCTAGGCCTTGGTTTGTCTCTGCATTGTCTTGTTTTAGCAAGAATCCTTCTAAGTCAGTTTAGCCAGAACACCCCACCCTTTTTATCTGATCACCTTTGATACTGACAGTGTTCCTCCTCTCCCCACAACTCCCCCTGCCCCGGGTTATAGCTGACATCCCTGGCCTGCCTTCAGCAAGAATCCCATTAGATCAGTTTAGCCAGAATCCACCCCTCTCCCACCCTTATCCTTGACGTTTCCTCTTAGTAATTTTCTATCCTCTGACCCCTAACCTGTCCCTTGCTATAAATTCCACTTTTCTGTGTTGTATTTGAAGTTGAGCCCAATCTTTCTCTCCACTACAAAAGCCCATTGCATTGGTCCTTACATCTACTTCTACAGTTCCCTGGATAGTGAAATAAATAAAATAAGACAATCATGAATTGGAATGATTCCACTTAATTCTTTAACAAGGGCCATGAATAATTTTTTTTTAATAATGCCTGTTCATGAGAAGGTGTGGGAGGTGTTTCTCTTAGGCTCCAGCATTAGGAAAAGTTGTACTTGTGAATATCAGATTTGTTTTAGTACCTGGAAGAAATAAATATCTTGCAATATGGCATTTTTTCTCTATCAAGTGTCTTGAACTATATGATGTGGATTTTTGTGTTATTCTTATTCCAGCTTTATTTTCATACTGATTGTTTTTCTGACATCAATCCTGTCAAGTATCTACTCATCCTTAAATATTATATGCATTTTCTGGTAAACTGCCTCAAACCTTTATGGAACATAGGTAATATAAATAGCTTTTTAAAAATAGAGTGAGCCCTAGCTGGTGTGGCTCAGTGGATTGAGTGCTGGCCTGCAAACCAAAAGGTTGCCGGTTCAATTCCCAGTCAGGGCACATACCTGGGTTGCAGGACATGTCCCTAGCAGGGGGTGCGTGAAATGCAACCACACATTGATGCCTCTCTCCCTCTCTTTCTCCCTTTCTTCCCCTCTCTAAAAATAAATAAATAAAATAATTTTTAAAAATAAAAAGAATTGATTGAATTGTTGTCATCCTCAAAGAAACTGACTCTCTCTTTTGCCCCCAGAGCCATGCCAAACCCATCTAATTCTGCATCGTTTGAAAGGTGGTTATATGTCAACACGAAGCTTCTCTGGGTTGAATCTTAGTGAGTAAAACTTTTAATCTATAAGTAAGGAAAGTTTAACTTCCAAAAATTATCTCATATGGATCCACTTGTCAGAGGGTTTTATTGAGGGACCTATTAAGTAATTCTAATCATATAAGTACATAAGTAGACTCCCCCCAACCTATCCCTGGTCATGTTTGAACATTAAATTAGTTAATGTTACTGGGTCTGCCTTTTATTTCCACAGTATGGTGTTTGTTTGGAGAAAACCTTGAGGCATTTGAGCCCTTACAATACAACATAAAAACAAAGCATTCGTAAGACTGTCAGTGTTTTAAAAAAGAACAAAACAACTAAACACAACTGTGGTCTTTGGCTAAATTTCTAGAGAGAAGAAAACAAGCCATCTGCTGGTAACAGGCTGCTTTGGGGACGGCTGATCACAGGGCCGAATGAAACATTCATAGTAATTAGTGGCAGCACCAGAATAGAAACTTCAGCAGTGCTTTTCCTGTTGTTATGGTGACAGCCCCCCAAACAGCCCACCCCTCCCCTCCCAAGGCACTCAGCCCTTTCCATGGCCTTCCATCTGGTGCGCGTTCTTGTCAAGTGTAGTGAAATTAAATTGACTGCTCATTTGTCACCCTGGCATTGTGTGTGTGAGTTGGGTTGGGAGAAGGAGGAGGACACAGATTAGAAGAAATGGGGGCTGGGAGGAGGCCCTCCCCTGCACTCAGCAAAGGGGACAGGACAGCCATGGGGCTATCAGCCCAGATACCGGACAGGTGCTGTCAAGGGGTTGAACACTTGATGATGACTGATGGCGCCTGAGTGATGATAAATTAGAGCTGGCTTAGGGACCTTACTGTGCCAGGAGGAAAAGTGCTGAAACCCTTGATTTAGCAAGACATCATCTACATTCACTACCTATTTCGAAGTTTCTGAGTAATTTCCGTGGGTCCTTTAGCAGTTGTGAAGTGTAGGAAATTCTTGTTGACCTGCTGAAATCCAAGCATTTGGTCAGAAAGTTTGATTTGCTTCCATTCAAAGATGGTAAAGTAGAAACTGGGCTGCTTATTTTTCTTAAGGTTTTGTACATTTTGGAGCTAGATGTTAAGGACAATGATTTCATTACCAACACTGTCTACTGATGTCAACAGCACCATCTTTCCAGAGGTCCCCTGGGGCTGCACATTGAGGGACCTGCTTAGGATGTAGCTCCTCTCTCATGGCACCAGGAATTACAGAGATGGTATGCAGAAGTGCTTTGGAAGAAATATGTGCTGTACTCAGGAAAAGAACATGGTTTGCCTGTGGTATAAAATCTCTAGGTTTGGATATTTTATTCCCTTAATAAATTGTCCCTATATTGTGCTGCCCTGTGGATGGGAGCAGTTGTGTAATGCATAGAGTCGATACCAGTTGTCTGGGCTGCCTAGTGAACAGATTTCCTGAGATTCTGGGTGGAGGCTGAGCCAATAAGAGTGAGAGACTGCTCACAGGGAACACATGCTTTCAAGCCACACCTGTCCCTGTATGTATAAATCACAGCCTCAGGGCCTGCCAGTTTGATGACTGGTGTCTTCCATGCTGAGATTTTGTGATGTTTGAAGCCAACTTTGAGGTCCTTGTACTCAATAAAAACATTTTTACTTTAATGTTTTTGTTGTTGTTGTGGGCCAGGATCTGCCATTCATCATACAAACTTATTTCTAAGGACAAGTTTCTAGTGTGACTTTTTAAAACAGATCCTACTTGGGATTGATAATCTCCAGTTAGGCTCTGCACCGACTTGTGAAACAGAATCATTTGGGGTAGCAATTCACTGAATTGTAGACTGTTAGAGCTGAGGGGTCTTATGGGCTGCTAGCAAGTTGCACTTGGCAGAAAAGCTGACTCAGGTCAGAGAGCTGCTGCATAGTGCAGAGCCAGGCTGAGGCAGGGAAGCCCCTCCCATCTGTCTGCAGTGTGATGTCATCAAAGGTGTTTGCACAAGTTGGGTGAAGGGGACTGAAAAGAGAGAAGGTATGGCGACTTCTCGTCTGGTCAGAAAGATGAGACGCAGGATCATGTCCCAGCTGGGGAGCATCCTACTGCTGCGGGAGGCATGTATAGGATCAAGGGATGCCCTGACTCTGTGAGTATGCTGTGCCCTGTGGACTGAAACTTCCTGGCTCCAGTTGTCCACTCACCCTTTGCTGGCTCTGTGTCCCTGGGAAAATTATTTGAACTCTGTGACTTTCATTTTCTCAGCTGCAAATTGGGATTAAGAATACCTTTTTAGGAACGTTGCTGTAAAGATTCAGAGAGATAACACAGAGAAAATCTGGGCGTACTGCCCGGCACAGAGTAAACGCACAGCACCATTAGTTATTCTTTTTAGACAAGCAAATCCCCATCACTCCTTCCTGCCCAACGCTCTCCTCACTCCTTTCTTAGACCTTAAACTTCCCCTTCAGGCTCTTGGTAAACAGGCTGTATGCCTCTCCCTGCCAGGCAGCTGTTCAGGTTCCAATGGCAGATGGCCAGCGTCCTCATGCCATTAACATCTGACAGTCTTTGTGAACAGTAATGGCTCAGGCCTGTTGTGATGGGCATGACCCACAGCCTCAGACCGACAGTTTCTGTTGGCAGTTTCTGGCACCCTGGGGGCAGGATCAGCCTCACCCCCTGGGGAGAAAGACAGCCTCCTGGAGGCAGGCAGCCAACGTGGGTTTGTGGAACTTTCTTCTCCAGACTGCCTGACGGTCCTTGTAGAGGCCTCCAGACTTAAGCCTGCTTATCTTTATTTTTCTAGATAAATTCATTCAATGAGCATGTGCCCAGTACTAGGTTCAGTGCTGAAGACACAGACTGAGTTTGACAGAGTTCCAATCCTTGAGTTGTCTGTGGTCTAGTAAGCTGGATGCCTAGACAACAAAATGGGGAAGACAACCAGCTATGAAAATTTAATCGTGTTTTCAGAGAGGGAAAAGTAACACCTGACACATTGTCAGGGCCGACTCCACTTCTAGCACCGTTCCTACAAGATCTTATGTCATTTAGTCCTCACCACATGGCTCTGACATAGGTGTGATTATCCTCACTTTACAGATGGAGAAGCTAAGGCCTGGAGAGGTTTACTACCTAATAAGCTCACCCAGCTTGTCTGTGTGTAGTCAGAGTTGAAATTTACACACTATACTCAAAGTGTGCAAAACCAAGGCTACTCTGTCATCTATGACGAAGCTCATCTCATACTGGATGGGATTCCTACTGATGATAGCACCCACTCAAACATGTTCCTTAAATGTAGCTGCATCTCTTCCAGCCCTTTTCAGTTTAAAACAGTGATTCTGAAGTTCAGTTCCCTCCTGGGGCTCTTCATCCTTCTCTTTCTTCCTAACATGCATCTGTGTTGAAGCAGGAGCTCCCATTTCTTCCAGACATGCACTTCTCCACTGGCTCCCACTGGCTGAGGAGTGATCCCTCAGCCCTGGTATTTGGGTGATGGCCTGGGGTCTCTGCTGGTCCCACTTGACTCTTTGGGAGCTGCACAGGCCCCGCTGCTGGCGTGTCTGCAGCTAACCTGATTTGAGATCTGGTTTCTCAGCACCATCAGAGCCTAGGGTCTCTACAGCTCACCCCCACTCCTCAACTTTGTACCCCTCACACCAGCCAACTTTACCTCACCTCAGCTCCAGTGGTACAGCAGGTCTTCCATGTCTCAGGCTTGACCTGATCCAATCTTGGGGTGGTAACCAACCTGCTCTCCTGCTCCGGTCAGCTCCCCCTTACCTGGGAGTTCCAAGAGAGGCGACAGGTCCCTGCGAGCCTCTCTCAGAAGTCACCTAGAACTACCTAGGCCTCAAACTATCTAGTTCAAGTTGGCCAAGCCTGACTATTGATCAGTTGTAAGGAGAGGTTTCAGAATTCAGAAAGCCCTTTCTCTCTCCATGTCTGAATTGTTTGACTGTTATCTCACCACCTGACTCTAGTTAAAGTCAGCCTGAGACTCAAGCACATCAAAGATTTCTGTAGTCCAAGCAGCATATGCTCAGTCATCTTAGTTGAGTAAAAACTCTCATGGTTGAGCTTCAAAGGTGGAAAGGCTGCAGGAAACAAACCTGCACAGTGATGAGGGAGAAAAACCTTAGGAGCCATATCAAAGAAACTATGACCTCAACAGACAGCAGAGGTAGGCTTTGTGTCCTGCCTTCACGTGCTGTTTGTATTGTTCTGTAGTGCCTCTCACTGTGCATGACTGCCCTGGGAAGACAGAGGGCTGGGGCAGCAGGGGACACACTAGGAAAAGTGACTTCCAGTCTAATCTTAAAGATACAGTTGATCAAATCAATTATTAATGGGATAGTGTTGGTGGTAACAGAGGCAGCAAGGGAAATGGAAATGTGAGAGCACAGAACAATGTCTGGAATTGTATATATTCATTTTCTCTTTCAATAAGAGGTTTGTGACCAGGCACAATTGCCAGGTATAGGCAGAGCATTAGGGATGGAATGATATTAGTATCACAGCTTAAAATCTAATGAGTTTCCCCTTCCCATCTGTGGGGCTGCTGGGCAACCCTGTGGATGGTAGAACGGTGTTCACTATGAGGAGCACAGAAGGATGGGGGGGTGGATCACAGGAAGATGGGAGGCATGGGAAAGATGGTTAGTTCTATGTATACAAGCCAAATTTACGATGTTGGTGGACTATAACGCAGATGTGCCTAATACCTTTCTGATAAAATTGACCTGGGCCAGTGTCTCAGTTATTTCTTGCTGGTTAACAAACCATCCCTCAACTCAGTAGGTTAAAAACAACCATTTCCTTATCTGAGTTACTCAGCTGGGTGATTCTACTCCTTGTAATGTCAGCTGTGGCTGCAGTCATCCAGGGCTAGAGCGGTCTGATGGTTCACTTCTATGAGGCCTCGGAGGGGATGATTGGAAATCTGCACTCAGCTGAGAGGCTGGGGCAGCCAGGCCCCCTTCTCTGTCTCTTCCTTTCTCCACACAGTCTTGAGTCTACATGGTATCTCCACATTGTCTCTCCATGTGGTCTTTCCAACAAGGCAGCCAGATTCCTCACATGACAGTTCAAGGTTCCTAAAGGGACCATCTGATCAAAGGGACAAGAAGCAGGCACTGCCAAGCCTCTTAAAGGTTAGGCCTGGAATTTCTACATTTCTCCTGGTTGATATGAGTCACAGGCCAGCCCAGATTCAATGTGGGAGGGGACTCTGCAAATCCCGCGTTTAGAAGTATGGTTCAGTTGTGAAACTGTAGTCATCTTTGCAGACTAGCTATTCTGTTACTATGAAAATGCACAGAAAATATGGAATGGGTTGTAACAATATTTTATTTTCAGGGCTGACACTATATATATATATATATATATATATATATATATACACATTACATTACATTTTAGGGGGATCATATTATGCCTACTGCCTTTTAAATTTTTTTTCTCTCAACAATATATCCCAAACATTTCCCCAAGTAATTCAATATTCTTCTACAAAAGTTCTTTAAAAGGTATATGGTATACAGTGGAGTACACCAATTTTTATTTGTATAACTCAGTGCATTTATATGTGTCTACCTGCATAGTGCCCCCTGTATTGCACTCACCTATGTCCACATACCTCCTATGTCAAGTTGTAGAACATTTCCAGGACCTCAGAGACTCCCTTGTACTACTTCCCAATCCATCCCAGACCCTTTGTCTCTCACTGAGGTAAGAACTACCTTGACTTATAACTCTATTAGTTAGGTTTGACTGTTCTTGAACTTCATTTAAATGGATCATGTAATACAAACTCCTTTGTGTCTTGCTTCTTTTGCTCATCAAATTCTGTTAGATTGATCCATATTGTTGCTTTAAACTATAGTTCACTCTCGTTGTCTCTATATTGTAGTATTTTCTTGTATGAGGAAACCACCATTTAATTATCTGTTCTACTCTTAATGGAATTTAGGTTGCTTACAGAAGTGTTTTCATGATTGCATTCATATGAATGTTCTATAACTAATTTAACCAATTTTTGTTGGGCATTGAGTTTATTTCCTTTTCTTTAGAAACAGTACTGTAATAAAAATCCTGGAAGACAAATCCTTATGCACATTATATTTCTTTGTTTATATTTTTATTTATTATTTTCTAAATTTTGAAACTATTTCAAACATAAAAGTATAGGAAAAAATATAACACACATTTAGGTATGTACTGCCAGTATTAAATTGACACTAACAGTTTATTATATCTGCTTCAGATTTCTCCTTTTTATTTTATTTTTAAATCACTTTTTATTTTTCAATTACAGTTGACATACAATATTGTATTAGTTTCAGGGGTACACCCTAGTGGTTAGCCATTATATATCTTACTAAGTGAGAAATCTCATACCTTCCTGACACCATACATAGTTATTAGAATATAATGGGCTATGTTCCTGATCCTGTAGTTTACATCCCCATTACTATTCTGTCCGTACAAATTTGTACTTCTTAATCCCTTCACCTTTTTCACCCATCCCCCTAACCTTCTTCCCATCTGGCAACCACCAAATGTTCTCTGTATCTATGAGTCTGTCCCTGTTCTGCTTGTTCATTTATTTTGTTTCTTAGGTTCAGTTGTTTTGTTTTTTTTTTTAATTTAACCTAATTTTATTCATGTTTGCCTTGGGATGGGAATAGATCATTTAGTAAAAACATACAGTAAAAACAAAATATGTCTTATCATGTACAATTTTTAAAATACGATAATGATGTACCTTATTTACTTCCATGCACACAAGTCTAACATTGCAGTTTAAAAAAAAAATAAACACAATTAAGACTTCTAGGAGCATTTTATAATAAAGTAATTCTTAACTTTTCTTTGTAGATAGACCAAGCACCTCCAAAATACAAATTCCTATACACAATGAGCACTTTACTTAAAATGAATACTTAAGTAAATTAAGTATGTTCAGCTCAGTAGGCAACAAACCATAGTGCCAAATGGAAAAAGTGCAGTTGCAAATAAATCTCAAAAACTAAGTTAACTTTATAAAATTTAATACAGAAAATATACTGATTTAATAAAATAAATAGGATGTAATTTATTAACACTTCACTCTAAAGAATGCATACTGGGACATTTATAAATGGTGAGTGAATCTTAAGAACAGTTTATTGGAATAGATGCTGGCTAAATAGAAGTGCATATTGTGAAACACTAGGGGTGGTATATGTTTTGTCACATACTTTTGTTACCTTGAGGTAGATAACACATGTGTAACAAATTCAGCATTCATTTTCAGGTGCCGTTGGTATCATGTGTTTATAAGAAATGTGTACAGTATGAAAAACTTGAAAATACTCATGAATGAAAAATGTCTTAGAAAAAATATATATTTTCATGTAATTTTGTACATACTGTGTAAATTTCAAGGCAAGATTTTTGTTTCTTATAAAACAGGTCACTGTTCTATAAGAGAATGCTTTTTACTTGTCTTAATGCATTATTTTGTCTCTTCCTGCATTGCATTGTTTTGCTCTATTCTTTATTTTTGTGTGCAAACAACATGCCAGTTAAAATGAAAACCATTTCACATGTAGAAAAAAAGTCTGGATTTTAAAAATCAGGAACTAATAAAATCCCTTCTAAATGACACCACCTGATTTAAGTATAAAAAATGACTTATACACTAGTAATATAAAAAACAAACATATTTCATGAAGAATACAAAGAGAAATGTCTGCTGAGTGTTTTAGTTTAGATGTTTCAGAATGCTGCTGTAGGTTTTATGAGCAATCTGAGGGGAAGATTTCATAGCAGAAGGTGTTAGTGTGGCCTGTGTTTACTTAAGTGGTGACCCAACTGGACTGTGAAACTGTGGGAGGCCTATGGATTCAAGCTGCTTGTTAAAGAGGAACTCACCACTGTTACTCAGAAATCCTTCCTCATTTCCTCTCTCCCCACAAGCTTCCCATCTTCTATAGGCTCAGTATCTAGCATTCCAGTATCTTTCCTACTAAAGAACTTGTCCAAGTAGCTGGTGTGTTTTCCTTCTCAATTTGTTCATCCTTCCTTCTCTCACAACAAAACTGATTTATGAAAAAACAGTCATCTCCACTACCCACAAACTGACTATCCCAAGAATACTGGTACAAGGCTTCTAACTGAGCCAAATTTGCTGTTCCCTTTTCCTGTTTTTCTTAGCTTACTGACTTTGATATCAAACTTTTCAATTCAAGTTGGGACAATGAGCTATTCAAGTCATTTAATTTATCGACAACATCAGTAGGCTTATGTTGTGAACTAAGATGAATAGTCCCTGCAATAAAAGAAAGTCAGATCCCTGGTTCTTTCCCTTTCTTTTTCAGCCAGTTGCTGTGATGCCTCCTCTAGAGCTATCTGTGCTTGAACGAATCTATTCCTCTCAGTTTGACTTGCCCTTCTTATCAGATTTTTCTTTGCTTCTTTCCAGTTGTAAAGATCTATAATAAGCTTGGATTCATAGTAATGGTTAACTTCACTCTCTCCAAACTAAGTTATCTAAATATGATGATAACCTCATTTTTTAGTTACAAGTATGGCTACATTCCAGATCATAATATTTGTTTTCATCATGATCTGGGTACTGCCAACAAGGCTCAGTAGAGTAATTGGTATCAAAAGCAGGATCCTCCAAATACCTTTAATGATCTCCATCCAAATATTTTCGTGGATCAACTTGTACTTCTTCTTCATCAGTGACATCAGACAAAGCTCTTGGGTCATGCTGAACTTTATCAATATCAAAGTTGTTATGTATAGGCCAATCACACTCTGAAAACTGACAATGATACCTTTCCCAGTCATAAATGTGGCTATGAGTTTCATCCATAAGCAAAATATCATCATCTTCATCTTCAACATGGAATGGATGACTGGAAACTGGCTCATCCATTGGAAAAGAATATATGCTCATGTAAGGATAAGAAAGCGCTTCTTTTGCTGTCAACTGATCCATGGGGCTAAATGTCAAAATTTGTTCCAGGAAATCCAGGGCTTCTTGACTAATTCCTGGAAGCAGCTGAGTTAAAGTTTTGTGTGGCTCAGTCATGTCATTTCTAATGTAAACTGGAATTATGCTGAGAAGCTCCTGATAATCTTCCTCATGTACAACAGGAATAGATTCTAAAATTAGCTGCATATATTCAAGTTTATGTGCACCTGCAAAGAGGGTTTTACCATTCAGCATTTAAGCAAAGATGCAGCCTGCAGCCCACGTGTCAATGGCTTTAGTATAATTATTAGGAGAAAGTAAAAGGCATGGAGATCTGTACCATTTAGTAACCAATCCTTCAGAAAGATGACCCTTATGGGAATAATGGGGATCCATGATCCATGCAAGACCTAAGTCACATATCTTCAGCTCCAAGTCTTCAGTATTAATGAAAAGATTAGCTGGTCTGAGATCTCTGTGCAGTATATTTGCAGAGTGAATATATATGAGCCCATGTAACAGCTGATAACATGAAAAGCTGGGCATGCTTTTCGAGTAAAGGGCCCTGCTCCAGCACATTAGCCAAGTCTATCTCCATGTACTCCTGAAAAATGTAAACACTGTTCTGTTTGGTAAAAGAGCCCACATCATCTGTTAACTGGCTTCCACTAGGACCAAGAATTTCAAACACTTTCACAATGTTATCATGGTCAAGTCTTCTAATAATTTTGATTTCATATAGAGCATGTTTGACACTCTGGGGATTAGTAAGGACAATTTTCTTAATGGCTACTCTTTTGTCAGAGTCATTGTCTATAGCAGAAAAAACCAAGCCATTGCTTCCACAATCCAATGGTTTTAAGTGCATATACCTGGAGCCCAGGTCAAAACCATGAATGTTGCTGACAATTTCAAATTTCCCTGCCATTTTGAAACTCTTACTATTGACTTTACCTTTTGAATTGTTGAACTTGTGTAAACAAAGAAGAAAACTGTCATTAAAAGGAAAGATCTTTCCAAAAGGGAGAACAAAAATAATTTTGCTTCCACAGCAAGATGGTTCCTTGATATTCATTGCATATGCCAACCAGGCCTGTTGAGTTCTCCTTAGATTTAAAGCTCAAAAAGCTATCTTTATATTGAGAATTAAAAAGATTGCAGTACTCATAGTTCAAGAAAGAGAAGCAACTCTGTGCAGACGTTTTAAGAAAACACTTGAGAAACTCAGACGTAATGAAATGACATAGTAGGCACTCAGATTTACTGTGCTAAATGATTTAACATTTAACAAAAATGTGAATAAATATGCACACAACAGGCTTTTATGAACATTTTCCTCGCAGTACAGATACATTCAGTGTTGGACTGGTCCTGAGCAGCATCGTTCTAAGGTGCTAGTAAGCACTATTTATGTTTTGCTTCTTTTCTTTCTTTGTTGCTGTATATTTCAACAGGAAGCACTGGCAGCTGTTGGTTAACAGATGTCTTTTGTTAGTGATCAGGTGGCTCCAGATCACCACAATCACAATCAAAGCTACCATCCATCTTACTCTGCTACAATGGAACTTCTCTGACTCATAGAGGGAGTGCAGGGCCCATGGACAGCCCCCAGTGTTGACTCAGGTCTCAGGCTGTGCTGGCAGCCGCAGAGTCTCCAAGGCCCTCACTTTGCTGCAGTCACCACCATGTAACTGCAACCCATGAGAGAAGGCGAGGGAGAGGGGCCCGGATTCAGTTGCTGATAGATATGTATTTATTGCCATTTATATTGTTCATAGTTTTCATCTTTCTTCTTAAAGAAGACCCTTTAACATTTCATGTAATCTAGTTTCATGGTGATGAACTCCTTTAGCTTTTTCTTGTCTGGGAAGCTCTTTATATGTCCTTTGATTCTAAATGATAATTTTGCTGGGTAGAATAATCTTGACTCTAGGTCCTTGCTTTTCATCACTTTGAATATTTCTTGCCAATCCTTTCTTGCCTGCAAAATTTCTGTCGAGAAATCAGCTGACAGTCTTATGGGAGCTCCCTTGTAGGTAACTAACTTCTTTTCTCTTGCTGCTTTTAAGATTTTTTTTTTGGCTTTAACCTTTGGCATTTTAATTATGATGTGTCTTGGTGTGAGCCTCTTTGGGTTCATCTTGTTTGGGACTCCCTGTGATTCCTGGACTTGTATGTATACTTTCTTCACCCAGTTAGGGAAATTTTCTGTCATTATTTTATCAAGTAGGTTTCCAAATTCTCGCTCTCTCTCTTCTCCTTCTGGCAGCCCCATGATGTGAATGTTGGTATGCTTGAGGTTGTCCCAGAGACTCCTTACATTACCTTCATTTTTTAAATTCTTTTTTTCTTTTTGCTTTTCTGATTGGGTATTTTTGCTCCCTTATATTCCAAATTACTGATTTTATTCTCAACTTCTTCTTCTCTACTGATTCCCTGTAAATTATTCTTCACTTCAGATAGTGTATCCTTCATTTCTGACTGGTCCTTTTTTATGCTTTCTATGTCCTTTTTAGAATGTTGAAGTTCTCACTAAGTGGATTGAATATCCTTATAACCAGTGTTTTGAACTCTGTTTCTAGTAGATTGCTTGTCTTCATTTTGTTTATTTATTTTTCTGGAGTTTTATTCTGTTCATTCATTTGGCACATGCAATCTCCTTGTTTTGGCAGCCCCCCTATGTATGTTTCTATGTGTTAGGTAGAGCTGCTACATCTCCTGGGCTTGGTAGCATGGCCTCGTGTAGTAAGTGTTCTGTAGGGGTCACTGGCACAGCTTCCCTGTTCACCTGAGCTGGGCACTCCAGGTGTGTCCCACTCACCCCTCATGTAGGTTGGGTACACCTTCCTGTTGTAGTTGAGCCTTGATTGCTGTTGTCACCTCAATGGGAGGAATTTATCCCCAGGCCAGTTGGATGTGAAGACTGGCTGTGACCACTGCAGAGGATCAGCTGTGCAGGGGCCAACCATATATAGCAGGACTTACTTTAGAAGGGCTCAGATGCCTTCTGAATCCTCCCCTTGAACATACCCCTCATGTAGGTGGTTAGGTGGTACTTTGATATGTTCTGAAGCTATCCATGGGTTGCACTGTCTTTGGGGACCTCCCAAAAACTACAGGACAAGTTCAGCCTGTGTTGCTCAGGGCCACCCAGCATGAGCTACAGAAGAATTTGCAGATGGCTGCTACTTGTCTGGGCTTGTAGGTACCCAGGAGAGGCCAAGCTGTGAACCAAAGGTGGCTGCCACTAGTGCTGGGCCTGGGACCACTTAACAAAATGTACAGTGTGCACCAAGGCCAGGTGCTGCTTATTTGAGATATTTTAGTTAAATCTGAAGTATGGGCCAAGACAGGCCATTTAAATGGAAAAGCCACTGGAAGCAGCTTAAGTGGGCCCAAAACTTGTGTGGGGTGGGGTCACTGGGAATCACAAGGGCAGGGTGAACAGAGATAGCAAGGTTGATGGAAACTCAGATATGGTTTCCCCCCTGCTGGCTCTGTTGGGGGAACCTCAGAAAAAGAACAATGGCCTCTGCCAGTACTTCTGTCCCTCCAACTCTCACCCTGAAGCCAGACATTTCCGTTTTTCCTGTATGTCCCTGGTGCCTTTTGAGATACTGCTCCGGTGCTGGGGCTCAGAGCAAGTGAGACCAACTAAGCCTGAGCACAGGCCCTTTAAGAGGAATAGTCTGAAACTCCAGAAACATTCCATCTCACTCAGCCACAGTCCCTGCTGGTTTTTATAGCCAGAATTTTTGGGGACTTCTCTTCCTGGCATTAGAACCCTGGGCTGGGGACCTGGTTGGGGCTAGGACCCCTTGCTCCTCAGGGGGGACCTCCACAGCTCAGATATCTTTCCTGGCTTTTACATACCACACACAGTTGTGGCACCAGCTTGTTCTGCATCTCCACTCCCCCTACCAGCCTTGATATGGCTTCTTCTTTCTATCCTTAGTTGTAGGACTTCCCTTCAGCTGGATTTCAGGTGGTTCTGTATGATGGTTGTTCTGTAGTTTAGTTGTAATTTTGATGTGAGTGTGGGATGATGAGAGTTCAGATTCTTTTTTTTTTTAAAGAAATAAAAGATTAGAGGTGTAGCTGAAACCTCTTTCTCAAACACTTCATCTTTTCATCCTCTTCAGAAGGGTCAATATTTGAAAGTTGTGGTATATTATACTTTTTAAAAATTTTTTATTTTTAAATCATGTTTATCCTATTACAGTTGTCTCAATTCTTCCCCTTTTGTCCTCCTCCACCCACCCTACTCCGCCCCCCTCCCGCAGTCAATTCCCACTCTGTTGTCCATGTCCATGGGTCATTTCTACATGTTCTTTGTCTAGTCCCTTCCCCTTCTTTCCACCATTGTCCTCCTTCCCCATGCCCTCTGTTACTTTCAGTCTGCTCCATGTTTCCATGCCTGTGGTTTATTTTGTTTGTTAGTTTATTTTGTTGAATAAATGCCAATTATAGGTGAGATCATATAGTATTTCTCTTTCACCAACTGGCTTATTTTTCTTAGCATAATATTTTTCAATTCCATCCATGTTGTCATAAAAGTTAGGAGTTCCTTCCTTACTTCTTTCTTTCTTTTTAATGGAGATTGATTTTATTTATTTTTTAAATGTCAAAATCCATTGTAAAATATTAAAAAATTTAAATCCAATGTAAAGTCTCAACAATTAAAACAACATGACACCAGCACAGAAATAATCATGTAGATCAATGAAATAAAATGACAATTCTGGAAACAAACATATATATTTGTCTAATAATATACGATTCAATTGATATTTCAGGTCAATGGAGAAAATAAGGCTTATTCTACAAATAAGGTGCATGGACCACTATTACTAGAAATAAAACAAATATAGAGCTCTATTTCACACATTATACAACAAAATATTCAGGGAGTTAAAAAATCAATATGAAAGAAAAAACTGGCTGCTGTCTGTCTCCACCAGAGTCACTACGCTGTGTCTGCGTCCTCCAGTCCCCTGCTGACCTGGCCGCGCCATGGAGGACTACCATAGCCTGACCAGCAGAAGCTGCAGGCCCTGACAGACATGGCCAATCACCTGCACATCAGTTCTATCCAGGCCACCACGGCAGCTGGCTCTGGCCACCCCACATCATGCTGCAGTGCCACAGAGATCATGGCTGTCCTCTTTTTCCACACCATGTGCTACAAATCCCAGGACCCCCGGAGTCCTCACAACAACTGCTTTGTGTTCTCCAAGGGAGAACATGCAGCTTCCATCCTGTATGCCATCTGGGCTGAAGCTGGCTTCCTACCTGAGGCAGAGCTGCTAAACCTGAGGAAGATCAGCTCTGACTTGGACGGGCACCCTGTCCCAAAACAGGCTTTCGCTGATGTGGCCACTGGCTCCCTGGGCCAGGGCATTGGGGCTGCTTGCGGGATGGCTTACATAGGCAAGTACTTTGACAAAGCCAGCTGCCACGTCGATTGCCTGCTGGGAGACAGGGAGTTGTCGGAGGGCTCCATGTGGGAGGCCATGGCCTTCGCTGGCATCTACAAGCTGGACAACCTCATTGCCATCCTTGACATCAACTGCCTGGGCAAGAGCAAGCCCACCCTGCTGCAGCACCAGTTGGATGTGTATCTGAAGCGCTGCGAGGCCTTTGGCTGACACATCATCATTGTGGACGGACACGGAATGGAGGAGCTCTACAAGGCCTTTGGCCAGGCCAAGCACCAGCCAACAGCCAGCATTGCCAAGACCTTCAAGGGCCGAGGGATCACAAGGATAGAAGATAAGGAGTTTTGGCATGGGAAGCCCCTCCCACAAAACATGGCTGATCAGATCATAGAGCCAGATCCAGAGCAAAAAGAAGATCCTGGCAACTCCCCCACAGGGGGATGACCCCTCGGTGGACATCACCAATATCTTCATGCCCACTCCACCCAGCTATAAAGTTGGGGACAAGATAGCTACCTGTAAGGCCTACGGGTGGGCTCTGGCCCAGCTGGGCTATGCCAACGATGGCATCATCGCTCTGGATGGGGGACACCAAGAATTCCACCTTCTCAGACCTCTTCAGAAAGGAGCACCCAGATCGCTTCACTGAGTGCTACATTGCTGAGCAGAACATGGTGAGCATCGCCGTGGACTGTACCACTCGCAACAGGATGATACCCTTCTACAGCACTTTTGCAGCCTTCTTCACGCGGGCCTTTGACCAGATTTGCATGGCAGCCATCTCCGAGAGCAATGTCAACCTCTGGCTCACACTGTAGCATGTCCATTGGGGAAGATGGGCCCTCTCAGATGGCCCTAGAAGATCTGGCCATGTTTCAATCAGTCCGCATGTCAACTGTCTTTTATCCAAGTGATGGAGTGTCTACAGAGAAGGCAGTGGAATTAGCAGCCAATACAAAGGGCATCTCTTTCATCCGAAGCAGCCACCCAGAAAATACCATCATCTATAACAACAATGAGGATTTCCAAATCTGACAAGCCAAGGTGGTCCTGAAGAGCAAGGATGACCACGTGATTGTGATTGGAGCTGGGGTGCCAATGAGGTCTTGGCAGCTGCAGACCTGTTGAAGAAAGAGAAGATCAACATTCATGTGTTGGACCCTTTCACCATCAAGCCCCTGGACCAGAAACTCATTCTTGACAGTGTCCATGCTACCAAGGCCAGGATCCTCATGGTGGAGGATCACTACTATGAAGATGGCATAGGTGCGGCCATGTCCTCGGCAGTAGTGAGTGAGCCTGGCATCACTGTCACCTGCCTAGCTGTCAGCTAGGTACCAAGAAGCGGGAAGCCAGCTGAACTACTGAAGATGTTCGGCATTGATAAGGATGCCATTGCACAAGCTGTGAGGAGCCTTGTCACCAAGGCCTAGGGAGGGCCATTCTATACATTCCTGAGGGATTCTCGCAGAGGTGCTCAAAGATTTACTGAGAGGAGTGGTAAATATATGTTTTGAGGGGAAAAAAAGAAAGAAAATACAATGGTCTCCTACCATAGAAATTCACACCACAAAGTCAGGAAATCAAGACAGATCAATTTAAGAAGCAGAAGCAAAAAAGAAGAGTCTCACAAATAATGGGAAGACAAAGAAACAACCCCCAGGTGAAGGAAAAGGAGGAATCCCCAGAAAGAGAACTAGATGAAATAGAGGCAAGTAAACTATCAGATATTGAGTTCAAAACAACAGTTCTAAGGAAGCTCAATGAGCTCAGTGAGCTCAGAGAAAATTACCAAAAACTACAGGGAAACTACAAGGAACTTACTGCAAACTGTATCAGCATGAAAAAGGACATAAAAACTATCAATAAGAGACAAGTGGAAATGAAGAATACAATTTCTGAATTGAATTGAAGAACACAGTTGAAAGAATCCAAAGCAGGCTAGATGAAGCAGAGGAATGAATCAGTGAGCTGGAGGACAAGCTAGAAAAAAGCTCCCAGAAAGAGCAGGAAAAAAGAAAAAAGACTCAAAAAGAATGAAGAGGCATTTAGGGAAATGCAGGACAACCTGAAATGTAATAGTATACGTATAATAGGGATACCAGAAGCAAAAGAGGATGAGGAAGGGATGGAGAACCTGTTTGAAAAAGTAATGATAGAAAACCTCCCTAATTTGAGGAGAGAAAAAGTCACACAGATCCAGGAAGCACAGAGGGTCCCATTCCATAGGAACCCAATGAGGCCCACTCCAAGACACATCATCATTAAAATGGCAAATATCAAAGACAAACAGAGAATCCTAAAGGCAGCAAGGGAGAAAGAGGTAGTAACATATAAGGGAGCCCTGGTACAGCTAGCAGGTGACTTCTCAACAGAAACACTACAAGCCAGAAGGGAGTGGCAAGAAATACTCCAAGTAATGAAAAGCAAAGGCCTGAAACCGAGACTGCTCTATCCAGTAAGGCTCTCAAAGCAAATGGAAGGTGAAATAAGGAATTTACTGGACAAAAGACGGCCAGAAGAATACATCTCCACCAAACCAGCACTGCAAAATATGCTAAAGGGACTGCTTCAAGAAGAATAAAAGGAGTCTATGAATACCCAGTTCCTTTCACAGTTGCCAATACTTGATATTATCGATATTTTTAATACGTATTAATCTGATTGTGACAATGATGTGTTCTTTTAATTGTTCCTTTATTATTTGTTGAAACTAAACCTGTTTTTATATATTTCTTGCCTATTTCTATTATTTTTAAAAAGCTTTAAATGACTGTTTGGCATCTTTATCCATTTTTTGATTAAATGTTTGTAGAATTTTTCCCTAAAAGAAAAACAACTCTCAACCCTTTTTAAGATGTGTTGCAAATACTTTCCTGTTTTATTACTTGTCCTTTAACTTTTTAAATATGTATTTACTATATAGTTTAAATATTTAATACAATCATATTGTCAATATTTTATTTTATAGCTTCTGGGTTTGAATATTTTACTTCAAGGTAAGAAAAATATTAGTTTGTATTTTCCCCTAAAACTCCTTAGATTTTACATATTGATTTTTACTTTTTATCATTTTTATGTTTTTGTACATTGGCTGAACTTTGTTTAGGGGGTTTAAATATGTTATATAAATGAAGTCATTGCCATATATATTATATATATATTTTTTACTTTTTTAGCATTGTTTTTGAGATTAATTTATGTTCACAAATGTTTGTCTAATTTAGGAGTCAGCAAACTTTGTCTGTAAAAGATCAGATGGTAAAAATTTTTATCTTTCCTGGCCATTACGGTATCTGTCACAACTACTCATTGGAGTGAGAAAGCAGCCACAGACAACATGTAAACACATGGATGTAACCAAGTTCAAATAAAACTGATCCAGTTCATTCATATTAACTGCTGAATACATTATATAAGTTAACCAGTTTATTAAGTTGTTGTCCTCCTGAGGGAGATTTAGGTTTTCACTTTTTGTTGTTTCAGGGAAAGCTGGAATGAATGTTCTATATGTGTCCCTGTGTATATGTGAGAATTTTTTAAGGGTGGATACCTAGAAGTGGAATTGGTGTTCTCTTTCTCTTAAATAGAACACAAAATCTTTATTTGCTTCAAGTGGACCATATAGGCAAGGATGTATGGCCCTCATTCAGATGGGTGCTTGTATTCATATGGCTCTAATCTCTCTCTTTTTAGTGACATGGATGGGTGCCATGCACAGGATGAAAAAAGATGGGCTCATTCTGAGACCCTTAATAGGTTTCACTCATGTCTTCACTATAGGAACCTTCCTGATTGCTGAAAATTTGAAAGAGATATTTCAGAAAAAGAGGTAAGGGGTCCTGAATCTCTTCTGAGTAATACTTTAATAGTCCTCTACATTTATTTAGCACATTATGGTTTTAGGCTACACATGTGTATTATCCCAGTTTGAACTCACAATAACTTTGTAAGGAAGGCAAGAAAGCTTTCACAGATGTAGAAACTCATGTTCAGGGAAAGGAAGTGTATTATACAAGATAAGTATCAAATGTGTCAAAATACTCTAATTCCTGGTCCATTCTACTGCCTATTTGACATTGACCATAGTTTGTATCATACACTTACAAAAATGGGAGAGAATGTTCGGCAAGAGCTTTATATGAATGATCTTACAGATTATTGTAACAACCCTATTGGAGTAGGTGACATTGTATCACCATTTTCCCATATGGAAAGGAAGCACAGGGAGGTGGAATAATTGGCTCAAGATCACACAGGTACTATGTGGCAGAATCAAGATTCAAGTCTAAGTCTTTCTGATTATGAAGACAGATTTCCTTGTCATCTGGCTGCCTTAGTATGTAGTGATTGTCATAAGTTGTAAATATAGATGTTGAATACTTGAATTAATAAATGTTATTAAATTCTTTGGATACTTTCATTAAAAGTACTTTCAAGTAAGTTCATCAGTGCCATTTCCAGTATAAGTTACCATGATGGCTGTATTTGTCTTTGATAGGCAAAATGAGGCTAGTAAATGCACACACATAATATTTAAAAAACTCAATTGTCCTGGTATTCCAAAAAGTGACACAATGTCTGGGTATTGGTCATGACTTTAGTATGGGAAACAAGAGAATACAAATAGATGTGCTCCAAAGTCCCTCTTGCTGGCTCTTAGAAATTTAAAGGTTACACAGGATTTCTTAGAGAATGAAAACTTCAAACCACTGACTATTTCATCCTGAGTCTAGATTAAGCCTGGAAGTAAAGTTGCTTTGGTTAGTTTTATATAATTTCCTGAACAGGTCTCTCATACCTGGCTAGTCTACAGGCAACTCAAGTGAATTCCTACTGTTACACTTACATGCAGATCTTTAAATGGGTAAGCAAAGACAAAGCATGAATATTCTCAATATATTGTACAAGTCAGTCCATTATGCTGTGCTGAGAGGATGGGCTGGGGCCCTGTCAGGTCTTCAGGACCTTGGAGAGAGACTGCACCTGCCATGTAACATGTGACAGTGTTACTGAATAATTCTTAGGGGAAAGAAGAGCCTTTCATGTTCAGTTACTACTCTGTCATTGGATTCTATCACGTACTTAAGTTCTGTGTTTTGTAGGATTTCGTAGGATTTTTTTATGGACACATTCAGTTGCATAAGCAGAAAGTAAGACAAGGTTTGTATTATTAAACATATTATATTATTTTTAAAGATTTTATTTATTTATTTTTAGAGAGGGGGAAGGGAGGGAGAAAGAGCAGGAGAGAAACATCAATGTGCGGTTGTCTCTTGAGCGTACTGGGGACCTGGCCTGCAACCCAGGCATGTGCCCTGACTGGGAATCGAACAGGAGACCTTTTGGTTTGCAGCGGGCACTCTATCCACTGAGCCACATCTGCCAGGGCTAAACACATTGTATTATTAATATAATTCCTCTTTGATGATTTGTGATAAGAATTGTTCTGCATATTTCCCATGGTAAATAAGGATAAAATGGGATGAATTATGTGAAAATGCTTTGCATACTGTGATTATCACTACTAATCACTCACTAAATATGTGACCATGTATTATGTACAAGATTTTGTCTTCTCTTTTGTGCTTTTTCATTTTATATTTGTTCTCTGAATCACATTTTATTGGTACTTGGGCAGACGCATTGGCCAATTTGAAGTTGGACCAATTTCTGTAAACTGGCAATATTTCTCAATACAAATACCAAACAGCCTTTGAATTGCAAGAGGATTCAGAATGGATGCTGGCCATCTTCTGGCTACACTGGCTCACATTTTCATTTATAAAATATGAGTCAAAATTTTAGCTTCAAAGAGTAATTGCAAGAAATAAATGAGCTATATGTAAAAGCACTTCACAAATATATAGCACTGAACAATTTTTACCACTTCACTAGTTGGCATTATTATCCTTAAGGATATCTTGGTGTATAGCATTACTAACCTTACTGTCTGCAGTCTATATCTTTTCAACTTTTGAAGGAATATCAGAAATTTTATTCTTAACACTGAGATTTATTAAGGTACAGCTTAATTTTCCCATCTTATCAAAATACAAGACATAATATTTCAGCTATAACTTATAAAAAATGTTCAATTACACATAAGTGAACATACATCATGCTGTATACTTTACTGTTGTAAAATAGGTGTAAGTTACAAACAGATGAGCCTATGCATAAAAGTTATTTAATGCTGTACAGAAAATGGGTCTCTAAAAGTGAAGAAATGTCCATATTCTTATTATTAAAATAAGAAACACTTATCTTGTGACAACATTGGTTTTCAGTAGCTTTATTTCAATTATATAAGTGTCAGGCAGGCAACTGTTGTCCTTGAAGAATGTAAGGACTTGTTACCTCATCAACAGAGAAAAAGCTTTCTCATTAAATGCCAGATATGGTCTGAAGTCATTGATGACAGTTCAACTTTCTTGACTTAAAAATTTCTAATTTGTAGATTCTTTTGATACATATTATAAATAATGGTACAAAATTCAGAAGGTTCTAAAGGATTTAGAATGTCTTTCCCTTCCCATCCTCCAGCTACTCAGGACCCCTTCTTAGAAGCAGGTTTCTTTTATACATTCCATAGATATTTTATGCATATACAGATATATCTACATTTATAGCTATTTTCTTGTTTTACCCTGTTATGGGTTGAATTGTGCCCCCCTCCAAATTCATATGTTGACACCCTAGCCCCCAGTATATGGCAGTATTTGGAGATAGAGCTTTTAAAGAGGTGATTAAGGTAAAATGAGGTCATATGGGTGGGCCCTAATCCAAAGTAACTGGTGCCCTTTTAAGAAGAGGTGATTAGGACACAGAGGGGAGAACATGTGAAGGCAGAGGGAGATCTACAAGCCAAGGAAAGGGTGCAGAGGAAGCTAACTCTGCGAACACTTTGATCTTGGTGTTCCAGCCTCCAGCCCATGGTGTACATGTGCCTTTTCCCAGTCATTCGATGGAATGCCCAACTAGGACTCCTGTGATGTCATTTTGCAGAGGTAATTAAGTTTTCAAATCAGTTGGTGTCAAGATAAGGAGATCATCTCAGGGCAGTGGGAGGGTGGTGGTTAGCTGTCCACATAAACCTTTTAAGAGCAGAGAGTTTTCTCCATCTAGTTACAGAAGGGGAAGTCAGAAATTTGATGCATATGAATCATTTTATGCACGCTTGCTGACTTGAAGATAGAGGGGGTCATGTGGCAATAATGTGGGTGACATCTACTTGCTAAGAGCAGCTCCCAGCTGACAGCCAGCAAGGAAGCCAGGGCTGACCTTCCACAACCAAAAGGAATTGATTTTTTCCAGCAGTTAAAATGAGTTTGGAAGTGAATTTTTCTCCGGAGCCTGTAGAGAAGAACTCAGCTTGGCCAACACAGTAATTTTGGCCTTATGATTCCTTGAGCAGGGAACTCAACCATGCTATGTAAAACTTCTGACCTAAAACTGTGTGCTAACAAATGAGCATTGTGCCACAGTTTGTTACATATGCAGCAATAGAAAACTAATGGTGCGGGGGATGAAATAAGAGGGTCTCAGGATAAGCTCCTCCCCATCAACAGAAGCTGCATTTAAGTAGGTCAGTAGCATCTGCTTCTGGAAGAAAATGGGGTGGAGGATTGTGACTTATGAAAGAAAACTCAGTGAACCTGATTAAATTTATCTGAGGCAAGGTTGAGTTTTCAAAAAGAGACAGAATGGGGGCTCAAGTTAAATATTAGTAAAATGAAGTTATATTTTTACACTTCTAAGTTTATACTATGTGAAATAGATACTCACTGCTATTTTCTTTTAGTTAAAAGTGTTTAAGAATTTCCTTACCCTACAGTTTCTGCAGGACAATGATACATATATTTTGGTTTGTTGCAGACTATTCACATGCTAAGAAGTGTTTCCCCCTCTGCCTAGATCTTCCTTGAAACATAGATTGAAAGATTTTAAGAGAAACCTCTACTAATTGCAACATATTGACCTTTATGGATTCTGATTCAAATAAGCTTTAAAGAAAAATGATTATGAGATAATGGGGAGATTTGATTCCTGGTTAAATATTTAATGTTAAGGAATTACTGTTAATTTTCAAAGGTATGATAATGGACATACACATGTGTATGGGTATATACCTATATAATGAAAGGTTTATAGGTAAAATTATATGTCTGGGATTTGCTTCCAAATAATCTTGGGTGGCGGTGGGAGATTAGTAGGTTTATAGAAGACACAAGTTTGGCCATGATCTCATGATTCTTGAATCTAGGGTGATGGACACCTAGAAGTTCAGTGTATTTATTCATTATGACAAATACTTATTCTTATTTATTTTGTGTATTTGAAAGTTTCCATTAAGAATAAAAGAGCTCATTTTGACCCCATTCTGGTTTTGATGACAAGAAGCCTTTCCTTCAGCTCCCTTCATTCTTCTAAAAGTGTCTTGGCAGAATTTCTACTGCTCTTCTTTTATATCATCTCTCTCTTCTATTTCTGAACTCCATGATTTTTCTAATTTCACCACAAAGAAGAAACATGAAATTCATATATGTTGCAACTGAAAATCTTGTTGCTGAAAGGATGTACAGAAATAGCCTGAGGAGTAAAATTCTTCCCCAGAAAAGCAGCTGGGGAAAGATTTCTGTTTTACTTTTCTTCAAAATAAGGTTATTTAACATATATCTGAGAACAGTATAGTGAGTCACATTTCATTTTCAGTGCATGTTAATTGCACTTGAGCTAAGAAAAAGAAGTAAAAAATAATTCTTTAAACAAGAAGTTTATAAACAACAACAAACTTGACTTAGAGGGAAAACTATCTAGGATTCATTTCTTTTAGAGTAATTTATCCCTACTTAAAGACAAATTGCTCTACAGGTAATAGCTATTTACAAAAAGTTATAAAATTGTTCTTGGTTTTACAATGATAAATGAAGAATATTAAAATTCTCCAATGGAACAAGGTGTGCAAGAATTTTTATACTGTTCTCTTCTTGTTTAAACAGTGAGAGCAAAAATAACTTACTGGAATAAAAAGATAAGCAGTGAATGAGCATGCCACTAATGGAAGAAGGGGATATTTTCACAGAAGCAATACTTTTACCCATCCCATCTTTACTTGATGTTGACAAAAACATACCACTGACTCTTTAGTAAAACAAGCAAACAAACAAACAACCTGCTTGTGCACATATACCAGTTACTCTGTATATGACAAAAGAATAGTGAAAAAGAAAATGAAAGAATAAAGAAAACTATTCTGTGGTAGCCAAGGTGTGGTGAAATCAAATTGTGGTTTTCTAATTGAAAATGCCTTCTCAATGTGGAGGAACAGAGTTCTGGAGTAATGTAGTGGGTTCCCATTTTAGTAGACACCTCCTGTCTGCTCTAGAACACAAAATTCTATCTTCATCCTCCATTTTCAACCATCATTGATTGGCTACCTATCAGTCAATTGGCAGAATCTGATCTACCTCATTGACAAGCCCTGCCATTCACAATAGACTTTCATTAGTTTACTAATTAGTGTATGCAACTTAATCTTAAATGGCTCCACAAACCATCCTGCACCCCGCCCCGCTGAATTAACATGATCATGGTTCTCTGTTTTGAAACCTTCCTTGGGCTTTTTGGCCATGACAAGCCCTGGAATTTCACAGCTGCCACCTCAGAAAGGGAGTATCAGGTTGTCATCAAACCAACACAGAGTAGCACCAGGAACAGCAGAAGAAGCAGGCAAGAGTGGTCAGAAGCATTTTCTAGAATAAAATGAAAAAAATCCCTTGAAAATGTAAATTTAATTTGTTGGAACCTATTAGACCAGGGCACAGAAAGGTTTTTTTATAGGGCTGATTTCCAGTTGATTAATTGTGAAATAACTAGGACTTAACTGAAGAAGTCTGAAACTCCCAGGTAACTGAAATACTCGTGGAAGATAAAGCTCTTAGAGAGAAAGGGCTTTTCAACACACCCAAAAGAACAAGAACTGCCTATTCACAATAGCATCAAAAAGAAACAATAAAATATTTAGGGATGAATATAACAAAAGAAGTGCAGAACTTAAACTCTGGAATCTACAAAACATTGTTGAAAGAAATTAAGAAAGACAAACGGAAAGATATCTCAGGTTCAAGAATCAAAAGACAATATTACCAAGATGGACTGTTCCCCAAAGTGATCTACAGAGTCATTTAATGCTGTTCCCATCAAGATTCCAGCTGAGTCCTTTGCAGATATTGACAAGATGGTCTTGTCTTCATGAGCTCCTCTCCTAGAATTTCTTCATGGACTGTTGAACTTCCTCACAGTAGATTGAGTTCCAACAGGAAGGAGCATTCCAAGAGACAGGAAGTAGAAGCTGTTGGTTCTGGGTCTAGTTACTTATACCTGGGTCTAGTAACTAGTACCATTGCTTTTGTTGCATCTTATTGGCCAAGCAGTGGCAGAGCCTAGATTCAAGAATGAGGGAAATAGATTTCAACTCTTGAGAGGAGTGTTGAAATTTGGATCGCATGTTTTGTAACTGCCATACCCCATAGTAATTTCCAGAGCTGAGATGTGAATCTGGGTGTGTTTGAATCATAGAATTCAAAGTCTTAAAAATTCTGCTTTGCATGTCAAATAAGAGGAGTGAGAGATTGTGGGATGGAATAGTGGGAAAGTTATTTAAAATATTTTTAGTTGTATTGGAGAGGCAGTGGTTATTGTTATACTATCCTGCTCATAATCATGACCATTAAAAAAATACTTGTACTATTTATGGAAAATTTCAATGATGTAATTTTAATGCTGAATTTCTGGAGGTGGGATGGTAACTTCTATTAGAAATGAAGCAATTAAAAGAACAAACAGGAGAAAGGCTTATTTCTCTTTAACAACAGACCTGAAGACAGGACTCACTATGGGCAGGGAGACTCCTTCTATGTTTCGGTTTCATTAGAGAAGAGCAGTGTCTTTATTGTGGGCATGTCTTCACTCAACCCCCAGTTGCTCAACTGGGCTTTATGGAAACACTCAAAACCCCATTATTATACTTGACAGATGGGGCATGTGCCAGCACGATTTGAACCTGGTAGCACATCAAAATCGTAAGTCATGTCTTTATTCAGCTGTTGGTTTTATGATGCAAATAAAATCCAGCCCCTTCCCATTTATTGTTCCCAACAGTTCCTACACAGAGGATAAGAAAATTCCTGCCATTGCCCAAAGAGTTGCTTTGGGGATCTTGGATCTGCTACAACTAGAGATGAAGATTTACGTAAATCATAGGTACTAAAAGATGGGCTTAAGTGAATGCAATGTGGTAAATAGGATCTTGTGTATGGTAGTCAAATGTCACTACTAAAATAACACACTGAGTAGGTCCAGGAGCACATCATTTTCCTGTGGTATTCATTAACAGAGAGAAAAGAGTCATTTTTGCTAACCACTGAGCTTATTTTCCAGAATAAGTCATCCTGCCTGGGATACCCAAGAGATGCCCTCCGGGACCACACAGACAGCATGGCAGAGGCAGTACCTGCCCAGGTGCTGCCTCTGGGGTCCTGGTCCCCAGAGTGGTCCACTTAAAGAGCCCTGTGGAGGTAAGTCACAGAGTGGCCTGTAGTTTTGGCAGAAGGATGACTGCTTAGACAGTTCTATTAAAGGAGTAGGCAAGAAAACCATTTCAGGGGGTGAATCTCTGCCAGGACTTGGCTCCTTAGGACTAGAAATGATGAGGAAGCTGACTTAGGACAGCAGGGTCAGAGGACCCAGAGAGGTTTTTTTCTTTCCACTGTTCCCTGTCCTGAGTGCCCAGGGAACTCCCAAGAACATTCTCAGAATCTTTGCATCGCGGGGCTGCTGAGCACTTTGCTGCTTGTGCACCAGCTAGAGCCTTTCCACTCCTAATGGACTGGGAGCCATTAAGCACCATCGATTGCTGGCCAGGATGCAGCCCAACTCCTCCCTGGGTGGTTAAGGAGATGGGTGCGTCAGGACAGGAGCACTCACTGACTGCTGACTGCCTTCTAAGACGTAGTCCAGGCTCCACTAGAAGCCTTTTAACAGGAGCCTTTAATCAGGAGTAGAGACATCAAAAATTGAAGAAGAAAACGAAGCAGAACAGAATTTGAGGCCGACAATTTGACGTCAGTGACAATCTGAGGTAGCACACTTGGAAAAACAGCTGAGGGGTTTAGGAGAAGAAGGCTGGGGGGATGGGACAGTTGGAAGGGCAAATTTTGGAGTGAGCAGTTACTCTCTGGGAAGTGAGGGTCCAAAGTGAAGACTTGAAGCCTTGCCTTCTCTCTGTGGCCTTTGCCTTCCTGGCTTCATCTTCAGAATCAGCCCTGCAGAGAGTCTGCTCAGTCCTCACTGGGCAGAGAGCATTGCAGCAGCAGCCTTATTCCCCACCCAAGGGATTTAAAGATCAGAGATTGTGGAGGGCGAGGAGGCCTCTTGATTACATAGTAAAAGTTCTTTTTTATTATTGAGGTAAAATATACATAACATAAAATTTACCATTTTAACTATTTTTAAATGCACATTTTATGTTATCAAGTACATATTGTTGGGCAACCATCACCCCCATCCGTCTCCACCACCTTTTCATCTTCCCAAACCAAAACTCTGTATCCATAAACAATGTTTCTATTTCCCTCTTTGACCAGTCCTTGGTAACCACCATTCTGCTTTCTGTCTCTATGAATTTGACTTTTCTAGGTACCTCATTTAAGTGAATCCATACATCTTTGCCCTTTTGTGTTTTTCATTTACAATGATGTCTTCAAGTTTTACTCATGTCATAGCATGTCAGAATTTCCTTCCTTGTATGTTTACATAATAGTATTTCATTTTATGGTTCTATCACATTTTGTTTATTCAATCATCCCATCAATGAAAATTTAATGTATTCTACCTTTTGGCTATTGTGAGTAATACTACTATGAACATGAGAACACAAATATATTTTTTGAGTCCCTGTTTTCATTTCTTTCAGGCACATACCAAGATATGGAATTGCTGGATCCTATGATGATTTTATGTTTAATTTTTTGAGGACATGCTATACTGTTTTCCACAGAGACTTCATGTTCCATCTCAACAGCAAGGCACCAGGATTCAAACTTCTCCACATCCTTGCCAACACCTGTTATTTCTTGGGTTTTTATTGTTGTTGTTGTTGCTGTTATTGCTTGATTTTACTTTTTGTGGTAGCCATCTTAATGAGTGTGCAGTGGTACCTGATTGTGATTTTGATTTGCATTTCCCTAATGACTCATCATGTTGAGCATCTTTTTAGGTCCTTATTATCCTCTGGAATGTCTTCTTTGGAGAAATGTCTATTCAAGTCCTTTGCCTATTTTTAATATTTATTCATTCATTCATTCATTCATTTATTTATTTAAATCCTTATCTGAGGACATGCTTATTGATTTTTAGAGAGTGGGGGAAGGGAGGGAAACATTGATTTGTTGCCTCTCATACTCACCCCGACAGGGTACCAAACCTGAAATGTAGGCATGCGCCCTGATAGGAAATTGAACCCGTGACCTTTCAATTTATGGGACAATGCTCTGACCAACTGAGCCACAGTTGCCAAGGCTTTTTGCCCACTTAAAAAAATTTGTTATTCATTTTTTTGGTCTTTGAGTTGTTGTTCATTATATATTCTGGATATTAATCCTTTAACAGATAGATGATTCACAAATATTTTCTCCCATTCTATGAGCTGTCTTCCACTCTGTTGATAGTGTCCTTTGACATATAAAGTTTTAAATTTGATTCAGTTCAATTTTTCTATTATTTCTTTTGTAGCCTGTACTTTTGGTGTCATACCCAAGAAATCATTGTGAAATCCAATGTAATGAAGCTTTCCCCCCATACTTTCTTCTAAAAGTTTAATACTTTTAGCACTTATGTTTAGGTCTTTGATCCATTTTGAATTATTTTTTTATGTTTGGTATAAGGTATATAAAGGTCCAATTTCATTCTTTTGCAGGTGAATATCCAGTTTTTTCAATATCGTTTTTGAACAGACTGTCCTTCCCCCACTGGGTGGTAGTAGCCATTCCTTTTTTACTTCGGTAGATTTTGGTTCCCCAAACCCTTCAGATTCCATGTAGATGTAAGTATCTCTGTTGTAAGTCTGACTCTGCTTTTACCCTTTGGGGTCTGTGGCCCACTGCCTGCATGCATGGAAAACAAATGTAGTGTGGACTTACAGAGGTCTGAGGTTGTCTGGTCAGTACACATAGTGAAATTTGTATATAATCAAAATTAGCCTTATAAATCCTTGTATTACCCCTAAATTACATTGTGATACCTCTCAGTGAGTCAATCTCAGCTGGTTTCATCATCTTTGTTGGAACCGACTGCTTTTTGGAGGGTAGGGAGTTGAGCATCAGATGCAGTGATTGGCCTGCATTTAGGAGTCATTTTTATGAAAAATATGAATCTATACCAACAAAATCACTTCAGGATGGCAAGACGCTCTGTAGGCATGCTGCCCAGACACAGAGATTGTCCACAGGGACAGCAGAGCCCCAGCTCCAACTCACTGCTCATTCCAAAGCACATACCAGTGAGGTGAGGAGGTGACAAGGTGAGGATGTTGAAGACATGAGGATGTGAGGAGGTGAGACGGTATGCCGCTGGCAATAGTACATTGCGTTTCTCTCACTCTGCAGATCACAAAAGGTTTAAACTTGCAAAAGTTGAAAGGCATATAGTATGGCTCCACTATGAGCCATAGGCATCTGGGCAGCTGGCTTCTTGTGGGTTTCAAAATCACTTCTGGTCTACCCTTCTCCTATTCTTCTGCAGGGCCCTGTCAGCTGGGAGTACTTTGGCCTTCTGACCTCAGTGTGGCTTTGGCTTTGGCTCTACTGATGGACTGATTGCAATTTGTGATTTGGCTTCTTTATTTTTTTAAAATTTTAAAATCATGTTTATTCTATTACAGTTTTCTCAATTTTTCCCCCTTTACCCTCCTCCACGCATCCCAACCCAACTTCCACAGTCAATCCCCACTCTGTTGTCCATGTCCATGGGTCATTCATACATGTTCTTTGTCTAGTCCCTTCCCCTTCTTTCCACCATTGTCCTCTTTCCCCATCCCCTCTGGTCACTTTCAGTCTGCCTCATGTTCCCGTGTCTGTGGTTTATTTTGTTTGTTAGTTTATTTTGTTTAATAGAGTCCACTTATAGGTGAGATCATATGGTATTTGTCTTTCATCAATGCTTATTTCTCTTAGCATAATATTTTCCAATTCCATCCATGTTGTCACAAAAGGTAAGAGTTTCATCTCTTTCTTTCTTTCTTTCTTTCTTTCTTTCTTTCTTTCTTTCTTTCTTTCTTTCTTTCTTTCTTTCTCTTTCTTCCTTCCTTCCTTCCTTCCTTTCTTTTTTCTTTCTTTCATGCAGATTGATTTTATATACTTTTTAAATGTTGAAGTTAATTATAAAATATTAAAACATTTAAAACCATTATAAAGTCTCAGCAATTAAAACAACTTGACACCAGCACAGAAATAATCACGTAGATCAATGAAACATAATGAACATTCTAGAGACAAACATATATATCTGTTTAACAATGTAATATATGATTAAATTGATATTTCAAATCAATGGGTAAAATAAGGCTTATTCAACAAATAAGGTGCATGGACCACTATTACTTGAAAACAAATATAGAGCCCTATTTCACACATTATAGAAGAAATATTCAGGTGAGTAAAAAATCAATATATAGAATCTAAGGAGTTTTAGGAGAAAATACAAACTAATATTTTTCTTACCCCAAAGTAAAATATTCAAATCCAGAAGCTATAAAGTAAAATATTGACAATATGACTATACTAAACATTTAAGACTATATACTAATATACATATAAAAAAAGCTAAAGGACAAGAAATAAAATAGGAAAGTATTTGCAACACATCTAAAAAAGGGTTAATAGTTTGGGGTTTTTTTGTTTTTGTTTTTGTTTTTTGTTAGGGAAATAATTCTACAAACATTTAATCAAAAAATGGATAAAGATGCCAAACAGTCATTTAAAGCTTTTTAAAAATAATAGAAATAGGCAAGAAATATATAAAAACAGGTTTAGTTTCAACAAATAATAAAGGAACAATTAAAAGAACACATCATTGTCACAATCAGATTAATACGCATTAAAAATATCGATAATATCAAGTATTGGCAACTGTGAAAGGAACTGGGTATTCATAGACTCCTTTTATTCTTCTTGAAGCAGTCCCTTTAGCATATTTTGCAGTGCTGGTTTGGTGGAGATGTATTCTTCTGGCCGTCTTTTGTCCAGTAAATTCCTTATTTCACCTTCCATTTGCTTTGAGAGCCTTACTGGATAGAGCAGTCTCGGTTTCAGGCCTTTGCTTTTCATTACTTGGAGTATTTCTTGCCACTCCCTTCTGGCTTGTAGTGTTTCTGTTGAGAAGTCACCTGCTAGCTGTACCAGGGCTCCCTTATATGTTACTACCTCTTTCTCCCTTGCTGCCTTTAGGATTCTCTGTTTGTCTTTGATATTTGCCATTTTAATGATGATGTGTCTTGGAGTGGGCCTCATTAGGTTCCTATGGAATGGGACCCTCTGTGCTTCCTGGATCTGTGTGACTTTTTCTCTCCTCAAATTAGGGAGGTTTTCTATCATTACTTTTTCAAACAGGTTCTCCATCCCTTCCTCATCCTCTTTTGCTTCTGGTATCCCTATTATACGTATACTATTACATTTCAGGTTGTCCTGCATTTCCCTAAATGCCTCTTCATTCTTTTTGAGTCTTTTTTCTTTTTTCCTGCTCTTTCTGGGAGCTTTTTTCTAGCTTGTCCTCCAGCTCACTGATTCATTCCTCTGCTTCATCTAGCCTGCTTTGGATTCTTTCAACTGTGTTCTTCAATTCAATTCAGAAATTGTATTCTTCATTTCCACTTGTCTCTTATTGATAGTTTCTGTGTCCTTTTTCATGCTGATACAGTTTGCAGTGTCTCGTAGTCTTTTGTAATTTTCTCTGAGCTCACTGAGCTCATTGAGCTTCCTTAGAACTGTTGTTTTGAACTCAATATCTGATAGTTTACTTGCTTCTATTTCATTTAGTTCTCTTTCTGGAGATTCCTCCTTCCCCTTCAACTAGGGGGTATTTCTTTGTCTTCCTGTAATTTGTGAGACTCTTCTTTTTTGCTTCTGTTTCTTAAGTTGATCTGTCTTGATTTCCTGACTTTGTGGTGTGAACTGCCATGGTAGAAGAACTCTGTTTTTACTTTCTGGATCTGCCTCTGATGATGTCAGATGTCATCCCTGTCTGACCTTAGGCAGTCTGTTTGAGACTTCCAGGAATCTACTGTTTGTGGCTGTCTCCTTCATCTGTTAATCTAGTCACTCTGTACTCAGCAGGCTGCCTTAGACAGCTCAGGGCAGGCTGGAGTCCCTCCTGGGGGTGGGGTTATTGGGTCCTCTCATGCTGCTGCCAAATGGGGGAGGAGTCAGCACTGGGATCCCGCTGGCTACTCTCTCCCTTCTCTCCCCAAAGCCTCCATTCTCAGTCTCTCCTCAAGTGTCGCCAGACCTCTCTGCCCGCCATTTAGCCAGGGATATGCTACCTGTGGCTGCCACTCTGCACTCAGCAGGCGGATTAGACATCACAGGACAGGGTGGAATCCCACCTGGGCATAGGGCTGTTGGGTCCTCTGCCGCTCCTGCTGCTCCTGCTGCTCCTGCTGCTCAGGGGGAGTGCTCTCTGCCTGAGCAAGATGGCTACTGCTGCATGGGGGATGAGTCAGCACCGAGATCCCGCCGGCCACTCTCTCAGCTCTCTCCCCAAAGCCTCCTTCTCCAGTCTCTCCTCACTCTGCCTCCGCCTTTGCCCGAGACCAGGGTAAGTGGCTGCAAATAAACATTTATGTGTTGGCCCTTTAAATGATTCTTTGCATCTCCTGCTGCCTGTCTCTGGTAGAGAGCGACCCTGCTGCTTTTTGCAGCTGGCTGTTTTCTGTGTACTTTTTGGGCTCTGGTGCTGTAGGCTGGAGATTCCCGCTTTTGGTTTAGACCCCGCTCTTCTCAGGGGGATCCAAATGGCTGTTTCAATATCCTTCTGGTGCTGCTTCCCCTGGGCACCCCACCCACCTTCTCGAGTCTCTACCACACCCCTTACTGGTTAGATTGCGGTAAAGCTGATTCTTCTGTCTCCAAGGTTACAAGGCTCCTCTCTCAGGCTTGTTCAGTTGTTTGCTCCAGGTGATTTCTCCCCAATTTAGTTATAATTCCAGGCTGGTCCTGGGAGGAGGTCAGTGTGACTTCCACTCACTCCTCTGCCATCTTGATTCTGATTTGGCCTCTTGATGGCTAGAACTCTTTGGTTCTTGGATTGTTGTTTGTTGAAACTTGGTTTACTTTTGGATTTATGTCTCAGATTAGATTGCTGGACTGTGGGGCTCCGGCCCACAACTGAAAGGCCTTTCCTGCCCCTGCCCTTGAATATGCCTGGCCACTGCCCAGCAGAGGCTTTTTCTACCCACCCCACACCATCCACAGGAGAGTGAGATCAGACCCTGGAAGACTCCCAGTTTTTCTGGAATCTGCTCCGCAGTTTGTCCCTGGAAACAGCTTGGAATCTTGAGTTGAGGCTGGGCTACTTTTTCTCTGGGACAGCCTAAGAGAGAAAAGAAATTTTCAATATTACTTCTGAAATACCCCCAGAACCTAGATGGTCACCATGGACCCTGAGCCACCTCCTTCACTCTTCTCTGGATCCTTCATCACCATAGTCTCTGGAAAAAAAAGCCTTCTCAATTTTAATTTCCCTTTGCTCCTGATTTACCTTGGTGTGTCACTAGTTAAAGGTCACTGCTAGCCCTTCAGGGCAGATTCTTAGGTCCTATTCCCAGGCAGTGATTAGCATTTTCCAGTGCCAGTCACTGTCTTGAGGTTTTCTGGGTTGACTGGATCATTCCTTAGGTAATTCTGAGGGAGAGAATTTCCATGGCCCTCTCCTCATTGGTTTACAGGAGGAAAGCAAACCCAACAAATCAAGTCATAACAGTGTTTTCCATACTCAGAGGTCAGAACTATTTCCACCATTGCTCCGAGGGTGGACTTTCTATCCCACACAAGTTCACTTTCAGAGCTGGTGGGGAGCAACACCACAGCTGGCTGACACAGAGGCTCCCACTCACCACAGGTGAGCAGAGCGGAGGCATCTGTCGTCCTTGCCCATCTCCAGCATCCACAGACTTCTTGATGGAGTTCATGAGTGGCACGTGAGGTGCCATTTCTTGAACCCTTTCGAGTGTCATCTCTGTGCTACATACTTTGCCTACAAATGGACAAATGATAGGCATCTTTATTACCCATGGAGGGAAAGCATTAAAATCTCCAGTGTGTGATTGGTGAAAATGGAGAGCCAGAAAGATCTTCAAGCAGCTTCTTCAGGGCACAGAGCCGGTAAACACAAACCCTGTCCTGCCTGATTCCAAAGCTCTTATTTTTAACACTACCACACGAATGCCCAGAATATTCTGAAGTACGGAAATCTCATCTGTATTGCTTTCAGCTTTTTTCCCCTCCCCTATACTCAATTCACAAAGTTACAACTCATTACAACCCTCATTTTGTCCTGGGCTTTCAAGTGGAATTCTAAACTATGGTTTATTGTCTAATTTATGTCCTCATTTGGAAATAATTGGCACTGAGGGCATCCCAGGAGATTTGGCACTGGGCTGGGTAACTCATATCATAAAATGGCTGCAATGTTCCTAGGAGATAACAGTTCCACACATCTTCTCTTTTATTAAAATGTTTGCACTTCAACAAACTGTAGCTCAGAGGACTTGGTAGGAATTTGTAACAATCTGGAAATGGAAAATTTTGGGGGATAGGTCTTGTCAACATCCTGCTAATCTCAAGTGACACAACAGAGGCCACTGCAGATGGGTGGCGACAGCAACACTGACCAGCCCCTCGGCAAGGGGGGGAAAAAGCACCATCTCCTCCCTGACTCTCTTACTGTGAGTGCTGTGATGAGACAGAATAACTTTGTGGTCAGCACTCTAAGTGCTTAAATGGGATATATGAGCTCAGAGACACTGAAATCACCTTCTAGGAGCCAGACAGAAAGGCAGGGGGACAGAGTAGTCAGGAACCAGCCTGGAGCAGACAGACAAGGTTTATATCTGAGATTTTTCCATATGCCCAATGCAGCCATCACCCTCTCTATGCCTCAGTTTCCTGAGAAAGGGATAATAATACTCAGTTTGCAGGCCTGCAAGGATTAAGGGAGTGCTCCATGTGACTGGTTACATATCCTGAAAGAGCACTCAGCAAATGACATTGTAAAAAGTACAAAATACCACTGAACTGTACACTTAAAATGGTTCAGATTGTAAAGTTTATGTTATGTATACGCTATAGATTGAATATTTGAGGTATCCCCACCCCCAAATTCATATGTCAAAACCCTTATTTTCAGTGCAATGATATTTGTAGATGGGGCCTTTGGGAGGTGATTAGGTCATTACAGTGAGGACCTCATGATGGAGTTAGTGCCCTTATAAGAAGACAGAGCGAGATTGCTTCCTCTCTGCTCTTCTCTGTGTGAGGACACAGTGAGAAGATGGCATCTGCAAACCAGAAAGAGAGCCTCACCAGACACTGAATCTGCAGGACCTTGATCTTGGACATGCCAACCTCCAGAGCTATAAGAAATAAATGTCTGTAGCAGCCCAAGTGGACTTAGACAGTATATTTTACCACAATTTTACTAAGACAGTATATTTTACCACAATTTTTGAAAGGTGCAAAGTGACACAGTGCTAACCTTCTGGCTTCCTTTCCTTGTCTTTCCCAGATTAAGTAATTTATTGGAGATGACACCTGGCTCCTTCTTTTACATTTAGCCAGACATCATGCATCTGGAACAGTGATTTAGAACTTGTCTAGTCTGGGCCTCATTCCCAATCTATCCCATGAAGGCCCAAAGTGGCAGTGCTGACATAGATCATAGCAGAGTTGATACGAGGCATGAGAATAAGCCTTTTGTGGGCATTGTGATGGAAGGAGGTGGTTCCTGGGCTTGACTGCCCAAACCTACACGAAGGCCCAGACTGAGCAAATCTGTCAACCAGGAAGCATGCCACCATCATGGCCATCATTGGATCGGGTAGACTGGCAGGGGGAGCGAGCCCATCATCATTATGTGAGATCACGTGAGAATTCCCAGGATGCAAGCAGTGGAGAGAGCACCCCAGGGCCAGTGGTTTCAGTCACACTTGCCTCCAATAAAGAATGGACATAAGCCATAGCAAGACATGGGACCAGAAGCCATTGGACACGTGACTCTGGCTCAGCCACAGTGGTGCTGAGCCTCATTCTCAAAGAAGAGAAAGGATTTGCAAAGAAAGAATGGAGATGACATCTTCTTCAGGCAGATGGAGGTCCTCCCTGAAGCACAGAACGTGGGAACTAGACAGCAGAGTCTCAGGGACATGACGGGGAAAGCAGTCAGGAGCTATCTCCTTGTTGAAGGTAGCTGGAAGCAATATAGAGGCAATATAGGAAAGCAGAAGTGCCAGCAAGAAAGAGCTACAGGACTTCAAGGGGCTTCAGTGCTTTGTGACAACCTGACAGCAGGCTGGAAGCAAGCACAGAATGTTCAAACCACCACTGACTCAGGGAAGCCCCCAGGTTGGTGTAACTGCAGTAAAGCAGGGCTTCCATTTCTGCCATCAGTGAATCTCTAAGAAGCTGTTTCCAACATGTGGCAACATGGACAAATCTAAAAAACATTGTGTTGAGTGGAAGAAGCTAGACAAAAGAATACCTATGGTATCATGTCTTTTATATGAAGTTTAAGAAGAGACTAAACAAATCAAGGGTGGTAGGAATCTGAGCAGTAATACTCTGGCTAGGGATGGAGGCTGTTGGTGGGGATTGTCTGGAAACAGAACTAGGGAACATTCTGGGGTAGTAGGAATGTTCTTTATCTTCATTGGGAGATCAAATTACTTGGGTGTAAAACTCAGTAAGTGATACACTTAAAATCTATTTATTTTACTGATTTAAATTATACCCCAATAAATTAAGTAATAAACACACACAATTATGTCCAAGTATACAAAGCATTGTGCTAGGTGTCTATATGCTCCAAGCATAAATCAAACAAGAACCAGCCCTAGGGAATCATGAAACAGATAACGGTATTGACAATATAAAAGATATGACCCCCAAAGGACATAGTACAAGATAGCTGGTGTCCCTCAGAAAGGTAGGTACAAAGTGACATCAGAGGTCAGAGGAAGGAGGATGACTTCTAGTTAGAAGAACTGTGCTGGGCTTCATAGAGGGGACAGCATTTGATCTGGATTTTGAAGGAGTTGGACAAGATAGAAGAAACAGCAGAATCAAGGCAGAATGAGAGTATGTCTAGGAGACAACAAATACAGGGTCCAGCACAAACGATACCCCTTTTTTATTACAAATTCTTCTGTTACAAAACCATAAGCATGCAATTCTGTAATATAACAATATCACACTCAAGCACACCATATGACATTTTAAGTGAAGTGTTCAAATTAAAACTGTAAATTATTACACACATTTTATTACCCCACTAACCACACTCAAGCACGAATTACTTCTGCTGGCCCCTGTAGTTCCATTTGGCTGAGATGCAGATCATGGGAAGAAAACAATGGAAACATGTTTAGAAAGCAGGCCTTGAATGTCAGGCAAGAGTCTGGATTTTATTAGTAGGCAGTTGAGGGGTTTTAAGCAGGTGATACTGGTGTAATATACAGATTAAACTCAGGAGGGAGATTTGAGAGGGTGAAGCCTGATTTTTATAGCCATTTAGTGTCTTGTTACCCAAAGAGTGACCCACAACCAGCAGCACAGACACCACCCGGGAGCTTGTTAGAGAGGCAGACTATCTAGTCAATCAGAACTTGTGAGCCACAATCTGTGTTTTAACAAGATCCCTGGGTAATTCTTGCACATCAAATGCACATTAAAGTTTGAAAAACACGAGTCTCCAGTTAAATAATGGAATAGTGGTCTTGAGGACAGGGAGTTCTGAATCAGTCCTTCATTACTTGAAATCTTGAGCACAAGGGGGAATGCAAATAGATAATGAACCTTTACATGTTGTTTGATGTGACTGGAAAAAGTTTTCCTTTCTAGAGACTGAGAAAGAGCAAACAAATCTCACGGTAAGGAAGGTGTTAAAAATCCAAAGCAGAAATGTAGTCACTCCTCCATTTCACACTGGTATCTTAAAATGAAGGCCTCTGTGCATTAGTAATGGTGGAATCAATATTCTTGTACTGCAGTGAGTGAAAGCCAGGATTATTTCATTTGAATAATTTATCATCCTCCAGCATTAGAAATTGAAGACTTGCCAACTATTGAGTTCTTTAAAAGGTTGTGGTCTCTTTCTTTCTTTTCCTGGATGCCATATACTTTGCTAGACTTTGTCAAGATAATTCCATTTTGGGTTTTTTTGTTTGTTTTTTTTTTAGCTCTTAGTGTTTGAATTCTTCTGCATTGGGTCTCCATTTGGTCAGTACCATAATCTTGACTTGTTAATGATGAAGAAGGTAGAGGCAAGAAAAAGATAGGCTTAGCCCACTCAAAGACTGACTTCCTTTTCCTTCCTTCCCAGTAGTTCAGTTTCGCTGGTGATCGTACGTTACCTTCCCAGTGAGTGTTGGAGCAATGACAGAAAGGATAGAATAGAGGACCATTATTAGCACGCTAAGAACTTATTGAAGATGTGGGGATCTACATTTTCTATCCTACGCAGACTCACAGGGAATATTTGGGAGATCATAGGTCATGTTCTCCTTAACCTCAAACCTGACATCAGGTCTCAGAGAATGCCTGACAGTTCCAAAATAAGTCATGAATCTATATAGCCATAACCTAAAAGGCTGAGTACAGGCTCCCAGGCTATTACTCTGGTGAGTACTAGGAGGAACATTTTAATGGCTGGATTTAGATAAAACACAAACCCAAGCACCATGGTGAAAACAACTTGCTGACAGGCAGAACATCTTGCCTGAGTATGGGGATCAGTTCCACCTTGTCTTATTCAAACTTGTACCAGCTGGATCACTCTGATTAACTACTTATCAATTTGAATTTTAGTTCCTCTTTTGCACAAAGTAGATAAAACAGCGCACTATAAGGATTTGGGAACAACCACTAAGACAGTATTCTACAACAACATTAACACCAGAACTTACCAACAAGTTCCAGTCCTGTAAGAGTATCTCTGTAGCCTGTGAGGTCCTCAATTAAATGTCTTTAGGAAACTCATTTTTCTTGTACCAAGAAGCAAATAGGCTCCCATCAATTCAAAGAGTGGTTTGGGAACACTGAATAAAGAAAATGGAAATGGACTTTATTTTGAGTGTATCTTTAGGGAAGGTATTCTTTTCTATGACCCAGCCCATCAAACATCACTGTCTTCAGGGCACTAAGAATATCAAACTAGAGTTGGCTCAGGCAGATCTGTCTTCAAGGGGATGCCAGAAAATGGACCCCAACCTCCGACCTCTCAGGAGGCTCCTACAGCAGATTTCTCCCCACAGGATGTGAATAATACAAAAAGAGGCGTCCGTGGTCTTCATCATATTATTCTTGTCAGGTTAGACCCTCCCCAGGGAATAGGGAGAAAAGTGGTTAAAAGACTCTTCTACGTCCTACATTTGATAAGCTGCTAACTTGAACAACCTCTAAAAATATTCAAAAGTCAAGATTCCAGGACTGTTTCAGAACTTTTTCAAATCTCCTGGTCTACATTAGAATGTGCAAAGAATACCTCCAGTGTCAGAAAAAGGAAAAAAAATATCTTTTCAACAATAAGTTGCTCAAAAGCAGTTGCATTCTTTTGGAAAATATCAATGGTACAGTCTGAAGAGGAATAAGATTAACCTAGAAAAATTATTTTTCCCATTCACATGGTCACATTCCTGCTTGTGAATTTATAATGCCCGCCCCCAGATTCCTTTTCTGAATGTATTTATTATCCATTCAGAAGAAGTTTATGAAGTGCCGAACTTTGCCAGCACGAGCCTGTGGGGTGAGAGCAGAAAGAAGAGAGGGATACGGTTCCCGCCCTCATTAGAACTTACCCTGCAGGACCTCAGGCCCCTACAGCTCTTCTAAAATGCTGCAGTCCACCCTTTGCCCAATCAGAAGAAATTTAAAGCACTCTAATACTTTGATAACTCACTAGATCATCTTTGCTGTGAGCCCTGTTCTAATGTGACTGCTGGCTTCAGCAAACAGTGGCATGCCTTCCCTCTGCAGGTAGCAAAGGACAGACAGCCTGGTGGATGAGCCCTGGGACCTGACAGGCCAGCTCCAAACTTGGCTCAGCTCCTCACCAGCTATGAGGTGGGACTTCAGATGAGTTATAGAAATCCTCTTAATTTAGTGTCTTAGCTGTGAAATAGGTTTGTTGGGAGGCTTAAAAGACTTGACTTTTAACAAGTGCTCTGTTCAGGGCCTTACACAATTGAGTATCCCATAAATGAAGGCTACTGTTTAACTGGTCTATAATTCAGGTGCTTGAGACTTTGCCTCAGTACTCTAAACTCAGTACTCTAGTACTAGAGTACTCTAGTACTCTAAGGCTAGCGTTGTGGCCTAACTCACTTAACAAAAAATTTTCCCACCAATTTATATTATGAAATAGTCAAACATAAAGAAAAGCTAAAGGAATTTTATAGTGACCACTCATCTACCAACAACCTACACTTTGCTATTATATTAATATTTTAGTTTCCATGTTTTATCATATATTTATCTATTTGTTCATCTTTTCATTCATCAATACATTTACATTTTTAGATGCATTTATGTTTTTTTTTTCTTTTGACGTAAGATTTTACAATCTTTTAAGGTCATCGTGTGTTGAGTTGTGATAACTGACTAAATCTGTATAACCGGAAATGCTCCCACCAAGGCGCAGAACATTCACAGAGCCCAGAAAGTCCCCTCAGCCCCTTTCCCAGGTGGTTCCCAGCTCCCCCCACCCCAGAGGCACCACCAATATGATATTTTTCCTATCACAGAATAGTTTTCTTATTTTTTAATAGATACTTTTCTTTTTTTCATATAGTAGTTTCGCCTATTCTAGAATTTCAAATAAATATAATTATGCAGTATTATAGACCAGTGGTCTTCAACCTTTTTCATCTCCTGGCACTCATGACCTAATTACTAAAATTCTGTGGCATACCAAAAAATATATTTTTTTGCTGAGCTGACCAAAAAAAAAAAAAGGTATCATTTTTGATCACATAGAGAGCCATTGCTGTGCTGGCTGCTGTCATTTTTTAATTTGACAACCTAAAGGAAAAGAGGGCATGTTTTAAAAATTCTTGTGGCACACCAGTGTGCCAAAGCACATGTGTTGAAAATTGCTGGTATAGACAATACTCTTTGTGGTCTGGCTTCTTTCACTTAGCATGTTTTAGAGATTAATCCATGTTGTTCTCTGTATTGGTAATTTGTTCCATTTTCTTTCAGAGAATTAGCACATTGTATGAAGATACTGCTGTTTGTATATCCATCCTCTACTGATGGACACCTGGGAGTTTCCAGTTTTGGATATTACAAAAATGATCATTCTTTTCTAAATCTTTTTATGCACGTGTTCCATTTCACTTGGATAAACTCCTAAAATGGAATTGCTGGGCCATAGAGTAGGTGTATGTTTAACCTTACAAGAAACTACCAGATACCACTATAACGCCCCAACAATATATGAGCTCTATTTGCTTCACTTTCTCATCAACATTCAGTGTTAGTGTTTTAATTTTAGCCATTCCAATGGTTGTGTAGCAGTATCCTTTATGATTTTAATTATTTGCATCTTCCTGATGATGACTAGTATTGAGCCATTTTTCATATGCTCATTGGCCATTTGCATTCCTTCCTTGTAAAGCACGTGATCACATCTTTCAGCTGTGTTTAAAACTGGTTTGTCCTTTTATTACTGAGTTATAGAAGTTCTTTATTTATCCTAGATGCCAGTCTTTAGTTTTATGACTATTTTTATCATGCCTATTCATTTCTTTAACAGTCGCTTGATGTGTAAAAGTTTTTTAGTTTTGATGAAGTCTATTTATCCTTTTTTTAAGGTCATGATTTTCTGTTTGCTGTCTAAGAAAAGTTTCCTTCTTCTCACTCATAAAGATGTATGTTTTCCCTTCAAAGCTTTATTACATTTACAATAACTTTTACATTTAGGTTTATGTCCCATCTCAAGTAACATTTTCTGCTTAATGGGAGGCAGATATTGAGGTTTCATTTTTCCACATGAGTATCCAATTGTTTCTCTATGTTTGTTAAAAAAGCCTCTCTCTATTGGATTGCTTTGGCACTTTTGTTGAAAAATCAAATGAACTTTGGCTTCTGGCCAAGATGGAATAAGAGGGACCAGATTTACCACTGAGTCATAAAATGCTAGAAACCTGGACAAAATCTATAAAACAATGGTTTTGGCATTGGATGACAGGCAGCACAGGGAGGTCATCCCCGAGAGAGGGGAGACAAGTGACGTGAACCCTGCCATGGCTTCAGGGACTGCATGGAGAGTCTCCAAGCTGCAGTACAGGAGGGCCAGGTGGTCTCCCTGAGTTGAGAAGTCAGAGCAGAGGATTCAGGGAGGTCAAGGCAGCCCAAATTTCCAGAGCAGAACCCAGAGAGAGGAGAGCTGCCGGGGCACGGGGAAGTGGGTGAGGCGGTGAGTGGAGCCGGGGGCCAGCCCATGCAGTTGGTGGTGGGCTGGGTTTGGGTGTGTGGCTGCTCTGGGTGCCCTCGGGGCACTGCAGTGCCTTTTCATTCCCTGCAGTTGTGGGCTGTGTTACTACTTGTGTCAGTGTGGGGCCTGTGGTGTTGGCCGGTTGCCCTGTCAAGCCTGTGCCGGGCTATGGGATTCTCGGTTCTTCTGGTCCTCCCTGTGTTAGTGAGGCAGGATCCCCTGCCTGGCCCCAGTATTTCCTGTGATGCTGGTAGACGACACAGAACAGAACTCGCCTGCGAGTACAGACCACTACCCCTTTTGTCAAGGGCATCTGGTTACTCTAAATTGTTGTATTTAGGCTACACTTAAGAATTTATTAACACTTTAGCTCTTGTCATCCTGCCTGCTTTTCCTGACATCTCTGTGTTCCTCCTCTTCCTCCAATGGTCAGTCAGCAGAGGCCTGTCTTTCCTCAGGGTGGGGCTTGTCACTCTCTGGAATTACATCCACCTTATTGAGTCATGGCCTCACTTCTCTGATGGGCTCAAAAAAAGTAATTATTTTTTAAAGAGTGTCTGGCTTTTTCTTATTGTTAGTGTGGGAGCCATGTTACCTTGCTGAGTGAAGTGGAGCTCTGTCTCAGTCGTTTTCACAAACATTTGCTGACTGCCGTGCTTGCCAGGCTCTGGATGTGCAGAGAGATGAAACACGGGCTTTGCTGTCTGCTAACTGAGTGTGAGCATCAGGCAAGTGACAGTGACAACAGGATGTGTTTGTGGCTGGTATGCATGACAATCGCTGGAACCCGAGAGGAGCCAGCACCAGGGCCTGTTGGCAGCCCCGGGAAGTTAAGCTTATGCCAATGTCTCCTCTCACAGAGGAGTAGCGATTTCCATGTGGACAAAGGAGCTGAGGACCTCCTGGGCAAAACACCACCGCCGCCCCTGCAACCACCATGGGATGGAAGAGCATGGCTGTCCTTGCGGGGTCCTGGCCCTAATCCTCAAGTTTGCTCCCTTACAGTCACTGCCTCCGAGCCCAGGCCTCTCTGAGATAACAACCACGGATTTCGATGTTCTACCAGACAACCCCTGCACAAAAAACCCAAGCCTAGGCAAGTGGGCCTCCCCAGGCTCCCACTGCCCCCGCTATAGCTCTGGTCCACACTCCTGTGCCACACAACCCCGTGTCTTTCTCACCAGCCCCACCAGGCGGTGAGCCCACCTGCATTCTCAGCAGTCAGCCAGTGCCTGCCTTGGTATGAGCTCTGAAAGTGCTGGATGAACTGAAATAAAATAACAGTTCTGTAACATCAGGGTGGCCAGGCCCCTCTCTGACTCTCAGGGCTGAACTGTACTCCCACCTAAAAGTAGGGTGTCTGAGAGCTTAACATACAGATACGGGAGTCAGTTTATTTATTTTTAACTAAAGAGAGGGGATCGTCTTATTCCAGGCTGTCATTACTTCCTGGAATTGGCAAGTCTGGTCGTTTCTAAATGTTACCTTTTAGTAAGCTAAATTATTCATTCATTCCTCTAACCCAGTGACATTTTGATTGCCGTATTCAGTTTAAATTTTGAATGATCTCAGATTTTATTTGAGCCTGTCTCGACAGAGTGATAACTTCAACAGGAGGTTAAGGAATCACTTGTCCTGTAACACTGGTTTCAACTGTAATTTTACAGAGTAAGTAACTTATGCTTAAACTGAGGAAACAACGGAGGCATCTGTTTTCAAATGCGACATTCTTTCCCATGGGAAAGGCTTTCAAATGTGTTTTGTTTGTGCCTTTTGCTTTCGCCTGCCTCCTAGCCTCTCACCAGCATAATAATGTCATAATTTTTCCAAAGCACAGCTCAGTCTTGGGAAAATGCAAGAAAAAGATGACTTGAAATATAAAACACAAAATTTTTTAACTAGTAGTTAATTGTGGAAAAGTTTTGATTATCAGATGAAAACAGAAGGAGCAATTTCTCTAAATATGCACAAGTCAGTAATTCAGCAAAATCTGAAGGCTACACTCAGTTGTTTAAAATAAGTGAAACAGCTCATAGTAGTAATGACACACATTCATAGTTTTGGTTGCAGAGCTAAGGGAGAAATGGCCTTGGGGCAGTAGGAAGGGAAATGGCTCCAGAGAAACCACTGCAAACCTGGTTCTTGAAGGGCGAGTGGAGCTAGCTGGGGATGTCCTTTTGGAGGGGGACAGCCTGCGCTGGGGTGCTGGATTAGCTGCTGTAGCAAATTTAATCCACCCAATTGTAACAAAATGCCTATTTTTTAATACCTTTCATTTTATGTACCCTGTATTTTTCCCTTTGTTTTTCAATGAAACCATTCCCCGGCCCTACCACCTAAAACATGAACTCTTTCCAGATTAAAGTTTCATGTTATCGTTTCCTTCCCTAATTAAATTCTCCATCTTGTTTCTGTTTGACTCCTATACCTTCGTGACTCGGCTTCACATGCCTCCTGCGACACTCCTGAAATCCTTCTTCATCCCTTGCTGTCATGTGGCCCTTCTGTCCCCTCTGCCTGCTGTGTGAAGTGGGCCAGCAGTTGGAAATCTCCTTTTCAAGGTCAAAGTGGCCAAGTCTGAAAATGGAACAATTAGCAAATAAATGCACAAACCTCTGTTTACTTTCTCATCACTTACATACATTTAACAAATGCTTTTTGAATACCTACTATTGACACAGATGTCAAATCAGAGGTGAGCTGATAAGCCATACTACAATGTGAGCAGTACTACGCATAAGAATAAAGCACTATGGGTCCCAACAGGGCTTCCTTTTAGGGAGGTCATGGGAAGTTTCACAAGAGTAGTGATTAGGGGCAGATCCAGGCTTGGAGGGGTCTGAGGTTATAACATTTGGGTGCCCCTTTAACAAAAAATATCTTAATGCTGTTATTTTGCAAAAACAACAAGTGTCCATTATGAACAAGTGGCTAGAACCCCTCCCTTACAAAACCTGAAGCTTAAATTTCATTGGCTTCGCAGTAGATCTGCCTCTGAAGATGACACTTGAGTTGGGCTCAAAGGTTCTCTAGGAGATTCCTGGCCACAGAGAGCAGACACTAACCCACCTGGCAAAACTATTGGTATTTGCAAGAGCCAAGGATGTGAAAATGATGTGCGTCACAGCGCTGATTGATTGCACGGGATTGACTGATAGGGGATGAAGTCACCAAAATGTTCCTGTGGTCAGACTGGAGATGGCCTTGGGACACTAAAAAGATTTGCTTATGCTCTAGAGTTTTACACAAAGGAATAATATGACAAGATTTGTTTTTAAGACAATTCTCCTAGAGTAGGGCGAATAATTGCTTTTCATTGGAAGTGCCTAAAACCTTTAATGATGGATATCACCTAATTACTGAGTCTCGAATTACTATATGGAAGTTTCATTAAATGAATTAGATCTCTGTTTCTATATAAATAGATCTTGAAAACATGAAATTAAGTAGATAAAGCAAGTTGCAGAACATTGGAACAGTATAATATCATTTGTGCAAGGAAAGTATAAACCCTACAGAACCATACCACATTCTGTTTATGGATATACACACCAGAGGCTCCCGGGAACCTAGTCATACTTCCTTTTGGAGCAATAATTCAGTATTTGCTAATTTAGGCTTCAGGGCAACATACCTCGAATAACAAGGATCAGTAATTTATACAATATATAAATATTAACATTAAATATTCATTTTAAATAGTGGATACATGAGTATTGTTATATTATTCTTTATCATTTATAGATTGTTGTTCAAAAAGAAAAGAAACAGTTTGCTTTGAAGTGTAAGCACAGGATAATTTAAGAATTTTTTTTCTTTCCTGTTACTGATATTAGCTTGATATATAAACTTATGATTCTCACATTAAAAAAAAAAAAAAGAGAGAGAGCGCAAATGCTTCCTAATCAAGGGTTTCAAGGGAGAAGACTGCTAAGGCAACTTCAGCATTACATAAACATCGAAAGGCTCTTTTTTCTTTCTCTTTTGATTAAAAAAAAATTACAGTGACACTCAATATTATATATTAGTTTCAGGTGTATAGCATAGTGGTTAGACATTTATATAACTTATGAAGTGATCCCCATGATAAGTCTTGCACCAACCAATATCATACATGGTTATTACAGTATTACCGACTATATTTCCTGAGCTGTACTTGACATCCCCATGACTATTTTGTAACAATTAATTTGAACTTAATCCCTTCATCTTTTATCACCCTGTCCCCCAACCCCCTCCCATCTGGCAACCGTAAGTATCTATGAGTTGTTTCTGTTTTGTTTGTTCTTTTATTTTTGTCTGTTAGACTTCACATATAAGTGAAATCATATACTTTATTTTGCCATGTATAATGTGAACTCTTTTGCCCAGATTTTTAAGGGAAAAATAAGGATGTGCATTATACATAGGTAGTACCTGAAATAACTTGTATCTGTTCTTGTGTTTTGTAATTATTTGTTACATAAAATTTCTTGTACCATAATATGTTCAAAAATAAATACTACAATTCCTTTATAATACAACCCCCCCAATTATCTAAATATAAATAAATAAATAATTGAATTAAAGAATTAAAACAAAAGACTTTTTTCCTGAAAGTTTGGGCTGAAAACGTGGGTGCACATTATACATGGCAAAATATGGTAATATTTGTCTTTCTCTGTTTGGTTTGTTTCACTTAACATAAAATCCTCTGGGTCCAACCATGTTGCAAATGATAAAATTTTATTCTTTTTTATGACTGGGTAATATTTCACTGTATATTAGAATATTATAATATTCTGCATCTCCTTTTTCCATCCCTTTTTTGATTGGAGCATTTAATCCATTTACATTTAAAGCAATTATAATAGGTATGTAGTTATTGCCATTTTAGTCATTTTCTTATGGTGTTTGCAGTTCTCTCTAACTTTTTTGCTCTTTTCTCTTGTATATTGATAATTTTCTGTGGTGTTGTGTTTGGATTTATTTTTATTTCTTGGATATCTCATAGATTTTTGGTGTGCGATTCATGTATATTAAACTATAGCAGTCTATTTAAGTCGATGGTTGATTAATTTGGACATTTTAAGTTCTAAAATCAGTAGCATTTTTACTTACATCCTCCATGTTTATATCTTTGTCATTATTGTTTACTTCTTCTAAAAAAAAGATTTTATTTATTTATTTGTAGAGAGAGGGGAAGAGAGGGAGAAAGAGAGAGAGAGAAACATCAATGTATGGTTGTGCACTCCCTACTAGGGACCTGGCCCCCAACCCAGGCCTGTGCCCTGATGGGGAATTGAACTGGAGACACTTTGGTTTGGAGGCCGGTGCTCAGTCCACTGAGCCACGCCAGCCAGGGCTATTTTTTACTTCTTTTGTTTGTTTGTGTTTGTATGTATCCCTTAATTTACTGTTATAATTACATGTGATCTTTTTTCTTTTGCCTTTGAACCTTGGTACTAGCTTTACTGTTCATTGATCCACTGCATTTATTATGTTTGCCATTGTCAGTGAGATATTTTGTTATTTATATTTTTCATTTTTCTTCTTCTTAAAGAAGTCCCTATAACATTTCCTATAATACTGGTTTGGTGGCAAGAAACTCCTTCAGCTTTTTCTTGTCTGGAATAAAAGGCTCTTACTCAATTGCTGTGTTAGTTTCATAATAGACCGGAACCTCACTCATTTTGGAATCTGCATTTAGATTTGCATGGGAACATTTCAGCATTCTGATCCATCTTAGCTGGCCAGGCCTCCCCTGCTTGTCTTCCTAACCCTAACATCGAGCAGATGAAAGCTGCTTGGCCTGAGGGGCAAGGGGATCCAGCTGGAGGAGGAGAGAACCAGTTAGAATGAGGCCTCTGCTGGAGGCACCATCCCAGATGCAGCCTGTGGAGTCAGGCGGGCAGCCAGACCCAGAACACAGTCCCTCAACCAAACTGCTTAGACGGTTGTCCTTTAAGCATATGGTTTATATGGAAGTCAGAGATTTGCTTTTCATCTTTATAGTAAGAAAAAAAGTTGTTTTCTCCTTCTTTCCAAATCTGCAATTCTTTCTAATATTTAGTAAAGAATATAGGAAGTGAATCCCATTCCCTGTGGCTATTTTAGCAATAGATACTGCATTGTAACTCTTGGGTCTATTCTCTGACAATTATAGCAACACACACATAAAACTTCCTTATTTTTCTTGTTTTATATATTTTTCCCAGACTATTTTCAATCTTCAAAGAACAAATGGGTGACCTATTTATCTGGGCAGTTTACCAAAACGCTGCACCAAAACAGTGTTATTTTTCTAATGCTGAGCTCGTGAAGGCTTTGTGGGGAAGAGGTCAGATTTGGTTATCTTCTGAGACCCATTAAGAGTTTGGGATTTGTTTGCTCACTTCTGTTTATTGTGATCAGTGTCTTCATTACTGAAGAGATCAAAAGGGAAATAGCAGAGAAGTTTCCTGATTCCTAAAGGTGTGTTTACATCTCGTGACACAATTAAATGAAATAATTAGAGAATAAATTTAAGATGATGGTCCATGCAGCTAGAATTTTCTCAGTGGCCTCAGAACCTTTCTTTCCACCTTAACTCCTTAAGGCAAGCTTTGTGGCTTCCTCTTCCACATTGTTAATGATCCATCCACAGGATAAGCCTCATCCCTTTGTTACTTCAATAAGCCAATGACCTTCACCTTGACTGCTTTTTAATCACCTATTCCTGGTGTAACAGTCTTCTTTGTACTATCATCCAGGAGTGCTCCATCTCTGAAACCTCAGCCTTCAGTGTTTCACTCAGGCCACGTGCAGAGTCTGCTTTCAATTGCCAATGGAGGGCACAACTATTCAGAATAGAGCCTCTATTTTCTTGTCTCTCAACTAGATGTGGCGATGTGGCAATGTGACTCTGTTGCAGCCAGTCAAGGCCTGGCAGGTCCACTTGAGCTAGATTCAGGCAGATGAAAGAAAATGCGTGGAGCTGAGGGGATGCTTGACATACCTTTATTCACTGGTGGGCAAGCCATGCACGCTGCAAGCTGCATGTGTGTAGTGAGAAGCCCCTACCCCCTTAAGTACTAGAGACAAACAAAGCCTGCAGAATGCCAAAATATTATGTAACAGTGTGATTCTGCGCATGTGAGCCCACTTCATGTTATGGGAACTGTCCATCAGACCCAGTGTCAAGGCTATGAGAAGACTACTTATCAGGCCCCTTCAAAGTTGTGAGAAACTGCTTCCTTTAGTTACCCAGACTACTAGGTGAGGAAGCCAGACTGCCTCCATTTACCCTACGGTGACCAAGTAATAGCTTGATGGGATGTGAGCAGAAGGGATATATGGCAACTTCTGAGAAATTTCCTCATAGGAAGGAGGCAATCCATTCTTTAGTCCTCCCTCCTCCTTGTTGGATAGAATAAGTATATGATGACTGGGGCTGGATCAGCCATGAATTAGAATCTGTCATGCTGACGGTGACAGAGCTACATTTTGTAATAAAAGCAACTGGAATCTTTATTTTTGTGGCCATCATTGCACTGCATGGTTTGTTTTTGTGGGAAAGAAATAGGCCCCAGTCTTTTTTAAGGCACTATTCTTTTGGGGTTTCTGTCCTTCATAGCCAGTCTCAATCCTAATACAGGGTATGGCAAAAGTAGGTTTACGGTTGTGAGCATGTGAAACAGAGTTTATTCTTGTATTAATTATTGTATTATTTTCCATACAAACAACTGTAAATGTACTTTTGCCATACCCTGTATTTATAGCTCTCTTTTCCCCATTATATTTGCATTTCAACCTCAAGAACTCACCCTGTTTCTTCCAGATTCTCTCTTGGTATTATTTCTTTTGCTATTCATACTCTCTGTTCAGCTTCTGTAGCCCATGCAATATGTATCATGAAGTGACTCAGTTACATGGTGACCTATTAAGTTCTTGGATACAGAGAAATTATTTTGCCATCCTTACATCTGTGCAATGCGGGATCTGTTTGCAAATCAGATTCCAAAGGGAAACACTGCTTCTCTCATAGCTGCAGCTACAGCCCAGAGGACAACAATTTTACCAAGACCACTGATCCTGAGAGGGAGCAGTGACACCAGGTAGAACACTTGGGTTGGGGAGATGTGTGTAACTTTGTAGACAATGTCTAGTAGAGCTCACTGAAGGGACACAGGCCTGTTCAAGAAGACCAATGGAATAAATACAGTTCTTTTAGCAGCTGCATCAGCAGAACACTCTAGGAATCTGAGAGCTGGAAGCTCAGGCAGAGAAGTACTGCAGAGAGTGAGATGGCACTACACCCTGCCCCCGGCCACACTGGTTGGGAGACATCACCACCTCCTTAATGAGAAGGAGGCTGTGATCTACAGTCAGTATTTATGATTCACTCATTAACTCTAATATAGATGCTATGTTGTAATACTTCTTAATTTTAAGTGTGAGTTCAGTCAGTCTCTATAAATCCATTTGCCATCTTCATAAAGTTCTGAATTAAAGAACCCAGCTAGGTATCTAAATCTAAATAATATCTAAATAATATCTAAAAAGATGAATCAGAAAGGCCCTGAGTCAAGAGTCTTATCCCCAAAAAGGACTAACTTGAGACAATGATGTATTGTGGGGTTCATTTTTGTTCACATTTGCTATCCCCGGGGTGGAATTAGGCTCACTCTCCATGTGTTTCCATAGTGACCTCTGCTAGAACGAAAGCAATTATACCTTTCTCTTAGATGCTGAGGAGTTCCTTGAAACAGGGTTTCGACTCATCTTCATGTCCCTGAATAAGAAACTAGAATGTAGTAGATGGTTAATAAATACAGCAGTACCTTGGTACTTGTTAATTCTTTCTGACGAGTGGCGAGCAAGCAACAATTGATGAAGCATGTTCTCTTGCAAGATGTCATTGTGACTCATACAAGTTCTAGCAAGTGATATGAGTGGCGAGCAAGTGCCAAGTGCTGAAAGATTTTTTCTCACCGAAATGCAACAAGTACCAGGTTTGATGAGTTCTAAAGCCAATGAGTCGTTAGGTACCACTGTATTTGTTGACTGACTGACTGAATGAAAGTGTCTCAACTATAGTATGAATATGTAATTAGACTTCACACTGAAAACATAATCACATAATAATAATGCAGTTGACTTGGATTTATTGAAAAGTGAGATGACACACAGGCATTATAAGATGGATGCACAATGTAATTCTTGGGGTAATTTGGTAAGAGCATGTGATCAGGAGTTGGAAGGAGAGTAGAATTGTTGAACTTGTGTTCCATGTAGAATCGTATTATGACTACTAGGATGACACTAGAGACCTGTGTGAGCTGTATTCACTGCTCTCTCTTTTGTACTTCATGTATTTGAGAGAGAGAAAGTGGTCAAAATAGCATGATTTCTATGCCAGGAGGTCCTGGTTTACAGTCCATAAACAGGAATGCCTTAGAGGGAAGAGAAAGGTTTTCCTACCTGCTTTGTGTAGGGCCGTACCTGGCCCAGAGCTATGATTTTCTGAGAGATGGGCTGGCTCACTCAGGAGGGAAGTGTGGTTTTGGGGTGATGTGGTCTCTAGACATCATCTTAGGTGAGAGATGACTACTAATGTCCAGGTAGAGGTGGTTACCAAGTGACTCTTCCGTTGTGAGAGCCATGGATCTATTATCAGACAGGGCTTTTTCAGAAACCATCTTCTTACAAGTCATATCAGTATTCCTTTATTATTCATACAAGCTTTCTCACTATAACTATTTCCTTTCTTTTCCTGAAAAATCATTTCTTTTTCTGAGCTGGGAGGAAACACAGACAGAACTCTTTGTAACCAGTGCCTCAGCATGAACAAGAGTGTGAAATGAATGGAGGAAGGACAGATGGATAAATAGATGGGTAAACAGAGAGATAATTAGACAAACAGAAAGAAATAGGTTCCCATAAGAGTGTCAGCTGATTTCTCAACAGAAACTTTGCAGGCCAGGAGGAATTGGCAAGAAATATTCAAAGTAATGAAAAGCAAGGTCCTACAACCAAGATTATTCTACCCAGAAAAGCTATCATTTAGAATTAAAGGACAGATGAAGAGCTTCCCAGACAAGAAAAAGCTGAAGTTCATTCCCACCAAACCAGTATTACACGAAGTGTTAAAGAGTCTTCTTTAAGAAGAAGAAAAAAATATAAACAATAAAATGACAATAAATGCATATTCATCAACAACTGGATCTTAAAAAAAAAATAAACAAGCAGAACATAAATAGAATTATAGATACAGAGAACATTTTGATGGCTGCCAGATGGGAGGAGGGTTGGGAGATGGGCAAAAAAGGTAAAGGAATTAAGAAGTACAAATTAGTTGTTACAAAATAGTCATGGGGATATAAAGTGCAGAATAGGGAATATAGTCAATAATAATCTAACAACTATGTATGGAGTAATATGGGTGTGAGATTTATTGGGATGATCACTTGGTAAGCCATGTGATATCTAATCACTGGGGTGTACACCTGAAACTAATATAATAATGTATGCCAACTATAATTTAAAATAAAAATGATTTTAAAGTAATAACAAATTTTATAATTAATAACATTAATTATTAATGTATTGATTATTGTTGGTTAATATTAATTATTAATAATATTATTTTAAAAGTTAAGCCAGGAATTGAGGCAGAGACATTGATCATTCCTTTATTGTCTGGCTTGGCTGGCAAGATAAGGTACCTAGGGTTATCAAAATCCAACAGGAGATTAAAACACACTCTAGTCCAAGCTCTGCTTATTTGTATCCAATAATTATAAATTTCATGATGGCTTAACCTGCATGATTAATAAAAGAATAGACATTGGAAGGTAGTGGTCAAAACAGTAAGACATATGTGTATATTATATTTTCTGGAAGATTTTAAGAAATGGCTTATTCATGTGAATCACCTATTTTTGGCAAAATGCCACCTTACAACAGCACAACATTTGATGCATGTCAGCACATCAACGCTCTTGGCCCCTGGCTACCGCAGACACTGGTATGTCTCTTGTCTTCAGTCACCCTCAGCATCTGGTGCAATGGCTCCAATTGAAACCAGCTTTGTTCGCAACCTCGTGTGTGTGCCAGCATTTTCAGGTTGCTTCACAATAAATTTCAATATGTGTTGATACTTTAGTGGGTTCCTGGCTGAGCAGTTTTTCAGTGTGATAGTCTGATAATGAAACTATCAACTCTGTAAAGGCAGGAACCTGGTATATCCTGGCTGCTGCCATATGTACAGCCTATAGCAGAGAGCCAAGTACATGGCAGAGGTCAAATATTTGCTGAATGGCTGAATGAAAATGACCACTGTGGGTGGGAGACTGGGGTGGGACTTGTCTTTTGTGGACTCAGGGCAGTAGATGTCTCTTTACAGGCCTTTGGATATGAACCTCTTGTATACCATCTATGGGGCTTAAGCAGTCTTATCTGAAGATGACCGCAGTGGGTTGAGCTTCTCATCTCCTCTGTGATATCAATGCTGAGCCATCAGCAGAGCAGCCACACCTTCCCAAGTCCCATGGCACTCAGCCCTGTCCCTGTGCTGTCTAGAAGCTATTCTGAACGTATTTGTGTGCTTACGTGTCTCCTTCTTTTGAAGGCAGGAGCCAGGTTGTATCTGACTCTTGTCTAGAGTCTAGCAGAGTGGTCCAGAGGGGTGGGTGCTTGCTATGTGTTTGCTGAGTGAATGGACAAATGGAACACAAAACCTCATTTCACAGACATTCCCAAATGGTGCACCAGGAGGGAACGTTGCCAAAAGTGTGTTTCCAGAGCTATTCAGAAAAGCTACTGGGGGATTTCTGCACCGAGCCAGGGCAGAGGATAAATGGTGCAGAAGGATCATGTGCTGGCAGCTGGTTGTGAGCATGGGCTTTGGGACAGAGGGTTCAGGATCTGAACCTCTAGCTCTACCCTTACCACCTATAAAAGACCTACCCTTTCTGAGCCTTGTTTCCTCATTGTAAGAAGCCTAGGATTGTTGTATTAAATGAGAAAATGCCTGGCATATAGTCAAGTGTTCAATAAATTATTGTTATCTTGTGTATTACTAATTAAAATTCTTGGACATATTAGGCCCAGCCAATAATTGTGGGGCCTAAGAGGGGAGAGGAGTGTCAACTGGAGACAGAGGCGAGATGTGAGGTTTCTGACACCTCCCTTTCTCTGTCAGCCCCTTCCTTCTTCCTCTGAAATAGTTCAGGGTCTGCTTTAGTGTCTCCTGGAGGCCCCTTCAGGGGAATCTGAGGGTGGGCAGGGGCCTCTGGGAGGCTCCTGGGAAGAGCAGTTTATGGCTTGGGGAGCAGCCAAGTGACCAGAAGACCTGAGCAAGGGAGAACTGCAGAAAGGGTTGAGAAAAAGTGACTAATGGGAAACAGATACTGTATTCAGGCCCACAAATCTTAGATATAATAAAGAAATGATGTGTGTAAAAGCATTTTGTGAAGCTATGAATATATATGCAAATTGTAGGTATTGGCATTTCAATGTGCTTATTATTGTGCTATGTGCAAGTTTATGCTAAGCAATGTGTCTTTCAGGTTCCACGCTTAGTCTCTATTCCTTAAATTTCAATGCACTCCTCAAACACACACACACACACACACACACACACACACACACACACACACACACACACACACAGAGGAAATGAAGGTACTGGATCCAACAAGCACTTCCGGAGGGTCTAGTAATTTGTGCAGGGCACTGTGAGGTTACATACAGGGAAAAGACCCCCTGCCTTAGCGGCTCGCAACCAGGTTCCTGCAAAGCCGTAATACATTAATTTATGATCCATCGAGACGAGGGAGAAATTCCCTTAGCTTTAGTCTCACTGCAACTGGCTGAGGAAGCTAGAAACATAAGTCAGCCTTCCTTGGCGAGCGCACAACGCCTGCTGGGCGGGCCACCTGCCCTGGCACCAGAGGGGTGCGCTTCTGCCCCAGGACAGGAGATCCGGTGATTTCAAAGGCAGAGGAAGAAGCAGTGTTTTGACTCCGGGGCACATGCCCCATTGCTGTATCGCCCACCTGCAGCAGCTATCTAAAACGCATATTACATTAAAAAAAAAAAAATGCTAGAGTAATGTGCTCACCGGATTCGACTGCTAAGGCTTCTAAGAGTGTGGTCTTCCATGTTGCCAGGCAACGAGATGGCGCGCAGAGCATTCCCAGAGAGAGCCCCGGGCTCGCGGCAGCATCAAGTGTCCAGCCCCAGCCCTCGTCTTGACCGCCGCCTTGACCGCCACGGGAGCAGCTCGCTACCCAGCTGGTCTCCCAGGCGGCAAGTTAATCCTGGATCGAACCTCCGAACCAGTCACTGGCTGCTTTATGGGGCATCTGTGCCTGTAGTACAACGTTCTAAATTTCATTTTAAGAAGGTCTGCTTAGTTCTGGCTCCTCCCCTATATGGGTCAGGGTAAATTAAGGCAAGATCTTTAGCCGCTCTGAGAATTCAATCCAATTTGGATTTGGGTTTTGAGGACACCGTGTTCTCAGGAGAAAGATGTTACTGCCTTGTCATTTTGGGGATTTTTGCTTTAATCAGTATGGTCTGGGATGGATGTCCTTCAGGATGGAGGTAGAGCCAACAAGGCAAGAAGTGACTGGAGAGGTCTCCTTTGAGGAGAACGGTGGCTTTTCACCCAAAAAAAAAAAAAAAAAAAAAAAAATCCCTCTGCTTTCTTGGGGAGTCAAAATTGCTAGCTCAGGTGCTACTACGCTGAAGCTCATAGCCATGGGGTTAAAGTCTGCCTTAGCAAAGCTGCTCTGGAATTCCTACATAGGATCCACTCAGGGGTTTCATTCCAGTTGAATGGGGACTAGGACAATTTTTAAAACTACTTTCATGTCACCTTATGTAGCAGTTCTCTAAACAAAAGGGTGAAGGGATAATGGAAATGAGAGGAGGTGGACTAAGTGTCCTGCCTTTTTGGCCCACTCCATTGGGGCTGGGGGGAGGGTGGAGACTTGGGACAGTGCGCAGACAAGCCCTCCTTGGGGTGAACACACATTTTAAGTAAACAAAGTATACCTGTGGTCATATTGAGGGTGCCCCATCTAGTCCTGTGGTTTTGTACTTTTCTTCACTTGTTGGATCAAAATATAAGGTGTCGAAGTGCCTTAGACAGCAAATACAAGTAATGTGTCCCCAGTGCTTGAATTCATCCTTTTGTGTCAGGAGTATGTGAGGATTTAACAGGCCATAGTCCCTTTAGGGAGGACACCATATTGATAAAAGAAACAGTGGTGGGGAGACATTGTTTTTCCAGAAACACTGAGGAAAAGATTCTAGTCAACTATGTCAGTTGAGGCTATTCTGCAACCTTGAAGAAAAGGAAGTCAATGAAATTCAAGACATGATCCAGGGATGTCCAACCTGTGGACCAGCGGCTGCATGCAGCCCAGGATGGCTGTGAATGCGGCCCAACATGAAATCGTAAATTTGCTTAAAACATTATGAGATTTCTGTGTGATTATGTGTTGCAATGTATTTAATGTGTTGCCGAAGACAACTCTTCTTTTCAGTGTGGCACAGAGACACCAAAAGTTTGGACACCCCTTAGTCCATTTACTTTCAGGACAGAAGCAGATGAGCGGAATGAGCCCAGGTCTGCGTGGCAGCCTAAATGTGTCCCACAGTGGGGCCAGTTCATCAGCACAAACCAGCCCCCTCTTCTCACCCAGGGCAGGCTGGCTGATGGGGTGGGCATGGGCAGCTGCAAATGTCTGCTCATTAAACTCTTAGTAAGTGCAATTATTACCATGTATTCTTGAGAAAGCCAGCATCCTCCTAACCCTCAGTTCCTTTAGCTATCAGCTCAGGACAATAACCTTGATTCATAGGATTACTGAGAGATAATAATTAAATGAGATGATACAAACTTATTTCTTAAGCAATTATCTATGACATGACAGGCTCTGTGCTAACTCACTGTCTCATTTACTCTTCACAGCCAACTTGTTATTCCTATTATACAGAATGAGAAAAAAGAACTCCACAGAGGCGTAGGATCATGCCCACAACCACAGAGTGGCAGAGTCTGGATCTGTGCCCATGCCTGTCTGACTAGACCGCCAGCTCTTAAATCTGTTTAAGACTATGGCTCCCAAACGGTGCTGCAAAATTCTGATGCCCAGGTCTCACCCCAGACAAAGTACGCCAGAAGGTCTAGAGTGAGACAGCCATCGGATTTTTGAAGCCCTCATCCTTCGGTGATTTCTGGTTTGGGAAATAATAGGTTAAGAAATTCTGCTCTATAGGTAGCTCCCAATCCCAGCTACATGGTATAACCACCAGGGAAACATCCAACATATACAGGTAGCCACACCCAGGAAAATCTGATTTATTTGATCTGGGTTGGGCCTTAGCCTACTCTGAGTGATTCTAAAATGCAGCCAGCTAGAGTTTATTGTGCTAAATTACAGGGAAAGCACCATCGGAAAATGGTTGGGTTATTAAAATTACGTATCAAATGAAGGCTTGGTAAAGATGCTTTTAAGGTCTTTTCCAGTTTGTCCTTGTAATTTCATTGGAAAATCAGTGTTCAGCTTTGTCTCAGTTTGCTGGCTCAAGAGAAGAACTCAATCTGTACATTTCCAACAAATGTAGCTAGGAAGAGGGGAAGGGTTAGAAAGCAGTGTTATTGCAATAATTAGTTCATATGCTTCTGTTTCGTACATGTAGTTAATTAGTTCAACAATAAGCATCATTCTACCTTCATCTACCTTCTTAGCTAAAGGAACTAGAAGTTTCTTTTATTATGAATTCAAAGAATTCAATAAGGAAAATAATAACTGTGTAGCTCTTACCTCTTTGTTAGCATGAACTGATATTTTTATATGCTGTGAAAATTTGATCTTTTATTTTTATTTCTTCATATTATTTATACATTCACTTCTGGGTTTTTTGTTTTTGACACTTATTCTAGTCAGGATGGACTAAGTTATGCTGCCCTAACGAACAATTCCCAAATCTCAGTGGCTTAACCTACCAGGACTTACTTGTCCCTCATGTTACATATTTAAAGTGGGATGAATGGACAGATGCTTCCACAACTGCCAAGGCAGAAAAAGAACATAGTAAGTGGTGCATTGGCTTTTAAAACTTCCATCAAGAAGTGACACATGGTTTTTGTTCACACTTCATTAATGTTGGGAGCCACACCCAACTTCAAGTATGGTGGGAAAGTGTGATTTTATTAATGTGCTCAGAGAAATAGATGAATAGTCATGAAAAGCTCTAGGGACAACAAAAATAAAATCCAGATGTATCTCACTTTTATTTATACTAGCTTGAGAATGTTGGCACCTATCCAGAGTCTAACTCACAAGTAAACAGGTACGAACCTACAACAATGCAGTGTAAATGTGGCTGCCGGTGTCACTAGGAACACATTAGCAGTAACTTATGTAGCAGAATAAGAGTAAGAGTGACTCTTCCTACACAGTGCCATAGATGATGGTGTGCCCAGGAAGGGTAACTGATATGCCTTCTAGGGCACTTCTTGTATTGAGATGGATGGCAGGGTTCTGGGGGTCAGGATGGATAATCTACTTTCCCCTCTTTGGTTTTCTTGCCAATAAAACTTAACATAATATCTCATTTGATTAAAAAAAACACAACAAAACAAAAAACACCATTCCAGTATACAAAAGTAATTCAAAGTAATTTTGAATGTCTCTTGGAAAATCCCAAAGGAGTATTACATGCATAAGCTGGGCAGTACTCTTTGAAGTGCTCTTTCTCACCCTCTCTTTCCTCACCATTGGAGAAATCTTAAGTACCCATCAAGACTCTTACCACACAGGTCAGTGTGAGGTCTTCCTAAACCGTCTTCCAGGCAGAATTAATCTCTTTTATGTGCTAATTCTATGCTTATGTGTACTATTATAACACTTATCATATAGTATAATGTACCAGGCATTATTCTTAACAGACATTAGTTTATTTAATCTTCATCACTTACCTATTAGGTGATTACAATTCTTATTTTTATTTTGCACAGGAGAAAACCAAGTCTCAGGGGGTATGGGTAACTTTTGCCAGGGTGTTAGGTTGGAAAGTAGTGGAGCAGGGTCTGAGCCCAAAGAGTTGGATGCCTTTGACCTGGTCATGGGCCTTGTGGGAGGAAATATGTCATATTTATGCTTGCATTCCCACCGGTCTATCTTAGTACCTGGTCATTAGGAATGTTTTTCAGGTGAATGAGCACTGTATTCAAATCTATTGATGAACCATAACTTATTTAGCATATTTCAAAATTTCACTGTATAATATGGGCTGCAATGATTTTATTTTACAAATTACATTAATTTCATTGCAGTTAGTTGGGGTAAACTCCTCTAAGTGAAATGACTCAAGAAGTATAAATAAACAGTTTTATTGATAATTGCTTATTGCTTAATCACTCTCAGAAATTTGGAATTTAGAATTTTTAATTCTACCATCTATTTTTAGGTACATCTATTTCATGATAATGTCTTCAGTGCTTTGTTTTTATTTTAACTAGTTAAAATTGTATTTATAGGAGACCAATGAAGGCCCAGGGTTGATGAATGATGAATGATGAATTTGTTCCAGGATTACCATAGGGATGATCAAGTCTGGATTCCTAGATCCTTGTTGAAGTTTATTAGCTTACTGGGAACTTACGGAAGCTTCCACCTTTGAAACAAAGTGAGTTCTTTCAATCTAATAGACAGAACTAGACCTAGGAAAAACTACGTCGACATCCTTACGTGCCTTTTCCATTCTTTTTTGTTTTTTAAATTTTAAATATCTTCACTGTAGTAAAATTGACATACAATAAACTGCACATATTCAAAGTGTTCAACTTGATAAGTTTTGACATATGCAACCATCCCCCAATTAAGGTAATGAACATATCCATTACCCCAAAAAGATGCTATTGTAATCTTTTTTGTGTGTTCTTTTGTAATTATTCCCACTTTTCCTTCCCTCCTACCACCACCCCACCATTCCCAAACATACTGAACTTTCTGTCACTAGAGATCAATTTGCTTTGTCTATAATTTTATTAAAATGAATTAATAAAGTATGGACTTTTTAAACAACATAGTGATTAGGCATTTCGATAACTTACAAATTGATCACCCCAATAAATCTAGTAGCCACCCAATACCATGCATAGTTTTTACAATATTATTGACCATATTCCCTATGTTGTACTTTACATACCCATGACTATTCTGTTACTACCAATTTGTAATTCTTAATCCCATCACTTTTTCACCCATTCCCCAAAGCCCCCCATCTAGCAATCATCAAAATGCTCTCTGTATATATGAGTTCATTTTTGTTCAGTCTGTCCATTTTTTTTAGATTCCATACGTATGTGAAATCATATGGTGTTTGTCTTTCACTGTCTGACTTATATATTTCACTCCACACAATACCCTCTAGGTCCATCCATGTTGTTGCAAATGGCAATATTTCACTTTTTTGTATGGCTGAGTCATATTCCATTGTATATATGCACCACTTATTTATCCATTCCTCTATTGATAGACATGTATGTTGCTTCCATATCTTGGTTATTGTAGATAATGCTGCAATGAACATAGAAATGCATATGTCTTTAAAGTAGTGTTTGGGTTTCTTGAATACATATGCAAAAGTGGGATTGCTGGGTGCGTCTTTGTCTCTTGTTACAGCCTTTGTTTTAAAGTCCATTTTGTCTGACATAAGTATTGCTACCCCAGCTTTTTAAAAAACATTCCATTTTCATGAAATCTCTTTTTCCATCCCTTACTTTTAGTCTCTGTGTGCCTTTTGATCTGAAGTGAATCTCGTGTAGACAACATATAAAAGGGCCTTGTTTTATTATCCATTTAGCCACTCTATGTCTTTTGATTGGAACATTTAATCCATTTTCATTTAAAGTAATTGTTGATAGATATGTAGTTATTGCCATTTTATTATTAGTATATTTTACCTCCTCCTCTCTCTTCTTCTTTTTCTCCTCTTCCTCCTCCTTCTTCCCTTAGAAGACCCTTTAACATTTCTTGTAATACTGGTATGGTAGTAATAAATTCATTTAGCTTTTCCTTCTCTAGGAAGCTCTTTATCTTTATATATGTATTTAGAAACATCCTTTGTTTCTAAATAATAGCTTTGTTAGGAAGCATAATCTTGGTTGTAGGTCCTTGCTTTACATTACTTTGAATATTTTGTGCCCGTCCCTTTTGGACTTCAAAGTTCTGTTGAGAAATCAACTGACAGTCTTATGAGAGCTCCATTGTAGGTAACTGACTGCTTTTCTCTTGCTGCTTTTAGAATTCTCTGTCTTTCATCTCTGGCATTTTAATTATGATGTGGCTTGGTGTGGGCCTCTTTGGGTTCATCTTGTTTGGGACTCTCTGCACTTCCTGGACTTGTATGTCCATTTGCTTTTTCAGATTAGGAATGTTTTCTGTCATTATTATTTCAAAAAGGCTTTCAATTTCTTGCTTTCCTCTCTCTTCTCCTGGTATTCCTATGATGTGAATGTTTGTACATTTGATGTTGTCCCAGGGGCCCCTTGAACTATCCTCATATGTGGAGATTTTTTTCTTTTTGCTCTAAATTAGGTGTTTTCTGCTATCTTATCTTCCAAACTGCTGATTCAGTCCTCTGTTTCATCTACTGTAGTGTTGATTCCTTGGAATCCTTCATTTCAGTTATTGTATTCTTCATTTCTGACCACTTTTTTTTTCATGGTTTTTATGTCCTTTTTATGCTGCTGAAGTTTTCACTAAGCTTCTTGAGCATCCTTATAACCATCATTTTGTATCAGGTAGATTGCTTGCCTGTATTTCATTTAGTTCTCATTTTGGAGTTTTCACCTGTTCTTTCATTTGGGGTATGTTTCTTTGTCTCCCCATTTTTACTGCCTATGTATGTTTGTTTCTATGTATTAGGTACAGCTATTATATCTCCTGGTCTTTGTAGAGTGGCCTTATGAAGCAGGTGTTCTGTGGTGCAGTCTCCCCAGTCACCTGAGCTGGTTGCTTCAGACATGTCCTTTGTGTGGGTTGTGCATGCCCTCCTGTTGTAGTTGGGCCTCAATTTCTGTTTGGAGGGATTGACTCTCAGGCTGACTGGTTTTAAGGACTGGTGGTGACCACAGTGGAGGAGCTGTTGTGCTAGGGTTAACCCTGTGTAGCAGGATTTACTCTAGTACAGCTCTGGTGCCTCCTGACTCTGCCTTTTGAGTGCCTCATTTGTGAAAGTGATTGGGTGGTGCTCTGGTGTAGCCTGCAGCTGCCCACTAGGTGTATTGGTTCTGGGGCCCCTTGAGAGGTGCAGGTCAAGGTCAGCTGCTGCCTATGCCCTGCCAGAAGGCCAGCCGGCATGAGCTATAAAGTGAGCTGCAGATGGTTGCCACTAGTCCTGGGCCTGGAGGTGCTTGAGACTGCAAAGCTGAAAATGGCCAGCTGCCGCTGGTGCTGGAGTTGGGGCTGCTTAGTAAAAGGTATGCGGCATGCTGAGGCCAGATGCTGCTTGTCTGCGGTCTGTGAACCTTTGAGAGATTTTTAAGAACTCTGCAGCATGAGCCAAGACAGGACATTTATATGGAGAATCCACTGGAAGCAACTTGGGTGGGCCTGCAAGTTGGTGGCAGAGGGTCTCGGAATCATTGGTGCAGGGTGAAGAGTGTTATCTAGGTGGAAACTCAGATATGGTGCCAACCTGCAGCTGCGGGGTACAGCTCAGCAAAGGAACAATGACTTCTGCTGCACTTCTGTCTTGGAGAAAGCTGCCCCTCCAGCCCTTACCTTGAAGTCAGATGATTCAGTTTCTTCCTGTATGTCCCTGGCACCTAGATTGAGTGAGTCTATCAGTTAGTCCATGTGTGGGCCCTTTAAGAGGAATTCTTAGGGCTCCAGTAGCCCTCCAGCTCACTCAGCTCCAATCCCTGCTGGTTTTCACAGCCAGAAGTTATGGGGACTTTTCTCCCTAGCATTCGGACCCTGGGCTGGGGAACCTTGTGTGGGGCTGGGATCCCTTGCTCCTCATGGGGAAACTTCACAGCTGAGATGCCCTCATAAGTTTTACCTGCCTCACATGGGTATGGTACCAGCCCTTTCCTTGTCTCTGCCCCTCCCACCTGTCTCAGTGTGGCTTTTTCTTTACATCCTTAGTTGTGGGACTTCTGTTCAGCTACATTTCAGGTGGATCTGAAAGATGGTCATTGTGTAGTTTAGTTGTAATTTTGAAGTGCTCTTGGGAGAAGGCAAGTACTGTGTTTACCTACTCCACCATCTTGACCAAAAGTCCTATCCCCGCTTTTAGATTAGGTTGTGCAGCACCTATAAATGTACCTAATCAGCCCTCCCTCATCATTCCCATGTTCACAGCTCTCAGTTGTCCTCCTATAAAGTCAACTTTAAAGAAAAGGAGCCCACTTTTACTAAATTACAAATGACTTATAAAAGCTTACAAGGGCTGACTTTCTTTTGGAGAAGAATCAGATCTTAAAAACAAATCAAAGCAGGAATGAGAACCTTGCTGTGTGATTTTTGACCTAAAGGGAAGGAGCTTAGAGGGGAGACCAGTTCCTCCTGGCCCCAGGCCATTGACAAGACTGCTGGCCCAGCCTGAGCGGGAGCAGACAAATAAATAAGGGCTTTGTTCAGTTTTTATCTGAACAACTAGGATAGATTCTAGAGTTTGGAAGAGGAGCCTCTGGAATCCTCAGCAGCAGTTTCTAAAGTCCAGTTCTCAGTGAGCAGCATGTGGCAAGCCTGCAGGTGGTGATGCTAATAATAACAGCACAAAAACTGTCCAAGCCACCACCATGACTTCTCAGGGTCAACACAACCTTTTATTGAGAAGCCTTCCAATCTTGCCTCTTCTTATCTTACATCTTGGTAGTCTGCTAAAAAGTAACTCCTTTGCTTAATATGTTTCAATGGATTTTTTTTCCCCCACCTAGCATAAAATTCAAACTCTTCCTGTGGGCCTTGATTCCTCTCCCCAGTTCCCTGGTCTCTCCCTGCTAACCCTCTCTCAGGCCACAATGGCCTCCCTTTGCTTCCTCGAACACACCAGGCTCATGACCACCTCCTCATCTCAATGTTCTATTAGATATTCCCTCTCCCTGGCCAATAACTACTTATTCAATCAATTCCAATGGTGTCTCCCTAGGGAAGCCTTTTATTTACTCTCCATCACATTTGCACTTGTTTACTATGTATTTCTCATTGCTTGAATTAAAAAGAAACAACCAGACCAAAATGGAGTCACTCGTGCTAAGCCCATGTCAACAAACCAAGACTCAATACTTAACCTAAATGCAGCCTCAGCTTCTCCCCTGTCCTGCAAGACCAGGACAGGTTAATACGGGGTTTGGGCAGCCAGACGAAAATACGTGAAACCATTGGGATGTCTGAAATGGCTTTATTCCAGGGTGGGGTAATCCACTCATGTCAGCAGAAAGTCCTGACTCCCTTATAGACTAAGTGAACACAAAGCTGGTGGTGTGCCAATACTGGTTATATAACAGAGCTTGATTCTGTGCATGTGGGCCCATACTCAAGGTTATATGAACACAGATCAGTTATAGTTGCCCGGACATCCAGGTGAGGGAGTTTCATTGACTCCATTGTCCCTACATCCCAGGAATGTAAACTTTAACCAGTAAACTGGACAGTACCTGGTCAGCACTAGTGAGATCATCTGTGGCAGGCCCCTTCTATTCCCCTTAGGAGGGTGACTTTGCCTGAAATAACTCATTCCCTGCTAATAATTTCCTTTCTCTGCTGCCTTTTTGTCTTTAAAAACCTTCCATTTTGTACAGCCCTTTGGAGTCCCTTTCTATTTGCTTGATGGGATGCTGCCCAATTCATGATGCAATAAAGACAATTAAATCTTCAAATTTACTCAGTTGAATTTTTGTATTTTAACACTAGAGTATAAACTCAAGGGAAGCTAGGAGTTTGTCTTTTCTGTTCATCTCTGGTTTTTACAGAGATAGCATAGTATGTTGCACACTGTAAGTACATGGTAAATCTTAATCTTTATAAGCCTGGGAAGCAGGTATTATTGTTGCTGTTTTTCAAGTGAGTCTTTTATAAATATATATTTTATTGATTATGCTATTACAGTTGTCCCATTTTTTTCCACCCCTTTATTCCCCTCAGCCCCGCAACCCCCGTCCCACCAGCATCCCTGCCCCCCTGACTTAGTTCATGTCCATGGGTTGTACAGTTAAGTTCTTTGGCTTCTCCATTTCCTATACTATTCTTACCTCCCTCTGCCTATTTTGTACCTGCCATTTATGCTGCTTATTGCCTGTACCTTTTCCCCCATTCTTCCCCCTCCCCCTCCCCTCTGATCTCCATTTCTGTGATTCTGTTCCTGCTCTGGTTGTTTGCTTAGTTTGTTTTTGTTTTTGTTTTTAGGTTCAGTTGCTGATATTGTGAGTTTGTTATCATTTTACTGTTCATAGTTTCTGATCTTCTTTTTTTTCTTAGATAAGTTCCTTTAACGTTTCATATAATATGGACTTGGTGATGATGAGCTCCCTTAACTTGACCTTGTCTGGGAAGCACTTTATCTGCCTTCCATTCTAAATGATAGCTTTGCTGGATAGAATAATCTTGGATTTAGATCCTTGTCTTTCATGACTTTGAATACTTCTTGCCAGCCTCTTCTTGCCTGCAAGGTTTCTTTTGAGAAACCAGCTGATAGTCTTATGGGAACTCTTTTGTAGAGAACTGTCTCCTTTTTTCTTGCTGCTTTTAAGATTCTCTCCTTATCTTTAATCTTGAGTAATGTAATTATGGTGTGCCTTGTGTGTTTCCTTGGGTCCAATTTCTTTGGGAATTTCTGAGCTCCCTGGTTCTCCTGGAAGTCTATTTCCTCGGCCAGATCGGGGAGGTTCTCCTTCAATATTTTTTCAAATAAGTTTTCAATTTCTTGCTCTTCCTCTTCTCATTATGGCACCCCTATGATTCTGATGTTGAAATGTTTAAAGTTGACCCAGGGGTTCTAAGCCTTTCCTCATTTTTTTGAAATCTTGTTTCTTCATTCTGTTCTGGTTGAATGTTTATCTCTTCCTTCTGCTCCAAGTCGTTAATTTGAGTCCTGGTTTCCCTCCCCTTATTGTTGGTTCTCTGTATATTTTTCTTTATTTCACTTTGCATAGTGTTCACTTTTTCCTCCATTTTGTGACCATACTCAACCCATTCAGTGAGCATACTCAACCAATTACCAGTGTTTTGAACTGTACATCTAATAGGTTAGCTATCTGTTCATTGCCTAGTTCTATTTTTGGAGCTTTGATCTGTTCTCTCATTTGGGCCATATTCCTTTGTCTCAGCACACCTGTTACATTGGAAAGGGCAGAGGCTTAGGCATTCATAAGGGTGGGGGCAACCCAGGTTGCTGTGTTGTGATGCAGTGTGTGGGGGAGGGATCGGAGAGGGAACAATGCCACTTGCTCAGCTTTCAGTCACTTCCCCACGTGTGCTACACACAGGCAAATTGGGCCCTTATAGTGCTAATTCCTGTGTGGGTGGGTTTGTGTACATTCTAGGACCCTGTGGGTTTCTCCAATGGACTCTCCTGTGAGGCTGGGAGTTTCTCTTGCCACCACAACCCTCACAGATTTTTACCTCCAGAGATTTTGAGGCTTTCTGTTCCCACACTGGAACCCTGGATTGTGCGGTCTGTCTTGCTCCCCAGCTGTTCCTCACAGTTTATCGGCACACAAACATGGGACCACCTGGTCTGCCAGCCACTACATTCTCATGCATCTCTCTGGCCTGGCTGTCCATCTCTGCCCCTCCTACCAGTCTGGATAAATGTTTCTTCTTTAGATCCTTGATTTTTGGACTTCCATACAGTTCGATTTTCTGGCAGTTCTGGGGTTTATTTTGTTTTTAAATTTGTTGTCCTTCTTTTGTTGTGTGAGGAGGCAAAGAGTATCTACCTACACCTCCATCTTAGCCATAAAGCTTCAAATGAGTCTTAAAATGGCCAAAGTTTGCATTATTTTAAATGTTCAAACCAGAATTCAAATTCAGGTTTTTCCACTCTCAGTGCCACACTGATGTGAGTGACCCAGTGTGCATTAAAGACCAGTATCATCAAGTTCATTCAAACAGACAACTTGATTATGAGTCAGCCTGATTTCTTGCTGTACTGGTTTCCAATGTACATTGCATTCAAAGAATGGTGCTGAAAGGACTAAATGAAAATCAAAGAAAAGCATGACAGGTATAACATGTACTGGGGGCCTCTTGAAACAACTATGTTTAAGAGTTAAAGATGCCAGAGTGTCTTGATTATAGAGATTGATTGATGCACACATCAATCAGTTCATTGTGAATTGCCTCCCTTTGGAGAATGTTCAAGGCTGTTTAAGATAACCAATAAATACATTTCCATTACTGATGAATGAACAAACTGTAGTACATCCACAAAATGGAATGTTATTCAACTATAAAAGGAATAAGGTACTGATACATGTGACAAGATGAATGAATCTCAAAAATGTTATGCCCAGTGAAAGAAGCCTAAAGGCCACATATTGTGTGATTCCATCTATATAAAATATCCTGAAAAGGCAGCTCCATAAAGACAGAAAACAAATTCATGGGTGTCAAGGGCTCAGTGAAATGACTGCCAGAGAATGGGAGCTTAATGCATATTTCCTCTTAGGGCAATGAAAATGTTCTGGAACTAAGCAATGATGATGATTATAGAACATTGTGTTCTATGTGATTACTAAACCCCACTAAAATTTATGCTTTACATTGTTAAAATTGTAAATTTTATTTTATTGTATTTTATCACCATTTTAAAAAATCATTGAATTAGAAAATAGAAAATTATAGTTGTATTCAGTTACTTTTTGAACAAAATAAAAACACATTAACTCTGACCAGCTTAATTTAAAAAGGGTGAAACACTAATGCACTAAATAAAAATTAGAATTCTGACATACATGTTTTTAAAAAGACACGGTATTGAAAACTTTAATGTAACGTGGTACCTTCTTATAAAGAGAAGTAAAGAAATGGTGGAATGTGGCTGCCGTCACCCAGACTGACTGCAGTTGATGAGAAATGTCTGCGGCTGCTGGTGCTGGCCATGACCCAGTGGGCAGGGCATGCCCAGCATGCAAGAGCTGTTAGCTGTGGATGAGGAATCTGCTCCTGCCTCTTAGTTTAGGACATCAAAGCCAATGGCACATTAACACTGGCTCCTGGAGACATAAACAGAAACTTCCTGTAAGCTGTCCCCTATGCAGCTGCTCTCCTTCGGAGCCCTGCTTCTCCCACTTAGCTGCCTCAGCATTCATTTGGACAGGAGTGTAGAAAGTGATTTCATCCTACCATCTTGCCTTTGCAAAAGTTAAAGTGTTTCCACAATAAATGGATTAAGAATACAACACCCAACTATTAGCAAATTGGGTGGTCAGAGAAGTTCCAAACTAGTTTTCAAGGCACTGGCACTACATGATGTGGCTTTGCTTACTGTAGGACCCGCTTCCAGCCCGGGTACTGCCTCACTGTCCTGGGCAGATGCTCTTATTACTACCTCCTCACATCTCTGCTCCTGTTCTTCTCACACCAAACCACCTCTCCTGCCTTCACATTTAAATCCTGCTCTTCCTTCGAGGTCCAGCTCAAGCCCTTTGTCTTAGTGTGGACACCACGCCATCTTTTTTTTTTTTTTTTTTTTTTTGCATTTTGTTTTTGTGCCTGGGAATTCCATCTCCCTCAATTAGATAACAAATTCTCTCTGATGATTGGAACGTCTCCTTATAATTCAAGGGTGCCCCACAACCATGAGCAGCTTTTGCTGTCTTCCATGCATCCTTTCCCCTCTATTCTAACAGCTCCCTGGTTTTCCTTTGCCGGGCTAATTCATCAGTGGTGGGATCAGGGCAGACCTGTGAATTAAAGCAGACCAGGAGACTCATCAGTCCTGAGGCTTCGGTGGGAGCTCTTGGCAAGGGACCCTCTTTCTCCATAAGATCTAAACTGATAGGAGCCACTGGGGACTATTGTTGTCAGCTCTTGTGATTCTTGTCTGAGAATGAAGCCACACAGAGGAGAGCAGAGCCAGGAGAAGAGTCCTGATGGCTTTGTTTGAGGCTCTGGATTGTAACTGCCCTTGATGCCAAAGCTTTTTTTAGTTATGAGTGCCAACAACTTTGCTTCTTGCTGCTGGCTGGTTGCTTCCAGCTGAAAAAAACGTTATTGTACCTCTCAACATTTACCCTGGGCACAGGGTAGGTACACACACACACAAATGGGTCTACTTGTTTATAATTTGTTTGCAGCTGTGTCTAGGGTCGTTAAGCAGAATATTTTTTGCATTACAACATTGTTATTGTGGTAAAACATAAGGTTTACCATTTTAATCATTTTAAGTGTAGAGTTCAGTGTCATAAAATATATTTCTATTGTCATACAACCATTACCACTATCCATTTTCAAAACTTTTTCATAACCCCAACAGAAATCTGTACCCATTAAACAATGACTCTCATTTTTCTCTCTCCCTACCTCCTGGTAACCATTATTTTATTGTGTTGGCCAAAAAGTTTGGTTTTTTTCCCATAAGATGGCTCTACTAGAGCTTAGCTGTCTTTAACCTCATTCAAAACAATTTTGTCAGATTGTATTGTGACAGCTGTCTCTGCATGTATTTTTAAACTTATCAAAATTGGTGAATTTCTGTGTAGCCATTTTAATATTGAAGATGGAAGAAAATACACATTTTCAGCATATTATGCTTTGCTGTTTCAAGAAAGGTAAAAATGCAACCGCAATGTGTACACTACATGGAGAAGGTGCTGTGACTGATCGGGTATGTCAAAAGTGGTTTGCAAAGTTTTGTGCTGGAGATTTCTCACAGGACGATCCTCCACAGTCAGGTAGACAAGTCAAAGTTGATGGCGATTAAATCAAGACATTAATAGAGAACAATCAGTGTTTACCACACAGGGATAGCCAACACTCTCAAAATATCCAAACCAATAAAGTTATTGGTGAAAATGAAAAATGTCTTTTATTTTATGGCACATTAGTTAAAAAAAACTAAACTGACTTTCTGGCCAACCCAATGCTTTTTATAATCTATGAATTTGGCTACACTAGGTCCCATGTAATGGGGCAAAAGTAGGTTTACAGTTGTGAGTGCATGAAACAGTTTATTCTTATATAGTATTGTATTATTTTCCCTATGAATAACAGTAAACCTATTTTTGCCCTACCCAGTAGAACCGGAATCTTACAATATTTGTTATTTTTGTGAATTGCTTATTTCATGGAGCATAATGTTCTCAAGGTTCAGCCATGTGGTAGCATGTGTCAAAAATCTCTTTTTCTTTCCAAGGCTGAGTAATATCCTCTAATGTACAGACCACATTTTATTTATCCATTCATCCATCAAGGGATACTGGGGTTGATTACACTCTGTTGTTAAAAAATGCTGCTATGAACATGGGTATACAAATGTATGTTCAAGTTTCAGCTTTTAATTCCTCTGGGCCTATAACCCAGGAGTAGAATTGCTGGATCATATGATAATTCTTTTTAACTTTTTAAGGAATCATCATATTGTTTTCTACAATAGCTGCACCATTCTACATTCCCACCAACAGTGCACCAGCGTTCCAATGTTTCTACATCTTCCTCAATAGTTGTTGCTTTCCATGTTTTGGAAAATATTCAAAGACGAAACTGTAGTAATGCTGGGAATAGCACTTATTCTATTAGCCTACCTAGAGAAGAAGAAAACTGTTGAGTTAATGAAACATTAAAGTTACGAGATTTGGCTGAAAATAGTTCTTTGTGTGTTCTTGGAAGCCTCATGCCTTTATAGACTCCTACTCTATCACATACATCTCATCGTCAGGGACAGAAATGCCTGTTCTGGAGTTCCTGGCCACTTCTTCTTTACCAAAGAGGAGAGAGGGACAGAGGCTGGGCAAATTTTGACTTGTGGATAGCCAGTTTCCTCAAATCCCCATACCCTCCTGTTTGGCTTTTTCAAGAAGAACAAAGTCACCTTTTATCTCTCCCAGGACACTCTTAAGAGTACAGTGAAACTACATCATCCTCATCATGAACTTAGCACATTCTCTATTAGGTATGTTAGCAGCTGTGCCTTTTCACAGGAACTCCCCTTCTGTGAGATCCCCTGGTTATGGCAACTTTCTTCTCCAGCCCTTAGGAAAAGGTGGAGGGCATGTGAAACATGAGATCTGGGAACAGGCTGACATGTTGTAAAGGTTTTATTTCCACTTCATCATCGTCTCATACAGACTCCGAGGCACCATCCTTTGTTTCAATTTGGTATTATCATGATTTTTGTAGTATTTTTCCTTAAACAGAAAATTTTGAGTAAACACTGCATATAGCCAGTTAATCTTTTAACAATAATTTAAAAAGCCATTGCTGTTGTATCATCAATGCAAGAAGACAACAGAAGTACAGTACGAGGGAATTCACAATGTATCACAATGGGATAGACGACTCACTTAGGTGATGGAGAGACCACAGTAGCAGTATGTACATGCACCCCAGTGCTTCGAACCCGAAGACGTGCAAGTCGAGTAGAATATGTGGATTATACAAGAACTTGGTAAGCCCAGCTGAGGACTCTACTTTTTCCAGGATGCTGACACGTATCCCTCCAGGCTACAGGATCTCTGCCTTGTCTACTGGTTTCATGGCTTCTTCACTACAAAGAGTTCATGGAATCAGACAGTCTGAAGTTTTCAGGAATTCTTAAAAACAAAAAGCACTGACAAAATAAAATTAACTTAAAACACTCTAAGTCAGTATGGAAATAAATCCAACCAAAATGTAACAGTGCAAATTTAACAGAGAGGCAGTCAGTATTGAGAGCGAGGGTGTTCAGAATCTCTTAAAATGTGCATCTTTAAAACTTTTATGTTTTAAAATTTATATCTTATTTAACTTTTTGTTTAACATTCTGCGTGTAAAAAAGATGGAGACAAAAATAGTTTTCTGAGCTATGAAAAAAATTAAGTTATTACAGGCACATTTACTGTTTCATTCTAGAAACATCTCAGGTTCACAGGTTGAACGTTCAGCAGCTGTGTTTTTCTTTAAAACATTCTTTGACCTTGGGAAAACTAGATCTCTCCTTTTGGGCAGAGTTTTGTTGATGACGATGGTGTGGTTATGCAAATTACAGTGAATTATTCTGTGATAATCCATGCAAACCTGCATCATGTCACAGGTGTGGCTTCTCCCCGGGTGGCTCCTCATCGCCAAGATCCTCCAAAGAGGTCAGGTCTTCGACTGACTGAGTCGGCAAGGCAGTGGGGGAATGTGGTGCCCAACGGGATGGAGGGCGACGGTTTGCTGGTCTCTCGGGCCTGGAGAAGCAGGGTTCTAGGGATGGAGCTAGTGCGGAACAAGGTAGTTCCTTCAAAGCCAGAAAGAGAAAGACAGGGTTACTCGGTTATTCAGTTACTGACAGTTCTTCCAGGGGGTGATTTTCCCCAAACACACTTCTTGACAGACTCCAGTTAATGCAATAGACATGGGGCAACTTCTGAATGTTAATTTATATTTTGCTCACAAAGAATAACTTAAAATGCTAAGTTAAGAATTCAACATGAATGATCAGTGATGACAGTAATGGGAAGACATCAAATTAGGATTTAAAAAAATGGCAAAGCTGTGAGATGGGTGAGTTTATAGAGCAACGTCAGAATTGGGCTGGAGCGTGTGGAAGGCGGAGTAAGCCACAGGCTACACGTGGTCTCCACAGGACATGAGGTCACATTCTGATCCAGCTGATCCCTCCATTTGGGCCCTCCTGAATGACCTATTTAATGACAGTGACCAGTCCTAAGAGGACAGCCTCCCTATGTCTTGGTCTGCTGAGGACCCATGATTTCATCCAGCTGTATTAGAAATTAGATTCACCTTAAAACAAACTCTGCTACTGTTTATTCCAAATTGACTGGCAGTGAGTTAAACAAACTCCCACAACATGAAAAAATGCTGCTGGCAGAACTTTTAATTTAGGTCTAGTTCTCTTTAAAGACTCTTCCTTGTAGCAGCATTTAAAGAAGTGAAATCAGAGTGCGCTTGTGCTTTCATGTTGCAGGCATCCCGCACCTTCTGAGAACAGATAACGCACGACACCGTTCACCATGGTGCCAATCGCCTGTAACACCTCTTCTCAATGGCCACTGCTCCTTTTATGGTTTTAAAGAACGTTGAGCTACTTGTCCTTAGTCTCCAAGATAGAAAACAAGGACGCCCAAACTTGGAATTTGCTGGCACAGAGAAATGTGAAAAGCTGTGTTGTGAGGAAATGGTGAGTTCTACAGGTGGAACCTGTCTCTGCCCAAATGACAGCCAGACAACGAAAAGCTGAGATGGTAAACCACCTCATTGAAGGATGACAGAGCAAAGACCTTCAGGGCCAGTCAGGAAGTAAGTCAGAGGATTTAAAGAGAGGTGACAAGCAACTTTAAAGATCAGAATGAAGAACATTTTGTCAGCAGAGCAGGGGAGCGACACAGAGAAGAGACAGTTGAAGGATGATGTGACTAACAATGTGACAAAGAAGATGGAAGGCAGAACAGGAGAGTGATGGAGTGAGCTGGTTGCCTCCCTGCGGGGTTAGCAGAAAAGGAGCATTAACACTGGAGACTACTACTTAACTTTCCCTGCCTCTTTTGTGGTTGGCACTTTGTATGCCAATGGGAAGCCCCAATCAGTAAAGCATTTATGCTAACAAGAACCTTGAGACCAGAGATACCTGGACTGAAAAAGCACTGCAGGTCTGAAATAGTTGGAATGTGAACTAACGTGAGTGGTGAGCTGTGTCCTTACCTCACCTCACCTCAGCTGTTTTGTGTTTTTCGATGTCATTGTTCTGGTATTTTAAGACTCTGTGTGCTCCTGTATGAGTGTGTGTTGTATTGCATGCAAGTTTGTGTGTGCTGGTAAGGCTGCCACTATAGGTTGATTCGACACCACTGCAGCCAGTGTCTGCTTGGCCGATGCTGGAGGAGAATGGGCTTCCATTTAACTTTATGCCATTTCTTCACTAGCATCTGTTTGGGAACTTCTATAGGAAGAAATGCCGTGTGACCATACCAGCACATAGAGGCAAACCATGCTGTCCTTTCCCGAGAGGATGCTATGGTGGGCTATGTGGGTATTTGCTCCTTGGAGGACCTCTTTAGTCTTTGAGAGACAACTGTATTTTGGTACTCAGCACTTAAGAGTTGAGATCAGTGAATGAGGTAGATGGGTAATTATATCCTTTATTAAAAATAAAGCTCCTATTTTCTCTCATGTGCCTCGGTTTGAGTTCTGTTCAATTCTGAGAGCATATTTTTTGAAGCAGGGATGACTTTGCTGTTTATTCAATTAACAAATATTTATTGAGCACTTACTAGGTCATCTATGGTGATCACTTGGAAGGACAAAATGTATTTGCTTTTATTCCTTCTGCTGTGGTTGTTGAAAGGGAAAGAAGCCTCATGGCATTATGGCCACACCTGATACAGCCCTTGGTAGTAACACATGCCACCAAATGCCAGCAGCAGGTCCAGGCTGAGTGCAAAAATGCTTGGCTCTAAGATTCCCACACGCTAGAACTCCGTGCCAGAGGCAGCAGAAGTCTCAGCAGGATCTATAACCTGAGAGCCTTTCTGTGCACTGAGTGGTCAATACTCAGCAGGAGGGATTGTCCAGGTCATCAATCTGTCCCTGCAGACGGACCCAGAGCAAGTGTGGGCGGCTGCCTTACAGAGCAGATAGACTTGGGATGATTCCGCCTGTTTCTGAGTGTCAGATGCCAACCCCAAGTTACACAAATGACCTCTCCAGACAGTTTGGAAAGAAGAATGAAAGCACTTACGGCGTGAGGCAGGCAGGGCTAGAGTCCCCAGGGGGCAGTTAGTAAGACAGTTTGGTTCTGGACAGCACAGACAGAGAAAGAAAAGAAAAGCAAGTAGGTTGAAAAGTATTTTTAAAAAAAGGACAGTAAAAGTTTAACATCAACGAGCCAGGTGCCAGCTCCCAGGACAGCTATCAGGGGCGTGAGCTCCAGCTGAAGCAGCATGTGCGTTCTTGGGACACAAAGACCCTCCTCAGCCTTGTCTAGATGCGGGAGGAATCCTCAGGGTGGGACAGCAAAAGGCCTCTCCCTTCTGATTTCTATACTTTTCTGAGTTGCTCTTTGGCTTCTAACATTTCAAATGCCCTTTGGCACATGGAGAGACAAGTCGCAGGAGTCTTGTATCTGAAATATCATAGAGCAGCCTATTTGTTTTAGTCATGATGATCAAGTGACCGCTGCTCATAAGAGTTTCTCCTCCCATTTTCCACTTAGACATGGGAGAGAATAGAATTACATTTCCAGATGATTCTCATTCTCTTCACACTGGAACTCCTTCTCACAGCTTCTGTCTGCTTCGCTGCATTGGTGCTATGGCTTCAAGAGAAAAGAATGGTAGCTTGCGGGTGAGAGGGGATGTGCTGCTGCTGTGCAGGTCCTAGCCAGGGTGCCGGCATCACCCACCTATATGCTTGAGTGAGCCTTCACGGAGAGTCCACGCAGGACACTCACAGCAGGCTGGGAAGTCAGAATTACTTCTGGTGATTTTGGAATGAAAACCCAGAACTACCACATAATTTATGGAGTGATAAGAAGGGCTCTCCAGTTGGCCTAATACAGTAAGTCCATGCAGACAAGGAATAATTCCATTGGAATCTACAACAAGCAAAATTCTAACAAAAAAAATGAAAAAGAGCCCATGACATTGAAACATTGCCCCCTGAAACTGTGCTCCCTTTAAATTGGCCCATCATCTCCCATGGTAGCAAATATACCAAGTGAGAAGAAAATCTAAATAAACACCAGAGAGCCAAAGGAGGTGGTCACAGCTTTGTACAGATAAAACCATTTTCACACCTTAGAACTGTGATTCAGTCATTAAACCATTTTCTTTATATTATCATAAACTGCTTGGAGCATTTAACTCAAAGTACTTTTTGGTTCCTAAAAATTGCTTGCTATTTAGTCTCTAATATAAACGGACATTACAGACACATCCAGTTAATGTTTCAGGACAAAGCCCTGATTTCAACGGATTCCTCCAGAGCTGTGAAAAGCAGGCATTCACACAAACAGACCCTCCACAACAATGAGTCACTTACCTGAGGGCCCACAGAAGACACCATCTGTCACCTGAGAACACTCAACCACAGTATTTGTTCTTGAGCATGGAAACCAGTTTGTCACAAAGACTCGCATCTTGGAACATGTGGACCATGTACTGTCAAGATTGGGTTGAACCACATGGCATTGCCACTGTTGTAGGTCACTGGCAACTTCACATGGTTTAACCTATTTCAGATTTAAGCTCTGTATTTTGAGTTAGATACCACTTGGTGGGTTAGACTGGGAACCTGACCATTGTTGTTCCCCCTGTGGGAAATGCGGGACAGAATGTAGACATATACCTTTTTCCTCTCCTCATGAAGCCCTGGCCATGCAGGTGGGAAAGCGGTGGGCAGCTCAAGGAGTGTACTTCTCTCCTTCTCCCCAGCCCTCGCCATCTGCGGGGCCGCCCCACCTAGAGATACGCTGTGGCTGTCTGGGTTCCACTGTGTGGACTTTGTCCATCAGGCTACTGGTGGGTCGGGGCTCACCTTCCAGTCCACATGTGGGACCACTCCCGAAGACCAAGGGCTGGGGACCACCTTCAGCGCTGTGGGGGCTGTGAGGCCGGCATCACTACTCCTTTCACCTCTGGCTCTGTCGTCGGGCTGTTTTATTTTGCTCATTCTTAAAGTGGAAATGGGGATTGTTTTTTAAAAGTGGTGTGGTACAAACATACCACGTGTGTATATGCATCAGAACAGAATTCAAGGTTGACTAATTTGGGAATATTCTTAATAGGGATATTATAATAATTATGTAATGTAATAGCGTGATGTGTTGGAGAGTGATCATCACAGTGTATGAAGGCAGGGTTTGGAATGCATGTTTGAATTGAGGCCAACACTGGAATCCAGCCATTGCAGTTCCTTGTGAGCGTCAAAGCCCTCTCCGGCACACCTCTCGTGTGGTCCCATGTGAAGACCTGGAGCATTCATGCAGCTCTGACACGACTCTCCCATAGTTCACACACATGCATTCCTATTCATCCAGAAAGATGGTAAGTTATGACTGCAAGTGAAAAGCTCAGATAAACAGATGAGCATCCATCACTTAGACCAAGGAAAAGAACCTGAATCACTTTTAAGTAGCTCAGGGTTCATGTTTCTGTCTGTTCCATTCTCCCATAAACCCAGTATCTCCCCAGCTCATGAGAATTGCTCATGGACCAGAACTCTTGAAATCAAATGACCTAGTACAACCCCAGGTTCAAACTTGTTTCCCCAACATGTGAATGGAAGAGCTGGTAGGGTGAGGGTGTGGAATACTCAGCTTTTATTACCTCGATGGACCCTGGCTCGGCTTTGACTGTTTCTCCCATGTGGCTGTCACTGTTAAGACTTGGAAGGCTGTGGGGGGCCTGCCTCCTGTCCTCCTTTAAGGCATGCTCCAATAGCTTCTTGTTGAGGATCCGAGCTACGCTCTCGGTGAATGTGTAGCCAGGGGGAGCGGATAAGTCCTGCCTCACAGGTGTGCCCTCTCCCCCTTCCTCCCTACAGGTCTCTGAGCCAACCCCAATAGGGCTGGGTGACTGTCCCCGGGAATTGGGGCTGGTGTCCTGGCCTGGGCCCAGCTCTGTATGGGGCTCTGCCGAGCGAGACCGACTCCCAGCCCGCGTCCCCTTCTGGAAAGGGTCCTGCACCACGGGGCTGTGGTCAATGATGTTGAAGAGGCTGGAGAGGCCATCGTTGATGGCGGTGTGCACAGGGCTCTCCCGCGTGGTAGTGGAGCGGGCCCAGGCTGACTCACTGCACCCCTTCTGGGCCAGCCCTGGAGAGGTCCTGTTATTTGGCTGGTCAGCTTTGGGGAGGGGCTTCCTCTGGAGCTTGGGAGACCCATACTTGGGGGAGCAGCATGTGCGTTCGAACTTGGCCTGAACCTTCTCGATGGCAGGGGCCACCTGCCTGCTCCTAAGGCCACGGGATGGAGATGATGCAGGTGTGGCACCACCCCCTGCCTTTGGCGTCAGACACTTGTGGGGGCTGCTGGTGATGGCACTGCTGCTGCGCAGGGCTTCGGTCTGCAGGCCGATGCTGATGGTCTGGACAGTCTGTGTCCCAGTCGTCCGGGACACATTGGTCTGACAGGCCATGTCCTTGACTGGGGGCTCAGGGGAACTAGAGCAGATGGTATTCCTGACGGAGAAGGCCACCTCCTTCATGTCATCACTCATGTTCTTGGACATCTCCAGGCTGTGCAGTGGGGAGGTGAAACCCAGGGGGTTGCAGAGGGTGCTATCGAGGGGGCGCAGCCCTCCCTCCCCATAGTCTCGGGGGTGCCTGGAGGGGGCACAAGGCCACTTGCTAAACATGTGTTCTGAGGGGCCCCCCTTCGCATCTCCTGTGCCCCCTCTGGCTCTGCTTGTAGAAAATGGACCCTCGGCCTCCAGCCGGCCCAAACCCTCACCACCGGCCACCATGATGTTGTCCATCCTGCGGACCGCAGGTGGGCTGTGCAGCACCCGCACCCCGGACGGCTCAGTGCGGATGTGGCTCCGCAGGGGCTGCTTCTGGCAGTGCTCTGGGCTGGTCATGGTGTCCGTGGTCATGGTGACGCTTGTGGTGAGGTACCAGGAGGAGTCTGGGAAAGGCTCGGCACTGGCCTCGCTTCCTGCTCGCCCCGCCTCGGTCCTCTCTGCCCAGGAGTCTGGGGGCCTTGAATCCCAGCTCTTGCTGTTGAACTCCTCGATGTACTTCAGATCATCAGGGGACAGGGGTGGAGTGATGTCCTCCTTGCTGCTGGCAGCGGGCAGGCCTTTCTCTGGCAGGAAGGGAGAGACGTCCATCAGGCGCTGGAACTCAGACATGGAGGACACGGACACAGCCCTGGGAGAAGAGGGAGGAAGACATGTCAGCTGCCTGCCACCCGGAAGCCTGCTGGCCTGTGTCTCCAACCCAGCACAGCACGTGTGGCCTGCCCACCAGAGAAATGCCTGTTTCGTGTCAGTCTCTACTAGAACTGTTAGAACATTCTCCAGCTGCTTGATGTTCTCCACTCCTGCGCTGACACTGTGGATGTTTAATAGGCCTTTCATGGCTCTGGAATTGTTCCAGGAGCCTTGCATTGTTCAGAATGTAATACAGTCAACCCTCAGACACTGTGGGAACAAGTGGAAGGGTGGGTTACTGGGCAGGCACAGCTAAGCTCCTAACCCACTTTGGATGCTTCACTTTAGCGTGTGGAGCTCCACAAGAAGATGGGAACCTGGCTGTGGCCTTGCTCTCCATCTACTGTTCTACTGACCAGTGCCTTCATCAACTGCCTGGGAACTTCCTGAATTCCAAGCATTATGTCAAGTGCTCATGTGACCGACATGAACACACCGGTTTGATCCAAAACCAGGAGGGTGGGGAGGGAGACACTACAACAAAACAACTATAATCTGAAGTTTTTTCAACCTATTGGTTTCGTCCTCTATTGAACTGAAGTGCTAACATCTCCAAAGGCTAAATGGACAATGTAACGAGGCTGGCAAATAAATTTCCAAATACCATTTCAAACAGAAATTTCCTCTGGCCCTGCCCAAATCCACCAGCAGGACTCAGTTCTCCTCTCCCACCTCTGTTTCCTCCTTTACAGTTGAGCCTTCTCTTTGTTCTTGCTCCTCCTGGATTTTGGGGTAAAAGGAAGATGCCTGCAGGCACATGCACACAATGGAGGGTAAAGGCAGGTGAGCTAAAGCAACAGCCAGTTTTGGGTAAGGCCCTGCCTGACAGACATGGATTTAGATGTAGGTTTTTCATTGTATCAGTACTTTAATTCAATATATTTCTATTTGACATGAATTTATGGACTGCTTCCTATAGGCTAGGGCAGGGGCTAAGACTGGAGGTTGCTGAAGTGTGCAGGCTGCTTGTCAGCCCACCCAGGGCAAAGAAGTGGTGGCCAGGAAGGAGGCTTGGGGCTGGCTCTGCCTGCTGGCTCAGGCCCTGGACTCTCTGGCCTGGAATCCCTCCAGATGGGGTGGTGGCGAAGTGAGGTGAATGCAGACTCACTGTCTCTGCAACTAGAACACTTTCTCATAGGACGTATTAATAGCCACCGACTCCAAAGACAGGCTTGAATACCTAGGGCTCTGGTATTCAGACCAGCCGAGGCCCTGACGAAGGGGTCTCCAACGAAGTCCATGGGCCTCTCCACTGTAGGACCAATTAATGATGGTGAGGCCAGTACTGGGGTTCGTGTATCACATGGACTGGCCCACAGAACTAGCAAAGCTCTTTGTGGCTTTGCCCACACAGCGGGGTACATGCTCTTGTGACCACTGTCATGGGATAAAAGACCAGTCTACAAATGCCACCGTTAGGCTTTCCATCTTGTTATTCCTTACTGGAGGCAAAAGTCAGTGGCATTTTGTTGTTGTTGTTAGAAATAATCTACAAACTGTCCCATGCCTCTGAATAACAGAAAGCTGACTATAACCAGTGCTGGAAATAAATGTCTGGGTTGATTTGCGCTAGGTCTTAAGCTTCAGAACGCGGGGGCTGGAGCGCTCTGCTGATGCTGCAGTCCTGACCCTCCCACACTTCTTGGATATAGCTCATCTAGCCCCCACTTCTGCCCACAGGGGAGCTACTCACAGTGTCAAATCACTGGCGCCTATGTGGGGGCTTTGCCTTTAGGGCTGCGATAGATATCGTGCAACACAGACCATGTAGACAGAGAAAGGAAAGGCATCAACCTTGGCAGCATCCAAAGTGAAACAAAATAACTACAAAAACCAGGATACATATGAAACATGTGCAGGCATGTCAAGATGCATAGAAGAAAGTATGGAGGGAGCACATGAAGCTGCTAGAAGTGAGAGGGGAAGGGAATGGTGGGGAGGACACGTGCACTTTCTTACTTTGGACATTTTGGTATTGTTTAAATTTTATAAGCATGGATTAGATTTTAAATTAACAGAAACAATTAAGATAAAAAAATAAAAAAAAGCTATCATTCACAGAGGAAATCTACTAAGAAAGGAAGAAAGTGGGAGGATGTAATGAGAGCTAAACATGTTTTACTGTTTATTCTATGCCAGGAATTGCTTTATGTGTAACACATGTAAGCTGTAAAAATAATCTAAATACCTCCTGCTCAAAGATGAGAAAATTGAGGCACAAAGCAGTTACAAAACTCACCCCTGGTCACACGGCTAGTGAGAGGCAGAAGTAGACTTGAACTCAGGCCATTTGGCTCTTGAGCCTGAGCTCTCAAGTGCTGCCCTGTACCATCCGAGAAGGAATAGACAAGACAGAGCTTGAAGGAAAGAAATGTACCAGAGGCAGTTCTAGGTTTTGGATTAATCTGATAAAGGGGAAAAAGGGAAGGAAATAGTAATTCATGAACTCAAAGTTCATAGAAAAACCAGGGTTGAGAAGATCTGAAAATACTGAATGGCCCAGAGAAGAAACGACATGTAGTAGAAATGGTACATATTCAACTATAGAGAAGAAGACTGTGTGTATCTGTGAGTGTGGATGGTGTGGGTTGGGGAGTTGTTATGAGAAATCTCTGTATGTTCCCCTCAGCTATATATTTTAAAGTTTACATTAAAACAAAGTTGCTTATATCTGTCTTTTCAGAAATGTCGTATTACACATACGACCTAAAACACATGATTACTAGCATCAGCAACGTAGACTACTTTATATCTACTTCAAAGATTACTGCCAGGAAATATTTTAATAAATCCTACCCATAGAGCTTTTAAATATATAGTATCATGTCTCATAGCCTATCAAAAGGGAGTTTTTCCAGACTTTAAGTTAGAGGAGTGGAGTTCTCACAGACTTTTCAAAAACCACTTAGCACAATCATTCCTTTATATACACAATACACAACAATAATGTCAAGGGTCTTACCCTAACACTAACACACAAACACAGCACACCTCTGGCCTTTTTGTTGTTAATAATAAAAAAATATCATATTTATTAAATTAAAAATAAAGCAAGTCCTATTCAGAAGTCTTATTTTAAACTTATTTTCAAGAGTATAATAACAGGCCGCAGTGACAAGCTAAAATTTTAAGACAAGAAGATTTTATTTCAGACATCCACTATTGTTTTCATCAATCTCACTTACCTTTGAAGATTTCCCTTGTGATTTTCTTCTTCCTATAAAGAAGACATAAGTTCATCTGAATCAGTGAATGTTGGTTGCCTAGGAGCTTTCATTGTGCTAAGTGACGTATTTTGCGCTCTTGCCCTAGGGTAACACCACTGAAAATGCACACAGAGCCAGGTTTGGTCCAGAGTGCTACTGCCCCTCAGCCTTTGAAGTACAGTAATAAAACCATAACCCACAGGGTAACAAGGGGTTGGAGCTTCTGCAGTCCAGAGAGGAATCCATGTGAGAAAAACTGGCTATAAACTGTGTAAACTTTGTCATGGAGGAAGTAGTGCTCCTGTGCTTCTTCAAAGAGCTTTGCTGACTACATGAGTTTCAAACCTGGCTCTGTAATGACCTGAATCCATCTGTGTGCACATGTGTGTGTGCACATGAGAGAGAAAAAGAGAGAGAGAGAGAGGTGGGAGAAAGGAAGATGAGGACGACAGAATAAGTTAGGAGGCTGATGTCCTTTGGTCTAAGTCTCGCTATAGAAGTTGGTTTGATATCCTTAAACTTGAATAATTTCTTAATTTTAAACATTGTCATTTGAAATCAGAGATGAAGTTACAGTGACTTCTGCTTAAGAAGAATGATAGCTGCGCTGGTAGAGAGCATCAAGACGGAGTGACTTGAGAAAACACCCTCGAGCTGACAAGGTATCGAAGAAGGAACTAGGATCCTAGCAAGCCCTTGATAAGGGAAGTGTATTTGTTGGCAGGTTAAACAGCCCGGTGTGCTTCCCCCAGTGAGTATGGCCTGCCATGCAGATCAGAACAGGGTCCAGGCCCTGACCCTGGGCTGCCTTCTTGCTGCTGTGAAATTGGACGATGTGAGACTGCCAACAGATCAGCGTGGCATACTGGTGATGTCACATCGACTGGGTGTCTATTGCTAAGGAGAAGGCACCTGATCTCACTGACATGTCACTGAGTATAATTTCCCCATATTTCAACAGTACTATTGATGTGAACTCCACTCAGTCAATTAAGTGCTTGGGACAAGTTAAATGTCAGGTATAGCAACTGTTAAATGGACTTACAGGTAATGATTCCTAAACTCAATTTTTAAAACCCAGTTTTAAAAAGGGCTTAATTAGAACATAGCTGCCTATTTGCTCCCTACCTTATGTAAGTTTTCTAAGTGCTGGGTTGTTTTCCCTTTGCGCAGAATAAGGTATTTAGGTATGCCATTGTTTAGTGACATTTGCTACTTCCAAATGTCAGGTATTTTCTTTAGAACGGATTTTTTGTTGTTGTTGTTGTTAATAAGTTTTCTAGAATCAGAAGACTGTGCTATGATTTTAAGTTAAGCTGAAGATCTACAGTTTCCCCCTGTGTGCTTCACTGGACATGCCATTTGTGAGACCTTTCTGTTTACATAGGACATGAGCCCTGTCTTTCCAAACCTGAGACAAAGTGGCAAAGTAAAACTGACCACAGCGCAAGCTAGGAGTTTGGGGTCAGGGCCACGAAGCAAAGCTCTTGGCATTGTGAAGCTTTCATTTTTACTTAAGCCCTCGAGCCTGCCTGCCACGTGGCAGGTTTCCCAACCCCTTGGTCTTGCAGTGGTTTAACTGGATCCAAACACCCGGGCCGACCTCAGGGAGGCAGTTCCTGAACTCTCTCTGGGGCCCGTGGGCTGGAGGCTCATCTGGCTCTTCCTCCAAAGACAAGGCATCCAAGTAGAGGTTCTCCCGGGCTGAACACCTGTCCGATTCCTTCAGCTTGGAGAGCGGCCGGTCTTCAAAAGGGGTAGAGTCCGGGTCCGAGCAGGGCCACATCCCCATAGGTCGAGGCATGCGGGGGCTTCCCGGGGGAGCAAAGGGGCGCATGTTGCCTTCTTTTTGATCACAGAGGAAATTTCCACCTCTCCGGGGACTGTTTTCTTTCTGCAACTTGAGGGTTTAAAAATCAAAACAAGTAATCTCATTTTTCTGTCTGTTGCTCTCCTAAGACCATAGTCTCTCCACAGTTTGGAATTACAGATGAGTCCATCTGTAAATCCACAGCTCTCATCTCAAAGACCATGAGATGTAAATATTCTTTAAGTTCTGACCTCGATTTCAAAATGTTAATCCAACATTACAAATGCTGTAAAAACAAACAAACAAACAAACAAACCACACTTTTGTTTGAACTGAAAATCTGCATTTACCATGTGAGCTAACACCTCCTGACAAGAATCTATGTTATTGTATATAACTGAGTACTGTGCTCACAGGAAACTATACATTTATTTTTTAAAGAAAATCTAACATTAAACAACATATTTAGAACCCCTTTTTTTGTGTAATTACATTCAGAACTGAAGGTATACTCAGTGGAAAACCATCAATGACAGCAAACTTCAGAGGGTGAATATTTTATTAACTAGCAGGGTTTCCTAATCATAGAGTATTATTTCCAAATCATGTGGGAAGGGTCTTTTATATAACCCAAATGATCAAACTCTTACAACCACTGGATGTCAAAAACACCTTATACTTTGAGAGGATTGAAACTTAGCTATAAAGGTAATTAAGATCTGGTATGATTTAAGACAAACACAAGATACGTAATTTTGAGTCATACCTTTTTTTTTTTTTGCCTGACTTGGGAAGCTCAAGCAGCACTTGTGGGGAAAACGCAGGCCCACCTGGAGTTAGGAAGACCTGCGCTGGAACCCTTGTTTCGGGGCTTGCTGGTTTGCTATCTGGTATAAGGTCCCCAACTTGTCTCAGCTCAGTCTCGTCATCTAAAGCAGGGATAGTATCCAGCCTTCCCAGGTTGAGAAAGGGCTCCTGGGGCCCAGGTCACAGTGAAGCTCATTGTTTGTCAGTGAAACCACTACTGACTAATCTCGGGCCACCCTCTGGGGCAGGACGCACTGATAACCACCTGGCCTATTTACAGCAAGGGAGTCCTGTGGAGGACAGTCAGGTCAATGGGAAATCACAGGGGCTGTCGGGGAAATGCACGGGCGGGTGCTCTCGCTCCTCTCCTCCGAGAAGCCCTAGGAGAAGTCCTAATGGATGGTCTCCCCTCTGCTCCCCTGAGCTTTCCTCACTGAGCTTTTTTCACTGCCTCCCTGTGGAAACATGCACAGGAAACACAGCTGAGACCTGAGGATATTTCCACCTGCATATCCTTAACAGGGTCTTTACTGAAATGACATGCTCAGCACCCTGAGCTGCTCTTTCACGTAAGTAAATGATATGAACGGCTAAAATGACACTTGGATTTGTCCTGAAGGGGTAGCGGAAGAAAGATTTTCAATCCTCAAGTGCTGGGAAAGTGCCAGGAAGTCCTAAAACTCCCTGAGAAGCATATTAAGAAAGCATCTTCCCTAAACTCCACCTTTGTGCCCCAATTTCAGCCGTCATCCACAAACTGGCTGTGAGTGTGGCCTGTGTATCACCAAAGGACTTTTGCTTATTTTTAGTAATTTCTGAGGTGTTGGAACCTAAGTCTAAGAGTATTACCCTTTATTTTACGAGACAGATGAAAACTAAAGCAGCCAGAACTTCCATGTCAGAATCTGAGGCAGGTCACAGTCGTACTAGGGAAGGAACCACAGCTCTGGGGCTTCAGATCCACTGTCTCTACTCTCCATCCCTCCCGCCCCCTGACACAGTTCTTCCCAGTTCTCTTAAAGATGCTAAATGCTATCTTTAATTAAAAAAAAATTAAAAGGAAAGCTTTCTATTATGTTTATCTTAAGCATGCGAGTGCAATTTAGTTTAAACACATGATCATCTCCAAGCTATTTGGGCAAGAAATTAAAATGCAAGAATCACATTTGAAACTGTAAATGTGCGCTGAGGTTGTATGTGAAGAGTGGTGAAGAATGACTAAAGAGGGGAGCTATGAGCAAGCAGTTCTAACTCAGTAAAGTGGAATTTCAAAAATAAACCCTGCAGCCAGGAGCAACAAGCACTAAAGCTGGTGTTAGGTTTCCTAAAAATGAACTGGAATGGTTTTAGCTGGAGGTATCTGCTGCTAAGATGCCTCTGGGGTGTTGTAACAGAATAATGGGTCCTTAAAAGGCTAGGGTTTCCTAGGAGAGTCATTTCAAACCAAGCACCAGCAAATACTGTACTTAGAATCCTGCAGTACAACAACTTGTAATGCAAATAGAAAATTTAAAAGATTTGCATTTCAAATAATACAGGAAACAATAAACCATCAAGAGTGTCACCTTAGCTGAACCGGTCAAAAGGAAAACAGATCACTTTGTGAGCCAGTTTTAAAAGAAGGGCCTTTCGGCCCTGGCTGGTGTGGCTCAGTGGACTGAGCACCAGCCTATGAACCCTAAAGTCCCCGGTTTGATTCCCACTCAGGACACATGCCTGGGTTCAGGGACATGTGAGATGCAGCCAACTGATGTTTCTCTCTTACATCAGTGTTTCTCTCCTCTTTTTCCCTTCCTTCCCCTTTCTCTGAAAATAAATAAAATCTTTAAAAAAAATAAAAGGGCCTTTCATGTTGTAGAGGCACCTGATTTAAGGAAGTTACTGGAAGGAGAATGAACTTTCCTTTAGTTCTTTAGAGCTGCAAGTCCTAGATCATCAAAATGTTAATTGGGAATTTAACAGTTCTAAGAAGAGAGGCATTGTGACTCCATAAAAGTTAACAGTCACCTAGTCAAGCTTGGCCTGAGACAGGAGATGCCCATAAGATAGATGTGCGTTATATGGCCTTAATCACACTCCCACAGTTTTTCATCATGTAAAATTGTCTCTCTCATGTGGCACAGAACTTATGTTGGAATTCAATGACACCAGGCAAGTATGAAACATGTGTTCTGAAAGTGGAAAATGGATTTAGTGTTACTTCTTTTAGCATCTGTATTAGGTTATCCTAGTCAAGGCTATACAGCTCACCAAGTAGTCAAATATCAAGAGCATACACTATGAAGAATGTTCATTCTTGTTTATCTATGGAATGTGTAGCCAAAAGTTACATGAGTGAGCAACCCAGTTACTGATAAACTAATTCAGTACACACATACACACACTTCAGCCAGTTTCCTCTTTCACAGGGAATGTTTATAGCTGCTTTACCTAATTTTCAGGATTGGGCACTGAGATTTATAAAATCTCCTTTTAAAATCTTGAATATTTTGGGGAAAAGGACAGATTTATTTTTGAAAGCCACAATTGCATATCTGAAGCATCATTTACTGGCAACAAACCCTCTTCTAAAAAGAGCAGTGAAGTCATTGTGCAAAGCCTGTGGGATCTGCCACACACAATTTCAGAAACAGATGAATGCCCAGAACCCATCACGCTCAAAGATGTTAACCTTGAGGACTGAGCTTCTGGAGCTGTCAGCGCTAGAACTGCTGCAGTACTGGCAGTCTGGATTGGGGGTTCAGCTCCTGCCCCCTTTTCTCTTTCCAAAATGTAGTCTTAAAATTAGATGAATCCTCATCCCTTGGCCATTAACTATTTGAAAGCTGACTGTAAATTTTTCCTTTAGCAGAAATTCCTCATTCCCAAAAATAAAATAAAATGCTAAAAGACTTGCTTAACTTATACCCAAGGAGTGATGATCAAAATGAAGCCATACAAGACCAACAAGCCAACGGCTAACAGGCAAAGGGCACCCAGAAGGGCAGGGATCCTGATGGCCTTGCTGGGGTCCAGGAGGGACAAAGTGAGAGACCCTGAGGGAAGGCCAAGAGGGAACTTCCCTGGTAACAAGGTGCCTAGAGGGAGTGATACTGAGTGGCTACAGCTGGCTCGAGTAAATCTGTGGCCATTTTTATGAACACATGCCACATTGCTCCACAGTTTCCACTGAACAACTGATCCCTTCAATAGAGCACAAGTACAGAGGGGATTTAATACAGAAGATTCTCATCCGGTGCTGGTATTTCTAGGTTGAACAGGAAGTGGCCAACTTTCCTTTGATAGAATCTCGGGAAGTTTGAAATGAGCCATATCAAATATCAATAGGGTGACTCAGTTGTGTGAGTAATCCAGCCTACGGGGGGACTTCAACTCCTTCCTATCTGCAGTGCACTTCCTTCTTTTCAATGCTTCCTGAGCCAATGGCTCCAGGTCTTTTTTAGTTCATCTTCCCTCCCTCACTCTCCTGCAGCATGCAGAAATTAACCTTTGCCACTGTGTCTGCATCTGCACCTGCACACAGGTACCATCTGTCTAGGGATAATTGAATGCATTTTTAAAAAGGCTCCCCTCTAAATGCAGGCAGTATGGGTGTTTGTAATAGAATAATGAGGTTATTTTTCCTGACCTCAGTTTCTTATTGATTAATACATTTCCTTGAGGCCTCACAAATTTATAACTGTGACAAGCTAAGATGCATGCGATGTAAAAATTTGGCCAGGAATTCCAAACCTCATCAATTTAATGTAAAAATGTAATCTGTGCATCACTCAGGCACAACCACAACTATGCAAACTGTCCTAGGTCTGATGCAATGCAGAGAATGATGATCTGGGTGGCAGAAAAACAACTCCCCCTCTCCCCCTAAATTATTCCAAGTTTCTGAATCATTTGTTTAGCTGAGGGTGGTGCGCTACCAGCTACCTCCCCTGATGATGGTCCTGTCTAATTACAGCTCAGTAATATGCACAGCAGGTGCAAACAGCCTGACTTCCAATTTAATTCAGCAATTTCTTTACTAACAGGCAATAATTCCATTCAAGTTGGCGCGGTCACAGTGACCACATCTTCAGTGGGAAACTTAAAAAGTGAATTTGCTTGCTTACAGAAATCACTTTATAAGACCTGAAATAATCTCATCCTTCAAGTATGGTGTTTACATTCCTTTAAAAAGTTACCTCCCACCTCAGAAAATATACACACCACATATGTACACAGGAGTTCACCTACAAACTTTGCAAGGAAAAGATCTGTGTAATGGAAGAACTGAGCCCAGGTCTCCAACAAATTCTACCTTTTCTTCCTCTTCCTCAGAAAGCCCATGAAACATCCTGATGTAGTGAGGACCTCTAAGCGACCTGTATTTCCCTTTACGCGCTCTCATTTCCAAGTTAATTTAGCTGTCTCCACTCCCTTCTATGGTGTCTGGGCACTTCCTTACCTGTTCTATTTTCCACAAGAGCTCCTTCTTTTGCCGCTCCCACTCCTGCCGCTCTCTGTCCAGACGGTCGAGAAGATCCACCTTCTCCCGGTTCCAGTTCTTCTCACTGTGATGCATCTGCCAGCGCAGGTCCATGACCAGGCCATGACTGTCAGCAAGGAGCTTCTGGTGTATCTCCCTCTCTTTCTTGAATGCCCCTCTGCTGTCAGTGGTGGGGTCTGGTTCGCCCAAGTTTTTCTCAGTCTTCTCTTCTAGCTGTTAAGGAGAAAAACCTTAGTCCCTGTCAAGTCTCTTAATAAGAGAGGGAAATGCCAGAACATTAATGTATTATCCCTGGAAACATGTTTAAACCAAGATTTGACCAATCCCATGGAAGGAACGGTTTTCATTTTTATTTATTTTAAAAAAGATTTTATTTATTTATTTTTAGAGAGAAGGAATGGGAGGGAGAAAGATGGGGAGGGAAACATCAATGTGGGAGAGAATCATCAGTCGGCTGCTTCTTGCATGTCCCCAGCTGGGGACTGGGCCCACAATCCAGGCATGTGCTCTGACTCAAATCAACGACCCTTCGTTTTACAGGCTGGTGGTGCTCAACCCACTGAGCCGTACCAGCCAGGGTACCATTTTCATTTTTAAAGTTCTGATTATGAACATTTGACAGAGTCACACGGAATGTCAAGGTTCTTACAGTCTGCCTCTCAGATCTACTTCCTACTGAGTCACCACCATCTCTTGCCTCTTGTTCTGTAAAGTTCCTTGAGGACAGGTATGTGTCTGTCTTATATTCTTAGCCCCAACATGGGACCTAATGATGGGTCAGTGATGGAGCCTAGGCATCTACACTACATGTTTATGTTTGTCAAATACCCAGGAGGTTAAATATCAAAAACAAACAAACAAGCAAAAAAAAAAAAAAAAAAAAGGATTCCCATCTAGACATACCATATTCAAACTTTTGAACATCAATGAGGAAGCCTTGGAGGCAGAAAGAAAAGACAGACAGACAGACACACACACACACACACAGGCACATTGAAATGAATCTTCTCCTTAGAAATTATGCAAATCAGAGGACAATGGAGTGACATCTCTAAAGGGCTGAGGGGGTAAATGGCAATCTTAACAGAATTACATACTCAGCGACAATATCTTTCAAAAACAAAGGAAAAAACACTTTTCAATAAATAAATATAAAAAAATAAAAAACCCCGTTGCCAGCAGAGCTGCACTTCAAGAAATGATAGAGAAAATGTTCAGGCAGAACGTGTATGATACCAACACTCTTCTACACACACACACATACACACACACTCAAAACACTGAAAATGACATAAATAAAACAAATTAAAAAACAAAGAAAATCATTTTTCTCTATTTCTGCTTTTTAAATCACTGAATGTACGAAGCAAACATATTTGCAATGTATCGTGTATTTATAGGACATGAGAAGTAGACCGTATGACTGCAACAGCACAGAGGACAGGCAGAAGGAATTGGATGTGTACTGTCGTTGGAGAACATCAGACATTTTAGTTAAAGGGCAGTGTACATACAGATGTATCTTTTTCCTATTCTAGTTCAGCAAATCTCATGGACCCATGTTAATCCCTTCCATTCTACTGGTTTCTAATCCATTCTCTACCCTGAATCCGAAATAACTTTTTAAAAAGCAAACCAAAATGCTTTAATGCCAAGATAAAATCAGGATTATCATTTCAATTCTTTGACCTTTCTTTTGTCTCGCTCCTGAGTAGGTGCAGCTCCGCAAGCAGGCATGACGTGCTCCCTTCTTCATGCTGTTCCTTTTCTGTCTCAAATACCCTTCCTCTCCTCTTCCATATACCCACTGCTATGCATCCTCTGAGATTCATTCTAAGCGGGACTTTCACAAACAATTCTCCCTAAGGCCTCAAGCCAAGGCTTGTGTCCTGCATGCTCCCCCCTCCCCGCCCCCACCCGCTGACAGCAGCACCACGTGCGGGCCTGGCAGGGTACTTCTCACATGACTACAAAGTATAGCTGTTGTCTGGGTCTCCCACTGCACTGTGAACCTGGTCAGGAAATATCTTACTTGTTGTTGGATCCCTGGCATTTAGAACAAGGTCTGACTTAGGAGTCAACTAAGGAATCACAGATTTGGGAATTGACTCAACATGGCCTTCACTGAGAGAAAATACTTTATTTTCGGTAGAATTCACCTGTTTTGCTTTTGAGCAGAAGAGGGTAAAGATGAGACTATTATAAATGAACCAACATCCACCCACATTCATTGCTTCCTGGGATGCAAATGTTTAAGACACTTCTTAAACAATTTGGGCAGAAGATGAATCTTCTCTATTACCACCTGCCTTCTAGGCTTTGAGTCCTAGCATTATTTCATGATGTTTAATGACTCTCCCTGAGGCTTTATTTGTAGCCAATGTGGGTGGATACAAGGTTTCTCTAAAACAAAGATGAAGTGTTTTGAAACTGGATGGCATCAAAGATTTTGCCTCCTTTCTTCAGCTACATTTAAGGTCTTTGAAAATATTCATTTTTTTTTTCTCCTGCAACCATATTTTTAAATTGGTTTAAAAGCAGCTCAGAGTATTTTTATTCATTTCTCCTCTGCTGCTGACTGTTCAGGCTGTGTTCTAACAGAGAATCTAGTAAGCATCTGCCGCCAGGCAGCAGGCAGGCCTAGTAACTGGGTCAGTGGCTTCGTCATCTGACAATCCTGGCCTGGCACTCCGGTTTTCCTACGCTTTGCAGCCTCCTCTGCAGAGAAGACTGTGTCTCTGCTCTTCCCAGGGCTGTGAGCCTGACAGCGCTGCTTACCTGAGCCAGGTGGCAACACAGGTGAACATGTAGGTACCAGGGGAACTGTTTTCCTTGGACATGACAAGCTCTGTCATCTTTTATTAAGGCCATTTGGAAGATGTCTTCTTTCTGGGTACTTCCCTGTGCCCCCACCCCCACCCTTCAATGCATGACTGAGCCAATTGATATAAAATTTTAATTACTTTATAGTTTGCCTCCGAATAGGGTCTGAAGGATAGATTATCAAATATGCACAGACCTTTCCTCCCTCATCAAGATCAAGGGGCTGGAAGAATCCTGGAGAAATAATCTGAGCAGGTGGACACTGCAGGAAGTGACAGTGCTTTTAGGATTTCCAGCAAGAAAAGGATTCTGAAAATGTAGAAAAGAATGTTTCTGGCTAGGCCTGATTTTCACTACCACGCCAGGGTCTAAAATCTCTCAGCAGGCTCCGCTCTGCTGGCAGCATGTAAGGCAGGCACCCGCTTTCCTCTCCACTTCAGCACTCAAGGCTCTGTGGTCTGAGACCAGCCACTTCTACTGGGCCTTCATTTCCTTTGGTGTAAATAGGACACTGAAATTGATTAGGCCTCTAGATCATGTAGTTGAAGGTCTACAGCTCTTTCCAGTATTTGGAGAAATCTAAAGGAAAGTGTGTATCTACCTTTTTCAGAGATAACTAAACTGCGATCTGCTTTTGCTTCGCTCCTGAGTGGTCAGCACACTCTGATCATTGCCTCATACTTCAGTCCTTTAATGGGGCTAAATACAACCTTGTTCAATATGGAACGGGAAAATCAATGCTACTTCAAAAATGCTGACTGTGTTTAATATTTGGGAGAGGGAATATGAGGGAAAAAAGGTGCCTTGGAAAGGGTGGGGACTTTAAGAAGTGACAGCAGGCAGCTGCTCCTGGTTTTCTCCCCAGAGCCTCTTTCTCTCAGAAGAGAGTCACTGTGGATCCGAGTAACAGTGCCTCCTCTTCGCCTGTCCTGCAGTGGGGGCTGGGGTTCAGGTACCTGTTCCAGGCGGCACTTGAGCACGGCCCACTCCACGTCCCAGGCAGCCTTGTCGCTGGCGTACTGCTGCTGCAGCTGCAGCCGGGCATGCTCGTCTTCCCGCAGCTCCGAGCGCAAGTCCTCCAGCAAGGTCTTCAGCGCGCAGAACAGCCGCTGGTTTTCCACCACCTGTGGGCACACAGGCATAGGCTCTGCCACCGCATATAAGGGCACTCTTTAGGTCAGAAACAGAGAAAAGCCTGGCAATCGAGGTGGTGCTAGCCTTGTTTCCAAGATGCAATGGCCGATGGGCGCAGAGCCAGGGGGTCCCCCTGGCTGCTATCAGGTCCCTGGGCCTGGTCTGCTAAGGGTTTGTTGGAATAGAAGGGAGACCAGGACTTGGGCTGGTGTTCGCAGAACCTGAGACAGAAGAGAGGATGGTGCAGGAGGCCACAGGGAGCCCTGGAGGCCAAAATCACACTCCATGTGACTTCAGACATCGAAATTTCTGACTAGGGATGCAGATATAACAAAATACAAACACTCACCTATGTGTGCTGTCATTTTAATGCCAGCTGTTGCAACAGAGGGAGGAATAAAGGCCTTGTGTTTCTTGTGAACACAGGATGGTCATCCTCTAACTTGTAGTTTACTCAGAGGTCATATATATGACAAACGTTGCCAAGGGGGGACTTTTAAGATTTAATAATTAAAGCTAAAAGAAAACGCTTAACCTGCTTTATAAAGGCTTCCTCATGGCCTCCTGAGGTAGAATCACTGCCCCTCTTTTCTGCTTCACCAACAGCACAAATAGCCACTGCACCTGTTTATCTTGTGCTCCACCCCCTGCCCCCCATCACCACAGTAAGTGCCCGGGGAGAGACAAGGCCTGACCTACCCCAGCATTTCTAGTGTTTTGCACAATGCTCAGCTCGTGTGAAGGGTACAAAGAGGGCTGATTTATGAAAATGGGTGTTACTAATCTGCTTATACCCAACTTAAAAGATTCTATATTTTCTACAACCTGTCCTACCCTTTGAAGGCACATTTCAAAACCATGATTGCTCTCTTAGTACATTTCGGCACAGGCATTTTATCTGAACCTGGATAATAGTCCCATGAGCCCATCTCTTTCAACCAGATAGAAAACACAAAGGTGCATCAGGAGATCTCAGGGCAATCTTGTTTGGTATATTTGTGAGACAAGAGAGATGAAAGCTCTCTCAGTCCTTCTGGATGCAGACTACAGAAAGGCAGGGCCCCTTACTCTCAGGCGGAATTCCCCTACTTGGTACACCAAGGTGAGTGTCCTTTGGCCACCTAGCATGGGATCTACACACACATTACCTCTCCTCCATCATGTGGAGACCAGCTGTGCTTCTAAAACCATTCAGTTAACCCACTAAACACACACATGTACATACGCAAAGATGGCCAATACATATGAGAAAAAAATTAAGATACTTTGGACATATGTTTGGATCTAAATAAAGTTGAATTAGAAAAGAGAAATTCCATAACATGAACAAATTACTGAAAACTCCATAGCTGCCCCCATAATTTATATGAGTAGTTATAATATTAGATACAGTAGACTTTTGATTGAGAAGAAAGGCCTATTTCTTAGCTTTTTTATTTACTGCTCCTTGGTTTTTCTCACCTTGAACACCAATTTTTACTTTTATAGCTCTGAGATGAAAGGCTTATTAAAAGTACAATGCAGTTGACATTTGCAAATCTCAGAAGATAGAGAACCTTCTAGAAATCCTACACATTCTTTCCAACCACCTGGATATAAATAAATTACCTCTATATTCAAAGAGATGCTTTTGAAATCAGAAATTATAATAAATGCAGAATAGTTTCTATAAACTCTACACCAAAAGTATTTAAAAATTATTTAAGTGCAGGTGAGTAAGGTGTTGCAACAATCTTTACAAAAATATACATCATTCTAAGCATAGAATTTGCTGAAAAATTATGTATATTTCATGGTAGATTTCTGTGGTATTTTCATCTTTGGATTTTAAAGTTTAAATATATTACTGCGTTTTAAGTCAAAGTATTTTGAGCATAAAATAATAATTTTGATTCAGTCTTTGGAGTAGTCATTTAATTTACACTGAAGAAAAACCAAAAATCCATATAATAAATTCTTATACGTAATAAATAGCTCCCTGTGAACCCCAAGTTTTGCCTGTGGTCAGCCTGTGGGGTTCTTAATCCTGCACCAAAGAGCTCTGACACGAGGAAAAGCACATCGTGCTTCTCGAAAGCAGGCATTCACGAGATAGTCCTTTTGCAGACTGAACATTTGGAAGTACTTACTCTAGAAGTAACTACTTTTTGGCATTAGCAGATATCAGATTAAATAAAATTTAGTGTTTTCATGTACATCTGGGTCAGAGTAATCAACATAATGTTCTATTATATCAGTATACTAATCATCATGAAATGAGCTCAAAATTACTTTGGGGTGAAGGTGGCCAAGACAGCAAGAGAGCTCAGAGAATCCATGTCATTGATACTTGTCACACTATAATCACCCGGGGGCAGCATGTGTCATGGCAAAAAGCCACATGAGCTCTCTGCCTTGGTGCACAATAGCAAGAGCTGCTTTCTGAAGACCCTGAATGAGCCATTGATTGGCATGGTCCTTTTAAATGACTTTTTCACATACAAAACCCCCAGTAATGATAACTAATACTGTTTCCAATGGGTCAGGGGGTACGCTAAATCACTCATCTACATGACCTTGCATTTCACATCAGTCCTGGGTGTGCACTGCCATGTTCTCCATGTTGCAGAGGAAGGACTACAGCGTGCAGAGATTGCTGAGGCTTCGCCACTAGGATGTGCAAAGCCCAGACTGCAATCCAGGTCTGTCCCTTCCAGGGCTGAGCAATCCAGGCCAGGATAATTTGAATTCTGACATCAACCCTGCCTATATTATTATTATTACTATTATTATTATTATTATTATTTTATTTGCCTTAGAGAAGCCATCTAATTTCTGTGAAATGAATTTCCATCTCTATATCAAGGGAAATAATAATACTAAGCCATCCTGTAAAATACGTAACAGTTACTTCTCTCACTTTTCCTCCAGTGGTGGCCCTTATTGGGCTATGTTTTGGGTAAAAAGATTACCCCAATAAGGTCAAGAATGGAACCAAGACTCTGGTCCACATAAAGGTCTTTAGGTGACTCTTCTTGGATACAGAACTTTGGAATCTTCTGTGTCGGGGGCCTAGCTATGCAGCCTTTCAGCTTATATATCTGTTAGATATAGGTCAATCTCAATGAAAAGAAGACCAACTTCTCAATCTCTTCACGATCAGCTGGCTGGTTTTCTCACAAAGCAGGATAAAATGGCTCTACTATTTCTTCTCCCAAGTCTGAGGGCATTTCAGTCCTTCCAAGCTCATCTCTCTTGGGTGAGGCTTAAAATAACCCCCAGATTGTGCTATAAAGTGTTAACCGTTATAACAAGTTCAAGGTCGGGTTTTAGCCAACAGGACTGATATCCAAGTATACAATAAATGTTATTAATAGAAAGTGAAAAGGAAGTTTATGGAAAAAGTAACATACTAAGCTATTTGTGATACAACACTAACAATTTTACAAAATTATTCTTGCCTATGATTTCTAAAACCCGTGTGTGTTATCACAAGTCTGTGAAAGAGCTGAATTACCATCAACTACTTTGCTTGCATCAAAGCCATTAACTTTCGAAATGGCTTAAATCTAGAGCTGGAACAGATATATTGACCTGCTGCTATAGGCTGACCCACAAAAGCCAGTCACAAAACAGAGGTGATGGCCTCCACTTCCTATCCATTTAGGCTATTAGACATAGACAGGGAGCTCTGGAATGTTCTGGTAGCTGCTCCCGACCTCCAATACACAGTGCATAGTTCCCACCTGATAAATATAAGATGCGGACCTCCTGCAGCATCCAATAAAAGTAACTCCTTTCTCAGCAGGAGTCCCAAAACAAGTCCTTTTCTGTGAGATTAGCCAGAAAGGATACATTTGCACATCCAGCAACATTTAAATAAATAAGTCATTTATCATTCTTACTTTCATTGTTACATTCAGATTAATTTTAAGATTCTTTTCTAAAATCATTATCACCCCAGAGATAAAAGACAAGTCACTGAAGACTAGTCTTGCAAACATGATCTCTGAGGGAAGTTTACAGAGATGATAGACTCATTTATGTACAGAAATCGTTTTTCCTCTGGCTAAGAATACACCAGCTGATCAGACCACATGGGCTCTGTGCCTACAGCCACCATAATTTTCAATGAGAGCTTCCCAATGTGGGTTTATGAAAGAACTAGTGGACATATATTTAATAAATTATAAATCCAGAGATACCAGCCAAAGGCTTCAAAGGAATCAGGGCAGGTCTGATGAAAATCAAGGGGCCAGATGGGAAGAAATCACTCATCAGCAAGATTTAGTTTGTTACATACTTGTATGATATGTTATGCACTTGAAACGTATTTCATAAACTGCCCACTATGGGATTGGGTATAGAGAGTCCTTTCCTTAAATCCCCTTTAGTACTTGTGACTCCAGCAGGGGCTATTTCATCTCCAGCAGGGGCTATTTCCACAGTAACAGAAACAAACAAACAAAAATACACAGCAAAAATAAAATGTTTCATAATCATAAGCTCTGGTCTGGTTCCTTTTGGATAGAGTGGCATGTCTCCCAGGTGAAGATATAAAGTTGCAGTCTGAAGAATAAACCATAGTATAACATGCAAAATTGAAATGTAAACGTTATTAAGGCTCAAGAGGAAAGTTTTCATATTAATCCCCTCGCCCCATCTCAAAGAAAAACCCGAAAAGGAAAACATCAGGGCATGTCGCAGTTCTGACATTCAGGCCTTGTCTGGAAGATGTGCTCCTTCTGTAAGTTTCTGCATTTGGGGCAAAACAGAAAGGTGGGCAATCAGAAAGTGGGCTGCTGGGCAAGTCTAAGAGGTGCAGGGAGTTGAAGGCACTTGGGCTGCAGGAGAAAGGCTGATTTTACTGGGGGTAGCCCCCGAAGGCCTGAGCTTCAGATGACTCCTGGATCCACGACAAAGGCTCAGGGGAGCAGTACCTACTCAGTCCCAAGGCTGGATCTTGAGTGAGACTATTCAGTGACCAGGCCCAGCTGAAGACTACCATGAAACAAAATTTTAGTAGATCGTCCTCTGAATTCTAAATTAGATTCTTTATATGTACACACTGATGTTTTAATGAATATTATATCACATCTCGGAATGAAAAAGTAACTTCTCTTTTAAAAAAATTAATCCAATTCTGGGAAGACTAGCTCTTGGAAACACAAGGTCATATTTCTGCCATTATTAATCACCTTTTTAAAAAAGATTTCAGGGATTACGAATGAATATAAAATGCATACACAGACTTAGCGGTGCTGGTCTCAAGAGCTTACAAAGTGGCAAGTGGCAAGCATCTTGGAGCTCAACGGGAACTCTGTAACATGCCCTCACATATTTCCAGCCTCTGCTCTTCCACGAGGCCAACTGAAAGTGCTTACTGTTCTCAAGGACAAGCAGGTCATTGCTGCTGGATCATATAATTAAAGATCAGTCAACAGGGAGCATTCACAGAGCCAAACATTCTCCGACTTGATGATATTCATGAACTATTTCCAAGGTTGACTCAATACATGTAAATTTTTTTTTATCTCATTGGACCTGATAAATGTTACCATTTACTGTGTTCAACTGTGAGAACGTTCAATATGACACAAAGCAAAGATCAAGGCCTGGGAAATTTTGTTACCTGTGAGTTTATCCTTGGGAAAGAAGTTGGGCCACGTTTCTTATTCTGCTTATCACCTTGGGAGGCTCTGAGAGTTTCTGAAAGGGTGTGGCTTTGTTTTGCAGCTCTGTAGGACACCCAGGCTACCTAGCTAATTAATACCCATGCCACTTAAGAGCAGGCAAACCTTCTAACTGAGAATGTTCACTCTCAGGGAACCAGCTGTCGCTTACAGTAGAGCTCACTAATCTTCTGTCCTCGGACGGATGGCATTGTGCACTTAATTACTATGGAGAGATGGGTCCATTAAAGGCAGAACTAATTCTGCCTGTCTGGACTCTACCCTGTGAGCCCACTCAAGCGCCTCTGCTGTGCACTATGCAAAATGAAATCTCATGGGTCCATCTCCGCTTTAAGGGGAAGATCTAATAAATTAGCACTGGGAGAGGAGGAAAACACAGATGATATTAAAATACACTGAATGTGAGGTTCCAGCTGAGTGACTCTACATTATTTTCCACCCCAAGGGTAAAATTTTCCATGACTATGGTTTAGAAAACCAGATGTATTACATTTTTTTTCCTTTTTCCAAAGCATTTGGATGCATGTGTGAGAAACACCCAACACATGATCCTCGTGCAGCAAGTTTTCGACTAAGTAGAAATCAATGAATACTACTTGAGTTAATTACAGATACTTTATAGTAATGATTGCTAACATCTCTTTTAAAAAAATAATAAAACTGGTACAGCCATAGTGCTGTGCTGTAGGGAAGAGCAACAGACTTGTAAACCCTGGGGCAAGGTTCTGTCTACCAGAGGATGCTGCTGTAAGGAGACCCCCGTAAGCTACCATCACCATGCCTGCCCAGGAGGCAAAGCCTTCAACTGAGGACTTTGGGGAGAAGAAGTAAGAAGTGTGCATTAAACTCAGTCATTGGACAGGATAGCAGATAGGAGATTCACTTTAAAGAAAAAATGATGACACCTCTCAAGAAAACCAAAGAACCATATCGTCAAAGATAGGGTGTTACAATGAATTGACTCAGGTTTCTCTTTGAAGGTCACAGAGAACTGATGATAATCACACTCCAAAAGGACTGGGAATGGAAGAAGATGTGATCGAAGTTTATCGGCAACAAACAGGAGTCATTTAACGGTTTAGGTATTCTTTTTATTTTTTGTCTTTTTCCTCAATCCTTTTTTATTTTTACGAATAGTTCTCCTGTAATGTGATGTTCAGAACGGAATGCAAAACTGGCTCCCCATTTCTTTAAAACATCTGGCAACTGGAATTCGAGTGCCCATCATTCATTATTGTTCGTTTTCATTGTGCTGGTTTTTGGTGATCAAACCTCAATCTCCTTCATACTGCCCTCTCCTTTTGAAATATTACATATGTACAAAGGGAGACCACCTTTCTCAGGACTATGCACTTTCAGGCTTGTGATAAATAAGGTTGGCCAATGCCAGTGCTCACAATGACTTCCTAACTGGCCCTGCAATTCTAGCATGTGATTGCTTTACTCCAGGACCATGACTTTCAGTGGGAGATAGAAGTTTTCCAGAGAACTTAACGTGAAGTTACTTTTAAAATTTGACGGTCTGAAATAAACGAAGAGGAATATCAGGTTGGAGTCAAGATGACAGATGAAATGAGAGTAAAGACTAACTCCAATGATGGCTTCACTAAAGGGAAAGCTTTTTAAGAGTAAAGAAAAATCTTGTCAGAAGATTCCAGAAAAGTTCCTTTTATTAGCAGTTAATAAAATTATTTATGTAGAAGTGTATACAACAGAACACTGCTCTTTTTTATTTTATTTGTACTTTTTGGCCCGGGATATGGTTTTAAATGGATATTGTACCAGCTTCATTAAAATAAAATATTTGTAAAAAAAAAAAAACAAAACTGGAAGATTTTAAAGGATTATTTTGCAAAGTAGCATTTTATTTTCTAATTAAGTCATTGTTGGAGAACTCATTCCATGAGCTAAATTCTCCCCATGGACTCTGGCATTATGACAAACTTGCTAATAACAGCAATTAAAAGTTCCTTTGAAAATTCCTCTTTCTTGAGTCACATTAGTCAGTGACAATGAAGGGTGGATGGGGGCACGGAGAAAACTGCTCTTCCGTGTGACCTTTCAAGCTGCTTGTGAGCAGGAAGGATGTCCCCATTCTGCCCTGCCACAAACGCACTTGACATAGTAGCAAACTGGCTTTGGATTATGAAAAATGTTTGCCATTTAGTAAACAAGCAAGTGATGCACATATTTTGTTTTTCATATACTCGACAATATAAATAAAACTAAATCTGTGCCTTCTTTTCCTTTGGATGAGGCCTTCCATTTGAGAAAAAGTCTTGTACTTCTGCATGTATTTTGGGGACACAGATATCTAACAGTTCCATTTGGGGGGGGCTTAAAAATGTTTCTTTTTTCTATTTTAAGTACTTTTTATACTTTTTGATGTGTAGTACTTGATGTTCTTACCAGAAAATTAATTGAGTTTTGAAGCCTTTATTCAAACTACTTTTTAAAAAGGGTTTTATTTATTTTTAGAGAGAGGGGAAGAAAGGGAGAAAGAAATGGAGAGAAACAACAATCGGTTGCCTCTCGCATGCCCCCCGTTGGGAACCTGGCCTGTAACCCAGGCATATGCTCTGACTGGGAATCAACACAGTGACCTTTTGGTTTGCAGGCTGGTGCTCAATCCACTGAGCCACACCAGCTGGGGCTCAAACTACTTTTAAATAAGTGGTTTATTGTTAGTGTTTTTTTAATAACATGTTTTTTCTTTACCTTTTTATTTCTTTTTTTCCATTGTATATATATTTACATAATTTCCAATCCAGAATACTGCCCTGCCATTCATGAAGAATGTTCTGGCACCAAAATTAGTGGCAAATGTTAAGGACAATAGAAGATTAAAGCAGAGAGCCATTCAGCTTCAGTCTTTGCATACCATGAATGAATAAATCATTAAAACATCACATGAAGGTTACATGGTGATTGTTCACCCTTCAGTACTTTGGACTTTTCACACTTTGTCACCTTTACAGTGAACCAGAGTAAAAATATTCATCCACCATTACGGTTATTTGCTTATTTATTTATTTATTTATTTGATGGTTGCATTCTAGCCTTATGACACTACTGCAACCATACTGGCTGTACCATCTTTATTGCCACAATGTGTTAAGCATTATATGCTAATAGAATCTATTTCTATTGTTTCAGGTGAAAAGTATTCTTTCAGTTTCCATTTTGAATGTGTTTGGATTAAACAAACAAACTGCTAATACCTGCAGGGAAAAAAACAGCTCTTCAGTTGTGAACATCTTATTTGTATACGGAGAGAAAGCAGTAAAGGGAAAAATACACATTTCCCCCAGGCCTGTGCTCAAAAAGTAGACATCATTACTTTTCATCATTTGGATCTGAGCCAAAGTGCTGATGACAGCCCTTTCCCACTTGACCCTCTGTGGCTCCGGGCCGAGGGAGGGGCTGCAGCTGTGGAGTCCAGGGCGAGGGAGTGCCGAGTATGTTTGTGGCTGGGCGGCTGCAGCCACACCCACCCTCCCAGGGTGCTGGCTGTACCTAGAGTCCACTGGCTCTGCTCCCCACCCCAGAGCCAGGGTCCAGGGCTTGGGGCCTCAGCTCTGCCCTATGGAACCCTCAGAGAAGCAACACAGGATCAAAAAGACTCAGAACTAGAAGGCTGGGAGTGAGGAAGCTTTAACACTGGGTGCCTCCCAGGGTCTCAATGCTCCAAACCCACCACAGCTGCTGTTTTATATAAAACGGCAAAAAATCTGGGTGGTATCAATAGTATCTTTGGCTTATTAAGCAACATCTATCTGCTTAATAATGAATGTATGTGGCCTTTGGCAACAATAATAAGTATGTAATATTTACAATGAAATCCCACCTTTTTAAATGCTTTAATTTTTTTAAGTGTCATCAAATATTTTTATTTGGGGTATTATGTTTCAAGTGGCCCCAAAAGAACCTGAAACACTTTATACATGATGGGGGTTAGTTTTTTAAAAATACTTGTTCTTTTCTCCTTATGCATTATGTTACCAAATTAGTGATCTTGCCAAGTGCCCATTCAGCTGAACATTAACAAAGAAGTCCTGTACTTTCTTTTTCTGCCATGATGAGAGAGCAGCACTCAGTATTCTCTCCTCCTTGGGAGAATGACCAACCTTTATGACGCCTCAGATCGTTCTACAGAATACTTTTTTTTCCCTCTTTCTGCAGCACATTCTCTGGCCTTGAGGGGACAGAGTTGATCTGATCTTCCTACGGTACTCATTGACAGGTGTAAGCCAAATGAACTAATGAGCTGACACTATTGCGAAAGCTTTAATGAAGTGATTTCTAGCAAACATACAACATGAAACCACGTGCAACCAGAGAAGTTTTCTGCCCTCCTGAACGTGGCCCGTGATAAAAGATGACAAGACGACACAGACACAGATTAGGATCCCCTCTCCCGGATGTGGGTAGAAGTGGGGCTGGGACCCCGCACCCACCTGCCTGTGGAGCTGCCCTCCATCTGCAGGCTGCAGTCGGGATCCGTGGCCAGCGACCTGCACAGGGGAGAGTGGAGAGCGCTCCCCTACTGAAGAGCCACAGCCTGGACCGTCGTCCTCCTGGTCTGGGCTGTCCCCTTGTAGGTCCCCCTGGACTGCAAGCTCACCAAGTCTGGGGTGGAGCTCTGGGTGCTCGCTCTGAAAAGAGAAGGAGGTGATGGTCACAGCTTTACCCAAATCCTTCTGCTGTGCAGTCTGACTTTTACAATTTGAGGATAATTATCAAACTCTTCATTTCTCAGCCCTCTCCCCGAATGTGCTCATTTTGGCCATTTCACTCATTGGCCACTTTCTCCATTTAAATAACATACAGTGAGTAAATACAGTTTTCTAGAAAAGATTAGATATTTTACTGCCTATAAATTACTGCTTATCGTTACAGTTTTATACATTAGAGGAGGAACTCCAAAGTATTGATCAACACAAAACGTTACAACTATTTCTAGGTTTTGAGTAACGATGGTTTTCTATTTCATGGATATTTGGAAGCAGGTTGAATTCATTTTTGAAGGCTTTCTTCACCCTGAGGAAAGGGAGTCACCATATCTTCCTACTCACAGGATGACTTAAAATTACACTGCTCGCCAGAGTGAAAAGCAGACGAAAGGTCTTTGGGGACTAAAAGGAAACCAATATTCAGAAAGAAGCAGCTGACTGCGTAGCCAGCAGTAGAGACACACCCAACACCAGGGGTTCCAGCCCTGCTCTCACCTGAGAGCGAGGCCAGGCCGGGAAGGAGCCAGCAGAGGTCACGGTCACTCTGGCTTAATCAGTAAAATCCATCTGAGAACAAATAACTCTGTTCTGGTCCTGTTATGAATCTAGGAATTGAGCCATGTTCCCTTTCGTAGGAAAACACACAAATTTCAGAGGCAGCAAGAAAGTGACCTGCCTGGAGCTTAAAAGAGACCCTTATAAAACTGCACTGGCAGAACGAGCTCTGGCATTTAGGGAGAAAGACTGAAATGGAAGGGGGAGGGAAGCAGTTAGAACGAGGTTTCACCGACTAGCAGGGTAGAAGGAGGCAGTCAAGGATCTCAGGGTGATCACTTTAATGAATTCATAAATCAGCAACAAAAGAGATGGCAGCAAAACTGTTGCAGAATGGAGTTAGAGACCCATATACTCTTAAAACAAGGCCAAAGGACAGCACAGAGCTCTTGGTGTGATACATAATTGGACAACCCACTGTACTTCCATTGCCTGGGGTGGATGTGACAAAATAATCTGAACTAATAGAACATGACTTTGTGTACAGGGGAAAGGGAATGGCAGTTTCTGGAGGTCAAGAACAAAACCAATGTAAACAAAATGAACTCTCTGAGTGGAGGTACCTCAGTGAAACCCTCTCCTTCCTCCTCCATCTGTTTCCCTTGTCGCCAGTGCTTCAGCAGCCACCTGAGCTTGACGTAAAAAAGAAAAATGTTCTGCTTCAAGGACCGGAGCTCCTGCTGCATCAGATTCCTCTCATCACTCCAGGTTCGCTCATGGAGGGTGTTCTGCAAAGCCAAGCTGTGCATTTCCAGGTCTTTCCACCTTAAGGCATAGAGGTGCTCCTCCTCCATCTTGAATGGAAGAAAAGACAGTGTGACAAGCAGCTATCCCAATTTGCCACCCAAAACAAACCAAGAGTCTTTGCAAACTACCATTCAATCCATATCATTTTGCATATGGTACATGAAATACAGAAACCACCAGAAGTTTAGTAAACTCCTTGAGATGTTCACTATTTATAAAACCTTATGAGTGTTCTGATTCAGAAGACAGTGCTATTTCAAGATAAGGTATTATAATCATTTATCAAAGTCAAGTCTCTCCTGGTGTTTTCAGATGTTTCTAAATGCATTCAGGAAAATTATTTCTTGATGTATGGCTACAGCTGACTTAAATGCAGAATCTACTTGCTGTCTGAACCTGAGCTTGCACACAAAAACATACTGCAGTTGTAATGAGGAAAGAAGTATTTAGAAATCTTTCCCCTTGACTTCCTGGGCCCACTGGCCCCTCAGCCCCTGACAGAAAGAGAACAGCAAGCTGAAGAAGAGGCCAACAGGAGCCTGACAGCGAGAGCTGGGGGCCAGCAGGCCCCCTTTCTGCACACACAGTACTCCACTGCGCACGGTGGTAGGCAATAGGAAAGGAAGTCCATAACCTACACGCCCTTCCACGCTTAAGATTTCACATTCCTATTACATATGGCTAACTCTTAAGAAAATAAAAGCAGTGCTGAAAAAAATGTTTTTCCATCTCTACATTAAGTTCCTGCATTTCAACATAGGTCTAAGCAAAAGGGTATGAATAAAATCTTAATTTACAGACAAGGGCACAAAAATAGTATCTATAGAAGCTAAAGTGGGATGAAAAAAGGATTAGATTGCCAGCCTTATCATTATCAGCTGTCCTCTCCTAATTTAACACACCCTTTTTGGGCCAAAAACCAAGGCAGTGGGTTTTGTTTTGTTTTCTTAAATTACTACATTAATGCTCAGAAACCATGGGAGTATGACGGATACCACTGAGGTCGATGTACGTGACTGATGTGCTACAGGCCAGTGAAGAGCGAGAAGCAGCTCTGGGAAGGTCCCTGGGTGTGTGCAATGACTTGTGTGTCACTGTCCTAATACCAGATTTTGTTTGCACTTCTAGCTGATTTAACTCATGTCTCAGCAGCCCTCAGAGTCCCACCACTGGTTCTCTCCCTAGCCTGGACATAAGAATGGCACAGAGTGGGTAGGCGGGCAGCCTAGCGTGCTAGAAATCCAGGGTTCCCAACTTACTCGCATGTTAGGCCATCAGCTGCCTTTGGTTAAGTTTCAGCTTCCTCAGCTGCAAAATGATCAAGCTAATAGGGAACGCCGTGCAGGAGCCTCGCTCATGGCAGGTTCTCCAGAGGCACTAAATTATTAGTGGGGATGGAGCACTGGGGGCTTTTCTCTTAGTCCTTTCACCTGCAACCACCTGGAAATGCTCCTTCCTGACTCGCTCTCTCTGACTTCTCCTCCACTGCCCTGCTGCCGCCGCCGGCTCCAGGACCCCAGGCACTTCCCAAGACTCAGAGCTGGTCCTCTGCCCTGCGGTGTTAGGGGACACCTTCCCCTCTGAACGAGTCTGGATGACATTTCATCACCTCGGACCAAGGTCCGGGAGCTTCTTTCACACGCTCCTTTATCCTGAATACAAATACTAGAAACACCTGGGACCCTGACATTTGACTATCAGCATCACCAGGGATAAGTTCATTTTCAAACATGATTTTTGGTGCAATGCAAAAATAAAAAAAGTTTAATTACTTAAGAATTTATTTTTTGGGTAACATGAAATTATTTTCCTTTTGTAATAATCTGTAAAACATGAGCTATAAATGAAATGTTTAAAAGGGGGGTGCATCTGGTGGTAAAGACTGGCAGAGCACTTTTAGATATTGGCATTCAGCTTTGCTCTCTCCAAGGTGCAGGGTGCAGAAGGTGCTCCCTTAGTCAGGTCTGGCCTATTTAGATGAGCATGCCGTGGAAAACCGAGGGGCTTATGTGTTAATTTCTGGGATACCCAACTTTGCATAGGATACACATTTTAAAGCATTGTGATCCTCTGGTCAAGATCAACTGATTTTTTTTTTAAAAACAGAAGTATTTTCCCCAATAAATTCAATAAAAAATAAATAAAAATACAAGTATCTTTTGAGAACAACTAGAAGGCGGAAAAGGCAGCAGGGGCGATTCTGAGCCTGTGTATCTGTTTACAACCTAATTAGATTTGAGGTGGCTGGAACTGGACAGTCCTCAGGGAGGCCCCCGGGCAATGAGTGCCTGTGTCTGCTAATCTCTTCTCCTGGGCATGCTGGGAAGGATTTAATGGAGAAGGATAATTAGCCAGTAACAGTTTGTTCTAAAATAGCTAGAAGAGCTAATAAGGCCACAGCTCAATTAATGCAAGCTTTTTGAAGACAACGATTTAGGGTGAATTGTCCTTTCGTCTGTGCCCAGATGGAAATGCTCCGTCCTGACTCACTCTCTGACCTCTCCTCCACTGTCCTGCTGCCCTGCTTCAGGACGCCAAGCACCGCCCTCGGCGCAGAGCCGGCCCTCTGCCCTGGGGTGTGTAGGGAAACACCTCAACAAAAGTTGCTGGACGCACATTCATGTCCAGCTGCACATAGGGCCCTTATTTTATTTTACTTTGCTGGTTTTGGCTGCAGGAAAATTTAGATTAGATATTAAGAACTTCCTGAGGCCACTCCGTAAATACTGAAAAGCATGTTTTAGAACAGAAAGGTAGACATTTATCTTTATAAGGTATCTGAGTGGGTGCTCGACTGGATGACTTTTCCAAATGCCCCCCAGCCCCATGAGTCCAGAGTCTGTGCGTGACAGACAGGGTTCTTTTAAAACACATCTGTCATCTCTCTCGAGGGGCTAGAGATGGGGTTGTGCTCAAATCCATGTTACATATTTACCTTTCGGATCTTGTTTGTAAATCTCTCTGTCTCCTCTTGATGCAGTCTGGTCGCCTGTGCAAGCTGACCCTGTAGGTCCTCTAGCGATACACTCTGTTCAGGTAAAACAGGGGGGCCCCTGAGCTGATCAGTGGGATAAAGGAAGGGGTTTAGTGGATGCGAGAACTCTGCCTGAAGTGAAGACACAGGACAGACACCTGAACAAGCCAGGGACACACAAAGAGCAACACAGCACGTGCGGGCGCTGCAGCAGTGGAGTGACTCTGGGGCAACTCCCTGTGCTTCTCGGCCTGTGACCTTGTGCTAGCTGGGAAGGACAACTTCACCTGCCCTTCGTCTCTCACCTAGGAGACAAGGTGGGTGAGTGGTGCCTATCATCTGATCTTCGACCGCCACAGTAACTCAAACGAGGCTGAGAAGGGAGCCAGGGTACACCAGAGGAGTCTTTGCTACCACAGCAGCTTCTAGAGAGTTTTATGAAATGCTGGGGGCGATCAGAGCTGGTGACTATGACAGGGTCAAGCATGGCCACCTCACACAGTCAGCTTCTTAGATTCACTGCCCCAGCTCACACATGTTTAAGTTGCATAATTAATTTGTTTGTATGCTTTCTTAGGAGAGCATTTCCTGCCTTCCTTCTCTCCGGGCAGTCCCATCCTGGATGCTCAGAGCAACTGGGGGTGGGCACATCGTTGTGGACCTCTCCACTGCCCACGGTCCATGCCTAAGTGGAATCACACAAAGACCTGCTCGTTACATTTTAGGTTAAAAATAGTGAAAGGAATCTTTTAGAACTCTTTTATTGGTGAAGTTTGTCCTTTCATGCCTTTTATGTCCAAATGACAATGACAGAGGAGTCAGACTACTTTTGAAATGAATTTTTTAGAGATAGAAACACTGTTATATTAAAAATCTTAAGGCATTATTAAAATTGAAGCATAAGATTTTGCTCACAGGCTTATGCTACCTGAAGACAGGTGATTTATAAAGCTAGGATTTAGAGTAAGTTGTTGCAATAAAAACTGGTATCATTTCAGTAGCTCATTCTGATTACCTTTAACCAATATGTTATTTCTCACTGAGAATATCATTTGCCCTTCCTAATCTGATCCTGAATTGTCATGATTGAAAATCATACCCCAAGATCAGGATATACAGAAAATACAATGGCGGGTCAGTTCCCTAAGCACAAGGGATGACCAAAAGAGAGTTTACCAAAAGGATCTAGACAGAGAAAATCAGAGACGCTTGGGGAGTCCCAGCTTTGGGACAACATTTTTAAAAAATTTAAGCTCATCCTACTTTCAATAAATTCAAGTACTGAGAACATTAATGCTTCTTTGATTGGGTAGTTATTAAAGATTATTAGTATAGTCTTTTATATTTACTAGGCAGGGTTTCAGGTTCTCTTTGAAGAAAGCACTTCACTACACATTGAATTTACTCCAAAGACTAATTTCTCATTTCTAAAAGTTCAATCTTATTGTTTTTTAATATATATATTGTTAGCAGCCGTTGTCCCTTTCCTGAGCCCTCCCCCACAGAGAGCCTGATTTTTACAATGACTTGTTCTTTTCACCTGTTTGCTTGCCTTTTGTAGTTTTGAAGATTTTTACAATGACTTATTCTTTTCACCTGTTTGCTTGCCTTTTGTAGTTTTGAACACATTTATTTTATAGTCTCTCTCTGATAATTCTAGAGTCTGAAGATTTAGCGTTGAGTCCTGTTGTTGGACATTGGCTGGCTCCTGCACCAGGTGCATGTTTTTGGCTTGGATGCCTGCAGTTTTGCATTGTGAGGTCATCTTCAATGGGGATGATCTCATATGTGACCTGGGCTGAGAATGTGCCTCCAGATGGACTCTGTTCGCAAAAGCCAGCAACAGAATCCTCAGGGATCTCCGGACCTCCAGGTGACATCAATTCAAAGTCTGATCCTGGCAAGGCCAGCTGTCCTTGCAGTTACTTGGGGCAGACTGCATATTGGTGGAGAAACTTCCCTGTTGCCTCCCTCTCCCGGAGGCAGATGTTTCTCCAGTTTGGCCTTTCACGATGTGCGGCACTTCGAGGATCCTGGTTCATTTTTTAAAAAATATATTTTATTGTTTATGCTGTTATAGTTATCCCAATTTTTCTCCCTCTGCCTCCCTTCACACAGTACCCCCCATTTTCTCCAGCAATCCCTCCCATCTTAGTTCATGTCCATGGGTCATGCATGTAAGTCCTTTGGCTACTCCATCTCCTATACTGTTCTTAACATCCCTCTGCCTATTCTGTACCTACCAATTTGTACTTTTTAATCTGTGCGCCTTTTCTCCCATTTTCCTTCTTCCCCCTCCCAACTGATAACCATCCAAATGACCTCCATATCTATGATTTTTTCCCTGTTCTGCCTGTTACTCAGTTTTTTTAGATTCAATTGTTGATAGTTGTGAATATATTGCCATTTTAATGTTCATAGTTTTGATCTTCTTTTTCTAAAATAAGCCACTTTAACAAATTTTATATAATAAGGGGTTGGTGATGACGAACTCCTTTAGCTTTCTTTGTTTGGGAAGCACTTTTTCTGCCCTTTGGTTCTAAATAGCTTTGCTGGATAGCATAATCTAAGTTGTAGGACCTTGCTTTTCATCACTTTGAGTGCTTCTTGCTAGCCCCTTCTTGCCTGCAAAGTTTCTTTTGAGAAATCAGCCGACCATCTTTTGGGAACTCATTTGTAGGTAACTATCCACTTTTCCCTTGCTGCTTTTAAGATTCTGTCTTTAACCTTTGGCATTTTAATTTTGTGTCTTGGTGTGGTCCTCTTTTGCATACATCTTGTTCTGTGTTTCCTAGACTTGTATGTCTATTTCCTTCACCAAATTAAGGATTTTTTTTCATTATTTTTTCAAATAAGTTTTCAATTTCTTGTTCTTCCTCTTCTCCTTCTGGTACTCGAATGATTTAAATGTTGGTACGTTTGAAGTTGTCCCAGAGACTCTTTACCCTATCCTCCTTTTTTTGGATTCTTTCTTCTTGCTGTTCTGATTCAATTTTCCTGTTTATGTTCCAAGTCATTGATTTGATTCTCAGCTCTGCTGTTCGTCCACTCTGCTGTTCATTCCTTGTAAATTTTTCTTTATTTCACTTAGTGTAACCTTTATTTCTGCCTGGGTCTTTTTTATGTTGTTGAATTACCCAATGAGTTCCTTGAGCATCCTAATCACCAGTGTTTTGAACTTTACATCTGATAGATTGCTTATCTCCATTTAGTTCTTTTTCTGGAGTTTTGGTCTGTTCTTCCATTTGTGCCATATTTCTTTGTCTCCTCATTTTGGCAGCCTCCCTGTGTTTGTTTCTATGTATTAGAAGCTGCTTTGACTCTCTGTCCTAGTAGTATAGCCTAGTGTAGAAAATTGCACCCATAAGTTGGATGGGTGGAACCTCAGGCAATTGCCTAGGCTGGGCAACTCGTGTAACCAAGTTGATGGAGTCTCAGATATGGGGTCACTGCTCTGTGGCTCTCTATGGGGAGGGCTCAGGAAAGGGACAATGGCTGCTGCCTGGCCTCTGGAGTTTTGTTCAGGAAGAAGCAGTCTCCTGGCACTTGCCCTGATGCTAGACACTTCAGTTTCTCCCTGTAGCCACTGGTGCCCTTCAAGCTGCTGCCCTGGTGCTGGAGCCCAGAGGGAGGGAGTCTGCATAAGTCCCAAGTCCATTGCAGACCCATTAAGAAGCGATGCCTAGAATCCTGCAGTTTCTTCCGCCACCCCAACCCCCAATGATTTTTACAGCCAGAGCTTATGGGGACTTACCTTCCTGGCATTGGAAGGCTGGGCTGGGGGCCATGGCGTGAAGCAGGATGCCTCAGTCATGAGACATCCTTCCTGATTTTTGTCCAATACACGTGGGTGTGGGACCACCCATTTTGTGTCTCTGTGTTTCCACCCCTCCCACCTGTCTTAATGAATGAGACTTCTTTAATTCCTTGGTTGTTGGGCTTCCTTCCACACAGCTCAATTTTCTGATGATTCTGGGTGACAGTTGTTTTGTAGTGTAGTTGTAATTTTTGTTGTGATTGTGCAAGGAGGGAAACTGTGTTTACCTACGCCTCCATCTTGCCTGAAAGTCCTGGTTCATTTCTTTCCCTGCCCATGTTAGACCCAAGGCCCTGTCTCCTGTTCTCTTAGAGCTATTAAAAATCCAAGACTCAAGGGTACGAATTCTGGCAACTATCTCCCCAACCCAACCATCTAAAGGCCACTAACTCTGCTCTGGTTTTCAATTCTGAAATCAATTTTAATTCTTGGAGACTTTTCTAATCTTAATGGGAATTCAGCTATATATTTCAAGGACATTTTATATTTTTGATCATGGTACCTCCCATGCCAGGTAAGTATTCAAGGGACATTTTATATTTTATGCGGTATTTTCTTTAACAAATCTTATTAAGCACCTATTGTGCTAGACACTATACTGAGGATATAGCAGTAAGTAATGCTGCCCCAAGTCCCTGCCCTCCTAAGGCTTCCCCTCTGGCACTTCAGTTGCTTTGCACAGGAGTGTTTTCAGGTTACCCTGGCCGCTAAGTTACATATTACTCTATACATTTCAAATGTAAAAATCCTCCATGTCTCTAACACATTTGGTATTAGCCCAAACTCCATATTAGATGTAAAATGGACATCCTAATAAAACTTAGCTTTTAAGAAAAGCAATAATCTATTAATTGAGTTTCCATTTATTACACTAAACTATTGTTTGGTTTTACTCTTAATAAATAATTATATAAACCATTTTTTAATTTTAAACAAACATTTGAGTCTCATACTTCAAGTATCATTTGATTAAAAATCTGTTCCTCTGTTCCTGTGTTTGCACCACACCTTTGAAGGATCAGAGAAAAGACCTTTGACATTCTATGGGGCTGTTCCTCTGGGGCATCTGATTTACCAACAGTGGCTCCCGTGGTGTCTGTAGATCCTGGTCAACAACAGGACTTTTGGATCCTCATCTATTAGAAGTTTTACCTTCCTTGTTCATTTTTGCTAATGGAATATTAAAACTATAGACTGCTAGGTGCTCCTGGTCGGGATGCTGTCATTCCAGTGTTACAAAAACAAAATACAAATAACAAATAGGCTAGGGCCAAAGTTTTTGTCCAGAATTATCCTATTGCCACACAACCACACACAGTCACCTAACACATAGACTTGCTTCAGAAAACAAATACTTCTCTTTGTTACCAAGTTCCCAAAGATTTTATTCTAAAACCATCCTTTGCCCACTTACCTAAGATTCTGATTACACATCAAACAAATTCATCTTGACATCTCTATGAAGGCAGTTTATTGAAACAAATACCCATCCAAACCTGATTCTGAGGCTATCGAGGCCTATTAATCTTAACATCACAACCGCCTTCCCTGGTCACATTCTGAAACCCTCCGCCCATGCTTTCCCCTCATGTCTGGGTCCCACACCGACTTCCACTGCTAATTTCCTGGACATCTTCAGAGAAAAGGGCTTATACATTACGTACTTCCCACACTGAAGAAGATAACTACGTTACCTCATTCTTCTTAAGAAAGGGATGTTTTTCATGATAGCCACTCTAACACCTAACAATGCTACTTACACATTAGGACTCTATTCCACTCCATCACCATGACTTCATATTCTGGTAGGCTCCATTTTGTTCTGGCCAGTTTTGTTACTGCTTCTTTCAAAAGCAGTATATGATGTCAACACCCATGTACACATACTTGGCATAAAACCACACACACATCATTTTATCATGGCTGGTATGTCACAGCTGAGGCATAAGTGTTCACAAATGCTCTGTGAGCTTTGTTGATTAAAGGATAAAGGGGGAGCTAGGGAAGAGAGCCCTTTGAGATTTCTGATGCAGAAACTCAATCCTCTGGGAACAGGCTTGGTTTCATTTATATTTGAAATCTGACCAGTGCCCGTTCTTGGCTGCTTCTCATTGAGAACTATTTTTAAGGTGCCCTGCACATTCCAAACCACGTATTCTATACATTGCTCTCTCTTCAATGGAAATCTCTTATGGGGGCAAAGTCAGAGGAGAATCTGGTGCAAGGTGGGAGAATCTTGCTAATAGCTACTGAGAGAAACAGGCACTTGGAATACTGTCCCTCTGAAATCTTTTTTTTTTTTTCCTGAGCAGTTACTTTTTTTGTGGTAGCATTAATGGATCAGAGAGTGCTGGTGAATTCCGACTTCCGCTTTCTCTGCCTGTGACTGTTTTAAGAGGATGGGTGTGGGTATGCCATTCCCTTCCTGCGCTTAGAATGGGTGCCTTCTGCATGGCAGGCCTTCTTCTTCACAGACTTGTTATCTGCTAAAATGCTACAGTGTAAGAACGTAGATTTTATTATTCTCCTTTTGTATTATTGCTCCCACTGGTACTACGAGTACAAGTAGTATTTTAACCTGCCTAAAATATCTAAATTCTCCAATATAACTTCTCTTCCCCCCTTTCCCCAAATATGAAAATCTATATGGCAAAAAAATCATAGAAGGTATTTCACAAATGGAACTTGAGCAATTGATCCTTTTTTTTTAAAAACCTCAGCTGAAATTTAGAAAGTTATTTCTTCTTTTGAGCCACTGGTACTAGGTGTCCTATCAGGCCCATCTCCCTGCCCCAAGGAACTCAGGGCAAAGAGCTGGAGGAGGTTTGCGTGTGGGTAGTAGTTGGCTTGTGCAGACGATAGTGGTAATTTCAAGGGCAATGCAGGAGGGAGTAAAGAAATATGCTATCGGCACACACAGCTTTAGCCTCAGCCTCACTCTAGATGAAAGTGTCATGTTTGCCTTTTCCCAATGACCGTGATGTCTTCAACAGGAGCAGCGTCTCGGGTAGGCTGCCAGGAGCTTTGTGGGCCATTTCCATCATAGCCTCATACGGAAAGCAGTTATGAGCAATGAATTTGGTGATGTTTTCATTAAAAGGCTTTTAGGAATTCTCCCTAGAACTGTCCTCACACCCTTCTTTAACCCAGTGTAATCCTCAAAGGCCAAACCAAGTGGTCTGTCAGGGTGATAATCACCCAAGGGACATAGCAGCTCCCCCAGACTCAGACTCTACAAGGGTCCAGGTTCAGCTCCTCAAAATACAAGAAAAAACTATAGAGCTATCAAAGTGGTCCTAAAATTTGAGTTATTAAAAAAAAAACTTTAAAATATAATATGCTTAAATACATAATTGGGTTTTCTCTTCTGTGTGAAATGCCTTACTGAATAAAAAAGTCACAACAAAGGATATTTAACTTCTGATTCATACTATTTTCCCTCTAGGAAATGATGCTTCCAAGACCCTGTCTTTCACAATGATTTGTTTTAATGTTCTCATTAAAATATATAAAAGTAAAGAAAACTGGACAGATACTTAAAAAGAAGAAACATACCATAGCAACATCACTGGCCATGCGATTCGTTCCTGAGTGCCCGTGTCCAGAAATACCCAACAGGAGACGGCGCTCTGGCTGCAGTGTCCAGGGAGGGGTGTCAGCGCTGCCGGTCCCTGCAGTCCTGGGCAGCCAGTGGAGAAAGGACTGACCAGGCCTGAGCAGGCTGTTCTAGACCCACTTCTACCACCAACGCCCTGGGGAGCTGACTGGTCAGCCCTCCATTTGGGCCTCGTTTTTCTCGTTCTCAGAAGGAGGCAATGAGCCTAAAGATCTGACATTCCCTTCTGAGCTATATTGTTTGGTGATCCTGACTTGTCATATGGCACCAACTAACTCTGCTAATCTCCCTCGTATGGAGATTTGCTTTCCTAGAACATTCAGTTTGATTCAATGAAGTATTTCTCTCTCTCTCTCAAATTGTTGCCAGTTTTTGAAACTATGCAGCACATCTATATATGTGGGAAGCAACAGGAAGACTTATCAATGCTCTAGCATCCTACAGCACTTTATCAGAGTCTAACGACACAGGGTTGTGTGCGACAAGCCTTGAATGGTGGCGCATATGGGAAAGGGGCTGCAGTTCTCCTCAAACAATATATCAAAGAGAAGAGGGCCGCCATGTTCAGCCAGAGCTGTGCTCCTCGTACCGGACCAGGGAGCCCCAGTAACCCGTGAAAAAGAGCCACAGCAGGGAGAGGAAACTGCTCCCATGACCGGGGCAGCTGTGATATCCCTTTCCGCCTGCAGTCTTCAGTGGTGGGACATACTACCTCTCCTCATTATTTATTAGTCATACTTGATGTTCAGATGACATTTAGCACATTTTAGTGTACTTTTTCAGCGAATAGCTCATTAGTTCTAAGAATCATCCACATATAACCACATGAAGCAGGCAGGCCATTTTACAGATGAAACACGGGCTAGAGCCCAGAGCCCTGATGCCACGGCAGGGTTGATTCCAGGTCAGCGTAACAGCCCTGCTGGGCATCACGAGTGTTGCCGTGTGAACTAAAGGCTGTGAAATTTGTCTTCCTGAGCCTGGTCTTGGAGATGGATCATTTGAGTCATTTGATATGTATAGGACTGTGGGTTTGCTACTGCCCAAGCAACGAGCATTCTCCGATGAAGACCCTGTGTGGGGCACAGGTTTATCAAAGGCATTTACGGTGAAAGTTCCCTAGACTGGCGAGACACACAAATCGCTAAATCCATATTTGGGGAAAATCCTAAATATCTAGTGTTCCATTTTACTTTTGGTAAAAAACTCAGGAACATCTTACCTACAAATTTGGAATGAGAACACAGTAAAGTTGATTCACTGTAATACATGTCCAATTCCACATCCAAAGCTTGTGTTCAGAAAATGTTTTTTAAAAATCACAAATGCTGCCCTCTGGCTTGTGTAGCTCAGTGGACTGAGTGCCAGCCTGTGACTGGAAAGACTGCTGGTTCAATTCCTGGTAAGGGCACATGCTTGGGTTGCAGGCCAGGTCCCCAGTTGGGGGCATGTGAGAGGCAACCAATGTTTCTCTCACACATCAATCTTTCTCTCCGTCTCTTTCTCCTTCCCTTCCCCTCTCTCTAAAAATAAATAAATAAGTAAATAAATAAATAGAATCTTTTTAAAAAATCACAAACGCTTATTCTAGGCACTGTGAGCTCCTGAGTAGGAGGGCCCGGGAATCCTGCTGTTCTAGGGACTGCATGCAGCAGCCCCACCCAGCACCCTGGGCTTCTGCTTTTTTTCTGGGAATCTGGTGCTGCTGTGTGCTTGGGCATCAGCATGCAGAATGTCTCCTTGTTACACTGTTGTGGTGCACAGTTACTTTCCTCTGGGGCATGGACTTGGGTGTCACCTTTTGGGTGAGGCTGGCCTCTGCCAAGGTAAAGTAAGGATGGTGGGACTACACAGGATGTTTCTGAAAACTGTTTTTGTTTTTCAGACGCTTTTTGGGGGCAGCTTTCATGTTACCGTGTGCCCGAACAAGGAGGGTAGAGATGTGACATACCCTCTTACAGGACAAAAGCCAAGCCCCAGATTGAAGATACTTGAACTCACGTCTGGGCGACACTGCCTGCCACACCTGCCGACCTCTGGCAGTAGGACTCACAGCCCAAACAAGGCATTCGCTGCAAGCTGAGCAAAAGGCCCAAGGGCTCCACCTTGAGCACCTCTGTGCGCCTCATTTCCTAGTCAAATGCCTGACCTTCTTGTAGAGGAAGCTTCTGTTTGGTTCCAAGTATGAGAGCCCCACCCCCAACTCTGCCCTTTGAGAGCCACTGGGAAGCTTCGGACCTGAGTGGTAACACCCCTACCAGGACTAATAAATTAAGACCCTTTACTGATATATTTTCTAACGTGGAATATTTTGCTCTAACCCTACAATAACCTGCCTTGACCGGCACTATCAGAGTCAGGGACTCACTCCTTAGCAACACCTGTCCTGGGTGGAATTAGTTGCACGGAGGAGCTTTCACTGCCAGGACTGCTACCAACTGTTCCATACAATGGAGTGTCTATGGTGGCTAAGGGCTTTGTTGACAAGGGGTTACTATGGTAACAACAGAGACTGCTGAACAGCCCCAGGTCAGCAGTGCATTCCTCAACTCTCCTACTGGCTGGAGTGCTGATGGGACACAGGAGACACAGGGGAAGATGTTTCCTCCAGGCTGGCAAAAGCAGTGCTGGGTTTATCCCTGCTTTCTTCATCGTTTGACAAGAAGCCAGGTGATGCTCACAAATCAGTCTCCTGAGTCTTGCTATATTTTCAGGTACCCGTGGGCCCTGGAGACACAGGTCAATGGGTGGGATGATGCCTGTCTGACAAGGGGTGCCGGCAGTTCCCTGAATTCACCCTGTGTAGACCTTCCAGTTCTGGTCGCATGCAGTAGATTTGCTTCTAGTTAAGCCCCCTGGTTCCATATTCTGCCACCATGTTCCCAAAGGGCCTTGGACGCAGGAAATGTCACACAACCAACTACACAGCAAAGAGAGGGGTGGGAGGGCAAGGGGGGTGGCTGGTGGGACCAGCCGGCTTGCTGACCTCTAGATTGAAACAGCTCTGGCCTCCCGGCCTGCAGCTCCTGGCATCCCCGTCGGCTCGACGGTGCAGCTCCCGCGCGGCTCGGAGGTGCAGGTGCTCCCGCTCGGTCCCTCGCTCCACGCCCAGCTGCCACTCCATCTGATCTCTCAGTTTGGACTGTTAGGTGCATGGAGGGATTTGTTGTTTTTTTTTTTAATTTTTAAATAAAACACCAAGGACAAGAGGGTGGAGTGGGGTGGGGAGAGGGGCTAAAGAAAACAAAAATGGGTAAGGTAGAGGACTGAGAACACTACCAGATGAAGAAAAGCATGAACAGAAAAACCAACTTAAACACAGTGGCATAAGATAGTGAAGAGAACAGAACCAAAATGAGGATGAGCAAAATGATGGGCTGAAAGATCTGAAAAGCAAAAAGAGAGAAGAGGGGAAGAATGCAAAACATTGGTTATGAGGCGCATGCAATGGGGATGCATGAGTCACAGACGCAACCGCAAGCACACTACCCTGAAGGATACGGAAACAAGGCTCCTCCATCCTTGCTTGTGGTCGAGCAGCCAAAGCCATAATCCAGGGCGGCAGCTGGGTCATGCACCCAAGGGCGATGCACAGGAGAGCAGTCCTGGGACGGCTACTCCACTCCGCCCTCACTCCCAGTTCAGGGAGGGCAGGGGGAGCAAGCTGGCAGCGAGATTTTCCATCAAAACCATCCTTCTCTCAGAACCGCGCTCCTCTCCCCCATCTGTCTCATCTTCCAGTGGGAGTGGGTGGGCCTGGCTGCCTAGGGCCTTTCACAACTGTACTGTGTCCCTTCGGCATAAACCCAAGTAGGGTTGCAAATGCTCCTGAGCCAGTCTGCTAATTATCCTGACTGTGCAATGAGTTTGTACTTTGTTTTAAACTCCTCTTTGCTTCTTCATCAGGACAGCTGGTCATTCGAGACACCAAAAAAGGAGAAAGGACGGACTGCGTCGATCCCTATCGCTTCCATTGGGATTAGCCTTGTGTCATGAGGGAGGACCTCTAAGCCAAGAGCAACGATGCAGTTGAAAATAAGAGAGGAAAAAGGAAAAACAAATAAGGAAATAAAAGAGAACTTAAAAACAACCCAACCAATAGAAAGGATTTGGTTGACACTTGAGGCTTTAGTACAATGCAGGTTTGAAATCATAACCAAGCAGCTGTGAGCAGAATGAGTTCAAGTGCAGCAATGCCAGCAAGAAGGAGGAAGAGCAAAACCGAGCAGGGAGGCAGAGCCAAGAGCCCCCTTACCTGCAAGTCTGGGACCAGCTCCTTCCCCAGGTTCCCGACGGGGGAGTCCCGGGACACAGAGGTCACAGTAGAGAGGAAGCTGGAAGACTCCGTGAGGTGGGGCAAGGGGGACAAGCCTTCCAGGCGCTCCCTTAGGCCATCCCCAATCCTGTTCACCTGCTCCAGGAAGGTCTGGAGCTCTTTCCGGAAAGCCTTCATCCTGGCATTGATGGTCCCCAGAAGATGGGGCTCCTTCTTGCCCCCCTCCCCCTGAACACCAGGCCCCGGCAAGGCCAGGTCATCCACAAAGCCATTGGTGTCCATGATGAGGCTCTCCATGGTCCGTTCTAGCCGCTCGGCCTCATGCTTTATGCTCACCAAGCATTCGGAGTCCTCCCTGGCCCTCAGGACCTCTGCCGGACACAGCTCGCTGGCCTCCGATGGCTTTCCACTGCTGAAGCCTGACGTCTTCTCGAACATCTCTTCCGAGTCACTTTCACCACCAATGGGGCCCTCCCTCTTGGGCTGGGGTAGGCGGCCTTCCTCCCCATCGCTCTCCTTCTTGCCTGTGTCACTGTCAGCGTCACTGTCTCGGGGGCTTGGGGCACGCAGGCCTAGGTGGGCGGCCAGGTCATAGCGCTGGACATTGGACAGCAGCACCCGGTTCTCATATTGTAGCTTCAACACCTTCCCGCTCAGTTCGCTGATCTGCAGCTGGGCAGACTTCAGCTCCTCCTGCAGGGGGGCCCCGCCACCTGTGCCCTTGCCTCCACCTTCCGCCAGCCACCCAGGCTCTGGCCGTGGCTCAAACTTGAACTTGCTTAGCTCATGGGTCAGCTGCCGGTTGTGGTCTTCGATCTCAGATATGGATCTTCGAAGAAGCTCTGCTTCCTCCTCCACAAACTGCAGGTGTCGGCGGAGCTCCGACGAGGACTCCAGGGAGTCACCAAAGGGTGAGGTAGGAATACTTGGGATGTGGTCCCGGCCTGGGCCCTCTCGCTCATATTGGCCCCGCATGTCCTCCATCTCCGCTTTGAGGCCTCTGTTCTCCACTTCCAGCTCCACAATCTTTCGGCCCAAGATGTTGGCTTCTTCCTCCACCAACTTCAGCCGCAGCTTCAGCTCGGCTTCCCTGGTGCTGGGAGGTCCGCCAGCTTCCCCTGTGGGCAGAGGGCTGTCCACGTCACCATACAGGGCCTTATACCTCTGGAGCTCCTGCTCCAACTCATCCTTCTCCCTCCCCAGCTTGGCCATCTTTTTGCGCATCAGGGAACCTTCCTCTTTGGCAAACTGAAGCTGGCACTTCAAATCAGCACTGTCATCCTGCCAGGAAAGAACAGCCCAAGAGAAGGGTTATTTGAAAATACCAAATGTTCATGTTTTTGATGATTTCCCTTGCACCTCGCCCCCAAAACACACACAAACACAAAACACCTATCTTTTTGTCAGTGTGTCAGGTTACAGTAGAAAGGGCCAAAACAAAGCCAAGGGGAGCTGGGGCCTTCACAGGGGGATGTGGGCCAAGGCCTGCAGTCTGCTGCTTTGTCACAAAAACAAGAGAAACTAAACAATTAGTTTGGAAGAAACGTGCACATGAAAATCATCATACAGGTGATGAATGAAGAGTGAGAAAATGAAATGAGACTCAACCCCCGCTGGTGATGTGGTGATCCCTCGTTACCTCGTGGCCCAATCTGACTAATCACCAGCATCAGCGGGCGGGAGCAGAGCCCTTTGCTACACCTGGTGTAGGCAGACAGGCTTCAGTAGCCACTTCTACCTGTTGCCACTCACTTCCTCCATGGTGCAGACTTCCCTCATCCAAAGTGGTCAGCAATGCACAGGTATTACCAGGAGGAGGAAGCCAGGTGACCTCAAATCAGTGCCAGGCTTTTCACTGACTTGCTGAGAACCTGAGACATGGCGATTCTCCTCTCTCTCCCCCCTGGACTCTCTATCCCCAGTGTATCACAAGGATGATATGATAACAAAATTATGAGATGACAGGGATAGGGGTGCTTCGGGAGTCAGGGTGCGGAGTAAGTACCAAGCTCTGACAGTTAGTATGAATTGGTTACTGCAAATCTGAACACCTGGGTTACTCACAACCTTCCGCCATGCAAGTGCAACTTCAGAGCCCTGGGTTACGTTCCGCTCCCTTTAGTTGCTATAACACAGCAGGAAAGTAAATTCAGAAACCCCAGGCAAGGAGGTGTTTCAAAACCTGAGAAGTATTTCTTGTTGGAATACCAGAGGATTCTGGAAGGTCACCAAAACAGACTCTCTGCTACTACATGCCCACACTGCGTGGCTGGGGTCAAGAGGACACTTTTTGGCCAATTGGAAAGTTGACTCTGCCTTCACAGTGCAGGTCTCAAAGCCTTCAAGCTACATAAATTCTGATCTGGGCTTGCACAAAGGTTTTCTATCATATTCAGTGAACGGGAAAAATGACCACTTTCATGAGTTGCTCCTCTTTGATTGGCTAACAGAAGTTTCAAAGGGCTGTCATGGGGACAAAGACTTCAGCACAGAGAAACTCAACAGCAAGCCTGAGGGTAGTCAGCCCCCATCCGCCTCAGGGGAAGGGGAGTCCTCAAACCGATGTCTGGAACAAGTAAACCCCCTGGGGGAGAATGAATTCTTTGAGATCATAGTTTGTGCTCAAATGGCCTGGTAGAGTTGACACAGCTTTTACACTCATTCTGTGCCATGTTTTTGCCACAATCTCACCATTAGTCAGAAAGATATAGAAAAACCTCCCTTTATGACCCCCAACTTTTCATCCTTCTGCCCGCCTAGACCCCTCTTCCCTGTACCACAAATCCATAAAATTTTTTTTAAAAAAGTGATATGACAGGGCAGACTCGAGGAAAAAACCTAAGACCAATTGTGAGCCAGTGCTGCGTGGAATGCAGGCCTTGGTGCTACCTGGGAATTACAATCACAAGTCTGACTATAATGCTTCCCCAGCCATTGTCTTAGCAGAGGACAAATCAGACCTCTGGGCCTGGGATCAAACATGCCGCTCGAGTCCCACTTCGGCCCCTTCTATCCCTGGCACCATGGGCTGATCACAGAGACCTGGTGAACCTGTCTCCTTATGACTAAAGCAGGATCCTCACACAATCACAAGGTTGTTTTGAAGGTCAAATGGAATAATGTAGAGCAGAGGGGTTTGTATGATAAATCTTCATACTCTATCACCCTGAAATAAACTTTCTGCTTTGCCTGAAATGCAATTAATATTGGGGGAAGGAGCCAATAACTCTGCTTTTTCCACTCTTTGTGCATCAGAGAGTAATATATAAATGCCATTGGGAACACAACATGGTATTCTAAGGGCTTATCCCATTAAGAGCTTGGGTTTGGGGGGGTTAAACAGACATAAAAAGGGTTTCTGTGACTAACTGGAAAATAAAGCTGTCTACCCATTCACACTGAGCAAAATGGATTATCACTTCTGGTCAGGTAATGAGATGTATGTGTGTATATATACAATGCCTACATAGAATAGATGGGCTATAAAAGACATATACTGTAGTCAATCCTAACACTAATGGAAAAGCATGCTTATTTGTTGATTCATTCATTCTTTCGGTAAATAGTGAGTGCCTACTATGGACCAGAAATTGGCATTTTACTTTTAAATGACCTCAGCTTCATAAAACTTTCTAAAGTAAAACAATCAAAAGCACCTTTTCAATTTTTTGCAAAACCTAGATTCCAAGAAATCAATGGAGATAGACTGTCAATACTTTGTAAATGGGTTACTTTGGGAGTAAAAAGCCTGGGGAGACAAGGTAGTGCCCTTTGCCCCACCATTACATTGGTAGCCAATATCTGTCTTTGTCCAGAATCACCTAAGTAATCCTATCTCCACCCTGAAGCAGAGAAATTCACCTCTGTACCTGAGGACGGCAAGAGAGGTCATGGAAGACTGTGTCGCCAGCCACAAGGAAACTCCGTCCTCCGCCCACTTCAAGTGTGGGCATACCCAGAGATGGGCAAGACCACCTGTTGTGATCAACGGCCTGACCCTGCTTCCATGGAAACTTGCCATTGGTGAGGCCTTGATACGGGAGTCCAGGTTGAAAACAGGTGAATGAGGGGCTGAACTGCCTGCTCAGTTCAGGGAGCTTTTATCCCAAACCAAGATCAGGAAGTCTCAGGTGATCCCTCCTGAGCGCCCTCCCCAAAAAGTGAAACTAAGAAGTTGAGGAAGTGAGTAGGATCTCTGACAGGCACATGGAACCCAGGCCTTGCCCAAGGGTTCTGAAACGGTTGCTGAAAAGTACTGAGGGCAGAAAAATCCTAAAAGCCCTCAGATTGCCTTGATTTCTGGAAACCTTGAAACCTGCACCATTGCCCTTCCATCTGCCCTCCTCACAGGTATGACTATAAACCAGAACCATTCTTCTCCATCTCCTTGAACCTAAACCCAGGTTAGTTTAAGAAGCAAGATTCTATGACAGACCCTAGTGAGTGTCCAATTCCAAATTACCTGATGGTTGATAAAATGTCCAAAAAGTCGTCTTGTTCCTTAAAGAAAGAACTATACACAAAGCAGGAATTTTGACATATGATTAAAGCGTGCTGCCATTTCTACTAAACACCCATGCGCTATAGGCCTGCCACCAAGAATAAAGCAGGTTTTGAAAAAAATGACAATCTTTGGAGCCAAGGGAGTGTGTGCATTTCACAAAGGGGTCAGCCTTGAGGGGCCGACAGGAGGGAGGGGAGGCGAGGGGAGCTGGGCTCAGCCTGCTCGGGAGTGGGAAGTCACCTCTTCTAACAAGATGGAGAATCACAGCCTCAGCCAAAGCAGCGGGAGGCTGGCTACCCATCTTATCTTGTAACCCCAGACCTTCTACCACTCTGCCAAAACTCCAGGGGAGGGGTCTAGGCTGAATCCTAAGCTGAAGGATATCAGGTTCTGGGTTCAAGAGATCATCAGACAGCTCCAGGAATGCAGTATGAAAGCAGAAGATTGAGTCAAACTTTCCACATGGCACTGTCCCTGTGGCAAGCAGAGAAGGCAAGCATGGCACAGGGGGGAACACACACAGGAACACCACCACCACCACCACCACCAGCCAGAAAGGCCTTGTCAAGCAACAAAAATATATCACTATGGGTATATATTCTTTGGCTTGCAAGTCTGATGTATAGCCAGCACCCCAAGCGCTGACTGCTTATGTTCCTACCTTGCGCCGGGGTGCCAGTTTCCTTTGGGTTTTGGTTGCAGACCTGCAGTTCCCAAGGCGCTCCGTTCCACCACTCTGCTGGACAGAAACTCCTTTCTCAATGATACTGCAGGCTGAGGGGGGACTGAACACATTCCCGGTGCCCACGGCTTCTCACACACTCCTGAGAGGCAGCAGTGGCTATTCTCAGCCTGATTTACCCACAGGTGCCATGCTGTTCCTTCCAGAACGGGGCAGCAGTTTCTCTTTTTTTTTCTTTTTTTTTTTTAATTTATTTACTTTTTAAATACATTTGTCTCTGGTCAAGAGCCAGTACATTGAAACATACTTGAAGCCCAGGAGGGCCCAAGCACCCTGCGGTGGGATGACAGATTTAAATTTCCCCATCATTAGTGAATGCCAGCGTGACACTGGGGAGCACAGAAGGCGGGAGGGGAGAGTTAATCTTCGGCATTCCTGCTGTTCACATGGCCTGGCCCTCCTTGAAGGGTACTCTGGGGACCAGAGAGTTTGGAGAATGGAGAAACCCAAAGGAATCAGTGTGGAGTTCACAGGGGTGGGCCAGCAGAGCTCTTAGTTACCCAGATTTACTGAGTCTCTCTAATTACTACTTGCTCTGGGAGCTCGGGGACCTGATATCCCAATAATGCCTTTGTTCTCTCTAACACTTAATACTAGCAGAGACTTTTTCTTTTCTTTTCTTTTCTTTTTTTTTTTTTAACAGAAGAAAGGAATCCAGTAAAGCACGTATCAAAAAAGCTAAGAAAGTTCTGAAGAACCCATATCACGTACATAGAAAGGGCTACACTTTTACCATCTTTCAGTGAGAACATTTCACTTTCTTTTAGGACATTTAGGGTACTGGTTATCTTGCACATATTGAAAAGAAAAACCAATGCTCAAAACAGTGCCTTATGAATGACCTGCCACTACAGTAGCCGTACTATTTTACTATCTGAATAACTTTGAAAGCCAAAACACTTTTACCAGTATGAGTACTGCCAGAGCCCTGAACTGCACCAAATTATGTCTCACAGAAAGCCAGTCTGCCCTTCTTTTTCTTGAAGGAATCACCAGCTTATTGGTGCAAGAAACAAGGGAGGAGCTGTTGGCTTGGAAAGAAAAGTTTCACCCACGGGGCTTTTGAATGACTCCAAATTTTTTGGCAGGCAGTGCTTCTTCGAATATTTCAAAGGCAACGTTAACATTTTTAAAGAAAATTCAAAATGATATGATTCCCTCTTGAGGAGATGTAACATTAGAAAGAAACCTCGGCTTACCTGGTTAAAGGTTTTCTTTTCTTTGTATGTTTCCCGACTGCCTCTTCTTTTCAGGGAACTCTGAAAGAGATCCAAGTGACATTCTGTTAGGGAGGGTACACGTGGAACCTGCCCTGGGCGAACACTGTACCCACTGGTGGGAGACACGCACAAGAATGGAGGCTCTTTTTTTCCCCACTGGAATCAAGAAACCACTTAGAGTCAACCTTTCAAAGCAGTTAAATAGGTTGGTGAGGTCTTTGAATCCTAAGGGACTTTAAATCCTAATTATTATATTTCAGATATTCCTCAATTTTTATTCAGTTTTATAAAAAAGGAGGATGGCTTAGATAACTTGTACCAGTGAAAGGAAGACGGGAAGAAGAGGAAAAGGTAAAAATATTGGAAATAAATATGTAACATTTCTGGGGCTGTCTTATCTTTCTAATTATGTTTTGTTTGAGCTAATATCAAAATTATTTTATGTTTCCTGAATGCCTACAAGTAAACGACCAGATAAAAAAAGCAGTAGGAGAGTGAAAACGGGGCGGGGGTGGGGGGTGCTGTTTATGGAAAAAAATATTCTCCAAGAACAACGCACTCTAATTCATGATTAAGCCTATGTCTCATAGATCTAAAAGAATTCATAATTTATTCACTTGTGATGTGGCCTTGGCTGTGTCCGTCAGTGGATTGGGTCCCTGCCTAGTTTTACATACACTACAGTGCACCTTTGCCTGTTACAGGCAAGAAATGTGTCTGAAATATAAATATAAATATACATAAAAGGGACAAGGGGTGTCTCAAATGGCATAACATGGAGCCAGACAGTTCCTGCCACAGTAAAGTATGAAGACAGGAAGGACTGATTGGAAAAAGAGCGAGAAGCACCTTAGCAGAAGAGGGAAGAATTTGAATCTGAAAGAATTCGTGTAATCCTGAGACCAGTTGGAAGAAAGCAGTTTGGAAAGTTAAGGCTGCTGGCTATCCTTCACACCCTGGCAATCCTGTGAAAGAGAAGAGATTCTCCCTGATGGCCGCCCCCTCCCTGCTGCTGCTTCGCCCTAACTGGAGCAGGGATCTGGGTCCTCTGGGAACTCATCTTGGGGTGGGCTCAGAGCCCTCCCTGCGTCATTCCTCTGCCCCAACCCACGTACCTAAGCAGCTGGGAAAGGAAGGAGGCTCTTATGCAAGTCACTTACATAACAGTCAGACCTTAAGTTAATTAAGTTACTTCTATTTACATTTTACATGTCTCACTCACAGAAGACTAAGCCATGCCTTTTATTGAATGAATTTCAGGGTTAAGAAACAAAATTCTAGCCTCCCTGAGCCTCAGGGAGTCTGAAGGCCTGGGAGGAAAAAAGATAATTGAGAGAAGGGATGAGATGGTTACAGAATCAGCAGGGGTGTGGGCATCCCCGGCCAACCAAGGCGGGTATGTATGGGAGCTTGTCACTGACACCTCTGCAGAAGCAGCTTTGTTTCCTTTAAGCTTTTTGGCAAAGGCAGGGTCACACTACAAAGAGAACCAGTCTCTTCTGACAGGTTAAGTTAAGCAAGTCTTAAGGAGGGCTTGAGGTTTTCCCCCAGAATAAGTAGGTTTTCCAAGATTTTTCGTGCTGCAGTGGAGTTTCTTTGATTAGAGTGAGCTGAGTGAGATGAACACTGGTGATTCACTACAGAGAAGAGTTACAAAAAGAAGCAGGGAGAGAGACTTCCCAAAGCTTCAACCTCAGGGATGTCATTTTGGGACTGTGGCAGCAACAAAGGAGCCCCACATCATATCATATTCTCCCAAAGAACAGAAAAGAGATCCTGCGCTGCAGGAAAACTGTCTAGAAAAGAGATGACAGCTAAAGGAGAGACAGAAGTTCCTGAAAATTGATGCAGATTCATGGGTGTCTGCATCACAGGGCGAGAGGAAGGCGCACATTCTGGGTGAGCCCTCCTGCTGGGAGGGACAACCGGGTGCCAGCGCACAGACTCCTCCATCTGCCTGACGGGTCTCTTCTTCTTACTGAGCTCTGAACACAACAGCCTCTGAGTCCTGTGATACTTTTAGTGAATCGCAGAACAGGCGGCGCAGATCCCCAACACAGATCCCAGTCACAGTGGCAACTGTGATGAAGAGCACTGCAAGGATTAAAGTTAACCAGAAACGTGAAGGACCCACATGAAAGAAACCATAAAACTTGGGTGACAAACACAAAGCTATGCTTGATGGTATCTGATGGGAAGACCTTTTGTTATAAAGATGTCACATTTCTCCCAAATCACTTAATATGATAACATTTTAGCCAAATTCCTCATTGCCTCCATATATACATATATAACATATAATGTGTATAATGTAATATATGTACATTTACACACAAAAAATATTTGTGTGTGTGTGTATATATATATAAAAGGATATATATACACACACAAATATCTTTTGTGTATTTGTGAGGGAGGTAAGCTGATGGACTTGACAAAATGATTCAAAAATTCATCTAGAACAGGGCTGGCAAACTCTGGCCCTCAGGACAAATCAACCCACAGCCTTTTCTATAAATAGATTTTTCTGAAGCACAGCCTCCTTTACTATTGTGTCTGGCTCCTTCTGCTATAAGAGCAGTATTGAGTTGTGACACACCATATGGTCTGAAGAGACTAAAATATTTACTATTTGATCCTTTTCAGAAAGTTTGCTGACCTCAGTGCTAGAAATATGGGTTGGTAAAAACAGCCACAAACACTTTGAAAAGGAAAAATGATGACTGTAGGTTTAGACTACTAAGTATAAAAATGTAATATTGTGGTTTGGTGCTGGTACAAGAGTAGAGAGATCAATGAAACAAAATAAAGCACAGAAATAAATTTGAAAGTTTGTAAGATGTTAACAATTGATATAGGTAGCATTTTAAAACAGTAGGGGGAAATAACGGGCAATTTGGCATAGGTTGGGGAAACAACTGTCTAAAACAGGGAAAAAAAACAATGAGATCCCAACCATGTATCAAAAAAACTTCAGATTAATATTTAAAAATCTATATTTAAGAAATCCTAAATGAACTAGAAAGAAAAAGAGATGAATTTCTATTTGTTCTTGGGGCTATGGCCTTTATAAACTCAGAAACAAAAGCCAAAAAACTAATTAAACAAAATTGATAGAATGGACTGGCGAAAGATTTTTAATTTTTACATATCAAAAGAAACCATTTACAGTATTAAAAAGCAAATGACAAACCTGGAAAAAAATTTGCTAACAAGACCGTTAAAAGAGTAATATTTTGCAAGCAATAAGAAAACCACCTTCATAAGAAACTAGATAAATGGCCAATAGACACACGAGTAGCAATTAAAACAAGATACCATTTTTTCACTTAGAGATTTACAGACCAAAATAAGTATGACCCCCAGTGTTAGCAAGTGTCCTCGGAGGTGGGCACTTTGACAAAGATCAATGAGAGTGGGTGGTCCTTCAGCATTTCAGATGGGCAACTCAGCCTGACAAATGCATATATTGTGACCCAGTAAATCCACCTCTGGGAATACACCCTAAGGAGAAATGTAGAAATGTATGCAAACATTTACGGGTAAGAATGCTCATCACAGTACCTTTTATAATAGCAAATAAAGACTATGGAGGTTATTAAAATGATGTTTTTAAAGAATACTTAAAGAGTCAGGAAATACAATACATAAAAAGAAAAATACAGGTCACAAACAGCATATATTTTGTGACTTCAGTTTATAGCTAATAAAATCTAAATATATGTATGTGTTACCTGTGTTTGTTAGAAGGGTAGACTATAGAAATATGTATCAAAATGCTAATAGTGATCACCTTCAGGTGACAGAATTAAAGGAGATTTCAATTTTTGTGCCTTTTCATAGTCTCCAAATTATCTACAATAAATACTGTTTATTTTGCAAAACAAAAACAAAACAAACCAGGATATTAAAATTTGTACTTTAATGAGGTGAGAGAGAAGAGGCCACAACTGATCTCCAATGTCGACTGTGGTGGAGCTTCATCAGAAGTCATCTGTCAACTTCTTGGGCTTTGTTCCTTCATTAGAACTTGTTTCCATTAGCCTGGTCCTTGAGGTATAACCTATACATACGGGGTTGTTTAAAATGACCAAGAAGCCCCCTAAGGGTTGAGGGAACTGGCCAGGCGGTACTCCACTGCACTGCAGGTCCTAGGCATATGGCTCCCTCGGCAAGTTCCAAGCAGTCTTTAGGCTCTTAAGCCTAAACTGTAAATGGTTTCTTTTGATATGTAAAAATTAAAAATCTCTCACCAGTCCATTCTATCAATTTTGTTTAATTAGTTTTTTGGCTTTTGTTTCTGAGTTTATAAAGGCCATATCCCCAATTAGAGCTGGGTGCGATCTCCTCCCTGGCTCACCTGCATGGTGGCCAAGGAACCCTGAGCAGAGGTTGACTTGTAAGAGCATCATTCATGACCAGTTCACTCCTCTGGATGACTCAGATTCAGTGGAGGGTCTCTTACAAGAAACAATTAAGGGAAAAGGGGAAATGTAGACTATCAAGTAAATGGAGCCCTGAATGAGGATGTGCCTGCTGTTTAATTCTACTCTTTCTTTTTAGTCTGGCCAACTGTCAGAAAATCAACTCTAAATTCCTATGAAAAAGGAAAAAAATTAGATATCTGGATCCAAGTGGAATCTAAGTCTGTGGCATTGCTGAGTGTTAAATGATTAAATAAAACATGAAGTTAGGCAATTATTTGGACTTCTTATTTCTTTCTTTTTTTAAAAGATTTTATTTATTTATTTTTAGAGAGAGGGGAAAGGAGAGAAACGTTGATGTGTGTCACACGCCCCCTACTGGGGACCTGGCCTGCAAACCACGCATGTACCCTGACTGGGAATCAAACCTGTGACTTTTTGTTTACAGGCTGGTGTTCAATCTATTGAGCCACACCAGCCAGGGCCCTTTATCAATTCTTAATATTTCCTATTTTAAGTTGGCCAGTTTCTTCCAACCAATTTCAGAAAATTAACTTTTTAATTAATTAAAAATTAATTAATTAGATTGGTAATAAAAAGAGGCAAATATAAATTAAGATGCTATACATTAAGAGTCTATATGGAAAAAAGGGTACAGATGTAGGTAGATGATTTTCAGAATTCTTATAGGTTATTATTTAGAAAGTAGTCTGGATTTTTGGGGGTTAATTTATAATACACTTATAAAATCAGAATCAGAAAATGACAATCCATATGTCTTCTTCCTTTTAGGAGGAAGTTATCAATATTCTTTTACCCATATTAAAGTTTTCATTTGAGTGTTACGGGATATCAGCTTCTCCTTCAGCTAGAAGCACCAGGTCTTGGCTGTAAGATGCCTCCTGCCCTTGCATCCTTTCCACTTGCCCCTAACACAGCTCCCAGGGAGGCTGCATCCCTTCATGACATGGAATCACAGCCCTCTGCCGAAATCAGCTGCAACCGTTACACTGCAGGACCCAGTAAACATAAACTCCCCTTGGGTTCTGTGCAAAACCCTTCATGGCAACTTAGCAAGGACCTCAACAGCCTAAGTAAGATCCAGTCAGAAACAAAAGATACACTAACTGAACTAAAGAACAATTTATAGGGAAACAAGAGTAGAGTGGATGAAGCTGAGAATCAAATCAATTATATGGAACATAAGGAAGCAAAAAACAACCAATCAGAACAAGAAGAAAAAGAATCCAAAAAAATTAGGATAGTGTAAACACCCTCTAGGAGATCTTCAAGAGGTCCAACATTCGTATCACACGGGTGCCAGAAGTAGAAGAGAAAGAGCAATAGATTGAAAATGTATCTAAAAAAATAGTGAGAGAAAACTTCCCTAATTTGGTGAAGAAAATAGACATGCAAGTCCAGGAAGCACAGAGAGTCCCAAATAAGATGGACCAGAAGAGGCCCACTCCAAGACACATTATAAATAAAATGCCAAAAGTTAAAGATACAAGAGAGAATTTTAAAAGCAGCAAGAAAAAGCAGGTAATTGAATTACCTACATGGATGCTCCCATAAGACTGTCAGCTGATTTCTCAAAAGAAATTGCAGGCTTTGAACACAAGAAATGGTCAAAGTCATGAAAGGCAGAGACCTACAGCCAAGATTGCTCTACCCAGCAAAGCTATCATGTAGAATCGAAGGGCAGTTAAAAAGTTTCCCAGACAATAAAACGCTAAAGGAGTTCATCATCACCAAACCAGTATTAAATCAAATGTTAAAGGGACTTATTTAAGAAAAAGGTCAAAACTATGAACAATAAAATGGCAAAAAACACAAATCTATTAACAATCGAATATAAAAAACAAACTAAGCAAACAAGAAGAACAGAGACAGAATCATGGATGTAGAGAGCATTTTGCTAGTTGGGAATGGGTGAAGAGGTAAGGGAATTAAGAATTACAAATAGGTAGGTGCAGAATAGCCATGGGGATGTAAAGTACAGTATAGGAAATGGGGTAGCCAAAGAACTTATACATATGACCCATGGACATGAACAATGGTGGAGGGTGCTGGGTGGAGGGAGTGCAAAGGAGGAAAAATCAGGACAACTGTAATAGCATAATAAATAAAATATAATAAAAAATAAAAATAAAACCCCCATGGCCTTAAAGGGAAGGAAACCCTCTCTCTTTGGCCTTATTTGGGAGAATAATATTATATTAACTATTGATACCATTTGTTGGGCACTTACATGTGCCAGCCACCATGCTAAACTCTTTCTCTACACATTTAATTCAATTTAATTCTCGCGAGGACCCTGAGAGGCATGTACTATCATCACTGACTAACAGACAAGAAAACACAGCCAGAAGTTAGGTAATGTTTCAAGGTGCCCCAGACTTGAAGATGACTCTCACTCCAACCCTCACTCCCAGTCACAGCCTCTGACCTCAGAGCTGTTTTGAGGCCTTCCATGACCCAATCTTCTAATGTGGGCTGTTTTTCTCTGTTCTCTCAAGGTTTCTAAGCCCCCAATTGCTGAGTTTTCTCATCCAAAGAGTCTCTTGTTTCTTGAGAGACACAGCCCAGAAAACTATTCTAGGAATGGTTGCAAATTGCTCTGCTCACAAAATACCTCATGGCTATAGAATACTTGCTGATTCTCTAATTGTTTCTGAAAGGATCTGAGCTGCAGACAGCAAAAGTCCTTATTTGGAAAAGATATAAAACTATTATCAGAGACAGAATACCACAAAATAAATAAGGAGAGGGGGAAAATTATACTGAGACACTTCGGCTGAAGAAAGGTACAGCTATAAAAGTCAGAGCTGGATTGGGATTCCCGGAAGCCCAAGCCAAGAGAGGGACGGCCAGAGCCACACTGCCCAGGCCGTGAGGCCCGCCTGGAACAGACAGAGACTGCCCGCACACTCAACCCACCAAACAGCACTTTCTCCTGGCAAAGGACATGACCATAAAAAGTGACAGGTCGCTGCACATTCAGGAATGTGATACGTATTTGCTTTGCAATGTGAGCTAGTTGGTTCATTTTAAACCTTTGAGACATATATTTTGAGGCCTACTGACTACAAAATTGCTGGCCAAAACATGCTACAACACAGTTGCTTCAACCAAATGTGATAAAATAAATGGAATCGAGGATGATAAAATAAAACTGTAAGTAATCCTAGTATGCAGAAAGAAAAATAGAAAATCATGACCATCACAAGACCATGATGATGACTACACCAAAAACAAAGCATCCTTCTCCCAGATTGTAGGAGTTCCAACTCTTCATGTGCACATCCTTGCAGGCAGGCATTCAGCAACACCACCAAGCATTATATGAAATATGAAATTAGATTCCACATTTCAAGAAGGCTCTGCTGACTGTCTTAGTAGGAGAACAAGAAGTGTATACTGGGCATTCAGAAAAGTTGAAAATAGAAATGTATATGCCATTTGCCTGTCAGAACTAAAGATAAGGCTTGCATCTTTTTAAAAATAATCTATTTCTTACTCCCATGGTCTACTCAAAGAAATATGCCAGTCCATCAAGAGAAACAAATTATTTTCCTAGTCTAAATAATACAAAATAATACATTTTGAATAATGTATTTTGAAATAATACAAAAGAGTTAGAAGTACTTTGAAAAATAAAGCAAAACCAAAAAATACTCTCTCTCTCTCTCTCTCTCTATATATATAAATATAAATAAATGTTGCCCCCTTTCCAGAAAAAAATCCATCACTCATTGTTTTTCAGGTACATGTGAAACATGAGAACATATTTATGAGAACATAAACATGAGAAGATATTTAGTACTTCTGGTTGTTTGTTTAGCTTTCAGATAAAAGAACATAGGGAAAAGTTCTGAATTACTTGTTATATAATTTCATAACATACCCCTTGAACCTTCTATTTGATTTTGCATAATGTTCTAAATAGTAGAGTGCACTATCTTACTATTAAAATTTATGCACGCATTTGTCAAAACTCAGTAAATCTAAAATCTACACATTTCAGTACATATAAATCAACTAAAAAAGAGTGCATGCAAAAATTAAGCTCTAGTTAATGTGTAGAGGGAAAAGTGAATTGGTGTCTACAATTTATTTTCAATGTGCCAAAAAATAAGATGGGTTCATAGATAGGTGGATGGATAATAGATATGTGATAAATTAAGTATGGTAAAATGCAGAATGTAGGTGATGAGTATATAGGTGTTTTTTATAAAATCCTTTAAGCTTCACTGTATTTGAAAATTGTCATAATGTTGAAAAATTGTCATAATGTTGGAAAAAATAACATTATGTACAAATGTTTCTGATTGCACAGAAAACAGCTGATAAAATACTGTATAGCTATTAAAAATTATGATTACTGGAAATTTTAAATGACATGAGTAATTTTTTATTAAATGCCAATCTTTGAAATGCAGGATAAAAGACATAACTATAATCTTACCAAGATTAAATATTTTTGTCTTTGAAATGTTTGGAAGTAAAGACACTAAAATATAAGGGGTCTTGTCAATAAGCAGTAGAATTATGGGTAACTTCATGTTTTTCTTTATAGACTTTTTGTATTTCCCTGAAATAGTCAAAATTAATATACATTAGTTTTTTCAAATCAAAAAAGATATCATACTTTAAGGACAACAGAAACAATTCATAAAGCAAATGTCCCCAGTAAACCTAATACTGTGTTGCCTTTGCCTGGCCTCTCCTGGACCGATGGACAACACTGATGGACATGACTGATCTTGGGCCCTCAAGCAAGACAGAAATTAACAGGAAACTAAACTGGAGGATTAGCCCCAGAGCAGGATTATCTCTGTGCTGCTGGGGATCATCAAATACATCTTCCAACAGAGGACAAAGAAGGGTCTAACATTTGGGGACAGAAAATAGGTCTGAGATTCTAATCACCCACCCAGGCTGATTGCTCCCTCTTGAAGAGGCTCCCCCACCAGGCGGAGGCCGACTTGCTGACCTGTGCCTGCTGAGGAAACCTGTTATCTGAGGCCACCACTCAGTTCCATTAATCATCCACCAAAATGCTCTGAAATCTCAAAGGCATCACTGGTTAGCCTTCTGTGTAAAGCCATTCCTGTCCCTTGGATAAATCTTCAACACTTCTCTCCAAGTCATGGCAACTTGGGTTCGGAACTTGAACAAAAAGGCCCACTCTAAGAGCGGGGATGCTTGCCCAGTGTTTCATGATTCCTATAGAGCAGAAGCTCTCTTAACTCTCCAATAGCCTCTACCACCGTTCAGGGAACTGCAGATGATTCAATTAAGCAAATCCAATAACTGAACTGCGGGGCAAGGGGCAGGATGCTACCTGCTCGAGTGGCCTGAGAAACCCCTAGAGGCAGAGAGCTGCTGGGACACTGGTAGGAGCTGGGAAATAAGGATGCTTCCAATAGAATGTGACCTGGGCCCAAAAGCACAATAACTGTCTTGGGCTAAGGATGGGCACGGAGCAGAGTGGAGGGAGGGGCTCCTGCCCCCAATCTCAGTCCTGCCCAGCTCTGCCCCACCGTTCCCCTCCCCCACTCAGCCTGGGAGGGCCCCCGGGCAAGACTTCAGCTAGGAGAAATATTCTGTGGAAGAATGAAAACAGCCCTGGGTTTAGGTGAATAAAAGCAAGGAAGACAGTTTTATCATCTGTGATCCTGTCTTCTGTTGTAAACACACAGGCTAAGAAGCGTGATGCCCCAAACCATGCCTATTTCTGTTAGCATATTATGTTCATGAGCCAGTACATCCCAGTGTTCAAAAGCACAATCAGCTGTCCCAGACCATGTGTGTCCACTGCAGCCCATCAACAGCTAAAGCAGAGTGGCCACCAAGAAACCTGAGAAGCTGCCCCCATCTCTCTCTCTCTCTCTCTCTCTCTCTCTCTCTCTCTCTCACACACACACACACACACACACACACACACACACACACACACACACACACACACACACACACACACACGAGAGTTGTTCCTCTTCCCCAGAGATTCCAACAGCTCCTGCCTTGCTGAGGGTGGAGCACTGTGGATCAGGCTCACGTGACAGAACTATGCTGAAAATGAAGGAGGTGTTCCTGTTAGGCATCACTCCATGGTGTGGCCCTGCCAAAATGAAGGCTGTAGAGCTCATTGATAGAACTTTTCTCACGTACGAATGTGCTTTGTGGTGTTATAGCCACATCAGTCTAGTTCCTGTCTTCTAAATGCCATTAAATCTATAACAAGTTTTGCATATGAAATGCTGGTCTGAGAAAATGCAGATGTTAGATTTTTACGTGCAAGCCATAACAATTTAGAAAATTTCATCTAGGTATAGCAAGGGTGTTCCTTATTCAGACTCACGGCAGCACTTATTAGGATGGCTATTCCCCAGGCTGTAGGCAAATCTATTTATGCAATCAAGCCGGATTCTAAAGGTTTCAGAGTTGACAAAGTAAAGGGGGCTTAATCGGGAAGTCTCTTCTGCTTGAAAGCTTTATCCTGCTTCCTCCCTGATGCACCTTCTATGTCCATTCCCCATCGGGATAGATTGCTCATCTCTGACAAGCCAGCATGCCTACTCCTGAGCTGTCGTCTGTCCAATGACGAAAGCAGATTGTCCCAGTTCTTTCCAGTCCTTTGATTCTATGATTCTACTGTTCAACGAAATCACTCCCACCCAAAACACAGTGGGTTTGGGAAGAGAGATGAATCCCCCAGAGGAACGGTGAAAAGAGGGAAGGATTCTCCAATGAGGTGTGTACAGGACCTTGTTACTTGCATTTTCCAGGATGGCCAATAGGAATCATGGATCCTCACTGACAAGGAGCAAAGTGAGGCTTGCAAAGGTACTTGATGCAGCCAAGGAGATGCAGGGAGGAAGTCACGCCTCACTTTGGAGTTGTTGGCTCAACCACATCACGGCTGCTTCTGAGGTGCAGTGATGAGGCCACAAAGAGCACAGGAACTCCGAGTTGAGGTCTCTTTGCTTTGCCCATGTGGTGTTTGTTCAGTCAGTCATCTCTCACCCCTTACATTCACCAGAGTATGTGTCCTTGTGTGGCTGCACTATGTTTTCATCCTTTTCATGCCTCCATCACTTTCACAGGTTTCCAGAAGGAAAGTCGGCAGCCAGGGGCCAGTCCCTTCCACTCCCAAGTCTCCTGCTTCCACCTTACTGAGGTGCACGTGCCTGGTTGCTGCAAAAATTTACTTGGGGATACAAAAGGGCTTCAGAACAGTAACTGGTATTCAAAGAAGTCCTTTGGAGACTTAAGTAGCAGGAAGCCTGCAAACAGGAAAATGCCATGGAAAGGCTTTTCTTCCTCCCACCAGATGTCCACTGACGTTTACCGCTCACCACACAGCTCAGGCTCCATGCAGACACTAGTGCTCTGTCCTTACAGCTCTGTGCTCCGCTGTTTTTCTTTGACTCCAGTTTTTGGTGTTTTCTTTCTTTCCTTTTTTTTTTTTTTTTGTCATCTAGAGTAATAGCACCTGAGATCTCTCAGAGTTGAATGTGTGATTTCAACTGTTTTTTTAAAGGTTTCAGAGTATGGCTTTAGAGAAAATTTAAAAATCAAATCATAACTTTTTTTTGCACTAAATAAACTTTATTCCAAAACTGAACCAACATCTTCATGAATATTTGTTTCCCAGCAAGAATATGGAAGCATGTACGTCACATGTGTAAAAGGGAAAAAGGTGAATTAGGAACAAGGGCATTCATGCCCAGATCCAGGCACATAACTCATGGCCCATGACATTGGACTAGGTCCTTGAGCTCCTGGTGCCTTAGTTTTCTTATTTAAAAGTGGGAATAATATTATTACCTACTTTATTTAAAGGGTTCTTGTAAGAACTAAATGAAGTATGGTAATATGCTTAATAAGTGACAGTCATAAAAAGCAAATGTTAGCCTGTTCAACAGTTATAATTCTTTCCTTGGTTAACATTTTCAAATGCTAACCATCCCCCACGTTTTGCAAATTGAAAGTAAGAGGCATTATTAATCATTCTAGCTTTCTTCTGTCTCTAGGGGGAAAAAAAAACGTTGTTTACAGAAATGTCTTTTTTTAACTCTGTGTGGAAAATGTGTATTTGGAATGTAAACTTTTACATCTGTGTGGTTTCTGAATATTCCTTTCTGAATATGGAATGGAATTTGGATAATTTATAACTCCAAATTCAGATCACAGGTCACACAAAACCTATTGTGAAAATATCTTACTATTGTCTGTTAATAATTCACAGAAGAAATTTTAACTTAAAAAAATTCTCTCTCATATTCAGTGAGCATTATTTCTATCATTTCTGGGAGATAAGTAGGTCAGATTTTCCACAAAGCAATTATGTATGCCAAGAGCCAATGGCAAAAAATGGCTTCACACACAATGTTTAGAATGAGTCAAACTACGGGTGACAGTACATGCCCTCCCCCATGGCAGATCCCCCTTGCCAAAGGAGAGGCACTTGTCTTTGTGACTGACACGGTTTTTCTGTAACATATTAACATAAAGTGAATAATAAGGTTGGGGGAGAGTGGCTGAACAGAAGGGTAAGTAAAAACCTGAAGCAGAGGAAAGAGATGAAAAGAGTAAAGAGATTATGAAACCTCTCCATACAACTGCTTCTGTCTGGTTTTAAATAGAAACTGAGAAGCACCCAGAGTATGAAATGGAACATGCTGGAAAGACGTCATCTCTTTGGTCATAACATCAGTCAGGTGAGCAAATAAGTGAAATCTTGTCTGCATAGTAACCCACATCCAGGTGGAAAAAATGATAAAAGAGATTAGATACTTTTCCTTCAGCTCCTTATACAAGTTGGACCCATGTGTCCTCATTTGGCCCCACCTGGGAGCCCCTCCAGCTGCCTCGTGTCTGTGCTGGGCGAACACTCTGTGGCGTGATTCTCAGACATTGTTTTTCCTCCTTTATTTCTAACTCCCTGATAATTTCTGGGTTTTGGTTCTCTGTTTTCTTCCACATGACTGAAAACGGACACAAGGTCTTGTCACAAGGTCTCCTTCACTCTGGGCAGGTATCGCACATTTTGTTAGAAATTAGGACATTTAGAATGGCCTCAATTGTGAAGCAACATTCCAGGGGAGAGAGGTTCTCTATGCAGTTAGCAGGTTATTTCAGGTTATAAAATGTACAGAAGACTCTAGCTTCCAAAAATCAATTAAGGATGAAATTGATAAAGAGGAGAAAGAATACCCAGAACCTGAACTGTAAAGCAGGACAGAGGCTGCCCTTGTGAGAAGGGGCAGGACGTGCACGTCCCTCCAAACCTCCCGTGCTGTCCCCTCTTCTAATGTTTCTTTCCTACTCGCCTGCTTCCTGTAGAGTCTCAGATCTCACGCGTCTGTAACCCATAGACAGGGTCCCCTCTTAGCTTTCTTGCCACATCCTGTACCCTGTCTGCTGATATCTTCTCATTCCTCAGTTTCCGCTGCTATACACATCACTCCTGTCTCCATCCCTGAGGGGTTGTGGGCAGCCCCATCGGTCCTCAAGAATAAAGCCATGTGGTTTCCATCAACTCTTTTCTCCTTGCTCCACATTTGTAACATGCCATCCATTGCACAAAAACTTTTGTATTTGTCCTTCTCTCCTGAGGCAGAGGAAGACCTGATCCCCTTGATCATTCTGCTTTAAGGCTCCTTGGTGGTGGTGCCCCCGCTCTGACTTCTTCAGTCGATGCTGAATATTTAGTAATGTTTTCTTCACAGGGGATCCAGAGACATCTCCACCTCATTCGCACATCACTGTGCATTTGCCAGGTGGCTGCCTCTGGCTCACGCACAGTGTGTTTTGTGTTGGCAGTGTCCATAGCACATGGTCGGCTTTAACTGCCAAGACTGCACATCCAGCTCCAGGAGCCAGTTTTCATGACAGCATTTGGCTGCAATTCATTGATGCGCCCTTACACCTTCTCTTTGAAAATCTTAACCTACAGAAAAACACCTTTTAAAAACGCCAAGTATTGAACACTCAAATGGATACTTGCACAATAATGTTCACTGAAGCATTATTTACAAGAGCTGAAATATAGAGACAGTCCAAATGCCCATCAACAGATGGATAAGCAAAATGTCATAAACACACAACAGAATACTGTTCAGCCATTAAAAGGAAGGAAAATCTGATACATGGATGCACATAGAAAACATTATACTAGGTGAAATAAGCCAGATCCAAAAAAAAAAAAGGACAAATATTTTATGATTCCATTTATATGAGATACCTAGATTAGGCAAATTCATAGAGACAGAAAGTAGAATAGAGGTCACGGAGTGCTAGAGGAGAGGGAGAGTTACTGTTTAATGGGTGCAGAGTTTCTGTTTGGGTTGATGAAAAAGTTCTAGAAATAGATAATGGTGATGGTTGCACAACACTGCAAATGTATCCAGTGCCAGTGAATTATATACTTAAAAAGGATTAAAATGATAAATTTTATGTCATGTATAATTAATTATATCCAAAATAGTCCATTTTAAGAGCCATAACAAATCACCCCAAACAAAACTCTGGGGACTGCTATAGCTTATATTTTGGGAGACACTGTAAGATCCCATGATTTATTTCACTTTCCATGTGTACAATATTATACATTCTTTCTCTCCTTTTACGGCCAAGAAGCTAAAATTATCCAGTAGTTTTTAATCTGTAGAATACACATTCAGATAGATTCAGACTGTTTATAACTGTTTTGAAGGCAGCTTTTAAACAGTGACCAAAGCTTTATCAGGATTTTTTCTTCAAAGGCCTCACATTTTTTTTTTAAACAATGGCACATATTTTTGAGGAAGAAGAGGAATCTTGTTTTGTGAACTGGTATCCAGTTTCTGCCATAGCAGGTACACACCTGAATGCAAAGGTCTGGTGTACAACAATGGGAGTTATGGCGACAATGGGGAAGGTGAGTGTTACCTCCATGTCTAAAAGGGCAGCCATTACTCAGCTTCGGCTAATAGCGCAAGGTAGGAATGCCGACCAGGGGTGGCTAAACCTTCCAATTTATAAAAAGCAGTTATACATTTTAATTGATATATAAATCTCTCGATTTAAAAATGTTGCTGATAAACTTATTTTAAAAAACAACAAAAGTAGGGAGCATGAATAAAATTCATTTGCAGCCCAATATTACGGCATATTTTATGCTGATATGTTGTGCTAAATGGGAAAGACTGAGAAACTTAGATGAGAGTTTAATGCAGCTAATAACCTGCAGGTGCCCACCAGGCCTAGAAATGCTCTAAGCATAAGAGCAAAGGGTAGAAATCACTCTGGGCTTCTGTTAGGTTCTTCATCCCGGGGTCAAGTAGCACCAAGAAGTTTGGGGAAGATCCTTTGGTCAGAGATTTTCAGAACCCTTTCAAAGAAGAGATAACTTCCATTGCCACACAGGGGCAGGGGGCAAGGCTGAGAATGATGGGTAAGGAAGGAGGAAGATGTGAAATGACTGTGCTTCAGAGGGCATACATCTGCCTGTCTTCAACTGTATCATACCTGCCTGTGTCACCCCAGAGCAACAGTGACACATATTTTTAAATTTTATTTTATTATACCTCTAAAGGTAGTCTCTTTTCTATTGATGTTTCAGGTCAGTATATTTTAACCAACTATTACATGCATAGTTTCTTTATAAGAAGTAAATAATTTCTCTCAGTGATCATAACTTATTTGTGGAAAAAAACTTAATTTACCAGAAAATAGTAGTGGAAGAAATTTTGGTTTTTCATAGAGCTATAAAATCTTAAAACTTGTTGGAAGCAATGCAAGAATACCTTCTACAGAGTTTTATATTTGCTTTTTGTACATACACACAGATACACTGATTGTTATTAAAGTGTTGGAAGAAAATGAATGAAAGAAGTAAAGGAAGTTGGAAGGAATGGGGGTAAGACAAGAGGGAAGCGAAAAAGAAAAAGTCCCAAGCCTTACATTCCACTCTTAGACATAGCTCTAGCCAACCACCTACCTTAGCCTCTGCAACAGCTGAGAAGCCAAGATGCTAACACTTCCTCCCTGACGGGTTAGGATGGCAGACCTGATGAGATGACCGTATGCCCACCAAAGCATCATCGTCAAGAACATCAGGTGAGTCGGCACACATGCTGCTTGCATTTTGCATCTAATAACTTGCCCCATTATAAGCTAACATTTTGCAGTCAAGATCTTTCTTATAACGCCTCTATGAGATATTATTATTCTCATTTTATATGCAAGTAAACAGGCTCAGTGAATGTAACTTGTCCATCACCACAAGCAGGATTTGAACCCAGCCTCTCCACTTGCAGCCTGAGTCTCTCCACCAAACTGTGCTGCCTCTTGGGTAAGGGAGTTTGGGAGAAACCACATCAGACCACTGGTGGACCACTCACCTCCATGCCAACTGCTCTCCTGTTCCAGGTGGACCTGTAGGGTTAGCCTATGTCCCAGAAAAGTATGCAATAAGGAATAAGTGATGTGCCCTTCGGTGTTCTAGAAATTCCAAAAAGGAAAATGGCATATACCCTGTCCTGCTAGAGTCACTTCACATTTATCCATCCTTTATAATGGAAGAAAGGACTCCGTTCTACAATGTACCTAGGAAGTGGAACACACCCACTTCTCAAGGGCTCTGAAGCCCTACAAGCATGAGCTGAGCTCTTCAGGGTCCCCTGGAGAAACCTGAAATCCCAAACTGTGCAACCGTGCTCTTGGTCAGGACACCCACAGCTCACTGACGCGTCTCCCATTCTACCCTCTTCAAGTGTGAGACCCTGGAGACCCAGCTCTAGTGTTTTTTGGGTTGTTGGTGGGCACAGAAACCTATTTATCAACATTTATACTCTTCTCTAGAAATGCATGCCAATTACTTGCTTCTCTAAAAGTTCAGGGCTTGAGAGAACAACCTCCTTTTAATAAGGGCCTCATTGTGGTTCTGCTTTTTAAACATCTTTTCTTTGCAGGAGATTGTTTTCACCTTGTTTGCAACAAATGAGAACCTCTCCAGCTTCCTCATTAGAAGGGTCTCAGAAGGTCCTTGGAGAAGAAGCAGTCCCACAGTGAAGTGAGAACAGAAAAAGAAACCTTTCTTCTGTGCATTCCTGGCCATTGAGAAGAAACTATAACTCCAACCTCAAGCAGTCAATGTTACAGCAGTCTTGAGATGAGCAGTATCTTTTCAGAATCCCTCCTGAACCGGCTCCTCCATGCCTCTGGAGAGTAGCAGGAGCCAGGATGGGTAAAAGTATTGAGCTCCAGGAATAATCTTGAAAGCATGCCACAGTCTTCTTCTACCTTAAGAAGCAGCATCCACTTTTAGACCGTAAGCCACAAAGATGCACTTCACAGAAAGGTATGCTTGGTGGCCTGTCAGACACTACTGATGAGTTTAAGAGCACAATTTTTGTGTGTGATCTGCTACTTGGGTCTTTCCACTTAAAGGCAATTTTCCTCCAAAAGTGATCCCAAATGCAGAATTTAGCAACAATAACGACTTTCTGTCCCCAACAACACGCTCCTATCCCCTTTTGTCATTTTTCTTCATCTGTTCCTCTACTATCCTGGACTGACATTCTAGCGGAGGCATTTCAACTGTATTTTACTGTCTAATGAGAGGAAGAAAAAAAAAGGAGAAATCTTTGAAGGAAATCTACCATGTTGTTATACCCAGCCCTCTTCATCTCTGTTTTGAAAACCCTGCGTCTGGTTTCCCCAGGTACCAGCTCAGTTTGCAACAATACGGTTTTGCTTACTTGTGCCGCTTATTAACACTTACCTATTATTTGATCACAGACACTTGATAACCAATAATTCCCAGGTCATCAAAGTCCCTGGCCCTTGAGATGAGAGCATGCCCAAATATGTAATAAGCATCAACAATTTTCAGGAAAACTTCAACAGCACAAAATGACACAACCATAACTCATGTAAGACCAGACTTTTACAGATTTATCAAGTCATATGAGCTTAACTAGTATCCTAAGGCAGAAGTGCCAAAGCTCATCACAGATCAGATTAATCAACTGAAAAATTTAGCCACTGTCTTTATTTATTTTTATTTTAATTTCTTATAGTAATGCCAAATTATTTTAATCCTTTAACTTATATGTCAAAAAAATCAAAATAATCTACCATGATATTTTTAACTTCCTGGAAAGTAATGGCATTTATTTGACTTCTATTTTTTATGAAAATTTATTTTTATTTTTTCCATTTTAAACCATTTTTATTTCTCAATTACAGTTGATATACATTATTATATTAGTTTCAGGTGTACCCCCCGGGTTTAGACACTTGGTCACTTACTAAGTGATCATCCTGATAAATCCCACACCCATCTGACACCATACATTGTTATTAGAATATTGACTATATTCTCTATGCTGTACTTAACATCCCCATGATTATGCTATAACAACCAATGTATACTTCTTAATCCCTATCTACTGTTTAATTACTGTATTTTACCATGTATAATGCACATGACTTTGCCCAAATTTTTTAAAGTATGTTTTATTGATTATGATATTACAGTTGTCCCATTTTTTCTTCCCTTTATCCCCCTTCACCCTGCACCCCCCTCCTTCCAGCATTTCCCCCTAGTTCATGTCGATGGGTTGTACTCATAAGTTCTTTGTCTTCTCCATTTCCTATGCTATTCTTAACCTCCCCCTCTCCATTTTGTATCTACCAATTATGCTTCTTATTCCCTGTACCTTTCCCCCCCTTTTTCCCCCTCCCCCTCCACACTGATAACCCTCCATATGATCTCCATTTCTGTGATTCTGTTCCTGTTCTGTTTGCTTACTTTTTGCTTTGTAAGTACAGTTGTTCATAGTTGTCAGTTTACCGTTCATAGTTTTGATCCTCTTCTTTTTCTCAGATAAGTCCCTTTAACATTTCATATATGTAATAAGGGCTTAGTGATGATGAACTCCTTTAATTTGACCTTATCTGGGAAGCCCTTTATCTGCCCTTCCATTCTCAATGAGAGCTTTGCTGCATAGAGTAATCTTGGATGTAGGTCCTTGTGTTTCATGACTTTGAATACCTCTTTCCAGCCCCTTCTTGCCTGTAAGGTTTCTATTGAGAAATCAGCTGACAGTTTTACCAGAACTTCTTTTAAGTAACTGTCTCCTTTTCTTTTGCTTCTTTTAAGATTCCCTCCTTATCTTTAATCTTGGATAATTTAATTATGATGTGTCTTGGTGTGTTTCTTCAATTTTTGAGGGAAAATAAGGATGCACATTATACATGGGTATAATGCTTACACACCATGGGTATAACAATCCTGTGTATAATGTCCACAAAAATGTGGGTGCGCATAATACACAGCAAAATACGGTCCCTCAAATCCTGTGGATTTAGGAAAACTCAGGCAACAGGCACTGCTGTAATCTGTGCATATAGAAGAAAATTATCTCCATCTAGGAAAAGTGAAGTGAGCCATGATTACATAACTGGAATAATCTCTCTGGTGATGTCCGACATAATTCCTGAAGGAAGGACTAGCAAAGTGGGTACTACCATTTAGTTTCTGAGTCATTATTAAAAACACTTCCTTTTATCTTTCTTGGATAAAAAGTGGACAAACTGGTCTTTAAAACCTTATTTAGCTAAATCCAGTTACAAAACCAGTTAAAGGAAGAATATCTATTTCAAAAGAATGTGTAAATGTCATTAATACCAACAATTAAAAGACAATGATATGCCCTGGCCAGGGGGCCCAGTTGGTTGGAGTGCTGTCCTGTACACCAAACAGTTTCAGGTCTAATCCCTGGTCAGGGTATGTGTAAGAGGCAACTGACTGGTGTTTCTCTCTCACATGGGTTTTTATTTCTCTCCTCCCTGCTTTGCTCCCCCCCCACAACCCTTCCTCTCTCTCGCAAATCAGTAAAACACATCCTTGGGCAAGGATTTAAAAAAAGGACACTGATAGTATTTAATACAGTAAGAAAATAGTGCTTTTTCAAAACAACTATAAAACTTTATCAGATCACTTTTATTAGAAGACAATATTCCTCAAAATCCAAATGATGTACTTTTTCTATACATGAACCTCCAAAGATATTTTTGTTTGCATCGCTGTGCTTCTGCAATGTCACATGGGTTAGAATGTTGAGGTAAAACTCTTTCCTGTCACATATCCCACTGTGACTCCTGATAGGGGATAATATTTGAACTTGGTATGTTCACAGATCTCCTTGCTCCCTGGCCTTCTTAGTTTTGTTCCTGATCAGTATTTCATGTGAGTCACCTGTTACAAAGTCTATTGGGGGTTTTCTTGGTCACCAGTACACACATCTTTAGTTTCTACAGTGACTGCTGATCAGGCATCCTCAGGAAAAGAGGAGTTCCACATGATTTCTGGGGAACTAAAACTTTTCCCTGTGGAAGCTAAAACTTAAAACAATAAATAAATGGAGTTAACCATTACAGATGACTATAAAGTTCTAGACTCCACAGAGTTTGGAACCTAATGGGAGAGCACCGTGGTGGCCCACAGAACTCAACAGAGGGAAAACCAGTATTTCTAATCCCCAGTTAGTTTTTAAAAAAAATATATTGTGTTTTTTCCTGCCTCCTTAAACGGAAGTTATATGACACTGGTCAACCCTGACCTCTTGCCTGGGGCTCCATTACCAGCCTTCGGGGACCTCTGCTGTGGGCTCTGGCTGACTGTGCCCCAGGGCCAGTGCTGCCCGCTCAGGCATCATCAGGGCATCAGCGGCGCCTCTCCTTTGCCCTGCTCCAGCCTGACCCCTGGTTTCAAATCAGTTAAGGGCGGGGGTGCTGGATGACCACAGCCTAGAAGGTGGTAAAAATCCAGCTAAGAATCAGGGAGAAGGGCTCTAAGAGGACACCTTGTGCAATAAATGCATCCCTTGGGATTCACAACAGCTCCCTTGAGGCTTCAGACCCATTTTTAAAGTGCTCTGGGATTTGTGACCAACCATGTTCCAGTTGCTTAAAACTGACATCTGAATTCTAGATAAAGACACATTCTCATCTTTCATATTTCATCTTCTTTTTCTCCTTTCCCTGTACAATTGCTAAATTTTTCTTTTTTCTTTTTAGTTTTTTAAATTACACAGGATCCAGCACAAATGCCTTTTTTATTATATAAAAATCTTATTACAAAATCATAAGCATGTAATTCTGTACATAACAATATCACAGTCAAGCACAGCATATGACATTTTCGGTGAAATGTTCAAATTGCGGTCCATCGCATGGGAAACAGTCACATACCCTAACAACCACACTCAGTGGCGTTACTTCTGCCAGACCCTGTATTTTATTGTTTATGCTATTACAGTTGTCCTAAATTTCCCCCCTTTGCCACCCTCCACCCAGCCGCCCCACTCCCTCAGGCAATCTTCACACTGTTGTCCATGTTCATGGGTCCTATATACATGTTCTTTGACTACTCTATTCCTTAATATATACTTTACATTCCCATGACTATTCTGTAACTACCAATTTGTACTTCTTAATCCCTCCTCCTCTTTCACAGACCCCCCCACCCCGGTCCACCTCCCCTCTGGCAATCATCAAAACGTTCTCTGTATCTATGAGTCTGTTCCTGTTCTGCTTGCTCATTTATTTTGTTTTTTAGATTCAATTGTTGATAGGTATGTATTTATTGCCATTTTATTGTTCATATTTTTGTTCTTCTTAAGGATGACCCTTTAACATTTCATATAATACTGGCTTGGTGATAATGAACTCCTTTAACTTTTTCTTGTCTGGGAAGCTCTTTAACTGTCCGTTGATTCTAAATGATAGCTTTGCTGGTAGAGCAATCTTGGCTGTAGGTCCTTGCTTTTCAGGACTTTGAGTATTTCTTGTGAATCCCTTCTAGCCTGCAAAGTTTCTTTTTAGAAATCAACTGACAGTCTTATGGGAGCATCCATGTAGGTAATCACCTGCTTTTTCTTGCTGCTTTTAAGATTTTCTCTTTGTCTTTAACTTCTGGCATTTTAATTATGATGTGTCTTAGAATGGGCCTCTTTGGGTCCATCCTGTTTGGGATTCTCTGGCTTCCTGAACTTGCATGTCTATTTCCTCCAAGTGAGGGGAGTTTCTTCCATTATTTTTTCAGATAGGTTTCCAATTCCTTGTTCTTTCTTACCTCCTTCCTGCACTGCTATGATGCTAATGTTGGTACGCTCGAAGCTGTCCCAGAGGCTCCTTACACTACCCTCATGTTTTAAGATTCTTTTTACTTCTTGCAGTTCTGATTGGTTGTTTTTTGCTTCTTTATGTTCCAAATTGCTGATTCAATTCTCGGCTTCATCCACTCTACAGTGGATTCCCTGTAAATTGTTCTTTATTTCAATCAGTATATCCTTTATTTCTGACTGGATCTTTTTTATGCTGTTGAGGTCCTCACTAAGTTCCTTGAGAATTCTTATAACCAGTGTTTTGAACTCTGCATCTAATAGATTGCTTTTCTCCATTTTGTTTAGTTCTTTTTCTGGAGTTTTGTTTTATTCTTTAATTTGGGCCGTGTTTCTTTGTCTCCTCATTTGGGCAGCCTCCCTGTGTTTGTTTTTATGTATTATGTAGAGTTGCTACATCTTTCAGGCTTGATAGTGTGGTTTAATGTAGTAGGTGTCCTATAAGGTCAGTGGCACAGCCTCCCCTATTACCAAAGCAGAGTACTGAAGGTGCAACCGCTGAACGGGCTGTGTATAACGTTCTCTTGTAGTTGAGCTTTGATTGCCATTGGCATGTCCAAGGTCAGCCGCCGCCTGTGTTCTGTCCAGGGTCACAATGCATAAGCTACAAAGCGATCTGCAGATGGCTGCTACTTGTGCTGGTCTTGGAGGTGCACAGGCAAGGCCAAGCTGTGAACCAAGGCTGGTTGCTGCTAGTGCGAGGCCTGGGGCAACTTTCTGAGAGATACAGGGCATAGTGAGGCCAGATGCTGCTTTCTGAGAAAATTTAGGAAAATGGTGAAGCACAGGCCAAGACAACCCATTCATATGGAAAAGCCACTGAAAACAGCTTGGGTGGACCTGCAAGCTGGGTGGGGCAGGGTGTCAAGGAATCACCAGGGTGGAGCAAATAGTGTGAGCCAGGTTGAGGTAGTCTCATATATGACTCCACCTGCTGGCTCTGTTGAGGGAGGGCTCAGAAAAAGAACAATGGCCTCTGCTAGCACTTTTGCCTGGGACAAAGCTGCCCCCCAGCTCTCACCCTGATGCCAGACAATTCAGTTCCTCCCTGTATGTCTCTGATGCCTTTCAGTCTGTTGCCACAGTGCTGGAGCTCAGAGGGAGTGAATCCAAGTGAGTCTGTGTGTGGGCCCTTTCAGTGGAACTGCTTGGGGCTCCAGAAGTTTCTGTCTTCCATAGCCTCAATTCCCAGCCAGAAGTTATAGAGACTTATCTTCCTGGCACTGGAACCCTGGGCTGGGGGGTCTGGCGTGGGGCTGGGACCCCCTTGCTCCTGAGATACCCTTTCCAATTTCTATCTGCCACATGTGGGTATTGGACCAACCTGTTCTGCATCTCCACCTCTCCTACCAGTCTAGATGTGGTTTCTTCTTTAATTCTGTAGTTGTAGGACCTCCATTCAGTTCAGTTTCTGATGGTTCTGAATGATGGTTGATTTATAGTTTAGTCGTAATTTTGATGTGGTTGTGCGAGGAAGTGAGCCATGTTTACCTACACTGCTATCTTGACTGGAAGACCCTAAATTTTTCCTTTCTCCATCAAGTTTGGTTCTGTCCTTCAGTATTTCTGAAACTCTAAGTGAGAACCTGAATCTCTTGCCTTTGACATATGCAATTCTTTTTCATAGCTAGCTAAGGCTGAAATCTCACACTGTTTTATATGTAATTGTGACATGGGCCAGAAGTCACCAAACCACCTTACCACCTCTAGAAAGGCCTGGGACCTTATAAAAGAAACCACAGAACTCATGTGCTAAAGCTCAGCACCTTGCTCCTCCTCCGAGACTCTGCCTTCACACCATGCCTGTGAATTCTCATCTTGAATACAAATCTAACAAAACAGATGAAAATAATCATATCTGTGTGATGTTTTTAACTTGCCATATAACCTCTCTATCAAGTCCTGCTCCACGCACAAGTCCCTGTGAGCAAACCTTCTGTGGATTTTGCAGATTATATTCAATCACAGAGGTGATGGTTTGTCTTTCAAAGGTGGTTTAGACATTAAAAATAGTCATGACCCATCACAAAATAGGTCAGGTTATCATGCGGGCCCCAGAGAGATGTCCTGGAATCTCAGAAGCTGCGCTGGCTTCAGGAGGATTTTCTGGGACAGAGCTGGTCCCAGAGAAAGTGAGGAGAAGGGTGTGAGATGCCCTCAAAGTGTCCTCGGTAGAAGGAAGCCTTATTTGGTTATCACTTTCACAAAGAGTGGCAATTACCTATGCTGCAAGTGTCAAGACTAGATAATTATCTCACGCTATCACTACCACTTATTAAATTTGAGCTTGATGAGGGGAGATAATCAAGGACTAACCATCATTTTTTACACTAATATGGTAGTTTTTATTTCAAATAATTCTGACTTACAAAAAAACAACAAAAAACAAAAAGCACCTGTGACCTTGGTGTCAGAAGGCCTGAGTCCTGGCCCTGGCCCTGTCACTTGCTGTGTGACCTCAGGTAAGCGCCTTGGCACTCCTGAGCCACCCTCCTGTGGGTAGAAGGAGTGCAGGTGGGGAGTGAGACCGTGGCTCAGAAGCACTTGGCATTCCTCAAATGTGCTCTATGGTTACAGAGCCACCTCAGCAGAAAAGCTACCTAGGGACTTAAAAGTAATGTTTTCAGTGATTTCAAGTTAAGTGCCACCGCCACGCCCAAAAAGAAGCAAACAAGAACTGGTTAAGCATCCGGGCTGCTCACAGCTGGGTGCATTTTGATACTGTTATGTGGAAAGGATTAAAGCACCGAGGAGACTTTTCCAGGTGAGCTCCACCTGGCCAGCTAGTTTCTTTCCACCAAAAAGCCTGAAGAACTAAAGCCCCTTTCCACTAATACTCCTACACTTCACACCTCAGAGACAGAGGAATGGAGAACAAGAGAGATACAAGACCTAGAGAATTGGGGTTGGTCGGGGGTAGCTATTTTAGGCAGCAGGCATTTTGCAGAACTGCATGCTTCTGTTCTATAGCTATTTGGAACCAGGGTGGCAACGACTATGAGAACACAGACCAATTAAAAACATGTAACCGTCCTTCATAAAAATGTTACAAAATGATTTAGTTCACTTTTTCCTCTGCCATCACTGGTCTTTCATTATCAAGCAACTGACAGATTTACTCTGGTTGTCTCATGTAAGCCTGTCTCATCATTCTAATATGTTATTAAACCAAAGGCACTAACAAAATCATCTGCTTCCTCCATATTTCCAAGAGCACCTGGTAGAATATTATGTACAAAGGGAGAACATTTTTCAAGTGGTTGTTATCACATGGTCTCTGTAAGAAAAGCAATAGGACTTTCAAATAGTTTGAAATAAGAACATCTGTTTTAAGTTTGAAATATATTATCATATGCTATGAAACAGTAATTTACTAAAAAACACAAGTTTAACACTACTCTCAGATTTTTATCTGTGCATTGTACCATTTATATTTTTTATCTTTAGTACATCATCTAAATGGGTCTCTCCTATTCCTACATATCTTGCTGAGTGTGCCAAGGACACAGGCTCGGGCCAGTCTTTACCTGGATTGCCTCTCAGGGCTGTGCTTGCAGTGAGCAAGCATGAAGACTGAGGCAGCATCTCCCTCTGCAGCAAAGGGCATGTGTGCTTAGGATCCCCGGCTCAGTGTGCCCGAGCCGTGACACAGGCCCACGGTGTGCACGGCATCCACCTGTGCCCCCTGGGTCCTGCTCCTGGGACTTGGGGACGAGGGAAACCTGACAGTGTTGATGCTGACTGCTGTATCCAGAGAAATAAAGTCCTTTGTCTCGGACCCAGGGGTCCCATGACTTCTGTCAGCACCTCCGGAACAGGCTAGCTTGTTATCCTGTAGGTAGGGTAAAATCAAATCCCTGATCTGTCAATATCTTATTTCAAATAATGATTGAGTGTCTCCACTTGACTGTAGAGTTGAGTCAAAAGAAAACAACTGGATTCAAAGGTCCTGCCTAGGACAATCGAATTTAGCATTGTATACTTTAAAAAGTGATTTTAATCTTTTTTGAAAAACATCTCGCCCACCTTGGGCTATTTTACATCCAGTTCTGAGTGTGCAAGAAGGTACTATCTGTGACCCTGCCAGGCACCCCCACTGCCTGACCAGGGGCTTAGTTTATTTGCTTCTACTTTCATCTCCTTCTGAGGCATTGTTGGCTCTGCTGAAGGCAACTGGTTTTGTGGTCTGAGAGTTGATAACTTTTAAATACAGAAAAATTCAAGTGCAACCAGCTTCTGCCTGTGGCCCAGTTCCACCCTCTGTCCCTGCAGTAGTAGGTCAGAATGGCCATGTTAGGTTCACTCATTTCACAGTTTGCCCTCCGTATTCTCTGAGGCTTTTCACGTCCCAGTTGCCTACACAGCCTGTGCTTATGCCTCACTGTGGATTACTGTTTGTTGCATGAAGCGCAGGGCCTCCCTGTCTCATCCATCTGGGAGGACAGGGGCTGTGTGGCTTCTCGAATAGCAAGAGTGCTCCCAGTCACAACTCCATGATACTTGATGAGAGAATCAATCCACTTATCATTTCTACATATCTTGCTAAGTGTGCCAAGGACACAGGCATACTCATTTGCAAAAATATTTTTCAATATCATTCTATTGGGTTTGGAAAAGTGGGAAAGCTGTAAGTAGGATATTTAAATAGTTACCCCAGGAACCATAGAACGGCTCTGTGTGTCTGGCATAGAATGTAAAGTACACCTCAGACTGGAAATGTTTTCCCTCTTGGTTTAATGTGTTATTCCACATTGTTTCTCTGAGACAAAGAGCCACACCAGGCCTTTCTTAAACTTCCCTCCAAACCAAACCTGGAAAAACAAGTAACAGTTGCTAAAGAGAGCCACAAAACTTAGAAATAATTTTCTATTTAAAAGTTAACAACTATCAGCTCTCTTTCTGTTATTAGGCAACTAGTTATGTGGAAGCTTAAATATGAAAAAAGAAAAGTTTAATGAAGTTTGCAAATCTACTATTCAGTACATCTGATATGCAGATAATTCTTCTAAATTCTTCAACTTCACACACCTTACTCAAAATGACATTATTTAGATGTTTCCACTTAAAACATTAGATGATGTTTAATTTTACCTCATTCCTCAAGTCAACCCTGACCTCATCATCTTCTCCCCAAATCAGCCCTCTCCATTGATCATCAAGATGTCTCAGATTCAAAGCACAAGAATCCTCTCAATCTCTTCTTCTCCTTTCCTTTTGGTCTTACAGATTCATCAATAAAATTCCATTGAAGGTACCTCCACATTAATTGCTCCTGCTCATTTTTGGCACTGCAAGGCCTCCCTGCAATCTTAATCTAGCTTTTCAATACCTCATGCCCAAGTTAATGAAACAACTTTCTAATGAGAATACCACTGACTCTTTTTTTTTACTTTAAATAATATCTTTTTAATTTAAATAATATCTTTAAATAATATCTTTTTAATTTTCAATTACAGTTGACAATGTTATATTAATTTCAGGTGTACAACCCAGTGATTAGACATATATAACTTACTAAGTGATCACCCCGATAAATCCAGTACCCATCTGACACCATATGTAATTACTAGAATATTATTGACTATATTCCCTATGTTGTACTTAACATCCCCATGACTATACTGTAACTACCAATTTGTACTTCTTAATCCATTGACTCCTGTCCCAACTCAAAGCATGTCTAATCTAATCTAGTCTTTAGCATGACAAAAAAAAAAACAAAACTTATTATGCTGTTCCCCCTTCCCAAAAAAGCCAATGGCTCCTTGAGCCAATAGCCAACCTCACTTGCACTGTGCCTTCCCCCTATCTCGCCCAACACTGCAAGATCCAATCTTGCACTGGATCTGTGGGGTTCAGAACAATGAGAAAATCTGCCCCATGTTGCTTTGACCATTGAAGGACATGAAGCAAAACCACCCAATAACAAAAAGCAATTGTTTTTAGTGTTGATATACAAGAAATCTGTCAAAAACAGCATCCCTGTGAAAATTTATAGCACAAAATTTAAGTTATCTTGTTCCAAAACAACAATAATCTATTCTGGAAGGACTAAGATGGCTAACTCTTGAGAGCAGCCCAGAACAGTAGTAGCAGCATTGTTCGTATTGCCAGAAACAGAACAAAATACCACGTCACACTCCTGGGTGGTTACTAGAAGAGATGTGTCTGCACACAAAACTTACAACAGAGAGCCAAACACCTGGTAGAATATACTACTTGAGCCTTCTTTTGACAGAACACACACAAGCTATGTCCAAACATGTTCAAAATTCCTTGTAAACATTCAAGTCAAAGTGCAGAGTCAGCAGCAGCTTGAGCCTTACAAATCTCTTTTTTGCACAAACATTTTTTTCCCAACAGATTCCAGACACACACAATCCATGTGCTGAGAGAGATGCACATGCAGCATGAAAATGCAGTCACATATCCACACCCTCTTGTCTTGCTTGGGTCTGGTGCTCAGAGCATCCGCCTATCCACCCATCCTGGGACTCAGTGCCCTCCGTGGAGACCTGCAGGAGAAGCCTGGCCAAGCTGCACACTGTGCAGCGATGCAGTATACCTGGCCCCGCAGCTGCTCACCAAACTCCCTTACAACTTGCTTCCAGTGCGTGTCTAATATATCAGCATATAAATAGAAGGCAGCTCTGCAGGCCTCAACCCCAGCAAAGCCAAAGGTGACTATCTTGTGACTCCCTGAAATAAATGAAGTTTTCCTGGCAAGTCACTTCACTGTAATAAAGATAAAGCACTCTAATAAGCCAAGAACTCCCTCAAGTCAAATGGATCATTTGATTATAATGGCAATGCATTAAAAAAGCATGGATAATTATCTTGTTACGACTCCTTCCACACCAGAAAAAAAAATTCTCAAGCCTTTTGCAAAGGAGTGTCCTCTGATTTTGTGCATTTGGGGTCGAAGTTTGCAGCCCCAAGAAGAGGTGGCAGCATTTTATAGATCCTCTCTGCCCTCCATCTGATTAGAAGAGAGAAACTGCCTTCCTTCCTCCAACCAGCCAGTTGATCAGCACATGCTGCACTGATGCTGGGTGCAGGGACACAAAGGGCAGCAGGTGTGGCCCCACCCTTGAGGAGGGCAGGCTCCATCTGGACTTAGGCTCTCTCTGGGCCAGTCTGGCTTTGGCAGTCACACACATGGCCACTGGCTGACAACTTTCATATTCCCTATGGCTTAACAGTAAGAAACTTAACATACATTTTTATGTTAACCTGTACCTCCTTTTACAGCAAAGCTTTATCTCATTGAAGCATCAGAATAAGCTTACGAAGTAGGTACTATTATCTCTACTTTACAGTGGCAGACACTGAAGTTCAAGTAATTCTGCAACTGGCCCAGGTTACATAGTTATGAGGAGACAGAAGAGTATCTGAAACCTAACCAATGCCCAACTGAGGCTCTGTAGCAGGATATACTGAGCTCTAGTGCCACTGCCAGGGGAAGACATTGTGCTCATTCATGGGTATTTAACAGGTGGCAAATCCTTTACCAGCTCGAAGATCTATCAGTGTTGAAGCTGTCTTGGTGCAGGCTGGCTCTTTTTTCCCAGATTACGGCAAGTCTCCTAACTGGCCTCTCTCTTCTAGCTTCATGCTACTGCCAATTATCTTTCAAAGATATCCTGATCGTGTCTTCCTTTTTCCCTTTTTAAAGTCTTCCTGTGCACCCCACTGCCTTCAGAATAACGCCCTACACTCTGAGGCCAGACACTGGATTCCTGTGGTGTGGCTTTCGCCAGCCTTCCCTGTCCAGTCCTATCTCTGCGCGTTCCCCACACCTGAGCCCTGCGCAGGAGTCACACTGCATGGCTTGCAGCCCCAGACTGCCTGCCTCTTCAACTTTCACTCCAGTGCTTCCCTATTCTGCTTTGACTGAATTACTGCTACAGCCTGAGCCTTGGGCAACTGCATTGGGATGTGCTATGGTACACCTGTTATTTTCTAATTGCTCTTTGATGCCTTTCTGAAATGAGTTTGGAGATACTGCCCTGGGAAGAATGTCCCAGAGACTAAAAATGCTGCCGGTTGATCAAAAGCGCCACCTTTTACTGCTGCCAAACAAATAAGGTTAAGTGGACAAATATCTCATAAGGTTATCCGAGGCAAGTCCAGGGTCTCCATTTATAACAGAACTAAAAGTAGAGATGAGGCATGACATTGTGAGGGTGGCATCATGTGCTAATGGTGCTAACAGAGGACATTTCATTTATCCTTGTGCAAGAGAAAGTACTTAGAAAAGACTGAGCCTCTTAGGTGACTGTGACAACCTCTGAGGGGCCTTGATCACCTGACATTTAGGTGTAAAATGCAAGGATCTGGTTCACAAACCATGTGGCTTCCCTGCTCAAAGTCTTGCACTTACTCTAGTGATTCCATCCCAGAGGCAGAAGTGACTGACTCTGAATGAATATAAAAAAAAAATTCTGAAGAATCTGTACTGATACATCAATACATTTTCCCAATTTCAACAGAAATACATGTTATATTATATATCCTACATGTATATTAAAATACATATGTAAGGTATATCTCATACCTTAGGATCTGAAAAATGTGAATCAGTGCTATTTTTCTATAGTTCTGAATTTTAATTCATCCTCAGTTATAAAATAAGTTTCTATCAACAACTTTAGTTTTATTTCTCTTGGTTATAAATGTTTGGTTTCATTGAGTTTGTTGAGATTTTGGTTTAGTATTTTCTTGAAATGGGGATTTATCTCACACAATACATGTATTGTAGAAAGTCACAAAATATTTCACTAATTGTCAGTAAAAAGCAATTAAAAACAGAGGGAATTTTAAGGAATTTGAGTGGAAATGTTTATAGTTCCAAAAATTATTTTTTATAAACTTAGTTTGAACCAACAGCTAACCTACCGGTGATACCACAGAGGTCCGGTGTTCCCACCTGGGAAGAAAAAGGGGCTGTGGCCTGCCTGCGTGGGCATGCTCGAGCCAAGGGCCCTCATCTTCCATAGGAATGGTTTCAGCTGCTTAGCTTTACTGCATGCAGCCAGTCATTCAATCACTCATGCATGCATGCATGTATGCATTCAGCAAACACTCATTAGTGTTTTACTATGTGCTAAATAATATCCCAGAGCAATGGCGATAAAAATGAGTAAGACAGTGCCTGCCATCAATGAGCTTGTCTGGCAGAGATGTTGAGATGATACCCTAATAAGAACAAAGAATGTGATGAGTGCACAAACTCTCAGAGGAGAGAGCACTCACTTTCAACATGTTCTTCCAAGGATCCTGGAGACTCAGCAGGTAGCAACTAGAGGGGAGAGGGCCCTGCAGAGGCAGTGATCATATGAGCTGCAGCCCTGCAGCAAGAGCTGCAAGGTGTGTGTGGCATGTGACTGAGAGCTATCACCAGGGCTCCTGGGAATGCGGTGGAAGACAAGGGTGGACAGAGCTTCTGTCAAGGGGGCCTAATGCCAGATAAAAAGTTTGCTTCAGTCACCAGAAAATGAGGGCCCAATGGTTTCTGAGTTGAGGGGGCTCTTTAAGAAGACCCACCGGGCAGCTTGTAGAGAACTGACTGAAGGTGCAGGACCAAGGCAAGGGGCAGACCCAGGACCAAGGCCGTATTTCCAGAGAATGGGACAACAGGGGCAGAACCAGGGGACACTATGGTTCTGAGGACTTTGCTTTGGGAACTGAAGACCAGTGGTACCACCAGCACAACATGGAAGTGAGGAAGGAGTGTGCGCGTGTGTGGGCGCGCGCGCACGCACACCAGAGACTTCCAACCAACTCTCCTAGCCACCAGCAGGAGGCCTCTCTCTCAGCAAGACTTCAGCACGGTGTACCTGAGGGAGAGGCAGCAAAGACCTGAGCCTCGGGGCAGTGCTCTCAAGATACCTCTCCAGGAGCACTTTAAGATAAATAAAATGAATTACTGAGAAAGGAAATAGAAAATGCAAGCCCACTGATCCTGTGCTTGGATGTCACGACAGGGTCAAATTCCCACAAGAATTGCAGAAGGCCTTATCTCAATTTCTGTGCTTGCATCAACATGTGGGTGCAACTCTGTCCTCCAAAAAGATGTGTTCAAGTCCTAACCTGAAGTACCTTTAAAGGTGCCCTTATTTGGAAATAGAGTCTTTCAGGTTTAATCGAGTTAAAATGCGGTCATTTGGAGTAGAGCGGGTCCTAATCCAATATGACTGCTGTCCTCATTAGAAAGGAGACACCAAGACAGACACAACAGGGAAGCCGCCCTTGTGACAACAGCTGCAAGCCACTGAACGCCAGGGAACACTGGAAGTGAGGAGAGAGGCGTGGAATGGATCCTCGGCAGAGCCTGCAGAGTGGGCTCAGCCCTGCCCACACCTTGACTGCAGACTTCTGGACTCCAGACTAAGAGAGAATAGATTTCTGCTTTCTAAGCCACTCAATTCGTGGCACTGAGATGGCAGCCCCAGGAAACCCAATACCTGGGTGGTCCAACAGTGCCCTGGGACCCATTAGAGAAGGTCTAGGGCTCTGGACTTGGTCATTCCAAATGCTGGCCATCCTCTCAGATTGCCACTGGAAAGAACCAGGCCGTTATGGGGCACTCAGGGAGAATGACCACTGTGCTTATAAATGGGCCCCAGGCAACAAGGCCCAGTGTGAGTGGAGAGAAAGGAATGGCAAGTTCAGGTTCCCAAGCTAAGTTTTAAACTGCCCCTGCTGTCCACTCAGCTTTTGTCTCCTTTCCCTGAGAATGGAAAAATTCCCCTTTTTGCATTGGCATTTTAAGTCTCATAAGGACAGAGTTTTCCCATGGGGAGCCCAGGGAAGTCAGTCCAATTACGAAAAAAATCCCATTTTAGGTACACCCAATCCTCAGGTATTTATTTAATGCTGTTGGATATAATGAGATAATTATCTGTTTAATCATTCCACATCAATAACGCAGGCCCAGCACTCCGGGGGCTCGGGGCCGGGCACAGTGACAACCCCACCTTGTGAGTGAGGGCAGGGGAGCCCACAGGTAGCATCTGCTGACCCCCTACACATACCGACAGCCTGTGGGGGAAAGAAAACCACCAGTTTAGCCCAAACTTTATTTTTACTCCAAACAGGACAAGGAATCATGTGGGAGAGCACCACTTTAACATCCCCAACAGCCTCTGGACTGAAATTGCATGTGACACCCTCCTCCAGAAGAACAACTCTGGTAACAGCAGTGACAGCCGTGTGTGTAACATCAGCACTTTCCGCACTGCCTCAGAGCCTCACAACAACCAGTCTAAGTTGTCGTGAGTGACCCCGATTGGAGAAGAAGATGCAGGCCTCCTAGAGGACATCGACTTCAACAGGGACATGAAGGCAACAGGTCAAGAAAACATTTGTCAAGTGAGAAAACCAGTGCCATCACCCCTTTATTTACACACAACATGCTGCTTCATTGCACCCACCTCATATTACCTGTGATAAACTTGCTGACCATTTCTATTTACTTATAAGGACACGCCAAAGTACAAGATAAGGTTGCCAGAGCTGACCAAGAGAAGAGGGCTGCCAGCTAGCTCTGAACAGAGCTAAAGAATAGCTTTCACTAACAGAACATTATACTACAACAGCCCTTTGCAACCCATAAAATAATAAGTATTTCCCCTCCATGGCAGTGGTTCTCAGGGAAGAGCAGAGAGGTCAGAGTCCGCTGGAGTGGTTTTTCCACAAACATACACACCACATTCAGGATTCACTTGTCAGAATAAAAGTGGGTTCAGTTTGCAAAAGCTCCCTGATAATTCTGGGACCTGCCCAGTCCCAGTTGAGAGTGACTACTAAACAAAATGATTCAATGAAAGGTGCTGGACTATCTAGTCATCCATAGGGAGGAGATGAAAAAGGCTCCCCACTGATACTCCACCGTAAAGATAAATCCCATTTGAATCAAGAACTTAATTGTGAAAGTTGGCAAACCTGTAAGATGATAGGAAATTACAAGAAGGGACCCCCCAAAAACAGAATTATCTTCTGGAGGGTGGACCTTTTGTAGTACAGGCTTCCTCCCTCTAGGTGAGTGTTCTAGGAACCCACCTGTTTCAGTGCACCAGCTGGCATTGTTGTGAGAAGCTGTGTTTGGCTTCAGTGAATTTTTTTTGGACACTCTCCCAACGCATTTGCCCATTTCATGATGGGTGATTTACGAGTACTCCTGCCCACACCCAGCTGAGTACTGAGCAATTTTTGACCAAAAATGTATTACCCACCCCATACCCCACCCTCTCCATTCACCCGCTCTCACCTTGAGCAACTATTTTTTGTTTCCCGGGATAAAAAAAAGTCCTCAAAGGAAAATGATTTTGCCAAGGTGGAAGAAGTAAAACAAAAACGGCAGAAGCACTAAAAGGCATTAAAATTGACAAGTTCAAAAACTGTTTTGAACAGTGGAAAAAAAGTCTCGATATGTGTATTGCATCAAATAGAGAGTACTTTGAAGGTGACTGAAGTTTAAACATATAGCAATATGCAATTTTTTATAAATAAATTCCAGGGGCTTTTTGGGTCCCTCTCACATCTTCATGACCTTGGGGTATGTACCAAAAAGGAAAAGACTGATAAATTTAATGACATTAAAATTTATACTTCTGGCCCTGACTGGTGTGGTTCAGTGGGTTGGCTGAGCTTTGTCCTGCAAACCAAAAGATAGCTGGATCAATTCCCAGCCAGGTCACAAGCCTGGGTTGCGGGCCAGGTCCCCAGTTGGGAGCATGCGAGAGGCAACTGATTACTGTTTCTCTCTCCCTCTAAAAGAATAAATAAAAATAAAAATAAATAAATATATTCTTTTTTAAAAAAAAACTATACTTCTGTTTATCAAAAGATAAAAAAAAAAAGAAAGAAAGAAAAGGACATGCCACAAATCAGAAGACATCTTGCAGCATCTGCAAACTAAAACTGTAAGGATATATTGTTTCATTCAGCAAACTGGCAAAAATTTTAAGTTTCACCATGTAAGAGTTGGCACAAATAGGGGAGAAAAACCAAGAGGTATCTCACTGTGGTTTTGACTTGTATTTCCCTAATGACTAGAGATGTTGAGCATCTTTTCATGAACCTATTGGCCATTTGTATATTTTCTCTGGACAAATGTCTATTGCTTTGCATATATTCAATTTTAGTAGGTAATGCTAAGTGGAACTTGTGAAGATACACAAATAGCCAATAGGTACATGAAAAGATGTTCAACATCTCTAGTCATTAGGGAAATGCAAGTCTAAACCACAATGATGTACCTCTTCACACCTATTAGGAAGGGTGTGAAGAAAAAATTTAAAAAACAGGTGTTGGTGAGGATGTGGAGAAATTGGAACTGTTGTTGTATGCATTGTTAATGGGGATGTAAAATGGTGCAGTCATCGTGAAAAGGAACAGTAGTTCCTCAAAACATTAAAAGAGAATTACCATATAATACAGCAATTCCATCTCTGGGTATATACCCAAAGAAATTGAGAGTGTGACTTAAACAGATATTTGTAAGCCCATGTTCATAGCAGTATTATTCATAATAGCCAAAAACTGTACATAACCCAAATGTCTGATGGATGAGTTAATAAACACAATATGGTATACTCATATACATAAAATGATATATTCAGCCTCAACAAGAAAGGAAATTTTGTAACATGGGATGAACCATAAGGCATTATGTTAAGTTCAGTGAGCCAGACACAAAAGGACAAGTATTTTATGACCTCACTTATATGAGGTACCTAGAATAGTCTAATTCTTAGAGATGGAAAGTAGAAGGGTGGTTGCCAGGGGCTGGGGGAAGGAGAGAATAAAGAGTCATTGTTTAATGGGAACGAGTTTCAGTTTTGTAAAATGAAAAAGGTTCTGAAGATGGATGGTGGTGATAATTACATAACAATGTCAATTTAATGCCATGGAATGCCACTGAAGTATACACCTTAAAAATGGTTACAATGGTAAAATTTATGTTATATGTATTTTACCACCATTTAAAAAAATAAAAAATTAAATCGAACATGTGCACACCCTATAGCCCAACACAGCAACTCCTGAGAACGTACATTAGAGGAGCTGTGGCCCACAGGAACCAGGAGACGGCGAGGCATATGCACGGAAACATGGTTTTGTAATGACAACAACCTGGAAGCAACCAAACAACCCACAAGACAAGAGCAGAGATCCAGACAACGGAATAACAAAGAACAGTAACAATGAATAAACAACAGCTGCATGCACCAGCAGGGATAAATATTTAAAACATACTGTCAAGTGATATATCACAGAAGAATATATAAAATATGACTCCATTTTGTTGCTTATTCAAAATAAGCAAAACTAAACAGTATACTTCTTTAGGATACACAGTTGGAAAACTATAAAGAAAAGCAAGAAAAAAACTAACACAATTCAATAGTTCAATAGAATGCTGACTTGAGGGTAGGAGATAGTCATATGTGGATTTTTAAAACAAAAAGGAAATGTTCTATTGCCTAGAGGGGTATTCTTTATACTATTCTTCTCTGCATTACATATATAAAATATATACACACATATGTGTATATACATAAACTTAAAATATATTATTTTTATACATAATATAGTTTATAATTTTTTAATAATTTAAAAAATTAAGGTCATGAACATAGTTTATAACTGAAAATCTCATATCTCAAACCCTTTTAAATATTCGGAGGCAGGAGATAAGTTTGTTCCTCTGATCCTCTCCTTGCAGCCCAGGCCGCTCGTCACCTGTAATCTCCTGTGGGTCACAGGACTAGTGGAGACCACAGACCACTAACTCCGACTCCAAGATATTTCCTGCATGTCTTTAGCTTTTGTCAGAACAAGGGCACCTATGGGGTTGCGTGGGAGAATGAGGGACTGTTTTACAGAATTTTAGTATAACTCAACCCTTAAAACAAGTAGAAGAAACAGAAAACAGTATGTGAGTGTTGTAATCTTTAACAAAGAAGACTGTGACAACTTTTCAGAAAACCTGACAGATGTCACAGCATGGTTTCAATGGGGCATATACGTATCAGAGTTCATACACTATAAAAAAGTTTCCAGAGAGAATCAAGATGACAGAGGAGTGAGTGGAAGTCATACTTACTTCCTCCCAGGACCAACCTGGAATTACAACTAAATTGTGGACATATCACCTGGAACAAACAACTAAACAATAGCAAAAGAGGAGTTTTGTAACCTCGGAGATAGAAGAATCAGCTTTAGCGCAATCTAACTGCAGCAGCGTGAGAGGACCCAATAACCCCGCCCCCAGGAGGTACTCCACCCTGCCCTGAGCTGTCTAAGGCAGCCTGCTGAGTGCAGAGTGACTAGATTAACAGAAAAGGAGACAGCCACAGACAGCAGATTCCTGGAAGTCTCAAACAGACTGCCTAAGGTCAGACAGGGACAACATCTGACACCATCAGAGACAGATCCAGAAAGTAAAAACAGTGGTCTCCTACCATAGAAGTTCACACCACAAAGTCAGGAAATCAAGACATAACAATTTAAGAAGCAGAAGCAAAACGAAGAGTCTCACATATAATGAGAAGACAAAGAAATACCCGCCACTTGAAGGGAAAGGAGGAATCCCCAGAAAGAGAACTACATGAGATAGAGGCAAGTAAACTATCAGATATTGAGTTCAAACGAATGGTTCTAAGGAGGCTCAATGAAATCAGTGAGCTCAGAAAGAATTACCAAAACCTACAGGGAAACTATGAGGAACTTATTGCAAACTCTATCAGCATGAAAAAGGACATAGAAACGATCAATAAGAGACAAGAGGAAATGGAGAATACAATTTCTGAATTGAAGAACACAGGATAAGGAATCAAAAGCAGGCTAGATGAAGCTGAGGACAGAATCAGCAAGCTGGAAGACAAGGTAGAAAAAAGCTCCCAGAAAGAGCAAAAAAATGAAAGAAGACTCAAAAAGAATGAAGAGGCATTTAGGGAAATGCAGGACAACCTGAAACATAATAATATCCGGATAATAGGGATACCAGAAAGAAAAGTGAGATGGAAGGGAAAGAGAACCTGTCTGAAAAACTAATGATAGAAAACTTCCCTAATTGGAGGAGAGAAAAAGACACACAAGTCCAGGAAGCACAGAGGGTCCCATTCAAACGGAATCCAATGAGGCCCACTCCAAGGCACATCATCATTAAAATGGCAAATATCAAAGACAGAGAATCCTAAAGGCAGCAAGGGAGAAAGAGGTAGTAACATATAAGGGATCCCTGGCAGGGCTAGCAGTGACGTCTCAACAGAAACACTATAAGCTAGAAGGGAGTGGCAACAAATATTCCAAGGAATGAAAAGCAAAGGCCTGCAACCAAGACTGCTCTACCCAGCAAGGCTCTCAATTCAAATGGGAGGCAAAATAAGGAGTTTCCCAGAAAAAAGAAGGCTAAAAGAATACACCTCCACCAAACCAGCACTGCAAGATATAGTCAAGGGACTGTTTTAAGAAGATGTAGAATAAGAGTCTATGAATACCCAGTTCCTTTCACAGTCACCAATACTTGATATTACCAATATTTTTAATACTTGTTAATCTGATTGTGACAATGATGTGCTTTTTTAATTGTTACTTTATTATTTGTTGAAACTAAACCTATTTTAGTATATTTCTTGCCTATTTCTATTATCTTAAAAAGCTTTCAGTGACTTTTTGGTATTCTTTATCCATTTTTTGATTAAATGTTTGTAGAATTCTTTCCCTGAAAGAAAAACTACTATTAACCCTTTATATGTATGGCAAATACTTTCGCATTCTATTACTAGTCCTTTAACTTTTTTTTATATGTATATTACTATATAGTCTTAAATGTTAATATAGTCATATTGTCAACGTTTTACTTTATAGTTTCTGGGTTTGAATATTTTACTTCAGGGTAAGGAAAATATTAGTTTATATTTTCTCCTAAAACTCCTTAGATTCTACATACTGATTTTTAACTCACCTGAATATTTCTTGTATAATGTGTGAAATCGGGCTCCATATTTGTATTATCTCAAGTAATAGTGGTCCATGCACCTTATTTGTTGAATAAGCCATATTTTACCCATTGACTCGAAATATCAATTTAATCATATATTACATTGTTAGACAGATATATATGTTTGTTTCCAGAATGCTCATTTTATTTCATTGATCTACTTGATTATTTCTGTGCTGGTGTCATGTTGTTTTAATTGCTGAGACTTTATAATGGTTTTAAATGTTTTAATATTTTATAATTAACTTTGACACTTAAAAAAAGAAATAAAATCAATCTGCATTTATTTCTTAAAAAAAGAAATAAAATCAATCTGCACCTGGAAGCATTTAAGAAAGAAAGAAAGATGAAAGAAAGAAAGAAAGAAAGAAAGAAAGAAAGAAAGAAAGAAAGAAAGAAAGAAAGAAAGAAAGAAAGAGATGGAACTCCTATCTTTTGCAACAGCCTGGATGGAACTGGAGAATATTATGCTAAGTGAAAAAAGCCAGTTGGTGAAAGACAAACACCATATGATCTCACCTATAAGTGGACTCTATTCAACAAAATAAACTAACGAACAAAATAAACCACAGGCATGGAAAAATGGAGCAGACTGAAAGTGACCAGAGGGGATGGGGAAAGAGGACAATGGTGAAAAGAAGGGGAAGGGACTAGACAAAGAACATGTATGACTGACCCATGGACATGAACAACAGAGTGGGAATTGACTGTGGGAGCAGGGGGTGGGGGTGGGATGGGTGGAGGGGGAATAGGGGGAAAAACTGAGACAACCGTAATAGAATAAACATCATTTAAAAATTTTTGAAAAAGTTTCGAAACTTATTATAGGAAAAAAATGCATAGAAAGAATGTGTCAAATACCAAAATAAATGAATAAGTATGTAAGTTAGTAAATAAAACAGATTCAGTCATAAGAAGCAGCCATGAGGCAAGGCAATGGAAACCAGGTGATGTTTTTTAATCTCAAAATTTCCATATATATCTTCTGAGGTGTTTGAACTGGATAATGTACAATAAAAATCATGCTCCGCTTTGTCCAGTTTGGCTCAGGGAATTGAGTGCTGGCCTGCAAACCAAAGGGTCGCCGGTTCTATTCCCAGCCAGGGCACATGCCTGGGTTGCAGGCCAGGTCCCCAGTAGGGGGCGCGCAAGAGGCAATCACACATTGATGTTTCTCTCCCTCTTTTTCCCTCCCTAAAAATAAATAAAGACAATCTTTTTTAAAAAATGAAAATCATGCTCCAAGAGGATAAAAAAATATGATGTCCCTTAGAGAAGGAAATCAGGAGCCACAGTTTTTAAAAAGGCTTGAAAACATCAATGACACTTAAATCTTCCCTCAAAAAGAAATTTCTGGAAAACATATTATTACTCATGTCACTGGAGGAAAATGTGAGCTAGCAGAATGGTATAATGGAAAAAGAATGCCAGAGAGGGAAACGCAGATCTGATAGGCAACTGCACACACCCTACTCTCAACAGAAAGAGTATGGGCGGGCTGGGGCATTTGACCACTCTGAACAGGAGATTCTCAGCTCTGCCGCTTACTAGCTAAATGACATAGGGCACATTTGTCAACCACTGTGACCCTCAGTTTTATCATTAAAGTACAAATATAAAAATGCCTACTTTACATGGTTGTCATAAAGATTAGGTAAGCATTTGGAAGCATTTAATACTCAGTGGTGCATAATAAATGCACCAGGTCTCCGTTTTTCAAGTACAGAAATGCAAGAAGGTATAAATGAGCTCTAACTTCACCAGCTCTGAAATTTTGTTTTCCTACTGTGGGAGGCCAGAATAATTCCCCTCTCCCTCAAATGCCCACTTCCTTAACCCATGGAATTTGTGACTATATGATGCCATATGGGGAAGGGTGGTTGTTAATCAGTTGACCTTAAAATAGAACACACCTGAATTAACAGGTGGGTCCAATATAATCACAGCATCCTTAAAAATGGAAGGCAGTGAGAAGAGAGAGAATTAAAATGTCTCAGCCCACTGTTACTGGCTTTGAAGATGAAGGAAGAGACCTTGAGCCAAGAAATGAGGACGTCTAGAAGCTGGGAAGGGTAAGAAAATGGATCTTCCCTGGGGCCTCCAGGAAGGAATACAGCCCCTCAAACCTTCATTTTAGCCAGTGAGACCCAGTTCAGACTTCTGAACTATTGCACTGTAAGATAATAGATTGCACTGTTTGGGGACACTAAGTCTGTGGTCATTTGTTACAGCAGCAGTAGGAAAGTAATACACCTGTCTTGTGGTAGTAAGACCTACTACACTTGGGACTAGACATGTACACTAGTAATGTAATATATGATTATATTTGTCAGTTTATTCATGTATTTTATACATGTGCATGTGGATATGCAATTTTTAAAAACTAAGCCTTACTAAACTGCTAGAATATGTTCTATACTAAAAGAACAGGAAGATGTCAATAAATCGAAGTTAGAGTATCTTCTCCAGTATGTCCCACCCCAGATCCATCCACCCTAAGCTTCCCCCCGAGCTTCTCCAGCTCTGGGACCCACCCAAAGCAATTTAAAAGTAACTCATTCAATTTTCCCAAATGTTTTAAAGTAAAGTCATTCAAATTTCCCAAATGGATTTAAGTTAATAAGGAAAGTACTTTTAACTGTGATTACTCAAAAGATAATACTAAAACTTCTATTACCAGCCCTGAAGGTACCAACTGAGGAATTCAGGTCAATGACTAGCATATACATTTTGAAAATCCATAGCATTATGGCTGTCGTTATACTTGTTCCCTGTAAATTCCAGGTTTTGTGGACTTTATTAAAGGAAACTGCATAAATTACCAACTCCTTCACTTGTTATCACATGCCTTGCATTGGGAAAAAGGAATTCAGCGGTTCTAAGTATCATGTGTATAGGTCTCTGTAATTTGCTTTAGACTACTCAGTGTAGACGCAGTGGTGTCTAACCTGGGGCCCATGGGCCACATACAGCCCAGGATGGCTATGAATGTGGCTCAGCACAAAATTGTATATTTACTTAAAGCATTATGAGGTTCTTTTTGTGATTACGTGTCATATTTAATGTGTGCCCCAAGACAACTCTTCTTCCAGTGTGGCCCAGAGATGGCAGCAGTTTGGACCTCACTGGACTGTTGAAGGGAGGAAGGACAGAGGAAGGAAGAGATCAAATAAGAGTAGCAAAATTAAGATAGTCATTGAAGCTGAGTGATGAGTATTTGGAGGTTTGTTACATGGTGACCTCAAATACTGTCTGCATTTGAAACTCTCCTTAATTTAAAAAAAAAAAAAATCAGGTATGCTTCCTCCCTGCCAGTATACTCCCACCCATCTTGGGCTGGGTGTCCTGTTGAGAAGTGGCTTATTGCCTCTGCAGCCCATCAGGCTGGCCCTGGAGCAGGGTAGTTTTCTGCCCTGCACTAGAGCTCCTGAGAAAACAGGCTACAGATCCATAGAGAGAGCTGGATGGGAGGAATGAAAGCAGCTCTGACCCAGCAAGGCTCAGGAAGCAGGCTCTTGGTTGCCGACACAACTTAACTGGTTTCTACAGCTTCTCTTTGATGTCAGTTTCCCCTTAGAGTGCAGCTCAATGATGGGAACACAGGCCCTGGCTTCTAGCCACCTCAAGCCAGCTTGTTTCAAGAGCCATTTAACTCTCCATTAACTTGATATGGTAAGTTCCTGGTTGGCCACCAAGCGCACTGAGAAATAAACTTCCGAACAGCAAGCACATCACAATTTGCCACATCCATTAACTGATACGCGAGTCTATACCCCTCGGCACAAAAGTAAATCATTCCTGTTTTCTCATTTCCCCTCACATCCTTCTTAGTTTATTGTGTATTCAGTGGGCTTCTCTCACTTTCTGCAGTTTTCTATTTCACTGTTATTCCATTTATTTTTCCCATCCTGTAATCTTTTACAACACAGCCTGCTATCACCATCTGTATAATTTTTGCACAACTGACTAAGCTCTCAAGGCAAAAACCCCTCAAACCAAAAACCTCTCAAATCTTTCACTGTCCCACTTCGAATGTTCACCAAGACCAAGGGAAACTTGGCCACCACTGAGCCGTTCTGCACCCTGGACTGTTCTTTGCAAAGGGAGATGGTCTGGGGTTACTTCATGGAGAGAACACTGCATCTGTGGGGAGAAGATCTAAGAGGCAAAAGATCTGGTTTGATGTTTAATTTTCAATCCCATTTACCAAATATAAGAGCAACTACTGTCCCAGATGCCACCTTAGCACTATGGCTACAACAACGACCACAGCCCTACCCTAAGGCAGCTTATAGTCAGTCAGAGCTACATGGCTTTCTCAATGAATTATTTAAGATTATGTTCATTCCTTAATTTCCTCCAGGTATCTAACAAGGGTGATAAAACAATCAGCATGAAGCACTATCCTGAAATGGCCATCATCTTGTTTCTCAGGAATTTCTCATGCTTGAGCAGGTTCTTGCATCCCTGAATGCTTATGAATAAGAGTTCTAAAGGCTGAAATCTGGTTAGTGGACGAACAATTCAGATAAAGGTGAGTGAGTAAGAAGAGCAACACCAAGCTAATTCTTTACTAAAGCTATTTAAGACATATATGCCTCTAAACTCACTCAGCAGAACTGGCTCTAGAAGACACTAACATGTTTTCCAAGAGAAGGCAGTTGTTAACATAACCTAGAGAAAAGAAATCTTATTCTCATCTCCTCTTTACAATCATAGATATTTGCAGCAACCCTCTTTGTACATCCTTTAAACTAAACATGGACACAGACCTGTCTAACTAGAGGATTGTGATCAATCAGAGCTATCTCATGACATTGATGTGCTCCCTGAACTTGTCGGTTCTTGAATTACTCTGACCTCTCTGAATATAAGACAGATGCTGATGTTGACCTCTAGAAAATGTATCCTTAATAACAAGGAGAATTAAACATCCTGGGTAGGGTAGAATCTCTTATGTTGGGTCAGCCAAAAAGTCCATTTAGTTTTTTCCGTAAAATAAAAGAGACATTTTTCATTTTCACCAATAACTTTACTGATTTGGATATTTTGAGTATGTTGGCTATCTTCTGCTCTTGGCTTCTAGGGGGTAAAAGCCAGAAGGCCAGAGGTGCTGCTAAATATCTTCTAGTGCATAAGACAGCCCCACAACAAAGAATTATTTGCCCAAAATGTCAGCAGTATAAGAACCTTTGCAAACCACTTTTGACACATTCAGGCAGTCAAACCACCTTCTCCATACACTGCACAAATCTTTTTTGCATTGCAGTTGTGTTTTTACCTTTCTTGAAATAATAAAGCACAACACACGGAAAATGTTGCCTATCTCCTTCCATCTTCAATATTAATACTAAAGTGACTACACAAAATTCACCAAATTGGTAATTTTTTTAATGCATGCTGATATGACAGCTGTCCCAATACAATCTAACAAAATTGTTTCAAATGAAGTTAAAGACAAGTAAGCACTACTAGAGCTATTGTACAGGAAAAATACTAAATGAACTTTTTTGCCAACCCAATAAATGCCATAAATATGCTAACAGAAAGCACATTCATGTTTCTAGCAGAACTCCTTGCTGTCGCTGCCTCTTCCCGACTCTGCACATGTGTCCAGGCACAGGTACATACCCCACTCAGCTAGAGGATGTGCTTCCCAGTGGAGCTGACCCCTGCATGCCCCTTACTGTTGCCCCCATCCCTTAGCTCCCCACATTTCAGGGTATGTTTTTGGAGAAACATGACATGCACTGAAACACACCAGTTCCAGACTTTTGTGATGTCGTCTATGAGTTAGGTGGACTCATGTCAGTACAGTATCTGCAGCTCGAGGTTTTAATTTGTGACTTCTCATTGTGTTGAGCCTGGTTTGCTCATGTGTTATAGCTACTACAGAACAATTCAGGGTGCAAGTAAACCAAAAAGAACTCTGAGTCTCCTTTCTGACTTTCAAAGCAGTGTATTCTACCTTATACATGGACCAGGTCAGTCTAATCTGATTTTAAAAGGCAGTTCTTGGGCAAAACTGTGTATTGTGTAGTTGTGTGGAAGGATTAGAGGGCAATCTCAAAATAGACAACTCTATTTCCTATTTTAAAAGCAAACGAAATTCCATGCTTTCATTCTCTTCAAATTGTATAAGGTCAACTAGACCTCCCAAATCTCTCCCATGGTAGTCTTCTAATTATTTGTGTTTATTGGCCAAACTATTAAAGACCATCACCTCAAAAACTGCTATAAACCTTTGGGGCTTTGCATCGAGAGCACCTATAAAAATAGCTTCACGAGAGAAGACAAAAATCACCTATGCTCATTCTTTGAGTTTTCTACTTCATGTAAACTGGGGATAAAAATACATCTGTAATACCTACAAATGCGAAGACTTATTATTACTATAGAGAATTACTTAACTAAAACGACAATATCGCCCATTAGTGAATGGTTAATACATAAAATTATCTCTTAAAAACTGCACTACCAAGCTCAGAGCAGAGGCAGAAAATAGGCCCTAATGTTTCAGTCAGATGGCTGCCCACTCTACTGCACAGCTACAGAAGAGAAAGGAAAAGTCCTCCAGAATGGAAATGGGAGACCAGGAAGAACGTTTTTGGACGGAAATGCTGTTAGCCATGAAATTATTGACTAAACTGTTATCTTTTGAATAGTATTGAAGAAGAAATAACAAAAGTGAAAAATACATTTATTTTTTTAGACCAACACTCACCAGTAAGAATGACATGATGGCACCTTAGAGGACCTGTATTTAGTGGATGCAGATCCTAAAAGCTCTGACTGAGAGCCTTTCATTATCGGTCTCTGCATCAATCAGATATGCCTGACAGACGCTGCCAAACAACGAAACCTGGACATCAGGCAAATATGAGACAGGCTGAGCCAGTATATTCAAAGTGACCACAAACATAAAAAATTAGGAAAAATGTACTGAAAGTCCCAAGAGAGATAACTAAAAGGAAATCCACATCGATATACATCATAGTGAGACTACAATGGTAAAAAGAAAATCTTAAAAGTCACACTACTGGCAAAGAATGACAGTTAGGCTGTCAGCTGCTGCAGTGACAATAATACCAAGAATTAGTGGAACGGTCTCTTCAGCAGTGTTGAGGCAAAATAACTCTTCACCTAGAATTCTCTACCAAATTAAATTACCATTGAAAGTCAGGACAAAATGAAGTTAATTTTTATATACACAAAGGCTCTACTTGCACTTGCTAAAACACTAAGAGATGCATTCCAGCAGGAAGAAAAAGAACCTAGTAAGAAAAGTAGTAACTGAAGTTGGTAAATTTAAATCTTAAAGCATGAATCAACATTTTTAAAAACTGGAGCTTAAGATGGAGGAGTGAGAGATGACACTAAATGACTGTCTGCAAGCCTTGATGTCATAAGGAGCTTATCTCATTGAGGAGAATGATAAATATACTTTGAGTATGCTTGTTGAAATTTGCAAAGACAATCAGTAAAGTAACAGAAGATATTCCTTCTGAATCCACAGAGGGAATTAAAAGCAAGCCGGATATTTTTCAGAGAAGGCAGGAAGGTTAAAAAAGTAAAAAAACATGGTATCATGGAATGTAAAAGTTAGTAGAACTAAGTCCAATTATATTTTCAATCACAATAACTCTAAGGAATAAACTCACATATTAAGGTACACTCAAATTATCTTGCACGTGCACCCTCAGAAATAACTTGTTCAAAAGATATAGAAAAGTTGAAAACAAAAAATTATACCCGCAAAAAATATCTAAAAGAAAGCTGATGCAGCAACATTGACACAATACTGATAGCAATATCAAACAAACTGGAGTATAAAGCAAAGCATTAAGAGGAATAAAGAATATATTTAATAACAGAAAAAGTACAATCTACCAAGTTTTAACAATGATGAATTTTATGCACTTAATAAAATAGCAAAACACTTTCACAAACCGAATCACTTTCTTCACTTTGCTGAAATTTAGTCCAAAAAAGCAATACAGAAAGCCAGCCCACTGGTCAGTGGGCCCACTGATAGGATGAACCCTTTGGTTAGAGGGACCATGACCTTGACTTAGTAGCAGTTTCTGTCCTGCAGGTGGCTATGGAGCCCTGTGCAGTCCTAATTCTTACACATTTCTGCAAGTAGTCAAGGGCTACCTTTTTCCTCCATTTGTGTCAAGGAACTCAAACCCAACACTCATGGTTTAGCCTGAATCCCCTCAGTCACCCTCTCAGCTCTGAAGAATTTGAGGGAGACACCCCAGAAACCAGCTGCTACCCCATTAGGCCCCTGACTGGCATCTTCCATGGATTCCACATACTTCACCTGCTGTCAGTCAGGTTCTAAAGAGAGCTCTGAGAGCACCCGCCTTGACGGCCGGCCCAGGCCACCATGGCCGCGGTGGCTGCCTCACGCTGCTGGGCACTATCCTTTGTTAACATTCCAGAAGTCACTTAAACCAGCTCCAGTCTTTAAATACAGCTAGGAGTGCCCTTGCCACAGGACACATCTTACCACTTTCTCAAAACATGTCCTTACAACTGTTAAAACTTCTCTGTCTCTGTTTAAATTCCTTACTAAATATCAAAATGGAGCCTACTGCAAGAACAAAGCAAAACTTTTTTTTATAATGAATGTCAACCTCTCTACTAAGTCTAGTTTCATTTGTTTGTTGCTTTTAAGATGAAAGTAAAAGTCAGACCCAGAAAACTATGTGAATGTCCCGCCTTCCAGGACTTAGCTACCTTGTAGGAGAGAACATGAAGACTGACAACACAGGCAACAATCAGCACAGGTTATAGGAATACTCCTAAAAGGTGCTTCAGAAAGTCTTCTTCATCTGGCACAGCCACAGATACCTACGGGAATGTTTTTAAGTTCCTTCATGCTTCCTTAGGTACCTAACTCAGGTGGGAAGTCATTTGGGCAAGGGCAGTAACAGGGCTTATCCAAGGGAATTTTAAGAATATATATATGCCATATTTCATTTGAAGATACATATTTTCATATCTCTGAACTCAGGCAAACACTATGATATATATTGGGCTGGCCAAAAAGTTTGCTTCGTTTTTTCTGTACAGTGGCTGTCGTGGTGCTTAGCTGTCTTTAAGTTCATTTGAAACAATTTTGTTATATTGCATTGTGACCGTTGTCATAACATTATGCATTTTTTAAAAACTTATCAAAATTGGTGAATTTTTGTGTAGCCATTTTAATTGAAGATGGAAAAAACACAACTTTTTCCGCATACCATGCTTTATTATTTCAAGAAAGGTAAAAATGCAACTGAAATGCAAAAAAAACAGAGAAAGATTTGTTCAGCATATGGAGAAGGTGCTCTGACTGATCTAATGTGGTCTGCAAAGTTTTGTGCTGGAGATTTCTTGCTGGATGGCGCTCCACGGTTGGGTAGACCAGTTGAAGTTGATAGAGATCAAATCAAGGCATTAATTGAGAACAACTCACATTATACCACATGAGAGAGAGCCAGCATACTCAAAATATCCAAACCAATAAAGTTATTGGTGAAAATGAAAAATGTGTCTTTTCACGTTTGGCCAACCCAATAAGCATGTCATAATTTAACTGACATCATGGTTAATTTTCTCTTACTGTTGTACCTTTCCACTGATGAGTCAATGCAATATGGTTCATCAATGGGATCAGCTATCCCCAGCCTGATTATGTGACACAGAATTAAAAGTTAGGACGATTCAGTTCTTTACCTTCTTTATTTTGCATTTACGCGGCCTGGATATATAATAGTAGATACATTTATATACTTCATTCATAAACCCCTGAATTTCCCCCACTTCTATTCAGAAAAGGGAAGGGAATTTTGAATTTTAAGAAATTAAGTATTTACTCTGAACCTTATAAAGGAACAGTTACCCACTGGTATGAGGTCCATGTGCCATGTACTAGCTGGGCGACTCTCACTGAGGCTCCATTCTCTCCACTGAAAGTGGATCTGCACTGCCGAGCTCACTGGGTTGCTTTAAGGATGAGATAAGGTGAGACTCTTAGAGCACTGGGGACTGTCCCTGGTACCCAGGAAACTCTCAGTCATGGCTGTGAGGAGGCCTCCCAATCATTCTGTTCACAAGGCTCCACTTTCTGCCTCTCCCCGTCCCCCACCACCACTCCCAGGCATGACGCCCCAGAAGAATTCCCAGCGATAAAGAGCAGAGTGAGATGTGCAGGCTTGTGCACTACCCTTCACCCATTCCACCCTTTTCCTGGCAATGTGTTCTGCTATCTCGAGAGCAGTTGAATAAAACAAAATCCCAGCATTCTAACGGGGGTGATTTCAAAGGCCCACGAGAGGCTCAGAGGCCACTTGGAGGCTGGCAGGAGAGACTGAGCCATAGCCATCCTTCATTCTAATGAGGGCTCCTGTCCCACTGGTGACTTACAGCACCAGAGATACACACAATCAGCACAATCCACGGGAGCTAGAAGGGTGTGCTTTTTGCTGAGTAAAAGGGGAAAAAAATAGGAGAGGGAAAAAAAACTGGGGTGGCAGATAGGGGTGAAGTGAATTTGATGAGTGGCAGGTTCAAACTTAGACTGATGAAGGCCACTGTGATGTGTATGCTGGCATCTGGCCTTTGATGTGTTTTAGGAAAACTGTAATGAATGGACTAAAAGCCACTGCCCTATACAACTTCTGCTGGTACAAATATACACCTAGAGACTATGAATTGACAGCAATTACATGTTGTAAGCCCAATCTTCTGAGGCCTCTGCTCTATGAAAAGAGGCCTCATCTTCCCCGAATGCCTGTTCTGGAAACTCTTATTTTACCCTTCATTAATCTAAGCAATGCACAGCACTGCTCCTGGGTGGGAAATATTTAGCTACAGTTATGGAGAAGCTTCAGACATACCACCTCATGGAAGTGGCCACTGCTGATCTAAAGTCACTGAGAACTTTAGAAACACTGATGCCTGGGTCCCACACGCAGAGGATCTGCTGTAACTGGCCTGGCTGTGGCCTGGACATCAGGATTCTTAACAGCTCCCGAGGGCATCTACCGTGCAGCCAGGGTGGAGCATCATGGGGTTAAAGGGTTCGGTCCTTGGCTCACTTTTCTACAATCCCTTTCACTACCTACCTAATAAAAGCGGTGATGTAAGAGGCACCTTGTCAAAACCTGCTCTAAGCACTACTGTTCTCTCATCCTCTGCAAGAAAGGTTCCAACCATCTCCAGACATCTCAAAGGGCACCTCTGAAGATGTTTTGCAAGAGATTGAGAGCAAAGGTAAATGTGTAGTGCCCACTTTCTACTCACTTTGTTGCAAAATTCGACAACATTAGGCTCTCCAGAAACTAAAATAACTAACCAAGCTCTAGACTTCTAGGATTTGAACCCAGATAGGGTAAGCAGGAAGACAAGACAGCTTGTCTAAGCTACTAAAACAAACCTTGTGAAGTTCCCTCCCAATCATGCCATATCTTTCCTTTAGAGGAAAGAGCCTGACACTATTGTCAAGACCAAATGCAGCTCAACACCACCACATGCTCATCTCGTCAAACAGGATTCTTCCTCTAAAGTTCCAAGGGAGGTGAAGGGAAAGGTGTCCTGCTAGCCTGCTAGATGTCCTGCTTGTCCCTGTCAGCCTGCAGTGCTCAATTGCCTGCCCCACCAGACACTTGACAACGCCCAGGACATTTTTGGTCATCACAAAAGGAGAGGTACACCCCTAACTACAAATAATTATCCAACCCAAAGTGTCCAGAGTACAGAGGCTGGGAAACCCTGCTCTAAGCAGGTTACTGTAAAGTGAATCCTGAAGCAGTCCCAATGTGCGATGTTTCCATGGGCATTGTATCATATCTGAGCCCCATCACCTAGGTGACCCCACGTATAACCTTGTTTGAAGATAAACCCAATCCCTCCCCCCCCAAAAAAAACTCCTACACCAGAGAACTCTTAGAAACAAACAAGAAACTCTCAGTGTTACTTCAAAACTGAAAAGTAGAAGAATGGTCTGGCCAAGCCCCTCCATTGAACCAGTTAGCCAGAGGGAAAATTGTCTTTAATTCACATGAAAGAATGTTCCTGCAACTCTCCTCTAGTAGGAATGTTCAAAGCACTTGATCATTAAACGTGATTTAAACACACATATGAGACCAAAGCAGACAAGACACTTATGGCAAAAAATTATATCATCTTTAAACTGTAATGTTTCCTATGATTTATAAAACAATAATAAATGGAGGATTTTTCAGAAATGATTTTGTTTCACTCATTTATGGGAAACAATTATTGCTAATCCCTGTGAGTAAATACAGATGACCAGGCATTCCTACGCCTCTTCACACCCCCTCCCAGCACGGTGGTGCTATAGTCCTGGGAGGAATGCCCGGTGCCCTGACCCCCGGTCGCTCGTTCCCCAAACTGCCCTCTCCAGCTCTCCGTCCTGCTCAGATTACAGCCAGAGGAGACAAAACCACATGGGATGGGAGAACAACCGACAAGGATCTATTCCAACTGTTCAGAAATAAATAAACACAAATATGTATTTGATAAATAAATACTGCTTTGCCTGGCAACCAGCTTACGTCAGCATCTAAAGATGAATAGTGTCTAGATTCAAACGCCCCTGTCTGATGAGCGCATCTCACATTTTCTACATTCCCTTGTTCCAATAAAACTGCTGTGGGTCACAAGAAAAAATATGTGGGAATCTGAGATATTGGGAAACAAATGAGAACCCAACCATCCCACATAAACATTCTTTAAGAAAAAGAATTAACCAACCTGCACAAATAAACCATGAAGGAAAGTGCCCTGGGAGAGCTTAGGGTCTCTCTCCAATCTGAGACTACTCCCTGGGTCAAAGATTCACATTCTGCTTGATCAACTGTTCAACAGTAACACAGTCTATATGATTGTGTTATATGTATATGTGTGTGTTTAAAAAATGAAAATTCCTTATTTGGCTCATAATCATACTACTCAATGTATAATGGCTCTCATTTGAGTCAGAAAAATACCAAGAAACTATACTCAGGAAATAGTCATACAGTATTTTCTAAGCATTTCTATATCTCTGACTCTTGTGTCTTCATTTGAGGATGTTACCTAAATTATACAATAATTTAATATACAATTTTATATTATATAAATAACACCACTTATAGCACAAAAATTTAACAGATCCCAAGAATCAAGTGTACATTTTGAAAAGGGAATTTTAAAAATTTATTCCCACAGCACAAGCTAAATGCAGTTAACTGCCTAGTGAAAATCTAAATTATTCAGAAATATATGCTTGGTCTACATTTTAATTACTTCTTAAGAAAAGCAATGGGAACACTGTGCATTTCACTAAAATTTACAAAAGTTCCATTCCAGCACTTAAACAGCAGTAGATAACATATTGGTTTTGCCATCTACATTACATAGGATTCCCATGTGCCAACAAGGGTGTGTAGAAGGAAGAGGAGAAATGGCTGGATCTTAAGTCTCTAGGGGAAGTGAGAGTGGCCTGCAAACCGATAGCTGCTCCCACAGCATCACTGCTTTGAATGAGGCCATCCCAAAGGGACCATCCTCTGCCTGAAAGGTCGCCTGAGCCCAGCTTACAGGGGCAACGGGATGTGGCATTATCTCCGTGATGGACACTCTGAGCCTGGCTGAATGTTCAGACGCTTTCCTTATCACTAACAGTATGATTTTATGACCCATGGTCATTGTTACAATACTTGACCTAGAGTGAGATGACTGGCTTGTATTGACTGTCCTGAAGTAATCATTTACAGAATCAGAAATTCTTCACCGAGATTTTAAAATAATGTTATGGCTCTTCCTCAAGGAAAACCAAAGATGATAAAACCTTAACTCTTTCAACACATTTACTGAATGCTTTGATCAGGAGAGGGAATTGTAGATACACATATTTACACAAGAAGGCAGAGATGTGAGTGTTCTGAAATGCCATGGAAGGATCAAATGAAACTCTCAAACTGCTGATTGGAGCAGACACTGTACCAAGAAGGCACTTTCAAGATTTTTTTTAAAATTTTTTATTTATTTATTTTTAGAGAAAGGGGAGGAAAGAGGGAGAGAAACATGTGCGAGATCGATCAGTTTCCTCTCACACGCCCCCAGCTGGGGACCTGGCCCGCAACCCAGGCCTGTGCCCTGACTAGGAGCCCATGACCTTCCAGCTTGCAGACCAGCACTCAATCCACTGAGCCACACCAGCCAGGGAAGCACTTTCAAGATCAATAGAGAACTTCCAGTCACGATGGAGGCATAGGTAAACATGTCTTGCCTCTGCACACAGTCATAGCAAAAAATATAACTACATTACAAGAAAAAAAATCACCCAGAATTGTCAGAAAGTCGAGCTGGTGTAGAATTCCAACAACCAAGGATTTAAAGAAGCCACATTCATCCAGACGGGTAAGAGCGGTGGAGACAAGGAAAGGTGCAGAAGGGCACGGAGATGGGATCCAGTGGTCCCCCATCCACCTGGAGTGGATAAAAAATGGGAGGAACCTCCAGGGCGAGGGATCCCAGCCCCAGTCCAGACCACCCAGCCCAGGGTCCCAGCACCAGGAAGATAAGTCCCCATAATTTCTGGCTTTAAAAACCAGTGGGAGTTGGGCCAGTGGGAGAAACTGGGACTCCTTAAAGGGTCCACAATGGACTTAGGACTCACACAGACTAACCCCTTTGGGATTCAGCACAAGGACAACAGCTGGAAGGGCACCAGGGGCATATGCGAAGAAAGTGAAGTACGAGTGGGGAGACGGCTTTCTCCCAGGCAAAATTCCAGAGACCAGGCAGCGGCACTGGCCCCTCTGCAAGCCCTCTCTGACACAGAGCAACAGAGCGGTGACAAGAGTTGCCCCGCCCTGATTATCCAAGGCACCGCTCCATAGAACCTAACAGGTGTGCTAGGACAGGGAGTCAAAGCAGCTCTACCAAATGCCCAGAAACAAACACAGGCAGGCTTCCAAAATGAGGAGACAAAGAAATATGGCCCAAATGAAAGAACAGAATAAAATTCCAGGAAAAGAACTAAATGAAATGGAGATAAGCAACCTATGAGGTGCACAGTTCAAAACACTGGTTATTGGGATGCTCTAGGAACTCACTGGGTACTTCAATGACATAAAAAAGACCCAGGCAGAAATGAAGGTTGCATTAAGTGAAATAAAGAAAAATCTACTGGGAACTGACAGTGAAGGGGAATCAAATCAATGATTTGGAACACTAAGAAGGAAGGAGCATTCAATCAGGAGAGCACGAAGAAAAAAAGAATTAAAAAAAACGAGGATAGGCTTAGGAACCTCTGGGACATCTCCAAAAGTGCCAACATCCGAATCATAGGGATGCCAGAAGGAGAAGAGGAAGAGCAAGAAATTGAAAACTTCTTTGAAAAAAATAATAAAAGAAAACTTCCCTAGTTTGGTAAGGAAATAGACCTATAAGTCCAGGAAGCACAAGTTGGACTCAAAGAGGACCACATCAAGACACATCATAATCAAACTGCCGAAGGCTGAAGATAAAGAGAGAATCTCAAAAGCAGCAAGGGAAAAGCAGAGAGTTCCCATAAGACTGTCAGCTGATTTCTAAAATAAATTTTGCAGGCAAGAAGGGACTGGCAAAGAGGTATTCAAAGGGATGAAAAGCAAGGACCTACAACCAAGATTACTTTATCCAGCAAAGCTCTCATTTAGAATGGGAGGGCAAATAAAGTGCTTCCCAGACAAGGTAAAGCTAAAGGAATTCATCATCATCAAGCCATTATTATATGAAATGCTAAAGGGAATTATATAAGAAAAAGATCAAAATGATGAACATTAAAATGGCAATAAATTCACAACTATCAATAATTGAACCCAAATAACAAACTAAGTAAACAAGGAGAATGGGAACAGAATCATAGATATGGAGATCATTTGGAAGGTTATCAGTTAGGAGGCGGAAAATGGAGGAAAGGTGCAGGGATTAAGAAGCACAAATTGGTAGGTACAAAATAGGCAGGGGGATGTTAAGAACAGTATAGGTAATGGAGTAGCCAAAGAACTTCTATGCATGACCCATGGATATGAACTAAGTGGGAAGGGAGCATTGCTAAGGAAATGGGGGGTACTCGGTGGGGGGGGCAAAGGGGAAAAATTGGGACAACTGTAACAGCATAATCAATAAAATATTTAAAGACCTTAAAGATTTATACAACTAAGTAATCAAGGTTGTACTTATGGAGGTCAATGGAATGGAACAGAGAGCCCGGAAATAGGCCTACACAAAGATGTCCAACCGATTTTTGACAAAGGTGTAAAAGTAATTCTATGAAGGAAAAACAGCCTTTTCTTTTTTTCCTTTTTTAAGATTTTATTCATTTATTTTTAGAGGGGAAGGGAAGAAAGAGAGGGAGAGAAACATTACTGCATGGTTGCCTCTTGCACGCCCCCTAATAGGGGCCTGCAACCCAGGCATGTGCCCTGACTGGGAATCAAACCAGTGACCCTTTGCTTCGCAGGCCAGCACTCAATCCACTGAGCCACACCAGCCAGGGTGGAAAACCAGCCTTTTCAACAAATGGTGATGGAGCAACTGGACATCCATGGGCATTAAAAAAATAAACCTTGACCAAAATCTCATATCTCATACAAAAATGAATTCAAAATAAACCATGGATTTAAATGTAAAACATGAAACTATAAAACTTTAAAAAAAAAAAAAAGCATAGGAGAAAATATTCAGAATCTAAGGCTAGACAAAGAGTTCTTAGATTTGATACCATAAAAGGAAATATTTATAAACTGAACCTCATCAAAATTAAAAACACTTGCACTGGGAAAGACTGTTAAAAGGATAAAAGACAAACTACAGAGTGGTAGAAACTATTGGTAGAAACTATTTCCAACAGCAAAGAAAGACAAATACTGTATGATCTCACTGACATGTGGAAACTAAGTAAGTAAATAAATAAATAAATAAAATAAACAGAAACAGATCCACAGATATATAGGGTACAGCAGAAGTAAGGCTTGCTTGAGTGTGGTTGGTACGGTACGTGAATGTCTCACACAAGGTGGACAGCAATATGAACATTTCATCCAAAATGTCATATGGTGTGCTTGAGTGTGATATTGTTATGTTACAGAATTACATGCTTATGATTTTGTAATAGAAAAAGGCGTTATTTGTGCCAGACCCTGCAGAGGACAAGCTGACAGTTGCCAAAGGGGAAGGGGTATGAGAATGAGAATTTAAAAAAACAAGAAAAGACAATTTAGAAAATAAAGAAAAGGAAAAACTAGATAACTCATGCATGATAAAAAGAAAGAACTCTCAAAACTCAACAATAGTAAATACACTGGTTGGGCGGCTCAGTTAGTTGTAGCATCGTCCCATACACCAAAAGGTTGCGGGTTCAATTCCCAGTCAGGGCACATATCTAGGTTGGGTTGCGAGTTCCATCTCTGGTTGGGACTCATACAAGAGACAACCAATTGATGTTTCCTTCTCTCTCTCTCTCTCTCTCCCCCCCCCACCTCCTTCCTTTCTCTCTAAAAATCAATAAACACATCCCATATCCTTGGGTACAGATTAAAAAGAAAACCTCAACAATAGTAAAAAACAAACAACAGTAAAACAAGTAATTCAATTAGAAAATGGGCAAGAGACATTTCAACAAAGAAGTTATACAGATAGCAAATATCCCATGAAAAGATGTCCAACATCATTAGCCATTAGGGACATGCAGATTAAAACCACAATGAGATATCATGATTCAGAATGGCTACAAAAAAAAGAGTGACACCAAATGCTGATGAGGATGCAGAGAAACTGGAGCACTCATGCATTACTAGAAGCACTGTTAAATGGTACAGCCACTCTGGAAAATAGTTTGGTACTTTTTTCAGAGAACAAAATATGCAACTACTATGTGTACATGACCCAGAAACTGAACTTCTAGGCATTTTTCCCAGAAAAATAAAAATTTACATGCCCACAAAAACCTATATACACAGCAACTTTATTTGTAATAGCCCCAAACTGGAAACATCCCAAATGTCCTTCCATCAGTAAATGATTAAACATACTGTGGTACATCCATACCACAGAACACTACTCAGCAATAAAAAGGCACAAACTATGGATATGCACAACCACTTGGATGAATCTCCACAGAATGATGCTAAATGAAAAAAGCCAATCCCAAAAGGTTACACACTGTATAACACCATTTATATAACAGTCTTGAAATTACAAAGTTAGAGACGTGGATAACACAACAGTGGTTGCCAGGAGGGAAGGATATGGGTGGAGACAGGAGGGAAGTGGGCGTGGTCATAAAAGGTCACCCTTGAGGGATCCTTGTGATGCACCTGTTCTATAGCTTGAGTGAATTAATGTCGGTATCACAGTAATAATATCATATGAGAATTTTACAAGATGTTATCATTGAGGGAAACTAGGTAAAGGGTACATGAGGCCTCATTTCTTACAACTGCATGCAAATCTACAAGTATCTTTAAACAAATAAAAATACTATGCTGAGGCACTTGCTGGTATGGCTCAGTTGGTTGGAGTGTAGTCCCATAAACTGAAAGGTCATGGATTCAATTCCTGGTCAGGACACATATCTAGGTTGCAGATTTGGTCCCTGGTTGGGGGTGCATGCAAGAGGCAACCAATTGATGTTTCTCCCTCATATCAATGTTTCTCTCTCTTCCTCCCTCCACATTGATGTTTGTCTCCCTCTCTCTTCTTCCCTTCCCCTCTAAAATCAATAAGCATGTCCTTGGGTGAGGATTTAAAAAAAAATACTATGCTAAGAAGTATATATGGTATGTGTCCAATTTCATATGAATAATCAGGTATGGGCAACATCCTGGACTTGCGATTGGCATCCTAAGTTGAAGGGGGTCACTGGAACATCCATTCTGCAGCCAGTTTGGTGAGAAGCACTTGCAGGTGTCCAAGAATTGTTTGTTAGTGTGGGGAAACACACACACACACACACACGACTTGAGCCCAGGAACCCTTTAACCTGGGTGGGGAAATGACATGGGGGTAAAAATGACAAGGATCGGAAATCTGATGGGAGGGAGCAGGGGCATGAGAGCAGGGTGGTAAAGCAGGCTGGGAGGGCCCAAGCTCACTCTTTTCATAGGTCAATCTTGGCCTTCTTCCTATAATTTTCTCATTAGAGATGAAGGAAGATGCTTAATAAATACTTCTAAAAGTAGATATTAATTTTACAGAAAAGCATTAATGGGGTCAAAAAAAAAAGATGCAGGTGCCTTTCATGCCAACCCATAGCAATGAGGAACCTGGGGCTGCTTGCTGCTCCAGCAGCTTCCCCTAAAAGACGCCCTGTTCAAACTGGCTCCACAAGTGCTTACCTCCAGTTCTGACCTGGTAACTGGCCTTTTCCAAGTCCACAAAGAAAGGAGGGTGAGGGCCCTGGGCTAAGGTCTGGAGGGAGGAGAGAAACAAAGCTACTGGGGTAGATAGAGTCCAGCTCTGCTGTGAATGGACCACCTGACTTAAGGCCATTCATGACTCAGCCATACCTTGGTTTCTTTGTGTAAGTAACGAAAAGGTTCGCTAACTTATCTCAAAGGTCCTTTGCTAACTCATCTCAAAGGTCCTTCGACTCTAACATTCAGTGAGCTCAGGTCTCAGGCCTAGGTCCCGCCTTGCATGTCTTCACACCCCATTAGGAACTAGCTGTCAAATAAAGCTATTCCCTTCAACGTGCTTCCTTTGTCCTCACCATTGTTTTTCTTTTTTTTTCCGACATGAAAATCACAGAAAGTAGAAGTAAAATACTCCTTGAACAACAGAACATAACGAAACAGTATAACCTATGAAATGAAAACATTTCAAACACTTGAACCTGGGCAAGACCTTACCTCCTTGTGCCTCTGCCACAGCTCACCATAAGGGAGAAAAAAGAGCCCCCTGCACATCTGAAGAGGCCTGGTGAGGCTCAACTGAGCTGGGCCCCGGGAAGCACTAGGACTTGCTGTTAAGTGGGTCGCAGGACTAGCCTAGTGAAGACCTCAGTATGATTCTCTCTTGATTTTGACAAGAATGGCTCCAAAGTCACAGGTTCTGAGGGACCAGGACAGACTGTGCTAGGTTCTCGCTCCTCCTCCTGTTCAGCAACAGTGTGAATCAGCCATTTAGTGCTATTTATGGTTGTGTAACTGAACACACAACCCCCTTTCTTCCCAGACACCAAAACTGCTCCATTTAAAGCTTACATATGCAAAACTATGTATACCAAATCTGCAGTTGCTGCCCTGTTCCTAATCCTCCCCAGCCTCTGACCTCTGGATTTCCAGGTCAGGTATTTGTTCCTCCGTTAACATGGCTCTAGTCCAATCTGTCCCTGCCCCTCTAGTCTGGGCAGAACTCACAAAGAGCTATTTACCTCCATATTCCTGTGCAGACACTGCATATACTCACTCTCTCTCTTCTTTTCTCTTCCTCTCACTCTCTCTCTTCTCTTCTTTTCTCTTCCTCTCATTCTCTCTCTTCTCTTCTCTTCCTCTCAGTCTCTCTCTCCCCTCATGTTTCAATATTTGGGAAAAAGACTTAACTCATTTCTTACAACTGCATGCAAATCTACGAGTATCTCTATACAAATAAAAATACTATGCTGAGGCACTTGCAGGTATGGCTCAGTTGGTTGGAGTGTAGTCCCATAAACTGAAAGGTCTGATTCTTTTTGCTCTCACTCTCATCCCACTTTACCTCATTATGAACTTAGCAGGCCACATAACTGGGATATCATCCAGTGCACCAGATTTCTTCCCCTTTCTGTTCTCTAGCTAGTCACCTTGCCCCTCCCTGCAAACTCGTGACTACCAAATAAAACCAGATGCTACTTATTCCTTCTGAGGGGTCCTAGAGAGCCCACCATGCTAGCACAATTGCCTTTGTCCCACATTGCCTGCTGGTCCTACCTACCATCCACTGTGGTCCAGGCAGTGGCAGGGTTGAGGGAAGGGAGCCCTGACTGATTCCCTGGCAGCTGCATGTAACCCGGTCAGTGGCTGGGGCTGATGCCATGGCAGCAGGCCCCAAAATGTACACTAGTTCACCTAAGCAAATCTTGTTCTTACAAGGGGAACCATAAACTCTGAAAACAAAGATCATATTATTTCATTGAAGTATAGCATAATAGCAATAAAACCATTCATTATGTGTGTACACCTATATTTCCAGACTTTATGGCTGCCTGACTGTTTGAAGATAATGACATACAGAGAAAAGTGCTTGCCCACTGGTTGAGCTAAAAGTAGAGTGACTGCCTTAATCTGTTTTGACTGATATAACAAAAATACCATAGATTGAGTGGCTTAAAGAACAAACAATTATTTATTTCTTACAGTTCTGTAGGCTGAGAAATCTAAGATCAAGATGCTGGTAGATTCAGTGATGATCCATTTCCTGGTTCATAGACAGCCAACTTCTCAATGTGTTCTCACATGCTTGAAGGCACAAGGGAGCTTTCTAAGGTCTCTTTTATAAGGACATTAATTCCATTCGTGAAGGTTCCACCTGCAAACCTAATCAGCTCAAGGCCCCATCCCCAAACTCCACACACTGGGGATTAAGATTTAACATATGAATTGAAGAGGGGGGCACAAACATTCAGTCTGTAGCAGACACCTAGAGAGAAAAGAGTGAGTAGCAGCCAAAAGTAGAGAAGGCAGGAGTAAAAAAGTGCCCTAAGGAAAATGGGAGTTGGTGAGCAGCAGGGGAGAAAAAACTGACTAAGAAGGAGTGAAAGTGCTGAGTCATGAACTGGAACACAACTGGGGTTACTCATGGCACTCCCCAGAGCTGCTACTGGAGAGCTGCTGAGCCCTCAGGGGTCGCGTCCCGTTTTGGCAGCGCAAGACATTGAATCAGCATGGGCCCTCCCACAATAAACAGCTAGAGACACTAGGGAAAATATAACAAGCAAAAATTTATATACAGCTGAACTCACACAAAAAAAGAAAAGCCCCCAGTGTCGGAAATGCATAAGATACTGAAAACCAGAGCAATTAGCACAAGAGTATATGTTAAGCATGGTGGGGCAGGAGGGAATGATGGAAGTTACCAGACAGAGAAATAGGCCCTCAGAGCCACAAGTGTGACAAGAAGCTTTTGTGAATGCACCTCAACTGAAAGTAAACTAAAAACCACCCAGTAAGGAGAGAGTTAACTTATTCTCAGGTCACTGGGTGGTGGAAAACAAAATCTCCTTTGAAGTATAAAAATACCCTAAGCCTATGCCACATACAAGTTTGATTTCCAATTCACACAACCCATCTGGTACACAACTTCATGAGTCAAAAATTAAGGGTTATATTTGGACCAATGATAGTATCAAGGCCTCTGGAAAAGACCAATGCAAAAATCTCACTGGAAGGGCATTTCAATGAACTTCATGGAATTCCCACTAAGAAGGACTCATGATAAAATCCACTTTGAGTGAAAGTCAGCATATGTGACAAACAGAAGGACCAGTAACATCAAGGAATGAAAATAGCAAAACAAACTGAAAGAGACTATGACTTTAAAATGTTTAAAAATTAAAATAAAAAGACATAGACGAGGAAGGAAGAAATATTATGAAAAAGAACCAGGAAATTTTTTTTAATTCCAGAAGTGAAAGGTAAACTCATTGAAATGAAAATTTAATGGCTATATAAAGCAGTATTTTTTTGTAAAAATGAAAATTAGTAACTTGGAGAAGAAATGAAGAAATTATCCAGAATACAGCACAGAGAGATAAAAAGATTAAAACCAGAAGAGTTAGGTAAGATGGAGGGTGGGATAAGAATGGCCAACATAAGAAGATCCCACATATGAATAATAGAAATTCCAGAGGAAATGCAGAAAATAGGGTAGAAACACTATTCAAAGTCATAATTTCCATAATGTCACTACTGAACACTATTCAAAGAGTTACGATTTTCCAGATTTCATGAGGTACCTATACTGAAAATAACTGTTGAGCAAAATAAAAATAAATCCAGATATATTTTATTAAAACCACAGAATAGCATACACAAGGAAACAAGTAACCAGGAAATAGGCAGATTATCTACAAAAATGAAAACTGTCTGACTTCAGACCTCTTGATACCAAAATAAAACCAAAAGATAATAAAAGTATTATCTGCTACATATTACAATTCTGTGTCCAACTAAATAGCTTTCATGACAAAATATGAAATACAAGCATTTCTAAACAATACCATTTACTGAAAAAAAAATACTAAAGGATAATTAATAGATTAGAGAGAAGGAAACTGAACTCAGAAGGAAGGAGTAACACTCATGAAGCAATGACAACAGAGTGGAAGACATGTAAATGAATCGAAGTAAGCAGTAATTATTAAATTAATCAACTTAGGAGGAATGCTTTTCAAAAGAGGAAGCTAAAATGATACTAAATAACAATAGTATGAAAGATAGGAGTAAACTGGAATTGAAGCTTTCTAAGATACCTATATTTTTTATTCAGGGGGGGAAAAAAAGCTATACCAGGCAAATACTAACCAAAAGAAATTTGGTATAGATGATAAAAGCAAAGTAGACTTTACAGCAAAAAGCATTACATGAAAATAAAGAGGTCATTACCAAATGATAAAGGGAACAATTCATTACAAAGAACAGTTTTAAGTCTGTATGCATTTATATTCAAATTATGTAAAGCAAAATTTGACAGACTACAAGAAAAAATTTAAATGCAAAATGATAATGGATGATTTTTAACATAACTTTATTCTATCCAGATAGGCATATTTAGTTACAAGAAATTTAAATGCAAAATGATAATGAGTGATTTTAACATAACTTTATCCCGAATAGATATATTTAGCAGACAAAACAAAACTATAAAGTATATAGAAAATTTGAATGGCATAATTAACAAATGATCTGATATATTTTTTCCAAATTGCAGCAATCCACTAATGGACTATGAATCAAACTTATAACCACATTAAAAAATAATGAATAGATGCAGGGAGGGGGGGTGTAAGGGGACTAAATGGTAATGGAAAAAATATAATAAAGATTATATATTAAAAATAAATAAATTTAAAGTAGTAATTAATTTTAAAAAACTGAATAGAATTGAAAATAGAATGTATACCATACAGCAAAGATGATAATTATTTTGTGAAACCTTTCTATTTGTATATTGAGTGATGATATAAAATGTACTTTTTGCTGTGGGTTAAAGTTTGAAAATTTTCAATCTAATGAATTTAAAGTCTTCCCCCTAAAACTGGAGCACTCAAGAAATATTTACAAAACTGACCATTTACCAGGCACAAAAGAAGACTCAACCAAACCCAGAGAATCAATATAATATCCTAAATGGCAATGAAAGGTGTCCCACAAGAGCTACCTGACTGCTGGTTGGTTCAGAGGCTCCATTCAACGACCCTAGGGGGAGGGGGAGGGGGTGACATGGGTAAAGGCAGGCAAAAGGTACGAACTTTCAGATATAAAACAAATAAGCCATGAGCACGTAATGTACAGCAGGGTGACTAAAGTTAATAATACTGTATTGTATATTTGGAAGTAGCTAAGAGAGTAGATCTTAAAAGTTCTCATCACAAGAAAAATAAAATATTTGTAACAATGTATGATGTTGGCTATTACCTAGACTTACTGTGGTGGTCATTTTGCAATATATACAAAGAGAGAATCATTATGTTGTACACCTGAAATATGTATAATGTTAAGTATAGTTAAGTATAGTATAATGTTAAGATTAATTCCATCTCAACAAGAATAAAACAAAACACCAACCCCAGTTCCCTGGAGTGATGTAGAACAAATCTCTGTGCCTTGCAAGTGCCAACTAAGTTGATATTTATTATTGGTGTCTAGCATGTAATAAGACTCAAAAAATTTTGGTAGAAAAAATAAATTTTTTTTGGTACAAAGAAATGTTCCTGAGTAGAAGCATTCCGGTAATCTTTGAGAAGTTGAAACTCAGCTAAGGTTAACAATTTTTAATCTTTTGAGAGAGTCCACCATAGAGTTGAGTACTAGAAGAAATATATACCATTCCACCCCACCCCCCAAAAAAGGCAAAAATTTTTGAGCTTACCCAAGTGGAGGAGTGTGTGGGTGTTTGGGTGCAGGGGCCATGGCAGGAACAGGCTAGGCACAGGAAGCAAGCAAGCAACGGGAAGGGACAATTTCAGATGGGTTGCTACCACAGCCCTCTTTAATCATCTGACCTATCACTGTGTCCTAGACACCCCTCTATTAGTTCAAAGAGGATTAGAGGGCATAGTTTCTTCTAATCTTTCTCAACTGCTTTTTATTTCACTCCAGGGTTATAGTTGTGGGATGGGAAACCCAGCTGCGAGACAGAGATGGGGCAGGCAGGAAAGGTCCCCTGGTTGTGCTAATGAGTTAACCAGGAGTGTCCAGCCCGAGGCCTCTGGGCTGCATGCAGCCCAGGATGGCTGTGAATTTGGCCCAACACAAAACTGTAAATTTACTTAAAACATTACTTAGTTTTATTACTAAGTTTTATAACTAAGTTTTATTACTAAGATACATTTTCTATATTAGTAAGGCACAACCTGCTTGACGATTTTAAAAGATTATTGAAAGGGCCACTGCATAATTAGGATTATTATGTGAGGACATTTTTGCTTACTGTGGTGGCGGATATCATGAAAATTATGCACAGACCTTTATTTGCTCATCAGTTTTCATTAGTGTTTGTGCATTTAATGTGTAGCCCAAGACAACTCTTCTTCTTCCAGTGTGGCCCAGAGATGCCAAAAGGTTGGACACCCCTGAAATCGAGAACCACAGGAAGTCTGTTTGGTTTAAGCAGAGAGTAACACAGATTTGGGGGGATGTAGACAATAAAACAGAAAAGGAGAGATTAGAAGTAGTAAATGGCTTGAAAGTGGTGACTGCATAGTGTCAGCCCTCAAATACTCATTTCAGAGGACACTGATGATATGTATGGATAGAACAGAGAAAGTAAGGTTTTAATTGATGTTAAAATTAACCATTATAAACTGTAAAATTTGGTGACATTTAGTATAATTACAGTGTTGTGCAACCATCACCTCTATCTAGTTCTAAACATTTTCATTACTTAAAGGGAAACCCCATACCCATTAAGCAGTCAGTCCCCATTCTCCCCCTCCTCAAGCCCTGAAAACAACTAACCTTTTTCCTGACTCTATGGATTTACATAGTCTGGATATTTGCAATAAATGAAAGCATACACTATGTCTGACTTCTTTTACTTAGCCCTTAAGCACCAGCAGGTAATTAAGGATGGGGAGCAGGGGAAGTAAGGTCAATCACAATCACTTAAGCCTGGGTGACTAAAAGGACAGTGGCACTAATAACCCAACTGTGAAAGAGAGAAGGAGGTGAGGGTGGAGGTGAGGAGGATATGTCTGTTTCTGATACAATGAGTTTGAAGTGCTAGGAGAAATCATCTTGAACAAGTTCACCAGGCAGCTCAAAACAAGAGCTGAAGAGGCACAAAGATGTGCTGTTTTGCTGTCTGAAGCCAAGAGGGGCATATGTACATCTGCAACTACTTCTGTCATGTAGAGACATGCACGAACTGTCCTTGCCATTTTCAGAAGTGATGCATCCATTTACAAAACTTCAGGGGTGAACAATATCGAGCAAAGCTGAGGAAAAAAGAAGTATTATCCTCACCCTAGAGCAAAACTCACAGTGTATTTTGTTCTGGTTTTTGTAAAAAGAACCCATTCACTGAGACCACTGCTGGCATTCTCCAGTGCCTCCTCCACCACGTCTGAAACCTTATCATTAGGCTCCATCATTCTCTGCTTCCAGCACGGTCTGCCAACATCTGACCTCCTCAGACTCCTGTCAGCTTTATGATTCATTTAAAACAGTGATTTTCAACCTTTTTCATCTCATTAAACACATAAGCTAATTACTAAAATTCTGCAGCACGACAAAAAATACATTTTGCCCAATCTGACAAAACAAATAGGTGTAATTTTGATTGATTTACCAAAAAAAAAAAAACAAACCCCAAAATGAATTACCTACTCTTTTTACTCCAAAGTGACTTTTAAAAACCTATCCCTGCATATAAGGATTTCTGGTACCAAAAATTATCCAATCAGATGCAAACATATGTGGCATGACCACTGAGATACAAGTCTATTACAGGACCTTTATATTTATGGTTCAAGACAGGGCATTCACACCAATGGCTATCGTTATGTTGGCTGTTATTGTTTTTATTTGACAGTCTAAGAGAAAAGAGGTTAGTGCTCCTAACTAAAGAGTCAGGTATTGCATGTTTTAAAAATTCTTGTGGCACACCAGTTGAAAATCACTGGTTCGGAAGTTTGGTATAAATATGTAGCTCAGTAAGTTGGGTGTCATCCCACAGACTGAAATGTCACTGGTTCGAATCCCTGTCAGGACACATGCCTGGGTTGAAGGCCAGGTCTTTGGTTGGGGGCATGCAAGAGACAACCAGTGTTTCTCTCACACATTGATGTTTCTCTCCCTCTTATTCTTCCTCCCTTCCCTTCTCTTTAAACATAAATAAATAAAAATCTTTAAAAAAAATGCAGCTCCACCAGTCTGACTGCAATTCTGGAGATGAAATACTTATTATGTTCCCATTGAGCAATCCCTCTCTAAGTAACTTTCACCCACAAAGGAAGGGAGGGGACGACCCCTCTACCTTCTCTCCTCATATCCAGCCTGAGCCAACACCACGGCACTGAAGATCCTTACCTCACACCTGCCTGGCTTTGAATGGCAAGAGCAACAGTAATCATTTCTTTCCCCAAAGAGCTATTATTCATGACCTGATGCCAAGTCCTACACAAACCCATTTAAATGTGTGCAAAAAAATTCTTGCTTGCTTAAAATATGGGTATTTATTTATCTATCTATGTGCATATAATTTATATATTTATACACAAACATATATACATAACATTTATAAAATAAACTTCTAAGTTGTTTTCTATATCCTCAAGGTCAGGATCAAACCAGAAGTTTTGAGGAAATAAAAAAGCATTATGGCATACTTTCTAGTAAACTTGGACCAAAGGAAAAAGAGGAAAGCAAACTTCTAGGAAAAGTAAGTACAGAGATAAGAGATCGACAATCACAAGAAAAATTCCTCCATTCACACACATACTTATGAGGTAAGTACGTGTGTGAGGTAAGGGGCAAGGGTTACCCAGAATGCAAGAACATTGTCAGCATCGACCCCTTCCTCTGTGAAGCTCACCGAGTCCCCCAGGCAAGCTGTAGTCACCACAGAGCCACCTTCTCACTCTCCTTTACCCTTTTACCCAATGAGTCCCAATGATGCCTATGGGCCAGGCACCGTTCTAGGCAGAGACACCACAGTGAACTGGAAAAAACAAGATCCCCCAGTCCACAGAGCTCGAGTTCTAGAGGCGGCATTAGTGAAGGGAGGAGGGGTCAAAAAAAAAAAAAAACATTTTCAGATAAGTAGTGACAATATACACATAATTTATCCAAATCCTTACTATGTAAGATGGGAAGGCTGACAGGGATGGACAGGGACAACTTAAGATGTAAGTGTTGAGGGGAGGCTGGGGGAGGTGAGCCATCAGCAGAGACCAGCAGATGAGGGAGTGAGCCACAGCGGTGCAGGTCCCTAGGAGGGGAATGTTTCAGGGGACAGCAAGCTCAAGTCTGGCACAGCTGTGAGGAGAGAGAGTCGGGGGGGATCAGGTCACAGCACTGTGTCCTTAATATAATTTGTTTTGTTATCCATGTGCCAAACTGAACTGTAAACACCGTGAGAGCAGGGCCTGTGCTGCCATACTCATATCGGCATGCCTAGCACCTAGTACAGGGCCTCCATTAAGTTGAGTGGATGGAAGGTTTGCTAAGTAAGGCTGTTAGCAGGTAATATACTGGCTTTAACAATCATCTTTTTTTTAATTATCATCTTAAAGCCTTCAACAGCAGTTTTTAATTTCATCAATACATAATATATTTTCCAAGAAAATACTCAGTTTTAATCTTATTATAGAAGTCAACAACAAATTGGGATTTGCATTACTATATGCAAATGAGTATATATATTCATACACAGACACATATTCATATATATTCACTTTCTAAACCACTTTGCTAGGACACAGTCACTCCCAAAAATTTTTTCAAATGTATATTTAAATCGTATTGGCTGAATAACAGACAGAGGCAGCATACACACATTATCTGTTTAACAACCGTAACATATTGTCCAGCTTGTTGGAAGAGAAGACTTTCAAGAAAAAAACTACCACTTAATGTTGTATTCTAGTAATAATACACAACATTTGGACACATTTAAAAAATTAATGGCCAGCTCATCCTAATGGAAATTATTAAAATAGCTTTAGACCAGGGTTCAACAAGCCTTTTCTGTGAAGGAAAAGACAGCAAATATTTTAGGCTTAACAAGCACCATACAGTCTCTGCCACAGTGTCTTCCTTGCTTTTTTTAAGTTGATTTTGGGTGGTGGTGACTGTCTTACAATGCCACAAAAAAATGTAAAAACCACTCTTACTTCCAGGCCATGCATACAGACCGTAGTTTGCCCACCCTTGCTCTAAACCATGAAAACAGGACACTTGACATACCAAGTTCCTCACAGCTAAATCCAAAGGTGAAATCCCTGTACATTTCCAGATTACCTCTTTCAATCTCTCCAGTTCATTTTGGAGGGCCTGCTTGGATATTTCCACTTCAATCACTTGCTGTCGGAGGGTTTCATTTTCATCTTCAGCTTTAGCGCGCTTTTCCTCCACAGTTTCAAGTTCATGGTGCAATCTGACAGATACATCTTTGGCTACCTGCAGAGACAGTCATCAGGATATGAAGCCTTCTGTGTGCTAAGGTTACATTCAAACAACTTTTGAGACACAATCATTGAGTGATAATGGTATTACACCACAGAGCAAAGACCTTATCCAATATTAACAAACTTATATTTAAAGGAGGGTATTAGATTAAAATGTTATACCCACATTATGAGGAAGAATACAGCTTTTATATTGATTAAAATGCCACTTTAGCCCTGGCCAGTGTGGCTCAATTGATTGGGCATTCTCCCTCAAGGCAAAAGGTTGCCAGTTCGATTCCCAGTCAGAGGACCTGCCTGGATTTCGGGTTCAGTCCCATGTTGGGGCTCATGTGAGAGGCAACCAATTGACGTTTCTCTCTCACATCAATGTTTCTCTCTCTCTCTCTCTTTCTCCCTACTTTCCCCTCTCTCTAAATAAATAAATAAAATCTTTTTTAAAAAACTTAAAAAAAATAAAATAAAAAAATAAAACGCCACTTTGGATAGCCCTATTTCCTTGATAGGATAACACCAAGAATGTTAATTCTGCTCAGGTGAAGATGCTTTAAGTGATAAATTTGAAATAAAAATAGTAATAATAATAAAAATAAACATTTCACATGGATAAAAGTGTGGTGACTGCTGGGAGGAGGGAGCTATAAGGGGACTAAATAGTAATGGAAAAAATACAAGATTAAATTTTTTTAAAAAACACAAATATGTCTGTTCCCTAAGTAATACTATACTATATGCTAAAAAAAAAAAACCAAAAAAACAAAATAAATCTGTAGTAGATGTTTAATGTAGTCAACTTTTAAATTGTCTCCTGTGGTAAAATAATTGAATATTAAAAGCAGTTAAACATTTTTACTTTCTAAAATGAAATGAGAAAGATTTTTCAAAAGAGATATAAATCACCCTTATATCACATCAAATGACATTTTATAAGCGGTTTATAAAGTTGATAAAATTACAAAGATTCTTTCCCTGCTATCATAATGAAAGGCTAAATGAGGTTTCATAAGTACTCCCATAATAGGAAGACATTATATATAATTCATCTCCAGATGAATGATTTGATAATCAGGGCATGAGAAAAGCCATGATAGCCATGGAGAGAGCAAGTGGTTTAAAGTCTAGGGTTTCTTCAACTCATTCCCATTTTTGTCAATGTTTCTCAAAGATACTTTCAACAATCAGTTATGATCCTATTTCTCCTTCAGTTAAATCATCACTACACTATAGAAGACTCATTTGGATTATGGTAATGTCAGGTTTTCCATGTCCTAGAAAGTTAAATAACAATAAAAATGTTAAGTGATTATGGTCAAATCTTAAGAGAGGTCTTTGGCTATAACTGAATTGATAATCGATAGATTTTTTTTAAATACTTCAGATCTTTAGAAGGAGTTTCTGTATAATTTACATACAGTTGCCAAACCAATTGCCAGTATTAATTATTTTTCATTATAGATCTATTACTATGATTCTTCTACTTTCTTTTTCTTTTAAGTTTGAAGATTCCAGTTCATATGACAGATTTAAATCTTGGGGCATCAAAGACATGACTATACACACCCTATGAACCTTTGAACACACAGTGAACAAAAAGCGTTCATACTAAAATCTGTTGAAAGAAAGAGGAAAACACAAACAGAACATTAGGACTCCATGGAAGTGGTGTCTGAAGGCTGCATTTTCAGATCTGTGACCCCACCTGCAGCAGCTCCTTCTAGGAAGGCACGTCCCATCAGCCCCACTCGCTCACCTTTAAGTCCTGTTCCAGACTTCGGATAAGTTCACCATCCACTTGACCAGTCTCTGCCACTTTCAGACTTTTTTGCTCGGCTTTCCTGAGGCGGTACTGCAGGATTCGGCAGTTTTTATTAGCACGGTCCAGTTCTCGCCGAAGCTCCTGCAGCTGGTAAACATCTTCCTCTAAATAACTGTCCCTCATCTCCTCCATTTCAGCCCGGAGTTCATCGAGCTCATCCTACATGAATCAGATGGAACAGATTTAAAAGCCAAGTACGTCCAAAAAAAAAAAAAAAAAAAAAAAAAAAAGCATGCCCTCCCTCCACCCTGCTAAATGATACTAAATATTAACTCTATGTACACTAACTCATCGGCTTATGGCCACACCTGTGTGATATGGCACAGGGACCTCTGGTAATTCTTACATGAGAGAATATCACCAGATGTCTGTTCAAATCTTCTGGATCCAGAAACTAAAATCCAGCCTGGATTATTCACTGTGGCCTATCAATATTTATTCCATTTCCAACATTTTCTTCCATAATCACAATCGTGAATGAAATAATTTTGCAGATAATTAAACCTTTAGATTCAAACCGAACATTAACCCTGTCTCTAAGCCACAATCCACATTCAAAGGTGAATCAGACAGACCCTGCCTTCAAAGCATGTAAACTTTAGTGAAATCATAACTGTGACTGCCCTGAAATTAGAGCATACCTGCCCATGTCTCTAAAATCCTTTTCCACAAAACAAATCTCAGCACTGACTAGATGATTTCCAATTCTAAAGACAGAACCTTTTGCATTGTTTCAAGTCACCCTTATATCACACACAGCGTTTTTTTTTTTCATTCACCTATCCTTTATTTCCCACCTCCATTTTACTTTGCTGGCAATATGAGACCCTCTAGATACAGGAAAAACCCAGGTAATGTCCCTGGCTCCCGTCCTGCATTCCTCCCATTCTACAGCCAGCCCGGTGCTGCCGGCCTAACATGGAAATACTCGGGGGTGCTCTCTTCCCAGGAGCCATGCCCTCCACCCCTCTCAAGGGACAGCTGCACAACAGGGAGTTCATCACATGGGACCCCCTGCTTCCCCTCTCACCCTCTCCTCCTCCATAGTCCATTCTCTCCCCAGAGTTATCTTTTTAATATGTAACTCAACCTCCTCCCATACTCAAACCCTCCAGGGCTTCCCATCACACACAAAAATTCTTCAAAGGCCACCCCAGGATCCCTGAGGCGTCCCCCTTCTCTCAGGTCCCACAGAGCAGAGGACTGCTCAGGCCTTTCGCCTGTGAGGCCCTCTGCACTTCGCGCTCCTCCCAGCACTTAGCAAAGCTCCTTTCTCATAATCTGGAAGGCACGCAATGCATTTGCTGACCACCTCACTGCCCCCCAGCCCCACCGTCTGTTGTCCTTTGCCTGCTCTATTTTCTTCCACCTCTTATCGCCATCAATGTATCATCTGTCACCCACACTAAAAGGTATGCTCCACGAAGGGAGACATTTTGAGTGTCTTATTCTTCTTTGCATTCACAGCACCCAGAGTAGTGTGAGCCCTAGAGGCCATCAATAAATATTTGTGGAGTGAATACACAACACGAGTTAACACAGAGAAAGACCAAATCATAAAGATGACCAAAATCAGACATAATTTTCCCTTTGCTTTGTTCCAGTCTTGTAGTCTAATTATAAAAATTTTTTTCCCAAGCCCCTAGACATGGCTACAATACATGAGATATAAATTCTACTGAAGCCCTGGCCAGGTGGCTTGGTTGGTTGGAGGGCTGTACCATATACCAAAAGGTTGCAGGTTCGATTTCTGGTCACAGCACTACCTTCGTGGTGAGTTCAATTCCTGGTGGGGGTACATACAGGAGGCAACCCATCCATGTTTCTCGCACATCTCTCTCTCTCTCTCTCTCTCTCTCTCTCATTTTCTCTCTCTCCCCCTTCCTCTAAAATCAAAATAAATCCTTGGGTGAGGATTTAAAAAATCCTACTTAAGTATTATAAAATATTTTAACAAGAAGCAATTTAGATGGAAGGAGGTTAAGCAAAGCATGCTAGGAATTTTCCTGATTTGATTCATAACTGATGATTTAAATGCCTCCAGAATAGTATATATACAGTCATTCCCATTTGCTTTGCTCAATTAATATGGAGGCTCAAGGTGAAAAAAAACCTCTACAAAACTTCACCCTAAATTCTCAGTTCTCCTCCTGTCATTCAGTTTGCTTCTGGATTCTCACCACTCTTACCACTCTTGCTAATCCTGCATTTGTTTTAAAACTGAGGATTTACTTACAATAAAACACAGCTTCCCAATATCAGAACTTCAGATAGATAAGAGATTGAAGAGAGAGAAACCCCCTGAAGAGTATTTTTATCCTGCATAAGATTAAGTACAAAAGTATAACAAATAAATTGGGAATCCTTATGGAGCAATACAAATCAGCACAAATAGGGTGAAGGACAGTTCAACCTCAACTGTGTACAGTGCGGTCTATTGGAAAGCCAAGATGTGCCATTTCATTCCCTCAGCCCCAGCCTGCAGATTCTCCTTTCCCTGTCCACACTACCCTAACCAAGAAAATGGTTTCCATTGAATACACATCAACAGAATGGACTGGCTGGGCTCTTCAGGGGACAGGAGAACTCAGTTATTTCACGAAGGTCCTTGCTGACCTTCAGCAAAGAGGCTGTAACTGATGCTGGATCCCTACACTGAGGCTTGGATGACGCACTACAGGAGCTGTGCCCTGACCCAGCCCATGCTGGAGGAGACCAACTGCAGACCAAAAACTTTAAATGGGCCTTGTGGATGTCATTCTTTTGATACGAGTATTTTCAAAATCAAGGTCAAGTTTCACCCAGATTCTATTCATGAATATGATGAATCCCACTTTGAAAGAGCCTAATCTTTACCCTTGTGTCTGAAAACAGCTGAGAGGTAATTATGTCATTGGGTAACTAATAAAAAACAGTTTAGTACAAGCAATAATCAATAAATAAATGTATACATACAAATATACAGCTTCTGTGGCCATTCTGCTCATGGAAGGAATTTGTTTGTGATTGCTTTTCCATCTGGAAAGCTTCTCCCTAAAAAGCCTAAGTCTTTAATGCCTGTTACTCAAACTAAAGTTTTTTAAATGTGATATAGCCATAAGAAGATATAAAATACAACTTCCAGGCATAAAAATGTTCTCTAGTTTTTAAACTTTATAATAGGAGAGCCCTCATCAACCCTGATATTAAATGCTGGATATATTATACAGATGTGGAACCAACCACTACAGGCTCAAACAGCTGTTTAAGGGCTATATGAATCTATACCTCCAAATCATTGAGAAGGCCAGGTATAAACAGCTAGTATTTGTTGGCATAAATAATTACTGACACTAATTGCACTGAGGCAAAAATAGGGACCATAATTGCATGTATTTGAATCACTGCTTTTATAGCTCATATTTTAACTAAATTTGTAGAACAGGAGACATCCTTTATTAGGCCTTTACCTTCATTACTAACTCTGTAATAACCCTTTCAGGAACATATTACCCACTTTGCATAGGCAAGGAAACCAAACCCACACTGGTTAACATGTCCAAAGTCCCAGATAATGAATGGACGCTACACTGCAAACCCAGGCTGCCCAGTTCCAAATACACAATCTTTCCAATAAATAGTATATATTATTTGCAACAAACAGGACAAATGAAACAATAACAGGCTTTAAATTGAACTTTTAAAAGCCCACTGGCAGCGTGAAATAACAAAAGCAGGCTAACGTTCAGAGCTTGACATTGTCAGTGTGTGAGCATACCCATTATCACAAACAGTTTTCAGAAAAACAATGCAGGGCTTCCGGTCAAGATGGAGGCATAGGTAGACGCGCTTTGCCTCCTTGCACAACCACAAGAAGAATCGCACCCAATCTCAAAACAATACCCAGAACTGCCAGAAAATCGAACTGTATGGAAGTCCAACAGCTAAGGATTTAAACAAGCCACATTCATCCAGACTGGAAGGAGGGGAGGAGATGGGAAGCTGGAGGAGGTTGTTCGAGGTGCAGCGAGGAGAGGCAGTGGCGGTGGAATGGATGGCCCCACATTTTCGTGTGGTGGATACAAATTGGCAGGGATACCTTGGGAGTGAGAGATCCCTGCCCCAGGCCAGACCACGCAGCCCAGGGTTCCAGCACAGGGAAGATAAAGCCTCACAACTACTGCCTGCAAAAACCTGTGGGGATTGGGGCAGCTTAAGAAACTGCCAGTTTCCCAGGAGAGTCAGTTTAAAGGGCCCACACAGTGCTAGAATGTGTGCAAACCCACCCACTCTGGGAATCATCACCAGGACAACAGCTAGAATGGTGCCAGTTGCATACGGGAAGTGGGTGAAGTGGCTGGAAATGGGGTGAGTGCAGAGCAAACCTCAAGAGACCAATCAATGGCACTGTCCCCTTTCCAACCCCTCCCCCGACACAGTGCCACAAAGCAATCAAGAGGGTTGCCCCGCCCTGGCAAATATCTAAAGCTCTGCCCCTCACAACTTAACAGGTATGCTAAGAGAGGGAGTCAAAGCAGCTCTATCTAATACATAGAAACAAACATAGGGAAGTTGCCAAGTTGGGGAGACAAAGAAATATGGCCCAAATGAAAGAACAGAACAAAACCCCAGAAAAAGAGCTAAACAAAATGGAGATAACCAACTTATCAGATGCAGAGTTCAAAACACTGGTGATAAGGATGCTCAGAGAAATCATTGAGTAGGGCAAAAACATAAGGGAAGAAATGAAGGCTATACTAAGTGAAATAAAGGCACATCCACAGAGAACCAACAGTGAAGGGAAGGAAGTCAGGATTCAAATCAATGATTTGGAACATAAGGAAGAAATAAACATTCAACCAGAACAGAATGAAGAAAAAACAAACCAAAAAAAACAAGGAGAGAATAAGAAGACTCTGGGACATCTCCAAAAGTGCCAACATCTGAATCATAAGGATGCCAGAAGGAGAAGAAAAGCAAGAAACTGAAAATTTATTTGAAAAAATAATGAAGGAAAACTTCCCTAATTTAGTGAAGGAAATGTACATGCAAGTTCAGGAAACACAGAGAGTCCAAAACAAGTTGGACCCAAGGAGAACCACAGCAAGACACATCAATAATTAAGATGCCAACAGTTAAAGATAAAGAGAGAATCTTAAAAGCAACAAAAGAAGAGAGTTACCTACAGAGGAATACCCATGAAACAATCAGCTGATTTCTCAAAAGAAACTTTGCAGGCAAGAAGTATTTGAAGTCATGAAAAGCAAGGACCTACAACATTACTCTATCCAGCGAAGCTATCATTTAGAATAGAAGGGCAGATAAAATGCTTCCCAGACAAGGTAAAGCTAAAGGAATTCATCATCACCAAGCCATTATTACACGAAATGTTAAAGGGACTTATCTAAGGAAAAGGTGATCAAAACTATAAACATTAAAATGACAACAAACTGACAACTATCAACAACTGAACCTAAAAACAAACTAAGCAAACAACTAGAACAGGAACAGAATCATAGACATGGAGATCATTTGGAGGGTCATCATCTGGGAGGGTGGAGGAGGAAAATGGGGGAAAAAGTACAGGGATTAACAAGCATAACCAGCAGATACAAAATAGACAAGGGTTGTTAAAAATAGTGTAGGAAATGGAGAAGCCAAAGAATTTATATGCATGTACCAGAGACATGAACTAAGGGGCAGGGGATTGCCAGAGGGAAGGATGGTACTGGGGAGGGAGGCAAAGGGGGAAAAATTGGGATAACTGTAATAGCATAATCAACAAAATATACTTTAAAAAAACATTGCAATGTGCAGCAAAGACATTAATACTCCCCTTTTTTAAATGAGGAAACTGAGATTCTAAAAGTTTAAGTAGCTTCCCAACACTATAATCTGTTTCAGAGATGGGATGAAGCCAGTGTTTCAACTCTTCATAGAGCCTTGAAAAAAGGCAATTTTCTGGTTCAGTGAAAAAGAAGTTACAAGAAAAGCAAATTATAAACCATGTAAGCTGGCAGCAGACACTTGGAAAGCAAACCTGTGATTATTCAGATTAGGGTCATGATGGATAGTGATTTTCAAACTAACTACATTAATTTTCTGACAGCATGCTCTAATTTGTATTAAGGAACTGTAAAGATGTCTGCCATTTAAATGTTTAAGAAAACCAAATCAAGCAGAACATATAATATTTCTGGCAGATATAGTTTAGACATAGTAAGTAAAAGTGAAAAAATGCTGTTGTTGTTTATACACAGAAATTAATAAGACAAAACTGTCCTTAATCAACAGTTTTATATTGAACTAACATCAGTCTGTCAGATCCTTAAATGTTAGATCATTATGTTATTGAAGTGCTCATCTAGTTTTTTAATTAAATATATTTTTCAAATTTTGTATATAGCATGAAATCTTGAAGTAGTATGAACCTCTTAAACTATTCCCCTTTGCCCACAATAACAAATTAGGCCTTATTTTATGTATCAAATTAGAAGAATAACAAGATACCATGTGTGCACTAGAGTAAACCAAGATTAAAATGAAACGTTTCAATGAAAACCTCTATGAGGATAGTTTTAGCCACAAATATAAAATAAAACCCAAATCCATGGTTTCTTAGTATAACTGATGAAAACTCTTTATCATACTGATAATTTTATTCAAGTTGTAATCTTCTTTAAACAACACAAAATAAATAACTACTTTTGATTTAATAACTCCTCTTTTAATAGACCCAATTTGAACAGGAGGAGGAGTCATCTGGCTACTGCTGCAATAATTCTGTCTTCTGGGAGTTGCAGACAGAAACTATTGTCTGTTGTAATATAAAAATAATCCACCTCAATTCCCTCTGGACAATGGAAATGTTCTCCACAAAGTCCCAGCTGTAGCCTAGAAGGTACAGGGGCTACAATGGTAGGGGCTGCTACCATTGTTTACCAAGTGACAGTTCGCCATCAGCTGATGAGCCATTTGCTCTGGTGTATGTTATTTTGCCACCCAAGATGATGACAGCAGCTCATGCACAGAGTGAATGAAGAATGGATGTGGAAAGTGGAATGTCAGGAAGAATGGGCATGCAGTCCACTCTAACCCTTCCAAAGGAAAAGGGGGAGGAACGAGTGCCAGAGGAGGGAAGGAGGAGCTGAGGCACTCCAGCACTGCTTGGCCTTGCTTCACAGCGTCCCTGTCTCCGGGCCACACTCCTCGCTTAGGATCCAGGCAGCCAAACGTAACAAAACCATTTCAGAGCTTGAAACTCAGGAGATGACCTCAAATGAGAAACAGAATGGTTAAGGTTGAATCAGTGCTGATGCGCTGCATCCTATAAAACCAAAAAGACCTTCCTGATGCACTCCCTGAGGAAATCATTCCTCTCATTTATTTCTCTGAAATAAAGAATTCAATGTTATTTGTCCTTGTACCTAGCACTGACTTCTTTTCCAACCAAAAATAATTCTTACGAAACAACTGAGAAAGCAGAGCAAAAATAAGCAGCCCTTCCCCACACCAATCCCTGCTGATCCTACAGGACACCCACACTTCGGAGTACACTATTTGGGAGCAAGGGTGGGGATGTTGTGAGTGCATCACCGGTAACGTGAAAAGCATTTTCAAAAGAGGCCAATAAACTCAGAGTGATTAAATCCTCCTGAAAAGCCTGTGAAAACAGAGAACATAATTAATATGTTCACAATGAGCACTAAGGTCACCTGATTATCTCAGGGCACTCAAGCAAAACACAATGGTGGCAAGCAGGTGGGCAGGACAAAACACACCAGCAACATTTTGTAGAAGTCCTCATCATTAAGAAACATGCTTGCGTTTGGTTTGAGAAGGAATCAAAGGCCTTTTGATAACTCAACCTAACTGTTGACCTTAATTTCTAAATATTTCCAAATATATCTGTATTCACCAGAGGTACAGGGCCAAGAAGGGTGCTCTTCTGTGTTTATGAAAAATGAACTGAGTGAGTTTTGCATTTTCCATCGGGTCACTTTGGTGATCTTTGATGAAGGTCAGGGTCAGGGACAGGGACAGCCCCCTATAGCACAACAGAAGGCATGTACTTCTCTGCTACATTAGTGATTTTTAGAAAAATACAGCAATCTGGCTAAAAACCAAGAGAATTCCACTTGAATTTATTGATTAATAAGATATTCTCCTATGGTTTTGCAGGCCTTATTTTTCTGATTTGTTACCTTATGTCTTTCTAGCTCAGAGAGTGTGGCCGTCTTGTGCAGTAATGATGACAAAACTGACTGGGGAAGGAATGTAATAATTAACGTGGTCACATTCCTCAAGAATATAGTGAAATAAAATTTCCTGAGTCTCTTCTTGTTAGATAACATTTGAACAGAGAGATGCCCTAGCCAACTGCCAGAGTTCTGGGCAATAGTCCCCAGGAAAGTAGTAGATCAAGGATATACTTTTACCCATCATCTAAAAAAGTACCACTGAGCAACAAGAGCAACACAAAGAGAAGTTCCAACTTACAACGGGCATGCTCTAAGCACCACATGCAAAGGACATGCCTACTGCCTCTTCCCCATGAGGTCATGGATGCTCCCCGCCAGACTTTGCATAAGTGGGCAGGCTCACTGACCTTTGAAAAGTCTACCAGGATTGCTGTGTTTCTTTTCCAAACTGAACTATTGTAATTTAAGCTTTGAAATGACCAAACATGTAACTCACACAAAATATATATGTATATTTGTATACATATATTTGTGATCATTCTTTTGGCCTCCTCTCCTCATTCAGACCTACTCTTACCCACTTCCCTCTCCTGCTGTCAGAAAAAGGATAGGAGATGGACTCAAACACAGTGAACAGTTGGCCGTGATATCTGCTCCACAGGAAATGGCAACTGAACATTTCCCACAAATTAAACATTGCCAGTGGGACTTATATGACTATTTGGAGAGATGTTCACTATAACCCTTTCACCTAAAAAGAAAATAGATCCCTTAGGAAACCTAAACACTGGGAACGTTTTGAGCTAATACAACAAGTCTAAAGCAAGGAGCGTACTCTGAGAAAAGCCTTGCTGAAAAGAGGGTGCAGACTGATGCAGTGAAAAGAGCAAGGGCTCTGGAGGCAGGAAAAACAGAAGCTGCACCTTTTACCAGACATATAACCTTGGGGAAGTAATTTAAATTTTCTGGGTCTCAGCATCCTTGTCTGTGAAATTGGGATTATGATAAATACAACAACAACCGTACCCTATGTTGCTGTGAAGATTCACTGATATATCAAATATATTGGACCAGACTCCAGGGTCAGACATCTATTTCATTCACGAGAAACTAACAATGTAAAAAGATAAATGAAATAACCAGTTACCCAGGAACGAACACTGAAATGATGCTGGACTGCCATCATGCTGGACTGCCTACCTTAACATCAAAGATGTAATAAGCAACACCTCAAAACAATTTTTTTTTCTTGCTTAGCAGTCAAAATTTGCATAAACATCATTTAATCAGAAACACTGTGGGTCAGGGATTATGCAGAGTTGGGGTTACAAAACTCAACAAGATTATCTTTCTCACCCTTAGGGAGTTGGAATTTGTTGACGATTTACCCAAGTGCTGTTTTCAGATAGAATCACACAACATAGCTGCCCTTTCCAACACCTCTGAATTTCACCCTGTCGACTCTTACGTAAGAGTGGGTGACAAAAGCAAATGCACTATTTGAAACACCTCATTCCAAGTCCTAATCTGCTCTCTTTTCTCAGGTCTCTTCTCAGCCTCACTGTTACCTCTTTGCACAAGATAAAATCACTACTGGGCTCAGCTGGCCAGAGGAGCACTTCATAAAACGCTTCGGATTAGGAACACTCAACAGTTAACTGATTCCAGTTTGAACTGCATGCTTCACCACCATTCACCATAAAAGCCCACACCTGTGGTCGCACTGGCCAGAAACAGCCTCAATTAAGTACGTTCAGCATTTGCAGAGAAAACAGTGCAAATCATATAAGCCACTGATAAACGAGGGCCACTCCAGCGGTTTGAGAGGATATACGCCTATATTACCATCTTAACAGTAGCACGCTTATGTTTGTATCACTGGAGCTATTTACTAACCTGAGGATTATAATAAATTAAAACCACCACCCTCCATATAATCCCCCTTATTTTCTCTCAAAGCACTTCACATTTCAATCGTCTTAACCCCACCCCCACCCCCCAACTCTAAGTCTTCCGTTCTGCAGCACCAGCCGGCCCTCGTCCCCGGAGAAAACATGGACTCAGATTCAGTGCCCCAAAACTAAGAAGACCAAGAGGCCGCTGCTCGCAGGCCCTGCGGGAAAACACTGAGGAACAGGGCGGCAGAGGTTGCGATTCCCTCGAAAGTGCCAGCGTGTGGAGAGAATCAAGTGGCCTTTCTGACTCGGAGACGCCTACAGAGGCCTGAGAAGCAAAACACTGTTGTCCCTCAACCCAGGCGCTACTCAAGGGACCCCTGAACTTAAAGTTTATCACTGAAACAGTGGGGCCCTCTACCTGTGCTGTCTAAACCCCCGAGGATGACACACAGGGCGCCTGATTTCCTGTAATCACAAGAGAAGCAGCAGGCGCGTGGGCAGCCTGGGAGCCCCGCACCCTCCGCAGCGGATACGCACCCGCAGGTGGCTGGGACCTGAGCTCCTTGGCGCGGGCTAACCTGCTCCCACGGGTGAGGATGGGCACGTATCCGTGCGGGGGCCGGGTGGTGGCGGTGTGTATCCAAAATGCGACTATAACCACCTCTACACCAGCACATCGACGCGGGAAAGGCATCAGGAGAGAGAAGCAAGACTTGTGGAAACAGAAATAGCTAAGCGGGTTGAGAACCTGCCCGGACCCACAGGTTCTGTTGCTCCTTCCAGAAGTTTTGGCTTAAGTTCCAAATGCCTAGCGTGTTCGGGGGCAGAAAAGTGAAAGGAGGAGAAAAGTGCTAGTCGGGACCGCGAAGGCTGGGCTCGCGAGTCCTCGCCCGCAACCAGGCAGGCCCTCCAGGGTCGCCTCTGGGCACCTGCTGCAGAGCCGGCTGCTCACCTTGAGATAGTCATTCTCCGAGCGCAGCTCCTCGATCTCCCGCAGCAGCTCCTCCTCCTCCACCGCCGGAACCAGTCGCGGCGGCTCGCCCGCGCCGGGCTCCTTGGGGGTCCCGGAGACCACCCGCTCTGATGGCGCGCGCCCCCTGGCATCCTCCGCCCCGCTGGGCCCCGGGGACCCTGCGGGGACCCCGCCCGGACTGCTCCGACCCGCAAGAAAAGCGCTGGCGGCGGGGGGCGCGGCGAGGAGTGCGGGGGGCTCGGGGCTGACTAGGGGCGCTCCCCGAGCCGCGGGATTCGTCCCTAGGGCTCCTCGCAGGGGTTCTCGGTCGCTAGACCCCGTGCCGGACTCGGCGTCGCTGCTGGCGGCGGGAAGCAGGCGCTGCTCGTCCGACAGGGGTTCGGAGGGGCAGTCCGAGAGGTCCGAACTGCTGTCCGTGTGGCTGATGCGGGAACCAGGGGCAGGGGTGCCGGTCGCGGAGGTCACGGCGAGGACCACCGCAGGGACCGGGGCGGCGGGGGTCGGGGGCCCGGCAGCGCGGGCTGGGGGTGCCGCGGAGCAGCGCTTCGTTTTGCGGCCCTTAGCAGCAGCGTGGAGAGGCTCGGAGGGCCCAGGCGACGGCGGCGGCGGCAGTTTCCCAGCCCGGGGCAGCGACTCGGCGAGCGCCGCGCGAGCCGCCCTTCTGGGGCCCGGAGCGGCCTTGGCACCACCCGCTGTCCTGGCCCCGGCGCCCGGCGGCGGCTTGTCCTTCGCGCCGGGTGCGCCGCCGCTGCGCCGGGAGAGGCGGCCGGGCGCGGCCAGGGTCCCAGGCGAGGGCGTTGCCTTGCCGGCGAGGCTGGGCGAACGCGGGGCGGCGGGCGCCGGGGATCGGCCGGCGGAGGGGACGGCCGGAGCCGGGCCGGGAGCCGCGGGGCGGCCCTGCAGGTCCTTGAGGAACGGTCTGGCGGGCGAGGGTGCGCGGTGCAGCCGCCTCCGCTCGGCCAGCGGGTGGAGGTGGTGGTGGCGGTGGTGCTGACCGGGCGGCTGCGGCTTAGCGTCCGGAGCGCCGCTCGCGGGACCATTCAGCGTCTCCATGGCCGGGCCCCGGACCACGGGCAGCAGCTCGGGCGGCAGATGCTCCGGGTGGCGGCGGCAGCGTGCAGCCTCCCAGCGCGCTGTCTCATCACTGCCCCCCAACCCCACCCGGTCTGCGCCCAGCGCTCCCGCGCCACCGCCCCCTGCCCCGCACCCTTAGCCTGAAGACCCCGCGGAGTTCGCCGCTGCCTCGCTCTCTCCTTGCTGAGGTCACTGCCGCTGGAGTTCTCTGGACACAGCAGCGCGGCGGCTTCCTGCTGCTGGCATTTACTGGACGCTGCGCCCTGGGCTCGCGGATGAGCCGCTGCAGCCTCGCACACGGCACTCGTCTGGCGGCACTGGAGGCGCGCTTCCCGCTCCCGCGTCCTGTTCCCCGCCAACGGCTGGTGGCTCCCCGCAGCGCCCGTCTGCTCCCGCCCGCGCCCGCTCCCGGTAGAGAGAAACTGCAAGCGCGCTTCCCGGCCTCCCGGCGCCCTGCGCCCTGCCTCCGGATGCGCATGTCCCGCCAGCCGCCAGCCGGCGCCCCGGTTGGGGGCAGGAGGGCGGGGCTTCACTCGTCGCGGCTGGCGCGCCGGTTGCGTACCCCCAGCCCTCTCCCGAGGCCTTGGGGCCCAACTTGCTTTTTGAGTCCCCAGAGATAGTACCCAGTAGTGGGAAGGGAGAGCAGTAGGAGAGGTCATTGGGTGTTGGGGGGTTGCGATGTGGGTTGCGGGCACCGGCCACTTGGGGGAGACTGGAGGTCCGGACGCGTGGATGGGCCCCTCTGTGGAGTGTGCCTTCAGGAGCCTCTTTCTCTCGGTTGACCGATGTCCCCCAAAGGCCCCTCCATCCAACACCTGCCTCCCAGGGCTGCTTAGCTCCCTGCATCATTGTCCTCTCAACGTCGTGCCTGTAGTCTGCACACTCCATTAAGGATTGCTGGTCCCCGAGGCAGGTATCACTTCAAAACAGGCACAGTGCTCTACAGTTGGCACCTTCCATGGCCTCCGGAACTCAGAGGAGGAGGAACTGCTGTAGAAATAGGAGACGAAGCTCGCCAAGCTTGGGGTCAGAAAAGGGACTCAAATTTATAGTTCCGGCTGCTAGCCAGACACTTCATAGGCATTGTTTTATTTCATCCTCATAACAAGCCCGAATTGGAATTACTGTCTTCTTTAAAGCTGAGAACACAGGCGCAGGGAAGTGCAGTCGATCCCTTAGCCAGTCCTTGTCTGCATAGGGATTTACACCCAAATCCATCGAATTCTCAGTCCCCTCAGAGAACCAGAAGCTTGCTACCTGGTCTGCCACTTAAGAGTCTTAACGTGAGCGACTGGCATCTTTGGGCCTCAGTTTCCTTGCCTGTATAGTTGGAAAATACTGCCACTTGAGTGTCTGTGGGATTAAATGAGCAAGTATGAGATAACACTGTGTAAAATGTAAAGTGCTTTTCATACACCATCGAGCACAGTTTTAGTCCCAGGCTTTGGATGTTGGGCAGTTCTCAAGTGAATATGGCCCAGTCTTTCATCTAGACTCGACTTTGCTGGGAAACCAAGGGGCAGGCAATAATTATGCGTTTCTAGGGTGGCCACTTACCGGGCCTGGGGAGGTTGGAGCTTTCTTTCCTGCAAGTATGGGTTTGCCTTGTGGGGAGTGCCTAGGATGTGCCAGAGTAGGGGCTATAGGTGAGATGAGGTGGAAGGGTGAGTGGGACCACATTTTTTGCTGCAGGGTTTGGATGTTATCCCAGAGGCTGGGGGAGCCCTTAGAAGATCCTGAACATGACTGATCTTATTTGCTTAGAAATATCCCACTGAGGAGAGGGAGGCTGGGGAGGGGAGCGACTAATGGCTGTAGCAATCTCAGATGAGTAGTAGTGGTAGTGAGGATAGAGGAAAGGGGACAGATTTGTGAAAATACAATGAAAAAACAGACATCAAAGTCTGTGATCTTAACTACAAAGTACGCTACTTAGCCACCTCCTTCAAAAAATGCAGGATAAAGTGATTTTTTAAAAATCCTGTAAGTCAAGAGAAACATCCTCCCAGAAGACATCCTGTCTGTTTCCTCCTCAGATCCCTGAGGAGATGCCAGTCACCTCCTGGACTGAGTTCTGAGCACACTGAAACTTCGCGGCTCTGGCTGCTGTCTCTGTTTTTCAAGTTGTTAATCTGACAATAATCTGTATGGAATCTCCTTTGACACAATATTTAATAAGACCACAGTCATATTTCAGGGAGTGTTGGGGGAGAAAAACTACCCTGCTGGTGACAGTGCTGCAAAAAGGCTTGAAAGTTGCCCAGCCACCATGCCAGTGGCCAGCTCTCCCCTAGAGCACGCTCGAACACTCTCCTTCTGGAGACTGCCAGTTAATCAGAAAGTGGCAGCTGTCAATCCTCAAAACACAACTGACTGGAACTCAAAGTCCAGGACCTTCACCTAGAACTTCCTCCAGAGACCCAGAAGCCTCCAGCGCCCTCATGTTTCTGAGGGATTATATCCAGGACTCTTAGCGCAAACTCGCCAACTCCTTAGACTATATGTAACTTATAAAAGTCACCTTAAAAATGTTTCAGTCAGTTTTCCAAAAATATGAGCCACATGATGACACAATTCATAGCCAGCTTCCCTTTTCCTTATTTATTCAATGTATGGTGAGTTACAAGTAGTATAAAGAGATATATTCTTGCATAATAGATGTTTCTAAAGTCACATATAACAAAAAAATTTTGTTGTTCAATAGAGTTAGCCTAAGGTGTTAGGGGGTTTACTAATTAAAGGAAGCTTGCCCTGGCCAGTGTGGCTCAGTTGATTGGAACGTTGTCCCTTAAACTGAAAAGTCTCGGGTTCAGTTCCTATTCAGGGCACATACCTAATTTGCAGGTTTGGTCCCAGGTCGGGGCACGCACAAGAGGCAATCAATGTTTCACTCTCACATGGATGTTTCTCTCCCTCTCTTTCTCTCTCTCTTCCCCTCTCTCTAAAATCAATGGGCATGTCTCTTAGGGGAGGATAAAAAAAATTAAAATAAAATAAGCTTAAAGTGCATTATTCTGGAAACAACAACAAAATCAACGTGGGTGTGCCTGTTTGGGTCTGTCTGCCCTCAGGCCCAGTCCTTAACCTTTTCTCACTCAGTTCTGAAGAGAACGGAACAACCCATAATGGTTGGTTTTCCAGGTTTCTGGGTTTGGCCAATAGGAAGAGATTGGGATGTCAGGAGATAGGATAACAGCAAAGGAGAAACCAGGGTGTTTCTTACCTTATTTTTCTGCCCAAAGTGGCCACTTCAGAGTGGCTAGATCTCCTTTATGGACTGGCTTATTGGGGTTCCCTATGGTAACTTTGCCTCTTCCTGTTGTCTCTCACTCAACGGCAGTAGTAGCTTCCTGTTGCAGATCTCTGTGTTACTTTACCATGCTGTTTGGCTGTTGATTCCTCTCCCACCTCTGTAACCAATTCTCTGAATTGGAAGCCCTGTGTCGTAAGCACTTGCACTATACTCCAAGGCTCCAATTTTCTCATTCTTTTGCAGAGGCCTAACTGTAGGCCCAGGGAACTACCTGCAAAATTGGTGTAGGAAGTAATTTGCTATGGCTTGTATCTGCAACTTCCTTGTCAAAGAGCACTCTAGGTGGTGACAAGAGCTGATACTTTCACCCCAGGTAAATATGGGTTCAAATCCTACCTGTGGCACTTGAACTCTGTGTGCCCTTGGCTATCATCAAGATCATTATTATGATTTAATACCAGTGGAATAATCTTCAGTACTCTTTAAATGTGAGCAAACCGATTTTGGAGGGAGAATTAGAAATCTAGTCTGTGTCTATAAAGTAATATAAAAAAAATTTAAGTATATTTTATTGGTTATGCTATTACAGTTGTCCCAATTTCCCCCCTTTAACCCTTCTCCACCTGGTACCTCACTTCCCTCCAGCAATCCTCCCCCTTAGTTCATGTCCATGGGTCGTGCATATAAGTTCTTTGGCTTCTCCATTTCCTATACTATTCTTAACCTCCCCCTGTCTATTTTGTACCTACCAATTAAGCTTCTTACTCCCTCTACCTTTCCTCCCATACTCCCCCTTCCCTCTCCCTACTGATACCCCTCCAAATGATTCTGTTCCTGTTCTAGTTGTTTGCTTAGCTTCTTTTTGTTTTTGTTTTCTGAATTCAGTTGTTGATAGTTGTCAGTTTGTTGTCATTTTAATGTTCATAGTTTTGGCCTTCTTCTTTTTCTTCAATAAATCCCTTTAACATTTCATTTAATAAGGGCTTGGTGATGATGAACTCCTTTAACTTTACTTTGTTTGGGAAGCACTTTATCTGCCCTTCCAATCTAAATGAGAACTTTGCTGGAAAGAGTAATGTAGGTTGTAGGTTCTTGCTTTTCATGTCTTTGAATACTTCTTTCCAGCCCGTTCTTGCCTGCAAAGTTTCTTTTGAGAAATGAGCTGATAGTTTTAAGGGAACTCCTTTGTAGATAATTCTCTGCTTTTCTCTTGCTGATTTTAAGATTCTCTTTTTTTATCTTTTAACCTTTGGCATTTTAATTATGATGTGCCTCGGTGTCCTCTTTGGGTCTAACTTGTTTTGGACTCTCTGTGCTTCCTGGACTTGTATGTCTATTTTCTTCACCAGATTAGGGAAGTTTTCCTTCATTATTTTTTCAAATAAGTTTTCAATTTCTTGGTCTTCCTTTTCTCCTCACATCCCTATGATTCAGATGTTGGCACTTCTGGACATGTCCCAGAGTCTTCTTATTCTCTCCTCATTTTTTTTTCTTTTGAATTCTTGTTTCTTCATTCCATTCTGGTTGACTAAGAATTTCTTTTTTTACTTTGACTCATACAGGAAAAAAATATGACTTATGACTATACTTCTTTTACTGCTCCACACTCAGATAGAATTATATGTAGAATCTCTGCACTCTCAAAACCTTGTCCAGACCTAAGCACATATCTATCTTCCTTGTTTTTCCCCCTTATTTTAACACAAAAGCACATTTAGATTATAAAGTAATTCCTGTTTTAAATCATAAGAATTATCCTTTTTGAAAAGAATGTAAAGAAGAGATTTTTAACAGAGTGGGCAATTTTTTTTGGTGCTTCAGCAAAGTTAGGGTTTAAAAGGAACAATGAAATCAGGTGAACCTCCTGAGGATGAAGTTGATGCATCCAACCCTGGGGGTTAGTAGGTGGCTCCCTGGCCCTTTGCAGGGTTATTGCCAAAATGCCATATGGAACCTAAATCGGGCCAGTCCTACAAGGACCCACTGACTTCTCCGCATGGCCTGGTGGACAGCTGTGTGTGGTGGTGGTGGTGGTGGTGGTGGTGGTAATGATGAGGGCTTCAGGGGCTCTTAAACCTTGAATACATTAAAATTACCCAGTGAGCCCTGGCTGGGTGGCTCAGTTGTTGGAGCATCATCCTGTACGTTGCGGTTTCAGTTCCTGGTGAGGGTGTGTACAGGAGGCAACAGATCTGTTTCCCTCCCACATCTCTCTCTCTTCCTTCTCTTCTCCCTCTCTCTCTAAAATCAATAAACATATCTTTGAGTGAAGATTTAAAAAAATAATAAAATCACCAGGTGAACCTATTAAAAATGCAGATTCTATGGCCACAACTTTCCATAAAAAAATAGGAGTAGATTTAAATGGAAAGCAAAAATAGAACAATGAATTTATAGAAGGTTCCATAGCTGATAGCACTTATGAAATAAGTTTCTTCCTTAATTCAGGAGATAGAACACTGCATAAAATCTCACATGAAAGTATTTTAGTTATTATTTCTATGTAAAATTACTGTCAAGCAAATGTTACCATTGAGTATACAGATCAATATTGGTTCTATGCCTGGTCACAATGATTGTGCAGTTATCTTAGACAAAATAGCTCAGTTTTCCTGTGAATACCATTTTAATTATAAACATGGAATTGTTCATTAGTCACCTCTGTTCATTCTCTAACAAAATATACTCAAAGAATATAAGTGAATTTTAATAGAAGAATTACTATAATGGAATAAATGTGACAAAGTTACACACTTTTTTTTTTTCAAGATTTTATTTATTTTTAGAGGGGAAGGGAGGGAGAGAAGGAAAGAAACATCAATGTCTGGTTGAGTCTCACATGTCCCACTGGGAACCTGGCCTACAATCCAGGCATGTGCGCTACACTGGGAATCGAACCTGTGGCCCTTATGGTTCACAAACCAGCAATCAATCCACTGAGCCACACCAGCCAGAGCTAGTTATACACTTCTGATTATCCTACTGGGGCAAACTATTGACAGTTAATCATGTTTTCAAGTATCCCTCAGTATTATTGCTTAGAGTAAGTCTATATCCTATTTACCTCTTTAAATATTGCCTACAAGGTCTAAGAATTGACAGCAAAAAGAAGCCTTATAAAGCATCGGCAGTCCTCTCATTTGTCACCCCCTACTTAGGGACCCCCATGACTGTTATCTATAGGCTGTTATCCTGAAGATTTCCTTTCTATCATTAGGGTGACCCCATATTTTATCATCCAAACCACAAAATTTTTAAGAATGAAAGGGCACTGTTAATACTTATATGAGACAACAGGCATGACCTGAACCTGGGTAAGCAGATTAATATACATTCTTCAAGGTAAGACTGTCCCCAGATTGGATCCAATTGACTCATCTTTACATTCACCTACACTAAGAAGACATGAACTCTTATCATTGTGTTAAGACATGAACTCTTTTACATATACTTAAAACAGAAAACTATTAAAGAATATCCATAGCCCACTCATATACTCATTAATTTATATACTCATTCATTTAAAGTATTTATTGAACACCTTCTAAAATGCTAGGCTATATATAAATATTGGGTATTACAGGGATTTAAAAAAACATGGTGTCTGACTTTAAGGGACTTACAATCTTACATAAAAAATATTATCAGAAGGAAAAAAAATCTGTCCCTGATACCCGGAGCTGGTATCAACTATCACTTAGGCCTCCATGTTCCTAGGATCTGGTCCGGCTCTCAAAGCTGGGCCCTGGCATTCCCCTTTTAAATATAAACAATGCCAGAGACCTCAGCGTCAAACAAGGCCACTCCAGGAGTGCGGTGGGCCAGACAAAGAAGGGGCCACTCTCTAGTCATGTTTGAACTCAGATAAAACACGAACATTTTCTAAACTACAGAAATGACCAAGCATCCCTCTCTCCCAGCTAATTGGAGTGACTGCTGCTTCTTATCAATTACAGCTTTAGCCTTGCGCCAGCTGTCCCTCTTTTTAGATAAGATTTGTTTCGATAAACAGTCACAGAATTCTCCCACTTCTGACAACAACTGATCCACAGTAAAGCCACACTCCGTTGAATGCTCCCCCACATCATCTAACACAAGCCCAGATCCAGGTCCTTTCTAACACCCTCTTACTGAGGGCTCCCGGGGCGTCATTCTCCCTTACTGCCATGAGCAATAAATCTAACTAACTCTACCCAGATGTGTGTGCTCCTGGTGAGGTCATAATTATGACTGCCAACATAAGGCAAGATGAAACTGAACATAGCATTAGTTCTCTGTTTTACAAATATATGAACATGTGAAACATAGTTTTTGTGCTTTAACGGGTCTTGTTTCTCCTTGAAAAAGACTGCATAAATATTGAAAAATCATTATTGATATATTTAAAGGCTATAAGTCTCTGAGCAGCTAAACCACCTTGATAGTTGCCCAGATCAAAGCCTACTTTGGAGATGATGCTGAATAGGAAGTCTTTAGCTCCATGAATTGATTTTGTTCTGCAGTGAAGCAAGGCCCTTATCTTTTGCGCCAACATAATGTCATTTTATAATCTAGGCTACAGCATCCAGCTATTTTATGCACTCCTAAGTCCTCTATGCCAAGCAACTGAATTTGTGTTTATCCCTATTTTCTCTGTAGGAGGCTCCTCAGATATAATCAGGGAACTACTAATGTGATTTTGGAAATTTATCAAGTAATGAAAAATGAAATAATCATAGAAACATAGAGGAGATTAAATAAAAAGTAATTGCTTATTCAACATTCCAAACATTCTGTGTTTCATTAATACAGTATTTGAAGGATATAATTGTTTTCATCCCTAAAAAAATAAGTGAAATAGAATGGAATGGTTGTCTCCAATAGTACAAACACAAGTGCTCTGGAGGGGAGTTGCCTAAGCAGATGGCTGTCTTTCAAGATGCTACAGAGAAGATTCTTATTGGGCAAGGGGTTCTCTCTCAACTCTATAGTTATATCCTTGCTCTCTTCTGTAGAGTATAATTTCTCGTACAGAGCCACAAAGCAGTACAGAAATCTGCACACAGTAGCTAGTTAGTGTATCTTTATCTGTTATGTAACTAATATTACTCTCCGGTGGAGCAAGCAGTTGTCGAGAGGGAAGACAGCTAGGCATTTGCAGAGTTGGAGAGCTGCAAAAGCTGCCATTTTTACTGTGGTTTTCCTCCTGGTCTTTATTCTTAAAGATGATAAGAGTAATATCTTTGTCCTTGTCTGGCACCTTAAATGTTCCACACAATGATATCATTCCAAAGCCTTAAAAGTTGTCTTTCTCTTTCTTTTCTTGCTCCTACTCTTAAAAGTATCTACAAATGTATCATCGAATTTAAGAGAATTATTTTTTAGAACTTAGAGTTGCCTGCTGCTTAAATCCCTCCTTAGGGATGATGATATTCCATCTATTTACTCTGCAGGATTCTAGAATCTTAGACAACATTCTATCAAGTAGAACATTCTGGATTTCATTTCTGTTTTATTCACTGATAATTATGGAGACCAAGGCTTTCCTTTATACTACTTCCACATATACGTCCAAGTGGAGAAGAGGGACAAGAAGTATAGTTATCTTACAGCTTTTTCAAGTAAAAACTCATTTTAATCTAAAATGATGAAGTGCGGAAAAATCACAATCAAAAGCATCAGCAGTTAATATCTTTTAGATGCCTAGAGATTTCAAAGTAAACTTCAAAGCAGATTCATACCCTTTAAAGAATTTGTAAAATCAAGAACTGCTGAGAGTAGGCAAGTGCTCCTGCTAATTTTGAGGGGTATGAAAAACACAAAGAATCACAGTATGCAATTTTTATGTGGATTGTGTGTCTTGTACCTCCTGAAATTAATGTAAAGTGGATTGAAAGATGCAATTGAGAAGTAACTTTCTTAACTAAACCAAAGTTGCTATTTTTACTACCACTTGACCCTTAGTGTGAAGCTTTAAGAAAAACACATGCGTTTCAGCTGAGAACCCACCAATCCTAGCATTCCTCTTTGGCCAAACAAACAAACAAACAACCTCAGCCAAATTAAAACCATTTAAAATGGACAAAAGCTGACTGAAGTGCAAAATACAAATACTAAACAAATTTCCCTGGTATATGAATGTAACTAATTCTCAATCATAGAGTATTGAGACTAACTGATTTTTGACTTTGTGACCTTTACTTGGAGGACTGCTGATTGAAAAAATAACTAGGAGTTGCTCCGTAACTCATTCTTTAAATATTTGTTACCCACACCCCCTTTTTTAGAGCAGTATCACTTTTAAATGTAACAACATGAGGCTGAGTAGCTTGGTTGGTTAGAATGCTGTCCTGTTAGGTCAAGGTTGTGGGTTCAATCTGTCAGGTCACATACAAGAATCAACCAGTGAATGCATAAAGAGATGGAACAACCCTGGCTGGTGTGGCTCAGTGGATTGAGCGCCCACCTGCAAACCAAACCAGTTCATTCCCAGTCAGACATATGCCTGGGTTGTGAGCTATGTCTCCAGTTGGGGACATGTGAGAGGCAACTGATTGATGTTCCTCTCACATCTCCAAATTTCCCTCCCATTCTTTCTCCCTCCCTTCCCCTATCTAAAAATAAATTTAAAAAAGAAAAAGTGGAACAACAAAAAATCCATTTTTCTCTCCCTCCCCATCCCTCTCCCCCTTTCTTCCTCTCTTTCTCTAAAACCAGTAAGTTTAAAAAATTCAAAAATAAAAATAAATAAATGCAACAACATCAGTCACAAAAGTTACACAATTTGAATTTCGAATCTCATATATTTATATGTATTTTGTTCTTGCCGGAACAGTGGAAATGCTGCCCAAAGCTAACTCAACTGTTTTTACTTTGTCTCTTGATATTTGCGCATTACCTATTACTTGTGGAGATGAATGTATGACACAATGTATCATTCCTTTGTAATACCAGCCTCTCTGAGTCCATGACGGAAAATCAGCTTTCCGACAGTAGTTTAGCTTCCTGTATAAATCTGCTTACAGGCAAAAAATGTGCTTGACAGTTCACTTCTCACTGGAAAACAATAATAGGTATTTTATTTTGCAAATTAAAAAAAAAGGAAATAATTAAATTTGGTAAGGCTTTATAGTGGAGATAGCAAATGAGCCTTATCAAATGGAATAATGGGTCTTAGATATTACTGTTCTCTCAGTTTTACAGATGGAAAAACCAAGGCACAAGATAAAGAAGTAATTCACCAACCTCACAACCCTGTGAAGTGGCAAGGCCAGGCTGTGCACTCAGCAGCACACCTCACCACCATACTCTGAACCAGCCGCCAGCGCATGCTGCTGCCCTCTCCGCCTTGGGCATCAGGCACCATCAGTGTTGCGGGGAACCTTTCCTAGGGGAGAAATGGAGCACACTATGCAAGACATGGAGGAGAGCTGCTAAAGAGGCAGCTGTAAAGGAGGAAATTGTCCTCAGCCAGATATCTTTCTTTTCCACGAGAAATTTAATGCTAGATAGCTGCTCTCTGGGTTCAAAATCTCAAGAGCATTTTTAGAATTTCCACTCACAAATGAGTTGATGGTGGAAGGAAGGTTTTATATTGATCAGAAATTGGAGGCTTTGGGAGTACATGGAGTCACTATAGGAAGGATCAGTTCTGCTCAAACGAATTCTATGTAAGTTAACATTTGAAAAGGTGGAGAAGCAGTTTTTTTAATTTAAAAAGTCATTAAGGCCACTGAGTGTTGAGCAGCACAAACCCATGTGGTGATCCAAGAAAAAGCTGGCCTTAAGCTCCTGAAATAACTGATTATGTTCAGACCCCTTTAGGAGTTATATGTCTGGGGAGAATATTATTTGAGAGGATCAAAGAAGGAAACAATTAGATATGGGAAAGCAGAACCTACTTGTGAATTTCCAGTATTTGTTCACTGACACTAGTGTGTTTGGACTAGTTTCCCTTTGTGCTACACAATGAATAAACAGTGGACAAGGTCCAACCCACCAAAAATGCTCTTGGGTTGTACTTATGTGCTATACGGTAAGTAAGAAACATGACTTTGATCTATGCTTTCAAAAACTGTGTCTCAGTCTCAGACATTAATCGAACACAGAGATAATGTAATGGGATCAGATGCTGATTTAACAAGATGTTTTAGGAAAGACCTTGGTATGGTAATAATATCATCTTGAACGCAAAATATCATGTTATTAAGGTACATTAGGTTATTGATGATGTTGTATATGTGTGCGTGTCTGCATATATATATAATTGATTTAGCTTATTAAGTCACAGATTTAGACATTTTCAGCTCCCCATCTTCCATGGCAGTTTTTCCACAATAGTGATAAGGGAGAGAGTTGCCACCATCCCGTTCTTCTTGTTTGTCTGTTTGGAGGACATTGAGCTTTCCTGGAGCTATGTTCTGTCCACAGGTTGACCTAGGAAGGGAAAAAAAAGATGGCCAGGACTATGCCAGAAATTCTAATAGGAAGGCACTTTTAGAGGACAGAGGAGGAGGTAGGTGCTTAGAAGAGAAGCCCCTTCTCTGTGCTGTTTTCCTGCTTCTTTGTTAATATGAGCTCCAGAAGTTCCAGAAGGATCAACTTTCTCTTCTTTCTTCTTCCTCAAAGGCTTCTAAGCCATCCATTCGGAGAGCACTTTGTTGCTGAGCATGTACTGTATGCGAGGCATAGCTGTCACCCATCTCCTTCACAACGCCCCTGCCTCAGCTCCTCAGCTCCCCTGTACACTATCCAAGTTCTCTTAAGGCCTCTGGGTCGTGCCTGACTCCCAGGTTCCTACCATTGCATGCTTGGCCAGCTTTGGGGCAAAGCACAGGGAGCAGTACGCCTAAACTGGGCTTGTGGCCTATAAATCACAGCATTTCTTTATTTCTCATGCATGAACAATCAGACAAGAATGTGTAAAAAGTTCAGGATAAGTCTGAGCGAAGCCCTGCTAGTTGCTGAGGAATTTCTTGAATAAAGGAGAAATGAATCAATCTATCTATCCACCTATTTTGCTATTGAAAGGTATAAATACCCCTCTCCAAATATGTAAACCTGAATGTTTACTTTTTAATTCTTTTTTAATTAAAAACAGAGAATATACCACATCTATCACTCTTAGATGCACTCAAATGAGAGGGAAAATGGAAAAAAAAACACACTTGTACACTTCTTTTGCTCCGGATTCACAATGTTAATTAAATCTTTGTTGCAATTTAGACAGCCTTTGATGGATCGAGGTGCAAATAGTTTGTTAATAGTAAGTTTGGTCAGGAACCAACTAAAAGGTTAACTTAAATTTATAGAAAATTACAAGCTTTTTCCCTGGCTGGTGTGGTTCAGTGGATTGAGTGCTGGCCTGTGATCCAAAGGGTTGCCAGTTCGATTCTCAGTCAGGGTATATGCCTGGGTTGCGGGCCAGGTCCCCAGCAGGGGGTGTGCAAGAGGCAACCACGCATTGATGTTTCCCTCTCTCCCTCCCTTCCCCTCTCTCTAAAAATAAATAAATAAACAAACTCTTTTTTTAAAAAAAGAAAAAAGAAAATTATAAGTTTTTTTCCTGACACAAAATATCTGCCTTTTATGTAATCATGGGAACTAGGTTGCATATATTCTTTGCTGGTTTAAGAATCCAGGTATCATGCCCTGGTTGGTGTGGCTTAGGGGACTGAGTGAAGGCCAATGGACCAAAAGATTGTTGGTTCAATTCCCCAGTCAGGGCACATCCCTAGGTTGTGGGCTGGGTCCCCAGTTGGTGGTGTGTGAGAGGCAAACACACATTGATTTTTTTTCTCTCCCTCTCTTTCTCCCTTCCCCTCGCTCTAAAAATAAATAAGTAAAATCTAAGAAGAAGCAGGAGGAGGAGGAAGAGGAGGGAGAATTGGACTGGGAACAGATTGATCTCAGCTGAAACCTCAACAGACTTCAGTTGATCTCTCACCTTTAGCAGAGAGAACCTGGGCACATTGTGGCTTAACTTTTCTCTATGTGGTTTCCCTGCTTCACCAGCAGCATGACTTTAATAGTTAATAGTAATAAAATACCCACGAGCCATTGAGAGGATTAAATGAAAGATTGTAAGACCTTTTGCATATTCCAAAGACACAGAAATTTCTAATTAATCAGCTATGTGACCTTTAAGCAAGTCACTTAACCTCGCAGGGGTTCAATTCTCTCCAATTCTAAATTCTCTTTCCAAACAGCCTACATAGATTATGCAGTATTGTAATTAGCATATCAAACACCAACCTAATGCATGCCAGCTCCTGCTATCACTTCAATTACTGTTTATATGTAAATGACACTCAAAGTCCTCCAACAGTCACTCAACTAAGAAAACAGTGTCTCATCTTATTTACACTCCCCTTTTCCTCAGCAAACTCTTGTTCACTGAAAACACAAAGGTACACTTCTGACCAGTCCCAAGGAACTGTCAAGGTTGACAAAGTGCAGTTTGAAATCTCAAGATATTTATCCAGTTCCGTGATGTGAATAGAAATGACTCGGCACATGAGTAGTACCTTCCTTTAAGAGAAGTGTGTTGTCTGGAATTAAGGCAGTGGAAGCAAATTCTATTTGGATGAACTATTGCAATTAGCCATGACAGCCATGTGAAGCTTTTTTAAACTGAAAGGGTATTTTAACTGACCTGAAATTGTTACCAGAAAGGGGACCTGGCCCTGCATGGGTCTGCCTAGGGCTGGCCAGTAGTGTGTGGGTTCTTGACTTCATGCAGGGAAGATTTACCAACACAAGTCCAGGTGATTTTTTTAAAGGACATCTATTAAAGCTGGGGACAGTGAAACAACAAATGGTTTGGGATAGAAGAGGCAACAGGAGAGAGACTAGGTGGGGAAACGAGCCTGGGCTGGGCTGCTTTGGCTCACTAAGAAGTCAAAGAAAAGGAGGGGCCTTGTGGACAGATTCGGGGTTAGACTGGGATGAGCTGCTGCTGCCCATTGCTCCCTGGTTGCAATCTCATGGGGACCCTTAGAGTTTAGGAGATGCACGCCTGTGGCAAAAGAAGAGGGGAAAAGGAAAGGTGCAGGTGTGCTCTTGAAAGGGAGAGCAAGGAGGGACCTTCATTTCTGAGGGGTTTTAAAGGCTGGGAGTTTAGGGGGGATGTTGGGGGAGGATCTCAATAGAATATCCTTCAATTTTATGCTGATGTCCAAAATGAGATTTATTCCCTTAACTTCATCTCTCCTTGGGTGCGGTTGGCAAATGGCACAAATTGGATTTGTGCTATCTCCCTGAGTAGGGCAATTTAAGCTACTTATCCTCTGGTTGGGGAGGCATGCTTACTCTTTTACTCTTTTTTTCCAAACCATTGATTCTTTTTTTTTTTTTAATATTCTGTTTATTTATTTTTAAAGAAAGGGAAAAAGAGGGAGAAAGAGAAGGAGAGAAACATCCATCGGTTGCTTCTCACACGTCCCCAACGGGGCACCTGGCCTGCAACCCAGCCGTGTCCTCTGACTGGGAATCGCACTGCAACCTTTCGGTCCGCAGGCCAGCACTCAATCCACTGAACTACACCGGCCAGGGCCCATTCACTGTCAAGTGCCCTTTGTTTAAGGAAAGTAGGATTTACTATGATAAGGGCAAGATGACTTAAGAGGAGCAGCCTAGACAGAGACCCCTCCCAGGTTAACTGTTAATCATTGCTTATCTGTTCCTGTAGCCCGTTTTCACAGCCCTTCCCCCGCCTGGGTAGCACATCAATCTCATCAATCTCCCACCTGAATGCTAATCCCGTCCCCCACCTGGGAAGCCCATCCATTTCCCGCCGGAATGCTAGGGTTTATAAACCCCTATCTAACCCCAATTCGGGGCTCAGAATTTGGAGACTGCCTCCTCTGAGCCCGCGCGTGTGAATAAAGGCTTACTCCGTTCCCTGAATCATGTCTTGAGTCTGGCTTTCCATAACATTTGGTTCCCTGACCGGGAAACGACTCACACGAGCAGGCCGTTTGCCTCCGGTGAAGACGGCTGGGGTCGGCCGGGTGAGCCCGGACTCCAGAGGGAAGCACGTGCCCCGGTGATTGCGGGTCCCGAGGGGCTGGGCTCCCCTTGGCCCCCACCTCGGGCCGTTCCATAACCCGGGCACTCGGGGAGCGGACCCAAGCCTACCTGAAGGCGCCAGATTAGTAAGTGCCCCGGGGACCAGACCCGAATCAGACCCACCTATAAGTGGTGGAAGGAGAGGCTGATCACCTCTCAGGCCGACCGGCCTCTGGCATGGTTTCCCTGTCGGGAGGGAAAGTGTTAACCTCTGTGTGATTGAGTGAGTGACTGACTGTGTGGCTCCACAGGCCAGCGGTGTTTCCCACCCGAGCCTACGGAGTCTGAGTGAGCCCTAACCTGCGGGTCCTCGGTCTGTCATACGGCATAACGGCTGGGAAGCTAACCCGGACTCTACTCGGGCAGCCTTAGCTAAGACAGACCCAAGTCCCTCGCGAGAGGAGAGGCCAGGCGGGCGAAAGTGAAAGTATCCCTGCTGCCCCCGTTTGTCTGCGCCGTTTCGGGAGGGATCATGGGGGGCAGACAGTCTACTGTCTTAGATTGCATGTTAAGGAATTTCGACCGGTTCCGGGGCCAGCAGCCCGATATGGATCCGGGGCAATTAGAAATTTTCTGTTCCGCTGAGTGGCCCAGGTTCGGGGTAGGCTGGCCTCCTGAAGGAACCCTTGACCTAGACATAATTAGGGCTGTCCATCTCATAGTCACAGGAAGTCCAGGACACCCAAACCAATTCCTCTACATAGAAAAGTGGCAGGAGCTAGCGCAAGAGATGCCCGACTGGCTCCGGAAGTGTGCGGGGGTCAAACCTCGTCACCTAGGCGCTACGGGAGGGCGAGCCAGGGGAGCCCGGAACTGTTGCTCCCGATCAAAGGAAAGGGATGTAACCCGCATCCTAGTTGCCAAACCAGAGGAAGACCCCCCCGGTGCAGCCTCCCCCTTACCCAGCTAGGAACTTGGGAGGTCAGGCAGAAGCGCCTGAAACACCGCCCCCTTCAGTCTCGCCCCCGCAGCCCGAGGCAACAGCGCCCCCAGAATCTCCTATCGCCTCCCGCTTAAGACACCACCAGTCCCTCCAGATGCCACTGAGGGAGACCCAGGGCCCGCCACGAATGGGGCCTGATGGGACCTTATACCCGGGACCGGTCGTGTTTTACCATCAGCCCTTTACCACGACTGACCTCTTGAACTGGAAACACCACACACCCTCATATTCGGAGAAGCCCCAGGCACTCGTAGCCATTATGCAAACTCACCGGCCAACGTGGTCTCAATCAGCCGGACCTTGGGAGCGCCCAGTGGCTTACCTGTCTAAGCAACTGGATAACGTCGCGGCCGGGTGGCCCCCTTGCTTGAGGGCAGTTGCAGCCGTGGTATCCCTGCTACAAGAAGCGGACAAATTAACTTTGGGGCAGGAGACCACTCTATTCGTTCCCCATAGCATCCATAGCCTCCTGGCAGGACAGGGGCACCGATGGCTGTCCAACCCCAGACTGACACAATATCAGGGCATACTCCAAGAGAATCCTCGGGTCCAGGTAAAGACTGTAAAAAGATTAAACCCTGCAACCTTCCTGCCGACCGAACTAGGGGACCCAGACCACTGCTGCCTAGAGGTTACTGAGGAGGTCTATGCCAGCCGACCGGACCTGCGGGACCAGCCTCTGCCCAATGCTGACGTGACCTATTTCACAGACGGCAGCAGTTATATGAGAGAAGGGGTCTGAGTGGCAGGGTACGCAGTAACCACGCTTGACCAGGTGGTAGAAGCCAAAGCCTTGCCCTCTGGATGGTCGGCCCAGAGAGCGGAACTCTGGGCCTTAATAAGAGCACTGGAGTTGGCCCGGGACCAGAAAGTCAATATCTACACTGACTCCAAGTACGCGTACGCCACCCTGCACATCCACGGGGCCATCTACCGAGAACGCGGGCTGCTGACAGCAGAAGGAAAGGAAATTAAAAACAAGACAGAAATCCTGCGTCTCCTCGAAGCAGTTTGGGCCCCAACTGCGGTGTCCGTCATCCACTGCAAAGGCCATTCCAAACAAGACACCATACCGGCCCGTGGGAACCAGAAGGCGGACTCGACAGCAAAGGCTGCCGCAGTATGTGGTGAAATGGCAGAAGTACAGCCCTCCCTTCTCGGACCCCTGCTGGGGGACCCCATTAATCGTCGGGACTATGAGCCAGCGGAAATGAAATGGGCCCAACAGGCCGGAGGACAAGAAACCCCCGAGGGAACTTTGAGGTTACCTGGTGGGCGCGTATATGTGCCCCAGAGCCAGGCCAGCAATTTAGTCAGAAACTGCCACCATCTGACCCACCTGGGTAAGACCTCCCTGGAAAACTTGCTCAAAAGGTATTTCTATTTCCCCAACCTGTCAACCCTGTGCTCAACAGCCTTGGCTCAATGCGTTACCTGCGCAAGGAACAATGCAGCCCCGCATCAAGGGGCCCCACCGGGAGTCCAACACAAGGGGTCCCAGCCCTTTGAGGACCTCCAGATTGACTTTACAGAAGTCAAGACCAGCCGAGGATTTAAGTATCTCCTGGTCCTGATCTGCACCTTTTCGGGTTGGGTAGAAGCCTTCCCCACCAAAACTGAGAAAGCTCGGGAAGTAACCCGAATCCTACTCAGGGAAATTATACCCAGATATGGGCTCCCACTCACCATTGGTAGTGACAATGGTCCGGCGTTCATCGCCCAGGTGGTTCAGGAGGTCGCCCAGCTCCTGCGCATCGACTGGAAGCTACACACGGCCTATCGGCCCCAAAGCTCCGGTAAAGTGGAACGAATGAACCAAACTCTCAAGGAAACCCTAGCTAAGTTCCATCAAGAAACCGGCCTGCCATGGACAGACCTGTTACCACTAACCCTGCTACGGGTTAGGAATGCCCCGAACCCCTCGGGGTATACTCCCTATGAGTTAGTTTTTGGAAGACCCCCACCTATAACTAGAATAGGAAGTCCCAATGACCTTCGACAGAAGGGGGAGTTACAGCAGACCCAGTACTCACAACAGTTGGGTAAGACCCTAGACAGGATCTATGGGGCCCAATTGGGCCAGGAACCCAAACCCTGAGGGAGGCCAGCACACCCCTTCCGTCCAGGCCAGTATGTATGGGTAAAGGATTGGAAAAAGGAACCACTCCAACCCATTTGGACGGGCCCACATTTAGTACTATTAACCACCCCTACTGCCCTTAAAGTTACAGGAATAACCCCCTGGATCCACTACACTCGAGCCAAGGCAGCAGCAGATCCAGACGAGCCAGGACTTCGGAGCCACCGAACCTCCACCTCGAAGGGAGCCCCCACAGTCCAGCTGAAGAGAACTGAAGGACAGTGGGCCGTCTACCCGAGGAACCAGAGACCTGATCCCACCCCAGAGTAGTGACCAACCATCTTAGTCGGCAACCAAGGCATGATCCCTGCAGAATAGGCGAGCCCTAGAGATCCTCACAGCAGAAAAAGGGGGGACTTGCCTATTCCTAGGCTGGAATCTTAACCCAGAAGGTTAAGGAGCTGAAAGATGGTGTGAAGCGCTACCGAGAGTCAGGGCAAGGGACATGGAGCTTAGATACCCAAATCTGGCTCCGCTGGCCGGCTCCATTCCTAGGCCCCCTGATATTACTCCTCTTAGGAATAAGTCTAGGACCCTGGCTGCTGCGCACCCTCATTAATAACCTAGAGACCGCGGTCACCAGACGAGCCGCTGCTCGAGTGCTGCTCCTCCAGCATCACCGATACCAAAGACTCCCGACCCAACCCCAACAGAGTGACCACCGTGGCTTGTGTGATGATGCTAAGACTCAGGCCAATCTCGTCTAGCATCAAAGGGGGGAATGATAAGGGCAAGATGACTTAAGAGGAGCAGCCTAGACAGAGACCCCTCCCAGGTTAACTGTTAATCATTGCTTATCTGTTCCTGTAGCCCGTTTTCACATCCCTTCCCCCGCCTGTGTAGCACATCAATCTCATCAATCTCCCACCTGAATGCTACCCCTTCCCCCACCTGGGAAGCCCATCCGTTTCCCGCTGGAATGCTAGGGCTTATAAACCCCTATCTAACCCCAATTCGGGGCTCAGAATTTGGAGACTGCCTCCTCTGAGCCCGCGCGTGTGAATAAAGGCTTACTCCGTTCCCTGAATCGTGTCTTGAGTCTGGCTTTCCGTAACAACTAGATCGCTGCAAACTGCTTGTTTAACTATTGTCTCAGTTTCCCATTTCCACTTAACTGGCTTACTAGCCTGTCTCAAAATCACCATCAAGATGTGTGTGCGCCTGTCCAACAGAGATCCGCAGAGTCAGGCAGGTTTAACTTAATGAGTCTTAGGATCTGCTGGCTGACTTCATTTCCCACCAAACATCTGGATCAGTCCAGTTAAGACTCATTCATTCAGCAAATAAATTTTGCCGAACACAGGGAATATAAAGATGACTAATCCTTGCTTTAGCCCTCAAAGAGTCTTTTTAAGGTGTGGGTACATAGGCAAAGATAACGTCTGCTATGTCAGCGTGAGGGAGGATAGTAAGAAGCTAGGAAAATTTCTTGGCAAATGCAATGGAGAAACTGAGACAGATAACTAAAGAAAAAAACAAAACAAAAACAAACAAACAAAAAACCTGGTTGAGCAATCCACAGCCAGATAATAAATAGCAAGGTCTTATCTTGCCCAACCAAAGATACTTCGGAGCAAATGGTTTACACATTCCAAACCACAGCAGGACAGACTTGCGTTGGTCCTTCAGTGACCTTTGACGGTGAAACTCACCAGAGAATGACTCTGACCCCTTTATACGCTTATTTTGATGAATCAGCATATTGAAAGACACACCTGAAAAGCTGATAAATATTCTATTGAGATCCTCCCCTGAAACCTCTCCTAAATTTCCCACCTTTAGAAAACAGATAGAAACCCTCAAGATAAAGAAAAGCATGCTCTCATTGGAGCATGCCCACGCCCCTCCTTTTCTCAGGCGTATACTTCTGCTCCCTTTTTCCTAAACTATAAAGGGTCCCCATAAGACTTGCAACCAAGGTGGGTGTGGGCAGTGGCAGCCCATCCCAGACTAACCCCCTGAAGCTGTCTTCCCCAAGGCTTTCTTTTCTCTGACTTTTCGGTGAGCTAAAAGCAGCTCTGACTTGGCCCACTCCTATCGCTGTGACTTTACTTCTCAGCGAGTCCATGCAGTCCCGCTGCTCACGTCTTTCCTATAATAGGCCTAAACCGCCCTGCCCAGGCTCTGTCCTGCTGCTTTCTCTACCCTAAGCCTTCAGGATCTGTTTCACTATCCTGAGCTTTCAAAGTCACCTGGACTCATGCTGTGAAGTCTTTCTACATGAAGTCAAGAACCCGCACACTACAGACCCGCCCAAGGAAGACACGCTCCAGACCAGATTCCTTCCACTGACAAGGGGAGATGGTGCTATAGTGGGAGACACAGCTTTCCCTTGATGAAGGTGGGAGGAGCTGGTGAGAAATGGTAAAGAATGGTCTGCAAAGAAGGCGACCATTTTTGTCTTTTCCAAATTTGTGTTTCTCCGGTTATTAAGGCTCTTTCTCTGCTCCTCATTCTAAAGAAAGTGCTCTTGTCACTTGTCAAGTTTGGGGCCTCCCATATGGGAACACGACATTACCCCAAACTAAATGTTTCAGTGGAGAATCTGCGTGGCTAATAGCTGTAAGCAAATCAGTTTTGCTAAGTTGCCTGGACATGTTCCCTGTGAGTTGAGCTCAGCTTGTCCGACTCATTAAACTCCTCCTGAGTGGGGAAACCAGGAACAGCCAACAGCTTGGGGCTGCCATGAGAGCAGGTAGAGCAGCAATTGGTCATATTCCTTAAACAAAGCTCCACAGTCTACAGTGTAAGTGGTAGGTAGCTCCTGTCTTCAGTATAATCTGTTTGTTATAATGAGGCCACTTCTGAGCCAAGAAGAATATAGAAAAGTGGTTTGTGGAAGGGTCTTCTCCACTTCTGTACAACCCAATCCAGAGGCATCCTCAAAGGTGTCCTCAAACGTATCCAACCTTTATGCATTTTGGAGTCCCCAGGGCAGTGATTCTTAAATTTCCCACTTACCAGCATCATCTGGAGCTCAGATTGTCTGGGGTGGGACTTGAGAATTTGCATTTCTATAAAGTTCCCAGATAAGACCATGTTTGATTAACACTGCCTCAGAGAATGACTGATTGCCCTTGCTAAAGCATATTTTCAGACAATTTAGGTATGAGATTTAGTGCAATCTTGCATGCAGAGGTAAAAGCCTCTAAAAGAACAATACAATTTACTCTTGAGAGGGACATTTTACAAGAAGAGAAAGGTTATTAGATGATCATTGTTAGGACAGATACAATAAGAAAGGAATATTTTCTTAAAGATCACTTTTGTCTCAATTGACTGGGTGGGTATGTGGGTGACAGGTTTCCCAGAAAGTCTTAATCCCATTAACGTTTATCATTATATTGCTTTAAGTTTTTTTTAAAAGATTTTATTTAGTAATTTTTTAGGCAAAGGGGAAGGAAGGGAGGGAGAAAGATAGGGAGAGAAACATCAATACTTGGTTGCCACCGCATGCCCCCACACTGGGGACCCGACCCACAACACAGGTATGTGCCCTGACTAAGAATTGAACTGGTGACCCTTTGGTTTACAAGCCGGTACTCAATCAAACCACTGAGCCACACCAGCCAGGGCTGCTTTAATTTTTTAAATTCAAGAATGCTAATTTCTTCTCAGAATATTGAGAATTATATCTCACAAAATTAGGTTTCTTCCCAGACTGGATTTGGGACACACACTAAGTCAGTTCTTACTTAAAGTTGGAGACAGGTTCTGCGGCTTTTAAGGGAAAAGAGGTAAAATGAAACCGATTTTACTGTAGACTACTAATTGATATAAACAAAAGTTCCTATGGCATCTCATTAACATTAAAACAAAACTATGTTTCAGAAAATGACATTATTTTCCCTGGCTGGTGTGGTTCAGTGGATTGAGGGCTGGCCTGTGAACTAAAGTGTTGCTGGTTCGATTCCCAGTGTAGGGTACATGCCTGGGTTGCAGGCCAGGTCTCCAGCAGGGGGCATGCAAAATACAATCACACATTGATATTTCTTTCCCTCTCTTTCTCCCTCTTTTCCCCTCTCTAAAAATAAATAAATAAAATCTTTAAAAAAAAGAAAAGAAAATGACATTATTTGGAGACCTGCCGCATATTCTTTTACACCGGGAACACAAGCCATTTAATGTAAGTAAAAGATTCTATTTATTGATGTGTAACTATTGTCACTTTATTAGTTATTTTCAGTATATTTTATTGATTATGCTATTACAGTTGTCCCATTTTTTTCTCCCCTTTATCACCCTCTGCCCTGCATTCCCTTCCCTCCAGCATTCCCCCGCTCCACTTAGTTCATGTCCATGGGTTGTACATATAAGTTCTTTGGCTTCTCCATTTCCTACGCTATTCTTAACCTCCACCTGTCTATTTTGTGCCTAAAAATTATGCTTCTTATTCCCTGTACCTTTTCCCCCAATCTCCCCCTCCCCCTTCTCACTGATAACCCTCCATGTGATCTCCATTTCTGTGATTCTCTTCCTGTTCTAGTTGTTTGCTTTTGTTTTTTTAGGTGCAGTTGTTGATAGTTGTTTGTTATTTTACTGTTCATAGTTTTTGATCTTCTTCTTTTTCTTAGATAAGTCCCTTTAACATTTCATATAATAAGGGCTTGGTGATGACGAACTCCTTTAACTTTACCTTATCTGGGAAGCACTTTATCTGCCCTTCCATTCCAAATGATAGTTTTGCTGGTTAGAGAAATCTTGGATGTAGGTCCTTGCCTTTCATGATTTTGAATATTTCTTTCCAGTCCCTTCTTTCCTGTAAGGTTTCTTTTGGAAAGCAGCTGGTAGTCTTATGGGAAATCCTTTGTAGATAACTCTCTCTTTTTCTCTTGCTTTTAAGATTCTCTCCTTATCTTTAATCTTGGGTAATTTAATTGTGAAGTGTCTTGGTGATGTTTCTCTTTGGGTCCAACTTCTCTGGGGCTCTTTGAGCTTCCTAGACTTGCATGTCTATTTCCTTCTCCAGATTGGGGAAGTTCTTCTTCATTATTTTTTCAAATAAGTTTTCAATTTCTTGTTCTTCCTCTTCCCCTTCTGGCACCCCTAAGATTCAGATGTTGGAATGTTTAAAGTTGACCCAGGGGTTCCTAAGCCTCTCCTCGTTATTTTTGAATTCTTGTTTCTTCATTCTGTTCCGGTTGGATGTTTATTTCTTCCTTCTGTTTCAAATTGTTGATCTGAGTCCCAGTTTCCTTCCCTTCACTGTTGGTTCTTGTATATTTTTCTTTATTTCGTTTTCTATAGCCTTCATTTCTGCCTTTATTTTTCATCACTCATTTCTGTGAGCATCCTGATTACCAGTGTTTTGAATTTTGCATCAGATAGGCTGGCTATCTCCTCATCGCTTAGTTCTTTTTCTGGAGTTTTGCTCTGTTCCTTCACTTTGGCCATATTTCTTGTCTCCGTGTACCTGTTATGTTGTAAAGGGCAGAGCCTTAGGTATTTGCCAGGGTGGGGCAACCCACTTTGATACATTGTGGCACTGTATGTAGGGAGGGGTCAGAAAGGGAACAATGCTGCTTGCTAGCTTGCTTGGCTCTCACCCCACTTTCTGTCACTTCCCTTGCTTCCTACATGTGGATTGTGCCGTTTCAGGTGCTGATTCCCTGGTGGGTGGGCTTGTGTATGTTATAGGATCCCATGGGCCTCTCCAACGGACTCTCCTGTGAGACCAGGAGTTTCTCCCGCTGCCAGCGCCCCCCCCCCCCTTAGTTTTCCATAGTTAGAGGTTTTGAGGCTTTAGTGTCTTGTGATAGAACCCTGGGTTTCCTGGTCTGTCTTGCTCTCCAGTTATTCCTCCTTACTTATCTGCACACAAATGTGGGATATCCCGGTTGGCTAGCTGTCACGTTGTCATGCATCCTCTTCACCTCAGCTTCCCTTCTCTGCTCCTCCTACCAGTCTGGATGAATGTTTCTTCCTTAACTCCTTGGTTGTCTGACTTTCATACAGTTTGATTTTCTGGCAGTTCTGGTCGTTTTTTGTGTTTAAATTTGTTGTTATCCTTCTTTTGGTTGTGTGAGGAAGTGAAGTGTATCTACCTATGCCACCATCTTGATTGGAACTTAGTTATTTTTTAATCAATTGAAATTTAGTTAAGTACTAATTTAAGGAAAAATTTCATATCCTGTTTTATATCAGCTGGAGAAACTGAGAACATGCATATTTTTCATTTATGAGTATAAAAATTCAGCTGTATTTTCTCAACCTTATTGAAATTGAGAACTTTTATCACTAACACTTTCTGGATTAAAATGGTAACCACTCAAAGATGAGACAATTAATTAACCAGTGAAAATTTATAGTATTACAAATATCGTTAGCTCAAAAATGGAAACAGAACAGTGTAAGAGATGTAATCTTTTTCTACCGTAAAACACAAATGTATAGAACAAAAGTCAAATGAGGGATACATAGACAAAAAATCATAACTTATTTTTAAATTAAAAGTAGAGAATAAAAATTCACTCCAGAGATTTGCATACACTTCAGGGCACTAAAGGAAAGAAAATGTCTTTCTTTGGAGGGGAGAATGAGTAAGTTTGCCTGCAGCCCTTCTGAGATTGGGGATCTACTGGGCTCAGAGTTCCTCAGCTGTGCCATGAATCCCCTATGTGGCCCACATCCCCGGGGCTACCACCCAGCCCCCAGGACACTTTGAGAGCAAGAGGAACAAATCCCTGCATGAAGCCCAGGAAGTATGCTGTGCCCTAAGAAATATGCTAATTGTTACCTTCTTCCTGGCCGCAACTAGGGAAGGGGGTGGCAAGTTCCCAGCAGCTCCCGCTGTTTAGGAACTGCATGACTGCTTGTCACTTTTTTGTGAAACCCCTTTTCATTTATTTTGTCAGTTTTCTGTGTTTTATGTTTGTAACAATTCTTTATATATTCTGAATGCAAGACCTTTGTCATTTGAATGTAATTTAGTATGTGTGTGTTTACAGATAACCAGCACAAATCTTTTTTTTTAGAGTATAATACTTAGAGATAAAAGTACACAAGCCATAAGTGTACATCTTGATGAATTATCACAAATTGAATATATCCAACTTGCAACAAATGGGAACTTACCAGCGCCCAGAAGCCTGCGTGTAGCCCTGTAGTGACGTGAATCGCAGGTTGCTCCCCTGACTTCAGAGTTTAGTTCGGTTGCCTTCAAACCTTGCATATATGGAAATATTCAGTGTACTTTTTTGTGTGTCTTGTTTCTTTTATTCAATATTATGTTTATGTTTCATATGTACACATATAGCTGTATGTCATTCACTTTCATGGCTGCATAGAATTCCTTTTTATAACTGCCACAATATTTTTTATCCATTCCTTTGTTTGTTATCATTACATTTTGGGACTATTCAGAATAATGCTAATATGAATATTCTTTGATGCACATGCATCGGCAGTCTTCTGGCTATAATTTAGTAGATAATGCAAAATAATTTTTCAAAATGTCTGCACCAAATTACAACCCCACCAAAGTGTATGAAAGTTACTATCACTCCACATACGGCATTATTCTTCCATATGAATTTTAAAACCATCTAAAGTTCCAATAAATACACATGTCCCCACAGAATTCCCACCCATTATTTAAAATTTGTACTGAACATACTGATCTCTCCATCTTTCCCTCTCTCACTCTCTTTCTTTCTCTGTAGGGTTAACATAATCAATATTTATTTTTAAAATATTCAAGTGTCTACCCAGGTTAGAAAGGAGAGAAGTTCCTAAAATGTTCTATTCTCATAAGGTAGTTGTTAATCATTGGGTTCATGGACCCCTTTAAGAATAAAACTTATAAATCTTCTCCTCTGTAAAATGCATTTATGCCCATAAAATTCTACCTGAGCACTGAGGAGACTCATAGCCCCCAAAAGCCATTTAGTTTCTGGACTCCAGCTCACATATTGCCTCTTAAGGCACTGACTTTAGCAGAATAACTACTCTCAAGAGATCTTCCTGTTTTATTTCCTATCTTTTCATTTCCCTCCTGAATTCCAGTGGAGAAAGTCCCAACTTCCTCCTTTGAAAGAGCTATACCTCATTTCAAGGAGGCAAGACTCAGCCTCACATGCACTGGCAGTGGGACCTGGAAGATGCTGGAAGTGGAGCTAGTTTCTCTTGCTAGCCGTCTCTTTCATTACTCCCTCTGCTCTTCGCTCCTCACCAGCGCTCTTCTCTTTCTCTCTCACAGCTGGTGTTGCCCATTATGCTGACTCACACGTAACCGTGGTGCCCCGAGCTCCAACACTCCACCCACCAGGAGCTGGCTCAGCCTTTCTTCCCCATCTACACATTTCCAAGAGGGAAACATTACTCCCCCATTTCCACATTTCCAGGGGGAAAATGACTCGTCAGAAATCATGTAGCAGTGGGAAGGGTCAAACTGGCTCAGAGCCCATGCATTAGCTGCCCAACAGAATCATTCAGAATACTCATGCCTGGCCCCAAGCCAGTCAAACTAAGTCAATGTCTTGGGACAGGACCCAGACATTGGTGTACTTTTAAAAATTTCTTTGGGTAATTCTGATGCTCAGAGAAAGTTGAAAACCAGCTGTGTTGGCCAAGAGCTGTGGACCATCTTTGAGTGAAAAGTACACGGGATTGGAAAGCATTTCTGCAATATCTGGAAAGTCACCTGCAGGGGTCCGTTGAATTCAGAGTACCTGGAACAATGAAGCCTTTCTAAGTTCCTTACAAACCCCACTCTAGCTAAGAACAAAAGACACACACACAAAAAAATGAGGTCCTCGCCCTTCCACTGGTTTATTTTTTTCTTTTTAAAAATTAAATCCTTAATGTTAATCTTTCTGTCATTAAAATAATGTATAGTCAACAAAGAAAAACCTTTTAAATATACATTATTCCATATCATTTAAAACTACAAATTAAAAGAAACTAGATTTGCTGAAAACAATGCTATTGTCAAATGTACTCCTCTTCAATTTTTTCTGTTTATGTGACTCTTGCATTTTTTTCAAATGTATTGTCATGCTAAATTAATTAATTTTTCTGCTCTTTCTTTAAAATTCTAACTCGGTGTCTTTCCTGGCTACTGTGTAACCTAAAGGGATCAGTTAAAAATGTGTTTATTTTTTAACATTATTTTAAAAGATTTCATTTATTTGTTTCAAGAGAGGAAGGAAGGTGGAGGAGAGAAAGAGAGGGAGAGAATCATCGATGTACAAGAGACACATCTCTATCGGCTGCCTCGCACATGCCCCACAGGGGACCTGGCCTGCAACCCAGGCAAGTGCCTAGACTGGGAATTGAACTGGCAACCTTTTGGTTCACAGGCTGTGCTCAATCTCCTGAGCTGCTCCAGCCAGGGCTTAAAATATTTTGTAAATAGGAAGTCACAGAGGAAACTCCTTCCCTATACGTATTGAATCTCTGTTTAAAGCCACAGAAAACAAGCCCTCGGGTTGCTTTGAATCTGAAAAGCTTTTTGCTTTTTCAGTTTCTCAGTATCTCACTTTCCTTATTTTCTCTCTTCTTTCTTTTTTTTTTTTTGGTATAGGTGTGGGCTACACGAGGGCCTCTGTCTTTTACTAGCATGTATCTTTGAGCAACTTCTTAACCCTCTCTGTGCCTATAAAATAGGGATAACAATAATAATTACCTTTTTCCACTTATGTGTTTATTTGGTTTAACAAGAAAATATTTTTCAAGTAGGATGCACCAGTAGTGATGTAGACACTTCACAAATATCCACACATTTAATCCTGACAGGGTTGTGAATACTAAATGAGTAAAGTCATGGCACAGTGCATGGAACAGAGGGCATCTTATCCTCCATCTGCTCATTCACTTCCTGCTCTGGATCTCTCTAACCTCCGCTAACACCTGTGAGGGGGCCTCTCTGCCACTGTGTGCACATTCTGTGCAAGGGCTTAGCACTTCCCTGATGATTTGCCATCTGAATGAGATGTAGATTTTCTTTTCTATTTGCTTGTGATCTACTAACAACTGAGGTTAGTGCCATTTTAGGGAAACTCAGAGAGTGAGAACAGTAGGCTCCTGGGAGAGCAGGGGTTTTTAAGGATGTGTGTGCATCTCCTATCCAAGGGAACAGGGGAAGCAAAGTCAAGGACCCAGGAGATGTCCCGGCCCCATGTTTGAGGAGTGGTGAGGATGCCAGTGTAATAATGGAGCATAGAGTCTAGCGGATGAGACTAGAGATGAATGCTCTTCTGAGACAGGGAAGATTAAAAAGACTAGAAGTTTGCCCTGTGATGTCCTGGCCAAGCAGAGTCCTCGCATCCATACCGAGGAGTTTGCACTTCACCGTCTTTCTTCTTCAAAGCTTCCTTTCCCTAGGACATTCCTTTTTATTTTAAACAGCTTTACTGAGATGTAACTCACATACCAAAAATTCGTCCATCTGCACTATACAATTCAGTGTTTATAAGTACATTCACAGAGTTGTGCCATCACCACAGCCTCAGGTTTAGAACATTTTCATGAGCCCCAGGGGAACCCCCATGCCATTAGCAGCTCTTCCCCATTCTGCACCCTCCCTCGCAGCCCCAGCAACTGCTAATTAACTTTCCATCTCTGTGGAGTTGTCTCTTCTGGACATCTCATATAAATGAAATCACGTCATATGTAGATATTTTATGACTGGCTCTTTTCACTCAGTAGGTTTTCAAGGTTCATCCAGATTGTAGAATGTATTTTTTTATGGCCAAACAATATTGCTTCATAGAATAAATTACATTTTGCTTATCCATTCATCAATTCATGGATATTTGGGCTGTTGTCTCCTTTCTTTGGCTATTATGAAGTATGCTATGAACATCCACGCTTCTATGTGGAATGTTTACATTTTTCTTCAGTATACACCCGAGAGTGCAGAATAGCTGGGTCATATGGTAACTACATGTTTAATTTTTTGAAGAACTGACAAACTTTTTTCCAAAGCGGCAGCACCATTTAACATTTCTGCCATCATTGTAGGAGGGTTCCAATTTCTCTGCTCACTCACTAACAGTTGGTATGGTGTGCACTTTTGATTATAGTCATCTTTATAATATGTAACTCAGTATTTTCTTGTGGTTTTGGTTTGCATTTCCCTATTGACTAATAATGTTGAATTCTTAAGTTTATTGGTGAATTTGTATATTTTCTTTGGATAAGTGCCTATTCACATCCTTTGGCCATTTTAATTGGGTTATTTGTCTTTTCATTATTGATTTGTAAGAGTTCTTTATATATTCTGGGTATAAGTTTCATATCAGATACAATTTGTAAATGTTTTTATATAGGCAGCCTCATCTTGTGGATTTTTTCCACTTTGTTGATGGTATTGTTTGCAACACAAATGTTTTTAATTTTAATAAAGTCTAAATTATCTTTTGTTGCTTGTGCTTTTGGTGCCATATCTAAGAAGGCATTACTTAAGACCATGAAAATTTACTCCTACATTATATGCTAAGAGTTTTATAGTTTTAATTGTTACATTTCTCATATTTAGGTCTGTGTTCCCTTTTGAGTTAATACTTGTACAAGGTGTTCTGGACATCCTATCTTATTCACAGACTTAAGTATCTGTTACTAAATAAGAAATTTAGATTTTTGACAACTATACTTGGATTTCACAGCAGGAACTTAGGCTCATTATCTCTGAGACAGTTAACAAAAGATAATAGATGATTACTCTTCATAGCAAAAACAAATAAAACCCTAATCTCTTAATTTGCTAAATATTTTTTCTTTCCTATCTTTAGTTCTCTCTTTTTCTTTTTTTCTCTCCCTCTCAAAATACTTAACACTCCAAAATACTCCAAATGATTACCTTTATCCTCTTATTTTCAACTTATTTATTATGTTATAATATTGTAAGTTCATTCAAATATTAGAACACACACACCAGTTTCTTCTCTATACTAGCCTTTTCTTATTACTCTTCAGGTTGGCCCATGGCCATACTCAGCTAATGGTACTAATGACATGGCTCTCCCCATCCACTGTGTATCTTTTTATATCAAACTGGAACACCCACCAAACTTTTTTTTTAATCCTCACCCGAGGATATGTCCATTGGTTTTTAATGAGAGAGCACGCAAGAGAGAAACATCAATGTGAGAAAGAAATATTGATTGGTTGCCTCCCACACATGCCCTGATCAGGGATCAAACCCACAACCTTTCGGTGCACAGGACAATGTTCCAACCAACTGAGCCACGTGGACCAGGGCCAAACTAACTGTTTTCAAGTTCAGGTTCTACCATGTACTAAATGTGTAATTTGGGGGAGGTAATGTCCACAGCAGGGCTTGTGTATAAAAGGGAGAATTAAATAAGATCAATCACATATAGGAAAATGATTTCATAAAGTTCAATACAAATTCAGTCATAATCAGTCATATTTGATTTACTTCTCTTAGCAATGCCTGACCAATGCCAAATGGTCAATAAATGCTAGTTGTCCTCATAGTGCCACCCACTGAACCCACTGAAGGGGCAGTGCGTGGCAGAGGAGACCACCGGCTGCTGCATGGGCCTGGGTAAGGTCCCACCTCGGAGGCCAGCCCATGAGTTCAGGAGGCTGGGCAGGCTCAGAGGGGTGACGCAGATAAGTCGCAACCCACAAGAAGCACTATTTTTTTAAATCTGCTGTGTGGCAACGAATGTATTTGCATAATGTATCTATTATTTGCATAATGTAATAGATCTAATCCTTACAACAGACTGCACAGTGGATCCTTCACTATCCAGACAGTTTTGCTTTCTCTTAGGTGAACAACTGGAGTAAGAATGGGGTGCAGATCCCTCTCCCAGGTTGGCAGGGCCCTGTGTACAGTGTTTGTCTCCCCTCCTCCCACTGTCCTGTTTGCTCAGCACATCTGATTCATTCCCGCTCCAAAGCCCTTCCCAGGACCTGACCCGAGATCTTTTGGAGGCTGCATGTCTCAGCTCTTGCCCCTTACTCTGAGAGGCATTCTCTGTGCACCCAGTGGAATGCATCCCTTCCTCTCTACTTACCTGTCTGTACTATGACCACCTTGGCATTTCCTCATACCTCTTTGCACTTCCTTTGTTTACTGCATGGAAAGGTATCCCATGGGGTAGGAACCGCTCTGCCTCTTTAGCAGAGCATCTCTGTGCTAAGAGCAGGGCTGGGCACTGGCAGGCATTCATAAAATACTCACTAAAATCATTAACTCGTCACAATGGAATATTATTTGGCCATAAACAGAATGAAATTTTGCCATTTGCGACAACATGGATAAACCTTGAGGGCATGATGCTAAGTGAAACAAGTCAGACAGAGACAAATACAGTATAGTCTCACATATATGTGGAATATAAAAATCAAAACCAAACAAAAATGAGCTTATAGATACAGAGAACAGATTGCTGGTTGTGAGAAGCAGGGGGTAAGGGTGAAGGGATGGGTGAATCTAGCCAAAAGGTACAATTGTAAAATATAAACTTCCAATTATAAAATAAATAAGTCATGAGATGTAATGTACAGCATGGCAACTATGCATTGCATATTTTAAAGTTGCTAAGAGAATAAATCTTAAAAGTTCTCATCATAAGAGTTGAAACAAGCTGGTTGAGCCCTCAAAGTCCTAAAACGCAAAGCTGGGAGTTCGGCATTTATCGACTGAATTCTGCCAGCAGGAAGCCTCTGCAGAGAGAGCGCAAGAGAGATGGATGTGGACAAATCCATTCATTTATTTTTTTAAAAATCTCTCTCTCCCTCTCTCTCTCTCTCTCTTTCTTTCATCTATTTTAGGAGGGAAAGGGAGGGAGAAACAGAGGGAAGGAAACATTGATCGGTTCTCTTAGCTATGTACCCCAACTAGGGACCAAACCCACAACCTAGGCATGTGTCCTGATAGGGAATTGAACCGGTGACCCTCTGCCTTGCAGGACGACATCAAACCAGCTGAGCTTACCGAAACAATTCCTTTCAAGCTGTGGAACAGGACACCCTCTGATATGAAAGAACTTGTCCTGGACAACTGTCATGGGAATGGAGGCAAAATCAAAGCTCTCACAGATGGATAAATTTGAAAAACTGGAGTCCTTTTTTTACCTCACCCAAGGACATTTTTTTTTTTTTTTTTTTTTTTTTTTTATTGCTTATAGCGAGAGAGGAAGAGAGGAAGTGGGAGAGAGAGAAACATCAACTGGTTGCCTCCCCCATGTGCCCAGACTAGGTATGGAACCAGCAGTTCAGTTATGTATGGGCCCTGACCAGGAATCGAAACCATAGCCTTTCTGTTACAGGACAACGCTCCAACCAACTGCGCCACATTGGTCAGAAGGAACTAGAGTTCTTAAGTACAGTGAGGGTAGGCCTTACCTCAGTCACAAACTTACTGAAGTTAAACAAACTTATGAAGCTTGAACTAAGTAGTAACAGAATCTCAGGGGCCCTGGAAGTATAGACAGAAAAGTGTCCAAACCTGGTGCATCTAAATTTAAATGGCAACAAAATTAAAGACCTCAGCACAATAGAGCCATTGAACAAGAAAACTTCAAGAGCTTAAAACTTTTCAGTTGTGAGGTAACCAACCTGAACCACCACCTAGAAAACGTGTACAAGCTCCTCCTGCAATTTACTTACCTCAATGGCTACCACTGGGATGACAAGGAGGCCCCTGACTCAGATGCTGAGGGCTATGTAGAAGGCCTGGACAACAACGAGGGGAGGAAGAGTATGACCAGGATGCTCAGGGAGTGGAAGACCAGGAGGAGGAGGAAGAGGAGGAGGAAGGTGAAGAGGAGGATGTGAGGGGAGAGGAAGAGGAGGATGAAAAAGTTATAATGACTGGGAAGGAGATGATGAGAAAGATGAAGATCTTGGGGAAGAAGAGAGGGGTCAGAAGAGAAGGGAAAACAAGAACCTCAAAATAGGATAACCTATTTTGAACCCCCCCAATCCTGTCCCATGAAACTTATTTTTTAATGATTGTAACATTTCTGTGAGAACAAGAGAGAAAAAGTGTACTGGAAATTGTGGGGGGAGGGTGGATGGAGGGCATGGAATAAAATGCCATTTTTACAGCCAAAAAAAAAGGTTCTCACCACAAGAAAAAATAATGCGACTATGTGTAGTATTGGTATTGGATGTTATTTTGGGGCTCATTTTGCAATATATACAAATATTGAATCATTATGTTGTTTACCTGAAACTAAAATGCTATATGTCAATTATACCTAAATAAAAAATAAAATTAAAAATAAAAATTTTAGGATAAAAAAATCATTAACTAGTTAATTGTTTTCCTGGGTATAAGATATACAAAAGCCTATCTTTAGATAAATATCTTTTCACTTGGATTCTGTCCACACAGGCTGGCGCTGCCCTTGGCCTTGCACACGGTGAGGCTGTGGTCAGTAGGGAACAATTGAGGACCAGGAGTGCCAGGTGGGGAGGGGTGGCATTTCTTCCTTCAGGCCTCAGGTCACACAAGACAGCCGGGGACAGAGAGGGAGCTTGCCCAGGCGTGCTGGGGAAGAGCCAGCCTGGCCTGGCTGGTGGTAGCTCGGCTCCCACACCTGCAGTCCAGACCTTTGACTCCCCTTCTGGGTTGAACCTCTCACCTGGTCTGCATGGGCACAAGTCAGGGGCAGGGTCCAGCAGCCAGGACAAATTCTGACACTTCTGTGCCTGTGTGTCCCCATGTCTAACATCAGAATACAAACAGTACCCATCTCCTGGGTTGTTGTAAGAATTAAGTCATTTCATACATATGAAGTGCTTAGGATAGTACCTGGTAGCTAAAGGTGTTAGCTAGCTGTTGTTGTTGCATATAAGGAAGGAGGAGGAAGTCAAGGAAACTAGTGCTGGAGAAATAATGCGCTCAGTGCCTACCCTGAGGACCCCACACTTTGCATACAGCTGGAGCACAGTTTCTCTCCACAGAAGCCAACTGGCACACAAAGGGGCAGAGAAAAAAGCTGCTGTTGCCAAAGCCACAGAATAAAGATTTACCCTTCTGACAAATGCAGCGTGGATCCCTATTGTCCAAGCACACTCTCACGCCCACCCTTTAAAAAATTAACATAACTAACTGGGAATCTGAGGCCATTGTCTTCATTTCATCCAGTCTCTAGTTCAAGGCTAATTTGCAGCCTCTCTGGGAGCATGGTGGGAAAAAAAGGTGGTTAAAGTTAGAAACCAGGGTCCATGAGCAGTTACAGTCTAGAGAACAGTATTATCATTTTTGAATCATTTTCAAAACAAAAATATTTTGCAGCCTCCTTCTTCAGGAAAGAAATTGATGTGCTTAACAGTTTAAACAGCTCCCAACGCAGATCCTGAGCACCCTCCCTCACCAGTGTGATCGGATTAGCTTTCTGTCCTCAGGAGAGGTCAGTCGGAGCCCAGCTGCAAATGCAAATCTGTAATGAGAAAGGCCCTGCAGTCTCCAATCTCTACCAACTGGAGTGAAAAACAGTTTCCTAGGTGACAGGCAGTGCCATTTTCCTGGGTGGAATCACAGGGAGAAAGAAGTAAAAATAAAAATAAAGAAGAGCCTGAACGATGAACTAACCTTCTTAACTATTTAAGGCAATCCTTCAGCAATCGCTGAGAATTGCAGACCCTATTCTAATCTGTTCTACCTCCCTAATCCTTCCTCCAATCAATATCATCAATGGCAAGATGTATTATTCAGCACTTATTATTCAATTTGTATTAATAGCTAAAAAAGAGCACAGCAGAGCAATTTGTGTTTTCAGAACAGTTATATTTGCTCTTTGTGAGCAATTAATGCTACATTCTCAAGTTACAATGTGACAATGAAGTTTGAATGCGTGTAAAGACTTCTCTTTGTCTCAGAATTAGAGACAAATAGCAATTCTTCAATAACTTTGTAAATTTGTGATTTAAATGTATCTGTGTTCAACCATACACCTACACAGAAACACTCAGCTATATACAAGAACATTGTATTACAGAAAAAACTCCACAGATTCATGAAGTGCTTAAAGCCAATTAGATCTTCAAGTTCACTAGGTCGAATTTTTTTTTTTAACAGTTCCTTGCTCCCCACTTCCCCACACCCCCACCCCCCATGCTTGTCTTTGCAGGCATTTATTGTCAGTATATATTCATTGAATGTTTGCTCTGGGCCAGAGACTCATTTACAAAGACTGGACGTCCCCTGCCATCAAATACTTCACAACCTAGTTGGGGAGACAGACACAAGTAATTATAACTCAAATATCAAATAGCCTTCATCAACCTGTGAAATCCAGAAAACCACCATAACATTTGCGATCCCAAACTCCTGTTCTTGCCCCTCCGTCTCCACACAGAGCCTCCTCACTGCCCTACATGGCCAACAGCTAAAGGAGGAGGAGCAAAGAAATGAACAAATTAATGAATATATTCCAATCAGCTATGTCTCCATATACAGGGGTGGGCAAAGCAGGTTTACAGCTGTGAATACACAGAAGTTTATTTTTGTATTATTATTTATTGTATTATTTCCCATAACAACAACTGTAAGCCTACTTTTGCCCACCTTTGTATGTATGAATATATTCCTGAAAATTGATTCAACTCATTTTAAATTACATATTTTAAAATGCGGAGAGGGACCTTACTACTTAAAGCAATCTGGTAGTGAATTATTTTGCAAAGCAAGGGAATTACATTATTTGTAATGACCATGATTAATCAACCTTACTTGGTTTGGATTGTCACATATAGTTTTTTTTGTAGAGCACATATTTTACAATTATCTAAGAGAATTGTCCAGGAAGTCATCTAAAAGCTGAGACACCTGGAGGCCAAGCTCAGAGGCCCACCTAAGTACAGTTCCCCTCAGGGATTCGGTAGGAAAGCTTCTTTTTCCCCCTCCAAGGCTTCTCTTTCAGAAGTTGCCCTAACTGTGCCTGCAGGCAGGTAAATCTCCATCATGAGTGGGAAGCTCACCAGTCTCCAATACCAGAGCTGACAGAAGCAAAGCCAGGTTTGCACAAGTCCAACAATAGGATACCTTGTGTGACCATTTGTATGATATTCAAAACTGGGAAGCTCGTCTGCATTGGGAAGACAGGCGGTGTCTTTGGAGGGGAGGGAAAAGCTATGCAAACTGGACCTAGATAATGCTTGCCCTGAAGTGCAAAGTCCTGAGACCGCCCTTTGGGTGGGAAATACTAAGGAAGATTAAGGAAGGAGGGAAGCATTGCAGATGTTCCTGCGAGCTGGGATTCTGGGTCTTGGTCACCACAGGGCACTGGGTGTGTCCTCCTCTGTGAAGTGGGCTTGGTTACCTATCCATTCACAAGCCCGTCTCTCTCTCTCTCTCTCTCTCTCTCTCTCTCTCTGAGAACACTAACAGCTGTGCTCAGTCTCCAATTCCAGTTCCAACAAAGTCACATTGTTCCTCTTCTGACACTTCAGAGTCACCTTTGAAGAGGCTCCACATGGCCAATACTGAATCCCTGAAAGCCAACAGCAACTCCAGTTCCTTCTTGAGGAGAGGGGGCTGGTCACCTGAGGCGGGAGGGGAAGATGCTGAAGAAGTGAGTCATGGATGTGCAGGGTTTGTGAGGGCAGCTGGACAGCAAGGACCAAACCCAGCTTCCGCAAGTTTGCCTGGCTCTCAGGGATTAGGCCTTTTCCTCCCTGGCACCAAATGAGGGAAATTTGAACACTCCAACCAGTGTTTGTCTCAGGACCTTTACGTATATGCTCTTATCCTTCTCAGAATCTCATTTTATAGATGAAAGAAAATTGAAACTGCAGGAAATCTGATGAATTTCCCAAATTCATAGTTAATAAGTCGCATACTTACATCCAAGATTGGAATCGGTTGGAGTTCAGAGCCCCTTCCTGGTTAGTCAGTGGATGCTATGGGCTGAGCTGACTTACCCATCCCCAGGCAGACAGCTGCGTCACCAGCCACCCGGTCTCCAGTCCCTACTTCTTCCTTTTGCAGAGTATGAGGAAATTGAGTTTCAGTTCAAACATGGTTATTAATATCAGCATCATTAGTAGTAAAGTCACACAAGGCAACGAATAAGCCCGTTTTTACTTCATGAGCTCTAAGTGCTCAGACAACCGCTGATCAATAGGGTTTTATCTTAAGGTCAGACTGTCGGCTGCTTCTGCAGCTGAGGCCACGCGTGCACGATCAGCACAGCTGTGGCAGCTCAGGCAGCCTCCCTTCCCCCAGCCCCCTGCCTCCTCCCTGCCCCTGCCTCAGGGACCGCTCTCTCCAGGAGACCAGCGCCAGAGATCTTTTGTTACAAAGTGCTTTATAGATGATTGTGGATCCCTCCATGTTGAGTGCAAGCTAGTTTATAGAGAGGCATTCAGGAGAGAAATTCCACAGAGCCGCCATGGGAACCCTTCCCTAGGAGAAGAAGCTGCTCATGGGAAGAATGGCAAGATGTTAAAAATACAATAAAAATGGCCTCCGTAAATGAGATACAAAACCTGTCTGTTTTTTTCCCCTCCACTTTCTCAGGCCTCTCTTCTCTGTCCTCAGCTACCAAGGCCAATTTGGGGACCATCATTTCAGCTTAAGACATTTCATTCTTGATTTTCAAATAAGACTACTCTGAGGACAGAGTGATGACTGATTGCCCTGCGGAGAAAATACGTACAGTTTCTGTGGACTCTCAGTGGGCACAGACTTCATGAGTAGCTGCCAAGGCAGGGGAGCACAGAGAGCTGGGTGATCCTGCTGGGATGGGGAGGGCACCAGCGGGTTGTTTCTGTAATGCTGAAGGAGGGTCTGCTGGCTGGGCTGGCACCCAAGCCAGAGCGAGCTCACCCTGAACTGGCTGACTCAGCAGGTCGACTGTGGCCATGGCAACGGGACAGTTGACCCCCCACCCCCATCATAGAGTTCTAAGAAGAGGAAGACGGGGCAGACGTTAAACTTGCTTGCAGGGGTTTGGTGCTTTCAGCGGCTTGGGAAAGAGCTTTAGGTATGTGTAAGACTTACAACATTTTTTCCTCTAATGAAAGAAAAAAAAATCATAAAATGGTGATGGTGGAGAAAAAGATAACAGTAACAACCTGAGAGGGACTAGCTGCTTGACATAATAAAGGCAGGCATGGGATAGTGATAAAACAATATCATGGTAGAGTTAAAAATCCTATTCAAGGAGAAAAGGCAAAAGAAAAAAAGGAACAACCTGGACCTTTTGTGCCAAGGGAGAAAGAAAATGAGATTGGAAGGCACCTCCCTCAGCCTGCAGCCTAGGGCTGAGTGACTAGGGAGGGGCAGGGAGTGACCTTGGCAATGATAAGGCCAGGCTTTTGTTCGAGATGGAATTGCTGCAGCCGCCCTCAGCGTGCAGGAAGAAACCAACAGTTTTATACCAGTGCTGCTGATGGCTAGAGGTTTTGCAAGGCCTTGAATTTAAAGTATTTGTTCCTATAAAATCAGATCTTTCCTGTAATGAGAAACTGGATTTAATTTAAGTGGTACTTTAAATTATGCTAGGACAAAATGCAAAAAAAAAAAAAAGAGTCAGGCTGGCTTTGAGCAGGCATGATTTATGGTAAATTAGGCCAAAGCAGCAGGTGTTCATAGTTCTTATCAAATCTGCTCTCCAAATGACCACCCTCATCCACCTGGGGAGAGACACGATATTCCAGGTGGCCAGTCGGGTGAGGACGTGACTCTTACCGTTGAAGTAACCGGACTCCAGGGACATCCGCCGAGGAGCTACTGACACAGGCGTTATACCCTGTCTCTAGCCTTCCTGACTATTGAAGGAATGGATGAAAAAAGGACCCCTAAGCCTGACAAGCTTAGGGGAGGCCGGCATGGTGGGCTCACAAACTCAAAGAGAGAAAGTAACCACATAGGAAGGTCTGAAAATAAAAGTTCCTAAAAAGTGTGAGTCATGGCATGTAGTCATGTTCTAGACCTGTGGCTTCCAGGCCAAAGGTCATCGTTGCCTAAAGTGAGCCTTACTATTATTGTCTTTTGCACCTAAGATAACATACCTCTAAAATGATAGTTATTTTCTTTTCCAGACCCCTCAGGGCATAATCTCCCACCAGAGGACAAGGCCAGAGATTCCGTCATTGTTCTCTTGTTCCCCGAATTCATCTCTATGTGCTTTTAATGTTAAATATTAAGTATTCTGTACCCAACAATGTAAAAGAAGTATGTGTCTCTCATTTTACTTTTTATCCAGCTCCAGAGATTTCTGTGTTTTGCTTTCTCCCACCTGCTTACTCTACCACCAATAGTCTTCAGGTAACCCTCCAGAAGCTGCCTCCCCTCATTCTAATGTATAAAATAAGGTGCAACACTGCCATTCTCTGGAGCATTTCCTCAATCCATTGAGATTTTGCTTGCTGGCAATTGACATCAGTTTGTCTCAAAATTAACTCATAAATATTCTCTACATGTTTAGACAATTCTTTTTTTTTTTTAATTATTTTTAATCCTCCCCCAAGGACATGTTTTTTGTTGCTTTTAGAGAGAAGGGAGGGAAAAAAAGAAAGACAGAGAGACAGACATTGATGTGAAAGAGAAGCATTGATTGGTTGTGTTAGGTTGGTCAGTGACAAGGGCTGTGAAAGAATTCACTACGAGAAGGAAGTGTGGAGCAAAGGTTTTACTCACTCTCCAAGAAAAGAGAGGGCCTTGGTGTGGAGAGATACACCAGCACTGAGGGGTGGGGGCTTTGGGCTTTTATCGGATCATAAAAATTTGGGGGAGTTGCTGTTGTGTGGCCCCTGGGCTGCTAGGTGCCTTCGCACACAGGAGGTTTCAGGTGGTTTTGCACAAGCTGCAGTTTGCTCCAGTGTTATCTTTTGCCTGTGGCTGTGGGGGCATGGAGTCAAGGTCTGTTCTTGCTCCCAGTAATTTCCAGTCCTGAGGATATAAGCTCAGAAGAGTAAAACGGCAGTCATGTTTAACGAGGTCACAGGCCTGCTGGACAAAATGGTGCCACAATAGCAAACGGCACTGACTTTACCCTTTCCGTTACCTTCTCATACACACCCCAACGGGGGATCAAACCCAAAACCTGGATATGTGTCCTGACTGGAATTGAACCGTATTGTTTTGGCCTATGGGATGATGCTCCAAACAACTGAGCCACACTGGCCAGGGCAGTTAGGACAGTTCTTACATCAAAGGACAGCAGAGACCGCCACTTCAAAATATGGCCTCTTTGGAATATTGGTTATTTGGGGGGTATTGGTTATACATTTTAACAAATGGTAGAGCTTGGGAGAAGCTCTGAAAAATGAGTAAAATTTACACTTTGTAAAGAACATTTGCATTTGTGAGAATGACCCTCAGAAGGCAGGGTCTTAAATCTTACCCTTGTTTGCTATGATTTTCCTGGTAACCTCCCATAACTGACTCCCCACCCTCAGCATCTTCTTTTGTCTTTAGCAGAAGGTGGTATTTAAAAATGATGTCTGTCACCATTTTGGTGAGTCACTCAGTGTTCCTGGGTCTCTCCCATGTATACAGGAGGCATACATATTATTAAACTTTAATTTGTTTTCTCCTGCTAATCTGTCTCCTGTTAATTTGATTATAAGTCCAGCCAGAAGAAGCTTAATGGGTCAAATTTTCCTCCCTGACACTATCTCACAGAGGCTAACCTGAAAAGCCTTTAGCTCTTGAGTAACAATGGCCAGAATAAACTTTATAAATTCATTTGAATTTACAAATCACAAAATTTATAAAATTATTAGCCACATATGAACCTTTCTGTCTTTGCCAATAAATCATGGACACCACAGTTTGAACGGGTGCCTCATTCCAGAACTTGCTCTCAAACACTTTGTGGCTTTCTTTAAAAGATGCGACAAAAAAGTTGTCCAGTAAAAGAGGGCCATATATTCTTTGGTTTCTTTTTCTTTTATGCAAATGCTTTGTGAACCATAAAGCTCTTCATAAATAACAGATTTATTATTAAAAGATAAAAGTACCAATCCTATTAATGTACCTGTTAGAACTTCTTGTGCTGTGACAGAGAACCTAACTCAAACTGGCTTAAACCACATGGGGGCAGGTTGATTTACGTAACTAAAAAGAGCTGAGGTAGAACTGATTCAGGTAAGGGCTACATTCAAACAATGTCAACAAGGACCACTTCCTCCTGATCTCCCAGAGTGACTACAAGTCACATGATAACAGAATACCATCTAGCAGGGGTGTCCAACCTGTGGCCCATGGGCTGCATGCAGCCCAGGATGGCTATGAATGCAGCCCAACACAAAATCGTAAATTGACTTAAAACCTTTTTCTTGCTCATCAGTTTTCGTTAGTGTTTGTATATTTAATATGTGGCCCAAGGCAATCCTCCTTCTTCCGGTGTGGCCCAGAGATACCAAAAGGCTGGACATCTCTGATAGAGGAAGGCTGGTTTGCTTTCCAGTAAGTTCTGTTAAAGAGAGGTGGCAAGAGAGAGGAGTGAAAAACTTTTTTTAGGCTTAGCATATATATCAGACTTTATTGGCTCTCTTTACATATCCAGCGGATAAGATGCCAATTGGATAGAAAGAATCAAGGCTTTTCAGCAGATCTGAAGGTAGAATCATGATGCCAACCAAAACACTTTTGGAGGACTGTTTTCTTTTTTCTTTTTATCAGAAGAAAAGTGAGTGGATGTTGAGTTGCATAAACAACTATTTAGTACAACCCACCCCCTTTGATTGTTCAATACCCACACTCAATTATACCCCCATAAATATACCTTCTGAAGTATACACTCTCTACATAAATACAGTCAACATATTTTCCCAAAAGAGACAAGCCACAGTTTCATCCAGTCTGGTTCTCTAGGCATTGTACAGCTCTTGTATAAGAAACGCTTATGGTCTTGTGTGGTCCAGTGAGGCTAAGTGGTAATGTTTTTTTCAATTACAATTTAAATTCAATATTATTTTGTATTAGTTTCAGGTGTACGAAGGGCGGAGGGAAGCTCATCAGTGGGGCTACGAGCTGAGTGCATTTCGTCACTCTACCACGTGTCCCTTGGGAAGGTCTGAGACAAGGGCCAATAGCAGCCCCAACAGGGCTCTCCCTGAGTTGCGGGGAGGTGAGTTCCCAGAAAGTTTCAGGTGTACAGCATAGTGGTTAGATAAACATATACTTCCTAAAGTGTTTTCCCTGATATTTCCAGTATCCACCTGGCATTGTTACCATGCTAACCAGGGTTCATCCACTTGGCACCTTCAGTCTGCATGACTCAACAATTAGTGTTGAAGGAAATAGGTTTTTATTAACAGGGCTCCAACCTTGGAGGGGCTGAGAGCATGCCTGCTCAAGGCCCCCCTCTCCTGCAACCCAGAACTTCCCTTGCTCCCCAAAAGGCTATGAACCAAAACCATGCCCAGAAGTTTTCAGTTTCCTTATCTGTCCATTAGCTGGTCAAGCTAACAGATCTCCATCTTCTTTGGAAGGTACTCTTTTGGGTTTCAGAGTTGCCATCCTCTCGCAACAGCTCTCTCCTTCAGGATCTGGGGTGCACTGTTCTCAGCCTCCATGTAGCAGTTCAGGAATCCATGTGCTGTGTTACATTACCCCAGCATGGGACCCTGCCTCCAAGAGTGGGCTCCCATCCTCTGTGGGGTCTAAGCACCTGGTGGGTTCTGCATCTCCTGATCCCACAAGCAATTGGTTTGCCCCTCTTATGCCCCCAACTGGGGGCCTGGCCCACAACCTAGGCAGGTGCCCTGACTGAGAATCAAACTAGTGACCTTCTGGTTTGCAGGCTGGTACTCCACCCACTGAGCCACACCAGCCCAGGCTAACCTTCTTCAATTTCTTTCTTCAGTGTTTTATAATTTTTTGAGTACTGGTCTTTTAACTTTTTGGTTAAATTTTTTCCTTTTTGTTCTTTTTTTTTTTATACAATTGTAAATGGGATTGTTTTCTTAGTTTCTCTTTCTGATAGTTCACTATTGGTGTATAAAAATGCAACTGATTTCTGAATATTTATTTTGTATCCTGCTACTTTACTGAATTGATTTATCAGTTCTAGGAGTTTTTTTAAAATGGAATCTTTAGGATTCTCTATAAATATCATGATGTCTATAATATCGTGTCATCTGCAAATAGTTGGCAGTTTTATTTTTTTCTTTCTGATTTGGGTGCCTATTATTTCTTCTTCTTACCTGATTGCTGTGGCTAGGATCTCCACTATTATGTTGAATAAGAGAGGTGAAAGCGCATATCCCTGTCTTGTTCCTGACCTTAGGGGAAACTCTTTTAGTTTTTATTCCCATTGTGTATGATGTTAGGTGTGGGTTTTTCATATATGGCCTTTATTATGTTGAGATATATTCCTTCTATTTCCACTTTGCTGAGAGTTTTTATCATAAATTGGTGCTGGATTTTATCAAATGCTTTTTCTGCATCTATTGATATGATCATCTGATTTTTACCCTTCATTTTGTTTATGTGGTATATCATTTAATTGATTTGCAGATATTATATCAACCTGTGTCCCAGGAATAAATCCCACTTGATCTTTTTAATGTATTGCTGAATTAGGTTTGCTGATATTTTGTTGCAGTTTTTTCCATCTATGTTCATTAGGAATAGTGGCCTATAATTTTCGTTCTTTGTAGTTTCTTTATCTGGTTTCGGTATTAGGATAATACTGGCTTAGTAAAATGAGTTTGGGAGGCTTCCCTCTTCTTGAATTTTTTGGAATATATTTTGAGAAGTTCTTTGAATGTTTGGTAGAATTCACCTGTGAAGCCATCCAGTCCAGGACTTTTTTTGTGGGAGTTTTCTTTATTACTGCTCCAATTTCATCAGTAGTAATTGATCTATTCAGATTTTCTGATTCTTCCTAATTTAGTTTTGGAAGACTGTATGTTCCTAAGAATTGATCCATTTCACCTATGCTGCCCAATTTGTTGGCATATAATTATAGAATTTTCTTATAATTTTTTGTTTTTCTGTGGTGTCAGTTGTTACTTCTCTTTCATTTCTGATTTTATTTATTTGGTCCCTCTCTTGCTTTTTATTCATGAGTCTGGTTAAAGGCTTTTCCATTTGTGTTTATCTTTTCAAAGAACCAGCTCTTGGTTTTATTGATCTTTTTATATTTTTTAGACTCTATTCACTTATTTCTGCCCTAATCCATATTATGGATTCTAATTACTTTGGGTTTTGTTTGTTTTTCTTTTCCTACTTCACGTGTAAGATTTAATTGTTTGAGAATTTTCTTGCACAGGCATCCAGGTAGGCCTGTGTTGATATGAATTTCCTTCTCAAGACTGCTTTTACTGTGTCCCATAGATTTTGGTTTGTTGTGTTCTCATTTTCACTTGTTTCAAAGTATCTTTTGGGTTCTTCCTTGATTTCATTGTTAATTCATTCGTAGTTTAGTAACATGTTATTAGGCTTCATGTCTTTGTGTGTTTTTCAGGTTTTTTCTTGTAACTGATTTCTAGTTTCCTATCATTATAGTTGTGTTACCAATAAGACCCTTTAACATTTCTTGTAATACCGGTTTGGTGCTAATCAACTCTTAGCTTTTTCTTGTCTGGTAAACTCTTTATTTCCATTTCAATTTTAAATGATAGCCTTGCTGGGTAAAGGAGTCTTGGTGGTAGGTCCTTGCTTTTCATCACTTGAATATTTCATGACAAACTCTTTTGGCCTAAAAAGTTTCTGTTTAGAAATCAGCTGATTGCATAATGAGAGCTCCCTTATAGGCAACTGTCTTTTTCTTATAGTTTTTAAGATTCTCTCTTTGTCTTTACTTCTGCTATTTTAATTATGATGTGTCTTGGTGTAGGCCTCTTTGAATTCATCTTATTTGGGACTCTATGCACTTCCTGGACTTGTGTTTCTTTTTCTTTTACCAGGTTAAGGAAGTTTTCAGTCATTATTTCTTCAAAAAGGTCCTTAATTGTTTTGCTCTCTCTCTCTTCTCCATCGGGGACCCCTATGATGAGGGTGTTGTTATGGTTAATGTTGTCCTTAATGTCCCTTAAACTATCTTCATTTTTTAAATATTTCTTTCCTTTTGCTGTTCCAAAAGGATGTTTTCTGCTACCTTGTCTGCCAAATTACTGATTTGATTATCTGCTTTATTTAATCTGCTGTTGATTTCTTCTAGTGTATCCTTTATTTTAGATGCTGTATTTTTTGTTCCTTACTGGTTCTTTTTCATGTCTTCTATGTCCTTTTTTGGGGCGGGGAGGGGGGTACAGTGAACTTTATTGATGATGCATGACAAGGCAGGGCTCCTTAAGCCCCTCCCCTCTTCAGGGGGTCTAGGATGGAAACAAGATCAGGAGATTCTCAGTGTGTTGGGGGATCGATTTGGGGCAAGGACTCCCCAGCAGCTGAGGGTCTCTCTTCCTGTTGCTGGGGCTGGTGGTTCAGAGGGCTCTTACTCCTTGGAGGCCATGTGGACCACAAGGTCAACCACCCTGTTGCTGTAGCCAAATTCATTGTCATACCAGGAAATGAGCTTGACAAAGTGGTCATTGAGGGCAATGCCAGCCCCAGCATCGAAGATGGAGGAGTGGGTGTCACTGTTAAAGTCGCAGGAGACAACCTGGTCCTCAGTGTAGCCCAGGATGCCCTTGAGGGGGCCCTCTGATGCCTGCTTCACTACCTTCTTGATGTCATCGTATTTGGCAGCTTTCTCTAGGCGGCAGGTCAGATCCACAACTGACATATTGGGGGTGGGGACACGGAAAGCCATGCCAGTGAGCTTCCCATTGAGCTCAGGAATGACCTTGCCCACAGCCTTGGCTGCGCCAGTAGAAGCAGGGGTGATGTTCTGGGCAGCCCCCCCGGCCGTCACGCCACAGCTTCCCGGAGGGGCCGTCCACGGTCTTCTGGGTGTCAGTGATGGCTTGGACTGTGGTCATGAGTCCCTCCACAATGCCAAAGTTGTCATGGATGACTTTGGCCGGGGGGGCCAAGCAGTTGGTAGTGCAGGAGGCATTGCTGACAATCTTCATGGAGTTGTCATACTTGTTGTGGTTCACACCCATCACAAACATGGGGGCATCGGCAGAAGGGGCAGAGATGATGACCCTTTTGGCGCCACCCTTCAAGTGAACCCCAGCCTTCTCCATGGTAGTGAAGACACCTGTGGACTCCACAACATACTCAGCACCAGCACCACCCCATTTGATGTTGGCGGGATCTCGCTCCTGGAAGATGGAGATGGACTTTCCGTTGATGATAAGCTTCCCGTTCTCAGCCTTGACTGTGCCTTTGAACTTGCCATGAGTAGAATCATACTGGAACATGTAGACCATGTAGTTGAGGTCAATGAAGGGGTCATTGATGGCGACAACATCCACTTTGCCAGAGTAAAATGCAGCCCTGGTGACGAGGCGCCCAATGCGGCCAAATCCGTTCACTCCGATCTTCACCATCTTGTCTCAGGGTTGAGGCTGGCACTACGCAGGAAGACCCAGCTGCCTGTTGAACAGGAGGAGCAGAGAGCGCCTATGTCCTTTTTTTATGCTTAGTATCTCTTTAACTTTTCACTGAGTTCATCCATGCTTCTTCTATGTTCCTTGAGCATCCTTATAATCATTGTGTTAAACAATCTGATAGGTTGCTTCCCTCCATTTTATTTAGTTCTTTATGAATATTTCTCCTGTTCTTTGACTTGGGGCATGTTTCATTTTCTCCTCATTTGAGGTGCCTCTGTGAATATTTTTCTGTGTAGTAGGTAGATCTGCTAAATCTTCCAGTCTTGGTATGTTGGCCTAAGGTAGTAGGTGTCTTGTCTACAATAGCATAGTCTCTCTGATTACCTGAGCTAGGTGCTCCAGGAATGTTCCTTGTGTAGGTTATGTGAGTCTTCCTGTTTTACTATGTCTTGATTGCTGTTGGCCCATCCATGGTTGTGGTTGAATCTCAGGCTGGCCAACTATGAGGGTTGACCCTAATCACAGCATACCAGCTACTGTGCAGGGGTAACCCCACAAAGTGAATTTTGCCCAGCAGGTTCTGATGCCTGCCGAAATCTCCCTTTGGATTTGCTGCTTGGGGAGCTAATTGGGTCATATTTTAATGTGGTCTGAACACAGCTTTTGACTGTGTTGGTTCTGAGGCCTCTTGGGAGAGACTCTGAAACAGGTCAATGTCAGACACTGTCCTTGACTGTCTTTGGGCTATCTGGTAGGGGCTACAAAGTGATCCACAATTTGTGTCTGCCTCTGCTAGGCCTGGGTCATGTGGGAGGGGCCAAACTCCATACCATGGCTGGCTTTTACCAGTACCAGGCTTGGGGGTAGGTCTACAAAAGGTCCAAGGCACCTTGAGATCTGCCTCTTCTTGCCTGCTGTCTGTTAGGCTACATCACTGAAAGAGCCTCTGGTGATATAGTAGTTGCATTAGGCAGGATCTCAATGAGTCACTAGGCAGGGTCAAGTGCTGTTCATCATGTTGCTAGAGATTCAAACTTGGTGCTGGTGCTGGGTCTTAGGTCACTCAGCAAGTCTCAGCATTCACCAAGGTCAGCTGCCCCCTGTCTAGAGCCTTTCAACCTTTGTGTTGGGGTGGGGGTATCAGGGAGTTGTCAGTGTAAGGCCCATAGAGTTCATCAGGCTAAAAGAGATTAAAAATTTGGCTGTGTCAAGGGAAGGCCCTGCACAGTAAGGGTGGTGCTGGTTGGGCATTCAGTGGGGAAAAATGGACCTCCTCAAAAGCCTCCCAAGAAAGTCTGCACCAAGGGTCCAAACTGGCTGAAGGCAGCAGACTCTTCTTAAGGCCAAGAGAGTAGCAGGGCAGGGCCACAGGGAATTGGGTGGGAGGGGCATTTCTCCAGGCTGATCCGGCATTGAGGGACTACTCAACCCAGGAAAGATAGCACCTGCGGCGGGTGTGGGAGAAGGACTGAGTGTAACCAAATGCAGGTTCAGCTGCTCTGCCACAATGAAAGTCAAACTCACGAGACAAATTAGGTAAGTAGGGAAGTGGTTTTTCAAGTGCTGGTCACCTGAGAATTTGGGAGACTTTTGTCTCAAAGCCAATCTTAACATTTCAGTGCAAGCAGAAGTTTTTATAAGGAGGGAAAGAAGAACAAAGAGATCAAGGGGAGGTGTTTGAAGAGGTCTCTACATGTAGACCAACAGAGTGCATTCCTATAAGGACCTCAAAGTGGTGAGTCGATGGTCTGGTGTACATCATCCTGGTTTTCATTATCCTGATTTTATATCATCCTGGTTTTATGGTTGAAGGTCAGTAAATCACCCAGAGCTGGGATGACTGAAGGCTGGAGTGCAATGGTTGAAGTTAGTTCCAAGGGTTCTTATACAAATATGCTGTTTATCTACAAGCTGCATATTAGAGTCAGCATTTACAGAAACAATGTCCAAAGAATGGTGGGTGGGCTACAATTCCCCACTGTTACATCAGCACAAGGACAATGGTGCTGTCCTTCTAAACCTCTCCTTGAAGTCATATAACCCAGTCTCTCCCTGTATGACTGCTGGACACTCTGAGCCACTGTTTGTTTTTGTTGGAGTCCAGGGTTAGTGCCCACAAATGAGACTTTATGTGTTTACCCTGTAAGAGGGTATCTGTGTTCCTGGAAGACTCCTGTATCTCTCTGGTAGACAGAATTCTGACTGATTTTTACAGCCAGGTGTTATGGGGGCACCTCTTTCCAGCTCTGTTTCTCTGCAATATGGAGCCCAGCTTGGGATCCTTGCTTTTAAGACTTTAGTTCTCCTAGTCTTTAGGTGATTATTTAGGTTGATTATTCTATAATTTAGTTGTAATTTTGTTTGGTTCTGGGAGAAGGTGAGTGTAACTTCCACTAACTTTGCTGCCATCTTGGATCACTACCCCATATTCTTTTAAATGAGTTTAACATATGCTCTTGTTTCCTGGAATTAACCCAATCAGTGGTGTTGATATCTTATGCTTTCTGAACCACAATCCCGGGAAGCTTAGCTTAATGATGCAGAGTTTGTCCACCCAGCACTGCAGATAGTCTTATTCTGACACTGAGTGCAGTGAAATAAAATGTGATTTACTGTATAGTGCTACACAATGGATAATGGGAAGTTTGCACTGGAAAAACCTGAACTTCGTGACCCAGCGTTCAGGTGGGTTTTTAAGGTGTCACAGGGAATAGGTATGTGGAAGTGTTGGTGGGGTAAGTTTTAATTGGAAGATCTTGAGTTTGACAATTTATGGTTATTAGCACCAGATCACTCTGGACAACTGACCTTTTGCTTCTGAAAGGTATCTGGCGTTCAAATCCTAGTTTTGTCCCAGACCTTTGGTTTCATGTGTATGCATGCATGAATGTGAGACTGGTTCCAGGTGTGGCTGGAGTGAAAGTTCTCTCCTCTGTAGATACTTTGGCTTCATGACTTGCAGTTTTGGTCTATTTCCTGTGAAACACAACCCAGTATCTTGTTAAATGGGATAGGACCATTTCAGCTGGTTCTGTCATTGCACCAGCAGCCACCAAGTAAGAGCTCATCAGCTGTAATTTTCTCCCTGAGGCCCTCCCTATCTACTCAAAGACATTGGTCCTCTGATATCATGAGTTAGCATTTATATCTCTGTAAGAATACTTTAGGGTCATATCTAGTATATGTAAAGAGCTTCCATATATCAATAAGAAAAAAACAGACAACTCAATAGAAGAATGGGAAAAAGACAGGGAAAACACTAAAAGCACAGTGAAATACCACTACATTCCCATGAGAATGGATAAAATGAAAAAGATAGGATGGAGAAAGCACTGTGACTGATCAAACATGTCAAAAATGGTTTGCAAAGTTTCTTGGTACTATTGACATTTTGGCCAAATAATTCTTTGCTGTGGGGCTGTCTTATGCATTGGAAGATGTTGAGCCCTTCTAGTGGCCACCCACTAGAAGCCAATAGCAGGAGATAGGCAACATACTCAAAGTATCCAAACCAATAAAGTTATTGGTGAAAATGAAAAAAGAGAAAAAGAAAAAAGGACACGTAATTTTAAGTTGTTTAATATATCAATATGATTATAATTAATAATTACATTTATTTAATTACTTAAATATTTAGTTGAATATTTTAAGAATTCTAGTATTTTAGTATAAGAGATTATTTTTGTTTCAATACTATTAAATACCAGCAGCATAATGATAGAATTGCTGTTATACACATACACTGTAAATAGGTACCAAGACTATGGGAAGCTTCTTTTTCAGCATTTGTCAAAACTGAATATATATCACCTATGACCAGCCATTCTACTCTAAATATACCCAACAGAAATGCATACCTATATTCACACACACACACACACACACACAAACAAAACAAAAGCACAAAAACAGACTGTTCTTATCAGCCTGATTTTGAATAACCCCAAACTATGAGAATATTCATATACACAGAATAGATAAATGGTGATTTATTCACCCAGTGGATTACTATATGCAATAAGAATAAACATACTGTGACGTGCCACAAGAACATAGATAAATCTCACATATATAATGTTGTGTGGAAGAAGCTAGCACAAAAGTGTACCTTAGGATTCACTTATATAAAGTTTAAAACCCAGCAAACTAGTTACTGCATTTGAAGTTAGGATAGTGTGTAGGAGATAACTTCTGTGGTTTTGATGCTACTCTTTCTTGTTCACTTTGAGAAAAAAATGCCATACAATTTATGATTCATGTTCTTTTTGTTATATATGTTATCCTGCAATAAGAAAAATGAGTGAAACAGAATAGAACCAAACCAAAAAACCTTTGGGGGAGATGGGACTTGAGAAACCGTTTTCCTGTCCACAGGATCCTTGTCTCCCCTTCCCCCCGTGGTCACAGCTGGCCACCTGTTGTTGATCCCACACCTAAGAGACCTGGAGAAAATCTTTTCTCATCACCTCCTTTTTTCTCCTGTTGGCCTCTCCAAGCATTCTCCCTGCCTAATCCCATTTGCTAAGGATAGAAACCAGAGCAAAGTTAGTATCCTTTTCTTACATCCCAAGCCTAATCATTACCTAACACAATCATATAGCAGGAGAAATCATGCTTTGCTTCCAGCTGGTATGAGTTAGACCATATCTCTTCGAGATGTCGGGGCCAGGTTACATACTTACTACATTCATTATAATGTTTACTCCAATTTTCCCTCTTTCTTCTTTTAAAAAAGTTTTTATACTTCCAGCCTTTTGTTCCTCACATAGTACTTGACATTGTTTTGTTTGTCCTCTTTAAATTTTTTTTTCCAGTCTTGCAGGGACTGTGATACTTTCTGGAAAATGGTCCCTGTTACCTCCCTTTCATGCTTCTGTGGCTTCCTTACCCATCACATTTCTCACGGTGGCACTAAGTTCCTCCACCAGCCTTGCAATACATGTCCACAGCCACGAGTCACAATCTGAGTGTGGTCCCTGCTACAAATGAAAAAGCCAATGCCAAGTAGATTTAGTGAATAAAATACAGTTTTGTTTTCCTTAAATGACGCCTAAGTTAAAAAGGAAACAATAAATTTTATCAAGATACTTATCTTTAAAACTGTTATTGCACTCTGTTTACTTCTCACACTTCTTTATGCTTAAAATCTTCAGCCTCTGTTTAAGTACATTCCCAAGTTCAAGCTGATTCATTAGGGCTGTTCCAGTTACTGCTAAAATGTAGGCCATAATTTTAAAAATTTACATTCTTCTAAATGTTACCATATATAAATATCAAATGATATATTTTGATTATATATGCCTTTTATATAATAAAAAGCATTAAAATAAGGGCTCTAATTTAGAAAGTACACAATTTTGGACTTGCAGTTTTTATCATTAGTGCTCTGGCTCCTCCTAATGGACAATTTGCATTATTGCAGAAGCACTTCAGCGATTATTGCAGGACCACTAAAACATTTTATTGTATTACAGTCATATCATTTCCCAAGGAATTTGCAGCGGCTTAATGAATATATACTCTACAATAAAGTAAAGAAAAAAATAGAAATTTAGTACTACAATGTACTCAACAACACCTCTCATTAAAGGTAATAATGGGTCCCACAAGAGTTTTCCAAAGGTTATCCATGTTAGTTGAATTCCACTTCAAGGCATGAAGACAATTCCAGGAAGTCAAGACCATGGGTTTCTTTACCTAGCTTTCCAATGAGCTATACTGACCTGGAGAATAATGCTTAAAAAAAAGAAAAGAAAAGAAAAGAAAAAAGGAAAAAAAAAAGAACAGAGTGTCACTCTTGAGCGCCACACCACAGAATTTTTGATAACATTGAGCAGCAGATATTTGAAGCTTGTGTTCAGTTTTAACAGCTTGAAGTGTGGGAAATTTGTGTAGCTGATAAGAACAATCATATGTTTTAAAAGTACCAAGCAGATGGTCGGCTGCCTTTATTTTTATGAAAAATAAAAAGCCTAATAAAAATGCTAGACTGAATGAATAGTACCCAGGTTGTTCCATCCAGAATCATTCTTGATGTTCAGTTTATGCGCAATTACTTAATATTTCTAATGGCTTTTCTAAAATAGGCTGTGGTAAGTTATTTTGGGGATTAGTTATGGGGGAGATAGAGAAGTGACAAAGAAACCAGTATTTAAAGGAGCAGGACTGTATTAGCCACTTTCATTTCGCTGTCTCATTTATTCTTCACCACAATCTGGTCAACCTGCTCCATGAGGCTGGGAGGACCTAGGACCTTGCTGAAGATTCCTTCATGTTTTCTAGATTTTTAGTTTTATGTGACACATTTATGTCTATGACCTATTTGAGTTAGTTTTGTATAGGATAAGAGGTATAGATTCAAAGTTCTTAAAAATATGAATAGCTAATTGTTCAAGCACCATTCACACACAAAAATCTCCCTACCAAAAAAATACAACAAACTATCCTTTCTCCATTGAATTCCTTCTTCCCACATTTGTTGAAAATTAATTTACCAAATACATGTGGGTCTATTTCTTGACTCAATTCTGCTCCATTCATCTAGGTCTATCCTTTTTCTTCCCCATTATGTCTTGATTACCGTAGATTTATAGTTAAGTCTTGAAATTAGGTACTGTGGGTCTTCTGTATTGTTTTTCTTCAAAATTTCTTTGTTTAATCTAGTTCATTTGCTTTTACATGTAGTTTAAAGTCAGCTTTCTGGTTTCTATAAAAAAGTCCTACAGAATTTTGGTTGGATTGGGGCTGAATATATAGATAAGTCTGCGGAGAGTGGACATCTTTACAATACTGAGTCCTCTAATCCATAAAACATCATATATTTCTATTTATTCAGCACTTTAAAAAACTTCATTAGCATTTTGTAGTCTTTGGCATAGAGATCTTATGTACATTTTGTTACATTTATACCTAAGAATTCCTTTTTTTTTGCTATTTAAATAGTATAAAAATTCATTCTCCATGTTACTAATAAATAAAAAGATGATTTATTTCTATTTATTTTGTTTCTTGTGACCTAGCTAAACTCACTTATTAGTTCTAATAGTTTTATTATAAATTCTTTGTGAATTTCTATGAAGACAATCATGCCATCTGTGAATAGAGATTATATTTTATTTATTTCCTTTTCTTGCCTCATTGCAGGCTAAGACTTCTAGTATGGTGCTATTTAAAGTACCAATATTGTATCATTAATTTTAGAGGAAAAGCAATCAGTCTTTCATCAAGTATGAGGTTAGCTGTTGGATTTTTATACGTGATCTTTAGCAGGTTGAGAAAGTACTGTATTTATTTTTTTCTGAATGAGATTTGGCAGTTTGTATTTTTAAAGATCTTTGTACATTTTATCTAGTTTGTTAAATGTATAGGCATAGAATAGTTTATGGCTTTACTTTCTTTTAATGTCTTTTAAGTGTCTGTAATGATGTCCCTTCTTACACTCCAGATATGGGTAACTAGTGTCTTCTATTTCTTGATGAATTTGGCTAGCGGTTTATCAACTTTGTTGATCTCTTCAAAGATATCTTTTTCCCCCATTTCAATAGTTTTTTGTGTGTGTGGTAAAATGTACATAAGATTCACCATTTTAACCGCTTTTAGGTATACATTCATTGTTGTGGAGCACATTCATTTTCAGAACTTTCTCATCTTTCCCAATTGAAACTCTCTACCCGTTAAATAGTAACACCCCACCCTTCTCCATCCAGCCCCTTGACACCACCATATTACCTTCTGTCTCTGTTAAGAAACATGTTACTATATATTTAAGGGTCAGTAAATTTTTTTCAAAGATTGTGAAAGAAGACAAGAAGTCTGAGGACTTGGGGCTCTCCTAGCTCTACTCCTTGTTAATTCTGACAACTGGGACAAGTTCCTCATCTCCCTGAGACTTGATTAAATACATAACATACTACCGTTTACAAGCCATTAAAGGAACTATCTTTGAAACTTGGGTAGAGTTGTGAGAGAATCTCTTAATTTGGGGAAAATGTTCTAGAGATGATAGGATTTCTGAATGTGTTTGGATGACAAAGGGAGATTTAATAGTCACAGTCAACTTGAGAGTATTTTTTTAGGAAGAGTTAGAATATATGCACAAGTCAGTGATTCTATTTTAAGAATGCAAATGAAGAACTATGAGGTTTCAACTAATGCAGAAGGCTGGAGAGGAGAAGTATCAATTCAATGGGGTTTGAAGACCAATTGGATATAAAGAACAGGAAAGGGAGAGGTCTAGGATCACTTTCAAGTTTCAGAATTGGGAAACTAGTACATGGCAGTGCCTTTCACTGAGATATGAAGAGCAGAGGACTGGTTGGAGGGGGCCGGTTCATATGTAGAAGGTAATATGTTTCAATTAATGTTGGTTTTTGAAGTGTGTGTGGCAGAAGAAGGTTGAGGTGCCAGGAGGTGGCTTGATCTATGTATTTGGAGCTCATGGGTGATCTGGGCTAGAGATTTGGAAGACATTGGCATAAAGGTGGAGCCACAGGCGTGGGTGAGTATATGCACTGAAAAGTACGCTGAGAACAGAACCCTGAGGTGTTATGAGGATGTTTTCTGTTCTCAAGGACAACCCCAAGTAAAAGTGGGGTAACTGTCATGCTACATAGTAAGATGACATAGTTAACTCAGTCCTTCTAAAATGGAAAAACTTGGATTCATTTTTCTCATCTGCCTTCTTTGATATTTTGAGTGTCCAGAGCCACAATGCCTTCCCAGCTCTAAGATGGCTACTGCAGTTCTAAGCATGCCATGAAGACGATTAATTCCAGAGGACCAGGGTACCAGTTTGTGTCTCTTTTTAGGAATAAAACCCTTTCCCAGAAACCACCTCATTGAGTTGAACTCCTTTTTGTTGGCAAAACTGTGGTCATGTGCCACTGGGGGCTCCGCCCACCTCAGCCCCACTGCCTCTGTCCAGCTGTGGCTGAAGGAAGACTCAGAGCAGCAGCCTAGTCCTCTCTCCTCGGGTAGTGGTTTAGGTTCAGCGTGATCCAAGGGTCAGAGGATCTAGTTTCTGATTAAGTTTCATCATATGAGAAATGACTGCTGAGCAGTGGAGAACAGAAACACAATCACAAGCCAGCCTGCGGTGTAGAGAGATGCACGAAGGAAATCGGCAGTTACACATCCTCGTCAGTGGCAACGATGGATGATGGATGAATTGGTACATACAGAGTAAGACTTAACTGTGTAAAGTTTCCTACAAATGAAAACAATATATTTAAAAAAAAGGTCAAATAGATTTCAAGATAATCTTCGGAAAAAACAAGCAAAAAACGAAGACAGTGGTCACATGCTCATCCAGACAAATCAGCAGCAAATGGATGGAATTATCATAGTGGGTGTACCAACTGCCTTGGCTGCAGAGAGGCCAATCTCCCTTGAAGTATGTGGCCATTAAAATCTCAATAAAGTGAAAGAAATGAGGAAATAACTTGGATGGGAGCCAAGAGGACTGCCCTCCGTTGGGAAGCATGACACCTAAAAGACAAGCAGAAGAAGAGATGCTTAGAAATAGTCTGAGGACAGTCATTAGGGGCCACAGAAGCCAAGGAAGAAGGAATTTGGGAAAGAGAATGTGATTATTATTATTATTAATTTTATTTCTAAATTTTTTTCAATTACAGTTGACATTCAATATTATTTTGTATTAGTTTCAACTGTACAGCATAGTGGTTAGATAATCATATACTTTACAAAGTGTTTCCCCTGCTATTTCCAATATCCAACAGACGCCATACATAGCTGTCACAATACTATTGACTGTATTTCCTATGCTGAACTTTACTCCCATGACTATTGTTTAACTGCTAATCTGTACTCGCAGTCCCTTTACCTTTTGCACCCAGTCCCCCAAATCCCCTCCCTTCTGGCAACAGAGGACATCCTCATCATCTTCATAATTATTATTTTGACTGAGAGACAGAAGGAGGCTGAGGAAGGAGAGGAAGCCTGGGTGGAAGCTGGAAGGGACCCGTAGCCGACGGCCCTGGAAAAGCAAGCTGCTGAGGAGAGCTGGGAAGTGGTACACACACAAGAGGCTGAGCAAGGCAGAGAGGATGAGGGTAAATTCAAAGGACAGAGGGAGGACAACATAATTGTTAAGAAAAATTAACTGGTAAAATTAGAATAAGGTCTGTAGTTTAGTTATTAGTGTTGTACTAATGTGAATTTCCTGGTTTTGATAATTGTACTGTAACCAAGCAGACAGGGACCTATTCACATGGTACCTTGGTGCATGACCCAAAAATTAATGTTGGAAGGGGCAGCTCTTTATTTACAATATCCCAACCTTGGGGGGCCTCAGAGCACCTATGCTTGGAGCCTTCCTTTCCCACAAGACCCAGCACTTCCCTCATTCCCCAAAAGATTATAAACCAAAAGCAAACCCAGTAGTTCCCCTTATTCTTACTTTAAGCTGGATGTGCCAACAGTTCTACAGTCCCTTTGGAAGGTACCAAAGTCACCGTCCTCATGCAGCAGCTGTCTTCTTCAGGCTCTGGGGTACTCTATCATCACCTTCCATGTTATAGTCCAGGCGTACATGTGCTGCGGTGCACTGGATCATGGTGAAGTCACGAAAGTCAGGAAAGACATAAGTCCCAAGAGTCCAGATAGAGCCTGGGTTTGCAAGGCAGCAGGTCAGCATTTTGCAAGGGAGAGTCTTCAGAGTCAGCTAAAGCAGGCCCATCTGGAGCAGCAACATGTCCCCTTCCTTATTACACCAAGCCTCATGGCTGGATCCTGACTGCAAACTACAGAGTTGCTTGCTTGCTTGCTTCTCCGCTCATGTCCACTACACCATTCCTCCCTCATGGCTCTTCTGCTCCCTTCCAAGCTGCATGGTCAAATCCCTCCTGGCTGTCCACCTTAGTTTTAATCCTGACCTGGAACTTCCTACATGACCTCATTTATGTGAACTCCTCCCACAATGAGCCACATTTGCGAATCCTCTGTATAGTTTATATTATTCGACTGCCATCGCCAGTCAGGGCCAGAGTGACTGGGTAATCCAGGGGGAAGTCGCCTCCCCTGGCTTTGTCAGGAGTCAGGATACACCCTTAAAGTCATGCCCACCTTGCTCCAGGTGGTAGCACAGCTATTAATACAGCTATTAAACTAGCTACCAAGTTGCTATAGATATGCAAAGTATCTTAATCTGTATCATTGCTTCACCCAGTCCCCAACCAAAGTGTGTGAGTTGTTTCCTATTTTCCCAGGGGGCACCTCTCACCCTATACCCTGTTTCAGTACTAGTTATTTAAAATGCTATCACTAGGGAAAGGGTACATGGTAACTCCACTATTTTTGTAATTTCCTGTCAGTCCAAAATTATTTTTAAATTTTACAACAGTAATAGTTAATTACTATTAACTGGTTGTGTGCCAGAATTGTTACAAGAAGTTTATGGATACTCATTTAATCCCTACAACAACCCTATGAAGTATCTAGCATCTAATATTACACCCATTTCTCAAATAAGGAAACTGAGGCACACAATTAAATAACCTACCAAATGATTACATAGATGGGAAATGGTTGGGTCAAGATTCCAACTTGCACAATATAGCTTTGGAGGCCATGTTCCTGACCACTATTTTGTATTACTGCTCACGAAAACAGACTTACTTTAAGGGTCAGCTAGACACTGAGAGTTATTCCAGGGGCCTGTAGGCCTGGCAGTGCTCAGTGCTGTAGAGACAAGCATGCTAATGCTCATCCATTCACTGGGTTTCAGAGCGAGTGAGTAGTCAGTGACATTGGCAAGCAGAGTATTGGTGGAGCTGCAGTTGGAAGCCAGGTGGCAGTAGACAGAAATGAAACCTGAGGTGTGAGAGTGGAGTGAGCAAGTGTAAATGGATCTTTCAAAAAGACTAGGTTCAGAGGAGAGTGCAGGCTCCAGCTGGGGTCAGAAGAAAGCTTTCCCAACATGTGGAAATTTGAGCTAATTTAGGTGCAGGGAACGGGCTAGCTGGAGCTAAGGGGCAAACTTGAACACGCAGGAAAGTGAGGGGAGAGATTGGATGGACCATGGCTGGGGTGACTGGATGGGGCAGGGACCTCCATCCAGTGCACTCTTGGGGCAGACATTCCCCTGGGTGCCTGATGTTCTGTGGTCAGAGACCGGTCACCTGAGAGTGAGGAGCGGCAGCAGGACCTTGAGGACATGGCCTGTGTGATGAATGTCTGATAGTTCTGTCCCAGCCTGGCAGAAGGCAGACAGAGCCAAATGGAAGTCGGCCCAGTGGTCTTTGGCTTCATTTTCCTTCTAAACCATTTTCCTACCTTATTTTCATGATTCCCCTTTACTCAGTGCCCTCCTGCTCCAAGCTCTCTTGTGTTCAATTCACGGCAAGGTCTAACATCCAGTTATTTGCACTTGTGAATGACCAATTATAATTTGATGGGATTCCAACTAACAAGCTACTTATACAGAAACCCTTTTGTTACCGAACAAATGGACCTGTGGAGAGGGGTGGTTTGCCCAGATGCTATTACCAAAACAACGATCTCTCACCCCTTCCCCGGGGTCCCTTGGTTGTAGGTCCTTTGCCCACTGCCCTTGGAACTATGGCTCTGAATGGCAGAGTTTGGTGAAAAGGAAAGGAACTATTTATTTAAAAGTTGTACAGGTTTGATTAATGGCTAAATGTCGCCCTTAAACCTCAAAATCCCTTTAAAACAACCACCAGCACACACACCGTCCTGCCTTCCCCCGCTTTGCCCAGTTTGGCCAGTCAGGCCTGTCAGGGGTACTGCTACCGAACAAAAGGACCCGTTGGGGGGGATGCCCAGATGCTATTACTGAAACAAGGACACCCTCCTTCCCCGGGGTCCCTCGGTTGTGGGTTCTTTGCCCGCCGTCCTTGGAATTATGGCTCTGAATGAGAGTTTGGTGAAAAGGAAAAGGAATTATTTATTCAAAAGTTATACAGGTTTGATTAATGGCTAAATGTCACCCTTAAACCTCAAAATCCCTTGAAAACAATCACCAGCACACACACCGTCCTGCCTTCCCCCCTTTGCCCAGTCAGGGTACCGTCCTTTAGAAGAAAAAGGACAGAGGTCCGGGGCTCAGCTAAGCAGGCCTCTCGCGGGTCTCAGCACCATCCACTGCGTCGCCGCGATCTCCAGCTCTTATCATAACCATGTGGCACCTTCGCACGGCCCACTAGCAAGAGTCCTTTCTCCGCTCTTTCTTCCCACACGGTTTTCACACTGTTCCCCAGAGTCTGTGTCCCTTTGTCTCTCCTGCAGGTCCCTCTAAGTCTTTGAAACCTTCCTGATTAGCTTTGGTGATATGCAAAATAACCCTCTTTGCATATGAGGAATGAAGCTATCCTGTTATTGACACACAAAATGACTCTCAACGCTCTGCTCAAGGCTCCCATCCCCCATGGCAGCCTGCCCTGGGGTGAGGAGAATATATTTTTCTTGGACACCCCAATCTCTGGAACCCGTTACAAATACCCTTTGGGGGGACCCTGGCTGTGCTCCGTTACAGTACTGTCCTTCGGAAGAAAAAAGCCAGAAGTCCGGGGCTCTGCTAGGCTGGCCTCCTGTGGTTCTCAGCGCCATCCGCTGCATCGCCGCGATCTGCAGCTCTTAATCCAAAACCATGTGGCACCTTTCTCAAGGCCCGCTAGCAAGAGTCCTTTCTCCCCTCTTTCTTCCTGCGTGGTCTTCACATTGTTTCCCAGAGTCTGTGTCCCTTTTTCTCTCCCACAGGGCCAGTCTCTCCCCTTGGACACCCCAGTTTCTGGACACTGTTACAAATATCCTTTGGGGGGCCCTGGCTGTGCCCTATTACATTTTGCTTTGAATTATGGAATGAAAAGCTGTTTTCTGAGGTTTAACAAGATTGTTAGAGATCATTTTTGGATTGAGGGGCCCCTGAGGTAACTGTGGGCTTAACTAGCTGATCCTAAAGGTAAAGCTGATGACCCCTAAGGACTGACAGGTCTAAGACACATCGAGGCCACAGTCTTCCTCGGAGCTTTAGCACTAGAGTCTGCCTGATGAGGTAGCATTCTTTGTCTTTTCAAAGAATCTACATTCTTTGATATAATGAAATGCATCCCATTTTAATCATAAGAATTTGTTGAACCGTATTTGGAGTGGCATCAGAAATGTCTGCACTTTTTTTAAAAGAAAGAGATCTAGTAAAATCAGGGGATTTATTGTTAATCTTGCCCATGAAAAGTTAAACACCCAATCACTGCAATCAGTCAATAATGCTGATTAAGTTCTCTCCCTGCAGTGGGAGCTCCTGCTGTCTCAGCCAGGGGATTGTGCTGGGGACACTGGCTGCCTCCCCGGGTATGCGGGGTGAGCTGTTTTTGCCAAGGCAGGTGCATTTGGGCTGGTTTATTCTCCTCAGTTTGTCAGACAGGGTTATGATTTAAGCCTATGGAACAGAGATAACTGGTTGATAAATGGATCAAACTCATCAGTTCACTCTTTCTAAAAATACAAAGGCTTACTCTCAGAACCGTTCTCAATAATAATTTTAGAATAAGATGTTTTAGGTTTTGTTTGTGCATGCAGACAGTTCAACTACATTTCTAGTAGCTGTCTCTCTTTATCATGAGAACTGGCTTAATCAAACATTTACAGGTTGCGGCCAAGTATTTAGGGAGCTGTAACTGATTGGGACAGCTAGCAACTCATGCTTTATTATGTACATTCTACTCTTATCAAAGAGTCCCTTTGGTTTTTGAATACACTGATCCTCATGCCTGCCTTGCCTCTAGTAATAGCCTACTCATTCCTGAAGGCCAAGGAAGACTAGTCCCCTGGTTTTCACGGTTCCCCACGTTGGCCTTGGCTCTGCCTCCTTTGCTTCCCAGGACTGTGTATCATCGTTCTTTCAGGACAGAAGCTCTCTCTCATACTCCAGTTACAGGCCTGTTTCCTGAACTTGATGAACTTCTGAAGGGCTGTGACTGCTGTATTAATCTTGGGTGTATCCCCTACAGCACCTAAGCATAGAGTCTTGAATTGAGCAACCATGCAATACATTTCAATTCTGTTGACTACAGTATTGGAACATAAACAACAGGCTTGTATATTATGTCCTACCTCCCTGTATCTGCGGTCTGTGAGCCTAGTTACAACTTCCAGGTAATAAATAATCTATATGACAACTTCTTCCTCTATCCCTGGTAATGCAAGTCACACATAAAAAAAAACCCAACCCAAAACCAAAAACCCAACTAATTGTAGGTAATTTGTTTTACAGCTAAAGACAAACAGGACTAATCTCTTTGCTTTATTGTCATCAACTAATATTCACCCCTCAATTTCAAAATTCAAAACTTTAAATCATTAACTGCCTACCAACTTGAAATAGCACTCTAAGATCCAGAAAGTAAAAAAAGGGATGGATATTTGTACATTCAGAATAACTCACTTCCTCACTGCATCCAGTCATTCAATCCACTATGAATTCTCCATGAAGGTGAACTTCAACTAAGTTTAATATCAAGTTCATAGACTGAAAATAGGATTTTTCAGCCATAACAAAATTTACAGATCTTGGGGTCTTAAGCAATTTTTATTTGTACTTTCTTGGATTTTGTTCTTCTCCAGCTACATGGATAAGTCAACATTCATTAACACCTGTATCTACTCATCTCAGTTTCTGCCAGAATCAAATGAGCCACTTATCTAAGACAATGAGCTATAAAAACAATGCGTATTTACAACTGTTTAATAGAATTCCCTTTAAAACGCAGGAGGAAAGAAATTGAGTTTCAGCTTGTCACATGATGGCCTATTGGGTCATGACGTGGGCAAGACAGGCCACCAGCCATGAGAACCATCCACAAAATGGATATTGAATAACCAACCCCTAAAAAATTATGGAGGATAATACTATAGAAACTAAAAATCCTAGTCCTACTGTCACAAAATCCTACCTATTGGAGGAAAAACCTTCAAGTACACTGGAAAAACAGAGTAGAACTGTAATTAAACTCATGAGGTAAATAAATCAAACTGATGCTTCTTGCCAAGTCCTATCTTTAATCCCCAACTACTCTGCTGAACAAGAATGGCATTTATGTCAATACTACAGCTGACAGGCACAGATGCAGGAGCTAAAATTGAGATGTAAATAGAAGAGACCACAAATTGCTTAATTAGCCGCAAATGCCCATGGCAAACAAACTTTTTCTGTCCCTTTAAACTTATCTTTGAGGATGATTCCTGAGGCCACTCCTGATACCAAGTAACCTAGCAGTCAAGAAAAGACACAGAGGCATCATCAGACAGAGGGATTTAATACAGGGATCCAGCCAGTTGTTAAAATGCTAAACTGACAAAGAGGGAATGCTAAGGTAACTCAGACATAAAGCCACCAAGGAAGCAACTGCTACTCCCCGGGCTAGGGGACAAAAATGGAGAGGCGGCGTTGCTCCAACTTGCAAGCTGAAGAAGGCTCTCCTGCAGGGTGGCCTGAGCTTCTGAGGAGGGGCGTGGCATGGCAGGTGCTCAGATACTGAGTAGGAACAGGACCTGGTGGGGACAGGTGCTGGGATGGCCTGGGTGTGTGGCCCAGCAGGCAGCCCTGACCAGCCCCAATGCCCTGGTATGCCCAGTGGGGTACAGTGAGGCTGTAGTCTGGGGCAGGCACAGGAAGCTGGAAGCTGGAGCTGGCTGCAGGGTGTTACTGCAGGGGGCTGATGGGAACAGAAAAACGGCAAGCAAATTCCTTCTTTTTCTCCTCCCAAATCCCTCGTTCCTCTCATCAGCAGGTCTAATAGGAAGAGCAGGAGGGCCTGGCCAATCCGTTAGAGTCCCAGCCCCAAGAACAGACAGCAGAACCTAGAGGGTAGGCATGGAGGTAATAACAGGTAAACAATTGGCACAATCCATTACTGTTGAATCATAAAAGGTACACACATTAGAAATGATGTGTACTTTGGCAATACACATCCTAAAAAGTCTTGAGGACATTTTACATATACACTGTATTTTGCCATGTATAATGCACACTTTTTTCCCCAAATTTTTGAGGGAAAAATAAGGATGTGCATTATACATGGGTAGTACCTGAAATACCTTGTAACTGTTCTTGTGTTTTATAATTATGTTACATTTCTTGTATCATAGTATATTAAAAAACAAATGCTTAAATTCTTTTATAATACTAGAAACAAGTATCTAAATATAAATAATTGAATTAAAACAATTTTTCCTGGAAGTTTAGGCCCAAAATTTTGAGATGCACATTATACACAGCAAAATATGATATGTATCTGATCATTTTTTTTTAAAGGTTTTATTTCTTTACTTTTTTAGAGGGAGAAAAGGAGAGAAACATCATCTGTGTGAGAGAAACATGGATGGTTGCCTTTCACAAGCCCCCAGTTGGGGTCCTGGCCCCTGATCCAGGCACGTGCCCTGACTGGGAATCAAACTGGTGACCTCTCAGTTTGCAGGCCAATGCACAATCCCGAGCCATACCAGCCAGGGCTATTTGGTCATTTTTAGATGTACAATCCAGTGGCATTAAGGACATGCACATGGTTGTGGAACCACCACCACCATCCAGCTCCACAACTCTTTTTTTTTAAGGAACTAAAAAAAAAAATCCTCACCCAAGAATATCTTTATTGACTTGAGAGGAAGAAACCTGGATTGGTTGTCTCCTGTGTGCACACCCTAACTGGGGATCATACTCACAACCTAGTTCTGTGCCCCAACTGGGGATTGAACCCACAATCTTCATCGATGTAGGGGATGATGTTCCAACTGAGCCAACTGACCAGGGCCAGTTCCAGAACATTTCACCATCCCAAACTAAATCTGTCCCAATTAAATACTAATCTCTTAATCCCTACCCCCCACCCTCCTGCCCTTGGCAACCACCATTCTACTTTTTGTCTTGATGAGTTGACTACTCTAGGTCCCTCATATAAATGGAATCATACAGTATTATTTGTACTTTTGTGATTGGCTTATTTCACTTAATGTCCTCAAGGTTCAGTCATTTTGCAGTATGTATCAGAATTTCCTTCCTTTTAAAGAATATTCCATTGTTTGAACTTTTATCTATCGATGGATATTTGGTTTGGTTCCACCTTTTAGTTATTACCAACACTGGTGTATAAGTACAATATGTTTTTGTCGCTTCTTTCAATTTTGGGGGAATATACCCAGGAGAATATATGCCAGGTCACACTGTATTCCATTTAACTTTTTGGGAAACTGCCAAACTATTTTTCCCCAGTGAAGGGCACTGCATTATTCTGATCTAAAACACTCCAAAGATTAAGAGGTGGAGTATATGAAGAATATTGTCAGATATTCAATTTACAATGACACAAATAAATGTGGCGACTCAACCATCATTCATAAATACAAAATTTTATTTGCACTTCATTAGTGTAGAAAGACCACAATGCTTTTCATATCACAACACTCAAGACACACCAAGTTATTCAAATACATAATTACTTATTTATCTTGACTAAACAAAACAGTGCAGTTTAATAAAAAGTATACCAAAGATAGAGTTCACAAATTCATTATCAGACCAGAAAGAAAAAAAAAAATAACACAGTCTAAGCTTAATAGGGATAAGCTTCATCATAAGGGGGAGAAGTTTTATCATTACAAAGGTATAGAGTGTATAGGCAAATACATGAATGTTCTTTGATATAGTAAAATGTATCTCTTTAAAATTCCTTTAAACAGGATTTTAGGACAGCAGCGTTGTTTTAAAATCTTCTATAGCTTCAAAAACATTTCTTTCTTTTATGAATCTCTGTAGTTCTTAAAAGCATAAGGTATATCCATTCAGAAACTATGAGACTCTGTGGCCTCAGAATCAAGTCAAATCCTACCCTCTAACTAGTAATATTCTACTGTTACATAATAGTAATAAATAACCTTCAATGACGTCTATGAATGGAGCTTTGCTTTGTGGTAGAAACACTCCAATACTTCAAAGATGCGACAGCTGGGGGAAATGTCTTGTAAATAAAGAAAAAGCACTTAAGATAGCATTCTTTTTTCTTCAAAAAGTCTTTAGTTTTACAAATTTTCTTTAAAACAGTAAGCAAAGCACCACGTTCTTTCTTCTTATCAGAATATCTTCTGTCCTCATAATATAATTAACAAGGACAATTATTTATTTCAAAAAACATTACCTTTCATTTCTCCCACTTCATATTAGAAGTACTACATTTCCCAGTATGTACATTAGACACTGGGATAATGAATGAAATATAATAATTTGGAGGGATATATGTAATTTATAACCAAAACTTACCCAGAATTGCATATTTGCATATTTACAAGTTAGTGTATAGCTCTGACTTGGATTACAAAGTGCGAAAGGAAATTTTCAAAATGATTGTAGTGCAGAATAGAACATTTTCCCCTTTCTAGGAATCATTTCCACTTTGTCTCCAAAGTAGCAAATCAACAGCATCTGACGTGTGGTCTTGGTGGAGGCAATTCTGGTGGAATCTCAGGTTCTGGTTGTAATGAGAGAATACTATTGGACAACTCATTCCTTAAAATATCCAGGGGCATCTTCAAAATAAAGAGATAAAAAAATACATTTTAACTATACAGTGTATATGTAAGTGCTCTGTAAATTGTACAATTACATAAGAATAAAGTATTTTTATATAAAGCTCTCGAATCATCAAGTTTAATTAGACATTCAAACATTAAGCCAAGAACCAAAGCCAGGTTTGGTTTTAAGGCATAGCGTGTCACAACACAGACTGCCAAGCTTACACCCTGTGGTGGAAGTGACAAGACAGATCTCAAACACATGTATTTTTCACAACCCAGTAAAATGGAAGCTTAGTGCATTAATAAATGGGTACAGCACTACTAAAGAAAGAAATAACCTCTGTAATAAACCAACCATTTTATTAGAAGCTTCTGAATTATGTTTGAACTGAGCAGATAATTTGCAATAACAAAGTTCTTACTAAACATTTTTTGAATGTAAGCCTAAAGATGCCTCAAGAAATTGATGCCGTTCAGGGAAACTGTCCAGCAATTTTCCTGTCACTCAGCATCATGGAAAGGCTTTGGCAATGGAATCAGTGTCCTGCTAGAGCAGAACTCTGAGACAGGCAAGGACCGGGGGCTTCTCAGCTAAGACACTTGCACATTCTGCTAGGTCTCCACCATCTGTATCTAACTTAATCTTTGTGAGAAAATGGGAAAAAAAGAAAAGCAAATGTCACATAAACATGGCATATTGTACACCAGCTCCAGTCACTCCACCAAACTGTATTTAAAGCTAAGCAAATATACTGGACATCAATCCCAAAGACACCAAAAAAACCACTGGATGGGCAGTAGCTCCCACTATTGCTGGCTGGGTGCTACTGGCTGAGTTAAGTTCACCTGGTTCCTAACACTGAGGAAAAACTGCTGTACTTCTCTTTCAAAATAAAAAATTCTCAACCAAAAAAATAATAAAGGAAACAACAGGTTTCAGATGAAATACTTTCATGTAGATTTCTTTTTTCTTTTTTTTTTTTTACCTTTTTCAGAATATCATCAACAAGTTTCAGAAATATTTCATCCACATTGAAGTTATCCTTGGCACTTGCTTCGCAGAACCTCATCCCAGTTATCTGCTGTGCAAACTAAGGGAAAAAAATTATTTTTTCTCTGTGTGGGTTGCAATGCAGTCTAATACACGAACATGTGGTTATGACAGGGGAATTGTATTTTTCTGGGCTTCAGCTTTAAGGGAAGGGGAGGACGAAAGGTTTGTAAAAGCCTGTTTATGCTTAACTATAAAGTTCACAAGTGCAGCATATCCCCACATTATAAGTAAATAACAGAACAAAATCTCTACAGTGATACTGGGAATTCTAAGTCAAATTATACACCCAATTTTCTACAATTGCAATGTAGCTGACATTTAAAATGTGAATATCACTGATTCCTCTCTGAGGAAGGTTAAAACACATTAGAGTAAGAGAAAATCATGAAAGCAATTTTATGCTTTAAAAAATGTTTTTTGGTCCTGACTGGGGAGCTCAGTTCATTAGTGTTGTCCCAATATGTGAAGGTTGTGGGTTCAATCATGAAAGGCACATACAAGAATCAACCAATGAATGCATGAATAAGTGGAACAACAGACTGATGTCTCTCTCTCAAATCAATTTTTTAAAAAAGATTTTATTTATTTTTAGAGTGAGGGGAAGGGAGGGAGAGAAACATTAATGTGCGAGAGATACATCGATCAGTTGCCTCTCACATGCCCCCAACTGGGGACCTGGCCTGCAACCCAGGCAGGTGCCCTGACTGGGAATCGAAGTGGCGACCTTTCATTCTGCAGGCCAGCACTCAATCCACCGAGCCATACCAGCCTGGGCTCAAATCAATTTTTTAAAAATATGTTGCTCTGTATAAAATGTCTGGTTAGATAATAATGCAGCATATACTAATATGGTTTTTTCCTTCCATTTCAAAATGAATTTAAGCAAGAAATAAAAAAAAGCAAACATGATGTGACTGAGTGGTAAGTATATAACTATTTTATAATTAAAAAAAAATCTGTTAAAAGAAAAAATGTATCAACTGTTAAATGTACAAAGTGTGGGAACTGTGACTTCTTTTTCCTGCTTCCCCTATTTCTCTCACCTTTTCGCCTTGCTGTCTGGTGATTTCTCTGTCAGTTTCACAGTCCAACTTATTTCCAACTAAAAGAAGTTCTGCATCTTCTGAAGCATACTGTGGAATTTTAAAAGAAGCTGCATTTCAAAGATGGGCATTGTCATATGCTGACAGGAAATGTAAATCAATCCAATATTTTTCACTCTACAAATCTTTGAGCATTTCCTCTGTCCCAGGCAGATCTGATTATTGCGGTATATCAGAACGCTCACAGCATTTTTAGGAAGTAAACGTGTTCACAGGCACTATGCACCACAATGTTTTTTAGTCTTTGACCAATAATTCCTTAGGTCTACCCTAAGGAAATTATTCAAAACACAAGCAAAACTCTCTAGTACTTAAAAATGATCGTTAATAAAAAAACTGCAAAAACTCAACAAAACAATGAATAAATTAAGGTATATTAAAAAAATGCAGCCATTTAAAAAAACACTCTCTGGAAGAACAAACTTAATGACAGAGGGAGGCCTTCAGAATGTACTATTTCTTGAAATAAGCAGGAAGTAACACTAAGTGAAGTATAGATGCAATTTGGTTTTTCAGGATGGTAGAACTACAGATTTTAAAAATTTAGTTTTGTGCTTTGATTTTCTAAATATTCTATAATGTGCGTTATTAATTTTATAATCAGGAAAATAGTAATTAAGCTACATTTCTAAGGTTTTAAAAATGTACATGCACAATAGAATTCTCTCTTTAAAAAGGTTAATATTTCTTAAATGACTTGTTTGATTTTGTAATCTAAAAAATTATCTGAGGTAGACTGCAATAAAAGGCACTGGAATGACGTGACCCTGGCCAGGTTATTCAGGGTCTTGGTCTCACTAGTAATGCACAGGTAAGAGGAACACGTTGGCGCTGAGTAAGAACAGTGCCTGCGTGGTAAACAGTAAGCGCCCAAAAAATGACTGCACTTCCACAGAAAAGAGCAGAAATCAAGAGTCAAGTGTGAAAGAGAGGAGAGCACTGGACCTCAAGACCTGGGCAGAGTCACAAAATGAAGTACCTAAAGGGGGCCTTTAAGGTTGAGGCCATTGTTTGGGGTTTTAAATTCAGTGCATTCTGAAAAATTGAACCAGCAATTAGAACTACCCCTTTCTAATTTCCTTAGAAGCACACTGTGTGGCTTCTGCACGGGAGGAAATCAGTACTCAGTGATGCCTCACTGCAGAACCAGCCTCAGGCTCCAATCATTTCTGTAATCCTGGACCCCAACACATTTTCAAAGAGGCACACATCGACAACAGGCTTGATGAAATCGGCAAACATTCTCCAACATTATCTAACAGATGGTTTAATACAATTCGTAAAAGAAACCCAATTTATATTAAATGGGCTTGTTATGAAAAGGAATTAAACATTAATGTATTGCATTAAGAGGAAGAAAACTCAAAATGTGGTCACTGTATACCACCATCTCACCCCAAACTGCTGTCTTCTGAATGTATATTTGGGCACACACTTCTTAGAGGGGAACCCACAGTTTATATTTATATTAATATAAAATACCATATATATTATACATGTGTATTATATAATACCATATCATAACTATATATTATATATAATACATATATAATACTATATAAAAATGCCATATATATATATATGGTATATATGGTGTGTGCGTGTGTAAAAATACCATTATTTATATACAGCTGATCATGAGCCAAAGGGATAATTCCTGGTTCAAAATGAAAACCTAAAGGACACCTACAATTTTAAGGGTAGGTGTCCTGTGGATGACCGAGGTCCTTGGAGTGTCCACAGGCACTGACTGTGGACAAGGCCATCTTCTTTCTTCTTGAGGCTGTTTCTCAGTGGACATTCACAAAATGAACATCCATGTGAACTTTCTGCAGAAATGAGATGCTCTTTATCTCATTCCACAGGAGCAGCCAGATATCGTGGAATAAGCTTGTTTGGGTTTGAAGTCAGGCAGCCGAAGGTACCAGAATAAAAATCAGGGTTTTATTATTTTTAAGCTGATTCTCAGTAACAGAAAAAAACACCTACTTTGACTGTTATAATATGGACTAAATGACCTTTAGTATAAAATGCATATGCTTCATTAATATGTTTTTTCCTTCCTTTTATAAGGATTAACACCCATGAGCAAAGAGTTCACATCTTGAGAGAAAAGTGCAAGACTTACCTTATCAATCATCTTCATCCATTTTGGCAAATCATCAAATGTCTCCTTCTTAGTGATATCATATACTAGTATGATCCCCTTGGCACTTCTGTAATAAGCTGAGGTAATGCTGTTGAATCTCTCCTGACCTGCTGTGTCCCTAAGAAATAGCGGCAAAAAAATCAGCCAAACAATAACCATAGTGAGCAACTGCACATTCCAGTGCATACACAGATGGTGGCGACTCCACCAGGCAACTCCTCCTGTCTGCGCTGTTCATTATTATTAGTCGGGATAGCTCTTCTGAGCCAGTTACATTCAAACAAAAACTAAGTGGCTCTCCTAAGTTAATACTAACTTTGGAATGAATTTCTTGATATTCTAGAATAAAATTATACAAATATGAGGTAACGTAATACTGTAAATTACATAAGTACACTTGACCACTTTTCTCCCCCACAAAGCCATAAACTTTGTTCTAGAAGGTTCTAAGTCTCCAATCTACTACACTGTGATGAAAATTGTTATGAAGGCAATAAGAATTGCAAAAATGAACAAAGACTTAGGTGGTAGGCTAACATTCAACTTTTATTTTTAAGTCTTAAATTATTATGCTCAAATTGATGTTTCTGGGTGAGAGAAAATGTATGGATAATCATTTAAACTATTTGTCTGCAACTCTCTTTTAACCAACCTAGATGGTTAAATTTTGATTTTGTTGATAAGAATCCCCCACTATTGCAAAATACTACAGAATCAGTCTTACTATTTTCTTAATCCTATCAGAGTATAAATGGTCAAAGGGAAAGGGAAGGGAGATACTAAATAGATTTACAAATACAGTAAAGGTCATTATTCTCTGACTGCTACTTTGAAATCTAAGAACTATTTATTCTCCAGGCTGAAGTTGACCATTTCAACATGAAAAATGACATAAGGACACTAATAGTACAGAGAAGTTGGCCAAGATCTTTTTCCATCTAATAAGGCAAGAAACTGCTTGAGACAAATGAGGCTCAACAAAGCAGAGTTTCTGATCAGGAAAACAATTTCTCTAACGACGATCTATAATTTAGCTTTTCCTGACAATCCTAACTGAGGGCATACGCCCAGGGGTCCCAGTGGGTCCTTGTGGAGTAAGCGAGAAGCAATGGAGTAACAAAAATAAGGTTCCTCACGGCAAGGCTCCTGAAAGCCTACAGGAGGACGACACATGAGTGAGGGGGAGAGAGTGTGCAGCGTTCTCCAAATGCATCTGACTGAGGTGCGACTTGGACTGTGTCCCGAAAATGCCCTTTGGCAATGGTGTTATAATTTATGGCTTCATTCAGACTGAAGTTACCGCCAATTAGTTCACATTACTGGTGTTATGCCAAACAAACAAAAGAACTCATTGGCAAATTCATTTCACATAAAAAAACAAAGCCATCCGCTGTGTTCCAGAGGACATAAGAATCCCAGGCAGCCCTTGACTGGAAGGCCCAGGAGAGCCAAGGCTGGTCTGTTTTTGTCCATCAGGGTCCCGCAGGGTGCCTGACCCAGAGTGGCTGCCAATAAGCATGTACTGAACGAAAGGTTAAATGATTAAAATGTAGAAAGCTGATGCATTTCAAGGCAAAATAAACTTTACATTTTGATCCAGAATTACCGAAGAATTGGAAAACTGAGTATGATAGATAGTGACTGAATTCTTCAGGATTTCTAAAAACAACTTAAAGACCACACTAATAAGCACCTTCAAGAAAGGTGAGAAGGATTCAAATACCATTTTTTACCATAATCAATACGATTGGTACATAAGGAATCAATGAATACCATGATTTCTAGAATCCTAGGCGTTTACTTCCATTAAGAATTAAATCTTTCAGAGTATGGTTTACCATCCTATCACAAATTGTGGCTTGTTCACATTGAGATTTCATCACATAGTATTTTTAATGTTTTAAAAAGTACTCTGTGATGTCTGAATACTGTTAAAATCTCTCATTTCTTCAAATATTTTTTTAAAAAAATTTTATTTTTTAGAGAGAGGGGAAGGGAGGGAGAAAAAAAGGGAGAAACATCAATGTGCAAGAGAAGCAGCAATTGGTTGCCTGTCACATGCCCCCAGCTGGGGACCTGAGCACAACCCAGGCATGTGCCCTGACTGGGAACCACCAGGCCACCTTTCAGTTCGCAGACCGGTGCTCAATCCGCTGAGCCGCACTAGCCAGGGCAATCACTCGTTTCTTTTAACAAACAAAAATAACACCATTTTCCTACTCTGAAATCCATGGTTAGCATAATATAGCTGCACCAAAAATTTAAACATCAATCAGATATAAATCAGATCTTCATTGGGCATTTTGGAAATTATGTCCTTGAATAACTCCTTATTCTAAGAAAGTCTCAGTTGGCTTTTAGTGCAAATCAACTTCACATGCATTTCTACACACATTCAATAAATTAGAATCCAGAAATTTGGAGCTCAAGAACACAGAAATTAGAGATAATAGGAGTCTTTGAGAAATATTTTTATTTTATGGTGGAAAGAACACAACATGAAATCTGCCCTCTTAACGGATTTTTTTTCAGAGTAAAATACACCATTGTTATCTATAGGCACAATGCTGTACGTATATCTCTAAAAGAAGTTTTAATAGAAACCCAACAATCAAAGAACAGAGATAGTAAACAGCATTTGTCATATAGTTTTAAAACCTTGTTGCATGAGTAACATACTTAGGAATCTTAGAGAAACATTAAAAAGTTAGCTGTCTCTGGTGGCTTTCAGTCAGACATACAAAAAGAGAGAGAACTCAAAGTGCAAAATCCAAGGCAATCACTCTAACATAAATAAATGAATAAATAAGATTTACAAAAAATCCTAATGAGGAAACATTAACTAGTCCACCACTCTCCATTTAAGGCCATTCCTTAAATTCCATCTTTCTGTGCCTGGTTCTCAATGCTTGAAGTAGAAAAGCACTTTCTTTTGAGAGACTATTCCTTATTTCCAAAATATTTGGGTTCCGAACATTTTTAATATTTTCTGTTTGTCTCAAACATTCTTTTGCTTGATTTATTTCCCCTCCTAAATTACCAGCTATCATATATGGCCAAAGAACAAGATAAATGAAATGTCAATTCTGTTCAACAAATATTTATTAAATGTCTACTGTATGGCCATACCATAAAGAATACTACATGTCTCCTCTTTTAAAAAAATTTGATTAAGATACCAATCTGATCATGCTTCTATCTTTCTATGAAGATGTGAAATCCTATTATTTTGTCCTTTATCTTCATTGAACCTGAATTTTCACTGTAATGATAAAGAGCTGACTTCTAGAAATTTGCAGTTTATTAATGTCAGCTAAATTATCATTTACTATAGTTAGCATGTGATTTTACTATTATTTCTCACTCTGTTTTTGGTGTAAATTAAAAAATCCCTGCAATTTTGTTTCCCCAATTTGGTAATACAATGATGCTTTAAAAGTTCAGACTCTCATTTGCTGTATTTAATATATCCAGTTAAATGATACAATTACTAATTTGAAGGGCAGGAACCAATTTCAGTATGAGACACGCTCCATCTCTTCCAAGCACAGAATGAAAGGAAAGGAGTTTGCTGTCTTATGAGAACACCGGTGAAGTCAAATTCGCCAACAGTAAAGACAGGCATGAGGGACAGAGCGAGGGGCCCTTACATACACATTTCAGATCTGCATTTGCCTGAGGGGAGGAGACAAATGTCAGGGCTTCAAGTCCAATTTCAACGCAATGACTCTTAAGTCACTGTGTAGTACTTTCAGGATAGCATTTGGATGTAAATTCATGAAGCTATATTCTAGCAGGAACATTTTAATTTTAGTTCTTATATATATACATGTAGAAATACTTTAAGTATGGAGATGAGAAAATGGTCCTTTTTCTAATCTCAGATAATCAAGAAACTGAAAAATACGACAATGACATCTGTAGCTTTTGGTACCTTAAACCTTTAAGAATCTACGGTAAATAATTTTCTTTTTAGATTTGCTATATCAAGAAATCATCAAGAAGAGCACTTATTTGGACGATACCTCCTATGGAGACTGACTGGCAATGCTTCCATGGATTGACCGCCTACAAAATTGGAACACGACTATTATTAGCAGTCTCTTTGAAGAGCTCCTTCCAATTACATTGGCTCCTCCTATGCCCTCAACGGGTGACAGTAAAGTGATGGCAACATGTCCTCGACAAAGCAGATTACAACAGCAACAGTGCAAGGATGGCTGCTGACTCCAAAATAAGCCACGTGTTACTTTAAACAATGAGCCACAACTCCAGTACTTCCTTTCAACCTACTGGGTGACAGTAATGTCTTTTCCTGAAAGACAAGTCTTACTTCTTAACTAAATCACTGGGATAGTCCCCACAGAAAACTTGCATCCATCCTTTCGATAAATGAATGAACCCTGTCTTTCTTCCCTAAGTTATATTCTTCACCAGTGTTGTGCAATTTTGAAAATTTTGAGAACAAAGTCTGAGGAGTGATGAGCCAAGGAGAAACAAAGGAAGAACTATTTGGGAAATGCTTTTACATCCAAGAAATAAGTATTCAGGAGATGTCCCATGCACTTCTTGGAACTGTACTATCCGACTTTTCCCCACGGACTGGGATTCATAAGGTGGGCCCTCTTAGACCAGATTCAAAGGCATTGGAATGAGATTCCAGAAATATCCAATGTCACCGGCACAGACTTTAGTGAGCACAGCTCCAGGGAGGCACATGGCATTTGGACACGCTTTTGTGAAACAGATTACTACAGCCTGAGATGAAAACGAGTATGAATATATTAATTAAGGTATGTTTTTAAACACAGGCCACCATGTCATCATTTAGACACTGCTGACACCCACTAAGCAAGCTTCACAAACATTTTAATATTAGCTACATCTCCTTTGTGAGGCAATCTCCCTCAAAAAATATCTCACCTACAGGTACTATGTACAGAGGTGGACCATACTCTGAATACTTTTAAAGATGGTCTTTATTGAAAACAGCAGCTCAAGTGAAGATACTTTGTTGCTATTTCCAGAGTTCAAAAAATGGGCAGCAATACACAAAGCAGTTTGCTGCCTTTCCAATCATGGGCTAATCAGGCAAGTATTATGCTTTATTTTTGGTATCAGCTATTTAGGTGAGATTCTTAATGTTTCATAATCAAGTTAAAACCAAAATATGAAAAACAAAATCACACACACACACACACACACACACACACACACACACGCCAAAAAGATTCTAAAGGTGGGTTATACAGTCACAGATGACCAAATAAAGATATTACCTCAGACACTTCCGGTGGGCAAGCAATGCTGGTTCGGCTGCAGCTGTGCCCCAGACAGGGACAAGGATGAAGAATGGAGGCATGGCACTAACATTCAAGCATTAGGTGACCGATGATGCCACAGATGAGGCAGCAATTAACGCAGATGAAAGCAAACACACACATGGTGGACAAACATTCAGAGCTGAGATTGACCTGCCGAGAGGAGTTAGTAAGCTGAGTACACTGCAGCTGTGTCGTTAAAAACAAAAGGGCATTCTCAGAACACCTCAGCACTTTCTGTTAAACCACCACCAGACCTGATCCTTTCTCCACAGATCAGTTTCCTAATGCCCCCTGTGGGCTGCTGAGAGCCAGCAGAGAGCTCTTAGGGCTGAAAACGGTTGTAACACAGCTGGTTTGGTCTTTCATACGATTATTAATGTGAGAAAGCGGCTGTGGATTCATTTCCAGTTGACAGTGATGGGGGCTTATGTCACGTGGCATCAGCAATACAGCCAAAAGGGGTGTGTGCACGCGCGTCCCCCACAGTGATATTCACACAGGGCCACCAAGGACAGCCTCTGAACTATCTAAAGGTGATTTGGCTTTAAACTCTACAAATCCATTAAAAACATACTGGACTTTCTTTGAATACTATCAAACAAAATAACTTTAAAAACATGAAGAGAAGCACTTTAGTAATCATTTTGGTGATGACATTTTGTCAAATGATTTGGAAATAGAGGCATAAAGTCTCCAAATTAACTATCATTAACATTCTTCTTTGGATGATTCCCCATGCACAAATGGAATATGAAATAAGTAGACTGTTCTAAATTCTTTCTCACTATTCATTTTACTTAAACATGAGCAAAGGAGAGGAAAAGCAGGAGAGACAAACCAGCTCAAATGGTTAATTGTATTAGACAAGCATATGGGTTGTTAAACACATACGGCAATTACTAGGTACAGATTCTCCGCTTACCAGATCTGTAGTCTAATTTTCTTTCCTCTTAGCTCTACAGTTTTGATTTTAAAGTCAACACCTGCAAATAAAACAAGTAAAGATGAAGCAAAAACAATAAAGATAAAATGTGTCAAAAAAATCCATTTGTACGTTTTAATATCATTATCAGGGCCTCGGCTGGATAGATCAGTCGGTTAGAGCACTGTCCCCAGACACCAAGGTTGCAGTCCTGATCCCTGGTCAGGGCACACACAAGAGTCAGCTAATGATGCATGAATGAGCGGGTCAAAAGAGCGACGTTTCTCTCAGGTCAGTAAAAATAATTTATGACGATTATCAGAAAAACCAAAAACAACTGGTATCACCAAATCTCAAAAGGAAAAAGCAAAAGTATGCCAGGGTTTGTAACTACCCAGTCATTCTAAACTTCAATACACAACTGTAAGTCAACCTATGTCTTACCCTGAACTATTTATGTAGCATTTACTCTTTATAATACAATTATATTTTTAATAATTGCATTGTAATTTATTACTACCATAAGCTTAGCATAAAAACCATTTAAGATTACATTTAATAATTATATTAATAGATAAATGGCTTTAAAAGAATGTTATCTTGGGGAAAACTCTGATATAGAACACAATGGAAACAACCCTGATTTCAAAGAGCCTTAGCCTGAAATTAGAAATTGTATTAATTTTTTAGCATTCACACAAAATTTAGTTAATACATAAACATGACTTCTTTATTGTATTGTCAACAGTGTGGAAGAGGAATTGTTTTTTAAATCTACACATAAAAATTAACACACTCAATTTTTATTTATTTTAATATCAACAAGCAAACTGTCACGTATCACTGTCCCTTTTCAATTCAGCCTTTAAAGTTTCAGATAATTTTTCATTTGTCTATGCTACCTCATTTGCTTCTTAGTTACGGAAAACTTAAATATTTCAGACAGTATTTTTTACACAATTTTCAAAACTAAAATAAACCAAAGGGGTGTTGGCTAAATTTGAGAACTAGAAACATATGCTTTACTGGAACTACGTCCTGGCTGCTTCACGGGACCCAGGGTCCCCACGCTGCTTGGCTTCCAGCAGGCAGGGGGAACACGCCTGCCAGGGAGCACCACGCGGCCACACGGGCAGGGACCCTGCTCCCGGGCCCTCATCTCAGGGAACTGATGAAAGCACTTCAAAGTCAGATGATGTTCTTGAGGTGAAGGGAAAGGCATATGACTGTTTATAATTAGTAACACACTGAAGACACCAATGCAATAGCAAAGGACATGTTTACAACCCCGGGTGGAGGTAGGGCAGCAGCCTTCATCTGTACAATTTACGGAGAAGTTGCATGAATATAAAATGTCACAAGAAAACAAAACTAGAGCACTCTCTATTATATTTCAGTTCATAATCTCTTACACTAGATATAATTCAAAATGTTACCAAGTGAAACCTGGCTAACTCAACTTCACTTTCAGTTCTGGAACAAGCTTGCTTTCTGGGAGTCAAATGACACAACAGCCTTGAAACAGGAAGCACGTTTGTGCACCACCAATGTCCTCAAAGTTCCTTACTGGCTCAGCCACAAAGGAAGGATATAGCTTAAAGAGATACTCTACAAGGCACAAAGAGCAGCCTGGGGATATTTGCTATGTCCTGATTTTAAAAAGGCGCAGTGTAATGACCAAATACTGTCTGCCTTATATTAGCTTCAAGTTGGGACCTCACCATGTTACTCTGTGATGGTAATTTACAAAGCGAATCTTATCTGTTATAACTACTATTCTATTTTACTTTTGTTTCCAGTTGCTTTTATTTTTTAAGGGAACTGCAACTTTTGTAAAACATATCACAGTGGTTGCTACTTTATTGAAAAGAACTGGCAGGTGATACTTGTGAGCTCTGCTTCAAATCAACTAAAAGAATCCTTTGAAACAAACATCCAGCCCAAGTAGTTTTTGTTTTCTTTGCTAAGAACTGCTGAGCCTGAACATCTCAGACACTCTTTCTCAACCAAATAAAACAACTTATCCAATTTTAGCAGTTCTACAGTAGGACTATTTTGTAACCACAAAGCTTAATAAGTAAAATAAAATGAAAGGGCACTATTATTAAAAAATCAGGAAGTGGTAATGTTATCATCGTTTTACAAATACATTATTGATTTTAATAGGAAAACGAGATCATAGTGAACAGTAATAACAATCTGTTTAGCCAAAATGAAGACTGTCTAGTTTTAGTGAGTAGATTAATGAAAAAATAACAGCAAAAGAAAAATATCCAGTGGTTAAATCTAAAACTCCATAAAAGTAAAGAGTTCATTAAAATAGTCCTCTCCCTTAAATGAAATACCCTTTCCCTCTAACAGACTACTAGGTGGCTTGTAATGACTGGAAACTTACTCCAATTTATGGCTTAAAAACATATCCTTGTATCAAAGCATTCAACTAAACATTCTTAAAAACCTTCTTACATCAAAAGTATATCTTAATGTTGTCTATTTTAAATATTTGTATGTCATAGAAATTGTAATGATCCTGAATAAGGGTTAACAAGTCCTTAACAACCTTAAGTATTCAGATTAGTTTTGGAGGACTAGGACCCCTGTTTATAAACCAACAGGGACAGAAAGGGTGGCGACTTCATTTCCATCCACAGCATCTGCTAAAAACCCAGTTTCCTACAGGTCTCTTGACTAACAGAGGAAGTGATAATCCTACTCCATCAGTTGACGGGGACAATCTCTGCCTTCAAGGAACTTAGTCATACTGACCTAATCAACGAACCTCCCCCCCTCCCCCCCGCCCCCCCCCCGCACTTGGCAAAGAGATGCTTTTCTCTGCTGTCCTCTCTTAAAGGACTCCCTTGTCTGCCCAGAAACCTTTTAAGTCTTTAGTGATTTTCTATCTGAACCCTTCTGATGGCCCCACCCCTTACCCTCATTCCTCATCTGTGTTCCCAGTTGGACTGAATTCTCTCCAAGGCCTTTACCACCTCGCTCCTTCTTTGTTGCTGGTGTTCCCCCTGAAGACACAGGCACCCAAAAGCTTAGGACACTGCCTGGCACACTACAGTGACTCAAAAGATCTGATAAACAACCCTCTCTCCTACGACCAAACGTTGGATATGTAAATACAACACCTAGGTAGTAAAAAGAAAGGGAAGCCGTTCTGAGTGTGCCTGGTGGGCAGAGCGGTGGAAGGCGAGCAGTGAAATGCAGGGGTACCCAGCACACATACATCATCCCAGAGATGGAGTATTTCCTTTCTTCTACAATTCCTATTATTCATGGTAAATCCACAGAGGATGGGGCAGTTCTTAATATGCTCATCTCCTCTCCCTACATATGCCCATTCCAGGAGTTATGGTAACAGTTTATTCAGTCCTTAGATGGGAAGTGGTCCACTGAGTCAATTATTCTGACAACAGCAGCTTACCTTTCTGTAAGCCAATGTTATGTCTTTCTAGAAATATTTAAATCAGAAAGCACACAGGTCACAGGGTTATAATCCCTGTATCAATAGGTGTGCACTACTCTAATTTGAGTCACGGCCTCTTCTTTTTGATGTTGCCGACCTTTAATAGTAACGATAGTGGACATCTGTCAAACATGCTGTGCCTGATATCCAACACATGGGATCCTGCAGCAGGCCAACGGGGTGCACTATTATCCTCATTTTAGAGGAAAACACCAGAGCAGAGAGAGGACAAGGTGACTTGCATTAAGGTTATAGCACATGCTAGTTGAGTGCCAGAACCTAGATTCAAATTTGTAACACTGCCCACAATAAAAAGCTGTTATAATGAAAGTCAGATGCCTAAAAATAAGGAAAGTGTGAAATGTTCTGCAAATGACCCAGAATCACCACAATCAAGCTGTGAAAGAACAGAGATTTGTCTTTTCCTTTGTATTCACCTTTCATAAATCTTAGCAATAGCATAAAGAATTTGCATGCTTAGTGCTGATAAAATTTGTAAATTCCTCTCCCTTAAGGCAAAACATTTCCAAAACACTTCTGTATTTCTTTTTGCTGGGCCAGAGAAGTTACAAAAGTGAAAATAGCAAAAACTGACAGAAGTTTCTTTCTGCACATTCCTTTCCAGCAAAAGCTGGGGGGGTGGGGTGGGGTGGGGGGGGAAGCAAACATTGAATAACACCCTGGCCCATGTCTATGATCACAGCTGAATGGGTGTCCTCCCTTGTTTCTTCCTTGTCCTAAACCACCACCAAAGACCTGATTTTATCTTAACACTTTCAGGAAGGTGAAGGATTCCAGACTTTAAAATAAGTCTCAATTCAAATATTGGTCATAATGTTACTGCTACTTTATAATAACTATCTTAAATCTGTACAGCTTTTCTTCCAGGAATATATACCTTATACAGTGTCATCCAATTTTGAATATAATATTTCTGCCAAGGAAGAGGATTTCTAATGTTTTCACTGAGTTGAGAGTGAGAAAATGAATTATGAAATGTGTCAGGGTCCCATAAAGGTAAATTTAACATTAGAAAACATGTCACCTGACCATGAAGCCAGTCTTCTGCCTAAACACCACCTACCAGAGCAATGTACAACAGAAATTCCCACAGGAAAGCACCATATAAAAGAAAATGCAATGCAAACTGGCTGTGAGTAGACCATTTTTCAATTTCTGTACTGAAAGCACCGAACTTGAGAACTATTATTAAATACCACCTGGCTTTTCCCACTTTCACTGTTATGAGTATTAGATGAAATAGAAACTAAGTACTATAACTGTAAAATATTCTGATTAGTCTCCAGAAGTAGGTACCATTAAAATAGTAAAATTATTTCATGTCATTAAAAAATGCTTACCAGGCCTGAGGATATCAAAGTCTATCTTAAGTTTAATAGATCTGCCTGTCTTTCATTCCAGGCTGGACATACTCCACTTCAGCACATGAAGGCCATCCTGGGTCTCTGGTCCCTGACATACGTAGGAGCACAAGAAGATAGCCTTGCATTTGCCTGGAACCACAGACTACATCAGGCAGGGAGGGGAGAGTCTGAGGTTTGGGGGAACAGAGTGCGTGTGACACCAGTGAGCCCATCAGAACAGGCGGGCAGCTCCATTTCCACAAACCATACGCATATAAAACAATTTCGCAGAAAGGAGTTTATTCCCTTTGTAACAAAAGATTAAGAACAAACTCTTTTATGGTGTTGAATATGTTTCAGTTACTAAGGGCTTTATATTTACTAACTATACATTAACTCACTGTGTGTATACCCTTAACAATTTTATAAGGTAGATACTAAAACTGCCCCCATTCTACAGATGAAATAACATGTCAGAAGTTAGTTTCTTGATCAAGGTCGCCCAGCTGGTATTAGAGCACAGATGTGAACCTGGGCTGAATGGCTTCAGGCTGTGTCCTCCCTGTGCAGCCTCATCGGATGAATGAGGGACTGGCCGGGAGATGGGTACCAACATACATTCAATGTTAAAAAAAGGGTTCTGCACTGCCAGAGAAACTGCGTAAAAGAAAGAGTGAGGGATGCTGACTGGCTGGGACAGGCTGCTCCTGATGGGCAGACCTTCCTCGGCTTCCTGGTGGCACAGACCCTTATCTGAAAAGGCAGTCATTTTGATGTCTTGATCACAAGAGGAAGAGTGGAAAAAAAAAATGCAGGGACTGTCAAATGGATTTTGTATTTTAAACAGGTCATGTGTTTACATTTTTTCATATTATCCTGTATATATATATATATATATATATCAGTATCTACCTCTAAAGGGCTATTTTGGACTATTTCAGAATTTTTGCATCTGTAATATAAATTAAGAGAAGGGAACATAATTGGCACTTATAATTGCCTTTTCTAGGCCAGGTACCTAAGATATTTTATCCCAACTTATTCTAGGATATAGGAAAAGAGTGTAAGCCCTACTTTTTTTTTTTTTCTTTTTATAAATGAGGAAAATGAAGTCAAGTCACTTGCCTAAAGACATTGATAGCTGTGATAGAGCTGGTACTTAAATCCAGGACTTTGAGCCCACCTCTGAAATCCACACTTTTCCCAGAATATGCCTGTCACCTGGAGTAGCTCCTAGAATGAGAGTGGTGGCCAAGGAGAAGGGCAAGTGTTTTTCTTTTTAAGTGAAAATTTGATAGGTATGTGATTCTTTATCAGTCAACAAGCGAGCTGAGTTCTGCTGTGTAGCAGGCCTAAGGAGGGGAGAGACAGCATGTAAGCATCCACAGCTCCTCACTGAGGACGAGCCTCTTCTCTCACCTGAGTCCTGGCTTACAGCATCCTGAAGCTTCTGCATTAGGCGAAGCCCAGAAAACCAGGAGAGTATTATTTATCAGCTATTTCCATAGGAAGCTTGTCTTAGGTGGAAATGCAGGTTGCTGTTTTGTTTTGTAAACTAAGAAGGCATTATGTAAGCACCAGAAACCAAAGAGTGGACACTGTCAAGAGTTGGTGGGAAAAAGACCTCTATGGAATATGGTGTTCTGTTAGGCTGTGCTGTTTTCTGGTTTTAAAAGAAAAGGGTTAAAAAAAAAATTACATTCAATTATAGACATTATTTTTGGTCTGTAGTTTTGGTTTTCCAAATATTTTCCCAATGTCAGAGATGTGTAATCAAAGAACAAAAGGAGAATAATCAATTTCTTCCCCTGCTTTAGTACAAAAGCATAGCACTTTACCTCCATGACTCACTTCCCTTCCTCAAAAGGACAAACCAGGTGAGCAGGTCTTAGTTATGCGTCCTACAAGTGGTTAGCAGAATAGCACCTTATGTAAATATGAAAAACCTCTTATGTAAATATGAAAAGTCAGTTCTGCTGACTGCTGTACACAGCTATGTCTTCTTTACAAATTCAAACAAATAATTAGAACAATGAATCAGGCCCCTGAGGCTGAAGAATAATTTGGACCTCTCAGAGGAACCACCTCTGCTTTCTCAAGCCAGTTCCAAGATTTGTAACAGACTACGCCTGGCAGATTCCACAGGTTGGAGGGAGAGAAGAAATCTCTAAGAATCTGGATCTCTATCATGCAAAATGAAACCTTTTTTCTCCAGTGCCAGCGCAGAACAGTGAAAGAAAGGCTGAATGCACCTAAGCCAGGTCTTTAAATAGATTTTTATTCAACCTAAGCAATCCCACAACTACATTTCCGTAACTTCTTTGAAAGATAGCTGCTTTATTTCACAAAAACCAGATACACTCTGCACAACCTATCAGTGTGCATTATGTTCACTAAATAAACCTAGTTTCACAATGCACAGCATATGCTGGTGTAGAAAACTAAATGTTAACCAAGATGCATCGGCTCCTTTCATACTCATATCTCCCTGAGTCATCGCGTTACATCACGTTGGCAGGGAAGTGAAACACTGGCCAGCTGCAGTGCTGGGCTTTTGCAGTGGGAATTCTGGACGACTTTCCCTAATTCTCTTTTAAGTGAAACATTTAGGCAGGTCAGCGATGGCTTGGAAGACTACATATAAATACAGAAGAACAAAATAAAACACACAGTTTAGAATATGAATCCAGTCGAATTCACACCGAGTCTTCTAAAAATCTCTGATCTAAGTTTCCAGAATAAAGTATGAGTAATTGATGTCCCTTACCAGCAGTTCCACCGCTTCTAGGTTAAGTTGACCAGACACTCATGAACTGCAATTCATCTATAATGTCACCTAACATTCAAGGCCAGACCCACAGCCATTTCAGCCAGGAATTCATATTTACATGTTTCTTGGACCCCTCAATTCTGCTTCCAGTTCAGCTGCTGGTCCTGGTAAAATGCAGTTCACTGCATCGCAAAGTTTCCCCACCCTTGGAATGGGAATCCTGAGTGCACCTTGAACTCAACCCTGGGCTCAGGAAACGTGTTCTCACAGAGACTACGGGGACTACTGCCAGCAACTGAGCGAACCCAGGGCTTCCATAAAGTGCCATCATTTTCTAAAACCAGTTACTGTCAGGGGTCAGCCTGTGAAGTTGAACACACCGCTACAAAGTGACAAAAACAAAGACAAAGCAGGGAAGGTCTCAGAACTAAACTGAAAAAGCCTTTTAATTCAAATATTGTCTTTCCTAATTTGGGGGAGGGTCTACTTCATTTTAAGTCTATTTTTTTTTAAAGGTAATAGTGTTTTTATTTTTAAATGTCCTTACTTGGCAAAATAAAAGAACTGGCAATCCTATGTTGGCCTCCTGCACTCTGGGGGAAATTTATGGTCCAGGAATACCAGAATTCTGGTTTTGTTGGTCTTATTCCTACCTTCTCTCTATTTAAAATGTCAAATTTTGGAAAACTTTTATAAATAGGTAGAAGGCTTAAGATATGTAAACAACTGAATATTTAAGTAAGAAATCCAATTCTTAGAGTATTATTTTAATACCCAGAAGGCAAGTGACAAGTGATGATAGGGGCATAGTTAGAGAAAGTCAATTTCACTGATACCAAAGCTCAATGACATCACTATCTTTACATGGCTGCAGGGAGGTCCAAATTAGGTAAGTAGGAAACGGCTTCACAATTCTGATTCTGATGCACCAGAAATGTCACAAAGCAAAATAAATATGACCCTCAAAGTAAGCTAAGGAACATAGAGAGACTCATTGTAGCCCTGCCCCTGATCACCTGCTGACCAGCTGTGCCATGGTGGCTAAGCTGTTTACCTCTTTGAGCCTTTGGGTTCTCATCTGTAAAAAAAGGGGGAAACTTTCAGTCTTGTCACAAGGATCAGAAAGAGTGTACTTTTGTTGGTACATAGTCAATGCTCAACAAACTCTAGCTACTACTAATAGAATGTTGTATTTTATATGTAAAGACAACTAAATTATTTATCTAAAGTCATAACCAGTAAGTGGCAGAGTCTAAATAAAGAACCCAGGCTTCTTAGACTTACTCTAGTGTATCTTCTAGAATCCAGTGCCGCTGGAGTGGGCATGGTGCTGCCCAACAAAACCGTTTCAGTCCAAACAAAATTAACAGGTAGCTTCGAGTAGTTACATAGAAATAAAAGAAAGGCTGACTACTATATACTTTTATGGGTTTTTTTTTTTTTTTTTTAGTATGTTAGATGTGAATTTCTACAGCCAACTAGTTTTATTTCCATTTCCTAAACTTCAGAAAGCTGCTCCTGTACTTTTTAAAAAACTTGTCAAATTATGCTAGCTATATCGGACTAAGTACCTCAATTCCATGAGCACAAGATATGAAGTATTATTTGAAAATAATGTTCCACTTAGACATTTCCATTAAATAGTCATTAAAAAACAGTCTTTTTAGCTTTTCATACCCTAGTGATTTTTGTATGTCTTTTAAACCAAATCCACTTGTCTTGATTAATAATTTTTTAAAAATCAACATTTTGCTCACTTAAAATAGGTTATCACAAATCCCTTAGGATTACCACAATGCTCTTTTATAGAAAGTCCAGGTGAGTCTGATTCATTTTTAAAAGGCACCTTGGAGGTAGTCTCTTCTAGCCTCTGAATTACACAAGCCATCACTTAGTGAGGCCCCTTCGTCTGTGCATGCGCACGGCCTGTGGGGTGCATGGTGTTTCCCAGACTCTGCTGTCATGAGCAGACACATGTGCAAGTCTGGACAGGGTGAGGGAAAAGTTCTATCAGGGAAGAGACTCTTTATGTGCAGCTGACTGTACTACCTGAAGATGAAATTTGACAGACTGGCCTCAGAAGGACCTATGAGCTAATTGCTCCCACAACAGGCATTCAGGTGAGGCAACCACAATTCCACACCACACCCAACGCTATATTTAAATAGCATTTTTTCTAAAGGAATTTGAAGAATGAATTTATCTTTACAGCATTCCAATGGTGAGGAAGCCTCCCCTGACCAGCCTTCAACCTACCCTGGCTGGAAGGGCTTCTGCTATGCTCCCCCAATATTCTGTACACATCTCTACTGCTTCCCCTATCAACCTGAATCATCTTCTGGGCCACATCTGGATAGACTACGTCCTTTTCACCACTGAGGAGTCCCCAGTGGGTAGGACAGCACCCAATACACAGTAAGTGCAGGTAAGTGGAAGGAGAAAGCAACTCAGAAAGAGAGCTTGGAGGGGGATTAATTAGCTTTCTAAAAGTGTCTTCACACTCTGGATCAGACCAGAGACTACCATCTTTCTCTGAACTTCCCACAATTAATAAAAACTTATGACGTTAAGTACTACAGACTATGTATGGAGGAAACAAAAATAAGCAAGACCAGAATCCCAACACACTAAGAACTCTGCAGTAGTAGTGGTAGGGGAGAGATGTGCATTTGTAAGCGTACGTATTTATGTTTGTTTGTTAAGGGGACAGAGGAACAAACTGCCAGGTCTCCTTGACTCCTACTTTCTTAGTCTCAAATATCCTATGGAATCCTGCCCAATTAGTTTCACTGTCTTCATGCCGAAGCTGTCCTGAGAGGCTTTATGGCTCTAGTTGCTACAGAATATAGTCCATGCTCCTTAGCACAGCTGTGAAGGTCTTGAGGCATTCATTCTTGACATCCCCTAGTAAGTCTTTCCCAGAACATGGGATGCTGCTCCATCGCATCCCCTGCTTAGAAAACTCTTCCTCACCTCTCCTCTGCATACCTTTGCTCAGCTCCTATCTCACTTCCATCCACCCAAGTGCTGTTATCTACTCATTAGTGCCTGTGCTGATTTCTTTCCATCACACAGTATAACTATATTATCCTTCATTTTTATATATTTTAAGTGTGGAACCATAAAAGATTGGTAATTCTGAATGGCTTTTAACTCTATTTTATATATGTCAGGTATGAAAGTAACAGTATAAACTCTCATTTGATGGTTTAATAACTCCCTGTACTTTATATGATCCAAGATTAGGTATTTGAAACAGGTATATTTATGCTACTGAATTTTAATATTATGGTCCCAAGGTCAACATTTAAAAGACAAGCAGGGTACAGAGAACACCAGTATTTCCAAAATGATCTATTCAAAAATAAGCATTAAGGGGAAAAAAGTACTCTCAAACAAAACAAAAAGACAATACAAAATCTGGGGGTTAATTTTCCATTAAGACATTTTAAATGTATTTTTTTGTTACATGGCAATTTAAAACCAATTCACCCCCAAACTGTACTTCCTTGAAACTACTGCTGGATACATTACTAAATATACGTACAAGACTACAAAATACTTTTAACTGTGAATTTCAAATTTAAATACTATTCAATGTTTCCTGAACCTCCCCTAGGGAAACCCATCATTGCCCATCACTAAGGGTGAATGCGCTTTATTTTGAAGAACCCCCTCATCTTTGTGGTTCACCCGTCGTTGACAGCTTTTCAGGGGTTTCCACAGAGTCAGCTGTTACCCACATCCACCTGACAGACCTCAATGCCAAGTCCTGTACTTTGACTTCATTAAAAAATTTCCCCTGTAGTTTCAGTTTTAGGCCCTGAGGACATTATACTTCCTGACCTGACTGTTCCTGTATTTCATTGTATTTCACCCATCTGGGTGTAGTGGATGACTTATCTCCACTTTTGTGAGTCCCTGGGTTATATGAGGTCATAGACAAGTACAGCATAAGTCCCTCTGTCCCGTATTTATAATTAAAGCAAGAAATTTAGTGTAGTTTTAGTCTTAATATTTTCCATAGATCCTCCGCAGTAAACTTCATTATGTCAGCATATCCTAAGAATAAGTTCAAGTTTAGAAAATAAGCTCTGGTTTACGGAATACTCGCGAGGTAAAGATAAGGCACCGAATTTGCTATAGAAGACCCACTTTGGTCCCTAGCGGGGGTGGGGGGTGAGGTAGGGGACGGGGGCACAGCTTCAACTTCACTACACTACTCGCCTGCTGCGCCCTCGCACCTCCTTTTCCTTGAGTGAGTAATATAAGGGTCCAGAGTTTCCGTGGAGAGATGCTCACACTGTGCCCGAGAGCTGAATGGGACCAATGCATCACCCCACCTCATGACCGCCCTGGGGGCGGTGCGGGAGGGGACGCTCAGGCTCCTGTGTTCAATAACCTGCTCCAACCGGGGCCTTCCGAGGGGCGTCTGGGATTTGCGCCGGGCGAGGAGGCTCCACGAGCAAGTCTGTGTGGAGACCACACTAAATTTCTCCTTCTGGCTTTGGGAATAGTATCGAGGGCTTCCACGAGGTCCTTCCCCCACTCTAGATATCACCGAGAGGCCCATCCACCAAATGCAAGGCCACCAAGGGCCACACAGTTGAGAAGGAAAAAGCTCAGAGACGCGATGAGAAACGAAGCCGACAGAGCGAAGGACAGTAGCCCTGGGGCACTGGGGACCGGGGGAGGGCAGCGCCGACAGCGGGAGGGCCCATCCCCGGAGCCCTTACCCACGGTGGACTTGCAGGCCTCGCAGAAGGTGTCGTCGGTGAAGCGTTCCATCAGGCTGGTCTTGCCGACGCCGCGAGAGCCTATGATGATGACCTGCAGCTTGAAGTCGGCTGGCCTGGGGGGCTGCTTCCTCCGGCGGGCCTGGCCACCCGACAGCGCCGGGGAGCCCGCGCCCAGGCCGCCGCCGCCCCCTGCCCGTCTCTGCAGCGCGGCGCCCGGATCCATACACGCATACGGCTCCCGCTCGGCCCGCTGCCCGCCGCCGCCCGCCCCCCGGACGCGCGCCCCGGGCTCCGGTGCCCTCTCAGCCTCCGCCGCGCGCCAGGGGTCGACCCCGGGCTCGGCGTACGCCCACTCGAGTGGCGCCTGCGGCCCGCAGGCTTCGCGCTGCAGCTGCGCTGCTGGCCGGCTCCCCGCACCCGCGTCCAAGCCGCTGCCACCGCCGCCGCCGGGAGAGGAGGAAGGGAAGCAGCTACTCCGCAACAGCGGCAGGAGCATCCCGGACAAGGAGGGGCAGGAAGCGCAGGCGCGGGATGAGAGGTGGGGGTAGCCGCGCCGGATTTGAGGCCGAGCGCACGCGCGCCCCCTGACGACGGGAGGACCACCCGCCCTGCGCGCCGCATCTGCTGCGGCTGGCTTCTCTCTTCACCAACTTTGATTTCTTGTAGCACTTCTTTGCTTCCACTGCGTCCAGCTTGCCCGCTCTCTCTTCCTTCTCTTTTGTTTCTGGTGGCTCTTTTATCTTTCCTTTCTCCTCCATCTTCTCCCCTTTTTCTTTTCGTTCCTCTTTTCTCTGCTTTCAATAAGTAGTCCCAAAATACTAGGCTCGTTTATTAGACATCTCTTCCCCCAAACCTGTTACCCTCTCAAGACGTGTCTCTCAAATCACTGCTGCAACGCTCAGTGTTACCAGGACGCTTGCAAGGCCGCAAGCCCAGGATCCACTGTCCAGGATCCACTGTCACACCCGGCCAACTCGGGGCTCCTGTCCAGACCCGCGCTCACGCAGACCCCATTCACTGGAGGAAGCCCCTCGCACCCCTAATTGGGCGGTAGACTTGATCTTTTCCTATCATGTGTCTTCCGTTTCCCAAAAGAAACGCAAGAAATCATCTATTCTTACTCCCGATTGCGGTCCCATTCAAAGTTAGGAAGTTTTTATTTCGTTTAACTTTTAAAATAAATAAATGGGATGCTACTTTGGGAAAGTGAGTGAGTTAGAACTCACACAGTAGTAGGAAACTCCAAAAATTTAGAAATTGTGGACTCGGGTATGTTTTGCCATTTCTATTTGAAAGGATTTAAGGATACAGAAAATCACTGTTCTGATTTCTTGCCAGGGATTTGTTTAGCAAATTCCTCAGCGTAAACTTGAGCACCTACCTCAGAACACAGGGTTCTAAATATGATAGGAGCTGGCACATTTGGCGATAATGATCACATAACTCACCAAATTTCAGCTTTATTTAGAACTGGGTTTTGTAATGCATAGCACACGTGGATATTAGTCTACAAACCTCATTTGTAAAAATCGAGCATTGCCCACAAAGTAATTTGGAAGTTTACATTTATGAGAGAATTCTTAGCTTTCAAAAACAATCACCATAGGAATCTTTTCAGTTGTGCTTGAGATACTTAAAATAAGATTGGATCTCATTTTTTAAAACACAGCTCCATCACTTACCGTCAGGGAACTATTATGAGCTGTGGATTTCTCTACTTTTCTACAGGAATGAGAATAGTTGGTGCTGGGAAAATTGGACAGATATGTACAAAAAAATGAAACCAGACCACCTTCTTATATCACACACAAGAATAAGTTCAAAATGGATTTAAGGATTAACAGTTAGACTCAAAATTACAAAAAATTCCTAGAAGTAACCATAGGAAGTAAAATCTCAGACATTGCTTGTAGCAATATTTTTTCTGTTACATCTTCTTGGACAAGGGAAAAACAAAAGAAAAATAAATGAATGGACTACATCAAACTAAAAAGTATTGGCAGCAAAGAAAACCATCAACAAAATAAAAAGACAACCCACTGAATAGCAGAACATGTTTGCCAATACATATGAGAAGGGGTTAATACCCAAAATTTATAAAGAACATAAAACTCAACACCAGGAAGACAAACAATCCAATTTAAAAAAGGACATGAATAGACGCTTATCTAAAGACAACATACAGATGGCCAATGGACCTATGAAAAGATGCTCAATGTCACTAATCATCAGAGAAATGCAGACTAAAACCACAATGAGATATGACCTCACACATGTCAGAATGGCTGTCATCAGCAAATCAACAAACAACAAGTGTTGGCAAGGATGTAGAGAAAAGGGAACCCTCATGCACTGTTGGTGGGAATGTAGATTGGTGCGATCACTGTGGAAAGCAGTGTGGAGTTACCTCAATAAATTAAAAATGAAACTGCCTTATGACCCAGCAATTCCACTCCTGGGAATTTATCTGAGGAAACCTGAAACACTAATTTGAAGAATATAAGTGCACCTATGCTCATTGAAGCATTATTTTCAATAGCTAAGATTTGGAAGCAGCCCAAGTTTCTATCAGTAGATGACTGGATAAAACAATGATGGTACATTTATACAATGGAATACTACTCAGCCATAAAAAAGAAGAAAACTTTAGCTTTTGTGACAGCATGGATGGACCTGGAGAACATTATACTAAGTGAAATAAGCCAGTCAGAGAAAGACAAATACCATATGATTTCACTCATATGTGAAATCTAATGAACAAACTGAACTAACAGGCAAAAGAGAGACAGATTCATAGATAGAGAACAGGCTGACAGCTCTGAGTGGGGGGTCAAGCACAAAAGAACTCGTGGACACAGGCAACGGTATGGTAATTGCAGGGGGGCTGGGTGAAGGTGGGAGGGGGTATAAGGGGGATAAATGGTAATGGAGAAATACAATAAAAAACTTTAAAAAAACAAAGAAAAATACAATAAAAGACTATTAAAAAAGAATAATGCCCCTCTTGTCCTTTAGCATTTTAAGGAAAAAAAATCAATGAATAATCTATGCAAAGTCTGTTGTAAACCATAACTGACAGACTGTATAAAGGTAAGGAATTAAGGAAACTGATTTATGCAAGACACATCTGCAGAGGTAATCTCAAGATTTTTAATTAGGTTTATTCTGATTTATAGCACTGCTTGTCCTAATAGGCAGATGGGTATGGCATGTCCCATGAGGTTGAGACCTCTTGCCCAGCATGAGGTATTTTTCCTCTAAATCAGTTCTCTAATTTCTTCCACTAGAATAATCACTGGGCTAAATGGCAGAGGTTTGGGTAGCACCCTCAGAGAGCACAGTTAAAATCTAGTGCACTGGATTTTATACCAACTATTTGTCACTACCTAATGTTCCAGCGTATAGAACTGTACCAGATACACAGAACAATTCAGCAAATACTTGTAAAAGAATTTAAGGCTCTGTCCTATATCCAGATTGTGAAATAAAGGTGATACTCTGCCATCCTACTATTTCCCCCCTGAATTCCTTCCTACCATTTTGCAAAGGCCCCTTTTCTTCACTATCACCTTAATAGCACCATCACCACCCAAAGACAGTGAATTTGCAACTTTACAAAAGGCTGGAATTGGAAGAGGATGTAGAGTATAAAACAAAGAGTCAAGGACAGGATCTGGGGATTACTGATACTAACAAGACAGGCAAAGGAAGAGGGAGAGGAATCTGTAGATAACAGGGTCATGGAGAAATAGGGTAGAAGGGAACGACCAAAAGAGTCAAATATTACATAATGGTCAAATAAAATAAGTACAGGTACTCCTCATTCTTCATGGCATTGAGGGACCATAAAAATGATCAAGCTCAATGAGTCAAAATGATCCTCATAATCTATGGGAAAAATATGATTGTTCTAGGACCTTCAAATTTTTTGTCAAAACATTGGAAACATTCTGTTGGGTTATAAGAAATGAAGAAAATAGTAAAACTAGTATTTAAGACATTAATTTAAAGCATCAGAAACATTGAGAATTAAAGTGCATTATGTTTTCTTTGTAGAAAACATGAAGACTAGCTTGAGCAGTACTTGTTTTCTTGTCACATAATTTACTATAAGGAGTGGACATCTTTTCTATGCTGTAGTGGTGTTATGCTTCTTTCTAAGTTTGGATCAGCTTCCAACATTTTATTCTTTGTGCTTCAATGCGTTATGAAGTACCTCCAAAAGTTCATTGAATGTTGAGTTTCTTGCTGGCATCACTCCCTCTGGGCCACCCTCATCCTTTTCATCACAACCACTTTGCTCCTGTGTGTGATAAACTGGTCTTCACTGAGCTCCTCTGTCTGAACATCTAAAATCTCTTGAAAGGCAACAGGGTCACCGGTCTCATAGTCAGTAGTTTCTTCTATAACTCCATTTATGTACATTACAATTTTACTTCCAGCATTATCACTTTTTATTTCTTTACTTTACTTCACCTTTCTTGGCCAGTTGCCTCTTTTGACTATCCATTTTGGTAAAATGTCATGGGGGGCCCTGGCCATTGTGACTCAGTTGATTGGGTATTGTCCTGCAAACTGAAAAGTCGCGAGTTCGATTCCTGGTTTGGGCAAATGTCTACATTGCGTGTTTGGTCCCCAGTCAGAGTGTGTACAGGAGGAAACTGATCGGTGTTTCCCTCCCTCTTTTTCTCTCCCTTCCCCTCTTCCTAAACCCAATAAGCATGTTCTCGGGTGAAGATAAAAATAAAAAAGAAATAGATCCTTACAAAAATTACAACCTTTGAAAAGATAGGCAACTAATCAAAAAATAATAATAAAATAAAATGTCATATGGGTTTAGCACTGGGAGACAAGGAGGTGACACAATGGTACACTTTGCTCTCTGTGTGGGAACTGAATAATGCACATAGTGACCAGGCACCAAGATTTTGAAAGAAGTGAGGTTATAATAAAGAATCAGACTTCATTTTTTGATATGTGAGTGCTGACATCTTTTAAGCCTCACTGCTCCCTCTTACCCTCATGCCCTACAAGTGGGCAAGCTGAAAAGAAAGCCCAGGTTCTGCCTCCTTTGGAGGATTCAAACCACGCAAGCCCTTTTTTGCCTAGTGCAGGAGCTCTCATCCTAGCCCACGCCAAGCACAATAAGCCCCCGAGCCAGTCCCCTTCCTTCTGCTCTCAAGCCACTTTAGAACTGGCTTGGGAGGTTCATCTTGTTCTCTCCAGAAAGCTTCAATTGTGTAAATTAAAAACACACTCTTTTGGCTTGTGCATGGTGCCATCAGTCCTGATATACACACCAAACTTTGGTGGAAGTCCATCCTTTTGTTGTGTATACATGACAGGCATGGTGATCACTGATTAAGATGTACAACTGGTATTTATGTAGTTCAGTCTGTGAATTGAAGTTTGTTCTTTATGCAATTACTCATAGTTAATATGCCATGGTAAGGGAAATTGGAATGGCTGAGGAAATGGTGTTACTTAACCAAATTGTGGTAATTGAAATTTCTGCTTATCAGAACCATGCAAAGAGAGGACTCTCTGTATTGAAAAGCATTCATTACAACGAGGTGGGCATGAGATTGCATTATTATCTCTGTTAACAGAACTCTGAGTTTTGTCCTTATAGTCACACTGCTCTGTTGAAGTCAAGTGCTTCAGGTAAAGCTTGCCCAAGCATCAAGACCAGGGGGAGAATGTTGATTGATCTATGTTGGTCATTCAGATTCTAGTCTCCTTGTCAGTAGGTGACTTTGGAAATGGCATATAACTAAACTCTGGTCAATGAGACATGCAGGGAAATTTTGGGGAGGATAGAGCTGGTAAAAGGTTCTTAGCTCTTCAGAAAAGACCCAAAGCCTCTGACCTTTGTGTGAAGGGTGTACTGCTTATTGGAGTTGCTGCCATTTTGAGGAGAGCTAGCTGATGGGTTGTAGATGATAGAATGGAAGGATGAAAATACCTATGCCTTTTTTAAAAAAATTTTATTTACTTTTTATTTTTAGAGAGAGGGGAAGAGAGGGAGAAAGAGGGAGAGAAACATCAACGTGAAAGAATAGAAACACCAGTTGGCTGCCTCTCACAGCACTCCAACTGAAAACTGAATGCAACCTAGGCATATGCTCTGACTGAGTATCAAACTGGTGGCCTTTTGCTTTGCAGAACAACTGAGCCACACCAGCCAGGGAAAGGCCTGAGCCTTTGATGTGGCTGTGAAGTCAGTGAATTAACCAATCATGGAGGATTCCTCCCCCCCCCGCCCCCCCCCCCCCCGCCCCCACCATCCTCCTATCTCCCTGAACAGCTTCTTGTGAAAAATGATATATTCTCTTGTTGTTTAAGCATTTCAGTTAGGCTTCTTCATATGAAGAAGTTGAAAGACTCCTAACAAATATAGGAATGCATTTTTCCAAATATGTTACAGAGATAAGCTTGAATCAGCTCTGCTCTTTTTTTAAGAAATACAATTCACAAACTTTAATACTTTAATCATCAGTAACAAATTACTTATGATGTGCCTGACAGCTGATCACAATGCACAAGTGTTTCATCGTAATGCAGTTCAGAACTGTGCCATGTACTAGCTATGAAGGGAAGACAACAGATAGGAGTAGTCAGAGAAGAATACAAAATTCAATATATTTCCCAATATCAGAAATCAAAGTAACATTCTACTGGATATGGAGAAATATAAAAAAACATTGTCTATAAACTCAGAGTGGATCCAGCTTTTGGGGGGCTTAAAGCTTTTTCAATTTTAAGTTCTTTTTAAAAGAAATTTCAAAATTACAACTGCAAAACTATTAAGAACTGTGAAAGATCTGAGATGTTAAGTATGTTATATAACTAGCAAGCTAACAAGTTAGCCTAACCCAGTTTCATGGATGCTGGCAGAAGACAGAGGCTCCCGGGTCAAAGGCAAGCAGGTCTCAATCTTGCTCCTCAGTTTAATTGAGATATAATTGATATATAACATTGTATTAGTCCAAGGTGTACAACATAATGATTTTATATATGCATATATTACAAAATGATTACCACAATAAATTTCATTAACATGAGTTGTCTCACATAGTTCTAATATTGTTCTTGTAATGAGAACTTTTAAAATCTATTTTCTTAGCAACTTTCAAATACAATGCAGTGTTTTTTTAATTTATAAATCATGTTTATTCTATTACAGTTGTCTCAATTTTTCTCCCTTTACTGCCCTCCACTCATTCCACCCCCACCCCCCACTCCCACAGTCAATTCCCACTCTGTTGTCCATGTCCATGGGTCATTCATACATGTTCTTTGTTTAGTCCCTTTGCCTTCTTTCCACCATTGTCCTCCTTCCCCATCCCCTCAGGTCACTTTCAGTCTGTTCCATGTTTCCATGCCTGTGGTTTATTTTGTTCGTTGGTTTATTTTGTTGAATAGATTCTACTTATAGGTGAGGTCATATGGTATTTGTCTTTCATCAACTGGCAACTGGCTTATTTCACTTAGCTTAATATTTTCCAGTTCCATCCAAGTTGTCACAAAAGGTAGGATCTTTCTTTCTTTCTTTCTTTCTTTCTTTCTTTCTTTCTTTCTTTCTTTCTTTCTTTCTCTCTCTCTTTCTTTCTTAAATGCAGATTGATTCTATTTATTTTTTTAAATGTCAAAGTTAATTATAAAATATTAAAAAATTTCAAACCATTATAAACTCTCAGCGACTAAACTAACATGACACCAGCACCGAAATAATCAAGTAGATCAATGAAATAAAATGAGCATTCTAGAGACAAATGTATATATCTGTCTAACAATGTAATATATGATTAAGTTGATAAATCAATGGGGAAAATAATGCTTATTCAACAAATAAGGTGCATGGACCACTATTATTTGAAATAATACAAATATAGAGCCCAATTTCACACATTATACAAGAAATATTCAGGTGAGTTAAAAATCAATATGTAGAATCTAAGGAGTTTTAGGAGAAAATACAAACTAATATTTTTCTTACCCTGAAGTAAAATATTCAAACCTGGAAGCTATAAAGTACAATATTGATTAGATGACTATATTAAACATTCAAAACTATATAGTAATATACATTAAAAAAGTTAAAGGACAAGTAATAGAATAGGAAAGTATTTGCAACACATCTAAAAGAGGGTTAATGGTTTGTTTTGTTTTGTTTTTTAGGGAAAAAATTCTAGAAACCTTTAATCAAAAAATGGATAAAGAATACCAAAAAGTCATGTAAAGCTTTTTAAAAATAATAGAAATAGGCAAGATATATACAAAAAAGGTTTAGTTTCAACAAATAATAAAGGAACAATTAAAATAACACATCATTGTCACAATGAGATTAATACATATTAAAAATATTGGTAATATCAAGCATTGGCAACTGTGAAAGGAACTGGGTATTCATAGAAACTTTTTCTTCATCTTAAAGCAGTCCGTTTAGCATCTTTTGCAGTGCTGGTTTGGTGGAGGTGTAGTCTTCTAGTCTTCTTTTGTCTGGGAAACTCCTTATTTCACCTTTCACCTTAATTCGAGAGCCTTGCTGGGTAGAGCAGCCTCAGTTACAGTCCTTTGCTTTTCATTCCTTGGAATATTTCTTGCCAGTCCCTTCTGGCTTGTAGTGTTTCTATTGAGAAGTCACCTGCTAGCCCTACCCGGCTCCCTTATATGTTACTACCTCTTTCTCCCTTGCTGCCTTTAGGATTCTCTGTTTGTCTTTGATATTTGCCATTTTAATGATGATGTGTCTTGGAGCAGAGCTCATTGGATTCCTCTCGAATGGGACCCTCTGTGCTTCCTGGACTTGTGTGTCTTTTTCTCTCCTCCAATTAGGAAAGTTTTCCATCATTACTTTTTCAAATAGGTTCTCTATCCCTTCCTCATCCTCTTCTCCTTCTGGTATCCCTATTAGATAGATATTATTACGTTTCAGGTTGTCCTGCATTTCCTTAAATGCCTCTTCATTCTTTTTGAGTCCATCTTCATTTTGTTGCTCTTTCTGGGAGCCTTTTTCTACCTTGTCCTCTAGCTCGCTGATTTGATGCTCTGCTTCATCTAGCCTGATTTTGATTCCTTCTACTGTGTTCTTCAATTCAGAAATTGAGTTCTTCATTTCCTCTTGTCTCTTATTGATAGTTTCTATGTCCTTTTTCATACTGATATAGTTTGCAGTCAGTTCCTTGCAGTTTTTGGCAATTCTCTCTGAGCTGACTGAGCTCATTGAGCTTCCTTAGAACTGTTGTTTGGAACTCAATATCTGATAGTTTATTTGCCTCTATTTCATTTAGTTCTCTTTCTAGGGATTCCTCCTTTCCCTTCGGCTGGGGAGTATTTCTTTGTCTTCCCATTATTTATGAGAGTCTTCTTTTTTTCTTCTGCTTCTTAAGTTGATCTGTCTTGATTTCCTGACTTTGTGGTATGAACTTCTATGGTTGGAGACTGCTGTTTTTACTTCCTGGATCTGCCTCTGATGATGTCAGATGTCGTCCCTGTCTGACATTAGGCAGTCTGTTCCAGACTTCAGGGAATCTACTATTTATGGCTGTGTTCTTCAGCTGTTAATCTAGTCACTCTGCACTCACCAGGCTGCCTTAGACAGCTCAGGGCAGGTCGAAGTCCCACCTGGGGGCGGGGTTATTGGGTCTTCTCACGCTGCTGCCATATGGGGGAGGAGTCAGCACTGGGATCCCGCCTGCTATTCTTTCAGTTCTCTCCCCAAATCTACTGTCCCCAGTCTCTCCTTAAGTGTTTCTAGACCTCTCTGCTCCCCCTTTAGCCAGGGATCTACTGTTTGTGGCTGCCACTCTGCACTCAGCAGGTGGATTAGACAGTATAGTACAGGATGGAATCCCACCTGGAGACGAGGCTATTGGATCCTCTGCCGCTCCTGTCACTCAGGCATAGTGGTCTCCACCTGAGAAGATGGCTGCTGCCGCATGGGGGATGAGTCAGCACTGAGATTCCGCCGGCCACTCTCTCAGTTCTCTCCCCAAAGCCTCCTTCCCCAGTCTCTCCTTAGGCGTCTCTAGCCCACCCTCCACTACCTTTGCCAGAAACAAGGGTAAGTGGCTGCCAATAAAAATTTATGCATTGGCCCTTTGAACTGTTCTTTGCGTCTCCAGCCACCTGTCTCTGGCGGAGAGCAACCTGCTGCTCTTCACAGCTGGCTGTTTTTTGTGTCCTTTTTGGGTTCTGTACTGTAGACTGGAGATCCCCGCTTTTGGTTTACACCCCGCTCTTCTTAGGTGGATCCAACTGGACATTTCAATATCCTTCTGGTGCTGCCACCCGTGGGCGCCCTGTCTGCCTTCTCGAGTCTCTACCACACTCCTTACCGGTTAGATTGCAGTAAAGCTGATTCTTCTGTCTCCAAGGTTACAAGGCTCCTCTCTCACGCTTGTTCAGTTGTTTGTTCCAGGTGATTTCTCTCCAATTTAGTTGTAATTCCAGGTTGGTCCTGGGAGGAGGTCAGTGTGACTTCCATTCACTCCTCCACCATCTTGATTCTTCCAATACAGTGTTAACTATAGTCACCATACTGTACATTACATCTCCAGGACTTATTTATCTTAACTGGAAGTTTGTGCCTTTTTATAACTGAAATCATACAATATTTTTCTTTCCCTATTTCATTTAGCACAATGCCCTGAAGGTACATCCATGTTATTGCAAGTGGCAGGATTTCCTTCTTTTCAAAGGCTGAATAATATTCCATTGCACGTGTGTGTATCATGTTTTCTGTTTATTTATTTTTAAGAATTTATTTATTTTTAGTGAGAGAAGAAAGGCAGGAGGTTGAGGAGAGAAACATCTATGTGCGAGAGAAACATCCATCAGCTGCCCCTCACACATCCCCAACCTGGGACCTGGCCTGCAGCTCAGGCATGTGCCCTGACCAGGAATCAAACCAGTAACCTTTAGTTTGTGGGAAGGTGCCCAACCCACTGAGCCATACCAGTCAGGGTTGTAGCACATATTTTTAATTGGTGTATCCATCAATGGACTCTTAGGTTGCTTCCATGAAAATGGGTGCAGATATCCTATTTGTGATAGTCATTTTGTTTCTTTTGGATAAATATCCAAAAGAGGAATTGCTAGATAATATGGCAGTTCTATTATTTACTTATTTATTTATTTTTAGAGAGAGGGGAAGGGAGGGAGAAAAAGAGGAAGAGAAACATCAATGTGTGGTTGCCTCTCAATCACCCCCAACCGGGGACCTGGCCTGCAACCCAGGTATGTGCCCTGATTGGGACTCGAACCAGTCACCCTTTGGTTCTCAGGCCAGCACTCAATCCACTGAGCCACATCAGCCAGGCAGGCAGTTCTATTTTTAATATTTTGAGGAACCTCCATACTTTTTTTTCTGTAGAAGCTGCACCAGTTTACATTCCAACAACAGTGGAAGACATAGCACACTTTATTGGTTTATTTTATTACTTTATTACACCATAGTGGGCAGCATGAGCTTTATATTCACCTCAGCTCCTTTTGTCCCCAAATCCCACAGATGCTGTGGGGCGGGGCCAAGGCAGATACCACACACAGTTGGGCTTGGATTGCAGCTAAAGAACCTCAAGCTTGGGAAACCCGTCTTCAATGGTGTTGCCAGCAAACCTGCCCAACTTTTGCCATGAGGGAGTCCTTGTCTTTATTATACTGGTCAGCAGACGAATCTCTCTCTGCTCTGAACAGAGATGACATTGCCTTCTTCCAAAGTTGTTTATTATATATTCTTGAAAAGATTGTCTTAACAAAAGCTATCGGTGTCCCTGATCACCAGAGATATGAGAGACCCATGGAAATTTGTCTCCCAACAAATGTTAGGTAAAAAGTAAATGTTTATTTCAAATTATAAAATAAATAACAACAAATAAATTTGAAAAAGCTGATAAATGCTCTGAACATAATTTAAAAACTTGTTTTTTTTCCCCCAGTGGCAGGGTCCAGGGAATGAGCCAGAGGCAAGAAGAAGCCCCTGAAGGAGCCCAAGAAGCCGGCCAAGGAGATGGATGAAGAAGATTCAACATTCATTCAAGTAGAAGCAAAAAGAGGAGCAGAAAAAAAACTCAAGGAGCTAAAAGTGAAGACTGCAGGGAAGGGCCTCCTGGCCACAGATCAAATTAAAAGATCTGGCAAAAAGTGAGCTGTTCCTCGTGCTGGGGCAATGATGATCCTTAGTTCCATTCCTATTTTTACATCTGGATTCCCTGTCATCACCTATAGCTAAAATGAAGTGTTGTTTTGGAGCCTCTTGTATATTTAAAAACAAATTTTTGTAAAGTAAATAAATAAATAATAATCATTCAGTGGCTCATCTCTTTAGTTCCTCTCACTCTGCCCTTTCAACATCAGCTGCGAGGTCAGAGTAAACCTGGACTCCTGCCAAAGAGGCACTGGATAAAGCTTGTGTGTGGTACTGCCATGTCTTCTGTGGTCATGTCTTTTTCCTTATGAACTCTAAAATTCCTCAAATTTGCTACTTTCCTCTATCCAAAAACTATGCTCTATTTTTTTTTCTGAGAAAGTCAAGTATCCAACCAGGACAGTGCACCTAACATCTCAAAATTCAGAAAGTGAGAACCACAGGGCAAAACATCTGCGACGACAGCCTTAGTAATGGCAAGAATACCAATGGCAGCATTTCAGATTTGGCATATTGTGTGGAAGCCAGAAGAAAACTTTCAATTGGAAGAAGAAGATGCTTCAAGAAGGCTGAGCTCAGTTCAAAAATCAAATCCTAGAGAATTACCTGGAAATTGTTGTTGCTTAAAATTTGTGTATAAAGGCGGTAATAACATTTCTGGTTCTCATATCCTGGAAAATCGCAGAGCAGTTTTTGCTACAAAAGAGTAATTATCTTTTTTTCAGGAATTATTTGGTTGGAAGGAGCAGAAATCTACTCAAATTATCACAAGCCAAAAGTTAGAATTTGTTATCTTGTACCTCAAGAATTTGTTTTCTTGTACAAACAGGCCTTATGAGGTGCTATACTCAGGAACTGAAAAGCCAGAAACAGAGTGTTCTGGGCTGAATTGTGTCTGCCCCTCCTCCTAATTCATATGGTGTTGTCCTACCCCCCACCTCCCAGTACTTCAGAATGTGACTGTATGTGGAGATAGGGCCTTTACAGAGGTAAGGTATAATGAGGTCATATGGGTGGGCCCTAATCCAATGTACCCAGTGTCCTTATAAGAAGAGGATCTTAGGACACAGAAATATGATAAGGGAAGACCGGTGAGGACACAAAGAGAAGACAACCATCCACAAGGCAAGGAGAGAAGCCTCTGAACGAACCAACCCTCGTGACACCTTGACCTTGGGTTTCCAGATTCCTGAATGTGAGACAATGTATTTCTGTTTAAGTCCTTTCCTCCCCTGTCCTACTCTGGGTACTCTGTAATGGCAGCCCTAACAGACTCACACAACAGGGTTTACAAAGTTACAAGCCCCACCTTTGTGGAGCCCATAGTCTCTCTTCTGCTCTCCTCAGCTCCATTGCCTCACTTACCTGCGTTTACAGACTTTTTCTCAGATGCGGTGCACATCTGACAAAGATGGTCTCTCCAGCCTTGATTCTAGGTGATCGCTCTCAGCTCCGTTGCTGCATACCAACTACCCAGAGTCTCCAAAACAGAGAACATGACTTACCCAGTTGGGTCAAATGTCTATTCTGGTACAACAAGGGAGCGGAGAGTTCTATCTTAAAGTTTTCTTTTAATATTTTTATGTAATTTCTAAATTCACAAAATGTCTACTTTTATTATTTAATAACCTATTTTTCAAAGTGTTATGCCTGTCTTCTGAACACTTGTAACCTGTGCATTGAGCAGACATGATTCATGAGGTGTCATCATGAAATCATTTTATTGTATGTGTCACTGTTTTTAAAAATTTATTCAGTGTGGCTAGTTTTCTCTGTACCTGGACAAGAAGTTCGAGCAGTTCTGTGACTCTGCAGGTCACTCTTAAGTAATGCAAATTGTCTCAATACAGAAAGGAACATTTCCTGTCTGCTGCAATTTTCTAAACTCAAACTTGGTTTGAGGTGTCTCTCCTCCACCAGGTGGAAAGCCTAGTCAGGGGAAGGGGTGCTTCTCTCTTTCCCCACCCACCATTTTATTTCTTCCCACACCCCTGCAGTTTGTTAATCATGGTTCCTGACATCTGCAGGGTTGGGGTTCCATGAGGATAATGGGGAGACAAGAGAAGAAAAGGTCAGGACTAAGTGATACTGGCATGAGTCAGCTGCTTGCTCTCTGGTGCTGGCAGATGTGTAAGGCTGATTCTTTCTTTCGAAAGCATTTGTGGGGGTGCCTCAGAGATCTTCCTCCAGACGCTCACAAGGTGAGCATCTCCCACTTGGACTACCCGATTTCCTCTGGCTCATTGTATTTTGCTCAGAGCCATGGCAATCCAGCAATACCTGTGGCTCTTTGCTCCTCCAGGTGGCCCTCTTAGACAGGTCCTAACGCACAATGGCTTTCTTGTGGGTGAGCTCATGTCTGGTCCACAGGAAACATTCATGCTCTTTTTCTTGGGCATGCTGCCCTCCCACACAGCCACCTTTCTGTCCCCCCAGCCATCAGCACAGCCACTGAATCTCTCGTTTTTTAGATTTTTCTAACGGGAATCAGACATCAGTTTTTTGGGCCTCCAACACATAGAACATAAACCAGGCCCTGCATGTGGTTCCTTCATGCCTCTTACAGTAGTTTGAGTTGAGGGCAAACATCTTCCCTGGGGCTGGGACTTAGTGTATCAGCGGCTCTTTCTAAAAGTCCCCTGCACACATTTCTCCAGTGTCCCCACATTTTGACCTTTGATGTAGTGAGAATTAAAATTTCTCACCACCTACCCTAAAAGTAGCATCCTTATTTGGAACCTCAGTTTGGCCTACGGTCTTCCTGAACTTAGGGTCGCAGCAAAAACTTGTATTTTAATATCCCATTATAAACTACAAATGCTATGATATACTAGAAATGCTCCCTTTTATTTAACTTTAATTATAAATATATAAATAAATATTGATTCACCCTTCAAAGCTGTTTTTATTGGTTTGGAAATTTTAAATATGCAACCATACTTTGTTCTTAGTCCATCCATTTTTAAGAACTAGATATCTTAAGGTTTTATATCATGCTTTGCTTTAGAGTTAAACTGGAAGGGAAAATACCTTTCATTTATATAGCACTTTGGAGTTAAAAAGGAGTGCTTCCAAATTGCTTATTTCTACACTCAACTCTTCAGAATTAGGAGACATAAAAGGACTGTTAGAAAAAAGATGGAGCTATGAATAATGTATCCTTCTGTGTCCCTCTCAAGCATGTAAGCAAGTGAGCAAGTACATAAAGGATTTTACAACTTCAGAACATTTGTTCCTCAATTGGGATTGCCGTTTTATTGTTTCAAATATTCTTCTCGATTTACTCAATGATCATGTTGTTAAAAAAATCAGGTTTTTCTGTTCTTTCTTTTTTAAAAAGATTATATTTATTTATTTTTAGAGAGGGGGAAAGGAGAGAGAAAGTGAGGGAGAGAAACATCACTGTGTGGTTGCCTTTCACACATCCCCCTACTGGGGACCTGGCCCACAACCCAGGCATGTGTCCTGACTGGGAATCAAACCGGTGACCCTTTGCTTCGCAGGCCATTATTCAATCCACTGAGCCACACCAGCCAGGGCTTTTCTTTTCTTCCTTGAAAGAAGGCATTCAAACGTGAAGGTTACACTTGCTGATGCTACATTTTAATATCGAATGTGTTCACTGGTGTTGATGGAGTGAAATGACTGCTCTACACCCAATACTGTCATTCAAGGAGTGTTTTGCACCTGTGTCGTAAGACTGAGTCAGGCTGCCACAAGCAGGGTGCTTGCAAGGTCAGGGCCTAAGCCATTCTTACTCAGACAATACACGTTGTTTTTACTGCTGCCTTAATTTAATTTATAAAGTGTGAAGTTATTGTTCCCCACCAGGACTAGCCATTTTCTCTGGAATACAGTTTTATTAATGATGGAACTGTGGCTTTCTGCCACACACACACACACACACACACACACACACACACAGAGAATTTAAAAAATCTCTCTCATCTTTTCTTTCTCCTTTTCTCATTTCTCCTCCTCCCTCTCTCTCTCCCTCTCTTTATCTCCCTCTTTCCATTTTTTTCTCTACATATAACATTCACTCCAACTTTAGCCCAGCTGAAGATATTTATCTTAGCACTTGCCTGGTGACTGAACCTCTATTTTTTCCCCTCTGGGGAGAAAAAAAGGCTAAAAGCCTTGGCAGTCAAAGACTAAGTTCTGCCTTCTCTTCCAATTGTCCTTCCTCCTGTGCTTGGGCAGGTGACATAAAAAATCCCCTACAGCCCCACTGGATACTCCAGACGTGGTCCCTCACCACAGGAAGCCACCAGCCTTTTTGAGGAAATGGGCAAAACTTTGTCTTTATCTTCTGATGACTTCTTCAATTTTTTAGTTCTGTCTTCATATTTAAGAAATTTGATGAGAGGAAATGGGTTTCTCTAGCAGTAATATGGGGCTTAAGAAAAATCTCTTAGTCCTGGGAGTTATTGGCCTGGAGACTGTGATGTATTTGTTAATCTGTGTCAGGACAGACATCACCATTGCCCGTCACCTTCTCTAACCTGCACCTAGGCATTCTCAAACAAGCCTGGCTTAGCAGTAGTTAGCAGTACTGACTTCAGTACTTTCCTTTTCAGGGTTGTTAGGTATAGCAAATCCAACCTTGCCATGCCTTCTAACCTGACCTGGATCTTTTCATTCAATGTTCCTTTATCATTTAATTAATTTATTAGTTCATGCAACTGACAAATGTTATTGCCTGTCTGCCTGACACTTGTGTCAGCTGAAAGGTCTAGAGAAGGATTCCTGCATTTAAAGAACTCACAACCCTGTACAGAATGTGTATCTTTCTGTATCTGCTTCCTGGCACACTAGGAATTCAGTGTATGGGACATCTCTGGAGCCACTTCAAGTCTCCCTGGCCCCACATCGTGTTCTGGCTGCAGCTGCAGCCACCTACACAGTGCAGGCTCTGATCAGCTGGAAGGAGCAAGCTGACAGTGTCTTGACTCTTGACAGGCCTGTGTCAATAGCCTTTCATTGACTACCCCAGGGTGTCTCAAATATTGGCTTTGGTTCCTCCGTGGGCACCTACTTAGCATCTGTGTATGAGTAACCAGGACATACAGGAGTTAAATCTGGTGGGGACACCCTTGACCAGTGGGTGAGAGGAGCTTCCCCTTTTCATTGCTTGGCCAAGACAGTAAGCCAGAATCAATACCACATCTTGGGAGACATTGCAGCAATTAGCACTGTTGTCAAGAATAGAAGATGTAGGGAGTTGAGCCCCATCATATTCTGTTCAATTCTGTTTGGTTAACACAATCTAGATATATCATGGAGAGACCAGTGGGTTACTGAAAATTACACAAATGGTAGCCAATTGCAATAGCTGTAATATATATATGTATTCATATATATATGAATATATATGTATATATATCTCTCAAATATATATGTAATATATATGTTATATAAAGGCGTATATATAGATACACCTTTATTGTAGCAGATTACTTCCTCTTTTGGCAGTTGGCATGCAGTTATTGATCTGACAAATGGATTTCTCTCAATAGCTACTCATAAGAAGAATAAAAAGCAGTTTACTTTTATAGAGAGGTATACAAGTACTTCCAGTCCTTTCTCTTTTTTAAGTATATTTTGTTGATTATGCTGTTACAGTTGTCCTAATTTTTTATCTCTGTTGCCCCCTCAGCTAGGTACACCATTCCCTCCAGCAATCCTCTCCCCAGCTCTTGCTTAGTTCATGCCCTTGGTTCATGTGTGTAAGCTCTTTGGCTCCTTCCTTTCCTATTCTTTTTTAAACAATATATATTTTATTGATTATGCTATTACAGTTGTCTCATTTTTATCTCTCCTTTATTCCTCTCCACCCTGCACTCTCCCTCCCACCAACATTCCTCCCCCCACTTAGTTCATGTCCATGGGTCACACACATAAATTCTTTGGCTTCTCCATTTCCTATACTATTCTTAGCCTCCCCATGTCTATTTTTTACTACTACTTATGCTTCATATTCCCTGTACCTTTTCCCACATTCTTGCCTTCCCTCCTCCCCTCCGATCTCCATTTCTGTGATCCTGTTCCTGTTCTGGTTGTTTGCTTAGTTTGTTTTTGTTTTTGTTTTAGGTTCAGTTGTTGATAGTTGTGAGTTTGTTGTCATTTTACTGTTCATAGTTTTTGATCTTTTTCTTTTTCTTAGGTAAGTCCCTTTAACATTTCATATAATAAGGGCTTGGTGATGACGAACTCCTTTAACTTGACCTTATCTGGGAAGCACTTTATCTGCCCTTCTGTTCTAAATGATAGCTTTGCTGGATAGAGTAATCTTGGATGTAGGTACTTGCCTTTCATAACTTTGAAAACTTCTTTCCAGTGCTTTCTTGTCTCCAAGGTTTCTTTTGAGAAATCAGCTGACAGTCCTATGGGAATTCCTTTGTAGGTAACTGTCTCCTTTTCTCTTGCTGCTTTTAAGATTCTATCCTTATGTTTAACCTTGGGTAATGTAATTATGATATGCCTTGGGTGTGTGCTTCCTTGGGTCCAACTTCTTTGGGACTCTCTGAGATTCCTGGATCTCCTGGAAGTCTAGTTCCTTGGCCAGATTGGGGAAGTTCTCCTTCATTATTTTTTTAAAGTAAGCTTTCAATTTCTTGCTCCTCCTCTTCTCCTTCTGGCACCCCTATGATTCGGATGTTGGAGTGTTTAAAGTTGTCCCAGAGGTTCCTAAGCCTCTCCTCATTTATTTGAATTCTTGTTTCTTCATTCTGTTCTGGTTGAATGTTTGTCTCTTCCTCCTGCTCCAAATCATTGATTTGAGTCCCAGTTTCCTTTCATTTTCTGTTGGTTCCTTGTATGCTTTTCTTTATTTCACTTTACACAGCCTTAGCTTTTTCCTCCATTTTGTGACCATACTCAACCAATTCAGTGAGCATCCAGATCACCAGTGTTTTGAACTGTGCCTCTGATAGGTTGGCTATCTGTTCATCGCTCAGTTTTGTTTTTGGAGCTTTGATCTGTTTTTTTTTTCATTTGGGCCATGTTTCTTTGTCTCAGCAGCCTGTCACTTTGGAAGGGGAAGAGCTTTAGGTATTCTCCAGGTTGGGGCAACCCAGGTCACTGCGCTGTGATGCTGTATGTGGGGGAGGGGTCCGAGAGGGAATAATGGCACTTGCTCGGCTCGTGTCCAGCTTTCAGTCACTTCTCCTGCTACCTACAAGCAAATTGGGCCTTTCTGGTGCTGATTCCAAGGTGGGTGGGTTTGTGTACATTCTAGGACCCTGTGGGTCTCTCTAATGAACTCTCCTGGGGGCTGGGAGTTTCTCCCACTGCTGCAGCCTCCGCATGTATTTACACCCAGAAGTTTTGAGGCTTTCTTTTCCTGCACTGGAACCTTGGGTTGTACAGTCTGTCTCGTTCCCCAGCTGTTTCTCCCAGTTTATCCACATGCAAATGTTGGACCACCAGGTCTGCCAGCCGATGCCTTGCCCACCCAGTCCTCCAGCCACTGCCTTGCCGTATGTCCTCTCCATCTTGGCTGCCCATCTCTGCCCCTCCTACCGGTTTGCATGAATGTTTCTTCTTTAACTCTGTGGTTGTTGGACTTCCATACATTTCAATTTTATGGCAGTTCTGGTTATTTTTTGTTTTTAAATGTGTTGTTGTCCTTCTTTTGGTTGTGTGAGGAGGCAAAGTGTATCTACCTATGCCTCCATCTTGGCCAGAAGTCTGCTTCCTTCCTATACTATTCTTAACCCCCCTCTGTCTATTTTATTCCTACCAATTATGCTTCTTGATCCCTTCACATTTTCCCTCTATTTTCCCCCCTGCCCCCAGCTGATAAATCTCCAAATGATCCCCATACCTATGATTCTATTCCTGTTCTCGTTGTTTGTTTAGTTTTTGTTTTTGCTTTTATTTTTAAATTCAGGTGTTGATAGCTGTGAGTTTGTTGTCCTTTTAATGTTCATAGTTTTGATCTTCTTTTCTTGAATAAGTCCCTTTAACATTTCATGTAATAATGGCTTGGTGATGATGAACTCCTTTAGCTTTACCTTACCTGGGAAGCACTGTATCTGCCCTTCCATTCTAAACAATAGTTTTGCTGGATAGGGTAATCTTGGTTGTAGGTCCTTGCTTTTCATCCCTTTGAATACTTCTTGCCAACCCCTTCTTGCCTGCAAAGTTTCTTTTGAGAAATCAGCTGATAGTTTTATGGGAACTCTCAGCTTTCTGCTTGCTGCTTTTAAAATTCTCTCTTTATCTCTAACCGTTGGCATTTTAATTGTGATGTGCCTTGCTGTGGTCCTCTTTGGGTACAACTTGATTGAAACTCTTTACTTCCTGGACTTGCATGTCTATTTCCTTTGCCAAATTAAGGAAGTTTTCTTTCATCATTTTTTCAAATTAATTTCCAATTTCTTGCTCTTTCTCTTCTCCTTCTGGCAACCCTATGATGCAAATGTTGGACTTCTTGAAGTTGTCCCAGAGGCTGCTTATACTACTCTCATTTTTAAAAATTCTTTTTATTCTTGTTTTGATTGGTTGTTTTTTGCTTTCTTATGTTCCAAATCATTGATTTGATTCTCAGCTTCATCCACTCTACTGTTGTTTCCCTGTAAAATGTTCTTTATTTCAATTAGTGAATCCTTCGTTTCTGACTGGATCTTTTTTATGCTGCTGAAGTCCTCACTCAGTTCCCTTAGCATCATCATAACCAGTGTTTTGAACTCTGCATCTGATAGATTGCTTATCTCCATTGTGTTTTGCTCTTTTTCTGGAGTTTTGATCTCTTCTTTCATTTGGGCCATGCTTCTTTCTCTCCTCATTTTGGCAGCCTCCTTGTGTCTTTTTCTATGTATTAGGTAGAGCTGCTTTGACTCTATGTCTTGGTAGTGTGGCCTAATGTGGTAGGTGTCCTGTAAGGTCCAGTGACAGCCTCCCCTATCACCCAAGTTGGATATTCAAGATGTACCCTTCGTGTGGCCTCAGTGATCTCTCCACTTGTAGTTGAGCTTTGATTGCTGTTGGCAGATCAATGGGAGGGAGTTATCCAGGCCAGTCAGCTGCAAGAATTGGCTGTGACTACTTACTACCAACCTCTGCCCTCCATGGAGGATCAGCTGTGCAGCAGCAGAGTGGTGGTGCTCCGAAGTGGTCTGTAGCTGTCCACTGGGTGCACTGGCCCTAGGGTTTCTCAGATGGTGCAGGCCAAAGTCATCCTACACCTGTGTTTTGCCTAGGGCTGCCCTTCCTGATCTATAAAGCAATCTGGAAGGTTGCTACTTGTGCTGGGCTTGGAGATTCTCAGATGAAGCCAAGCTGTGAAACTAATCTGGCTGCTGCTAATGCCTGGCCTGGAGCTCACTGAGGCCAGCTGTTGCTTGTTTGATAGAATTTAGGAAGTTGTGCATATGAGCCAAGATCAGCCAATCATATGGAAAAGGAGCATGGGTGGGTCCATAAGTTGGGTGGGGCAGAGTCTCTGGGAATCTCCAAGGTGGGTCAAACAGTGTTAGCTGGGTTGATGGAGTATCAAATATGGCACCAGCCTGACAGCTCTGTGGCTCTGCAGAGGGAGGTTCAGAAAAGACACAATGGTCTCTGCTTGCCCCAATGCCAGACACTTCAGCCTCTCCAAGTATGCCACTGGTGCCCTTCAAGCTGCCACACTGGTGCTGCAGCTCAGAGGTAGTGAGTCTGAGTAGGTGAGTCTGTATGTGGGTTCTTTAAGAGGAAATGCTTAGGGTTCCAGCAGTTTCTTCCACTGACTCAATCCCTGCTGGGTTTTGCAGCTAGAAGTTGTTGGGACTTATCTTCCTGGCACTGGAATCCTGGGATGGGGACCTGGTGTGGGGTTGGCACTCCTTGCTTCTGAGGTATCCCTCCTGAATTTTTATCCACCACACATGGGTGAGAGACCAGCCTGTTTTGCATCTGAGCCCCTCCTACCAGTCTGGATGGCCCCTCCTAACTTCTTTAATTCTGTAGTTGTCAGGTTTCACTTCAACTCTATTCCTGATGGTTCTGAGTGATGGTTGTTCTATATTTTAGTTGTAATTTTGATGTGGTTGTGTGAAGAGATGCACCATTTCTGCCTACACCACCATCTTAACTGGATCCAGTACTTTCTTGAGCTCTCCTATTTGTAATCATACAATCTATAGGGGCATTGATTATCTTGATAGTCCCCAAATCACCATGCTGGTCCACTCTATTGATAATATGCAAAATGGGCCAGGTGAGTATAAAGTAGCCAGAACTCTAGAGGCCCTTATAAAATACAAGTGTGGCCATGAGTGAGAGATAAACAGCATAAAGATGCAAGGATCTGCCATTGTGGTAAAGATTTTAGAGATCTAATGGTTTAGGGAAGAAGGGAAACCCCCTCTAAGAAAAAGGGGAACTTGTTGTATCCTCAACTAGTTTAAGGAAAAAAAAGACAAGGCACTTGGTGAGACTCTGGATTTTGGAGACCTAGCACATACCACACTTGGGAGTACTATTCTGACTCACTTATTGGCTGACTCAGAAGGTTACTAGTTTTAAGTGGGGCTCAGAGCAAGAGAGGCTTTGCGGAAGGTCCAGACTACCCCTCCATCAGGCCATTTTACACAAGAGAGCTGATGCTACTGGAGGGATCCATGGAAAATAAGGAGGCTGTATGGGAAGTCCTTATAGTTCTGAAGAAATGAAATTTTGCAGCAGAGAAATACTTGCCATGTGTTTTTGTTTTTTAAGATTTATTTGTTTATTTTAAATAAAGTGGTGCTAATGTAATACATGTCTATTACATGTATTACATGTAATAGATGGAACCTATTCCATCTATAGATGGCATACATGTCATACATGGAACCTAAAATCCAAAGATAATAACAACTGTTTAGAACAGCAGTGTTCATTTTATTCTTGTACTTCACTCTCAAAAAACTTCTGACCTCTTTGCTTTTGTTTACGTGTTCTACCTGTTAATATTTCCTTATTAAAAATTAGAACTGAGAAAAACGTATATTTTTATCATTAAATTTCCACCTTAAAAGTGTTTAATATGTTCACCAAATATTAACATATATAATATACATTTATAAAAATAATTTTTTTAAAACAAAACAAAATAGTAATAAGAGTGATGGCATTTTACATTTATGCAGCTGGGGTCTCATATGTGCTCCTGTTGCAATACACTTGTCATTTGAAATGCAACTCTTTGTGTGCTACCAGGCTCTATCAGTGTCTGACTTCCTAACCAGGGACACCAAGTGCTTGTGTGACCAGAGCTGGCCATCATGAGCTGGTACTATCAGACCTATCACATTATAAGATCAGAAGGTAATGCTACATTCAGGATCACTGCAAGGAGGCTTAGAAGACCCATATATTTAATCACGTGGCCCAAAATCTTATACAATCTCTGTGACAAGAATGCCTATGCCCCAACTTAAGCCTGTGGCTTCGTGAAGGTGGTGTGGGAGGAAGGGTTCCTATCACTAGCTGGCAGAGGAGGAAAACATTCAGGTTTTGTTCACTAATGATTTATCCTGATATTTTGGTGCTAGTCATAAATGGATTGCTGCTACAATACAGCTCTGCTTAGGAGTGGCCTCTAGAAGTGGTAAAAGAAATACCCACAGTGGGAAGAACTGTAAGTGATATTTTTCATTGCTTATTGATGTATAGAAGTGGTGAGATGTATGGGTATATGCATAATCCTTTACAGTGACAAGTGGGTTGGCTGGTTGATTAGGGGCCAAGTAGGAGCAAAACTTGGACTTTGTGTGAACTAGAGAAATAAAAGGTCTTTAAGATGTATAGATGGGGTGAAATATTGTAGAGACACTACCTCTGCATGAACAGGTTAATAACCAGGAAGGTCTATGAGCTGTACACTTAGAGATGACGTTCAGAGCTTGATCTGTAGACAGTCTTGTGTCATAATCGCCTATTAGTAGAATATTTGCCTGCCTAATCAAGGTAACAGATTTCTGTTGCTGAAAAATTTTCATCTGCCTCAAGTGCACTTTTTCCAGTAGGGTGGTAGTTGACTTGCGATTTCATAGAACTTACAAAAAAGGTTTTATTAACTGCTTTGTTCCTGCTCACAAGTGAATGTTTATTTATTCAATATGTCTCTGTGTGACTGAGTCTTTTTTAAAAAATATTTTATTGATTTATCTTTAGAGAAAGGAGAAGAGAGTGAGAGAGAGAGGAGGAGAAACATCAATTGGTTGCCTCTTGTATCCGCCCCAACTGGGGACTGAACCTGAAACCTAGGCATGTGCCCTGACCAGGAGTCGAAACAGTGGACTTTTGCTTTGAGGGAAGACACTGAACCAAAAAAACCACACTGGTGGGGGCCAGAATGTGTTTTGAGACACATTTTCATTATAATCTAGCAGCAATGTTACAGGTAACCTTAAATGTTTTGTTGGCTACCATTATGTACTAAAAAGCAACCAAGGATCTTATTTGACTACATTAAGTTATGACGTTTGCAACACAGGTAACTCGGCAAGGATTAAGATAGTGGGCTTGAAATGGTCAAGGCTAGAGTGGGTGGGGCTGTTAGAGAAATTTGATGAATCCAAATTCTCCAGGAGAACTGAAGTTCATTAATCACCTCACCTGTTCTCACTTTCCCCAACACCCCCCTACCTCTGGACAACCATCAAAATGCTCTCCGTATCCATGATTCTGTCTCTGTTCTTCTTGTTTACTTAGTTTTTTTTTTAATAGGGAAACAAGTTCTACAAACCTTTAATCAAAAAATGGATAAAGAATACCAAAAAGTCATGTAAAGCTTTTTAAAAATAATAGAAACAGGCAAGATATATACAAAAAAGGTTTAGTTTCAACAAATAATAAAGGAACAATTAAAATAACACATCATTGTCACAATGAGATTAATACATATTAAAAATATTGGTAATATCAAGCATTGGCAACTGTGAAAGGAACTGGGTATTCATAGAAACTTTTTCTTCATCTTAAAGCAGTCCGTTTAGCATCTTTTGCAGTGCTGGTTTGGTGGAGGTGTAGTCTTCTAGTCTTCTTTTGTCTGGGAAACTCCTTATTTCACCTTTCACCTTAATTCGAGAGCCTTGCTGGGTAGAGCAGCCTCAGTTACAGTCCTTTGCTTTTCATTCCTTGGAATATTTCTTGCCAGTCCCTTCTGGCTTGTAGTGTTTCTATTGAGAAGTCACCTGCTAGCCCTACCCGGCTCCCTTATATGTTACTACCTCTTTCTCCCTTGCTGCCTTTAGGATTCTCTGTTTGTCTTTGATATTTGCCATTTTAATGGGTTCCTCTCGAATGGGACCCTCTGTGCTTCCTGGACTTGGTGTCTTTTTCTCTCCTCCAATTAGGGAAGTTTTCCATCATTACTTTTTCAAATAGGTTCTCTATCCCTTCCTCATCCTCTTCTCCTTCTGGTATCCCTATTAGATAGATATTATTATGTTTCAGGTTGTTCTGCATTTCCCTAAATGCCTCTTCAATTTTGTGAAGTCTTTTTTCATTTTGTTGCTCTTTCTGGGAGCTTTGTTCTACCTTATCCTCCAGCTCACTGATCCGATCCTCGGCTTCATCCAGCCTGCTTTAGATTCCTTCTACTGTGTTCTTCAATTCAGAAATTGAGTTCTTCATTTCTTCTTGTCTCTTATTGATAGTTTCTAGGTCCTTTTTCATCCTGATATAGTTTGCAGTGAGTTCCTCATAGTTTCCCTGTAGTTTTTTGTAATTTTCTCTGAGCTCACTAAACTCATTGAGCTTCCTTAGAACCATTGTTTTAAACTCAACGCCTGATAGTATACTTGCCTCTATTTCATTTAGTTCTCTTCCTGGGGATTGCTCCTTTCCCTTCGAGTGGGGAATATTTCTTTGCCTTCCCATTATTTGTGAGACTCTTCTCTTTTGCTTCTGCTTTTTAAGTTGATATGTCTTGATCTCCTCTGTTTACTTAGTTTGTTTTTAGATTCAATTGTTAGTAGCTTGATGGGGGATTACTGCATCCCACGCAGAGTACCCCTAGAGGTCGCCGCAGATGGAGGAAAATAAAATAAGTAGTTACAGGCTGTTCTTGGTCTGCAAGGAAAAGAAGGTGGTGTTCCATATAGTGGAGAATGCCCTGAGCCCCTCTCTTGAAGAGGCTTTTATTGAGAACAATATATGCATGGATATACAGCATGTATGCAAAGCTCATCAATCTATGAGGAAACTATGAGGAACTCACTGCAAACTATATCAGCATGAAAAAGGACCTTGAAACTATCAATAGGAGACAAGAAGAAATGAAGAACTCAATTTATGAATTGAAGAACACAGTAGAAGGAATCCAAAGCAGGCTGGATGAATCAATGTCAAAGGGCTATGATTTGCTCCCCTGAGCAGCAACAGCGTGAGAGGACACAATAGCCCTGACCTAAGGAGGGACTGGACCTGGCCTGGTAGTGCTAAAGCCTGCTTGCTGAGTAGAGTGGCAGCCACAGATAGTATATCCCTGGCTAAAAGGGGCAGAGTGGTCTAGAGACATTTCAGGAGAGACTGGAGATGGAGGCTTTGGAGGAGAATTGAGAAGGTAGCTGGCTGGATCCCAGTGCTGACTCCTCTTCCATACTGCAGTAGCCATCTGGCTCAGGCAGACCACTCCCCTGAGTGGCAGCAGTGTGAGAGTACCCAATAACCCAACCCTCAGGAGGGACTCTGCCATGCCCTGAGCTGTCTAAGGTGGCCTGCTGAGTGCAGGGTGACTAGATTAACAGCTGAAGGAGACAGCCACAAATAGTAGATTCCTGGAAGTCTTGAACAGAATTCCTAAGGTCAGACAGGGTCAAAATCTGACATCATCAAAGGCAGAACCAGAAAGAAAAAAACAGTGGTCACCTACCATAGAAGTTCACACCACAGTCAGGAAGTCAAGACAGGTCAGTCTAAGAAGTAGAAATTAAAAAAAAAAAAAAGACTCTCACAAATAATGGGAAGGCAAAGAAATATTCCCCACTCGAAGGGAAAGGAGCAATCCCCAGGAAGAGAACTAAATGAAATAGAGGCAAGTATACTATCAGGCGTTGAGTTTAAAACAATGGTTCTAAGGAAGCTCAATGAGTTTAGTGAGCTCAGAGAAAATTACAAAAAACTACAGGGAAACTATGAGGAACTCACTGCAAACTATATCAGGATGAAAAAGGACCTAGAAACTATCAATAAGAGACAAGAAGAAATGAAGAACTCAATTTCTGAATTGAAGAACACAGTAGAAGGAATCTAAAGCAGGCTGGATGAAGCCGAGGATCGGATCAGTGAGCTGGAGGATAAGGTAGAACAAAGCTCCCAGAAAGAGCAACAAAATGAAAAAAGACTTCACAAAATTGAAGAGGCATTTAGGGAAATGCAGAACAACCTGAAACATAATAATATCTATCTAATAGGGATACCAGAAGGAGAAGAGGATGAGGAAGGGATAGAGAACCTATTTGAAAAAGTAATGATGGAAAACTTCCCTAATTGGAGGAGAGAAAAAGACACCAAGTCCAGGAAGCACAGAGGGTCCCATTCGAGAGGAACCCATTAAAATGGCAAATATCAAAGACAAACAGAGAATCCTAAAGGCAGCAAGGGAGAAAGAGGTAGTAACATATAAGGGAGCCGGGTAGGGCTAGCAGGTGACTTCTCAATAGAAACACTACAAGCCAGAAGGGACTGGCAAGAAATATTCCAAGGAATGAAAAGCAAAGGACTGTAACTGAGGCTGCTCTACCCAGCAAGGCTCTCAAATTAAGGTGAAAGGTGAAATAAGGAGTTTCCCAGACAAAAGAAGACTAGAAGACTACACCTCCACCAAACCAGCACTGCAAAAGATGCTAAACGGACTGCTTTAAGATGAAGAAAAAGTTTCTATGAATACCCAGTTCCTTTCACAGTTGCCAATGCTTGATATTACCAATATTTTTAATATGTATTAATCTCATTGTGACAATGATGTGTTATTTTAATTGTTCCTTTATTATTTGTTGAAACTAAACCTTTTTTGTATATATCTTGCCTATTTCTATTATTTTTAAAAAGCTTTACATGACTTTTTGGTATTCTTTATCCATTTTTTGATTAAAGGTTTGTAGAATTCTCCCCACTCCCCCCCCAAAAAACCCTATTAACCCTGTTTTTGCTTGTCCTTTAACTTTTCTTATATGTATATTGCTATATAGTCTTAAAAGCTTAATATAGTCATATTGTCAATACTTTATAACTTCTGGGTTTGAATATTTTACATCAGGGTAAGGAAAATAATATTTTGTATTTTCTCCTAAAACTCCTTAGATTTTATATGTTGATTTTTAACTCACCTGAATATTTTTTGTATAATGCATGAAATAGGGCTCTATATATTTTTTCAAGTAACAGTGGTCCATGCACCTTATTTGTTGAATAAACCTTATTTTCCCCATTGATTTGAAATATCAACTTAAACATAAATTACATTGTTAGATATATGTATTTGTTTCCAGAATGTTCACTTTATTTAATTGATCTACTTGGTTATTTCTGTCCTGGTGTCATGTTGTTTTAATTGTTGAGAGTTTATAATGGTTTTAAATTTTTTAATATTTTATAATGGAATTTTGACATTTAAAAAATAAATAAACAATCTGCATTTAAGAAAAAAGAAAGAAGGAGCTTCTACCTTTTGTGACAACATGGATGGAAATGGAGAATAATAAGCTAAGTGAAATAAGCCAGTCAGTGAAAGACAAGTACCATATAATCTCACCTGTAAGTGGAATATATTCAGCAAAATAAACTAACGAACAAAATAAACCACAGGCATGGAAACATGGAGCAGACTGAAAGTGACCAGAGTGGATGGGGAAGGAGGGCAATGGTGGAAAGAAGAAGAAGGGTTAAACAAAGAACATGCATGAATGACCCATGAACATCAACAATAGATTGGAATTGACTGTGGGAGAGGGAGGCAGGGTAGAATGGGTGAAGGAGGGTAAATGGGGAAAAATTGAGACAACTGTAATAGAAGAAACATGATTTAAAAATAAAAATAAAAATAAAAGGCTATGATTGAAGGAACACAGAGATTTGCCTCAGGTCCGGGTCTAGTAGACAGGATGTTGTCTACCTGACCCTGAAATCTGGGAAATTGATCACATTCTATGCTCAACCCCAACCATCAGTACTTGTTAAGTCAAGGCATTCTTAGCAAAGTAAGTTTCATAGGATTGAATGCATTCCTTTTCCAGACCTAATTGTCCTTGGGAACTGCCTGATCCAGTTTAGGGCTGTGTCTGCCTTTAGTATCACTTCACTGACCCAGTCTGGTGGCAGGTAGAGCAGCCAAGAGATAACGAAACTTCTTTTGGATAGAATGAGGACTCTGGCCATGACAAAGCTGAGGGGTGAGGGTCTTTTGCCCCTCCTCTGTGTCTCCCAAGTCCTTCCCTGCTTCCCTGATGGCCCCCATGTGACTGTGCCTGTCTTAGGTTGCCCCTGCTATCAAGGGGTCTTACCTGTCATTGACTAACCAGCCATCCTCCGGGGTCAAGCAGGGTGATGTGAGGGAGGCAGGGGCTGTGTCCCTGCCACGCGGACAGGTTTTGTCTCCTCAGTGGCCTATTTGCCCAAGGCCTCCTTGCTCAGGACCATGCCTGGGGCCTTTTTGCCTGTCAGCAAGGTTTCAGAGGTTACAGTCTCTGAAACCAGGTGGGATGGTTCCCAACAGTAGTTATGCATTTATTGTCATTCAGTGTCTGTAGTTTTGGTCTTCTTTTTCTTAGATAAGTCCTTTTAATTGTTTGTATAAAAATGATTTGGTGATGATGAACTCCTTTAGTTTTTTCTTGTCTGGGAAGCTCTTTATCTGTTCTTCGATTCTAAATAATAGGTTGCTGGGTCGAGCAATCTCAGCTGTAGGTCCCTGCTTTTCATGACTTGATATATAATCTGCCAGTCCCTTCTAGCCTGTAAATTTCTTTTGTGATGTCAGCTGACAGCTTTAAGATAACTAACTGCTTTTCTCTTACTGCTTTTAAGATTCTCTCTTTATGTTTAACATTTGGCATTTTAATTTTGATGTGTCTTGGAATGGGCTTCTTTGCAACCATCTTGGTTGGGGCTCTCTGTGCTTCCTAGACCTGCATGTCTATTTCCTTCACTAAATTAGAGAAATTTTCTTTCATTGTTTTTTTCTTTTTTTTAAAAAAGATTTTATTTATTTATTTTTAGAGAGGGAAAGGGAGGAGAAAAAGAGGAAGAGAAACATCAACGTATGGTTGCATTTTGTGTGCCCACTGCTGGGGGACCTGGTCTGCAACCAAGGCATGTGCCCTACACTGGGTATCAAATGGGTGACTCTTTGGTTTCCAGGCTGGTGCTCCATCCACTGAGCCACACCAGCTAGGGCTCATTGTTTATTTTGAATAGATTTCCAATTTCTTGCTCTTTCTCTTCTCCCTCTGGCAGCCCTATGATGTGAATGTTGGAATGCTTGAGTTGTCCCAAAGGCTCCTTATACTGTCATTTAAAAAAAATTCTTTCTTCTTTTTGTTCTGATTGGTTTTTTTTTTCTGCCTTATGTTCCAAATCATTGATTTGATTTTCTGCTTCATCCCCTCTACTGTTGTTTACCTGTAAATTGTTCTTTATTTCAACTAGTGTATCCTGCAGTTCTGATTGGATTTTTTTAATGCTGTTGAGGTCCTCACTACATTCCTTGAGCATCTTTATAAACTTGTCTTGAACTCTGCATCTGATAGATTGCTTATCTGTATTTTGTTTAGTTGTTTATTTGGAGTTTTGATCTGTTCTTTCATTTGAGTCATGTTTCTTTGTCTCTTCAATTTGGCAGCCCCCCCCCCTGTGTTTGCATCTATGTATTAGGTAGAGCTGCTATGACTTCCTGTCTTGGTATCATGGCCTAATGTAGTAGATATCCTGTAAGGTCTGGTGGCACAGCCTCCACTATCACCCAAGCTGGATATTCTAGGTGCACCATCCATGTGGGCTGAGTACACTCTCCTCTTGTAGTTGAGACTTGATTGCTGTTGACTGGTCAATGGGAGGGATTTATCCAGTCTAGTCAGCTGAAATAATTGGCTGTGACCACTGACTGCCAACTTCCACCCTCTGGGGAGGACCAGCTGTTCAGGGGCAGGGTGGTAGTGTCCTGACATTGTTTGTAACTTGGTGAGCAGGCTGTGCAGTTTCCTGGGTGGTGCAAGCCAATGTCAGCCCCACCTTGTGTTTTGCCCAGGACAGCCCTGCCTGGGCTAAAAGGCCATCAAAGATGGTTGCAACTTGTGGTGGGCTTGGAGGTTCACTGGGAATCTAGGCTGGCTGCTTGTTTGAGCAGTTTAGGAAGTTGTGAAGCATGAGCCAAGATCAGCTACTCATATGGAAAAGTCTCTGTGAACAGCTTGGGTGGGCCCTTAAGTTGGGTGGGATTAAGTGTCAGGGGATCACCAGGGTGGGACAAACTGTGCTGGCCAGGTTGATAGAGCCTCAGATATGGCACCGGCCTGCTGACTCTGTTTCTGTGTGGGGAGGGTTCCAAAAAGGGACAATGGCTTTTCTTTCTGGGGGAAAGTTGTTCTCTAGCTCTCTCCTGGATGCCAGACCCTTACTTCCTCCCTGTTGCCATTAGTGCCTTTCAAGTTGCTAACCCAGTACTAGAGCTCAGAGGGAATGAGTCTAAGTAGGTAAGCTCTTGTGTGGGTTCTTTAAGAGGAATTACTTGGCACTCCAGGAGTTTTTCCACTGACGCAATCACCACTGGTTTTTGCAGCCAGAATTCATGGGGACTTATCTTCCTGGTACTGGAACCCTGGGCTGGAGGGTCTGGTGTGTGGCTGGGACTCCTTGCTCCCTAGATATCCCTCCTGAATTCTTATCCAACACATGTGGGTTTGGGACCAGCCCTTTCTGCATCTCTGCTCCTTCTACTGGTCTGTATGGATGTGGTTTTTTAATTCTGTATTTGTCAGACCTCCATTCAACTTGATTTTTGATGGTTCTGAGTGATGGTTGTTCTATAATTTAGTTGTTATTTTGATGTGGTTGTGCAAGGTGGTGAGCTGTGTTTACCTATGCCACTGTCTTGACCCAGGACCTCTACTCATTAAAAAAATTTTTTTTTTCTGCTCTGATTGGGTATGTTCTGCTACCTTGTCCTCCAAATTAGCGTTTTGATTCTTGGCTTCACCTAATCTATTGTTTATTTATTCTAGAGTATTCTTCATTTCAGATATTGTAGTCTTCATTTCTGACTGGTTCTTTTTTATAGTTTCCATGTCCTTTTTTATGTTGTTGTATTTCTCACTAAGTTTCTCGTAGTTTTAAGTTCCTTGGGCTTCTTTATTACCATTTTTTTGAACTCTATATCTGATAAAACGCTTGCCTCCATTTCATTTCAAATCTGGAGATTTCTCCTATCCTTTCATTTGGGTCATGTTTCTTTGTCTCTGCATTGTGGTTTTCTTTTTTGTTTGTTTCTATGGGTTAGGTAGATTTGCTATTTCTTCCAGTCTTGGTAGGGTAGCATTCTGTTGTAGTGGCCTATTGGGGTCTGGTGGCACAGTATCCTTCATCACCTGATTGGGTGCTCCAGGAATGTCCCTCGTGTAGGTTATGTGAGCCCTCTTGCTGTAATTTAGTCTTGATTGGTATTGGCTCATTCATGTGTGCATTTGACCTCAGCCTGGTTGACTGTGAAGATCAATATCAACCATAGTTTATGAGCTGCTGAGTAGGTGCTGAAGTGGAATCCACACCAAGTGGAATCTGCCTCAGCAGGGTTTGGTGCCTGCTAAGGTCTCCCTTTGAATATGCTTCTTGTGAGGCTTATTGGATCCTACTATGATGTTGTCTGAAGTCGACCAGTTGGATGTATTGTTTCTGGGGCCTCCTGGGAATGACTTGGTATAGGCAATGTCAGACAGTGCCTACACCAAGGTTGACCCTGGACAACCTGTTTGTAGTTATAAAATGATATCCACAGTTTGTAGCTGCCTCTGCTGCACCTGGGTGTGCATAGAAGGACCAAGCTATGCACCAAGGCCCCTTTCCAGCAGCACCAATTCTGGGGGCAGTTCAGCAAAAGTTCCAAGTCACCCCAAGGTCCACCTTTGCCTGCTTCTACCTGACAGCTGCCTGTTAGGCTCAGTCACTAAAAGAGCTTCTGGTCGTACTTGAGTTGCGTGAGGAATGTTCTCAGTGAGTCACCAGGTAGGGGCAAGTGATATTTACCAGACTGATAGAAGTTAAATCCCATTGCAAGTTCTGGGTCTGAGGCCACTCAGCAAATGTCCCCAGGTATACTATATTTAGCTGTCACCTGCCAGGAGCCTGCAGACATTGGTGGGGTGGAGTCCCAGGGATTCATCACGTTGAGGCCAGCAGAATGTATCAGGCCCAAAAGACCAAGATTTGGTTGTGCAAAAGGAAGACTCTGTCCTGGTTGGGCATGTGAGGAAAAACTGGCCCCCCTCTTATTTCCATACAACTCAGTCTGTCCCAGATTCTTCAGGACCCCAAGCTCAGCAGGGCAGGGCTTCCAAGATTGGCAGGGTGGGGCTGGTGGATCTCCTGTGATGGGGAGTATCAGTCAGCCTTGTGGGAAGGAGTGGGGCACGGCCCCTGATCCAGAGCCATGCAACTCAGTTACTGATAGCCTCTGAGTCTGCCCCCACCTCTACAGCCCTGCCCAGGCAGTGGACTCTATGCAGGGTGTGACCTCTGCACAATGGAGTGACAGGAGTCCAGAGCGTGGGGCTATTGCTTCCCCCCAGGCTGAAGCTGGAGGTGGAGAGTGCTCCACCTAAGAAAGATGGTGCCTGCAGTGGGGGAGAGTGACTCAGCACGGGGAGTCCCAGTGGCTGTCCCTTCTGCTCCCTCTTCAGAGCCACAAACCCCAGACTCTCCTCGCATATCTCTAGTCCACTCTGTGCTCTCTCTGATGGAGCCCAGGATGAGTAGCTACAAATGAGATTTTTTTGTGTTTGCCATTTAAGACACAGGCTAGAGACATTGCCTGTGTCTCTAGCGGGCTCCTGTCTCTCCCTGGTGTACAGAATCACTGTTGATTTTCACAGCCAGGTGTTACGTTGGCTCCTCTTTCCAGCTCTGCAGTGTGGGGTAGAGACCCCACAGTCCTCAGGGGGAACTTTTGCAAATGAGATATTTCTCCAGGATCTGAGCTGCCACCCATTGCAGCAGGGCCAGCCTTTTAGTGTATCCCCCCTTCCTACTAGTAGTAATGTGACTTTTCCTGTAAATCCCTGGTTATAAGACTTTTCTTCAGCTGGTCTTCAGTTGGTTATTCAGGATGATTGTTCTATATTTTAGCTGTAATTCCAGTTTGGTCCTGGGAGGAGGTGAGTGTAGCTTCCACCTACTCTGCCACCATTTTGTGTCTCCCATAGAACTTTTAAGGATATTGTTGTATCTAATATGGGAAAAAGAAAAATTAATTTGGAAATTTAGTTTGGAGTCATAAAGGGTAGGACCTGTAGTCAAAATGAGCGCTCTTTTTTTTTTTCCTAGTATATGCTACATTTGAGAAGTCTACTTTAGCGTCAGAAGACTGCAATTTGTTTCACCTAATAACATTAAAAATCAATGCATTTTTTTCAAAGAATTTCTTAATTCCTTTGATGCTTCCACGGGCATTAGTACATTAAATATTTGTTAATGCATTACTTTTGCTATAATTTTACTTTAAACATGATTCCAAATAGTACTGAAAAAATACAAGTGAAAGCTTTTTAAAATCTTATAACGTCGACTTACTAGAATGTATATCTTTATATTTTCAACAATTTCTAAGTGCGTTGATCTGAGGCTAATGAAATCCTATCTTCTCACTTCAGATTTAACAATGGTTTCAAATTTATGCTTGACAAATGTGTTCTTAATACATCCAATGTTTACTGAAACAGCAAAGTAATTGTGTAATTCTCAGATATTATAAAAAATTCAGTGTTGTCAGAAGTTTTTGCTGTAACATTCAGTGACATACTTGAAAATGTACAAAACAAGGAATATAATATGCCCTAGAATTTTCATGCTCTGCTGTTACAGTCTATTCTATTTTCTAGACATATTTATAGCCTGTCAAATATTTCTCTCTAAATTTGATTTTTGCATTAGTTTTCTAGAATGTGCATACATTTTTATCAGCTATGCCATCTGTTGGGTAAAGTCCCACAAAATATTCAAATACAAAGTATTTGCATCTTGGAAATTCAGAAATCAGTAATTATCTGTTCTTTGTGATTACATATGGGCTTTTATCTAAAACAATTATGTAATATTTTGCATTTCTTACCTTGTTCAAAACAATTTAATTCACCACATCCATTGCACTTTTGGGGGGTTTTGTGCTTCATTACCTAAGTAATGTATAGTATTTCACATTGATTCTTGTGTTCTGTGTAAATGTTCTTCTGTTATGTTATTAAATTTTGCTACAATTCCTGTCAAGTGGAGAAAATTTCCACCATCAGATTCATAAAGGTTCCTAGGTCATCCTTTGAACATTAGACATTTCCCTGCACAAAAACTGTGTCATGTATATTATTCATTCAGTATGCCCAAAATGTTTTGTTTACATATAGTTACTATCATGTTGCACAGTTACATTTTTTTCCAAATCGATTTTTACTTTTAAATACTTAATATTGTTGAAGATGTGCAATTCACTTATTTTGTGTTTAGCAAACATATGTGACAATTGCTGACAATCTTTGCATCCACTTTCATTCTTCAGCTGATCTTTTCATCCCTAAGGAGTTTCCAATATATACAATATACTGATTTTTAAGGTTTAATAATGTAATGAGTATCTGGTGATTTATTTTCTCCATTTGGGAAAAATTTGTGTATAATAAGTTTCTGAACATTCTATCTCCACTATTTATAGAAAGATAAAGTCCCTTTCTTGAGATGATTAGTTTCTAACAAGAATTTTCAATAAGAGTGTCTGGTATGTAATGTTTCAATCTTATGGCCATGTACTTGGATGGGCAGAAAATATAATTATTTTAATGCATTCTTTTTCTACAGAAATTTCTTTTGTAGTTCTTCTTGAACTGCATCAGTAACTGTTGATATAGAATTAAAGCATTGGATCATATTTTGCTTGTTGGTAATAGAGCTCTGTTATAGTTTTCTCTGGAGTTGTTTGATTTTATTCCCATATTTTTACTTACTTTCTTCAAAGATGTACTTAATGGTTAAAATAATTTTAATCATTGATGTTTTTGTTTCTGATCTTATTGATTAACAGCTTTTTTTTTCCTGCTGTCTCAGAAGAAAACTGTATAGTAGTTTGGTATTTTATCTTAGAAATTTTAACTTTTAAAAGTAATGTGTTTAGCTCTGGCTGATGTGGCTCAGTGGATTGAGTGCCAGCCTGCGAACCAAAGGGTCTTTGGCTTGATTCCCTGTCTAGGGCACATGCCTGGGTTGCGGACCACATCCCCAGTAGGGAGCGCGCAAGAGGCAACCACACATTAATGTTTCTCTCCCTCTCTTTCTCCCTTCCTTTCCCTCTCTAAAAATAAATAAATATATTTTTTCAAAAAAATAAAAATAACTTTTATTTAATAAGCCTTTTACTTTTAAGAGCAATTAATTTTTACTGACAAAATTTCATAACAGCAAATTAAACAATTATAATATTAAAACAGATAATTTGTGGATTATTAGTGGAAAATAAAAGGGGTCCCACCTATTAGGGATTTGTATCTTAATAGAAGTACTGTAGATATAAATTGCAAATTCAGTTATATTATTCTGGTATACTAAATAGTCAGCAAAGAACTTAAATTTTAATATAGATTACAAGATGTAGTCAGAGCACTAATCCCAACAGGGGATTTATAATAATTTTAAAGATGCTCACAGATTAGTACATGAGACTGAAAAACAGCTCATTTTTTAAAGCACATATTTACTTATATGGTTTGGGTCAACAGGTCTTTGATTACTACTTCCCTTTTCATAAGTTAATGAAGAATCATGTATATTCTATGCTCTTGGAATAAGCCACCCTATCCATTGAAAATTATCAATGTGTTCTGATTTTGTTGTAAGCAAGACATGTTACTGCCATCTCCTGGAAATTATAATAATAATTATATAAATTGCCCATCTTTGAAGTGTACAAAATTATAATACAACACAAAAAATCCACAACAGTAAAGATATGTCCTGTGAACGGCTCCCCACATGGATTTGGTGTCCTTGTGTAGTACACAACTTGAACAACTGTTTATTCTGCTCTTAGTTATCTTCTGGGTTGAGTCATATGGTTTCTTCTGGATACCTGCCTTGTCAAAGGATGACTATGCGGAGGAGCTTGAGTTTTCTCTCTGGCCATTAACAGCAGAGGGATGGTGATGGAGAAGCCTGGGGGCCATTTCCTTCTAAGTTTGTAGATAGAACATGGGCAGTGTGAGGAGAGGAAGTAGGCAGATAACTCTCTGTACTTGAGTTATCCTGTTTATTCCTGCACGTCCTAAAATTGTCCCCTCACCAAAGCTTGGTTTCAAAGAAGAGGTGGTGAGGAAGATAGCACGGGAGAACCCAAATGCCTGCTTTCTCCTCCTCAGGAAGGGCAGGATACTCCCTTGTTTCCCCTACCTCATGGATACCCTGCCTTTTCTAACTGCTAAGCCCTAAAGGCTGACAGGGTCCCTTCTGTACCCTGAGAAAAGGTGATGAAGTGAGGGATACAGGAATCTAGTTACCCTCCTCTAGCCCCTGGCCAGAAAGGCCCATGCTGTGGTTTAAAAGTTCTCATAGTTTTCTGGTGAGCAAATTAGAGTGGCCAGTTATAGAAATTCTTTTAAAGCTTATGATGATTTAAATCCAGATGGCCTTGAAAAGAACTAAAATGAAGTCAGTTTGCTTTTCCCTTTCCAAATCATGGGGCATAATTTGTCCTTCGAAGTCGTTAAGCTGGGGAACAGTTCCTGATGCCCTGTGGTGTTCTTCCAAAGCTGCACCCCACCACTGCTTGCCTTGCCCTTGCAGCTCCGTACAGGAGAGGCAGCTCTCGGCCTTTGACAAAGAGAGATTCTAAGTCATTTTTCTTTCTCCTTCTTAGTATAATGTTCATCAGTAACATTAGCACTGCTTTCTCTAAGCTTCTCAGGGATACTGTGGTTTGCATTTGCTTTTGCTATGGGGAATGCCACTTTGAATGTGGTTTCTATTGTTTAAGTCTTTTTAAATTGTTTTTTTGCTCTCCATAAACACCAGAATTTATTTTTACTAGAAATCATTATTTTGAATTGTTTCTAGGGGAACTTACTAAGTTTTCTGAAGGGATCACAGGGTCTTAAAAATGCTATGACAGCTTCAGGGGTTTCATGCTTTTCTTTGGCAAAGTTGATAACAGCCAGCACACCATTGTTTGCACTTTCTAGTGTTGGCCTCTACAGCAAAATTATTGCAGATGGAGACTCTCTTGCTCTAGCGCATACAAATTCACATTTTCATTTTCTCACTGAAGTCATGTTCCAAATTTGTTTTGAGTTGTTATTCTGAGTTGTTTTAGCATATTATTTTCAATATTCATTTTATTTCGATGAGCCACTTTTCAACCACTGCTGCACATTTGTGAATTCTAGTAGATGTAAGACATGTAATTGAAATAACAGGCAGTACAAATAGAATGAACAGAAATGACCAATATAACATCAGACTCCATTAAGAAAGACAAGCTGCAAACTGAAAGCTGAAATGATCTGACCAGCAGTCCTTGTAGCCAAGTAATTTTTTAGAGTATGTGGAATTTCTTTGAAAATCATAATTAATTTTACATTCAAAATTTAAATGTACATAAACAAATTCTTCTATTTTGTTCTCCAAAATTGTCAAGTTGCCCAGAATAATTGGCAGACCACCAGGGGCTGTCAGCCATCAAAGGGTCATCACATGTCGAGTGAGAGATGCTGCTCTGTATCAGAGTAAAAATCTGTCCAGTGTTAAGATGCCCTCATTCCTGCTCTGCTGGGAAGCCTGAAGCTCCCTTAATCATTTCATCCAGCCTTTTTGGCAGGGATCCAAAGGCTCTGACAAGTCCTCCCAAGCATCAGTTGACCAGAGAGAACATATTCTCTCATAAGAAGCAATATCTCAACGGGATCAACAGGATGGACTAAGAGCCAGGAGGACCCCGCTCCCTCAAAGACCTGGAAACCTCTGAACACCAGTCCTCTCATATCTCCACATAAATGGAGATAATAATGTCTCCCTTTTAGGGTTTTTTTGAAGAAAAAAATGAATTAAAGGGTCAAACATGAAGCGCCTAACATAGAGACTGGCACATGGCAGGATTTGCTACTTAGTAGTTATAACCATCTTCTGTATTTTAAAATATGTACCCATAGCATTTGGATATCAGAAGCTGAGATACTTAAGCACCACAATAATAAACTTAAACTTGGTAATTACAATCTGAGAGGGCAAAGGAACTATTTAAATAGCCTTCCCTAACAATATAAGGCCTGAGAAACAGCAGTGGCTCATGGCCCACTCAACACAGAGCTTTCAGTGGGTTAATTCCCCTTCAGTCCAGTATGACTCTGAACATGAAAGTCAGCATCATGAAAAAGGATGGTCTTGCTGGGCCTTAGCGTTCTCATCTGCATGTGACAAACCAGCATGTACAGTCATTCACCCTTCCTGACTCTTCTTAGGGATTTTGGGTTTGCACTTCTCTGCCATGGTTACTTCTGGTGTTGATTATGAGTGGAGGGGAACTATTAATAGGAGAGAAGCAAAAAGATAGAAAAAAAGATCTGGAAGACTGGAGGTGGGGAGGGGACATGGGATATTAAAGAGTCGGCATGGGCTGGATGGAGTTCTGGGGACAGGACAGAAACAAATCTTTGAGAGTTGCCTTAAACTTTGGGACTTGAGGGATTTGGGTTGGTAAGAAGGATTTCTAGAACATGTTGCTGTTGTGTGTTGTGCAATTTAATGTCTCTCTTTGGCAGTTGGACTTAATATTTCTTGTAGATGTGGCATTGTGCCGAAGCAGGCAATATGTCAAAATGCAAACGTTGCTACAAATTCTTCCCATTCACATTAAAACTCCTTTGCAGCATAATTGGGCAAACACATGTGAAAGTATAGCCACTATCATATGCAGTAGAGACTGTCTCGACTGAGCTTAGTTCAAAATATTAATCTTCAGAATTGTGAACAAATAAATGGTGGTTGTTTTAAGTAACTAAGTTTTGGAATGGTTTGTTATGCAGCAAAAGCTAACTGATAGAGGCAAAAAGAAGAAGATCCAGTAAGATTGTTATGAGGTGGTGATATATGTATGGTGCTTAATAGTTAGTAGCCTGTAAAAGAGCAGTGGCAGTCAATTAAACAAAGCAGACACTTGAGAATTTTAACAATATTGTTGCCCCTAGAGCTCATCCACTCCAACCTGCTTCTGACACCAGGCCCAGCTGGTCCTGCCCTAACTGATAGCTCCCCATGGTGCAGGGAACCACCCCCTCCAGCTTTTTCCCTGGTCTCTCATTCCATTTAGAGAGTTCTGATTAGTGACATTCTCCCATATTTAGCCCAAAGAAACAACACCTGAAGTGAGGGAGGTATTTTAATTTTACAGCAATCTTGAATTCAGAGAAGATATGATGTGAAGAAGAGAGACCCAGGGTCCTTTGAGCTCCACTCTCCCCCATTCCCTGTTCTCTGCCATGAAGACATCTTCTGGGTTCCCGAACTGTGAGAATTTCTTTCCTTGGGATCTTCCAGTTAGCACCTTTCCAAAGGTGTAAAGCCTAGGAATCTGGGCTGTTGGGGAGTGAAGGGCGCTGAGAAAGGAGGGCTAAAGGTACGGGAATGGCACAAGTACAGGAACAGGCACTGTGCTCTGTGCAAGATGAAATGTACTTGATTTGGTATATGGTATGGTTTAGAATATATGCATCCAGAGGAGAGAACTCCAGACTCAATAAATGTGTTAAGACATGATTTTATGTGCTCAAGTGACAAGCTGTACAAATTTTGTGGCTACAGGAAGTTGATTTGGGCTGCAGTCAACTGTTGTCCTCAAAATCAAATAATGGGATGAATAAGCTTGTTATTCACTTATTCATTTGCTCAGCAAACATTTATTGAATACAAGGCTCTGGGGATGCAGTGACCAAAATATGAAAAATATTGAACTCATGGAACTTCTATTCTGAGGGGGAAACACCCAATAAACAAATTATTATACTCACATAGCACTATTTTGGGTGCATAAAGCAGAATGAAGAGATGGAGTTCGTGATGCCTCTTTAGATAACCCAGGCAGGAAAGACCTCTCTAAAGAGGTGATATGACAAGAATCCTGAACTAAGTGGAGGCTCATGCCAGGTGGACTTGGGGGGAGCACTGCAGGCAGCATGCATGGTGGAGCTCAAGGGTGGATGCAGGCAGTGGTAGGGATGGTCAGGGGCTGGAGCTGGGAGGAAACCAGAGGCCTGCACACCACATGCAATGCCTCTTCTCCAGGGGGAGAACTTGTCATTTGGTTATGACAAGTGGGAATGGAAGTCTTGGCAGACTGAGGGCAGAGAAGTAACTTGACATCCCTTTGACAGTTGTATGGCAAATGAAAGACTTTGGGGGAATCTTAGAAACACAGAGCTGGATCTGGGAGCTAGAACAGTGGCTCCACTACTGGGTGACTTTGACACGTAGCTTAACCTCTCTGAGTCCCAGAGGTCTTGTCTGTAAATTTATGATAAAAGCATCATTGTCCTTATGGCTAATGCAATTTAACAACTACCTTTTGAGCATATGTTCTGTGCCAGTCATGCTGTGAGGTGCTGAGCTGTAGTTAGGACTGGATAGGTGGTACAGGCGAAGGCCCAGAATGCTTCTAACACAGTGATGGTCAGGACATGGTGCCCATGGCTATCACCTTTATGGCTATTCAGTTACTGTCTTGGTCCAGTGGAGTAAGCAGCTCTGGCTCTCACAGTGAGGGCTGCAAAGAAACAAGCTCCTAGGACAGGAGTCCATCTGGGACTCTCTCATTTCTGGGGACTCAGGCCAGGTGCTGTGGGAACTTTAGCCGCATCCTGGAGCCAGCTTTGCCCCTCACTCCTAGCCCCCTGCCACTGTACTTTTCTAATTTTATGATTTTAAAATGACTTGCATTTATTTGCCTTGTTTTCATGTGTCTCATTGTACTATTAATAATCTTCTAGTGTTGATTTTGACTTTTTTTTGCATATTAATAATTGTATTGAGTCAAAAATCTATTCTCTGTAGCTTCCAATGTGCAGAAATGCAGAAATACCAGTTGCTATTTATTTACAATGGGAGGATATTGTGTTGCATTATTGTGTATTGTTTTTATTACTAACCGGGCCTCGGACAAAATCACGTTAAGGAACTCTATTTTAGAAGAAATATAACTTTAAAATTTTTATTTTATCTTTATTTTTAATTGTGATGAAATACACATAGCATAAAAGTTATCACCATGACCATTTTTAAGTGTAAAATTCAATGGCATTAAGTACATTCACATTGTTAGGCACCCATCACCATCATCCATCCCCAGAACTCTTTCATCTTGCAAAATTGAAACTCTGTATCTATTAAACTACATTTCCCATTCCCCTCCCCTCTGCACTACCGTTCTACTTCCTGTCTCCATGAATTTGACTACCCTAGGTGCCTCGTACAGGTGGAATGATGCAGTATTTGCCCTTACTTCGCTAGCAGAATGGCCTTAAATTTCATCCATGTCGTAGCATATTGTACAATTTCTTTCTCTTTTATTATTAATTTTTAAGTTTTATTGAAGTATAATTGACAAAATAGTAATATATTTTAAGTATACAGTGTGATGATTTCATACATGTATACATTGTGAAAGGATTTCCATCATTGACTTAATTCACATATTATTACCTCGCGTATTTACCTGTTTATTTTTTTGTGAGAATACTTAAGTTGTACTCTCAGCAAATTTCAATTACTCAATACAGTATTATCAACTATAGTCACCATCTTATACATTAGATCCTCAGACCTTATTCATCTTATAATTGAAAGTTTGTACCTTTTACCAACCTCTCCCTATTTCTCCTCCCCAATCCTCAGCCCAGTCCCTAGTAATCACCATTTTATTCTGTTTCTAGAGTTGACTTTTTTTAAGATTCCACATATAAGTTGATATTATGCACTATTTGTCTTTCTCTGTCTGGCTTATTTCACTTCGCACAGTGCCCTCCAGTTTCATTCATGTTGCAAACGATAGGATTTCCTTTTTATGGCTAAATGATATTCCATTTTGTGTGTATGCATGTACGTATGTGTATATCACACCTTCTTTATCCATTCACCCATCATCATACCGTGGCTATTGTGAATAATGCTTCAATGAACATGGGAATGTAGATACCTCTTTGAGATAATCATTTTGTTTCCTTTGGCTAAATGCCCACAAGTGGAATTGCTGGATCATATGGTAGTTCATACCATATTGCTAGAACCTTCAAACTGTTTTCCACAGTGGCTATACCATTTAAATTCCCACCAATGGGGTACAGCATTCCCTGTTGTTGAGAAGACTGTCTTTTCCCTGCTGAATGGTCTTAGTACCATTTTCAAATATCATGTGAGGGCTTATTTCTGGGCTCTCTATTGGTCTATATATCTGTCTTTATTCTGCTACTACACTGTTCTGGTGACCTTGGCTTTGTAGGAAATTCTGAAATCAGGAACTGTGAATTTTAAGCTTGGTTCTTCCTTTTTAAAGAATATTTTGGCTATTTAGAATTCCTTGTGATTCCATATGAATTTTAGGATGGATTTTTCTATTTTTGCAAAGAACATTGTTGAAATTTTGATAGGATTATATTGGATATGTAAATTACTCTGGGTAATATTTATTTACATTTTAACAATATTAAGTATTCCAATCAATGAACACAGGATATCTTTTCATTTATTTATATCTTTAATTTCTTTCAGCAATGTTGTGTAGTTTTCAGTGTACAAGTCTTCTGACTCCTTGGTTAAATTAATTTGTAAGTATTTTATTGTTACTTGATGCCATTGTACATGGAATTGTTTTTCTTTAATTTGCTTTTAAGATTATTCATTGTTAGTGTATAGAGATACAACTGATTATTAAGTGTCGATTTCATAACCTGCAACTTTGCTGAACTCATTTATTAGCTCTATCAAGGTATAGTGTGTATGTGTGTATGTGTGTAATGGAATATAACCTTTAGAATGCTGTCAAAACCATCCTCTACCTATCCATTAAGAAGCTGTCCATGAATGCTCTTAGCATCTAGCAATACCAAAAGTGGATGTATAGAAAACTGATCACTTTATGCTGGTATTGTTACGCATTAAAAAAAAAGCAGTTCACAATGATCACCAACTGTGCTTTGAATCTTTCAGTTGCACGAAATGAAGTGTAAATTGTTGATATTCCAGGTTGAAAATGTTGACAGAAGAGAGAAATATTTAACAGATCTTTTTAGATGTTTTCAATGTGCTTAGTGTTAAAGTGTGATTTTTGAATATGTTTAAATTATACTTATCCTAACATGTCAGAAATTTAAAGGAAAATGGTAAATATTTAGCAGAATATTGCTTTGCTGTGTGTGATCTCCCACCACACTATAAATGAGGTGTAAATAGTTTTCTAATTTAAGAAAGACAATGAGAAGATTTTCCTGCTTGAGAGAAGCAGTTTCTCCTACACTTGAAGTATAATTGGAATGCTTGATTGAAAACATTATAATAGGAGAACATAGAGCTCAGAGAATCCTTGAAATGTCAAATTAGAGCTACAAATAGAGAACGTGTATATTGGGCTATACATGCAACTAGAAGGAGAAGGATATGATTTGAAAAAATGAAATAGCTTGCAGCTGCTGCCACTATTTAGGGGGATGTCCCGGGGCCAACTCTTCCCTCTGCTTGGCCGAGCCCTCTGGAATAATGCCTGCATTACTCCGAATCCAGGACAACTTCACCTGGGCTGCAGGAGTGGGCACTGTGGCATTATTCCAGATCAGGCTTCCCTTGAGATGGTAAGGCCAGGAATTAGAACAGACCAGGTCATACATATATATTGTCAACCCTGGAGCTCACCAGCCTGCAAAGAGCAGATTAGCAGAACCCAGAGGCTCTCTCAAGCACAGTTTAACTTAAAGCCTTCCCCTTTCTCCTTCTCCTAAAGGACAAATTACCACTGAACTCCTCTCTAGATGTTCCCTTGGTGGAGCAGCCAGACCTCGCCACCACCCCCACCCCCACCCCCTCTCCCATGGCCCTGCCTGTAATTACTGTTTACTTCGATTTCTGGGGCTCACCTCATTATAGTTCATTAACATCATGAAAGGGTCTCATAGGCAACCAAGCAACCAGGGGTGGAACAGATTCAGTTTAGACTCTGACTCACTGTGTTTCATTGGGTCCAACTCCAGTTGTGTCTGCTCTTGGCTTACCTCACTTCTGTGGTCTCAAGAATGCAAACCACTCCACAGTCAGTGTGGGTACTCTCCCTGCCTTTGCTCCCCCTCTGCCACTTCCTCCCCACCGCAACTCTGGCCGACCTATATAATTTTCCTGAGTATAGTGAAATAGCTACCCCCTCCTTGTCAATCCTGAGGACTTTTCCTTTCTTTATGCCGTAGGTCCCCCTTTTCCTCAAAACTGACAATTAATATCTACTCCACATATTTCTGAGCCTTTCTAAATGGTTTTATCTGTCTTAAAAGCAACTGATTTTAAAATTTTCCCTTGTTTCTTCATCTCTTTTCACTTTCTTTGCATAATTTTTCACTTTCCCCTTATATTATTCTACATCATAAGAAAAACATTGTGTTGGAGACATTTTATTAGAGGGAGACTTGTTCCTAAGGTCACCACTGTAACACCAAGAAGTTCTGTAAGGGAGCCTTCTTCTTTCCTCAGAGTGGCTCAGATCAAAAGGCATTAACTGATAATAGCACTCAGGCCAGACTGCACTTTGCCTGCCTCCACCTCTGCATGTGACCAGATCCTCTGCAGCACTATGTGAAGTTCTGAGCTAGGAAGGGTGCCCAAAGTTTGGTCATTTGGGTGGCCAAAATAGAAGAAATTGTGAGGGAGGAAGAAACTTTCCTTTAAACATTATTTCAGCTGATCTATTAATCAAATAGACATGAGGCAGATTAACAAGGGAAAAGGACCAAATTTAATGACATATAAGGGGGGACACCAAAAAACCCAGAATTATCTTCCAGAGGGTGGGCCCTTTGTAGTACAGACTTCTTCCCCACCCCGACCACCTGCCAAGTGAGTATTCCAGGAACCCATCTGTATCTGTGTACCAGCTGGCATTGTTATGAGAGGCTGCATTCAGCTTCAGTGAATTGTTTTGAAGACTCTTTTGATGCATTTGCCCATTTCTTGATGGGTGGTTTAAGAATGCACCTGCCCACACCTTGCTGAGTGTTCAGTAGTTCTTGACCAAAATACAGGATGACGCCCATGCCCTACCCTCTCTATTTACCTGATCTCACACTGAGTGACTATTTTTTCCCCCCCTGGATTAAAAAAGCCCTCGAAGGGAATCATTTTGCCAATGTGGAAGTAGTGAAAAAAAAATGGCAGAAATTTTGAGCAGTGGAAAAAATGTCTCGATAGATGTATTGCATCAAATGGAGAGTATTTTAAAGGTGACTGAAGTTTAAATATGTAAGAATAAATACACAATTTTTTATAAATTCTGTTTTTTGGGTCCCTCTTCATAGATATGTATGCGAATCCACAAAGAAGAGAGAGTCAGAGACCCCACATACATGAGAGGTTTAGAGGCAGAAAGGCAAATTGGGGTCTATATGATGTTCTGAGCTAGGGATGAGGTAAGGGACCAGAGACTTCAGAAGGTTCAGTAATCAGTAGTTTGCCTTGCCATAAATATAGGTAAAAAGTCATTTTCTGGTGATAACTCTTATCATGGGCCAGATCTCTACTTTAAATTCTAGATAGTTAAGGGAGAGGGTGGGGCAGAAGTTTCTCTTCAGTCCACAGGCTCTTGGCTGCTTTTAGCTCAGAATAATCCATATATCAGTGAGGCACATTTTAGAGTGGCTTGTTCTGATTAGTAGACCATCCATCCATTAGCATGAGCCACCATGATTTGCTCAGAGAAAACACATTTCTCAGTGCCCTCTTGTTTCTGCCAGCCAGGCTGGAGCAGCCTAGTTGTGGCTAGCAGGGTTTTTTTGCATGTTTGGGTCCATTGACAACTGGTTTCATCTGGCCTGGCGGGGGTTTGGCTCAGTTAAAGGAGAATAAGATTATTCTTCAGAATGAAGAACCTGAAAATTTCAATTTCTTCCTGATAGGTGAAATTTGGGGATTCTGGAATGTGGAAAAGAGGAGGCATAGGGAGGAGTCAGGAAGGAGGAGGAAGGGTAATATTAAGGGAAAAGGTACAGAGTAGATATGGGAAGAAAAGAGACCAATGGACATTAAGAACAGTGATGCTCCTCAAATAACAGTGACATTTATCAAAATCTATTAGCCATAAGTCACAAGTAAAAGTCAAAATCAACTTTAAAATATTTGCCTTTCTACATTCACAATAGGTCACCATTATTTAAAAGTTCTTATTTTCCAACTCTTTTTAATAATAGTGATAATAACTTACATTTCTATATTATTTTATACTTTATAAAAAGTCTTCACATTCACTATGTAATAGAAAATTGAATTTCTGTTTTATCTTTTAAAGTTAAAACAGTCAATCATTTATTTTACTCACAAAATGATTTTTTGTTGTGGAGGGGCATCAGATATTTTCCTGAGTTCAAGGAATTCTACACAATCATTTGTCCTTGTTGTGTTAATCATAACAAGGTCCATGAGGGTGTGGTAAGCATATTCAACTTTCAGTAAGCAAATGTACCCTTCTGTGTCAAAAACTTGTAAGAAGTATAACTTACCTAAAACAAATATCCAGATCCATTGTCCTATATCAATATGTCTTGAAACTATTTCAATAAATTTTTGATAAAACAAAAATGCTCTTTTGCTCTTTAAGAAATTTTTAAAATATATTATTTTTAGAGAGAGGGGAAGGGAGAGAAAAAGAGAGGGAGAGAAACATCTCTGTGAGAGAGAAATATCAATCAGTTGCCTTTCGAATACACCCCACCCCACCTGGGGACTGAACCTGCAATCCAGGCATGTGCCCAAATGGGGAATCAAACCAGTGACCCTTCGCTCTGCGTGATGACTGAGCAACACTGGTCAGGGTGCTCTTTGCTCTTTTAAGTAAATAAATAAATAAAAACTCAACTTTATCATGGCAAAATATAAGGTCCATATTTATTTAATTTATATTTTATGGTAACTTGCAGGTGAGTCCTTTCTAACCTTCTTATCTGTCTTTCAGAATAAGAGAAAATGGATAATGTAGGGTTCTGCTTTCTTAGAACCTTTCTCTTTTTTTAAAAGCATATTTTATTGATTATGCTATTACAGTTGTCCCATATTTTTCTCCCCTCTATTATTTTTTGCCCTGCACTCCTCTCCCACCAGCATTCCCCTTGCCACTGCCCTTAGTTGATGTCCATGGGTCGTACATATAAGTTCTTTGGCTTCTCCATTTCCTATACTATTCTTAACCTTCCCCTATTCATTTTGTACCTACCATTTATGCTTCTTATTCTCTTTACCTTTCCCCCTATTCTCCTCCCTCCTCCCCCACCACTGATAACCCTCCATGTGATTTCCCTTTTGGTGATCCTGTTCCTATTCTAGTTGTTTGCTTAGTTTGTTTTGTTTTGTTTTGTTTTGTTTTGTTTTAGGTTCAGTTGTTGATAGTTGTGAGTTTGTTGTCATTTTACTGTTCATAGTTTTTATCTTTTTCTTAAATAAGTCCCTTTAACATTTTATATAATAAGGTCTTGGTGATGATGAACTCCTTTAACTTGACCTCATCTGGGAAGTGCTTTATCTGCCCTTCTATTCTAAATGATAGCTTTGCTGGATAAAGTAATCTTGGATGTAGGTCCTTGTATTTCATGACTTTGAATACTTCTTTCCAGCCCCTTCTTGCCTGTCAGGTTTCTTTTGAGAACACAGGCAATGGTTTTATGGGCACTCTTTTGTAGGTAACTGTCTCCTTTTCTCTTGCTATCCTTATCTTTAATCTTGGGTAATATAATTATGATGTGCTTTGGTGTGTGTTTCCTTGGGTTCAAATTCTTTGGGACTTTCTGAGCTTCCTGGATCTCCTGGAAGTCATTTTCTTGGCCAGATTGAGGAAGTTCTCCTTCATTAATTTTTCAAGTAAGTTTTCAGTTTCTTGCACTTCCTCTTCTCCTTCTGGCACCCCTATGATTCAGATGTTGGAATGTTTAAGTTGTCCCGGAGGTTCCTAAGCCTTTCCTCATTTTTTTGAATTCTTGTTTCTTCATTCTGTTCTGGTTGAATGTTTGTCTCCTCTTTCTGCTCTAAGTCACTGATTTGAGTCCTGATTTCCTTCCTTTCACTATTGGTTTCCTGTATATATTTTTTTATTTCACTTTTTCCTCTATTTTGCGACCATACTGAACCATTTCTGTGAGCTTCCTGATAACCAGTGTTTTGAACTCTGCATCTGATAGGTTGGCTATCTCTTCATTGCTTAGTTGTTTTTCTTCTGAAGTTTTGATCTGTTCTTTCATTTGTACCATATTTCTTTGTCTCGATGCTTCTGTTATGTTGTAATGGGTGAAACCTTAGGTATTCACCTGCTTTCTTAGAATCTCTTGTGTTGACGGCTTTTCATCCGCTAAGTTCCTGATTAAAACAAATAAGCAAACAAAAACTTGAGCGTTTTTTGCTCAGAAACTAGAAAAGTCCGTGTTTGTGCTGCTTGTCACTACCAAAACCAGTAAGTAAAGATAAGGATTGAATATTTATGGGTACTTTATTCAGATAGCCACAATCTGAGAAGATGGCAAGTTAAGTACCCTCAAAAACCATCTTAACATCTCATTTCAAGCTGACATTTTTATAAGGACAAGAAAAGATAGGTACAGGGTTTAGGGAAAAGTTAATTGGGTAAGAGTTGCAGTCTGGAGGCAGTTTTCCTAGTACTTTTTTATCTGTTGATTAACAATTCTTTATCTGCATCCAGGGCTTCCCTCCCTGGAATATAATGGCTCAGATACCATCTCCATCCCTTGAAGACTGCCTGGGCACAAAGGTTAATTGAATTACTTGTGGACCTCCTGAAGTCACTGTGGCCATGCACTCCAGTTCCTGGAATAACAGCTTTCCACATGCATTAATCACTTAAACATATCAACTAAGGCCAAAATCTTTAACCCTTGAGTTCTCCTATAAGAGGGAGTGGTGATTTGTTTGGGTTTATACTACCTTTGATGTTGGCAATTTATTGGAGATAGATTACCTTGCCCTGTGCAAAGAAAGATAATTGATCTCAATTAAGAAACTACAAGTTACACAGCAGCATGGTCCTATAGCAAGATATGAAGGGGAGTAGACATTAATTTCATTTAGGAGTTAATACATATTAGGAGTACCTCTAAGAAAATTCATTTGTCTGTAAAAACCACCAAAACACAGTTTATTATCTTTGTAATAATAAGCTTTTACTCTGGTTTAAAATGCATAATTTTTTATTATACTACGTTTGAAGTACAATACTTAAATTCTACTTAGATTTATGCAGCTAGATCATCTCCATTTTCATTTCATTAAAATAACCAAAAATTTCATAATTGATCAGAAGACTAAATTAGCCTAATCAATAAGAATAGATATATTTCTCTTATTTCCCTCTAACAGAGTTATAGCTAACAAAAGGCATTTAATGTGAATTAAAAAAAAACAAACATTGTCCTGGAATGATACATTGACACATTTCATAAGTGTCTGTCTTTGAGGGTGATTTCTGTGACTGTTAAGTAGAGGATTTGGCTACTTTGATTTAATAGAACTTATTTTATAATTTTAGAGTTTATATTTATGATATCTAATAGCTGGTGATTAAGTTAATTCAGAAAATAAATCAATTAATCTAATTTCTCAGGAAACAACCAAAAAGTAGGAGAAAACATGGGCTAGAGATATGGATTTTTAAAGAGCTACAGGGCTAAGACTATCCATCCTTGGTGCATACAGATGCCACAGCAAAACCTATTGAAATTCATCAATTGAGAAGGCAAAAACCCAAAGCTAGAATGATGAAGGCATGCCCCAACATAGAATAATAAAAAACCAGGTTACTGGAAACTTCTAAGAAAATGAGAAGAAAGAAGATAAACCATTTTGTCCAAGGATGTGTTTTCCCTTTGCACTGCAAGTTTTCTGGGACTTGGAGATGCACTTGTACAGCTTATCATTTTATTTGCGGTGTGTACCCCAATCCTTGACACATCTGCTCATTCAACAAATATTTAATGTGCCTACAATATGGCGGGCACTGTTCAGCATGCTGAGTAACTGGCAGTGAACAAAACTGATGAACGTCCTTATACTATTGAAGCTTTTATTCTTCTGGAGAACTAGGGGTGGGAGTAAACAAAATAATTTACATTGAGGTCTGTCTGGAAAAAGTCCAGCCATTGTTAATATAACAAGAAAGGTTTGTGCGACATAGATGTAACATGGCAGCCAAGGAGAGTGGACTGGAATGAGCCTGTGTGAACAATGATGCCCTCTCTGTAGTAGCTGGATGAGGGTTGTTGGTAGATGCTGTTGTGGGAGCATGCATACTGTGTGGCTGTTGTATTCAAAGTGACTGAGCGAGTAGAGCAATAAATCTGTATCAAATTTTGCATTAAGCTTGAACATTTCTTGGCAGAAACTATTTGGATGATTCAGAAGGCCACAGCTATGGGCAACTGGTGATTGGCAGCTTCATCACAACAACACACCCGCTCATACATCATGTCTCATGCAGAGTTTATTTTGCAAAACATCAAATCACTCAGGTGACTCAGCCCCTCTACAGCCCAGATTTGGTGGCTTGCGACTTCTGCCTTTTCCCAAGCCTAAAATCACATTTGAAAGGGAAGAGATTGCAGACTGTCAGTGAAATTGAGGAAAATACAATGGGGCAACTGATGGTGGTTGGGAGAACTGTGTGAGGTTCCAAAGGGCCTACTTTGAAGGGGACTGAGTTGTCATTGTCCTATGTACAATGTTTCTTGTATCTTTTTAAATATGCAGTGCAAAAGAGCTGGGCTTTATACATCCATACCTTCAGTTATTGGCTGAGAGCTCTCAGCAGGATATAAAGTCTATGACTCTCCTAGCTTGAGTAGCTGAGGGAAGTCCTCTGAGAAAATGTTGTTGCTGGGCATCCTGAGGCCAGTGAAGAGGAGTCTGGGGAGATGTCCTGAGGACAATGTCCATCACAGTCCACCTCTTGCATTGCCAAGATCCACTCTACCTCACATTACCTCTTTCAGTGTTTTCTCTCTACCCTCTTCCAGTGTTTTCATTCTGGTGCTTAATTCCAGTTTCCAGGTAAAAGTTTGCAAGAGGAGGGCTAGAGAGCTAGTTGCTGCAGTGGTCCATGAAGGCATAAGTAACACTCATTCTCTCTTTCAGCACTTCTTTTTTAAAAATTATATTTTATTCTTTATGCTATTATAGTTGTCCCAGATTTCCTTCTTTGCCCCCATTGACCTAGCCCCGAGTCCATCATGCAATCCCCCTACCATTGTCCATGTCCATTGGTCATGCATATAATTTCTTCAGCTACTCCATATACTGTACTTTATATCTCCATGACTATTCTGTAACTACCAATTTGTACTTATTTTTTGCTTTTTTTAAATTTATAAATCATGTTTATTCTATTAAAGTTGTCTCAGATTTTCCCCCTTTACCCCCCTCCACCCATCCCACCCCCACAGTCAATTCCCACTCCATTGTCCATGTCCTTGTCCATTCATACACGTTCTTTGTCTAGTCCCTTCCCCTTCTTTCCACGATTGTCCTCCTTCCTCCTCCCTCTGGTCACTTTCAGTCTGCTCCATATTTCCATGCCTGTGGTTTATTTTGTTCATTAGTTTATTTTGTTGAATAGAGTTCACTCATAAGTGAGATCTTATGGTAATTATCTCATCAACTGGCTTATTTCACTTAGCTTAATATTCTCCAGTTCTATCCATGTTGTCGCAAAAGGTAGGAGTTCCATCTCTCTCTCTTTCTTTACTTCTTAAATGCAGATTGATTTTATTTATTTTTTTAAATGTCAAAGTTAATTATAAAATATTTTAAAAAATTTAAAACAATTATAAAGTCTCAGCAATTAAACCAACATGACACCAGCACAGAAATAATCAAGTAGATCAATGAAATATAATGAACATTCTAGAGACAAACGTATATATCTGATTAATATATGTATGATTGAGTTGATATTTCAAATAATGGGTGAAAGAAGGATTATTCAACAAACAAGGTCCATGAACCACTATTACTTGAAATGAAACAAATACAGAGCTCTATTTCATACATTATATAGGAAATAGTCAGGTGAGTTAAAAATCAATATGTAGAACCTAAGGAGTTTTAGAAGAAAATAGATCTAATATTTTTCATGACCTGAAGTAAAATATTCAACCCCAGAAGCTATAAAGTAAATATTGACAATATAACTATATTAAACATTTAACTATATAGTAATATACGTTAAAAAAAGTTAAAGGACAAGGAATAGAATAGAAAAGTATTTGCAACACATCTAAACATGGTTAATAGGTTTTTTGTTTCTTTTTAGGGAAAAAAGTTCTACAAATCTTTAATCAATAAATGGATAAAGAATACCAAAAAGTCATTTAAAGTTTTTTTAAAATAATAGAAATAGGCAAGAAATATACTAAAACGGGTTTAGTTTCAACAAATAGTAAAGGAAAAATTAAAATAACATCATTATCACAATCAGATTAATGAGTATTAAAAATAATGGTGATATCAAGTACTGGCAACTCTAAAAGGAACTGGGTATTCATAGAAACTTTTTCTTCAACTTAAAGCAGTCCCTTTAGCATATTTTGCAGTGCCGGTTTGGGGGAGGTGTATTCTTTTAGTCTTCTTTTGTCTGGGAAACTTCTTATTTTGCCTTCCGTTTTAACTGAGAGCCTTGCTGGGTAGAGCAGTCTTGGTTGCAGGCCTTTGCTTTTCAATATTTGGAATATGTCTAGCCAGTCTCTTCTAGCTCGCAGTGTTTCTGCTGAAAAGTCAGCTGCTAGCCATATTGGGGCTCCCTTATATGTTACTACCTCTTTCTCTCATGCTTGCTTTAGGATTCTCTGTTTGTCTTTGATATTTGCCATTTTAATGATGATGTATCTTGGAGCAGAGCTCATTGGATTCCTCTCGAATGGGACCCTCTGTGCTTCCTGGACTTGTGTGTCTTTTTCTCTCCTCCAATTAGTGAAGTTTTCCATCATTACTTTTTCAAATAGGTTCTCTATCCCTTCCTCATCCTCCTCTCCTTCTGGTATCCCTATTATATGGATATTATTACTTTTCAGGTTGTCCTGCATTGCTCTAAATGTCTCTTCATTCTTTCTGAGTCTTTCTTCATTTTGTTGCTCTTTCTGGGAGCTTTTTTCTACCTTGTCCTCCAGCTTACTGATTCTGTCCTCAGCTTCATCTAGCCTGCTTTGGATTCCTTCTACTGTATTCTTCAATTCAGAAATTGTATTCTCCATTTCCTCTTGTCTCTTATTGATCGTTTCTATGTCCTTTTTCATGCTGATATAGTTTGCAGTAAGTTCCTCATTGTTTCCCTGTAGTTTTTTGTAATTCTCTCTGAGCTCATTGAGTTCATTGAGCTTCCTTAGAACCATTGTTTGGAACTCAATATCTGATAGTTTACTTGCCTCCTTTTCATTTAGTTCTTTTTGTGGGGATTCCTCCTTTCCCTTCGACTGGGGGGTGTTTCTTTGTCTTCCCATTGTTTGCTAGAGACTCTTCTCTTTTGCTTCTGTTTCTTAAGTTGATCTGCCTTGACTTACTGACTTTGTGGTATGAACTTCCATGGTTGGAGACCACTTGTTTTACTTTTTGGATCTGCCTCTGATGATGTTAGATGTTGTCCTTTTCTGACCTTAGGCAGTCTGTTCAAGACCTCCAGCAAACTACTGTCTGTGGCTGTCTTCTTCAGCTGTTAATCTAGTCACTCTGCACTCAGCAGGGCACCTTAGACAGGTCAGGGTGGGGCGGAGTCCCTCCTGTGGGCGGGGTTAATGGGTCATCTCACACTGCTGCCGTATGGGGTAGGAGTCAGCACTGGGATCCTGCTGGCTACTCTCTCCATTCTCTCCCCAAAGCCTCTGTCCACAGTCTCTCCTCAAGTGTCACCAGGCCCCTCTGCACCCCCTTTAACCAGGGATCTACTATCTGTGGCTGCCACTCTGCACTCAGCAGGCAGATTAGACAGCACAGGGTGGGGTGGAATTTCACCTGGGGGTGGGGCTATTGGGTCCTTTGATGCTGGTGCCACTCAGGGGGTGTGGTCTCTGCCTGTGCAAGATGGCTGCTGCCATATGGGGGAAGAGTCAGTACTGAGATCCTGCTGGCTACTCTCTCAGTTCTCTCCCCAAAGCCTCCTTCCCTAGTCTCTCCTCAGGTGTCTCTGGCCTGCTCTGCCTCTGCCTTTGCTGGAGACCATGGTAAGTGGCTGCAAATGAAAATTTATGCCTTGGACCTTTAAACAGTTCTTTGCATCTTCAGCCACCTGTCTCTGGTAGAGAGCAACCCTGTCACTTTTCGCAGCTGGCTGTTTTTTGTGTCCTTTTTGGGCTCTGGTGCTGTGGGCTAGAGATCCCCGCTTTTGGTTTAGACCCCACTCCTCTCAGGGGGATCCAACTGGCTGTTTCACTATCCTTCTGGTGTTGCCACCTGTGGGCACCCCGCCTGCCTTCTGGAGTTTCTACCACACTCCTTACCAGTTAGATTGTGCTAAAGCCGATTCTTCTGTCTCCGAGGTTACAAGGCTCCCTTCTTGCTATTGTTCAGTTGTTTGTTCCAGGTGATTTCTCCCCAATTTAGTTGTAATTCAGGGCTGGTCCTGGGAGGAGGTCAGTGTGACTTCCACTCACTCCTCCACAATCTTGATTCTCCTTCCCGATTTGTACTTCTTAATCCTTGCACCTTCTTTGCCCATCTCCCAAACCCCCTTTCATCTGGCAACCATCAAAACATTCTCTGTATCTATGATTCTGTTTCTCTTCTGCTTATTTTTTATTTTGTTTTTAGATTCAATTGTTGATATCTATATATTTATTGTCATTTTATTTTTCATATTTTTGATCTTCTTCTTCTTAAGGAAAAACCTTTAACATTTCTTTTAATTCTGATTCTGTGGTGATGAGCCCCTTTAGTTTCTATTTTTTTTTGCCTGGGAAGCTCTCTCTATCTGTCCTTTGATTCTAAATGATAGCTTTACTGGGTAGAGTAATCTTGGTTGTAGGTCCTTGCTTTTCATCACTTTGAATATTTCTTGCCAATCCCTTCTAGCCTGCAAAGTTTCTTTTGCGAAATCAGCTGACAGTCTTGTGGAGGCTCCCTTGTAGGTAACTAACTGCTTTTCTCTTGCTGCATTTAAGATTATCTTGTTGTATTTAACCTTTTGCATTTTACTTATCATGTGTGTTGAAGTGGGCCTCTTTGGGTTCATCTTGTTTGGGACTCTGTGCTTACTGGACTCATAAGTCTATTTTCTTCACCAAGTTAGGGATGTTTTCTGTCATCATTTTTTGAAATAGTTTTCCAATTTCTTGCTCTTTCTCTTCTCCTTCTGGCACCCCAATGATGTGAATGTTGGTACACTTGAAGTTGTCCCAGAGACTACTTACACTATCCTTATTTTTTTGGATTCTTTTTCCCTCTTGCTGTTCTGATTGGTTGTTTTTTCTTCCTTATAATCCAAATTGTTGATTTGATTCTTGGCTTTATTGACTCTACCATTAATTCCTTGTAAATTGTTCTTTATTTCAATTAGTGTACCTTTCATTTGTGACTGGATCTTTTTTACTCTGTGGAGTTTCTCATTCAATTTGCTGGGCATCCTTATAACCAGTGTTCTGAACTATGCATCTAGTAGATTGCTTGTCTCCATCTTGTTTAGTTCTTCTTTTGGAGTTTTGTTTTGTTCTTTCATTTGGGTTTTTTTTTTTTTTTTGTCTTATTTTGGCAGCTGCCCTGTGTTTGTTTCTATGTAGTAGGTAGAGCTTCCACATCTCTCAGGATTGGTAGAGTGGCCTAATGTTGTAGGTGTACTATAGGACCATGTGGTACAGCCTGCCCTGTTACCCAGGCTGGGTACTCTAGGTACACCCACTGTGTGGGCTGTGAACAGCTTCCTCTTGTAGTTGCGCCTTGATTGCTGTTGGCACATCCAAGGTCAGCCACTGCCTTTTTTCTGTATGGAGTCACACAGCATAAGCTACAAAGTGATCTACAGATGGCTGCTACTTGTGCTGGGTTTGGAGGTGCTCAGGTGAGACCAAGCTGTGAACCAAGGCCAGCTCTTACTACTGCCAGACCTGGGGCAACTTAATAAGAGTTATGGGGGCTTACTGAAGTCAGTTGCTGGTTTTGAGAGAATTTAGGATAATCTGAAGCATCACCCAAGACAAGCCATTTGTATGGAAAAGCCACTGGATACAAATTGGATGGGCTGAAAAGCTGGGTGTTGCAGGGCCTCAGGGAATCATCAGGGTGGAGCAAACAGTGTGAGTCAGGTTGATGGAGTTTCAAATGTGGCCTGTCTGCTGGCTTTGTGGCTCTGTGGGGTGAGGGCTCAGAGAGGGAACAATGGTCTACCAGCATTTCTATCTGGGAGAAAGCTGCCTCCAGTTCTCACCCTGATGCCAGAAAATTCACTTCCTCCCTATACGTCTCAGATGCTTTTCAATCTGCTGCCCTGGTGTTGGAGCTCAGAGGGAGTGAGTCCAAATAAGTCTGTGTGCATTCCTTGTAAGAGTAACTGCCTGGGACTCCAGAGGTTTCTGTCCTCCACAGCCTCAATTCTTGCTGGTTTTACACCCAGAAGTTATAGAGACTTATCTTCCTGGCACTGGAATTCAGGGCTGGCGGGGGGGGGGGGCTGTTGTGGGGCTGGGACCCCTTGCTCCTGAGATATCCCTCCCAATTTTTATCTGACACATGGGTGTGGTGCCAGCCTATTCTGTATCTCTGCCCCCCATCAGTATTAATGTAATTTCTTCTTTAACTCCATAGTTGCTGGACTTCCATTCAGCTCGATTTCTGAATGATGGTTGTTCTATAGCTTAGTTGTAATTTTGATGTGTAAGAAAGCAAGCCATATTTACCTATACCACCATCTTGACTCTGGATTTTACTACTTGAGAGCCTAGTATTGTTTTCTTGAATGTAAACCTCCTAGAGATTGAGAGTAATTTTCTTAGAATTTCTTGATACATATAAGTAGTTACAATCTTTCTCTGCCCTGCTGCTGTTCCCCAGGGAGAACTAAAGAGACTTGGAGGTGTCCCACCAGAATAACCAGAATATGAAACCAGGAAAGTCCATTTGTGCTTCCTGTCACTAGCAGAACAAATAAGTAGAGACAAGGATTGAATCTTTATGGGTGCTTTATTTAGATGCCAGTGATCTGGGAAGACGACAGGTATGTACCCTCAAAAATTGACTTCATCTGACTTCAGGCCGACCTTTGTTGCTATAATCCACTGCGTGACCACTGCTACAGGGTAAAATACATCCAGAAATACAGGGGCTTAGGAAAATGATTTCTTCTTCCTCACAACTCTATATGTTGGCCAGGTGGTTCTTGTGTTGGTCTTGACTGGGCTCACTCATGCAGCAGCAGTTGTCTTAGGGCTCAGTTCAGTGGAGAGCAGCACTCTGAGATCCTGAGCATGAGCAGCAAGGTCCCTTGAGGCCTATTCTCATAAGTCACATAATATCACTCACACCATGTTCTGTTGGTCACAGCAAATCACAAGGCAAACCCAGACTTAAAGGTGGCAGAAAGTTTACCTCTTGGTGGGACGAGTGGCAGAGTCACATTACAAAGAGCCATGTACATCTTCAAGCGTCCTGGTTCCAGGAATTAGCTAACCTTTGACTGTGGAGCCAGGACAATGTGAAGTCAGGATGACATGAAGTCAGGATGACTAAATCAGGATGATGCTCACTGGACTATGACTTCCCTTATTGTCTTCTAGCACTTCTTTTAGTTTAGGTGTGTTACTTGAGAGGGTGGGTGTGGTGGGGAGCACTCACCAACAATGTTCCCTGCAAGTGGAATGAAAGAATCCATCCAGCATTAGATAGAAAGCACTTGGAGTACTTAGATCTTAACTGACCATTAGAATTAGGATTATGGTGTCCAGAGTGAACACGACAAGCAAAGCAAAAAAAATAAAAAAATAAAAAAAAAATAAAAAAAAGAACATTATGCTCTCTTGCTGTAATGTTATTCAATGAGGCCAGTTGCTCTGGTCTGCTCCAGGTTACAACAGGCACTGTTCCAATATCCCAGATTTTAAATAGTGCAGATTTTAGCCCCACATTTGAAATTTTACCTTTAAAGCTTATAAACATTATATTTTAGTCACCTCTCAGAGAAAGACCACAAAATGTGTTTTAGATCCTTTTCCTCCAATCCCACCCCACAGTGCAGGTTATTGCTGCTGATCATGGGCTCCAAGGTCAGAGAACCCAGGCATGGAGAATGGATTGGAAAAAAGCAGGTCTGGAAGTAAGGATAACACGGAGAAGGCTGTTGCAGCTTTCCAGGCCAGGAAAGATGGTTGTCTAAACAGGGGAATGACTGTGAGGATTGAGAAAAGGTTAAAAGTGTGTGAGAGATATAAGAGGTGGAGTTGGTAGGACATAGTGATTGATTGGATGTGGGGAGGGAAAGAGAGTTGAGACTGATGCCTATTGGTTTCTGTCTTGAGCAGCTGGGTGGACGAAGGTACCTGTCCCACTAATAGGAGTCAGGAACAAGTAGAAAGATAGGGGATTTCTCAGTTAGGTGCTAATAAACCAAATGGTGCATTTCTCCATTCATTTGACAGATATTTATAAGTGATTACTATATGCCAGGCACTGTTTAGAGAAAGGGTGGTTGGAGAAGTATGATTCAAGTCTGGGGAAATAAGGGAGAAAGAATTGTATCTGATGATCCAAGATTCTAGAAAAAATAAATTCTTCTGTTTAATAGATACAATTTAGCTTTAGTTGAAAAAAGAGCACTGTGGACATGTCACATTAATACAGCAGTGCTTAACAAGCACATCAAGGTAAAAACAAAAATCTGTCACATTATGACAGCCTTCAGGAAATGTAGAAGAGAAGAGTGAAGAAAAATATAAGTAATTTCAAACACCTCTGATTCAATCAAATTTTTCGGCAGCCCTGGTGAATCTGGTGATGGAGAAAAATGGTCCACCATAGGCCAGAAAGGGCTCCCATTCACTAGGTCTGTGTTTAAGGCCAGGCGCCACTGTCACTGGTTGCTTCCAGTTTCTGGCAACCCAGGATATGCATGTCTTGCATGTGCAGAGGCTGCTCCTTGGAGAGAAGGTGTGAATAACGATCACGTTTCCCCCTTAAGACAAACTTCTGAGCTCTGGAGGGGATGGTTGTAGATGAGGAACAATCACATTATTACTAAAAGTCAGGGATTCAGTTTGTTATCTCTTCCATGCTCCAGTCAGCTAAGCTGGGCTGTTCCTGACACCTCTTGCTCACAAGCACCCTTCAACTACCAACTGCATTTATCTTTCCAATGGGCATTTTAAATGTGTCTTCCAAGTCCCTGTGAGTTTTCTGAGAAAGCTGCGCTTTGGCTCTGAGGCCATGTTCAGTGATGACATTTACAACTCAGAGAGCCTCAGATCCATCCTCCCGTTCTGACCATGGAAGGACTTGGGCTCATCACTCTGATATGGGCCTGGGAATGGTTCAGCTTCATGAGACCCTGCAAGTTTCCTTGGTCCAGCATCATCAGCTGGTTTGAGGAAGACTTCTGCAAAAGAGGAGAGCTTTGACTTTAGCTTTGGTGGCAAAATTTTGGCAATTTCAGCAGAAAACATACTCGTCTTCACAGCAAGGAAGTGCTCCTTAGCTGTAAATGATGGAATGGCTGTGTGTGGGTAGGACAGTCCAGAGGTCTGGAAACAGGACCTTATGCTTTGCATAGCCACAGCTTCATTGGAAATACAGTTGAAGTACTGACCTTCCTGAAGGACCTTGTCCTGATAGGTAGGTACTCGGGGTAAGAAAATGCTCTCTGGGAAATCTCTGTGGCAATGAATTTCTTATCTCCTCAGTCCTGAGAGGGGTTAACAGCTGCCCACACTTAAACAGAAGGGACTTGCTTGTACCTGCTTTGTTTTCTGCAAGGTCTACACTCACTTTAATTCTCAGTGGAGATTTGCTTTTTTTCATACTGCATATTTATCTCATCTTCATGGTTTTCAGGGACCCACTTCCCAAGCCTGTATAATCAGTGACATGTCCAAATTGGAGGGGATGGCAACCTGGATGCTCCCTAGGGAAGCAAGACTGGGGACAATTAGTATGGGATCTTCAGGAATGAAGTCGATCTAAAAAGAAGCACTAATAAATAAATGCATATTTAATTTGCATATTACAGCAAGTAGAAGATAATCATAAAGTGTATAGTGTTGGAAAATTTCATGAGATGCCAAAATTAAATAACCCAGCAACAGGATTATTCAAGCCCTCCTTTGCTGTGTCTTCTTTTAGTGAGTACGAACAGGTAAGTATCGGAAATAGTATGCTTTATAAAGGACATCGGGCTCCAGAGTATACATTCTAAAAAGAACGAGTGCTCTTAGTTGAACAATAATAACATCTTACATCGCAAAGCTAAAGTTTGTTACGGATGATACAACTCTCACAACTGCAATCTTCATTGATTCTCTACTATGTCTGGAGGCTGTCAAGGGAGCTATTATTATCTTCTCCATTGTATAGACAGGAAAATCAAGGATCAGATGGCTCCTGGAGGAATTAAATGACATATTCAAAATGGGTAATTTGAGTAACGTTTAATGAAGAAACTATTTTTAAATGCGTGAGCATGGTAAGGGGAAAGCAAAATCTGGGAGCTGCTACCCTCCTTCAGCCTGAAGCTGCAAAAGGAGGCAATTAGAACCCTGAGCAGGTAGCTCTGGGTGAGTGCTGCCTGATAGGAGCTTTAGGTAGAGGGGCTCAGCCCACCACAACAATTTGTTTAGGGATACATACCCCACCTCCCTGTCCTGGCCCTCTGACATATGGTAACCTCCCTTTCTTGGCTGAAATTAATCAGAAGCCAGACAAAAGAGGCTGGTTGATGCCTCCCAGGTCAGCCCTAGGGCACAGAGCAGGGCAGAGAAGATGCCAGTGGGGCTGGAATGAAAGACATCCTGCAGAGATGGTTAAGAGATTTGCTTGAGGGAAACATAGGAAGGAGCAGACTCGAGATATAAACTCAGTCTTTAACACTTAGTTAAATGTCTTTCTACTACACCTTCTGGAGGAATAAATGAGCTAATCAGAGTGTGAATGTGGCAGCAGAGATTTCTCTTGCTAAATTCTCTATGAAGATGGAAATTACAATGCATTGCTAAGGTTATGATTTTAGGAGTATCTTGACATGGTCATTTAAACCTCAAGAATTCTAAATGGAAAATGGCTCTAAGCAAGTGATAAAAAGAATGAACATATGCAGCACAATAAGCAGCTAGGCCATCATCTCTTATGCTTTCCTTTTCAGGCTCCTACTAAAAAACTAAAATTTCAGAATTATTAGAAGGGACTTCAACTATATGTGTCATTTTTATGGACAAAAGAGGCATAATTCTCTCTTAGCTGGTTTACATCTGAAGAATATAAACTGAGCCAGACCCATAAGTCTTCTTGAGAATATAAGGACTTAATGAGATCAAAGTCAACTGCAGCAATTCCTATCTGAATGTAACTGTGGAGGAGGGCTTACCCTAAAGTGAAATATTGGGAATCTGACTAAATTTGATTAATTCTTAAGAACTGAAGTTGAAGCCTATTCTTTTTAAAGGGATTCCTTATATGTGTTCATGTAAATACTACAAATGACTTTTGGTGCAGTTGCTATATTCAGATCAAAAGTCTCACTGCCAACGATTTTTAGGAGTATCTTGGCATGGTCATTTAAACTAGAGAATGTAAAAAATTGAGAAGTGAGAATTTCCTTAATTAAACTCAGAGGGTATCAACTTGGACATAAAATTCGCTTGAGAAAAATATGGAAAACTAACACAAATATAGGTTACTGGATCCATGATTCTGGGGAGATGGTCGAGCCACTAAGAAAACAAACAATAGAACACCAGTTTTCTAGAAGGGATGCAGTGGAAAATGGAAGACTAGTTTGGGGAGACCAAAAGCTCCAGGGTCCGAAAGTGAGGCCTGATGATCAGACCTGCCACTTCCTAGATCTGAAGCCTCAGGCAACTCACTTGACTAATCAAGGCTTTAATCTTATCTATAAAATGAGAAAATGGCTTTTTGGCATATCTCATTTGAGAGCCAAATGAGATCAGGGATGTGAGAGTGTTATGTAATTTGTTTTGAGCTTAAAAAACTAAGCTGTTGGCCTTGGCCGAATCACTCAAGTTGACTGAGGTTTGATCCCCAGTCAGGGCACATACAGAAGGCAACCGATAGATGTTTCTCTCTCATGTCAATGTTTCTCTCTCTCTCTTTCCCTTCCTGTCTCTCTAAAATCAATAAACATATCCTTGGGGGAGGGTTAAAAATACAAAAGGTGGGTGCTGTTGGTGAGATCCTAAAAAACGCACACACAAAAAACTAAGGTTTTATTTTTGTTCAGCTCAAAACATTTTCCCCAGAATATTTAGAAATATACACTGCAAATCTGAAATCCCTAAATACTCAAATGTTTATTAGTATGGGTGCAGTTGCAGTACCACTGAAATAAAAGGTTTTTATGATCATATATGGCTTACAAGTATTTGTTTCTTATCTAATCAACAGCTCTTCTTAAATCTAAGAAAACATTACTATCTATCACTGGCCACTCTGGGTGTCATTTTGGAAGCCAAGACAAAGGCCCTGAGTTCCAGGTGAGAGAGAACTGAGCAGCCAGAATATCCTAGAGAGGCTATTTGCGTCCAGAAGAAATATGGCCTGGACTTCTGGAAAGAACTCTAGAGCTACCCAGTTGGGTCCAGAGTGAGGATTCTGGATGAAGGACTGGGCAGCCTCCACAAGAGATAGGGTGAAATAGGTTGAGCCTTATAGATGGCTCCAATCTAGTGGACCTGGGACATTCAGCCTTTCAGATGCTTTTCAAGCTGCAGCCTGCCCTGCTTTCTGGACCAGCCCTGGCCAGCCTGTTGCTCTTGAATCATCCCCTCAACTGGAGACCGAGCTGCACTGATCCCTCCTTCACCAAAGAGTCTTTGCCTGAAGGCCATGTGTGCCCCAGCTTGCCTCGACCTTGACCATTGCCAGAGAACCTCACTCCCTTTGCTCTTTTAGCCTCATTTTTAATTTGCTATTTTGAAATTTAATTTGCTCATTTTAAATTGATATTAATTTTTAATCACAATTCTCTCAAATAGGAGGTGTCCCTGAGTTCAGCCTGTGGAAGGGTTCAGTTCTGACTTATATCTGCTGTTCTCATTTGCTCCTTGACCCAAACCCACTGAAGCTCCAGACACTGACCACCTCACCCTGTTCATCACATTTTTGCTTTGCTCTCACACTCAGAAAGCTCAGGGGTCACAGTCTGAAAGCTCAGGGGTAACTGGAGGTTTGAGCGTTTGGACAAAGTGAGAAGGGGGTGGTGGGAAGGTAGCACTTTGGGTGCGCCTCCCTCCTTTAGGAATGGGGTAACAGCAAAAACCCAAGGAGAAAGAGCAGGGTGGGAGGGCTACCTTTGACCAGAGGGGGTTAAGTTGACACACTGAGAACAAACTTTGTTCTGTAAGGGAGTTTTGTAGCTTTTAAAGTTTTAGGTGTGCCCTTTGACCCTCTCTCATATCACACCAATAATTCAACCCAAATAATTCAACCCAAAATTCAAATAATTTGAATTATTTGAATTCAATAATTCAAATGCAAGATTTAAAAGCCTGGTTCAAATGCAATGGTATGCTTTATCTGTCATTGCCATTAATCTAACATCATTATTTTAAGAATAAATACTCATTCTTCTGAGTACAAATTATTGCAGGCTATATGATACAAAAGTCTGAAACTGGAGAAACTGTTCAGCAAGATTAGTTTAGGAGGAAGAAATGAAAATCAATTTTAGATCTCAATACCCCCACTCAAAGATGCATCTGGAGTTGATGGTACATATAAAGCAGCTCAACACAGGTGCCTATACACCCCTCACTTGAGGTCTCCTTGGAATGGTGTTACCTTTGACAAATCACTTCTTCTCCACCCACCACTGCTGGCATCATTACCCGAAAGAGGGAGCAGAATGAGGATGAAAAATGGATATGAGACACTGAGTGTTGGTCAAGGGGTTTAGGAGGTAGTTGGTATCATAGTTAGTTTGAATACAGCTAATAAACAAAGACATAAAGCCTTCCACTGGAAACTCCACACTTGAAAATACTAATAGTCTTGTCCTGTTGTGAAGCTGAATGCATTTTTTACCAATATTGCTTCCTGGAAGAGATCCTCCAGTAAGCTAAACTTCAAGCCTGCTATAAATTTAGACCTAATATAATATAATATTTCTCTTCTGAAAAGGAAAATAAAACCATTCAGTCCATGAGTAGATAGAAAACTGAATTGGAGTTTGGCATTCACGTGAAGCACATATAAAGTCATAAAATTAATGTGCAGTAAGACACTGGCCTTTTTGATGGCATATAAAGAAATGCACTAATAATAAATTTGCTCAAAGGGTAAACTATTTTTTCTACCTAAAGGCCATCTGGCTGTCACCTTGAAATGGATATTTATTAAGGGAATAAAATAAAAGCATTTTATACCCACTAAAGGAATGTGTTCAAGTATATATGATGACATAAATATAATAGATGATGAGATGGACTGGATTTTTAAAATACTAGAATAAGTCACATTTTTCAGGAACACTGTGTCAAGAATATGTACTTGGCATCTAATGCACAGTTCTTCAATCAAAACGTGAAGTCAGCAAAATAAGAGATGGCCAATTTTGGGAAGTGGGGCTCTGCAGCTACTTCTGAAGAACCTCAATCTATCAGTTATCAAGGTGCCCAACAGGGTGATGTGTCAAAAGTTCTCTATGCAGACAGCCCTGCATTCCTTCTACAGGGCAACATCCTCTCTCATGTTGCCCATGGCACTGCTCCAAGCCAGTCATCTTTTCCATCTAGCACAAGTGCCATCACCAAGAAACAGTGGTACAAAACTAGATAACCACTGAAGTGTTCCAGGATAAGGGAACTATACTCCTTAGGTGATGCCCTGACACCATCCTGATCTTGTGCTTCCTTCCCTGAAGTAACTTTTGCCTCCTGATGGTGTCAGTGGACCAAACTGGCGCTGGCACTCCTGGAGCTGGCCCTGCCATCCATGGGTAAGAGCACTCTCAGAATGGACCTCCACCTTAGCATCTCTGCAGTCTCTTCTCTTGACTCACTTCAAAGCCAATTACGGATCATTCTTCTCTTTTCCTGAGCACCATGTGTAATTCTACTGAGGAGATGAGGACCATGTTCTGGAAGCAGGAAGGGCTTTTGGAAGCAGGTGGGTCATGCTCCTGGGTGAATGGAAGAGGATCTGCAGTCTGCTGGAAGGAACTTCCCTACAGAAAACTAGTGAAAAAATTGTTCAATAAGAGCCATTTATGAGTATGTGTTGGTAATTTTTCTACCAATGCAGCTCTCTCCCTCACCTGCTAAATCCCAAGCATCCACCAGAACCCATTGTTTCTACCTCCGAATCAACTCTTCTCCATAACCCCCTCCTCTACTCTAATTCCGGTGTTCGCCTCTCTCCTCTTTGCTATGAGATGGTCTCCATGCCTTCAGTCTCATCTACTTCCCTAAGACTGCCACAAATTGCATGTCATTCCTATGTCCGACACCTCCAGTAGTTCCTTGTCACCCACTAGGATCAGCATTTCAGGGTGCTGGTCATCCGGCTTCACTTCCCTCTGTGGCTTTGTCTCCACGGCTCTCCCAGCTGCAGGGCTCATCTGGACACACACCTAACAGTTCCCTCTTAAGCATGCTTTCCTTCCCTTCCTCTCTGCCTAGAGTGAGTGTGCTCTTCCCTTTCCTTCCCAGACTGTTAGAAATTGTGGAGGCCTGATGAAATACTGCCTCTTCTGGGAAGACTTCTCTCAACCCAGCAATCACAATTCTCTGTGCTTGCACATTGGTTTTCTCAACTTCTGTCACTGAAACATAGAGTTTCTGAGAATCACAGTTTCTGAACCCAAGCCCATGGTCTGAAGAATGACTCTTTGTGTCTGCTGTTGTCCTGGAGAGCCTGGGGGATGTTTGCACCCATGACCGTGGCTGCATGTGGTTTATCTGGGAACTCTGGAGGGCAGGACGGCAACACCTGGCCCCACAGTTATGACAACAGCTGCTCATGAAAAGTTTTCTGTGTTAAGCCAGCCTCATGAAACATTATGGATAAGTATATTTCCATCCTTCTGCAGAAGGAGGGAAGGGTGGAGAATATTGTGATCCAGACTCTTGGTCTAGTTAAAACCATTGTACTCATCAGTATTTTGATTACATAAGCCAGTAACCACCCCACACCTTTATTTTTCCTTTCTTTCTCCCCCCCCCCCGCTTTTTTTAATACCAGTTCTGTTCATTTGTCTGTAAAGGAAAAGGATTTTTAAACCCTTTTCCCTTAGTTTTTAATATCATGTAATGGTGGCATGTCATGTCATTAAAGCATTAAGGAAATAGAATGGATACTCATCAGGTAGTCCTTCCAATGAATGGGGAAATTAATTTAATGCATAAATACTTCTAAAAAACACATCCATTTACTCATTACTCATTCATGTGTATTAAGATTTTGTCATATTCACTTCATTTTTTTAAAGACAAGACATATTATAAATAAATATATACTTCTTCTTTCCTAGAAGGAATTTCTTCTGACAAATTCCCTTTCTGTCTAAACAATTTTAAACTGGTTTTCTGTCACTTGCAACCAAAAGGGTTTTTACTAATCAATATGATTCTCATCCCACTTATGACAGACAACTCCAGAGCTGACAACTGCTTGTGTCTCCTCTGATTGTATCTGATAATTCGTTGGTGCATAACAAATCACATGGTTAAAACAACTAAATATTTGGGAATTCTTACTTAAAAAAAAACAACGAACTCTTTCTAGAGGAAGATAAGAATGCCTTTTCTGAAAGCAGGAGATTTGTTTGTTTCTTTGATTTCCACAGGTAAGCTTTTTTTTTCTGCTTGAACTTTAAAAAGCAAAACACAGTGTTTCTCCCTCCAAAAGCACATGCAACAAAATAAAAAAATAGATAAACTGCATTTCATGAAGATTAAAAACTTTGTGCATCAAAGGATACTATCAAAAAATAAAAAGGGAAATCACTGATGAGAGAAAATATCTGCAAATCATAGTTCTGACAAGGGATTAATACTCAGAATATATAAAGAACTCCCACAATTCAACAACAAAAACCAAACAACCCAGTTTATCAATGGGCAAAGAACTTGAGTAGATACTTCTCTGAAAAAAATATGCAAATGGAAAACCAGCACATGAAAAGATGCTCAACATCACTAATCTTTAGGGAAATGGAAATCAATACATTATGATAGCTATTAGAAAAAGAAAAAAAAACCACAAAAGCAAAAACTCAAAATACCAAGTGTTGGTTATTGGTGAGGATGGGGAGAAATTGGATTACTGTTAGGAAGGTAAAATGGTGCAGCTGCTGTGAAAAACAATATGGTGGTTCCTCAAAATGTTAAAAATATAATTACCATATGACCTAGTAATTGTACTTCCAGGTATATACTCAAAAGAATTGGAAGCAGGGACTTGAATAGATATTTGTGCAGCAGTGTCCATATCAGCATTATTTACAATAGCTGAGAGGTGAAAGCAAACCTAAAATCTATTGATGCGTGAATGGATAAACAAAATGTGGCATATGCATGCAATGAATATTACTCAGTCTTCAAAAAGAAGAAAATTCTGACATGTGCTACAACATGGATGAACCTTGAAGACATTATGCTAAGGAAATAAGAAGGATACAAAATGACAAATATTGCATAATTCACTTATATGAGGGACCTAGAGTAGTCAAATTCATGGAGACAAAGTAGAGTGGTGGTTGCCAGGGGCTGGCGGGTAGGGGAAACAGGGAGTTGTTTTTCGATGGGTACAAAGTTTCTGCTTGAGGTGGTGACAGGTTCTAGAGATGGACAGTGATGATGGTTGCACAATACTGTGAATGTGTTTAATGTCACTGAGCTGTACGCTTTAAAATGGTGTAATTTGTTTTGTATATTTTACCACCACAACAAAAAGCAATAATTCTTAAGGCAAATCTGTCGAGACAGGGAGTAGATTAGTGGTTGACCTCCAGGAGACCATGTGCAAGATAATCTCTGACACTGAGGCCAAGTGGACCTCGCTGGCTCCTGGCTGGCTGAGGTTACTGGGCGTGGCCCTGCAGCCACACCGGCTAGGCCCCTGCGCAAGCATTGACCTGCGGTTAGAGCTGAGTTCCTGAGAATCTTCCCAGATGGTCATGCTGTTATCATCACTGTTTTGTAATGCACCATGAATAATAAACCTGTTAGCACATCACATAAACTACCTTGTTTAATGCAAACAACCAAACATCTCTAAAGTAGGTATCATTGCTTCATTTTATAGAAGTAAAAACTGAGAACACACAGAGGTAACGCGGTATGTTTGAGTCTGAGGACTAACAATTGCCCCATGAATCCAGGTCTCTGTGTGCACAACCCGTGCTGTCCACCACTTACAGACAGGGCCAAACAAAGCCATGTGTTTCATTTCCTCATGACACTGACCCAAGATCGAAATGCCAAGATCCTACATCAGTTCTTGTTCCTGTCTTGAGCACTGTCACCCAGCTTTCTGCTTCTGCACCTGCCTTTATCACCGTGGGCTTGGCTTCTTGCCTTGCACAAGATCCAGTCAACCCTCCCTGGCTTGTCCAGTTCCGTCAGTGGGGTCACATCTCCCTTGCCCAAAGCCCAGAGGCTGTGTGCAGCTCATGGTAGCTGCTTAATAAATACGTGTTATATATATGTAAGGTGCTCTCCCAAAACATCCAAACAAATGGACTGGAAGAAGTTCTAACTAAGAGATTCTTAAAAAGTTTACAACTTCCTGACCTAGGTACCAGGAAGCCATAGGTCCTCCTTGTCCTGGACTGGGCCAGTCCCTTGCTCTTGCCTCAGCAAGGGCTTCTGGAGGATCCCACCCAGGATATCGGCTCTTTCACATAGCCACAATTTTCAGGATCTTTCAAAAAAGTATATATATATTTATATATGTAGTGATTGTCTTTTTCCTTACTGCAAAAATAATACAAAATTTTATTGTTTTTTTCTTTTAATAAGAGAAAAAGAGAAATATAAGCACAAATAAGAAAATTAGTATCACCTTCAGTACCATGACCAAGCAATAATTAAGGCTAATATTTGGTTTTATACTCTGATGTGTGTTCTTTCCCAAGTATGTATACATATTTACAGAATGTGCTTGTGTTGTGTTGTATCTTTTTAAAAACCTACCCATGGAGTGAACATCTTTCTATAATACGAGGAATTATTCTACAGCAACATTCCTTAGATCTGCTTATTTTTCATCACTATAAGCAATCTCTTATTTTTGGATGTTTAGGTTTTTAAAATGTTCACTATTATAGTGAGTTATTTAATAAAAGTTCTGTAACATGATCTACATGCGCATTCATGAATGTTTTCAAATGATAAATCACCAAATGTGGAATTCTGGGTTTAGGAAACAGTTTCTTTTTTCTTTAATTTATTATTTCATTGTTCAAATACAGTTGTCTCCATTTTACCATCACCACTCTCCCCTGGCGCCCCCCTCATCCTTCCCCACTTTGGCTTTGTCCATGGGTCCATTACACATGTTCCTTGACTTGACTGTTTCTCTTCTTTTCCCCATTACTCCTCTTCCTCCTCCCCTCTGGTTACTGTAGGTTTGTTTTTTATTTCAAAGTTGCTGGTTTTATTTTTCTTGCTTGTTTGTTCTGTTCATTAGTTTCCACTTATAGGTGAGAGCATATGGTATTTGTCTTTCACTGCCTGGCTTATTTTGTGTAGCATAATGCTCTCCAGTTCCACCATGCTATCGTGAAGGGTAAGAATTCCTTCTTTCTTTCTGCTACATAGTATTCCATTGTGTAAATGTACCAGAGTTTTTTTATCCATTCATTTACTGATGGGCACTTAGGTTGCTTCCAATACTTGGCTATTGTAAATTGTGCTTCTATGAACATTGGGGTGCATAGGTTCTTTTGAATTGGTGTTTTGGGTTTCTTAGGGTATAATACCAGCAGTAGAATCACTGGGCCAAAAGGCAGTTCCATTTTTAGTTTTTTGGAGAAATTCCAAATTGATTTCCACAGTGGCTGCACCAGTCTGCATTCCCACCAACAGCCTAGTTGAATTCCATTTTCTCCACATCCTTGCCGGCACATGTTGTTTGTTGATTTGTTTATGATGGCCATTTTGACCGGTGTGAAGTGGTAATTCATTGTGGTTTTAAGTTGCATGTCTCTGATGGCTCGTGATGCTGAGCATCCTTTCATATGTCTTTGGGCCCTGTGTATGTCCTCCTTGGAGAAGTGTCTGTTCAGGTCCTTTGCCCATTTTTTAATTGGATTGTTTGTCTTCTCGGAGTGGAGTCATGTGAGTTCTTTATATATTTTGGAGATCAAACCCTTGTCCTAGGTATCATTGGCAAATATATTTTCCCATGCAGTTGGTTCCCTTTTTATTTTGCTGATGTTCTCTTTAGCCATGCCAAAGCTTCTTATTTTGATGAAGTCCCATTTGTTTATTCTTTCCTTTATGTGCCTTGCTCTAGGGGACATATCAGTGAAAATATTGCTGCATGGAATATCTGAGAGTTTCCTGTCTATGTTTTCCTCTAGGATTTTTATGGTGTTGCAACTTACATTTAAGTCTTTTATCCATTTTGAGTTTATTTTTATGCACGGTATAAGTTCATGGTCAAGTTTCATTTTTTTGCACGTAGCTGTCCTGTTCTCCCAACACAATTGGTTGAAGAGCCTCTTTTTACTCCATTTTATGCTTCTGCCCGCTTTGTCACGTATTAATTGACCATAGAGACCTGGGTTTATTTCTGGGCTCTCTATTTTGTACAATTGATCTAAGTGTGTGTTCTTATGCTAGTACCAGACTGTTTTGATTACACTGCCCTTGTAATACAGTTTGCTGCCAGGTATTGTGATCCCTCCTACTTTGTTCTTCTTTCTCAAAATTGTTGCAGCTATTTGGGGTTGTTTATGGCTCCATATAAATTTTTGAAATGTTTTTTATATATCTGTGAAATACATCATTGGTATTTAATAGGGATTGCATTGAATCTATAAATAGCTTTGGGTAGTATAGACATTTTGATGATGTTAATTCTTTCAATCCATGAACATGGTATATGCTTCCATTTATTTGTGTCTTCCTTAATTTCTCTCTTCAGTGTTGTGTAGTTTCCTGCATACAGGTCTTTTACCTCCTTGGTTAGGTTTATTTCTAGGTACTTTATTTTTCTTGTTGCTATAGCAAATGGGATCTTTTTCCTGATTTCTGATTCTGGTATTTCATTGTTGGTGTACAAAAATGCCTTCAATTTCTGAATATTGACTTTGTATCCTGCTGTTTTGCCAAATTTACTAATTAGATCAAGTAGTTGTTTGATGGAGTCTGTGCACACTATCATGTCATCTGCAAACAATTACAATTTTACTTCCTGTCTCACTGTGCAGCAGCTATAGGGGCATGCCACCGCGGCCCTGGAGGGAAACTGGCTTTGGCCAGCTGAGGTGGAAGCAGGGCTCTGAAACCAGCAGAGCCTGTCCCAGGGTTGTCACAAATGAGGGGGAATAAACACAAAACATTGCAAACACTTCTCTGTTTGCCGAGAGAGCAGACTGGGCACTTCCCTTCTAATGGAGAAGGCCATGGCACATCCCCCTAGTGGGGAAGGCCCCGTTGCCCTTTGTTTCAAGGCTTTTATTGAAAAACTTATCAGTGGGCTAGGTAACAGGAATGCATATGTACACTTGTTACATTAGCATGTTAAGTTTCACAGAGAATAGATACCTTTAAGAAAATAAGTGACAGGAATTTACTGATTTACATGGGTCTGAGAGGAGACTAGTCTAAACAAAAGAGAATGAAGACAATGGCAAGTGTCTTAATGATAAAGGGTAAGGGGTGTAAATAATGTGAAGGTCCTTCGCAGCATGAGCTGACCAGAGATCTGAGGGAGGAACAGAGCACACTCTAAAGAATTTACTTTTAGGCTTGATTACCCTTGGAACCGCCAGATCTGATTTAGAGCTGTTTTTCCTGCACTGTTTCAAGCCTGAGCCAGGTGGGAGGAGGGAACCACCAAGAGATAAGGAGACTGCTTCTTAGCTGCAAAGAGGACTCTGGCCATGTCCAAGCCAAGCTGAGAGGTGCAGAGGCCTCTTTGCCCCTTCTCCGTGTGGCCCAATTTCTTATCTGCTGCCTTTATCGGCCAATGTCTGTCTTATGTTGCCCCTCTCCTGAGGGTTCTTACCCATCATTGGCAAGGACCATCCCAAGGCAAAGCAGAGGGGCAGGGACTACGCCTCTGCCTGGGGGAACAGATCAAGTCGCCTCAGGCACCTGTTTCTCCAAGGCCCCCTGATTATTTCAGCCTTGGGGCCCTCTAGCCTGTTGGCAGGGTTACAGCTCCTGACACCAGGCCGGGCATTTCCCAACAACTTCCTCCTTTCCAATTTGGATGCTTTTTGTTTCTTTTTCTTGTTAGATCGCTATGTTTAGGACTTCCAATACTACGTTGAATAGAAGAGGTGAAAGCGGACAATCTTGTCTTGCTCCCAATCTTAGTGAGAAAGCTTTTGGTTTTTGCCCATTGAATATGATGTTGGCTGTACTTTTTTGGTATGTGGCCTTTATTATGTTGGGGTACACCCCCTTTTCTCCCACTTTGCTGAGTGTTTTTTTCATAAAGGGTGCTGTATCATATCAAATGCTTTTTTTTTGCATCTATTGATATGATTATGTGATTTTTGTCTTTCCACTTGTTTATGTGATGTATTACATTTATTGATTTCCAAATATTGAACCATTCTTGCATCCCTGAGATGACTCCCACTTGATCATGGTGGATGATCTTTTTAATGTATTGCTGGATGCAGCTTGCCAAGATTTTGTTGAGGATTTTAGCGTCTACGTTCATCAATGATATTGGCCTGTAGTTTTCTTTCTTTGCTGTGTCTTTTTCTGGTTTTGGGATTAGGATGCTGCTGGCCTCATAAAAAGAGTATGGGAGGCTTCCCTCTTCTTGGGTGTTTTGGAATAGTCTGAGAAGGACAGGGGTTAGTTTTTCTTTAAATGTTTTGTAAAATTCTGTGAAATCATCCAGTCCAGGGTTTTTGTGTGCCAGGAGTTTTTTGATTACTGCTTCAATTTCACCAGCTGTTATTGGTCTGTTCAGGCTTTCTGGTCTTCTTTATTCAGTGTTGGAAGGTTATATTTTTCTAGAAATTTGTCCATTTCACCCAGGTTTTCAAATTTCTTGGCACATAATTGTTCATAGTAATTTCTTACAATCCTTTGTATTTCTGTGGTATCAGTTGTAATTCCTTCTAATTCATTTCTGATATTATTTATCTGGGTCCTCTCCCTTTTTTTCTTGATGAGTCTGCTTAAAGGCTTGTTGATTTTGTTTAACTTTTCAAAGAACCAGCTCCTGGTTGATATTTTGTTTTGAAGATCTATCCATTTTTGACAGTGGGGTGTTAAAATCCTGTACCAAAGGATTTACTGATCTTTGGAATTGTTCTTTTAGTCTCTATTTCATTCAGTTCTGCTCTGATCTTGATTTTTTTCCTTCCTTCTGCTTGCTCTGGGCTTTGTTTGTTGTTGTTTCTCCAGTTCTTGAAGATGTAGGGTTAGGTTGTTTATTCGAAATCTTTCTATCTTTCTTAGGTAGGCCTATATTGCTATGAACTTCCCTCTCAGGACTGCCTTTGTTGTGTCCCATAGGTTTTGGACTGTTATGTGTTCATTTTCATTTGTTTCCAGGAACTTTTTGACTTCTTCTTTGAGCTTATTATTGACCCATTCATTGTTTAATAGCATGCTATTCAGTCTCCATGAGTTTGAATGTTTGTGAGTTTTTTCCTTGAAGTTGGTTTCTAGTTGCAAAACCTTGTGGTCTGAGAAAATGCTTGTTATGATTTCAGTTTTCTTGAATTTGTTGAGACTTGTTTTGTGTCCTATCATGTGGCCTATCTTTGAAAATGTTCCATGTGCATTGGAAAAGAATGTGTATTTTTCTTCTTTCGGATGAAAGACTCTGTGTGTGGGGTGTGTGTGTGTGTGTGTGTGTGTGTGTGTGTGTGTGTGAGTTAAGTCCATTTGATCAAATTTGTTATTCAGTTCCACAATATCCTTGTTGATGTTTTGTTTGGAAGATCTATCCATTGTTGACAGTGGGGTGTTAAAATCCCCTACTGTCAGTGTGTTCCTGTCTATATCTTTCTTGAAGTCCTCCAAGATTTTCCTTATATATTTGGGTGCTCCTATTTTGGGAGCATATAAATTCACAATGTTTATGTCTTCTTGATGAATTCTTCCTTTGAGTATTACAAATTGTCCTTCTGGGTCTCTTTTTATGGCCTTTGTTTTGAAATCTATTTTTTTGTCTGATATAAGCATTGCTACCCTGGCTTTTTTTCCCTGTCCATTTGCTTGGAATATTTTTTGCATCCCTTTACTTTCATTCTATGTAGGTCCTCTGTCCTGAGGTGGGTCTTTTGTAGGCAGCAATATGCAGGTCATGTTTTCTTATACATTCAGCTACCCTATGTCTTTTGAATGGAGCTTTTAATTTATTTACATTTAAAGTTATTATTGATAGGTACTTACTGACTTTTTTCTCTTTGTACCTGTGTTTCTCTCTCTCTCACTCCTTTTCTTCATCTTCTTAAAGCAGTCCCTTTAGCATATCTTGCAATGCTGGTTCCATGGAGGTATCTTCTTTTAGCCTTCTTTTTGTCTTGAAACTCCTTATTTCACCTTCCATTTTATTTTATTTTTATTTTTTATTTTTTTGAAGTATAGGTTTTCTTTTTATTTGAAGTATAAGAAAATTATCACAACCAATAGTACATATCCCAGTACTACAAGGGATGAGGATGAGTTAAAAATACATTATAATAAGTCAAATGGGAAAACCTTATGTCACCTTCCATTTTAATTGAGAGTCTTGCTAAGTAGAGTTGTTTTGGTTGCAGGTCTTTTCTTTTCATTCCTTGGAATATTTCTTGTCATTCATTCTGGACTGTAGTGTTTCTGTTGAGATGTCAGCTGCTAGCCTTATTGGGGCTCCCTTGTATGTTACTACCTCTTTCTGCCTTGCTGCCTTTAACAGATCGTCTGTTTGTCTTTGATATTTGCCATTTTAATGATGATATGTCTGGGAGTGGGCCTCTTTGGTTTCCTCTTGATTGGACCCTCTGTGTATCCTGAACTTGTGTGACTTTTTCTCTCCTCCAATTAGGGATGTTTTCAATCATTACTTTTTCACACAGGTTCTCTTACCCTTGCTCTTCTTCTCCTTCTGGTATCCGTATTATACAGATATTATATTTCATGTTGTCCTGCATTTCCCTTAACACCTCTTCAGTCTTTTTGAGTCCTCTTTCATTTTCATGTTCTTTCTGGGAGCTTTTTTTACCTTGTCTTCCAGCTCACAGATTCAATCCTCTGCTTCATTGAGACTACTTTTGATTCCTTCTACTGTGCCCTTCAATTCAGAAATTGTATTATTCATTTCTTCTTGCCTCTTACTGATAGTTTCTATGTCCTTTTTCATGCTGATATAGTTTGCAGTAAGTTCTTCATAGTTTACCTGCAGTTATTGGTAATTCTCTCTGAGCTCACTGAGTTCATTGAGCTTCCTTAGAACTGTTGTTTTGAACTCAATATCTGATAGCTTATTTGCCTCTATTTCATGTAGTTTTCTTTTTGGGGTTTCCTCCTTTCCCTTTGACTGGGTGGTTTTCTTTGTCTTCTCATTATTTGAGAGACTCTTCTTTTTTGCTTCCACTTCTTAAATAGATTTATCTTGACTTTATGACTTTGTGGTGTAAGCTTTTTGGTGGGAGACCTGTGAGATTCAGTGGTGCAGTCTCCTTGATCTCCTGAACTTGATGCTCTTTGGATGCTTTTTATGCCATTTTTGATGACTCTCTGGACCTAATTGGGTCTTGATTGTTGTGTGGTCATTCTTTGGTGGGGTCCTTCCCTCCAGCTGGTTGACTGAGGGTTACTCTGTCCATGACTTCTTGTGTGTTTTTGTTCAGGTGCTGCCGGAGCAGAACCACAAAGCCCAGGAAACAAACCCACATCCCTCAAAATAACTCCCTCTGCAATCCCACTAACAACAGTAAATGAACCCATATTAATTAATAAGACTGTGAGGAGATTCAGACTTTTATAAGATAGGAGAGAAAGAAACTATTAGTATAAAATCTAATGACTTTTATGTGCAGAGTTGATGGAACTGAAATGAACATTCAAAAGCTATGCAATGAAAAAAATATTGCAAATCATGGAGAAGACCACAGTGGATTTCATCTCGGTAGCCTCTAGTATTTACTGTTGTTTTTTTCTTCCTGGATCCACCTCTGGTGATGCAAGATGTTGACCCTATCTGACCTTAGGCAGCCTGTTCGAGACTTCCAGGAATCTGCTGTCTGTGGCTGTCTCCTTCAATTGTTAATATAGTCACTCTGCACTCAGCATTCAGGCTTAGGCAGCACAGGGCAGGGCAGAGTCCCTCCTAGGGGCAGGGCTATTGTTTCCTTTCAGGCTGCTGCAGCTCAGGGGCGTGGTCTGCCCTAGCAAGATGGCTGCTGCCTCATAAGGGATGACTCAGCACCAGAATCCCACCAGCAATTCCCTCAGTTTTCTCCCCAAATCCTCTGTGCCCAGTCTCTCTTCAGGCGTCTCTGGCCCACTATTGCCCCCACCTTTGCCAGAGCCCAAGGTGACTGCAAATAAAAATTTATGTGTTGGCCCTTTAAATAGCTCTTTGCATCTCTAGCTGCCTGACAGAGAGCAATCTGTCCACTTTTTGCAGCTGGCTGTTATCTGTGTACTTTTTGGGCTCTGCTACTGTAGGCTGGGGATCCCCCCTTTAGTTCAGACCCAGGTCTTCTCAGGTAGACCCAATGGCTGCTTAAAATATTCTTCTGATGCTGCTGCCTGTGGGCACCTAGCCAGCTTTCTTGAGTCTCCACCATACTCCATACCAGTCAGGTTGTGCTGAAGCTGATTCTTCTGTCTGTCTGAGGTTATAAGCTTCTCTCTCTCTATTCTTCAGTTGTTTGTTCCAGGTGATTTCTCCACAATTTAGTTGTAGTTCCAGATTGGTGAGGGAGGAGGTCAGCGTGACTTCCATTCACTCCTCTGCCATCTTGCTCCCCTTAAATCCACTGTTTAAAAACTTTAAAAATAATTATAGAAACAATACACTCATTATATATAACATAGAAAATACATACAAATTGAAGAAAGAAGAGTCAGTATTACCTATAGTAACTTCCTCCCCATGAAAACAACCACTGATAATTTTTTATCTTACTTTCTTCCAGGGTTCTTCAATGTATTACGGAAGCATTATAATAATTTATTTTACATAATTTTGTATTCAGTAGTTTTCACTTTACATTATGTGGCAGGGGTAATTAATGTTCGCTAAAAATTTTCTTCATTCTTTGTGTATTTCAAAAATTATTCCCAGAGGAAAAGTGCAGAGCTGTTTATACACTATGAATATTTACAATAAATATTGGACTGTTTGAGGAACGTCTGCTGAGCAGGTCTTCAGATGCTAAGGGAAGAAGAGGCTGGGCCCTGGGCCTTGGTTGGAGAGCTGGAGCCCTGCCTAGCTTGAGGGGGTCTGGATGGGCAAGGTGAGAGTGAGGAGGGGGCTCCTGTCCTGCTCAGGAACAGTTCCTGGGGAGATGATGGTGCCTTATTGCCCACCCAAGGCATTTCTGAAGGCTGGAGGCTGGCAGAGGCCTCCCTGCCTCACAACAGTTCCTGAGCCCCACGGATGGCACCGCAGCTGCAAAACTGCTGGGCCTGAAGGGACTGAGCAGGTTGGGATCCTGAGAATATCCCATCAGAAGGAAGTATTTATTCAAAAAATATTTCCTGGGTAGGGGCTGGAAATTCAGTGATGAATAACATAGACAAATGTCCTTTTCTCACTGATTGTAACGTTCAGTGGGGAAGACAGAATGAGTCCATGAAAAAGACATCTTCTAGGAAGTAATGAATGCTCTGCCAAGAAAGAATTAAAATCTGCTGAAGTGATAAGGTGTGACCTTAGAGGAAATGACTCTTCAGCTGAAGAGGCAGCCGCGCGGTGACATGGGAAGGTCATCTCAGGCAGAGGGGCAGCTAGGACAGAGGCCAAGTCATGTAGCTGGAAACATTTGAAGAACCCAAAGGAGGTTCCTGTGGAGAGGGCAGTGAGAAGCAGGGGAGAAGGGAGGCAGAGCCAGGAGCATGAGGGCTTTTGTAAGCTAGGATAAGTGATTGTGTTGGCCTGTAGAGAGTGGGAAATCATGGAGAGGTCTGGGCAATAATATGCATGACCTGAGAGAACCTTTTAAAAGATTACTCTAGATGCTCTGCGGAGGGATGAGATGAAGCTAGAGGGCACTCAAGGAGGCCAGTCAGGGAAGTGTTCCAGTGGGTGAGGGGATGGTCCAGGTGGGCATGGCAGTGGGCTGCATGGGCCTCAGGGGATCAAGTTTGTTCATAATCAGAGATGTGATGTAGGAGTAGGGGAATATAGCCTGAGTTTTGATTTAAGCAACTCAAGGGGTGGAGGCATAGGGAAAGATTAATTTACTGAGATAGGAAAAACTAGGAGAGGAATGAATAATATTTGGGGTGAAATTTCCTACTAGTTAGGGAGATGAAGACCTAATATGGATTTAATTTCACTGAAGAACGTAAAGAAATGGGTATTTCTAACCCACCCTTGAAGTCAGCTCTGCCTTCTCTCTCCCTCCTCCTTTCTCCTATTGCACTTTGTGTTCCTTAATCACAGTCTAATGTCAGCTGCTAGTTAGGACGCTTCTCTTATATTCCTAGTATATTTTTAAATTTGTTAAGGGCAGGTGTGGTTTTATTTTCTCTTATATTTCTGTATTCCCTTCACTTATTAATTATATGTTAAATACATCATGGGGCTCAAGTTGTACAGGTGGAGTATAAATATTGTTTTATATGTGCCAGAAAAGTAATTGGTTAATGTGAAGCAGGGGCAAGGAAATGACATTTACTCCAAGGCAACAACATACCAGGCATGTTCCCACATGTTAACTCACTGGTCTTTCAGAGGAAGCATTGTTACACCAACTTAATAAATAAGAGCACAGCTAACCCACCCAAGGTCACAAAGAGACTAAGTGCTGAAAGCAGAATGGGAGGCCAAGTGTGTATAATCCAAAGCCCATATTTTCCAGCAACCATCATTGTACATATAGGAGACAAGGCTGCACTTAGCACTTAGATAATTTGCTCTTTGTGACTATTAAAAGTGTTTTACTAGTATTTGATAACAGGAATTCAGAGGTAAATAATACACATTCTTAAGCTCCTCTGGAAAAAGATATATTTTCCACTTAAAATTAATCTAACAGAGGAAGAATGAAAATTTCCCTTCTGCATCAGTTCCCTATTGCTGATACAGAAGGGAAATTTCTACAAACTTAGTGGTTTAAAACAATAAATTTTTTATCTGGTAGTTATGAAGTCAGAAGTCAAAATTGGGTCTTACTGGGCTAAAATTAAGGTGCTAGCAGGGCTGTGTTTCTTCTGGAAGCTCTTGAGGACAGCCCACATCCTTGTTTTTTCTGGCTCCTGGAGGCCACCTTTCTTCTGGCTTGGGCACCACCCCTGCCTCCACCCTCAAAGCCAGCAGGTAATATCTTCCCATCTCTTTCTGACTCTGATCTCTGCTCACATCCCCTCTCACATTGACCCCACCTTCCTCTACGATTACATTGGGCCTACGGAGATAATCCAGGATACTCTCCCCATTTCAAAATCCTTCACTTAATCACAGCTGCAAAGTCCCTTTTTACATATAAAGTAACATGCACAGGTTCCAAGATATCTATGTCTTGCATAAAATAACATACACAGGTCTGTAGATATCTTGGGGGTGGTGGTGGCGGCTATTATTCTGTCTATCATATGCTAAGAAAATCTTTTTTGTAATCAAAAATACTTTATCTCTTATTATTTTCTTACCTCTTTTCAATTTTATAATCTTATCCTTAAAAGTAACCTGTCTTAATAATTCTTTGTGTGTTTTCCAGTAATTTCCTATGCATATCCAGGCACAATTTATTTATTTTTCTATTTCTACCAAATGATAACATAATATGATACTCACTGTTCTTTAACTTAAAAAAATTAATATATCTTAGAGACTTTTCCATATTGCCACATATAGCTCTATCTTGTTTCCCCCCCCCAATTTTTTTCTTATTGTGGTAAAATACACATAACATAAATTTACCATCTTAATCATTTTTAGATGTACACCACCATGGCATTAAACACATTCATAATGTTGTATGTTGTGCAACCATCACTCCAAGTTCTTTTCGTCTTATAAAACTGTAACTCTGTACCCATTAACTAATAACCCTCCATTCTCCTCTCCCCTCAGCCCTTGGCAACCACCATTCTGCTTTCTGTCTCTATGATTTTGACTCATATAAGTGGAATCACGTTGTTTTGTCTTTGTGCTTAGTTTATTTTACTTAGCATAATGTCCTCAAGGGTCATCCATGTTGTAACATATTGCAAAGTTTAATATATTACATATTGAACTTCCTTTTTAAGGCTGAATAATATTTCACTGTATGCATAGACCACTCCTCACTTATTTGGGCATACTTCAAAGGATACGTAGGTTGCTTCCACATTTTAGCTGTTGTGAATAATGCTGCTATGAACATGGGTATAAAAATATTTCTCCAGAACACTGTTTTCTCTTCTTTTGTGTATGTACCCAGAAGTAGAATTGCTGGTCCATATGGTACTATTTTTAATTTCTTAAGAAACTGGCATACCGTTTTCCAGAGTGGCCATACCATTTTACCTTCCCACCAATAGTGCATAAGGGTTCTAATTTCTCTACATCCTTATTAACACTTGTTTTGATAGTAGCTATTCTAGTGAGTGTAAGGTAGTACATCATTGACATTTTATGATATACTTCATTTTCATAATGATTAGTGATGATGAACAGCTTTTCATGTGTCTAAACACTATGTGTAGATCTTTCTTGAAGAAATGCATATTCAAATACTTTGGCCATTTAACAAATTTTTTTATTTTTAAATCATGTTTGTTCTATTCCAGTTGTCTCAGTTTTCCCCCCTTTGCCCTCCTCCACCCATCCCACCCCACCCTCCTCTCCCACAGTCAATTCCCACTCTGTTGTCCATGTCCGTGGGTCATTCATACATGTTCTTTGTCTAGTCCCTTCCCCTTCTTTCCACCATTGTCCTCCTCCCTCATCCCCTCTGGTCACTTGCAGTCTGCTCCATGTTGCCATGCCTGTGGTTTATTTTGTTCATTAGTTTATTTTGTTGAATAGAGTCCACTTATAGGAGAGATCATATGGTATTTGTCTTTCACTGACTGGCTTATTTCACTTAGTTGTAATATTCTCCATTTCCATCCATGTTGTCACAAAAGGTAGGAGTTCTCTCTTTCTTTCTTTTTTCTTTTTAAATGCAGATTGATTTTATTTATTTATTTTTTAACTGTCAAAATCCATTTTTAAAATATTAAAAAATTTAAATCCATTATAAAGCCTCAGCAAGTAAGACATGACACTAGCACAGAAATAATCAAGTAGATCAATGAAATAAAATGAGCATTCTAGAAACAAATGCATATATCTGTCTAACAATGTAATATATGATTAAGTTGGTATTTAAAATCAATGGAGAAAATAAGGCTTATTCAACAAATAAGATGCATGGATCACTATTACTTGAAATAAAACAAATATAGAGCCCTATTTCATGCATTATACAAAAAATATTCAGGTGAATTAAAAATCAATATGTAAAATCTAAGGAGTTTTAGGAGAAAATACAAACTAATATTTTTCTTATCCTGAAGTAACATATTCAAACCCAGAAGCTATGAAGTAAAATATTGACAATATGACTATATTAAACATTTAACTATACAGTAATATTCATGTAAAGAAAAGTTAAAGGACAAGTAATAGAATAATAGGAAAGTATTTGCAACACATCTAAAAAAGGGTTAATGGTTTTGTTTTAGGGAAAAAAATTCTACAAACATTTAATCAAAAAATAGGTAAAGAATACCAAAAGTCATGTAAAGTTTTTTAAAAATAATAGAAATAGGCAAGAAATATACAAAAACAGGTTTAGTTTAAACAAATAATAAAGTTAAAATAACACATCATTGTCACGATCATTGGATTGTTTGTTTTTGTTGTTGAGTTTTAGAAGTTCTCTATGTGTTCTATATAGTGAAAACATTGATGTGAGAGAGAAACACCGATCAGTTGCTTCCCATATATGCCCTGACTGGGGATCAAACCCTCAATCTATGTATGTGTCTTGACAGGGGAGCACACCCACTACCTTTTGGCGTACAAGACGCCACTTCAACCAACTGAGCCACCTGGCCAGGGCATGTTCATTTTAAATGAGAATGGGGATTGACACATTGCCTATTAAAGAAGTTGCTCAAGTTGCATCTCCTTCAATAGGGTATGAGTTTTTATTTTCCTATTTTGTCAACAAGTCATAAAATAAAGGCTTTTAATCTTTGCTAATATGACAGATTGAAAATGGCATATTTCTATTTTATTTTCACATTTCCTTAGCTATTGAGGGTATGCAGTTTTTGTATCTGTTGGCAATCTGTACTGCCTTTTTAATCCAACATTTAGAAATTATAGTTTCAAAAAATTGGAATCAATTCATTTTCTATAAATTTGACTACATAAAAATTAAAATGTCTATTAGTTAAAAAACAATAAAATACCATCACTAAGTGTAGAAAGTGAAAATCCATCTTTAATGATTGCAACATACATAAATATGGGTAATATACATGTTTCTTTTAATCACAACAAGAAGAAAACATTCAACTTTAAAATAGGTAAAGGATATGAAAAGACAGAATTTAAATAACCAGTTACTATATAAACCAGTAAAACTCACTGAAAAGTAAAAATTAGGTAGCATCATTCACTTATCAAACTGGCAAGGAATTTTTTTCTTACAATAATTATTAATGTTGCAAGAATTCAGGGGCATGGAAAGTCTCATACACAATGGTAGAGTAAGAATTGGTCTACTCTAAGGTAGACCATTTAAATTGCCTTTAAATATGTATAACCAGAGGATTTTTAGGGCAGTAAAAGTATTCTGTATGATAGCATAAAGGTGGATAAATGTCATTACACATTTGCCCAAACCCATTTAAAGTACACCACTAAGAGTGAACCCTAATGTGAACAATGGACTTGGGTGATTATGAGGTGTCAAAGTAGATTCATCAGCTGTAACAATTATACCGCTCTGGTAACGGAAATGGATAATGGAGGAGGGTGTGCGCATATGGGGTCAGGGAGCACATAAGAAATCTCTATACCTTCTTCTCAAGTTTTCTGTGAACCTAAAATTGCCCTAAAAAATAAAGTCTTATAATAAAAAAATGTAATGTATATAACATGCTCTCTGATACAATCATTCTACTTTTAGAAATTTATTCTAAGGAAGTCAACAGAGATGTAAACAGAACTTTATATATACAAATTATTCATTGCACCACTGTTTTTAACTGGAAAAATACACATCCAATGTTCGATAATCTAGGAGTGTTTAGTAAATGTTGGTATGGCTCTATGATGGAATACTAGGTAGACATTAAAGATCATGAGAAGACTATTGGAACACAAAAAAAATTGTTCATGCTATATTAAAGCAATAATCAAAGAGCAGTAATGACAACATGATATCAGAATGGAGTGGTGTATGCATGTGGTGTGGAGCACACCGTGTTACAGGAGGGACTGCGCCAGATTGCTGGGCAGCCGGGAGCTAGCAGTGAAGTGGTGTGGGCGAGTCTGCCTTCCCCAGCGTCGGCGAGGCATCGGCAAGTGCTGTAGGCCACTGATCGGAACTACACGATAGATTTTCAAACCCCTGGGTAAGAGTAAACAAGCTAGCGAAGTTTGTGGCACACCAAGTATGCACCAGGCTAGTGAAATGTTTGGACAAAGAAAAAGACTCTTCTACTGGCTTCTGCATCACGTAGGATTTTGGGCCTGGACTTTTAAACAGAGGGTGCGTGGAGGCTTGTGGCTTTTTTCCTTGCCCTTCCTCTCCTGGTAGGGAGCCAGCTTGTGGAAGCTGAGCCCCGCTGGCCCACAGGCCTGGCAGGTAGCAGCCCCTGGGATGATGCAGCGCCTCGTAGCGTGACAGGGGTCCAGACCACGCCCCCTTTCAGTGCCTGGACACGAGGGCTGGAATGCTCGCAGCCCCAGGGGTGCGAGTAGCCTCAGGCTCCGTGCACAACTGGCTGCTGTGGTCTGGCAGCAGCCCTGGGCTCTGGGAGAGGGAAGATGACGTGGCAAGGCAATGGTGACACTGGTCCCGCAGGGGTGCACTTCAGGGAAAGAGAGCCTGAGGATGGAGAGCCGTCACTGTCTGCATAACGGCATTGGGTCCCAGGAGGACCGATAAGAATGGGGCTGGGTGTCTGGACACTGACTCTGGTTCTGGGGGTGAATGGCTTCTTTCTGTGTTTTGCTGAATAGATTGGCCTGGAACCAGGAGGTCCCCAGATTCCCCAAATCGGGCAACATTTTAATAGAGACCTTTTTCCTTCCCCATCAACCCTTGTGTTATGCCTGTGGACCATGGCAGGCAGGCGAATCTCTTTGTTCTGTATCACAAACACTACAGAAAAAATTTTGGGAAATAATGCTCAGGAAATATTAATTGTAGCTATCTCTAGGTGATAGAATTGAAGATGATCAGTATTTCCTTTTGTAGTTTTCTGTATTGTTTACATTTTATTTTACAATGTGCATATAATATATCTTTTTCCTAAACAATAAAACTAGGCAAATTTTTTCCATTGTATTAGTAACTTTTGTAGACAAACTAAATTCTAGTTTGCAACAAACTAAAATAATGCTAGAAAGATGCTACACAGTAGAAGTTGGATATTAACTTTTTAAAAAGAATATCTCAATTATTTACATTAAAATCACAATCTTATTTATACCGGCTTCTGATATATTGGTGGAAGGTCTGGTGACCCTTATTCTGGAGAGGGAAACTATGCATTATTCTGATGGACATAATACAGCTGTGGTTATTCTGGGACAAAGACTAGCAGCAGCACTTAGAGTCTGAAAAAAAAAAAATCTCAATTTTAAATTTGAATTTTTTCACAGTTACTAATGGTTAGCTGAGACTCATAGTAAGATATTCCTGAGCTGTAACCCCCTGAGTTGGGTTTTTAAAAAACATGTAATTTGAAAATTAAAATTATCTTGTTCATTTTAGATGGGAAGTTTCAGAATTAAATTGTTTAAGATGACAGTGTGTGAGTAAGCATCATGTCTCCTTCTTAATCCTATGGTAGTTTCTAAATTTACTGCTAATATACAAAGAAGCTGGAAATTAGCCTAATACCTAATGAGGCAAAAAACTTACTTATCTTGATGAGAAAAAGAAAGATACTGGAAGAGCTGCTCAATGTTACATTAAAAAATGAACAAATTGCTAGCTGTATGAATTACTTAATTTGGAACTATACTCACTGTTGTTTGAGTTTATTGCTTTTAGTCACACTTTCTACTTTTCAATGTATGTGGGCAATCTTACCATTAACTGATGTTTGGTGCTTCCTGAAGAATTATTGAGGCACAAGTAACCCTCTGTAATTCCCTTCTCTAAAAAAGATTATGTTTTCTATCATTAACTGTTTCCTTGTACTTCACCAACACATTCCATCATGGAATCAACTGTCAGATTATTTTATCTCATCTCTAGTTGCCAGTGGCTTTAATAGAAATTCCTTTCTTTCAGAAACCCTTTCGATGGGGTGTGGTGGAGTCTGTTTACATTTTAACAGGTTTTCTAATGCTTTGTTTACCTTTCTTCAGAACTGTTAAAAGGACTGAAATGATCAGGGCCTTTTGCTTCTCCGTGACCACTTAATGCAGGGTTCCCAGGGTTCAGGCAGTCCTCAACCATCTTCTCTTTCCCTTCCACACTGTCTTCCCAGATGATCACATAAGTTCTGAATTTAAGTACCATCTTTCCTGCTGTCTCCCCAAAGCATGCCTTTACCTTCGACTTCTCCTCTGAGATGTGAACCAACTGCCATCTCCTGCAGAGAGACACCACCCTAGACTACAGTGTCAGAATGAAGGCTGTGGGGGCTGGGAGGAGCAATGGAAATTATTTTACTCAATCTTTTTACTTCACAGAGGAGGAACCTGAGGGCTAAAAGGATTCAGAGCTATGTCTACTTGTCATTTTCAGAGAACTGTCAGTTATATTTGTCTGAAACACGGCAAAATTAACACATGTGAACAATGTGCTACCCCCACCACCAGCTCCTTAGTCTGCAACTTTTCTTATGACAGTAGATGGCACCATGATTCCCTCAACTACTAAAGCCAAAAACTAGGAATCATACTGGATTCCTCACTTTCCATCTGCAAGTCCTCTCAGTTCTTGCGAAACACATCTTGCAGGTGTCCACTTCTGTCCATGGCTACCACCCCCACTTTGTCCAGGCTGCAGTGAGTCAGTGCCTGGACCACTACAGCAGCTTTCTTTCACTCCTGCCTGATTCCAGCCTATTTGCCAAAAAGCTTTAAAAGTGACCATGTTACAGTGCAACTCAGAACCAAAGGGACTTAGACGGGCATCTCAAAGACACAGAGAAGCAAAGGTGAGAGCAAATATGAAGACCCAAGGGGACTCCAGGGGCTGGCAGGTGGGCTGTGAGGAGCTGACGGGGCACAAGGCTACAGCTGGGGGAGTCCCCAAGGCGCAGGTGCGGGCCTTGCCTGCTCTCCTGTGTCTGAAGCTGGGGCAGTCGGTGCTGCTGCTCTGGTAGGGGCACCAGTGTTGAGGCCTTGTCAGCCATCGGGCCTGTCTCAGATCTAGTCACCACTGTGTCACTCACTAGTTATGTGACCCTGGACATAGCCCTGAACCCTGAGTCTGGCAATGACACAGTGGGATGAATGATCACTGTGCTTCCTTCCAGCTTTGTCTCTTCACCAGTCTCTGACCCAGGACACACTGGGGTTGTGTCTCACTATGCTTTATACCCAAGGCCATTCCTGGTAGCCAGAAGAACACTTGTGAATTAATGCTGTTTACTTTCACTGAGGCCCTGGATGGCCTGATGCGTACTTTTGAAGTAACAGTTTTTCTTTGACACTCTCACTTTCCCTCTCTACCCTCCTTTTCTCCCGTGGCAGCCGTTATACTCAGTGAGCCTGGGGTGTTCACACTGCTGCTTGGCTGTCAAAGGCTCCCCTGATTTCCAACACTGCTCCCAAGCTCCGTGTGGACAAGAACAAATGCTGTAAACTTCTCTCTTTCTGCTTCCATTAAAACTCACCCTTTGTCATGAAAAGGACCTAATTGACTTTCCCATTGTATGTATAGAGTACAAACAAGCAAACAAACAAATCCCTCTCCCCCACACAGCAGAAATCTATAAGGATAAGAAATCAGGAGTGGAGAGGACAACAAAGCTCTGGGTGCTGGTAAATAGAAGGAAAAGTGGGAACTGGCTTAGCAGAGTAGATAAAGTGGAATGCTATGCCACTGGTGGGGGATGTGCAGAGCAGCTTGATTCAAAAAACAAAACACCAGAAAATAGGGAAAGCCTCAGGAATTGTGAGTGTCAGGAACCTTGGAAAATGGAAGCAAGTGGACCTGAGAATAGGGCTGTTTGAAAATCTGTCTAGGAAACCACCCTACATGCCACTCCCACTCCATACAACTGAGTGGCTCCCTCTTCTCAGCAGACTAGAGTCTTACTTGCAGAGAACTAGAACCTGAGGAAAAGAAGGTGATTAGAAGAAAGAGTATGTACGGATTGATGAGAACCGAAGTTCCCTTCCCCCACGTAACTTCAAGGTGTTTGCAGCCAAACTCATACCTCCCAGTGTCCTCCTTGGGGAACATAACCACAACAAGAGAACAGACCTAATGATGCTGGCAATTTTGGGCCCTCAAGTGCAGTGGTTAATTCCACTCAATGCATAGTGAAGCCTAAGAATCAATAATCACCCCTCCACAAACACACACACAACTTCTAGTGAAACTTTTTTAGTGTCTCACCCTTAAAGAAGGCAGCCAAGGATCACCAGACATTTGAGGAAACCCCTCCCTCCACATGAAAGACAGAAACTAAAACAAATAAAATAAGGAACTCGGAGGATAGAGTGACAACATAGAAAACAGAATAAAAGTTGTTTGAAAATTATAATTTAAATCTTCATAGTTCCATGATTCAAGGAGAGTGGGTTCATCCTTCATCAGGAGATGATAAAACTCTGATAGAGAAATGAAAAAACTAATAGCAGAGTTGCATAATAAAGTGATGATAAATCTCTCAGAATGAAGAAAAACAACAAAATATGTAATATAGGAGAAAAATAAGAAGAAAATGAAACGGTCATTCCAAGAGGTCCCACAAATAGACATTTCAGAAATGTAGATTAGAGAGAATGTAAGGGAGAAAAGGATCAGACAAATGATTTATCAGAACTGAAAGATAGGAGTATTAAGCTTAAAAGGTTTATTGAGTATTCAACACAGTGTATGAGGGACTTCCGGTCAAGGCGGAGGCATAGGTAGACACACTTTGCCTCCTTGCACAACCATAGAAAGAATTACAACTTGATCTCAAAACAAATAACACTGAGAACTGTCAGAAAATTGAGCAGTGTGGAAGGCTGACAACCAAGGATTTAAAGAAGCCACATTCCTCCAGAAGAGGTAAGGGGGTGGAGTCACGGAGACGGGCAGAGGGCAGTGGCAGCAGCAGAATGGATGGTCCCACATTCATGTACGGTAGATAAAAACTGGGAGGAATTCCTTGGGAATGAGTGATCCCAGCCCCAAGCCAGACCACACAGCCCAGGGTTCCAGTGCCAGAAAGATAAATCCCCATAACTTCCAGCTGTAAAAACCAGTGGGGGTTGGAGCAGCAGAAGAAACTGCTGGATTTTCAGGAGACTCCATTTAAATGACTTGCCTGGACTTAGAACATATGCAAACCCTCCTACTCTGGTGTCACACTGTGTGGCGGCTGTAGGGGCACATGACCGCGGGGGAGCGCAGTGCTCCCTGAAACCTGAGGGAAACTGGCTGGGGCCAGCTGAGGTGGGAGCAGGCTCTGAATTGCACAGAGCCCGTCCCGGGGTTGTGAAGGATGAGGGGGATAAACACAAAACATCGCAAACACTTCTCTGTTTGCCAGGAGAGCAGACGGGAGCACTTCCCTCTTACTGGAAAAGGCTGTGGCACATCCCTCGAGTGGGGAAGGCCCAGTTGTCCTTTGTTCCAAGGCTTTTATTGAAAATCTTATCAGTGGGGTATGTAACAGGAATGCATATGTTATCTCATTACATCAGTATGGTAAATTTCACAGTGAATATATGATGCTTTTAACAAGACAAGTGACAGGAGTACTCTGATTTACATGGGTCCCAGAGGAGACAAGAATCAACAATAGAGACTATAGATAAGGGGAAAGAAGACTTAAAGGCACCTTAAAGATATAGGGTAAAAAGTGTAAATAAAGTAAATGCCTTAACGATACCAGGTAAGGGGTGTAAATAAAGCAAATGTCTTCATAAGGTAAGGGTGTGTAAATAAAGGTCCTTTGCAGCATGAGCTGACCAGAAATCTGAGGGAGGAATAGAGCATACTCTAAAGAATTTACTTTTAGGCCTGATTACCCCAGTACCCGCCAGATCTGATTTAAGGCTGTTTTTCCTGCACTCTTTCAAGCCTGAGCCAGGTGGGGGAGGGAGCCACCAAGGGTTAAGGAGACTGCTTCTCTGCTGCAATGAGGACTCAGGCCATGTCCAAGCCAAGCTGAGAGGTGCAGGGGCCTTTTTGCCCCTTCTCCGTGTTCCCCCATTTCTGGTCTGCTGCCAAAATCGGCCAGTATCTGTCGTAGGTCATATACCTCAGCCCGAGGTAACTTACCCATCATTGGCCATTGACCATCCATGGCAAAGCAGAGAGGCAGAGGCTATGCCCCTGCCAGTGGGAGACAGGCCAAGTCTCCTCAGAAGCCTGTTTCTCCAAGGCCTCTTGATTATATCCAGCCTTGGGGTCCTCCAGCCTGTTGGCAGGGTTACAGCTCCTGAAACCAGGCCGGGCGTGTCCCAACACTCTAGGATTCACCATCAGGGCAACAGCTGTAAGGGTGCCAGTCATACATGGGACGTGGGTGAAGTGACTAGAGATGGGGTGAGTGCTGAGCAAACCTCCAGAAGCCAGGCAGCAGCTCTGTCCCTTATCTGAGCCCTCCCCAACACAGAGCCACAAGGTGGTGACAGAGGTTACCCGTCCCTGGTGATTACCTAAGTCTGTGCCTCACACAACTTACAGATGCTTTTTCCGCAATAGGCCACACTACTAAGACAGGAGATCAAAGCAGCTTTACTTAATATACAGAAACAAACACAGGGAGGCTGCCAGGTTGAGGAGACAAAGAAATATGGCTCAAATGAAAAAACAGAACAAAACTCCAGGAAAGAACTAAACAAAATGGAGATAACCAACCTATCAAATACAGAGTTCAAAACACTGGTGATCAGGATGCTCAAAGAACTGATTCAGCATGGCAACAACATAAAGGAAGAAGGGAAGATTATACCAAATCAAATAAAGAAAAATCTACAGGGAACTAACTGTGGAGGGGAGGAAGCTGGGATTCAAATCAACAATTTAGAACATAAGGAAGAAATAAGCATTCAAACAGAACAGCAAGAAGAAAAAAGAATTAAAACAAAAAAAAACTAAGATAGTATAAGGAACCTCTGGGGCATCTCCAAATATACCAACATCCAAATAATAGGGATGCCAGAAGGAGAAGAGGAAGAGCAAGAAATCGAAAGCTTACTTGAAAAAATAATAAAAGTAAACTTCCATAATTTGGTGAAGGAAATAGACAAACAAGTCCAGGAAGGACAGGGAGTCCCAAAGAAGATGGACTCAAAAAAACCACACTAAGACACATCATAATTAAAATGCCAAAGACTAAAGATGAAGAATCTTAAAAGCAAGAGAAAAGGAGACAGTTACCTATGAAAGAATTCCTGTAAGACTATTGCTGATTCCTCAAAAGAAACTTTGCAGACAAGAAGGGACTGGCAAGAAGTATTCAAAATGATGAAAAGCAAGGATCTATAACTTAAATTATTCGATCCAGAAAAGCTCTCATTTAGAATGGCAGGGCAGATAAAGTGCTTCCCAGACAAGGTAAAGCTAAAGGAGTTCATCATCACTAAGCCATTATTACATGAAATGTTAAAGGGACTTATCTAAGAAAAAGAAGATCAAAACTATGAATATTAAAAAGGCAACACATTCACAACTATCAACAACTCTATCTAAAAAAACAAACTAAGCAAACAATCAGAACAAGAACAGAATCATAGACATGGAGATCGTTTGGAGGGTTATCAGCTGGGAGGGGGAAGGGAGAGAATGGGGGAAAAGTTTCAGGGATTAAGACGAATAATTTGTAGGTACAAAATAGGGGAATGTTAAGAATAATATAGGAAATGGAGAAGCCAAAGAACTTATATGCACGACCCATGGACATGAACTAAGGGGAGGGATTGCTGGAGGGAAGGTGCTTACCAGGTGGAGAGGGGCAAAGTGGAAAAAATTGGGACAACTGAAATAGCTTTATCAATAAAATATATTTAAAATAAAACAGTGTATGGAAAAAGATTCATGTGAGGGCACTTAGCATTAAATTTCAGAACACTAGGAAAAAGAATAGATTCTTAAATCCCCTAAATAAAAAAACAAGCAATAGAGAAAAAAGGATCAGGAATCATAGATGGCAAGAGACTTCTCAACAGCAACACTGGATATTAGAAAAACAATGAAGAATGCCTATTAAATTCATAGGGAAAATAATTCTCAGCCCAGAATTCTATTATCTAGTCAAATTTTTGATAAAACAAATAATGGTAGGAAAAAGATTTTAGATGTGCAAGGTCTCAAATTTTACTCTGCTTGTATTCTCTTCCAGAGAGTTCCTGGAAGAGGTCCTTCATCAAATACGAGAGTGCGCCCAGAGGGGAAGGTGTGGGCTTGCAGGGAGCCCCGCACGGGTAGCACAGGGAAAGGCATGTGATAAGCAGGCACCCTGGTTAGAACAGGACAGGGGGCTCTAAGAGGGAGGTCCTATGAGAAAAGATGAAATTGGTAAGATTATCTGAGGTATTTCAACCTACTGAGAGAGTATATGCATGTGAATGGTAGAGAATTTGAGGGTAAAGGAAAAATAGATACAAAGAAAACTATGAGAGCCACAACAAAATCAAGTGATGAAAGAAGAAAAATTAACGAGGGTACATATATGGCTCAGCTGTGAATAATATTTAATTATCATAAGAATGTAAACCTTCGTGTGTGAGTGCATGTGCAGACATATACATTTATGGGGATTGGGGTGAAGAAGAGCTGTATCTTCATTTTCTGTAGCAGAAACTAATAAGCACTATCTAAAAGCTAAAAGAAAGATCCAGAAATCACAGCATCCACATCTTATTTATAATCATTATGGCAAAGAACGGAAGAAGCAGCTAAAAGAGAGGTTGCCTTCATAGGCATCAGAACTGGCAGTGGAGAAGGCTGGAGAAGGGGACTTTATTATTGTAGTTGTTGTTGTTATAAGCCTTATAAACCATTTGGCTTTTTAAAGTGTTTTATAAACTTTACTCAGAAGGGAGGAGAGGAAGAAAGAAAAGAGGGAGGAGGGAAAGATGTGTAAATTAGTTTATATTAAGATAATTATGCTCTGTAACAGTTTAACACATTACTGTTCCCAAGAGCACTTATATTTTAAAAGGTGACAAGAAAATCTTTTTACACTGTAACCCAAGAAAATGAATCAGGCCCCATAAGGGGTAAGTGGGAGATACATGTGGGAACTGAGTAAACTGAGGAGATTACCCAGCAACTTGTAAACCACACATGGAAGAACAGGCAGAACTTGGAGAGCTAGAGAAAAAGGAGAAGTGATTCCAGAAGTAAGAAAACAAAGGATGCTTTATTGATCTCCACACCTTTACAGCCTGGCATGTAGTGGGTGAATGCTGGGAAGATGGAGCTGTGCCCAAGAGTGGGAAGTTTAGGGAAGTACCTGGCCTGACTGGGGAAGAGGATTGGGGTGTAGACAGGAAAAAGCTGGAACTCTGTTCATTTGCTTGTGTGTGTGTGTGTGTGTGTGTGTGTGTGTGTGTGTGTGTGTGTGTTTGGGCTTGAGGGTAGGTACCTATTATGAAGGGCCTGGGAATTCAAACTCAGGAGCCAGAGATCTTGCTGACGCACCAAAATTAGGATGATGATCATCTGAGGGAAATTCTGAGTCTTTTTCTAATTCATGCGTCTTGTGAAGAAGATATGGGTATGATAAGTATCCTCAGGTATTATTGGTAAAATTGCCAATGGGTATATCATTTTGGAAAATAATACGGTAGTAGAGGTCTATGAAAATGTTAATACCCTTTGATGCAGTCATTTTATTCCTGGGTCTCTACCCTGAAGCAATAACTCTAAATCTAGACAGATTTTGGCACAAAGACCCACCCTGCAGGGTTATTTATAATGCAAGGAATAAGAAATAATCTTGGTTTACATATTTGCTTCTTTTTTTGTGCATTTTTAATAACAATGTAAATGTATGTCTGTGCCTAACTTTTTGTCTATGTTACAGTTGTTGAGCTGCTATTAAAATGATGTTTATAAAGAATTTGGTAACATGGAGATACTGTGTTAAATAACAGTAGGAAATGAAACTATATCTATAATTATCACCACCTATTTAAAAAAAACTCTATGACAAGACAAAAACTAAAAGCAATACAATGAAATATTAATAGCAATGGATATATGAGTAATTTATTTTATTTCTATTTTCATGCTCTTTTTCAAATTTATATAATAAACATGAATTGCTTTATAATTGAAAAAATATAATAAATGCTTGGAAGCAAAGGTCTTATATAGCATTGACAGATTTATACCATTAAAGTGAGGTAATATACCTCACTTATAATAATAAAGAACCTCTTCGAAAATATTCCAAGGTTTGAAGTCCTTTCTAACATATTTAGCTACTTTTGTTTCTGAGCAACTATATCAAATATTGAATTTAAAAATTAATCACAAAATCTATATAATATCTTTCTATCAACGGAATTATTGTGTATGTCAAATTACTCTGCATATTCTCTGCCAGCGAATAGTTTTTCCAAGTGGTTCTAGAAATTACTGTACTATTCCTTTTAAATCATTTGATAAAGATTTTTATCAGATTTTCTCCAGGCTACACAGTGGTCATAATTAGCAAACCCAGCTGTCATTCAAAGTGAAATACATCAGCTCCAAAGGCCACAGAGCATGTTCACAGGCAGTGCTGTGCGTATCTCCCTGAAAGCAAGGTAATGTCAGGCAAGAGGGAGGCCTATAGATAGTGCATTCTAGAGTACCGACATTGACCTACACTGTCTGACAGAAACATTAAAACAGGGAGAGATCTGACACATTCTACTGATATTTCTTCTGGCTTCCTAAAGGTAACCAGGCTCCAGGCCTTGAGAACTGTTGAAAATTCTGAAATGCCTCATATCTATTGTTACGGTTTTCTTGTCACTCAGAAAAGGCAAGATGGCTTTTTCTCCTGGCCTCACCAGTAAATTGGTTGTGTAGGATTGTGGTAGATAGATGAATATGTTATTCCTAAAGCTTTAGAGATTTCCTGGAGCTCAAAGTCTTATCAGCTTTAAACCTGCTGTCCTCTTTACCCGGTTTTACATATTATTCACATTTCCCTACTCAGAAAGGTGCTACAATACAAACACTTACCCAGTGCTATGTGAAGGAATGGTTTTCACTGATTACAAACAAGGATTTGTCCGAGGGTGCATTTTAGCAGTGCTTATACCCTGAGAAAAAGGCTGGGCACCGCGCATTTCTGTGTAACTAATACTGTACAGAACCACAAGGTGGCTCTATAGCTACAGCAAAGGCTTTGTTAAATCCCAGCAAGCTTCCCTGTTAAGAATCTTCAACTTGCGGCAGGCACTCACCAGGCCTCTATGTGGCGCTGTTGATGGTGGCAACTACTCCATCTTGGTCAAGTTCCGTGCTTTTTTCTTTTTATTTAGTGATTTCTTAATTTGTTACTTAGGTGACTTTAATGTTTTTACAAACAAAATACCGAAGCTATATAAAAGCGTATGGGTAAATAGGTATTTTGTACACAGCTATTTCAGTCACCTTTTCCTTGTAAACTTTGTTTAAATGGGGGAAAGATAAGCTGTGCTTAAAAATCACAGAACATTTGTTTGTCCTATAAATCCCCAAGAAGATATTTCTCATTGCAATTTTCAAAATGGGTTGGTTTCTGCTATCAGTAGTCAAGAAACACACTGTTCCTTATAGGCTGACTCAATTGAAAAGCACTTAATTCAAGGTCTCAAAGGCAAACACAATTTATGAGGGCTCAGGTAGCTCTCCACTTCCTCTTATGGAGAACAGAATGCTCCTGAACAAACTAGGTGCGGTGCCGTGGTAACATAAGCAGTCATGTTTGTATGGGTCGCTCTTGGCAAAGTTACCTTTTCTCCAAGACATGATAATGACAGCTAAGACATGTTCACTTGGTCCAGGAGAGTTGCAGGGCATGAAGTATGAACCTTGCAGAATTTCAGACTGAGGGCTAGGTGTTCATCTCTCCAACTAGATGTGACCTGAGAAGTCTTGAGGTGACCCGTCGTACTTCCTCCACCATCCTAGCCTGGCAATGACTCCAGCTAGGGATTCAGAGCCAACTGAGAGAGATGCAAGCTGGGAGCACTTTAGAATCACATCAAGGGATTCTGACATATAGATTTATAGTCTAGGTTAGAGACAGACAGTGATGTTTGACAACCACCACCATGGTGATTTTCAGGTGCAGACAGGTTAAAAAAACCAATGAGTTAGTGACCTAACTGGACAGAGGGTACTGGAGCAGGAGACACAACTGTCACCCCCTTCCCACTTTGCACCCTGCCAGTAATAGAGAGATTGCCCCACAGCACCTTAGACCTTCTGGAAGGCACAGAGAGACAGGATTTGTAATAGCAGCTTGGGGTTATTAGAGACAGGCAAAGTAAGTTCTAGGGGAAGTGTTGGACCCCATCTAGGCCTGAATGTGGGGCAAGGGAGTGACAGAAACAATGCCAACAGTCAGGCTCCTCAGTGTATCAGATGCCGGCATTTGTGTTACTATGTTTAATCTCTTCACTGCTCTGCAAGGTGAGTATCTCCCCATTGACCACAGATGAAGATAAGTGCCACTTGGTGCTTCTTTGTTTTGCCCAGAATCACATAGGAACTAAGTGAAAAGGTGAGGACATCACGGAAAACAAGCCCAGGATGAAAGGAAGAGGAAGCCTGGAGGATAAATATGCGGCGCAACAGAGGCCGGCAACAACCAGCAAAGGGACTTCACGCTCCAGCAACACAAACTTGGAAGCACTTGATCCCTGAGACCAGCGACCCCCACTGTGCCCTGAGCCATGGCCTAGGTCCTGGTATCCTGGTTCCCATTTTACAGATGGGGAGACTGAGCCTCAGAGAGGTTAAGCAACTCTCCCAGGGTGTCACTGGTGAGCAGTTGGGCAGGGTGTGGCCCCAGGCACTGCACTGAGCATCCTTACTCCCTCCCTGCAGGGCTCTCAGCTCCTCTCCCTCTGGAAGTCTTTCTCCTTCACCCTCTGAATCCTTTGTTTTGCAGGCACTCTTAGCACCCTCAGCCTTCACCACTCCACCTGCTGGCAGTCTGAAACTGCACTCTCCCCAGGGCCTCTAAGAGGAGCGCCTACCCACCCTGTACCCTCAGGACCACAGGGCTCAGAGGCGGGGTCAGCATTTGCCTGCTCCCCAAGCTGTTTCTGCAGAATTACCAACTGCCCTCCACTTCAAAAATCTCCGCTCACAGAATCTGCCATTTTTTTTTCACTTGCCTGTACACTTTGTGTGCTGATGCTCCTGCACTCTCTGCCTATCAAATGTCCCACATTCCCTGAGTGAGCTCATTGTCCCCAGTGTCCCTGTGCCCTGAACTCCAGTGACCTCAGTCTTGATTCCACATGAGCCACACACAATATCCTGGACTGTTCTACTACCTGGTTGGCTCCAACTCTGCAGATCTTAAACACCATTGGTCCCTCTCAGATTCTTTAAGCTGGTGGTTCTCAAACTTTAGGGTATATCAGAGTCTCCCAGAGGGCAGTTAAACACAGCTGGCAAGGCCTTACCCACAAAGATTTTTTTTCAGGAGGTCTGGGATGGAGTCTGTGAACTTGCATTTCTGATGCTGATGCTGCTGACACTTGGGAAGCTCTGCTTTGAGCCTTTCCCAGCCCTAATAGCATGTTCGAATCACGCGGGAGCTTCACAAACCAGCTATGCCCAGGCTCCACCCTAGGCTAATTACACCAGAATCTCTAGGGAAGGGGCATTTCTATGCCTTTAAAACTCCCAGGTGATTCCCAGGTACAGTCAGCATGGAGATATACTTCTCCAAGTGTCTCTAGCCACATCTGTTTTCTCAGTCCTTGCCTTGCTTAACAAAACTGTAATCCTAAATCAGTCCAACTTAGTGTTTCTAAACCTGGGATGCTGAACTTGCATGATCACATGGATTCGGACCATTACAAATGTAAAGCTTCTGGTCTCTGCTGGGTACTCAGTGCTGCTCAGCAGTCTTTTGACAGGTCCCTTGTCAGCTCTCTCCCAGTCCCCATGACAACTCTTTCTCCCACTGGATCCTCAGGTCATCTGCCTCAGTAGCAGGACCCCACCAGTAAGAGAACTTCCGAGTCTCAGTTGTACTATTTGTGAGAGGGTGTTCCAGAGGTTAAAGACGATGGTGTAGTGCCAGGCGTACAAGGAACTCTCCCACAGTCTCGTTAGTGCTGGATTATGGTGGTGGTGTTTATTCTCATAAGGGTCCCACCACCAAATGCATAGCTAGCTATGAACCCCTCAATGTCCTATTTGCCTGCCTCAGTATTTTTATGAAAGTGTCAGGGGAAATATAAACTCTTCCTGTCATTTCTGCCTAGGTCTATCAAATATGAAATGTTACCGTTTTGGAAAAATTCAGGAGTAGGGAAGAGGCTTTCTGTCCTTCTCTCCACCGCTTCACTCTCTCCCACAGTGGAGAGTTTGGGAGAAGGAATGAGTCCGGGGGTCCTTTCCATTCCTCTCTCCACAGAGTGGCTGTCCCCAGAAGCCAAATCTCGTCTCCCTGGCCACACCTGGTAAGTAGCTCTCTCTGACACAGGATGCTGTGATCTGCAGCTGGTCCTGTGCCTGGTGTGGGAAGACATAATGCTTATTTCAGTGCCAGAGTCAGGGCAGCGTGTGCAGGGTCAGGTGCAAGGCAGAGTGAGGGGGAAGGTCCAGGGTTCCATGTCTAAACAAAGCTCTCTTAGCACAAGAAATCAGGGTGCTAGGTGCCTGGATCCTGATTTCTCAGCTGGTTCCTTATAGGGAGGGAAGGGACACAGGGCCATAGTGAAGTATTTTCCCCACTCCCCATCAAAAGTTATATTTCCCAGGACCCCACCAATTTAATTTTTCCATCTGTGCCCTGGATCCTATCCCTTCTCCCTTCCTCAGGACAAAGCTCCATCAGTAGTCCCTTCCTCTAAATGCACTTTCATCCTCTCCCTTTCTGCAGGTTCTTTTTCTACAGCATTTATAGCTATATATGACATTCATTTAATGTCATTATATATAACACAAATTTATTAAATATATAAAATTTAATTGTCTATAATTTAACTTATATAATATGCAATTAAAATATTAACTTTAAGTCTTTTCCTCTTAGGAAAAGGAACCCCAGACCAATGTGTTTGCTAGATGTGCCTCTCCTCTGCTCACAGCCTGGCCAGGTGCACATGCCGTCTTTGCTCAGGGGGTTGACCCTGCCCAGCACGGCCTTTTTCATGTGGCTGAGCCTCAGCCTCCCACCATTTCCTCTGTGAAGGCCTTCCAGGGCCCCATCTTGCTGGGTTAGGTAACGCCTTACTGATCCCCCTAACACCAGGCACATGTGCTAGCATACCACTTAAAGCATTGCATTTTAAATTGCTTTTCCTCCTCCCCACCCCATCGCCCATGAAGGCTGTGAGCCCCTTGAGCTCCTTGGGGATTCTGCATCCCCAGGGCCTGACACAGAGCTTAGTACCAGGTAAGTGCTCAACAAACAGCTCTACTCAGGGGGATGGAAGGCTAGATGGGTGTATTGTATAACTGTGGCTCTGCAGCCTAGCAGGGGATTAGCTTTGGTCTTCATTTCTGTATCCATAAAATGGGATGACAATTTTAAATGAGTTAGTGCTTGATGAGTGGTGGTTGGTGGCAGGTACTCAGTAAGTGTTATAATTGATGTGTGTGCAACCTAGATTCTGTGGGGAAAGATCTGTTTACCAGACACCAAGGGAAGGGGGAAATGGTTGTTTTGCTCTATGGGGACAGAAAGAAAGGCAGAGGGAGAGAGCAATATAAGGTGAACTCTGGGAAACATGTGAATAACATATCTTTGTTTAACCAAGAAAAGCAGAAGCTTCTATTTCTTTATCCTAATGCCATATTGGTGTGTGTGTTGTGTGCCCTGGTTGTGTAAATGGTACAGTGTATACTCTGGCTTTTTTATATTGGGAGTTTGAACATGAGACTGTAAAACAATATGACTTGTTATTTAAGTACTTTAAATTTTAGATGCCTTATTTATAAATCAGAGATTATAATGCTTCCTTTATAGAGACACCACAAGAATTAAGTTATGGTTATAAGACTTTTCTTAACCTCTTTTTGAAAGGTGTAACATAAGGATAGAGCATCATAGTCATATTATCATGAGTCAGGCTTATAAACCTCAAACTATGCACCTTTTTGAACTGTTTTCTATTTTTTTAGTATTTTATTTTACTTTATTATTATTTTTTATTGTTTAAATACATTTGTCTCCATTTTCCCACTACCACTTTCCACTGCAACACCCACCCCCACCTCCCACCCTCAGTCCTTCTCCACTTCGGCTTTGTCCGTGGGTCCTTCATGCATGTTCCTTGACTTGACCCTTTGCCTTCTTTTCCCTGCTACCTCCCTCCCTCCTCCCCTCTAGTTACTCTCCATTTGTTTTTTTCTTTCAATGGTGCTGCTTGTATTTTTCTTGCTTGTTTGCTTTGTTGATTAAGTTCCACTTATAGGTGGGATCTTATGGTATTTGTCTTTCATTGTCTGGCTTATTTTGCTTAACATAATGTTCTCCAAATTCATCCGTGCTGTCTTGAATGGTAGGAGTTCCTTCTTTCTTTCTGCTGCATAGTATTCCATTGTGTAAATATATCAGATTTTTGATCCACTCATGTATTAATGGGCACTTAGGTTGCTTAACTTGGCTAGTGTAAATTGTGCTGCTATGAACACTGGGGTGTATAGGTTCTTTTGAATTGGTGTTTTGGGATTCTTAGAATATAATACCAGTGGAATCACTGGGCCAAAAGGCAGTTCCATTTTTAGCTTTTTGAGAAAATTCCAACTGATTTCCACAGTGACTGCACCAGTCTGCATTCCCACCAACAGTGTACTAGGGTTTCCTTTTCTCCACCACCTCTCCAGCACATGTTCTTTGTTGATTTGTTTATGATGACCATTTTGACCGGTGTGAAATGGTTATTCATTGTGGTTTTAAGTTGCATGTCTCTGATGGCTAGTGATGCTGAGCATCCTTTCATATGTCTCTGGGCCCTGTGTATGTCCTCCTTGGAGAAGTGTCTGTTCAGGTCCTTTGCCCATTTTTTAATTGGATTGTTTGTCTTCTCGGAGTGGAGTCATGTGAGTTCTTTATATATTTTGGAGATCAAACCCTTGTCCTAGGTATCATTGGCAAATATATTTTCCCATGCAGTTGGTTCCCTTTTCATTTTGCTGATGTTTTCTTTAGCCATGCAGAAGCTTCTTATTTTGATGAAGTCCCATTTGTTTATTCTTTCCTTTATGTGCCTTGCTTTAGGGGACATATACATGAAAATTTTGCCGCTTTGAATATCTGAGAGTTTGCCACCTGTGTTTTCCTCTAGGACTTTTATGGTTTCTCAACTTATATTTAAGTCGTTTATCCATCTTGAGTTTAATTTTGTGTGTGATTTAAGTTGGTGATCAAATTTCAATTTTTTGCATGTAGCTGTACAGCTCTCCCAACACCATTTGTTAAAGAGGCAATTTTTACTCCATTTTATACTTCTGCCTCCTTTGGCAAATGTTAGTTGACCATAGAGACATGGATTTATTTCTGGGCTCTCTATTCTGTTCCGTTGACCTATATGTCTATTCTTATGCCAGCACCAGACTGTTTTGATTACAGTGGCCTTGTAATATAGTTTGTATTCCTTCCTACTTTGTTCTTCTTTCTCAAAATTGCTGGAGCTATTTGGGGTTGTTTATCATTCTATATAAATTTTTGAAATGTTTGTTCTATATCTGTTAAATATATCATTGGCATTTGATAGGGATTGTGTTGAATCTGTAAATCGCTTTGGGTAGTATGGACATTTTGATGATGTTAATTCTTCCAATCCATGAACATGGTACATGCTTCCATTTGTTTGTGTTTTCCTTAATTTCTTTCTTCAGTGTTGTGTAGTTTTCTGAGTACAGGGATATTACTGTTTAGGTACTTTATTTTTCCTGTTGCTATAGCATATGGAATTTTTTCCCCTGATTTATGATTCTGATATTTCATTGTTGGTATACAAAAATGCTTTCAATTTCTGAATATTTACTTTGTATCCCACTGTTTTGCCAAATTCACTTATTCAGTTGAGTAGTTTTTTGGGGTAGTCTATACGGTTTTCTAGGTACACTATCATGTCATCTGCAAACAATGACAGTTTTACTTCCTCTGTTCCAATTTGGATGCCTTTTATTTCTTTTTCTTGTCTCATCACTGTGGCTAGGACTTCCAATCCTATGTTGAATAGAAACAGTGAAAACAGACAGCTTGTCTTGTTCCTAATCTTAGTGGGAAAGCTTTTGGTTTTTGCCCATTGAATATGATGTTGGCTGTACATTTTTCATATATGGCCTTTATTATGTTGAGGTATGCCCTTTTGTATCCCCATTTTGCTGAATGTTTTTTATCATAAATGGATGCTGTACCATATCAAATGCTTTTTTTTGCATCTATTGATATGATTATGTGATTTTTGTCTTTCCACTTGTTTATGTGATGTATTACATTTATTGATTTCCAAATGTTGAACCATCCTTGCATCCCTGAGATGACTCCCACTTGATCATGGTGGATGATCTTTTTAATGTATTGCTGGATGCAGTTTGCCAAGATTTTGTTGAGGATTTTAGCGTCTACGTTCATCAATGATATTGGCCTGTAGTTTTCTTTCTTTGCTGTGTCTTTTTCTGGTTTTGGGATTAGGATGCTGCTGGCCTCATAAAAAGAGTATGGGAGGCTTCCCTCTTCTTGGGTGTTTTGGAATAGTCTGAGAAGGACAGGGGTTAGTTTTTCTTTAAATGTTTTGTAAAATTCTGTGAAATCATCCAGTCCAGGGTTTTTGTGTGCCAGGAGTTTTTTGATTACTGCTTCAATTTCACCAGCTGTTATTGGTCTGTTCAGGCTTTCTGGTCTCTTTATTCAGTGTTGGAAGGTTATATTTTTCTAGAAATTTGTCCATTTCACCCAGGTTTTCAAATTTCTTGGCATATAATTGTTCATAATAATTTCTTACAATCCTTTGTATTTCTGCAGTTGTAATTTCTTCTCTTTCTTTTCTGATATTATTTATTTGGGTCCTCTCCCTTTTTTTCTTGATGAGTCTGCTTAAAGGCTTGTTGATTTTGTTTGTCTTTTCAAAGAACCAGCTCCTGGATTTGTAGATCCTATGTATTGTTCTTTTAGTCTCTATGTCATTCAATTCTGCTCTGATCTTGATTATTTTATTCCTTCTCCTCATTCTGGGCTTGTTTGTTGTTGTTTCTCTAGTTCTTGAAGATGCAGGGTTAGGTGGTTTATTTGAAATGTTTCTATCTCTTTTAGGTAGGCCTGTATTGCTATGAAATTCCCTCTCAGGACTGCCTTCGCTGTGTCCCATAGGTTTTGGACTATTGTGTGTTCATTTTCATTTGTTTTCAGGAACTTTTTCACTTCTTCTTTGAGCTCATTATCGACCCATTCATTGTTTAATAGCATGCTATTCAGTCTCCATGAGTTTGAATGTTTGTGAGTTTTATCCTTGAAGTAGGTTTCTAGTTGCAAGCCCTTGTGGTCTGAGAAAATACTTGTTATGATTTCAATTTTCTTGAATTTGTTGAGACTAGTTTTGTGTCCTATCATGTGGCCTATCTTTGAAAATTTTCCATGTGCATTGGAAAAGAATGTGTATTTTGCTTCTTTGGGATGAAAGTTTCTATATATGTGATTTAAGTCCATTGACATAATGCGTCATTCAGTTCCACAACATCCTTGTTGATGTTTTGTTTGGAAGATCTATCCATTGTTGACAGTGGGGTGATAAAATCTCCTATTATCAGTGTGTTGCTGTCTATATGTTTCTTGAAGTCCTCCAAGATTTTCCTGATATATTTGGGTAGTCCTATGTTGGGAGCACATAGGTTTACAATGTTTATGTCTTCTTGATGAATTCTTTCTTTGAGTATTATGAATTGTCCTTCTGGGTCTCTTTTAATGGCCTTTGTTTTGAAAATTATTATTTTTTTTCTCTGATATAAGTACTGTTACCCCAACATATTTTTTTCCTGCCCATTTGCTTGGAATATTTTTTTCCATCCCTTCACTTTCAGTCTGTATAGGTCCTTTGTTCTGAGGTGGGTCTTTTGTAGGCAGCATATGTATGGGTCATGTTTTCTTATCCATTCAGCTACCCTATGTCTTTTGATTGAAGCATTTAATCCATTTACTTTTAAAGTTATCATTGATAGGTACTTATTCATTTCTTTCCCTTTGTATCTGTGTTCCTGTCTTTGTCACTGTTTTTCTTCATCTCCTTAAAGCAGTCCTTTTAGTATATCTTGCAGTGCTGGTTTGATGGAGGTATATTCTTTTAGCCTTTTTTTTTGTCTGGGAAACTCCTTATTTCACCTTCCATTTTAATTGAGAGCTTTGCTGGGTGGAACAGTCTTAGTTGCAGGACTTTGTTTTTCGTTACTTGGAATATTTCTTGCCATTCCCCTCTAGCTTGTAGTGTCTCTGTTGCGAAGTCAGCTGCTACCTTTATTGGGACCCACTTTTATGTTATTACCTCTTTCTCCCTTGCTTCCTTTAGGATTCTCTGTTTGTCTTTGATATTTGCCATTTTAATGATGATGCGTCTTGGAGTGGGCCTCATTGGGTTCCTCTTGAATGGGACCCTCTGTGCTTCCTGAACTTGTGTGACTTCTTGACTCTTCAAACTAGGGAAGTTTTCAATCATTAATTTTACAAAACAGGTTCTCTATCCCTTGCTCCTCTTCTTCTCCTTCTGGTATCCCTATTATACGGATACTATTATGTTTCAAGTTGTCTTTCATTTTCCTAAATGCTTCTTCATTCCTTTTTGAGTCTTTTTTCATTTTCTTGATCTTTCTGGGAGGTTTTTGTCTGCCCTGTCTTCCAGCTCACCGATTTGATCCTCTGCTTCATCTAGCCTGCTTCTGATTCCTTCTACTGTGTTATTCTATTCAGAAATTCTATTCTTCATTTCCTCTTACTTCTTGTTGATAGTTTCTCTGTCCTTTTTAATGAGGATATAGTGTGCAGTAAGTTCCTCAGACTTCCCCTTTAGCTTTTGGCAATTATCCCTGAGCTCACTGAGCTCATTGAGCTTCCTTATAACTATTGTATGGAACTCAATATCTGGTAGTTCACTTGCTCTATTTCATTTATTTCTCTCTCTGGGCATTCCTCGTTTCCTTTCAATTGCCGGGAAATTCTTTGTCTTCTATTTGTTTGTGAGACTCTTATTTTCTGCTTCTGCTTCTTAAACTGACCTGTCTTTACTTCCTGACTTTGTGGTGTAAACTTCTGTGGCAGGAGACCTGTGAGATTCAGTGGTGCAGTCTCTTTGATCTCCCGAACTTGGTGCTCTTTGGGTGCTTTTTATGCCATTTATGTTGGCTCTCCGGAAGTAATTGGGTCTTGATTGTTTTGTCATTCTTCGCTATGTCCTTCTCTCCAGCTGGTTGACTGAGGGTCACTCTGTCTATCACGTCTTGTGTATTTTTTTTAGGTGCTTACATAACAGAACCAGAAAGCCCAGGAGACAAACCCACATCCACAAAAATAACTCCTTTCTGCAATTCCACTATCACCAGCAAATTAACCAAAAAATAAGGCTCTAAAAAGACTCATACATTATAAGATAGGAGGGAAAGAAACTATTAGTATAAAATCTAATTAGTTAATATGCACAAAGTTGATAGACCCAAAATGTCTGTTAAAAAGTAATGCAACGAAGAAAATATTGCAAATCATGGAGAAGACCACAGTGAATTTCATCTCGGTAGCCTCTAGTATTTACCGCTGTTTTTTCTTTCTGGATCTGCCTCTGGTGATGTCAGATGTGGACCCCATCTGATCTTAGGTAGTCTGTTTGAGACTTCCAGGAATCTGCTGTCGGAGGCTGTCTCCTTCAATTGTTAATCTAGTCACTCTGCACTCAACATTCAGGCTTAGGTACCACAGGCTAGGGCACAGCTCCTCCTATGGGCAGGGCTACTGTTTCCTCTCAGGCTGCTGCAGCTCAGGGGAGTGGTCTGCCTGAGCAAGATGGCTGCTGCCTCATAGGGGATGACTCAGCACTGGGATCCCACGATATATTCCCTCAGTTTTCTCCCCAAATACTATGTGCCTAGTCTCTCTTCAGGCATCTCTAGCCCACTCTGCCCCCACCATTGCTGGAGCCAAGGGTCTGTGGCCGCAAATAAAAAAATCTATATGTTGGCCCTTTAAATAGCTTTTTGCCACCCATTTAAATGGTCTCTAGCTGCCCATTTCAGGCAGAGAGCAACCCTGCTGCTTTTTTCAGTTGGCTGTTATCTGCATACATTTGGGCTCTGGTGCTGTAGGCTCAGGATCCCAATTTTGGCTTACACCCCAGTCTTCTCAGGGGGATCCAACTGGCTGCTTAATTATCCCTCTGGAACTGCTGCCTATTGGCTCCCAGCCTGCCTTCTCAAGTCTCCACCACACTCCTTGCCAGTCAGGTTGTGCTGAAGTTGATTCTTCTGTCTGTCTGAGGTTGTAAGGCTTCTCTCTCTCTCTCTCTATTGTTCAGTTGTTTGTTCCAGGTGATTTCTCCACAATTTAGTTGTAATTCCAGATTGGTCCTAGGAGGAAGTGAGTGTAACTTCCATTCACTCCTCCGCCATCTTGACTCTCTTTGTTTTCTATTTTTAAAGATTTTATTTATTTATTTTAGAGAGAGGAAAGGGAGAGAGAAAGAGAGGGAGAGAAGCATTGACGTGTGAGAGAAACATTGACTAGTTTCCTCTCGCACACACCCAAATGGGTATCTGGCCCAAAACCCAGACATCTGCCCCAACTGGGAATTGAACCATTGACCTTTTGGTTCACAGGCTTGCACTCATTCCACTGAACCACACCAGCTAGGGCACATCTTGTTGAATTTTTAAAATACATAATTAAATTATATTTTGTTTATTTATTAAAATAATTTTATTTATTTACTTTTAGAGAGAGGAAGGGAGGGATAAAGAGATGGAGATAAACATCAATGTATGGTTGGCTCTTGTACACCCCCAACTGGGAGCTTGGCCCACAACCCAGGCATGTGCCTGACAAGGAATTGAACCGGCAACATTTCAGTTTGTAGGCCTACACTCAATCCACTGAGCCACACCAGCCAGGGCTTTAATGTATTCATTTTAAACTGTGTTTTTCTCACTAGCTTTCATAGATGCCCAGAGAACTCTAAATATAATGAACAATGATAAGAATAAATGGAAACTGAGTCAAATCTCAAATCTTGCAATAAATGGTAAGACATCATTACATATGGTGCTGATATAAAAGTAAGTCAGAGATAACAAGTATATGAAAGTTATTTCATATAATAACCACTTCTTGGATTATATTTCAGATTAAGGACATTCCCAAAACAACAAAAGTTGATCTTTTTTTTTCCTTAGATTTACTAGACCACCTTTCAAAATATCTGATTAGAATTGAGGTGAGTAGTACTGAAATTACCAAAGATGCAATAGACTCTCTTCCTTTTGCTTAATGGGACAATTAGATCAAGACTTATGAAATTCTACTACCTTCTCCATGAGGTCAGACTACAGATTGGGTAATCCCCAGCATTCCCAAGGATGGCTTGTCTTTTCTCACCTAGAGAGGTAGGATTTAAGAAACCAGGTAGCCCATTACCCCCAGTAATCAATCCTGAAGGGTTCTTAAATATGATCAAGTCTTAAACTCTGTCAGCTTCTCTTTTCAATCGCAAATACTAAGAAAAAAAAAGAAAAAAATACTGTTTCTAAATCCTTTTCACTTATGTGTTCATCAGGGGAAACTGATGACTATCTTGCCTTCTTTCTCAGGTCCTCAGTGTCATACTTGCTAATAAGGAAATGGAGATGGCAAGTGAGAGTATATGGAAAAGAGTGACTTAAGCAAATGGCACAAGGATGTGAGGAAATGAGAGAGAAAGGGGCTGAATTACATCCCAGGCTGCTGGTGTGGTTGACTAAAGACAACTGCCCCAACCTGGTATTTGGCCCCCATTGGGCATGTGAGATGAGGAGAGGCTGGGACATCAGAGGGCTTTGCTCTCATTAACAATGGTCATTAACCATGAACTTCCTATCTAGATTTGAGGGTCAGTCCAGAGAGGCACTCACTATCTATTTACTCATTCATCCCATCAGCATTCTCGAGTAGCACATTACAGGAATTATTTAGCAAAGAAAAGTAAAATTCAAACTCACAGGCTGTTTTGGATGAATCTAGATAATCCTCTTTATTTTCCTTGGGCCTTTGGTTTATTGCCCTGCTGCTTTGGCTTTGCTCTCAAAACACTCAACCTGATTTTCTAAGATGATGACAGTGGGGTTGAAGATGCAAATAATCAGAACTAGGCTACCCTAGCTGACTAACTTGCATATTTGAAGATATAATATCACAGCCCTAGTCTCTGATTAGTTTAATGAACCTAGTCTTCTGATGACGGAAGGAAAATGTACCCCTGAGTGCAAAGGAGGGTCAGGTTTTCATTACCTCCTGGAAGCTTGGCATCTGTTGAGGGCTGCATCCAAGGGAAGATTTTACCAATGAAGGAAGGAGGTTTACATGGCTTGACACTGTATTTATTATCAAAGTCTCTAGAAAATAAATCTATGACATAGTCCCATCCTCAAAATAAGTGCCCCCAAACTTACCAGTTCATCCCTGCTCCCTCTTGTAAAGGCCTCAGAACAGTAGGTAACTGTACTAGCCTCTTTCTCTCCTACTTATTCAAGTGCTGACATAGACCTATATGGCCAGATTTGAACAAATTCAAAGTACAAATGTCATCAATTCTCAGATGAAGGCCAGTTTCCTAATTTTCTACAGAATACTATGTAGGTTTTATATCAAGAAAAAAGTAATTTTTAATGTAAAAAACACTGAACAGCGTTTCCTGATATAGCAAAACAGATCAGAACACACCACTGCAATAAACACAAGAGCCTCCTCAAAGAAACTGGAAATGAGCTCCCACCTTTAGTCAACTAGCAGCATCTGACAGAACCATGCTGGGAAGATTCTAAACCAGCATGTCTGGCTGAGTGCAAGACCACAGGGAGGAGGTTGTCAGCTGAGCAGAGACCAGCCCAAGGTTTTGTAAAAGAGCACATTATAGGTCTTTCCTGTTGATCAGTCAGAGCATCAGTAGTCTGAGTTGCCCGAGGTTTCAAAGCATGCAGTGACTCATTTGATCCTTCAGTCCTGCTGATGGGAACTCTCAGGCTGCCAGCCCCAGTCATGGGAATTACCCATGTGGTTTGTTTGGATATGGGAAGATTTCTCAAGCATGGCATATCCTAGAAGATGGCTTGGTTTCACTAAAATAGTGGTGTTTTCCTCTCTGGAGAGAATAGGGTTTTTGAAAATAATTGTGCTCTGAAGCAACTCTCTTTAGACTATGGGAAAAGATGGTCTCTTCATATAATAAATAGATCAGTGGGCTACCATTTATTGAGACCTGCCCATGTGCTGGCCACCATACTATGCACATGACACGCATTTTCCCATTTAAACCTCTCAACACACCTGTGAAACTGGTGTCATTATCTAGATTAACAGATAAGGAAACTAAGGCTTTGTGAAGTCATGTGGCCAAACCAGTAATATGCAGACACAGAAAAATATACAATAAAACAAGGCACCCTGATGTCTAGTCTTTGTGTGGATTTCTATGGAATAATATTCCTTTTTGGCCAGTTTTAAGGTACCAAAAGTTTACCACTGGCTCAAGAACTTGTTCATATTTAACCACCAGTTCCCCCAGGCAGATGGAGCCAGATCCAGCACAGCCCTGGTTGCAGCCCTGAAGGCACTTCTGCATAATCCTTCAGGCCCACCACTCCGTACAGCTCTTTACATAGACAGATGTGGGTTCAATGTAGGCAAGGCCAGTATTTAGAGCAGTTCCCCAGGATGTAGAAATGAAGATTTAGTGATTCACTAATTTATACAGCAAACACATTCTGTTTCTGTACATTCACCTGATATCCAAGGCCAACAGTATTCTCTTTCCTGTGAAAGGATTTTATGTCATATAAGAGAGATAGATTTTACTGCCTCATGGAGGGCACTCTGCAGCCAGTTACAAGGATGCAGGTGGTTGCCAAGCCCAAGGAAACAGAGGAGACCCATCCACAAGCCCTCTCTGTACCCTCTGCCTTTACCACCTTCTACCCTGCCTTCGACGCATGGAGGATTTTCTCCTTCACCCTTTTAGTGTCATCTCCTGGTGTTGAAGACTTATTCCTCCTGCTAATCCCAACTTCCTTGGCAGGATTCAGAGAATCATCCTCTGAGCACCCAGCTCAGCATCTTGCACAAAGCACAGGCTCAAAAATATGGTTTTGGACCCATCAAGATACATGCACTCATTTCAATAGCACACTTCCAATTTTGACAGTGCCCCAGACAGGTTTCATGATGTCCTCAATTTTCCAGCTAAAAAGCATTGTACACAGAAAAACCTCTCTTCATTGTAACTAGGGGCCGATCACAGCACATAGAGATCATCTTGGCCAGATGAGAACTTGGGTCGAGGTGATTTCAGTGTTTGCAAGTCCCGTGCCCAGGCTGGCCGCCCCCCACCCCAGGGCTCAGACGTCCTTCCCTAGGAACTACCCAGCAGGCAATAGTCAGTCCCCAGATTAGAGTCAAAGTGTTCCCTATCGCAAAGCAGGGAGCGGTGTTCTGGAACTTGGTGCAATGAGGACTGTAAAAGCTAGGAGAGAGCAGAGCTCTCTAGATCCTCTGCCAGCTGCTAGATCTAATGAGCTTGGTGTCAAGGTAAGAGACTGCTGTTAAAAAACAAGTGCCTGCAGCTGGTCTCCATAGAGATGATGGCAGGGATTCCACTCCTGGATCAGAAGAGAGGCTGGGAAAAGGGATGCAAACCTTGACATTGACTCAAGCCCCGGAACGCCTTGGTTTCCACAGCAGAGCCCAGGGTGTGTATTGTGGGGCCAATTTGTTTTGTATCTTGTCTTAGAATATCATACTCCTTCTTCTGCTCAGATGACAAGGCTGACCACATTTTGTTCGGGTGTCAGCACCCAGAATGGTAGCCAAAAGTGCGGAGCTGAGAGCACAGAAGTCAAAGGCTTGTTTGTTTACGAGACACTGTGTGATCTGGTGAAGGTCAGTTAAGCCCGCAAACCAAGTAGGCTCTATTGCTGGGTACAAGTGACAGCACTTCCAGGCAGAACCTGGCCTCAGGTCCGGTCATGGCTACTTTCTCCCCGTGTACTTTATTTGGTTCAAAGTAATGTGAGAAAGACAAATGTTGGGTTTGCCATTCACATTGAGTCTTGTGGGAATTCAGCAAATAGAATGGAGAAAGTGGCTTTGGTGGCTCTTCTTTAGGAAAGAGTCAGGGCAAAGCGATTGAGGGCAAAGCAATTTAGGGCAAAGCAGAGCATTTCTTTTCTCCTATTTTCTCTTTTTAATGTCGTCAACCCACCCTGATCCCAAGAGAGAACTAAACTGGGTAAGAAGACATGTCAAATCTAGTACAAAGGGAAACACAGCTGCAATTCCATCATTTATCGTGACCGGGGCCCACTGGCTAGGTTGGTGCCCTGCCTGCCTCTGCCGGGGGAGCTGACAGGGTGCACAGTCCAGCCAGGTGGGTGTTCTCCTCTGGAAGCTTCTAATCATTTCTGGAGAGCTTTCAGTCTGTCTATCAAAACTCTTGTTATTCCACGTTTTTTTTTGTCAGCGTTTGGATCTCACAGAGAAACAAATCATCAGGGATCTTATTTCCAGCTTATTTCATCCCCCCTGCTTTGAAATGAAAAGAGTAAGTTCTGTGAATAACTCATCAGCTCTTCCCACAATCTGGACTCACCTTAACAATGTCAAGAACAGTGCAGACCAGCTACTGTGAGGTGCGTCACTTCTAAGAATAAAATATAACTCTACTCCCTGACTCAGGTTTCTAGGCCTGAAGCTTTGCTGCTGATGCCTGTGAGGGGAAAGCTGGGCACCTCCCACCAGTGACTGTCACTTTCCCTCCCTAGTTCCATGGCACTGTGTTTCTAAACTGCCCTGTTATGGAGAAGAGGCTATTCCAGCGATAATGCTAATATCTAGTGTGCTGGGAGGAACCGTTTAGTCGTTTCCCTGCAGGGTCTCCTTTCACCTGCTGTTCTATTTTACAGTCCACTTACATCCTATTGCAATCGATAGACACATCAGCACGTTCTGCTGCAACCAGGCACATCGGCAATCCGGGAGGTGGGCTCCCACAGGTCCCTGGCAGGCGCATTAGGCAGTGGGCCAGCAGGTTCACATCCGAGAAAGCTCTCCATCTCATTAGTTTCTCCCTGTACAGCAAAAAGCATGGTCATCTAGGTTATAGCAATCAGGGCAGAATTGCTTGCGATTGTGATGGGAGATGCACTAGAATTTAGAGACTTTAGACAATGCTGTTCTGTGAACTGTAGAGTTTTAAAACAGAGCTAATGTGGGGTTGGGAAATGAATTTATCCAGCTCAGAGGTTTTGGTTCTTGCTTCCTTGTTCTGAAGGGGAAGCCGAGAAATGCTTCCAGGTGTCAGCATTCGATCATCAATAATTTCAAGGAAGCTCTTCTCTGGGCTTAACAGCAAAACATAACACATTCCACAGAAAATCAAAAAATGTATTTTGCTCTGCCAAGAATCCTAGCAGGAGCTTTAAAAGTCAAATAGGATCTGGAACTGAGAAATCTTTTTATCTGTGAAGTTAAGCTGGGCCTGAGACTAATGCTGAGATGTCCGTGGTGTCTGGACATATGTGGATGGACAAGGGATGCACTGTTTCACAGGGCTATTGTTGACCCTACCATTCGTCTAATTTTCAGTGGGTCATTCGTTTTTTTTTAACTGAGGAAAGCTAGGGAACTAAATGGGTAGATGGCAGTCAGACTTAACGTTCATGAACACAGTATTTGAGTTCAGTTCAGTTTAACACACTGAGAATCTGCTACATTTCAGTCACTATGCTGGGCCTGAGATTGTTCTTGAAACCTCCTTGTTTATAGGTGGATGATGGGGGCAGGGAGGAGGGTAAAAAAGACACTTAAAAACATAATTTCAATAAAATGAGAAATACGATCATGGTAGGCACAAAGGACTCCATCAGCCTTAATTTGGTCTGGGGCTAGAAAAATCCTCCTGGGTAAAATGAGTCCTAAGCTGAGTCTTGGTCTATATCCACAAAGATTCTGGGTCACGGGCCAGAAGGATGTTTTCTGGTTCGGTCTGGCCTGGCTGGTGTAGTCAGACCTCCTAATGGTAGCAGAGCCCCAGTGCCCTCAAGTGCTTAGCCCAGCTGGGTGGAGCCAGGTGTGTAGGTTTCTGGACCTGGCTGTGAGATCTAGGGTCTGGGGCTGGGTGAGAGAGTTCTGGAGAAATCTGCAGGGAGGAGAGAACTACTGCTAGTTATGGAAAAAATCAACACATCAAGATGAGACACTGTCATGCTACAATGAGTTTGTCTTCTTCCTGATAAGACCTTCCAACCTTGAGGATACAAGTGAAGAGCTTAGAACAGTTTAGCCCCACTCAGAACTTTAGAAGCAGTTTGCTTTTGAGCTTTTGGAAAATATGCAGGACTCTCCGGGCCTCCCTCTTCTGCCTTCCAGGCCCCTGGATGGGCTGAGTGTGGGCTGTGTGGTGGGGTCTGAGAGCCCTCTGTGTGAGGTGGTTGGATGGGGAGGGGGGCAAACTTCCTCTTCTAGGCTGGTCCAGGCTCGGCTTCCTTCTGCCTTCACTCGGGAAGGCTTTCCTGGAGAGACAGCTTCTGGGATGTGAACCTCACTCTAGGAAAACCTAAGGAAGGGGCCTGGGCCATCGAGTGGCAATGCCAAGGATCCAGATCTGACTCACTGCACGGAGCTGCAAAGCTCAGCTGAACTGCCAAGGAGCAGCCAGGACCCTGGAGGCCTGCTTTCTGCCTATTCCTCCCCATCAATCTCCAAACCTGAGTGATCACTGATATCCTACATCCTTCCCTGTACTACTTCTCTGGTCGACTGGGTGGTGGGCAAGCTGGAGCCCATGTGTTCCTTCCCAGAGCATGCCAAGCTCTGCTCAATATTTTGCCCCTCTACCTGGCAGGCCACATGATTCGGGGAAAGCTAGCCTAGTTGACCTAAGGGTCAGTGAATCCCCTTGTCTGACATGAGCCAGGAACTCCACCATGGTCCACGAATGGCCAAAAAGACTCAAGGGAAGTTTCCCGGGGCACTTGAGGGAAAGCATCGTACTTGCTCTTAAGAGGGAGCCTCAGGAAGAACGTTCATTCTCCCTGGAGACTTGGCTCAGGCGCGAGGCCTGAACCTACTGCAGCCTCCAGCTGCCCAGCAGCCCAGCTGAGTGCAGGTCCCAGTGAGGCCACAGGGAGGGTGCAGTCAGGGGAACCTACAGGGCGGGCGAAGCCAGAGTCTCCACAGGTTTCTCTTTCACTGATGTGCGCCAGTAAAATCCAGTCGTTGTTTAGGCTGATTCTAGTGGGTTTTTTGTTTCTTGTCCCCCAAGCATTCTGACAGAAGTCACCTTTTGCTCACTTAGCCTGCCAGAGCCTCATTTAGGTATTGCCGCCTGACTTACGTGAACCAGCCTGGCCTCTCAGGCACCCCTCACACATGGCTGGAGGGAGGCGCCAACATGCACAACTCCCCTGCCCCTCCCATCTCCGCAGTCATCCTTGCCCACCCACAAAAGTGCATGTTGTCCAAGCCTGTTCTCTACTTCCAGCACCACCTGCCAACACCTGGCTTCTCCCAGGAAGGCTGGGGATGAACGCAGGCTGCAGGGTCACCCACCGTCCTCCCTGGGATCCTGTCCACACCCCGCTGCTTGTGGGGTGACTAACGGTGCGGCTCTCCCTGGGCTGAGCACATTGTCTGGGCAAGTGCCTCTCAGTGTTATCAGCCAGGAAGCCCCCGGCTGAACAGGGTGATTTGGTTGCCCTACTCTCTGTCCCTCAGACTCCTAACACAAGGCCAACTCCTGTGTCACCTCTTCCATGTAGCATAGACAGTGGCTGACCAAACATTCAAACACATGTCGTCCTGCTTCCCAAAGCCCTGCTCTTTCTACTGTATCATGCAGCTTCCGAGTAAGTACCTGGCCCAGCTCTGAGGGCAGTAAGCATGAAGGGAGATGCTGGAAGTAAATACAGTGTGTAGAAAGTCTTACACATTGGGAGGTGTGGCTGCGTGTTAATGAAAAATGCTACATGTTACAACTAACAAGAGACCAGTGGAGAGGGTTCTGAAATTTATATAGACAACTCTGCGGTTGGTTGGAAACAGCGGTCTGTCTGTCCTGCAGTCCTCACACCCTCTATCCAGCAGAAAGGCCATGTCACATTAGCAAGTTCTGCTGGCATGCCCCAACGTGGTGCCAATGTGGTGACTGATGTCTGGGTGCAGCTCTATTAAAAAGTACCTAGGCTCTTGGCCAAGAAAATATAAGAACATAAATCACATGTTGCTTTACACAGAAATTGCATGTTAAAAATTTAATAACCACAGAACCCTCCTTACTTCTTTCATTACATTGTGAGAACTCTCCCTCCTCCTGGCGAGCGGCTGCCTGCCTGAAAGGGGACTGGAGATTTGTTTGTCCCATTCTCCCAAAGTGATGTAAAAATAGGAAAGGCCATCAATAGTGATTGATTAATTTCAATAACGTAAATAATGGTTGTAAGTGCAATTGAGAGAGAAATGCTTTCCTCTCTGATTAATCTGACCTGCTGGGCCACCATTAGCACAAGCACATTAAAATGCTAATCAGGAAATAAATAAATGCAGCCTAGCTCTGCTGGTCTTTCCCAACACTGCTCCCTGCTCTCTGTTCCAGTTCCAACCGTTTTGTCTCTTGCACTGTAACCTGGAACATCTCTCTTTCAAAGAGGAAACACACTTTATCTTTGAAGCTGACTCCTCTCTTTGAGCTGTTACCACCAGGGAAGCATCCTGGTTGTTTCGCCTTGAATGTTGCTCTTGATGATTTCAAAACTCTTGTGGCCATCAGCAGGTGGGTGAGTTGGCTAAGTGGCTAGATGGTTACCGCCATTTTATAAATTACTGGGTAGAGATACTGAGAGATAAACGGACACCCCCAAGCAGCCAGCAGGTAGGAGGCAAAGACAGAAGCAAATGTGTCCCTCCACATCCTGCATTCCAGCTGTGTTTCGCCGATAAACTACTGACAGACCTCCAGGGCCACCTCCCCTGCTGGCTGGCCCTGCTGTCCCTTCTGGATCATCCTCAGGGCTCCTGGGCCACTCTGCTTCCCCTCTTTATCTGTCACACAGCCAAGCCTGCAGAGCCGCTGCTTTTGACCAGCCATTTGGAGCTCTTCAAGTCCTTTTATTTTGTTACAATGGGCAGGTCTTAAGGCCTGGGGCAGAGTCCAGGGGACTGACTTAGAGAGCCAGCCCCTGTTCATGGATCCAGATCTGTTCTTCAGGTCTGTGTCACTGGGGAATATGCATTTGTTGCTCCCATCCCCATTAAGCGGGTTCCAGCTGGCAGTGTAGGGAGCTCTCTTTCACAAGAACTGACTCTACCTGGCAAAACTAGCCCCAAACTACCCTTTCCTAGATGCTCACACACAGACTCATGCATTCTGTAAAAGTTCTTGAAATCTAAAATGGACTTTGTGCCCTTTACGTTCATACCCCAAAAGTATAGAGACTATCTCCCATCTCTGCTCATCGTCATTCACTTCTGCTCTGAGTTCCGAGGCTGCAAGATCGACACCCTTTGTCACGCCACGCCACGTGGAGAACCATGGATTCTGCACTGAGCCGGAAAGAGCGCCATCTGATGGAAGGGTTTTCAAAGGCTGAAGTTATATCCAGAGATTTGTATCTAGTATTTGAATTGGTAAATGAAAACTTAAAAACATATATATGTGGTTATTCAAATGTGTTCAATATAACTTAGAGGACAGAGGGATTCTTCTCAAAAACAAAACCAGAAAAAGAGCACTAATTGGGTAATTCTATACTTTCATAAAATGCAGAATTTTCAGTATGTCAGAATGTGCAATTCATCTTAAATTGGAAGTCATTTGAAGTGACTTTCTGTCAAGAAGTGACCACCGTAACCCGTCTTGCCCCTGGGCAGCGTGGCCGCGCCCGTTGCTTCCAGCAGGTAGCCCCGTTTCCCCCTTATAACAGTGCAGACAAAGTGCCATGCGGTTTTCTGCTGCAGAGGCCAAATTCTCACTGAACCACGGGGAAATGAGTATAGCACTGACATTTTTTTGTTACCATCAAGCCAACAAAAGACAATTTTTCAAGATCACACTTATCTATGCCTTAGATTTCATGTGTCAAATTGCAGTAATTTCTTAGGAGAGTGAAAAATATTCACTGCTCAAAAAATAACTTTAGAATGCTTTTTCCTCCCTTTTCGGGCAATCACTAAACTTCAAATAGCCACTGATGAATAGCCTCCCTCCCCATCCTCCTGCCAGATTAAAAGAAAACCCAAAAAAACACCTTCAACTAGCAGGAAATATGACAACATACACTGCATTTAAATTCAAGTAAAGAGAAAATCTAGATTGTATATTTTACCCTGCCCAGGGCTAAGGGAAATAACTTGGCAAATACGTGTCTCCTATAAACAGAGCATTTTTTCTTTCTTTTCCAATAGTCTATCTTCTTGGGACAGTTGGACATTTTATTCAGGGTCTCCTCAGACCTCCCCCTCACACCCTTGGGCAGACTAAGCTAACCCCGGGCCAGTGACCCCCGGGGCCAGACTCACATCTAGACCTGGCCCTGGCCACAGGCAGTGCTTCCCCAACTCACCTCTTACTTGAGGATTTGAGTTCCAGGTGAGCATAAGCTGAGCGTGGATGTGGCCCCACAGCAGGTTGTGCAAGGCTTGGTGAGGGGACAGGCCTTGATTCCAGCCCCCACTTACCTGTTGGCCAGGTGTCCTCATACAGGGTCAATCTGCACAACTCTAAAAGGCAGCCTTGAGGATTAAGCATTCTGAAGATTCCTCACAAAACCTCCTCATTAGATTTGAGAAAGGAAAGGACCCCCTTTTTCCTTCAATGCCAGCAATGTCTCTTTATGCTTCCTTTTCTCTAATCTTTACATTACAACAACTCTCACCTGTGAAGTGGATAGTGCGCTAAGCACTGCAGAGTATAGATTTTCCGTCATCTGCTTTTGGAGGGAGGAAGTTACAGAGACAAACTTCCATTTTAAACACATGTTCATTATCTACCTGCTCTTTTGTCTGAAGCTAGATCTTCAGGCTGACACTGTCTTGGATACCTTTCTGCCCCTCCCTCCTCTCAGCTGTTGCTTGAGTCTTTGGAGCTGGACAAGCCCTTATCTCTCGAGCGAAAGAAGTGCTGTCACAGCATGATGTAAGCAAGTCTCTACTTTGAGCCCGAAAAGAAGGATGAGGATAATGGGATGGGTGTGCTGGCTTAGGGGGAAGAATAGTTGGTGAGGGGAATCTACCTGTCTTGAAGTAACAACTGGACTGTGGAGAAGTTGTGGTACATTAGATCTAATAAATAACAGTCACCTAGGAGAGGAATGCAGCAGCAGCTTTTTCCTGGTGTTAAGGATCATTAGAGATGAACAGAAGTGGCAGTCCATGTTCCAACCTTGCTATTTTCATACCTACATGTGAGAGGCATATTTCTGAGACCCCAAAAACGATCTAACAGTGGTGATGTCTACTTTACTGCTTCTGGTAGCTGAAAATGGTAGAGAAAGTTGTTAAGGTTATTCTTTGTTTTATAATTTAGTTTCTAGATGAATATCCACATTGTTTATCATCATCACCAAAAGTAATATCTTTCCCAGCAACCACATTGGTCTTTGGGACACATCTGAGGGGTGGGGTGGGTGAAGTCTGCAGGACTCCAGTGGGAGGGAAGTAGGGATGAGCGGCTTCCTAGGGGAGCAGACCATTCTCTTTCTCTGAGCCCCTTCCAGTGTGTGCTTTGTTCCAGCTTCCTCCCAAAATGACATCAGACTTCTATGCTGATGATGGTATCAGAAGGCCATGAGGGGCAGAGATCCCCATAAATTTCTTTAACAAGCCCAAATCCCCAAAAGATGCCCAGAGCCATTGCCACTGATGGACAGAATCTAAAAACACAAAATAGAACAAAAAGACACTCCTACTGGGAAGTAGGAGGTGACTGGGTTAATTGTTTTGGCTGCTGCATTGGCAAACTTCAAACAAATAAAAAATATTTGAATAAAATGATTAAAAGTGAACTTTAAGCTCTTTTAGTGGTTGAATCATACCACACCAGGATTTCTGTAGGTGTAGATTTCCTCCATAAACAGATATTCAGTGCAAAGAAAACATCTTGACTGGTAATTATTTTTGTCAAAATGAGTTTTCCTTGTAGTCATGGTGCCCTTTTTTTCAAAATTCTCAACCCAGTCTAGGAAGATGTATCTTGCTTATGTTTCATATATCATCAAGTTTGTGGTTGATAATGATAATTCTTTTGAATCATTATATAATCCTCCCTCCCCAAAGAGTTACATTGAGTATGACACAGAATTATATTAGAGCATAGTAACACAAGCAAGAATAAGAGATGTGTAGATCATCAAGTCATGGAAACTATTGCCATTGATGAGTGCTGATTAGGTTCTGCATGGAGCTATCCGGTGGCCTTATGTGGAAAGCAGAGAGCCATGGTTGGAAGGTCAAGGTGACTACTAGCTCCATCCTGAGAGGTGAGCCCAAATCCATCCATGTCATGGTAGGTCCAGAGACTTCTGGTCTGCAGAAACCCCACAGTGGATCGGCATAGACAAAGGAAAGTGAGAATCATCCCTAATAGGGAGCATTCTATGATGGCAGCAACTACATTATTGCTTTCAATGAGTGGGGGCGAGGGAAGAACTTACGAGGCTCTCCTTGATTCAGAGGACCAGAACTTCATCCCAAATGTGGCCAAATTTCACCTGTGCAATGTAGAAGTCTCAACTACAGAAACACCAAAGGAACTGAGTCATAAGACATCTCAGAGGCAAATAACCATATTAGATGTGACGTATATTTCTATTTTGGCCAAATATCATCCTAAGTCCCAGAAGTCTTATACACAATTACTTTGGATTTTTCAGATACCTAAAGAAGGTCTAGCCCCAGCAGGGTGGCTCAGCTGTTTGAGGCATCGTCCTGTATACCAGAGGATTGTGGGTTCTATTTCTGCTCAGAGCACATATCTAAGTTGCAGGTTCAATCCCTGGCCAGGGTGCATAGAGGAGGAGGCCATTTGATGTTTCTCTTGCACATTGATCTCTCTCTCTCAAGTCAATAAACATATCCTGAGGTGAAGACTGAAAAAAAAAAACCCAACAACCCAGAATTTCTGAAGCATCATGTCACTTTGGAACCCTGGATTAGGACCATTTTTGTCCCTAGGCCAACATCATCCCCTAAAGAAGGAGTCATTGCTCTGGGGTGTCTTTCAGCCTCTAATGGAATCCTTTGTGTGGCTGATACTCTATGCAAGGGTGTCCAATCTGCAGCTCATGGGCTGCATGCATCTCAGCATGGTCATGAATGCAGCCCAAAACAAATTGTAAATTTACTTAAAATATTATCAGGTTTTTTTTTGTGATTAAGTGTCACAATGTATTTAATGTGTAGCCCAAGATGACTCTTCTTCTTCCAATGTGGCCCAGAGACACCAAAAGGTTGGACACCCCTGCAAATCACTCTAGGTATTAACACATTCTTTCTCTTTTTGACTTAATTTGTGCTTCTTGAAAATTCTATTCCTTGTTCCTACTGAATAAACCTGAAATATAGGTCTATTTTGTCCTCTTTTCAACTGTTTTCAAAATCTTTGAGAACAGCAATAATGCTTAAATGTTTTCATTTTCAACCTTAGCACATGTAGTTTTCTCAACTTTTCTTTTCATGGCATGCCTTCTGTTTGTGTTTTTGCATCAAACAGTCTTGAGTTTGAAAACCTTGGGCACATTACCAATCTCTGTGAGCTCAAGTTTTCTGCTTTGTAAAATGGGCAGAGTAATATTGTACTGATTATGCGTTATTGCAAAATGTCATGGGTTAAAAAATATCTATTTAGGCCCATGATTCTTCTGGATGGTCCTTCCAGTTAAGGCTGGGTTAGCTAACGTCAGCTGGGTTTGCACATGTATGTGAGGTTAGCTCACAGGTTGGCTGCATGCTGGCTGGTCCAGGGAGGCAGCCAGAGCCCACAGTGAGATGGGGCCACATGTCTCTCAGGTTGGCCTTGTTCACATGGTGAGAATGTTCTAAGAAGATGCAATATATACATCCTTTTAAAGCATCTGCTTGCATCACATTTGTTACCATTCTGTTACAAATTAAGTGATGTGGTCAGCCAGGTTCAAGGAGTGGAGAAGTGGACTCGTCTTCTTTATAGGAAGGGTGGAGAATTGTGGGTGTCTTCTTTTAAAAAATTTTTTTTCAGTTACAGTTTAGATTCAATATTATATGGTATTAATTTCAGGTGTACAGCGTAGTGCTTAGACAATCATATACTTTACAAAGTGTTCTCCCTGATATTTCCAGTACCCACCTGGCACCATACATAGTTATTATAATATTATTGACTATTCCCTATGCTGTACTTTACATCCCCGTGACTATTTTGTAACTACCAATTTGTACTTCTTAATCTCTTCAGCTTTTTCACCCAGTTCCCCAATCCCCCTGCACTCTGGCAACCATCAAAATGCTCTTTATATCTGTAACTTTGAGCCTGTTTCTGTTTTGTTTGTTCATTTATATTGTTCCTTAGATTTGACTTATAAGTGAAATCATATGGAATTTGTCTTTCACTAACTGACTTATTTCATTTAGCATAGTACCCTGTAGGTCCATCCATGCTGTCAAAATGATAAGATTTTGTTCTTTTTCATGGCTTAGTAATACTTATTGTACATAGGTACTACCACTTGTCTATTGATGGGCACTTTGGTTGCTTCCATAACTTGTCTTTGTAGATAATGCTGCAATGAACACAGGGGTGCATATAATTTTTTAAATTAGTGTTTTGGATTTCTTTGGATATATACCCAAAAGTAGAATCACTGGGTAATAAGGCAGTTACATTTTGAATTTTTTGAGGAAACTCCATATTCTTTTCCATAGTGTTTACACCAATCTGCATTCTCACCAACAGTACTCAAGGGTTCCCTTTTCTCCACGTCCTCACACCAACACTTGTCTGTTGATTTATTAATGATAGCCATTCTGACAGGTGTGAGGTGATATCTCTGTGGTTTTTCCCTGACCAGCTATCTCAGTGGTTAAAGTGATTATGCCCAGGTTGCAGGTTCAATTTCCAGCCAGGACACATACAAGAAGCAATGAATGAATACATAAATCAGTGGAACAACAGATCGATGTTTCTCTCTCTCTAAAAATCAATAAAAAATTAAAAACATATTTTATCTCATTGTGGTTTTAATTTGCATTTTTCTGATGATTTGTGATGTTGAGCACATTTTCTTAGGTCTATTGGCCATCTGTATGTCTTCTTTGGAGAACTGTCTATTTAGGTCCTTTGCCCATTTTTTCAATTGGATTGTTTGGTTTTTCTTAGTATTGTGTTACATGAGTTCTTCTTTTCATGTTTTACTTGTTTAGTTTAATCATGTCAAGTCTTATAAAGATGCTTGAATTAATGTGAACACCTGTTTCTACTATACTTAAGCATAGAGTACAAAACTTGAGTAAAACAAAACAACAACAAAAAAAGAGAACCTATTCAAGAATATTAAGACCAAAAGCAAACTGTTAGGTATTTGGAAGACAGATGTCCAGCGTGTGTTCTGAAGGCATTCTAGCTAGGCAGAATGCCCATCCTAATAAACACCCCCATCACTCCGAATACTCTGCAGCTTACTCTTGTATGGCAATATAACAGCTGGTAAAGGAAGTATGGACAGACTCCCATTCTAGATAAAGTTTCTTGTACAGAAGATCCACAGAAGCAAATGCTGTCAGAAGTATAACAATCTCCCTGACTCCTCTCAATGAGGACCACCAAATTCCTTCACAGGAAGACTTCACAGAATATCAGGGGATTTCTAGGATATACTAAGATCGGGTTGAGAGACTCTGGTTTACCTACTCAATCTGAATGATTTAGGTAGGAAAGACAACTTTTCTCAAGGGTTTAATTGACTTTTGTCTTCAGATATTGACTGTACCTGGCCTACAATGCCATAAATTAACACCTAAGGACTTTTGAGGAGAAAATTCCATTAATTCTTTTCTTTCTTGAGAGCTGTGTTCCCTCCCTCCTTGTTTGGAAGGTTTGGAGTGCTTTGCTTCCATCTGAGCCAGAAGATTGTTCATTTCCTTTTGCCAATCCTTTGTCTGCTCTGAATGAATGACTGAATTTGATTATCAGTTCTAGTAGGGTTTTTTTTGTGTGTGGAATCTTTAGGGTTCTCTATGTACAGTATCATGTCATCTGCAAATAATGACAGTTTTACTTCTTCCTTTCCAATTTGGATGCCTTTCATTCCTTCTTCTTGTCTGATCACTGTGGCCAGGACTTCTACTACTATGTTGAATAAGAGAAGTAAAGTGAAATCTCTGTCTTGTCCTTAATCCTAAGGAAAATGCTTTTAGTTTTTCTCCATTGATAATGACTTTAGCTGTGGATTTGCCATTTATGGCCTTTATTATGCTGAGGTACATTTCCTCTATTCTAACTTTTCTCTTTGCTGAGGGATTTTATGATAAATAGGTGCTGGATTTTGTCAAATGTTTTTTCTGCATCTATTGATATGATCATATGATTTTTATCCTTTTTTTAAATGTGGCATATCACATTAATTGATTGGCAAATTGTACCAAACTTGCATCCCAGGAATAAATCCCACTTGATCATGATGTATGATCTTTTTAAATGTATTGTCAAATTCAATTTGTTAATATTTTGTGGAGGGTTTTTATATCTATGTTCATCAGGGATATTGGCCTATGACTTTCTTTCTTTGTAGTGTCTTTATCTGGTTTTGGAATTAGGATAATTCTGGCCTGTAAAATGAGCTTGGGAGTCTCCCCTTCTCTTGAATTTTTTGGAAAAGTTTGAGAAGGATAGTTGTTAATTCTTGTTGGAATGTTTGGTAAAATTTACCTGTGAAGTCATCCAATTCAAAACTTTTGTTTGCTGGGATTTTTTTGATTACTGCTTTAATTTCATTAGCTGTAATCAATCTGTTCATATTTTCTGTTCTTGATTCAATTCAGAGAGACTGTACGTTTCTAGGAATTTATTCATTAGTGGGTATCTTTACAATCTACCCAAATATCAACCATATAGTGATGGTGCAATGATTAAATGATGGGAAAAAATGCAAAGAGCTGAGCAGAAAGCTTGGCACCTAGTAGGTATGCAGTAAGTCTTGGCATTTTACCCATGGCATTTTATCACCTGGTAAGTGGAGGATACTGCTGACCTCAACTTCACAGTACCTGCCAGTCAGGAATGACGATGGGATTAGATTGAAAAATTGCCTGGTAAAACTCTGTTAGTTTTTTAGAGATATACAGGATATAAATTTAAGGTGTTGTGACATTATTATAGTTTCCCCATTCTGGCTGGGGCTGCAAAATTAAGGCTATCAAATATTATAGGCCTTTCATTGTATTTTTCCTATCAGATTACTGGATAATAAATTTAAATGGGAGAGTCTGAAACTAAGATGACTTGTAACGGTTAAGAATTCAGGTCTAAACCTTGGGAACTTTGTATCATTTTGACCAGGGAAAAATGACTTAGCAGTTTAGATTCATGCATGGGGATTTTTGCAAAGGTGGTAAAAATAGCTTGTGGAGCTGACCCGTTCTTGGGAAATTTTATTGAATGAAATTTAATGGCTACCAGTCTTGGCTGAGCTAGAGTTGTTTTTCCCATCTTTTTCCATTGTGTCTAAGTCTCTGTCTCTCTTTTCCTCATGTATTTTAAAACATGATTTTAAAATATTGAAGTAATATTTCCTTTTCCTTTTAAAGATGCTTGTTCCAAGTGGAGAACCTAAGGTTTTTTTCCACCCAGCATTTAATCTGTAATTTTGTAGGTTATACTCATTTGTAGATTTTAGAAAGTGCCTTTTATTCTTCTCTAAGTGTTAAAGCAATTTAGATTAATGGGCCTTGGACTCTTTGATATTCGTTTTTAAGGCATTTCAAAATGTGTGGAAGACAATACCCTTTCATATGTGAGAAGTAAAAATCTTGGCAGATGAAAGACTTTTTTCTTTTTGTTTTTGCACAAAAGAAATCTTTAGAGTTGCAGGAAAACTGCAAAACAGAAAAAAGACCTTCCTTATTATAATTTCCTCCCTCTGCCCCCTCTTAAGAGCTCAGCTGCTCACAGGAAAGGGAAAGGAGGCAGTGTGAGGCCTGCTAGCTCCCTCTGTGGGGAGCGCACAAGAGGAGGGCTAGGCTGGCATTCACTGCGGGCCATCCCCAAGCTCTGCACCTCGCGCTCATCACTTGTTCCTGAAAAAATATCTTTGCAGAGCCGAGTACTCCACGCATGCTCCTTGCCTCTGTGTGTGACAACTCTAGGAGGACCAATGTTCTTTAATAAAGACCATGGCCCAGGTCCCTGGAGGGTAAGTTGGTTGTTAGAAGGCCTGAGGGGTGCTGACAGATGGAGGTGCAGGGCCTTGACCGTCTGATCTGTGCAGAGCAGAAGAGGTGCCAGCGGTCGTCAGTCACTCCCTTTTGAGTAAGGACTGTCAGGTCCCAGGTGTCCACTGTACTTGAAGTGGGCTTAAGGGAGGCCTAACTGGACTGCTGGCACAGCGTGAGCTTGCTGTGCGTCTGTGTCCTTGCACATGCATTTCTGTCCATGTGTCTGTCTGGTGGAAAGGATAGTTAAGGGTGAAGAGAAAAAGGCAAAGAAATCCCACAGTTGTTTACTGCACTCGTTCAAAGACTCACCCTTTTTATTTTCTTTGATGGAGTAAAATGCCAGAATGTGGTGAGTTACAATTTGGTGACTGGGAGCAGAAACTCCCCAGCCACACCCCAAGGGAGGGCTGTAATCAGCAGAGGCTGGGGCTGCACATTGGGAGGAGAGGGCTTCTTAGGGGCCTCCCTTACTTCCCTTGACTTAGCCCCTGTGACATCCTTCACCAGCTTCACTGGGGTGTGATTAGAGTCTTGGGGTTTCAGGCTCAGAAAAAGCCACACCAGAGGTTCCTGATAGGAAAACCACCAGGGACACAGCTTATTGATTTTCCCTCCCAGAACATCACATTTTGAGAGATATTGTTTATCAGATTGTGCAGAATTAAATTAGAACTGAAGATACTCCCCAGAACCCCCCAATTTGAGATTTATTATAATACACCTCATTTTACTGGTAGATCTTTGAAATTTTAAAAATATTAAGTAAGTCTTTTTCCTTTTATGCTAATGAAAACATATCATTAACTCTCAGTAGCTGAAGCAATGACAGCTGTGTAAGTCTGGATCTCCCAACATATACTCCAAAACTCAATGAAAACAGCAGAAAAAGCCAGTGCAACCACGTGTAGCACCATCTCAGCTGCCCAGGGAGATGGAGAACACTGAACTGAACCCACCAGTGAGCAGAAAAATAAATGCCAAACCTCAGCAGGCTGTTTTTCATGTTCCCACATCAACACTGTGGAAGGAAGGGAAGCCTGGGAAAAACAGGATGAAAGAGAAGCGATAACCTAGTGGTAGGACTAAGATTAACCTAGGATCACTTTGATGAAGATATGCCAGTTGAGGGGGCAGAACTAGAGTGGGCAGTCTTCAGAAAACATCACTTTTGTGGGAGAAACTATAAAGGAAGGAAGAAGCACTCTTTGGAGAATGGGTATACAGAGGAAAGAAGCCAAAGAGAGAAGTTTTAGGGCTCTGCAGGGCAATAGAGAAGCAAAGAACATCACCCACGCTCCTCCCCCACCAAAAAAAAAGTTAGCCGTTAAAGAAACCACACTTCCCTACACTAATGGAAAAGGTGCCCTGCAGGAGGCATCTTTAAGCCTTTCAGTAAAATAAACAGGGAAACCACTAAAAATATACAAAACTACTGTAATGAAGAGAACTTTTAAGCTGATAAAAATCTACTTCCCCCAAACAATCACAAAGCAGAGCTAACTGCAACATAACATTCAAAACTGAATTAAATATTATCAAGCAAGCATTTTAGGTTATAAAATCCCACCTTGACTCAGAAATTCAAAAACTAAACCAGCAACAGACAGGAAGGAGCACGGAGAAAAGGTAGGAAAGTAGCTAAAAAATTTATATAAATTTTATGTATATTTTAATATATATAATATTTTATTTTAATATATAATATTTTATTTTAATATATAATATAAATATGTATATATTTATATTATATATATAAAATATATATAAAATTACTTACATAAAAATATAAGTAATATAAAGAATATAAAGAAAGTAATATAAAGAAGTAAAAATGGCTCAAAGAGAAAGCAATTGAAATGCATGACTGCCCTTTCTCCTCTTCACAGGATGCTTTAAAGGTTCTGCCTTAACAATGTATCACAAATTTATGCAAAACAAACAAACAAAAATGTGTGTTACCTTAAAAAAACTGAAGGGGAAATTTCTTCAATAAAAGGGCTTACATATAATTGTAAATTCATTACCACAATAAGTCAGAACAAGGGTGAAAAAATAATATTTTATATGCTATATGTCATATGTTATGTGTTATATATTCTCATAAAGGAGAAATCAACCAACAGTGGGAGGAGAAGAGAAAAGAAGCAGAATAATCACACTGATTGTTTTATGTGCAATTAATGAGAGACATGTTAAAAGATTAAAATAAAATAGGTGGAGACTAGTGGCAGTTACCGCTAAAAAGGTATGAATATAAAGTTAATCACTGAAATAAACTTTATTCACTTATTTTTATTTAATCTTTATTGTATTTTTTCTACTACCCGTTAGTCCCCTTTTCCCCTGCTTCCACCCAGCAGACACTACACTGTTGTCCATGTCCATGGGTCCCTTTTCCTTTTTGCTCAATCCCTCCTCCCCCTACCCTCCACCCCGCCCCCCCCGCCAGCTGTCAGCCTGCTCTCCATCTGAGTCTGTCCCCATTTCCTTTGTTAGTTCAGTGTGTTCATTAGATTCTACATACGAGTGAAATCATACGGTATTTGTCTTTCTCTGACTGGCTTGTTTCAACTAGCAAAATGTTCTCCAGGTCCATCCATACTGTCATGAAGGGTAAAATTTTCTTCTTTTTAATGGCCGAGTAACATTCCATTGTGTAAATGTCCTGTAGTTGTTTTATCCACTCATCTACTGATGGACACTTGAGCTGCTTCCTTATATTAGCAACTAGAAATAATACTGCAATGAACATAGGGGTGCTTATGTTCTTTGCAAATAGTGTTTTGGGTTCCATTGGATATATTCCCAGAAGTAGGATTGCTGGGTCAAAATGTTGACCCATTATTAATTTTTTGATTTAATTCTATACTGCTTTCCTTAGTCGCTGCACCAATCTGCATTCCCATCAACAGTGCAAAAGGTTCCCCTCTCTCCACATCCTCCTCAGACCTTGTTGATTTATTGTTGATAGCCATTCTGACAGGTGTGAGAGGTATCTCATTGTGGTTTTATTTTGCATTTCTCTGAAGATTAGTTATGTTGAGCATCTTTTCATATGTCTGTCGGCCACCTGTATGTCCTCTTTGGAGAAGTGTCTATAATTTTCATTATAGTTTCATTTATTTTTTAATTGGGCCATTTGTTTTTTGGAGTTCATTTTGTAAGTGCTTTATATAAATTTTGTATATTAACTCCTTATTAGATGTATCAATGAATATGTTCTCTTATTCTGTGGGTTGTCTTTATTTGGTTTCTGATTTCCTTTGCTGTTCAAACACTTTTAAGTTTAATGTAGTCCCATTTATTTATTTTTTTCTTTTTCCCTTGCTTAGGGAGATATATCCAAACAAAAATTGCTATGAGCAAGGTCTAAGATTTTGCTGCTTATGTTTCCTTCCAGGATTTTTATGGTTTTGGACTTAACAGTTAAGTCTTTGATCCTTTTGAACTTATTCTTGTGTGTAGTGTAAAAAGGTGGTCTAATTTCATTTTTCTGCGTGTATCTGTCCAACTTTCTCAACATCGTTTATTGAATAAAATGTCTTTAGCCCATTGAATATGCTTGCTCCCTCTGTCAATTATTAATTGACTATAAAGCTATGGGTTTGTTTCTGGGCTCTCTATTCTGTTCCATTAATCCATGTGTGTGTTTTTATGCCAGTACGATGCTGTTTTGATTACTATGGCCTTATAATATAGTTTCATATTAGGTAGCATGATTCCTTCAACTTTGTTCTTTCTCAGGATCACTGTTGCTATGTGGGGCCTTTTGTGGTTCCATATAAATTTTTGAAATATTTGTTCTAGTTCTGTGAAATATGTCATTGGAATCATGACAGGAATTGTGTGCAATCTATAGATTGCTTTGGGTAGCATAGACATTTTCATGATGTTAAGTGTTCCTATCCATGAACACAACATGCACTTCCATTTATTTATATCTCCTTCAGTTTCTTTCTCCAGTGTTTTATAATTTTCTGAGTACAGGTCTTTTACATCCTTGGTTAGGTTTATTCCTAGGTATTTTGTTGTCTTTGAAGCAATTGTGAATGGGATTGTGTTCTTAATTTCCCTTTCTGTTAGTTAATTTTTGGCATATAAAAATGCAACTGATTTCTGGATATTATTTTTTTCTTGTTTGCTGAATTCATTGATCAGTTCTAGGAGTTTCTTGGTAGAAACTTTGAGGTTCTCTATGTACAAAATCATGTCATCCACAAATAAAGACAGTTTTACTGCATCCTTTCTAATTTAGATGTCTTTTATTTCTTCTTCTTGTTGGATTGCTGTGGCTAGGAATTCCAGTACTATGTTGAATAAGAGAGGTGAAAGCAGACATCCCTGTCTTCTTCCCATTCTTAAGGGGAATGCCTGTAGTTTTTGCCCATTGAGTATGATGCTGGCAGTGGGTTTGTGAGATGTGGCCTTTATCACACTGAGGTATGTTTCCTCTACTCCCACTTTGCTGAGAGTTCTTATCATAAATTGGTGCTGGATTTTATCAAATGCTTCTTCTGCATCTCTTAATATGATCATGTGGTTTTTAGCCTTCCTTTTGTTTATGCAGTGAATCGCATTTACTGGCTTGCCAATGTTGTACCAACCTTGCATTCCCAGAATAAATCCCACTTGATCATGGTGTATGATCTTTTTGATGCATCGATGCATTTGGTTTGCTAACATTTTTTTTGAGGAATTTAGCATCTTTGTCCATCAGGAATATTGGCCTATAATTTTCTTTCTTTGTAGTATCTTTATCTGGTTTTGGAATTAGGATAATGCTGGCCCTATAAAATGAGTTCGGGAGCCTTCCCTCCTCTGGAATTTCATGAAATAGTTTGAGAAGGAGAGGTGTTAGTAATTCTCAGAATGTTTGGTAAAATTCACCTGTGAAGCCATCTGGTCCAGGGCTTTTGTTTCTTGGGAGTTTTTTGATTACAGCTTCAATTTCATTAGGTGCAATCTGTCTATTCAGATTCTCTGATTCTTCCTGATTTAGTTTTGAAAGATTGTGTATTTCCAGGAATTTATCAATTTTGTCCTGGTTTCCAGTTTGTTGGCATAGAGTTAGTTGTTCATAATATTTTCTTACAACATCTTGTATTTCTTTGGTGTCAGTTGTGATTTCTCCTCTTTCATTTATGATTTTTTTTAGTTGGATCCTTTATTTTTTTTTTTCTTGATGAGTCTGGTTAAAGATTTGTCAGTCTTATTTATCTTTTAAAAGAGCCAGCTTTTGGATTCATTGATCTTTTGTATCATTTTTTATGCTCTATTTCATCTATTTCTGCCCTGATCTTTATTATTTCCTTCCTTCTACTCACTTTGGGCTTTATTTGTTTTTCTTTTTCAAGTTCTTTTAAGTGTGAAGTTAGATTTATTTTTGGAGCTTTTTTCTTGTTTTTTCAGATAGGCCTGTAATGCTACGAAGTTCCCTCTTAAGATTGCTTTTCCTGTATCCCACATATTTTGGATTGTTGTGTCCTTATTTTTATTTCTTTCAAGGTATCTTTTGATTTCTTCCTTGGTCTCATTATTGACCCATTCATTATTTAATAACATGTTATTTAGCTTCTAAGACTTTGCATGTTTTTCAGTGTTCCTCCTGGGATTGATTTCTAGTATCAGAGCACTGGGGTCAGAGAAGATGCTTGATATGATTTCAATCTTCTTACATTTATTGGGACTTCTTTTGTGTCCTAACAGGTGGTCTAGCCTAGAAAACATTCCATGTGCCCTTGAAAAGTATGTCTATTCTGCTGCCTTGGGGTGAGATGCTCTGAAGATATCAATTAAATCCATTTAATCTAGTGTGTTATTTAAAGCAGCTATCTCTCTGTTGATTTTCTCCCTGGAAGATCCATCCATGAAGTTAATGGGGTGTTGAAATCCTGCCTATGACTGTAATTCTGTAGATAGCTTCCTTTATGTCCATCAAGATTTCCTTTACAAATTTAGGTGCTCCTATGTTGGGTGCATAAATGTTTATACAGTTATAACCTCTTGTTGTATTGTTCCCTTTATTATTATGTAGTGTCCTTCTTTGTCTCTTACTATAGGTTTGGTTTCAAAGTCAATTTTGTTTAATATAAAAGAAGCTACCCCAGCTTCTTTTTCTTTTCCATTTGCATGAATTATCTTTTTCCAACCCTTTGTTTTTAGTCTGGATATATCTTTTGATTTGAGATGAGCCTCTTGGAGGCAGCTTATATATGGGCCCTGTTTTCTTATCCATTCAGCTACCCTATGTCTTTTTGTTGGAGCATTTAATCCTTTACATTTAAGGTGATTATTGATAGATGCATATGTAGTGCCATTTTGTTGTTAGACTGTTTTCTTCTGTTTTTGTTGTTATTGTTCTTCTTCTTCTTTGAGCAAGCCCTTTAACATTTGTTGCAGTGCTGGTTTGGAGTAACAAACCTCCTTTAGCTTTTTCTTGTCTGGGAAGCTCCTTATTTCTCCTTCCACTTTTAATGATAGACTTGCTGGATAAAGTTGTAGGTCCTTGCTTTTCATCACCTTGAATATTTCAGGCCACTCCCTTCTGGCCTGAAATGTTTCTGTTGATTAGTCAGATGCCAGTCTAATTGGTGCTCTCTGGTAGGTTACTACCTGCTTTTCTCTTGTGGGTTTTAGGATTCTCTCCTTGTCTTTAAACCTTGTCATTTTAATTATGATGTATCTTGGTGTAGGCCTCATTGGATTGAACTTGTTTGGGACTCTCTGAGCTTCCCAGACTTGTGTGTTTTTTTCCTTCACCAGATTAGGGAAGTTTTTGGTGATTATTTTTTTCAAATAGGTTCTTGATCCCTTGCTCACTCTCTTCTCCTTCTGGTACTCCTTCTGGTATTCCCATGATGTGGATGTTGTTACATTTCATGTTGTCCAAAGTGTTTCTTAAGCTATCCTCATTTTTTAAAATTCTTTTCTTTTGGCTGCTTTGCTTGGGTGCTTTTTTCACCTTGACTTCCAAATCACTGCTGTGATCCTTTGCACCATCTAGCTTACTGTTTATTCCTTCCCATGTATTTTTTTATTTCAGTTATTGCATTCTTTATTTCTGACTAGTCCTTAGTTATGGTTTCTGTCTTTTTTTCAGGCTGTTGAGTACCTTTATAATCATTATTCTAAACTCTGTATCTGATAAATTACTTCCCTCTAGTTCATCTAGTTCTTCTTATGTAGAATTCTCTTGTTCTTCTATTTGGAATCTGTTTCTTTGCCTTCCTACTTTGGCTGCTTCTTTGTATGTTCCCCCTTAGCTGATAAAGAAATCTGCTGTTAAACACATCGATTGTTAAACTAATCAATCTGTAATCAGCAGCCTTTCTTAAACTCCACAGGGTGGGGCAGAGTAATTCCCGGGGACAGGACTTTTGCTTCCCCTCAAGCTGATGCCACTTGGAGAGGAGTGTTCTGTCTATGGGGATAGCTTCTGCAGTATGGGGAATGAGTCAGCACATGGATCCTGGTGGCTGTTTATTCAGTTCTCTTCCCAGAGCCACCAGCCCCAGACTCTCCTCAAGCACCTCTAGTCCACTCTGCCCTTTCTCTGCTGAAGCCCAAGGTAAGAGTCTACAAATGAAATTTTATGCCTTTCTCCTTTATGAGGCTCTCTGCATATCCAGCAGTCTCTCTGTAGCTGACAGAACCTGTTACTTTTCACAGCTAGATATTATCTGTGTTCCTTCCTGTATCTGGCTCTGTAGGCTGAGGAGCTCAGCTTGGGGTTTAGACACCACACTTCTCAGGAGAGCCCCACAGCCTTGGAAATATCCATCCACCACTTCAGTTACTCCTTGTGGGAGCCCAGCCCCCACACTCATGTCTCCACATTCCCTAACGGTCACGTTGTGGTGAAGTGATTTCTTCTGTCTCACCATGGTTATAAGGTCTATTTCCAGCTAGTGATCAGTTGATTATTCAGGATGATTTCTCTACAATTTAGTTGTAATTCCAGATTGGTCCTGGGAGGAGGTTAGTGTAGCTTCCACTTCTTCTTCCACCATTTTGGACCCTGATCTTGAATAATCTTTAAACTTTCCTAAATACCAAAGAAAATTAAAAACTAAAAAAACAAAGAAAACACTTTTTAAAAAGTATATTTTATTGATTATGTTATTACAGTTGTCCCATTTTTTCTCCCGTTTATCACCTTCCATCCTGTATCACCCCTCCATTCAGCCATCCCTCCCTCTGTCTATTTCCTTTGACAGATTGGGGAAGTTCTCCTTCATTATTTCTTCAAATAAGTTTTCAGTTCCTTGCTTTTCCTCTTTTCTTTCTTGCACTCCTATCATCTGGATGTTGGAATGTTTAAAGGTGCAAGTTAAGACTCTCCTCATTTTAATTTTGTTTCTATTTGGTCTGTTGAATGTTTACCTTATTGATTTGAGCCCCATTATTTCACTTCGTATAGCCTTCACTTCTTCCTGTATTTTGTGTCCATACTCAATCATTTCTGCGAGAATCCTGATTACAAGTATTTTGAACTCTGCATCTTATAGGGTGGCTATCTCTTCATCACTTAGTTCTTTTCTCTGGAGTTTTGATCTGTGCCTTCATTGGGGCCATATTTCTTTGTCTCAGCATACCTGTTACATTGTAAGAGGCAGAGCCTTAAGTATTCACCTGGGTGAGCAACCTGCTTTGCTGTGTTGTGGTGCTGTATGTGGGGAGGGGATCAGAGAGGGAATAATGCCACTTGCTCAGCTCTTACTCTACTTTCAGTCACTTCCTCCACTACCCACAAGCAAATTGTTCCCTTTTGGATGCTGATTTCCAGGTGAGTGCATTTGTGTACTTTCTAGGACCCTGTGGGTCCCTCCAAAAGACTCTTCTGTGAGACTGGTAATTTCTCCCGCTGCTGCATCCCCCACAGGTTTTTACAGCCAGAGTATTTGAGGCTTTATTTCCTTCTGCTAGAACCCTGGCTTGCGTGGTCTGCCTTGCTCCCCAGTTGTTCCTCACAGTGTATTTGCACTCGAATGTAGGACTACCTCGTCCACCTACCACCACCTCGCCTGTCCAGTCTACCAGCCGTCACCTTGTTGCACATACTCTCCACCCCAGCTGCCTGTCTCCACCTTATCAGTCTGGATAAATGTTTCTTCTTTAATTCCTTGGTTGTCGGACTTCCATGCAGTTCGATTTTCTGGCAGTTCTGTTTTTGTTTGTTTGGGTTTTTTTTAATTGGCTGTTGTCCTTCTTTCGGTTGTGTGAGGAAGCAAAGGATATCTCCCTATGCCTACACTCAGCTGGAAATCCAAAAACACATCTTAACAGACAAAGAAATATAGCACCTTCAACATAATGGGCTAATTTCAATATAAAAGACTCTGAAATGGTTGAGACCAAACATAGACTTCTAGCATCCAGAACAAATGTTATGACATCCCTTGTTTTTGGATAGGACTACTCAGTGAGACAAAGGTGTCAGTTCTTCCTATTTTAATTCACAAATTTAATGCAATCTTAATAAAAATACCAACAAACTTTTAAAACCCAGACAAGGTGATACTAAAATTTATATGGAAAAATAAGAAGGCAGATATTGCAAGGACTTTTTTTTTTTTAAATAAAGAGAACTAACCATCAGACATTAAGACATACTATAAAACCTCTCTAATGAGAGCATTTATACTCATGTATGAAGAGATGAGAAATGCTATGGAGTATGTGAGAAAGATCAGAAATAGACCCAACTACATATGAAATTTTAGTATATGATAAAGATAGCATTATAAATCTCTGGAGCAGAAATGGACTTCTTAGTAAGTAGTGGTTAACCATTTGGGAAAAGATAAAAATTACATCCACATCAATACCATGCAAAGAAAGACTCTGGGTTAGGGGTTCCAAATGTAAAAATATGAAACCACACAATAACAATAAGAAAGCACAGATGAGTTTCTCTATAAGCCATAGCTTGGTTATAGGGAAAAGCTGTATGTCACTCAAAATCTAAATGAAATAAAAGATTGATAAGTTTGACTACACAAAAAATAATTTTGCATATCAAAAGAAAATGAAGATCTGGGAGAAAATATTTCCCAAATGTATATGAGTAACACACACACATAAATATATAAATATATATATAAAAATAAAAAATATATATACACAATAACTTTCAAAAATGTTTCTTAAACATATAAAAAATTCAACATCACTGTTAATAAGAGTAAAGCAAAGTAAAACTAAAATATACTGTTTCTCACCTATCAGATTGGCAAGGTTAAAAAGTATATGATTTGATCTGAATGTGTTTCTCTAAAATCACATGTTGAAACTTAATGTTCAAGGTGATAATCTTGGAGGGGATAGGGGGTTGCTTTGGGATGTGATTAAGTCATGACATCAGAGAACTCTTGGATGGGATTAGTGCCTTTATAAAAAAGACCCAAGAGACCCAAATAAAGAACCTCAGAAATGAAATAAGAGAAGTAACAACTAACACCAAAAAAAAAATGCAAAGGATTGTAAGAAAATATTATGAACAACCATATGCCAAAAAATTGGACAATACTGATAAAATAGATAAGTTCCCAAAAACATACAATCTTCCAGAATTAAATCAGGAAAAATCAGGGAATTTGAATAGACAGATTATACCTAGTGAAACTGAAGCAGTAATAAAAAAAATTCCCAACAAACAAAAGACCTGGACCATATGGTTTCACAGGTGAATTTTACCAAATGTTCCAAGAACTAATGCCTGTCCTTCTCAAACTATTTCAAAAACTTCAAAAGGAAGGAGGACTCCCAAGTTCACTTTATGAGACTAGCACTATTTTAATTCCAAAACCAGATAAAGACACTATAAAGACATAAATTTATAGGTCAATATCTCTGATGGACAAAGATGCTAAAATCCTCAACAAAACATTAGCAAACTGAATCCATCATCACATTAAAGAAATCATATACCGTGATCAAATGGGATTTATTCCTGGGACACAAGGTGGGTACAATATTTGCAATTTAATAGTGTGATGCAACACATAAAAGTGAAAGATAAAAATCACATGATTATATCAATAAATGCAGAAAAAGCATTTGATAAAATCCAGCACTGATTTATGATAAAAATTGTCAACAAAGTGGGAATAGAGGGAACATACTTCAATGTAATAAAGGCTGAACATGACAAACCCATAGCCAACATCATTTTCTTTTCTTTTTTTCACTTTGAAAAATAGTTTAATAGTTTGTAAAAATATTAAACATGAAACTACCATATAACTCATCAATGTCACTTCTATGTTCCCACCCAAGAGAAATAAAAACATATTTCTACGCAAAGACTTGTACTTAGTTGTTTATATCAGCATCATTCATAATAGCCATAAACTGAAAATTACCTAAATTTCTATCAACATGTGAATGGATAGTCAAAATGTGATATTTCTGTACAACATGAAATAAAAATAAAAAGCAATTAAAAGGAAGACAACTGACACACGCTATGACATGGGTGCCCCTTGAAAGCGTATGCTAAGCAAAAGAAGCCAGATATAAAACAACACATATTGTGCAATTTTATTTATATAAAATATAAAGGAAAGGCAAATTAATAGACACATTGCTTGGGGCTGGAAGTGGAAAGCAGAGATTAACAGTAAATGGAATCTTATAAGGAGGATGAAAATGTTCTGAAACTGATTTAGCCAACATCATTTTCAATAGGCAAAAGCTACAAGTGTTCCTCTTAAGATGGTAACAAAACATGATGTCCACTTTACCACTCTTATTCAACATAGTACTGGAAGTCTTAGCCACAGAAATCAGATGAGAAGAAGAAATAAAGGCATCCAAATTAGAAAGAAAGAAGCAAAACTGTCAGTATTTACAGATGTCATGATACTCTATAGAGAACCCTAAAGATTCCACCAAAAAACCAGTAGCACTGATAAATAAATTCAGTAAAATAAGAGGATACAAAATAAATACCCAGAAATCAGTTGCATTTGTATACACCAATAATGGACTATCAGAAAAGGAAACTAAGAAGACAATCCCATTCATAATTGCTTCAAAAAGGATAAAGTACTTTGGGGAAATTTAACCAAGAATGTAAAAGGCCTGTACTCTGTCTTTTTTCTTTCTTTCTGAAGAAAGAAATTGAAAAAGATACAAATAAGAAGTGTATACCATGTTCATGGTATACGGAATAGGAAGAATTAACATCATTAAAATGTCCATACTATGCAAGGCAATCTACAGATTCAACACAATTCCTATCACAATACCAATGGCATATTTCACAGAAGTAGAACAAATATTCCAAAAATTTATATGGAACCACAAAAGACCCCATATAGTGCAATAACAATCTTGAGAAAGAAGAACAAAGTTGGAGGAATCATGCTACTTGATATCAAATTATATTACAAGGCCATAGTAATCAAAACAACAAGGTACTGGCATAAAAACAGACATATATACCAATGGAAGAGAATAGAGAGCCCAGAAATAAGCATATACCTTTATAATCAATTAATATTTGACAAAGGATGCAAAAACATAGTGGGAGAAAGACTATTTATTCAATATATAGTATTTGGAAAACTGGATAGATATGTGCAAAAAAATCAAACTCAACCATTTTCTTATACCACACACAAGAATAAATTCAAAATGGATTAAAAAATTAAATGTTAGAGTAAAAATCATAAAAATCCTAGAAGAAAACATAGACACTAAAATCTCAGATGTTTCTCTTAGCAGTATTTTTTTCTGATATATCTCTATGGGTAAGGAAAACAAAAGTAAAAATAAACAAACAGAACTACATCAAACTAAAAAGTTTTTGCACAGCAAAGGAAACCATCAACAAAATAAAAGACTACCCACTGAATGGCAGACCATATTTGCCAATGTATTTGACAAGGGGTTAATATCCAAAATTTATAAAGAACTTATAAAACAACACCACAAAAAATAAATCCCCAAACAACCCAATTAAAAAATGGGCAAATGATCTGAATAGACATTTTTCTAAAGAGGACATACAGATGACCAATAGACATATCAAAATGTGCTCAATTTCACTGATCATTAGAGACATACAAATCAAAACCACAATGAGATATCACCTCACACCAGTCAGAATGGCTACCATTACTAAATCAACAAACAACAAGCACTGGTGAGGATGTGGAGTAAGGGGAACTCTTGTGCACTGTCAGTGGGAATGCAAATTGGTGCAGCCACTGTGGAAAACAGTATGGAATTAAATAAAAAAATTAAAAGTGGAACTGCCTTATAACCCAGCAATTCTGTCTCTGGGAATTTATCTGAAGAAATGCAAAACGCTAATTTGAAAGAATATACATACCCCTACACTCATTGCAGCATTATTTATAATCTCCAAGATTTTGAAGCAGCCCAAGTGTCCATCAGGAGATGAGTCATGAAAAAGAAGAAAATTTCACCCTTTTTGACAACCTGGATGGACGTGGAAATAAGCCAGTCAGAGAAAGACAAATACCATATGATTGCACTCATATGTGGAATCTAATGAACACACTGAACTAATAAACAAAATAAAGACAGACTCTAGATAGAGAGCAGGATGGAGCCTCTTGGGCAATGCTAGGGGGTGGAGGGATGGAGCAAAAAAGAAAAAAAGAGAAAGAAATCATGAACAACAATATGGTGATTGTAGGGAAGAGTAAGGTGGGTAGAGTGGCATGATAGAGAAAGATTAAATAAATAAATAGATAAATAAATAAATAAATATTTTAAAAATGGCCTGAGAGAGCTCCCTCCCCTTCAACTCTGTAAGGATATGACAAGAAGTCTGTAACCTGAAAGAGGACTCTCACCTAACCAGGCTGGTTCCCTGCTCTCAGACATTCTGCAGAACAGTGAGAAGTAAATTTCTGTTTATAAGTCACCCAGTCCGTGATGTTTTGTTATACACTCTGAATGGACTAAGACAGTGTAACTGCATAGTCTGTTGGCAAGACCATGGGGCTGAAGGATTTGTTTCTTTCATTCACGTGGGTGCTGGCAGGCTTGTGTTTTGATAACCTACTAGACTGAGGTATATGAGATTTCTTTATTCTATTGTTGCAACCTTCCTGTAAGTCTGAAATTATGTCAAAACTGTTTTTTTTTTATTTTAAAAAAGAAACTATTCCAGAACTAAACAAAATCTACCAGAGTACCAGCGAAAGCCTTTGATCCCCATTGATAAGCAGAACTGCCACATGGGCTTGGTGTACACCAGCCCCCTGCCGGCTTACTGCTCCTAAGTCCATGGTTTTCTTACACCATGTTAGGATATTGAGCATTGGCTGATTTCAGGAGAGCCAGGGATCTCAGACTGTGAGCCGTGATTAGTCCCTCTGCTGCGCCGATGAAGACATGGAGGGGGTTTGCTGCTGTCCAAGAGTAAGCTCCCTGAGATGCGGACAGACTGGCTGGGCCCCCTGGGGTGGGAGGAGAGGTCGGCGCAGGGCTGGTGGGCACAGCTTTTATCATCTTCCCAGGAAGAAGGTCCCCCCCCTCCGCACGCCTTCCCCTGCCCAGACCTGTGCCCTCTGTTTTATTGAAATTTACATCTTGAGGGATTAAAATATAAGGTTTATCCTTTTCTGTCCCGTGCTGGTCTCACCTTTACTTGGCCTGATTCCAATATGTACCTTGAGGTCAAGGCTATCAGATACATAGTTTCCTGAATGAAAAAACCAATCGACTGCAGTTGTTCTGTGGAGCCACCTGACAACACTGACATGTCGTCAGGGGGCACACACACATTTCTAGTATCAGTAGTGATGGTCAGTGTTCATGCTCTCATTTGTCACTTCCTCTGAAGTTTCTCTCCTGCCCCCATGGTATTTCACTCATTATCTTCTTTACATTTCCTTCTTTCTCTCTGAACTTTCTGCACAGCAGAGGTGAAAAAAAGAGTTGTTTATATCCACTTACCAAGAAATGGCTCAAAGCTGAATGAATTTGTTTGGATTAATCTCTTGCAAACATAACAGGCATTTGTATATTCAGAATCTGGACATTTCCCAACCCCTGCCTCACCCTTCCACTGCTCCCCACCCCGCCCACCAGGCAGGGAACTTCACAGGTGCTGAAAAGGAGCTTAAAGCTGCCTGGCCTGGTGCCCCTGAGGGCCGCCTGAGATGGGAATGCTCCTGTACTAAGACAATCAATTCTGGAAAATAAGCCAGGGAAACCCAAAGCACCCTTGTCCCCATTTTTAGAGAGCTGGTTCAAATAGTGACATTTTTCCAGCTTGCAGAGATGACTGGGTGTTTGGAGAATGTTCTGGCAAAATGTTTATGAGGCATGTGGCCTCTGGAGCTGATTCCTGGGGCTCAAATCTCAGTTTGCTGGGGAACTTGAGAACTTATACAACTTCAGCTTGTTTATCTGTAAATGGGGCTAATACTCATGTTTGACTCAGAGTGGTGATGAGGATTAAATGAGGTAATAAATTCAGACAGCTCAGGCCGATAATGAAAAGCAAATAAGGTTGCCTCTCCTCTCTTGCAAGGTGTGTTTGGACCAGGCCCAGACAGCCACGTGGTGAGCTGGGCTCCAGGAACCTCCCTGCTGTGCTCTCTTTTTATATGGCCTTTGAGGTGTGAGAACACCAGACCAAGCCAGGACAGCGAGGGACTTTGTGGCAAGGAGGGTGCCCTTGCTGGAAGAGACGTCAGCTGCCTGAGGGAGCTGCCACCTGTGCTGATGGCCTCCAGACACCTTGTGCTTGTGGAAAGTAGAGACCTTGTGCAGCACCTCCCATCTTCTGTGTGGAGAGTGAGACCTCGCTTCCAGGTTAGTCTCCTGCCAGCTGAGGTCAGCAAAATTCTAAAGATGTCCTCCCCAAGATTTCCATCTGTGATTAACCAACTGAACACTAATCTAGATATGGCTCTAATGAGGCTTTGCAGTTGCAATTAAATCAGCTGACTTTAAAACAGAAGGTTATCCTGGATTTTTCAGATAGGTCCAATGTGATCACTTGGGCCCTTAAAAGCAGAGAAATTTCTCCGGCTGGAGTCCACAAGACATGGTGAAACAGGACAGGAGGGGAGATGAGGTTGTTGGGGAGACCAGTGAGATTCCAAGCTTGCGAGAGACTCATTTGCTGTTGCTGGCTTGAAAGGGGTCAGGAACCAGGGAATGCGATGGCCTCTGGAATCTGAGCATCACCCCTGGCTGCAAGGAAATGCCCCATGGCAGCAAGGAAACAGTTCTATGTTACAAGGAATTGAGTTCTGCCAACAGACTACATGACCTTGGAAGTGTGTCCTCTCTTGGCGCCTCTAGGAAAGGATCCCTGCTGGTAAACAACTTGATTTTGGCCTGGCGAGAGCATTGGGGCACCTGCACCATGCTTGGCACATGGTAGACACTCAACGGTCAACCTGAAATGGCCTCACAGCCAGTCCGACTCAGTTCATCTCTATTTTAGGTGGGGAGCCCAGTTCTGGAGCTGGAGATGGAGTTATACGCCCAGCTCAGCCAAGTGGGAGAGTGGGTTGCCCACATGAGGCTTTGCTCACTGAAATACCCAATGAGGCCCCTGCTCCAATCCCACATTCTGTGTTTTCCTTCCATTCCACCCATCACTCCACTATGAGTGAAAAAGCCAGACAAAGTTTGACCAGCCCCTTTGGAAGTAACAGCTCTGGGAGGAAGCATCCAGGTAAGGTCACCAGCAAAGACGAAACAAGTGGAAGGAAAGTCAGTGAGGAACAGCTGTCAATGTCAGAAACGGCAAGAAAAGAATGAGAACAGAATGAGAAGAGAGAAGGAGATGAGGAGATAAAGAAGGGAGAGATGGGAGACCTGACAGGCAGCAAAGACGACCAGTGCTATATGGGGGAAAGGAACAGGGAGAACAGGAGAAACCTGGCGCCCACACGTGGGACTGCGTGTTCTGTCTCTTTAGGAGCTTCCATGAGGCCCAGCCCTGTCCTGCGGGACAGGCCAAGTCTCTTCATTTCTCTTTGTTTCCTAGCTGGCAATGGTCACTTCAGGGAGAACTTGTTGTTGGTCCCAGGCTCTGTCACACCAAGGAGCAAGGATGTCTGTCTGTGCCTGCACTTGGGGAAGCTGAGGCTCTGCTTTCCCTACTGAGGCTGGAAACAGGTTCTGGCCTTATTCCTGGCACCTGGCACCGTGCCTGAAGAAGTATTTTCCTTGCTTCCTTCTTTCTTTTGTGCCATTTAGATTATAATAATGAGAGCAAACGTGTATTGCCAGCCATGGTTCTAAACTTGCTACACATATTAAAGCATTTAACCCTCAGCACAACCCTGTGAGGCAGCATGATGGTCATGTCTGTTCCGCAGAGGGGAATTGGAGGCCCAGCGATTTGAAGCAACTGGTTAAGGTCACTCAGAAAGAGGCAGAGCGAGACTTCAAGCCTGCCACTGCCTCTTGGGCCCAGCCTACTGGTCTCTCTATACTTGGAGACGTGGCACTTTTGGCTCAGTTATTGTTCTGTTTAAATTGTTTTAGCAGCTCATGTATTTCACACCACAATAAATTGTGGCTACTTGAGGAGGGAAGTGGAATTTCTGTGCCTCTGTAGTTTGGGATGTTTACTAGTTCGATTGAGATTTAATGAGTGGAAATAAAAAATGCTTTCAGTGTATGTACATTATCAGGTAATACATATTCAAAGCAGGATATTCAAAAATTAAACATCTGCTAAGACACATTAATTTGTGTGGGAATGTTATTGCCTCATTCTGATATAAATTTCCTGACAAAATCCATCAGTCTGTATTTACAAATTGGCTTTCAAGTTCTGAACAGGAGCCTTCCCCGTGGATGAATGAAGTGTGTTACGTGGCATCAGTAACCTAACATGCCATTAACAACAAGGAAGATAGGATATGCAGCTGAGCCCTCGGTACAATGATAAGTTACGGGCATGTTTTGTGCTTGTCGACGGAAGAATTTATATGCTGGCAACCCGGCCTTCATGGTTGCTCTAGTCAGTCAGGCTCTGGCTGTTGCTAGCTGAACCCCCTCCCCTGCACACTCCCCCTGACCCTGAGGAATTGGATTTCAAGTCACACCAGTGACGTGGTGACAACTGGGGAACAGAGGATACTTCTGTAATTAGTTCATCCAAGCAGGCAATTCCATGACTGTGAAGGGGGCCACCCGTACGTCACCCCAGTACAGCAGGCTGGGCCAGGAGGCGTTGGCTCCTGCCTTGGAATGCACCCTGTACTCTGGCTGGGGTCAGAGCACTGTGCTGCTGCAGCTTGGTTCAGCCTCCAAGCAGGGGCATCAGCAGCCTGTGGGGAGTGAAAAGAGGAAGGTGAGGGCTCTTCAATCCATCTGCCGGGCCAGACGGGGGCAGCTTGGGAAGTAGGCCCTGAACCTTCTGCTCTCTGGTGAGCATGCTTGCCCAGGAAGATGGACTTAAACCCTCCTGTTCTGGAACACCAATGCCAGGTGTCTGCTCAAACAGCAAGGGCACAGGGTGCCCAATTTAGAGTCCGTGAGGAGCCCTGGTGCCCTGGGCTTTTATGGAGGAGCAGAGGACTCCTTATTTCCTACATTTAATTCAGAGGAGAGACACGGTATGGAGTCAATTTTTTAGATTACTATCATATTAGAATTTTGTCTCATTTAATGAGACACAATCAATTATCAAAAAGACGCTGGGTGCTCATTATGTGCCTAGCATCCTGCTGGGCTGTATGGGAAATTAAAAATGAAGTCAATATGCCCCCAACTTTAAGGAGCCCCAAGACACATATGCACACTGAAGAAACAATGCCAGTGATGCACAGGCAACACACAGGGAAATGTGGAAATATCTGCCCAGAGGCAAGTGGTGTAACAGGAGAGGAGCAAGAGGTGATGGCCTGAGTGAGCTGGAGGGCCTGCTAGAAGGGCTGGAACATGCGTGTGTCTTGCCTCGAGAGGTGGTCAGGCTCTGTATTGAGGGGAGATCACCGCACAAGGCCTTTCCTTCCTTCACCCCAATCTCATAGGAAAAGAGTTTGCCTGAGATACTCACTTTGAATGTGGAGATTGGAAGTGTTCTGGCTGGCGGAGTGGAGGCTAAGGGCTATGGGCAAAATCCCAGAGCAGGGCTCAGAGCCTTCCCTGTTGCGACAGAAGATTCACTTTGAGTGACAGACATGTTGCTCCAAAAGAGTTAAGAGGGAGGGAAAAAGAGAGGGATGAGGGCAGGATTTACACAATCTATTTAATGTACAATTTTATATGATCTCATTCACATGATTTTTTAAAAACCCTTGAGTTTATAACAGTAGCTACCACTTATTAAATACTTGTTAGGTACTTTTAATACTAAATCATATACTAAAACATTTTATACTAAATGTTTTTGGTTGTAAATGACAGAAAACACACTTGACATTTTTAAGTAGAAGGAATTCTGTGGGTCACATAACTGAAATAGTACAGCTATCAGACATGGTTTATTTGGGTGCCAGCTCAGTGTCTCTCACCTCTTCCCCCTCTGTCCTATTCCACGGTCGGCCTGCTCTTCAGCCTGGCTTCCTTGGTGGCCAAGGGCTCACATGCCATCAGAACAAAATTTTCCTTCCTCAATTCTTCTAAGTCCCGAGTTTCACTCTGACTGGACCAACTCAGATTCCATGTCCTAGGTCACATGATTAAGATGAAGTCAATCAAGCCCTGACCTGGCCAGTCTCACTCAAACCCCAGGGTCGCCACATTCGGAAAGGATGCGAGGGAGGCAACTCTCACTGAGAGGGTCAACAACATACACAACATTTCATTTAATTCTCCTAACAACCCCATGACAAGGTCATTAGACTTTTATAGATGACGAGGCTAAGGCTGATGACAAAGTAATGTGCAAAACCAGTCCTCTTCTAGTGAGGAGCTTGACTTGAACTCACGTGTGCAACTCCCCAGCTCATGCTTTAATCATTGTATCTCATTGCCTCCCACTTTAGAGATGGTTAAGTGCATGGCTGATTGAAGACAGGCTGTAATTATGCAGAAAAAGGCACTTACAAAGGGAGAAGTGGTAAAAGCAAGAACAAGGGCTTGCGTCTGGACAGGGTCCCTGCAAGGCCCTGCTGAGGAGGGGTGGGGTGAGAAGGGCCTAAGAGCAGGGGCTGACCTTGGGGAATCTCTGTGAACAGAAAAACCCCAGGACAGGGTGCGTGTTGGAGTCCAGATAAGAACCAGGGTATTGAAATCCAGGTGGCTGTGCAATGGGCAAGTCAAACCTGAGAGTTAGGAATTTATCCCTGATAACGAAGTGTCCTATTTCAATGAAATGAAGAAACCATCGATTCTAAGATACACCCATTTTGTGGAACTGCTAATAAAACTGAGTATGCTTTTTTAGCACTACAAAACTCTATATTTTTGAAAGAGCACTTTTGGACTTTATAGACATGCATATTTATCATATGTCACTCTTGTGTTTACTTAAAAATTAAACAAATCAGTGAAATATATCAGGGCATTTAAAAAAACTTCTCCCCATTCAGCATCTACATGAAGCTATTTGGAACCTCTTTGGGCTCAGGGCATAGGCCTGTGTTTCCCATGGTGACTGGGCCATGAAAAGCTGTAGAGATATGACATTTCTTATAAAGGTGTTTCAGGGTTTGGGGGTTTTTTGTCCTCTGATGGCATTTGTAATGGGGACAGGCAGTTCTTCGTCATGTATCATACTTTGAGGGCATCTGCCTCTGTTATGTCACTTGGCTGTTGCTTTGCAAGAAAACATGAAATTACAGCAAGAAATATTTGCTTTGCTAACATCAAATTTATGCCCTGTGGCTTTGTGTCTACCCTCATCCCATAAACAATATTTTTTCATTTTTAAAGCTAAATCATAGTGTAAAATTTTTGAGGATATTTTTAAATAGCAGTTGCTCTGGCTCGGTGGCTCAGTTGGTTGGAGCATCATCCTCTACACTAAAACATTTCGGCTTCAATTCTCGGTTGGGGCATGTACAAGAGGCAACCAATCAAGGTTTCTCTCTCAAATTGATATTTATCTCTCTCTAAAATCCTCGGGTGAGAACTATAAATAAATTAATAAATAAATAAATAAATTACAATTAAACTTACTGGGTATAGCCAATAGTGCCCATAACTGGATCAAAGTGAGGACAATTATACAAAGTACTTTGATGGAGTAAACACATGCAGAGTTAATGACAATCACAGGAGATTGTCATACCTGTCACCTGCCTGGCAGTACTATAAGACATGTCCCTATCTGATTCCTAAAATGTGGGTCTTAGAACCTACTCAGTGTGACAGTTACTTAAGTACACAGTAGCCAAGGCAGGAGAGGGTTCCGTGGAGACGGGAGCGGAAGAGCTGGGCAGTGAGCTTAGCCTGCACACGCAAATCACTGGGGACTTTGAGAATGACCTGTGCTCAGATCACATTTCCAGAGATGTTTGTACATTCATAGGTCTGGAATGGGGGTTCATGTATCAAAATGTCTAGACACTCCCCAGGTGGTTTTAATGTGTCAGTTGGCCATGAGATTCCAAGGTTTCTAGGAGTGGAGGAGAGTGTCTCCTATCAGGGCTGTCCCTGCCGCCTGGGTCCCCAAGAGCTGACTGAGTCTGCGCTCCAGTGCAGCCAAAGCACAGACCCTCAAAGTGTGCACGTGGCTGTGGCCCCTCCAGATGGCCTGGCCTAGGGAGAAGGCCGATCATCCCTTTTTCTCACTCTGTGCCAGGACAAGATGACTTTAGGTTTTGTTTTGTAGCCTTGCCCTCCAGGGGGAACCAGACAGTAGATGTTTTGAGATTCTCATCTGTCCCTCTTCCCATTTCTGTGTTAAGTCCAGTCAGACCTCGTATTTCCTGCTCGGATGTGGCAGACCCTCCCCTCCTCGTTAGACGATGGCACTGGCCGAGCACAGTGCCCTACAGTGAAGCCATGCAAGACCAGCAGCCAGACCACGCACTCACACTGCCCAGCCCCGCTGAAACCCCTGCTGGGGCAGGGAGCACAAGTTTATGTGGAGTTACGTTGGAAACCAGGCTCTCCAGCTCCCTCAGTGATTCCTTGGCCTGAGCAATTGTTAATGCTTAACGTGGTGCACGGTCAACTTGAGGCCAGAGCTTCCTGTGGTCAGAAGGGAAGGAGCTGGTACAGGAAAGAGTGAAGAGCTTCTGCGTCTTGCCCTGGCAAGGTTTCCCCTCCAGCCCTTTCTCCTCTGTTCCTTCTGTCACAATCTCTTCTGCATCTGGGGCTCCTCTGCATCTCAGGTGGGAACTGTGTTCTGCTTCTGACCTCCCAGGTCCTTTGGAGATGCTTTGTTAATGCCCAAGGTCATCTTCCTGTTTCTGTGTTCCATGTTACAGAAGTTCCAATACTGACAGTCAGCGTTATATAATTGTCAAACCAGAGCTTTTACTTGCTTTACTCATGTATTTCAATCATGTTCTGTTTTGAAAACCTTTGATTTACTACTTTTGGGGAAGAAATTAATTATCTAGAGCAGAGATAGACTTAAGGACCAAAGATAGGCTTCAGGGCATCCATGGAAACATAAAGTGTAATGTTTGTGGGAGTGCATGCACTTTTTTAAATGGGAGAGGATTCAAAACTTTTTTAGATTCTCTAATGGATTGGTGGTCTGAAAATGGCTAAGACCCCTTTTGCATTTGGAATTTTATTTCTCACGTTGACGTTAGAACTCATGCTGCTTCAGAAGTTTACCAGAATTTACTGAGGAACCATAATGGAATCCAGTGTCAGTCACAGGGAGGCATAAATTAGAAGTGGAAGAGGAAGAAAAAGGAAAACACAGGGACCGGAACATAAAACGAAACTCCTGAGACCAATACCAGCACTGTTTACAATAGCTGAGAGGTGGAAACAATCCCAGTGTCCATCAATAAATAAGTGAATAAATAAAATGTGGTAAATACATCAATGGAATATTATTAAGCCTTAAAAAGGAAGGAAATTCTGACACATGCCACAGCATGAACCTCAAAGACACAATGCTAAGTGAGATAAGCTAGACACAGAAGGAGAAATACTACATGAGTCCACTTACATGAGGCATCTGAAGTAGTGAGAGTCATAGAGACAGAAAGTAGAATGTGCTCGTCATGAGTGGGGGTAGGGGGTCGGGCCTGGGAAGTTAGTGTTTAATGGATGCAGAGCTTCAGTTTGGGAAGCTGAAAAAGTTCTGCAGATGGATGGTGGTGATGGTTGCCTGACAATGTGAATGTGTTTAGTGCCACTGAAATGCATGCTTAAAATTATAAATTTCATGTTATGCATATTTTACCACAATTATAAAAAATGGAAAAACAATAAAAAGACTTTTGAGGCCAGTATCAAAAAACCAGCATCCTACGTACATGTTACCAGTGGATTACAAATTTGGCTCTAAGCTTTTCTGCAGCCAAGTCTCAAGCATTTTTCCTTGGAGAGTCAGGGGCTTACCTGACTTATGAAGCAAAACACTTTGTTATAATGGCCACTTAAGTACTGACAATTAAAACCAATACCTATTACACGGTCATTTAAACGTGTGACAATTTGCTAATGCTTTTATAAGCTAATGGGATAGGAGAAAGAAGGTAAATTATGTTTAAGCTGATCTATATAATTTAAAATGAGGGTAATATCCGATAAATTGGTGCTTTACAAAATAGATGAAGACACTGAGATAGTGGGAGAAAGAAGGGGAGACTTGGCTGGATGGACACAGACCCCTCACTAGATCAGCAGATTTGCTGGAAACCAAGCCGTGCTGCCCCAGGATGGGAGGGAGAGCCAGCCCTGGGGTCACATACACCCAAAATCCAATAGGTTTCCAGCACCAGGAAAATCTCTTTGACCCAGTGAGGATGTCACTAGCTTCCCACTTTTGTTAACCATCCAGGATCTCATTAGGCTGATATCCAGGATCTAATGATCCTAGGAGCACACAGAAGCCCCAAAGCACAGCCCCCGAATCACACGTTCTGTACCAGCCTGCGGCAGATCCCCAGGAACCCGCAGCTCCCCCTGCTGGCCTGAACTCTCTGTGGCCTGGCTCCAGCCCAGAAGCGTCTGGAGTGGGGTATCCCATGGGAGTTGCTAGTCTTGCTGTCCTGGTCCCTACTGGCATGACCTCTTAGGGGAGTTCTAGTCTGATTTCTCCTGTCACCAGCTCACAATCCTTGGAAGTGGCAAGTGGGCCCTCAAAGCCGTCCTGATGCAGCAGTCACCTGCTCTCCCAGCAGGGCCAGGGTGCTCCCTCATGCCAGCTGCACCCTGGGCCTGGATTGTCAGGAAAGGGCCCCTTGCATCTCCTTCAAGATACCCATCTCTGTGCTGGGCCCACTGGGGTTCACTGCATGCTTGGGGACTGCTCTGTCAAAAAACTCATCTTCAGGTGTTGTGACCGAGGCCAGGGCTGAGATTCCCTGACTCAGAGGCACTCCATTCTGCTGGCCTGTGGGTACTAGGGCCCTTCCCTGGCTTCCTCCTAGGGAGCAGGAGCGCACCCCAATGCATTCACTCAGCGGTGGGGTAGCCGAGGGAGGAGGCCTCGGCCCCAGCACTCCCCACAGGCCCCACTTCTCCATCCTTCCCCCAAGTTATTGGGGCAGAAGGATTTGGGGCTTGTAAGGTGGGAGCAGAGGGCAGTCCAGCCTATGGATACAGGAGCAGAAGTTGCCTCTCAACCTTTCAAGCGCAGGAGGCTGCCGTGTGCTGCAGTGCTGTGTCCTGAGAGGGCAGAGCTGGTGGCCTAGTGAAGCCTAGGGGTCCTGGTCAGAGGCTCAGGGGCATTTGGGGCGCAGTTTTGGGCTTGTCGTGTGTGTCAGGGACTGAGTTGGCCCTGAGAAGCCCACAGCAGACGTTGACTTAGTGTCTACTCCGGGTGCCTCCGAGCCTTTGCATCACAGGGGTGGGTTTCCCACCGGGGAACTCCAGTCCTCTCAGCAGTTTCCATCTGGTCTGTTTTCCAAGGCCACTCAGAGTGATGCTACAGCAAAGCGATTTTCTGGCCTTTCTCATGTGTTCACAGGCTCACTGACTGTCTGTATTTCTCTTCATCCTATGAATTAGCTACAAACCTTCTGTCTTCTGTGTGGAAGTGAGTGAAAGGAGGCTCCTCTGTGGAAGCACCTCGGAGTTAGATTGCCAAGTCCAGACTAGTCAGAAGACAGTCGTTCATTTTCAGATTTTATTCATTCATTCATTCATTCATTCATTCATTCATTCATTCATTCATTTTTTAGAGAAAGGAGAAGGAAGAGAGAAAGAGAGGGAGAGAAACATTGCAGTGCGAGAGGCATCAATCAGTTGCCTTTCACAAGGTCCCACCTGGGGACTTGCCTGCAACCCAGGCATGTGCTTTGACTAGGAATTGAATCAGTGACCTTTTGGTTTGCAGGATGATGCCCAATCCACTGAGCCACACACCAGTCAGGGTTTAAATAGTAGTTTATTTTCAATAATGGAGAAAAAAGAAAGGAAGAAAAGAACCCATGTATTTTCCAGAACTATGCCAGCTGCCAAATCGCACCTGACTGAGTTGTACAGATGCAGAAATTAAAACAGAGATTAGATAAATTGCCCATGATCCAACAGTTAAAGAGCCAGGTAGCTGTGGCTTGAACCCAGAAGGTTGGCTCCAGAGCCCAGACCCTCATACAAGGGCCTGAAGGGCTGTGGGTTCTGAGGTCAAGTTCTGCAGACGCCCCTCGGCACTTGTGCTACCTCAGGGGAGCCACATCCCCACCAACCCTACCCCTCAGTTTCTTTGCCTGAAAAATGGGGCTGATTAAACAGCCTCCTGGGATGTTGTTTTGGGAAAAAATGGAGCAGCTGGGGAAGACAAATGACTCCAAACCATCTTTTCTACACCAGGAAGAAGGGGCAACTGTCAGAATTGTTCTTAATTAAGTTAGCTGTGGTAATTGCATTTTCATTCTATTGTTTATATTAACGTAGAGGGAAAAAGGGGCATCTTAATGTCGCTTTAATGAACCGAGAGACAGCCTCCACGGGCTGCCAAGCTGAGCATCTGTGCCTGGTGGTGGCTTTTGCTTTGTGCAGGGCCCAGCGGGCTGCTCTCCCAGCTGGGAGCCTGGGGGCCCATCTCGTTGGTGAAAACAGCTGGAGGAGCCCAGAGGCCATGCTGGCATCACTGCCCAGACACAGCAGTGAAGAGCAGTTTCTTTCTTTGCTTGCCCATTATAGTTATATACTAATTAAAATATTATTTACCACAACTTTTACTTTATCTATGTCAATCTGTTTTGGTAGATAGGATTCCTTATAGCTGAAGCCCATAGTGGCTGTATTTTACATTTGTGTGGCTCTTTTAATATCCACCACGCCTTTCTATTTCTTTTTGTCTTACCACATCTTTGTGGGAAACAGAGGGGAAGCCAGGTGAGGGGAGGGAGGCAGGGGAGGGGCTGGCCAGGCAGGTCCCCACAGGGCCACAGCTAGTTCTATTTCATTTCTATTGGGCAGGGGCACCAGGGCTTGGGAATGGTCTCTGTTCTGTAATGGGAAGAGAAAGTGGAGCGAATATGTGTCCTGTCCTTTCTCCAAACACACTTGGTGAACATCCAGTGAGGACAGGTTTCTAAGATCACCTGTGACTTCAATGGTGCACTGAGAGTTTTATAACCAGAGAGGGCTGATGGGCTGGACCATCCCTCTTACAGGAAACAATGAGGGGTTAGATGGTTGCGCCCCCCACTCCCATCACTAGCACATGATTAAGCATCCATAATAAAGTAGCTCTGATAAGCTGCATCTTTCTTGAGTGGGTTCCAGCTCAGCACTAGCACAGTAAAAAGAATGGGAAGTTCAATGTTGGGTCAGAGACAGCAATCTGGTCCAGCCCCTTCCTTGCAGAAGCTCCCCCAACCTTCCTAAAGAGAGGAGGCGTAGGACAGACGGCCCCTCAGAGATGGGAAGGGTTTGTCATAAGACCTATTATCCGGTCTATTTTGGGCTGACGCTCACATATGCTGCCTGACGTGGATGTTTCCTGAAGGACGAGATGCCGTTGAGAGAGACACAGTGAGGGCCTGGGGGCTGCGTGTGCTGCAGCGAGTTAGACACATCCAGAGCTGGTCAACGCAGCTTAGGGGTCTGCACAAGTGAATGTTCCAGCATTGTTCTAGGAGTCATCTTCCTGTGTCACTTCATGTCGCCAAGAAAACAATAAACTCTCAGATTCCCACTTGAAATCTCATGAAGGCAAACCTGAAACCCAGAGGAGCTGCATGCAGGGAGAAAATCCAAGGCCAGGGTTTTCTTCCTTTCTTTGGTACTTCCCTCCCTTCCGCTCTCCCTTCCTCCCCCTTCCCTCCCCTCCCTCCCTCCCTTCCTGTCTTTCTCCCTCCCCACCACTCCCCCCACCCCACCCACAGTGTTTTCAAACTGTTTTCCCAGGCACTTAGGCCCCTGCAGAGGCAAAGGCTCAGCCTGGCTCTGGGCTGGAGGACAGTGCAGAGGGTGGGGCTGGGGCCTGTGTGAGAGGCCCCATGTGCAGGTGCAGGCTATGGTGGCTGGAAGGTGTCTTCTTTACGCTGAGATGTCTTCTTCACCTGACGGAGGGAGGAGAGTTTTTTGTTTTGTTTTGTATTATTGTGTTAAAATCTACATGACGGAATTTATCATCTTAACTATTTTTTGTTTGGCTGATTATTTTCTTGGACCTTTGTAAACTCAGATTAAAAAAAAATTTTTTTTAAATTTATTTTCTTTATTTTTTCGAATACATTTGTCTCTGTCTTTCCCCCACCTCCTTCCCCTGCTCCCCCTTCTCTCAATCCTTCCCCTTTGGTTTTGTCCATGAGACCTTGCTACGTGTTCCCCCTGACCCTCCCATTCCCTTCCTTTTCCCCCCGTACTCCCTCCCTCCATCCCTCTTGTCTCTGTTCGTTTCTTTTCTTTCAGTGTTGCTGGTCTTATTTTCCTTGCAACTTTGTATTGTTGGTTAGGTTCCACTTATAGGTGAGATCATATGGTATTTGTCTTTCAGCCCCTGGCTTATTTCACTTAGCATGATGCTCTCTAGTTCCACCCATGCTGTCATGAAGTGTAGTAGTTCTTTTTTTCTTTCTGCTGTATAGTATTCCATTGTGTAAATGTACCATACTTTTTGATCCAATCATCTACTGATGGGCATTTAGGTTGCTTCCAACACTTGGCTACTGTAAATTGTGCTGCTATGAACATTGGGGTGCATAGGTTCTTTCGTATTGGCATTTTGGTATTCTTAGGGTATAGTCCCAGCAGGGGAATCACTGGATCAAAAGGCAGTTCCATTTTCAGCTTTTTGAGGAAATGCCACACTGCTTTCCACAGTGGCTGCACCAGTCTGCATTCCCACCAACAGTGTACTAGGGTTCCCTTTTCTCCACAGCCTCGCCAGTACCTGATGTTTGTGGATCTGTTTATGATGGCCATTCTGACCGGTGTGAGGTGGTACCTCATTGTGGTTTTGATCTGCATTTCTCTGATGGCTAGTGATGCTGAGCATCCTTTCGAATGTCCCTGGGCCCTCTGTATCTCCTCCTTGGAAAATCATCTGCCCAGGTCCTTTGCCCATTTTTTGATTGGATTGTTTGTCTTCTTGGAGTGGAGTTGTGTGTATTCTTTATATATTTTGGAGATCAAACCTCTATCTCATGTGTCATTAGCAAATATATTTTCCCATAGGGTTGGCTCCCTTTTCATTTTGCTGATGTTTTCTTTAGCCGTGCAGAAGCTTCTTATTTTGATGAGGTCCCACTTGTTTATTCTTTCCTTTATGTCCCTTGCTTTAGGAGACATACTGGTAAAAAATTGCTGTGTGGGATATCTGAGAGTTTCCTGCCAATGTTCTCCTCTAGGACTTTTATGGTGTTGCGACTTATATTTAAGTCTTTTATCCATCTTGAGTTTATTTTTGTGTATGGTGTCAGCTGATGATCCAATTTCAATTTTTTGCATGTAGTCATCCAGCTCTCCCAACACCATTTGTTGAAGAGGCTATTATTGCTCCACTTTATGCTTCTGCCCCCTTTGTCTAATATTAGTTGCCATATAGACCTGGGCTTATTTCTGGGCTTTCTATTCTGTTCCACTGGTCTATGGGTCTGTTCTTGTGCCAGTACCAGGTTGTTTTGAGTATAGTGGCTTTGTAGTAGAGTTTGATGTCCGGTATTGTGATCCCTCCTACTTTGTTCTTCTTTCTCAAAATTGCTGCAGCTATTCGGGGTCGTTTATGGTTCCATATAAATTTTTGAAATGCCTGTTCTATTTCTGTGAAATACGCCATTGGTATCTTAATAGGGATTGCATTGAATCTATAAATTGCTTTGGGTAGTATGGACATTTTGATGATATTAATTTTTCCAATGCATGAGCACGGTATATACTTCCATTTATTTGTGTCTTGCTTAATTTCTTTCTTCAATATTGTGTTGTTTTCTGCATACAGGTCTTTTACCTCCTTGGTTAAGTTTATTCCTAGGTACTTGATTTTTCTTGTTGCTATATCGAATGGGATTTTTAAAATTTCTTCTTCTACTTCATTGCTGGTTTACAAAAATGCCTTTGATTTCTGAATATTGACTTTGTATCCTGCTGTTTTGCCAAATTCACTTATTACGTAAAGGAGTTTTTTGGTGGAGTCTACAGGGTTTTCTATGTACACTATCATGTCATCTGCAAACAATGATAACCTTACTTCCTCCTTTCCTATGTGGATGCCTTTTATCTCTTTCTCTTGTCAAACCGCTGTGGCTAGGACTTCCAATACGATGTTGAAAAGAAGCGGTGAAAGCGGACATCCTTGTTGTATTCCCGATCTTAGTGGGAAAGCTTTTAGTTTTTGCCCATTGAGTATGATGTTGGCTGTAGGTTTTTCATACATGGCCTTTATTACGTTGAGGAATGCCCCATTTATTCCCATTTTGCTGAGTGTTTTGATCATAAATGGGAGCTGTACCTTATCGAATGCTTTTTCTGCGTCTATCGAGATGATCATGTGGTTTTTGTTTTTTCTTTTATTTATGTGATGTATTATGTTTATTGACTTGCGTATATTGAATGCTCGCCAGCCCTCGCTGGGCACTCAGTGCGTGTGTGCGCACGCGTGCGCCTGCACTGGAAGGTTTTGGGCTGTCTATTGTGTGCTTTTCAGCTTTTGGCTCTTTGTGGGTGTGGCCTGTCCACGCACAATGGAGACTATGGAAAAGAGAAGGAGTTGGGATTCCCCCATTCCCCTTCTCATTGTTTCCCCAACCCCGCTGTCTCCAGTCTCTCCTCAAGGGTCTCTGGGCAGTTCTGTGACCCCTTTGGCCAGGGATCCTCTATTTCTTCCAGCTTGTTTGCACTTAGCCCCCCAGCTCACACGCGCACAAGCTGTGTGCAAAGCGCACAAAAGGCAGGTTAATTGATTCCCTTATGCCTGAGTGAGATGGTAGCTGCAGAGTGGGAGGTGAGTTATCACCGGGGCTCCGCTGGCCACTGTCTCAGTTCTCTTCACAAAGTTTTCCTAACCAATCTTTGCCCCACTCTGCTGCCGCCTCCACCCAGAGATCAAGGAGGGCGGCTGCCACTGCCAGTTTTTGCGTTGGCCCTTTAAATGTCTCTTTGCATCCCCAGCCACCTGTCTGTGACAGAGAGCACCCCTAAGCTTTTCGGGGTTGCGTTTTGTCTGTGTGTTTTCCTGGTTTTAGCTGCTGTAGTCTAGGGGTCCGTGTTTATGGTCAGACCCTGTTCTTCTCAGGGGGATCCAACTGGCTGTTTCAATGTCCCTCTGGTGCTGGTGCCTGTGGGCGCCCAGCCCACCCTCTCGAGCCTCCTCCACACTTCTCACCCGTTGGGATGTGTGAGAGTTGAATCCACTGTCTGTCCGCGGCTCCAAGGCTCCTCTTCCTCTATCATTCCATTGTTTTCCAGGTGACTTCTCCACTATTTAGTAGCAATTCCAGTTTTGTCTTGGGAGGAGGTCAGCATGACTCCCATTCACTCCTCTGCCATCTTCCTCTCCTCCCCCGCCAAAAATTTTAAATTGACATATAATTGACACATAACATTTTATTAGTCTCAGGTGTACAACATAATGATACGATTTATATATATACTGCTAAACGACTCCCGCAATGAGTCTAGTCAATATTTATCAACACATATAGTTACAAAAACTTTTTTCTTGTGTTAACTTTTATGATCTATTCTCTTAACAACTTTCAAATATGCAATACAGTATAAACTTTAATCACCAGGATGAATTATGTCCTAAGGACTTATTTATTTTATAACTGGAAGTTTGTACCTTTGACCCCCTTCACCCATTTAACCCCTCCCCCACCCATGGTGGTGATGGTTGTACAACAATGTGAATGTAGTTAACCCTACTGAATTACATTTAAAAATGATTAAAATGGTAAATTTTATGTTATGTATATCTTACCACCAAAAAGGAGAAGATTAGCTGATGGACAATATGCACAAGGAAGCGAATCTTGATTTGGGCACAGAGGAGGCAGTTGCAGAAATGGTGAAAGTAAATGAAAGCAGAGCTGTTGTGGAACATGGTCCTCACCTTATGCCTGGGATCCAAGGTAACTCTCTGGAACAATGGTGAGAAACTTCTGAATTAGTCCAACTTCCCCATTTTATAGTTGGTAATATAATTTTTAAGTTAGTAATAAGACTATTCTCATTTCTTCCAAATTCCACTGCCACTTTTAATTCTGATCAACACACTATCATTCTGATTGAGATTCTGCCCTGGTGGCCAAAAGCAGAAAGCAGGTTTGAGGTCTGTTTGGTGAGCCCAGGGCTCTGTGGGGCCAGGCGTCCTTTACACTTGGAGCATTGCTGCCTCCAGCTTCCCACAGCCTCTGCTCTTGGTCACCTTGAGTGAAAGGCCAGGCTACAATGTTCGTCAGGTCATGGCTGAGCTATGCTTCCTGACAGGCACATTGTTAGGGCTGTCCTCCAAAAGATTCACTCATTTGAGCTGTGGTTCTAGGACCTGTGAATGTGGCCTCATTTGGAAATAGGATCATTGCAGTTGTAATTAGTTAAGATGAAGTAATACTGGAGTAGGGTGGGCCTTTAATCTGAGCGGTGCCCTTATAAGAATAGAAGAGACACAAAGACACACAGGCACATTAGAGAAGACAGCCATGTAGTGACATGCACAGAAATTGAAGTCCCACAACAACAAGCCAAAGAGCCCAAAAGATGGCTAGCTACTGCCAGGAGCTGGAAGAGGCTGGATCCTCCCCTGTGGTTCCTGAGAGAGCATGGCCCTGCCAACAACTTTATGTTGTACTTCGAGCTTCCAGTACTGAGGTAATACATTTCTGTTGCTTATAAGCCCACCAATCTGTGGTGCGTTGTTTCAATGGGGCAAGGAACCTAATCTACCTGTGCTTGTTAGGGGGGCCCCACAGGTGGGCAGACCAGTGGGCAAGTTCAGAACTTCACTCATTCACAATCCACACTCAAGATGTTTGTCATATCCTAGTACTATTACATTTTTAAATTGCTTCATTTTTAAATGTTAAATATATTTTCAAAGGAAGCTATATGTCCCTATAGTATATCAAAACTGAAGAGAAAGTCTTGTTGGTCTCTAATACTCTTCTCTAATTAAAAGAAAAAGACAAAATTGAGGATTGAATGCATGTTTTGGAGCAAGGAAAAGAATGTCAGAAATGTGATATAAAGTATAAAATAATGGAGTTATTCAAAGAAAGGATGAATTTAATAGACTTTCCCTCATCCTTGTTATTTATAATAAGAGAAAAGTGTTATATCCATGCTGTCTGTGGACATAATGTCTCTTTGGTAAGCAGTTACAGATATGGACCAACGTAAGCAGGAAGGAGTGACTTGAAACTGGAGAGTCAGCTCAAATAATCTTAGTTAAAAAAAAGAATTGTGCCATGAGCAAGAGCGTAGATGGCAAGTGCAAAATGAAGTAGCCGTTGGTCAGCTTTAGTGATCTCACACAAAAACCAATTAAAGGCCATCAGAACATGTGTTCCTAGATAACAATTAGTCAAATATCCTGAAAAGAAGACAGAGTGAATCCCAGACATACTCCTTCTTTTCTAAAAATGAAACCTTTGAATGACCGCACCAATTATAACGAGATACTAATAAGACATATGTCCATGAGCTTCCAATTATGCTTATAGACTAGACTAACAAACTGTAAATATTGCCCAATAAGTAGAGGCCACATACAAAATTTAGAAACCATTTTATTCCTGGAAAAGTCTCTAAGTCTCAGTCAACGTAGCTAAAGAAGATAAGAACCTAAAAGTCCCATGATACAACAACTGCATCTTCCTTGTAATAAAAAGAAACTCACTCTGATGACCCGTGGCTCAGGTTTGAATCAACTCGGTCTGTCCAACTATGTCTTGACCAAGAATCAATAGATTCCCAAGACCTGTTATCTCCCAGTGGGATCAAGGCAATATTCTCTTACTTTGGAATCTAGTAAAATCTCTTAAATTTTAGGAAGGTGTAAAATGTCAGTTATTTTACACATCTGAAATCCTAGGACCATGTAAAACTTGTGACAAAGGAAACGTGCAAGAATAAGAGCGAAGATCAAAAACAAAAACATGTTAAAGCCATGGTATCATTATCATTGTTACTTCATTTGGTGTAAGGGCATTAATCAATTTTGTAGTTTTTATATTTTTGGTGTGAGCATTTTGAATTTAAAAAATCTTGAAACGTGGAAGGAAATTAATATCTTAGATTTGAAATTTTATTTATTTATTCCAGAGAAGCTCTGTTTTTTTTTAAAATTTATAAATCATGTTTATTCTATTAAAGTTGTCTCAATTTTTTCCCCTTTCCCCCCTCCACTCACTCCACCACCCCCCTCACTCCCACAGTCAATTCCCACTCTGTTGTCCATGTCCATGGGTTATTCATACATGTTCTAGTCCCTTCCCCTTCTTTCCACCATTGTCCTCTTTCCCTCTCCCCTCTGGTCACTTTCAGTCTGCTCCATGTTTCCGTGCCTGTGGTGTATTTTGTTCATTATTTCGTTGAATAGAGTCCACTTATAGGTGAGACATATGGTATTTGTCTTTCATCAACTGGCTTATTTCACTTAGCTTAATATTCTCCAGCTTCATCCATGCTGTCACAAAAGGTAGCAGTTCCATCTCTCTCTCTTTCTTTCTTAAGTGCAGATTGATTTTATTTATTTTTTTAATGTCAAAGTTAATTATATTAAAAAATTTAAAACCATTACAAAGTCTCAGAAATTAAATCAACATGACACCAGCACAGAAATAATCAAGTAGATCAATGAAATATAATGAACATTCTAGAGACAAATGTATATATCTGTCTAACAATATATAATTAAGTTGATATTTCAAGTTAATGGGTAAAATAAGGCTTATTCAACAAATAAGGTGCATAGACCACTATTACTTGAAATAAAACAAATATAGAGCCCAATTTCACACATTATACAAGAAATATTCAGATGAGTTAAAAATCAATATGTAAAATTGAAGGAGTTTTATGAGAAAATACAAAATATTTTTCTTACCCTGAAGTAAAATATTCAAACCTAGAAGCTATAAAGTAAAATATTTACAATATGACTATATTAAATATTTAAGACTGTACAGTAATATACATATAAAAAAGTTAAAGGACAAGTAATAGAATAGGAAACTATTTGCAACACATCTAAAAGAGGGTTAATGGTTTGTTTTGTTTTGTTTTGTTTTTTAGAGAAAAAATTCTACAAACATTTAATCAAAAAATGGATAAAGAATACCAAAAAGTTATGTAAAGCTTTTGAAAAATAATAGAAATAGACAAGAAATATACAAAAACAGGTTTAGAGTCAACAAATAATAAAGTAACAATTAAAATAACACATCATTGTTACAATCAGATTAATATGTATTAAAAAATATTGGTAATATCAAGTATTGGGAACTCTGAAAGGAACTGGGTATTCATTGACACTTTTTCTTCATCTTAAAGCAGTCCCTTTAGCATATTTTGCAGTGCTGGTTTGGTGGAGGTGTATTCTTTCAGCCTTCTCTGTCTGGGAAACTCCTTATTTCACCTTTCACTTTAATTTGAGAGCCTTGCTGGGTAGAGCAGCCTCAGTTACAGTCCTTTGCTTTTCATTCCTTGGAATATTTCTTGCCAGTCCCTTCTGGCTTGCAGTGTTTCTGTTGAGAAGTCACCTGCTAGCCCTACTTGGGCTCCCTTAAATGTTACTACCTCTTTCTCCCTTGCTTCCTTTAGGATTCTGTTTGTCTTTGATATTTGCCATTTTAATGATGATGTGCCTTGGAGTGGGCCTCATTGGGTTCATCTTGAATGGGGCCCTCTGTCCTTCTTGGACTTGCGTGACTTCTTGTCTCCTCAAATTAGGGAAGTTTTCCATCATTATTTTTTCAAATAGGTTCTCTATCCCTTCTTCATCCTCCTCTCCTTCTGGTATCCCTATTAGATGGATATTGTTACGTTTCATGTTGTCCTTCATTTCCCTCAATGCCTCTTCATTCTTTTTGAGTCTTTCTTCATTTGCTTGCTCATTCTGGAAGCTTTTTTCTACCTTGTCCTCCAGCTCGCTGATTCGATCCTCTGCTTCATCTAGCCTGTTTTTGATTACTTCTACTGTGTTCTTCAATTCAGAAATTGTTTTATTCATTTTCTCTTGTCTCTTATTGATAGTTTCTATGTCCCTTTTCATGCTGATACAGTTTGCAGCAAGTTCCTCGTAGTTTCCCTGTAGTTTTTGGTAATTCTCTCTGAGCTCACTGAGCTCATTGAGCTTCCTTAGAACTGTTGTTTGGAACTCAATATCTGATAGTTTATTTGCTTTTATTTCATTCATTTCTCTTTCTGGGGATTCCTCCTTTCCCTTCAAGTACGGGGTAATACTTTGTCTTCCCATTATTTCTGAGACTCTTCTTTTTTGCTTCTACTTCTTAAGTTGATCTGTCTTGACTTCCTGACTTTGTGATGTGAACTTCTATGGTAGGAGACCACTGTTTTTAGTTTCTGGATCTGCCTCTGATGATGTCAGATGTTGTCCCTGTCTGACCTTAGGCAGTTTGTTAGAAACTTCCAGGAATCTACTATTTGTGTCTGTCTCCTTCAGCTGTTAGCCTCAGATTTGAGATTTTAATTAAGTGCCTAAAAGTTGCTGGGACAAGTTTTTAATCTAGGTTTTTAAATTGATTAGTAACATGTTTTGTTAAATACATAATTTTTAATTTATTAGTCATAAGTAATTATAAATATTTAGGGTGACATTCATTGTTCAACATCTAAAAGAATGCTAATTGTCAAATAAACTCCTATTTAGGACACTGGTCAAATTACAATTAGTAGTGAGTATTCCTCTCCATGCACAAATGCCCCTCAGACACTGAAAAAAATCCATCAATATAAAAAGAGGAAAACTAGCACATTTATTTTTTAAAAATAATTTTTAATTTTTAAATTATAGTTGACATAATATTATATTATTTTCAGAAGAAAACCCGAGTGGTTAGACATTATATAATTTACTAAGCAATGATCCCTAAATCTGGTACATCTGACACTATATATATTTATAACAATATTATTGACTATATTCCCCATGCTGTACTTTACATGCCCATGGCTATTCTGTAATTACCAATCTGTACTTCTTATTCCCTTCACCTTTTTTATCCACCCCCCAGCCCTTCCCATCTGGAAATCATCAAAATGTTCTTGATATCTGTGAGTTTCTGTTCTGCTTGTTTATTTTTTTTAAGATTTGATCGTTGATAGATATGTATTTATTGCCATTTTATTACTTGTATTTTTAATCTGTTTTTCTTTTTCTTCTTAAAGGATATCCTTTAACATTTTATGTAATACTGGTTTGGTGGTGATGAACTGTTTCAGCTTTTCCTTGTCTGGGAACCTATTTATATAGCTTTTGATTCTAAATGGTAGCTTTGTTGGGTAGAGTACTCTTGGTTGGAGGTCCTTTTTTTCATCACTTTGGATATTTCTTGCCCACTCCTTCTGGGCTTCAAACTTTCTGTTGAGAAATCAGCTGACAGTCTTATGAAAACTCTCTTATAGGTAACCAAGTACTTTTTTCTTGCTGTTTTTAAGATTCTCTCTTTGCCTTTAACTTTTGGCAGTTTAATGATGACATGTCTTGGTGTGGGCCTCTTTACATTCATCTTGTTTGGGATTGTCTGTGCTTCCCGGACCTGTATGTCTCTTTCCTTCACCAGGTTAGGGAAGTATTTGTCATTATTTTTTCAAATAGGTTTTCAATTTCTTATTCTCACTTCTCTTTTTGGTACCCCCATGAAGCAAATGTTGGTACACTTGAAGTCGTCCCAGAGGCTCCTTATAATACTCTCATTTTTAAATTCTTTTTCTTTTTGCCTCTCTGATTAGGTGTGGTACCAGCTCATTCCATGTCTCCACCCCTCCTACCAGCTACCGTGTGGCTTCTTTATAGCCTTAGTTGTAAGAGTTCTGTTCAGCTAGATTTCAGGCAGTTCTGAATGATGAGTGTTCTGTAGTTTAGTTGTAATTTTGATGTGGTTGTGGATTCCAGTACCACATTTACCTATGCCGTCATTTTGACTGGAAGCCAGCACTTTTCTAATACACAATAAAATAAATTCAGAAATGTTATACAAAATGAATGCTCATCTTTGCACCAGTTACAATAATTATATGAACTGTTGTCTGTGTGTCACACATTGGGAAATTACTCCTGGACAGAAAATTCCAGAACTTGGGGCATAAAAAAGAATTGACCTATACCTTTATTTTATTATTATTATTATTATTTTTATCCTTACTTGAGGACACACATTGATTTTAGAAAGAGAAAAAGGGAGGGAGGAAGAGAAACATCAATTTGAGAGATAAATATTGATTGGTTGCCTCTCATATGTGGCCCATCAGGAATACAACAAGCAACCTAGGTACATGTCCTGGCCAGAAATTGAACCCATGACATTTCAGTTTCTAGGAAGATGCTCCAATCAACTGAAGCATAGTGGCAAGCATTGACTTGTATTTTTAAACTTTTAGGCTTGCCCTGGCCAGTGTGGCTTACTTGGTTGGAGCATTGTCCTGTAACAAAAAGGTTGTGGGTTCGATTCCCAGTCAGGGCACATACCTAGGTTGTGGGTTAGATCCTCCATATGAGTGCATGTGGGAAGCAAACTATTGATGTTTCACTCTCTCCCTTCTTCTCTTCTCCCTTCCTTGTTCTCTCTAAAAACAATGAAAAAATGCCCTTGGGTGAAGATAAAATAAAAATCTCTAGGCTAGAAGTGCCTCTTCCTGGAAGTTCCTATAAGGTACCATAAGTGGAACCTATGTCAGAAATACAGGATTATCTTTGAAACCTAGCAGCTCAAAATAAATGTTTATTATCTCACATTGTTTCCAGGGGTCATGAACCTGGGACCATATTAGGTGGGTAGTTCTAGCTCAGCTTCTGTCATGAAGTCATAGTCAAGGTATAGGCTGTGATTCTCTCACTTGAAGGCCTACTTGGGGCCAGAAAATCCTCTTTCCAGCTGAGCCTAGTGACTATTGGCTGAAGACTCAGTTCCTCACGGGCTGTTGGTTAGAGGTCTCAGATTTTCATCAGTTGGGCCTTTTCAAAGGGGTGTTCATCATGGCATCTGGCTTATTCCCAAATGAATGGTCCATGAGAGAGTGAGGCCCTCATTGTAACTTTTCATGACTTTATATCAGAAGTCAGACACTTTACTTCTCCTTCATCCCATTTGTAAGGGGCAAATCACGAACTCTAACCTCACTCAAGAAGAGAAGAATTGGCCTCCACCTCTTGAAGGGAGACATATCAGAGAATCTCTGGATCTATTTTTAAAACCACTATGGCTTCCTCTAAGCATGAGTGCCAGGGATGAAGGTAGGGTTATTATTGTGAACGTGGAACCCAAAGTTTCCTTTGAGACTTTAGAGTGTGTGTCATGCAGGGCTGAGACCCTCTGAATCAACGTTGCAGAGAGGAAAGAAATGGTGCTTGGGAGAGTGTTGTTTTGGTGGGAGTGGAGAGACAAGAAAGGATCAGAGACATTTTTAGGAGAGTGTCTGAAAATGCTCAGGTGTCCTGATTAAGCAACTGGGGAAATAGGATGTCAAAGGAAGAAGCAATGAGAAGGATATCCAAGGGGAGAGAGAAAGCAAATCCACCTGTTTATCCCCTGATGAGGTCCTGAACCCCAGGCCTCAAGATGGATCCTGCCCTCAGGACCTGTCTCTTGAAGTATAGTTTCTCTGAATTTTGAGAATACGAGGTGAGGATGGGTATGGAGATGAAGGTATGTGAAATGGGAAATAAAACCATTGTTGCAGCATTCATCTCTTGAATGTGGAAAGTCTTGAATTATTTACCAGAAAGAGTTGGAAAGGAAAGGTGCATATCATGAATTTAGTGCAGCAATAATATGCTCATTTGTGTAATTTTTTTTTTCTAGCAGCTCTCAGTAGCTTGGGTGCATAAACAAAAGCAGATAAATAGGTTTCTTTACTTGTTAATGTTCAAAGTAGGTTTCTTGTAAGCAACATATAGTTGGGTTTTACTTTTTTCCAGTCCAACAATTTCTGACTATTAATTGGGGCATTTAGCCCAATTACATTTTAATATGGTTATTGATATAGTTGAGTTTAACTCTACCATCTTGCTCTTTGTTTTCTATTTATCCAATCTGTTCTATTTTTTCTTTTCCTGCCTTCTTTTTAATTAATTGAGTCTTTTTTATTTTTCATTTTTACTTTGTTGGCTTAGTAGCCACAACTCTTTGTTGTGTCATTTTGTGGTAGCTATAGTGGTTTACAGTATACATCTTTAACTTATTACTGTTTACCTTCAAGATTCTACCACTTCATGTATACTAGAAGTCTCCTATAGCAGTATATTTGTGTTTTCCCCCTCTGCATTTGTTATTGTCATCATGTCTTTTCTTTCTACCCACATTATATGAACTTTAAACAGTCAATTGTCTCTTAAAGATATAGAAATATGGAGAGAAAGAGTCCTGTATTAATCCATATAGTTACGCTTTCCAGTATTCTTCATTTCTTTGCATAGATGCAGGTTGCCACCTGGTACATTTCCTTTATTTCTTGTATTCATGGGTCTTCTAGTGATGAATTTTTCCAACTTTTGCTTGCCAAAAAGTGTCTTTATTTTTATTTTGGTAAATATTCTTGGTAGGTATAGAATTCTAGGTTGGCTGTTTCAATTTCATTCAGTACTTTATTTTTATTATTTACTTTTTTTGTTATTTTTATTGGGAATATAATTGACATATAGTATTAGTTAATAATGATTTTATATGTATATATTGGGAAATAATTATCAAAATAAATTTAGTTAATATCCATCCCCACACATCATTAGAATTCTTTTCTTGTGATAAGAACTTTTAGGAACTATTTTCTTAGCATTCAAATATGGAGTACAGTATTGTTAAGTTACTTACCATGCTGTGTATTACATATCTAGGACTTATTAAACTTATAACTGGAAGTTTCTACATTTTGACCACATTTACCAATTTTGTTCATCCCTCCACCCCACCTCTGGCAACCACCAGTCTGTTCTTTGTATCCATGAGGTTTTTTTTTTCCTTTATTGATATAACACACAAATGAGATCATACAGTATTTGTATTTTTAAAAATTTATTTCACTTGGCATAAAACCCTCAAGTTCCATTCATGTTGTCATACATGGCAACATTTCCTTTGTTCATTTTATGGCTAAATAATATTTCATTGCATATGTGCATGTGACATTTTTTTTATCCATTCATCTGCTGATGGACAATTTGTTTATAGGTCTTGACCATTGTAAATATAGTTCTGCAGTGAACATGGGGATGCAGATACCTCTTTGAGATGCTGATTTCATCATTTTCAGGTAAATACTCAGAAGTAGAATTGCTGTATCATATGGTAGCTCTATTTTAAAACTTTTGAGGAATCTCCATACCGATTATGAGACTGAGGGGTTTACAGTATATTTTATTTATTTATTTATTAAAAAAATTTCAATTACAGTTTATTTTCAATATTATTTTGTATTGATTTCAGGTGTATGGCATAATAGTTAGACAATCACATACTTTACAAAGTGTTCCCCCCAATATATTCAATATCCACCTGGCACCATATATAGTTATCACAATATTATTGACTTTATATCCCTGTGACTATTCTGTAACTACCAATTTGTACTTCTTAAACCCTTCACCTCTTTCACACTGTCCCCAGCCTACATCTTTACTGGCAAACATGTTTGCTCTCTGTGCCTATGAGTCTGTTTCGATTTTTTTTGTTCATGTATTTTGTTCTTCAGATTCCATATATAAGTGAAAACATATGGTGTTTGTCTTTCTCTGACTGATTTTATTTCACTTAGTGTAATACCCTTTAGGTCCATCCATGATGTTGCAAATGGTAAGATTTAATTCTTTTTTTTATGGCTAAGTAATGCTCTTTGTATATATGTACCACAATTTTTCTATTAACTCATCTATTGATGGGAACTTGGGCTACTTCCATATCTTGGCTATTGTAAAAAATGCTGCAATGAAAATAAGGGTGCGTGTATTCTTCTGAATTAGTGTTATAGATTTCTTGAGATAAATACCCTGAAAATACTGGGCCATCAGGAAGTTCCATTTTAATTTTTTAGAGAAATCTCCACATTATTTTCCACAGTAGCTGCACCAGTCTGCATTCCCAACAACATAACATGAGGGTTTCCTTTTCTCCACATCCTTGAAAGCACTTCTTTTTTGTTGATTTATTAATAGTAGCCATTATGACAGGTGTGAGATGGTATCTCATTGTGGTTATAATTTACATTTTCTGATGATCAGTGATGTTAAGCATCTTTTCATAATGTTTATTGGCCATCTGTATGTCCTCTTTGGAGAAGTGTCTATTCAGGTCCTCTGCCCCTTTTTTAATTGAATTGTTTGTTGTTTTGTTGTTGAGTAGTATGAGTTCTTTATAAATTTTAGATATTAACACCTGATCAGATGTATCATTGGTGAATATTTTCTCTCATTCAGTAGGTTTTCTCTTCATTTTTTTAAAAATTGAATTTATCAAGATGACATTGTTTAATAAAATTACATAAGTTTTAGGTGTACAATTCTGTAATACATCATCTGTATATTGTATTGCGTGTTCACCACCAGAAGTTAAGTCTCCTTTTATCACCATTTATCTCCTCTTTACCTTTTTCTACCTTCCCCTACACCTCTTCCACTCTAGAAATCACCAAGCTGTTGTCTGAATCTACGAATTTTTCTTTTTTGCTCAATCCCTTTACCTTTTTCACCCAGCCCCACAACCGCTCTCCCCTGTGACAGCTTTCAGTCTGTTCTCTATGAGTCTGTTTTTATTTTGTTTGTTAGTTTATTTTGTTCATTAGATTCCACATATGAATTAAGTCATATGATATTTGTCTTTCTCTGACTAGCACTCTCCTGGGAGCTACACAACCCGGTCTGTCCTCACACTTCACTTAGTATAATACCCTCTAGGTCCATCCATGCTGTTGCGAAGGGTAATATTTCCTTCTTTTTTAAGTCCAGGTAGTACTCCATTGTGTAAATGTACCACTGTTTCTTTCTTTGTTATCCACTCATCTACAGATGGACACTTGGGCTACTTCCAAATCTTGGCCATTGTAAATAATGCTGCAATGAACATAAGGGTGGATATATTCTTCAGATTAGTGTTTTGGATTTCTTCAGATAAATTCCCAGAAGTAAAATTGCTGGGTTTTAAGGCAGTTCTATTTTTAATTTTTTAAGTTAACTCTACACTGCTGTCCACAGTGGCTGCACCAATCTGCATTCCCACCAAGAGTACATGAGGGTTCTTTTTCCTTCACATCCTCTCCAACACTTGTTTGTTGATTATAACCATTCTGACAGATGTGAGGTATTATTTCATTGTAGTTTTAATTTTCATTTCTCTGACAATAAGTGACATCAAGCATCTTTTCATATGTCTATTGGTCATCTGTATGTCCTCTTTGGAGAAGTGTCTACCCAGGTCCTCTGCTCATTTTTTTTTTAATTCAGTTGTTTAGTTGGTGTTGAGTAGTATGAGTTCTTTATAAATTTTGGATATTATTGCCTTACTGGATGTATCATTGGCTAACATGATCTCCCATTCAATAGGTTTTGTTTCTTCCTTTTGTTGATGGTTTTCTTTGCTGTGCCAAAACTTTTTAGTTTGATGTAGTCCATTTTATTTATTTTCTTTTTTGTTTCCCTTGGCCAACAAGATATAAGAGAAGTCAGATTTTACTACCTATATTTTATAAGAGTTTTATGGTTTTAGGTCTTACATTTTTGCTTTAAATTCATTTTGAGTTTATTTTTGTATATTGTGTAAGAAGGTGGTCTAGTTTATTTTTCTTTATGTATCTATCCAATTATCACAACACTGTTTATTGAATAGACTGTCCTTACACTATTGTATGTTCTTGCCATCTTTGTCATATATTATTGATGATATAGGCTTGGGTTTACTTCTGGGATCTCTACACTGTCCTATGTATCTTTTTTTATGCAAGTCCCATGCTGTTTTGATTACTATGGCCTTCTTGAATAGTTTGATATCAGGTAGCGTGATTCTTTCAACTTTGTCTTATTTCTGTGAGATCACCCTGAAGATCTTTTCAAGAAAGTTTAAACCACAGACTTAGGCAGCAGACTCCTCCACAGGGCATGAGCTCAATAATGTGGGTTGACAGGGGGTTGGGAGGGTGGGGCTAATGCAGTCCTACAGGCTGATGCCATTGGAGGAGAGTGCTTGATCTAGAAAAGATGGTGTCTGTGAGTGGTGTGGGAGAAGGACTCAGCACAGGGACCCTGGAGGCTTTCCCTTCTGCACTCTCCTTGGAGCTACACAACCCAGTCTGTCCTCACATGACTCCAGTCCACTCCATTGCATTCCCTCTGCTGTAGCCCAGAGTGAGTGGCTGTGAATGAGATTTTGTGTGCTGGCCTTTTAAAAGGGCACCTGAGTTTCTAGCAGACTTCTATCTCTCCATGGTACAGAGAATCCCACTGATACAGCCAGATGTCATGTGGTCACCTCTTCCCATCTCTGATTCTTTGGCCTGATGAGCCTGTCATGGAGTTGAGACCCCACGTTTCTTAGGGAAGATATTTGCAGCTGGGATATCCCTTTGATTCTTAGCCACCCTTTTTGTGTCTCTGCTCTTTCTACCAGTCTTGAAGTAGCTTCTTTTCCAAATCCGTGGTTATAAGACTTCTGTTCAGCTAGTCTTCAGTTGGTTATTCAGGTGGATTGTTCTATAATTTAGCTGTAATACCCATTTGGACAAGGGAGGAGGTGAGTGTAACTACCATCTACTGTGCTACCATCTTCTTTGAAAATCATTCAGTACTTTAATTTGTTGCTATACTATCTTTTCGCTTGCATTGTGTAAAAAAAGAAGTCGGCTGTAGTTCTTATATTTCTCTGCACATGTGTGCTTTTTCCTCTGGCTTCTTTTAAGATTTCCTATTTCTGGAGAATCAAGATGGCAGAGGAGTGAGTGGAAGTCACACTGACCTCCTCTCAGGACTAATCTGGAATTGCAGCAAAACTGTGGAGAATTCACTTGGAACAAACAACTGAATAATTGTGAGAGAGAAGCCTTATAACATCGGACAGACAGAAGAATCAGCTTTAACACAATCTAACTGGTAAGGACTGTTGTAGAGATTTGGGAAGGCAGGCGGGGTGCTCGGGGGAGGAAGCACCATGAGGATACCGAAACATTCAGTTGGATTCCCCCTGAGAAGAGTGAGGTCTAAACCAGAAGCGGGGGTCTCCAGCCTACAGCACCAGAGCCAAAAAGGACACAGATAACAGCCAGTTGCAAAAAGCCTCAGGGTTGCTCTCTGCCAGAGACAGGCAGCTAGAGATGCAAAGAACCTTTTAAAGGGCCAAAGCATAAATTTTTATTTGCAGCTACTTATCCTGGTCTCCAGAAGAATTGGGGGCAGAGTGGGCTAGAGATGCCTGAGGAGAGACTGGGAAGGAGGCTTTAGGGAGAGAACTCAGAGTGTAGCCCACAGGATCCCAGTGCTGACTTCTCCCCAATATGGCAGCAGCCATCTTGCTCAGGCAGACCACTCCCCTGAGTGGCAGCAGTGTGAGAGGACCCAATAACCCCACCCCGAGGAGGGACTCTGCCTCACCCTGAGGTGTCTAAGCCAGTCTGCTGAGTGCAGAGTGACTAGAATAACAGCTAAAGGAGACAGCCACAGACAGTAGATTCCTGGATGTCTTGAACAGACTTCCTAAGGTCAGAAAGGGTCAACATCTGACATCATCAGAGGCATAGCCAGAAAGAAAAAACAGCAGTCTCCTACCATAGAAGTTCACACCACAAAGTCAGGAAATCAAGACAGATCAATTTAAGAAGCAGAAGCAAAAAAGAAGAGTCTCAGAAATAATGGAAAGAAAAGAATCCCCCCCCCACCCCAAATCGAAGGAAAAGGAGGAATCCCCAGAAAGAGAAATGAATGAAATAGAGGCAAGTAAACTATCAGATATTGGGTTACAAACAACGGTTCTAAGGAAGCTCAATGAGCTCAGTGAGCTCAGAGAGAATTACAAAATCCATAGGGAAACTATGAGGAACCCACTGCAAACTGTATCATATCAGCGTGAAAAAGGACATAGAAACTATCAACAAGAGGCAAGAGGAAATGAAGAATACAATTTCTGAATTGAAGAACACAGTAGAAGGAATCAAAAGCAGGCTAGATGAAGCAGAGGATTGAATCAACAAGCTGGAGGATAAGGTAGAAAAAAACTCCCAGAAAGAGCAAGGAAATGAATAAAGACTCAAAAAGAAAGTAGAGACATTTAGGGAAATGCAGGACAACCTGAAACATAATATTATCTGTATAATAGGGATACCAGAAGGAGAAGAAGAGGAGGAAGGGATAGAGAACCTATTTGAAAAAGTAATGATCGAAAACTTCCTTAATTGGAGGAGAGAAAAAGTCACACAAGTCCAGGAAGCACAGAGGGTTCCATTTAAAAGGAACCCAATGAGGCCCACTCCAAGACACATCATCATTAAAATGGCAAATATCAAGGACAAACAGAGAATCCTAAAGGCATCAAGGGAGAAAGAGGTAATAACCTATAAGGGAACCCCAATAGGGCTAGCATCTGACTTCTCAACAGAAATACTACAAGCCAGAAGGGAATGGCAAGAAATATTCCAAGGAATGAAAAGCAAAAGCCTGAGACCAAGACTGCTCTACCCAGCAAGGCTCTCAAAATGAAAGGTGGAAAAAGGAGTTTCCCAGACAAAAGAAGGCTCAAGGAATACACCTCCACCAAACCAGCACTACAAGATATGCTAAAGGGACTGCTTTAAGAAGATGAAGAAAAAGTGTCTATGAATACCCAGTTCCTTTCACAGTCACCAATACTTGATGTTACCAATATTTTTAATATTTATTAATCTGATTGTGACAATGATGTGTTATTTTGTTACTTTATTACTTGTTGATTGTAAACCTGTTCCTATTTCTTGTCTCTTTCTATTATTTTTCAAAAGCTTTACATAACTTTTTGGTATTCTTTATCCATTTTTTGATTAAATGTTTGTAGAATTTTTTTTCCCTAAAAAAATCCCTATTAATCCTGGATTTGATGTGTTGCAAATACTTTCTTATTCTATTACTTGTCCTTTAAATTTTTTATATGTCTATTACTATATAGGCTTAAAAGTTTAATATAGTCATATAGTCAATATTTTACTTTATAGCTTTGGGTTTGAATATTTTACTTCGGGGTAAGAAAAATAATATTTTGTATTTTCTCCTAAAACTCCTTAGATTTTACATGTCGATTTTTAACTCACCTGAATATTTCTTGTATAATGTGTGGAATAGGGCCCTATATTTGTTTTATTTCAAGTAATAGTGGTCCATGCACCTTATTTGTAGAATAAGGCTTATTTTCCCCATTGATTTGAAATACCAAGTTAATCTTATATTACATCGTTAGACAGATACATGCATTTGTTTCTAGAATGCTCATTTTATTTCATTGATCTACTTGATTATTTTTGTGCTGGTGTCATGTTGTTTTAATTGCTGAGACTTTATAATGGCTTTAAATTTTTAAAATATTTTATAATGGATTTTGACATTTAAAAATATAAAATCAATCTGCATTTAAACTAAAAAAGAAAGAAGGAGCTCCTACCTTTTGTGACAACATGGATGGAACTGGAGAATATTATGCTAAGTTAAATAAGCTAGTTGGCTGAAAACAAATACCATATGATCTCACTTGTAAGTGGACTCTATTCAACCAAATAAACTAATGGACAAAATAAACCACAGACATGGAAACATGCAGCAGACTGAAAGTGACTAGAGTGGATGGGAAACAGGACAATGGTGTAAAAGAGAAGGGACTAGGCAAAAAACACATAAAAATGACCCATGGACATGGACAACAGAGTGGTTATTGACTGTGGGAGAGAGGGGCAGGGTGGGATGGGCAGAGGAGGATAAAGGGGGAAAAATTGAGACAACTGTAATAGAATAAACATGATTTAAAAATTAAAAAGAGATTTCCAATTTCTCATTGGTTTTTAAGCAATTCAGTTATGATGTATCCTGGCATAATTTTCTTCATGGTTTTGGAGGTTGAGGTTTATTTGGCTTCTTGAATCTGTAGATTTATAATTCTATCGGGTTTCAAATAATTTTTCTTTAGGAAGATTCCAACAGTTCATGGATGCTTTGTTCATTTTTATTAAATGTTTTCTCTGTTTTATTTTAAATGATTGCTATTAATGTCTTCAAGTTCACTAATATTTTTCTTCTGCAGTCTAAATCGTTGTTAACCCCCTCTAGTATGCGTGTGTGTGTGTGTGTGTGTGTGTGTGTGTGTGTATGTGTATCAAGCTTTATAGTTTTCATCTGTTGAAGTTCCCTTTGGGTATTTTAAAATATCTTCGATGTCTTTGCTTAAATATGCTAAATCTTTCCTCTAGCTTCTTTATCATTTGGCATACAGTTATAAAATAATTGTTCTAATGTGTTTGTGTTCTGATTCTACCATCCATGTTATTTCAGGGTCAAATTAAATTGATTTATTTTTCTCCTCATTATGTGTCATATTTTCCTGCTTCTTTGTGTGGATTGGATGCCAGACATTGTTAATTTTACTTTTTTTGGTGCTGGATATTTTTGTTATCCCATAAATGTTGAGTTTTGTTCTGTGATGCCCTCAAATTACTTGGAATTGGTTTGATTTTTCAGTTATTGCTTTTTAAGTCCAAACCACAGCTGTGTTTAGTTTAGAGATAATTTTGTCCCACTTACACAGGCAAAATCTTTCTGGTTTCTGAACCCATTGAGAACAGGAACATCTCTGGCCCTAGGTGAACTCCGAGTGTTGTTACCTCTAATCTTTTTAGGTGGTTCTTTGGCCTCAGGTAGTTTCCTTACATGCTTATCCTGATCAGCACTTTGGTGAGGACTTGAGAGGGATACTCTGCAGATCTTCAAAACTCCTCTATGCAGCTTTCTTGCGTCTGCTACTCAACTCTGCAAATTCTAACCATCTTGGCTTTTCAAATTCTCAGTTCAAATAAAGGAACAGTCATTTCAAATCAGGAAGACCACTGGGCTTCACCTGGATTTCCCCTCTCTGCACCCATGGTCTGGGAGTCTCCACAGGCTGTAAAGCTGGGGAAGTCCCAGGGTTTACCTAATTTGTTTCCTGTTTCCTTCATTACTTCGTGTTCAATTTCTTGAAAATTACTTTAAAAATATTTTCCCCAGTTTTTTTTAGTTGAATCAGTTAGGAGGATATATATGGTCTTTGTTAGTCTAGTTTCTCTGGGAGTGTAAGTCACCCAGAGAATGGGCTGGGTGTTTTCATAAATTCAAAGAACAGGGATGGTAGGAATAAGACAGAGAAAACTAGCCATTGAAGAAATTAAAGTCAGAATTTGGTGTCATTTTTAAAAATATTTCAGAGGTGAGGGAGTTCAAGGTGACAGCTATAGGGTGTGACCATCAGTTAGCTCAAGTGGAATAAGAAAGGCACTTGTAACTGAGGAAGTTTTTGGAATGTGAAGGAATGAGTTTTCTCTGCTAGAAAGAATTTCAGAGGCAGTCATTTCCTTGGGTGTGGAGAAAAAGAGCCTCATGTTAATCAAGGCTGTGGGGAAAGTTTATTTATAACTGATAAAGTTTCCTTAGGGCATAGTAAAAATGACTGGGGGTAATCAGCACAGGAAAGGAGTGAGCCTTGATTGACAGGCTGTTTCAGCTCACCCAGGTACCAGCTGGTGTGGGAGGGCTGAAGCAGGGTGGCGGGGGTAGCCAACCTCCCAAATGGCCTCCAGTGATCTTCCCATGTGGGGATTTGTGCCCTCGTGTATTCCCTCACACACTGAATAGGAAAGACTTTTGTAACCAATGAGACATTGTGGAAATGACGGAGTATGACCTCCATGGCTAGATCTTAAAAGAAATGATGGCTTCTGACTTGTTTCTTCTTGAGTCACTGGGAGAACTGGGTCATGATGCTGTGAGGGCACTTGAGCCCCCACGGGCAAGCCCCAGTCAAGCTTTCAGATGACTGTAGCCATGACCTAACATTTTGAGTCATTCTGAGTGACCTTCAAGCCAAAATCAGCTAGCTAAGCCACTCTTGAATTTCTGACCCATAGAAATGACATGAAATGATAAATGTTTATTGGTGCTTTTAGCATTTAAATGTTTGGGCAATTTGTTATTCATCAGTAAATAACAAATGCTGATTTGACACAAGGAACTGGATGTCTCAATAAAACCTAAAAATACGATCATAGATTTGGATCTAGACAGTGAGCAGAAGCTAAAAAGACTCTGAGGAGAGTGCTAGTGGGCAGCTCATGCACATTGTCACTTACCTGCTGGTTCGCCTTGTTGGCATGGGGCAGCTGGGACTGTATCTGCCCACCTTCTGAGTGAGAAAACAATACAGCTGCCGCTTCACTTTCACCCTCCATATTTTGCATAGATGACCTCTGGAGCTCAATTAACTAGAACTAAATATCTATAGAATGGAATTCCAGGGAATGTACCTCAGGGACCCTAAGTTGACATAATGCAAAGCCACCACCGCACCCAAATGGAATGCTGTTAAGAAGTTGTCCTTGAGCAGGGCCATGTCAGAAAGTTGGGGCATGATTATCTGGTTTTCACAGCAGCCACAGACATGGACGTGTCCGGGAAGTTGAGGATGCCACACTGGAGGGGGAACTCAAAATACTGAGAGAATATAGAGAAGGGGCACTTAGCTCAGAGGTTAGCTTCTTTTGTTTGCAAGGGGCAGAGACTTACTCTCTGTATTGAAAGTAATGAGAATCTCAATCATGCTGCAAGGACTCATGTAAAATCCCTAAAAGCCACAAAATGTCTCTTCTCTTCTATTACTCTTTCTTTTAAAAGGTGGAACCAAGTGAAAGAAAGAAAAGAACCCAAGCAATTTAAAAGGCTAGAGGAAACTATTGACTTCAGTGAGAGATGGGGTGGGGTGGGGTGGGGGGCATTGATAATGGAGAGATTGATTAGAAAATGGGTTGCATTGTCAGACTCAAGGCCGTTTCAACAGTGTCTTAAAATGGCTTCTCTTTCACCCCAGCTGAAGGAATGAAGACCAGAGCCATCTATGTGCATGCAGAGGAGAACTGAGGGCCACCACACTTCCCTCACGTCAAGGCCCAGCTGGCATACAATGGGTGTGGCTTTCCATCCTTATTATGAGGTTCACAATAGCAGTTTTTAATCTTTTAGGAGCTTATCAAAGAGAACAGGGTGAGGAGGGCGAGAGGCCATTGTCCTAGAGAAGCCTGAGAAGTGATGCATTTAGCGCAGATTCAGCTCACACCAGCCAACTCTTCCTGAGCATGTGCAGAGTTCCACCCACCTGGGGTTGGGGGTGGGGCAGGGCAGCTGGGAAACTGACATCAGTCAGGGCAGTATGGACTGCATACTGAGTGTAGTGAAGCTGGGCAGGCCTAAGATGCAGATGTCAATTTTAGTCTCTTTGGTGGACAATCTCTGCCCTTGGCATCTCTGCTCTCACCATGACCCCCAGAGCAGGCAGGAATACCACCCTCAGGCCTCCCCACTTTCCAGAGTGGGTGATGAGTCTTGTCTCTGTCACAGTAGGCGTGGGATTTCCTACATCAGGTGCTGTAACAAGGGTGCCTGTGCTCCTTCTACTGTCCCTCTGCCTGCTCGGGCGCTGGAGGCACCTGGCACCAACCAGCTGGGATGACTTTGGACAGGCTGTTTACTCACTACTAACCTGAGTTCCTGCAGCTATGAGATTGCTCCTTAACTGTACCCAGATCATACTGTCCCAGGGGGATCGGCTGCCACTTGGGAAAGCACTCTGCACAGTTTTGGGCACAGAACTGGTGTTTGATAAAGATTTGTCTCTATCATCTAATCTACTGGGCATTACTTAACACAACCTGGAACTCAGTTTCAACTCATGTTGTAAGTCCACAGCGGGGCTTCTTCCTTCTCTTGAGTCAGGGAGGGTGCTTGAGGAGAGCAGAGCGGTGGCCCTGCGGTGACTTCCCTTCCCAGGATCTGTTTAGCTTTGTGTCCTGCTTAAATGCATTCTGATCCTCGAACCCTTTAAAAAGTGCTCTCTCAGCAAGTTTCAGGTTTGAACGAGGCTTGTAGAACACAGATATTGCCCTAGTTAACTGAGCTGAAACAGAGAAAGAGAGGTGGCTCTTGGTCCCAAAGTCACAGCCGTGGTGTCTAGCCCGGTGCCCACCAGGTGAGACTTCACTGCGCAGGCAGACTCTGTGGCTCGTGTTTCCCCAGCACCAGGCGAGGCTCCCAGGATGGGCCTAGGCTTCTCACTGACAGAAGTTCTGTCTCAAAAATTTTAACTCTACCTGCTCCAGGCCAACAGTTCCCAGGTGGTGACCAGGAGAGGCTGGAGCTGCTCCCACTGCCTGGGTGCCAGGACACTAGGAACACACCACGACTGGTCACCTGTCTTTATTTATTGAGTTGAGAATTCATACAAGATAACATCATACAGTAAATCATATCCTGGGCTTAATAAAAATGATTGTCACTCATTGTGCTTCACAAAAATTTCTTTTAATGAATAAATAATTTGATGAAATCAAAAATATTTACAATATAAACAAATGGAAAAGCTTTCGATCCATGAATCTGATCGTTGAGCTTTGCATTTTTGAACTGAATTCCTCCAAGCTTTTCCCTTGGAAACAATACAAATCTGATAGAAACAACAACTCATACAACATATCTTTGTTCATTATATGTTTATCTGTTAGTTTTGGAAAGCTACATAAGCTTATATTATGCAACATGTTAAAATACAAATATTAACTAAAATAATATATTATCATAATGCCAGGTAGCATTCTCCACAGAACAAAAATGTACACTCAGTTGTAACAATAACAAAGGTTCACGGGCCACAAAATAAAACCCCAAAGGTACAAATTCCTTCATAAGAATATAATTGTGCTCTTGAATCGACCAGACGTCGACACTGCTCTAACAAGCCGAGGCCTGGGAGTACAGTATTGGACCACCGTATGCTGCGGTGTTTCTGTCAGGCAGCAGCATTACTGGGAATTGGGCAGTGCAAGCAGTTTTATACATACTTTCTTGGGCTCTTAAAAAGAGCCAATTATGCAAAGCAAAATAAGCATATTGAGAAGTCTTGATCTCATCTACACAAACCCATGGAACATCTTGGCTTTGTGGGATGTGAGGGCTTGTTTGCCGAGCTGTGGTGTTGTCAGCCGGAATTCAAGTATTCCAGGGCCACCTCGTAGCAGAACTTGTACTGATCCTGGAAAACAGAAGGATAAAATATCAGCTCTGTAATATTTAAAGGCTGTTTCTAGTAAAGCAATTACACGCAATTAGGGGTTTAATTGGAAGAAATCAAACAGAGAAGAATTTGAATCAGAGGTAAATGTGAAAGTCATGGTTCTGAACTATAAATGTTCATTGTTTGTAGATGTGCCCCACAAAGCCTGACGAAAGGTACTTTGATATCTAGTCTCACTAGAATTCCTGGGAAATTCCATGCCACTGAAACACACTTACATGTTTGCCCACACACACACGTTTACCTGCAAATCAACATGCTGAGCACAAAGCATGGGAAAACCGTGAGGCGGAAGGGAGGGTGATGAGAGCTGGAGGAAATGCCTTCCTGGCTTGCTCGTAGAAGGTGCTTAGTAAGTACATGTGGCTCCACTCCTGGCCCAGCTTTACCTTTGATGTTGGGTCAGCAGGATTTCCTCCTTTTTGTGAGAATTTTTTAAAGCACCTTTTAAGTACCAAGCTCCTTGACCTGGTCTCTGACTTTGAGAAGTCCATGGTCCAATGAGGAGGATGAAACAAGAGATCCAAGACAACCCATGAGGCAGAGCTAAGCAGGACCCACAAATGACCCTCCAACATGGGTGTGGCGGAGGAGAGAGTGGGGCCTCTTATGGAAGATCTGGAAAGAGGCAGGCAGGTAACAGGAGGGAGAGAAGGAGTGCATGGAGCTGGGGTAGGTGGCAATGTGCCTTGGTTGCCCAGGACAGTGCTGGTGTATGCTCGTCCCGGCATAAGCATTGGCAGCATCCTCTTTAACTCTCAAAGGCATCCCAGTTTGTATGATTGAGTATATGATCATCCTAACTGGCATTAGACAGGCATTCCAGGTAGAGGCAACAGGATAAAGAAAGACACAGGAAATGTTTGATACAAGCTCTTAATCAGGCAGTGACTTCGTTTTCTTTGAGCACAGCTTTCTCAGATCAAGGACTTTGGCCTGATCAAGCTCCATGTGAGGTCCTGGTCTACCCACGTGGGGTCTCAGGTGGCAGGGAGGGCATCCTGCACCTGTGCCCTGTGCTAAAGGATGCTCATGGGTGGGCCTCTGAACCAAGTAGAAGGACCCAGCATTGAGGATGCAGCAGCAGCCCAGGGTCTGGAGTGGAGGGGCTCCAGCTTAGTAAGGGACAAACTTCCAGGGATTGTGCGAGTCAGCACTGCTGTCTCCTCACCCAACACAATGGTCACAACCAAACAACTGGGTCTTTTATTTTTGGGTTTGCCAGATTAATTAAAAATAAATTTCTACTTTTTTTGTTTTTTGGATATGTGCCTCCTAATTAGTCACTGCAGCTTCCTCTTCTTCACCTGTTATCCAATCTCTATATGCTCCACTAGTCTAATCTATTTATTTGAAGACAAGGTCCATAGCTTATCTGTGTATAACACACCAGTCTTTGGCACAAAACCTGACCTAGAGTTGGGAGAGTCAAATGTTGGTTATATATGTAAATGATGACAAAAGGTTTAGCAGCATTTGATTCAGCCCAACCAACACTAAAGGCTAGAGACTGGGGTTTCAAGGTTCAGCCTCAGTCCTCAGGGAGACTACAATCTAGAGGTAAAGACAGAAGGTAAACAGTTCATTTCCATATACTGAAGGTGTCACAAGATCAGACACCAGTAATAGTAACACCTACCAGGATAGCTAAAATAAAAAGAGACAATAACAAGTGTTGATGTGGATGTGGCGAAACCAGAGACTTCATGCACTGCGAGTGGAAGGGTAAATGCTGCAGGCGTTTTGGAAAACAGTCTGGCAGTTCCCCGAGAGGTTAAACACAGATGTACTTTATAGTCCAGCAATTTCATTCCCAGGTATATGCCCAGAAGAACTGAAAATAATGTTTATACAAATACTTTGTAATTCACATTCCAGTATTTTTTTATTTCAGGACTTGATAATTCTGTTTTCAGAATATTTAAAAGAAATCACTTGGGTATCAAAATTCTGATGCTGTCAGATCACTAAGCTGACCTATTGGCTATGAAGTGTTCCAGTAATTTTCCGTTGTTTATTATTATTATTATTATTATTGTGAATCAGAGAGACAAGTTTTTTTTTTTTTAAATGGAAATCTAAGAGATCCAATTCCTTATTGGAGAAACATGATTTTGTACAAATCTAATTGTGCAACTAATTTAAGTGCCTACTATGAGCCCATCCTTTTAACATATGAAGATGTTAAAATTTCTTTTAGTGGAAAATGTGGCTGCTGGCCTCGGGCCATGGCACTGAGAGGAAAAGGGATTTTGGCTTCGCTGTGCTGGTCACTGAGGTTGCCCCGCCACAGGCATGACTGTAACTTTCAAAATGAGTTTTCTCTGAGTTTTCTCTCTCTCATCCTATCCTTCCTGAGCACGCTGTCAATCCTCACAGATTCTGTGATGACTGGATGTTTCTGAATCAGAAAAGGAAAAGGAATGAGAAGAATGATATAAATCGTTGTGTCACCTCCCCTAAGCACCTCAGGGAAATGCCCAAGATCTTCCTGCGTTGGAAACTGATTACACTGGATCACCTCACTCGTCTTTGCACTGAATAATTAAACCACATGAGTTATCCCTGCACTTCATGGAAAAAGCTGCTTTTGTTTTGGTCCTAAGCTCTCCCGACTTGGGCAGCATTAGCTGGCTTTGGGCAGGAGGAAGTGATGTGAGCAGCAGCTCATCCTTGTGCAGGACGATAACCAGGGTGACCGGCGAGTCCTCTCCAAGGCCCGACCCACTTTCACTCCAGGCCACACTTCCATGTTCCACAAAGAGGGAGACAGTGAAATCAGAAAGGGCACCTAAAAGCGAGGCTATGTTTCAGAAGTCCTCGCTCGCTCCGTGAGGGCGGCTTTGGGAGCCCCCAGAGGTCCCCAGCTGTGCTTGTCACCGCAGGCTGCCTGAGTCTGAGGCGCGGGGCCTCCAGGCAGCCTGGCACTTCAAACACCCTGTCTCTGCCTGAGAAGATTCAAAGAGAAGAGTCTGCTGGCTCACCTGCGGCAAAGCTCCCCTCCCTGGTGAACCTACTTTTTGAAGCGAAGACAAGTTTCACAGTTTCAGGTGGACCCTGTGCTGACAGGTCCTTCAGTGTGGGAAGAGTCCTGACCGATGCCCTGGAGAAGGGTGAAGTGGTCCCCATGTTGGGTTCATGGTTCCTGGCCAGGTCAACTGGGTGACCAGAGCTGTGCCAAGGAGACCCCTTGATAAGAGAGCTGTGTGTCTCTGACAAAGAACCCACTGGGTCATTACTCCCACCTATATGTTTAGAGATGCATGGAGAACTTTCTCCCCTCAAAGACCAGTGCAGTCTGTGCCTGGTTCCTGTTCATCCCTGTCAGCTGTAGCCACAGCCTCCCCCCGGTGCCAGAGGGCATCCAGGGGCAGCGCAGGATGGATGTGGGTCTGGGTGCAGAGAGGCAATATCCAGTCGCTGAGTAAATAATCTATCGGGCACCTCCTTGAAGCCAGGAGCCCACTGGTGCTGAGGGGCTTTGCCAACCCCGCCTCAAGGAGATCAGGGTCTGGGCCAGAGAGAGGGCACAGAGCAGTAACAGAGATCACCCCCAAGGCTGCCCTGATATGCAGGAGGAACACCTGCCAGGGGACTTAAGGAGAGTGCATGGCAGTGGCCTGCGAGCCTCAGGGGCCTTAAGGCAGTGGAGATCCCAGGAGAAGTGAGATTCCTCCTTCGACGGCCAGCCACAGCCGGTGGGGGCACAGCTCGGAGACCTGCGAGCACAGCCCTGACTCCCCACTTGAGTCCTATGCCCTCCACACCAACACACATACCCACAGCCACATACACCCACACATATGCCTATACACACCCCACAGCTACACCCACACATACACACCCACAACTACTTCCACCCACAGCTACACCTACATATACACACCCACGCCTACACATACCCACACATATGCCTATTCACACTCCACAGCTATACCGACATACATACCCACATACCCAAACACACCTATACCTACACACATACCCACACCTACACACACAGCCACAGACCCATATCCCCCCACACACATACCCCCACATACCCTCACACACACATCCTGCTGTCTGCACAAAGGGGAGAGCTGTAGCCCTGCAGCACCTGCTGTTTGCACAGCTCATTACGTGTTTAGCACTGAAGGGAAAGTGGGACTCAGTTGGGTTGGCCAGCTCTGCGTTACGCGTGGGGAGATACAGGCAGAGGTTGGCCGGGACAGGAGCCCAGGAGCTGGGACGGTGCGGGGTGGGCTTGGGCAGGCAGCCTGCTTCGTGGGAGAGGGTGACCTGTTGACCCTGCTGAGCCCTGCTTCTTGCCTGCAGCACTTCCGAACCACCAGGCCCAGATTGATGGATCAGAGTCCCTGGGGTGGGCCAAGGGATTGGAATTTTTTAAGGCTCCCATTAAAAAAGCAACAGACCACCAATGCTATAGAAACACAGACTAGAATGGTGGTTGCCAGAGGCTGAGGGCAGGGGGATATGCGGCGATGTTAGTAAAGCACATATATTTCCAGTTTTAAGAAGTTTGAGAATGTAATGTACAGCATGGTGACCACAGTTAATAATAAAGGATTTATACTAGAAAGTTGGTGAGACTAGGTGCATCTTAAGTATTCTCACCACATGTGCACACACACATTAGCTATGTGTTAATTGCTTTGATCTTGGTAACTTTGGCCCAAGTTCCCACCACATCCCAGGGGATAATATGTATCTCCAGGCAAGATCTGTCCCTGAAGGCCATTTCTCTGTTAGAACAGAGCCCTTGAAATGTCAGAAACCAAGTGAGGAGGATCGAGGTGAGAGGGGAGCTGTTTGTCCATGCAGGTGGTCCCCCCCTACCCCCTTGCCCCCAACTATCCCGGTTCCGAACGAGCTCAGGCTCTCAGACAGCGGGTCCCGCCTGCCCCTGGGACAAGGGCTGGAGGCCGGCCGAAGAGATGGGTGACCTGGGAGCTGGGCTAAAACAGGTAAGGAAAAAAATACCCTGCCCCGGCTGGATTAAAAAAATCTAGTTTTGTGTAATAAATTATTTTCCTTCCTAGCAATCAATTGGCTTTTCTCCAGAGCACCCCCCAAAACTAAAAATTTGAAGAAATAAATCTTTTAGGGCTTTTCAGATCTGTCTTGAAAGTGCCACGCTTCAAAGCCGATGGATGGATTTTCAAACTCAGAAGCAATTGAGAAAAATCACAGCCTCAAAGGGAGACAGAGAGGGACCCCTCTCTGCATGTTCATCCCACAGTAGCTGGGAGGGGGCGGGGGTGGACTTTTTGTGTTTTGAATGGAGGGGACCTTTGTGTGATTCAGCCTCTGCACGTAACATGTGGGCAGGCCCAGCGGGGCCCAGGCCAGGGCTCCCCGCTCCTCCCCACCCAGCTCCCTGTGGCCAGCACAGAAGCGCACTCCAGAGCTTTCTGGCACACACTTCACCATTCTGTGAAGATGCAGGAAAGAAGATTCAGCACTTCGCACTTTTCAGCTGCTGGCACATCATCTTGTGCTTAGGAGAAACTCAGGTCTCAGATGGCCTTTTATGCCCAATAGAATTGCACCAGATTTTATCACCCTGACTTGAATTAGTCCCCTTAGCCAATATACACGCAATTGTGTACATGAGTACCAAACTAAACAGAAACTGTACTTCAAGGCAAAAACCAAACAAGTGACAAGAATCCTTATTTAATTCGGGAAGCTTTGAGCCCACTGCAAAGAGCACTGTGACATTTTTTTTTCCTCTGGTCACCAGATATTATCTTGCTAGTATTCACTGTAACAAATTTATCAGATGAATTTATCATGTTTCTCAGGAAATTGCAAAGCTCTCCTACATTTCTCAGCCCCTGACCTTATCCTAAAACTGGGGCTGACTCTCTGAGTTCTGGGCATCCAAGGTCCTGTTTTCTTTAGTCGAATGACACAAAATGACAGAAACCTCTAAGTACTGACCTGCGATCAGAAGCTCCCCTCTGGTGCAACCACCAGGTCTCCACACATTTCACGAATTTCTTGTCCCATTGTTGGCACCACTGATTTGGGAGAAGCTATGTTTCCACCCACAAACGCTTGTGAGAGATGAAAGTTGCAACCAGAGCCACTAGAGGAAAGGTCTGCAAGGGTCTAGCCTAATGTTCCGCTTAATTTAGGCTGTGCTGAGAGGGAACTGACTTTATTTTTGTTTGTTAGTTTTTCTAAATAGCAAGGTCGGCTTTGCTCAGGTACCCACCAGAGTTTGGAAGCTACACACTTGTCTGTGAATCAGGGAAGTTAAACATCTAATGAGGTCACAGAATATTTTAATTTACACACATGCATTTGTTTTCATCCTTTGTCAGCCTTCTTATCAGTCTTAATCGCAGGGCCGCCTGACTGCCTGACCCACCCTTTTTGCAGTTGCTCCCAGCCCAGGAGATGGAGAACTCTTTAAGATTCGTGGTGGGCCCTGCCTCTGGGAGGGGCTGGTCTAGTGACCACAGACACTCTCATCGACCTTTCAGCCCACCCCTGTGAGACTGGTAACACGTGAAAGGCACTTGGAGGGGTGCTGGAATTTGGAGGGGTGCCTGGCCCATACGAAGCATCACGGAACTACTGGCTGCTCCCCGCCGCCGCTGCCGCCTTCTGCCACCCAGCGCTTGCATGTAACTACCTCAGACGAGCGCCCTGTGGACACCTGCACTATCCAGAACCACCTTTCTCACCTTTGCAGTTTCCAAAATACCTTCACATATATCATCACTTGGGGTCACTACAATAAGCCAATACTATCCCCGGTTTACACAACTCAGACCCCCAAGAGAGTGAAGCACCCAGCCCAAGGAGACTTAAGTTGACAAGTTAACTTGTCTGAAGGCACAACTTGAGGTAGCAGCAGAGCTGACACTAGAATTTGGGTTTTCACTGGCTTCCCCCAGGACAGGAGCGAGGGGGTCAGTCTGGAGGGCACCGCCCTTTTCCCACAGACGCTGACGTGGTAACTGCTGACGGCTGCGTGAGTCCGCACCTGGCCAAGCAGGCGCCCCTGTACCAAGCTCCCTGGCCAGCACCATGCTCCTTGGAATAGAACAGCTCATCAAACCCAGGACACACATCTGGGGAAAGCAGGCGCTCCTGAGGAGTGCTCTGAGTGTGGCCAGGAGTCACGTCATGGGTCACTGTCGTCATTCAGCCCCCAGTACTGCTGTAACAGTGACGGGGACCACGGCTGCTTCCTCAGCTTTATCTTATATCTCAACTCTCTCTTTAGGCTCCTTCTGATATTTTAAAGTTTAACCCCACTGCTGCAGTGCTGTGGCTCCCGGGACAGAGGCTCTCCAAACCACCAGCAGCGGACTCTTCCTCGCCCGCGGGCCATTGTCCCCACCTTCGAATTAGTCCCACTGTTTCCTTTCAGACACTTCCTCCTCCGACAGAGAACTACAAAAGCCTAATCCACAAGCTTCCTCCTTTAAGCCATTTGACTATTCTTGAGTCACAGTAGTTGGCATTTCAGCAGCTCCACACACACACAAAAGAGATTTCATGAAACACTAAGAAAATAATTGCACAGAGTCCTTTGTTTCTCAACTCCTCTAATCCTTTCTCAGCTATGGCCACCATAATTAAGTGCAATATTCTGGATGTCAAAGTAAATTCACAGCTTTTATAAATATTAGGTGATTAAGCTATTTATAAGATATGTAATTTGAAAATCTGGCATTTCACGTGCTATGATTATTTCTTCTCCATGAAGACTAAGTGCTTAGCCACGTGGAAAGGAAACTTGTAAGATGTTCACTTGTGAGTTTCACCTATTTCCACATTTCAGATGTGCGGAGACAAAGTCTCCTTGTGACAAAGAAAAGGGGGGAAGGGGGAGAAAAACCCTTGAAAGGGAAGTGATTACATTATGTTTTTGAAAATGAGCCTCCTCTGTGAATCAGTTCTCCTGCTCAACTGTGCCAGGTGGAGCTGCCTGCAACCTGGGACAAAGCCCCATTCACTGGTCAGGGTCGGGGTCGGGGTCAGGGTCGGGGTCGGGGTCAGGGTCGGGGTCGGGGTCGGGGTTGCCTACCAGCAGGTCCACCATGTTGGGCTTGTTGTTCCGCAGCGTCTTCACTGCATGGAAGACGTCCACTGTCCGCTGGTGCCGCAGCATCTCGCACACGATACTGAGAGCGCAGAAGGTACCGCTGCGCCCGCCCCCGTTCCTGCCAGAAGAGGAGTCAGATGGTTGGAGAATGTCTGTCCTTCCACTGCACACAACCTGCGGAGCCCGCCGCCTAAACCCGGACAGCTGTGTCTGGTGAGGCCTCCCAGGCCGGGAGCTTACCACCGGGGCCAGTCCTTCTCATGAAGCGGTTGAGTCCATGAGCCTCAGTGCTGGGCCCGCGGTTCACCTGGTTGGAGGTGTGAACTGGCACATCCTGTTCCCTCAGCTTCGCCCCAGCCCTAGATTATGTCAGTTCATTACAGCATCTTACCAACTTTTAGAGAGCCTGACTCGGAAAACTGTCAATGAACAAACGCCTCATTTAATATCTGCCAGGAAAACTGGTAATGGGCATGGGCTCTATGCAAAGATGGATGGACTTCGCCTCAGATATATCCAAGTTTCGACACAAAGAATTGTTGCAAAAATAGCACAGAGTTCCCTTGCCTACATACCCTCCTTCCCCTGACACGCACACCTTACATAACCATAGACCATCACCAAAACCAGGAAATTAACCCAGCTGCAAAACCGTTACCTACACTGCGGCCTTACTTGAATGCCACTGATGTCTTTTTTCTGGTCCAGGATCCATTCCAGGATCCCACCTTGAATTTAATTGTCATCATCTCCTTAGCCTCCTCCGATTGGTGACAGGTCCTCAGGCTTTCATTGTCTTTTTTGATGTTCGCACTTTTGAAAAGTACCGGTCAGTTATTTTTTTGAATACAAAGTAGAATATAGATGTGGAAAGTAGCCATGATACCTATATATAATTTGAGAAGTCATTACAAAATTCAAGTTGTAGAAGCTCCTTCATGTGGGTTTGTCTGATGGTTTCTCCTGATTGGAAATGGGGTTATACATTTTGGCACGGAAACCACTGAAGGGCTGTTGCATCCTTCAAGGGATTCATGAATTGCCTTATTGCTGGTGACGGTAACCTTGCTCACTAAAACTGAGGATGCCCAGCAGTTTTTTTCTTTGTGTAGATGTTACCTTTCTCTTTGTAGTTAGTAAATACCTTGGGAAAGATAGTTTGGGATTATACAAATACCTTGTTTTTCCTCAAAGTCTCACCTACTGATTCTAGCATACACTGGTGGGTCCCGTGTGCAAGAAGGATCACTGTGATGTTCGCCGAATTGATTTTCCACTTCCCTTTCTCCTTGAGCGTGCTACTTTGAGAGAGTTGTCTCTTCTCCCTCATTTAACATTTTTGCCTATTTATTTTTATATTATTTATATCAGTTTAGACTTATACATATTAATTTTATTTTATGAGCTAAAACCCAGGAGTAGAGATATTTATTTTGTTGCTGGAATTGTTCCAGCTTAGGCCATGAGGCGCTCCATCGGGCTGGTTCCTGTGTGCTTTGGACAAGCCTCCCTCTGCTTTTGACCATGTCCTTACTTTCTGGAAACACAAAATGAACCAGACTCATTCTGTGTTGTTCCTATACCAGCTCTAGAATCAGCCAAGCTAAGGATCTTCTTTTTTAAAACATAGTATCATTACCACACCTAAAATAAAGAAACATTACTGCTTTAGTATTTCTCTAGTCAGTGTTCAAATTTCCCAGGTTGTTTCTTACATTTTCCTATGGTTGTGTATTTTAAATCCATTTCCAAACAAAGCCCACACATGGTATTTAGTTGAAATGTCTTGCAAGTTTGTTTTAATCTGTAAATTCTTCTTTCTGCTCTCTTTTTCCCCCTTTGGCAATTTATTTCTTGAGGAAATGGGGTCATTTTTCCTGTAGAGAGCCCCATACCTGGGTTGTTCTCAATCATTGTATCTCTGAATAATTTAACATGTTGCTCTCTAATCCTGTATTTCCTGAAAATTGGGAGTTAGCTCCAGAGCTTCATTAGAATTTACACAGCAGGCATAGATACTGAATTGTTCCTTTTTTCTTTTTTGTGATTTTAAGATTAATCATTGTGTTCAAATGTCAACTTGATCAGTCCATTATTAAGTTCCAAATCAACTTTTTAAATAACGTATAATATACCTACAATAAAGACCACAATGATAAGTATATATCCCAGTTGTTACAAATGCATATGCCATGTAACTACCATTCAGAAAAGATACAGGTTGCTAGACCTCCTTCCTTGTCAATATCATCAGTACCCCAAAGATAATCTCTGTTCTCACATCTAGCATTGTAAATTTCTTTAGTCTATTTTTCTGTTTTGTATAAGTGGAACCATACTTACTCTTTTGAGTCTTGCTTATTTCACTTAACATTATATGTGTGAGAACTGTCCATGTTGTATCAATAGTTTATTCTTTTATCTTGCTGAAAATAATTCCACTGAATGGCTATACTACTGTATAATTTATTTTTCTAATAGCTGATGAATGTTTGGGCTGTTTCTAGTTTCTGATATTATGAGTAAATCTGCTATAAACATGTCTCATGGTGCATACATGATTCATGTCTGTAGTCATATGCCTAGGAGAAGAGCTCAGGAAATGGGTTTACTTTCAGCTTTAGTAGATGCTGTTAATAGTTCCACAATGGCTGTAGCATATTTACCACCTACCAGCAGTGGATGGGAGTTCCAGTCACTCCACAGCTTCACCAACACTGAATATTATTATCATTTCTTTGTCTTCTAAATTTCAGCCATTCTGGTGAGTATGTACTGGCATCGGATCCTGATTTTAATGTGTATTTTCCTAAAAATTAATGGTACTGAGGACCTTTTCTATGCTCATTAGCTACTTGGATGGATGGAGATATATATATATATATACACACACACACACACACACACACACACACACATATATATATATATATGTGTGTGTGTGTGTGGGTATATATATATATATTAAATGAAGTTCTTGTCAAGTGTTATGCCCAAACATTTGGGTTGTCTATCTTTTTCCAACTGACTTGCAATAGTTCTCAGGTATTCTGGCTACGAGTCCTCTGTCAGATGTATGCATCACAAAGCCCTTCACCAGCTCTGTGTTTTGCTTTTTCATTCTGGTGTCTTTTCATGAACTGAAATATACTTAACTTTAATTAAATTCAATTCATCAATGTTTCCTTCATGGCTAGTGTTCTTTGTCCTGCATAATACGTCTTTGGTTACCTCATGGCCATTAAGATTTTTTCCTAGAAACTTCCTTGTTTTCTTTTTCACATTTTGGTCTACAGTCCATCTGGAATGATTTCTCACGTAGTCTGAGGATGGACACCTGGTATGCAGGCAGTCTCTTCTCGCTGCCCTGCAGTAGGTGTGTGGCTGTGAGATCTTTGTTGTAAGCAGGTGGCCGAGGTGTGGCTGGGCTCCTGGATTTTCTCTTCTGCCCTATCAGTCTATTTTCTGTCTTTGCGCTGACACCACACTGCTTTTCTTCCATTAGCTCTTCACCTAATGCTTTCAGCAGCTGTTGGCAACCATTGTCTACATCCATCATTTTCATCAAGGATTGCAAAATGGTGCTATCTTACATTTATTCTGGTTTTATTGGCTGAAAGATATGCATAAAGAAAACAAATTCCCTATTTGTTTATTGTGAGTATATGTGGCTCAGGGATCCATTCAATTCACAGCACCTGGAGGCACCCTGGGCCAGGACACCCTGCCCACAGCCATTAGGCGGAGCTACGCTATGCTGAATAGATGTCCTTACCGTAGATGACCAGCGGGGAGCTGCTGTGTTCAGAGCATTCCTTGCTGGCCTGTACTGGAGGACACCAATTTAATCTAACTTTGTTTCTCACAATTAAAAATCTTAGATTTAGATTTATAAACCTAAACAACAATAAACATTCTCAGTAGGCCTGGGTCTCATTGCCACCTGGATATTGAGAGACCACGAGGCAGCCCCATAGGAACCACAAAGACTTTATAATGGGAGAGGATGATTCTCAGAGAACATCAATGTTTTCTCACTAGAAAGAGGGGAAGAAACAACAGATGCCCAGCACCATCCACTGCACTTAAATAACAGCTCTCCGAGGTGGCACATTTGGAAAGGTTATATGGTGGTTTAGTTCTAGGGCCGCAGCTGTGTTCTGGAAGATTGTGGTCGGTGGTTGTCTATGAGGTACAGTGATGTGAGGGATCCCTGTACCCTCCGCCGAGGCCTGTCCCGGCGCCTCAACCTTCCCACAGTGACTTAGTCCTTTGGGTTACAGCACTGGCCCTTATAAGGAACCTACTAATCAAATTGGGTACCATACATTAGGCTCCTAGTTCTAGACGCTGGCAGACTCCAGATGAAGAAATGGGTTATCTGAAAACCACTTTGAGTTTCAAAAAGACTTAATAGATATACTACAAACTCTAACTAAAATATCAATTTTCTTTGCCAGGATTTTATCAGCTCTCACCGGTGACCCTCTGATCTTATTCTGATCAGACTTTATACCTGGACTTAAAAGAAGTAAAAATGGGAATTTGAGTTTTTTGGCCTTTTCTTGGTAGAGATGTTTTTAATGAACTCGGTCTAAGAAAAGGTAGGGGAAAGTAGACAAGGGGGAGGGATTTATAAACCATCTTTTCAGGGGACAAAAACTAGGACCCCTGGGGGAGGGTTAAGTCTGAGTAGGTTCATAAGATTCTCCCCAAGGGAGTATAAGAGTCCTGCAGAATGATGCGCCACGCTCGGACTTGTTGAGAGGCAGGGCGGAGGCCGAGGCTGCCAGGAGGGTCTCCGAGGGCCCCAAGTGGGCGTGGCATGGCTGAGATACGGGCACCGAGTGGAGGGTACCCCAGGCCCTTACCCACCTTGTCATTTTAATTAGGGTTAGTGGGCTCAGACTAAAACTTTAATTTTTCCTTCAGTTTGGGAGGGATCTCATTGTATACTTCTAATCACACTCCACTGAAAAGAGCCATAAGCTTAATACTTTAAGTTTCCACAAATTCTCTAAACATCTTCCTTAATTGTCGTGACTTTCTAATTGCCTGCTCCATTAAGCCAATTCCAGCTGGCTGATTAGCTACATATCATCACCAATGAGAAAATGCAGGGGAAAGTGCTTTGAAAAGCACGGAAGTCTCTTTTCAGTGGCTCTTCATCTTGGCTGAACATTGAAACTATCTAAGTTTAAAAAAGCACTGATCAGTGGGCCCTGCCCCCAGCAATTTTGATTTAATGGGGCTTGGGTGTGGCTAGGGCATAGATTTTTTTTTTTTAAACTTTCCAAGTGACTCTCAATGAGCAGCTAAGGTTGGGAGTCACTGCTCTGTAGCAGAGGTTTTCCTGTTTTAGCAGCTGCTATAACGGCTGGTCGGGAGGACACACTTTGGCGACAATGACTCAGACTAAAGCTTCCCGATATATTCATTTCCAGGTCCAAAACAAAAACAAAAACCTTTCTTTAATACCACAAAGTAAAAAGAGATAGTTCCTTTGAAGCTTCAACACGACTCCCAACAGACTCACCCTCTGCGGTGATGGCCCGCTAGCTTTGCTGGCTGGCAGGGAGCCCTGATTTGCAGTGTTTGCTGATTTCTGTGATGTATATACTTTTACTATGGATGGTTTCTCAAGTTACTGACAGTTTAGAAAGTTTAAACAGCTCAGAAAATTGCCCACAAAGTTAATAATTGGCCCTCAAGAGCTGGTAGGAGCCCACTGAGCCCACCCAGGGTTTCCTTTGGGAGGGATGGGGGTCCTAATCACAAGGTCACGGCTTGTTTTTATAGCAGTGACAGTCCATCCAAATACAAAATGTGCCTGTTGTGTTTTCTGCAAAGCAAACCAAACCCTCATCAAGTAGACTGGCCATCTCCTTTCGTTCACACCTAGTTATTTCTTGCCCATTTACAGTGAAATGAGATAGTGAACTAGGAGGTAGTGAGGGTCGGCTGGTCATCTGCGATGCAGAGCTCCCTCACACTTACAAGCAGTGCACAACTGTGCGGCCTTCCCCGCCATTGTATTCCTCCTGCCACTTGTCCACCTGGCGAATGAGCTTCAAGAAGGAGCGCTTGGACACCGGTGTGTCCCTGTACATTGGCCAGCCCAGAAACTGGAACTGCTGCACCATCCGGTATCCATCTTGGGGCTGGAGAGAGTCAGGAGATAATCGGGGAGTGAAAAGAAAACAAGAATTATTTACTTTATTGAATTCCAGTGGGCTGATTCCACCCACTTGGTCCTCTCATCGGAGGAGGGCATTATTAAAGGGGAGGCTTGCCTATAAATAACACAGGGAGCTCCTACTGGCCTGAGAGTTATGAGTTTTAATATTGAGCTGTTATAAAAAACCAGGTGTTTTAAATGACAGATCACACAAATAAAAGTGAAGCTGAAGTCTTATACTTTTGCAAAAGCCAGGTGAAAACACACAGGATGAGCACTGACCACATTGTACAGTAACTAGTAAAATGTCTTTACTTTAATTACAGGTAAATTAAAGGCAAAGAATAAATTATAATCAGGAGATGTTTGTGAGTTTAGGGTGTTATAGATAGTACTGTTGCCTGTAAGGATAATATGGTTTTTCTTATTGGTGTGCATCTAGCTAAGATATCAGTAGTTAATTTATCTTCAGTCATAGTTAAATGGAATTGCAGTATTCAAGAAAGCATTTGAAAAGGCAACAGTTTTAATCCTGCTCTGACTGAATCATTTGCACTGTATCCTCCGAGGGCCTCAGTGGCCTTTGACACAGGTGGCCACCTTTTCTCGCTGACGCACTTTCTTCACCTGGCTGCTCCTTCTCCCTCACCACTCTCCCCGCTCTAGCCTGCCCTCCCCTTCTCCCAGACCGCCTGCTGATGGAAGACCCAGGTTCAGCCTGTGGGGCCCTCTGTCTTTTTATCTCTCACTTGATGATTTCATGGCTTTAAATATTCCAGTAAGTCACCAATTTCTATCTCCAGATCAGACCTCTGTCCTGGATTTCACCCTCACAGATTCAAATGCCAACTTGGTATTTCCACTTAGGTGTCTAATAGTCATCTCAAACCTAGTATGTTTCAAATTGAACTCCTGACCCTCCTTCCATGTGTGATTGCCTCCCACTCCCAACCATCCGTTTGCACCCACAGTCTTACCTAACTCGGTTCAATTCCATCATTCTAGCTCTCAGGACCAAAATCTAGAGAATCACCCTCAGCTCCCTGAGATCTGACCTGACAGCAAGTCCTATTGGTTTTGCTGTCAGAATATAAAAGAATCTTTCCACCTCTTACTACCTCAAACTGCTGCCACTCTTTTCCTGCCATTGTCATCTCTCATTTGGATTGTCATAACACCCTCCTGATGGGCCTCTCTTACAGTCTATTCTCAAAACAGAAGCCAGAGTGCTCCTTTCAAAAGATAAATTATAACGTGTGATTCTTCTACTCAAACATTGTACTGGCTCTGTATTTCCTCTGAGCGTGCAGTAGCCTGCAAGGCCCTGCCTGATCTCTGCCACTCCCCCACCCCAACTCCTCTTTCCCTCTAGGTGACTGTAGCTTACTGTGCTCCAATCCTATCAGCCTCTCTGCTGTTGCAGGGAGCCCACCCCAGGGCCTCTGCCCTGGCCACAACCTCTGCCCGGAGATCTGACTCCACAGAAGGCCGGATGGCTGCTCCCTCCCTTCCGTCAGGTGTTTGCTCACACTGCACACCTACTTAAGTAGAGCCTTGCTCTCCCTCCTGTTCATGCCCTAGCACTTTCTACCTCCCCACTGTTTTTCCTATATTATATATCAGTTTCTAACATATCTCATTACACCTGTCATATCGATTATTTATAGTCTGTCACCTCCCATTAGAATGCAAGTTCCATAAGATGAGGGAGCTTTGTTTTCTTCACTGCTATATTCCATACTCCCAGAGTAGTGACTGACACAGAGTGAGCACACTAACCATTAAATGAATGAGAAAATAATGAAACAACAATCTAAGTGCTATTGGCTGTGATTCTTACTCTGGATGCATTATAAATACGGAATATCCTGCTGATGATGTCTTCTTCCAAATCAGCAGAAACAAATTCCACTTGGATTGGGCCATGTCTGTGAACTCCATTCTCTGGCCAATACTGTGGACACAACTAAATGCAAAACAAAGAAACGCGAGGTTATTTATAAGAATAAATTTACTCTGAACAGTTTGGATACAGTCACTATTGACATTCAGTAATTTTTCATTCTTCCTTAATTCACTTAGTTTTCTTTCTCTCTTTTTCTTCAAGGAAGTATACCTGCGGACTTTCTTGTTGACTGATTCCTCGGCTCCACCTGTTCTCCTAGTATTTTTCCCTTCATTTTCTCAGAAAGCATCGTTAAGCCATGAGCAACTCTGATTTCTGAGGGGGTGACGTGGATGCTGTTTCACACACCTGTTGTAAGATCCCTTTTGCCACTCACAGGAACTCTTACCAGGACCTTGTGGAGATGTCACTAGCTGCCATTACAAGAGTTAAGATACTTAAGATGGCACACGTACTTGCTAACACCCAAGCCTCCATCCTTCCCTGGGCTGGCCTTGGAATCTGTAATCACTTTGGGGAACAGGGCAATTTTGTGACAAGATACTGGCAAGTGTTGCGTTGCATTTTCATGCTCTGGTCCAAATGTTCCCAGATCTGATCTAGAAAACCTGGTGTAATAAGAGTAAATGCTTTATGTGAAGGTGGCTTTAATAAAAAACGCAATTTCCTAGAGCCCCCCACTCCAGGTATTGGTGATACTAGGTAATCTGAACTTTTGCACAAATGTAATGTGAAGCACAACTCAAGTGTACAGCAGGGTATGGCGACCTAAGATACAGGCACTTTCATTTGCACCGCCCCACGGAAGTACTGAATTTGCAGACAGGTGTGACAACACCCAAGATCTTTTCTTCTCACCGATCTATCCTGAGCCCTAAGATACAAAAAGGCATTTAAAGTTGGAAATTAAACTTTTGTTTGGACTTAATATTTCAGTGACACCTTGGGGACTATTGTGCAACTTTTATCTTTCTGATTTACCTGAGGGACAAATAGCTGAGTTGAGGCAAACAGGAACTACTTCATTACTTTGTAACTAGTTTCTGTTTGGCCAGGAGCAGGTGGAAAACATATCACCTAGTTTGAAGCAGAATGAAGAAACACAACAGGAGAGTCCACTAGCTGAATTTCCTTTTTTTGATGACTTTTATTTTTCAAAGGATCTAAAATCTCATTGTCAAAGGTTGATTTATATGCAAGATAGTTTTCAGTTAACAGCATGTCAACCTAAAGAGCAATCTTCTTCTGTTATAAAGAAGTTAGAGATTTGGACTTTATGATCAAGAACCAAAGTATGCTAACTAAGGGTACTTTTTAAAAGTGGTATTTTGGAAATTACATTTATTTACTTATTTAAAAATTATATTAGTTTCAGGTGCATGCCCCAGTGATTAGACATTATATAACATACCAACTGATCATTCTGATAAATCTTGTACCCCTCTGACACCATACATAGTTACTAGGATATTTTTGACTGTATTCCCTATGCTATAATTTACATTCCTGTGACTCTTCTGTAACTACCAATTTGTACTTATTAATCCCTTCACCTTTTTTCAGCCAACCCCACAACCCTTCTTTCATCTGGCAACCATCAAAATATTCTCTGTATCTGTGAGTCTGTTTCTGTTTTGTTTTGTTTATTTTTTTTAGATTCAGTTATTAATATATATGTATTTATTGCCATTCTATTGTTCACATCCCTGATCCTTTTTTTTGTCTTTCTTCTCCTCCTTTTTCCTTTTCTTTGTTCTCTTCTTCAACTTTCTTCTTCTTTCTTAAAAAAGACCCTTAACATTTCATACAATACTGATTTGGTGGTCATAAACTTCTTTAACTTTCTTGTCTGGGGAGCTGTTTATCTCTCCTTTGATTCTAAATGATAGCTTTGCTGGGAAGAGTAATCTTGGTTGTAGGTCCTTGCTGTTCATCACTTTGAATATTTCTTGCCAGTCCCTTCTAGCCTGCAAAGTTTCTGTCGAGAAATCAGCTGACAGTCTTATTAGAGCTCCCTTGTAGGTAATCAACTGCCCTTCTCTTGCTGCTTTTAAGATTCTCTTTGTTTTTAACCTTTGGCATTTTAATTATGATGTATCTTGGAGTGGGCCTCTTTGAATCCATCTTATTTGAGATTCTCTGTGCTTCCTGGACTTGTACATCTATTTTCTTTACCAGGTCAGGGAAGCTTTCTGTCATTATTTTTAAAAATAGGTTTTTAATTTCTTACTGGCTCTCTCCTCCTTCTGGCACCCTCATGATGTGATTTTGGTATATTTAAGGTTGTTCCAAAGTCTCCTTACACTATCCTCATTTTTTGGATTCTTTTTTCTTTCTGCTGTTCTGATTGGGTGTTTTTTGCTTCCTTATATTTCCAAATCACTGTTTTGATTCTCGGCTTCATTTACTCTACTGTTGTCCCTGTAAATTATTCTTTCTTTCAGTTAGTGTATCCTTCATTTATGACTGGTTGTTTTTGTGGTTTCCGTGTTCTTTTCAATGTGGTTGCAGTTCTCTCTTAAGTTCATCTCTTCTTCCCTTAAGTTCCTTGAGCATTCTTATAACCAGTGTTTTGAACTCTGCATCTAGTAGATTGCTTGTTTCCATTTTGTTTAGGTTTTCTTTTCCTGGAGTTTTGTTCTGTTCTTTCACTTGAGACATGAATTTTGTTTTAAGCCTCACCAGAGGACATGCTTATTGATTTTACAGACAGGAGAAGAAAAGGAGAGACACAGGGAGGAAAACATTGATGACAGAGAGAAACATTGATTGGTTGCCTCTCAGAAATGCCTTGACCAGGGACTGAACCCACAACGCAGGCATGTGCACTGACTTGGAATCTAACCTGTGATCTTTTGGTTCACTGGACTACATTCTAACCAACAAAGCCACAACGGGCAGGGCAGGAGACATATTTCTTTGTCTCCTCACTTTAGCTGCCTTCCTGCATTTGTTTCTATGTACTAGGCAGAGCTGCTACGTCTCCTGGGTTTGGAAGAGGGGCCTAACATAATAGGTGTCCTGTAGGGTCCAGCGGCACAGCCTCCCCATGCACCCAAGCTGAACACTCCAGGTGTACATCCTCCTGTTGAGTTGAGCCTTGATTGTTGGCATGTTGATGGGAGGGATTTACCCCCAGGACCACCAGTTGCAAGGACATCTATGACCACTGTGGAGGATCAGCTGTGTAGAGGTCCACCCATGGAGCAGAACTTACTTCAGTGGGGCTCTGGTGCCTACTGAGTCTTCCCCTGAATATGTCTCTTATAGAGGCCATTGGGTGGTGCTTTGATATAGCCCGAAACTGTCCTGCCAGTTTCACTGGCTCAGGGGCTCCCAGGAGGTGCAGACCAAAGTTAGCAACCGCCTGTGTTCTCCCCAGGGCCACCCAGCATGAGCTACAAAGTGATCTGCAGATGGCTACTTGTGCTGGGCTTGGAGTTGCCCAGGAGAGGCGAAGCTGAGAACCAAGGCCAGCTGTAGCTAGTGCCGGGCCTGGGGACACTCAGTGAGAGGTGTGGGGGCATTCTGAGCCCAGATGCTACTTGTTTGAGAGATTTCAGGAAAGTCTGAAGCATGAGCCAAGACAGGCTGTTTTTATGGAAATGCCACTGCAAACAGCTTGGGTGGGCCCACAAGTTGGTGGGACGGGGCATCGTGGAATCACTAGGTCGGATCAAACCATGTGAGCCAGATTGATGGGGTCCCATATACATTGCTTGTCTGCCAATGCTGTTGGGGGAGGGCTCAGAAAAAGAACAATGGCCTCTGCCATGACTTCTGTCTGGGAGAAAGCTGCCTCTCTAGTGCTTGCCCTGATGCTAGACACTTCAGTTCCTCCCTGTATGTCTTTGGTGCTTTTCAAGCTGTTGCCCCAGTCAGTGCTGGAGCCCGCAGTGACTAAGTCTGAGTAAATCCATGCATGATCCTTTAAGAGAATCTGCCTGGGCTCTGGCTGGATTGATCAGTTGCTTAGGGTGTTGTCCTGTATACAAAAAGGTTGTGGATATCGTCCACTGTTGGGGCATATAGGGGCTGCAACTGATATGTGTCTCACTCACATCTATGTTTCTCTCTCTCTCTCTCTCCCCCTTCCTCTCTTGATAAAATCAATAAAAATATATCTTTGAGTGAGGATTAAAGATAAAAAAGAGGAACTTCCTGGGACTCTGCTGGCCTTTGGTCTCATTCAGCCACAAGTCCTGCTGGTATTTACAGCCAGAAGTTATGGGGACTTCTCTTCCCAGCACTGGAACTCTGGGTTGGGTGACCTTGTGTGGGGCCGGGACCACTTGTTCCTCAGAAGGGATTCCTGCAGCCAAGATACCCCTCCCAATTTTTATCTACAACAGGTGGATTTGGGATGAGCCACTTCTGGTGTCTCTGGCCTTCCTACTAGTCTCCATGTGGCTTCTTTATATCCTTAGTTGTTGGTCTTGCGTTAAGGTGGTTGTGAATGATGGTTGTTCTCTAGTTTAGTTGTACTTTTGATGTGGTTGTGGGAGGATTCAAGTACTGTGTTTATCTATGCCACCATCTTGATCAAACATTTATTTGTTTTTAAGTAATACTTTCATGAAATTTTTCCTTCCTCACCAGCACTCGCTAGTGACAAGTTATAAAACTGGCTTATCAAACTATAGCATGCTAATGTTTATTTTCTTTTTGATATCCAAGTGTCCCTACTGTTAAAATTAGTAGGCATTGTGATGGGAAGCTGAGATGATAATAAAAGCCCTAACATGAACATTTGAACTTTTATGCCCATTTTATTCCTGACTGAGCTAACTTTGCCTTTTGCTTCCTTTCTCAGTTCAAGCCCTGATCAAAAGCTTGTCACTTACACCAAAGAAATATGAATGGGCCTGGCTTGTGCTAGCTTTTGGCACAGTGCATTCTGCACTCTGCCCAAGTAAACCATGTAGAAAATGGCTTAAATGGTGCATAACACATCCATGAACTGGACCTATAAATACTTAAAATAGTGGAGTGCTATTCTTGTATAATTGCAAAACCTTTTAGTTCAAATGCTCAGTTTAGTGTTCTCTAAAGGACTCACTCCCAGGAGCCTCTTTTCTCTCACTCTGGAAATCACTCTCACTGCTGAATGGAATTGCAGTTTCTTTGTCTCTCCTACCACTGGCCAGGCAAGGCTTGGTTTGAGTCCAGACAGTTTGGTTTTAGAATGCAGCTTTTGAATTCATAGAGCAGTATTCAAAAACAGCACACAGAAATCACCAATGCCTGGCTCATTAATATGAACAAAAAGAGTATATCACTACATTTCAGATTCATATTAGGAGACAAAGAATGATTCTGAAGAGGGAACAAGTTCCTTATTTTGTAACTGTCTATGACTAGGGAATCTTCAGTTACTGAAATTTAACCCAGGACACTAGAAGTTAGAAAGCCAGGATCCTTGGTTCTATTTCAAGTGGTGTCTTTGAAGCTCACCAAGGTGTGGTATCTGCTTGTCTTTAGGAATGGCTGCAATGTACCCTCTGGAGAGGATCAATGGGGAATACTTCTAAAACATTTAAGCTTCTTAAGGAAAAAATGGGTAGATAAGGACAAGTGTTATCGTTAATATTTCATTAACTTTCAGGCAAAAGCCTTAATAACATAATGTAGTGTGTCAAACATAATTAAAAACATTACAGAATTGAAGTGAATGTCCATGCCATTTATGGTAGATTGATGGCAATAAAGTAGATTTTAGGAAGAAAAAAAATCTTATCCAGTTTGAAAGCTAAAATACTTCAAATTTTTTAAAAAAAGATTTTGTCTCTACTAGATAGGAAATGAATTCAGTTCCAGAACAAGTTTATTCTTAAAGTGTGCTAAGCTCAAACCTAGCATAATTGTTATGATAGCTAAGCCTGTGGCTGGTACAGCCACACCCTAAAGCAATAAACTGAGCTCTTGAAAGGCCACTGTGCTAATGCTTGCCTGTCAAGTCTCTTTAGGAAAATGTTTTTTAACCCCATTACCAATACTGAGTCATTACTGTCCCTTCTATCTCTTTTTATGTTTAAGAAGAGGAGCTATGAAAAAGCCCCATTTATCATTCTGAGCTTATTATCTTCAAGTCTCAGTTTTATTTCTTTTTAATATCTTTATCAAAGAGTTGACAAAACTAATTGCTGTCCCTTAAAATCACCTGTAGGGCTTCACCGACAATCTCCCTGACGGGATCAAGGGCTGGGTTAGATGCCCTTGTCCTTCATCTCTCTGGTTTGCTGGCTCTGACTCTGACTTTGCAATATTCATGTTTTCGTTCAGCTCTGACTCTGCCCACTACCTTGTATCTCCCTCTAATCAGTATTTTCATCCTTTCTGACCCTGTCTTGCACCCTAACTTCCAGAATGTCTTTTTGTTTCAGAAGACTGTTCTGCCTTAATCCCTAATTCCATCTAATTTTTTAAAAAATATTTTATTTATTCATTTTTAGAGAGAGGGGAAGGAAGGGAGAAAGAGAGGGAGAGAAACATAAATGTGTGGTTGCCTCTCATGAGTCCTCTACTGGGGGCCTGGCCTGCAACCCAGGCATGTGCCCTGACTGGGAATCAAACTAATAACCCTTGGTTTGCAGGCTGGCACTCAATCCACTGAGCCACACCAGCAGGGGCCCATCTGATTTTTAACATTCATGCTTCAGCATCCCCAGTTCTCAATCCTTACCTGGCTTTGGTGACCTGGTACGGAAGGCCACACTTCTCAATATGTACACAAACACAGATTTAACCTTGGGCAAGAGCTGTGGCTGTAATAACTCATGAGTCTCACCTGGGCCGGATCCACATCGTTCAGCATAACTACAGACGTGCAGTGGTAATCCAGGACCAGTCTCCAGAAGTCTTTCACTGTGTTTGGCAAAGGATGCTGGGTGACTATAAAAGCGGAAGGCTGTTTATAGCTCTGCAAACATACAAAAAAGATCCAAATATACCAAGAAATGTGAAGGAAAAAAAAGGTTATTCTGTATACATACAAATTTGAGACATAAAACACTGAACACATGTAACAGTTGTTGAATTCTACCACCATTGTCAATGCCAAAATAGACTAAATATAAACTTATCTGCAGAATAGTAATGATAAAATATTTTTACTCTGACACTAAGAAAACAATAGCATATCAATACCATTTTTGCTTTATCTGGTAGAAAAGCAGCACTGGCCTTATACATAATTAGTTTAATAAAGAAAATTTAACTTTAACTTAAAAATATGTATAATTAAAACAGTTCTGCTTTTCCTAACAATCTTCCCTAGTCATTTCTATGTGTGATGGTGTTACTTATTTTTGCTATAAAAGGATACACATGGTTTTTATAGCTCTGGAGAGCTTCAAACACATTTAAGTACCCCTTTACTGATACCCCACCAATAGAATAAAATTTCCATTTGGCACTAAAAATATCCATTCACTTTTCCCATCAGTTGAATAGCAAATGTTCATCCAGTTAGGAGTAAACAGACTGACAGGAAGTAATGAGTTGTGTACTATCTGTAGTGACAGGCAATTTTCCCCCATGTTAATTACTGCTTAAATTAAGAGGAAAGGGAACTAAAATAATGCTGCCAACCATATTACCCCACTTCACTGCCTGGGTGACCTAATAGCTCTCTCTTGCTCTCTGACCAGCAGGTTAAAAATTTAAGTGCTCAGACAGTAAATGGAACATGTTTCATTTATCAATACTTCAGGACTGGTGGTTTCCAAGAGACCAAGAATGTTGGTGCTGACACAAAAACACATGTGGAATATGAAATGCACTTTGTTGAAAAAATAGTTTCTGTCTTAAAAAAACCCCCCAAAACCAAGGGCAAATGAGTCAAAGAAGATCTAGGCCACACTTGGCCATCTTCCCAGTTGCTTCTCCCTTGACAAAAGTCTCCCCGTTTCCTTCTAAGGGAAGGTAAGCAGGCTTACGTCCATGAGGGCAGCATTGATGTAGTTGCTGCTCTCCCCGTCAATGGTGATGAGGAAAGGCAGGCAGCGGTCTGGGGGCAGGACGTCCATGCACCGGTTTTTCTCATGGTTCCGGGGCAGAAGTGCAATGCTGCAGTCTTCCACACGTAGCGTTGGCGTTACCATGTTCAGGGTCTACGTGACAAAACACAGACACACAGGGAAGAGAATGCCGGAGAGCATATTGTCTCAATTCAGGCTTCATATCCAAGTTTCTTGTAGCCTAAGTACAAGATGGTCCCCTCCGGCACCTTCCCCCCGTAGCCCCACTTACACTGTTACATTTTTATTTCTCTTTTGTCTTTAGATTTTGCCTACAGAGAGTGACTAGACACCTGGGCACTTGGGAGAAGGAGGTTGGGCAGAGTTTGGTCTAGAGCCAGGTACATGTAGACCAAATGTGAGTATGAGGAACTCTTGCCAAGCAGCACTCTGAATGTATCTTGCTTGTTTTGGCTGCACCCATGTGGCACTGTGGAACTGCCTGGTGTCTGCTTTTAAAGTGGGGAAATGACGTTGCTAGGGCAGTGGCTCTCAACCAGGTAGCTTTGACCTCATGGGGCACTGGCAATGTCTACACATGTTTTTGGTGGTTATAACTGAAGTGGTGGAGGTCTCCTGGCACACAGCTGGTAGAGGCCAGGGATGCTGCTAACCATCCAACAAGACAGCCCCCATAGCAAAGAATTATCAAGCCCCAAATATCAATATTGCTGATGTTGAGAAACCCCATATTGCATCAATGGTTTAAAATCTGACTTAGATATATTTCTTGAGGGGCAAAGTCACAGCCATTTGCCTCTCCCGTTAGCATGACTTACCCGGAATTCCTCTTTAATCTGGCTTGAATTTGTCTGTGGATCCAGTTTGTTCATGTCATAATACAGAGACCTAACTTGGGATGCAGGGATGGAGGTGTCTCCACAAAGACAGGCTTCTAGGATGGCATCATGAATAAACACGTATTGTTCCTGGGGAAGCAGATGGGATGAGTTAGTCATAGAGAAGCCAGGGTAACTGAGAGATCCAGAGGAGGGAAGACAGCTCCACATGGTCTAGGAGATGGAGCAGTGTTCGGACCCAGAGAAATCAGTTGCGAGGACCTGGCTGCTGGCGGCGGTGCTGCTCCCCACATGGCACAGCCAGTATGTTGCTGAATGGACATGTGTGACAGTTCAACGGAGGAAGAGACAAACGGGCGCAGTCCAAGTATTGTGTAGACTGACTAAAACCAATTGGTCACTGATAAATACCAGAGCAAGTACTGTAACGCTAGAGTAACTGTGGCTGCAATACTTCTGTAATTCTGGTCCCATGAGTTTGAAAGTTAGTATTTTAGATGAGGAAATGAGTTGAATCTTACCTATTTATAATAAAAGGAGAATTTGCCAACCAAATTAATAATGCAAAGCCGGCCCAGGCAAACTTGACATCACTGTGAAAAAACAGTTTTGAGCACTTTGAACTACTTATTTTGAAACATTAATTAATGTGATGATTACAAAAGTCCTTACACGTCCAGAGAAGAGCACTTGTTTGTACACACAGTAAGCCCACAGTTTAAAAATGGGTCCTCTGATTAGGAAATGGCACTGACTTTCCCTAAAATTAATTACTAAAGTTTTATCATAACTTTTAATTATGTGAGATGTAAAAGTCTCACTACTTTTTATTTTAATTTCTATAAATAACCAGGACTCTTCATTCTCAAAAACAGCCCACTGCTATTAAATGTCGCCTCAAAAAAGGGGTTCATGTAAGAAAGTGGATGAGGCAAAATTGGATTAACTGTAAAGTATATTAAAATACATTAATATCATTATTATACTTAAAACAAAGAATCCATATTCAAAAGGAAGAATATCTCATGAACGTAGCATTTATAGTTTCTGCTGTTTTTCTTCATGTTAACTAAAAAAAAAAAAAAAATAGATTTCCCAGTGGGTTGTGTGAACTTTATGCACAATCAAAAAGCAATGGTTCTTTCTGTTCCTCTTTTACTTCAGGAATCCTATTTAAAACAATAAAATATTTGTAAAAATATGAATTTTCTAGGAGCAGGATGTAACGCTTTTCCTCAAAAACTTAAATTCTTGATATACCTGGAATTCTAGTTGATAGAAGTATTATACTAATTGGCACAGAGCGCTCCTACAAAACTGGTAAATTCCCATGATGTCAGGCCACTGGTCAGAACCTTTAGGGACCAGAAGAACACAATGTACAGAGATTAACCTTGGGCCACTTGGCAAATGTATGGCTATTCTCAGGAGATGTCTTGCTCTGGTTACAAGCCAGTCTATAAGACAAAAAGAAATGGTATTGGACACCCGAAGCCTTAACGTAGAGAGTCTACTGGGCTCTTTGACACAGAAACACAGAAGATTTAGGCTCCTGGCTGCAGATTCTGGAGACTTGTGGCCTCTTTGTTTGTATAGGAAAGGAAAACAAAAGGAAGAAGGGAGAAAGGAAAGAGAGTCAGCCAGGAATATCACTTCTTCTTTTAGGTAGTTTCAGAGAGAGAACTGCCAGTGTTCCTTTCCCCCTTGGCTCTGCAGGGTGGGGATGCAGAAGCAGCCCGTGGACCAGCCCAAGAATGGATGGGGACTGATGGGGAGGGAGCACAGTACCTCTGTCTGCACCATGTTCACTCTCCGTGACCGCAGCTCCCTGACACAGTTGTAGATGTCCACCACCCCTTCCCGTTCCGCCATGTCCAACATGATGTCGATAACGATGAAACAGCCGGTCCTTCCGGCACCAGCACTGAATGGAGAGAGATGTCTTTTAGAGGAGGGATAAGGACCCTTGTGCCACAGCTTTTTTTTTTAAAAAAAAATCTTATGATGGTGAAATTCACATCACATAAAGCAAACCATTTCAAGTGTGCAATTCAGTGGTATTTCACACATTCACAGTAATGTGCAACCATCACCTCTATTGGGCTCCTAAGCATTTTTAGCACCCAAAGGAGACCCGCACCCATTGCCCACTGTGCTTCCTTCTAGAGGCTCAGGGTGCGCTACCTACCTGCAGTGCACCACCAATGGGCCTGCGTTGGGCGGGCTCTTGGATTTGACCTGCCGGACGAATCCCAGCAGCCCTGTGGCATGGTAAGGGACCCCATGATCCGGCCAGCCAGTGAAGTGAAACTGTCTGATCTCTCGGATTTCATGGACGCCCCTCTGCCATTATCAGTCAGCACAATGCAGGAAGAGAACAGAGGAAAACACATGATGAGCAACCAGGAAAGCATCAAGTACCCCTCAGCAGTCAGTAAGCCTAGGGTTAGAACCTATGAATTGTTGGGAACAAGGTCATTCTTAGATTTCACACATACTTTGAAAACCTCATTGCAGGCAGGAAGATATTTGCGGGGTGAAGGGGAGGTGATGTTTGGGGAAAATGCTAATTGACAGGTACAATTTCAGCAAATGGATGGATCTCTTTGACTCTTTGAAATTCCTTTCTAAAAAGTAGATTCAGTTAACAGTTTATGTATCCCTTAGATCCTGCTGAGTGAGGTGTGAGCTCAGAGAGAAAGAGGCACAGAACAGGGACCTGAGGAATTAAAGAGTATCTATGTGCTCAAGAGGTCAGCTACTAAAATGCAAGACCCTTGTTCTCTCCCTTCTGTATTCTGGTTCCTTTGTCCCAGGTCCTTGAGGAGGGCACACACTGTGGGTGCACAGAGAATGTCACTAGAAGAACGGATGAGGATTACTTTGCAACTACATACGTCAGAGAGCTAATTTTCATTTGCAACTCATTTTGTTAGATTTATCTTTTTATTTATTTTCATATTTTTACTAGTTCATTTTTATTGTATCTTTTCCATAACCATTTATGCTTGCTATATCCCCTTCCCCCACCCATGCTTTCCTCCCCACAAGCGCCACACTTTTCTGTGTCCATGAGTTCTTTCTCTGTTTCTTTTGTGCTTAATCCGTCTACCCCCCATATCCGCTTCCCCAGAGCTGTCATCCTGCTCTCTATGTATAAGTCTGTCTCTATTTTGCTTGTTAGTTCAGTTTGTTCACTAGATCCCACAAATGAGTGAAATCATATGGTTTTGTGTTTCTCTCACTTGCTTATTTCACTTAGCATAACGCTCTCCACATCCATCCATGTTGTCACAAAGGGTAAAATTTTCTTCTTTTTTTAGGGCCAAGTAGTATTCCATGTAATTGTACCAAAGCTGTTTCATCCACTCATCTACTGATGGACACTTGGGCTGCTTCCAGATCTTTGTTATTGTAAATAATGCTGCAATGAACATAGGGGTGCATACATTCTTTCAAATTAGTGTTTTGGATTTCTTCAGATAAATTCTCAGAATTGGAATTATTAAAATGTCCATACCACCCAAAGCAACCTACAGATTCAACACAATTTCTACCAGGATACCAATGGTGTATTTCACAGAACTAGAATATCTCCAAAATTTATATGGAACCACAAAAGACCCTGAAAAGCCATAGCCAATTTTGAGTAAGAAGAACAATATTGGGGGTATCATGTTACCTGATATCAAACTATACTAAGAGGCCAAAGGAATCAAAATAGCATGGCACTAGCATCAAAACAGACATATAGATCAATGGAACAGGAGAGAAAGCCCAGAAATAAACCAATGCTTTTATAGTCAATTAATATTTGACAGAGGAGTCAAAAATATACTATGGGATAAAGACAGTTTATTCAATAAATGGTGCTGGAAAAATTGGGGAGATACATGTGGAAAAATAGAACTAGACCACTTTCTTATCACACACAAGTATAAATTCAAAATGGATTAAAGATTGAAGTATTAGACTCAAAACCATAAAAATCCTAGAAGAAAACATAGGCGGTGAAATCTCAGACATTGCTTGTAGCAATGTTTTTTTCTGATATATCTCCTCAGGCAATGGAAACAAAAGAAAGAGGAAACAAATGCGGCTACATCAAAGTGAAAAGTTTACACAGCAAAGGAAGCTATCCACAAAACGAAAAAAGACCCACTGAATGGAAGAACATATTGGCCAATGATACATCTGATAAGGCAGCAGTCTCTAACCTTTTTGGCACCAGGGACTGGTTTCATGGAAGACAATTTTCCCACAAACTGGGGTTGAGGGGGTAGGGAGTACTGGAGACAGGAGCACGGAGCTCAGGCGGTAATGCGAGCGAACCTTCACCTGCGCACCCACCACTTACCTGCTACTGTAAAGCCTGGCTGCTAACAGGCCACAGACTGGCACCAGTCCTCAGACCCTGGGGTTGGGGACCCCTGTGATAAGGGGCTAATAACCAAAATTTATAAAGTAATTATAACTCAATACTAAAAAAATCCAGTTAAAAAATGGGCAAAGGGCCTGCACAGACACTTCCCCAGAGGGGAGATACAGATGGCCAGAAGACATAGGGAAAGATGCTCAATGTCACTGATCATCAGAGAAGGGCAAATTAAAACCACAATGTGATAGCACCTCACACTGGTCAGAACGGCTATCATAATAAATCAACAAACAAGTGCTAGCAAGGATGTGGAGTAAGGGGAACGCTTCTGCACTGTTGGTGGGAACACAGATTGGTGCAGCCAATGTGAAAAGCAGTATGGAGTTACCTAAAAAAATTAAAAATAGATTTCTCTTTTTAAATCAGGTAAGTATTTAATCCATTCACTGACCATCTCAGTGAATGTGACGCTTCCTTCAGGTATGATGCTAGGTGCTGGGGCCACAGAGATAGTCAGACAGTGTCTGCCGTCTTCAAGAGGTTGTCCCGGCTGGCTTGTGGGAAACAGGCATGTGAGCAAATACATACCATGGAAATCAGATTTTGCTGGAATTCTATATTGGATCAGTAAGTTGAAGTGGGAGAGATGTCTGCCACTAAAGTGAAGGTCGGGCAGAAGGAAAAAGACTTTAAGGTTTTGCTTTTAAAAAATTTACTGTGTTTGAGAATAATTAAGTTGATTTATAGCCATCATTTTTTTTTTTGGTAGTTATGAGCCTGTCTAATAAGACTGTGTCTTAAAGTCAAAGTCTGTATTGAAAACAAAAATTACTTCCAGAATCAAGGCTGGATATAAATTTGAGATCAAATTAAATTTTCTCCCGTCTCTCATTTGATGACTGTTTACTGAATACCATTTCTGCGCTAGGCCCTGGGTTTGGTTTTATTTATTTTAACATTAAATATCCACTAACCTTATCACATTAACCATCAGTCATTGTTCCCACATATTTAGTGAGCAAAGAAGAAATTCAGAGTTTTATGTGCTTTGAAAGACTGGAAGAAGTCAACAATTATAGATTTTAAGATAAGGCTTGATTGCTGTAAGTATATTAATATGTCTCAATTTAATTACCCACAAATGTTGAAGCTTCATAACTCTTTGAAAATCATGCACTTTTTTTTTTTTTAAATCCTCACCCAAGGACACACCCATTGATTTCAGAGAGAGGGGAAGGGAGGGAGAAAGAGAGGAAGAGAAATATCGTTGTGAGAGAGGAACATCAATCGGTTGCCTTTCGTATTCTGTATGTGGGATGATGCCCAACCAACTGAATCACACCTGCCAGGGCAAAAAAACATGCTATTCTTTAGTGGAGTTTAAGCATTAAGGAATTAAGCCATCAGGTACTCACAAATGAAAGTTAAACTGTTATCTGCTAAATATGCTCTATGACCCCGGATAACATTACAAGGTGGTTAGGAGACCATATTTCTTTTTTCTTTTTTTTTATTGACTATGCTATTAGAATTGTCCTATTTTTTTCTCCCCTATATCTCCCTCCACCCTGCACCCTCCTTCTTCCAGCATTCCCCCCACCCTTAGTTCTTGTTCATGGGTCATACACATAAGTTCTTCTGCTTCCCATTCCCTATGCTGTTCTTAACCTCCTCCTGTCTAGTTAGTATCTGCCGATTATGCTTCTTGTTTCCTGTACCTTCCCCCTTCCCCTTCCCCTTCCTGCTGATATCCTTCCAATGTGATCTCCATTTCTGTGATTCTGTTTCTGTTCTAGTTCTTTGCTTAGGTTGTTTTTGTTTTAGGTTCAGTGACCATGGCCACAACTGGAAAGTCCCAAAATCTCCATCAGAAGGCAAAGGGTTGAACTGGGTCACCCTCTTAACCCCTAGAGAGCTCCCCTGGCTTTATATCTGATGACTGGGCCAGTGGTTTTTCCACACAATGGGGAAGCCTATAATATGTCTTTATTTATTCTGAAGACCACCAGTGGGCATTTCCCTGCCTGCCCTCTGACCATATACCGTTCTTTTTTATTTATTTTTATTTTTTCAGAACCTTCCCTCCTAGCTTTGCTAGATTTCAACTCCAGCATCCTCAAATCCCAAATTCCATCCATCATGAGATGGGTCCCCAACCAATCTCTTTAAGACTCACTTTCCAAGCAAGTTAAATGCCAGATTCTGGGATGTAGAAAACCTTTTCCCAAAATAAACCTTCACCTTCTTATATGTTCAAGATTAGCAAAGAAAATTTCTTCCATGATTAATGATTATAGCACAAATACTTCCCAATTTGATATCATTATTTTTTGTTTATTTTTCATTATAACAAGTATTAATGCAATACAAAAAGTTATATTCACTTCATTTTCCCATGTAATTTAATGGGAAAGAAGAACTCAAGGCATACAATAGTGCCTTGCAAAAAGTGTGTACTTAATAAATATCTGAGGAAAGAATGAATGACTAAGTGCATGCTTTGTTTTTTGAGGCAGCAGGATCATATTCCCACAGCTTTCTCTGAGTCACAAACACCTCCTAGGTAGAGAGAACTCAGCAGCCATTGTCAACTTCCTTTCTGGAAGGATAGAAAGGGATAGATTCATCAGACAGCCTAGATCCATGGAGACTTTTGAGCTGTCTTCTTCCTGACACAATGGGCACTACTATACCTTATTTAATATCTGTTTAGCTTTGAGTCATCAGCTACGTGGGAAAGGAAAGATGAGAATCCTATGCAAAAACAGGACTCATCAGTTTCAAATTGCAACATGCCTTCTTGTTTTGCAGAGTGGAGCCCAAATACATTTTTCACCTTAGGTCCCTTGATACAACATACTCTCAAAACAGAATCAGAACTGCAGGACTCTCAAAGTTTATGCCTGACTGTTTTTTTCCCCTCCTCTAATGAGAAAGTTTTGAATTTACAAGAAGTGCTCCACGGAAGCGCTAATGATTTGTTTTCCTTAAAGATTCCAATTGCCCAGTTAGAAAATCACTAACTTGTCATTTTGATTTCCCCAAATGCCAGAATAAGTTCCTTGTACTTCCCCTTCACTACCTCTTAGCTAGCTGTCTGATGACTAAAATAACTGGATATTTCTAAAACATTTCTGTGCAACTGGGGATGTAGGAGAGTACAAGAAGTTAAAAAAAAAAAGCAAAGAACCAAATAAACCCTTTAGCATCAGAGATGCATTTTCAGCTTATTAGAGAGCTGACTACAATTCACAGAGCTCCTTGTTTAAGTGATGGCTTTGGATGATGTTTTTTTTTAAGAAAAAATATTAAGGGTCTTTTATTGCAATCTGTTTTAATGTAGTTATTCATGAGAGCTCTTGCCAAGAGCCATACAGAAATCTTCCATACTTCTCCCGCCCCAATCCTGCCTAAAAAGAAAAAACAAAAACAAAAACAAAACACAACAAAAAACCCCCCTGACATCAAAGGGTGAGGCTCAGAACTTGAAAAACTGAGGCAGCTAGAACTCCATATTCTTTGAAGTCCCTAAGCCTCCTGCCTGCTTATTAAGAAAGGACAGGCTAAGAAAAAAATTGTATGAGAAACAGATTAAAATAAAGTCTTTTCAGCCTTGTGATTCTATAACAAATATAGATTTGAAACCCAAGATAGGTAACTCAAAACATAAGGGTAAATTAGCCAATAAGAAGATGCATTTTCCTTGATTTCCTAAACTGGCTTTGCATATCGAAAAAGTGCACTTAGATGCAGTGCGAACACAGAGTAGAGAAGAAGGCCAAAAACCAACTGCCCAGCAGCCCACTGCAGCCCACGTCCACAAGGGGACCTGCTACTGTTAAGTGAGCGCAAGCTTTCATTGAACAAATTTGCAACAAAATTGCTATGTCAAGAGTAGTGGTGCAGACTCAGATCTGGAGAATCGGCCCTTAATTGAAGTCTGTAGACCTCAGACATGAAATCATGTGTTCCCTTTGCTGAAGACAAGATGAGGAGGATTGGAAGGCAGAGTTTCGCAGCCATATCATCTCCACTTTCCCCACAGCCTACCTATGACACTTCTCTGGATGGACTGCAGTTTGCTTCACTTCCGGCCCCTCCCTATGTCAGCAGAAAGAGGGGGAATAAGGAAATTCCCTGTTATGCCCTACAGTGCTTCCCAGAGAAGCCCCATCCATGCACATGGGATGAGGCAGAGGAGAGCCAAAGCAGAGCGTTCACGACCCAGCACCAGCAAGTACAAAAGGCTGAAACCAGCATGGGAGTGAGTATGAATGAAGGTGCTGGTTCATGCAAGAGTATCTTATGTTTCCAGGTAAGTCGCTGCTACCTGGAAAATCCACCAGTCTGTATGAAGCCAGAGGCCTGAAAAGCCTCGGAAGTAGAGGGATTCCAGGAGGAGTTAACCTCAGTCTCAATACTGATACTAACTCACTGCTGGGAAACCCATATGGACATACAACATGAAGGCATTTATCAAACTGTCTGTGAACAAAGAGAGAGAGATGGCTGAACAATATCAACCAGGTTAAAAAGAAAAAGGAAATAGACAGATAGGCATTACCTTTTGGTTTAGTTGCAAAATATACTCTTATGAAATGGGAATGATTTGCTTCAAAGATGAAACTGAGCTGTCATAGAATCAGAGAGCGAGATGAAGTCTTGAGAAATTACTAGATAGAGTGTACCTGCATTCAGGTGTGACCATGTATAAATTATCCTAGTAAGTTAATGAGGCTAGTGCCACTGTCTGACCATGGCTTTTCAAAGTACATAGTGTGAAAACTTACCTTTTCAACAGCAAATGTTCTTATCACATATTCTGCCAGTAGTTCTGTTTCTATAAGGGTAACTTTAATGTCTTTATATATCTCTGTGTCGTCTGGCCAGTATTTGCAGCATTTGACCTTTAGAAAACACAAAGGAAATAAAGGGTTTAGGATTTTTTTTCCAGTTTCCCAAATGATAGGTCACAGTATGGTTTATATAATAAAATTTGCACACAAAAATAGAATTTAAGCTGTACGCTACAGAGCAAGGTTTTTTTGTCTTTTTTTAAGATCATGTATGCTTTTCTTCTCTCCGCAGAAAAAAACAAAATTTGAGTTATAGGAGAAGTAAAGCTTAGGAAAATGGTCTAAAGTTAACAAGTTGTATTTATACTGCAAATATCCCAGTTACAGTAACCATTCATTTCCTGTTTATCTCTACTTAGGGAATGGCCTGGAAAAATAAACTATGAAAGGTAGTTTGCAATATTTTAGCTTCTTTGAATTTTAAATTCCTTCTCGTTTTAGGAATCGATTGAACATTTTTGAGGAATGAGCAGGAAATCAAAACCAACAGTAAGGTTAGATTTTTTTTCTGAAAAAGGAAAGAGCCCTGTGGTTTTCCCAAGCTGGAATTACAGATTTATTTTAATCTAAGTAAAGTCAATATACAAAACCTGGTAAAAGAGGAACACAGTCTTTCCATATTACTGGAAGCCTCTAATCTAAGGATTTTTCAGGTGGAAGAAATTTGTTAGACCTGGCCCCTCCAGGTAATTTATTTATTTATTTATTTTTAGAGCAGGAGGAGGCTGGGCGGGGCCATGGAGCTGTCCTCAGGTGCTGTCCTCAGGCTCTGTCCTTAGCCTCTGCTGCTCTGTCTTGAATTTCTGTCACCACTTCTCCATGGATAAACCTCTGGCTGCATTTCTCCAAGTGCTGAATTCGATTCTCACTTCTTTTGTGGGCATCGCCCTTGCAAGGCCTGCTAATTCTTAGTCCCACATCAACTGCTCTCCTTCTAATTCCCAGTGTTAATGACACTACAGTCCTCCCAGCTACCCAGGCACAATATCAGTGATTACATCTCCAAAATCCAACCAACTGCTAAGTGTAAGACATTTCTGAAATATCTCTAATGTGTTTTCCAACTTTTTATTCGCTTTGCCACAATCTTAGTTCAGGCTTTTCATGAATATTCTATGCATGTGAGTACCAGAAAAACCCTTCCAAAGGGTAATGCCAATGGCATTTACTTGCTCTGCTCAATAAGCCTCTATTTCCAACTACTGCTTATGAAATTAAATAGAAATTACATTTGGCCCAGCATCTAAGGATCTTTCTGACTTCACCACAACTACCGTTTTTACCTTGATCTTTTACTATCATTTCTATCCACTTACGTTCAGAAATAAGTGGTTTGCATGATCCCCAAACAGACCTCATGATCTAGGCTCCTAATCATGCCATTCCTTCTGTTTAGAATGTTCTCCTCATACCCATACATAACCTAGCTGAAAAATTTATCCTTTCTTCAAAGTATATCTCAAATGCCACACCCTTTCAAAGTCTTTCCTTAATAGATGTGAGCCCTCTCTTTCTGATCCTTGATGAAATGTGCATGTTCTGCTAGGATGCTTGATACCTGCTTATTACCTGCCAGCATGTACAGGGCATTGTATTGTTTATTTCTGCAAACCCTGCAACATCTACCATTGTGTCCCATACACACTAAATGTACAATAGTTACGTGTAGAACTGAATTTCACAGAGAAAATCATAGGGTCAGTGTAGGAAAGAAGATCGCAGATTGGGAAAGTTCACCAAAAGAAATATGGACTGAGGCCTTTTTCAGGATGCCAAGTACCTTGGTACACTAATGCTTCCAGTGTGGAACTGTCTGGCCATCATCTTGGCCGCGTCTTTATGAATGTTTCTAGCAGCCGATTCAGTGAGGTTTTAGATAAGACCTACAACCTCAACGTGGCAAGATAGATGTAAGTCAGACACACTAGGAGTTGCAGATGCAGTGTGGCATAAGACAAAGATGGTCCCTACCCTCACTAAATTTTTAGTTTCCATTGGGAATCATTTTTTTTTCTCATGAGAATGTTATCTGTAACTTTACAAAGTATAAATACTTACACATATTATAATTTATCCATAATATTTCAAAGATTTTCATCATGGATCTAAAATATTCTGGAATAAAAGAGAGCTATAATTTGTTCAGTTCCTTTCCTGGGTGCTAAGTGAATCTGAGCAGAGCATGCATATTTGTGGAGATGTCTAATTTGATAGCAACCCTGATTTCACTTACAGAATGTCTAATTACTTTCGCCATGCTAATTAACAAGATGCTTTTGTGGTCCTCTGTATTGGGGGACTTGTTTTTACCTTTTTTGTGACTTCAATTATGCAAGCAGAAAATAGTGGATAGGTATAAAAATTACAAATATATATGTGTACTTCTAAAATTAAGCAAATCTCAGTATAATGAATATAAAATTAAAAAACCCATATATTTCTCTGGAAAGTATGAGAACAAAACACACACACACCTGCAACCTATCTCATACTAGGTGTGTCTTATATAATAGAAGTACCTCATCAGGATGCAACTCATATAGGACACATATCACTTTCTATTTTATCTCCATTCCTCTCTGCCCCCAATTTTCAATAAATATATATGTGTTTGTGTGTGTAGGGGTGCTCCAAGTAGTGGAGTCAGGGAAAAGAAAAGCCCCTATAATGTATCTAAGGCTGAGTTCTCTTTGAGGCTGTTCTTCCAATTCCCTTGCGCTAGCGCGTGGGTTCCTTGGGAAACCTGCTCTTACTGTGCCCTCTCCAGCCAGATGCAGCCAGATGACCTCTTGCATCCACAGCTGGAAGCGTCTGTGAGATCCAGAGGTTGCCACAGGGATGGCCACGACCCTGTGGGACAGGCGCCACCGCTCTCTCAGAGAAGTGGATGAACCATGAAAAAAACAAAACAAAACACAACAACCCGGTGTGTTCTGAAACGCTAGGTAAGATGCTAACTCTGCGCCGCCCGGTTGCCTAGAATGAGTGGTAATTAGGAGAAAGGAAGCCTTGGGGTTGCTTCCTTCCAGCACGTAGTTACTGACAGAGCCTTCTCCTGTGCAGAGCACCTGTGTGGGCGGACCCAGAAGAGGCAGCTGAGCCATTTCCAATCCCGCCCTCCCCATCTCAACTCCCAGAACATCCTGAAATGGTCTGCCACATCTGTTTTCAGCCTACTAAAAACCTTTCTAAATTGGGTTCCTTTTAGTATCTTTTTAACTACTTGGATTTGTGTCAAGTTATTATTTTGCTTACAAAGAAAAAAAGGGAAATGAAAAGGAGGAAGAGGAGGAGGAGCGCATGCTTCTTTCTGGATGCAGACGTTTCGTGCCTGGGGAGTTTGGGGCTTGAGTTGCCTCTTGGCGTCTAAGGTCTATGTACAGAGATGTTAAGACCAGTGGTTTTGCGGCACCTTTGATGGCAGTCAGGCTTGGCTGTCCTCTGCAGCCCCGCACTACCTGCACAATGTCTAGGAGAGGCTGTGCCTCCCACACATCCTTATCCTAAGGCAACAGCCTTCAGCCCACAAAGGGAGGCCCTAGTCAAGGTCATTAGCAGGGCGCCCCGGCGCTGGTTCCATCAGGCCATCGCCCCGACACCTGCTACTGTGCCTGTGCGCTGTAACAGTGGAAGGCTGCAGGGTAGCCTGATGTGGCCCCTGCCTCCAAAGGGGGATAAATTCATAAACATGAAACAGTACAGAAAGCAGAATAACTCCAGCATTTCTAACTGCCTGAAAAAAATTCTTTGAGGTGGGTCATTCTGAACGGAGTCAGAGGAGCCCTGGTGGTCTGGGACGGCAGCTCCCAGGCTGGCAGCACGTTACTGTGACCTGCAGGGCATCCCCATATCCCTCGATCTGTGGCTGTCGAACTTCAGCAGGCAGCAGGGCCCCTGCAGGCTTGTTACTACACCCCAGGGCCCCAGAGTTGGCACTTCAACCCAGCTGCCAGGTGATGCTGCTGGTCTGCGGACCACTCTGCAGTAGCAAGGGTTCAGACAACACATGACTGCAGTCTCGGTCTCGTTAAGGCTGCTGTGAGCCTGGGTAAGTGCCTCAAGTTTATTGGAGGTTCTTCATTTGTAAAGAGGGAATGGTTTTAATTCCTATTTCAAAATGATCTAAAATTAAGTTAGGGGTTACCAAATTTGTCCCTTAGAATCATTTTTGGGGGGTGGGGTATTAAGTTCCAAAGCCCAGGACACATTCCAGGCCAATTAAATCATAGTTTCTGGGGTAAGATTGAGGTATTTGTAGTTTTTCGTAGCTGTTCAGGAGATTCCCAAGGACAGATGAGTTTGGGAACCACTGGATTAAGTGATATAATGCAATTAAAATGTCTGCCAGAGTGTGGGCTCATTGTAAGTGCGCACAAAATGGATATTTTTATTTCTACTAAGTGATAATTTTGTGATCTGGACTGGTGACCACAGAAATGTAGAGGACTAGGGGCCCATTCAGGGGGAGGAGAACTGAAGCAGAGATTTCTGGAGAAGGAAGAAGGTGACCTGAGCATTGCCAACTATTCCTTGTTTATGGTGGAGAAAAACATGGGTGAAGACAAAACAAAGGGAAACTCTAGCGCTTCCTTTAAACCTCTTTCCTGCAAACCTTATTCCAAGGACTGAGGAGACTTGAGAGAGTGGTCAGCAGGTCTGCTCTCCCATTAAGGTGGTTTGATGAACACCCAGCAGAAATGAGGAAATGGTGTCTGGGGATTCGGGGGTAGGAGATTCATAGCAAATGAAGCTGTGAGGCATCACAGAGACAGTCAGTTTCCAAACACTCATTTCCAAGATCATTACAACTGCCCTACAAAAGCCTTTCACGCTTGGGTTTTCAACTGTTTGGAATCACTGCCTTCTCACAACTGGGCCTCATTTGGTGGCTTAGGGAGGGCAAGTGACTGGCCTGAGAGAGGAGAGCCAGCTCTGGCAAGGGCTGCCCACCACCCTCTCCACTCCTTCCATTTCCCTGCATTGGCAAAAGAAAAAACAAGACAGGCCCAGGGAGGGCAAGTAACTTGCTTCAGGGAATAAGATAGATGGTGATGAAGGGGAGACTGCAGAGCTAGGTTTGGCTCTAAGCACAGGGCATTTTGAGAGGATGGAATTCAAAGCGTTACCATCCTTTCTTCAATCTTGCCAGGTCTGGCTTCAGGACCAGATGCCAAGTAGGAAGGCTTAAAATGATTTGAGCTTTTTTGCCTTTGTGTGGGTGAGAGACAGCACGTGGGATGGATGGTCAAGAAGAATAGAAGCTCACTTGGAAACCATCACTCATTTTTGCCACTGATCACAAATTGCTGTTTCTGCCGGTGCCTCCCACATCATCAACTCCGCCAGCTGCAGGGAGGAGCTTGGGGCAGAATGTGAAGGTCTGTTTATGTGCAGGGGTCTGAGGACTAAGAAACCCATGATTAAGAAGGACTAAGGAACTGAATCTTAGCTCTTCAGTCAGGGCCACCATGGTGTGATCTAACAAACAGTACTTTAAAGGGATAGAAGGGAGGAGGGGAAAAAGGCACTTTTAGGAGTTTTGATACCTCAAAGGGGTTTCAATAATCTCAATCTCTTTCTCTCTCCTAAGAAGAGACATATAGAAAGAGTGACTGCAGTTCTATTAATAGTTGTGTTCAGGGCCTGCTGAGTACAGCTTTGATGGTGATACTGGATAGCAAGAGCAAAAAGCTGCTTGCTAGGAACTGAAGTTACCAAAAGGAACCCCAGCCAAGAGCAGCTGCCAGAGAGGTTTCCAAGAGGACAGATTTATCGTTTCCATTTTTTTTTTTTTACAGAGGTTTCACAGCAATAAAAACATTCACTCATTTAAATGCCCTGAAAATACAGATTGCTTTAGTCTCTGTGTGATGAAGAAGAGGGAAGTGCATTTGCTATTTTATTTGCTAACTTGTAACTTGTAACATGAGCCTCAGTTTTGTCATGCATGGTGTGGGGTGATAACATTGATTTCTTAGGAAGGTTGAAGAGATTAAGTGAGGTAATATGTATAAAGACTTTGGGTAAGTACCTGGTTTACAATAGGTCTTCCAGCTTGTCCCTTCCAAACCTGTTTCATTTGGCCCTGCCATCTCCCTTGGGCATCATCCTTGAAGCCTATTTCAAAACTGGCACAAAATCAAGAGCTTCTCTTTGGGTTAAAGAACCAGAGTGACATGCAAAACAGTATTTCCAGGTAGTATACAAACACGCACACACACACACACAAGCTTCTGAAGGTCTGGATAGTATGAGTTTGGGAAAATCACTGTATAGCCTGAGTAAATCCAGCTTTCACACCATCAGGTTCCTGCCTGAAGTTCGGGTTTTCTATCCAGTCTTCCAAGTGCATCCATTAATTAATATTATGAATTGATGGACATATAATATTTACAGTATATACAAAGAAACATCCATATCTATAATATTTGTTTTATCAGCTGTAAAGAACCATGTGGCCTGATGCCTCTTGTGGATTTTTTTTAATTTTTAAAAATATGTTTATTGATTTGAGAGAGAGAGAGAGACAGACAGACATTGACTGGTTGCCTCCCATATGCACCCCAACTGGGAACTAGACCTGCAACCTAGGTATGTGCCCTCACTGAGGATCAAACCCACAACCTTTTGGTGTATGGGACAATGCTTCCACCAACTGAGCCAGATAATCCAGTGACATTCTTGGTAGTTAACTCATTTCATTACTATACTCATTATTGGCTATGTGACCAGTTCACTTCTGTAATCTGGCAGCATCATCACAATTTTCAAATCATGTTACCCAAATAACTATTCCTTGATCCTCTCTTTTATAGGATAAGGAATCCATTTACATGACATTTTCCTATCAGGTGTGAAGGAGTTCTTTAATTGGATTTTTCATCAAAGAAGTGTACGAAGCTGCCCCACATTCTCATTGTTAGAAACCTGGTCCCAGAGAAATGGGGCAGTGGCTTAAGCTATAAAATGTTGTCCTACTCTGGTCTTAAACATATGGCAGATGCTTTCAGAGAAGACATTCTGAGGCAGAGAATTCTGTTAGTCTGTTAGCCTACTGAATGAAATTCTTCTTTACTTAAATCCCTTAATTAGTTAAACTAAAGCAGAGATAGTGATGTCTTGCCACTTGGCTAATCAGGAAGGACTCATATGTGGACTACAAGACCACTCACTGGATTATTCTGTCTCTTTGATCCTCTTCTTCTGGGAAGCCCCTAGCATTTTCTCACATATTTGCTTAGCCAGATAATGTCAGGCCTTCAGGGAGAGGTAGTAGATGAAGGTAGCACATTTGGAAAGTAGAGAAGGGAAAACCGAATTCTGAACTCAAGATAGGACATGATTTACTCTTCCAACAAATTATTCAAGAATAGGATATACCTGTAGTGTGCAAAGTGAAGAACCAGCCCCTGCACCCTTTGTTCAAGAACTCATGTGAGCAGAACAAAGGAGAGGGCTACTGCAGCTTTGAGGCCATCCATGTTGCACTCAATTATGCTTGAAGCAACTACAGCTGAATGCTGCCCGAGCAGGCACGAGCGTGACTGGGGCTATGCTGTAAAAACTCTCAGGTTATTGTGCATTTGTCCCAGCTGTGCTTGTCCATCTGCTACACATTCAGGCCCCCTGCCCTCTTAAGTGCTCTAAAGACACTGGGGCAAGTGACTACCTCCATGCATTCCAAAGACAATGCAGTTAAAGTTAGAGGTGACAGAATGAGACAGCCAAGGATCCAAGCCCAGGACACTAAATGGTGAATACACAGAAAGCCCAGACACTGACAACATGAGAATTTTTCCAGGGCCAGACCACTGTGGCAAAGCAGCAAGAGTGTCTGCTGAGGGCAGGCACCGGGGCTTGACAGTAGTGACCACGAGAGTGGGTAACCCAACACAGCCACCTCCATGGGTTCACAAGGGGGATACGTTAAAGAGCTGAGCTGCACGCAGCTTGTGGTTACTGGGGAGCCAGGAGAGTGTGTTCCAAGGAACACCGGTCATTCAGACCTGCAAATTTGCTTTGATTCTGCACCATCCTGCCACTGTGGCAGTATTAAAGATGGCTGATATGAAAGCGTCAGATGACATGTAGCACACAAAGAATTGTCTCCAAAGCCTATTTTATAAGTCATAAATACCTGGTAAAAGTGACAGCTTTTTAAAAAAGGGACCTAATGAATTGCCAAGAATGTAATACAAAAGGGTTAATTAGGTAGGCTAACTATAGAGAGATTCCTGTCACATCAAACAAAGCTGCGGTGAACTTCACTCACATCCATAATAACCATGTTATATTTGCATGTGTGACTTTAGATCTCAGTCTGTTCACCCAGTGTATCAGAAATCAGGAGGAGAGCAGCAAACAGAGATGTCCCTTGTACGTAGTAAGTTATTTTCCATAGCTTATACATTCCTTTCTTATCATCCTCCAACTCTTCAAAGACATTCACTGAATATTCTCTAATACTTTCTATGTGTCCAGTTTTCTGGGACTCACTGATGAAATAACCTAGTCTGTACTCAGAGGTCTGTGGTATGGTCAGGGAGGGCAAAATGGTACCCAAAAATGTTTTGATCCTTCTTGTATACAATTGTATGTCATGCCTGTACATTTGGATTGTAAATATCTTGAAATTAGGGATCCTTGCTTCTGTTTTCTGGCCTTCACCGACAGGAGGCTGAGAGGCCAAATGATAGCTAGATAACTAGTTTCATGTACCAGAAGAGCCGTAAGAGAGAGGAACAGACTCCAAGGGGTTAAGGCTTCTGACACTGACAACAGCAGAGAATCAGGAGGTGTGAGAAAAAGATATGAGACTGACCCTGTCTTCCCCCAGAGGTAATTCATTAATTCCCCGTGACAACTCATGCAGAATTCAGAAAAAGAGAGACAATGGTCTGGACTCAGAAACAATAGCTGTTCCCAAAAAGGCAAAGAACATTTCTAAAACCATGTAAGGATGTGTGAGCAAGGGAGTGTGTGTGTGTCTGTGTGATGCATACATTTGGGAAAAACCTTTTTTTTCAGGTACAGGGAATGTGGAAGTTGAAAGAGATCTAGTCTGGCTACCCATGTAAGTAAGTGTGAGCAAGGAATAGCTGGCCTTAAAACAATGCATGTATGTACACACATGTGCGCACACACTTATCTGCAGGGACAGTGTCAGAATAAAATTTACAGCAGTTGGGATTAGCATTAAAGATATGAAATTTTATATAAGGAGCCTCATTAACTTACACTTTAAAGTGAAGTACATAGTTATAAATTTAAAATACTTAATAAGCCTTCAGTAAGATTGAAGAACAAATTTGTGTGCTTTTCTCCTTGCTTTATTCTGTATTTGTTTTCCTTTAGTCTCACATTTTTCAAAATCAGCACCCAATTCACTAGTCAATGAAGTGTTTCCTAGTTAAATGAATTTGTTTCACAATTGTATCTGTTTTTGCATGTCCTTTTTACCACAGTTTACCTTTCAATTAGATTTGCTATCTAAATTGAATGGATGGACATTAAGTGATGATGAAGACTCTCTATTGATTTTTTGGGAGGTGGTGGTAAAAGAACTATTTCTGTGCATAGCAGATCTTCTTCCAGAAGCAAAAGTCGTACTTGCAGTTACGCAGAACGTGATGGGTGTGTGTAGATGTCTTTATTAAACGAGTGCGAGAGCTCTCCAAGGAGCCACGTTCTCCCCAAGGACCCCGCCCCGCTGCAGCGGGGAAACAGCTGTGGTACTGTTGCTGATCATTGCTTTCAGAAACGGAATGTGCTTGGAAGGTAAGATTGCTTGATTGTGCTAGTTGCTAAACCAGTAAATTGTTATAAGCAATTTTGAGAAACTTTGAAGAGAAGATATTTTCTCAAAATCATAATTTACTGTAGTCAAATTAGCTCATTTTCAAAGGAAGTTCTGTAAATTACCGACTGAGCGTCTTTTACAGTCTGTATAAATTAAATATAGATAGAATGCTGAAAGAATTCATCCCATGGTAACTTACCACACACTGCAATATTCTGCTCTAGATTTTCTACAACATAGCATCAAAGAAATAAGAGTGGACGGCTCTCCGGTAAGGAAGGGGCAAGCATGTCCTTTTACTGACTCATTCCCTTTTAAAAATCCAGACTCCATACATACTCTTTTCCTATGGCTGGTGTTCAGAGCAGACCCAGTGAGAGCCGCGAGGGTATGGAGGCCACGTGCAGGAAGACATGCCTGAGCTGCAGATGCGTCTGTTATTTAAATGGGTCTCTGAGCCAAAATGGAAACAATGAAGAGAAAAATTCTTCATATGAACATGGAATTTGTGTTCATTCAGCCAATTTCGCTTCATTTTGGGAATGTATAACTAAGGCTGAGAGGTGAGAGTTCATTTAGAAATAGCATACTCAGCCCTAGTTGTGGTTACTTGTCCACATCAGAGTCAGTTCTGTGAGGACTATGGCTGCCAGTGGTCGCAGAATTCCCACGCACCTCGGTCCTGCTGCCATCAAATGGGTGTTGCTCAGATCTTTCCCTGTTCTTATCTTCCCTCGGAGAGAGGAGCAGGCCAGCCCCTGCTCCAGGCTAACCGCTTTAGCTGTGTCCCTGACACCTCCCAGACAGAGCCATTTCCTCAAGTCTCTCAGCTGGGACACTGCTTTTATCTTCCCCAGGAAAACAGGTTATCAGGAGAGGGTGCCATTCTACGTTTGTTGTATATGGTTTGGTTATATTTATTTAACTGCATCCTCTTCTGTCTCTGTTCTCCAGGCTCAGGAAAGATGTCCCTCACAAGACTGAGCTGCAGATCTGCAGTCTAGACCCCTTTCCTGCTGCCTCCCTGGGGAAACACACTCCTCAGTGGTCTGCTTTCTAATGTCTTAATCTCTCCCTTTCTCTTGATCCTTTTGATAACACAAAATTTTTGAAGGTCTTCCACCTTTGTAATAGCCCTTGACTGCAAGTACTTCTATGTTTATTTGTTTTTCTTACTTTCTGGGCTAAGCTTCTGACAAGTTTTAACTCAGTCTTTACATCCATATTTTTGACTCTTTCCTTGGCCCTACAGTAAGACTCATCCATATTTTTGACTCTTTCCTTGGCCTTCAGTTCTCACCATTTATAGAGAATACATGTTGTTTTTTGGTCACTCAACATCACTTCATCCATTCATCCTTCCTAACATATCCTTGAATTTTTTTGGGGGAATTACTTTTTCCCCACGGTGTGTGGCTTGTCAGCTGGGGGCCCTGGACAGCAAGGGACGAGCACATGAACCAGGCTGGGGGAGTCAGATGCTCTCTCCTTGTTCTCTGAATCCTAAGCACAGTGAAAAAGGCTTGGCAGTTGTTGGTACTCATCATCTCAGCACCAGCACCATGACCAGGTTGCCTGGCCGAGAGGCCCCTTCACTCACTGGCACTCTGGAGTTGCAGCCTTTTCCCCAGTCTGTTTTCAAGCCTTATTCTTCAGAATAAAGGCATTTCAGCATATTCTGAGCTCCTAATTCCTTTCTACTAAATTTCCCTTTGGCTTAAATTAGCCTGAGTTGATTTCTGTAGCATACAATCAAAGAACCTGGATAGGTCATACCTCTCAAGCTACTCAGGCAAAAGTTTATCAATGGCATTTTCTGTGTAAAATCCAAAGACTAGTAAGATTAGATTATATCTGCCTTTAGATTACGGACCCTCTTGCTGCAGCATCTCCACTCTGTCCCTTGTCCGCGTCACTCCCTCATTTGGTTCTTCAGGGTCTCTCTGCTACCAGACGAAGCCCAATTCCTCACGTGCCTGTCTCTCCCTCTGTGACAAGGCCTCAGTTCTTGCCAGTCTTCCTCCCTCTCCATGTCCATTCTGAATACACCTGTGATTTCCCTCCAGGTCCTGCGGTTGCCTCTGCCTGGAACAAACACCCTTCTCTCCCTTCTTTGCTGATTAACTCCTCTCTGTTACTCCACACTGAGCCCCATGCACCACTTTCTTTAGGATGCATTCATTGACAAACCCCTCCAACCTCAACTCTCTTCTTTTATGAACTCCATAGCACTCTATGAAATCTGATAAATTATATTTATCATACAATTTAATTACCTGATTTGACTCCCCAATCCTGTGGACAGAGATCCACGTATCTTTGTAGCCCCAGACCTTTGTACCTACACTCACTGACTTGTGTATTGACTTCTGCATAGCATATGTTCCTTTTTTTAAAGTTTTTTTGTTGTTCGATTACAGTTGTCCCCGTTTCTCCCCCATTACTCTCCCCTGCCCTACCCACCCCCACCTTCCACTTTCAATCTTCCTCCCCCCACTGTCTTTGTCCCTGGGTCCTTTATACCTGTTCCTTGACTTGCCCCTTCCCCTTCTTTCCCCTGTGATCCCCCTCCTCCCTCCCTTCTGGTCACTGTCAGTTTGTTCTTTATTTTCACGTCTCTGGATCTATTTTGCTTGCTTATTTTGTTGATTAGGTTCCACTTATAGGTGAGATCATATGGTATTTGACTTTCACCCCCTGGCTTATTTCACTTAGCATAATGCTCTCCAGTTCCATCCATGCTGTCCCAAAGGGTAGGAGCTCCTTCTTTCTTTCTGCTGCGTAGCATTCCACGTGGGGGGCATATATGTTCCTTAACTGAAGGAATCTCCTCCTGCCTTAGCTGTATTGCTCTTCTGTCCCCTTTCCCCTCTCTTTTCTGTACTTTCAATCCCTGCTTCCAATTGCATCTTCTTTCAGACTCCCAATTATGCTCATGTCTACCCTAACAACACACACATATATGCATATACGCCAACCTCTACAATCACATTTTTGACCCCGTTTCCTTTCTGCTTCTGCTCCATCTCTCTTCTTTGACTCACTTCTCCAGGGACAAGCTACCCTACTGTCTTTACCACTCACACAGCCACTACTCCATTGCCCTCAGGTCTGTGGTTCTATCGCACCACTGAAATCTAGTATGTACTGAAGTCCTCTTAGTTGTTAATAGGGAGGCATTGTGGAGTTGTGGAGAGAGTATGGGCTTTGGAACTAGAGAGACCCAAGATTTAAATTCTAGCTTTGTGCCCTTGGCTAAACTATTTAACCTCACTGACTGAGCCTTACTTTCTTAATTTTTGAAAATAGGAATCTTTGTATGTATCTTATCAGGTAGCTGTGATAAGAGAAATATGGTTTGCTCAACCATTTATCAAAATACCTGGCACAGAGTAGGTGTGTGGTATATTTTCCCTGCCTTTCTCTCCACAGGCCCATGTACGTAGCCTCCATGCAGCTTTTGTCACACAGCCTGTCTTCTCTTTCTTGTGGAAACTCTATCTCCTCTTCTCGTAATTCTGGTGTCCCACCCTATTTCTCACGCTCTTCTTTTTCAGATTCCATTCCTAGCTGTTCCCTTACCTGCCCATAGATATACTGGGTTGGCCAAAACGTCCATGTGTTTTTTTTTTTCCCCCATAAAATAAAAGACACGTTTCATTTTCACCAAGAAATTAATGATTGCATATTTTGAGCATGTCATCTCTCTCCCACTTGGTATAACAGTGACTGTTCTCAATTACTGTCTCAATTTGCCCATTATCAACTTATACTGGTCTACCCAACCATGGAGCATCATCCAGTGAGAAATCTGAAGCATGAAACTTCATAAAGCACTTTTGGCATATTCGATCAGTCACAGCACCTTCTCCATACACTGCACAAATCTTTTTTCCTTTGCATTTCAGTTGTGTTTTTACCTTTCTTGAAATAATAAAGCATAACATGCTGAAAATGTTGTGTATTTTCTTCCATCTTCAATATTAAAATGACTATACAAGAATTCACCAATTTTGACAAGTTTTTAAAATTCATGCTTATATGACAACTGTCACAATACAATCTAATAAAATTGTTTCAAATGAAGTTAAAGACAAGTAAGCGCTACTATAGCTATTGTACAGAAAAAACCAAATGAACTTTTGGGCTAACCCAGAAGAGATTCTCCAGTGCTCTGTCTCCAATCCTTCTCTCTGCCATGCTCCTACTATTGTAGTTATTACTCGTATTATGCATGTTTTTGTTTGCCTGTCTTTCTATGCCTCAGAATGTGCAGGGTCTTTTCATCTTGCTATCCCCAGTCTAGTCCACAGCCTAGGCGCAGCAGGTGCTCAGTAAACAAAGGGAGAATCTTACATTTCATAGCTTGTTTTTATGTCTTCAGTTCATGTACCCCTCCCAAGCTTTTTGGAAAGTCCAACATTATTGTTCATTCAGCATCTCGTACTCAGCATGTCCAACACGAATCATGTTGCCTTTTTCTGATGCCTGCTCTTCATTTTTGGGGGAGGTGGGGTGTGTGGGAAAGGATACTCATTCTTGGCTAATAGCCTTTACCTCAATCCAAGTCACAGTGGTAGAAACCTTGGTTCATGTTCAAGTTCTTTTCTCTTATCAGTATCTTGCAATAACACCCAAATTATGTAGCCCCATAAACCGCCAGAGTCGCTGTACAAGTCTAGCCCACATCATCTCTCACCTCAAGTCTTGCTTTAACCTAACTTGTTTCTATGCTCTCTGTAACTTTTATAAACCCTTCTTTAGTGTCCACTAGAACAATCTTTCAGCAACACTAATTAGAACATATGATTCACCAGGTCAATGCCTTCTATTAGAAGAAACAAACACACCATCCACTCCCTGCATCTATCTTTGCTTACTCCTAGAAAGGCATTTCAGACTCCCACTGATATGACCTCGACCATCATTCCAGACTCAGAATTCACTATATATCCCCATCAGCTTTCCAACACAGCCATGCCAGGCTGCTCCCTCTTTCCCCATCTTGCCATTTACTCTCCTTGCTCTGTTTTGTTTTTGTCCTAAAGTTATTACTGCCTCATTCTTGCCATTTAAAGCTCTTTCTCTTTTAAAGGCCCAGTTCCTCGCCACATTCTCCAAGAAGTCCTCTGAGAGTCCCTCAAGCAGAGCTGGTCCTTTCACTGTGGCTGTCATCATTCCGGCTGACAAGCATTATAGTTAGCTGTTTAAGTGGTTACCCATTTGCATAATCTGTGTTCTTGAGGGCAAGTGCATTATAAATCTCTACATTTCTTAATGCCAGGTATACAGTAAGTATATCATTAATTGTTGGATACATTGTGCTAAAAAAGGTATTAGAAAGCCTACTTTGAGTTAATTTGTAAACAAGACAAATCAGATTCTTTGGTTGATTGTCTAACTTTTTACAGAGGGAACTGAGATCTTTGGGCAGAGAGAACCTTAAAGGTTGTCTCTTCTGGAAGTGCCTGCTGCCATGGAGGGCGCTGTAGAGGGACCCTCTCCCACCCATGACAGCTCAGTGGGTGCCTTATTTCTTGGGCAAAACGCTGGGGGGAGGTGACCTGAAGTGTGGCTGGGCCTGGGTGGGAGTTATGGAGGGGGTTAAGGCTTGGATCAGCTCCATTAATATGCTTGTTGAAATGGTTGTCAGTAGATTGAAATGGAGAGGAAAGTTTGTTGAACAAGTATAAGTTAATCAAAGTTAGGACTATAATTATCCAGGTCATGAAATACACATCTTAAATATCCAGTTCATTAAAAAAAATCAGGAGAGAAAAATTTCAGCAATATCTATGAAAAGAATTTGTCTCTTCCCTTTCATAGATGGGTTTGATATCTTGGAACAACTTGAGAGATTTTGCAGAAAATATCATTATTATTTTGTACTATAAGGCATTGCCTACATTATTCTTACAATTAAGCAGTATTTCCACATTTTATAAAGGGGCAGCCTTGCTTCTTTCTTGCTTTTTCCATTCATCCTGCATCTGGTGGCTTCTGTAGAAAAGCAGACATTCTTCGGTGTATGTGAAAGGGGCACTTGGAATCTTAATATACTTCCCTTGCATGTGAATTAGAAGGTTAATTCTGATGTCTAGTGTTCAACTTAAACTTTTATTTCATCACTTTTAGTGACAAATGTTGTGAAAGGAATTATAGGTCAACCTCTCTGGGTGGGTAGTAATCTTTAAAGCATCCATTTAGGTGGCTCCCTCCCGTCCTCTGTATTGATAGAGGTTAACCTCTTGGTCCTTATTTCTTTTAGCTCCCAAACACTTTATTCCCTGTTATAAAGACTATTCAGAGCAACTCTACAATAATTTTCCTACATGACTATGAGGTCTCATTTGGATTTTTAATACACAGTGACATTTTAATGAGGTCTTCATAAAACTGAATAAATATGTTTAGATATCATTAGCTTAAATTACCGGTGCAAAATCTCCTTTGGGAGTCCCACTGATTTGGTTATAAGACTTTTGGCAGATGGATTAGTACAACAACAGAACAGAGTTTGCAAATCTCCACACAAACTGTGTAAATGGGAATGCCTGGGAAACAGGCAACTGATGAAAAGGTATATGTCCCTCAGGTGGGTTCATTAAAGAGGGAAAACAATCAACACATTCCAGTGCAATTTAAATGCCAGGTGTGCAGCTGTCGGGCAGGTGCCAGGAAGACTGACAAGGGTCCCTTCCCAGAACACTCAGGCTGAAAGGGGATGCTCGGTGGTGACAAGGAAGTCTTAGATAATGACAGGTCCTGGCAGATGTACCAGGGACCCTGCTGGAGGGAAGTGCAATGCCTGTGTCTTTTGCACCAGGTGCTGCGACAGGGAAGGGCTCCCAGTAGCTCCAGCACTGGCAATTACAGCCGCCCGATGCAGAGTGCTTCAGGGCAAAAATCAGGGGAAAGCAGTTCCCAGCACTGACTTAATGAATCGGCAGCAAGTCTGTGTAAACAAACTGGCATCCAGCTTGCTCATGCCTAATTCATGAAGGATACACCATGTGCAGTAAACATGTAAGTAGATAGTTGTTGCCCTTAAAAACCATGTCATTTTGATTTTTTTGGTGGTTTGTTGTTGCTGTTTTTCAGTATGGAAAATGGGGAAGTCATCTCTAGACAAATGTGCAGCATTAATAATGGGAAACAGCCTGGAATAAGGTCAGCATCTTGTCTTGGAGGGAATGTGACCTCTTGTCAAACCTCCCAAATCATGCCACACATTTCAAGGACAGATGCCATTAAATTCATTACTAATTGAAGACAGGCCATCCAAGGGGCTGATGGTAAGGAGGTGAGGACTCTTCAGAGCTTACTATCATCCCCACAAACCTGGTAAGGATTTAGAAGGATTTTTAAAAAATGCGCTTACCAGACCTAAAATTATTGAGTGACTTAAAGTCTATGGGCTTCCATTCATGGGTAAACCTGAGACCAAGTTCCCCTCTGCCCTTCACTGCATGCTTTTAGCTGGAGATTCCATGGTTATTGTCAGAAAAATAGTTTCCATCAAAAAATCAACGGTGACCACGTTGTATGGGACAGGGCCAAGCGCCTGATGGGAGAAGTACAGCCACCGCTGCATGGTCTTTGTATTTTTTACATTTCTAAAGCCAGGGAACTCAAAATGAAACCTGGCTCTCTGCAAAATGTGCCATGTCCAAGAGACAGTGGGGTTTAGTGTAGGAGGTTTTTATTTTTTATTTGTTTCATTGCACAGTCTTTTTACTTTTTAGCCTAATACTATGCTGTCCTCATCCTTCCTTAAAGAAAAATGATTTATCATATAAAAATAGCTTCCCTCCTAAGACACTGATTCTGGAGATGGTATACTTTGGAATTTCAATTAAGTAACAAATACATGTGTGTGCGTGCGTGCGTGCATGCGCGCGCGCATGTGTGTGTGTTTGAATCCAGTGGTAGTTATTTTAAGTGACTTTTTACTTTTCAAAATGATATATTTTGGGATTATTTTAAGTGAGCTCTTATGCAAATATGTAACATTTTGAGGTGGTGAATAACTTCCAAGGAATACAGTTACTGTGAAAGTACAGTACCAAAGGAGCAGTCTGCAGGCATCTTTTTCTCCTTATCGTTTGTGGGCAGTCAACAAATATTTGTGACACGAATGACAGATTAAGAATTAATCATACATATCAGGGGAAGAAAGCCAAGTACATGGAAACAGATAAAATATTGAGCTTAGCTATTTCATAGTAACCCTAGCTTATGCTCTCTGACACAGACGAATTCTCATTCACTCATTTCCTTGGGCATTTACTGAGTGCCAAGAGGAAGAGACCAAAAATTCATAAGCCTGTCTCTTTTTTAATGGAGCTTGCTATCTGATGGAGTTGATAATTTTTTACCACTTTCATAGCAAAAGAAGGTAGATTTGGAGTGGGGAAAAAAGAACTATAAACACCGGTATAGGGCTTAGGTTTGTTGGTGGGAAGATAAGGGTTACATTAATACCTATATTTATTAAGTTTTCAAAATGGGACAGGAATTTTTATAACCACCTGACATATAGAAACTCATCTAATTTTTGTGAGAACCTTATAAAGCAGGTGCCGAGTTGACAGGTCGATGGTGAAGAGGCTCAGCAACCTCTCTCAGGCTTGCCATGCAGGGAGCGCCTGCTGCCCCAGGCTCTAGGCCAGCCACCCCCTCACTGTCTCCCAGCAGAGAGGGAAGCGGAAGGCATGAGTGATTGTTACACTTTTAGTGCATAAAATATTGCTTTGTATGTTTTTATACTTTACATAATGGTCTCATAGAATCACCTCTCTTGTCACTTTATTTAAATCCTTTATTATAGAGAAAATTTCATATTTTAATCTGGTCAGATTCCTCCATCCTTTTTTTTTCCTTTTTATTAAATTTATTCAGGTGACATTGGTTAATAAGATGATACAGCTTTCAAGTGCATATTAATGTTTTGATATCTTTGATGCATTTTTAAAAAAAATCATAAATATTTTTCCCCCATATTTTTTCTAAAAGCTTTAAAGCTTGGTTATATTTGGTTTTTATCTAGTATTCATTTCTGGGTGTTCTATGGGGATGACTTTTTTTTTTTTCGGTCCACATGGATAACCAAATTGATTGAAAAGCTCATAGTTTACCACCAATTACATATTTTTCCACATATGCTAACAGTCAACATCTGGGCTCTCTATTTTCATCTGTTGTTCTATTTATCTCTCCCCAATTTGTGGTGCCTTTTTTTATGTCCTTGTCTGGTTTTGATATCAAGGTTATTCATGCCTCTTAAAATAAATGGGGGAACAGTCTTTCTTTCTCCTTTTAGAATAATTTTTATAAGATTTGAACTATTCATTCCTTGAATATTTAGTAGAACATACGTATAAATACATTTAGGACTGAATTTTCTATGGATTAATTTTGAACTATAATTCACTTTTAAAACAATTATTGTCTATTCAGAATTTCTGTTTCTTTTTGAGTTAGTTTTAGAAAATCATATTTGTCAAGAAAACTGCCTAATGTGTCTGAATTTTCAAACTTATTGTTAGTTAATCATATTACCCATTATGATAAAAAAAAAAAAACCCTTTACCCTATTCGTAATATTGGTTGTTTTTGGTTTTCTTTCTCTTCTGATTGCCAGATGTTTGTTTATCAGTGTTTCACAAAGCCTTTCTGATTTTGTTGAATTTTATTACTTTTTCTTTGCTTATTATTTAATAATTTATGCTCTTCTGTTTATTTCCTCTTTTCCTTCTTTAGTTGTACTCTGTTCTTCATATGTCTTCTTGAATTAGATGCTTAGTTGTCTAACAACAACATCTAAGAATATATATATATCCTTTTAGGTACCACTTCATTTGTATCTTACAAGTTTATTATATAGTACTTTATGATTCACAGTTCTAAATATTTCATGATTTATGTTAGGGTGTTTTACTTTGACCCATTAGTGGAAGTGCTTTCTCACTCAGATCCTAAGTGAAGACAGTTTGCTTCCTTATTATTTCCTTGTTCTGGTACCTGGCTGCCTTCCTTTTTCCAGACTTCCTCCCTGACCCTGTCTTGTCCTTTTCTCTGAATTTCTACCCTTTGCAGATTGGGGTTTTATGTGGCAGTCTCAGTTCAAATTCTTAGCACTCTACAAGTCCAAGACAGTATTTCCCATTAAACATCAACTCCCCAATCCCTCCTCTTCCCAGCCCTTGGCAACCACTATTGTGTTCTCTGCTTCTATGAATTTGACTACTCTGGTACCTCATAAAAGTGGAATCATGCAGTATTTGTCCTTCTGTGACTGGCTTTTTTCATTTGGTATACTGTCCTCCAGGTTCATCCATTATGTCATAAACAGCACGATTTTCTTCTTTTTTTAAGGCTGATCGAGAATCTTAAGAAACGATACCTTTATGGTTTCTGCCCCAATATGTCAATTCTAAGTTGATCTCTAGGCTGCCTTTGCTGAAGGTAAGTCTTGTAACATCAACTTCTCTAAGAAGTAATGGGTTTTGAGTTGGGCAGAACCATGGAATTGGCCCTACTATAAAACAAAGCAATTGCCCTCTGTGTGTTTTCTCATTGTTAAATTTTACTTCGGAAAAAATCCTACAGCATGCCAGTCCTAGGATAAGAACTACTTATGAGTTTCCTGGTTAAACAAAAATGGCACTCATCGATGGTTAATACCTTGGGGCAGATGTGACCTCCATTTTGCATGCTGGAAAGCGGAGGTACAGGGAAGCAAATTCTAAGCAAGGGGAGATGCTGGAATTCTAACCTAAGGATTGAATCCAGTGCTGCATGCCATTGGTTCTGGGGTCCATTTTCCTGAACTAGAGAATGTAGTTATGTGTAATGCAGCACCCACTGAGTTCTGACACCCAACAACCAGCATTCATGCTTAGACGTGTGTTTATGTGCTCGGTATAGCCAGTTGACAATTGCTTTTAAATCTTGAGTGCCTTTCCTGTCTGTTGCTATCGCAACAAATGAAAGCAATTCAGACTATGTTTACTGATAATTTATAAGCAAGTGCAGCAAGCAGTAGGAGGAGCTGTAGTAATTAATGTTTTCTGGAGTACACAAAATACTATGTCAAAAGCTTGCTCTTGCTTCATATTACCAACTAAGCAAAGAACAAATGGACATGTAGGTGTCTTACTTACCCTCCCCACTTCCACAAGGTTGGTCACCATCACTATGCTTGCCGTATTTTCATGCCATACCATCCTCCAAAAGTCATAGATGGTCTCTTGCATTGGTCCTAGAGCAAAACAGAACAGAGGCTTATTTTTTCCTTTGTAAGCATGCCACTGGAAAATCTCTGGGCTTGCAAATAAATCACATGCTGTTCTCTCCATTTTATAGATGGACTCAGCTCTCCTTTCTACTGTTGATGCAAAAGGGTACTCTTTCTGAAACAGTACCTACAGAAATACTGAATTTTTCACTTATATTTGAATTTCCTCATGTCATCAAACATATCTGCATTTGAGCTCTTTCTACTCCTTTTAAACTACTGCCGCTTAAGGAAGTTATTTTTTTAAAAAGATTTTATTTATTTATATTTAGAGGGGAAGGAAGGGACAAAGAGAGGGAGAGAAACATCGATGAGTGGTTGCCTCTCACATACCCTCAACTGGGGACCTGTCCAGCAACTCAGGCACGTGCCCTGACTGGGAATAGAACCAGCGACCTCTTTGCTTTGAGTGCTAGCTTGCTTTGCAGGCTAGCACTCAATCTACTGAGCCACATCAGCCAGGACAGAAAGGTATTTTTTCATTATTTAGCTATTTATCTCCATAATACTCAAGAGTGAAATTTTAAAACATGGATAACATTACTCTTTCTGCTAACAATTGGCAGATATCCCAGGGAAATGGTAGGAATATAGAATGAAATATGCTTCTATAAGAAAAATGTTCTTTTCTTTTTTCTTAATTTTTTTATTCTGTCAAATTAATCCACTTTTGGGGGGATCTGACTTCCTAAATTGAGGGAGAAGTTAGAGTTTTAAGCAGTTGTACTTCCTGTCACTGAACGTGATCAGCATCTCCTTTGTTAGCGGTTCGGAAATCTGAAAATTAAAAACTCTTTCCAATGGACTAGGATTAAAAAAAGGTGGGAAAATATGCATTATGAAATACCAGTGCTATAGATACTAGAAGGTGGAGAAAGTTGAAATGTAAAATTTCTTTTAATTCAGATTTTAGAAAACACCACAATTCTATTTGATGATCATACATATTTGGGGGCATAAATGTACGAGTATAAATCTTTATAGGACAAGCAGAAATGACAGGAAATGAGAGGAATACAACTTCGAAGGCATGGGGCATCACGTACTATATATGGAATCACACAAATGTTCCCATGCATGCTGGGACCAGGACCCAGTTGTGCTGTATGTAGTATCTTGACATTACAGACTACTGGATTTGGAGGTAAATATTTAAATTTGAGATTTGCCTCTGACTTTTAACTGGCTGTGTGATTTTGGGCAAGTCACTTAGCCACTGTGAACTTCAGTGTCTTCATCTTTACCTACATATTGATTTCAGTAACACTTGTCAGGGTTATTTTTAGAATTCATGGAGTTACTTTACACTCAGACATTTTATAAATAGCAAAGCACTAGAACAAAAACAAGGTGCATTGAAAGTATTTATTAATGGTTATTCCTTGGCTGTGGCTTGGATACTAAGCAATGGTGGCACAGCTGAGGGGCCCCTTCAGTCACCTCCCATTTCTCTTGATCAATTATCAATTGGTTCTTGTGTAATTTATTTCTTCTTCCTCACTGTCAAAGCCTCCTTTCTTTCTATAGTACAAACCTCTACATTCCTCCTTGTGCTTCTGACTATGCACTCTTACCCTCCCCATGAAAACTGATTCCACTCTCTGATAGTGCTGTGTCTAGTCCCTGTATGGAACCTTATTCAACACCTTCCAGGAAGCTGCAACTGCCATTTCTGCCTCTGTCCCTTGGCACGTGTGTGCCATTCTCCTGATGTATAGGCTGAAGATTTTAGTAACTTAAACCTAAGGTCACAGAGGAGACAAGTAAACATTGGATTCACCATCCACTACATTTCTAGTTTGCAGAGAGATACATCCATTGTTTACTTAACAGTTTGTTACTTATTCACAAGATATAAAATAACCTGAGTCCATCTTTGTGCAGATAGTCTTTCCAATGAGATCCATGAAATAAAGGAGCAGCTCAGACACTTTCTGCCTCCTTCATTAGACACACAGGCCTATGCCATCTACTCTGAAACTTCCAGGAATAATTTTATGACAATGACTACAGTGAGTGCATCAGATGTTCCGGCATCATGGACGATGGTGGTGTGCTGGCAGGAAGGAAAGCTATGTCTCCTGTCCATGCCCAACAGGAGTCTTCTCAGAGACATTCTAGGCTATAGGGCCAAGTTCTGAAGTACAGCTGCCTTGCTCTTTCTTAGATTTAGATGCCTTGTGATTACTTTCAAATTCCTCCTGGAGGGGAACATGGCTGTTGTGTTTACTGTAATTTCCTTATGGCATATCTGGCCCAGAGCAGGGGTTCAATGAACAAATAAATGAATAAGTCAGTGTTCATATACATAAACTGTATTATTTTTATTAAAATGTTACACTAAATATATATAAGTATTAAATGATAGAATTAGTATATAATTGCATGGTTCCTTTTCTTGACTTACATTTCAGAGACCACCTGTAGAAGCTTAAAAGCACATTGCCTTTATTCCTCTCCAGCTCATTAAAAGGGGGACGGCATCTTTTGCGAGATCTAAGTTTCCCTGCCCCAAGGCTTTGCCTCCCAACTTAACACAATCCATTCTCCTGGGTCACCAGAGTGCCATCTTAGCCTCCCAGTAACTGTTCTCCACTGGGGGCAGAGGTTCTCAACTCTGGTTGCATATGACAATGATTGTGGAGCTTTTAAGAAATTCTGATGTCCTAATCCAAGAGACTCTGTTTTAATTGGCCAGGGGTGGGGTTTGGGTCTGGGTATGTTTTCAAATCTCCCCTGGTGGAGAACTACAGATCTACAGCATTAGGGCACTTGACTTCACCTTCTGACTTAACTACCTGGTGGTCTCCTATGAGGTGTAATTGTGGAACACCAAGGATTTGTTTGTTTTGAATCTACTGAATAGCCAAACCCTAATACACGGTCTTTGAATCCAGGAATCCCATTTCCTTCTGAATTAGAAGGAACTTCACTCACAAAATGTCATCTAGGAACACAGCTGTACCCCCTTGCCATGGGCTGAGCATCAGGTAAGGTGATACAGGTTTTTTTTTTAATATTTACGAAACTAAATTTGGGTTGTCTTTAAAATAAAGAATGTTTATAAGCATTAGTGGCTCCCATAGGTGATGATGTATATCATAGTCTTGATGATTTTTACTCACTGACCTGGGCTAAAAAAAAAAAAGATTAGGCTAGAAAAATGAATGAATTAGGTAGGTTCTTTTCAATGCTAAAGGTAGGCACAGGTATCCAGAAAGACTGCAGCAGCTCGGGGTTAAAATCTGAAAATGAATTCAAACACAGAGGTTATTATTCTAAGGTGATCCCAGAAAGGCAAAATCAGTGCCAGGAAAGGGGCCCCATCTCCCCTGGAGCAGTTTGGCCTGTCTCTTCCTCGTCTCGCCTCTCCTTCACCTGTGGAGCATGGTGTGCAGCCTGTGAGAGGGCCCCCTTCTCCACACGCAGGGCCTTGCCCTGACTGGCCCCTGTGGCACTTCAACAATAAAACTTCTCAGGCCTGGACCTGATTTTTTTCTCTTGAGATCTGAATAAATTATGACTCAGAGATGCATGTCCTCTGACAACATCAGAAAGCACAATGCAGGTCGGGCAGGTGGATTTCACTGACATCAAGGCTACTCCATTTGATTTTAGCAACTCCCAGTAGGTCTGGGTGACTGGCTGTCATGAGCCAACACTGGGCCTACAGTCGCATGCCTGGCACATGAGGTGGTTCCTGCGTGCACCCATGCCCTCATGGGGCTGAGACTGGGGAGGAAGACCACGAGGGGGCCAGTTCTCCCCTGCCCCCACGCCCATGGCCCAGGGCTGGTGTGGCAGGTGCCCTCACCACTAGGAGAACAATCAATAGATTACCGGGACTGCTCACAGAAAACAGACAACTAAATTCCCAAAACAAGGACTACAAGACAGCAGGCAAAGGACTGAACGATCTCCCTCCCCCAGTGGCGTGAACAGCTGCCATCTGTAGCCCCAGTATTTGATTTCTGCAGTTTCTGGCTGGGTGGGAGCTGCCACAATTGCTATGCCTGTGCATTTACAGATGTTTGCACAGTAGGCAAGAAGGTTATTCTCAGCAGTCATCTCCCTATGGGACTGAAGCATTTGAAAGGTAAGGTCTTAAAATTTCAATAATATCAGGCCAGTAATACATTCCATTTCCCTCACAATAGCTGGCGCACACAGACCTCTGCTGAGAAGGAAATGTGTGCAAGGGCCGTTCTTACCACCACTAAGGCCTCAAAGAACAATAACAAAAAAAGGCAGAAAGAACTAGAGCACAATAAAAAAAAATTAAAAGCAATGAAAAGCATAAGTGAGAAATATTCAAGGACAGACTGTATTGCATAAGATGAATTCTCTAGTTCATGAGAAGTGAGATATATTAAAAATTATAATTTCAAACCTTGAATAGTTGACTTGTACTCCTTCTTTTCACATTCTAATTTCTATGCAGTATGTTTTGTGTGTTAACTAGAGCCTCGGGGAAGTCAAGGTCCTTTAAGCTCACAGTGGCATATTACAGGTTTTATTGAAGGCAAGAAAGATAGTACAAATATGAACCGGTATTCAATCATTAATAAAACAATCTCTAACTCCTTTTGTGCACTTATTATTTCTCAGATGCCATCTGAAGCATTTTACATGTATTAACTCTTTCGATTTAAACACCACAATCCTACGTAACAAGTGCTATTGTTTCCCCCCATTTTACGGAACGGTCAGGTAAGTTATCTGAGGTCACAGGGCTAGTGAGTGCAGAGCAGGGCCCTGAGGCCTGACCCCAGCGTGTCACACTGCCTCCATACTTGACAGGCCTGTGTGTACAGTCATTGTGTTCCCGGAGAGAACAGAAGAGAAGAAAACCCATGTTAATCACTGAAATCAACCTCCTTAAAGGTGTTTTTTTGTTTGTTTGTTTGTTTGTTTTTTAAATCAGGTCTGTTCCTTCCTTTAAACCTCTCAAGGTCCCACAGTTACTGAATAAAATCCATTCCCATGAGCACAGCTAGCTGCCCTGTCCCCCTCTCTGCCCCTCCAGCCCCTCTGCACATCCAGAGCACGGCATGCTGAACTGCCTCCACAGGCCTAGCCCAAGCCACAAAATCTCCTGAATACCAGACGAGCCTCACAACCTACCAGAGCTCATCTCTGAAAAACATCATTTTCCCACTTAGAGATCTTCCAAGGGGTCTCCATTGCATAGAATAAAACCTTTGTTCTTCACAAAGGCAAATGTGGCCCCACACACCCTGTGCCTGGATTGGGTCTCCAATGTCAGCTGTTACTGTCCCATGTGCCACTCCTCCCTGGCCACTTTCCTGAGACCTCCTCCTACTCATGCTTCAGTTCAAGCCCACATGTCCTGCTGGGCTCAGCTTGGCAGACTAAGTATCACTCCCTCAGGCAAGTTTTCCAAGACCCAAGTTGTGACCCCTATTTCTTCATAACATTTCATGTTGTGCTGCCTGTGTGTTTTTAGTGCATGTTATCCTCAGTGGTCTATGAATGTGGATTTGCCCATCCAGTCACAGTTTCTCTGTGACCTCTGGTCTAACCCCTACCTTGGTTTGCTCATTCAAATTCCTTTCCTGGTCCTAGTGGGAATTTGAGTGTGCAGCTGATATTTACAGGTAAGTACTTAGCCTATTTTGGGCCAGGATTCTGTGAAGTATGGGTAAGGGATACAAAAGTGAGTAATAGAAATATAGCCCCTACTTCCAAGAAGCTTGTAGTTTTGTGAATTAGAGATAGGCAAGAACATAATATACTCTCTCAGAAAGTGAAGTAAAGTAAGCCTCCTAGGACACTTGAACTTCAAATTGAGATATGCACACTTCTGGAGACACATGGAGGTTTTCCAAGGAGTATGAGTAGTTTTAAAAGTTTTAATTTCCAGATACGTCTATATAGATTCTGCCAAAATTGACCTCCCTTAGGAGCCCCCATGCACAACGATGTCTCTTGCACTTGACAAAACCCATCTCAAAAATTAAAATGGGGTACTACCCAGGTGAAAAAACCCTACAGTTTTGAAACTAAGACATGGATTGAAATATTGACTCCAGAAACTCGCAGAGCTTCCTGCATTTCCTGTTGAAATATCTTTCTGTTAAGGGTAAAACTTGGTGTTAGAAATGGGGAATTTTGTTTTAGGCTTGGATGCTCTGAACTCAGGAACACTCAAAGTGGTGTAGGCTGGTGATGCTTACGCTTTTAAATGGAGCTGGAATTTTTTGCAGGATGCCAAATTTTATTGGATGAAACCCATGGACATGGTTTCATGTGTTTTATTTCAGGTTTCATATGCTTTAATCTGTAGTTAAAATATATTTATCACACATTATAAAATATTTATTCTAATTATATCAATCCTCATTTTATCTCACAAATATTTCATATAGTCTATCTCCTTTTAACAAATAAACTTATATAAACCTGTGATGAAAATTTTAGATAGCAACTTAAAATGTTCAGTACATAATTTTTTCAAGCTTCTTTTGTGGGTACACAAGCAAAGCCTTTAGAAGACCACTGTCAGTAAGTGATGTTTGAGTTGGGGAGAGACCATGTTTCACTTGTGAGGAGGCAGAAGTAAGAGCATTGTTGAGAATGGGCACGTGCAATGAGCCTCAAAGAGTGCTTATGACTGGCAGGTAGGAACGAGGGTGGAAGGTGGGGTGGCAGGTCCTCCAGGTAGAACGTCCAGTAGGAGTGACTCAATGCCACCTGAGAGGAGAAGGAGACATATGTGGAGCCATCTTGTGAGAAAACCTGACATTTAAAACAAAATGTGGTTTCATATTTTATGAGTAGAAGAAGAAGGATATTAAAAACACAGCTAGGAAGAAATCTTTTAGATTGAAAGCTTGGGCGAGTCAGAGGAAGAAGGCAGAGGAAGAAGCATTTGGTTGTCTGGGCAGGCACTGGGTGGGGGGAGGGCACGCGACCTGCAGAGGACTCCCTCAGAGGGAGCCTGAGCTCTCCTGTAGGGTGCAGACTGATGTCAGCATGCACAGAGGAAGGATCTACTCTAGCCATTGAACAAAAACCCCCAAGAAATAGAAATATGTTGAAAATGACAGTAAAGAGATCATGCTCCATGTTGATTGAGAGGTAAAAATTTTAAATATTTTGCTCCAGATATATTTAAAAATGTTAAAATAGCCTATTCTGAGGATGGCTCCCCAGGCATCCAAATGGCCAGTGGAGGACAGCAGTGAAAATGTCCAGGGCGAGATGTTGGGAATCCCAAGGGCATTGGCCGTGAGGGTCTGGGTACTGGTTCGGTTTGAGAGGGACAGGTACCCTAGGGATTGGGTGCTGGGCAGGGTGACAGGCCCCAGCTGGCCTCCCACAGACGGCACGCCCAAGGCTCCCAGAGTGCAGGGACGAGGCTCAGGTGGGTCATGGACAGGTTTACATTTGAGTCCAACTAGGGAAGGAGCTGCCCTCGGAGGGCAGTTCTGAATGAAATGGAGGATTCTTGCCGTCTCTAGTGCAAGACCGCTGCTTTGTCAGCAAAGGTTCTGGGCTGCAAAGCAGGGGGAACTTCGGAGGGGGGCTGACAAGGATGGTGGACAAATAAGGCACAATGTCAGTCAGTCCCCCGGGCCAGGTGTGTTTTATGTGTACGTACCATTTTACTGTATCATTTATTCACCATTTTAACTGTGCAAGTTTCCATCTTCAGATGAGAAAGGCTTAGGAGACTAAGGAACTTTAATGTTGGGATTCCAACCCAGGTGTCTTTTTTAAATTTCAAAATGACCTGAACAGACTGGGGGCCTTACTTATGCACATTGGTCCTCTAACACCTCATGTGACTAGTATGGGGAGTGGGAGGTGTGGCTGTGTGGTGTGGGGTACACACTGAGTGCTGAAGTGCAGAGGGTAGGGGCCATAACTTTGCAGGCAAAGTAGCTGTGGAAAACCTAGAAGTCCTTGCTTTGGACACTGGCCTGCCTTGGGCTTGGTCAAGTCCTTTGGCATCTAGTTTACTCCATCAGCACTGAAGACGAATGAAGGTGGAATATGGATGTGGAAAAAGATGAGCCTGGGATTTATGCTTTTATTTTAAAGCTCTTGCTCATAAATAAAAATGACCCCATGTATCTGATCCATTATTGTTGCTGTTGCTGCTGGCAATAATCTAGAATGAGTGTTATGAAGTCAGTTACTCAGCATTCAGAGCATTAGATGTCCCTTCGGTGGTTTCTGAATAAGTTTTTATTAAAAAACTTTATGTGATTTATCAATATGATGCTTCCATAACACCTACGTCTATAATTTCACATTAAGTGGCTTTTCATTTTTTGCGGGAGTGAAATCTACAAGGTAAAATAATGCCACCTTGCTTTATGGACTGAATCTGCCTGTGTGTCACAAAAATGAAAATGGTGACACAGAAAACCGCTGGCTTCTGCCTTAATAATCCTTAACAACACTTACTTGATAGGTGCATTTGCTCTCCCCTGAGGCTACTTATGTTAAAATCATGGGATTTTTATGAATAATTTTTGGTTTCAGCTGCAGAAAAAGAAAACCCAAGTTGAGATGACGGGCTACAGAGGATGTGATTTGTTCATTTTCCTGAATTACTAACAATATCGCCCCCACCCTCCAGTTGCCCCATTAAAGAAGCAATAAAAATCAACAAATAAATTAGATGCAAACACTGATTGTTCTACGATGGAAAAAACTTGGGAATACTGTATTTAACCTAAATTCAAAAATATAACTGGCAGCATTTAAAATAGCATTTTCTAAGGATAGCTCTCATGTGAAGCATCCTCCATGTCCAGAATTACTGGGTTAGAAATGTTCACCAGTCCACTGGAATTTTAATTTAGTGACAGTAAAAGAGGAGAGACTAGGCATTGGAGCAGTAATAAAATATACCTTTTTAGAAGCAGTGTCAAAAGCGATGACTTACATAATAATGTTAAAGTGTTTTCAGCTAGTAAATTTCAGTGGTTCCCACTCTGAATGATAAATCTCTTCGTACTCTGGAGTTGGTTTTCCCACCGCATGAACCTTTTGCCTTCACCTGGCTCTCTCTGGTTAGCAGCTACTTGCTGATGACCCTATTTCGTCTAAATTGGCTACAGGTGTGTGCTCTTCCTATCACTTAAAACTAGGTGCACACTTTCTACCCTGTCCATGAATAATATTTCCTCTCAAACACATAATCTGCATGCTGATGTTTACATTTCACTCATATCATTTCCTAATATTTCTCTTTCAGACTGAAATAAAATAAGTATGTCAATGTTAACTGCAAATATTCATGGCTTTCTTGAGGTAATTAGTTTCATGGAATGTTGGTTTCCAGGTGCATTAAAGAATATATGAAATGCTGACTGGATACCAAAAGGGAATGTCAGATTTAGCTAAAAGAAAATTGGAATAAACCAAACACTAATGGATATGCTGCATATAAATTCTAAAATGGCTTGGTGAGGATTTAGAGAAAGCGAAGTCTAGTACACTATTGCTGGGAATGCAGACTGGTGCAGCAACTGTGGAAAACAATATGGAGTTACCTCGAAAAAATTAAAAAATGGAACTGCCTTATGACCCAGTGATTCCACTTCTGGGAATGTGTCAGAAGAAACCTGAAACACTAATTCACTGCAGTGTTATTTACAATAGCCAAGATTTGGAAGCAGTCCAAGTGTTCATTAGTAGATGAGTGGATAAAAAAGTGTGGTACATTTACACAATGGAATACTACTTGGTTGTAAAAAAAGAAGGAAATCTTACCCATTGCGACAACATGGATGGACCTGGAGAGCATTATGCTAAGGGAAATAAGGCAGTCAGACATGTACCATATGATTTCACTATATGTGAAACTGAATGAACAAAATAAAATAACAAACAAAATAGAAACAGGCTCATAGAAAGAGCAGGCTGACAGCTGTCAGAGGAGAGGTGGTTTCGCAGCTGGGTGAGGAAGGTAAAAGGGTTAAGCAAAAAAAAAAAAAACAAACAAACTCAAAACCAAAGAATAAAAAACTCCAAACTCATAGACACAGGCAATAGTATCATGATTACCTGAAGGAAAGAGGAGGCGGGGGAGGTAGAAGAGGGTATAGGGGAACAAATGGTGATGAAAAAACACTTAGGGTGGTGAACACCATATAACATACAGATGCTGTATTACAGAATTGTACACCTGAAACTTGTATAATTTTATTAAGGGATGTCACTCCAATAAATTCAATTAAAAAATAGCTTAGGAAACTGCCTTCTGTAGTATAAGTCATAACTCTTCATTCATTATCTCTTTTTTGGTTAATAATCTGATACTCATCTTATTCACATTAAAATAATTATGAAATGTTTAAAAACAAAAAGAATAAAGAATAATATAGTCGGTATTATTTAATATGTCTTAATAAAGATAAATGTAATCAGTAGCCATTTTCTTCCTAGGAAATACAAGAAACTTAGTATTTTTCAATTCTAATCTTCATTTTTCCAATTTTCATATTTTTAATGTCTAGTATCTTAGTTCCAATGTGAGTCTATCCTACCTTGATTAGTCACTATTATAATTCCTTTCTTTTCTAAGTTTTTATATACCTTCATAATTTTCATTGTGGTTTTTCTTTTTTTAACTATTAATAATTTTTTATTTTTCAGTTGCAGTTGACATACATTATTATGTTAGTTTCAGGTATATAACCCAGTGATTGGACATTACATAACTTACTAAGTGATCATGCTGATAAATCTCGCACCCATCTGATACCATACAGTTACTAGAATATTATTGACTATATTCCTATGCTGTACTTTACATCTCCACTACTATTCTGTAACTACCAATCTGTACTTCTTATCCCTTCACCTTTTTCATCCATCCCCCCCAACCCTTCTCACATCTGGCAAAGTATTCTCTGTATCTACAAGTCTGTTTCCCTCCTGCTTATTCATTTGATTTTTAGACTCAGTTGTTGATAGGTATATATTTATTGCCATTTTGTTATTCATATTTCTGATCTTATTTTCTTCTTCTTTTTTTAAAAAAGATTTTATTTATTTTTAGACAGAGGGGGAGGGAGAAAGAGAGGGAGAGACACATCAATGTGTGGTTGCCTCTCACATGCCCCTTACTGGGAACCTGGCCCGTAACCCAGGCATGTGCCCTGACTGGGAATTGGACCAGTGACCTTTTGGTTTGCAGGCGAGCACTCAGTCCACTGAGCCACACCAGCCAGGGCTCTTCTTCTTAAAGAAGACCCTTTAACATTTCTTATAATACCAGTTTGGTGGTACTGAACTCCTTCAGCTTCTTGCCTGGGAAGCTCTTCATCTGCCCTTTGATTCTAAATACTGGTAATTACACTTTCCTGGGTAGTGTAGTTCTGATTGTAGGTCCTTGCTTTTCATCACTTTTAATATTTGGTGCCAATCCCTTCTGGCCTGTAAAGTTTCTGTTGAGAAATCAGCTTACAGTCTTACCTGTAAGTCACTAAAAGAAAATTGGAATTTAAGATTCTCTCTTTGTCTTTAACCATTGGCATTTTAGTTATGATGTGTCTTGGTATGGGTCTTTCTGCGTTCACCTTGTTTGGGATTCTGTGCTTCCTAAACTTGCATGTTGATTTCCTTCACCAAGTCAGGGGAAGTTTTCTGTCATTTTTCACATAGGTCTTTAATACCTTTTTCTTCTTTCGGCAGCCCCATAGTGTAAATGTTGGTATGCTTGAAGCTGTCCCAGAGGCTCTTTGCACTATTCTCATTTTTTTGTATTATTCTTCCATTTGTTCTGCTTGGGTGTTTTCTGTTTCCTTATCTTCCAAATCTCTAATTTGATCCTTTGCTTCATATACTCTACTGTTGATTCCTTGTAATGTATCCTTCATTTCAGTTAGTGTCTTCTTCATTTCTGACTGGTGCTCTTTTGTTTTCTATCTCTGTTTTTATGTTTCCTATCTCTTTGTTGAAGTTCTAACTAAGTTCATCTACTTTTCCCCTAAGTTTTATAATCATCCTTAAAACCAGTGTTTTGGATTCTGAATTTAAGAAAATTGGTTGTCTCCATTTTGTTTAGCTCTTTTTCTGGAGTTATGTTGTTCTTTCATTTGGAACATATTTCTTTGTCTCCTCATTTTGGCAGCCTCCCTATGTTTGTTTCTATGTATTAGGTAGAGCTGCTACACATTTGGGCTTGGTAAAGTGGCCCTATGTACTAAGTGTCCTGCAGGGTCCAATGGCACAGTCTCCGCAATCACCCAAGCTGCACACTTGACATGCACCCCCATATGGGCTGTGTACATATTCCTCTTGTAGTTGAGCCTTGATTGTTGTTGGAATGTTAATGAGAGGCATTTACCCCCAGGCCAAATAGCTGCAAGGATTGGCTGCAACCACTGTGGAGGATCAGCTATGAAGGGCACAACCCTCCAGAGCAGAACTTACTTCAGCTGGGCTCTGGTGTGTTCTTAGTCTGCCCCTTGCGGGTGTCCCTTGTGGAGGTGATTGGATGTTCTAAGTTTCTTTGATGGGGTCTAAAGCTGTTCACCAAATGCATTGGCTCTGAGGCCTCACGGGAGGTGCAGGCCAAGGTCTGTTGCCATCTGTGCCTTCTCTGGGGACAGCTGGCATGAGCTACAAAGTGATCTGCAGATGGCTGCTACTTGTCCTGGCATTGGAAGTGCCCAGGAGGGGCCAAGCTATGAAGCAAGTCTGGCCGCCACTAGTGCTGGATCTCGGGCCACTTAGTGAGAATTATGCAGCACTCCAAAGTCAAATGTTGCTTGAGAGATTTTAGGAATTCTGAAGCATGATCTTAGACAGGCTGTCTCTATAGAGAAATCACCAGAAATGGTGTGAGTTTGGCCCACAAATTGGGAGGGCCTCAGGGAATCACCAGGGCTGGGAAAACAGTGTTATCCAGGTTGGCAGAGTCTCAAATATGGTGCACGCCTACTGGCTCTGTAGGGGGAGGCTTAGAAAAGAAACAATGGCCTCTGCCAGCACTTTCACCTGGGAGAAAGCTACCCTCCAGCTCTTGCCCTGATGCCAGACCACTCAGTTTCTCGCAGTATGTTGCTGGTTCCCCAGCACTGGAACTCAGGGCAAGTGAGTTATAGTGACTTCTTTTCCTGCCACTGGAACCCTAAGCTTGGGGGCTGGTGTGGGACTGGGACTCCTTGCTCCTCAGTGGGGATGTCTGAAGCCAAGATATTCCTCCTGATTTTTATCGTCCACATGTGGGTGTGGGAATAGCTCATTCCATCTCTACTCCCTCCTACCAGTCTCAATGTGGCTTCTTTATATCCTTGTGTAAGACTTCTGTTCAGCTAGACTTCAGGTGGTTCTGAATAATGGTTGTTCTGCAGTTTGTCATTTTGATGTGGTTGTGGGAGGGTTTACTTATGCTTTGACTGGAATCTTGTGGTTTTTCTTAATTTACCTTTTTTTAGAATTAAGTTCATGCATTTCCACACCACTCTTAACTATGTCTCAAATCACAGCAAAACTGGATAAAGAAGCATATTAAAAAAGTAAACTGAAAATAAAAGGATCCAAGTATTCTGAGTGCTTTCCTCCTTTCTCACACCTGGAATTTTCATCTTTTCCCATACCTGGAATTTTAAGATAGTTAAACAAGGCAATAAATGAAAATGAAAATGGCTTTGAGACATAAGGTTGTCAAAATATTTTTAGGACTTTTCTCTTTTCTTAAACAAAAGCTACATGTTTTAAAATTAATTCAATTAAGCATTTCAAAATAAAAATCTACCCTATCAAAATAAAAGATCATCCTTGAGAGACTTAAAATAAATTATTTATGATACACAAACACATACACACTCCTAACCATTTAGATACATTTGTGTGTTAATAAAATCCCAAATAGTTTTTAGGAAGATGGCGGAGGAGTGAATGGGAGTCACGCTGACCTCCTCCCAAGACCAAACTGGAATTGCGACTAAAGAGTGGAGAAATCACCTGGAAAACAATGGAACGATAGAGGGAGGGGAGCCTTGGAGCCGTGGACAGACAGTGGATTCAACCCTCATATATCCCAACGGGTGAGAAGTGTGGTGGAGGCTCGAGAGGGTGGGCTGGGCACCCACGGGCACCAGCACCAGAGGGACATTGAAACAGCCAGTTGGATCCCCCTGAGAAGAACAGGGTCTGACCATAAACAGGGACCCCTAGACTACAGCAGCTAAAACCAGGAAAACACACAGACAAAACGCAACCCCGAAAAGCTTAGGGGTGCTCTCCATCAGAGACGGGCAGCTGGGGATGCAAAGAGACATTTAAAGGACCAACGCAAAAATTTGCAGTGGCAGCCGCCCTCCTTGATCTCTGAGTAGAGGCGGCAGCAGAGTGCGCTGGTGCCTGGGGAAAGACTGGTAAGGAAGACTCTGTGAAGAGAACTGAGATGGTGGCCTGCGGAGCCCGGGTGACAACTCACCTCCCACTCTGCAGCTACCATCTCGCTCAGGCATAAGGGAATCAATTAACCTGCCTTTTGTGCGCTCCGCGCACAGCTTGTGCACGTGTGAGCTGGGGGGGCTAAGTGCAGACAAGCTGGAAGAAACAGAAGATCCCTGGCCAAAGGGGTCACACAGCTGCATAGAGAGCCTTGAGGAGAGACCGGAAACGGAGGCATTGGGGAAAGAACAGGAGGAGGAACTGGGGAGTCCCGACTCCCTCCCCATTCCGTAGTCTCCATTTTGCACAGGCATGGTGCGCCCCCAAAGAGGCAGAAGCAGGTGCGGGAGCCAGATGGCCTGTGAATACAACACGGTCCGCAGAAATAGTGAATCCCTGGCCGAAGGGCTCACAGAACTGCCCAGAGACCCCTGAGGAGAGAGTGGAAACGGAGGCATTGGGGAAAGCACAGGAGGAGGATCCAGGGAATCCCAACTCCTTCTCCCTTTCCATAGTCTCTGTTGTGCATGGGCAGGCCACACCCCCAAAGAGCCAAAAGCTGAGAAGAACAAGAGACAGCCCAAAACCACCAAGTGCAGGCGCGGGCACATACATGTGCCGAGTGGCCGGCGAGGGTTGGCAAGCATGTGTGTGGACCCATGACCGCCCGGGCTGGCGAGGGCTCCCTCACATTGGTGCCCACTGGACCTGCGAGGGAGTGCACCGATCAGCGAGGGCAGGCGAAAACCGGCACCCACACGGGCCCACAAGTGTAGAGCAGTCTGCAGAAATAGTGGATCCCGGGCCAAAGGGGTCACAGAGCTGCCCAGAGACCCTGGAGGAGAAACTGGAGACAGGATTAACTGGAGAGTCCTGGAACTGACTTCCTCCCAATTCCGTAGTCTCCATTAGGTGCGGGGCAGGCGACGCCCCCAAAGAGACAAAACCGGGGAAAGCACACAATAGAACACCCTAAACTGACCAGTGCCAGGGTGTCTGCCAGGCAGGGGGCCAGACAAGTGCGCAAGGTCGCAAATAAGCGCCTCTGGGCTGGGGCAAGAGTGTGCGAGCCCAGGCTGGTGGGGGATCCTGCCGGCTGGGGAGCGCGCTCAAGGAGCCGGCGTGAGAGTGCAGAGCGATCCACAGAAATAGTGGATCCCTGGCCGAAGGGGTCACAGAGCTGCCCAAAGCAGGAGTCAGACACAGACAGTAGACTCCCGGAAGGCTCAAACAAACAACTCAGGGTCATATAGAGTCAACAACTGACATCATCAGATGCAGGCCCAGAAAGAAAAGTAAAGATTAAATAAATAAATAAATAAATAAATAAATAAATAAATAAATAAAAGACCCGCCTACTACCATAGAAGTTTAATCCACAAAGTCAGGAAATCTAGACGGACCAATTGAAGCAGAAGCAAAAATAAATAAGCAAATTAATTAATTACTTAATAGACTCTCTCAAAAATGGGGAGGAAGAGAAGTTCCCCCAAAATGAGTGGAAAAGGCGACTCCCCACAGAGAGAGCTAAATGAAACAGAGGCACGGGAACTATCAGATATTGAAGTCAAAACGATGGTTCTAAGGAAGCTCAATGAGCTCAGCCAGCTCAAAGAGAACTGTGAGAAACTGCAGAGAAACCATCAGGATCTTACAGCAAACTATATTAACCTGGAAAAGGACATAGAAACTATCAAGAACACACAAGAGGATATGAAGAATACCATTTCTGAATTGAAGAACACAGTATAAAGAATCAAAGGCAGCCTGAATGAAGCCGAGGATTGAATCAGTGAGATGGAGGACAAGGTAGAAAAAAGCTCCCAGAGAACAAGAAATGGAAAAAATACTCAAAAAGAATGAAGAGGCATGTAGGGAAATGCAGAACAACCTGAAACGCAATAATATCCGTATAATAGGGATACCAGAAGGAGAAGAAGAGGAGCAAGGGATAGAGAACCTCCTCGAAAAAGTAATGATGGAAAATTTCCCTAATTTGAGGAGAGAAAAAGTCTCATGGATCCAGGAGGAACAGAGGGCCCCACTCTAGAGGGACCCAAGGAAGTCCACTCCAAGACACATCATCATTAAAATGGCAACTATCGAAGACAAAGAGAGGATCCTCAAGGCAGTGAGGGAGAAGGAGAACGTAATATACAAGGGGGCCCTGATACGCCTAGGAGCTGACTTCTCAACAGAAACATTACAAGCCAGAAGGGAATGGCAACAAATATTCCAAGTCATGAAAAGCAAGGGCCTACAACAAATGCTGCCCTACCCAGCAAGGCTCTCAATTAAAAAAGAAGGGGAAATAAGGAGTTTCCCAGATAAAAGAAGGCTAAAAGAATACATCTCTACCAAACCAGCACTACAAGATATGCTAAAGGGACTGGTTTAAGAAGATGAAGGAAAAGAGTGAGAAAGAGAAAAATACAGGTGTAAAGAGAAAAAATGAATAGGTTTCTATCAGTAATAACTCTCAATGTAAATGGACTAAATGCCCTAATCAAAAGACACAGGATAGCTGAATAGATAAGAAAACATGACCCACACATATGCTGCCTACAAGAGACCCACCTCAGAGCCAAAGACCTACACAGATTGAAAGTGAAGGGATGGAAAAAAATATTCCAAGCAAATGGGCAAGAGAAGAAAGCAGGGGTTGTAATACTTATATCAGACAAAATAGATTTCAAAACAAAGGCCATAAAAAGAGACCCAGAGGGGCACTTTATAATACTTAAAGGAAGAAGGAAGAATGTATCAAGAAGACATGAACATTGTAAACTTATATGCACCCAACATAGGAACACCCAAGTATATAAGGAAAATCGTGGATGACTTCAAAAAAGATATAGACAGCAACACATTGATAGTAGGGGATTTCAACACCCCACTGTCAAAAATGGACAGATCTTCCAAACAAAATATCAATAACGATATTGTGGAGCTGAATGACACACTGAATCAAATGGACTTAACTGACATATATAGAACCTTACATCCCAAAGAAGAAAAATACATATTCTTTTCAAAGGCTCATGGAAGTTTTTCAAAGATAGACCACATGACAGGACACAAAGGAAGCCACAGCAAATTCAGGAAAATTAAAATACCGAACTTTTTCTCAGGCCACAAGGGATTGAAACTGGAAATCAACCTCAAAGAGAAATTTCAAAAACTTGCAAACTCATGGAGACTGAACAGTAGACCATTAAACACTGAATAGGTCAATAATGAGATAAGAGAAGAAATCAAAAAATTTCTGGACACAAATGAAAATAAACATACAATAGTTCAAAACCTATGGGACACAGCAAAGGTGGTCCTGAGAGGGAAGTTCATAGCAATACAGGCTTAACTAAAAAAGACAGAAACATTTCAAATAAAAGACCTAACACTACAACTTCAAGAACTGGTGAAACAACATATAAATCCCAGAGCAAGCAGAAAGAGGGAAATAGTCAAGATTAGAGCAGAACTGAATGACATAGAGACGAAAAGAACAATTCAAAGGATCAACCAATCCAGGAGCTGGTTCTTTGAAAAGATAAATAAAATTGACAAGCCTTTAAGCAGACTCATCAAGAAAGAAAGGGAGAGGACCCAAATTAATAATATCAGAAATGAAAGAGGAGAAATAACAACTGATACCACAGAAATACAAAGGATTGTAAGAAACTACTATGAACAATTATATGCCAAGAAATTTGAAAACCTTGATGAAATGGAAAAATTTCTAGAAAAGTATAATCTTCCCTCACTGAAGGAGGAAGAAACAGAGTTTGAACAGACCGATAACAGCTGGGGATATTGAAGCAGTAATCAAGAAACTCCGGGCACACAACAGCCCAAGGCCAAATGGTTACACAAGAGAATTTAAAGAAGAGCTACCCTCTGTCCTTCTCAGACTATTCCAAAAAATCCAAGAGGAGGGAAGACTCCCAGACTCTTTTTATGAGGCCAGCATCATTCTAATCCCAATACCAGATAAAGACCCTACAAAGAAAGAAAACTACAGGCCAATTTCACTGATGAACATAGATGCTAAAATCCTCAGCAAAATCTTGGCAAATCACATCCAGCAATACATTAAAAAGATTATCCACCACGATCAAGTGGGATTCATCCCAGGCATGCAGGGATGGTTCAAATTATGCAAATCAATAAACATAATACATCACATAAACAAAGGACAAAAACCACATGATCATCTCGATAGATGCAGAAAAAGCATTCGATAAGGTACAGCACCCATTTATGATCAAAACACTCAGCAAATGGGAATAAATGGGGCATTCCTCAATGTAATAAAGGCCATATATGAAAAACCTACAGACAAGGTCATACTCAACGCGCAAAAACTAAAAGCTTTCCCACTAAGATCGGGAACACGACAAGGATGTCCGCTTTCACCGTTTCTTTTCAACATTGTATTGGAAGTCCTAGCCACAGCAGTCAGACAAGAAAAAGAGATAAAAGGCATCCAAATAGGAAAGGAGGAAGTAAAGGTATCATTGTTTGCAGATGACATGAGAGTGTACATAGAGAACCCTGTAGATTCCACCAAAAAACTCCTCAACGTAATAAGTGAATTTGGCAAAACAGTAGGATACAAAGTCAATATTCAGAAATCAAAGGCATTTTTGTATACCAACAGTGAAATAGAAGAAGAAATCAGAAAAAAAATACCATTCGATATAGCAACAAGAAAAATCAAGTACCTAGGAATAAATTTAACCAAGGAGATAAAAGACATGTACAAGAAAAGTATACATCATTGAAGAGAGAAATTAAGCAAGACACAACTAAATGGAAGCATATACCGTGCTCATGCATTGGAAGAATTAGTATCATCAAAATGTCCATACTACCCAAAACAATTTATAGATTCAACACAATCCTTATTAAGATACCAATGACATATTTCACAGAAATAGAACAGACATTTCAAAAATTTATATGGAACCATAAACAACCCCAAATAGCCGCAGCAACTTTGAGAAAGAAGAACAAAGTAGGAGGGATCACAATACCGGACATCAAACTCTACTACAAAGCCACTATACTCTAAACAATCTCGTACTGGCACAAGAACAGACCCATAGACCAGTGGATCAGAATAGAAAGCCCAGAAATAAGCCCAGGTCTCTATGGGTAACTAATATTTGACAAAGGGGGCAGAAGAATAAAATGGGTCCATAATAGCCTCTTCAACAAATGGTGTTGGGAGAGTTGGACGGCTACATGCAAAAAATTGAAATTGGATCATCAGCTGACACCATACACAAAAATAAACTCAAGATGGATAAAAAACTTAAATATAAGTTGCAACACCACAAAAGTCCTAGAGGAGAACATTGGCAGGAAACTCTCAGATATCCCACGCAGCAATTTTTTCACTGATATGTCTCCTAAAGCAAGGGACATAAAAGAAAGAAGAAACAAGTGGGACCTCATCAAAATAAGAAGCTTCTGTATGGCTAAAGAAAACATCAGCAAAATGAAAAGGGAGCCAACCGTATGGGAAAATATATTTGCTAATGACACATGAAATAGAGGTTTGATCTCCAAAATATATAAAGAACTCACTTGATTCCACTCAAGAAGACAAATGATCCAATCAAAAAATGGGCAAAGGACCTGGGCAGATGCTTTTCCAAGGAGGAGATACAGAGGGCCCAGGGACATTCGAAAGGATGCTTGGCATCATTAGCCATCAGAGAAATGCAGATCAAAACCTTAATGAGGTACCACTTCACACTGGTCAGAATGGCCATCATAAACAGATCCACAAACATCAGGTGTTGGCGAGGCTGTGGAGAAAAGGGAACTGTAGTACACTGTTGGTGGGCATGCAGACTGGTGCAGCCATTGTGGAAAGCAGTGTGGAATTTCCTCAAAAACCTGAAAGTGGAACTGCCTTTTGATCCAGCGATTCCCCTGCTGGCGCTATACCCTAAGAATCCCAAAATGCCCATTCAAAAGAACCTATGTACCCCAATGTTCATAGTAGCACAATTTACAATAGCCAAGTGTTGGAAGCAACCTAAATGCCCATCAGTAGATGATTGGATCAAAAAGTATGGTACATTTACACAATGGAATACTATGCAGCAGAAAGAAAAAAAGAACTACTACACTTCGCGACAGCATGGATGGAACTAGAGAGCATTATGCTAAGTGAAATAAGCCAGGGGGCGAAAGACAAATACCATATGATCTCACCTATAAGTGGAACCTAACCAACAATACAAAGATGCAAGGAAAATATGACCAGCAACACTGAAAGGAAAAGAAACCAACAGAGAGAAGAGGGAAGGAAGGAAGCGGGGGTAAAGGAAGGGAAGGGGAAAGTCAAGGAACATACAGCAAGGTCTCATGGACAAAACCAAAGGGGAAGGATTGAGGCGGAGGATGGGGCAAGGGAAGGTGGTGGGGGGTAGGCAGAAACAAATGTATTTGAAAAAATAAATAAAGAAATAAAAAAGATTCAATTTTTATAAGTAGGAAAAAAATAAAATCCCAATTTTTTTAAAAAAAGTAATTTAAAAGATAACTTTGGTTGCTGTCACACCACATATGCCATATGATGACTTAAATCATAATCATGGGTTTTGTTAAGAAAGAACACAACATATTTTTATCTATAAAAACACTGGTGTACAAACTCAAAACTAAGTTTCTTCTAAGTGATGAAAATGTTCTAAGTGTTAAGAAAACAGAAAAAATCTATTGGTGAAATAGAAGTGGAGTAAGATTGGTCTGATTGTGTTGCTAGAAAATTTGTTTTGTAAATTTGTTAATAAATTATTGATGGTAATTCTTTATATCCTTTTTATTTTCCTCTGTGTGAGTAGTGATGGTCTGGGTATGGGTCACCTGAAAGTATTGGATGCCATGGGCATGATTACTCGTAGTGCAGTGTATACATTTTATTACCTGTATGAAAATATTTCACTCGGTATCTATTTTTAAGGACATAATCATGATGCTGTTTTATCACTTTAAAAAGAATGATAATTGTTTAAAAGCATTGTACACCCGTCAGCTATTACCCTGTGGTCCTTTTCCTAAGCTGACATGCAGTGCTTGGGGGACACCTGTATTTTCTGGGATCCCACTGTGTGAACCTGATCTCAGAAGTGGTCTGTGGGAATTTCTTTCAGGTCAGACCCACTCTATCTACTACCTGCTTAATACAAGTCATGAGCAGCAACTTTTAGTTATCTGGTCAACCAAGAGCCCATGCCTGCCTAACCAGCCCCACCCAACACAAATTAGTTGCAGAAACAGGCCAAGAGCACATACCTTTCTCTTTACTTCCTCCTCTGCTCCTGTCATTATTATTGTCTTTCCCATAGAATCATTTCGCAGCCCAATTTAGTTCTCCAGTGGTTTCTTAGCCTTCCAAAGCTCCTCTCTAAAACATCCTTGTGTGATTCTTACACATTGATACAAATTCTGTTGGGAAGACTTGTCTGGTCTATGGAATTAAGCTATTTCCACGTAAGTGTAATCCAACTTTGTGCATCAGGGAAGCTGCAGACATAAGCAAAGGCTGGTGTCCTGTGCTGCTATCAGAGCTGCTCAATTTCTACAAGACTCTAAAAACTGAAGGAAAATATGCTTCTCCCAGCTTATAATATAGCTTCTTGTCTTTGTGACCTATTTCTTTTTTGTGTTGAAAAGTTTAGAACAATGATGATAATCTGCACTTTGGAGGAAGTATGGTGAAGTATGTTGGCGAAAACATAGTGGTTCCCTTTGATACATCCTTCTGGAAGGAAGCATTAACATGTGCAGAATGTATAGCTTTTATGAAAGCTATGAGTATATACTATACTTGGGTTAAAGCCTTAACTGTATATGTGCTATTGAGAGAAGGGCCTTTTGGAACCCATATAATCATAATGATAATAAGAATGTTGCTAATATTTATTGAGAGGATACTTCAGAACTGGTATATGAGCCTAGCCAGTCTAACTCCAGACTCTAACTCTAACTCTAGCCAGTCTAATTAACCATGCTGCTCTTTTGCCTCTTGGAGGGAAAACATTGTAGTTACTGACATAACACATCTGTGTATATGGAAGGAATTTTAGGACCAAGTTTCAAAGAGTTGATTGTGACCCTGTTGTGTAAGCAAAGAAATGTTTGTAAATAAAAATCAATTATGGGGTGACTCTTAGCAGGACCTGAAACTGTAATGTTCCAAAGCATTTCTGGAAACACCATCTATCTACAAGAACCATTATGTGGATTGCATTCTTTTTGGACTATATTCAGCCATCCCTGGCAGTTAATAAACATTTCCAGCTTGCAGTGGTACCATTGTGAATGGAAATGTGAAGGCTGCTATTATGCTTGACATGGAAAGCAGAATAATAAAGGCAGACAAATCAGATTTGAGTGACAGGGTTAAAGATGAGGCCTCTAAAGAGAAATTCTTACACAGAAAACAGTGAAAGGGCTGGTAGGCAATGTGTGGCAATAATCTGCTCTATGATGCAGAGATAGGGACACCACTGCCACAGAGACCTTTGGTACTTGATCCCGGATACAGGTTGTACAGCAACATTGCATGAAGAGCTAGGAAGAGGTGTACACAAAAGTGTTTGTAGCTTCAGAAAGGAGGAACATGGCAGATGTTCACACCACAAGAGCCTCCTGCTGGCTGAATCATAGAGCATTCATCAGGCCCGTCTTCAAAGAAAACCCTTATCAACCCATCCTGAGTATTGCTCATGCTGTAAAGAGGGAAACAGAGAGAAGGCAACCAAAGAGGAAAAAGTGGCAGCCTTCAGAGTGGAGGGGTTTGGTGACCCAAAGGATCTGGCTGCCTTCTGTCAAGGAGAAGGAAAGTGAAGGGAAAAGCCTATATTCACATACTTCGGGGACTACTGCCAGAGAAATAGAAGCTTTCATTAGTCTCCATCTTCTTTAATTAAGGTTTTCACACAACACAAGTGGGATCTCTTTTATTTAAGAAAAGAGAGAATAAATCTAATAAATGAATAAAATAAAGATAAGTTGACTCCCTAGACATAGCTCAGTGCAGCCAATCTCCAACTTTCAATGGCTTTGAGGGGCATTACATCAGGAAACTTTCAGAAGTATCTTTTTGAGTGAGAAGTCAAGAAATGGAAGTAATTGCTTTGAAAACTTGTCTAAAATTCTGTCCTTCTGTGATAAAGGAACCTAGTCTTGAGAGATATGAAGAGTGGTTCTCGGTCTCATCTTTTCACCTGCTAAATGGGGTAGGGATGGGGAGAGAAATAGCCTAAAGTAGTTTCCAAATATGGTGTTGCAGCAAAAGCACAAGTTAATAAGAGCTGGTTGTTTATATAGAGAGCAGTGCTGTGTAATTCCTGAGGTCACTGCTTTATTCCTGACCGTGTACTGAGCCAGTCATTTGGTAGGTGCACAGAAATGATTGATTAATTTTGGATGAACTAGGCCTGAAAAAAATGGCTTGCTTTGTAAGGGTCTATGGTGTCAGAGGCCTGGGGAAGCCAGCACCAGGGAAACTACATGGGTCCTTAGCTACAGTTATAGCCTTTCACAGTACTGAACCTGGAAGAAAGAAAGTTGTGACCTCATATTTCTTTGTCACTCTTGAACAAAAGGCCCCTTAGGAGACCAGATATATGACATTTCTTCCAAGTTGAACATTGCATACACTGTTAAAATACAAATGTTATTCCATACAGTTTGCAAATACTTTTGTGTACATGACTCATTTGAACTTACATGAATGCAGATCACTTTGATCATTGGTGCTTTAAATTTCAACTGTTTCAATTATAAAAGAGTCGGGCTTTAGATTTTAAAGTTTCTACCAGCACAAAAAGATTTTATACTTTTCTACTTCAAATGAGGAACACTTCTAAAATACTTTTAAAGATTTAAAAAGTATTTGTTTTAAGATAGTCTAAAACTAGGTGCCTGCTTAATGCAGGACATTGTTCATCTTCAAATTATTCTGTATTAATTTAGGTCCTATTACTCAACGAATATACATTCCTGCTATGGCACCTATACAAAATGGGTGGATGTTACCTAATATCATCTTTTTTTGTTTGCTTTTATTGTTTAATTTGCAACCTGACTTTACACATTCTCACTGCAAATGAGCAAGTTTATTAAGAGCACAGGGATGAGAGATGCCTATGATACCATGACCTTTTAGCAAATTGGCCAATATCTTTTAAATTTAATTTGGTGAAGAGCAATTGTTCTTTGAAAGGAAGTTTGTAGATTAGCTGTTGATTGCAATTGTTCATTTTTCCTTGGAAAAATAGAGATGGAGAGTGAAGTGCAGGCAGGCCCTGCACGGAGATCTTGGGACCGTGATTTGGAGAACTTAGACCTCATGAGGGTTGCTCTATGCCTGTGTGTAAATCATACACCTTTAGAGCCTCCCTCTGCAAATTTGGACCCTAGAGAACACTCCACCTTACGAGGCAATACTTTTAAATGAATCTCAAATAGGATTGATTAAGTGAATCCAAACATACTCTGCCACTCTTGACAATGTGGGGACAACCTAGCCAGGAACGTCAGCTGATGTAGAATTTGTACTTGTGGAGAGAGCTCCACTGGGGCTTGGAGGAGTAAAAACAAAAGCTGTTTACCGAAGGCGTAACTTTTGATTTTAAAAACTTCTTTTTTTTCAGAGGAATCAAGATGGCGGAGGAGTGAGTGGAAGTCGCACTGACCTCCTCCCAGGACCGACCTGGAATTACAACTAAATTGTGGAGAAATCACCTGGAACAAACAACTGAACAATAGCGAGAAGGGAGCCTTGCAATTTTGGAGACAGAATTGGCTTTAGCGCAATCTAACAGGTAAGGAGTGCAGTAGAGACTTGAGAAGGTGGGTGGGGAGCCCACGGGTGGCAGCACCAGAAGGATATTGAAACAGCCAGTTGGATTCCCCTGAGAAGAGCGAGGTCTAAACCAAAAGCAGGGGTCTCTAGCCCACAGCACTAGAGCCCAAAAAGTACACAAAAAACACCCAGCTACGAGGAGCGGCAGGTTTGCTCTCTGCTAGAGACAGGTGGCTGGAGATGCAGAGAACTGTTTAAAGGGCCAATGCATAAATTTTCATTTGCAGCCACTTACCCTGGTCTCCGGCAAAGGTCGGGGCAGAGTGGGCTAGAGACGCCTGAGGGGAGACTGGGGAAGGAGGCTTTGGGGAGAGAACTCAGAGAGTAGCTGGCAGGATCTCGGTGCTGACTCATCCCTCATGTGGAAGCAGCCATCTTGATCTGGCAGACACCCCTCTCCCTGAGTTGTACCAGTGTCAAAGGACCCAATAGCCCAACCCCCAGGTGGGATTCCACCCCATCCTGTGCTGTCTAAGCTGCCTGCTGAGTGCAATTGGCAGCCACAGACAGTAGATCCCTGGCTAAAGGGGCCACAGAGAGGTCTGGAGTCACTTGAGGAGAGACTGGGGACGGAGGCATTGGGGAGAGAATGGAGAGAGTAGCTGGCAGGATCCCAGAGCGGACTCCTCCCACATATGGCAGCACTGTGAGAGGACCCAATAACCCTGTGCTCAGGAGGAACTCCACCCAACCCTAAGCTGTCTAAGGTGGCCTGCTGAGTGCAGAGTGAATAGATTAACAGCTGAAGGAGAAAGCCACAAACAGTAGATTACTGGAAGTTTCGAACAGACTGCCTAAGGTCAGACAGGGACAACAGCTGACATTATCAGAGGCCGAGATCCAGAAAGTAAATACAATGGTCTCCAACCATAGAAGTTCACACCACAAAGTCAGGAGATCAAGACAGATCAATTTAAGAAGAAGAAGTAAAAGAGAAGAGTCTTACAAATAATGGGAAGACAAATAAATATGCCTCACTCGAAGGGAAAGGAGGAATCCCCACAAAGAGAACTAAATGAAATAGAGACAAGTGAACTATCCGATATTGAATTCCAAACAATGGTTCTAAGGAAGCTCAATGAGCTCAATCAGCTCAGAGAGGATTACCAAAAACTACAGGGAAACAAGAGGAAATGAAGAATACAATTTCTGAATTGAAGAACACAGTAGAATGAATCCAAAGCAGGCTAGATGAAGTTGAAGAGCAAATCAACAAGCTGGAGGACAAGGTAGAAAAAAGCTCCCAGAAAGAGCAAGAAAATGAAGATGGACTCAAAAAGAGTGAAGAGGCATTGAGGGAAATGCAGGACAACTGAAATGTAGTATTATCTGTATAATAGGGATACCAGGAGAAGAGGATGAGGAAGGGATAGAGAGCCTGCTTGAAAAACTAATGATGGAAAACTTCCCTAATTGGAGGAGAGAAAAAGTCACACAAGTCCAGGAAGCACAGAGGGTTCCATTCAAGAGGAACCCAAAGAGGCCCACTCCAAGGCATATCATCATTAAAATGGCAAATATCAAAGACAAACAGAGAATCCTAAAGCAAGCAAGGGAGAAAGAGGTAGTAACATAAAAGGGGGCCCCAATACGGCTAGCAGCTGACTTCTCAACAGAAACCCTACAAGCCAGAAATATTCCAAGTCATGAAAAGCAAAGGCCTGCAACCAAGACTGCTGTACCCAGCAAGGCTCTCAATTAAAACGGAAGGCAAAATAAGGAGTTTCCCAGACAAAAGAAGACTAAAAGAATATACCTCCACCAAACCAGTGTTGCAAAATATGCTGAAGGGAGTGCTTTAAGAAGATGTAGAAAGAGAGTCTATGAATACCCCGTTCTTTTCACAGTCACCAATACTTGATATTACCAATATTTTTAATATTTATTAATCTGATTGTGTCAATGTTATTTTAATTGTTACTTTATTATTTGTTGAAACTAAACATGTTTTAGTATATTTCTTGCCTGTTTCTATTATTTTTTTTAAAAAAGCTTTAAATGACTTTCTGGTATTCTTTATCCATTTATTGATTAAAGGTTTGTAGAACTTTTTTTCCCTAAAAAACAAACAAAAAAGAAAAAATCTATTAACCCTTTTTTAGATGTGTTGCAAATACTTTTCTATTCTATTCCTTGTCTTTTAACTTTTTTTATATGTATATTACTATATAGTTTAATGTTTAATATGGTCATATTGTCAATATTTATAGCTTCTGGGCTTGAATATTTTACTTCAAGTCATGAAAAATATTAGTTCTATTTTCTTCTAAAACTCCTTAGATTCTACATATTGATTTTTAACTCACCTGACTATTTCTTGTATAATGTGTGAAATAGGGTTCCATATTTGTTTTATTTCAAGTAATAGTGGTCCATGTACCTTATTTGTTGAATAAGCCTTATTTTACCCATTAATTTGAAATATCAACTTAATCATGTATTACATTGTCAGACAGATATATACGTTTGTCTCTAGAATGCTCATTGTATTTTAGTGATCTACTTGATTATTTCTGTGCATGTTTCATGTTGGTTTAATTGCTGAGACTTTATAATGGTTTTAAATTTTTTTAATATTTTATAATTACCATTTAAAAAATAAATAAAATAAATCTGCATTTAAGAAAGAAAGAAAGAGAGAGAGATGGAACTCCTACCTTTTGCGACACATGGATGGAACTGGAGAATATTAAGCTAAGTGAAATAAGTCAGTTGATTAAAGACAAATACCATATGATCTCATCTATAAGTGGACTCTATTCAACAAAATAAACTAATGAACAAAATAAACCACAGGCACGGAGACATGGAGCAAACTGAAAGTGACCAGAGGGGATGGGGAAAGAGGACCTTGGTGGAAAGAAGGAGAAGGGACTAGACAAAGAACATGTATGAATGACCCATGGACATGGACAACAGAGTGCGAATTGACTGAGGGAGTAGGGGGTGGGGGTGGGATGGATGGAGGGGGGTAAAGAGGTAAAAACTGAGATGACTGTAATAGAATAAACATGATTTATAATTAAAAAAATTTTAAAAAACTTTTCTTTCAGTTCTACTGGGAAATAATTTCAAGTATTCACCCCATTTGGTTTTAACAACTTTTTTTCTTTCAATTCTACTGAGAAACAATTTCAAGTGTTCACCCCCATTTGGAGACCAGAATGCAGGAGACAAAAGCTTCTTTATAGAGTGCAGAGAACTTGCAGGGGTGCTCTGAAGAGCTGACTACAGGCATGACTTGTTGAAGAAAGTTCTGTCTTATTCTAAGCACTATTATTTACTGCTTCAGAGGCCTGAAGGGAATTCTGTGCTACACAAATATAAACCATATTTATCTTTCCGAAAATTCTCATTAAAAGTGTTCATACCACACAGAGTATGTGGAAGAAGTGTGGAAGAAAAACAGATGAACAGCAAACAGAAGGAAGTCACTATAGCAAAGTTTCAACTATTGTATGGAGTTGAGGTTCTGGAGATATTTCGACTATAAACCTTCACTCCACATTTTTATTACCTTCACATAAAAGTTTGCTCCTAGGTGAAAGTCTCTGGAGGAAATTTCTTTTAGGTTTTTCTTTTTCAGGTTACCAGCAAATTACAATTATGAATACACAGAACTGCTTATATAAGGTGTGAATGGGGTTGGAGTGTATGCACAAAGAGGTTGGTTGGTGTGGAGATAAGCATTTAGTTTAACAAGATGGGAGTATCTTCAAAAATTGTCTTGATTTACTGACTTGCCTAAAGAAAAAGTGTTAGTAAGAGTATGAGCTGACTAGCCCTTAACTTAGAAAAGAAACAGTCACAGGTGCTGGAGATAACAATCCTCAAATACACCCAGGTAAGCAGATGCTTTGTTGGGCCAACATGAGGTATTCTTTTTGCCTAGTTGGAATATTCTACTGCTTAATTTGTGTCTGGCACACAGTAATGCACCATTCATTCATTCATTCACTCTCTAATTCTTGTGTTCTCATTGAGCATCTCCTCCTAGCTAGCTCTCTACCAGGCAGTCAGTAGCCACTTGTTGAATCAATGAATTCACTCTGGTGTTCTTCTGGCGCTAAGTCAAGAGGCAACATGCTGCAGAGGCATCTTCCTCTTTAGCTGGGCTGTGACACAGAATGTCCTTGCTAGGCTGAGGGCAGTTCTGTCTGATGGAGAGTGACATTTCTCATTGTAAGTAACTATCTCATATCTGGTTTTCTATATAGTTCCTGTGCTCTATGCCAGTGTGACTTGAAGTCCTGAAACATGACACTGGGTATCCAGAGGCTCTCAGCATAACAGTTGCAATTTTTACTCTACATTGTTAAAAGCCACGCATTTTACTCTCCTTGAGTATAGGTGCCTTGACATCTACTACATTTTTTTGTCTGAACTGTGCTAACTAGACAGTACTGGCTACTGGACTGGAGTTCTGAGTTCAGCCTTGATCTCGCCATGTAGGGTCTCTTTTGGTCACCATCAGCATTAGCTCTGTGCAGCACTCTTCTGGAGCCCTGGATTAATGCATGTCCACACTGGCGCCCAGATGCCTCAGTAAGAACAAGGAGACCCTGGATGCTTAGTGTCATATTTGAGGACATCTAGCACAATTTTAATTAAGAGGTATTTTCAGATACAACTGTATCATAGAAAATTTTCCTTTTTCAAGGAGTATCATCACTTAGAAGGAAGAGACTGCATCCTAGATTTCATTTTATTAAAGATTAATCATGTGACTTTGAGGGGCATGCTTTGCAAAGCCCACGAAAGAGGTAGCATGCAATACATGGGCAGCAACACAAGCCTGAGCCTCTTCTTTAGGGCAAGAATCACATGTTCTCATGCATTACTAGAGTCCCCGCCCGCACACTGTGGGCACGCAGCTACATGTCACTTCTGTTTTCAACCCTTGCTTCTCTCCTCATGCGTCTCAACTCTTCTACTTATGAAATAAGAGGAATAATACTAAAATAGTCAGAGGATAGAAAATACATTAAATTGGTTATAGCACAAAGCCTAGTACATAATAGGCACAGGATATTTACTGAATGAATAGACAAATAAAAATGCTGAATTTCAGAAAGCAAAGTGTTATATCAACCAAAATTACTCATTATGGAAAGAAAATGTACTTATCATTTTTTATTAAATGAGAAGGAAGCTCACTTAAAATCAACATTTTTGACACTATATTTAATATTAGAAAACATATTTTAGTCATATGCAACCTAGATTATTTAGTAAAATAAAACCTACAAGTGGCCCACTGCTATTATTGTCTGACTTATTCATTTCTACCCTAGATTTTTCTGTATTTACTTTCTATTTGATTTTTTTCCAGTTTTCTGTCCAGGATAATTCCACACTAATTGATCTACTTAAATCACTGTTTTCACCACTATGTGGCTTAGAAACATCCTTTTTCTCTCCCTGCCTTTCATTAAATAACATCCCTTATCAAAGCCTGTCCTCACTTTACCTCTCAGTCCTCTGTTCTTAGCCTCTCTAACACAGGGTATTTTAGCTGGGGTGCACAGTTTTTCAGGCTGGGTCTTAAGCCTGTGAATGCCTGAACATCTATGTAAAAGTGTGTGTACATGTGAATTTCTTGAGAGAAGATCCATTTCAACAAGTGATTAAGAAGACTCAAGATGCCACAGCAGTGAAGACCTTTCCCACCTCACACCCTCTGCAGGAGGGCGTGATCCTCCCCACCTTGTCAGTCCTCCCACTGGCCTGGCCTCTGACCAGGGAGCCCATGCTTCAAGGCTGGCTGAAGACGTGCCCCGCCTTCCTTACCTCCACCTGACCCAATGCCTTCTACTCCTTCTTCCTGGAAATCCCAGTGAAGTGCTGGACCTCCACCATCCAACTGCGATGTGCCCTTCAGATTTCATGGGGCATAGCTGCTCCCCCTGAAGGAACTACAGGCAAGTTCCTCTGGCAGGATCCTCCCATGTTTCTGTGTGTCCAACCCACAGATGAGCTTAGGAGTGAGGAAGAGGGACTCGGTGCTGGGCATCTGTGCCCATCACAGACTTACACAACAACCTTTCCTTCTATAACAAACTTTCACCATGTTTTTTGTGTTCTCTAAACAGTAAGTCAGTTTTAAAGATAAAACTAAATAGTAATAAAAAGAATACTTCTGCAGGGCCCTCTTATTTGCACATCATGTGGCTGGCAGGTGTTCTCCCGAATCATTTTGGATGAGTGGTTCTAAATGAGTGCCTTCAGCTTGAGGCCTGCATGGTCCCTGCGTAGTATCTGGGTACCTTTCCATTGTGAAATATGGTAAGTTCTGGGCAATCCTACCCACCTGCATACTCATTTGCCCATCACTGTGAACCATGCTTTTGAAATCCCAGCTCTCCCCTCGCTCTGAGAGTGGTCATGGAGAACAGACATGTTTTCTCTCCTTTCATCCCTAGCACACCAAATCATAAATCCTGAATGTTACAGTTGTATTAATGGCTGGTTAGGCAGATGTGATGAAGTGAATACTGGGTCATCAATGTATTAGCTGCCAGATGGAAATCAATTAAATGGAGGGGATACAGGAAGAACACACTAAAAAAGCCACAGATCTGGCTTCCATGTGGTACCTTCAATTTGCAGAAACATTACCATTATTATCAAAGGTAAAAGTCAATTCCTGGTAGAAAAATCAATAAAGTTGAGGGAGGGGGAGAGACTGAATAGATAAATTCACGACATGCCCCCTGTATTGAAGGAACTTGGTGAAAATGTGTGTATTTCGAAGTCTTGAGAATAAAAGTGGTCATCAGTAAATTGGACCATTCATGTAGTTTCAAGGGTTTCTGCTGTGAATAGATTTTAAAGAATTATATCAGTGCAAAATAGAGGGGGAGAAAAGCAGAGATTTAAAAACTGAATTTGTTTGTTAGTTTTATCACCCATTTTGTTGGACTCTTAGAATCAGCGTTTGCATTTTTACTTTAATGAAGGTGACCCATGAACATGCTGCACCTGTCCATGTCAATTACTAAAGATGATCAGAAATCTTTACTTCAGGCAATCTGAGACCATCAGTTATATTAGGCTTGTAGCATACTATGCAAGTGTACCTTTTTGTACTGTGCTTTGCAGCCCGGTGTGTTTCTTACAAACTGAAAGTTTGTGGCAATCCTCCATCAACCAAGTCTAGTGGCCTCATTCTTCCAACAGCGTTTGCTCACTTTGTGTCACATTTTGGTAATTCTTGCAACATTTTAAACTTTTTCATTATTATATTTTTTATGGTGAACTATGATCAATGATCTTTGATGTTACTACCATACTTGTTTTGGGGAGTCATTATCATTATCATCATCACATCATCATCATCATCATCAGCATCATCACCAGCATCAGCATCATCATCAGTGGAACCTGAAGATGTGACTGAATTGCTTTAATCTCATGAAGACTTTAGTGAATGAGGGGTTGCTTCTTATGATTAAGCCAAGGAAGTGGTTTTTTTGAGATGGAATCTACCGGTGAACATAAAGACTGTTAAAATGACATTAAAGGATTTAGAATTTTACATAAGTTTAGTTGATAAATCACAGCAGGGTTGTGAGTGATTCCAATTTTGAAAGAAGTTCTACTGTGGGTAAAATGCTATCAGACAGCATTGCATGCTACAGAGAAATTGTTCACGAAAGGAAGAGTCAATCAATATGGCAAACTTAATTGCTGTCTTATTTTAAGAAATTGCCACAACCTCTTCAGCCTTTAGCAACCACCACCCTGATCTGTCAGCAGAAGATGACTTCCTGAAGACTCCAATGTTGGTCCGCATCTTTTAGTACGCATTGGACCAGGATTGGACTAGGCACATGTTTTTGTTGTGTCTCAGGTGTAAGTGCTTGAACCAAAAGCTTGTGATCTGAAGACCTTAGCAACTCATATGAAAGGGCCTGTTTCAAGCTGGGTACTCTGCATGCCACCTTTCTTCTGAGTAGCAAAGCTACCTTGGAAGGAGCCATTACTGACTTCATTTCAGAGGAGGAAACACCTGGAGGTCAAGCAGGTTACCTAGACATAGCTGTACAGTCTGTCAGAGGTGACATGCGACTGTGGACTCTACACTTGGTGTAGAGGGGTGTCCAACCTTCTGGCATCTCTGGGCCACAATGGAAGAAGAAGAGCTGTCTGGGGCCACACATTAAATACACAAACACTAATGAAAACTGACGAGCAAAGAAAAGGTGTAATTTGGGCCGCATTCATAGTCATCCTGGGCCACATGCGGCCCATGGGCTGCAGGTTGGACACCCCCAAAAGACTCTGGACATGGTGCCACGCAGGTTCTGGCTGAGGCTGCCAGGACCGGGAGGATAACACTCAATTACATCCCCATTTTAGCCACACTTGAAGAGTTTTCTGCCTCATAGCTTTGCTGTACATTATCAGTAGGGAATAGCTATATGCAACTATTTAAATCAATATTAAAACTTACAATTCAGTTCCTCATTCATAGTATATACTTTCTGACTATAAGTAGCCACATATAGCTAATGGTTACCATATCGGGCAGCACAGAAAGAGATAATTTCTACCACTGTTGGAAGTTCTACTGGAATTCTGCTCTCTGACTACAACGACCTCTTCTATTTATGACTCTTTAACTGAACCTGGCCTCCTTCCCTCTCCTTGTGGTCTATCCGATACCTCTGACCCCTCTACCATTAAGCCTTGACCTTCCAATGACAATTTTCTTGGCATCCTTGACTCCCTTGTTTCTTGACTTTCTGTGTACAGCTCCCGGCTAATCCCTAACCACCATCCCTAACCAGATCACATCCTTTTGATTTTCCTGCTCCTGTTTCTGGGATATAATACATTACTGGAAACAATGATAAAATAATAAAATGGAGAGAATGTGTGCTTTTTAACCCTAACTGGGTCCTCTCTGCTTCGCAGCACTTCTTTAATTCATCTTATATTGACTCACTAACTCATCCTTTATGATGTTTTGTTCCTGAAAACCTCTGAATTTCCATGATCCTCATTCTCCATAGATGACTTGCCTCATAGTTGGTGGGGAAGATGATACAAAAACCAGGCCATGAACTTCCTCAACACACTCCTATAGATTTATTTTGGTTTCCCTTTAGCCAATGTGGTCCATCATCTGTTTTCTACCGAGGAGTACAAATTTCTTGCATCCAGATCTTTGCTCATGATGTTTCTACCATTTAGAAGTTCTCCCAATTTCACCTCTGCCACAAAGCTGTTTTTGGATCATTTCATGTGATCCAAAATATATTTTCTTCTCCAAGTTCCCCTAACATTTTCTATGTACCTCTCACACAAGTTTTTAATTGGTATCATACATACAATATATAGGTCATCTCACATCTTCCCCGCTAAACCACAACCAGTGTGAGAAGGACAGTTCGCTGGATTCAGCTTGCATCTCTAGGAGCAACTGACACCGGGCTTTGCACAGAGGGTATTTGGTAAGTATTTATTTAATAAATATATATGTATACATTTTTTGCAAATGTTAGATTAATTCCTAAAGCAGACGGATTTGATTCAATAATGAATTGATGAACACAATTCTTCTAATGATCTCAACATGAAGTTCTAGCTAAACCATTGCAGTACCAGAATTTCTGCTGGTAAACCAGGGTGTAAGTATTGGTGACTAGAACTGCAATGAATGGTGCTATCGCAGTATGCAAATATCGTTCTGAGGGAGGGTGAAGTAGGTATGCAATAATAGAGAATGTGCAAATAACCAAAGAAAGACATCAAAGCTGAAATAAACTTACCTTGGGTAGCAATATAATGATTGGGTCGATGATAACCCTAAAAATAAATGAGAAAAAATATGTGACAAACTTAAAATCAATAAGCAGCACAGAAGTCACATGGTAGGTTTGCCAAAATGAATGCACTTACAAATGCTAACAGTTGCATCACTCGAAAGTTAAATGATCAGACCAAGTACTAATGAGTTCCTCTTAATAAGCAAAGGTGCATCAAATATTATACAATTCTGATGCTTGCAGAGGGGTCATGGGTAACTGAATTGTACACTGGCTATGAGATGATAGATGAGCAAAGAACACCAACAACTTATGGATGCTCTGAAATAGCATGACTATGACTCCTATTACAGTACAAACAGGCCGGGAATCTACAATAGAATTTCATTTATGGTTGGGTGTTATTGGCAATGTGCCAAGGTTTTAACACATATTCTGTTATATTGGTATAGATAGTTATATCAATAGTAATACTAAACATCATTCTTAAACACTGCTAATGTCATGACATGATGCTGTAGCAAGGCCAGAAATTTCAAGAGGCAGAAATTCTATAAGACCCCTTATTTTTATCATGACCCTATAAGAAGGGTAAAGATGAAAATTGAAGCCACGTAAAAAGGGAACAATGAACACTGTGGAATCAGTATCTGGGAAAGGTAAAGTCAATTTAAAGAGAATTACACACAGGTAACATAGTATCATCACGGACCTTAGTACTTTCCATTTCTGTCCCCTGAGATGACCCAAAACACTGTGCCCAAAGCCACATGGAAAACAGACTAAGGAAACTTGAAGAGGAAACAAAGAATTTTTAAAGACAATTTAAATGTGTATCTGTTAAACTTTTTTGCTCTTAAAAAATTTGACAATAACGAACAACAAAAGCAAACACATTTTTTAGTATAGCTGACAAGGTCTCAAATATAGAATTGTGACACAGATTAAATAGGATTATTTAGATGATCCCTCATTTCTTGCTACAGCTGATAAGCTCCACAAGGTAAGGCCCTGGTCTGACTCATTCACCTTGTATGTCAGTGCTAGCAAGGTGCTAGGGGGTAGGAGGAACTCATTTGTTAAATTGAAATAATCCACACAGTCCATGAATAACCTATACTGCTAAACACAATGGTCATTTTTCAGTCCCTTCTACTTAACCTATCAGCAACATGAACTCATTAATCCACTTGAAATATTTTCTTCATTGGCTTCCGGGATATTACACTTTCCTGGTCTTCTTCCTGCCTACCTCCCCGGGTGTGCTTGCTCAATCCTTTGTTGGTTCCTTCCCTTCACCTTGATGTTGATGTTGGAGTGCCCAGTTCTTGGACTCTTTCCTCTGTCCACACTTGTTGATCTCCTCCAGTCTTATGGCCTTCAGTACTATTTGCATATTGTGAGTCCTGCATTCTTACTTCCAGTCTGGGTCTTTCCCCTGGAATCTTGAGGTGATATCAGTTGCCTACTCAACACTTGGATGACTAATATTTATTTAAAACTTAACACATCTAAAACTGAACTAATATCCTCCCTTCCTCCTACCTGGATCAGCTCTACCCACAGTCGTCTTCTCAGATAATTGTAACTCCTTCTTGTGAAAACATCCTGACCCCTCTGTTCCTTCGACACTCCATAGCCAATCTGCCAGAAAATCCACTGTCTCTACTTTTAGCATAAATCCAGGGTCCTACCATTTCTCAACCCTCCAGTGCCACCACTCGGCCAACCCACGATCTCCCCTCTCTGATTGCTTCCATAGCCATCTAGCAGGTCTCCTTGCTTCAACTCTTGCCCATCTACAGTTCATTCTCCTCTCAGTTACTAGATCATGTCACTCCTCCATTCAAATCCCTCTTATGACCACCAATCTCAGAGTAAAAACCAAAATCCTTATGACTGATTCCATTACCTGGCCCCACGGCCTCTCTCACCTAATCACCTACGACTCTCTTCCCATTCACACTGCTCCACCAACGCTCTCCAGCTTGTTTTCCTTCACATTTGCCAGGCATCCTCCACGGCTGTTTCTCAGCCTGGAATGCTCTTCTCCCAGATGTCTACATGGCTCAATCCTTCATCTTCTTTGCTCAAATGTACCTTCTTAGTGGAGCTGACTCCAGCCGTTCACTGTTCCCTCTTTATGGCTTTTGTTTTCTGCACAGCTCATACTACCATCGATATACCCTATAGAATTAACTGACTTATTTCATTTATTGTCTCTTTCTCTTGATTGGCTCATCAGCTCCATTTGGTCAAAGTTTTTTGTTTTATTTTGTTTTTGCTACGAACTGTTCACAGTTATAACTCCAGGACTTAGAACAAGTAACTGACATATAATAGATGCTCAATAAAATCTTATTAACTAAGTGAATAAAGGGGCCCTGAATACTGACTCTTTTCTATGTTAAAATTAGAATTAACCTTGTATTTTCATTATCTTCATGTCTTTCTTCCTCTGTATTGCTACCCACCCATTTTTTTAAAGCTTAGTTCAAATTACCTTCACTACAATGCCTAATCTGATCACAGTTACTTCTTCAGTCAGATTCATCAAACACTTCTTAAGTGTTTACAATATTTCGAGCATGTAGTATGTGCAGGAAATACAAAGATGAGTAGGACATTGTCCCTGTGCTCAAAGTCCCAGTAGGAGGTTGTAGGAGCTGAATTTGGAGCATGAAGAGGATTCCCTTGGAATATCCCAAAAGAAGGGGTGCTGTTAAGAAGATGTTTCCTACTTCATCTTCTATATTGTGAGGCCTTGGGGAGAAGGTAACATGTCTTGCACACCTCTGAGTACTCATGTAAAATACTCACTAAACATTTACTGAATAAAAGAATAAGCTCAATGTACTTTACTAAAAAAAAAAATCTAACTTGGGTTGAGTATGTTTTTGGTCATTATCAAAATTGTATAGGGATCTTCACTTCAGAAATGAGATATGAATTATTCTTCAAATAATCTTCAAGGCCCATACTCAAATCTATAATCAAACTGTCAACCCTATCCAAATAACAGTAAAAATTACAATGGTATAGTTATTTTTAGATAAATCTTAAGAGATTGAGATGCTAGGACTTTTAGTGGAATCTGAGTAATACCCAAACAAGAAAATAAAAGAATATATATACACACAAATATGAAACCTGTCCATGAAAGTATCAGTGGACTAGGAAATAGTGTGACAGCCAAGCAGAGAAGAGCTTGAGAAGTGTAAGAAAGCTGAACTCTGTTTAATGTAAACACTTGGGCCATAGAGGTAACAGTAACTTTCCCTTGATTTTTAGTCTACTTTTGATTTCATTCATTCTTTCAACTGAAAACATGCTGTCTCCTAAAGAATTTATTCTAATGTAAGACATTAAGTTAAGATGATGCAGAATGAACAAAGAAGCAGTCTTCAATAATTAAACTGCCTGCATATTTAATGGCATGTCTTGCATGCATTAGAAGTTCTGGTTAACAGCTGCAGACTACTTTGAAGGCAACTTGAAAGTGCAGTGATGACAAGAGATGTCAAATCATTGAATTAGGAATTAGAGAGTTTTGTCTTATTAATATGCAAACAGATTTTTAACACATTGAATAATCAAAGCTGTTGACAAAAAATGGAAATAGCATTTTTGAGACCACATAGAAAGGGATGGCAAAAAAGCACTGAATGTTACAGAGGAGTTACCAGCAAATAAGCTGACTTGAGAAAAGAGTGTCTATATCACCACTCTAAAGTTCTATGGTGTATGGTGCAATGTTAATGTGTTTGCTTCTGGTGCTAGACCAACATGTGCCCACCAGTCTTGTGGCAGATACACCATGTGGTATGTATCAGAACAGTTGGGCTTACTGACAGTTTCAAGGTACATACATCGATATAATTTCCATTGATGTAGTCTGAGTTGGTGTCTCCTTCTATGGTCTGCAGCCTCACACGGGAATGGTCATCTGAAAAAAAAAAAGAAAAACAATTAACAAAAGCAATCTGTTAAGATGTCAGAGCCCCAGAATATAAGCACATTACATAGAGATCATCCACATCTATTCTGCTTTAAAGATAAAGAATTAAATACTATACAGTTTCCATACTTCCTATTTTTCTATTAAGACTGGTAAGAATTTATAATTCTTTGCATTTCACAGTAAAGCTCATTCACTTATCCTTTGATCATTTACAGATGTGTAGAGTTGGCAGCGGTTTGGAACTTCTACATAAGAATCCTGTGAATCACAATGGAATTATTTCTTGGATTGAAAGTTTAGTAACTTCACTAAATCACACACAAGCCCTGAGATTTTGAAGGTTGCCTATGACATCCACCTTGACAAATGATGGTTATAAACCACAGCCCAGCCTTCTGGGAGATGCGGACGTGGTTCTAACCTCAGTCATCATCTCTGATTTCTCTGAGCCCTCCTTCTGCACCTGAGGGCAGAGGCAGGGAGAGCAAGGCTGTCTCCCATCAGTTATGTGAGTACCTGCCAGTCAATTATGCCAGCAGGCCTGAGCAACACATCTGCAGAAGGGAATAACAACACATGCTGTTTTAAGGATGAAATGAAACATAGATTGTTAAAAGCATGTTGTCTGACATGCAGCAAATGCTGTATAGGGTTGTGTTTGTAGTATTAGTTAGCTATATTTAAATTTTTTTCGTAATGAAAAATTTTCTCCACAAATACCATTGAGATACCTCAATTATTTCCTTAAAAATATATATTTTAGGAAGAAAAGTTCAGAAAACCTTACAAGGCAGGGGGTTTCCTGTTTTTCTCATTGCTCTACTTCTGACCTCTAGATTAAGGCCTAGAATATAGTTGGTCCCCTTGCCCCCTAATTTTTTTAAATGAATAAAAAGTGACCCTTTGATTCAATTCTATTGAAAAAAATATGTGATTTAAAAGGTATTTTCCTAAATGAATGCTGTTTTTTAGCAGAGGGGTACTTCCTTCCAATTAAAGTTTACACCTAAATCCATTATTTAGAACAAATAAAAGTCAGCTCCTGTGGAAGGGAAGCACTACGGCTTCTGAGCAGTGGCATACGAGACACAGTCTGCCAATCTTCACTGCCAGTGGTCCTGGGCCAGTGGAAGGGCCTGCCTCTCAGCTGCTAACTCTTTTCAACAATTTACTTGGATTAGCAGTTGAGAAATGACACCCCAGTTGAAGGTATGAGCCAGGAGGTTTGCAAGTGACAGACCATTTTATCCACAACCACTAGAGGAAAGGGTTGATTTGGACCTGTTCCTTGGCTTGGAATACTAATGGGTAAAGGTCAACAATTCATAATGGTACTTCAAGTTCAACCCCTGTGGATGAATGTTCTGTTTGTTTCCAAGGAGGAAATTAGAAGGAAATTATGTCAATTTTCTAACCTTCCTTCATTGATGGGTCTTTTCACTTCAATTTATCTTTGACAGTCATATTATGTCATGTCCGTGCCTAATAATTAGTCAGGGCTCAATAAGTTTACCTGTACTGTGGTGACAAAGTGGGTCAGATAAGGAGAGAAACCTGGAATAAAACATGTCTTCCTGCTCTGCTCAAAGGATAATATGAGGAGTGTTTATGTGTGTGAGCACTGGGGTTGGTGTGCAGGTTAGAACCTCCCGCCTGTGATTCTGCACAAGTTGTTTAATCTCTCTGTCTCTCTGTGCTTTAGTTTCCTTATCTATACAGTGAGGGTGAACAGTGCCTACCTCATGGGATTATTGTGAACATTATAGTAAAACACAGAAAGAGATTAGATTAAAGCCCAACATGTAGTAAGTGATGGATGAAGGTCAGTTGTTGCTATTTTCATGTGCTGCATAAGAGACACAACATTTTTCTTCTCACTATCTTTATACTTGATGCCCAGACAGACAATAGTAACTTAGCAATGGATGCATATGCAGTCAAAATTTTTCTCCTGGTGACCTGCTTTAAGAACTAGTTTCCTAGAAGACATTTTGCTTAAAACCTCAGGTTCCCTGTCCAAAGATTGCTCATGGTATGGGGGAGGTAAGTCACTGAGACACAGGGTATGTGTGGATTGTTATGGCTTTTGTATTTGTTAGGAGAGCCGGTGCACACACACAGCTATTTCAGAGTAGAGCTATAAGCAATTCTTCTGGTAAAGCCACTTGAGCCTCCCGCATGAAGGATGCTACAATAGAACTGAATCATGGCCATTCTATACACATCAGGCTTTTAGTCAGCTCCTCTAGAGGGAGATTAGGTTTAGCTCCCTGTACTCCTTGACTTTCCTTGGGCAGTTTTTTTAAAAGGCAGGCATTGCATTAGAGCCTCCCAATCTTTAGAAGCAGGGCTGTGTTAGGATCTATTGCACCTTCTTGTCCAAATCCCCCATCACAGTTTATTTCTCTTAGACCTTTGGGATAGATGTCACCCATTCCCCATGATTTACCACCCTTGCGCTTCTCAAATTGTTCAGGAATGTTCTCATTAGGGACTTCAATCTCTGACAAGACTGCTCTCTCATCTCCCATAAACAGCGTCTTTGAAATAGTTTCCCCATCATCTCCTACTGTTCATTCAAAAACCCCTCAATTTTTTAAAATTTGGCTGCCACCTCTCCAAATTTAATTGTTCCACTCCCTTGATGTTGGAGCAAGACACATGTACAGCATGTTTCCTGAGCACACTGAGACTTTTTATTTTTCTTTATATGCAGAGCAGTATCTTCTCTTTATTTAAAGTTGATTCTACTAGCTTATAACCTCTGTGGTCAGAGACCACATAGTACCCATCCTCCATTTCCCCAAGAGCACCTTTCACCAGGCCACAGAGCCCAATCCCAGCCCGGCTGGCACTGCCGTTCGCAGCGCTCCTGCCTAACACTCAGTAAGTGAGCACACAGTTCTTAACTCTTCCCACGCTCATGAATAGGACATCCTGACAGTCATGAATCCAGTGTTAGAAGGGGCAAGCAGGGACCAGGTGAGTTTCACTCGGGGTTTCCGAAGTGTTGGCAAGGGTCCTGCTGTGGACTTGGTTATTGGTTTAAGAGTGTTTGTTTTACAACAATCTATTAAACTGTATATGGATGTTATATACCTCTCTCTGTACCGATATTTCACTATCTAAAAATAAAAGAGCTCACACTGAGGCCATTATGCTAAGTAAGCTAGTCATAAAAGGACAAGCACTATAATATCCCTCATCTGAGGTACCTAGAGTAATGAGATTCACAGAGACAGACAGCAGAACACTGGGTGCCAAGGCTGGAAGGAGGGGTAATAGTGAGTTGTTGTTTAATGGGTACAGTCTCAGTTTGGGAAGATGAAAAATTCTGGAGATGGATGGTGGTGTGATGGGGTTACCCTATTCCCACAGAGTCCCCCTGGGTCACCACAGGTAGTGAAAATAAAATAAGTTGTTCCAGACACTTCTCAGTCCGCCAGGAAAAGGGGGTGATGATTCTCTCTAGTGGAGAATGCCCCGAGCCCTTCTCTCGAAGTGGCTTATATTGAGAACAATATGCACAGGGGTATACAGCAAGGATGCAAAGCTCATCCATCAATGTCAAAAGGCTATGTTTACTGAAAACAGATAAAGATCATAGATAACAATCGAAGGAACACAAGAGATTTGCCTCAGGTCAGGGTCTGGTAGACAGGGTGGTGCCCATTTGGCCCTGAAATCTGGGAAACTGATCACATTCTATGCCTGACCCCAAACATCAGTACTCATTAACTTGAGGGCACTCTTAGCAAAGTAAGTTTCATAGGATTTAATGGATTTCTTTTCCAGGCCTAATTGTCCCTGGACCACCTGATCCAGTTTAGGGCTGTACCTGCCTCTTGTATTGTTACAAGCCTGAGCCAGGTGGGTGGAGCAGAGCAGCCAAGAGATAAGGAGACTTCTTTCAGATAGAATGAGGACTTTGGCCATGACAAAGCCAAGGGGTGACGGTCCTTTGCCTCTTCTCTGTGTCCCCCAAGTCCTTCCCTGATGGCCTCTATGTGACTGTGCCTGTCTTAGGTTGTCCCTGCCATTGAGGGGTCTTACCCGTCATTGACTAACCAGCCATCCTCAGGGCCAAGCAGAGTGATGTGAGGGAGGCAGGGGCTGTGCCTCTGCCGGGGGACAGGTTTTGTCTCCTCAGTCGTCTATTTTCCCAAGGCCTTCTTGCTCAGCTCCAGCCTTGGGGCCCTCTTGCCTGTTGGTGAGGCTACAGTCCCTGAAACCAGGTGGGACGGTTCCCAACGGTGGTTATTTGCACAATAGTATGGATGAACTTAATGCTACTGAACTATACACCTAAAAATGCTTACAAGGATAAGTTTTATGTTATATGTATTTTACCACAATGTTTAAAACACTGAGAGTCCAATCTCTCCATCCTTCCATTGTAGAACACCTCTTCGTGTTCCCCACTAGCCCCAGATATCCTTGGAAAAGGCACTTTCAAAGGCCAGAAGGGCCTCTCCTGGACTTGCAGACTGAGGGCACCCCGGAGTTGCTCTGCTGGGCTGGTCCCCTTTCCCTGATGAAATAAAGGCAGACGTGGCAGTGGCTCTGTAGCTTGCTATTAAAGGACAACAGTCCTACATTATTCATGTGTACTTAGTAGATATGTTTAAGAATTATTGAAATGAGGTTTATGGGGTATTTTTTCTTTCAGTGATAAAAATGTGTGGTACATAGTAAGAATTAAATAAAAGTGAGCTGTGACTTGTATTATTACTGCCAATGACTTCATTCAAGACCTGGTAATTTTTCACCTGGACTATTTTAGTCTACCTCTAGACTCCTCCCTCTCTAGTGAATCCATGCTGAGATCTTCTTTTCTAGAACAGGATTTATTCTATCATCATGTAGTTTAAACCATTCAATGATATCAACAGAGAACTGATCATCAGTGGTCTAATAAAACAACGGTATGATAGAGTCATTAAAAAGGGTTAAAAAGAATTACCCTGTATTTACTTGGAAAGAGCCCTGTGATATATTGTAGAGTGAAGTAGAGCAGGTTACAAAGCAGCATGTCTCGTAAGAGTCTGTTTACATGTATTTGTATATGTGTGTATGAGTGCATGGTAGGATAACTGAAAGAATGGGGTTTCTTCTGGGTGGTAAAATTTGGAGTGATGTTTAACTTTCACCTTTGTGATTACGTGTACTACAATTGTCTACACAGTTTATGCTAACTTATTAATCAGAAAGAAAACAAAAGACCTATCTTTATTTAAAAAAAATAAAGCCATCAACTTCAAAGCTTAGAACAAAAAGATGCTTGATGGAAACAGAAAAAAAAGTTAGCAGGGTTTGAATTTGGTTGGTGAGGTTCTGGGCAATTTTTCACAAGTTTTCATTAGTTCACAATTTTTATTTAATGTGCATGAATTGTTTTTATAATTGGGAAAAAAGAAACCTATTTATCCATGGATGAGTAGAATATGATCAAAATCCAACTAAAGTTTATATTATAATCACAACTCAATGTTACCCATGAAGCAAGGTAACAAAAATCTGACATTTTGAGAAATAATATGCATCAAGGCCTTGCTGCCATTCCTCATTTCTTTCTAAAAAGCCTTTACTATATGAAATAGGGCAAAATTATATTTTTGGGGTAAAAAACAGGCACATAAAAACCTGTTGTAAAGCATAACAAACCCCTTCTCACTGCTGAAAAATTATAATCTGTTAGTGCTTTCCCCATGTATGTGTCATGCATGCATGTATTTATGTATGCATGTGTATATTTATGTATAAGTATGCACACATGCACATACTTATGCATGTATACACGTGTATGTATGAGTATGCACGTGTATGCACACATTCATGTTTGTATTCATGTGTGCATGCATGCCTGTATTTTTCTATGTGTGCATGATTGCATGTTTACATTCATACAATAGCAGTGGGGTGATTTGAGATTTAAAACAGGTCTCTATGCTCTAAGCCCCTAAAACATGTTACTTATGTCCTTTTCTTCAAGTAACATTATCTTTGAAGTACTGCTAAATAGCTTCAAATATTTTAAGATTTTCATATTAAACATAACAGATATGGATAACAGGCTTGCTTGCATGTGATTAGCTATTACTACAGCAGCAGAAGTGCAATATGTCATTGATAATCTTTCAGCTCCAACCAATTCACTCTTTCTGCTAAACATAGATGACATATATAAGGTAAATTGGAATCACAGTGATCTAAGTAACATTTGCCTATTGAGACAAGATTCCCAATTAATTTTAATTACAAATAATCTTCAAATAATGGTTTTGCTCTTCCTGCGGTTGCATTCTTGCTGCTATACTGGTTTCATGGTACAAGATGCAGAAAAACCAAGTGACTTCTGGGAGTGCCTGGTGTCTTACCCCTTGTTGACCCCTATTACAGCCTGGTGACCCTGTTTGTGCCCACCTGGTGCTCGGGCCATGCACTTTCTGAGTGTGAAGCAAATAAGGAACCTTTGAGTATGGTGATGAGTAGCTTGTGTTAAGCTTTATTCTTGCTGTTGGTTTTAGGTGTTTCTAATTTAGTCTTACCTTGTTTCCCGTTTTCACTTGACGCTCTGTCAGAGATTCTTACTCATTATTCTTCAGAATCCTGGTAGAACCTCTGATTTAATTTTGCCTGGTTTTTCTAGATTTACTTTTTGCCTTCCTAAACATGGTGTACCAATCTGTTTCTCCCTTACTCTCATCCACCTGAATTTTAATGCCAAAAGCTCTCCCTGACAGTCTATTCTTATGTAACTAAATTCTGCCCCGCCTCCCCGCCTCCCTTCACCTGCCTTTATATCTAAGCTGGGTCATAACAGGGGTAGATTCCTCAAAAGTGACACTGTAGGAATTGCTCAATTACCCGAGAGAAGCACTTTGCTATTAAAACAAATACCTGGAAAAATGTCTTCAGCAGGGGCCATCAAGACTGGGTTATTGGTTAAAAGTCTCAGGTGGGACAGACTGGGGCAGAGCTTTCACTTTCTTCTTAGTCACCTCACAACCAGTTAGGGGAAATGGAATAGGAGGGCATGGATAACCCAATCAAGGTATAAACCAAAGCTCAGAAGGTACCCCCTCTCTTCTTCATAAAGCTGTCTATCCTCACTGTCTTATCTTCACTCACTTGCCTTCTCAATCCTCACCCACTCCCTTCAAAGCAGCTCTTACTAAGTTCATTAATTATCCTCAAGTTGCTACATAATAGTCTTCTCTGGGCTAATCTTCCATCAGGACAGATACACCCTTTGCTCCACGGCACAATGCTCCTTTGTATGTGCTATGCAGTTTTGTCTCAGCATTTCTCATCATTAAAGCTCCTTTCGATTCCTGATGCCCTCTATGTTCCCTGCAAAGATAATCTTACCATGCCAATGGCTTCAACCACACCTAAATGCTCCAAATTCACTAATTTATATTCGGGTCCAGACCTTTCTCTTTCAGGTTCCAGAGCAGCCTATATAACTGCCTATGCAACATCTTATTTGAATGTTTCAAAGGCATCTCATTGTCCTCAGGTTCCCCTCACAAGTCTTCCCTGCTACCACCAACCTCACACCTACCAGTGAGCACCCCTCCAAATCTGGCTCCCTTCCAGGGTTATCTATCTGAGTACACAGTCTGTCTATCCACCCACCCATCTATCCTCCTGCAAGCCAGAAACACAGGAGTCACCTCTGACTCTTGACTTCTCTACCCCACATACGGTCCACTCAGTTTGACCAATCATGTCTCTTGAATCCACCTACTTTTCTTTCTAGTCTGCGTTATCATTGCTTCTCACCTGGGCTACTGAATCTCTTAACCAGTGTCTCTTTCCAATTAGTATTTTTTACTTTACAGCTGGATTAAATTATCCAAAGGCAAATTTAGTTAGCAACCCTCACCTCCTCTTCTCTAAAATCTTTTTAATGAGGTTTTCCTTGTTCTTGTAATAAAGACTAAAATTCTTAATCCTCCCTTGAAGGCCCTGCAGGTCGGACTTGGACTTCCCTCCCTCTCTGGCCAGCTGCCCTGTCCCGCCCCTCCTAGTTCTGGCCACTTAGTTTTCCTTCAGTTCCTCAAACTCAAGGGTTCCCTCATGTGATGTGTCTGTTCACAGTGGACGTGGTCTTCCATTTCATGTCCTCAGGGAAGCCTTGATACCTCCTGAATAAGTCATCCACCATTAGGGGTTTCAGAGTCTCATGTACCTCTCTTTGTGGCCCTTAACTTCACTTCACTTGTTTGTATAATCGTTTAGTTCAATACAATCATTTCATTTTCTCCTCCCACACACAGGGAATGTCAGTTTTCTGAGGGCAGAGACTGTGTTTGGGCTCACTGCGGTTACCCCAGCATCTTCACATTTCCCCCACCTCCCTTCCGTCACACTCACTCTTCCTCAGTGGCATGGCTCCTTGGGACACCCTGCTGAGGCAGGGCCACCCCCTCAGGCTCTCTGCCTGCACCTGGCTCCCTTCCTTACCTGTGTCAGGTACTGCTTGCATCTCATGCTCTCAGGGAGACCCTCCTTGGCCACAATTTTAAAGCTGCAACCTTTGTGCACCATTTTTGTTACACGTCTCACTTTCTAATATACACATTATACAGTTTACTTAGTGCTTGTTTTTCTGTCAGCCCCATGTGCATGTTAAGTGCTATGTGGGCAAAGGATTCTGTGTTGTTTCCTGCTCTTTGACACTTAGGATAGTGCCTGGCATGTAACAGGCACTCAATAAATATCTGTCAAAAGACTTCCTTCAGCTTGGCATGGAGCCTGGCACATGTCAGACCAATATGTCTTTGCTGACTGGATCACAGAAAGGGGAGAGGGAGCCTGGGAAGGGCCTGCACATTCTGGCTGTTATCTCTAATTGCCTGCCCCCAGAGAAGAGGACCCCTGATTTAAGGGGCTGCTGTTAGCTGGGAGATTTGGTGTATGTCTTATGCTCTGAGTTAATTATAATCAGGAACTGCTGAGAGTGTCAGGAGGGCTACATTTGTGTATGTGGTGTGCTAACGGTGGACAGGGTATTAGTTTATATTTGGAAAGGGCTAGCTCAGCAAATTTATAGTATACATAAGAAAAAAGTTTAACTTATTTAAGAGCAAAAGCCAATAAACAGTTCTTAAGCACTACTGAAAGCATTTTATATTCAAACACTGTTGCAAAACAATGAATGTGATCATTACTAGCTCTTCTTATGTTCTCTGAAAAGCACTATGAAGACTCTCTAAGATGTCTGAATCCCCCTATTGCTCATCTTAGATAACGATGTTATTCCCAAGGCCCAGGTGCTGTGGAGCAGGCTTCCCAGTTAGTGAAATCATCTTTCCACAATTACATACATTTTTTAGAGGGCAGGGGAGATGGTAATAGTACTCTTCTTCTCTATGACTTAAAGAAACAGCCAATATGGGTATATACCTAAGCATGATTTAAATAAGTACTTTCATTTTTTTTATTCCTCAAATCCTTCCACAACTCGAACAATACTGAAGATATTTTTTTTCACTGCCATACTAAAGACATACAGACAGTCTCAAATGAACCAGTTCCAAATGATGGTCCTCAGAGTGGTTCCAAGCACCGCAATGGCTTCATCAGACGCACCTGGGAAGCTTGCACCAGGCTGGGGCCACTCCGTAATGAAGTACCACTCGACCCGTGTGGTTTGACGTGAAGACTGGATAAGGGCCGGCACCAGAGAGCTCTGGTATTTAAGCCAACAGTAATGATATTTCTGCAAACCATTTGCGGTATTAAACTTCTAGTTAGCTAAGGTGGATTAACAGTACTATCTAAGGATATGGATACCGTATTTTAAAAGCATGAATAATGGTTTGGCAGGTGGTTTAAGGTGATATTTCAGGATATGCCAGCATAGAGACTATACAGAATCATATTAATAACCACGGGAAGCTCTAAAGGGACTTTAGAAAACAGAAATTAGAAGAAAAGATAACCATTTGCAACAACATGAACAAACCTAGAAGGCCTTATGCTAAGTGAAAGAAGACAGACATAGAAAGGAAAAGTGCACAATCTCACTTACATGTGGAATCTAAAAAAATTAAACATACAGAAGCAGAGAGTAGAATAGTGGTTTTACCAGGGGCTGGGGATATGGGAAATGGGGAGATGTGGGTCAAAGTGTACTAAGTTGCAGTTATGTGGGATGAATAAACATAGAGATCTAATGTGCAGCCTGATGACTATCGTTAATAAACCTGGAAATATGCTAAGAGAGTAGATTTCAGGTGCTCTTATGATACACGCACAAATTGCAACTATGTGCTGAGAAGATATATTAATTAGCTTGACTGCAGTAATCATTTCACAATGTATATGTATATTAAATCATGCAAATATATACAATTTTTATTTTAAAAATATATGGAAAAAGAGAAAGCACATGTGTGCACAGGGAAAGGCTTCAGGATGCTGCAGATGCTGAGAGGTTAGATTAAGAGAATGGATAGAGTAATAGGCAGAAACATCTCTCTCTCTCTCTCTCTCTCTCTCTCTCCCCCTCTCTCTCTCCTTTTTAGGACATGGGCCCCAGAAAGGCATAAAAATACTGTGACCTGATGGAGAAACACTGAATGAGCCCGGGAAGGGCAGAATGGAGAGCAGGTGAAAGCTAGAAAATCAGCCCCAGAGGTCAGGGGGAAAGGCAACAGCTGGCAACGACCCAGAAATGGAGCCTAGAGTCACAGCAACAAGGGATCTGTCCTCCACCTGTGGGCCCAATCCAGCCATTTGCTTGATGTGAAAATAAAGATTTATTGGAATGCAGACAGTCCGTTCATTTATGTATTGTCAATGGTGGCTTTCAGAAGCAGTGCTGAGGAGCTCAGCTGAGAACGGCGGGTCTGCAATGCCTAAAGTATTTATTATTTGGCCCTTTGCAGAAAGAGTTTGCCAACCCCTGCACTTGGATGTATTGATAGGAGGGCAGTACCCAATTATATTTAATCATCTTTCTGTCACAGTGCCTGGCACAGTGCCTGGCAAACAGTAAATGATCAATAACTATTTATGGAAGGAAGGCATGGATTACTGGATTTAACCACATACTCTTGGTCCAGCTGTGAGGAGAAATAAGGTAGAGTAATGAGACTGCACATTTCTGTGGAAAGCAGCTGTGCACCCAGTGCCCAGAAGGTCCAGGTGCAGGAAAGGCGGGCAGGGTGATGGAGGCTGGACGGAGCTTTCCAGGAGAGGACCTGCTTGGAATGCCTGGCTGAGCTGGCAGACTTTTCACAGAAAGGAAGCAGTCCATGTTTGCCTGGAGACGTGACGCCTCTACTTGAGTCTAAAAAACCAAACTTTTCTAAATAATTAAACCAGAAAATCATTTTTTAAGTCACAGAATGACTTCTACCCATTCATGTGATCACAGGCAAGGCACTTCATCTCTCCATGCCTCAACTTGAAAATGAGGACAACACTTAGTAGAATTAAAATGGTTTCTATGTATTTAGAATTTGTGGGTTTTAAATGTCTTCATGAGAAAAAGAGAATACAAATGTTGATTACAATGACGCTGGGAGGTAGGTTAGGCCATGAGTATCTCTCGCTGGGCTCCCCTTTCCACACAGGACTCTGACGTGCTGGCCAGTACCCTCCAGCCCTCCCACAGAACCAGGCCACCGGGATGCCGGCCGCGCTATTGGCGGCCACCTTTCCCACATGCAGGCCATTATTAGATGTCCTCTGACATCCTGTTCCCCTGAGCACCCAATCTGAGGTAGGTGACAGTGAGTGATGATAGGCAAACAATGATTACAAATTAGATGCTGACCTCATTGTCTCTCTTAGACAACAGACATCAAAGGAGAACTTCTGCAGAAGGCAGCTCTCAGATTTCTGTACAGGGGGCCGTGGGAGTCAGTCTGGGGCTAGGGGACTTAGCTCGAGGCTGCCTTTCAACAGTGAGTGCACAGTTTTTACTTAAGTTTGTGTATGTATTTGGGGTGGCCTGGGGAGATGAAGGATGGGAAGGGAGGGAGCTAAAGTCTCCTTAAGTTGTCTCTTATCACTGTCACTAGCCTATGCAGAACACAACAGTGATGGCAAAAACTTCAGGCAATGTGGCAAGCTGGTGGGGACCAACGGCTAGTGGTTCTAAAAGCTTCTCTTGGGTTGAAATCCTGCCTCCATACTGTGTAACCCTTTTACCTTCTGTATGCCTCAATTTCCTTGCCTGTAAAATAGATACACTATCTCCTTCATGGTATTGTTATAGGGAGCAAGTGAGTTAATATGCATAAAGTGCTTAGAGTGGCATCTAGCATATAGTAAATGCTCAGCAAATGCGAGCTTTTATGGTTTTCATTAATCATTCAAAAGTATTTCTCAAATATCTACCAAGTGCAGGCATTAAACTGCCTCCGGAAGGGGCAGACACCAAGCTCTGTTGAACAAGGCCGGCTGGATCTCCGAGTGCACCTCGAATCACTCCCCACTGATGCTATAGCAACTTCAGGACAAAGGCTCATCCACATCCCCCTCCACTTGGTGTGTGTGTGAAGGGGGCCAGGGTGCTACTGTGAATTCCCCATTTTACCTCCATGAATCCCTTTAGAGTTTGCCACAGAGGAGAGGGAGCTGCTGGGAAGCATCCTCTAAGCCATTACATCAAATCTGGATTCTTTCAACAGTGCAAAGCTCAGTGGACTCCCAGAGAATACGAAGGAACTTGGAATATCTATACTGGTTCACTAATTCTTCTCATGACCACTCTCTTGCAAGAAATAACATTTTCCTTCTTTGAGCCTTGATAGCATGGTACACACAGTTCCAACACAGAGCTGTGCTGTCATGTTGAACTAGAGTCACAGTACTCTCACTGCCCAGTCTGCTCTGTCTTGGGAGCAGGGACTTCATCTCCATCACCTTGGAATCCTCAGCGTGGGCCAGTGTCTGGTGCTCCATAGTGTTGACTGAATTCACAGAGGGGCGTTTAAGTCTTAGATCTCAGGGAAGCACCTTTTGCCTAAAAAGGACTCTCATATGACCAGTGAAGCATTCAGTCAACAAACAAACAAACAAAATACTAGAAGCTTTATGAGTAGCCAAAGAGAAAACAGGGCATGCTCATGTTCAACCAGGGTGGTTCACACATATTGTATGTAAACCCTGCTCCCTTTTTTAAAAAAATAAAACACAGATACACTGCAGGTTTTCACTGTCCAATTTGGGAGTCACTAGTCTCATGTGCTATTTAAATGCAAAAATGACTAAAATCAAATACAATTTAAAGCTCAGTTCCTACCTGGGAAAACTAACTATAGAACTACTATATGACTCAGGAATTCCACTCTGGGTATCCATCAAAAAAAAAAATGAAAACAATAATTTGAGAAGATATATGCATTCTTACATTCATTGCAGCATTAGTCACAATAGACAAGATATGAAAGCAACATAGGTGCCATCAATAGACAAACAGATAAAGGAGATGTGATACATATTTGTATATATAAATGTATATACATATATATGCACACACAATGGAATATTACTCAGCCATAAATAGAATGAAAACTTGTCATTTGTGACAACATCATGGACCTAGAGTATATTAAGCCAAGTGAAAAAAGTCAAACAGAAAGACAAGTATCATATGATTTCATTTATCTGTGAAATCTAATAAAACTGAAGAAATAGAACAAAACAAAAAAGAAACAGACTCATAGATACAGAGAACAAAGTGATGGTTGCCAGATGGAAATGTGTATGGGGGATGGGTGAGAAAGGTGAAGGGGAGTAACGGATACAAACTTCCAGTTAGAAAATCACTAAGCCATAGGGATGTAAGGTACAACATAAGGAATATAGTCAGTAGTATAATAATTGTGGAGTGATGGATGATTACTGTTTTTATCAGGGTGATTACTGTTTTTTCATAAGGTAAAATGTTGAATCTCTGTTGTATACCCGAAACACATAATATTGTATGTCAACTGTACTTTAATAAAAAAATAATAAAATCTATGGTACAGCTGTACCAGGAATACTACTCAGTGATAAAAAAGGAATGAATATGTGCAACAACCTGGATAAATCTCTAGAGAATTTTGCTGAGTGAAAAACAGCCAATTCCAGAAGGTTATATAATGACATAATGTATTATTCATATAGCATGCTTAAAATGACAAAATTATAGAAAAGAAGAAATAAATGGTTTCTAGGGGTTAAGGTAAAGCATATGTGGTTATAAAAGAGGAATATCAGGGATTCTTGTGGGGATGGGAATGCACTGTACCTTGACTGTTATCAACATTATACCCCAATTATTAACTGTGTATTTTTTGCTATATATTATAGTTTTACAAGATGTTTTCATTGGGGAAAAGTCAGTAAAGCATATACATTATCTTTGTGTCATTTTTACAATTACATGTAGCTCTGCAGTTATCTCAAAATAAAATGTAATTAAAAATAAAAACCAAAACTCAGTTCCTCAGTTGCACAAGGCACACTCCAAGAGCTCACCCGGTGAGCGGCCACCGTGTCGGAGAGCACGGGCACAGGCCATCCCTAGTCACTGCGTCAGCATTCTGTTCCACCACAGAACCCCCACAGTCCTACTAGAAAATGTTACTCAGGCAAATAAAATTCTATTGCACTTTCACTATCAATAAAGCTAATATATTGCTCCCCTGGACTATCCAAACCTTTTGAGTTTGTTCTTTTGTAAATAATAAGACATGATGAGCTAGATGCTTTCTGTGTCTATTCCCACATTTTTTTGTTTTAATTTACATATATTTAGAAATAGTATTAATTCTGTTAATACCTTGTGAGTACTTGGTGCAGACTGTGTGACTTAGAGCAATTTAAAGCAGGGGATGGATGGCTTCAGCCCTGGGAGAAGGAGGCTCATCAATCTCCCACGTGTCTCAGCATCGTTACGGAACATTAATGAGGTTGGGCTCAATTTAAAAACCGTCCAAGACATTATGGATTGGTAACATTCAGTTCCACAGGAACTGGGAATTTCTGAGATATAATCCTAGCTCTTTTGCTAATGAGTGTTGTGATATGGGGACTATCATTTAACTTCTGAGTTTCAGTTTCCTGTCCTTAAAATGGGGTTATTACTGACCTACCTAACCCAAGTGTCTGGAGGATTAATGAGTTAATGTTTGCGGAGAACTCAGGGCTCCTTGCAGTAAGGCGTGCTGCGCATCATTATTTCTATTCATTCCCATGTAGCAGCTGGGTAATATTAGGACAGTTATGTTTAGTCCTACAATGCATTTTCTTTCTCAGCATTTTAATATTACCTACGTTACCAAAACCTTAAATCTACAAGTAAAACTAGCCCTAAAGCAAGACACATTGACATAGTGAGGGTATTTAGGTAGTTTTTCCTTTCTTTAATATGAACATGACAGCAGCTTTTCCAGCAGGATGAAGGCAGTAATTGCACTGTAAATTCTCACTACATGAGGCTGGTGGTCAGTCTTAGTGGATGAGAAATAAAGTTATACCACAGCAGAATTACACTGTCAATACTTACATGCAATGATATTCCCATATCTGTTCTTCATTCTGTTCTCATCTTTCTTAGCAGAGTCCCATGGTGCAGACTGCCCTTCAAAGAAGCTCTGGGAGAGGGAGAAAAGCGACAAAGAGAATTACAATTTGGTGCAGTAAACACAGATCTTAATGATGGAGGATGGTCTTACAAAATGTACAAGGGTCATGAAGGAAAAAGAATGTTCACAAGAATGATAACAATGGATTTTTCAAGTATTTTGTATTTTAAATATTTCATTTATCTTTTTGTTTACTTTTAGTTAAATGTGATCCCACAATTTATCAGCACAATCTGTTAAAAACAATCCATTAAAAATAGTTGTGTGGTTCATTTCTATCCTACTTTAATATTTAACACAGAAAATTGCATATTTTTTCAATTTCTGAATTATATTACCATTTTTCAATATTCTCCTAAGAGATATAAAAATATCATTTTTCTTCCCAATTGCTAAATGAAAGAAGGTTATTTTTGGTTAAAACTGTGAAAGTAGGTAAGCCAAGACTTTATAACTTCAAGGCTAAAATATTTTAATAAATTCTGCTAGAGTTTTTTCTTCATTTTTAATGGAGCTTACATGCCCATTTATTTAAGGATTTGGCATTATTATACCCAGGGCCTTTAATCTTCATGTTATTAGACAGATATATATTTTTTCTCTCCAAATTATAATGAAAATGTCCCTCTGCTGGGACTTTTATTTCTACTTTAGTCCACAATCCATTTTACCTTCCTGTGGTCAACTATATAACAAGGTAATGAGAAGAAGGATGGTACGAGAAGCATTTATTATAAAACTGATTCCTTGTCTTTGCCACAGCTACTCTTCTACTTCTTGGCATCAACTGGGAAAGAACAGAAGAGGAGGGAGGAGACAAAAAGACACAGCAGATACATGACATTCCAAAATGCTTAAAGGGCCAGGAAATCACCTCCTCAAACATGCCCCACATGGCTTTCCAAATACCCTCTTTAGAAATGCTCTTTTTTACTCCCCTAATCTCCGTTCTACCTATGGTGTTTGGCCATCAAGGTCATATCCACTAATTTCCACTATTTAGTGATTAGTCTGCAGTTATTATTCCATTTTTATGAGTCCAGTGACGCCTTATTAGTTGAACTGCTCTCTAGTGCTGCTGCGGCAGGGAGGACTACCCCTCTCCCAGACCCCGTGGTGAGCATGCCCGCCTGCATGACACACAGGCCTGACCACGCAGTGGATGGTGCTCAGCACGTTATACTGTGCCACACGACTGTGGACTCCCTGAGGACCGGGACTGCGTGTCATCATTTTGTTTGCACAGAGTCCATGCTTCACAGTAGGAACCAATCATTAGTTATTAAAAGTATGAGCAACTTTGGTGTATGGTGACAGTCTGTGTGGCTTTGATCTCTAAATAAAACCTTTCTTCTGTGGCTTAAGTATGAGAGGGGTTTGGATACTTGGATAACCTGCATATGCACAGTTTACAGATTTCATTCTGCCAAAGTTTGTAAAGTCCACTCCTTTTTTGTGATCGCTGTATAATCCTGCTGTCACCCTACAGCTCAGCCCTCATCAGAGACTGGCTGGAAAAGAGCATGGTCCCACTGGCACCAGGACATCCACACAGCAAAACCGCAGGAGAACACACCATTTTATAACAGCAAGAGTGAAAAAGCTAATACCACTCTCAGGTAAACATGAGAGTTAGAATTTTAAACTGTACATCTTGATGTAAGGCTCCTTAGTCATAATCATCATTACCACCTTATTAGAATAACAGTTTTTACATCATGTTTATCATTTACAAAAAGCATGGGGGCAGACCAGGATCCTGTATATTATATATCTACAGCTGTATTAATAGATCCACACTATGCATGGCTAACTGAAGGGTAAAATACTGTACAATACAAGACGAATACAAGTTAAAACATTTTCACATTATTAGTATGTTAAATAAATAGAAATACTAGCACTAAAGTACTAGTTAATTCCATCTAGAACAAGACAATTATATCATCAGGAGATTTATTGAAACATGTAACTTCTATTCTGCTATAAAATATTATTCAAAAATAGCCTTAGAGATTTTAAAATTATACTCTTTTTCTGAATAGTGTCTTTGTTACTCTATGAATGACTATTTTATAGTTGAATAATAACTATTATTTGACTTCCAACAATTTAATTCTACTTTGATTTTGTCATGATGTAATTACCAATTTCATTTCCCTCAGTCTTTTCTATCCACCTAGAAATTTTCAAATTTTGTTTTTTGGTAGAAAGATGAATAAGGTCAGTGAAGTTGAGGGGGCTCTTGACATCTTCCAGTAGATCCATGGACACTAGTTAACAGTATCACAGCATGTGTGTATAGTGGGGAGGAGAGAGGTCAGTGATGCATTCGGGGAAGAGGCACTTACTCACGATTAAAAGAAAACTCTCTTAAGCCACCTGAGGCAAAGTCATATGAGTCCCTTCCCACTCTTGACACACAGATGCTCTCCTGTGGAAGACTGCTCACATCACAGCTGTGTTTCTTTAGCATTTGTGGTAATCATAGGTCTCCTATTAGCCCTGGTTTTTAAAGATAGTTATTTTAGTTTGACTGTTTTCATTTAACTGATGACCAGGAAACAGACACGTATCAACGACATGAAAACCAATCTCCTTACACTTGGGCGCTCCATGTAGTTCCTGGCATGCTTTCATGACGGTGGGCCCAAGCACTGCCGAACTCCCAGCACTAGTTACCTTGAGCATCAATAAATGAAGGCAGAATGAACAAGTCCATTGACCAACTAATCCTCATGAGTAGTCAGGTACAGAGATGCAGACAGACCACAACCAGTTCAAAACAGGCTGACCTGGATCAGACCTCAACATTTTCTGACTCAGTCCACTGCTCTTTTGACACTACCCCTCCCCTGACAAGGACTCTGAAAAGACCAGTGTTAAGCCTTCTTAAATACATGTGGCTAACAATCCCTTTCCAGGCCTTGATCATATATCTCCTTGTTTCTATTCTTTTTAATTTTTAAAAAAGTTTTGTTTATTTACTTTTAGAGAGAGAGGAAGAAAGGAAGAAAGGGAGAGAAACATTGATGTAAGAGATACATCATTGGGTTGCCTCTCGCATGCCCCCAACCAGGGACCTAGGCATGTGCTCTGACTGGGACTTGAACTGGTGACCTTTCTGTTTGCAGGCTGGCACTCAATCCACTGAGCCACATCAGCCAGCTTTTCTCCTTGTTTCTAAATGAAGCTTTACAGCAGGGGAATATAAAAGATTCAAGTAAACTTTAACTGTTGATTACTTTTACAAAATAGGAAAATTTCTTATCTCCTCAGATAATATGATCATTGCAGGGAAGCACCAAACAGTAGGAGAGCTGCAGAAGAAGTTCTTGCGGTGTGCCTCCCCATATTCCTGTCCAGGTATTATGTGAATCACTTTTAGTGGAAAATGTATTTTTTCTTTAACAAAAGCAAAACAAACAAACAAACAAACAAACAGAACTGTTACAAGGAAAAGATCAGATGACTAGTGTCATCCCTAGTCTCCTGACTCTCTACGGATATGCTGGCTGGGACTTCTACTTTCTGGAACAGTTCTGCTTCCAATTATATAGCCAATCTTCCCAGAAATACATTTGCATTATCACGACCATGCGTCTTTATTCTTGGCTTGGAAAATAAGTGATGTGCCTACGGGGAGCTCAGAAGGAGAAAAAATGAACTTTTAGGTTGAGTAACTTGGTCTTTGTTTCCTTTTGATATGGAGATTTAAAAATTTTTTACTTTTTAGGATGGATCCAATTTTAAATGTTATTGATTAATTTCTGTTAGCATATTGTGAAAATATCTGAGGAAGTATTTACTTTAGACGTTAGATTCCCCCTTGTGCCTGAAATAGTAAAAAAGTTAACTGTGTATTTCTACTTAGAGAATATAACTTTATCTGTAGCTCTAGGACCAACAGGCACACAGAGAAGCCGCGACATGACATACGGACCTTTTGCATTACGAGCCCCTGGTTGCTTTCCCGGTTTGGGAATTCTAAGCAAGAATAATAATTAGGCAGGAACGCAGGTCATCAGTGCTATAGAGCACTGCTTCCTGCCTGCTCCACAGTGAGGCCTGGACAGGTGTGCCAGCCAGAGGCTGCTGGGGTACTTCCTCCATTCTTTGTTCTCCAGGGAGACTGAAGAGACTGCGTCTTCTCTAACTACCCTGTGACCCACCTCCTTTTTTCTTTGGCAGAACATGAGATACATAGATAGTCACTAATAAACCCACAAGCAAAATATGCCTGAGGAAAATTAGGTAATTTTGCTAAGCAGTCACACTGCTATGTCCTATTTCATATCCTTTTTAGCTTTTAAATATCTTTTAATTCAACAAATCAACACACATTTATACAATTTTATACTGTGCATTTTTTTCTTTGAAAAAGAAAAAAATGTTCTTTAGCTATTCTTATTCTTTTTTTTTTAAATGGAACTTATTGGTTAGTAAAATTATGTAGGTCTAAGGTATACAATTCTATAATACCTCATCTGTATACGGTATTGTGTGTTCACCACCCCACATCATGTCTCCTTCAATCACCATTCATCTTCCCTTTACCATTTCTTGCCTCCTTCTACTCCCCTTTCCCTCTGTTAATGACCTTGCTGTTGTCTGTCTAAGAGGGTTTTTTTTTTTGCTTAATCCCTTCACATTTTCTACCCAGTCCCCCTACCTCCTTCCTTCTGACAGCTGAGTGTATTTCTATTTTGTTTGTTAGTTTATTTTGTTCATTAGATTCCACATAGAAGTGAAATCATGTGGTTTTTGTTCTTCTCTGACTGGCTTACTTCACTTAGCATAATACTCTTCAGGTCTATCATGGTGTTGCAAAGAGTCAGATTTCCTTCTTTTTTATGGCTGAATAGTATTCCACGGCATAAATGTACCACAGATTTTTTTATCCACTCACCTACTCATGGTCACTTGGGCTGTTTAGCTATTATTTTTATCTTCAAGAAAACCTAAAGTTGTATGTATTCCTTAAAAACTATGTACATTGAATATCTTGATGCTTTTTTTTTTTTAAAAAAGAATTCTCACCCAAGGATACATTCTTATTGATTTCAAAGAGAAAGGAAATGGGGCAGGTAGAGAGAGAGAAACACTGATAGGCCACCTCCCATGTGTGCCCCGACTGGGGCTTTAACCTGCAACCTAGGTGTGCGTTGTGACCCTTCACTGGGAATCAAACCCACAGTCTTTTGGTGTATGGGACAACACTTCAATTAACTAAGCCACCCAGTCAGGGCGAATTTATGAATGCTTTAAGAAGAATTCTGTTCAGAACCAATTTTTTGGGGAAATGTTAATTGTCACATAATTTATGAAGTATCTAGAGAAGAGTTGGTTCTATCACATTTGCTGGAAATTAAGCCAACAAGGTTTTGAATCCCTTTAGTGCAGGGAAGGGGAGAACTCTGTTCCTGAAAGGATTCAGAGGACTGATTCCCAAACATGTGCCAATGACTGGCTGCTGGCCACTGGGGATACTCTGCTCATTTGCTCCTTATAATCCCCTATGCCCAAAACAAACTTTAATGTTCAAATTTAAGATTACTCTTTAACTCCTTAATTTCTCAGTGTTTTGCTTCACCAAAGTATGAGCCGGTTCACCAAAATCAAATTCAACCAACGCACAGGCGTGGCTTTGAAAGAGGCCGCCGAGAGAGCAGAGGTGATGGAGAGACGCCTGGCCAAAATCCCCCCGCAGCAGCTGCAGACTTCCCGTCCTTGAGCCACATAGGGACAAGCTTGGGAGACAGACCATGGTGGTCCATGCTCCCAGTGCATTTTGTATAGGAGGGGTTTTAAACATAATACGCACATTTAGGCAATATTTAGTGTTTAGGGCATATTTTTAATATGTAGATACAATTTAACACACCAACTATGGACTTTTTATTATTAAAAAAGCACTTTCTGTATTTTGGGGATTTGAGTTAATGGTCTCACTGCACCTTCTGCTAGAATTTTCATAAATATACTTATGTTTGATTCTACTTAAAATGTAATTAAAGTGTTTCCTCTCACTACCTTAGCTCATGCATACTGAGAAAAGGCAGCAAACCTGGGAACAACTCTGAAAGAGTAATAAGTCTCTGAAACAATAAAAATGAAACCAGGCAAGCTCCAGTGAATACCAATGACTCCTCCACTTCAGGAAGCTGCACTCTCCATGGGCACAGAGCAGAAGGAAATCGAACATCCTGCACACAGTCATTTTTTTCTGAATAGGAAACATGTTTTTGTGATTCAGTAACCTCCTTCCCCACCCCTCACACCACTGTCACTTCCCACAGCGTATAATTATACATCTCAGGCGCCCACCTCAAGAGGACATTACTCCAAAATGATGCAGTCTGTTTAAAATGCCACAGCTCCCAGATATTAAAAAAGGAGAAAAAATTCTATTCAACAGAAAACTGCCAGGAAGAAAAGGATGCAGGTCAAGCCTGTACATATCGTGCTGTACGCTCTGAGGCAGTGCAGGGTCAAGTTTTTTTAGAAGCTTCTGAAATGGAATTTTTCCTCCCTTTCTCACATGACTAAAACCGTGCACATAAAATGACTAAAATCTTCATTCTAAAAGAAGGAAGATGAACTCACTGGGGCATGCGAAGCCTCTGAACTGTCTTTGTTTTCTGCTCATCCTTCTCTCCTGGTTCTTCCAAGCACTGCATTTTATTATGCCCATATCAACTATTTATTGCTATCATGCTAAAACAACTGAAGACACCTAACCTGGCCTGATGGGCCACAGAGTGGGGTGCCGAAGAGAAGGTGGTCCCGGAAGCTCAGGCTCAGTGGCAGCAGTGGTCACCAGTCACTGTCATTATCCAATATCCTGAAAGGGAGTGGCCAAAGACAGCGTCTGATGATTTAAGGGCAAAAGAAGTGGGGAGTGGGTGAAAACAAGACTCTAGGTATACAAACTGTGTGTTTCTAAAAAAATTAAAATCTAAATGTGAACATTCTGATATATTTATATTTTTTAATTCTCACGCAAGGATATGTTTAGAGAGGGTGGGAGGGAGAAGGGGGTGGGGAGAGAGAGAGAAAAACATCAATTTACTGCCTTCTGTACATACTCCAACCAGGGCTCGAACCCACATCCTAGGTATGTGCCCTGAATGGGAATCAAACTGACAACCCTTTGGTTGATGATGCTTCAACCAACTGAGCAACCCGGCCAGGGAGTGAACATAGTGATATTCTCTAAAAGTTGCCTATCCATCCCAGCACTTCAAATGGGCACATTTTATTATAACTTAATCCAACTCCAAATCGTGTAGCGTTTTTCTGTTTTGCATGATCCAGGTAGGTGATGACCTTGGTAGTTGCTGTCACATTGCCTTTCTTTACCTAACATCTTTTTCTCTTCTGATGACTGAACTGAGGCCTTGCAGCCTAAAAAATTACATGGTATTGTCATGCCCAGAAACTGTCCCCCACTCCTCGATGTTTTGGCTAAGCTTTAGAACATGTTTTTTTTATTCTGTTGATTATTACTGAGAAAGAATATCATATTATTCTTATTGAGTAATATATGCTTATGGGGCTTCAGAGGCCCTATCAAGTCAGGTTTTTTATTCCTATTGCACAGAGAAGGAAACTCAGGATCAAAGGCATGAAGTGGCTTGCCTGAGATCATGCCAGCTATAAGCAGAAGAGCCGAGACCTGGAACGAAGGCTGTCCAGTTCTGAACTTAGTGTTCCTCAAACGTGGCCACAAAGCTGGCCAAGGACACATGGTTTTGTGTTTATTGTATTACATTGTGCACATGGCATTCTGAAGTCACCCTTGCCATGGGTCATAGACACCAATCATCTCTGGTTTCCATGTTTTATAGAATAAGACTGTTTAGTTACTGTCTGCACAGTGATTTTCCAGGGGATGTGAAGCCATGTACACTGCGGAGAGACCCTCAATCCACCAGCTTTTCTTTAAATTTGCCCAATTTCCAAGTCCCCTTTTTTCTGCAGTTATTAAAAATCTATTGCTGCAATAGTAAGCTCCCACTATCCCTTAAGTGTGTCAAAGCAGAAAACATCTGCAAACCACTGATCAAGTGGCCATAGAGAAATACTCTTCAACCAAGTGACAGGAAAAAGTGATGAAGATGGTCACTGAGGAGCATTGGCAGTTGCTGCACTTTCCTTAGACAAGACCAATATTCTGTTGAATTATTGAGACATGTACAGTAAGGCGGTTTTAAAAAGAGGGCTATTTTGATATGATTGGGGTAAGTTCCGGTCAAGCAGAGTAGCTGTTCAGGGATAGCCAACCCTTCCTGGCCTGCGTTCTTATTCTCTCTGTTCCCCAGATAAGAGCTTAATGACAACGGTCCCCCCAGTTCCAGCAGTGCCACTCTTCTTATGTTTAGAATGTCTTCTCAGGGCTGGACACCTCTGTCTCCCTACACATGGTGAAGTTCTCACTTGCTGATGCTACAGATGCAGCTGAGAGTTTTGGGGAGTCCCTGGCTCCCTGGCAATTGACCATGAAGGGTGATTTCAAGGGATCCTCAAAAGAAGGATATTCCTCAGTTTGAAACTCAAAGGCTGCATTTGTAAACTCATTCCTCTAGAAGGTCCTGGTAGAGTCTCTGCTGCTTATTATGCAATGAGTACTGGGGTAGTAAAGGGGCTGGACTACAAGGATCTATGGCAATGTTAATATTCATTATATAAAACTTCATCTAAGTTTATTTTTTGGGCTTGGGCATTGCCCTTCTCATGATCATCGTGTATACTGTGATATTAACTGATTTTGTAAAGATGCTGGAACTTGGACCTGCCCTTTACCATTGCATTATCCTGACAACTCCAAACATGCCACAGCAATCAGACAGAGTGTCAAAATAGTGATGTCAATGAGTCACTTGTCACAAATGGTACCAAAGAGAGAGCTGTTCTGTTTAAAGGGCAGGTGAAAATATCTGACTCAATTACTTTGCTGTTTCTCTAAAATCACTCTGGGTTTGAGTCCTACCTCCAGGATTGCCGCCCACATTTCAGAGAGTAATTTTCATTTCTCCTCAGATACACATATGGCCAGGGTTTGAGATGTTAATACCACTCATGGACTATAATTTCCTCCACCTCTGCACCTCCTTTGAAAGAGTGATTTGTCAAGAACCCCCCCCACCGCCCCCTGCAAAAGGCTTCCCTAAAACACCTCGAGAACAAATGGGTGTTTTTGCAGAAATGTAGCTGCTCCTTTCCTTCTGAGAGCAGCTAGAAAAGTTGAGTTCCTATTTATCATTATTGCAGTAGCTTCCTACCTGGTTGCTTCACCTCCCTCCAGTTTACAAACGTCTCCAGAGTGAGCTTTTAAAAATACACCTGGACCCCTTCCACTTTCCAATTTGAAAACCTGGAAAGTCTCCCTGCTAACGACATGGCTGTCACAAGGACTGGGGGACTCAACTTGTACAACACACCTAGTGCACAGTAAGTGTTCATCAGGACCAGCAATTACTGTTCTTGTTCCAACACTAAAGCTTGAGACTTTGATGACAAGAAGTCCAATTGACTTACTCGCCATTTTTTGTTACTGTTTCTTGATAATAATCCTTTCCAGTTTTTTCCTCAATGGCTCCATACTTTTACTCCACTAATTCTACACAGCATTTAGAAGTGGGGCTATTGTTCTTGTCTCTCTCTTTAAAATCAAATATTATTTCCAAGGAGTTTTTTGGAGATCTGTGAGTTTTAAAATGTCTTTACCTCAGGAATCACAGCTCCATCAAATGTGATTGAAAATCCAAGGATACTTTTTTAGACATGACAGACTTAGATATGAATAAGTGTAGCAGAAAAAGAAATTTCAATGAGAGATTTGTGACTCTCTTTTTGACACTGATTAATTTATAAAACCTCTCAGCATAACTCCTAAGCTTTTTCTACAGAATTAAGTCATGACGATTAAAGATAAACATTTAGAAGGAAGTATTATTTTAGAAATTTGGAAATCAAGGTTAGAAATACCTTTTCAAAATAGTTTAGTGAAGAATAATTGCATCTCAATTTATGGTGTCAGAAAGTTTAATTTCTACCTCAAAAGCAAACATTTTTATTGAAAATTAGAACCCACAATGAAACAGAAGTCACAGTTGCTCTTCTTTACTGACTGATGTTTAGCTGAACATGTTTTATTGAAGGTTTTGGATGCCAGCACTTTAGAGTTCCATGGGCTACTTCTTGTGAGGCAAGTCTTAGCTCTTAGTGTTAGTCTACGTGCATGAGGAGGAGATTCTGAACAAAGTCAAAACCATGAGCCTGTACCAGGCACAGGGCCAAAGCCCTGGCATGGTGGAAGTTTCTAAGAGTTACCCATCACCTCTCCAGAGAGACAGAGCTACTCACAGCCTCCGTGGGGAGTCCTGAAAGAACTAATCCACTTCTTAAAACAGATCAAATGTTATTGGTTAAAATCATCTTACTACAGGCCTCAGGTGGAATGCCTTATTTATCCAAATGTGCTCCCTCTAAACTGATACCACCTTATTAAGATAATTTGAAATCGGGAAATTGCAAGTATGTGAAGGAAGGGATGAAAAAAGAATCCTGAAGGCAAGTGATAAAGACTGAGACCTCAGCAGCCACACACAAGTTCTTCCCAAATTCTATCACTTGGGTACCATCATCACTATTTTCCACAGCCTGTTACCATTTCTCTCTAATTTATCTAAGGGTTTAAATTTAACTATTGTATATAAAATACATTTAATTGGGAGACATTTCATATCCTTATAGTAACTTAAAAGTCAAAACGTTTACCATAGGTAATGGTAATAGGAAAGGTAAATAAAAACCAAAACAAAACACTGGGCTGTACTATTTGGCTGTGTTCTGAGCCCAAGGCCTCTTCTGGGTGAGAGAGCCAAATCATGGCTCACTGATGAATCCAAAGATTGAAAGAACTAGACAGGCAATCACTTTCTTGCCCCCATAATTAAGTACTATTTATTGCTTGAGAGTAGACCTCCTAAAAAAAAATCACTTTGTACATTACCAGTTCTTCGCATAGCACACGTGGGGAGAACTAGGAATTCATCTTCAATCTTGGCTCAGGATGCAGGGTACAGAAGGGGGAAGAAGAGCGCGGGGGTGTTTAGGATCAGAAGACTTGGGTTTCTATCCCAGCTCTGACTGATTCCCAAGTGTGTGGCCACAAGTCAGTTACTGAATTTGTTTTTTAGTTTATACAACAGAAACACTATAATAATTTAAATTACTTAATAGAATTGCCCTCAGTATTAAAACCAATGAATGTCAGAAAAGAACATGTAAGTAGTTTATACATAAGAAGTACCACCCAACTGTCATGTTATCAGTATGATGTACATAACGTATAGAACATCTATGGGAATGCACATGCGTTAGAGCAGGAATGCCTGTCTCCTCCCTGACCACGAGCCCTGCAGGGAAGGAGCCGAGAGCTTCCAGGCCTCCTTTGTTCTGAGCAGCTACCCGCACATAGGAGTGAATAAATTGGTGAAAATTATAAATCGGAAGATCCTTACATCATAAATGTATTTGAATTTTTGAGGTCTGGTTCTTAAAAAGGGTTTTAAAAATTATATAATTGAATGTAGTTTTTAAATAAATTGCAGCCATGATTGAGAGTAATAATAAAAAGGCACATGGAGTGCACTTTACTCATAATTTAAAAAAAATTCTCTAATGTTCTATAGCATAGTTTTTGTTTTTTACAGTCACAATCTGAAGGAAAGGATAACAATTAGTTTAAGTGAACTAAGGTCAGATGCTAAAAAGAAATAGCCAAAAGCTGTATTTAGAATCTGCTGATGCTTTAAAAAATGAAGAGTTGGCCCTAATTCAAGGAATTAGATATTAGATTAAAAACTTGGGGTCACATGGTTCAATTTTTTATTTAGAATTACAAGGTTTGGGAATAAACTAAGATAAGATGCTTCATGCTATTGGAAGTACTATGTTGAAACATTTTAGGCCAGTCAAGAGAGTTGAGAGTAAATTAAAGTAAACTTCAGGGTCAATTTTGAAATGCAAACAACAAAGATCTAATGCCCTTGGAGGACCTGTGTTACCATCTCCATCATAAAACAGAATGAACTTTCACACAATATCCTGAGACTGTTGTTTCAGTAAAGAAAATTCCTGAAAGAAGATTTGAATTTTTGCCAAGAAGTATAATAAGGAAAAAACTGGCTCAAAAGATTTTGATTACGTAAGAAATATTTTTGTGAAATCATGATAAGTTATCAGTTCAGTAGTATTAATAAGAACAGATAATATTAATAATAGATGACATTATTAATAACACAAGATAAGTGCAGCATACTTGCTTTGTTCTAAATATTACTCCAAATACAGATTCCAAATAATATTCTAACTATACTAAATACATATGCTAAGTACTATTATACACTATTGTATAATTGTTATTTATAACATTGATTGCGTTGATGTCTTAACAGACATAAATTCCTCAATTATTTTTTTGTTATACCTATAACTTATGCTCAAGATAAGTGATTCCAGCATATTTATAAGTATAGGTTAACCTTATGATTATTATCATCATCTTACAATCATTTTTACCACAAGTTAAGAAATCATAAATTACCTAGGAATAAATTTAACCAAAGAGGAAAAGACCTGTACGCAGAAAACTATACAACATTGAAGAAAAAAATTAAGGAAGACACAAATAAATGGAAGCATATACCATGCTCATGCATTGGAAAAATTAATATCATCAAAATGTCCATACTACCAAATCAATTTATAGATTCAACACAATCCCTATTAAGATACCAATGACATATTTCACAGAAATAGAACAGACATTTCAAAAATTTATATCGAACCATAAACGACCCCAAATAGCCACCGCGATTTTGAGAAAGAAGAACAAAGTAGGAGGGATCACAATACCGGACATCAAACACTACTACAAAGCCACTATACTCAGAACAATCTGGTACTGGCACAAGAACAGACCCATAGACCAGTGGAACAAAATAGAAAGCCCAGAAATAAGCCCAGGTCTCTATGGGCAACTAATATTTGACAAAGGGGGCAGAAACATAAAATGGAGCAATAATAGTCTCTTCAACAAATGGTGTTCGGAGAGCTGGATGGCTACATGCAAAAAATTGAAATTGGATCATCAGCTGACACCATACACAAAAATAAACTCAAGATGGATAAAAGACTTAAATGTAAGTTGCAACACCATCAAAGTCCTAGAGGAGAACATTGGCAGGAAACTCTCAGATATCCCACGCAGCAATTTTTTCACTGATATGTCTCCTAAAGCAAGGGACATAAAAGAAAGAATAAACAAGTGGGACCTCATCAAAATAAGAAGCTTCTGCACGGCTAAAGAAAAGATCAGCAAAATGAAAAGGGAGCCAACCGTATGGGAAAATATATTTGCTAATGACACATGAGATAGAGGTTTGATCTCCAAAATATATAAAGAATACACACAACTCCACTCCAAGAAGACAAACAATCCAATCAAAAAATGGGCAAAGGACCTGGGCAGATGATTTTCCAAGGAGGAGATACAGAGGGCCCAGGGACATTCGAAAGGATGCTCAGCATCACTAGCCATCAGAGAAATGCAGATCAAAACCACAATGAGGTACCACCTCACACCGGTCAGAATGGCCATCATAAACAGATCCACAAACATCAGGTGCTGGCGAGGCTGTGGAGAAAAGGGAACACTAGTATACTGTTGGTGGGCATGCAGACTGGTGCAGCCACTATGGAAAGCAGTGTGGAATTTCCTCAGAAAGCTGAAAATGGAATTGCCTCTTGATCCAGCGATTCTCCTGCTGGGACTATACCCTAAGAATCCCCAAACGCCAATTCAAAAGAACCTATGTACCCCAATGTTCATAGCAGCACAATTTACAATAGCCAAGTGTTGGAAGCAACCTAAATGCCCATCAGTAGATGATTGGATCAAAAAGTATGGTACATTTACACAATGGAATACTATGCAGCAGAAAGAAAAAAAGAACTACTACACTTCGCGACAGCATGGATGGAACTAGAGAGCATTATGCTAAGTGAAATAAGCCAGGGGGCGAAAGACAAATACCATATGATCTCACCTATAAGTGGAACCTAACCAACAATACAAAGATGCAAGGAAAATAAGACCAGCAACACTGAAAGGAAAAGAAACCAACAGAGACAAGAGGGAAGGAGGGAGGGGGGGCGGGGAAAAGGAAGGGAAGGGGAAAGTCAAAGAACATATAGCAAGGACTCATGGACAAAACCAAAGGGGAAAAGTTGAGGGAGTGAGTGAGGGAGGGAGGGAGGGAGGGGGCAAGGGAAAGTGGTGGGGGGTAGGCAGAGACAAATGTATTTGAAAAAATAAATTAACTAATTTAAAAAAAGAAATCATTATGTTGGTAACCAATACATCTGAAATGAATTTTAAATTATACTGAAGAATAACTTAAAAAAAACTTTTTATTTTGAAGCCTTATAGGTTACAGGACGTTGCAAAAGCAGTACAGAGAGATCCCAAGTACTCCTCAATTTTCCCCAAAAGCTACCAGTGGTTACTACATAATCATAGTACAATATCAAAACCAGGAAATAAAAATTGGTACAAGGTGTTTAAATAGTTCTACACTCTTTTATGGGAGGAGGGGTGGATGCTTTCGTTTCTCTGGCATAAAAACTGTGGAGTGTGATGACTGTATTGCATGGTAAGTGCATGTTTAGTTTTTTAAGAAACTGCCAAACTATTTTCCAAAGTGGTTCTACATTTTACATTCTCACCAGCAATTTATGAGCGATCCAGTGTCTCCACATTCTCACCAGAATTTACTATTGCCCCTTTTTTTTATTTTAGCTGCTCTAATATTACTGTAGTGATATCTCATTGTGATCCTAATTTGCATTTTCTTAATGGTTAATCATGTTGAATATCTTTTCATGAGTTTATTTTCCCTCTCTATACCCTATCCTCTTTGGTGAAGTGTCTTCCATGTCTTCATCCATTTTCTAATTGAATTATATGTATTTTTACTGTTGAGTTTTAAGAGTTCTTATATTTTCTAGATGTAAGCCCCATCCTCTCCACTACTGCCGAGTTGATATGTTGAAGCCTTAACCCCCAGTACCTCAGAATGTGGTCTGGGACTATATTTGGAGGGGGCTGTTGAAGAGGTAATTAAATTAATGAGATTGTATACCTTGGCCCTAATCCAATATGACCGGTGTCCTTTTAAGAGGAGAATTGCATAAAGGGATGACCATATACAGTGGCACCAAGAGGGAAGCCATCTGCAAGCCAAGGAAAGAGTCCTCAGAGGAAACTTACGCTCTGGGAGTATCTTGTCATGGCAGTCCTAGCAAACTAATACACTTAGCACACATAGAAAACAATTTCCAGTCATGAATGCACAAATATTAAACTGAAGTGACTGATATGTAACTTCAGATGCTAATGCACAATTTAAAATGGGGTATTTTCTTTCCAAGTGTCCTCTGTGCCCACAGTGCAGTGTGCAGTGCCACTCCCGGAAAGCTAAGGCGTTATGCTGACGCTCCCGGTGAACACTGGGTTGGAGTAAGCTAAGTGGAATGTTTTGTGGGAGTGAGTCATCTGAGTGTGAAAACAGAAAACTGGGTGCTGGCAGACCCAGTTCTCCTTCTGCGGGCTGATGCTCAGTGCTAGATGTACACATACAATTTGTGCTCCTCTAAACATCTTTTACACAGTGAACATTCATAGCCTTTATTTCTTGAGGTGTTATTATCATTGATTTCTTAGTTAAGCCATAGTTCATGCAAGCAGGGGGACTTTCTGTCTCAATACTATAGTCCTGCGATGTGGTGATAAAAGACTCACTCACAGAGGCAGAAAACCCCCTGCCAAAGCCTTCAAGTCACAGCGTCAGATGAAAGAAAATGTTGTTCACGGGGCTTACCGTGGCCATTAACGCACTCCTCAGGTAGGACTTATTTTGTAATGATTTAGTGTGGGCAACCCCGGCAGCCAGAATTAATTAAGAACTATAAGGGATGCTGAAGCGCCAGCAGCAATCTGCAAGAGTCTTGGCAGTTAATTAAGGGTCAGAAAAGGGTCTTCTGCTTTCTCCCTCTCTGCCTGTTCTGCTGGGCCTCAGAGCTATAAAGTCTTACACACATGCCAATTTCATGCCTTTTCCATTTCACATTCCTAGTGGTAGAAGACAACCTCCCGAGAAGTCATTATTGTATTGTCATCCTTTCCAAATGCTCATATTTAGATCATCCTTGACAGAAGAGAATATTTTCCAGGATATAGGACCTTTGAAAAGGGAATTTCACAAGCATCCTAAAGAGTCCAGGCTTGCTTTTAAAGCAAGTTACAAAACCACTTTGCCTGTAAACCGATCACAAAAACCACTTTGAAAAAAAAGGAAAAAGGTGCATGTTACCTATGTGAATACATACCTGGGTGGAAAACCAGGCCAAGAAAGAGTGAACATTTCAATAGGCAGGAGAGTTTGGGGCTAAGCAACTCATGCAGTTAGATATCAGCAACAATAATGAACCTACTTCTTCCCTCCTACTGTCCTCACATCTGAGGGTGGTATTCAGAGTTCACAAGGATGCCATTTGGCATGTCCCATCTCTTAATTTCAGCAGCTACATGCAATTTTGCACATACCCAAGAACTTCAAGGAAACTTATAGGCAATTACATTTCCACTGAAGTGTATAATGTGATCAGGTCTTTCATTTATTTATTCTTTCATTTTGCCTCTGCTCTCACTTGACTACTGCGGCAATCTCTCAGTCAGAAGTGAAGGTTGAGGTTTAATGACTTTATGTATAATTTAGTCTTCTGCAATATGCCTCTTCACTGTTTTATATAAGCTTAAGAAAGTATGTCAGTTTATCAGATCTACAAGGACACCAAAGATATATTTCAGCTCTACCTTTCTATCTTACAACTTCTTTCTTTAGAACTATGCACTCAAGTTAAATTAGGTGCTGGAAAATATTACAGAAACTCAGACCAGGAGATAGCAGATGCTTTTGCTTTTTGTGTTTCTCCTCAAATGAAATTTTTTAGGAAACTTTGACTGCTATATGAATATTACAAAGTCTTTACAAAGACTATTGGTCTTTAATTTCATTAGCTCCATTATATTCAATACATTGATTTAGGTATTCTTAGATTTTTTATGGGGTATTGGCCAAAAAATAGTCAAACAGTGTGTGCTACCCATTCAGAATACCAAAATAAAAGATTACATATTAAGAAATCAAAATCCTACTATGAAGACATGCTCATGTTTTTCCATACTTTCTTTTTATATCCTACTTTTGTTGTTACTTACATGAAGTAACAGACACACCAAATATATTAGCTTTTCCATTTATATCATTATCTGAAGTCTTTAAGAGCACCTACTCTGCTAGTAACAGAAGAATTTGAAAATGTGTCACTCTTCTGGTAACATACTTATGATAAAGACACAAAGACATGTATACATGCAAACACACAAAGAACAACAAGCTTTTAAAAATCTTCATCATGTTAAGCTTTGTCTTTCCTCTAGAGGATTTTAATTAGTTGGATTCTGAAAGTTTGTATGATTGGGAGATTGACTTTTTGAAATATATTTATTTCTACATATTGAGCATTGACAAATAATTTGTGTCTCTCTTCTGTTGATCATCTACTTGAGCAAATGTACTGCACTTATTGCAAAAAAATTACATGTTTTAAATGCTATGTAGCAGCTCATTGGTGCCAGTGCCAAAGGACGAATGCACTTTGCTCTCTTCCTTCTTTTGCTATACCTCTTCAGAGCTAACCACAGCAAATCCACACTTAAGATTGACTCAGTACTTTCAAATAAAATGACAACTATACACACAAATACATAAAACAAGGTCAGTTTACAAGATTAAAGTTCTCACATCAAAACCATATAATCATGCTGTCCATAAACTTAATTTCCAACATTACTACCATTTCTTATTTTTTTGGAAAATTGTGACATGTCACTTACAGTTAGGAGAGGTTGCCAGGCTTTTTGGGTACATGATATACACTGAATCCCTCTTCTGATCATCTCATCTTTTCTACTCCTTCAGGGTTCACAGGTTCACAAGGGTAATGATGGGAAATATTCTATTTCCTTCTTATACTCAGAAGTTGGCATGGGCCCTGTAGTCAGATGTCCTGGGTTCAAATTTCAGCACCATTCAGAAGCTTCTTGACATATGTAAGAGATTGAACTCTCTAAGCCCCAGTTTCCTCATGACTATAATTCGGTGGGTGCCGTGAGCTTCAGATTAGATAACGCATGGAAGTATTTAGCCCAGTGCCTAGTGTGTGGCTGATGCTCAACCAATGTAAGTGGCTATTTTGATAAAAATACTGATTGTTATTACTACCACCATGAAGGGGCCCCACTGTGTGGTTCTACTAATTTTCAAAACCATGAAATTATAATAATTGGTTGTTGAACTTCAGCATCACTGTCCTTTGCTAACATATCATAACACATCCTGTAAAGAGTTTCTTGCCCCAAATAGTCAACCACCATGCCTGCTAGGTGCTAAGCATAGTGCTGGAAGCTGCGGAGACCATGACAAAAAATAGGAGACCTCCTCCTTGGAGGAGATATAATCCAGTTGATGCACTCACAATACAAGCAGCAAGCAGTAAAGAGCAGTACACAGAAACTAAATGATGTAGCTTGGACTGTCATGCACTATAAAGGTTTGGAGAAAGGAGAGATCAGTGAGGGCTGAATGGGTGAATGGGTGATGGCTTCATGGAGAAAGGACTTGACCTGGCCCTTGAAGAACCAACTAAGAAAACCTGAAAAGGGAGAATGAAACAGAAATGGTCTCCCAGTAGAGGCAAGTGATGCTTGCCACAAAGACAGAGGCATGGAAATGAGGGGAGGGGAGGAGATTATTTGACCTGAATGAAAAATTTTTATGACAAAAGGGGCCACAAGGAAAAGTGAGAGGAAGCTCACCAATTCGCGGGGGGAAGGGGGTCATAATCACCCTGTGCTTTAGACACTGTGTTTGTTAACAGGGGAGTGAATAAGATTCAATGTGACTTGAAAGGGCAAAGCCTGGGGTGGTATAATAACTGATTTGATCAGAGATGTTGGCTTGATGTTTGTCTCTAGCAGTGATCCAAGAATAGAGAGATCGGTTCTATAACAAAGTGAAAAAATCTATTTATATATTTATGCACAGACATAGATGTATACACAGGCTATCAGTCTCACAAAAACCCTATGAGGCAGGCATTAATCCCCTTTTCCTAAAAGACTTGGAGGTTCTGAGAGGCACATCAAAAGGGGCATCCACAGCCAAGTGCGCTCCTATGTCAGGTAGCACAAGGACATGGGAGATATCTAGTTTTAAATGTGTGTGCCTCATATTTAGTAACCACGACAGCAAAGTTGACTGAAAGAGAGACTCAGATTATAAAGGGCCTGAACTGAAGTAACAGGAGTCTCCTTTCAAATGTTTTGAGATTTTAAGACTTTCTGCCCGCATTCATTTCACCTAAACAATAGAATAATTCCTTTACTTTTCTGGTTTTTTATTTGTTTTTCTGCAAATGTCTGAACACAAGAGAGTCTCTTGGAATCACTAAAGTTTTTACTTTTTCATTATCAGACTTCTCATAAATCAAATGGACATTTTTTAAAGAGGATGCTTTGATTTTTATTATCTATTTAATCAGAAATTTAAAATCTTGTACTAATTTTTTATGCAGTCACTTTCTGACGGCACCTACCAGCTGCAGGTTGCATAGGAACATGTTTTCCACAATGACGAGGGGCTGAAGGATAATCACACATGTCCCATAAATTAAGGGGAGATCCTGCCAGTGATCCTTCAACTTGCGATGCTGGAATGGTGTCTGATGTCAATCAAAATCCTAGTGAGCTCTTCTTTGATTAATTATGTATGCAAGCTGTTGACACTGACATTGCAGGAACAGTCCTATACAAATAACTCTGATTCTTATTCACCTTTGTTCAAAATTTCCTTTCCTTAAAAAGGTGCTCTGGCACTCACAGTGGTGAACAGGCTTTGTCCATAAGGCTCAAAATATCCAACAATACTTCTAGGGTCCTTGTGGGAAAAGTGTGTATAGGTCTAATTATTTAACAAACGCTTACAGGGATGGCATTCTGAAAAATGGTCTTCCCAGAGCAATGCTAGCACAGCTCAAGCACTGATTAAATTGTTTTGACATAATTGCCAGTTCACAAGAATCATGACAGCCACAACTCAACATTTTGGAGGCAGAAGTATTAGAAAGAGTCATATGGGAAAAGCCCTGGAAAAGCAATTATGAAGAATCATTTATTTTATGGGAACACTGATGTCACCTATTGGCATTAAAAAAAAAGTATTAAAGTTATCTGACCAATGCAGTAATCATGACTGGAACTCAAACAAATAAATTAAAATTTTTATTTAGGGCAAAATAGATCAAATTCCATGTTTTGCAACCCACCCAATGCTCTTTAAAATGGTTTAGGGGTCAATAATATTAATGAGCTCTGTGCCAAGCTATAAACAAAAAGTTGGACAAGGAAATTGGACATCAAGATCCTAAACAAAGCATTAGCCATGAAGACTCTGTGATGGATTTACTCCCTACCAGCAAAGCATGGAGCAGCGTAACAATGAGCAATGCCAGCCACTCCATCTACCAGTGGCACCTGGTGCTCCAAGCACAGTGACTTGGTTTTGAGTACCCCGGGAGCTGCAGGACTAAAAGGGAAATGTTATAGGACTGCATGCTCATAGTCAAAATTAACATTCAGAGGAATTTTGAAAGGACAGAGGAAAATGGGCTAAATATATGAGGCTTCTCACCAAAGTACTTTTCCAGCAGTTTAAAATTATTTATCCAGTTCCATTTTCTCCTTTCTGTTCGTCAGACTTACAGTACAAGTTGTACTGTTTCTAAATACAGGCAGCCTTGAATTATGAGTACAGCTTATCAAAGACCCACATATACCAACTATTACCATTGTACCTGCTGATTCCCCTAACCACTGACACTGGAGATGGTGTTTCCACTGGGACAATATTGTTTAAAAATTATAGCTTTTAGACAAAGATTTACAGGCTCACCAGTGGAAGGAAGACAAGAAGAAATGGGAGCTGCGATGAGAGATGTTTGGGCCTAGCTGAAGTCCAGGTTTCAGAGCAGTGACAAGACCGAGGAAAATGACTGATGAGCCCAGGGAATAACAAAAGAAGAGGGAAATGAGCACTGGAATATAGAATTCACTTTTTCAAAACCATTACAATTCACTGAGGAAAATAAAATTAGCGAGGGGCTCACGCAAGTCATCAAGACTAGAGAGATCCATGTAGTATGGGAAATTGGAAAGGGGTGTCCATTCCATTTTATATGTACACCTTATATGGAAATGCAAAAAAGCAAAACACTGGAGGGTAAAGACAGAAGTGAGCAGCCTGCTATTGGATGAGAGAAATGCAGTAACTGGCTACTGCAGAAAACATCTCCAATAACGGGAGAACGGTGACTGAGCATGACAACTGTGATGGGTATCAACAGTAAAGGGCAGCAGAGGTCCCTATCACGCCATTGGAACTTTGTGACAATCAGATTGAAAACACGGTTTTAGGATACAGGAAACATGCAGATTTTGGCAGGTTCCTAATTACTCTTGAAGGAGAAAATGAATAGAGGTGATCTTAAGGACAGAAACCAAGATTTATTCATCTTTTAAGTCCTAGGGCCCATCATTGAGAGTCCTCAGTAAATGTCTGCTGAATGCATGAATGAGCAAATGAAAGAAATACTACCTTGTCGATGCTGTAAATTCTAGGAAAACTTTGTTATAAGGTAATCTCGTATCATGAAGTATTTAGAGAGGAAAAAGAGGAAAAAAGATATTTATGCAAAGAAGGTTATGCAATTAAATTCCTTCTAGATTTTAACATATTCATGCTAATATTTCTATATTGACTAGCAAAACAAGAGTGTCTAATTTCCAAATTAGTAGAGGAAAAAATAGAATGAGACAGATAAAAATTCAATTAATTAAAAATAGGCAACAAAAGGTGGGTTTGGGAAAGTGTGTAAGAAAAAGTGAAACAACTCATAAAATAAGATGATATAAGTGAATTCAAATATATCAGTAATAAAAACAAATTAAAAATATATTTAGTAGCAGATTAGTAGAATTTAAAGGTAAAAGCTGTAAGACTTGACAGAAATAATAAAATCCAGCTATATGCTCATTTATAAGAGACATAATTAAAATGAGAGGTTGAAAATATACCTCAGGAAAACACTAATAATTAGAAGGAATCTGGCATAGATATATTTAAAATTAGACAAAATAAACTGTAAAGCAAAAATATCACTAACGACAATAGTATCACTCCCTAATGATAAAATGTTCAACCCACTTGGGAGTGATGATAATTCTAAACTTGTATTGACTTAGCTTAACTTCAAAATATATGACTTCTTTTAACATATCTCTTTCAGCAAGTGATAGACAAAAAGCTAGTAAGTATACAGAAAATCTGAACAACGAATTTTTTAAAAGGTTGATATAAAGAATACAAAGAACAGTTCACTTGACAAGGTTGTTAAGAACATGTAAGTATTTAAGAAAACTGACCATATGTAGCACTCTGAATAGTGTTCACAAATTTTAGTGAATTTTCTCTGATCACAATGCAATTAAGTTAGAAATAATTAATAAAAAGCCAACAAAAAATTTCCCCATTCACTGATAGATAAAACCAACACTCGTGCCATCATGTGCTCTAAAGAGCTTATGGGTCAAAGAAGAAATTGTAGAAAAAATTTAAAAATAATATTCAATGATAGTAGTATACAACTGTTAGAGGCAAAATTAATAGTTTTAAATAAATATTTATATTATAAAAAGGAAAGATTAAAAATTAATGTGTTTAACATCTACTTAAGAATTAGAACACAGAGAAAGTAAAAAGAAATTAATAGAGAACAGAAATAGAACAAAATTTTAAATGCAATGTGAAAGATAAAGAGAGCCAAAGTTATTTTGTTGAAACAACTAATAAAACCAACAAACTGCTGGCAAGAATACTCAAGAAAAAAGAAAGCAGGCACAAATAAACAATATTAATGATGATAAAGGAAAAAAAGAATATGAGTACAAATTAAAAAGATAGTGTGCTTCCAAATTAAAAAAAATTCCTATGACTATATTAACTAAAATTAACTTAAGAAAAACTGGAAGTCCAGAATAGTTCTGTATCTATTAAAAATTAGTAATTAAAAATTTTGCAAGGGAACAGTTCAACCTAGCCAGTTTTACAGGCAAGTTCCAAAGATAATTTGAATTGTAAATGAACTCTTTTGAGAGGTTAGAAAAAATACAGAATGTTATCTTATTCATTTTAAAAATTAGATATACTTTTCATTCTAAAATGAGAAAATGGAAATATGAAGGTAATTAAGATACTAGTCATTCATGCACATAGGTGCAAAAAATCATTAGTGAGCAGTGTCCAGCAACATTTGATGTATCATATCCAAGTTAGGCTCATCTCAGGAATGAAGGGTTGGTTCAATATTAGAATACTGATAACATTAACTCACCATACTAACATATTAAGAAGAGAAATCACATCATTAATGCTGCAAGTCACTCTATCAAATTTAATACCTACCCATAGTAAATAATATTAATAAACCAGGAACGAAAGAGAATATCCTTAACCTAATCACAAGTAATTGTTACTCATTAAAAGCCTTTTTCTAAAAATCAGGACCAAAACAATGATGCTTGCCACCCTAAGTTTTATTCAATGTTGTCTTGAAGGTCCTAGTCAGCTTTATACACAAGAAAGAATAAATAAATTGCATAAGGATTAAAAAGAAACAAAAGAGTCATTAATGAGAATTGACATGATTGCTCCTTAACAAACTCCAGAAAAATCTACAGAGAAATGATTGAAATAAAGCCTGCTAAAAAATGGTTCTGGACAAAGGGGCAATACATAAAAAATAATAGCGAGTATGTGTGTATACATATTCTATATACCTGCAATAAAAATAAAATATAACTTTAAAAGATACTATTGTCATAACAAAAAAGTATACATAACTAAAAGATGTACAAGATTTTATGAAGAACATTTTGAAACGTTATTGAAAAATATAAAAGAAGATCCAATAAATGGGAGCAGAAACCATGAACAAATGGGGAGATCCCATATTACCAAGAAGAAATTCTCCCAAGTTTTATAAATGGATCCCATGCAACTCCAAACAAAATTATAATTTTTCATGAAGCTGACTGTATCGAATGTACACACTTTCCATATAAAAGGTGATTCTAAAATTATGGAAGCATAAAGCCTAAGGACAGTCAACATATTTCTAAAGAAAAGCAAGGCAGGCCATAGAAGAGGTCATTAACAACTAGTTTAAGGAAAAAAGAAGCAGAGCACATGAACAATTCAGAAAAGAAAATTTTCCCATGGTCAGTAAACATATGAAAACATGTCTAGTTTCAAATGGAACAATAATGACCTATTTAAACTAGCAAAGAATAAAAAAAAATGCTGATTTTAGTACCAGTGTGTTGAGGTAGGCATTCTTGGGGAGAAAGTTGATGGTGAATGTGAATTGGTATTTTTCTGGAAAGCAAGTGGTCAATATGCATTAAAAACCTTAAGCATTTTATACATTTTGAACCAGTAATTCCACCTCTTGAAATCCATCCATAGAAAATAATGAATGTAAATTCAGAGAATTATTCTTAGCAGTGTCCATAGCAAAGACATAGAAAAAAACTGAGATATAATATTATAGAGGTTCTAATCCATTAAAATATTGGATGCAAACTTACTAAAAACTGATAACAAGTTTATGAGTGATTGTATCTCCCTTTATACTTTGCTTAAAATTTTCAAATTTCTTTAAAAAATTATGTGTTGCTTTTAAAGAAAAAAAAGAATAAATCAGGACTTTCAAACCTTAAAAAGAATATTTTGTTATTTTCTATCCTTACAATGGTTTCTCATTTTTAAAATAGAGAAAAAAACAAAAGCAAGCATTCTCTTTAGGCAGATAAATTATGTTAATTGGATTTATAGTATATTCTCTTCATGTTTTAAGAAGTAAGTTTAAAATATACTTAGTAATGAGCCAAGTAAAATATTTAGGCCATAAAATTGGCAAGGAACTCAAATGCATAATTACCTCAAGCTCATAAATACAATACATATAAAAATATATGCTATGTATTTATAATTAACAATGAATACATTATAATTATTCAATATGTCTTATATAATTTCCCTGAAGTAAACAGATAAAAGGTTTTCCATGTGTCCCTAAAGGGCAACAATAGAAGATAAAGGGGATGAAGAAGTTTTTTAAATTTATAAGATATTGAATAATATAGATGAATTCCACTATGGATATAAAACTACTTTTATTTCAGAAGATTCAATAGAAGAAATTGAAAAAGTCAGCATATTCTCTTTCTTTTCAGTGATATGACAGGTCAAAAAGATTATGGGCTCTGATTCAATATTATTTGGGTCTGAATAATACATGTGACAATAATGTGAAGTTATACACTCTAAAATATTAAATAAATTAAGTAATTTGAAACATTTAATCCATATATTTCCTTATTATTCATGATCCTTAAAAACTGGGACAGTGGGGATTAGAGATGTAAGGGAACTATTATCATAAACACATTTCAGACACTTGAGGGCTTGATACAAATATGTATTAATTTCATTACCATATCCTCTCAACTCAGAGTTCCTAGTGTTTGGGGATGGGGTGGGGGTTAGAAGGGAGAAAGGGAACGGGTTGAAATGCAGAAGAGAGAGCAGGAAAAGGTAAAAAGGACAGAAATCACCTCATTGAGAAATGCCAAACAAACTCAAAACTGCAGGAGGAAGCCAGATAACTGCCTCTGGATACTAAATGATGGTCTCTACACAGCAGTGATCACCACTTACTGGAAAGCATCCCATCCATGGACACATGCCAGCCAAACAGGGAAGTTGGCATCACTGAGGTGATGGCACTACTAGTATCAGAGACATTTAGTGAGCACTTGGTCTGCATGACTGATTGGGTTGCTTCAGTGAAGTTGAGTGATTTGCTCAAGGGTCCAGTGTTAGGGTCTCAGCAGAGACTCTTCAGTGACAAGACAGGGCAAAGCTTGGGATCTAAGTCTTCTCATTAATCTATTGTACTTTTTACTATACAACACTATTGTTTGGGGAAAATAATTGAACTTTCAACTGGATATTTTTTTGTATCAGTTATTCAGAGTTTAAAGGTATTACCTTGGCTCTACCGGGTGGTCAGAAATCCAGATAATGGGATACAATTAACAGAGGGGATCCTGTTATCATAGGTAACAGAGATCCAGGTAACATAACAGTCACCATTACAGAGTGATCTTTTAGAACACCTTGGCTTTCACCCACTACTCAGATTTACACATTCTTCTCCCCTCTCCTCCTTTTCTCACTCTACTAGGTTGGTTGGCAGTAATAATCCAGGGAGGTGGCATATTCAATCTATGCTCTCAAGAGCTGTAGCTTGATTTTAACTTATAACCAGTCCTGGTGGGTTTCAATGAGCCAGGCTGGCAGAAATCTGCAGAATGATTTTCCTTCATCTCTTGACAATGCAAAACCAGAGCAGGAGAGCAGCAATGTCGGAATGACCTCAGTTTCAGAGCTGGGGACTGAGTGAGGTTAATGGCAGCATCTGCTGCTGCTGAGATGTTAAAACACACCAGAGCTGGCACTGTCAGTGGGGCCACGCGGGCTGGGTGGGTCTTCTGCCAAAGGACAGAACAATTCAAAGCACACAAAAGCACACAGAGGAAAAAAATAACACTCTGGCCATGAAATCACAAGTCAAATAAATAAAACACAAAATTAATTTCCATAGGTCTAATACCCTGTGGTATTGTATAGGAAGTGATGAGTATTGGAAAGAACATGGACTTTAGAGTCAATAGATTATGAAATAAATTCTATTACTCCATAACGGGATGACCTTAGACAAGTTACTTAAATTCTGAGTCATTTCCTCATCTGTAAAATGGGTATTATAATAATATAAAATAGCCTGTGGTTAGAAATACATATCTATGTGTGTGTCTGTGTGTACTCTTGTACAGTGCTGACACATTAAGTGTTAAACGAAGGTTGTTAACATCAACATCATCATCAAAATTCTAGGAGCCAAGCAAGACTATGAAAAGTCTATTCCTCAACACCTTGCTTCCCATTAAAATATGTCCGTAATAACACATATTACCTTTATGAGCTTTGAAAGTATATATGCTGATATATAGTTTCTCTGTTGGAATAGTCATGTTATGAAATGCACTGTTTCACCTAAATTCTCTATTATTTTTATTAGCAGTTACATAAAAAACTTAAAGCAAACATGGACTACAAATATTTATGCTAAAATTTTTCAACATATGGTTGGCATTCAATGGATAGAATAATCAGACAGAACCATATCTATTCTTATTATTTTTAAATGATCAGTATCAGTAAGGTTCAAGTTGGTCAGCACAGTTTTTTTTCTGCTTAGGTGTCACTAATTCACTTGAACCTTCCTGATCATTTGTATCATTCTGAAGATATATGTTTTTAATAGTTCTATCTATCTTTAATTTCATTTCCATTTCTAGGGGTATATGTGTTTAAATACACAGAAATCAATTCAGCAAATATAAAGTAATTTAACAGTGTTTGTCAAGAGGATAAAGATGGCGGAGGAGTGTGTGGAAGTCACACTGACCTCCTCCCAGGACCAACCTGGAATCACAACTAAATTGTGGAGAAATCACCTGGAACAAACAACTGAACAATAGTGAGAGAGGAGCCTTGTAACCTTGGAGACAGAATTACCAGCTTTAGCTCAATCTAACTGGTAAGGAGTGCGGTAGAGACTCAAGAAGGTAGGCAGGGCACCTACGGGCAGCAGCACGAGAAGGATATTTAAATGGCCAGCTGGATCCTCCTGAGAAGAGCGGGGTCTGAACCAAAAGTGGGGATCTCTAGCCTATAGCAACAGAGCCTAAAAAGTACACAAAAAACAGCCAGCTGTGAAAAGCAGCAGGGTTGCTCTCTGCCAGAGACAGGCGGCTGGACATGCAAAGAACTGTTTGAAGGGCCAATGGATAAATTTTTATTTGCAGCCACTTACTCTGGTCTCTGGCAAAGGTGGGGGCAGAGTGGGCTAGATACACCTGAGGAGAGACTGGGGAAGGAGGCTTTGGGGAAAGAACTGAGAGAGTATCTGGCTGGATGGCAGGGCTGACTCATCCCTCATGCAGAAATAGCCATCTTGTTCAGGCAGAGACCACTCTCCTGAGCAGCACCAACATCAGAGGACCCAATAGCCCTGCTCCCAGGTGGGATTCCACCCTGCCTTGTGCTGTCTAAGCTGCCTGCTGAGTGCAATTGACAGCCACAGACAGTAGATCCCTGGCTAAAGGGCGGGGGGCAGAGATGTCTGGAGTCACTTGAGGAGAGACTGGGGACAGAGGCTTTGGGGAGAGAATGGAGAGGGTAGCCGGTGGGATCCCAGTGCTGACTCCTCCCCCACATGGCAGCAGTGTGAGAGGACCCAATAACCCGCCTCCAGGAGGGACTCTGCCCCGTCCTGAGCTGTCTTAGGCGGCCTGCTGAGTGCAGAGTGAATAGATTAACAGCTGAAGGAGACAGCCACAGACAGTAGATTCCTGAAAGTCTCAAACAGAGTGCCTGAGGTTGGATAGCCACGACATCTGACATCATCAGAGGCAGATCCAGAAAGTAAAAACAATGGTCTCCTACCATAGAAGTTTATACCACAAAGTCAGGAAGTCAAGACAGATCAACTTAAGAAGTAGAAGCAAAACAGAAGAGTCTCAGAAATAATGGGAAGACAAAGAAATACGCCCCACTTGAAGGGAAAGGAAGAATCCCCAGAAAGAGAACTAAATGAAATAGAGGCAAGTGAACTATCAGATATTGAGTTCCAAACAACAGTTCTAAGGAAGCTCAATGTGCTCAGTGAGCTCAGAGAGAATTGCAAAAAACTACAGGGAAACTACGAGAAACTTACTGCACACTATATCAGCATGAAAAAGGACATTGAAACTATCAATAAGAGACAAGAGGAAATGAAGAATACAATTTTTGAATTGAAGAACACATTAGAAGGAATCCAAAGCAGGCTAGATGAAGCCAAGGATTGAATAAGTGAGCTGGAGGACAAGGTAGAAAAAAGCTCCCAGAATGATCAAGAAAATGAAGAAAGACTCAAAAAGAAGAGCCATTTAGGAATATGCAGAATAACCTGAAACTTAATAATATTTGTATAATAGGGATACCAGAAGGAGAAGAGGACGAGGAAGGAATACAGAACCTGTTTGAAAAAGTAATGATGGAAAACTTCTCTAATTTGAGGAGAGAAAAAAAGTCACACAAGTCCAGGAAGCACAGAGGGTCCCATTCAAGAGGAACCCAATGAGGCCCACTCCAAGACACATCATCATTAAAATGTCATATATCAAAGACAAACAGAGAATCCTAAAGGAAGCAAGGGAGAAAGAGGTAGTAACATACAAAGGAGCCCCAATATGGCTAGCAGCTGACTCCTCAATAGAAAGACTGCAAGCCAGAAGGGAACAGCAAGAAATATTTCAAGTCATGAAAAGCACAGACCTGCAACCAAGACTGCTCTACCCAGCAAGGCTCTCAAAATCAAAATGGAAGGCAAAATGAGGAGTTTCTCAGACAAAAGAATGCTGAAAGAATACACCTCCACCAATCCAGCACTGCAAAATATGCTAATGGGACTTCTTTAAGATGAAGGAAAAGAGTCTATGAATACCCAGTTCCTTTCAGAGTTGCCAATACTTGATATTATCAATATTTTTTAATATGTATTAATCTGATTGTGACAATGATGTGTTATGTCAATTGTTCCTTTATTATTTGTTGAAACTAAACCTGTTTTTGTATATTTCTTGCCTATTTCTATAATTTTTAAAAAGCTTTAAATGACTTTTTGGTATTCTTTATCCATTTTTTTATTAAATATTTGTAGAATTGTTTCCTTAAAAGAAAAACAACAACATCAAACCATTAACCATGTTTTAGATGTGTTGCAAATATTTTCCTATTCTATTGCTTGTCCTTCAACTTTTTTTATAGGTATTTTACTGTACGATCTTTAATGTTTAATACAGTCATACTGTCAATATTTTACTTTATAGCTTCTGAGTTTGAATATTTTACTTCAGGGTAAGAAAAATATTATTTTGCATTTTCTCCTAAGACTCCCTAGATTCTACATATTGATTTTTAACTCACCTGAGTATTTCTTGTAAAATGTGTGAACTAGGGCTATATTTGTTTTATTTCAAGTAATAGTAGTCCATGCACCTTATTTGTTGAATAAGCCTTATTTTCCCCATTGATTTGAAATATCAACTTAATCATGTATTACATTGTTAGATATATACGTTTGTCTCTAGGATGCTCATTATATTTCATTGATCTACCCGATTATTTCTGTGGTGGTGTCATGTTTTAATTGCTGAGATGTTATAATTGTTTTAAATTTTTTAATATTTTATAATTAACTTTGACATTAAATAAATAAAATCAATCTGCATTTAAGAATGAAAGAAAGAAAGAAAGAAAAAGAAAGAAAGAAAGAAAGGAAGAAAGAGCGAGATGGAACTCCTACCTTTTGCAACAACAGGGATGGAACTGGAGAATATTAAGCTAAGTGAAATAATCCAGCTGATGAACAACAAATACCATATGATCTCACCTATAAGTGGAATCTATTCAACAAAATAAACTAATGAACAAAATAAACTAATGAACAAAATAAACCACAGGCATGGAAACATGGAGCAGAATGAAAGTGACTAGAGGGGATGGAGAAAGAGGACAATGATAGAAAGAAGGCAAAGGGATTAAACAAAGAACACGTATGAATGAACCATGGACATGGACAACAGAGTGGGAATTGACTGTGGGAGCAGGGGGTGGGGGTGGGATGGGTGGAGGGTGGTAAAGGGGGAAAATTGAGACAACTGTAATAGAATAAACATGATTTATAAATTTTTTAAAAAGTGTTTGTCAAATATCTATTACATTAGCTAATCAATATATATGGCCTACCATATTATCAGTTAATATACTGCCTAATATATTATAAATTAATACATTGTGATTGTATTGTCAATTATATATTGTCTACTATATTATCAATTAATATATTGTCCACTGTATTATCAATTAATATATTTATTGTCCATTGCATTGTTAATTACTATGTTGCCTCCTATGTTATTCAAACATAAAGCTATGAAACTGTGAAGGAAATGTAATTTCTAATTGGGAGATCAGGGAAAGCTTCAGGAGGAGGTGATATGTGAGTTGGATCTGAATGGACTTGGCAAATAAAGAAGGAGTCAGAAGTCACCCTAGGCAGAGCCATAACATGAAGCATGGCTCATAGACAAGAAGGTGTTTGGAGTGTGAGAGACAGAGAGTAATTTAGAAGAGCTAGACCACAAGGCGCATGGTGGAAAGTAGCTGTGATTAAAATGAAAACCCTGAAACATAGGCTGAGCTCACGTCATGGAGGGCTGAGTATGCCATGCATAAGAGTTTCTTATTTTTGGAAGGATCCACAGCAGATATTTGAACATTAGTCAAATATGATAATGTCCAAGCTTTACAAAGAAAATTGGTTGCAGAGTGGAGGAAAGATCTGAAGAGGGAGACTAAATGTCGAGAGATCAGTTAGGGGACTCTTACAATGGTGCAGGCCAGAGATGAAGGCCAGGTGAGTGGGATCTGAGAGGAAGGGATGGAACTAAAAATGGAGGATAGAGAAAGTAGTTAGGACTTATGACCTCCTGATGTGGAGGTGAGGGAGAGGGAGGGGGCAATGACAATTCTGCTGAAACTCGGTAGATCATGTTAGTGGGATATGACCCCATCCAAGTGATCCCAGCAGGTGCTAGGATACTGGCGCATTTACGGCCCCTTCTGGGCCAGGTCCTATGGCTAAAGGCACCTAATCCTTGAAAGCACATTAACAAATGGGAAAAGTGCTTAACTCTCCCAGCATAGGAAAAAATTCTAATAACCAACTTCAAAATAAAAACAAACAGTTGACTAGAAGTGTCTTGAACAAACTGGAAAATGTCTACCTCATCAGAACTATCTATCATCATGAACCATCATCATGAGGATGGACAGTCATAGGAAATAACAATTTTTTATAAAATTTTCTGAAGTTTGAGCTTATACATGATATTATCAGGGACATGGGCAAAGGAAATTGGATTTATAAAAATCAGTTAACATGTAAGAGGCCCTGAAAGCCACCATAACAAAATGGAGCATGCAACAAATTAAACATACACCTGTATCTGTAGTTTATACCAAGTATTCACGGTATAATCAACCCTCTCTATTGCACTGTTTAAGGACATGCCAAAACTTTTATCTACAAGGAAGTATCCATAAACACATACACTTGACTTGCCCCCAAAAGCTTGAAGGAACCTCAAAATTTCGGAAGTTTTTATCATTTTGTTATGAACCTGGCTCTGCATCACCGTAATAATTACAGCAAAAAACGTCAAAACTCACTTGGCTGCTACAGCCATTGAAGCCACAGCTGTTGTGATTCTTAATGCATTTACAGTGCTTGCCAATGCTCCCCCCAATTCCCCATCTTTAGCTTTCAATGGTTTTGTTTTGTATCCTGTGAGATAGAAAATAACCTGCACTGATTGTGGCAATTGATTGACTCAGCTGGTGCCTGAGAATATGAAATGGGAACTGAAAAGCACATCTGAAAACTGTGTAGGCTGCAGGTGAGTTGACAGGGGTACATGCACCCGGGCTGTGTCAGGCAATGGTTCTATCAGGTACATAACACAAAGTAACTTTTATTCTACCTGCCCTGCCTCTTTTTGCAAAACTCAACAAAGGGCTGAGGTGCTCTGCTTTTAAAACTTTTCCAAAAGTACATGCAATTCTCCCTCTGCCAACTAACCTCCCACAGGGAGAGACAGGCACCTGGGTCCTCTGCTCTGTACTCTGCTGCCAGCCCAATTAAGACTGGGTCCTGTCTTCCCAGCCAAGGCCTGTCCTGTCTAAGGGCATCTGAAAGGGGAATTGTTAACTGCAACTTCCACAGAGAAGTGGTTTTCAGGGAGTAGTTTTTTTTTTTCCTGAAGGTTTCATTGGCTTCCTTGGAGTGGGAGGCAAGCAAATAAAAACCAGATTTTGGAGGGCAAGTGAGATGTTTTAATGATAATTTCTTCTTAACTTGACACAACTTTGTCAAATATATAGGAGTCCCTCCCTTATCCGCAGTTTACTTTCCACAGTTTCAGTTACCTGTAGTCAACCAGGGTCCAAAAATATTAAATGGAAAATCTCATAAATAAACAATCCATAAGTTTTAAGTTGCATGCTGTTCTAAGGAGTGTGCTGAAATCATGCGCATTCCCACTCCGTCCTGCTCGGGCATGAATCATCCCTTCATGGAGCCCCGGCATTTTTGTGCCCCTGAGAGTTACTGATTATTAGCTAATGAACAGTTATATCTGTGTTTTTCCAGATCTCTATCTGGGAGTAGTTTTTAAATTGCTGTCCTTCTTTTATCTTAATTTTACAATGATAGCAAAATGTATTCTTTCAGAATCACATGACTTTCTGTACTGTCTTTCTGCTTGGATCCCTGGAGATGTAGGATGAATTAAAAAAACAACAACAAAAGAACCAAAAACTGAGGACCAAAGAAGGCCTTTGGGGGACTAGGGAGGGGGAGAAACTCACTGTCCAGCCCGGCAGGGCCACCAGGGAGGTGGGGCCCCGTCCTGTCTCACTGCCCATGGCAGTGTGGGGCATGTCCAGCTCCAGTGCTGCAGGAGCAGTGAGAAATGGTGGTTTCAGGACACCCAGGACAGGCTCTGGGCAGCTGGTTCAGGGCAGAGCTCTAGTGTCATGACCAACCTCCCTTTTTGATTCTCTCTGTTGATTCTCCCTTTTTGATATAGGTCCAGAAGTCTGTAGGGCAGGATGACTCAGTTGTACACACCCTTGAGTGCAGCTACCTCCTTTCTTCATGTTTGGTGAACCCACAGATTTTCCCCTAAGGGTTAGTTAGCACAGACAGCTCTGCCTGTTGGGAAAAAGAACCAGCTCCTCTTTTGCAGCAAAGTAAATAAACTTGCCCTTTCCACTTGGTCTTTCTCCAGAGATCCCTGATGCACTCTCCACAGACGATATGCCATTTTCTATTCAATTCAGCATGTTTACTTTTTTATTGTGATTCATGTCTGAGTTTCTTTTGAATCAAATTATTGCATTTCCCTAGTGAGATATGCCATATGACAATCTTGTTAGAACAAAATCAAATACAAAATTTGCACTGAGTGCTGCTCTGTCTCATCCCCACCACATGTTTCCCTTTTGTTTGGACACACTTCTGTCATCTCCTTGAGCGGTAATAAATCCTCCCAGTGTTTAAGCCAATTTTCAGACATTTTGTCTTGGAAACGATAAAGATGAATTGGTTGAAACGCTGTCAACAGAGAAAAAGTCACTGTTTCAAAACTATTTTACAACTAGATGGCTGGTTTTTCCAATATACCTGGATTGAAAAAAACCAGAGAGACCCACTGGATGATTACACTGAGTCACAGTAGCAACTGGAGACTTTTGTGACATGTATCCCCAGAGAAGTTTCAGTCTTCAACAAGCGTCTAAGCCAAGCGTGCCATAGCATTTTTGAACAAGGACAGAGCAATGCAGTTCAGAGTATACTTCCTCAGTAATACATTTTCTCTCTGCCCCGTTCTTTTTTGGGTATTGATTATTTTCCTTTAATCAATTAATTCCTATGTGTCTCGTACAAATAATGTTTACAACTAAGCAGTTTGTACTAAACAGATCTCCATCCAAGTACAAGTAGGAGACTCATGTTATCTGTGTCTTTCCTCCCTTCCCATGGCTTCCAGAATGACATCAAAGCTCTTTGGTAGGACACATAGGGCGCTTCGTGATGGAGCCCTGATATCCTCACCTGCCCGCCCCTCTTAGGATTCAGGTCGATCTCCTGTGCACTCTGTTCTCTTTTGTATCTACCTGAAATCTACCCTCTTTCACCTTCTCTTGGTCAACTCTGACTCATCCTCCACGGAAAAAGTCATCCTTGCCCAGTACTGTACCCCAGGGCGGCTAACATGCCCCCACTTAGGAGCACCACTGCCAAGCTCCCTGGTGGGGTTTAACCCGTGTCAGGTGCTAAGCGGCTGCTTCCTCCCTCAGGGTGAGCTTTCTGAGAGCAGGGCACCCAGGGGTGTCAGGTGCACAGCATGTGTTTAATGGTCTCTGGTGTATTAAGTACAGCTTATTGAATTAAGCTTTCCCCTAAAGTCTGTCTTGCTGAAAACACCAGTAGAAGCTTTTCTTAAAAGAGTGTTGTGTGGTCTTCAGTTACACCATTCTTTAGGACTTTCCTAACAGATATGAAAATAGTATTAGCAATCAAAGGTGATAGCATGTATTTAAAAATACTTATTTTCTAAGATCTCAAACTTTATCCATAGAATCAAACCTATCTACTTATGTAAGTTACTTTTTAATGGGAACTTTTGATGATATATGACACACAGTACGGAAATTACCTAGCCCTGTAGCTAACGTAAAAATGTACTGAGCCCTTTCCTCAGAATGCTGATCCCAAGAGGTGACAGAAGTACTGAACCGCAATATGACAGTTTCCCTATAAAGGACACCCTGTGAACTTCTGTTCTTGGGTCTTATACAGGTTGGGGCAAAAGTAGCTTTACAACTGAGTACATGAAACAGTTTATTCTTGTATTATTATTTATTAATTATTGTATCATTTTCCATACAAACAACTGTAAACCTACTTTTGCCCTAGTCTGTATTAGTACTTTTACTAGCTAACACTTCAACTGAATGTCAGATACAACTTTAGCACTCATTATGTATTAAATGGATTAATCCTTCAGAGGTTGATACCATATTTATAACACTTTACAGATGAGGAGACTGAGTCTCAGAGAGGTTAGACAACTCGCTCATGGTCACATAGCTGGCAGAAGGAAGCAGAGTTGAGTTGCAGTACAGGCAGTCTGGTGCCTGAGCCTATGTGCCGCACCACGGCCTCTCAGTATTCGCCCTGAAAGATTCACACTGTGCCTGACTCTTGGTGCAGGTTAGAGGGAAAGATGCATACCTCACGATTCAAAGAAGTACCTTTGGGTAGAGTTCTAAAAGCCAAATAAACATAAAAAAATAACTGCGTTATGAGTTTTCGGATTCACGCTAGAATTAATATCCCCTGGCATTAGAGAATGTAGAGCAAAGTAAATACAGCCTGGGACCTTTCACCGTTTCTTTAATTCCCACCAGCTTGCTGTGCCTCTAGAAAAGATCTGGGCATGTAGTTCAGAGACATAGGCAGGCAGGGGTGGCAAAGGTAGGGTCCAGGCTTGAGGTGAGACACAGCTTAACAGGCAGTCCCCTTCTCCCTGCGGCCACTGCACGGTTTACCTCTGCACCAGCATCACTTCTCAGGTCCCATCTACTGGGTCCCGCCATGGTCCCCCTGCCAACATCAGCACCCTGCCCCCGGGGAGGGGTATTTCATAATCTGAAAATTATTCAGTGCTAGGATTATTCCTAACGGAATTTTCTATTTCACATTTATCCCAATAGCACTTTATTTGTTTCTACTTTCCTCTCTAGTATACATTCTTTTTTTCATTTTTCCTTTTTTTACTTTTTTTAAAGCTGATAATGGCTTGGTGTTTAAAAATATTAACTTTCCCCCCAGCTTTATGGAGATATAACTGGTATATAACATTATGTAAGTTTAAGGTATATAATGTGATGATTTGATACACTAACATCTATATATTCCTTTTAAGCAGTCCTCTCTAGTCCACTGAGCTGCTAGGTGAGAAAAAGAGTATTTTGAAATGTGACTGAGTAACATTTTACTTCAAAGTATAACAACTCAATGATCATAAATTATAATATGCTTAAAGTGAGTATAAATTGTTTCATTTTGCAACTACAAATCATATTTCTGCAGGATAGCATGAATAGGAAATATTTTTATGCATACTTTCAAATATGTATCATCTGGAATGTGTTACAGGAAGTGCCAAGGTAGGTATTTTTAAATAATCCATGGAAAATTAGAATCAGGTTATTTTATGAATTGTTATTTAAGCCTATAACTAATCTTTTTTGACATTAATATCTTTAATGAACATTTGAGCAATATCTGAATCAGAATATTGGAGAGAACTCAGACATCACCTCTATTCATTAGGTTTATATTTTCTCAGTAACCTAATTTTGTCTTTCATGAGATATTAATGCTTTTCAAAGTCTTACTCTTAATCCTATTACTTCCTATGCTAGCTTTTAAAAGTACATGAGAAAATATGCAAAGGCAGTCAATTTAAGTGAATTATAAATTGCTAAAGGTAAATCTAAAATAACTGCTACATAAGAATTTCAGGGTTGCTAAAATGCAGAACTTCATCTGAAAATATTTTCCGGACTTAAATCAAACCCTTGGGGGGGGTGGTGTGAGTTAGTTTTGTTGGCTTTGCAGTTTTCTGAAGAGAGGCCCATTGGAAACATACGAGGAAGCACATGTCAGCAAAGTGTGTCTATTTGTTTGTGTTGAACCAAATACCTAGTCTTAGAAGACAACTAGCCATTGCGGTGCATGTCTCTCACTGCTGTAATGAAGCTGGCCATTAAGCTCGGAAATGGAGCTAAACCTAAGACAACACAGCATCTGGGACCTAAAATGAAATATCATGAGTATTCCCTAGGAGGAGAAAGAAGTGGTTTGAAACTTATAGGCTATGTAGATGGTAGGAACTGATTTAAAAAATACTCTCATTACAGACAAGATGTTTTCCAACTGTGAGCTAGTCAGGTGGATACATGACCTGTAACACATTTTAAGATTTAAAAAACTATGTATCTATATAATCCTACTTTTACTATAAGCAGGCTACTTTATCTTTACCAATGACTGTGAAATAATTTTAATAAGGTAAAAAGAGAAATCTACTCTTCCTATTCATACACTCAATCATGTGAGCTTCTTTGAATCAGACTTCTTCAAATCAATTTATTCTTTTCAGTTCTCCAATGACTTTCCAAAAGAATTAGCTAATGGCAGGCAGGCAAAGAGATGAGCCCTACATTTTGCAGAGGGTAAGAGAATATCACTCTTCCTGGAAATGCCCCGAAGTCTGTCCACATGAGATCCCATGATGATGATATACTCTCTGTTTGGCAGGACAGCTGTTACAACTATGACACTAGCCAGTCCTTCTGATTTCCACCACGTGACGTTGCTGGTTAGTCTATAATTGTTTTAAGTAGATAGTTTCTTCCTCAGATAACTACTACAAAATGATTAGGATTTAACATCATACTTGATTACAGGAGAAGCCAACAAAATGATCAACAATGAGGAAGAAAGCCTGGTAGGCCTCTGTTTTCATTGCATATGATGCAGAATAAGGGAAAAGGTGAAGTGGCTCTCCTTTTCCATTTAACATATGTTAGAGCTTCCTAGTAATAAATCTTACCACCAGAATAAAATGGAGCCATGGCTGAAATGCCTGGTCTCCTTCCGGCAGCCCTCATGGGGCTCCAATGGCTGGCAGGGTGAGTTGTGAGCATAGTCCCTGGCATGATGTGCAGGAAGGCTGAGGGGGTGCCTGGCACCGAGCGCGTGCTCACCTCGTATTCCTCCTTGAAGCCATAGCCCTCGGCGCACTTCATCTGGGTGATGTGTTGAAGCAGGTCTGCTACCCGGATGGCGGGGTGAAGCTGCCCTGTCTGGTAGGGCACATCGGCCGGCTCGCGCTTCTTGTATGTGTGGGACTGCACCAAGCTGCTGGTGTCGCTGGCCATCGTGTGGGTTTCGTCTAGGAAAAGAAAGCATGGAGAAAGTGAGGGTCAACCAGCAGGCTGTGTTGAAGTCACTGAGAATGCTAAGACGTTGCTGCTGAAATCCCCTCAATCTACAGCTGCGATAATCCCTATGATGGTTCAGTGAAAAAGAAAGTTAAATGTTTAGAAATTTACATGTGATTGGCAATACTGATAAGAATGAGGCAGGAATCTTGGTTTTTACAAAGCAGTCCAAACGATATATTGCTTTTGCAAAGCTGGTTGATAAGAATCCTTTAGCCTTTGTGTGCTAAAGTTTATAGAAGTTTCCCTCTGAAACTTCATCAAGGCCTGGTAGGAAACCAGTCTTGTATTTCTTCCAAAGATTCGTTAACTAGTTTGTATGATGAAGTAAATAAACTCTGTACAAATGTTCTGTGAGCAAAACAAAAGTGCACAAAATGGCTTATAAAGCTAGCAATGAGAATGTGGACTTGATACATGAAATCCAAGAAAAGTGGAAAAAGAAAAGGGAACTTGGTCTGATGAGTCACTTTGCATGCTCCAGTATCAGAAAGCTCGACAAAATATTGTGGGCCAACACATCACACATGGAATGTTCTACAGGAGCTAACATGCAGGCCAGCACACAGCAGAGCCAGCTGGCTTCGTCGGGATCTACAGATGAGACACACACTCCCACTCCCTCCACACCTTCTCCATGGGGCCAGGGGGGAACTTACCATTTATTGGCACTTTTAAGAAGATACATTTCAGGAGAAAAGAGGAGAAAAAGGAAACAGGGCATAAGCAATAATACTGTGTGAATAATTACAGGTAGTTTTTATTTTGTGCTTTAATTTTACGTTTAAGTTTTCCATACAAAGGTGGTCAGAGGGCAAAGCCTCAGTTTTCCCATCAGGTTAGGATGGAGGTGTTTGAGTGCTCTATAACAAAAAGGAGGTTAAAATAGTATCATAACTGTTTTTCACTCCCCAAGAACCAAGTAATGACTAAATAAGTCTTATTTGTGTTCCACACATCTTATTCGAATTTCTCGAACAAGTCAACCAAATTGTACTACAAAATTAATGTTAAAATTTGGTTCAATAAGCCTAAAGAGGCTGTATTTTAATGGAAGACTACTAGTAAATTAGATTAATGAACTGCAGAAATTGTAGCTATTAAAAATGTCTTATGTAGCAAAGTGCTATTAGATTAAGAGCTCCACATTCTACAGCTTAACTCATTATAATGCTGAATCCCTTTAGTTGTTTTATGATTGGGGATGTGTCTCATCAAAATATAATGCAAAGTCACTTAAAATGAGGATATTAAATCAAAATTGAATTCAGGTATAAAGAATTAAAACATAAAAGGAAGGATTTGTTCAATTTTTTTAAAAAAATTACCAGATTGTTTATCAACAGAAGACTGAGCTATGGAGTTTGTTATTAAACTAAGAAGTTCAGGTCAAAAGGAAATTTAGTTCAAGGGCGCTTGGTTAGCTGTGCCTGGCTTTGAAACCTCACTTTTATCTACATCGCAAAGCACCTGGGGATGCATGGTATGAAAGGTGGTACGCAAGTGTGTAGCTATGTTGCTGTTGCTGAAATGGCACCTGGATCACTACAAGGTGGCTAAAGACACAAAGACAAAATAAAAAGGGTGGTAAGTTGATTTCATGATTTTTTTTTCATTTGGAATTGCTTTGAAATTTAGAAATCCATATGCTCCCATTTTATTAGAACAGTCACAAGTAAACTGGGAAATTTTCACATCAGATTTGCTTGCTGGCAAAGGCCAAGCTCATAAAGTGGGATACAGGATCGCCACTGAAGAACTGAATCCGGTGAGCTTGTAGCTACTCTAGTAGGAAGTTCTGTTCTTTATACTAAAATAAATGGAACATTAATTAGTTTGCCCCCTGTGCCTCTCTCATTCCCTTAGATTTGTTCCATTTGGGATGAGCATAATTAAATGCCCTCCACTGTGGACTGACCTTCTAAACTTCCCCTAAATGAACCATCTGGGCCTGTTACATGGGTACACTGGCAACGCAGCAGTGCTTTGATCCAGGGCTAGGCATTCCTAGGCATTCCTGGAAGTCTGAACTGCACGGAAGCTGCAACTACTATCTTCACTGTATGTATCATCTTCTGCTGCATTGTGATATCTCGGCCTCATTACTAGTGTGGACATGTCCTAAAGCATTTAAATACTACTGAGATTAAGAGTACTATTATCCAGTTCTTAGATATCAAAGAGGGAAGAGAAAGTTTCTTGTGCAGTATCTGTTATGAAATTGGGTCATTTTATTAGTAGAAATTCTTGATTCCACCTAAATTAGTAATTAATTAGTTCCCTCTGATTTCTTAAAAAAGAATTATTACTGATAAAACATATATTGTCATTAATTTCCTATATTTGTTAAAAATTACCCACCAACATTTTTTTGAATTAAAAATTATGCATAAGAGGAAATCAGAAATAATGTTTCTCACTAACAGTTCTGATGGTTTTCTAAGAACTGTCAATGAATTCTACCTATATTCTTTAATAAGCTATCTTGAATTTTCAACAAGCCAGCTAAAAAATCTTGGCTTGAAATAAATGCGATGTTTTTGAGGCTGGGGAGGATCCATCCATCCATCACCTATCCATCCATATATTTTTTTTTGCGAGAATATAATATAAAGGCATACTACTAAAGCTCTGTACACTAGGGCAGTGCACCTTAGCCTGTGAGAATAAAAGGTGGAGGAACTAGAGGATTTAATTGTGCCAAGTTCTGAGTCACAACAAACATTTCTTCTTGTCTTAAATTATAATAGTACTATTCTCAAAAAGTGCCAGAGTAGGTATACTGCTTATTTTCTTTCCAGGTTCAAGTAATAACCTCACTAATCCTTAGTATATAATATATAGATTCACATTTGGACCAAATAATGTGGAAGGAACATTCTCCAGGCACCACAATTTGCTACGTTGGTACACATATAAACTTGACATGATAACAGTTATTTGTTTACCTGGCTGACTTATTTTTCACAATGTACATCACTTTTGCTCCTTGAATTGTCCATTCGAATGATTCTTTATTGGTAAAGAAGCCTAACCAACTTTAAAAGATGTCATTAGTGCTCAAAATAACAAAGCAGCAACTTTAAAGATGGTATTTGTTTAATAAGCTTATCTAAATCCTGCTGTGAAACCTGAACATTTCCTTCCCTCTGACAATGTGCACCTCAGCCCTCTCCACTCACAGCTCCCCAAGGTCAGAACGTCTACTAGAGGAACCAGGGAATGAATGCCACCGCACACAAAGAAATTGCAAATCTTTGCCTAGCAAAAGATTCTGCAAATGTCATCTGCATGTAGATTGCATTGTTCAGGAGCCTGAGATTAGTCTGAGACCCTCATTTATGAAAAGAATAAAAATGCAGCTTTTTCTTCTTATAGTTAATATTAAAAGGCAAGAGCTTTTAGTGGGTTTTGTTAGCCACCAAAATGATGCAAATTCAAAAATTTTGATTTATGTCCATTCTTAAACTTCCAAGTTCATTTTTCCCTCAGGCAATGAATTTGCTTAAGCTCAGAAAACAGTATAAGAAAAAAATCACCCTCTACAAAAATTGTAACAACTTAGAGAAAAGAGAAGCACAGGGGGAAAAATTATGTTGTAAAGATATAAACCCTTGTAAAGAGAATTAGGAGGCAGAAGTCACACAGCTGAGGATGGAGTGCTGGCTACAATGAATTGCTAAAGACCTGTGTTGGGCTCCTTGCTGGTAAGGTTAGTGGTAGAAAGAGAACATAGCTGTGCCACACTCAGGTTACATGTGCATCTCAAATGCAAAAGCAGCTCATGCTTGTTTGGTAATGCCATTTCATAGCCAGGTAATGCCATTTCTCCTCACCCTTCTTATACTGGACAAACAGGGTTTTTTTTTTCCCCCTTTAACTCTCCATTGGGAACATTTTATACTTTCAATGCATTCTGCTGCACGTTTTATTTCTAACTTTTTATTTCATTTCTAGTGACATCTGACACATAATACACTATGTTATTATAGTGCCATCTTGTCATTGTGCTGTTGGGAACATCAGCTCCTTTGAAATTTTCCTGTGTCAACAGACATTTTGGAATGCAGGGGTGCCCTGAGTGTCTCTGAGGAGGAGTAGGGAGCAAAAACTCCATTGTAATCACTTTTCTGCATAACATTGGGCATAATTAGAAAAATGCTATTTTCGAAAGTAAAGTTTTCAGTGCTTAGCAGTAAGTGAAAATAACAAGCTATTTTCACTTTTATGACTGACACATTGGACAGAATTCACCTCTTGGAAGTACACAGCTGAGTGACTACATACTGTGTTTTTTCCAGGAATCAGACCTGACTTTAAATTTGGAACATAGAAAGGGAGAATACTGGAGCTGAGGTCGTTCATTGGAAGCTTTTGATGTCATTCCCAACATGTATGAGGCGAATCCTTCTTACGAATGGAGACTGTTTGGAGAAAGTCTTTTTATTATCTGTGCCCTCAAACCCCAATCCCTGCCCCAGGCCACCCACTCTCCCGCCATGTTCTGCTTGCAATCACTGCATCATACAAAATTAAAACCTCAGTCTCCTACAGAGTGGCTAGTGACTCTCTAAATTACTCCTGCAATAAACTGTGATAAAGGGAAATGTTCTCACCTAAAATTGCAGTTGGCACAAATGGGTCTGTCATACATCATAAGCAGGTCAGTGCAGAGAAAGTAAAAAGAGAAAGAACAGTAAATGATTGATGAAAGCCCCCCAGTATTCCCATAGAAAGCCATTGAAAGCATTGGGTTATCAGACTTCAAACACATTAAGCTCCTAAAGCATCATGGACAGCAAAGTGAGCACTGATTGAATCTGATTGCTAAGGCTTATGAAAAGGTGAAACAATGGAACAATTTGTTACCTGGGTAATAGGAATTAGGAACCGACGTACTCAGTGTATTTGTTTTCATTGTAAAGGATGATGGTGAAGACACGGCTGCAAATGAGAGAAAGGCTAGTCAGTGGTTGCAGAGAGGCAGTAACACCTGAAAGCGTGGCACTCTGAGATTACTCCCAGGGACCCCATGCTGGGGCAGACCTGACTGAAGAAACATCAGAGGTTTACTGAAGTCTACACGGTAAACAGTACCATTCCCGCCGTCTCTGGGGAGCTACTGGCCCTTTCCGGAACAAGCACCTCTTTATCACTTAATAGATTTCCTTATCCCACAAATGAAAAAAGAAAACAATAACCACAGCTGCCATTTTGAATCAAAAGATCCATTAGACTATGTTTTGACTTCTGGACTTTACTTGTAAATTCTAGTCATTCGAAACCAAGCTGAACTGATTTTTCACAACTAAGATTAGGAGAATGTGTCTATATGTAGTTTTTACAGTTTGCAAAATCCTCTCCTTCCTCATATTTTGGATATTCAGAGAACTTTCCACAATGCTATGATCTGGTTTATGAAAAATAAAAGTGATGTTTCATGTGTGCTATATTTAAGATAAAATCTGCATGCTCACATACTGTTCTATTGCCTTTTCAATCCTTATCAAATGCTTATTTTTATTTGAAATATTCCTCTGAAACACTCAAGATTTAACTATCACATCTTCTCTTCCTCCGTTATTAAGAAGAAAGTCAATCCCATCCAATTTATCTAATTCCATTGGAAGTGGGTATTTTCAATTTTTAAAGTCGTTTGTTAACTCTCTTCAATGTCTTAATTGATTAGTGCTTTAAAAACATTTTAATTTCATTAAAGTGTATGAATAAATTATTTGAATGTGCTCAAGCAGGTTTAATGGAAGTCTACATTTTAACTCCTCTGATGCAGGTACATGATTTATTAGAAGCTGAGTTTCTGACCCAGTTATATCACTGTATCATGGGAACCACTACCAAATCCCAATGGATGTTGTATGTTATCTTTATTCTGATGACATGTTAATATACTTAGCTCTCCTGGAAAAGTTCCTTTAGGACAGTGTTTCACCTGTGTTTATGTTTTTAGAGAGTAGAGTTAGTGAGTAACAGAGCAAGAAACAGAAACCAGGCTGCCTATTATTTATAAGGTATTTTTCTAAAATACAAAAGTATCCCATTTATAATACATATTTATGGTAAACTGCCAGGAGAAAAGAGAGCAATTGATGAAAATAAGAACAAAAAAACCTGAGTACCTATAAAATATGCCAAGATCAGCAAGAATAATGCCTATTACCTGCAGACATTTTTATGTGGTTGGTAAAAATGTGGAAAGCAGATACAAAATAAATGTTTATTTTCACCTTTTAAAAAAGATATTTTAAATACTTTTTTTAGTATAAAAATTAAACCCATTCCCACTATAGATATCTATTTTCCTCCTTTTTAAGTACAATTCCCATTTGCTTTGACGAAGAGATTATATGTGCTTGTGCTTATGTTTAAATTCTTCAATCTCATTTTTCACTTTCTCATTTTTAAAAGCTACTCACCTCCCAACTGCTAGCACTTTCTTCCAACCCTAAAAGATCTCAAACATTCTCAGATTTGTAATAGGTTTGGGGCTGGAAGCTTGGTGGTTTAATGAACACTTTTCCTCCCTCAGGAGCTGTTCTCTTATTTTAAAGGCATTAAGAAAGCATCATGATAAAGTTTACCACTGCGGTCACCCCTGATAGATGGAATTTGATGAGACGTACTCATTGTTCAAAGAGTGGGGAGAAAATGGAATGCTTAGAGTTTCCTCTGTTGGCTGCACTGAAGGAAGGCAAAAAGTAATGTCTAATAGCAGATGAGCCAGCTCGGAGCTGACACAGCTTCTGCAGCAGTCCTTCTTGCATGAGTATTACTGGATTTCCGTAGATATGTTCACTTTTTAAAACGTAACTGTCAAATTAAATTTCCTGTCCAGAGGCAAATATCTCCCTGTTCTTCAAACTTCAAAAGCTTAGATACTACTAATGTAGGTCTCTGCTCTGTGGGCAGGTAATTCCAAGCAAATTTATTCGTGAGGAATTTCACCATGAAATAGAAAATTTGGAACATTAATGGCTATCCTGGAAAGTGAGAACATATAACTGCATGGTCCCTTACATACTGCCATTCCGGAAATAACTGCAACTACAAAAATTTTAACTTTGTCTGTGGTGGGAAGGACTTCTCCCATCCCAGCCAACCACAAATGCATCAGTTTGTGGTGTCCTGAGGCACCACAGAATCTGCCACCTACACTGAAAATGACAGGAAAGGGCTAAGAACAATGACCAAGGATGATGAGTGCTGGGCTTCCCACTGGAGTTAAAGCTGTGTCTGCTGATCTCTTGCTCCACTCGGCTGGTAATGCATGTAGAATAAATGCATGTAGCACTTCTAAGTAGGAACAGGTGGACAACTGTAGACTCTACAATCAGAAAGAAGTAGACAACTGACCTCTGTGAAGCTTTGTAGAATGTAGGAGAAAGGCAAGGAGTGGGAGAAGGCATGTGTGGTGACCATGTGGTGACTGGAGAGAGGAGGAGTAGATGAGGAGAGCTGCAGAATCAGAACAGGCCAAATGGGTGGTCAGGACATAAGCACACACTGTCCACACTGGTATCTGCCCTCTTTCCACAAAGACCAGATTCCTGTACTTCTCAGCCATGAGTTCCCTAACCTTTACCCTTTTTCTTAATCCTCACTTGAGGATATGTTTATTGATTTTAGAGAGAGAGGAAAGGATAAATACAGAGAGAAACATTTATATGAGAGAGGAACATTGATCAGTTGCCTCCTGTACATGCCCCAACTGGGAAGTGAACCTCCAACCTAGGTATGTGCCCTGACTGGGAATTGAACCCAAGACTTTTTGGTGTACAGGATGATGCTCTGGCGAGGGGCATACAAAAATTTTATTAGTAGCAGAGAGTGAACTTTTATTCCATACCCATGCTACCTTACATCCTGATTATGCAGCCAGGGTGGGCAGCAGTCTGTGGCATGGATTTCACATGATAAAGAAACCTCTGACCTTGAATTCAGCTGGGCTGTGAACCACAGAGTCAGGTATACAGCATGGGATTTACTTCTGGTCTCTGAGAAGATCATCAGGGACACAATAACTGCTCTTTTTGTCTTTCATATGATCAGTGTAATTGTTGGCTTCCTAAAATTATGCCTTGTACCTGAATCACAGGTGGTAGTATGGGAACATATCAGCTGAGCTCGGTTTACCCACCTGGTGTGAAATATAAGACTTGTGAGGTGGAAGTACAGTTTAGCTTATTAATTGCCACTGATAGCCCTGTAATAAAGGCAGAACCTGTCAGCCTAACAAGTAAACAATTAACCTGTTACTGCCACTTAGTGAACTGTTTTATAATAGGCTTCCCTTGTGTAATTCCACACCTGGTTAGCTTACAAATAGGATCTACACAACAAAAAGGATGATGAGAGGCAGGTGTCTTCTTGGAGAGGCAAGAAGTCTTTGTGTCATTGCTAAATGTTACAGAAATGTAGCTGTGACTTCCTGTCCTCTCTGATCTGGTCCTATCTCCTTTATAATATCATCTTACCTAAACAACCTGTGGCACATGGAGAAGTTTCCAGAACTGTTTGAAGGGACTGGAGAAACCAATAAGATGTAAGAATTCTTTAGGCAGTATTTTTGGTTTTAATCCCTCAGTACTATCTGGAATTCTGGAAAACCAGAGAGATGTATTAGAATCCAAGAAAACATCCACTTACATCTCCCATTCAGATTGTGTGTGTCCATGAACGAGAAGGCTTCATCGCAGTTTGTGCCTTGCTCGGCATAGCTCTTGTCCATGGAGTTCACCATCACAGTCATCTCCTGCCGGGTACTGCTCATTGTCTCCTTCCGCTTCTTGGCAAGTTTCCTTGGGACAAAGAGTTCATTAGGTAGGCATGCGTATGAATAGAAAATGGGTCATTGACATGTGTACTGACAAACCATCAGGAATAACTTCTAATGAATTAATCGTATTCATCCATAACTTTGATTTATTGTGCCTTCTAGATACCAGGTTCTCTGCCAGCTGCAGAGATGAAAATCATTCACTGCTTGTCCTTAGATAAATCCACAGTGATATTAGGAATGCACAGCCTAAAACATTAGTTTCTGTTCTTGATACTATAAGCTAAATTAAAAAGGGCAATGATCTTTTTAACTGAACAATCATTTTCTATTTACTGATATGCTTCTAGTTACTAACTTTTTACTAAATTATTTTTTACATCTCCATAATCAGTGCCAAAGAGTAAACACCCTTGGTGCTTACCAAACAAAACTCTCATAATCTAAGGAATTATGATACTTGCCAAACAAAACTCTCATAATCTAAGGAAGAATTTGAGGCCCATGGTAGAACTAAAGAGCAAAGTGAGGCAAGGAGTTCATGAAGGGAGCAGGCTGTGAAACGGAGCCTACACCAGACAGGGCATCTCTGGCCTCAGGAGCATTGGAGGGGCATGTACTGAATTCTCAGATGGCTATGATGCGGAACCAAATACCAAATGAACCCAGATTACTTCCCCATCAAAGTTTGTTCACAGAGCAGAAGGTGAAAAAAAAAAACAACGACAAACCTCAAGCCATTGGCTACCCTGGAAAGTTCAGCAGAGGAGTAGGTCCCCTGTTGCCCCACTCAGTGGAAGAGGATGTGAAAGGCTGAGAAAGGCAAAAGATTTCCAATTCTTTTGAAGACATAGTTTAACATTGGCATCTATATCCTTCTCATTGACCATCAAAAGCTCATAACCCGAGGTTATAGATGCCTGGGCAAAAGCCATAAACCTAAGGGAAACTGACATTCAAATAAATAGATAAAACACATTTTTTATAGCTGCTGCAACCAGAGGTAGTTTTATGCACCCAAGACAGACAAGAATAGAATTAGAGATGTTTAAGGAGAAGGTATAAAGTGAGAAAGTTTAAGAGAATCATGACACCATAATACCTAAAATATTATGTCTTAAAATATTATAATTCTGCCTCTGCATCTAGCAATATTTACAAAAGAAAATGGCAGCTATTTCAAGTAAATCATCTTGTCTCAGATTGACTAGGACACAGCAGAATTTAAAATAAGCCACATAATCAAAATCACCCCCATATTAGTTGACTGCTAATATAATAGAAGGTATTGACCATATTAGACCATATGGATAATCATTATCATTTTCAAATGGCACATAATCCAAATGCTTTCTTGCCTGTAGTTATAATAATCTTTTAATATCATACTTTGAAGGCAGAACTACTTTATTAATAAGTTGCCCTTTTTATTGCTTAAAGTTCCTGGAAAAAAAGATACATTTTTAAACAGAAAAATAAAAAGCACCTATAACTCCTATGGCAGTGTTAAAGTTGTAAAGATTTTGAAAAGTAAGCCAGTGTTACTTCTCTGGGTGCTGGCATTCCTCTCTCTCCAGCGTGCAGACCAAGGCTGTCTTCTCCGGAGCCCCATCTCATCTTGCCAGCCACGCTAACCTGAGAGGCTGAGACGCTCTCAGTAGGTGTTCTGATGGAAGCAGCACCAGGCTCAAGCGTCACAGCTGTGGTTACAATAATACATCCTCTCTCCACTTCTGAATCTGCCAGCTCATTGGAAAAGCATTCTGAGGCCAGGTCTCCCCAGGAACACAGAAGGACTGAGATAATTAGCTCCATAATTCAGGCAAAATATCCTCAGTTGGCTGGAATTTCTTTGATTTGCTTTGGACTGATTTATGCTGATAACTGCCTCAATATTTTGTTTTGTTCTGTTGATGAAGAAAGGCATAGCCAAGTTCATCTGACTTCCCTTTTTGCTTGTATTCCTCTGATCCTTCCAGATTAGCAAATGACAGAGAATATACTTCTGGTGGTGATGGTGGTGGGAGGTGGGGGTGTTGGTGGTGGGAGGCAGGGGTGGATGGGGGGATGTATGCACCAATAAAAGCTAAGCCTGCACTGGTAAAGCTCATTTTCCTTTCACATCCTCCATGTGTGTGAACGAATTTCAGTGATACCACACTATACACTTCATTGGTGATCCTCTTTGTACAAAAGGAGCCTCTTAAGGACTCAAGGAAACCCGTTCAAATCAGCAGAGGCCCAGTCAGAGACCTACAGCTTTAAGCTTATGTCCCTTAGGCACATGCTCTATGTCCACAAACCTTCTTCAAAACCCAGCTCACAATGTGCTTAGCAAGGCTTCCAGCCTTAATCTTACCGTTTTACCACATTTGTATTTGTAGCAGATGTCACAAACAGAGATATCTCATTAGGGCCTGGCAGGTCACATAAGTGAGTGAAGTACGCGTAAGACAATAAAGAGTCGTGGGAACTGGAGAAATGGGAAGGGGAGGCAGACACTCAGCTCTGAAAGACCGATGCCCCCCCCGGAGGTCCCATACATTGGGAGTTTCAGGAGAAACCAGAAATCCAGATTTTATAGGAACTTTAAAAAGTTTTAAGTGTTGTCAAATAAATTAAATTAAAAAAAATACCGTGTAGTCCAAACACAGATGTTTGTGGGCACTTCTGCTCTCTATTACAATGGCAGTTAGAAAATTGTATTGGAATGGAAGGTAGTGGAAACTAACCCATAGTACACAACGACTGTATGATAGTACCCAATGAGTGTTAACTCATTTAATCCTAGTAACCGTATAAGAGCTATTCTTAACTCCCTGTTTACAGATGAAGGAACTGAGTCTCAGAGAATTAGGTAACTTGTTCAGATGTTGGAGCTGGTATTGCACCCTAGGCCTCTTCAACCTCAAAGTATTCATTCTAGAACAATGTGCTCTATCTCTCGTAAAGTACTTCATTTCCTTACAAGTTACATATAATTATCACCAAATTGCTTTCAAGTACAAATACTCTATCACTCCGTAACTAAATATTAGGTTTTGAAAGGTATGATTAATTTACTAGCACCTAGCCAATGCTTTACACGAAGCAGGTGGTATCCAACATGTTTGTTAACTGAAGTAAGCATTGTCATACCAAACCATTGGTAAGGAGATTTGTTCTATTACCTACTTATCAAAAGTACCTTGCTTGGTTATAAAGGTTTTAAGTTGTTGCTTGGGATTTTTGTATGTTCTTATGTGGTAGTCCATACTTACAGGTGGTTGCGGATGGTTAGATTGGGAATTGAGGTATGGGAATGACTGTGGATACATTGGACTTTTTCTCTTTTGCTCTGTTTCTCATAGGGGCTTTGTGTTTCAGATCTGTGAAAATTTTTCATGTGAAAACTTTGAAAATTGTTGGGAAAACTTTGTGAACTTAGCGAAATAAAGTATTCTGTGCAGGGAAACTCATAAAATGGAAGCAGTTTTCTTTGCAATCTTATATAAAGACAAATAAATTTATTTTCCATTTGATTTTTGCCAAATGGATTGACTGAAATATTTTAACCTCAGATCTTCAAACTTCAAGTGCATGAATCTCAAAGGCCCTTAGTAACAATAAAAAAGTTCCTATCAATATTAAAAACAAATCATAAAGAATGAGAGAGAGACCTTTTGGTTTATAGTCAAGCAAGCAAGAAGCTTGGAAGTCATCACTCTGTCTTCACAACAAGTAAAAAGCTGAACTAAAAATCAACAACTACTGTGAGAAGATTCATCAGATAATTGAGGTCGCAAAACAAACCACTGCCTTCTAATTTACAGAGACAAACAGGTGGATCCACAGAATCATAACTCAACCAGTGCAGAAATCCATGAGCAGAAATCTCTGTGAGAACCAGCAATGGGGTAGGAAACCTAAACTGTACTTGACAAATTTCTGGAGGTTCAGTGTGGAGAAGTCTGAGACTTATCAACTCAAGGGGGTTCCATTCTTAGGGGTCCCCCATTCTTTTGTCAGTCTTACCTCTGGGAGTCCTAACAGATCCTCACAGTACAGACTGACAAAAAATATCGTCTAGGAATTCTGGCAGAAGGAGTAGGAAAACATCCATTTTGAAATACAGGACAGTGGAAGATAGATTATGCTAACATTAATCAAAAGAAATCAGGAGTACCTATATTATTTTCAGATGGAGCAGATGTCAGAACAAGAAACTTATCAGGGCAAAGAAAGGCATTCCATAATTATAAAGGGGTCAATTCTTCAAGAAGACTTAACAATCTTAAATGTGTATGTGTATAACAATACAGCATCAAACTATTCCATATGTGAGGCAAAAGCTGATAGCACTGCAAGGAGAAACAGATTTGAGTCCAGTAAAATAGTTGGAGACTTCAAAACTCCTCTATCAGTAACAGACAGACCCATAAGGCAGAAAAAGCAGTAAGAACACAGTTGAACTCAACAGCATCATTGATCAATTTGATATAACTGACATCTATAGAACACTTTATCTAACAATACTAGAATACATATTTTTCTCAAGTTCACAGAGAATATTCACAAAAGCATGCCACCTTCTGGGTCACAAAACACATTTTAAAATAAAAATAAAAATAGAAATCATGCAATATTATGTTCTCAGACAACAATGGAATTAAACTACAAATTAGTAAGAAAAAGATAGCAGGAAAACACCTCAGTATTTGGAAGTTAAACCACATATTTCTTAAAATATGAGTCAAAAATAAATCTCAGGAGAAACTTAAAAAATATTTTAAACTACTGGTACATGAAAATAAAAATAAAACTTATTAAAATTGGAGAAATGCAGTAAAAACAGTGCTTAGATGGAAATTTATAGCATTGAATGCAAATATTAAAAAGGAATACATATCTAAAATGAATAATCTAGTTTCACATTAGGTAGCATGATTCCTCCAACTTTGTTAGTAATCAAAACAGCCTAGTAATGGCATAAAAACAAACACATAGATAAATGGAAAAGAATAGAAATCCCAGAAATAAATCCAAACATTTACAGTCAGTTAGTATTTGACAGAGGAGGCAAGCACATACAATGGGCTAAAGACAGTTTATTCAATAAATGGTGTTGGGAAAACTGGACAGATACGTGCAGAAAAATAAAACTAAACCATCTTCTTATACTACACACAAGAATATGTTCAAGCCCTGGCTGGTACTGCTCACTGAATGCTGGATTGAAAGCTGGTCTGAAAACCAAAGAGTTGCCAGTTTGATTCCCAGTCAGGGAACATGCCTGGGTTGCAGGCCAGGTCCCCAATGAGGGGTACACGAGAGGCAAGCACACATTGATGTTTCTTTCTCTCTCTTCCCTCCCTTCTCCTCTCTCTAAAAATAAAAATATTTAAAAAAATACATTCAAAATGGATCAAAGACTTAAATGTTAGACCAGAAACCATTAAAAATCCTTGCAGGAAACACAGGCAGCAAAATCTCAGACATTGCCCATAGCAATATTTTATTGGGTGTATCTTCCCAAGCAAGGGAAACAAATGAAAAAATAAACAGATGGGACCACATTAAACTAATACCTTTCTGTACAACAACAACAACAAAAAGCCATCAGCAAAATAAAAAAACAACCCATAGAACTGGAGGACATATTTGCTAATATACCTGATAAGGGGTTAATATCCAAAATTTATAAAGAACTTACAAAACTCAACACCAAAAAAACAAACAATCCAATTAAAAAATGGGCAAAGGACCTGAATAGACACTTCTCCAAAGAGGACATTCAGATGGCCAATAGACATATGAAAAGAAGCTCAATGTCATTAATCATCAGAGAAATGTGAATGAAAACTACAATGAGATATCTCACACCTGTCAGAAATGCTATTATTAATAAATCAAAAAACAGTTAGTTCTGGCGAGGATGTGGGAACACTTTTGCACTATTGGTGGGAAAGCAGATTGCTGCAACCAAAACTGTGGAAAGCAGTATGGAGATGCCTCAAAAAATTAAAAATGAACCTGCATTTTGACCTGGCACTCCACTTCTAGTAATATATCCAAAGGAACCCAAAACACTAATTTGAAAGAACATAAGCACCCCTATGTTCATTGCAGTGTTATTTACAGTCTCCAAGATAGGGAAGGAGCCAAGTGTCCATCAGTAGATGAGTGGATAAAACAACTATAGGATATTTCCAAAATTGAATACTACTCTGCTATAAAAAAGAAGAAAATGTTACCCTTTGTGACAGTATGGAAGGACCTGGAGAACACTGTGCTAAGTGAAATAGGCCAATCAGAGGAAAACAAATATTATGTGATTTCACTCATATGTGGAATCTAATGAACAAATTAAATTAACAAGGAAAATGGGGACAGACTCATAGATAGAGAACAGGATGACAGCTAGTGGAAGAGTTAGGGGGTGGAGGGAAAAAAGACGCACAGACATGGACAATGGTGTGGTGATTGCTGGGGGCTGTAAGGGGACTAAATGGTAATGGAAAAAATACAATAAAGATTAAGTTAAAAACATAAATTCAATAACCTAAGCATCCATCTAATAAAAAAGAGCAAATTAGATCTAAAGGACACAGAATAAAAGAAATAAAAATTAGAACAGAGATCAATGAAATTAAAAACAGGAAATCAACAAAGAAAATCAATGAAACCAAAAGCCTTTTCTTTAAAAAGATCAATAAAATTGATAAGCCTCTAGCCAGCCTGAGAAAAAAGGAGAGAAGACACAATTACTAAAATTAGAAATGAGAAAGAGGATATCAGTACAGACCCCATGGGCATTAAAAGAATAATAAAGAAATGTTACACTAGAAGTCCTATCACAGCAATCAGACAAGAAGGAGAAATAAAATGCATCTAAATTGGAAAGGAGGAAGTAAAACTGTCAGTATTTGCAGATGACATGATACTGTTTTCTTCTTGTCAAAAATTTTTTTTAAAAATTTCTAAATCATGTTTATTCTATTACAGTTGTCTCAATTTTCCCCCTTTGCCCTCATCCACCCATCCCACCCTGCCCCCCTCTCCCACAGTCAATTCCCACTCTGTTGTCCATGTCCAGGGGTCATTCATACATGTTCTTTGTTTAGTCCCTTCCCCTTCTTTCCACCATTGTCCTCCTTCCCCATCCCCTCTGGTCACTTTTGGTCTGCTCCATGTTTCCATGCCTGTGGTTTATTTTGTTCATTAGTTTATTTTGTGGAATATATTTCACTTATAGGTGAGATTGTATGGTATTTGTCTTTCACTGACTGGGTTATTTCACTTAGCGTAATATTCTCCAGTTCCATCCATGTTATGGCAAAAAAGTAGGAGATCCTTCTTTCTTTTTTCTTTTTTAATGCAGATTTTATTTATTTACTTATTTAAATGTCAAAATCCATTATACAATATTAAAAAATTTAAATCCATTATAAAGTCTTGACAAACATGATACTGTTTTTAGGGAATCCTTAAAGATTTCACCAAAAAACTACTAGGACTGATAAATGAATTCAGCAAAGTAGCAGGATACAAAATAAATATCCAGAAATCAGTTGCATTTTTATATATCAATAATGAACTATCAGAAAAGGAAACTAAGAAAACAATCCCATTCACAATTGCTTCAAAAAGAATCAACTACCCAAGAATAAATTTAACTAAGAGTGTAAAAGACTCGTTCTCAGAAAATTATAAGACACTGAAGAAAGAAACTGAAAAAGGTACCAATAAGTGGATACATATGCTGTGTTCATTGATAGGAAGAATTAACATCATTAAGATGTCAATGCTACTCAAAGGAATCCACAGATTCAACACACTTACACTCAAGATACCAGTGGTACATTTCACAGGACTGGAACAAATATTTCAAAAATTTGTATGGAACCACAGAAGACCCCAAATATCAACAGCAATCTTGAGAAAGAAGAACAAAGTTGGAGGAATCATGTTACCTAATATTAAACTATACTGCATGGTCATAGTAATTAAAACATCATGGTACTGACATAAAAACAGACATATAGATCAATGGAACAGAATAGAGAGGCAGGAAATAAACCCTCACCTTTATAGTCAATTCATATTTGACAAGGGAGACAAAAACATACTATGGGTTAAAGATTGTCTATTCAGTAAATTGTGCTAGGAAAATTGGACAGGTAAGTGGAAAAAAAAGGAACTAGACCATCTTCTTACACCACAGACCAGAGTAAATTCAAAATGCATTAAAGACAAATATTAGTCTCTAAAACATAAAAATCCTAGAAGAAAAGTTAGGCAGTAAAATCTCAGACATTTCTCTTAGCAACATTTTTTCTGATATATCTACTTGGGCAAGTGAAATAAATGATAAATTAAACATATGAGACAAGGCAAAGATGTCTCCTCTCACTATTTCTTTTCAAGGAAGTCTTAGCTAATACAATAAGAAAAGAAAATGAAATAAAAGGTATACTATTTTGGGAGAAATAAAATCTGTTTTCATAGATGACACGATTATCTATTAGTAGAATATGAAAGAATCGACAAAAAAGCTCCTCAAATTGACAAATGATTAAAGCAAGGTGGCATAATTAAGAGTGCATAAAGGTCAATCATTTTCCTACATACAAGCAATGACATATAGGAGGGGAATTTTAAATACCATTTACATTAGCACCACAAAAAGAACTGCTTCAGTATAAATTTAAATACAGGAGTGGGGCAAAAGTAGGTTTACAGTTGTGAGTATGCAAAACAGAGTTTATTCTTGTATTATTACTTATTATTTTCCATACGAACAACTGTAAACCTACTATGCCGCTCCCTGTATATACAGATCAACATGAGGAAAACTACAAAATTCTGATGAAGGAAATCAAAGGAGAACTAAATAAATGGAAAGATAATCAGTATACATGGATTGGAAGCCAATGCTGTCAAGATGTTAGTTCTTCCCAACTTGATTTATGGATTCAATGCAATCTCAATAAAAACTACAGCAAGTTATTTTGTGCACATCAACAAACTTACTCCAAAGTTTATATGCAGAGACAAAGGACCCAGGGTAGCCAACACAATGTTGATGGAGGAAAATATGGTTGGAGGATTGATGGTATATACTTCAAGACTTATGTAATACTGGTGAGAAAACAGTCAAATAGATCAACGAGACAGAAAAGAGAGTTCAGAAAGAGACATAGAAGATTTTTGACAAAGCAAAGGTAATACAATGAAGAAAAGATAGTCTTTTCAACAAAGGTGCTGAAACAACTATACAACAATATGCAAAAAAGTGAATCTAGCCACGAGACCTTTATAAAAAAAACTCAAAATGAATAATATACTAAATGTAAATCATGTTAAGTAGAAGATAACAAAGAAGAAAATCTAGATGACCTCATATTTGGCAATGACTAATTAGATAAAACATCAATGGCATGACCCATAAATAAAATAATTAATGTTATATTTTATTAAAATTTAAAAAGTTCTGTTCTGTGAAAGACACAAGATAATGAGAAGACAAGTCACAGACTGAGTAAAAATACTGGCAAAAGACATACCTGGTAAAGATTTGCTATCCAAAATAAAAAAATACCCTTAAAGCTTTAACAACAAAACAACCTGATTCAAAAATGGGCAAAAGACCTTAATAGATAACCTTACCAAAGAAGACATATAGATGGCAAATAAGCCGGTGAAAAGGTGCTCCATATTGTATGTCATTAGGGGAATGTAATTAAAATAATAAGATACTATTATGCACTTATTTAAATGGCCTAAAACCAGATTGCCGACAATACCAAATGTTCATGAGGATGTGAAGCAACAGAACTGTCATTCATTGCTGGCAGGAAAGAAAAGCGGTATAGCCACTCTGGAAGACAGTATGGCAGTTTCTTACAAAACTAAACATACTCTTACTATACAATCTAACAATCATGCTCATTTACCCAAAAGAGTTGAAAACTTATATTCACACAAAAACCTGCACACAAATGTTTACAGCAGTGTTATTTATAATTACCAAAGCTTGGAAGCAACTAAGATGACCTTTAGTAGGTGAATGGATAATCTGTGCTATATCCAGACAATAGAATATTATTCAGCACTAAACAAAGAGCTATCGAGCCATGAAAACACATGGAAGTAACTTAAATGCTTATTACTAAGCAAGAGATGCCAATCTGAAAAGGCAACATTCTGCATGATTCCAACTCTATGACATTCTGGAAAAGGCCAAACTATGGACAAAGCAAAAGGATCACTGTTTACCAGGGAGGGAAGAGGGATGACTAGGCAGAGCACAGAGGATTTTTATGGCAGTTAAACTATTCTGTATTATACTATAATGGTGGATACCTGTCATTATACAGTTGTTAAAAACGTATTATGTAAAACAGCAAGAGTGAATCCTAATGTAAACTATGAAATTTAAATGGTAATGATGTGTCAGTGTAGGTTCATCTGTGTAGGTAACAAATGTTCCATTCTGATGAGGATGTTGACAATAGTGAGAGCTGTCTTTGTGGCAGGGGGGAGGTATACGGGAACTCTGTTCTCTTGCTGTACTTCCTGCTCAAATTTTCTGTAAACCTAAAACTTCTCTAAAAAATAAAGCCCACTAAAAAAGTCTGCCATACTGTCTGGAGAAAAAATTAAGAGGGAGAAAAAAGTTATAGCTTTAAATTTCCAAACTAGAATAAAAGTGGGAAAGGACAGAAATGTGGAATAAATTTAAAGTATGGTCCTTCATGCCTATTACACTCAAGTATTTCTCTTATATTTCTTTGCTAGCCTAAAAATTAAAAAAAAAAACCCCAGAAATTTGGATGAGAAAAATGCAAGAAAGTTTTCTTTGTTATCTAAGTGACAGATATGAATCAGAACTGGTCAAGAAATAACGGTGAAGAAGAAACTCTTCAGGAATGTGTCTTATAGAAGAGCTTCATGACAAATGGCTGCCATTTGAGTACAACATTGTTGGAAGGAAAATGAAAATAACTCCTCTCCCATTTTCCTCTCTGAAACTAAAGTGAGTGGCAATTTTGAGAGGATCAGGATAAAAGGGCATGTTTGCTATGGGTAAGGGGAAGGGATCCAAGGGTCAACCTCAGCATGGATCCCAGTCTCAACTCCTAGAATGAATGTGCTTGTTAAGGACTCCTGGTGGCTAACTGGGCTCAAATTTATAAACAAGAGTTTAGTAGTCATTGTTAAACTTCTCATGCTTTCAGAGCTTTATGGTAAAACTGCACTGAACTAGCTGCATATTGCACTGTGTTCCTGCTGTCTGATCTGACTCTTACAAAGGAGCTGCTAAGTGGTCTGGCTAATGTGGCTCAGTTGGTTGGAGCACTGTCCCATAAACTGAAAGGTCATAGGTTAGATTCCCAGTGAGGGCACATGCCTAGGCTGCATGTTTTGTCCCCAGTTGGGGTGCGTACAAAGGACAATAGATTGATATTTCTCTCCTCTTTTTCCCTCCATTCCCCTTTCTCTAACATCAATAAGCATGTCCTCAGGTGAATATTGAAAAAAAAAAAAAAAGGAACAGCCAGGCTCATAAATCAACCAATGGGCTGAAGACTTGCTAGGGCCAACAGGCGTAGCACACCTATATCTTCATTTGCACCTTCACCAACCAATTAGAGCGGTTCCATTCTAACCAATTAGGATGATGCTACTTGGACCAACTGAACTGTGAGAATTTGGAGCCCTCATTTGTATAGAAATGGACAAATCACTGGCTGGGGGATCAGGGACAGGTACTCTTCTCTATATAAGACAGCTTCATTTCTTTCTCCATGGAGTGTACTTTTAGTTTCCATTGAAGACTGAGTTTTCCCTGCTGGACCTGTAACACTTGAACTGAGCTGCCTTGCCCCAGCCATTTCAACGGAGCTGTATCACAGTTGAGCTGTTCCACAGCCAAGCAGCTCCACAGTTGAGCTGTATCACAATTGAGCTGTTTTCAGCCTAGCTGTTCCACAGCTGAACAGTCTGACAACTGTGCTGTTTCCACGGAAGTCTGTTCCCACTTCACTACACCCCAAATTGGTTACTCCTGTTGGTGTTGAATTTGCGATGATGACCTTTGATGGACACTAATCACATTCCTGATTTATTGCAACTCAGGGTTTATAGAACATGGTTCACCAAAAAGCATTACTGACCCCTCACTCTTATCAGAGACCTTGCCACATTTGGTATGTCAACAAAAGTTGTGTCTGAAAAATGACTTACTTGCACTGAACTAAAGGTTGTTGTTGATTTTAGAAAAGGTGTATTCATTTTTAAGTTAATTTAAAATGTACAGATATGGTAATACCTGAGGATTTGCAAATCATATGTGGGCATAAGCATAAAAAGGTAAATGGCTTTCTGGTCTTGGGTTCTAAAAGTAAGTGTTTGTTTAGGCTTAATTAAGGACTGGGGCAGATGCTGGAACCAAGAAAAGAAGTACTTAATTTTTCTCACAGTAGGGATAAAATAGATATTGGTTGTGTCAAAGAATTCATATATTATACCACATTGCCAAGATCCAGCTGAATAAACCTAAATGAATAAGGAAAGAACTGTTGCCTTAAAGATGGATCTGTGAGAATTACCAGGTAATGTTTTTTTTAAAGGTGGAATTTTAAAGAAAAAAATCTCCCAGTAGTCTGACATTTAATTATTTCAACTCAAAAGAACTATCACTATGACAGTTGATAGAAAAACAATGAGAACAGTAATTACAAAAACTTACATAGGACTTCAGATTAGCCAGGCATCTTATATTCATGAATTCTCTTAATTCTTACAACAGCCCAGTGAGGAAATTACTATTATTTACCCTATCTTACAGAGTGAGAAACTGAGGCACAGTGGCATTAAGTTGCCTAAGGCCACGTGGCTAGAGAACTCTTGACATCTGGCATTGTTTTCCTATGTTGAGATAATGTCACCTGCATGAAATGGTCATTGGCTTAACTGACCAAACTTTGATTGCTTAAGTCTGGACACTGAAAATAAAGGCTCATTTACTTTTTGGCTGGGACTTTATAGCTGCTGACAGAGGTAAGAATGTTCTTCTAACTTTGCTGATAATTGTATCACCACTTCAATAATCAATTCAACTTGCCTCATATAGACATAGCACTACAGAGCATACTCATTACCTACCCAGTTGCTTTCTGGTTTTCAATGATTAGTAAACACTGATTAGTAAACTTGGCATGTGTTTATCACAAAGAATATAGTTTCATGTTAAGACAAGTAAGGATTTTGATCTTTGTTGGGTTTGATCTTTCTTGACCACGTGATGAGATAAAATGATAGGCTGATGTGGCTAAAGGAAGACTGGGAGGAGGACAACTGAGAAGTGGGGACAGATTTTATTAACATATAACTTTAGACTACAGCTTTATATTGGGCCACCTCGTGGCAGAGATGCCCTAGAATATGCTTCATTGGCAACTCAGTGTGTCTGCAAATGAACACACACTGTGGCAGAAGAAGCAGAGAACCATGTGGACCTCTTAGGCAGTTAGTTGTTAAGCTCTCTCTTTGTACACATGGACCCAAATACATATGACCATGTGCATGTCATGTTGAAAAGGCTGAAATAACCGTTATATTATACAAATTTAATAAAAAATAGTCTTTCTCACTCCATGTCCCGGTTATAAAAATACTTGATGGGCATCACTGTGTGTGAGACAGAGAGACAGTGACTCTGATGCACATCTAATGACTCCGAAGGTCGCTGAAACAGTGCTTGGAGATGACGTACCCTTCTCACAGCTTAATCCCATGGCACACATTTTTCAATTTATGGAAAGAATAAAAAAGATCCTGGAAGTTGAAGACACAACCTGTTCACAGATATAGATATTCTGTCTTTGGATTTTTCTAAGTGATGAAGAGGAATTAAAAAAAACACAACTTTTTTTTTGTTGTTGTTGTTGTTATTGTAACTTGAATTTAACATCACTCATGTAACAGCCTTGGAGGAAAAGCTTTTGGCTCAATCCTGAAATGCATTTAATTATATCACGCTCCTTCATTTCTACCTATGTGCTTACGCACCTTCCCCACTTCCTTGGGTTATCTTTCCTACCACGAAGAAGTTCCTTGTGACTCTCCCTTTTCCCATTTCCCCCTCATTCTACATTTTGTCATGTGCCTCAAGGGTGGGAGCTATGTCTTAAACTGTTTTAAGTTGGTCTCCTTTGAACACATGCTGCAGAAAGAACCAAGAAATGCCCACACAGCCTGCTCTCCAAGATCCACCTGCAGACTGAGCCGTCCTGACAAACACATCCTCCACTTGGGAATAACTCACAGCTCACATTACCACCTTGAGGTAATTTCCCAAACCAGCCAAAGATTTTTAAACACTAAAAAAAGTCAGCAGTAAAAATAATAGATGCAATGTATGTCATCCTTAGTAATATTTTGTTTAGTTTTATTTCTCACATCAGGGCAGTATGAACCCAGAGGGACTGGAACCAGTGATGGCACAAAAAATATGAAACAGATATAATCCACAACAGAGCAAAATGGGAATAAAGTGACATTAGTGATAGTGGTTCTCTGCTCACAGTCAACTTATGTTGCTGAATGCCGTGTGTGCACATTATCTTGAAATTTAATGGATTCAAAAATGTCACTCTGCAGCAAGACTAAGTCGGTATACTGTTGATCCTCTATCAGACTATAAATACAAGTGAGAAACAGAGGACTTTTTAATGCATGTCATATTGAAATAATGTCTCCAGTTTCCTCTTGAAGGAGTTTGTTAAGATCACTTAAAAATTGGACTTCCTCTGCCTAATAAAAACCCACTGATGTCAGCACAAAAGGAAACTGGAGCCTAATAAACAAGAAAATAGCATGTTCTGTATCCTAGGTTAAGCAGTGACATTATCATAAAATCCAGGTGACCCTTTAAATATGCAGAGCTGACTATCCAAAAATCTCATAAACATATAATATGAAGGTTAAAAAAATCATTCTGTTCCAAGCTTAAAATATAGCTGCTGATTAATTTATTTAGGAACGAATACAACCCATTTCTTTAGAGGCTCTAGCAACCTGCATGGAGCAACAAAAAGAGATTGCTCTCGAAGCACTGGCTTTATCCCAGGAAGTGATGCCCCTCTGTGTTTGGATCCAGATCTCATTCACTAGGCAGAATGGTCCATTGATGATGCCTGCCTCCTAATCTCAGAAACTGTGAATATATGTTAGGTAACATGGCAGAGGGAATTATAGCTACAAATGGAATTGATACTCTAATCGGCTGATCTTAAAATTCGGAGATCATCCTAAATTATCAGGGTGGTCCAATGTAATCACAGGACATCTTAAATGGTAAAAGGGTAGGTCAGAAAGACGTGGTGTGAGAAGGACTCCATCCACTCTGACTGGCTTTGAAGATGGAGGAAGGAGCCACATGCCAAAGATGTAGGGAAGCTTCTAGAAGCCCAAAAAGGCAAGAAACAGATTCTCCACCAAACTCTTAATGGAACATAGCCCTGCTGACACCTTACTTTGAGCCCAGTGAGACCTGTGTTGGACTTCTAACTTAATAGGCTGCAAGAAAATAACTTGTATTATTTTAGCCACTAAACTTATAGAAATTGTTACAGCAGCAATAGGAAACTAATACAACTGCATTTAATCAGTGTCCAGAATTTTAATATTATAGCACTTAACAGGCATTCTTAAGGTAAGTTGGCTGATCTTTCTAAAACACCTATGTATCTATCAACCATTCTCCCCAACACAGGACTACATTTTCTTATTAACTTATCCTAAATGTTTGTTACTTCATTGTCAAAAATACCATTTTCTCTGTGGAAAAATATAAAAATCATATTTTAAAAGTTTTGACCTCTGATTTTGAATTTGTAAGTTTCTTTTTTTTTTTTACAAGTAAAGATATCGAAGAAAATTAGATTTATTTTAGTTCTTTGGTAAATTGGCAGTGAAAGCTTCTTACTTTTTAATAAAAATGTGAAAAGCAAATAATTTGGCCTTTACATACTATTTATTTGTTATATATGTATGTATGAGGGAGGATGGTGGAAAACAAGGATTTTTTTTCAAAAATACAGTGAAATCTCAAAAGTATCACCAAAGTTGTACTAAGCTAGCATATTTAACAAGTTGTGTTTTCCCACACTCTCACCAACACTTGAGACCAGTTACAGAAATGTTCATCAATCTGATGGGTGAAAGATGGCATCGCACATTGTGTTGATTTGCATATACCTGATTAGGTGTGAGGATGAATACTTTTTAAAATGTTACTTAGCCATACATTGTTATCATATAAATTCCTTACACATATTTTATATAAATTTTTTTGATTTAGGTTATTTATCTTGTTGTCCAGATAATTTTTATATTTAGGCCACTAATACTTTGACATGTAAGTATTAGAAATATTTTATCCTAATCTACAGTTTGTTTTAAAATTATCTTTATGGTGTCTTTAGGTATACTGAAGTTTATAATTTTGAAATATTCAAATTTATCAGTTATGTCTATTAAGATTTTAGGGAGTTCTCTACTTCGAGATCATAAAGATACTCCCTTATATTGTATATTATTATTGTATATCAATGGCCTTTCTCTTCCCAGTGACAGAGTCAAAGGGGATGAGTTAGAGCTGGCTCGTCAGAAATGGCAGGAAGATAATAAGCAGACAACGATAGTGGTGGAAGAAGATGAGGTAGGTCCAAACGCAGTGGCTCTCCTGGTTCAGTGATAATCCTTGCAGCCAGAATGTGGTCTCTAAATGCCATTTCCCACTAAAACAACCAGCGTTTCTTAGAGAAATGGTTAATTCTAGTCAAAGGAAAGATGGTGCACAAGCTGAGTTAAGACATCTTGTTGTATAAAAAAATGGAAGAAATTCTCAGAGTCCTGGAGTCAAAAGAACATAAGAGAAAACACGAAGGGGTTCCTGTCAGCCAAAGATGAGATACTGTGAAAATCCAAACATTAATTACTGTGAAGTGTTCAAACATATCAAATACATTAAAATCCTAAATCCACAATGGCACTACTGGTCATCGCATAAAGTCATTATAGCACCAATTCATTCTGAAACTGTAAAACAAAGAAATAAAAATAAAAATAAAGTGAACAGTCCAAACATTTATCTCTAGTTTAAAATTATTTTAGGGTAACTGAACAGTTGAAAAGAAAACGGCACTTACTAAATACAGAAGAATGATAGAATTAGGATGTCACCACTTTGAAACCCCCAATAAAATAACAAGTCTAGGCTATCATCATTAGTAGCATTAAAAAACCATTAAAGTGACAGGCTGATGTGGAACATTATAATGGATGGCTCGGGTTGGCAAAACCACCACCCACTGTTCAGTATGAGCATCATGTGCTTCCTGACACAGTGTAACAGGGAATACAAAGCACCACCTATGAACAATTCTCACCAAAGAAAATAAACTTAAGTTTCTAGTTCTTGCCTTAGTCCACAGGAAACACAGATAATGAAGGACACAGTAAATAATATTATAATGCATCCCCCAAGTGTAGAATGTGGGAAATGCTGTAGGATAAATGGTTTATTCAATAAATAAATGAGGTATGGATAGAATTCATTATTCCATGTTACGAATGAGTAATCATCTATAAAAGGTTAGGTAACTTGTCACAGAATGAGAACAAATATCCAGGTTTCCATGACTTTAACTCATTTTTTCCAGGACATTTTGACCCAAAACTCTAGTTTGACAAGCTGATAGTGAGAACTAACTTTCATACAGGCAATTTGGTTTTCCATGTTCCAATGGAAACTTCATAGAAAAATGAACTGAGATGCACATTGCCCTATAAAGCCATTAAAAAGACTGTTCTAAATGCATAGCTCAAAAGCAACAATAGGGCAGATTTTTGAAAATCAAAAAACTAACTTTCTTTTTAATAAAGCGTTTCATACTGAAAAGGGTTTCTTTTCTTCATTGACTGCTTACCCTTTTCATGACAAAAGAGTCACGTGATTTAATTTTTTATTTATTGACTGATTTTAGAGAAAGAGGGAAAGGGAAAGAGAGGGAGGGAGGGAGGGAGAGAGGAAGGGAGAGAGAAAAAGAGAGATTGACTTGTTGTTCCACTTATTTATGCATTCATTGGTTGATTCGTGCATGTGACCTGACCAGGGGAGTTGCAACCTTGGTGTATCAGGATGATTTAACTAGCTGAGTACTCTGTCAAGCCAAAGAGTCACAGGATTTATACAAAAAGAGAGAAACTGAGTCTACTCAGGTGATAGTTCTGTGATTCTTAGGAGCAAATAACAAAGACATGAAAAGACATTTCCTGCAATGTATGACAGATTTAAAAATTATCTTTCTCAAACTAATTAGCATTTTAGAAAAATTGGTTTAATCATTAAAGAAGCCATCTGCTTATCTGGGAGCTGTCTTGTGAACAGTGCTGGCAAATTTCAGGGGATAGGTACCCAGCAGGTACTGCATTTTCTTTTGATTTCTGAAGCAAAAAGAAAGACTCTACTAACCCCCTGCATACACAAACTAATTCAAACAAAATGGCCCTTTTGTATCATACTACGGCGTCCTTCACTCACATCAAAGAGTTAAGGGGGAACAGACACTGGGTAGAAGGTATTTGAAAGCTCCTCATATGCTACATAGAGTCATTCCTTAGTAACCAAGGAGGGTGTTTCAAGAATGCTCATGAATACTGAAATCCTCGGGTGCTCAGGTCCCTCATATAAAATGAGGTAGTGTTTGCATGTAACCTATGCACATCTTTCTGTATACTTTAAATCATCTCTAGTTTACTTTTAATACCTAATACAATGTAAATGCTACATAAATAGTTGATACACTATATTGTTTAAGAAATGATATCAAAGATTTCTTTACATGTTTAGTACAGACAGCCAGTATCGCTCTAACTACACAGTACATGTCAGCAACAGCGTAACATTTTTTTCTGAATGTTTTTTATCTGAGGTTGCTTGAAACTGTGATGTGGATCCCATGGATATGAAAGGACTGTGTATACAGAGAAGAGATTTATGGCTTTGTTTAATTTATCCTCCATATTAAATAGTATGATAGAAGACATACATTGATGTTCAACATAAATCACAATTCCTAGATTGTGTGAGGTGTTGTATTGAGCAGTTTAAACAGTTAAGACTCCTGGGAGTGAAGGGAGCAGCAAAAATGGGCCCAAGTCATCCTCAATAACATGGAGTTGTTTTTTTTCTTTCAATTCTGTAACTTTAGGTTACTTTGGTGGCTGTGCAAGGGGATGTTCTACTGTGAAGGGTCTGTTCCCTGGATCACAAGGAGAATGCTCAGCACGTCATTCTACTAATGATGATTATAATTAAAAAAATTGCATAAGAAGTATGCAATATCTGAGACTGTCTTATATTAAGATTAATAGAGTTGAAAGTCTTTCATTAAACTATGCATTGGAAAATAGGTTGACTTTCTATCCACCCACTCTAGGCCACTGACTTGAAGTTCCTTTAACATTTCATTCTGACTAGGTACAATAATCAATTCTTACCATGACTGTTATATGGCTATGCACTTCAGAGTTTGTTTACAATTAGTTAACCAACTTTTAGAAAAGCAAATAAGGTATGAGCTGCCTATAGGGAAGCCCTGGTGTCATTGTGTGGAAGGCTTTGGAGGTGAAGCTGAGAAGTTGGGATGTAATGCTTAGATAAGAAGAGTTATAGTGAGCAGTAAATAATATGATAGGGATTACATTTTAGGAAAACAAACTTTCCATTTCTCTTATCTTGTTATACTTCCATCAGCCCCTCCCTCTCACTCTTCTGTTAGATAAATATTTCTTAGTTCACTGAGTAAAGAGCAGCAAGCAAAGAGTTCCTCCTACCCCGGTGGGGTTCTGGCTTACATATGAAAGACACAGAAACTCTCTTAAGTCTTTGTTTTGCTATATGTATAACGGGGAGAACAAATCACCCACTTCATTCGGATGATAATGAGGATTAAATGAGAATACAGGTAAAGCACACTTCCTGATACTTGATAGGACTCAGGTAGTAGGGAATAGTGAGACAGAACCGTTCTCTAACAGCTGAATGTTGCTTTAAATAGTGCTGTTTAAACAGTACTTGGGCATCCATAAAAATGTCTTTCACTCTTGTTCAGCATGCATTCCTTTCAGCATTTCCTAAGTGCCCTCTGTGAGCCCAGCAATGTGCTAGAAGCTGGGGATACAGGATGAAGATGACCTCCCTTGCTTCTGAGAAACTCACAGCTACTAGGATAGATGGGTGTGTAAAAAAACTACAGCAGTAACAACAAAGCATGTCATTACACAGGATCTATAAAGTACAAAGGAACACAGGCAAATGAGAAAATAAACTCGATTACCATTTGGATAATAGACCATTCATGTCTATTTCTATCCTACTCCTCTAATTGCAGTTTTCAAAATAAACACCCTCTTAAATCAGCTGGGGGAGGGGGATAAACAGAAAAAAAAGAGTTCATGTTCAAGTTAAGCAAACTGCTGCTATTTTTCAAGGGCAATCAACTTGACTATTATTTCACCTGATTACTGTCACTTTGTTCATTGGGATCTTATCTCCTAATGATTTTATGAAGTATTTAATGAGTAAATTGCCCTCACTCCATGGTTCTCATTAATAATTATAAAGGAGATGTTGTGTTTAATAACATCCATCAGAATATAAAGGCTTACATTTAGTCCAAAGTAAAATTAGGTATTAAAAAAAAATCAGTGATCTTTGTATAGGTAATTCAAGGGATGGGTAAAGAAAACACTCCTGTTATAAAGTCAATCAACAATTATAGTCACAGGTGTTAAAAGAGATAACCAAAAGCTATATTAAAACTTGGCTCTTTTCCCTAAAGAGTCTTATTAAGAAGAAAATATAGTTTTCTTAACTCAAAAAGATAACATAGATTTAGTGGACCCACCCAGTAAACGTTGTGTTTTTCCCTGATTCTCCCTTGACTATTTCTTCTACTAAGAGGTCAACACAGGGAATGGTCCAGCCTGGCCAATGAGAGCATTGAGCATAAATTTCTTAGCTTTTGAGAGAGAGAGAGAGAGAGAGAGAGAGAGAGAGAGAGAGAGAGAGAGAGAGGAGAATCACTGTGTGTATGCGTGTGTGGTGTGTAATGAAAAGCAGTATGCAGTATTTTATGATTGTTTGGTGCTACCTAAAGGGATTCTGATAAATGGCTTGCATTATATAATGTCTGCATGCTCCCAAAAAGCAAGTTGGTATGCATATTTGAAGGACATAGTTCTAAACCAGAATAAATACTTCAAAGTTTCAAAAATCGTCACTCACAATTTCTATTTTCTTGGTCTTATTTTTCCCTGCCTCTCTTAAGTTTTATCTCCCGCTTCTTTAATTCTGACTATTTCTTTAATAATTTCATATTAAATTTAGCAGTTCTTCTTGATAATAATCTAGTCATCTTTCTATGTAATGCTTTCTCAATGCAGTACAGGTTGCATTAGGAGAGTAGAATTTGCATAAAAACTGAAATGAAAAACAATGCCTTCAAACTTCCTGTGAGGTCAGTATTGCTGTGAATGAGGGAAGAACTGCCATTGCTCAGGACCCTTCCCACACTCTCAACAGAGGAAACCCTGGCTTTGACCATTTATGGAAAATTTTTCTCTTCTTGAATCTTAAGAACCAAAAGCCAATGCTCTTCCCAGGGACAGATTCACAGCAACCTGAACCCTACTTACATGTAGAGTAGCATACCACTATTCCGTGCAAGAACAGCCAGGAGAAATGCCAGAGTGTGTGCCACTCCTCAATGTTTTGTTTAGACTCACAGAAGGCTGATAACCATTACTGTTTCTTCAAGTACAAAATGTGAAAGTGGAAGAAAGAGAGAAAGGAGAATCAGAAAAATTTTCTTTCCACTGAGTGGCACACTACTCCATTGTCATGGGCTCCCTAAGTCCCCCACCAAAGTACAACAGTTAATCTGCTGTTTATTCAAAACCACCTACAGAAGATAATAGACAGTTATAAACTAATTTAGTGTGGCTGTGATGGAGACTCCTCATTTATCTTGCTTATCCAATTTAACTCCCTTAGTCTTCCATAAAGCACAGTGTTCCTGCTGCTCAATCAAAACAGTTGCTTGCTACAAGAAAGGCCGTGGAACAACAGGAAACTAATAGTTTAACTGTTCCTCTAAATTTGTTTGACAAAACTGACATTTAGTGCATTATGTCACGTTGTCAGTAATCTGCAATTTACCCCTGGGCGTGCAGTGGATGTTCATTTTATTTACCTCTCATAGTTAAAAGCGTAATTAATATTCCACTCTGTAACAAAGATTAGGGATTTGACAAACATTGTAATTTAAATTCTCCATTATAGCAAACATTAAAATCAAACATCTTCCACACGCCCCATTGCATAAAGGACACGTGAAGCTGTAATTTAACTTTTTAGTTTTTAAAACCACAAACTAATTTCTTCTGTCAGTTTAATGAGCTGGAAAACACAAATCTTGCTGCTCTCTGTGTGGGCATGGTCTGTAAGAGAGGAACCAAAGGGAGAGAAAGCACTGATTTTTTTCAAAACATATTTCTGAATGCACCAAACAAACTGTATATGTGTAATCTGGTAAACGCAACATGATACTACAGATCCCTGAAACCAGTTTACAGCTTTAAATACATAGCTGTAAAAATAAAACACTTCAAGAGAGAAAAAAAATTACTGTGGTATTTTTTGAGGTAATGATGTGTATGTATAAGGAATATGTGAAATTCTGTGCAGATACTGACCACAAGCAAAACCAACCAACAATAAAACTACATTCCTGCATATTGAGCCGAGCAAGGGGCTTCCAGAACACAAAAGGAAGAACAAGGTGGCCAGGATCACTGAAAGAGTTCTCAAAGAAGCATTACCACTATTTTAATACATGCTAATTTTCACTAGAATCTCAGGTTCATAAATTTTATGTGACTGATTAAAATTACTATATGTAGAATACCTTCAGGCAGCTAAAATGGCTCATTAAACAAGGAAGCTAGCTGGGAATTATCAGTAATGTAACAAATTTGTATACTAAGAATGTGATGTCTTTAAAACGAACATAGGAGGAATATTTAAATCTCCCTCCCCCACTGGAACTGGGCTCAGGAGGGTTGGGAAGAAAACGTCTTGATCTCAGAGCTGCTGGCTACTTCCGCTCTGCTCTTCCTGATGCACAGAAATCTACTGACTGGTCCACTTCTGCATGAGGCTTCATTAGTCACTGTCAACTTCAATCTGTTTCAGTTATTTTACATTCATATCCCAGGAGGAAATGTACTCTCTGTTGCAATTTTGGGTTAAACTAAAGATAAACTGATTCACTTTAGAAAACGACAAAGCAGCAAGTAACAACTTATGCTAATATCACACAACACAGAGAAAAGTGTGTGTAAATATCATTAACCTTGCCACAGAATGAAATGAAAGAGAGATGTATATATTACCAAGGCAGAGGTTTCCAAATGGCCCAAGAGTCAAACACTCTACACAAAGCTATTTCCATAAGCAATACAACTCTCGAGTTAAGCACATCTATCTCCTTTCACGTGGGTATACTAAGAGCCCTTCAAGATCCATTTTCCAGAGAAAGGTCAGTTATTCTCCCAAGCATCCCATCTCAGCAGCACAGGAGGAGTTACCTGATGATCCTTGATGAACATCAATACTAAGTTGGTTTCTAGCATTTATTTATTTTTAAAATTTAATCTTGTATTTTTTTCCATTACCATTTAGTCCCCTTATACTGCCCTCCCCAGCAATCACCACACTGTTGACCATGTCAATGAGTCCTTTTTACTTTTTCCTCAAACCCTCCCCTAACCTCCCACACCCCCACTAGCTGTCATCTGCTCTCCATCTATCAGTCTGTCTGTTTTGCTAGTTAGTTCAGTTTGTTCATTAGGTTCCACATATGAGTGAAATCATATGATATTTGTTTTTCTCTGACTGGCTTATTTCACTTAGCACAGTGTTCTCCAGGTCCATCCATACTGTCACAAAGGGTAACATTTTCTTCTTTTTCTTTATGGCAGAGGTGAATTCCATTGTGTAAATGTCCCATAGTTTCTTTATCCACTTTTATCCACTCATCTACTGATGGACACTTGGCTACTTCCATATCTAAGTAATTTTAAATATGCTGCAATAAACATAGAGGTGCTTATGTTCTTTTGAATTACTTTTGGGTTCCTTCAGATGTATTTCCAGAAGTGGGGTTGCTGAATCAAAGGCAGATTCATTTTTAATTTTTTGAGCTATCTCCATAGTGCTCTCCACAATGTCTGCACTAGTCTGCATTCCCACCAACAGTGGAAAAGTATTCCCTTTTCTCCACATCCTAGCCAGCACTTGTTTGTTGATTTATTGATGATAGCATTTCTGACAGGTGTGAGATGGTATCTCATTGTGGTTTTTTTTTCCATTTCTCTGGTGATTAGTGACGCTGAGCATCTTTTCATGTCTATTGGCCATCTGAATGTCCTCTTTGGAGAAGTGTCTATTCGGGTCCTTTGCTCATTTTTTAATTGGGTTGTTTCTTTGGTGTTGTGATTTGTAAGTTCTTTGTAAATTCTGGGTATTAACCCCTTATGAGATGTATTAGCAAATATGTTCTCCCATTCTGTGGGTTTTTTAAAGTTTTGTTGATGGTTTCCTTTGATGTGCAAAAACTTTTCAGTTCAATGTGGTCCCATTTGTTTATTTTTTTCCTTTTGTTTCCTTGCCCGGGGAGATATAGCCGGTAAAAAATTTCCATGAGCAATGTCCAAGATTTTGCTTTTTATGTTTTCTTTAAGGATTTTTATGGTTTCAAGTCTAACATTTAAGTCTTTGATCCATTTTGAATTTATTCTAGTTTGTGGTGTAAGAAGGTGGTCTAGCTTCATTTTTCTGCATGCACCTGTCCAATTTTTCCAACATCATTTATTGAATAAACTCTCTTAAGCCCATAGTATGTGTTTGCTTCCTCTGTCAAATATTAATTGATGATAGCTGTGGTCTTATTTCTGGGCTCTCTATTTTGTTTCATTGATCTATGTGTCTGTTTTTATGCCAGTACCAGGCTATTTTGATTACTATGGCCTGGTATTATAGTTTGATATTAGGTAGCATGATTCTTCCAACTTTGTTCTTCTTCCTCAGGATTGCTGTTTTAATGTGGGGCCTTTTGTGATTCCATATATATTTTTGGAATATTTGCTCTACTTCTGTGAAATAAGCCATTGGTATCTTGATAGGAATTGTGTTGAATCTGTAGATTGCTTTGGGTAGTATGGACATTTTAATGATGTTAATTCTTCCTATCTATGAACGCAAAATGTGCTTCCACTTATTTGTTTCTTCTTCAATTTCTTTCTTCAGCGTCTTATAATTATCCAAGTACAGGTCTTTCACATCCTTGGTTGGGTTCATTCCCAGGTATTTTTTCTCTTTTTGAAGCAATTGTGAATGGAATTGTTTTCTTAATTTCCATTTCTGTTCATTCATTATTGGGCATTTAAGAATGCAACTGACTTCTGGATATTAATTTTGTACCTGCTACTTTGCTGAATTCATTTATCAGTTCTATTAGTCTCTTGGAATCTTTGGGGTTCTCTATGCACAGTATCATGTCACCTGAAAATAAGGACAGTTTTACTTCCTCTTTTCCAATTTGGATGCTTTTTATTTCTCTTGTGATTGCTATGGCTATGACTTTCAGTACTACACTGAGTAAGAGAGGTGAAAGTAGACATCCTTGTCTTGTCCCTGATTTTAAGGGGTATGCCTGTAGTTATTGCCCTTTGAGTATGATGCTGACAAAAGGTTTGTCATATATGGCTTTATTATGTTTAAGTATGTTCTTGCTATTCCCATTTTGCTGAGAGTTTTTATAATAAATTGATGATGGATTTTTATCAAAAACTTTTTCTGCTTCTGTTAATATGATCATTTGGTTTTTATCCTTTATTTTGTTTATGTGGTGAATCATATTTATTGATTTGTGAATGTTTTACCAACCTTCCAATCCCAGAATAAATCCCACTTAATCATGGTATATGATCTTTTTGATGCATGGACGTGTTTGGTTTAGTATTTTTTTGAGGATTTTAGAATTTTTGTTCATCAGGTATATTAACCCATAATTTTCTTTCTTGTAGTGTCTTCATATAGTTTTAGAAATAGGATAACGCTAGCCTCATAAAATGAGTTTGGGAATCTTACCTTCTTTTGAATTTTATGAAATAGTTTGAGAAGGAGCAGTGTTAATTCTTCTTGGAATGTTTGCTAAAATTCACCTGTGAAGCCGTCTGGTCCAGGGCTTTTTTTTGTTGGGAGTTTTTTGGTTACTGCTTCAATTTCAATAGATGAAACCTTTCTATTCAGATTCTCTAATTCTTCCTGATATGTTTTTGGAAGACTGTATGTTTCTAGGAATTTATCCATTTTGTCCGGGTTTCCAGTTTGTTGGCATATAATTTGTTCATAATATTCTCCTACTGTCCTTTGTATTTCATTGGTGTCCATTGTTATTTCCCCTCTTTCATTTTTGATTTATTTAATGGGGCCTTTCTCTTTTTTTCTTGATGAGTCTGGTTAAAGGTTTGTCAATCTTTTTTATCATTTTGAAGAACTAGCTCTTGGATTCATTGATCTTTTGTATCGTGTTTTAGGCTCTACTTCATTTATTATTGCTCTGATCTTTATTACTTATTTCCTTCTACTCATTTTGGGCTTTGTTTGTTGTTCTGTTTCAAGTTCCTTTAAGTGCGAAGTTAGATTGTTTATTTGAGCTTCTTCTTGTTTCTTGAGATAGGCTTGTATGTCATGAATTTTCCGTTTAGGATTGTTTTTCCAGTGTCCCGTAAGTTTTGGCTTGATCTCGTTGTTGACCCATTAATTGTTTAATAGCATGTTATTTAGTTTCCATGTCTTTGTGTGTTTTTCATGTTCTTCTTGTGATTGGTTTCTAGCTTCATAGCATTATGGTCAAAGAGATGCTTGATATGATTTCAATCTTCTTAAATTTATCAAGACTTGTTTTCTGTCCTAACATGTGGTCTATCCTAGGAAATGTTCCACATGCACTTGAAAGGTATGTATATTCTGCTGCTTTGGGGGGAAATGCTCGGAAGATACCAATTAAATTCATTTGATCTAGCATGTAGTTTAAGACTGCTGTTTCCTTGTTGATTTTAGGCCTGGAAGATCTATCCATTTAAGTCAACGGTGTGTTAAAATCCCTGATTATGACTGCATTTCTGTTTATCTCTCCCTTTCTGTCCATCAAGATTTGCTTTATATATTTAGGTGCTCCTATGTTGGGTGTATAAATGTTTACAAGGGTTATATCCTCTTGTTGTATTGTTCCCTTTATCATTATGTAGTGTCCTTCTTTGTCTCTTACTATAGTCTACTGGTTATTAAGTCTATTTTGTCAGATGTTAAGTTCTGCTATGCCTGCTTTTTTTTTCCCTTTCCATTTGCATTAAGTATCTTTTTCCAACCCTTTACTTCTAGTCTGTGTGTATCTTTTGATCAGAGATGGGTCTCTTGGAGGCAGCAAATATATGGGTCTTGTTTTATTATCCATTCGGCTACCCAATGTCTTTTTGTTGGAGTATTTAAACCATTTACATTTAAAGTGATTACTGATGCATATGTAGTGCCATTTTATTGTTAAGACTCTTTTCCTCTGTCATTGTCTCCTCCCCACCATCCCCCTCCCTCTTCTCCCTCTTCCAAGCCCTTTAACATTTGTTGCAGTACTGGATTGGTGTTAACAGACTTTTTTAGCCTTTTCTTATATGGGAAATTTCTTATTTCTCCTTCCATTTTAAATGATAGCCTTGCTGGGTAAAGTAACTTTAGTTGTAGGTCCTTGCTTTTCATCACCTTGAATATTTCCCTTCTGGCCTGAAATGTTTCTTTTGAGTAATCAGATGCCAGTTTAATTAGTGCTCCTTTGTAGGTTACTACCTGCTTTTCTCTTGAAGCTTCTAGCATTCTCTCCTTGTCTTTAAGCCTTGTCATTTTAATTGTGATGTGTCCAACTTGTTTGGGACTCTCTAAGCTTCCTGGGCATGTGTGACTTTTTCCTTCACCAGATTAGGGAAGTTTTCAGTCATTATTTCTTCAAATAGGTTCTTGATCCCTTGCTCTCTCTCTTTTCCTTTGGTAGTACAATGATACAGATGTTGTTACATGTTATATTGTCCCAAGTGTTTCTTAAGCTCTCCTCATTTTTTAAAATTCTTTTTTCTTTTTGCTGCTCTGCCTGGGTGTTTTTTTCTACCTTGTTTTCCAAAACACTGATTTGATCCTCTGCTTCTTCTAACATACTGTTTATTCCTTCCAGTGTATTATTTATCTCAGATAAGGCATTCTTTATTTTTGACTGGTCCTTTTTTATGATTCCTCTGTCTTTTTTCATGCTGTTGAGTACCCTGATAACCATTACTCTTAACTCTCTATCTGATATATAGCTTGCCTCCATTTCATCTAGTTCTTCTAGAGAATTCTCTTGTTCTTTCATTTATGGTCTGTTTCCTTTTCTTCCCATTTTGGCTGCTTTGTATTTTGGCTGCTTTCTATTTTCTGACTAGCCGCTAAACTAATCAGTCATTGAATTGATCAGCTGTTAATTTAATCATGCTATGATTAGCAGTCTAGCTTAAACACCAGAAGGTGGGGCAAAGTAATTCCTGTGAGTGTGGTTCTTCCTTCCCCTCAGGCTGATGCCACTTGGAGAGTTCTCTGCCAGAGAGATGGGTTCTGCAGTATGAGAAATAACTCAGCACAGGGACTCTGGTAGCTGGTCTTCAGTTCTCTCCCCAGAGCCACCAACCCCAGACTCATCTCAAGAATCTCTCGTCCACTCTGTGCTCCCTCTGACAGAGCCTAGGGTAAGTGACTGCATATGAAATTTTGTGCATTGGCCCTTTAAGAGGTTGTCTGCATCTCCAGCCATTTCTCCCTGACAGACAGAGACTCTGCTGCTTTTCACAGCTGAATGTTATCTGGGTTCCTTTCCAGCTCTGATGCTCCAGGCTGGGGAGCCCAGCTTGAGGCTTAGATCCCACACTTCTCAGGGGGAAAACCCAAGCTGCTGAAATATCCCTCTGGAAACTTCAGCTGCCACCCATGGGAGCCAGGCAGCCCTTTCATGCCACCGTTGCACTGCCTACCAGACTTGTTGTGGTGAAGTGGTTTCTTCTGTCTGTCCATGGCTATCAGGCTTCTCTCGAGCTAGTGTTCAGTTGGTTATTCAGGATGATTTCTCTACAATTTAGTTGTAAGTCCAGACTGGTCCTGGGAGGAGATTTGTGTAGCTTCCACTTACTCCTCTGTCATCTTGGACCTCCCAGTTTCTAGCATTTAAAATAAAAATATTCACTGGCTCTTTGTAGAGAAGAGCATCCATTTCTTATGAAATGCCTGTAATTTTCCACAAAATACTAAGGCATATGCCACAGAAACTGTATGTCACCATGTGACTGAGAAATGGTTTGTTGGGCAGAAACTAGTTGGGAAAAAGATAAATCAAAACATACCTGGAATTAAAAAAATTTTTGGAATTTTTTTCCAAATTCCAAAATTTGGAAATGAGAGACTTGGCCTTTCAAAAAACATCCTCTCAACCTGCCTCCCCTAAAAACAACAGGAAAACTTATAATGGGCATTAGTAACAGGCTTTAGAAATCTGAACTGTTATTACTATAATTAGGATATAACTGTCTGCGGCCCTAGAAATAGCTTATTTATATTTTGAAATCAGTTGAAACAGTATACAATGATTTCTTTTAATCACCAATTCTGTTTATTCAAAATTTTAGTGTATATGAATTTATATCTCCAAATATTTGAAGTCATCAGGAGAATTTCAGATACAGGAGATATGAATAACAAACAATTCTACTGGGAATGAGTGAAAAGACAGAGACCTGGGGTCTGAAAACCAAAAGTTAAAAATGAAGCAGAAAAAGAGGTTTTTCAATAACACCGATCAACAGGAAGGAACAGCAGGGCCATAGAAATGCATTCTTATGTGCGGAGGCCTCTAGGCATATGCTTCAGCTGAGGCTAAGTAAGTGGCTATTGGGAGAGGAAAAGAGGTTATGTGAAATAAGTCATGTTGGCCAAATAAAGGTAACTTCAAGGCTTTTTTATTCCAATCATCCAAGTCACTCTGTATCTCAGAGAACTAGATAAGCAGGAGGAAAGCTTAAGGAAAATATTAAAGTAAGAAGAGAATAATTGAACCTTAAAATCTGAAAGACCTTGAAGAATTGTATATAATGCTAGGCACATGGGAAAATGGCTCTTAATATGTCTATGTCCAAGAAAAAGGGAAAATACTTTGACAAGTACAAGTTATCTTCCTGAAATTTGGGGAATGGCAGATCTTGAAAAGTTTCTGCCAAGTAAGAGATGGAAATGACAATTATTGTATAATAATGGTTACTATTATTTTAAAACATGTTTATGCAATTGATGGGCCCATTTGTGTGGTGCTTCATCTTTACTGTATTATAGAATGGAGTTATAACTATTTTAGGGATGCTATAGTTCTTCTCTTTCCATTGCTTCCCAATCTGTTCCTCAACCATGAATTTTCCTAAAACATGGTTTTTCAGAAACTCAGTTCTTGAGGTAGGGAAGTTATTTTTAAGGAGTGTAACTTTCAAATTTCATCCTATTACCTGTGTTTAATGAGGTGGTCAAAATGGTGCTAGTCAAAGAAAATCAAGCTTGGTCTCACTGAGAATGTATCTTTGTCATTAACATGGATGTTCTGAATTTTATATGAAAAACACAAACCAACCACTGAAAACCCAATTAAAGTCTGGATTTAAAACAGAAAGAGACAGAGTGACTGCAGTTATCAATACATCCACAGATAAAGAAAACAGAATGCTAAAAAATACAAAATTATCACTTAATGCGGTCTCCATTTTGTTTGCCATTGTGGGTAATAACCAAACTTCTTAACAACAATTTAATAAATGAGATTGGAAAAAATCATTGCTCAAACTTTAAAAGCTGTGGTTCAGAAACTGCTACCTAATATTGTTGCTGATAATGTCAGTGCCATTACAAATATACCACCTAACAGAATCACAACCTTCGTTATAGGTACCAGGGGTCATAATTTCATCTAGTGACATAGTAAGACTTACTGTCTGCATTTCTGAGAATTTCGGTATGCCTTTCATGAAGCTGTGTTAATAGGATCCTGGCTCTTGTTGTACCAATTGTCACTATCCAAAGCCCTCTCTTGGTGGGGCTGGTATTACAAATGTGGGAGAATCGCAGTGGCTTTGGGAATTGTCTCAGTCTCCAATATTTTTTTGGGTCTGAACTTATAGTGTGATATGAGTAATCTCTTCCTCAAAGTTTAGCCCAATTAAAAGTAACATCATTTTGGGTGAAAAAATATCTGAATCTTAGAACTCTTTTGTTGATGACCTCTACCATTCATGAAGTATCAAAAGAATGATGAAAGGAATCCATTTTATGAAACATGGTGCCAAAGGCCTGCCATAGAATGTGTGCTTAATGAATGGTAGGTGAATGTGAAACTGACTATCTTGAATATTTCATGTTGAACACAGCCTCATAGATATTAAGGTTTTTTTGAGGTCACAAGTAATCAAACATTCTCTATCCCATTAAAAATTTCTGAATAGCATACAACTACCTAATATTTCTTTTATGCACTGATTTCTTTTAAGTTGTCTTCCCTTCATAGAATGCAAGTGTTCTATCTTGTTTGCTACTATAGTCCTAGTCACTATAGCAATGGAGGCATTCAATAAGTAGTAGTTGAACAAATGAATGAATGAGAAAGGTGTCACTTTGACAACCCTCTCCCTGTGTTTTCTAGTCATCATATCCTTTACTACCGTCTTATCAACAGATTCCTTCACACAACAGTTGCAAACATGGCACTACCAGAGGAGGTGCTCCAGTAGAGTGCTTGCTCTCTTTGCTACCTTTCCCCCAAAATATGCTTCTTCCCCAGTAAGGTGTGTGTTTTCAGTCCCCAGTTCCAATAAACCTACTGTGGTCCATAGGATTTTGGTAAGTGGAGTTTTTTTAGGTTGGTAATTAGTGAGGACAACTGCTCATCAGGTACGGTGTTCTTTTCCTGTGTTGGTTATGAGCTTTCAGAGCACTGTAACCAGCATGCTGTGGGGTGTGGAAAAGGCACTGGTGTTTAATTACATTCTATGGCTGGTTGAGTTTTACCATGCTGAGGTGTCACCATGTTAAGTCATGCTATTACTGCTTAAGCATTCAAGAAAACATTTATGTGTTTGAACTATCCTCACAGAATATACTTGGCATAAGTGACCTCTGTTATCCTTGTGATTAAACAATCTAAAACAAAGAACTTTAAGCCCCAGTTGAAATGTTCTTGATTCACAGCCAAGGATATCAAGTCCTTTTAAGCTCTGTTATATTTATTGTTAATATTGGTGTGTGTTATTTGCTGGGAACCAAAGCAAAACATACTAGAGCCTGAGTTTTATATTTCAAGTTGGCCTTCTGGAATATCAACAGAGTAGCGTGAAGACTAAAAAATGGACTGGCCTAAAAGCAACTAGGGAGAATGTTCAGGACAGAGAAAGGGATTTAGAATAAAGGTGGCTGGTTAGCAGAAGCGGAAGTGAAACAAGGTGTTTTGTCTTCTATTTCACTACCTACATGTTAGTTAAAAATCTTATATGTAATAAATTTTCATGTTGTATATAAATTATATATACACACATGAGTATACACATGCATATTGGTGAGTGACAAAGAAGCATTAAGTTTATAATTAAGAAATTATTTACAAATAATTACTATTAATAATCATAGATAGTGAAGATGTAGTTTTTAGGTCTGTTAATAAAGACATCAATTGCAGACCACACATTCATTGTCATCCCTGAGGTTCACATTTTCATTTGATGTTCTCTCTTTTCTTTGTGTCTGCCCATTCCTTACCTGCCCATCTGTCTAGTTTCCATTCTTTCTTTAGGACTTTCTCTCTGAAATCTCCTTCCCTGGATAGGCGACACTTTCCTCTCAGGAATCCTCCTGCTGTCTCATCTGTAGTCCTCTGTTCTAGCCCTGATCATTTTGATTTTATGACTCTTTTCTTTGCTATACTGTGAACTGTGAATTGTTTCAGATGGTAGTTTCTTTCTTTTTTAAAATCTTTTCCCATTCATTCAATAACATCTTTGTATCTTCTCATGTCCTCACTTTCCTTCCTATTGAGCACCCATCCATGGCCAGTCTTGACAATCACTTCTTGAAACGATCAACTCCTCAGCTCCTCCTTCACACCACAAAAACCTGCACTGAGTCCATTCACCACCTCTCTGGTTTGCATCTACACTGGTGGACATGACCCAAAAAACATTCACAGCGATTCTGATGAGTTTGGGATTGCTAACCTCCAGTGAGCCCTTAAGGCCACCTGCCACTCACAATGTGTTACCCTGGACTGTTTGCCTTCTCTCTCTCTGCTACAAAACAATTTCTACCTCCACCTTTCTCCTTGAATCTTCATCTTTCCATCTTCATTCTCAGCTGATGACTTCGCTTCCTATTTCGCTGAGAACAGTGAGGCAATCAAAAGAAACCTCTTCCTTTAATTTCTGCTTTCCATTCTGTTAAGAGGGATAAAATGTGCCTCTGAGGTGAACCCTCCCCCTTGTGCATCATGTCCCATCCTTCCCTATTACTCAAGGACATTGCTCTAGCAATTCTCCCCTCTTCTCCTGCATTCCCAATTTTCCTTCTGTTATTTATCCCATCTTTACTCTGCATGCCCCTCCAGCTGCATCACATTGCTCCACCTCTTTTTATAGCAAAATTGCTCTAAAGCGCTGTTTATACTGTCTCTAATTTCTCTCCATTTTTTTCTTGAATCCTTTACAGTAAGGATTTTGCTCCTACCTGAAATCATTAGTCAATATTCTTGTGAGCACCATGTTTCTAAATCTAACGTTTGTTTTTTTTTGGGGGGGGGGTCCTCATCTTATGTAACCTGTCATCAGTATTTGATCAAGATGATCAGTCTTTTCCCCTTGTTTACTCGGGAACTAACTTTCTCTGGTTTTCCTCCAAAAATATATAGAAAACACTTCCTATACATAGAAATCAGAATGTCACTCCTTTTCTCAAAATTAATAAAAGCTAAAGTCCCTACAACAGCTGCTGTACACCACAGGATTTCTTTAGCTTTCCCTTGACTCTCAGACCTTGCTTCCCAATATTCACCCTCTTGCTCATTCTGTTCCAGGCACACGGGATCCTTGCTGTTCCTTCACACACTAAGAATGTTTTCCTGCAAGTTCTACATTTGCTGTTCCCTCTGCCTGAACTCTCTTCCCCCTGCCAGGGGGAGGAAGAGATTACTCACGTCCTCTCCTCCTTTGACTGATCATGAACTCAAAATTAAGGTCTTCTCTGCCCACTCTATCTACAAATCAAACTTCTTCCAACTTCTCTCCCCTCTACTCCATTTCCTATTTAATTTCCCAGCTTTACTTTTTTCTTGATAGTACAAACATATTCTTAATTTCTTTATGGTGTATATCTTCCCATCAGAAAGCAGGCTCCACAGGAAAAGAAATTTTGTTATTTTTGCTCTCTCTGGAGATAAAAATGTTCTCTGGAGCTCAAAACACTGCCTGGCTCCTAACAGCTGCTCATTTGGTATTTTTTTAAATGAATGAAGAAACATACTCAGCATCTCTATATGTTCTAGCTTATGTGAGGGTGCTTATTATAGGATTAAAATAACTCACCATTGTAAATGTAGTGTAGAAATACATATGAATGAAGAGGCTGTACAATGGGTGCACATTAGGTCTAGACCAGCATGAGTTTGAACAGCCCTTTGCCTGTGATTATGGTTGTTGACAGTGCCTGTCATTTGTTCTTCCTCTAGGTTTTACCTCTGCTCATTTCCTCTGAATTTGGTACCTCCTATTTTTCTTCTCGTAAGTACTGCTTATGGTTTTTAGACAGAATATCTAATTTCTGAGTGTTTGTTGGTCAAATATATTTCTCTCAAATTGCCAAATATTTTTAAAAGGTTATTATATTCTTTATTATGAATTTCCTTATTTATTGTGAAAGCTAGTAAACCAAACAAACAATGGTACAAATATTAGAATTCCATTCTGCTATTCATTATCATTTTATTACTTATAAATATTTGCTAGAGCAAAATGATAAGTTTTATCCTAAAGTTATTACTTGTCTTTAGCATTTATTTATCTGAAAGTTTTAAATTGTGTTTATATAGTTGAAATTTACAGTAATTATTAATTAAGATCATTTTTTCCTCCTTTATTATAAACATATAGTATTTAAAGTAACTGGTAGAATTTCAAACAAAAAACCCCCCAAAGAGATTTTCACTCATCTAGGATTTTGCTGATTTTGATAATGACTATTTAGAAATAACCAATCTATCTGAAATATAGGCACAAATCTCTTCACTAGTTAGTGATGCTATCACACTAATGAGAAGTGATGATGACATGCTGATGTTTGGGCAGGTCAGATCAAGTGTGGGGAGGCCAAAACAGCTCTGAAAAGCACATTTAGTTCTTAGGATTTAGATTTATTTGAACATATTTTGTTTCTTAGAATAATTCCTACCCTTACTACACAAAATAGGCACCATTATACACCTTGCTATTCTATATTATGTTTTACTTATTTTAAACAATGCTGGTTCTTGCTAATCTTGTACATTGATCCCCACCCTATTCTGACCCCACCCCCCCACTAACATTGTTAGCCCAGGTGTATCAAGGTGCCTCTTTTCTTAACTGGTAGAATTTCAAACAAAAATTTTAACTGGTAGAATTTCAAACAAAAATTTTGCCCTAGCCTATGGATGAGACCCAGGCTTTTCTCAACATATACCCCATTCAAACATGTTTTTTAGCCTTGTAACATAGCAGTGTGTGTGCACGCACGTGCACGTGCACATGCCTTTAATTAAGAAACTTCATTTCATTAGCTCATCTAGGAAAAACACTGGCATTTATTGATTTATAAAATCCTCTCTTTGAGACTTTAACCTATCTTATTTGTCTTATTTCAATAAATTTTGTTAAAATAAATAAAAAGTTAATATATTTCTTAAAAAAGAACTTATTTTCACTAAAGAAAATCTAGAAAATAGAGATTTTTAAAAAAAACTACTCATAATTTTACCATTCAGAATAATAATTGCTAACAGTTCACAATGTTTTAATCCAGTCTTCTTTAAACAAATACATATTTTAGATAACATTTGGATTTTATGGTACCACTTATTTCTGACTTCCACATGTCACTAAAATTTTATGAAAACATAGGTTTTAATGACTAAGCAATACTTAATCAAATGATTATAAAATTTATTTAATTGTCACTCTTGGAAATTCGGGTTACTTCCTAATTTTTTGCTGTGATATGTAATCTTGTGATGACCATCCTTATCCAAAAATCTGAAAATTCCCTTAGAAGACATTCTAAGCAGTATTGGGTTCACTGACATGTCCATTTAAAATAGTAGCGATGTCCTGGCTCAATTGGTTGGAGCATCGTCGTGTACGCCAAAAGTATGCGGGTTTTAGTTCCTGGTCAGGGCACATTATGGGAGGCAATGGACAGATGTTTCTCTCTCACATTGATCTTACTATCTCTCTCACCGATGTTTCTCTCTCTCTCTCTCCCTCCCTTTGTGTCTAAAATCAATAAACATAACCTCAAGTGAAGACTGAAAAAAAGGAGGGAGCAGTTTAAATATAAGAAGACTAAATATAAAAACAAATTTAAATAAATATTAAAGAGAGTTAAACCAATGCCGAACTGAAAAGAATGTAAAAACTAAACAAAAGATAAAATAGTAGCTATACAAACTATAAGCTGCTTTTATTTATTTTTTTAGTTATCTTATTTATTTAATTTTTTTGCTAAGTGAAATAAGGCAGTCACAGAAAGGCAAATACCATATGATTTCACTCATATGTGGAATCTAATGAACAAATTGAACTAACAAGCAAAACAGAGACAGACTCATAGAGAGCAGGCTGACAGCTCTGAGAGGAGAGGCTGGGAGGGTGCAGGGATTGAGCAAAAAAGAAAAAAGAGAGAAAGTACTCATGGACATGAACAACAGTGTGGTGATTGCAAGGGGAAGGGGCCTGGGTGGAGGTGGAAGAGGGTATAGGGGGCATAAATGATGAAGGAAAAAACTAAAAATAAATGGGCAAAATTAATAAGTTCCTAGAAACATACAATCTTCCACAGCTAAATTAGGAAGAATCAGACAATCTGAGTAGACAGATTATAACTAGTGAAATTGAAGCAGTAATCAAGAAACTCCAACAAACAAAATCCCTGGACCTGATAGCTTCACAAGTGAATTTTACCAAACATTCAGAGAAGAACTAGTACCTATCCATCTCAAATTATACCAAAAAGTTCAAGAGGAGGGAAGGCTCCCAAGATTATTTTATGAGGCCAACATTATCCTAATTCCAAAACCAGATAAAAACACTACAAAGATAGAAAACTATTGGCTTATATCCCTGATGAACTTAAGCGCTAAAATCCTCAAAAAAATATTAGCAAACTGAATCTAGTAATACATTAAAGAGATCATATACCATGATCAAGTGGTATTTATTCTGGGGATGAAAGTTGGTACAATATCTGTAAGTCAATAAATGTGATACACCACATGAACAAAATGAAGGATAAAAACCATAATATCATATCAAAAGGTGCAGAAAAAGCATTTGACAAAATCCAATACCCATTTATGATTAAAAAAAAAAAACAACTTCTCAGCAAAGTGGGAGTAGAGAGAACATACCTCAACATAGTAAAGGCCATATATGATAAACCCACAGCCAATATCATACTCAATAGGCAGAGAACTAAAAGCATTCCCCTTAAACTGGGAACAAGGTGGGAATATCCACTTCCACCATTCTTGTTCAACATAGTACCAGGAATCCTAGCTATAGCACTCAGACAAGAAGAAGCTATAAAGGGCATCTAATTGGAAAGGAAGAAGTACAGCTGTCATTCTTTGCAGATGACATGGTACTGTATATAGAGATCCCTAAAGATTCCACCAAAAAGCTACTAGAACTGATTGATAAGTTAAGTATGGTAGCATGATACAAAATAAGTACCCAGAAATCAGTTGCGTTTTTATAGGCTTATAAACTGCTTTTAAAAATTTTGTTATCAATTTCTACTCTCATCAGAAAATGCATGAGGATACCCTTTTCATTATAGCCTAATGAGTTTTAAAAATAGTTGTTAATTTGATGTGAAAAATTAAGGGTATTTTACTTTCTAAATTTGCATTTCATGGCTTATTAATGAGGTTGAACAGCTTTTAAAACATATTGATCATTTACATTTCCCCTTCTGTAAATCAAATGGTCATATCCTTGGTTCTTTTTTCTACTGAAATCTTAGTGTGTCACTCATGTATTTGAATGGATTACATTAAATTTATAAGTATAACATTTGTTACAAAATGTTGAACTTGGATATAAGTTTCTTGTTGCCACCACTGTTCTCTCTCCCTTATCTTGCCTTTGCTCTTTTTTTTTTTTTCCCCACCACAACTACATCTTTCCCATCCTTCAAAGTCAGTTCCTTCCTATATCCAATGTTTTGGTCAATGGTGACCCCACTTTTCTCTGTGCTCCAAAGCAATCATTATCCTCACCTCATCCTGTCTTATTTCATTATCCCTCAATATTTATAATGTCTTATGAGATCCAGGAGGTAATAAATCATTTCTCACACTTTCTAGACTTAGCACGTTGCCACAAAACAAGAGTGATCCTGATCACAGCGTACTCCAAATATACTGTAATGCCAAAAAATAAAAAACAAAACAATTACCACAAAATTTTTAAAATGTTTGCAATTTTCTTCTCATTGAAATATATTTTGTAGAAGAAAAAAAATCATGAAATATAAACAGTTCTTAGATAACAGGAATTCATTATGTACCTAGATGAGGCTATTTTATATTACATCGTACAAGCTGACATTATGTCCTAAGATGAACAAGTGAGTAATTATGTGTGAAAACCAGTAGTGTTCAAATGGAAGTATTTTTGGCAGACATGATATCCACTGAACATAGGGAATGTGTCAAATTATTTTTATGACTCAAGCATAATATATTCCAAATATAACTGTATCTGAATCACAGCAACACAACATATTGCTGTATTCTAAAATGCCAAAATATTGGAAGTTATAGAGTACATGACAAATTAAACATATAATAAAAAATAAAGAAAACAAATCCAAACAACTTACTAGAGTCTATTCTTAGTGATGGAAACCATATGGATGTTTGCTAAACATTCCTAAAACTGATATCACATAAATATAACCTAAGGCCACACATGCATGTAGGAATAATAGGGGTGTTTGAAGAACACACACGGTGGCCAATTGGAAATTTTTTTATTACCAAATGATTGAACTTGATATGCAGGGTGAGGCAAAGCAGGTTTACAATTGAGAGTGTATGAAATCCAGAATTTATTAGTGTACTATTAGTTATTAATCATGGTATTGTTTTCTATATGAACAAATGTAAAACTGCTTTTGCCCCTCCCTGTATTTTCCTTTTATAAATAAAATCAGTGAGAAATGATGGTTTCTTTGCATATTAAGTGCATTGTTCTAAAAGCTATCTACTACTTAAATGGTACAACACATCCCCTTTGAACTTTAGATCACATACTTAATTTTTGTTTGATGAACATATTTTTTTTCCCAACGCTAGAATGGTTATCTAATTGTCAAGGAAATCAGATAAATTGAAATCATTTAGTCATACACTATTTTGGCTAATAACAATGTAAGAGCAACTTTGTAAAAAAAAAAAATCTAAGCACTTAGAAACGTATAGCAAAATAATCATTTTATGTTGCAAATGCATATAAAACAAATACAATATGATACATGCTGATAACGCAAACTTTTTACATACTCTGCCCAGAAGAATCACAAATCCAATACATTTGAAAAAATAATTAAAAAAAAATTCTGGTTTTATAACAGGAACTATTTGGTGTTGATTTCTTGTCTTGTTTTGTTTTTAGTTCCCACAGGAGGGTACTCGTGAAGAATTGTTCTCAATCCTGTCATTTTCTGTATCAAGTCTAAACGCAGCTTTGGACAACTGTCAAGCAAAGCAAAGTATAGGCAAAGTGGTGACACTACTCTCATGCTGGCGCATTAATGCTGCCCAGCCATGGAGGCTGTGGGACACTTCCCTCATTTCTTCCCCAAAGCTCTAACTGCCATCAAGGCATACGTTTCATATTTTTTCCTTTCCTTTTTTTTTTGGTATTTTCTACAATGGCATTGTGCTTCCAAAACTAATCTTCCTTCTATTTATGTATCAATTAAAAAAAAAACAACCCTTTTGAAGTATTTCATTAATTACTACAGAAATTTAAAAAGAAAACAAGCATATTTTATTTCAAAGTGTCAAGACTCAATTCACGTCCCCATGCAATTCAACACACATAGAGGGTCAAATACATCCCTCAACCCCCATCCCCACAAAGTGATGACAAATAAAAAGTGTTACATTTGGGGTCAGGGGATGTGCTTTTGCTGAAAGTGAAAGAAGTGAACAATGACTGCCACTTACCCCTCCCCCATTCTATTCCTCTTGCAAGAAATCACATGCAAAAGTCAGTAACCCTTTTGAGCTCATTTGACATCAAGTGATTTAAATTTCTTAGGTCCATTCTTTCAAGAAATCGACAAGAAAACCTCCTGCAGTTGGCATGTAGTTTTGTTTAATCCTGCACATAGGTACAAACGACTGTGGAGAACACTATAGGACGTATCTTCCACCCCACACCTTGAGAGAAAAGGTCTCAGGTGTTCTGGCCTCTCCCACTGCCCACACTCTTCAGTTTGCATCATAGAGTATGAAAGAAAAATCTGTAGTTACCAGTAGGAAAGTTAATTTCGAAGGCTATCTTTTGTTCACTTAGAAGAAATAAGGAATGGTAGGAATGAATCTTTGCAACCTACATTTCTCTCTCTGTGTAAAGGTATGTGTGTGAACCACTTTGCTGAACCATTTGGAAGTTTGTTGACGACATTAAACAATTTGTCCCTTAGCATGTATCACCTAAGAACAAGGAACTCTATATAACTCAATAATATTATAGTTACTATTAATTTACTTAAGGAATCTAATAATACAAAAGTATTATCTAATACACATATATGCACATTCAAGTCTTCCTGTTCCAATAATGTTCTTCATAGGGTTTTGTTTTGTGGAATAATCAATCAAGGGTTATACACTACATTTACTTGTCAGGTTTCTTTAGTCTTTCTAATGTAGAACAGCCCTCTGAATTTTTTCCTTTCATGATATGGATCTTTTTGAAGAATACAGGTCAATTGTTTCATACAAACTTCCTGAAATCTATATGGGTTTTATGACTATGACATATACTGAGGAATTCGCTTCACAGTTGTTTGTACCATGCTTCTCTAAGTCCCAGTTATTTTAAAGCACATGGGAACTCTATAAATGTTAACATATATAATATCAGTTACATCACATTACCTTCAAAATCTAAAATGGTGCAATACTAGGAATTGTACCAAGTAAGTGAATCAGATAGGAGTCCTGCCCCACATTTCCCAAGAAGAGTCTGAACTAAGAGCAATTACATAGATGCACATTTAGTTTAATTCATTGTATATAAATACATTTATTTCCTATTTGCAAATTAAAGCGCAAACTCACTTTTAGGGGTGATGCACGGGGAAATTATCCTAACTGCACTCTGTCTGAGCTGAGGAGACCAGGTCCGTCACCCAGGAAGAGGAGGCCTGCAGCAGACTTGTGTCCAGGGGAGAATGTAAGCTGCTGAGCTAGACTGGGAAGCTTTTTAGTACAGAGGAAGGCCTACTGGAAGTATGTGCTGCCTTAATTTTATTTTCGTAAGGTAAGGTGATTGCCTAGAAGAAGGGGGAGGAGAACGACAACTGAGACAGAGTCAAGGAGAAAAGTACTTAACATAATAGGAGGATGACCTTGATCTGTGAGAAGTAAAAAGCTGTTACTGGGTAAGGGAGTGATACAGTAGGCATGGTTACATGAATTAACCAGCAGCAAGCTACAGGCAGGGAGCTCGGTGAAAGGCTGCCAATTTCTTATCATTTCCAAAAAATTATGAGGAGAACTAATGAAAGATGAAAGGAAGAATTATAAATTGACTGCAACTAGATACAGATATCCTAAAGGGCAGGGTTATTCTAGATATATACAAATACGTGGGTTTTGTTTTTTGCTTTTTTTTTTTTTTTTTTGCATAGAGACAAATTCTAGATACAAGCCAAAAGGAAGGCCAAAGAGTGGAGAAAGGAGAGGTGTTTAGTCACTAAAGGCACATGATTCAGTCCTCTTTGGGATCAAATAGAATACAGAAGAAAACAGAATATGATAAATATAATATAGCATAGGGAGACACCTCCTCTTTCTAGTATCACTTCAAAATATGGCTATTTATTATAAAACTTGTTTGTATAATATTTTAAAATAGGACCACTAGGTTTTGCCATGGGGGGATGGGGAAAATGAAATTACTCTTATTATTATATGAAAAATCAAAAGAGAATAGAGGTGGGTGGGGGGGAAGATGAGGTGGCTGGGCCTGGGGCAGGCGGATTTGATCTTTTCCTTGAAGCAGCCATACATCTGAAGAGGGTGGGGCTAGCGTCCTGCTCTCCAGGTAGGCTCAGGAGCATGTGCCTTAGATCCTCTTCTGCTGTCATCTACACATCTCAACAGAATCGGTGATTTGGACAAGTCAATTCAGCAAGCCCAGTCAAATATATCATTTTAATGACCTGGAATCCAGCATTTTTAGGGAATGTCAGCATTTCAGCCCATCTTACTGGGCAGATTTATGTTCAACAAAGACTACGAGCAGCCTGTCTAAGCGGTTACAGCCACGAGAGCCAGGTGGAAAACTCTCCTTTCAGTATCCAGGACAACAGGTGTAACCCTTTGGAGTAATCTATATTTAAATTGTTCCTCTCACCACTACTAAACCAGAAATGAGCAGAGTGCCCAGCAAAAGTTGTTTGTTTAGTAAATATTTGTTGAATGAATGATTATTGCAGCTGATTTGTTATATATCTGGGGGCATGTCTTTAAGAAGACATGACTGCAGTTTAAAATTATAATGGAATTTCTAACAATCAACGGCAAAATTTTACTTTAGTGAAATGAATGAACCTATCTGACAAATTCAATCTAGCCAAAGGAACTGATCTCCCAAGAGATAACAAGTTTTAACAAATTCCATAAGCAGAGGGTACACAAAGGAAAATGTGGCCAAAGATCAGGGATAACCTGTTTCTACCCATTACATTTGGAATGTTCTCATTCTACCAGGCTTCTTAGTGATTCCTTAGGGGCTGGAATTCTTGGAATGAGCTTCTAGCAATTGGTGAAGTTCTGTATGAAGTTTCAATGAGAATGTGTTTGGCAGCCAAATGCCTTGGCTCCTCTATTTTCCCATTGTACAGTTAAAGAACATTATCTTGTTCACCAACCATAACAGAAAAGCTAAACTTCATCTTTAATTATGTCTGAGCATTTGCCTGTTAGGACAGCTTACATACTGCTCTGTAAGGCTTTTTGTGTGTGGGGTGGAAGAGAAAATGCTGATGTAACTGAGAACTGTATTAGTGAAACCACAGGACAGCATGTGGCCTGATTAATCTTATGAACTCAGCATTAACATATTGCTGGAACATAATGCAGATTATAAATTTATGAATGTACAATACCAACTCCCAATAAACAGAAAAGCTTACTCCTAAGCAACTTCTTAATTTTATTTCTCTTACCCTTGTCCTGAGAACGGATACTGAAGTGCCAAAGTAGCGCCTCGTGAAATGCCACAAAGTGATAAAAAGTAGCATTTTGTAGTTTTCCCATCCTTTCATTGGAAATACGTCTTTTCAACAATTTAAGTATTGATGAGCACATTAAAATTTATATGTAACAGTCAACTGAGTGATTATCAATGATGCTCCATACATGGTTGCTTAGTGATATAGCATCTATCATTTTTTCCTTGAAAATATACACTGAGTGATAGAAACATTATTACCTAAAATAATACATGATAAGAACCTGGAAGGATTTGCTGCCTTACGTAGATCAGTGGCCTAAAGTTCATAAAGAACACCATGAGTGCAACATTATTTAATGCCTTGAAATTTACTCAAATATTCAACAGTTTTGAGCACTTGCTATGTGTACAAACTATTCTAGTTTCTCAAACCAGAACCAAATATTGTCCTTACCTCAAAGTGAAGTATTTATTTCACTTTCTACATAATACACTGCTAATTAACTACTTAGAGATGATCAAAATTTAGAGTTATTAATTACCCTCCAGTTTGCCTTTTTCCATACTTTCAAGTCAGATATTCGATCCAGATACGCTGACTATTTTTGTCCCACCACATACGTCATGCAATTCTGAATTTGTGAGCATCCAGAGAATTCCCTGAGGGTTCCTTTAGTGACATCATGGTTCAGAAGGACAGTGGCTTCTAACCTAAACTCCTAACAGGGAAGGCCAGGACCAGTACGGGAACATGGCAACATGGCACACCAGTTAGGAACATCAATGCTGGAGTCCCTGCAACTGACAAATGTTTCTCCAACCTTCTTTTTGATGTTAATCTAAGGTCTTTTTTTAACATAGTTTCTGTCAAATGTGAAAAATAATATGAAAGCCAAGTACAGTGAGAACTTTCCTGTCAGCCCCCATACTGGGCACTAATCTTAGATAATGGAACAATGGAGGCCAATGCTGCACGCTCACAAGGTAGTTTCTGAGGACTGCAGAAGCAGGTGCTCGTGCATCGTCTATCTGCAAAACTTTCCCCGTATCAACCCAGCATGCAACAGAACTAAGGAACAGAGATACAAGACTTTACCCCAAAAAAAAGAGATAGTATCTGATAACTTTTGTTACATTCGTGGTAAAAACCTTGACTGATCTGCAGGCTCGCTTACTTGTATACTCTGGTAAAGACTGACAGGGAAGGCCCAAACCAGAGTTCTTGAGACATCAATGCAAAATAATCCTATCGGCTTCCCTGACCACCAGTTATATTCAACCCCAATTATGGCTCAAATTCTAGAAGACAGCAATTGGAAGCAGAGGCTCTGTAACTCTAGCTCTTGAAAACCTTCCTAAATTCTGCCACCAGCTGGTCAAGCTGCTTAACTGAAAGGGCATACTAGTCAGTAACAAGATAATTATTCAAATCTAGGTAAGGATTCAAATGAAACCGTTTATTTTTGTCTTCTGTAATGTTTCAGGTAGATTTAATATTTCTTTTTCACTGTCCCTTTGCCCACTCAAAGTAGACAGACTAGCCCTGACCAGTGTGAATCTGAAGGATCAAGGGTTTGATTCCTAGTCAGGGCACAAGCTTGGGTTGTGGGTTCAGACTCTAGGCAAGGTGCGTCTGAGAGGCAACTGGTCAATGTTTCTCTCCCCCTCTCTCTAAAATCAGTAAGTATGTCTTCAGGTGAGCATTAAAAAAAAAAAGGATAGTCTAGTGTGGTACTGGCAGTTATAACAAGCACTGAGCTTTGTTAAAAGGCACTTATCACTTGACAACCTTGTGCTGATTTCATGTGTGTTGGAACCACAAGCAAATACATATCGAACCAGAGATCAGGATCTGCTAGTGGAGTCCATGTGAAAGGATCCTGCTTTGGCTTTTCCAGAACAGACACAAAGTAAATTCAAAGAGTTCAGAATTTGACTCATTTCCACCTGGCAATATCTCAGTACCCTTGGCAAATGTGTGTGTATGAATCCTGAAGCTTTTGAGAGGTTTTTGTGCAGAAATGTCAGTCAAGATGGAATATGTTCATAGGCTGAGTCCTGCCCTGGAACAGCTGGCGTCTCAGGTGCCTGAAGGGCAGGTCCCAGGAGATCTTTGACTCCCAGAGGAAGGCTCTGTATGCCTGATACTCCTGGTAATAAAAAGGGCTCTTGCAGCTCTGATCTAACAAACCAGAGAAAGCAACCCACATCTTGGGCTGACTGACAGACACTATTTCACTCTAAGTACGTGGCATTCCCAAACAGGAGTGTCCAGAACAATACACTATTTCAAAAGTAAGAAAAATAAAAAAGCAGCACAAAAATGCCATTGAGAAGTGGGTTTCTATATTTACTTCGAACAGACAGGCTGTGTTGGATGAATGAGGCTGTGGCTGCACTGTCTCCTGCATGCATCGTTTCCAGAGGCCTGCGCCACAATCACTCTGGTGCTGCAATCAAATAGTAGGTAAGGACTAGTGAAGGCACACCCAGTTCTACCACAGAGGAGTCCATTAAGGGGCTGCTTTCTTTCCAACCTGGAGGCCAGTTGCTCTGCTATTGCTCATACAGGGCCATGAGTGCAGTGTTCCTCTATGGATCTATCCACAGACAGAACTTTCTAGAGACAGGTAGAACCTTGTTTTAATTTTTCTTATTTTTCACCTTATCTCTTTGTTTTGAAAAACTTTCCCATACTTCTCTCATTCATCTCAAAATTCTGCAGCTAAAACAACCTGCACACTTGGTTACCATAGGTTGTCACATGGACAATGCAACTGTTATGGATGCAACAAGCTTTTAAATCATAGAAACAAATGTCTGGAAATATATGCTTTTGTTGGGTTTCAAAAATGGCCTTTCATAATAAGGAGGATTTTTATAGGACTGTGGCATTACAGAGAGTCATTAAGAGAAAATATTTAATGTTACTACAAACCATTTGTTCCAGATCAATATGACCTGATGCTTTTCTTAATATGGCATTCATCTACAATAATTCACAATTTAAGACCTGCTGTGTTTGAAACAACTTTAAAAACTTGCAGCACTTTCATAAGGTACAGAGAGTGGGCCACAGGCCAAAAGCCTTGTCCTTATGGCTAGTGATCTTGGAAGAGAAACAGCTGAGTGCTCTCCCACTAAACCTTGGTGCACAGTCCTAGTCTTTGACCTCCCTGCCATTCTGCATCTTAATCAAAGCAGAGGTGCTGCTCTCTGCCTCCCAGCTCCCCTCATGCTGAGCCGTAATGACAAGAACACCCTGAGTCTGCACAAGAGGATGCTCAAGGGAGGGCACCTAGCCACAGGCTACAGGACGGTGGCCTGGGCCGCTTACACTGCATACAGCTGATCGTAACTGACTGGGGGAAGGAAACCCTTATCCTGTCATCTGATCATATTTTTTTAAAGGACTTTGGGAGTTACACACATTTTGTTGATGTAACTTTTATACTAGAAAGGATAAAACTGGAAGGAAGAGTAAAAATAACATGAAATCAATTTATAAGTGTCTGGAAGAGAAAATGCAGCTGTGTTGCTGTACTACTTGTTAGCTTTCTTCCCCATAACTTTTTTATCTTAGACTTCTCAAGTATGCAGTAAAGGCAAAAGAACAGAACAATATACATCCAAATACCCCTCACTTAGATGCAGCAATTGTGAGCATTTGCTTTCTCTTGCTCTCTTTCTTAATGTCTATATATGTCTATATTGCATGTTTTTCCCCCAGAAGTATTTGATAGTAAGTTTTAGGTATTATTTTTATCCCAAAATACTACATCAGCATGCATCTCCGACACTACCATTATTACAACTGAGAAATATGATAATTCTACAATGTCACTGGGTATGCAGTGTGCATTCACTCGATATTGCCAATATCCCCAACTGTTTGTTGTTTGTTTGTTTGTTTCCTTCACTCTGCGTTCAGGTTCAAACCTTGCTTTTGGTTATGTCTTTTTAGTCTCTTATAATCTACAATAGTCTATCTGCTTCCTTTTTTTTAAACATTGACGTTTTGAAGCACCCAAGTTAGTGGTATTGCAGAATGTCTCACATGCTAGGTAGATATTTCTGATTGTTCCAGATTAAACACTTATGTCACAACTACCACAGGCTGATTCTGTACCCTTCTAATTGGTCACATTAGGAGGCACATAGTGTTAACTTATGCACTATTGGCTTTGCTAAATTTGAGGAGTAAGGCTTTGACCACAAGATTCCTCCATTGTAAAGTCTCAGTGTGGGGTGGCAATTTAAGATTGAAAGACTATTCTGACTCCCAGACTCTCTCTCAACCTATCTTTTAACAAACGTGGATGATTCTTATCTAAGTCAATTATTATATTGGGTTTTGCAAAATGGTGATTTTTCTAATCCTCTCATTTCTACATTTACTCATTGGTATTATTCTGTAAGGAAAAAAATATCCCTTGTCCCCTTCTATTTCTTTTGAATTTTTGGTTTTTAAAAGTTTACCACAGATGCATAAATTTAAAAAAATTCAATGTGTTATAATCAATTACTGCCATTACTATTTTGGATAATCATATTGTTCCAAATTTGCCCCCTAACAGCCCTTTTAGGCTGGTCCCTTTGACATTATCCCAGTAGATTCTGATAACAACCTTGATTTCTGGCATAAGATGCCACAGGACCACCTGGGTTTTTTTCTCCTGACTTGAACATGGAGTTAGTTATTTCTTTAAGAAGTTGCTAGTCTTTTTTTTTTTTTTTTTTTAAATTGGGGAATTGGGGAATAGCATTTGGAAATATAAATCTTGGTGTTACGTATCTTACTGCAACTAGAGTTTCATTATTTCTATCTAGCTCATTCAAGTAAATGGAGCTTAGGAAATTTTATATGTATGATATATTATACAGTGATGGGCAAAAGTAGGTTTACAGTTGGTTGTATGGAAAATAGTACAATAACTAATAAATAATACAAGAATAAACTTTGTATTTTGCAAACTCACAACTATAAGACTACTTTTGCCTGCACCTGTATATACTTCCTTTATAAGGACCTGTATATATACATACTGATAGCTCCATTTCAAATTTAATATTACAAAGATTTTCCTTTTTAAAAAGTTATTTGCATTTAGTCACTCAGAGTGAAAATTTTGGTCCCTAATTACATGAATATATTGGCTAATTTGCTTTATCCTACTATATATTATAAAAAATAAATATAATTATATGTATAATTACAGAACACCAATGTTACTATGAAAAATAAATCTACTAAAAAAATTTAAGCTTTCATTTTAGTTCTTTTTGTCCTTAGAATATCTTCCACTAAGAATATATAGTCAGGGACTTGTGTTCAAAAGTTACTTGAATTATTATTTTTTCTCTAGGTGGCAAAATTTTAATTTGATATATACTTAGATTAATTTGTTTTCATCTGTATTCAATATCAGGGTTAGCTTGCTTCATATTTTTAATTAATTTAATTTTTTAATATGCAAACATTTACAGGACCCCCCGCCCCCGAAAAGAAAGAAACAAAAAACAAAAAACAGGATTACCTTCTGGAGGGTGGGTCCCTTGTTACTACAGGCTTCCCCAGCTAGGTGAGTGTTCTAGGAACCCATCAGTATGAGTGTACCAGCTGGCATTCTTGTTAGAGGATACATTAGGCTTCAGTGAATTTTTTTTGTTTAAGACTCTTTCAACATGTTTGCCCATTTCATGACGGGTGATTTATGAGTGCACCTGCCCACACCACACTGAGTTTTCAGCATTTTTTGACCAAAAAACAGCATGATCCCTGTGTCCCACCCTTCCTATTCACCCAATCTCACCCCAAGTGACATTTTTTGGTTTGTTTGTTTCCCTGAATGAAAGAAGTCTTCAAAGGGAACCATGTTGTCAATGTAGAAGAGGTGAAACAAAAAAAAGGCAGAAGCACTAAAAGGCATCAAAATCGGCAAGTTCAAAAACTGTTTTGAGCAGTGGAAAAATGTCTCCATAGGTGTATTGCACCAAATGGAGAGTACTCTGAAGGTGACTGAAGTTTAAACATGCAAGAATAAAAACACAGTTTTTTATTAAAACATTCTGTTATTTTTGGGTTACCCTTGTATATGAGTTACAAAAATTATACTCAGAGAAGTCTCTTGCTTGTCATCTTTTATTTTTTCTACCCCATTCCCACTTACCAATCTACATAGGTAACCATTTTCAGGTATTTTGGACCTACCCTTCCTGGGTTCCTTTGTAAAAATGTGTGTGTGTGTGTGTGTGTGTGTGTGTATTAACACACATACACATATATTTACTTAGATCCAATTCTATCTTACTCAAAAGTCATCACTACATTTATAATTATTTGCATATTTTACTGGCCTTTTCAAAATGTTGGCATTCCAATCCTACCATTCCATGGTTATCACCTAGTATTCTTCCCTAAAGAAGAGATTTTCTTCTGACTGTCTCTTTCTTTGGAAACCACTTTACTGTTCAGAGGTGTCTTTTCCACCTATTTTATAGCTGTGTAGTGCTCTAGTATGTGTTCCATAGTTTCTCATGGCTTTTCAATGAAATGGGCCATTCAGACATGTCTCCTATATTCTACCAACCTCTACCTTAACTCAACCTCCAGACCCACTGGTTAAAATATCAAGTGACACAGCCTACATTAACAGTAACAACCTGAATAGCACCCTACTAAAGCTGAGACCACAGATGAACTCCAGGTGGCTACCTTGGCTGGCCCAGCAAAGCTATAAACAGGCTGAGTCTGACTGTGGCCTCTCTCACCAATCCTGCAACTTCCCCCGTAATTCCTTCCACAACAAATTCAGGCTTCTCCAGAGGCCTGCCGAGCTTCCCACTTGTGCTCTTAGTAGGTTTCCACCTAATAAAATACGAAGTTATCTTTGCTATGCCAACTTTTAACAGTTAAGGTATGACCCTTCCCATGTAATATCGCCCCTAGCACAATTACTTTCATTAAGAGGAAATTTAGTCAAGTTACATTGTCAGAAAAAAATCTGTCATGACTAAGTAGTTTCCACACCTTCCAAATATATTCTCTGGAATTACACCTATCTGCACTTAATAAAGCAATCACCTTCTCTATTACTTTTAACTCCTGTGTATTTGAAAACTAATTTATTTATCATATTAGCTTTATATGAAATTACTACATTTTAACAGTAGAACATGAATTTATTATTTTCAAATAGGGTGGACTAAAATATAACATATTCAAATAAAATTTATTTAGTTACTGATTCTTAAACACAACTATATTATCTTTGTCTTATTGAAAGTCAAAGAACTAGGACAATCACTAGAAAAAGTACGTTAACAGCTGTAACCTTGCAACTGTGCATTTATTTAAAAAAAATGATATAAAATAAACCCAGTCTTACAGAGTTTCCTGTGTGTTCAAAATATGGCATTATAAACTTTAATTTTTAAGTAAATAATTAACAGTAAAAAAGCGTCTTCAAAGATGGACATATTCCTAACAATTTATAACACAACCAATTTATATGCCAATAAAATAAACCAAACTAACGATATCTTATTGCATCTTAAAAAGTAATTCTTTAAAGTATCAGGGTGATGGGCCACACCCTGGTCACTCTGGGGTCAGGTCTCCTGGATGGTAGTTTCCCCTTCACATGCCAGGCCAGCTGAGGAGGTGTCCTGCCGGCTGCGGAAAGACCAAACTCCTCATGCGCTGGGTTACCTGCCCCTCCGCTGCACACCAAGGAAGACACAAGTGAAGACCTTACTTATTAACTCTGAAGGATACCAATCTCAGGCAGGTAAGTAGTTGTCCAAAATTTTGTTGTCATTATCTCCTTTTGGGCTGAGGATACAATAAGAAAATCAGCTTACTTAGTAGCAGCAATGCTTTAGTGTTTATAAGGAGGACTGGGCTGACAAGATACTGTCCAGAGTGATACCCTGCAGAGTAGGGTCAGTGTGTCCTTGCCTTGGCCACTTAGAAATCACAGTAACTTCCCTGGGCTGATCTCTCTCCAAAACGGGGAATGCTTTCTCCATTTACCTTTCAACCCTGAGACCTCTGAATGAATGAAACAAAAATAATTTATACCTAGCAATCTTCAGAAAGGCATTTTCTAAAAAACTGCTTGAATGTGGCATCTACTCTTATCTTATTAATCCAATGGCTTTTAGCTGGAAGTAGTGTAAATTTTCTTTTTTAAATGTTATATATTTTTAAAGCAAACGTGTTTGTACCTCATCACTGGAGATACTTAGTAGGTTTGAGGTGAAGTCTGAATCTCTATATTAAAAATAAAAACACTCTCCAGGTCTTCTGATAGAAACTTCTACATTTTAAGAAAATTATGTTTTGTCTTTTAAATTAGTTATAGTGAAACTAAGAAAAATTTCATGGTAAAGACAATCAACTAAATGATCTTAAGTAAATGATGTTAAGTCATTTGTTGCTTACCAAATTTAAACAAATAGAGCATTACTTATTGTCCTTAAAGGGCTGAATGTGAACAATATGTGCAAATCATGATGGCCAGAGAATCCTTAAGACAGACACTTTCTTTAACATTATGGTAATGCACTGTCTGTTACAGGCAGCGAGCACTTGGCACTCACTTCATTAAAGAATGGCATTATTTACTTAAATCTTTCCTACAGTTTGCTTCAAAATTATGAGTTGTTTCAGTGTTATAGTATGCAGGAAAATGTTGGCTGCTGCTACAATGAAGGGCTGTAAGAATTCCAGCTGTGCACATCCTTTGTATAAAGCACAGGTGGAACCTTCCTCTGACTACATAGTATTCAAATTTTATGCACAACCGTGGCTAGCTTCATGCTGAACTGCATGTCTTTGGGACTTATTTTTGTTTTGTTTTACCTTTTAAAAATGAGACACTCTGCTCAACATTTCCTTTCTACCTCTCCATCAATATCTGAGAAATAATTAATGTTAGCAAGTTCCATTTACTTTTTGGATTTAAGAACTTACATTTTCTGATAGAGTTTCTTATATTAATGAAATGGAATATATTTTTAGCTAATGGAATGAAAAGCTTGTATGCTTCTAAGAATGGATGAAAACAAACGAAAAATATAACCTTAAATATAAGTATCTAAAATGGCTATCTGCATATAAATCTCCAAAAGGCAGATGGAGTATAGCATGTTGTACTGTTGAATACACACAGGAGAGCTGCTCTTCAATGTAAAGTAGCTCTCAGAGAAACATGTGAATCTTAGGACAGCCAACCTGAGCCCACATGCTCTGCAGATGGGCGCAGATTCCACACCTGGTGTTCCACTTTGCTGCTGTGTTTCGGCCAACTTGGTGAAAAGCACCAGCACATCTCCTGCACATCTGCCTTGTCTTAACCTCCTAATAGCCAAGTCTTGTTAATTTCACCTCCTAAATCTGTCTACTTTTCTCCATCTTCTTATTGCCAACTGGTCTAAGCTTCCATTTTCTCTTGCAATTGCCTCCCTGCAGGTCTCTAGAAGCCACACTGGCCCCATTCCAATCTGCTCTCCACATCTCCATCGCATCATGCTCTTACTTAAAACACAATAGTGCTTTCTAGTTCTCTTCCAATGAGATTAAAACTCTTTCCCTGACCTAGATGACGCCCTGTGGTCTGGTCTCCAGCCTCCTTGCCTGTCAGGCTCTGCCTCCCGGCCTTTTCCTAGTCACTCATAGGGACTAGATTCCCTCCTGCCGCAGGGCCCACTGCAGCTGTTGCTTCCACCACTTTGCATACTCTACCTTCAACTTCATCTCATTAACTCCTTTCAACTTGTAGACTGCCCTTAAGTCTCCCCTGAAGGGAAGCCTTCTTGGACCATGCTGAGTCACTCTCCTGTTATGGGCTTGTAGGCACAATACCTTGTGCCCCACCTTCTGATACACCTGTCACACGGCATTTGCATAGTCATCTTGTGATTATTTTATTAGTACCTGTGAAGGGCCCCAGAGAGCAAGAAAGAGGCTGCTTCAGGGTGTTACTTTATTTCACCTAGTGCTGTGCTTGGCCCATTAAGTGTAATATGGTTGCTAAACAAACATTCTCGTTTAGTTTCAGTTCCAATCTCAGCACCATCATTTGTTAAGTGTGTGACTTTGGCAAGTTATTTAACCTCCTTGCACCTAAGTTTCTCCATTTATGAAGTGGAAAAACAAGAGTTGTTTGAGGATTAAATGAAATAATTGCACAGAGAATGTAGAACGGTTCCTGGTCCATAGTCTCATGTGTTCGTTATTACTGCCACTACCAGCACTACTCTTCTACAGTTATTATTGTTAAAGGCACTATAAATATTGAAAGAATAAATGATTTTTTAGGGAATTCTAAAAGACTGCAGAATATGCTTTGGTCCATATTCCTGAAGAGAGGGTCAAACATCACTGCCATGGAAGTGGAAGGCAGAGTTGTCCACAGAGAGCAGACTGAGGGCAGCTGTTGCTGTGCAAGCAAAAAGAAAGCAAAAGAACATTCCAGAAATTGCCTGCATTTCCACTTATAAAGGAATGTTAACACATTGAGCAATGGTTTAAAAGAATAATGTAGATCAATATAACCTGCTTGATATGAAGAGCCCTAAGACATATTAAACTAAATAAGAAGTCATACACTATAAGCGTGGGATGATTCAGTTTACAAGTATAAAATAGTATACTATATTTTTCATATTTAGGAACCAGATTCCCTCTCTGGGTAATGGGTCTGTGTAGGGAGGGGCAAAAAGTAACCTGAGGAGATGATTTATATTTTTTTTACTTTATGCCTGTACTGGCTGATTAATTTAATTAAAATTGATTTAAATTATATTATTATCTTATGAGCAAGCCCATATTTACATAGTAGATGCAACTGTCAGATATTTAGCTGTTTTTTCATGTTAGTGTGATCCCAAGTAATTTTGTGCCTCATTTTCCTCAACTAAGGAAAACAAAATGAAACAAAACGCTAACAATCATTCAACTTCTTTAAAATAAATGAGATAAATTAAGTTCTTTAATATATTTACCAACTATAAATATATTCACACCCTTGTTCAATTCTGCCCTACAGTAAACAGTGTGAGGAATTTCCTTTGATGGTGTAATCATGGCACATAAAAATAATTAAATTAGAATAAGAACTTAAAATATCAAAGGTGACTCCAAAGGTGAGCCACAGACCCAGTATAGTTAAAGACCCCAAACTAATGCTATTCATCTTTATCCTAAAATTGAACCAAACAATTAAAGGCACAGGCTCCCTTTGATGTCCGGCATTTCTCAGATGTATTAAAAGGTTGAACTACTTTTAGGATGACCAGCAAAAGAGGAATTGCCAGCAGTGATGAGGGAAAATGGGTTCTGAATTATTACTCTGGGGAAAGCCTAATGCAGGTTCGCATTCCCTGAGAGGTCCTCAGTTTGTCTGATTCAACTGGATGTCGGGGGAAGCAGCCAATGGAGATATTTCATAATAGAATTTTAGTCTTCGAAGATGAACAGCAGCAGCAAAGAGCATTAAGTCAGGCAGAATCCCAGCTGCCCAACGCAGTCACCTTCTCGTATTAGGCTATTTGCCTTCTCCACTTAGCCAAGTTCAGCCTCATTTCCTTTCACTGCCTCAGTACAGGCTTTCATGCACTTGGGAAGGACAAACATGTTCCAATGGACAGCTCCTACCCTCTGCGGGGCCCCACATGTCTCTGAGGCTCCAGGTTGCACTGTACCTATGTCCCTGTCCACAGAGACTGCTGCCTTCCTGCGTGCGCTGTGGGGGAGGAGGGGCAGCACTGCCAGGAGGACCTGCTGCTCGTTGCTTCCCCCCATTCCTGGGCCCCTTCCCAGCCCTGCAGAAGCTCTGATACATCTTCACCTCTAGCAACTGCCATGTCTTTCATGGGCTAGTTTTAGCAGACTGGCCATTTATTCAACATTAACCAAAACAAAGAATGGGGTACACTAGGCCAAAGGCCCTAAAGAGAGCATGCCAGTTCTTACTTTTCCTCCTTGATTACTTCTCATAGAGTAAAAGTGCTGAGGTAATTTTTGAATCTCCAGAAAGGTCAAGATTTGTTTATTTTGTTCATTTCTGTATTCACAATGTCTAGAACAGGGTCTGGCACGTGAGAGGGCCTCAAAAATTTGTTGCATAAATATATAAATAAAGAAGCATAGGAAACTTTATAAAGAATTACTAAAGAAACTACTTATTTTGTTCGGTGGATGATAAGTTGAGAAAGTATGCACTGTGTAAGTCTAAGAAAAGGCCTCTCATATTTTTAAAAAGGTAAAAGGAAACAAAGCAAAACACTTAAAGTCATTAGGTTCTTCCAAAGGCTCTCAGTATTTTAATGAGTAGTAACAAAACACATATCCTTGGGAAGGCAGGAGAAAATAGAGTTGATAGAAAAATGTAAAAAGAAGGAAGTGAAAAATAATTAAGAAATGAATGCACATTCAAACAGAAGGCAAAAGAGGGGGAGGGGAGAGGAAGGGCAAAAGAAGAGAAAAGAAACAAATGCACTTCTGTTCAACCTGATCCACGAATAATTAGAAATGAAACAGTCAACAGGGCTGTCATGTCACCATGAAGGATATTATTAATCAATTCTGCCTGGGTTCGGAGTGCTGACAGAGAGTGGCAGCCTTTGTTTATTATCGAGGCTGACTTCCCTTTCAGAAGGTTACTGGCCTTGATCTTTTCTCCCTGACTGGCTGTGGTGTCTTGCTAATCAGAGCAAAACCCATCTTGAGTAACAACTGGGCATGTTTGGAGCTAATCTTCAGATGACCTTTGTCTCAGCCTTTCATGCAACAGTCATTTGGATGTTCAAAAGGCATCATAAATTACCATCCTGTTGGTGATGATGTACACTTTGGTGCCCTTTATTAACAGAGATAGTGCATTGGGGTTAAGCTGAATAATTGACAGCAATGTTCTGTAATGGGAGTGCTGAGCTCTAGTTTTTTCTTTTTTCCACAATGAAAATTAGAGTAAAGAAAATCACGTCTGTATTTTTATTTGTGTGAATAATTATGGGAATTATAAAAGTAGAAGGGATTTAAGAAGTCACCAGCTCCAACTCCCTGCCTCCAGGCACATCACTCTGAAATCTCTGAAGATAGATGGTCATCAGGACTATTTTTAGAGACTGCAGTGGATAGAGATTACACAGTCTCCCTTGTTAGCTAGTTTCCAAAAAGAACTTCTAGATCATGTCTAACTGTACTCTTTCTCTCTATTATACTTCCATACAACAAGCAATTCATTACTAGCTCAAATAACTGGATGAATTTTCCCTCAGGAAACTATTAACAAAACAAGCTCATAAATTTTTAAATTTCCCAACTTGACCCTGGATGGACTAAATCTTTAATTTTTAATACTTTGTGAATATTGCTTCTCTTAATTGACATGCAAAGCCCTTAACTCTTAAAAATGCTGCTTCCCTCCTTTTTAGTCATAAGAAGAACACATGCTTGTCCCTTAGCATCACAGAAATGAGAAACAAGAAGACTCGGAGCAATAAAGGATGGACAGCCCACAAATAAATCTGTGTGTGTTCTTTTTTTCAGTGAGAAAATGTAATTCTCTGCCTGTGAAACAATCTTCGTGCTAAAACATTTCAAAGTAGAAATCCTTGCAACTGTAATTCTAAACTATGTGCAATCAACAAAATTATCTTAAAGATACCTAATTGGCTCAGCATGCCTGGCCAGGCCACCCTGGCTTAAGGCTATTTTCTTCACAGAAACTGAATATATATATATATAATATATATATAACCAGTCACAGTACAGTTCACTGGTTTTCAACATTTGTCCTAAGGTATTAATAGGTGCAGACCTTAAAACAAGAAAATTACATACTGTCTAATTAAACTCCCAGTTGCAAATGATGCAAGTTATGGGAAATGGGTATTTATAGATTGCTAGTGTGGTTATACTCTTACAGTGGCACAGTAAAAAAACAGCACCTTCTGCAAAGAGAACAAAAATAAAAACAAAGGAAACAGACATTAAAGCTTTTATAGGGTGTTAAAGCCTTTTTTTGTCTAAAAATTCAAATATACAGCTTTTATCTCTAATTTCCTCATGGGGATACTTATTAACTCCAGTGTAGAAATCTTTCTTGAGCACAAACGATTTCTTCCTTACATTAAATTTCTGCAAGTCATTGGAATGTTAAAAAATATTATAAATTAATTTATCTTCACTCTGGTATAAAAAACAAAATTAACACAAATCCTTTTGCTCCATTTGCATGTGCTGAATTTTCCTTAATTACCCCATAGGCTAATTATGAAGCTCCTTCCAGAGAAGAACTCACAAAAGCCAGGGCAGCAGAGAGCAGAAGACCGCTCCGTCCACCTCATGGATTTACGGCTTTGGAATCTTAGAGCAGACCAGCTGGAACAGACTCCATTTGTGAGGGCATTAACATGTAAACAGCGTCAGAGAGAAGACGCATGGCACCAACTGGCCATGCTAATGGAAGGTGATATTGAGTTTACTAATTCAGATAAGGGCACACAGATTGCCTTTTCTCCAAAGCACAGGGGCTGTCAGAGAAACAAATGCGTGGTCCATGTTGCAATTAATTTGATTCTTGTTCTTTTAAGGCTCTACTTGTAGATTTAATTAAAGCTTTCACACACTGGGCACATTCAGGAAGTACTTTGAGTTTAAGGCTTCTTTTGCATGAAAGCAGCCGTGGAAGTAATGACTCAAACAGTAGCAGGCAATCATAAGATATTTTAATGAGACAGTCTGCTCATTTTTACTCATGTAGCAATTCATTTTTTATTTTAATAAGAGACAGCAAATTGTACTTTCTCCATAGGTATTTTTCCCTTGTTTCTTACTGCTCTACTGTTTCTGAGCTAAATACTTCTCTGGACTCCATCAGTATTAGACTTCTACATTAGGTTGATAACTTGTTTAATTAATCAAATTAACTATAAAATATTACCAATCTTTATGTTGTGAAACCTCAAACCCAGCTGTTTTTGCTTTGATCTTTAAGACTACTTCCAAAATCGCATTTATTTTACTTGCTTTGTAAACATGCCAATATCCTTTGTTGGAAAGCAGTCTTTTTCTGAGCTGATCTGTTTCTGTCACTCAGGACATACTTACACATAGTAAGTAAGAAATAAGTAAGCTAGGTGCTCTGTTAGAGCAAATGCCATGAAATATTATGAAAATAATAATTATCGATAATGATGATACTTCCTTCAACAGCACATATACCACCTGTTTTACATTTTTTGTATTTGGAAATTTCAACATAATTGCCACCTCCTCCTTGAAATTTCCTGATTCCTCTAGCTGAAAGCAAGTTTTGCCTCTCAACTTGCACAGCCTTTTACCCACACATCCTATGGTATTTTATCATTTTCAACTGAATACTGTCTTAAGGTGTATGGCTTTTGATTCCTACCAGACTAAAATGCTCTTGAGATCCTGGAATTAGTCTACTATGTGGTATCCCATGACACCTAGCTAAGTTCCTTGAATAAGCAGGCACTCAAGTAGTCACTGAATGCATCGATGTGTGCATCCAGTGCCACTCCTAACCCTTGAACTGAGCACAGTCTTTTACTAAGAGTGATGACGTAAATACATCGTAAATTAAGGAAAAAGTATGTGTTTGTATGTATACAAACATACATGTACACACACACACACACAGAGCTTTGCTTTATCTACCATTACACTACGGGAGCCATTCAAGGCTAGTCAATGACATACCCAAAGGTGCTGGCTATAGAATGGTCAGTCACACAGTACCAGCAGAATTAGGACCATCGAATGTGGTTCCCTTGAAATGTCCCTTTGTTCCACTGGGTCATCCTGAGGTTAAGCATCTGGTTCTTGTGGTAATTAAGCCACCATCTAAGGTTGAGAACGTTCCTCACAATTAGGGTCCTGTCATATACAGAGGATGTCAGCAGCTGGCCCAACTCTACAGCAGTGGTTCTGAATGTTACTAAGGATCACTCTATCACCTAAAAACTTGTTATACACATTCTCCCACCACCACTATGCCTGGGGGTATGACTCAGAAGTATTCACTATCATAAGCACCCCAGGTGATTCTGAGATAGCAGGTCTGTGGACAAAACACTGAGGAACACATTTCTGTGTCTTGAAACAGCTCTGACTGCACAATACTAAATGGCCCAGCGAGCTGAAGACCTAACGACTACTTGGCTATACATAGCAGCAAGACCGTAAAACAAAGCTGAGGTGACCCTGCATGTGTTGCAGGGAGTGGGTTAGTCTATAAAGAAAGAAAGAGTCAAACTTGAAATGTTACATAGGAACAGCCAGGTTTATTTGTACCACTTGCATCTTTTGTCCAACATATAAATCTGAGTGACATGAGGGAAAATGTTTGAAAATATAGTTGTAATCATTTTTTTTTATTAGTTCATGTTTCCCCTTAAGCCAATGAAGTGATGTGTGTGATGCTGGGCAATAGTAAGTCCTTAAATGGAGTAGCTGAGGATAAGATACTGCGTAGGGGAGAATATAATTAATGTTTCAATTTTATTTGTAGTCATTACATGGAATAAATAAACAGGAAACAAGTTTCCCTATTCATTTAAGGCTACAGATCTGACAGAGTAGAGTGACTGTCATAGAAATAAATAAATTCAGTAATTGGACAAGAGTTTCACAGAAGCAATCTGGTTTTTGGTTTATCCAATTTGTTTCTTTGTTGTAAAGCTCAGACTGGTAATATCAGAATCAGATATAAGTAGTGTTAAGAAACCTTAAGCATTATCTGGCAGTCCTTGAAAAGATCAAACAAGTGAGGCCTAGAGAGGTCCCCAGACTTGCCCAAGGTCACAGACGGACTTAGTAGCCCTGTTGGGGCTATTTTACAGGTCCCTCGACACAGCCAATGCCTCCTCTTCCAAACCAGAATGAGCTTAATCTTTTTCAGAATCATCTAAACATTTTTACTCCACTAGGATTCCCTTGAATGGACTGCAGGAAGTTACTACTGTACTATAAAATGGATACAAATCAATATGTATAGCGCAGTTACCATGGTTTTTATAGGGAACTGGACAAGAAGAGGTATCTTCTTTCCTTTAGCTTTCAACCTCTTTTCTAGGATCAGCAACTAAGGACTGGCCTAGGACCAGATAGAATTACATAAGCAAGGTTTCCAACTAAGTGGTCCACTTCTACCCTAAACTATTTACAGAAAACTGATGATGTTCGGGTACACTGTTAAAAGCTAATCCAGGTTACATCAGACATTTAGTTATTTAGTCAGAGAATGTCCCCATGGATATGAATCTTTATGGACTTGACTATCTTTAAATCCACATTTTTTTTCTTTAATTAGCAAGTACATTTGCACGTTAGATACAGAACCATGCAGAATTCTTCTTATCACATGAAACCCTCTGCTGAGTGCTCTTAGGCACGGGTTTAGGCTGGGCCATGCAGAAACCAGAGGCTCTCTAAAGAAAGACAACTAGAGGTACATTTTTAAATGCCATCTTTCAAAATCTTAAGCAAAATAAACAAGATGGTGCTCAAAAAATGTGTTCAAAGTTGAAATAACTACTTACAGAGAAAATATCTCTCAAATAGTACTTGTCTTTCTTAAAGATAAAAGTCAAACTCTGAACTCACAAATTGAATACTTTTTTTTTTTTTTTGGAAGAATGACCTCTTGTCCTGAGGTTGGTAATGAAAAAGGGGAATAGTTCTAAAATGTTAGGGAAAGAATTTAATTGCCGGGGCTCTCGAAATGACACACAAGAATTTCATTCTGAAGAGGCTGTTTTCTTTGCAAAAAAATCTTCTAGTTCAGTCCTGATGTCAGTAATCTAATAATACTGTCAAAAATGGGAATACAGCAAAAGTGTGTCTGGTGAAATTATAGGGATGTTTAGAGTATTAACACAGGATGACAATAATGACACAGAAAAACCTCTGTCCCATTACCTACCTCCAAATTTAGACAATTTTGCTGATAATCAAAAGGACCCCAGGCTAGACAGAATCTCTTACTCTAAATGAGCACAGGACATCGATGCAAACACATTTAAAAGAAACCTGCCAATGTTTCCTCTTGGCTGTGATTCTCTGTCACTAAAGCCCCACTGCTTTCCCTTCACAGAGGTCTGAGCTGTTTACTAAGCAACGTTTCCTCATTTCTCACAGTCCCACATCCATGCAGACCGGTGGCATCTGGTTCAATATTTCATTAAATCCTCCTGAAAACTAACAGTTCAATCTATTAGAAACCTACAGTCCCTAAGCAACATAAATTACCTGGCTGGCTGTGGCCACAGTACACCACACAGCCCATTTGCTGCAGAGACACTTACAGCCACGGACTTTCTACACATTCTAGATGCAAGAGGCATAACCTTTCTATGCCTCCCTCAGACAGTAAACACTGAAACTTAAAAAAAAAAAAGTTTTTAGCAAGAAAAGTCTATCTTGGTCTAGAATGAATGATTTTTGTGTTTTGCCTTAATTATCCAGGAATGTAACGTGCAATCTTTTCTTGGGAATATGGCTTTTTTTTTTTTTTTTTTTTTTTTTTGCCACTTCTGTAGCATGAGGATTTTCCATTCCTCTCGTCACCCTTAGCAAATGACTGGAGAGCATTCACACGACAGCCCCATTGGCAGGCTCTGCTTAACAGAAAATTTAGAGCTAATTTATTTTGGCTGCAGGGCATCTGCAAGTTACGTGAGTCAGAAGTTAGTATGGATGAATAGTTTCATTCTGGACTAGTTTTGACAAACAGTGGTCAGTCTACACAAGCTTCAAATGCAGTTGTCACTTTAAAAGCAGCAGAAGTTTGGACACCTCTGATGGCTATCAGCAGGGATGGAAAGGTCTTTTTCTTCAGTTAGAATAATAATGCCAGGGGAGACAGAAAGTGCCTGGACTGGTCCAGAGATCGATTCTTCAGGAAAGTTCTTGTAATGTGCTCCTTTAATGAGTTTCTTCTTCTACCCCAGGCCTTGAGTCTAAACTTTTATTTGTAATAATCAACAGAAAGGCAGATGAATCTTTCTACATTACTTCTAAGCTACCTGCCGCCCCCCGCCCCCTCCGCCGAAAGGCTAGTTATAGACCAAAGACTGCCTATATGTAATTTTGGGGACTGCTTGTTTTCACTTGAGTTTAATGCTAAATGTTTGTTGCATAGAGAAAACCCTAAAATGAAGTTTTAATAACAACAAATGCTCAGCTCATTTACAAATTTACTGCTTGGTAGTTGGAGGGGGCAAAGACTGTAACTGACTGTAATTGTATGGCTGGCAGAGCAATCAATCACACCACACTGGGGCCTTTTCTGGGCTGAGCACTTTTTCCAAGCATCTGGGGACTGTCACAGATTAAGACTTCTTGCTTAGTGGAGCTCACCTAGCTGTAGTAGAAAAATACAGACATTCTCAAATTAATCATATGGCTCTTACATTGTCAATGACATGTTATAAAATTAGAATAGCTGACATCATTCAGTTAAGCAGCCACCAGAAAAGTCACATTAAAGCAATCTGTGCAGAAATCGCAAATTGGGATTTGCAGCTGTGGGTTCCTCCTCCCCCCATCAAAGCATCTAACTTATCTGGGCTTCTGGTTTTTTATCTATAAAAGGAGAGGTTAGGATTAGATGAACTCCAAGGCTCCTTGCAGTTCTTGACATTCTATGCATCATTTAGTCTGAACAAACTTATGCATTAAATTCATTCCAAATGATAGGGGTGTAAAGTGAATACTTGCATACTAAAGCATCTTTCCAGACTGTTGTTTCAGGAAAAGTATCTGCAGAAGATACACAAAAAGTGGACCCAACTGAAAAACAATTAAACTTCAGGCCTAGATGAATATTAAATTAAATTAAATTCAGCCTATATGAATATATATGTTTTGCAGAATAAAAAAATACATTAGTAATTCACATGTGATTCTTCAAGACTAAATAGAAGTACACACATATACCACAGTAAATTCCTGCTTTGGGTAAAATGCTTACTAATCCTATAAATCATATGGAATATCATGATAGTTTTAGATTAGACAGTTTTTTCTTTTTGGTTGTTGATAATGTTTTTATGTCTAAATCACAGCTAGCTGAAAGTTGCAATGAGGTAGGTACACTTTACAAAGTGTTCAGACAATGCACTCAGCAGTGGGAGGAGTAGTTTTAAATAAATCTATTATTTTCACCCTTCCTTTACTCTCCCCAAAAAACAAAGCAAAAAGCTTTTGGCTTATTAATTTGATTAACAATATTTGCACATGATATATTTGGAGATGCAGCTTCTGGGGCAGCCATTGCTAACATATGTCTGTCATAAACTGCAATAGGACTTTCTAAATTAATTTTTCTGCAGGAATGGGAAAGAAAATGACGAATGTACAATGTTAAGAGAAAATGAGCATCTTGTTTTGTCTTGTGTTTCTCACTGTGGCATGTCAGTGACATTTATCCTTTTCAGTCATTTTCCTTCCATATACTCAGTGTAGTTATACAAGGAAATGATTTCTAATGGGGTTGATATGATATTTATAAAGAAATTTAATTCAAAAGTCAAACAGTGATGAAATATACTTTATTTAATTTCTTCCACTGAGTCTAGGTAGAACTTCCATGTACATTAGAGTGAATCTGAATGATGGCGGAGCAAATGTTCCTGTTTGTAACCAGTCTGTGGTGACAGGGGTCTGTGCTATAGAGCAGTTGTACACAAAACCATAGAGACCTACTCAGGGGAATGCCAATGCCATGACATTCATCATTACGTAGATTTACACTGGTTAAATTCTGCTCCAAGAAAGTTAGTAAGGAGTAAGTAGTCTCGGAATCACTTTTGTTCAACAAGTCAGCACTTTCCCCTAAATAAACATTGTGTGATTACCTGTTGTTTTCTCTGGATCTTTCTTCTCTTCTATTAATACAAATAATAGATTGTTGATTCTACTTATAAAGGGAATTTTAGAAAACAGTTATGTTTCTCACTAGTAAAGAAAAAAATTTTGCAAATTACACAATTTTGCCAAATTGCTAGTGAGAGAGAGGAAAAAAATTGAAACAAGAGTATGGTAGGCATTAAATGTAGTCTATCCATTATTTCTGCTAAGTTTAATTTAATATATTTATGATGATTTTTATTTTGTAAGGATTACAAAAGATGTTATGAAAACTTTACCACAGTTTCCTCTGACTTAGTCTTAGCCATAAAGTGGTCTGGGGCTGTCAGGTTTAATGTAAAAACCAAACAGTTTGGCATAAAATTGAGATTAGATGTGATCAGAAATGAATATATGTCTTCATTAAATTCATTTGAAAATATTTAATGGTTCTCAGGAACTGCCTTCCAGATTAAGATAAAAGATTAATACTGTAAAATAATGTTAAAATGGATGAAAATAGCATACAGATGCCAGTAAGTATTTTTAACTGAGTGCTAGAAAACATACTCAGTGCTGTCCACAGCTGAGAAGCTGAGATCATTTCTGTATAGAAGAGGGTAGTATGAATGGGAAATGCTTACAACTGGGGGTAAGCCAGGAAGGGTGGAAAGCTGGAATGAAAAGCAGTCTACAGGCCTAATGACAGCCAAAATGGCAAGGTCTAAATCACTTTATGTATTATTTATTTGTTTTTTATTTATTTGTTTTTAGAGAGAGGGAAGGGGGAGAGAGAGAAACATCAATTTGTTGTTTCATTTATTTGTGCATTCACTGGTTGATTCTCTGATCAGGGATTAAACCCACAAGCCTGGCAGATGTGGGTGATGATCTAAACAACTGAGCTACCAGGCCAGGGCCTATATATCACTTTCAAGGCTTAATGTCAATTTCCCTATATCACTAAAAGGTAATGTTTACCTCAGTATCAGATACCACACTATGTTAGCAGAGACAAAAAAAAAAAAAAAAATTAGAGCTTCTGTACCACATTTCTCTCACTCCAGTCTTCCACACATCACAACTACATGCTAACCCTGTGTGTTTCTGAAAGAAGGGTTTGCAGGTCCCCCCACTGAGAGCCCGTATCTTGTTGCTGAAGTTCAAACCACACGCTCCATGGCATCTTTTCACTCCAGGCACTAGACTTCTCGCCTTTGAACCACACATGCTCCCACTAAAACAAGCAATCTACACCTCCTCATTAGTCCCACAAAGGCACAGCAATGGTGAAACGTAGAGCGTATGTTCCATGCAAAGATGGTTAGCCTCAGATTCTGACAAGTGAGTGTGTAAGAAATGAGAACACAGCTGGAGTTTCAAGCTCCAGTCTTTTCTGTTGGTTGGAAACAGTGTATTAATTATGGACTTTTCAGTCACAAAGGTGAGCCCAGCTGATCAGGGCAATGTTGAGAAGCAGCAAGCCTGGCTTTGAAACAACAGGCTTTGTTTGTTGGAGTCTTGGGCCTAATGCCATATGGTTCTAGGAGAGGAATGGAAATCAAGTATTCATTGCATTTTGCATGAGAGAGGCTGCCAAACTAACTTGGATTTTTACAATGCATGTACCATAGGGCTTGAAAATTACTTATGCATAAAGTTGGCCATTAATTTGAGATGCTTGATTTGTCAGACTTCTAAAGGAGCCATTAACCACGTGCCCTCTCTGCTTCCTGCCTTAAGGGAGCAGAGTGGATGACCTGCAGCAGTTTTCAGACTGCCTGTGTGGCTTGGCAGGGTCCTTCTTTCACATGGGAAACACTTTTTCTTCTTTCATAAAATGTGTGAGGTGAAGTCTATGGGAACGCTGGTTACAATATAGGTCATGGGATTTTCTCATCGCTTCTTTCCAGCTCAACGGGTAGGTATTGTGTCCATCTTTTTTCTATTTCTATTACATTTCAACTAAAGAACCGTTATGGTTCCGAATGAAGGTAAGCTGGCTCACCTTGGTTCTGCCGCTTACTGACTGTGTTTTTTAAACAGTTTACTTTTTTCTGTCTCAGCTTCCTTGACTATAGAAACAGGCTCTCGGTACATATGTCATAAAGTTGTTACAGGGCCTAACTGTGATAATACTTGTAAAAAAAAACTTAGAGCAGTGCCTAGTATGAGACAAATGCTTATATATAGGTTATCATCATCATCATCATCATCATTGCTATTAAAAAATAAACAATACAAATGGAAAGACCATTTAGAGGACTCAATTCACATTCATTCATGGATGTTTTATTAGCCATTTAGATTATTCAAAGTAAATCTTACTTTTATTATTTTTTGAGTCATTATCACCTCTTTTGTTTAATAAACTTGTTTGGAAGAAAGATGGCTTCTTACAGATGCTATCATAATATATATAAACACCTAGTGCCTCAAATAGGATAGTGCAGCGAACTTCTGTTCATAGGATACTGTCGTCCAAATGGTGACTCCAACTACAAGAAGAAGCTGCAGTTCAGGCAAATACGTTTTCCAAGAGGAGAAGGAGGCAAAAGCAGGACTTAGCCCTTGCTTCAGTAATGACATGAAGCAACTAGTGTGGGGTCAGCCAAGCCTCTTTCAGCAGCTAAGGGGAAGAGTACAGGGGCTTGCATGTGGTAAGACAGGCCATTTACTCACTTATTTACTCAGTGATCCACAAACAACTATCTTTGCATTAGAAATGTGAGGGACAAAGATGATTAAGCCATGGTTCCTGCCCCCAAAGAGTTCTAGTCAACTCAGCCACCAAGTCTGCTCTGCATAGAAAGGACACTTAGGAACAAAAAACCCAGAGAATAATTTAGAATCCAATAACTGAAACTTCTATGAACATGAGAGTAACCCCAGCCCCGAGTTTTAGGGAGCATGCACTGAATTCATTTTTTATTAAAAAATCAAACCTATAAAACTGAAACTGCATACACTCTGAGGCCTGCATGTAGATTTCATTCAGCTTGCAGAATGCTGGATACATTTATATTCTGTTTGTAGATGATCTGTGCCACAGTTAACTGTTACTGGTAGAGAAAATAAGAAATTGACAGCTGGGAAAGCCACTGGCTTCACACTACCTATATTTCACTCACTGATGTCTAAAAATAATGCAGCAGAACACATTGTTTTCTTCACTTATGACTGCAGTAAGTACATCGCCAGTAACTGTGAACACATGTGTTTCACTGGTTCTGGGTACATGGCCATCCTGCCTTGTTTGTACTATGGTAACAACTAAGGAGGTGCTTTTTAGAGTCAGTTCGGTTTTTGCACTGTCCCCACGGTCTGTCACAATGCTGGAATCCTTCAGACTGCAAGCTTCAAATGTGGCCTGATATATGGGTTGGCCAAAAAGTTAGTTTGGTCTTTAAGTAAAAATAAAAGACATTTTTCACTTTCACCAATAATTTTATTGAACAACATATACAGCGTTTTGTTACACTACCTTCTGCCACCTTTCAGGCAACTTCATAATTCCGTCTTCCCAAAGCTTTTTATCTTTCTGAACAAAGAACTGTTCCAGGTGCCTTTTACAGTTTCTAGGGAATTGAATTTTTTTTCCATTAAGAGAATTTTGTAAGGACTGAAATAAATGGCAATCTGTAGGTGCAATGTCTGGTGAATATGACAGCTGAATCAGAACTTCCCAGCCAAGCTGTGACAGTATTTGCCTGGTCACCAAAGAAACATGCAGTTTTGCATTATCCTGATGAAAGATTATGCATTTTCTGTTGACTAATTCCACACATTTTGCATCAAGTCCTGTTTTCAGTTGGTCTAATTGGGAGCAGTACTTATTGGAATTAATCATTTGGTTTTCCAGAAGGTGCTCATGACAGAAGACTCCCTTCCAATTGTACCATATACACAACATCACCTTTGGATGAAGACTAGCATTTGGTGAAGTTGGTGGTGGTTCATTTCACTTTCCCCATGACCTCTTTCATGCCACCCACTTTTTATCACCTATCATAATTTGTTTTTAATAACACAGTGTTTTCATCATGTTTTAAGTAGAGAAGTGCATGCAGAATATGGTCAAGAAGGTTTTTTTCGCTTAACTTATGTGGAACCCAGACACCAAGGTGATTAACATAACCAAGCTGGTACAAATTATTTTCAATTCCTGATTTGGATATTTTGAGTATATCAGCTACTCCTGTATGGTATAACATTGATTGTTATCAATTAATGTCTCAATGTGATTGCTGTCAACTTCAAGAGGTCTGCCTGACCATGGAGCATCATCCAGCACAAAACTTTGAAAACCACTTTTGACATGTTTGATCATTCACAGAACTTTCTCCATGACTGTACAATTCGTTGGGATTTTTTTTTTGGGTTTTAGTTGCATTTTGACTTATCTTGAAATAATAAAGCATAATATGCCAAAATGTTGCTAATTTTTTCCATCTTCAATATTAAAATGGCTACACAAAAATTCACCAATTTTGGTAAGTCTTAAAAAATGCACACTTATATGACAGCTGTCACAATACAATCTAACAAAGTTGTTTCAAATGAAATTACAGACAACTAAACACTACTAGAGCCATGTTAGAGACAAAATCAACTGAACTTTTAGGTCAACCCATATTTCTGTGGCCCTCACAGTCTCAGGTAAACATGTCCCAATTTTATCAGTGTTCCCTTGCTGTGAGCTGGACAAAGTAACTTTCCTAGCCAGCACAGCCCTAACAGCTCAAAAGACAGACACTCCATTACAAGGCAAGTCTACAATGACCATAGGCTGGTTTAATGCTCTGATGCTGACCACTGATTAGAATGATGAGGGCAGAAATGAACATTTAAGACCTGTCTAAACATTCTGTCCACCAATATTAACACATTTTTAAAAACTGTAAAATATACATAACAAAATTTACTAACTTAAGCATTTTTAGGTGTACAGTTCAGTGGCAATGATCACCACAATCCATCTCCAGAATTTTTCATGTTTCCAAACTCTACTCATATTAAAAACTCCCCAGTGTCTGGTGTTTACCATTCTACTTTCTGTATCTACGAATTTGACTACTCTAGGTGTCATATATACAGTGTTTGTCCTTTGATTGGCTTATTTCCCATAGTATCATGGCCTCAAGGTTTATCCCTATTGTAGCATGTGCCAGAATTTCCTTCATTTTTAAGGCTGAAGAGTAAGTATTCCATTGCATGTATAGACCCAATTTTGTTTATCTATTTTGTTGCTCCCACCTCTTGGTTATGGTGAGTAATGCTGCTATGAACAATGGTATACAAAATCTCTCTCCAAGACCCTGCTTTCAGTTCATTTGGGTAGATACTGAGAAAGACATTTATGTAAATAAAGACAATAATGCTGCATTTCTGGGTCCCAGTTTAGTATGTTTTTCACTTCATGAACACCTAAAGAAAGTACTGCATGTTGCCAGAGAAATAAGTTTAACATATTGTGTTTGTCAGATCACAAAAATTAACTAAGTAGGAGACTTCTTGACTAACAAAGCCTCCTCCAGTGGGCTCCTGAAGACATCATAATAAACATTTTAAAAACCAAAACCCCACTTTAATTAGTTTTTTCTATCTTCTACTTAGTTTCTCTCTTAATTTACAGATCTTTCATATGGTTATTTCAATTACCTTAGCTTAGCTTGATCTGTAATTTGTTCAGAGCTCCAGTTTAATTGTTGTAAGTTCTTTACTTATTATCACTGAAATTAGCAGTGTAACATCTGAAAGAGAAATGATTGCTGAGTGCCCTCATTTTGAACTAAAAAACTGTAAAGCTAATGCAGTGGTCAGGATGGTAATTAAAAGATATTTTGAGGATTCAAAATTTTATAAGTCATAGAACACAGAGTGTTAAAATAATTGTTGGTACTGTCCTTTAACTTCCTGTGTTAGGACAAGGACCTGAACATCCATGAAGAATGCTGCATTATACATAATCAGATCTATAATTTTGACCTTTGAAACTGTAAATTTGTTAATGATGCTCATTAATCAAACACATTCTTCCTAGAGTTGGTTTCTCCCTTCACATAATCACTTATCATTTTACTTAATGACTTTTTAACTTCGGTTCAATTGTGCTGTTTTTCTTTACATCAGTGTCAATCATAAAAGTAATTGACTCCTTATCAGATGTATTGGCAAATATGTTCTCCCATTCTGTGGGTTGTCTTTTTATTCTGTTGATGGTTTCCTTTGCGGTGCAAAATATTTTTAGTTTGATGTAGTTTCATTTATTTATTTTGTTTTTACATTCATATTTTATTGATTATGCTATTACAGTTGTCCCACCTTTTTCCACCCCTTTATTCTCCTCCGCCCTGCAACGCCCCGCCACCAGCATTTCCCCAACCCTTAGTTCACGTTCATGGGTCGTACACAGAAGTTCTTTGGCTTCTCCATTTCCTATACTATTCTTAAGCTCGCCCTGCCTATTTTGTACCTACTATTTATGCTTCTTATTCCCTGTACCTTTTCCTCCATTCTTGCCCCACCTCCTTCCTCCTGACCTCCATTTCTGTGAATTCTGTTCCTGTTCTAGTTGTTTGCTTAGTTTGTTTTCATTTTTGTTTTTGTTTTAGGTTCAGTTGTTGATAGTTGTGAGTTTGCTGTCATTTTACTGTTTATAGTTTTTGTTATTCTTTTCTTTCTTAGATGAGTCCCTTTAACATTTCATATAACAAGGGCTTAGTGATGATGAACTCCTTTAACTTGACCTTATCTGGGAAGCACTTTAACTGCCTTTCCATTCTAAAGGAGAGCTTTGCTGGATAGAGTAATCTTGGATGTAGGTCCTCACTTTTCATGACTTTGAATACTTCTTGCCAGCCCCTTCTTGTTTGCAAGGTTTCTTTTGAGAAATCAGCTGACAGTCTTACAAGCACTCCTTTGTAGGTAACTGTCTCTTTTTCTCTTGCTGCTTTTAAGGTACTCTCCTTATCTTTAATCTTGGGTAATGTAATTATGATGTGCCTTGGTGTGTGCTTCCTTGGGTCCAACTTCTTTGGGACTCTCTCAGCTTCCTGGATCTCCCGCAAGTCTATTTCCTTGGCCAGACTGGGGAAGTTCTCCTTCACTGTTTGTTCAAGTAAGTTTTCAATTTCTTGCTCTTCCTCTTCTCCTTCTGGCACCTCTATGATTTGGATGTTAGAACGTTTAAAGTTGTCCCAGAAGTTCCTAAGCCTCTCCTCACTTTTTTGAATTCTTGTTTCTTCATTCCGTTTTGGTTGAATGTTTATTTCTTCCTTCTGCTCCAAATTGTTTTCAGTCGTTTTCTTCCCTTTACTGTTGGTTCCATGTATATTTTTCTTTATTTCACTTTGCATAGCCTTCACTTTTTCCTCCATTTGGTGACCATACTCAACCATTTCTGTGAGCATCCTGATTACCAGTGTTTTGAACTCTGCATCTGGTAGGTTGGCTATCCCTTCATCACTTAGTTCTATTTTTGGAGCTTTGATCTGTTCTTTCATTTGGGCCATATTTCTTGGTCTCAGATGCCTGTTATGTTGGAAGGGGCAGAGCCTAAGGTATTCACCAAAATGGGGCAATCCAGGCATTATGATGTTGTATGTGAGGGAGGGGTCCAAGAGGGAACAATGCTGCTTGCTTGCTCTCTGCTGGCTTTCAGTCACTTCCTCTGCTACCCACCAGCAAACTGGGCCCTTTCTGGTGCTAATTCCCCGGTGCGTGGGTTTGTGTACATTCTAGGACCCTGTGGGTCTCTCCAATGATCTCTCCTGTGAGGCTGGGAGTTTCTCCTGTTGCCACAACTCCCACAGGTTTTACCTCAGAGGTTTTGAGGCTTTCTTTTCCTGCACTGGAACCCTGTGTTACATGGTCTGTCTCATTCCCCAGCTGTTCTTCCTGGTTTACATGCATGCAAATGTGGGACTACCCAGTCTGCCAGCTGCTACCTTGCTGTGCATCTTTTCCTCCCTGGCTGCCCATCTCTGTCCCTCCTACCAGTCTGGATGAATGTTTCTTCTTTAACTCCTTGGTTGCTGGAGTTCCATACAGATTGATTTTTCTGGTTACTTTTTGTTTTTAAATTTGTTGTCCTTTTGGTTGTGCGAGGAGGCAAAGTATATCTATCTACACCTCCATCTTGGTCCTACTATCCTGCTTTTTGGAATCTGTTTATTTTTCTTTTGTTTCCCTTGCTTGAGGAGATATATCAAAATACTGCTACAAGCAATTTCCGAGATTTTACGACCTATGTTTTCTTCAAGGATTCCTACGGTTTTCAGATCTAACATATAAATCTTTAATCCATTTTGAATTTATTCTTGTGTGTAGAATAAATAGGTGGTATAATTTCACTTTTCTGCATATGTCCATCCAATTTTCCCAGACCCATTTATTGAATGAATTGTCTTTAGCTCGTTGTATGTGCTTGCTTCCTTTGTAGAATATTAATTGACTATAAATGTGTGGGTTTATTTCTGGGCTCTCTATTCTCTTCCACTGATTTATGTGTATTTTTATGCCAGTGCCATGCTGTTTTGATTACTATGGCCTTATAGTATAGTTTCATGTTAGGTAGCATGACGCCTCCAACTTTGTTCTTCTTTCTCAGTATTGCTATTGCTATGTAGAGGCTTTTGTGGTTCCATACAAGTTTTTGAAATATTTGTTCTGGCTCTGTGAAATGTCATTGGTATCTTGATAGGAATTGCATTCAACCTATAGATTGCTTTTGGTAACATGGATATTTTAATGATGTTAATTATTCCTATCCATGAACACAGTATATGCATCCACTTATTTGTATAATTTGTATCTTCCTCAATATCTTTCTTCAGTGTGTTATAATTTTCTTAGTACAGATCTTTTACATCCTTGGTTCCTAGGTATTTTATTCTTTTTGTAGCAATTGTGAATGGGACTGTTTTCCTAATTTCTCTTTCTGATACTTCATGATTGGCATATAAAAATGCAACTGATTTCTAGATATTAATTTTGTATCCTGCTACGTTGCTGAATTCATTTATCAGTTCTAGTAGTTTCTGGGTGGAATCTTTAGGGATCTCTATATACAGTATTATGCCACCTGAAAATAAACACAATTTTACTTCTTCCTTTCCAATTTTGATGCCTTTTATTTCTTCTTCTTTGTCTGACTGCTGTGGCTAGGATTTCCAGTACTATGTTGACTAAGAGAGGTGAAAACAGGCACCCTTGTCTTGCTTCCAATCTTAAGGGATAAAGAACTTATGAAGCTCAACACTTAAAAAACAAACAACTCAATTAAAAAATGGGCAAAGGACCTGAAGACACTTTTCCAAAGAGGACATACAGATTACCAACTGACATATGAAAAGATGCTCAACATAACTAATCATCAGAGAAATGTAGATGAAAACCACAATGAGATATCACCTCACACAAGTCAGAATAGCTATCATCGATAAACCAATGAACAACAATGCTGATGAGGATGTGGAGAAAGGGGTACCCTTTTGCACTGTTGGTGAGAATGCAGATTGGTGCAGCCACTGTGGAGAGCAGTATGGGAATACCTGAAAAAATTAAAAATGGATCTGCCTTAACCCAGAAGTCCTATTTCTAGGAATATGCCCGAAGAAACCAAAAACACTGATTTGAAAGAATATAAGCACCCCTATGTTCATTGCAGCATTATTTACAATCCCCAAAATATGGAAGCAGCACAAATGTCCATCAGTAGATGACTGGATAAAACAACTGTGGGGCATTTATACAATGGACTACAACTAGGCTATAAAAAGAAAAATAAAAATTTAAAGATTTTATTTGTTTATTTTAAAGAGAGGGGAAGGGAAGGAGAAAGAGAAGGAGAGAAACATCAATGTCTGGTTGCCTCTCATGCACCTCCCTCAACTGGGGACCTGGCCCGCATCCCAGACTGGGAATTGAACCAGCGACCCTTTACTTCAGAGTCTGGCACTCAATCCACTGAGCCACACCAGCCAGGGCAAAAGAAGAAACTTTACCTTTCACAACAGCATGGATGGACCTGCAGAACATTACGCTAAGTGAAATAAGCCAGTTAGGGAAAGACAAATATCATATGATTTTACTCATATGTAGAATCTGATGAACAAACTGAACAAGCAAACTAGAGGTAGACTCATAGAGCAGGATGACAGCTATGGGGAGTTGGTATGGGATAGATGGATTGAGCAAAAAGGAAAAAGTACTCATGGACATGGACAACAGTGAGGTAAAATGGGGATAAATGGCAGTGGAAAAAAAATACAATTAAAAAAAGTAAAAAGGTACACAGAATACTAATCATTTAATCAAGTTCTGTTCCTGAGCTCTATGTTTGGCAGATTTCCCTTGGAAGTAATCACTAACACCCTGAGTATCAGCTCTGGACAGAAGAGTGACACTCAGACTAATTATGGAGTGTTAGCACCTAGACCTCACTATTGCAACACTGACATGTATGTAGCTACTTGAGGGAACATTCACTATGCCAGACTAACTCTAGAGTTAGGCAAGGCTTATAAAATCAGGCTAGCACCTCAAGGTTCCAGGTTATAAATAAATCCCACAATTTTAGAATTTAGGGAGAAGTTTTGGGACAAGAGTTAGAAGCTATTTGGAGATCTGAATGGGTGGGTCATTTAAGCCCAGGCACCAGCACAGCAACTAGGACAGCAGAAAATTAAATTGCTCTTGAAGGGAAGCCTGTGGAGCTCATGTACCTGAGCAATTTCCTGCCAAGGAATGAAAGTAGGTTGGCCTGGCCCTGGGGAGTGGGCTGCGGAGAGGCTGGGCAGTGGTTTCTGGGCTTTTGTGGGCTCCTTAGAGGATGCTAGATGCCGCTGAGGAGAGGGTGGCAGGGCTGTGGTGTCTGGTCTGTTAGATGTGCTGATAGGGTCCAGTATTCACTGCAGCCAAAGCAGCAGAACACTTTCATAACTGCAGCCGATGTCAAGACTCAGTCATTTCACCAGGCCATGCATTAGACCCTGGGGCACTTAAGGCGATCATTTAAATTTGAATTCTCATAAAGGGTGTGTGTGCATGCGGGCGCGTGCCTGTCAGGGTGGAGGCTAAAGGATCTATAGGGAAATATACTATGTGTTTATTCTCAGATTACAGCAGATTGATAAAAAATCGTACTCCTTCTCAAAGCCAGCATACAGAAATCAACAGCCATTGTGTTAGCAAAGAGACTATTTTCACACAACCTCCAGTTTTCCTGGTTTTGTGTCCTGTGCTGGACTAAGCAGCAGGAGAACCCATGGCACTCAGGGCTCTGACTTGGTCAGCAAGGCACCATCCATCAGCAAGTCAGCTCAGGAAGGCTGGCTGCACTGGTGTGGGCCAGCGTCCACCTAGAACCCACCCACAAAGATGAACATTGCCAGGAGCTGCCCAGTGCTCTCTTCTGCAGTGGAGGAACTGTCTTAAAAGAACAGAAATATGATTCATGTAAGCAGAATTTTAAAAATTCAATGTTAATCTTATAAGGAAAGTACTCTCATAGATGTTAGTTACCATCTGGAATCCAGAGATCCCAACTTGGATTAGAGAGAGATTCAGGGGTCAATAGCAATTGTTAGTGTAAAGCATGGATGGGCTCTACTTATGGACTGGAGGAACACATAACCACCTGGCAACAATACCAATTATGTGAAGCTTAGGTTATCATGTATTTCCAAGTAGGAATTACCTATTTTTAAAATAACTTGCAGGCTAGTTTTGCTATCTGATAGCATCATAAATACCAATGAGCACCTGAGTAGGAAGGAAGACTGGGCAAAGAAAGTCTATCTGCTTTCTGGTATCGTGCTTTCTGCTTATCGTGCTTTCTAGTAAAAGACAATATTTATAGCCAGAAACATGCAGGTGATAAAAGAATTTTAAAATGTCATCATTTACATGTCTCCTGCTTGGTTTATCTTAAACTAGCATTAGGAATCAGAAATTGGTCACTAGATACCCATTTTGTGTGGTCAACACACCATTTAAAAACATTAATTGTTAGTGATAAAAAACATAGAATTTAATAAAATAAATAAAGATTCACTGCTTTCCTATGTGGGTGGGAACAGGAACATCAGTGATATTGGAGTATACTTGTCTGAACTTGAACAGATGCCTTCTCAAGACAGACTCTTCACCAGGGCTTCACTTTACTTGGCTGGATAATCTTTACTGGCCCCATAGACAGTTCTGATTATGGCTCTTAAGATGGCTTTTAGGGCCAGAATTTTGAGTCAACTCTAGCTTGACAAATTAGAAAAGAAAAATCTTGACTATTGGGGCAACGAAACTAAACAATCATCAGACATAATTACAATAAGGCAATTCTCAGTAAGATACCCTCAGGCATTTTCAAGTGTCCCCTAAAGTGAGCAATACCATTCCCAGATGACAACCATTGATTCAAGAATTTCAGTTAACTCTATGTCACTACTTCATTTTTAAGATTGTGGCATATTTCTGAGACCCTCCCCCCACCTTTGGTAAAGGGTAAGACCTTTTTCTTGCCTAAGAATGAGGCACAAAGAGCTGACCACTGTCTTTGAGGAATGGCCAGTTTCTTCAAAGACTGACTGCTGACTCTAAACCCACAACCCACAGGCTTTTAGACAAAGCAAGTAAAAAGATAAAGAATATTTTGAGAGCTCCCAATAATACACTTACACTAAACTGTTCAGCATATGGTTTTTCCTGATTTTGTTTCTATTAATGTTTTCTTTCTGACAAAAGAACAATGACCTAACGTTTATCATAAATTCTTATCAAATACACACACTCAAAGGAACAATTTCACGCAAGGATGCAGGGAGAGACCTATTAGTGGTCTGGCCTAGAAACGAGAAGACCTGGATGAATTACAAAGAGCCCTGGCACAGCTAGACGTCAGCCTGAAGAATTCCATTGTAAATCCACTGAATGCAAGAGCTGAAAAACTGGATATTTTAATTTATTTAGGACCAATGCTCACAGCATAAAGAAAAATTCATCCTGAGGCTGTTTATTCATTTTTTGACTATAACAATTTTTATCTAAATTGATGTTGCTTGTGAAAAACACACAACAGGGTACATAAAAAACTCAAAGGAGTTTTAAAAATAAATGATACTTTAAGTTAATGATAGTTATAAGCATATTTTTCTTTTAACTAAGCCGTATCTGAATTTAAATATATCTCTATTCATTTAAAGTATGCTAATACTTCAAATTAAAAATCTAAGGAACTCATACTTTAAAAAATTATACTATTTGAAATAGGGAATCTGTCCACCAGAATTTGTGCACTTCAGAAAAATTAATAAAATATCTTACGATATTATAAAATTTACATTCCTCTAAATAAACAGCCAAGCAATTTGAAATCTAGTGTTGCACTGAGGGGCTCATAAATAAATAGCCAAAGCAATTTGAAGTCTAGTGTTGCACTGAAGGGCTTGTAAGTATCTTTTGTCTTTTTTTTTTTTTTTGAGATTTTGTTTATTTTATTTTTAGACAGAGTGGAAGGTAGAGAAAGAGAGGCAGAGAAACATTAATGTGTGGTGGTTCCCACTAGCGTGCCCCCTACTGGAGACCTGGCCTGCAACCCAGGCATGTGCCCTGACTGGGAATCGAACTGATGACCCTTTGGTTCACAGGCCGGTGCTCAGTCCACTGAGCCACACCAGCCAGAGTGTCTTTTGTCTTTAATTACTAAATATACTACACATCTATGGGCAAAGCACTGTATTAGGTGTAGGAAGTTGGGAGTGATAGATGATTAAAAAGGATCACATTGCAGCCCTTAACATGCTATAATTTAACAGAAAATACAGGTGGTAGCCAGATAAATCAAAAGCCTGCATGCAAGGAGAGTGTGATGTGAATGCTATCATGGGTGTGGTGGGGGGGCGGTAAGTAAGGAAAGTACCAAATTTTTGGGTCCAAACTGGAATTCTGCTATTCAGGCAGGTGCTGCTTCATGCCATCTTAAGAACATAATTAATTTTACAAAATTGTATTCATACCTATGCATGTGCAGGAGAGAGAAAATGGGCCATTCTTAAATAGGACAACCTGGGCTACATTTTTGCCCATTTTTTTGTTTTGTGTTGTTTTTACAAATAAAAGTATGTTGAACTTAATAAATGAGTCAATTTTTACTTGTTTTAGTAAAACCCATAAAAATAGCTTTATTTTAGTTCCACCACAGCAGTGCCAATGAGGAAAGAGTATAGATGAAAATAACAAAAATTACATCCAGTAGATCTAGTGAAGCATTATTCACTTTCAAAGTATGTCCTGGGAAGAGACTGGGAAAAAATATGCCTTTGTTGTTCAAATCGATATATTATTTAATACAGTATTGCATCCTGTAATGCTGAGATCTGTCGAAACAAAGTATTCCTCCTTTGATTAACACAGTAGCTCCTGTCCATTCTATTTGAAAGTTAATTTTATGTGATTTTCTATAAGTAAACCTGAGTTAAGGATTCCAGATGCAATTCCTTTTCTTGTTAAAAAGAAATGTAGATTTGTTAGTAGAAGATGGATAATGAACCTTGTCCCAAAGAAATCAGGTAGAAATTTGCATATACAGGGTCTGGCACAAATAATGTCCCTTTTTTATTACAAAATCATAAGCATGTAATTCTGTAACATAACAATATCACACTCAAGCACACAATATGACATTTAAGGTGAAATGTTCAAATTAAAACTATAAATAATTACACCCACACTATAATCCTACCAACGACATTCATGCAGGCATTACTTCTGCCAGACTCTATAGCTATATTTTTTCCACTATTATCTAAGTAATTTTCATTAACGTTTTACTGATGATACAAAGCAAAGTAGTAAGAATTGAAGAAATTATATTGTTACATTTGAATTCTTGGATTCACTAAATAAGATGACAGATTTAGACAATGATCCCATGTAAAATATCAACGTCATTAGTTTTCAGGCCCTGAGTATTTCCCACTCTACAAACTCTGCGTGGGGCAAAAGTAGGTTAACAGTTGTTTAGATGGAAAATAATACAATAATTAATAAATAATAAGGCAAGAATAAACTGTTTGTGTATTCACAACTGTAAACCTACAGCAAGTGAAGCCATGTCAATGTGAATGGAGATATACACCCTTTAGAGAATAGGAACAGCCTAAATGTCAAAACACACCATCTGCAGACATCAAGTGTGGAGAACCACTGATTTTAGTGGTAAATGTGCAACCCTCTCTGAACACCTTTGTACGTATTGTCAGACTCAAACTTCAGAGGTGAGAAACACTGAAAGAACATTTTGATAAGCTATGTTAACAGATACAGGATAAAAATAAGCTGTGTTGGAAAGTTAGAGGGCATTAAAAATAGAAATCAGTAGGACAGTTGTACCCTGAGATGGCCAGTGACAGGCCAGCATGTTCAGGGATGGTGCCTGGTCAAATGGCAAAAGGGTCCATACTCCAGAGGCTCTGGAGGCCTATCCTGACCTCTTGGAGTTGGGATATTTGGCTGAGCAGGATCTAAAACAGTCTCAGGGAGCCCATATAAATGCATGGGACTCCTAAGCCCTCTGAAGAGAGTAATGCTGTCCTTTTATTTTGACCCCAGGAGTCAGACCACTTGGCCTCTTACTGGGCCTGGGTCTGACGGGTTTTGATGAAACAAAGTATGTTTGAGTTGAATGCCAAAGCCATGCCTGCTCAGAAAAATGGGGGCATAGAGGAAGTCCCCATGAATGGTAGAGGACTTTGTTTTTTTTCTCTGCAGAAAATATTTTTCCACTCTCCAGCCATCCCCTGGCCTGAGCAGGAGCTTCTGCATCAGGAGCACTGTGGGGTGAGCGCGGCCAAAGAGCAGTTCTCTTTCATGCTTTCATCTGTAGCACCTTCCCAAAGCCTGACCACAAGTGATGGGGACAGTGAACTGTCTCACTCCAGGCAGCTGTGTTCCTAGCTATTCTCATAATTATAGACCTTGGGTCTCCATGGGCAAGGAGAGCTGTACTCACTCTAGTGAAGCCACAGCTTGTCCTTGCTCTTCTGAGTAGGGAAACAAAGACAGTGAGGCATGCAGTCAATGGTCATTGAAACTGGAGTCAGCTACAGACCATATATTAAAGTAATATATTATGGATATTAATAATAGAGTTAATATTTATTAGGGGCAGCACTTAAATGGTAATAACTTGTTTTCATCTCCTAACACTCTTATAGGGTAAATACTATTATTATGCCTAGTACACTTGGGGAAAACGAGGGACACAAAACTAAGTATGTTACCCAAGGTCTCAGAGCTAGTAAGCCACAGAGCCAAGGTGTGCATGCCAGCATTTGTCTCCAGGGCCCCCTCTCTCACCTCCATGGCTCCCAGACTCTAGCGTTTGTCTCTGAGGAGGAAGCAGAAGAGCAAAGGTTCCCTTGATTCACAGCTCACTAGAAAATTTCATAAAGTTCTCTCATTCATTAAACCAGAGAAGGATACAGTATCTTCACCATTATGAATTATCAGAAATAAACTTACGATTCAAATACACAAAATACACATATCTGAAAGAGTTTTAAAAGAGCTTTTGTAAAGAAGGAAGTGGAAAAAATTGTATTTTGCTAATTCTCCAATGAAAGCCCAAAAAAGAAGATTAATACATGCTGGCAGAGTTTCAAGTATTTGTAGACCTATAACAATAGTAAACTGAAACAAGCTGATCTAACTATGCGTTGTTACCTGCTAATGATACAGAGCATTTGCATGTTTTGGAGCAAGAAGTATCTCTGGGTTTTAAGGTGTGACTCGTGTAGCAAGGTGGTTAACAATCAGATGTACTTGGATTTATCCTGGATTCTGCACGTACTACCTGTGTCACCTTGAACTGCACAACCCTCAAAAATAGCCCTGAAGCTATTATTTATCAAGTGCCAACTATGTATACGAGTTACCTCATTTAATTTTCATGCTTCCCTCAGGAAGTAGACATTATCATCACATTTCACATTTGCAAACTGAGTTCAGAGAGGTTAAGTAACTCATCTAAAGGAGAAGCTGGCATTCTAACCTGGTTTGTAAGATCCCAAAGCTCAAGTGGCTGCCCCTTATCATTCTCTAACATTTTTCTCCTAAAAAATGAAAAAAATTGGTGCCTATATTCCTCACACTCATTTTTTTAAATAAAATCTTTCTCATAAAGAGTTCCTAAAGAACCCTTTGTAAAACATAATTAACCCATTACATTGAATCCAGAAATAGTGGCTCATATAGGAGCTAATAGGGCAATCGTATGAAGTTAGAGGAGGCCTTAAAAAGGTCAGTTTGTTTAACTTACCTCTGTACAACAAGCCCATCCTATCATCATCTAGAAAACTGAAGGGCATGAGCTTGCTGATAGATTAGGATGACATGTCCACGTGCATTTGTGTGCACATATTTTGTGTCATATATGTCAAAGCCTGAGCTAGACTAGAAAAGTCTCAGCATCTGGCTATTATGGATGCATATTAAGTATACATATTCTAAATAACAATAACAAAGAAATGTCTACTTTTCTTTCTTTTTTTGTTTTGTAAATATTTTATTTATTTTTTTAATTTAATTTTAATTTATTTTTTCAAATACATTTGTCTCTGCCTACCCCCTACCACTTTCCCTTGTCCCCGCCCTCCTTCCCTCCCTCAGCTCTTCCCCTTTGGTTTTGTCCATGAGTCCTTGCTATATGTTCCTTGACTTTCCCCTTCCCTTCCTTTTCCCCGCCCCCCTCCGTCCTTCCCTCTTGTCTCTGCTGATTTCTTTTCCTTTCAATGTCTACTTTTCTTAATGCAGTTTCTGAAAATGTGACTTTGGAACAGGACTTTCAATAAAGCTTCCAGACTTAAAAGGTTTTCCACATACAGCTCACATTTAGCTCTAGTGGAAAAGAAATTCCTATCTCATGGGTGAAAAGGTATACTGGGAAAACTACAGTGAATGTCAACTTGCCTCCAGCCGCATGCTGCAGGCCATCTCTTTGAAAAGAGTAATTTCATCAAATTTTCTCTTTTATCCTTTTTGTTTCATGATGTCTTCAGAAATACTTCCTATTTTCATTGAGATATTTTTCTTGGAGGTACTAATATTGTTTAAATGTAATAGAATATTTAATGACATATGCTGCACTTGCGTTCAATGACAAATGTACATCTGTTAAAATATGTTATAGAAGGGAGATAGAAGTGTAGTACTTCAGGACTGCAATAGTTATATTTACCTATAACAAGTGTCCATGCATTTGAATAGCTAACATTTTCTATTTTGATCAAGACTGCATATTTCTTTAATTACTTCCATATAGATAGAACTTCTGTAATTCTATTTAGCACAATAGCTGAGATGGGAATTTTGCTGTAATTAATATAAATTTTCTCAAATTTCTAAAAGATCTATAGCAGTTTTAGGAACAATAGTAAATATAATTAATCAGGATAAAAATTGATGGTGCTTGCATGCTAAATTCTGTCAAACATGTTATGGAGATAAATTATTCCTTATGAAAAATGTTGAAAATGCAGGTTATTTTAATTTATACAATATATTTAATGTTGTATACAATATGTTATTATTTATACATGGATGAAACATGATAAATAGGTATCTCCTATTCAACTTATTTAACATTAATGTGGGGCTATTTTGTCATGTACGGAACTTCTATTTTATAGTTGTTTTATCCCCTTTCTTAATACTTGTGGCATCAAAACACTGCACCCTCCAAAGAATGCATGTTATTAGGAAAGAGAAAAATAATAAGAAATTGCTTTAGTTAGGGAATAAAAAAAATTAATGTAAAGGTTTATAACAGTTTTTAGGGAAAAGAAGATTTCAAATTAGCCCAGACAAGGCTCAAATGGATTAATATTCATAAGTAAATTAACAACTAGTCATTAATTTGTGAGAGGTTTATAAAACATTCTAGCTAAATATAACTGATGGTCATTTCAGTTTTTAGTCATTATCGCCTAGATGTAAAAGAATTCTATGAGTTAGTTTGAACTGAACATATTTGCCATGTTCCATTTGAGGCCTATGTTCAGCAACTATTTTTTACAGAAGACAACACGATCTTAGTTAAACTAATAATTGAAAATGCCTCCCAATAAAATTTGCTCTTCCTTCTCCCAAGGTCTCACGTGTGCCTGGCCTGCTGCCAAACACAGACAGTGACTACTGACTTTTCCTCAGCAGACGGACTTCCAATTGTATTTCAAGAAATATTAATGCACTTGTTTCACCCACACTCTCTCTTGGGCCCAGTCTGTCTTTACGACCAATGGCATATATTTGTGTTGGCTGACTCAGTGCTGTGGGTAGAAGAAACTAGCCCTTATAGAACAGGAATCCAAAGCTCGGTTAGCATTAGGTTCTAACCAGCAAAATGACTAATACTATACTGAAATCCACACCTGACATAAGTCTTTCCCTCCCCTCTCTCTCCCTCCCTTTTTTCATTTCCCCATTGCTCCCTACTTTTAAATAAGTACCTGCTATGTGGCAATGGGAATCGTGGCTAAAAGATAAACCACTCATTAACTAACATTCTAGACTTGAATTGACTGAACAAAGAGAGCCTTTGGAAGAAACACTGGGTATGTTTAAATAAAGAAATGTAGTAATGAGCCACCCACTGTACTTCTAGAATAGCAAATGTGTAGTACTGTCACTATTGGGAGTGACTTCAGAGATCATCTGGTGCAAATTTCTGTTTACAAATAAGGAAAATGAGGTCCAGAGAAATTCAGAATCACAAAATACAGATCTAGGAATTCCCAGACTGAATTCAGTGTTCTACTGCGGGGTGAGGGGGAGGCTAAAATGGGTGAAGGAGGTCAAAAGGTATAATCTTCCACCTATAAAATAAGTAAGTCATGGGGATGTTATATATAGCATGGTGACTTAGGTTAATAATACTGCATTGCATATCTGAAAATTGCTAAGAGAGTAGACTTTAAAAGTCCTCATGACCATAAAAAATATTTTTGTAATTATGTAATTGGTAACAGATGTTAACTGGACAATCATTTCCCAATATATGCATTACACTTGAAACTATAAAATGTTACATGTCAGTTATACCTCAAAAAATATATATATATATATATTCAGTGTTCCCTGTAACCAAACAACATAGCTTATTATACATGAAAAACACTCCAGCAACTTATCCATGATTAATAGCATGTTTTAACTATTCTGTTTAAAAATAAATCTTTAAAATATAGATTTAAATTTTGGGGAAAAACTCTGAACAATCATAAGTTTTAAGAATTTCTGTTAAATATGACAGTTCATTGCACATTACTGTTCAGATTTAAATCACAAAAGTATTGTATTTATAGGCATAGTATATTGGTAAATTTGCCTCACAGGGAGCATATTCTATATTCTGAAAAAAGTAAATACAGAAGTAGCACATGCTGTGATATTATTACCTAGTAAATAATCATGTACATTTTATATGAGTTATCAGTATTTAGTCTAAAGTTGTATCAAGGCCATATGTTACCATAGGCAGTATCTTCAAATGCATAATTTATCACATAACCTCCATGACTACCTGAGAAGCCCCGGTAGAACAATGAATTAATCCAGTAGGAAGACCCCTGGAGGCTGAGTTAATGTTCAGCTAAGGTCACAGGGTAACTGCTTGCCGGTTAATACAAAACTCCACATATTCCCACAACTTTCTGTCTCCAAACAAAATGTCTCCAAAATGTTTAGTTTTAGTGTGCAGGCATGGAAAGGCCTAGTGTTGCTTAGAATTTACACAGAATCATACTGAAGAAAAAAACAAAACAAAACACCTCAACAGTACAGACCACTGGTACCAAAGATAAGATATCTACATAAACATCAAGGTGGAAAGAGATGAAGTACATCCAGGAGAAAAATCTATGAGAGGTGAGACAGAAGTACAATAGAAAATGAAAAACAAAGATATATGGAGGAAGAAAGAAATAGAGATAAATAGCTAAAAAAGAAGAAAAAAGGGTAAAAAAAAGAGGTACAGAGAAGTGAAATAAAAAGGAAAAAAATTAAAAACAAGAATAGCAATCAAATGATGAGCAATAAAAAGAGAAAGGAATAGAGGATGTTTGACAAGTGGAAAGGAAGAGCTAAAATGATGACACCCATTAGTGATATATTCAACTGAGACAGAGCAATACTTTGTCCTGAGGCCTGACTACAACAACAAACATCAACAAAAATAGAAAAGAAAAATATATATGTATATATATTTGGATACTAACTTACCCCTTACATATCGCTGTTACCCAACATTTTAACTTCACCTTTGACTTCCTTCTCACTCTACACTGACTTTGAGTGACCTCATCCAAACCCATGGCTTCCACTCCAGGATATGTTGAAGACATTGACTATGGAAAGTATTATTCCTAGTCCACACAGCATGTCCAACTGCCTAGTGGGTATCTCCACTTAACCATACAGGGATAGTGAACATAAGGAGTGCAAAACTGAATTCTACATTTTCACTCCCCAAATATGTTCTACTTTCTATATTTCACATTTTGGTCAATGAGAGTGTCTCCACTAAGTTGTCTAAGCCAGTAACTAGATTCTTTCTGTACTGATCCATCTCCCTCAGCTTCTGCCTCCAAATGGCTACTAACACCTACCTCCTCCTAACTTTTCTAAAGTTGCTCCCTCTCTTCCTTCAACTGCTATTTATGACTCTAGTTCTTTTTCCTCCACTCTGTGCTCAACCCTAACATCAGAGTGATCTTAAAGGCCACCAGCAGGATTTAGGGCCAAGTCTAACCTCCTTCGATGACCAGGCAAAGCTTTCCAGACTCCACTTTCCCCGTCTCTCTGCCCTCACCTCTGACTCGCCATGACTTTATTCCCACTCTATAATTCTTTTAAAACTATAGAGAAAACAAACATGGTCTTAGTATTACCTGTTTGGGAAAATTTATCCTATTACTTCTTTACTGTCTACATTTTTATGTTGCTAATTTTTGTATAAATGGAACATTGTATTGTACTATTAGGCAAGTTTTTGCTTATTTTCACAAAACAGAAGACACTGTATATTTTTCAAGTATCAGAGGTAAGGATTTCTTACTATAGCCATATCTGTTTTCCTCCTCCCTAGACCATCTGTTGGATAGACAATGCAATCTTATAACACACAATGTGCTCTAGTTCTTGTCCTTAACCACGTCCATACTCTGTGTTTCTGTCTGGCTGTTCTTTGAAAGCCTCTTTCTCATGGGGTGTTGTGCTGATTAACTTCTTAGCATGGTGCCTGCACATAACATGGGCTCAATACTGTCATCTTCATTCTAATGAGAAAGAAGGCTTTTTTCTCATATCCCCAAGAATATCAAATGTGTTAATATGTCAGTAATAAGTACTAGAAATTTCCTGGTGAATAAACAACTTTAGAGATTCTGCAGATCTGTACACACTGGCTTGCAGTAAAACACACAATTTTTGTTATCTTGGATGATTTGCTCTGCATATTCACACAAAGTAACAACCATTTACTCTAAATTTTGTCCCATAACCTTGAGTGCTATACGATGAAAAATATCAACAATTAGAGTCACAGAAGTGTCTTGATCGTCAAAGCCAATTCGATAACTGAATATTTTTACGCACATGAAGCAACCTGGCAACAATGGGAAAGAACCACATCTTTGGCAATAGTGAGGGGCTCACCTTTTCTTCATTACCAACACAACTCCAAGAAATATAATAACGAACAGCAAGATGCCAGCAAGGACTCCAGCAATTTTAACTGTATGGTCTGTTTGTTTCTCAGGTTCTGGGACAGGTTTTGGAGTAGCAGCTCCTAAAGATGAAAGGAAATGAAAAAGAAAATGGGTAAGTAAGAGAGAATAAAGATGTTACATTAAAAATGTTTTTTGCTGCATGTAAGAGTAATAAGACTTATCAGAGCCTGCAAAGAGACAAACTTTGATTTTTTCTACAGTTTTCATATGCACTGAAAGGAGTGTAATTGTTCACATTGTTCTTCAATATTTTAGTAAATTATAACAAGAGTTGGACAGCACAGCCATAACTGACCCTTTTATAAGGGACTCTTCTCAAACACAGTTTTTTGTATTTTTATTATCTCTATTGGCTCCCTGCTCTTTCTACCATTTTCAAACTTGCTAACACAATAACTATCCTAAGCCTTTATCCAAATTTGATTTGCTGGAACATTTTCCTCAATTATTTTTCTTAAATGAAGCAGTAATTCCATAACATATTAACCCAAACACCTGAAAAAGTGAGATAAGCTCATTTACCATGCATTTAACCAGCAACTGTTTTTTTTGTTTTTTTTTTAACACAATAGAGATTTTTTTCCCCCCTGCCTTTGGAAATCTAAATCTAGGTCACATCTGGTAGGCAAAAGACTCCTTGTAAGCAATTTATACAAAGTAGGAAGCAGCTGATGATCACACTACTGGCACCACATTTAATATCTGTTTAAATGAGATAACCAGAGCCTTACAGGGGCAGCTATCTTAGCTCTCTGGCTTTCCCATTTCCAAAACACTGTTTGTCCTGTTTATGGTATAGTGTGATGGAATGTCACATCAACGTCTGATGAAATATCTATTTCCTCTGCTAAATGAGCTCAAGATGAAAAATATTAGGAAGATAATGTTCAATTCACTAAACAGAATCATTTTTTTTAAAGGGCTTCTACCTTTTTAATCAGAATGAGAGAGTGCTCAGCATCTGAGCTACCACATCACCTGAAAGGAAGAAAATGGTATGTTCAAATTTCTCACCTTAAAATTTTCCTCTTTTTTTGTTGGCAAAAATGTAATTAAAATGTAATGTTGGTACCATCCTTTTCTAACCTTTCACTGGGTTTTTCATTCATGCTTCATCTGGTTCTTGAAAAACGTAATCATCATTGGGTCTAGACTGGGTTTATTCTAAGACGAGCCATCTCAGAGAAACAGGGACAGTCAAGCTCTAACTTTTCATCTGTTTCCACTGGTAATAAACTAACATTATTTCTTTCAAAAGGCATTCATATTAAGATGGTACAGGTGACTCTGCAGCCTGGACATAGCTGTAGGCATCACACTGGAGAAGCTGGTCACACACAGGGCCCTGATCTCGTGCATTTCTCCTCCGTGTGTACGTTCCAATCAAAGTGACAATCACAATGGAGGTGATGATGTAAAAATCACACCTTATTAAATATAAACCCTTCTGGATAACTGTTCATAGGTCATTTTTATTTCTGATAACTTTAGGAGGATGTCCTGCTATTTTATTTGAATGAATATGCCTCAGACCAGTTGTCCAGATAAAACTTGAAAATATTAATGTTTACTACTTTTATTGTAATTACATCTTAAGTATACTACTCCAGTATGACACTGGAACATACAACCAAATGGTAGATTTGGAGGACATTGTTACCTTAGATAAATTGCTAGGAAAAATTTAAAGATAAAATGTGTATGTTATTAAAAAAATGAATGAAAAGTTAAAAAAAGAGCAATCCATGTAAAAATAACATATTTCAAATTCACAAAACTGAAAAAAGTTCCGATGTGTCTAATTTTGATTTTTCTACCTAATTAAAAAAAATCTTAACTTAAAAAAATAAAATAAAATTGGTTTTATTGTTCTAAATGTTGGTATATAGGGAGCAATTCCATGTATTTCACAAGTTATAGGTTGTAAATTCTCCAAATACATTAATGATTCATTAAGTTTTTTCATAACTAAATTATACCTGTAAATACAACACTTGGGAAAAAACATTTTTAGAAAATCTTAGTTTAGCTTAAAAAACTTGAATATAAAAGAATAACAAGGCTGGAACCCATACATTACAAACACTCAGTAGGAGCCTGTCCTGATCATGGTCATGAATTTGCTTCTGTTAATCAGGCAGCTAGTGATGTGTTCCTTCAGCCTTTTACGTGTGCCATGTGAGAACTGGCGAGTGACTCTGTACCTCTCTGGGTTAGGAAAAGAGATCACCTTAGGAAGCAGGCAAGCACATTGCTATGCAGCCAGTGTAACATCAGTGTTATCATTCTTTAGCGCTTTCTTTTAACTCATTTCCCATTGCAGGTCAAGAAAATGAAATATTCTATCTCTGCAAGACACAGTTGCAATGTAATTTGGGGAGCAATCATACAAGATTGGGGGGGACTCAAAACAGGTGAGAAGGGCTGCCTGGTGCTGTCTGTGAGCCACCCCATACTTTGCCTGCAACAGGGCACAGCCACTAGATCACCGTGGTGTGCCTGAATGAAGGGAATGATTCAGATGTCTGGGTTTAGCACTACTCTGGGGAAGCATGAACACAGATACAAGTGGGATGAAACAAATCACGGCCCTGAGATAACCGCATGGAGGTGTGTGTCATGTATTCCAGGTTCACTCCAGATAAATGTCACTCCTGTTCTCTGCCTGCTCTGCTCTCCAGCCCTTCCTGACATGGGTATCTTCATGTTCTCCTTCCACAGGATGCTCTTTTCTCCACTTTGTTTCTTTGGAACATGTGCTTGGGAGCTGTCCATCAGCCTCGGACAGAGGACAATTTAGTGACAGAATGTAGTTGTGAATGATAGCTTTTTCCCTCCCCCACCAAAAAAATCTAAATTTCACAGTGTAACTTACAAATTGCTTGGCAAGAGTTGTTTTCATAATATTTCCCTCTTTTTATTTTCTTGCCAGGTTTCTAATGGCATAAACTTTAATTCTTTTGGGGGGGATTATTTATTGTAATTATTTATGGAAAGGCATTTTTTTTTCCTCTTCTGCCATGCATTCTGTTTAGAGTTAACTGCATATTTAGGTCCATTCAAAGAGAATAATTTCAAATGTATAAATTAACAGCAGGCATTATTTAGGCTTAAACATATTTATTAAAGTGATGAATAAGCTTAATATCTCCACAAGATTGAGGGTGAGAGGCTGCTAAAATCATGGAACATAATTTTCACAGATACACACTCTACTGACTTAGTACAGCTCTGGGTTTTTTGTTTTGCTTTGATACTAATGAAATAAAAAAGGGTGGTATTCCAATGACCTTGCATTACTTAAGGTTTCAGACATAATGTCTAATGTGAAAAATCTCAAAAAAAGAACTGATTATCCCATAAGTATTTGGTTGGTTTTCAACTTGGCAGGAAACAGTCAGTCTTGGCCCTTTGCTTAATGTTAAATTAAATAACAGTAGCATGCCAGGCTGAGAACATGAGGTACTCAGCCACTGGCTTAAGGTTTGAGTCCAATTTTGATTACTGAACTGTCTGCACAAAATTTCCCAGAATTCTGATTCAAGCCCAGAAGGCCATGAAGCCATCAGTGCACCCTGGAGCTAGTAGCCCTCTGCCCATAGTATCAGTGTCTCACCCTGAGGAAACGGGAAGCTTTCCTAAAGGGAAGAGAGAATAAGATGAGGAAGCACCAAGGGGACAGCTTGGGTGCACAGAATCTCTGCTTAAGGGTGACTAGTGCAAGGCTATCCTTGAATATAGCAGAAAATTAGCAATATTCTTCATTTATTCAACAAGTGTTTATTGAGTATCCAAGTATGTACCATGAACTCTTTTAGAAATATAGCAGTGAATTCATGGGTAAAACAAAACCCTCTGTCCTCACAGAAGTTACATTTTTGTGGGGAAAGACAGACTCAGATGTAAACAAATACCTGATACAGGATGCAAATGGGTGGTGGATGCTACAGGGAAACAATGCAATGAGGTGGAGACTGTAAGGGCAGGCAGTTGCTACTAAGATCTGAGGTGTGGGGTTATTGAGAAAATAGCACTTGAGCAGAGGCCTGAAATAGGAATGTGAGTGAAACATACTGATATTCAGGAAGGAGCACTCTAGGCATCAGGAAGAAAAAGTCAAAAGGTACAAGATGAAACTGTGGAGTACTGAGGTGTGACTAGAACTGAGTAAGCTGGGGAAGGTGGTAGAGAAGTGTCAGAGTTGGGGGCACCTCCATGATCACTAGATTTTTCTCTGTAGGAGATGGGAGCTATCAGAGGATTCTAAGTGAAGTGTGTGATCTGGCTTACATTTTAACAGGACGGCACTGGCAACAGTGTTTAGAATAGACTGAGTGTGGGGGCCAATAGTAGGAACAGGAATACCAGCTATGAGTCTACTGCAATCATCCATGCAAGAGATGAGGATGTTTTGGGATAAGATGGTAGCAGTGGAGGTGATAAGACATGGCCAAACCTGAGATATATTTGCCCATGAACTGGATGTAGGTATAATATCTCTGTTTCTGGCATGAGTAATTGGAAAGATGGAGTTGCCATTTACTGAAATGCAGAGAACTGAGAGGAGCAAGTAGGTGGGGAAATCAGGAATTTCATTTGGGACAAGTTACTTTTGAGATATTAGACATCCACAGGAGACAGCAAGTAGGCAGTTGGAAATAAAAAGGAGATATTGAAGTTTGTAGCATGTGTTTTGGGGCTGTCAGCAAAAAAATGATATTTAAAGCCATAAGACTGCATGAGGGTCCTTTGGAAGTAAAGAGAGAGAGAAAGACAGAGAGACAGAGACAGGGACAGACGGAGAGACCTTTGTGAGGAGAAGCCAGTAGAGGAAAGGAGATACCAAATGAGGGAGGAGGAAAATCAGTGAGGAGGAAGTCAGTATGAATACAGACAGAGGGGGCATCAGTATGGAGGCTCCAGAGAGGAATGTGGGGATGAAAGGAATTTCCCCTCCCTCTCCCCGCTCTCCCTCCCTCCCTCCCTTCCAATGGAAGAAATTAGGGCACGTTTGAAAGCTACTGCTTATGATTCAATATAGAGGGGAAAGTTGACTATGTAAGAAAGGAGGTAACTACTGGAGCAATGTTCTTGAAAGGGCAGACAGGAATGGGCCGCAGCACAAAAGGATGGGGCTGCCTTTCGTCACAGGGCAGATATTTTACCCAGAGGAACAGGAAAGACAACAAACTCATGGGCACAAAGGCTTGAGGGTGAGTAAATGCGGTGGTTTGGCAGAGGAACATTTGAATGATCTCTTCTGATTGTTCCATTTTCCAAGTGATAAAGCGAGCAAGATGATCAGGTGTGACTGTGGATGAGGGAGGAAGTGTGGGAAATTTAGAGATCTACCCACTGCCCTTGCTCCATCGTTTCTTTGAGCATTAATTACCATCATCCCACTCCCCACCCCCCCAAACTGCACCAAGCATGAGAGACACATTGCATGGTGCCTAGTGAGCTATGGTTCTGCTTAGACTCAGGTTCTGACTTTTGCTTTTGTAAGGGGTCTCAGATATATTATATACTGTTCTCCAGAATACAGCACACTCTCTGTTGGCCCATGCAAGGCCTCTCCTTTTGTTATTTCTTTTCACTTTAATTTTTTTCCCTTTGCTCTTCAATCCTGCTGCCTGTACTCTTCCCTCTCCCCATTCCTTGTCCTGGGCCAGCACTCTAAATTGGATATAGGTCCTCAAACATATATGCATGCAGCCTTGTAAAATAAGTTTTGTATGCTTGTGTTTTTTAAAGTACATAAATGACATGCTATAATAAAAAAAAGGAGGAGAAATTTTGAAATAGCTGCCTAGGACAGTTGGAAAGTGAATCGATGAGGCTGCTGATCAATGGGATTTGCTGGTGACTGATCTTGAGTCCCAGAGGACATAGAAGAAGAGTTCTGAGAGGTGGAGAGAGGAAAGAGATAGGGCTGTACAGGGTCGTAGGGGGTAAAGGTCTAGAGGAAGAAGGACGAGCTAGACATCTGGGCTTCTTGAGAAAAAGGGTACAATGAGATGAATCCTAATGATCTTAAAACAGATAGTGGTGGTTAGATGTGAAGGATGGGTAGGTTTATCTGCCGTAGGTTTATCCAGGAGCACAGAGCTCTAGGGCCCTGTCTTCACTCCTCACAACTAAGTTGAAGAAGGAGGACAGGAAGAGGAAAAGGCATAAGGTGATACTACTCAGAGTTACAGACTAAAGGTGAGTAGGGAGTGATCAGTGGTCAAATTGATGGTGGAGGCATTCATGGAAAAGATGTCTGCTCCAGAACTCCTATTCTTATGACACAAGTCGTCTTGGTTTTCAGCAGTCTTCAAATTAATGGCTTGTTATTGAGTACATTTTATGCTCAGGGCACTGTAAATAGATTCCCCAGGAAAATTCAAGATGAGTGAGAAGACTTGACACCTTATCCTTCAATACACAATACAAGAAGCCACATGAAGTGCCATGGGTGAGCTACAGAACCCAACTGGTGAAGAGGAGAGAGTAAGATTAGGAAAGGCTCCTTTTAAGAGGTCACAACACAAATGGGCTTGACGGATGGTGAGGACTCCAATGAATGGGTAGGAAGGATGCTTCATGAGTCAAGACAGGTGGTGGGAATCACAAAGAGATCTTTGTGATAATATTCTTGTTTAGCTTGGCTGAACCTGGTGCAAGTAGTAGAGAGAGCTTGGGAAACTGAAGCTTTATGGGGTAATGGGCATTGCTTACCAGTTAGAACAGCTTGTAGTAGATTTAAGAAATGAGATGCCACAGAGGATAATGGAGCTGTGCCTTGAGAATAACTGGGAATACAATCCAGGCTCACTGAAGAAAGGAATGAAGGGGTATTCAGAGAGCCATGGGAAGGCTACTGCCTCACCTAGGCCAGGAACCTTCAATGTCTCATCTAAAGGAGTGACAGGAACTGAAAGGACATAAAGGACTCACAGAAGGCACCCCACTGGCTGCACAAAGGTCTGTTCACATCTCAGTGTGAGAGACTGGGTGGATGTTGGTGCCATTTGTGGGAATACATGGCTGGCTTCCTGCTGGGGCAAATGTATTTTGGTTCAATGCTTGAACTGAATCCAAGCAACGAAATACTTCATCTGCCTATGTGCAAAACATTTCAATAGCAAAACAAAGACCAAAATATCATTCCTGGCACATGGGAGGAAAGAGAGAAAAAAGCTGGGGACAGCAACCCCAGGTATTGCTGAAAAGAGAAACTGGGGAGTTTGAGAAAATGAAATGAGACATGAGAGGAAAGTAGAAAATAAAATAGAAGCTGTGGAAACACATAAAGACATTGTGCTTCCAAGTGTGCCTCAAAGAGCACTGTTCCCAAAAGATACTGTAAAATTTCATTTAAGGAAGCCTGAGGCACAGTGTAACTCTTAATGCAGTTGTGGGTCAAGAGGTGACTCTGAGGGTGAGGAAGGGGAAGCCAGGGACATAGAGGACAGGGGAAAAAAAAAGAAGCCTTAGACATTCTGTAATAGCATTCTTATGACTTAAGAGAATAGAGTATTATCATAGGTTTTTATTTTTTACCTTCTCCAGAGGAAGATTTTTCTTTTTCTTAAAAATAGTAACACCCTGGTTTTAAAGACTATTGTCTTGAGACAGTTCATTCATGTCTTGATGCTCAGAGAATTTGAGTTCTTGCAGCCTGTGTTTAGGTTTTTCAGTTGGACCTTAACATTATACATACTTTTGAAATATCTCCATGATTTTTCATTTAAATTATATATCATTGTTTTTCTTCCTGAGAATGCAAACTCAATCACTACTGCCAGAATAATCTACATTTACACTTTATGTATTATTTGTAACCTGATTATGCTTTTGAATTTGTAACTTTTCCTTTGTCTCTAATTTCCACTGTAGGACATGCAGAACATGTATTACTCACAAGTAATAATCAGAAACATAATTTTTTCACATAAAATTGAGATACTGGATTGTTTGATATATGCCATCTCTAAAAAAATTAATCTACTTTTTAATTTTTGTTCTATTTTCATGAGTTACTGCTCTCCTTTGCTGATGCGGCCAACACCCTGTGGGTAAGGTAACCTCTCCAACCCTTATCACTTACTATCTGGGCACTAAGAGTTTCAAGAGAATTACTAGTGCTGTTTCTATTATGATAAAATAGCTTTATTTTTTCCATTTGCATTTCTTAAATAATAGTCAGTAATAAAATGAAGAAACACCTTGTCAATAATAAAGTATCAACTGTGGTCTCCTCTCATAGAAAGTGGATAATCCAGAAAGGGAATGGGAGTGGATATTTTTGAACATGGCCCAGTTAAGAGTGAACATTTCTAACACCGTGTATGAAACTAAGTTTGAAGGCATCAAAATAAAAACTATTGCCCCTCAAATTTTCTCCCAGATTTTGTGCCTTTGGGTCATGGTATAGCTTATGCTTAGCTCTTAAAAATCATTCCTGTGGGGAAAGAATCACCATAGCTTCCTGAACAAAGTAGTAGCTATTTGAAAATAACCCTGATAGCTTTGTCTGCTGCCTGAAATTTGTCATTCACTATCTCATCAAAAAGTAAGTATATATACCTAAAAAATTTTGTGCTTCCTAGAAGAATGAGTATTTCTGAGGTTCAAGAAAAGTGTACTGTAGTCTAGCAAAGTGCATGTAGAAGTGTGACGTGTCTCCCAGGCCAAAAAGCTACATGCATAAAAGGTGGCCCTTAGAAATGTGTGGAGGATTCCTGGGGTCTTGGGAGAGAGAGGGGCCATATACCCCACCTCTCATTTAGTAAACATACAATTTTCCCCTCAAACAATGAAATTCTTTAATAAATAAGGCTTATATTTATTGTGTCATTTTGTTCAGCATATTCTACAGCAGAGGTTCTCCAATGAAAGAGACTTTACGAATCATTTGGAGAGTTTCTGAAATAAGCAGATAGCTGGGTTTCCCACTGACTCCAGATCCAGGGCCTGAGGTAAGACCCAGTAATCTATGTGTAACACCTTAGGTGATTCCCTACACATCACAAAGAAAAATCCAACTCAAGAACCATTGCTCACATCAAAATTACAACTAAGCTACAGAACAACCATCATTCAGAACTGCCTGAAATCCAGCTGAATGGGAAGTCCTACAATTAGGAAATTAAAAAAGAAGCCACACTGAGCACTGGCTGAGTGGCTCAGTTGGTTAGAGTATCATCCCATTTATGAAAAAGTCGGTGTGTTCTATATCCAGTCAGGACACATACCTAGGTTATGTGTTTGATCCCTAGTTGAAGCACATACAGGAGGCAACCAATTGATGTTTCTCTCTCACATAAATGTTTCTATCTTTCTCCCCCTTCCTCTCTCTCTAAAATACATTAAAAACATAAAATAAATAAAAAAGAAGCCACGTTGAGACTGGTAGAGGTTGAAGGTGCTGAACAGGCTGCCCCCACATCTCATGTGGTGGACAAAGATTGGGAAGGATATCTCAGCTACAGAGGTCCCCCCTGAGGAGAGAACCCACACCAGGACCCCCATCTCAGGGTTTCAGTGCCAGGAAGAGAAGTCCCCATAAATTCTGGCTGTAAAAACCAGCAGGGATTGTGGCTGATTGAGGCCTGGGGCTTCTGGAGACCCAGGCAGTTCCTCTTACAGGGCCTGGGCACTGACTTACTCAGACTCACTCCCTCTGAGCCTCAGCACCAGGACAACAGCTTGAAAGGAACTAGAGACATACATGGAAAAACTGAATCATCTGTCATTAAGGCAAGAGCGAGGGGTGGGGCAGCTTTCTCCCAGACAGAAGTGTTGGCGGAGGCCATTGTTTCTTTGATGAGTCCTCACCCAAAAGCCAGAGCTGGCAGGCAGGCACCATATCTGAGACTCCCTCAATCTAGCTCACACTGTTTGCCCTGCCCTCGTGATTCTCTGATGCTCTGCCCCCATTCAACCTTTGGGCTCATCCAAGGTATGTTCAGTGGCTTTTCCATACCAATGGCCTGTCTTGGATCATGCCTTGTACTCTCCTAAAATCTCTCACACAAGTAGTACCTGGCTTCAGCGTGCCCTGTACCTCCCACTAAGTTGCCTGAGGCTAAGCACTAGCAGCAGCTGGCCTTGGTTCACAGCTTGGCCTTGCCTGGGCACCTTTAAGCCCAGCACAAGTAGCAGCCATCTGCAGATCACTTTGTAATTCATGCTATGTGGCCCTGGGCCGAGCACAGGTTGGGACTGGCCTTGGCCTACACCTCTACCAACCCTGTGTGACATAGAACTCTACCTAATATATAGTAACAAACGCAGGGAGGTTGCCAAAAGGTGAAGACAAAGAAACATGGCCTGAATGAAAGAACAGAATAAATCCAAAAAAAGAACTAAATACAATGGAGAGAAGCAATCTACTAGATGGAGAGTTCAAAACTCTGATTATAAGGATGTTCAGTGAACTTAGTAAGAACCTCAACAGCATAAAAAAGGACCAGTCAGAAATGAAGGATACACTAACTGAAATTAAGAATGATTTCTATGGAATCAACAGTAGATGAAGCTGAGAATCAAATCAGTGATTTGGAATACATGGAAGCAAAAACACTCAATCAAAACAGCAAAAATAATAAAGAATCCCAAAACATGAAGATAGTATAAGGAGACACTGGGACAACTTCAAGTGTACCAATATTTGTATAATGGGGCTGTGGGAAGGAGAAGAGAGAGAGCAAGAAATTGAAAACCTATTTGAAAAAATAGTGACAGAAAAATTCCTTAACTTGGTGAAGAAAACAGGCATACAAGTCCAGGAAGCAGAGTCCCAAACAAGATAAACCTAACAAGGCCCACACTGAGACACTTCATAATTAAAATGCCAAAGGTTAAAGACAGAGAATTGTAAAAGTAGCAAGAGAAAAGCAGTTAGTTAACTACAAGGGAGCTGTCAGCTGACTTCTCAATAGAAACTTTGCAAGCTAGAAGGGATTGGCAAAAAATATTCAAAGTGATGAAAAGCAAGGACCTACAATCAAGATTACAGATAAAGAGAGTCCCAGACAAGGAAAAGCTAAAGGAGTTCATCACGACCAAACCAATATTGTATGGAAAGTTAAAGGGTCTTCTTTAACAAGAAGAAGAAGATAAAGAATATCACCAATAAAATGGCAATAAATACATATCTATCAACAATTGAACCTAAAAAACAAAATAAATGAACAAGCAGAACAGAAACAGACTCATAGATACAAAGAATGTTTTGATGGTTGCCAGATGGAAGGGGGGGTTATGAGAACGGGTGAAAAAGGTGAGGGGATTAAGAAGTACCAATTGGTTGTTATAGAAGAGTCCTGGGGATGTAAATTACAGAATAGGGAATATAGCCAATAACATTCCAATAACGATGTATGGTGTCAGATGGGTATGAGATTTATTAGGGTAATCATTTAGTAAGTTATAAAATGTCTATAATCATTGGGGTGTACACCTGAAACTAATATAATAATATATGCCAACTGTAATTGAAAATTTAAAATGATTAAAGAAAAAGAACCATTGGTCCTAAAAATCTGTGAGGATTTTTTTTCCAGACTATGGAAAATGGAAAAAAAAATTTTTAATTAGGTTCTTGTTTTAAAAACACTTTCTAATATATTATTACTTAGCCAATTTCTTTCACTGCACTATTTTAAAATGTCCTTTTACACAATTAAGAGGCAAACCTGGTACAATAAAACCCTAGTTTTATACTTACCCACAATATGTAAAGATTGGAAGAATTATTTAATTGTAAAGGAATTTAATGTGTATTGACCAATTGCCTAGATACTACCAAGTTATATAAGAAGAAGGCTGACACTTTGGAAGACCTACTCTATAAATGAAGTATCTTACACAACTTTTATTTAATACCATTTACAAATGAGGAAACTGAGGCAGCAGAAGCAGTCAGGATAAGTAGATGCCTTCAGTCAATGAGAAGGAAAGTGAGGGGCTACAGTCTGGATCTAGGTGTGTTTGTGAAACCCACTCTTGTTTCTCTGTATCACACAACTTTTTCCAGTAATTCAGTAAACTTGGGTGATTACTGTTAACAGTTTGGAAGACAAGACTCAAGTTTAAAATCATCTTGATCAGTTGTAAAGAGGAGAGCCTAATACCAGAAAACAAAACCAATCAACAAAACAAACAGAAGTACAGAACAATGCAATGAGGAAATTAAAATCTCGAAAGAAAAATAAGATAGACATATGAGGACAAAGGACTTCCTGGGCCTAAGTGTAGAAAAGGGCTGGTAATATAGTCAACGTGATTCTGAAATGCACTAGAGGGGTGACATGCACATAATAATCCTTCCAGGGTACAAAAGGCTGCCCAAAGTAGAAATGCTAAAAGGAATCAAAGAAAAGAAATGTGAATGATCTACAGGGCAGAAAAAAAAGGACTATGGAAAAAAAGAAAAAGAAATTGAGGTCATTTATCTAACCAAGGAAAAGGCCAGCAGGGGCCCTGTTGCTGTCTTCCACTGGAGCTTTTCAAGAGTAAGGACTATTTCTTGTCCACCTTTGACTTCCTGCAATTAACACAATGCTTTGACAGAGTGGTCACTTGGTAAATCTTTACTGAATGAATGTCTTAAGACATGTAGGAGGCATTTATAAAGAGAACAATTATCACAAGTGATCTGTGTATGAATGTGGCATATTTTCTGAACATACATACAGAGGCTTAAATGAATAGGAGTTCAAGTTTTTACAGAGAAAATCTGCATCTTTTCCCCCCTGTATGTCTCCTTAGTGCTTAGAATACATTAGGTATGCAGTAAGAGTCAGATCAAGTAAATAAATTTTGCTTGTACATAAAGAACATTTTGACCCACAGCACATAAAAATGAAATATACTACAAAGGAGATTTACTCCTTTGTAGAATATTTCATTCCTTGGGTTAAAGAGTAGTAACCTGACATTAGACAGGTCAGTTCTCACCTCTCCGCCCAATCTCTAAAAAGTCAAAAAATGTGATTCTTTCTTAATTCCTTTTCCATTCCCACTGCCACAAATCTGTTTATTCCTCTTCAGGACTTTTGTACTTGACTCTCAAGTAGACATCCTATCCAGCCTCTTTTACATACTACAGCCATACTGATCTTCTTAAAGAATAGCTCTAATCAGGTCACTCTTTCATTTAAAAACCAACCAACAAACAAACAAACAAAAACCAAAACAACAAGAGTTTTCTAACGCTTATTTCAAAAGGCAGTCAAGGTCTTCCATGAGCTGGCTCCATCCCCTTTCCTAGCTTTATGATTATTCTCTTTCTACTTTCCTTCATCCACCTAAGTTTCAACTACATGGAAATGTTCAATTCTCCTCATACATCCAATGTTTCCCCTTCTCAGGGCCTTTGCTCCCACTGCTCCTTCTGCATAGAAGCATCCCCTACTCACTTTTTGTAGGTTTAAATACCACCCATTCTTCAAAGGGAACCAAGTTCAGATACTCTTCTTTACTGTTTTGTAGAAAGTACTCTCTTCCCTACCGGAATGCTATAGCACCTTGCTTCATCCCTCTTGCATGGAACTTACTATTTTCAGTCTTGAGTTCAGTTATTTTGGTAAATCCCTTATATCATATACTGACATAAGTCCCTTGGAAAAAGGCTGGTTTTTACCTTTTGGCCCTCACATGACTTGGCTTAGTATCTTATAATGTGTCTACAGTACATGGAGAAACATGTTTGCTGAATCAAAGATTTCTCACAATAAATCTCACACAAATTTTTTCTGTCTTTCTCATTTGCATGCGTTTTATAGCCTAACTATTCATTTTCCATTTATGTTAAAGTTCTCAGACATAGGGAAATGGATATAAAAGGAAAGAAAAAGGAGAAGTGAAAAGTAAAGACAACAGGTTCTATTTTGTGATCTTTCCTCAACTGATCCCCAATATTTAGTAAGGGGATTATTAAGAAGAGAGGCATCTGCAGCTATTTTTGAATGACCCTACATGGGCATCAAGACAATATGCTGAGAAAGAAGGAAGATGTCTGAACACTGGCTCCACCCAACATGCCAAGAAACAGTGCACAGAGGAATGGTTTTTCTCAGTATGCTGATGACACATAAAAGTCTTTACCAATAAATTTACTGACCAAACTTTCATCAATGATAAAATGAGATTAATAGAAAGAAAGAACATGGAAATAAATACTGGTGGTGAAATGTTATATTTTCAGCACCAGATCAGTGCAATATATATCTATCAATGATGAGAAAGTTAGCTGGGTACCTATCAGAGAGACAGGAAATGAGTATCCATCAAGAATAAAGTGTTATGAACTCAATACTTGTAATGATTAAGTGGCTATAGACAATTTTTCATGATCACATATGGAATTTGTTTTAGAAGTCTTTAAGCTAACTAAAGTTTTTGCTGCAGAGTAATTACAATGATCTGAAGCTTTTTTAGAAGGCAAAAAGGAGAAACTTCTAATAAGAATGCTAATATGATTAAAATTATTTAGAATAATTTCACTTAAGGAAATAATTACATCATTTCCAGTACCCTACTTTGAAATTATTTTCTAACTTCCTTGTTACTCATAGAAGAAATAAGGTAGAAATCTGAAAAAGGCCTTTGTTAAGCCCCTAAACTAGCTAAAAAGGACATGTATCTCATTCTGATGTAATCTCCTCCTGCGTGCATGCACATTTGTATGTAAATATACACCATTACGTAAAGAAAGTTTTCAAAAACATAGAAGAACCCACCAAATTGGTTAATAATCTTGAGTAAATAAGACAGCACCTAGGGAAATTCGCAGGCAAAACTTGGTCTGCTGAAATGTGTTTTGACTAGAGATCCAACATGAAGAATAAATTGTTATAATAATAAACCATAATTAATAATTGCATCATTAGCAATACCAATAAGTAAATTATACATATTAAACTGAACATCAATTACACTGCTGAAGTGATGTATTGCTTGGATATTTACTAGAGTAAATGGGAAAGCTCATCAGAGATACTGATAGATGGGCTGAGCAGATGCCATTTATTAGGCCCGGCAGGTGTCAGGCTCATTTTCAAAGATTGTTTCTCAGAGATAGTTTTTACTCTTCCAAGTGAAAACAACATGTTGAAGGAAACATGTGATGCTTCTCATTCCCTTACAAACCACTCTGCATTTTTCAACTTCATAGCCAGTGTCTGAAAAAGTTATTTAATGAGATAATTTATAATCTTTCTTAACACAGTTCTATTAAAGTCCCCTTCGGTTCCCTTGAGAACTGATGTTACTGAAGGACAAACACAAAGAATAGTGTCCACATTTAAAGCAAGGACAGCGAGGAACAAAGAAACCCCAAACAGCCAGGACAACAAAGGGAGCCAGGCCTTTTATTCCATGTCCTGTGCTACAGGAAGTACAGAACAGGTTATATGCTGCTTCAATAAAGTTGTCTTTGAAAATGCAGTAACTTTTTTCATCATTGTCATCATCACCATCACTACCAGTAGCAAGTAATAACCTGGGTCATGCTGCTGCTGTTTATATCCCAAAGACTGGGAAATTGTAAATATTATCTGTGGGGGACTCATTACAAGTTTTGATATACGATAGAATAATAATATTCCTCAAGTGGTCCTGCGCTCCTGGAGACCATGCCATCCACATTGTGTTCCTTTAAATAACACCCTCCGTGGCATCAAGAAATGCATTGCTTTTCTCAGAAGTTCAACACTGCACCTCACTGAAGGGCTGTGGCATTCAAACTTGGGACTGGTGGTGGCCCAGTATGAAATTATCCTCCATTAGAATACTAACAATAAAACGACAAAAAAAGTTACCAGCAACTGCCATTTCCAATTTCTGCCTTTTCCTTGGGCTAGTTCTGTGTGAATTCTTTTATATATGTATATTACTGTATTCATTCTCCCACTGCCCACTATGAAGTTAAGAAATAGTATTTTCCCTGTTTTACTGATATGGAAACTGAACTTGAGAGTTTAAGACATTTCCCCAAGAGTCTGCACTTGAACACATTACCTTCAAATCTAAAGCAAATGCTTTCTAAATTATGTGCACTGGAATCTAGCATCCATGTAAACCACCCTATTAAAATTTGGTGCACAGAATCCTTAGGCTTGATTCCTGTATGACATATTTGAAAACTGCCCTAGGAAGTGTGCCATGTGGTTCAGAAAATAATCTGCAGTCTAAACTTTGCTGTTGCTGAGAGCTGGTCATTTGTCCCCCTGAGGGTAGAAGAGAGACCACAAGTATCAGCACCAACCTGAGGTTTATCCCAAGTGGCCTGCCATCTCATTGAAATTTCTTTGAAGTCTTTTGTTTGAGCTCTTTAAATAAAGCAGACAAATAAATGCTGCGTTTTATTCCATGATATATTGATTTTTAATGAAAATAATGTTTTAAATGATTTTCATCAAGGAAAGTGATCCTTCCTGCTTGAAGGCTTGGATTCCAGTCTGACAAGCTTCAGGGGATGGGAGAGCAGGCAGGTAAGCACTACAGTTGCACAAAGAAGAGCCACGTCTCTTCTCCTTGCCCTTAGGACAGCCATCCCAGGGACACAACGGTCCTTTGACTGAGCATACATGGTTACTAAGCTACAAGAGCGATGGCTTGTGAACAAATCAGACATTAAAAGCCAAATCCCAGATCCTCTCACATTAAAGACAATAATAACTCTAAAAGTAGTATGTCTATGCGGTATCAGGGTGGCGAGGAGAGAGGTGTATGTAATTTGAACATGCTAGAATTTTAGAAGTCAATCCTTTAAAAATCTTTGGGCCTCCCTCTCAGCACACTGGAGACACTGGTGAAAAAGTCTGAACTCTGATACTGTCAAAGGGCAAATAAAATGGGATGCTTCCATTGAAAAGACTGTTTTTTTCTCTTTTCACTTACTGGTCCTGACCTTCCCTTAACTCTCTTACAAGGTCAGTAAAGTATTTAAGATAAGAATTCTTTTTTTTTTTTCCCCAAAAGGAATTTTGTTTATTCTAGATCTATTCTTAATAATTTCTTGATCTGTTCCTTTTCAACATCCAGCTAAGTTAAGATAATGAATAAAATTCTGATTTCCTTTCCATTTTGATTAAGTAGATCATACCCATAAATACTTAAAAATAATTCTCAAAATTACTAAGTAGATTATAGTATTCTAAAAATACTTATTTACAAGAGACCTCTTAAAACTCAATCAAATATCACACAGTACAACATGGCCCTTTGCTTACAAATACACCTTATGTCCTAAATTGTAGTAATAGTTTTCTACAGTTAACAGCAAGTAAAGAGATAAAAATTAAAATACCATAATTGGTATCTGTTAACAGTAGGATGGAGTTTCAAGCTAGCCATTGGGGTAAAGAGAAAGACCTAGTGAAATGATATTGTCACTCAGTTTTGATAAATATTTTAAAAATATCCATGTATTTTATATGCTTATTAATATTGAAAATGCATAAATTTAACTTCATTGTAAAATTGAAATAACATATTTCCCTATATAAAAGTCAAAATGATTAAACTCATTAATATAAATTCTTTCATGCAAAAATCTTAAGCTATTTTTTAGACTACAGGCACTTCCTTTTCCCAGTATTTTTCATCTTCTACTGAAATCTTGGTCTCTTTTGAGCTCAAAACTTTAGTTTCAGCATTATTTTGGGATATGCACCAGATTATTAACAAAAAGGGTAGATTTACTAAAATACAAAATGTCAATTTATGCTTTGCAAGCCAAAAAGTTCTATGCTTAAACACATGGTTTCATTTTCCTTTACCACACTGCTGATAGAAAGAGAAAACACAAAGGAATATTGAAAAATAAAATTGTCTTATATTGGAAAATTTTTACATAGAAATCCTAAAGTTTATGTAGTAAAAATGGAAAACAATACTATTTCAGTGCAGCACACATCTTTTAATATACATTATTTCTGAAACCAAATGCTTGACATTTGACTTGGTATTTCCTTCCAAAAAATGACAACGAAAAAGGGACAGAATCTCCCATGGCAGTCCTGTATCCTCTCAACATTTTCTTGTAACTATACTGTTTTATAGATGAAACTGCCATAGCAAAATGACAAATATAACACATAAAAGAACAAAAAAGGGCAATAAATCACCAGTGACACTACAACCCATTAAAATGCATTCAGCTGGTGTTGCAGGAATAATAAAAATTTCCCCTCACTTTACATTCTTTCTAGCTAAGAAGGAAATTTTAGAATCCTCAAGCAACCTTTATAAGAAATTAAACCAAATTCTCCTCACACTGACTTTCTATGCTGGCCTACATGACCAAAATGCATAGCACTGATATCCTGTTCACTGTTTAATAAGAAATGTCCATGTTGTGGCACATGAATAGTTAATTATCAGTCTATCTATAATATTGCATTTGAAAAAACCAGGATACGTAGTTGGAAAATGGTAGTTCCAATTCAGCCACTACTTCCAATAAACTGATTATCAGCTTAAATGAAGAGTTTGGCCATTATTACTTATAACATTATAACTTCAAACATTATTACTTATAAGGAAGACTAAAGGAGGGATTTTCATCCCTTATTTTTTAAATAAAATTCTCTCAAAAAATCAAATAAAAGTTGCTGACACTGAAAATGACTTTGGTATCATATAGATATGACATTTTAGAGTACAACTACATTTCTGTTAACTTCATTATGCACTTATTACAAATAGTTTAAGATATTGGTAGATTTGTTGAAGTGGAATATTTATTGAACTGTTTGTGTTGGTCTTAACAGAGATGATAAATATAAGTTCCTTGAGAGCAAAGAGCACAAGTTATACTTCTTTGAATTCTCATCTCGTAACACAGCAAATAATTACATATAAAGGTCTACAAGGATACGAGAAGCTCTTCAAATACAGGATGACTGAGTGAACCGTGAACACTTCCCTCCTAGAGCAGGGACAATGAATCCTCTTGGAGCACTGCAGAGCACAGCTCCCACAGCTAAATATTTCAAAGATTGAATGATAACTTGTATTTCTATCAGAACTTGTATTTCGACTTCCCACCTCAGGACCTCTGCATTTGCTGTTCCTGTCACTAAACTCTATGCACTCCCTAAAGGTGGCCGATGGGTGGCTGACCATCAGAGATTGTGACACTTGGTCATGCTGAACCTCCTGCAGTCCTACATTTCCTGAAGGCTGTCACAGTTGGAAGCTCCTGTGCGTTGTTATTTTAAAAAAGTGGTATGGAAATTAGTCCTCACCTTTAAGGAAATTTTATTTTTTTTTACAAATGAATCCATTCTATTGGAACATTATAGCTGGCTTCTGAGTACCTTTCAAGTGCTAAGGGCTGAAATGGCAGGTTGTGTAAAATATAAAGACATGTAAAATATGTCCTCTGTAGTAGTATATAAAATATTTCTCCACATATTTCATAGAAGGCACAATAAACAATTTCTAATGCAAAACTTTATGGGTCTAATCACTGAACTACTGAAAGGAAAAAATATAACTTCATGTAAAGTAGAGAGATTTTATCTCATTGTCCATATATTTAAACAATATGGCTAAGTTTTATCATTTGTGTTTTTTGTCAGTTTTTGATTTATATGTCCACCCCAGTAAATAGCTCTCAAAATAAATGAAGTAGATATCTTAGGCAAGAGGTTGAATGAAGCCATTCCATTTCTAAGGTACTCAAAGCATCCTTTGATATGCTGAACCTGTACCTTAAATTCCCTATCATGTGCTCTTCCATGCTGATTACAGATTATCTACAGCTAAGGGCCAGTACTTCAACTGTATTAATTTCATGGCATTCAGCTCTTCCATTCTTACCCACTTACTCTGGGGGACCATCCTCCATTTTATTTTGACAACTTTTTGAGTGTAAAAATATAGTCCCCCTTTCACAGATGAGCAGATTGAGGTATGGAGATGCAGAAGAACTTGCCTAAAGTCATTCTGCTGGTGAGTGGCACAGCTAGGATTTGAATGAAAAATAACTTCTGAGGCTTTTCCATGGAACCCACAAAGCACTGTTTAATGAGAATCACTGGATCAGTCACTTTATAGGATTTCCACTTCTGGTGGTCTATGTAGTACAGCAACTGATGAATGACCATTTGTGGAGTGGAGGATTAGGAATTCTTGCCTTCCCACATATTACCACCTCCTGCCCCACAGGGCTGAAACAGTAACTGAAACAGTAACAGTTGCATATCCCCCACCCCAGTAGAATGAATCTGCCTGTTTCTGCCATTTTCCCAGCAATGCCTGGAAGTATGGCAACAGGAACCAAAAATGCAGGCGATGGGGTTTTCTTAGGGCTGAGGATCAGCATGATGTCTGGTGGAGGGCAAGGTGGCAGGAATCAAGGGGTCCAGGTGTTAGTGAGAACTCAACTGAAAGGGCTGCATATGGTGTCAGCATTGGGTGGGCCTAGACAGCCCAGGAAGAGGGAGGAGACACTGAGGGCAAAAAGGGGGGTGGATGTTCAGACAGACACTGAGGTCGAGGGACCCCAGGACTCGAGACGCAAAGCCTGGCATCAAATATATATTCCCTCACTTAACTGAATATCAAATGTCTGGGCCTGTGGAGGTGTCGTTCGTTTTCTCAGCTGAAGTGTTTCTCTCAGGTGGTTGACATGAAGAGTTTGTGAGAGAATGCATGTGGAGATCTCTAGCACAGCATCTAGAACATGGAGGCTTCTACAGATACTGTAGTTGCTTTTCTTCCTCAGTGGGGTCTAGTGCAGTGACTTCATGTTTTATATTTTACACTAAAAAGCTCTATATTTGCTGTAAGGGCCACATTGAGGAGAAAAAGACATTCCTTGGGATTTTTTTTTTCCCCGTAACAGCTTCGCCTACATACTGACAAAGTTTCTCTTTGTGATCAAACTAGTCAGGCTCTTCTGAGCCCTTTTTGACACAAAAGAAAATTTGTGTCCTGAGGAAAATACACAGAAGTTGATCAACTAACCTTACTTCCTTTTTCAAATTTCATCAGTCCAATAACTCACTGGTCTTCATAAGGGAAGGAATGAGAAGTAACAAAAATTCTCTCCTTGACTAAACTCTAGTTAGGCTCTTCTGAGCCCTTTCTCCACTAGGCCTCAACCTTGATAAAGACTGGAAAAAACATTAACATAGTTTCTAACAGCTCAATGTCACATAACCTTGGTGACCCTAGTCTCCCTTTTAAGTGCCTGCCTGAGAAAAGTCCTTCCTGCCCACAGAACTGTTTGTTCCAGTGAATAGGTCCCCTGTCTCCCAGCCCCTGTGGGATGCAGGAGTCTGTATCCATAAGTGCCAGTTAGCAAACTGATAGATTTTACACACACCAATACACCCTTCCACCTTTCTTTAATATTTCACTTCCCTGACTCTATAAAGTCCCTGTTTGCCATGCTCCCTTCTCCTTCATTCTCTAGTGAAAATGCTCAGTCACCTCTATAAAACTTGGAATGAAGCTCAGCTCCATCACCTACTGTCAGCAATTTTTGAATAAAATCTCTTTTCATCACTTTAACATCCAGCTGTGTTTATCTCTGACAATACACACATATGCTACTTGTATATTTTTTTCAAAACTTGAAACATTATGTGGGAATAAATTTTGGCTAGTTATTTTTTTAAAGTACTAATTATATCTACCAAGTAATTCTACATGCTTTGATATATCTGATTTGTACTTGAATCCCAGGAGTCACTTTGTTTATAAATACTCTGGGATATAGACTTTATCATATTAGATGTATGGGTTAACCAAAACAGATGGTAATCTTGTTTAAAGAAATCATTCTGCACAGCATCTCAGAGCTGGCTAGGTTATCAAATCATAAATAGAAATATCTTAATATAAAATAAATAGTCTAGACCATATTTATAAAATTAACTGGAAAATCCTTAAGAGAAATTTCTAGCATGTACAGCTTTTAATTTCTTCCAATGCTATTCTATATTATATGCTATTAATTATAAAATAAAAGGAATGAAGTAGAAACCAGAAGCATTTCCAGTTTCTAGAATTTTCTCTGTGTGCACCTGAGAGTGACATTTTTGAGGTAGACAGGACTTTTATTCTAGTTATATATTCTGTTCCTCTGCATCATCTCCTAAATATAGTAGTTTAGTAAGGCATTTTTTAAAAACTGTGGGTTTAAACACATTAGTGGGGAATGAATCAATTTAGTTCATTGCTAGAATTTTTAAAGAAATTAAAATAAGATGTAACAAAACAGAACAAATTGGAGTGCATCTATTCAGTGAGTAGCTAGTATAGTGTCTAAAGATTTTTCTTCAGTTAAATTTATGTATGTGGGTGAATTGGGTGATGATGTATTCTTACCATTGACTGAAGACAAAATAGTTTAAGAAACACTCCCCAATGCAATGACAAGACTGCTTACCAATCAAACTAGCATTCTGCAGTCTGAGCTGCATTCATTCAGTGAATTCAGCCAATATTTATGAACACTTTTTGTTGTATCCAGCACTGTCCTGTGCTGAGGTCAGCTTACTAGGGTGCTTGTTTTTGTTTTGGGTTTTTTTCCCTTTTTTGGTGTTAGACAAGAAAGGGAGGTCTCATTTATACCAAGGCAAACCTAACCAGCATGTACTACATTGTGAGACAAAAGAATTACAGAGGATTTGCTATCTTATACATGTTTCTTAGTGTAAATAAGTATAACCTCAAATAGCATTTCTCAGAGAGTGATATCAGCACAGTTTAAAAAAATAAACAGCCCTGGCTGGTCTGGCTCAGTATATTGAGCACAGGCTTGTGAACCCAAAGGTTACCAGTTTGATTCCCAGTCAGGGCACATGACTGGGTTGCGGGCCAGGTCCCCAGCTAGGGGAACTCAAGAGGCAACCACACATGTTTATCTCCCTCTCTACCTCCCTTCCTTTCTTTCTGAAAATAAATAAATAAAATCTGAAAAAAAAACCCTCAATATTGCCAAAGTCACTTCTGAATGTATCCCTCATGTATCTCCTGTATTCTTCTGGAAGGGACCCAACTGTTCAATGGGTTATAGGTGTCCACTATTGAGACCTGTCCACTGACCATTTTTACGCTGCTTAACACAATATTAAAGGTTTTGAAATATGTACTTTTCCCCATTAGCTGCATAACTGCTGTCTTTTCTTAATTGCTAAATGACAAGTGTTATAATAATTTTCCATTCATAAGAGCACGTGTATGTGTAGGTTTTGATGTTACTGACACAAATATGCTTGATGGCAAGAGTGTGGGCAACCACAAAATAAAACTCTTCATAAGAGTTAGAAGACCTATACCTGGCACACAGAAGGTGCTCAATAAATGCCAAATCAGTGATTGAATGAATGAAGTCTTAAGCTTGCAGTATGACTCATAAATAAATCTATTAAAAAAGACAGTGTTACTGCTATCAAAGTTGATGGCTGATGCAAATAGAAAAGCAAAAGAAGTATTACTTGAGTTTGAATTTATATGGGTAAGATTAACCATCATTAACACCAGCAGTAAATACTGAAAAAAGAACAAAAGTAGTTTTTCACTAGTTTTTGAGGCTTTTTCTGACACTCTATCATTTTAATTCCTAATAAACCAAAGTAAATGATGGGGCTCATCTGCAGCCTTTAAAGGAATGACAGCCATATACTTCAGCTATGTGTCCTTCACAGACTAGTTCCAAAATCATAACACACACTGAATCTGAAAGCCTTATACAGGAGGCTGATTTATGATTATCTTCCTAATCATGCAAGTTTTAGAGAGCAAGCTATATTCAGAAGTTTTACTTACTTCATTTCTCATAAACAGCATGCTTAATCTGAAGGTAACAGATTAGAGGTAAGGCCTGAGAAAGGGGTTATTTAACTATATTTCCTGTAAGTACTCATTTTATGATAGCGATGGCAACACATTTTTTAATGATTGGCTGGCAAAACTGGTGCCAGCTCAGACCTAATGGGCTCAGACTTGCTGAAGGATCCCAGATTACCTTCAAGGTCAACACCTAAATCTACACAGAGTGTCATGGGCCTGTCCTGAAATGCAAAGGTTTTAAAGGGGAGGATTTATGTAAGAAAGACACTATCCCTTAAGTACCTCTGTAGGGGGAAACATTTCAGAAGTTCAGGATAAGAAAGAACTTGTAACAAGCAGAACTTCAATCAGTAAAAGAAATATGCTTAAAAGAAACCTGAAAGCAAGGGAAGCAAAACTGTTAATAATATGTTTACAGCTTATGGGCCTAAAACAGAGGACTGAAAATATGTAGAGAATTCCAGCAGAGAAAGAAGTGGAATTAGCCTACATTTTTTTACCTTATAAAGATTAGCCTATAATTTTTCTGAGTATCAGTTGTGTTATTTCCCAAAATAAGCTCATGGAACAACCTAAACACTTATGAAATTTTGCCATGAGTTAAGCTTTACTTTTTCCCCTAAATGTCAGGGTGTAATCCTTAGTTTCAAACATAAAAATCAATTGGAGTAGAAATTTTATGGAAAGCAGCTCTGTGTTTATTACTCAGCTTTAATCATGCCTATACTACATGCAACAAAACTATGACATTAATGATCCTTGGGAAACCTGAATTTAAGTCATGCACTTGTAATTATATTAGAAATCTTGACAATGGCTTGCTACTGTTGCAGGACAAAAGTTTGTCTCTTGGGGTTTCCTGACCACTCACCTTTGATCTGGAGTGATTTACTGGACTTTTTTCCTATATGAGTTTATATAGATGGCCTTCAAAGGGAGTATGAAAGGATAAGCTAATTTCTCTTGGTATAAAGAAGCACACAGTTCAACTCCATAACTCTAGGCCATTTGGTTTTTTAAAAACTTCCCTAAATTATTCAATACATTTGACTTGCAGATGTGCCACTGCTTTATATAAATACTTTGCTTTGAAACAAGGATCTAAAAGGAATGCAATCAGCTCTGCTCCAGTTGTATGTACATGAAAAGCTATTCGAACAGCATCACCCCAAACTGTTGAGTGGTTTCAATTCATAACATTGGGAGACAAGCTCGTGTATTGCTGTGTGCGAACTAGATCCTACAAGGTGAAAAATAAGCCTCTCTCACCCTCAAATCACAACACCTTTTTAGCTTAATTTCGATTACTGTAAATCCATCCTTACGGATTTTGTTTGAAATCCTGTTTGATGTCATTGCCATTGCAAATCCAGCAAATTTCATTTCTATATAACATTAGGCTAGAAAGGAATACACCAACAGACAAACACACAATGGAAACATGCAGTGGAATTGTGCTTATGCATGGATATAAATGTGCACAGAGAAGAGGCCAAGCACATCACTTCATTTAATACGGGCACAGGTCTGTACCAAGAGTCTAAAACATTGTAAACAAGTCTTAAGCAAAGGAGGAAATGTAGAGGGGAAACGAAGCTGAGAAAAAATGAGCAGGAAATGGGCAAGATGACTCATCTATACTTGAACATCTGACCTGTCAGTTGGTCGTCGCCTGCAGCAGGGGCGATGCGAATGTAAGGTGTTGTAAGCTGAGTCACGATTATCGCAGCTATGGCAAAGGAAGATTCCCAGGTCAGCATGCATGAGGGAAGAAAAAGCCAGACTGAAGCTAGGCTAGCAAGGAGAATCTCGATCAGTATATCACATTGTCTCAACTTTGTTCCAACAACAACAAAAAGAGAAGGAAAAAAAAAAAACCCATAGCAAGGTGTTGAATTTTCTGAATTCTTTTCCCTTAAACAAGCTTTAGTCAGGCAGTTAGACTTCTAACTATGACACAGTTGTAAGCTTTAGCTGAGATTCTCACTAGATCAACTGAAGAAAAAAGTGAAAACAAACACGTTAGTCCTAAATAAGGCTCTAGACGGAACAGTGTTTCCAACAGCTAATAAGTATGACGTATAAAGATTCATTGCTAATTCTGATTATCTAAACTGTAGGTTTTAAAATTTATTAGGTTAGTTAAAATTCTGCTGCTCAAGGCACAATATTTTCTCTTCTTGCTAAAATCATCTTTGTGAAGAACATTATCTTTTTTCAGTAATTTTTTTTTTTATGTAGAGAAACCTCTCTGATAACTAAACTTCATGTAGAACATTTCTATTAGGAACCTCATTTTGTCACATTAAGGGAAAGAAAAAAATGCATCTCAAAGCATTGGTGAGAAAAATAAAAACCAATCACTGCCTTTGCTGTAGTTGTCATGGTTAACATGTGACCAAAGAAATACTTTAGATTATTGAAGTGGACCAGGTGGGCTTCTTCTGGTTTGCCTATAGAGCTCAGTAGTTGTGTTTAAATGGTCAACATTTATGACACACAGATATTTCAAAAAAATAGAAAACTAAAACATCAGTTCTAACATGATACAGCTGGAAAATGATGCAAAGAAAAAATACTGAAAAATTAAGGACAGGCTTACATGAAAGATTACTAATTTACATGGAACAGCCTGGGTGCTATTAGAAATGTGGCAGCGAGCAAGGAGAATAGATCATCTACCATCTGCAGACAATTAAACCCAAAACTGCTGCTGCATAATATTTTGAAATATCCCTCTGCACCGTTCAAACAGTGCTGCTCCTTGTAACTAGACAACTGCAACAACTGGGTTTAAAAGTGGTGTAATCATCTTTCACACATTATTAATGAAAACTTTCTAGTCTGGCTAAGTGAGATGAATAAACCAACAGTTTGGTCAGAAAACAGAGAACTCCTGGGGTATTACAAAGATAATTTTCTTGATATGATATGGTATGCAATTTTGCATATTGATATAATATATTGTGAACAGTGAAATGCTATTTCTCATTACGAAGTTGGTACCAATTTCAAATTTATACATACATACAATATTTGCTTGGTCAGACTACTGTTATTCAACCAACATTCCTATATATTTTTTGTTTTAGGAGAATTGTACCTGTCCTACTTTTGAAAAAATTATGTTGCCTTATACAAAAAAACAGCAATACACAATATTGAAAAATGTAAAACAATATGAACAAAACATTACTTGGGAATAGCTGTGATGGGCAGACATGTATTCACAACAAAAAGCAAGGCTAACTGTAATGTGAGGCTCAAAATTCCCCTGAAAAAAGCACATACAGGTATCAGGAAGGGTTTTTATATGATGTTTATATTCTGCATTGTAAAGTGTTCAACTGTGATTATTTGTAGTTATAAGGAAAAAATTTGATTATGTTATAAATTATTTAAAAATAGTGGTCAGCTAGCCTACGGCCTGCTTTTGCAAATAAAGTTTTATTGGAAGAGCTATACCTGTTTGTTTATACACTATCAATGGCTGCTCTTCACAGCAATGACAGAGCTGAGTAGCTGTGAAAGAAGCCATCTGGCTCAAAAGCCTAAAACACTTACAATATTTACAATGTGCCTTTTATATAAAAATTACTTGCTGCCCTCAGTCTTAAAATACTACTAGGAATGCATTAAAAAGAAAATCACTAAATTTAGTAAAATAAAGTCAGAAATTCCAGTCCTATGCTTCATAAATTTAGAGTCTTCCTTAGGTACAAAGGTATGTATGAAAGAATAAAAAATGCATTCAGTGTATCAGACTTCCAAAGTGCCATTTCGGTTGCATGTAGTGGGATCTTCTGGAATTTGATGAACCAGTATTTGTTCAACTGTGTTTTACATAACTCTAGTGTACCTTTAAAAATGAGTTTGGGTCAAGTAAATTTGGGCAATATGTAGGGCTGAAAAAGCTAAAAAGTTTTTTTTTTCCTTAGGAGCTTCCCAGGGGCCCTAATGTATCCATGACGTACATTATGAAGACTATTTCAGATCAAGAAAAGAAAATATTGTCACTATAAAATGCTGAATGACAAATCTATATCATATTTATGTTCCTGTTTCTAAATCCATAGCTCAATGATAGCAGATTAGCATATGTGAGTGGTCTCTCTATAAAATTTGTTTTCTTCTGCATCGAACATGATAAATTAAAAGGAATCTTAATTAGTTTTACATCGAGACACTCTTTTCAGTTATTTTGTCAGAGTACTTTCATTCTGTAGTACTGTAGCCTAGAAAGGATGTTATTTCTTTAAATAAAACGGTAAACAGAAAAAAACTTAGAGAAACTTCTCATAGAGCATGGTGATTAAAAAAAGAAACACTCAAATTTCTGAATATAGTTAGAAATTGTATCAGAGCAATGGAAATCCTTTGAAGTTTCCTGAAGGTCTTCCAGCAAAGCATATGCACATTCGAGTACAAGTGTAAGTTAAATAAAATACTACACTTAAAAATGGTGAAAGTTTGTATAGAGAATTCACCTTAAAATATGGTATTAGAATAATGATTTGTTTTCTTTTTGTTTTAGGTTTATGGTCTAACTACTATAATATTTTTGAGAAGAATTCAGCGTATGTTCTTATGCAGTTTTTATTTTGATTTCTAGCTACAATGAAAATAGCCAAATCTTAGCAAGGAAAGGAACAATTAACATACATGACTCTAATCCCCATACACTAAATGCAAACAACAAAAAATCCTCAAAACATTTATGAACTAAAAACCTCCAGCTGTAAAAGGTGATAGATATATTTATGTGTTTATACTTGAAAATCTTACAGATTACACTGTGCCTAAGATTAGTTTTTAAAATAAATGTATAATAAGGAAACTCCCGAATGGCTATTTGTCAAAGAGAAAGGCAGCTGGTACCATGGTATGGAAAATATTAAAATTGATGAAAATTATACGTTTTAAATGGATTGTTATATTAATTAGAATGAATATATCTCATTTAATAAACAAGATGGATTTTTAAATGGACCCTTTGAGTTTAGAATTGATCACCAACAAAGTCCTCCGAAAGTAGCGTAAAAAGCACTTCACCCCTACCAGTTACCATAAGGCAGCCAAAAGATAAGTAAGAGTTAAAGAAAACACATGTACTAATTGCCAAGACATAGTTAAACTAAACGGTCTTGAAAAGAATCAACTATAAAAATGTGAATCTGATTAAAAATAAAAAAAAATTAGGAGAACCTAAGAATAGCTAAAAGCTACTATTTAATCTGCTGTAGAGATAAAAAAGAATCCTATAATTGGAAGGGTAATAGCCAAACATCATGTCTATTATCATTGTATGGTGTCTTCATCTTTTAACTCAAGAGATGGAATACTGTCATGAGTTTGCCTACAGTAAACAATAAAAATACTATAACATACATCTATGAGGAAACTAGATGTATAAATTAAAGGAGGATACATAAAAATATAGGCAATCCCCTACACATATGAAGATATGGAATAACATACCTTGGGTATTTTCCTGTGTCTATTTTTGTGAGGTTTTATATTTGAGATAATTAGTGTCAAAAATATACCCTTGGAATATGGTTAAAATAAGCAAAACTTTAAATTTATAAATAATATGAAAAATATCTTTAAGAGACATATCTGTACTTGGAATTACAAATTAATTCCTTGTGAAAAAAATACCCACCTCCAAATATTTTATATAAAGATACTTGTCCATAGTTGTTTCATAACACTGAAATCTTTATAAATTCAAAACATTGCTTAGGAAAATGGTTCAGTATCTGAAAATTCAATTAAGCCACCACACTGTCAGCAATATGTGGCAAAATAGTCAGGATGTTTGAACTCTTTTAAATTTCAAACATCTTTACTATATGGTACCAGTAAAGTTATTAGACCTGACTATTTCTCTGTTATGACTAAGCAGTCAAGATGGAAATGCTTCCCACACTGCAAAAAAGAATTTTTAGTATGAATAAGGAAAAATGCTGTGATTATAATGGTGGTAAACCATTAAAATATGCTGTAAAGGAAGCTTTCTGCACCTGTACATGTAGAAATTAATAAAATAAAGTAGTATTAAACAGTGTAGTTTCCTCCTCTATTATGATTTTCTGAATAGAAATTACTACGCTATATAATGAATATTAAGATTTGTTCCCCTCTTACCCCTAAAGAGGCTATTTGGATAGAGTTTGTTGCTGTGTAAATGTTTGCAAATGACTCAGAAAATATGAGTGGGGAATAGTCAATCAGGTCATCTGATTGCCTAATCATCCTTTGGTGAATTAAAAAACAAATTACAACATTGATTAAATCTAGCTGATGGCAGAAAATGATCCAAATCACTATTTAATTCAATCTATTGTGAAAACAGCAAACGTCAGATTTCCATATTTACTAGTGTGTTATTTATATTGTATAATTATTTGAGTAGGTAAATGAACATGATGACAGATATTTCATTGTTTTCATAGTAAACTGGGCAGTGACTTAATTCAAATAAAGAGGAAAACAGATACTTATACAATGCAATACTATAACTGAAGAGAGGCTCTGCTGGGCAATAGCCATGAATTATAAACATGGGGTAGGAATCTGAATACTTGTGATCAAGCTTAGACCTGCTGATTATTGGCTGAGGGACCTTGGTAAGTCACTTTGTCTCCCAAAATATGCATTTTCTTCATCTCAAAAATAACAATAGCAATACCTGTCTCCTTTCTCACAGTAATGTTAAAGAAATAAGTGAGAACACATGTACAAAAGTGATTTTTTGGCTGTGAGGTTAAACATAAGGCATTATAAATTAGGCACTCAGAACTGGATTTACTTCAATGATACGTAAAATTCAGTAAAGCAATCTAAGCATGGGCAATGACCTGGAGGTCCAAGAACATCAATATCTCATTCAAGGGCCTCATAATACTGTAATAATTAATAATTAATAGTGTATTACAGTTTATAAAACTCATCAATATCTTTAATTTCATTTATTATTAATTTATTCTTATAAATAAAGGCATTAATCAGGTATAATATGTGAAAATTGAGTGTTTTAAAATCAATATAAATTGATTCTTGGAAATAAAATTATGAGCCCATGAGGACAAAATACAAATGAGGTGAGTACCTTACACAATGCCTCGCACATAATATGAAACGAAGAAATACTTGCCAAGCAATCTGAATACAAAGGTCATATATCTTCATAAATAAGAATTCAATGAGAATTTTGAAAATGCAGATGGTCATCCATGATATATTCACATTCTGTTGCCCGACAATTAAACAATGAAAACAAGATATTTTTATCCAACGGATCTTGTGTCTACTACCTATGGCCTGATTAAATCTAGTGCCATAGACCCAATGATGCCTTTTTACCATCACATCTAAATTAAATCACACAGAACTTGCTCAGTGTACACACATGGTTATTCTCATGTCTGAAGAAGTGTATTTAACTACAAGTGTTAATTTATAATGCCTCATTTTAATGCAGCAGTTTACATTTCTCAAACCTTTTTCTCATACACGTCCACGTGCGAGGGTTAAGGTCACACCGCGAGGTTGACAGGATGACAGGGCAGCTCGGGCTCACACACAACCGTGCTTTCTTTTTTGGGAGGTGCTGTGTGGTGAGCCTCGGGTGGTTTGCCTAGCCATTTCTACACTTCACTTTTGACTACCTATTTTCAGGATTCAAACCAGGCCTGGGAAACAGGTTCCACAATAACATCATCTGATTACTGGGTTCAAAGAGACGCACACATCATCAGTTTAAAAAAAAAAAAAAAAGGCCCATGTAGACTCTACAGAAATACTATAACAAGATAATTCCTTAAAAAGCCAGTATTTTACAACTTTATATGTGAACATTCACTAGATATAGTAGCACTATGTGTGGCACTATGGTTTAAAATGGGTACTGAGATCATATATAATTTTATTTTAAAAGAATTTTTAAAAACATAAGCATTGAAAACTGTTTGGAACAGAGCAATATGACATTTTAAAAAGCATTTCAATGTTAATGTTAACTGCCATTGGATCCCAAAGCATACATACATGCACACACACATATACACATATCAATGAAGTCGATATTTCAAGAAGTTTTAAATACCCTCTAAAATCTTAAAGGACATAAATTAGGAGAGCATCCCACAATTTCAACCTACCTTTTGTGGCCACTCGAACACAGTCTATTTTGGTTTCCTGTGTCAAATAAAGAGGGGGAAAATCACTATTCATGTTTAATTTAAAACAAAAGTATCTGCACTTCTGTTTAAATACTGATAAGGGAAGGTCTCCTTGCTCCAAGTGCGACATTAATCACATGATGGCTCCTCCCTGAACTAAGCTCAGATACACCTTCTGGCTCTTGTGACAGTGGTGGTGGGCATTTCTGGAGCAGATAAGGATCGAGGAACTAAACACAAAATTGTCTGCCTGGTGGCCTCTGGCCTCCCCTCCCGACCCTTCCTTGCTCCCTGTGCAAACAGTACTGGAGAAGAACTCTGTGTCCCAGATTTCCCCCTTTTACACTGTTAAAAGTCAAGTCAATGATGACACCCAGCCACAGGCTGTGAAGGAGGCAAACCACTGCTGTATCTGGAAAACCAGCCCTTCTTTCTAAGGAGACTATACTATCTTATCAGAATTCTGGGTTGGTCTGAACAGAAAAGGGAAAAAGAATTCAGGAATGACTTGATAGTTTTTATTTTGTTAACATCTCGTCTTTCTAAAACCGCTTTTTCTTTGAAAAAAAAAAAGATACCTAATTTAGTCACAGTTATAGGAAGCATAAACTCTTGTGGAAAAAAAAGAAACGAGAGAGAATATGCTGAAAAGATAGATGTTGTGATCTCACAACATTTTAAATGAGATAGATGTATGTGTTGTAGCTATACTATTTTCCTGGAAAACAGTAAGCTAAGCAGAATTACTAGCCAACTTTTGGTAATGAGTAAAAACTGAAAATAAAAACCATCATGTTGACAATATATTCTTTCTACCAAATCTTATATGAATATATCCATTTCTTTCCATAAATTTCTCTAGGTGAACATAATTTTAAAAAGAGGGGAAAAAAACCCTACTTGTTTCACGTAAAAAACACACAAAAGCATGATTGTTTCTTAGTTTCTTATTTAGTCTATGTTCCCATTAATAACCCTAAATAGCCTAAGTAAACAGCCACCTATAAAACTTACCCCATTGGCTCTACTAGCAGCTTGAAAATAAATTCTGTAGCTTTTATGAGGGAGAAGGGGAGTGTTCCAGTATCCACTGTAAGTCTTGTTATCACCAATAGTAAAAGGCTGAGCAGCTTGCAGGCTGTTTGCTGGGAATTCAGCAGCAAAGTAGTACTGTGAGTTCAGGATGGAAGCATTCTGGAAGTGAATTGGCACTGGGTAGCACTTTAAGATTTCTGTTGTCTTTTTTGTTCTTCGAGGACGTTCTTCTTCAACAACTATTTGGTAGACGCTAGAAAAAAAAAAGAATCATCAGTGATATTTTATGATAACTGAGCTGATGCCCCTTGCCTCCAATTGCATGGATACACAGAATATCCAAAATAAAGAATACACTTGATATAGTCAATAAGTGCTTAGTACATAATACACACTCATCCTACACTTCCTCGATGAGAGAGAAAAAGTGCTGAATCTTTCACAGAGCTCTCTAGTCACCAAAAATATAATTTTCTGAGGGAAATTAAATTCATATAATTACAAAAGTTTTATATATCAATCTCTGCTGTTTATGGGAGCAGGATGCTAAAATAATTTTTTCTCAGATGAAATTGAAGATTAATTTGTAGACAATGAATCCAGTTTACCTAATAAATAAAATATTAACTCTAAGTTTATTTTAAAAAGGCAATGTATTATTTTTCTTCAATGACATTTGCATGAATGCATGTAAAGTTTTAACTAGTCACAAAGTAATGAGTAATGACTCATGTTAACTAAGATTTGACTTCAATATTTTCTTTTTATGATATAATGGATTTTATGTTTATTATTGTTTATGCTGTTACAGTTGTCCCAGTTTTGTTCTCTCCCCTTGCCTCCTTCAACCTAACATCCTCCTCTTCCATAGTCAGTCCCCACGCCATTGTCCATGTCTCCTTCATATATGTTCTTTGATTACTGTCTGCACTTTCTGTCAAACAGTTCTCAACTTCCTCCTCCCCTCTAACCACTTTCAGTCTGTTCCATGATTCTACGTCTCTTGTTCTATTTTGTCTATTAGTTTATTTTGTTCATTAGATTCCTCTTGTAAGTGAGATCATACAGTATTTGTCTTTGACTGGCTGATTTCACATAGCGTAATAGTCTCCAGTTCCATCCATGCTGTTGCAAAAGGTAGGAATTCCTTCTATTTTCCTGCTGTGTAGTATTCCATTGTGTAAATGTACCACAGTTTTTTAATCCACTAATTTACTGATGGGCACTTAGGCTGTTTCCAACTTTTGGCTATTGTAAATAGTTTTGCTATAAACACAGGGGAGCATAAGTTCTTTTGAATTGGTGTTTTGGGATTCTTAGGGTATATTCGCAGCAGTGGAATTGCTGGGTCAAAAAGTAGTTCCATTTTTAAATTTTTGAGGAAATTCCATACTGTTTTCCACAGTGGCTATACCAGTCTGCATTCTTACCAATGGTGCATTTGGATTCACTTCTCTTTTTTCCATATCCTTGCCAGCACTTGTTTGTTGATTTACTAATGATAGCCATTTTGGCAGGTGTGAGGTGATATCTCATTGTGGTTTGCATTTGCATCTTTTTGATGGCTAGTGATACTGAGCATTTTTTCATATGCCTCTGGGCCATCTGTAGGTCCTTAAGAGAATGTTTATTCAGGTCCTTTACCCATTTTATAACAGGATTGTTTGTCTTCCTGGTCTTGAGTTGTTTGAGTTCTTTATATGTTTTAGAGATCAAACCCTTGTCCGATGTATAATTGCCAAATATGTTCTCCCATACTGTCAGTTCCCTTTTCATCTTGATGATGGTTTCTTTAGCTGTGCAGATGCTTTTTAATTTGATGTCATTCCATTTGTTTATTTTTGCCTGTATTTTCCTCACCCCAGGAGATATATCCACAAAAATACTGCTATGTGGGATATCTGAAATTTTACTGCCTATGTTTTCCTCTAACACTTTTATGGTATCATGACTTATATTTAAGTCTTTTATCTACTTTGAATGTATTCTCGTATGGTATAAGTTGGTGGTCTACTTTAATTTTTGTTTTGCATGTATGTGGCCAGCTCTCCCAAAACCATTTATTGAAGGGCTATCTTTACTCCATTGTATGCTTGTGCCCCCCTGTGTCAAATATTAACTGACCTTAGAGACATGAGTTTATTTCTCGGCTCTCTATTCTGTTCCATTGATCTATGTGTCTGTTTTTATGCCAGTACCAGGCTATTTTGATTACAGTGGCCTTGTAATATAGTTTGATGCCAGGTATTGTGATCCCTCCAACCTCGTTCTTCTTTCTCAAGACTGATGAGGTTATTTGGGGTCTTTTACGGTTCCATATAAATTTTTGGAGTATTTGTTCGAGATCTGTGAAATATACCATTAGTATTTTAATAGGAATTGCATTTAATCTGTAGATTGCTTTGAGTAGTATGGGCATTTTAATGATATTAATTCTTTTAATCCATGAACATGGTATATTTGATATTCTTATACTCCTTTCCCCTTCACCATATTCAGTCAGTGGAAAGAGATGGCATAAGAAAAGAAGCCCTGGCTTGGGTGGCTCAGTGGATTGAGTGCCGGCCTGTGAACCAAAGGGTCGCTGGTTCGATTACCCATCAGGGCACATGTCTAGGTTGCAGATCAGGTCCCCAGTAGGGGGCATGCAAGAGACAACCACACACTGATGTTCCTTTCCCTCCCTTTCTCCATCCCGTTCCCCTCGCTATAAATAAATAAGTAAAAATTTTTATAAAAAAAGAAAAACAGAGAAACGGTTGGAATTTTAAAAGCCAAGGCCTTGGAGTTATAAGAAGTTTCTAAGAGTAAGTCCTGAACAAGTCTATTTAAATTATATATAAAGATATGATGGAAATGATCATCCTTCGAAGATGCCTGCAAGGACAGATGTCTCCATGGAGTGGATCTCCCACCTTTCCCTCCTCACCCCTCCAATGTCTTTGGATTTTGAAGTAACCTGAGAAGAATAAAAGAAACCTTGAAGGGACAGACTTTTTTTTATTGAGATATACATTTACTAGAATGGTGACTGTGCAGTTTTGTTGAAAAAATAGTTTTTAATACAGAAAAAAACTAAACCTTGATGATAGCTTTCAAATAATGAATCCAGATTAGATTAAAAGTCCTGGCAAGGAGATGTCTCTTTTTCTTACCATATCAAAAAAAGCACTGTTTATCCACCGAACAATGCTGTAATTCTAGAGTTGCTTAGTATTGGGTACTCATTAATACCTACCACACCCGTGGGCCTAGGGAAGGCCTGGAGGTCCCTTTTAGGGCTCTTGTCTGTGTGTACTCTGAATTTGCACTCAGTGAAATCAACTATTTCTAGGACTACAACCACTTAGCACATTAGTATAATGTAATCCAGCTGCTGTTCAGTTTGTGTTGATAATTCTGTCTAAACAAAAATCAATTGTTGTAGAACATTGAAATGATTGCACAGTAGACAGGTAGTACAGCAGGTTTACAGCGTAACAATAAAGTGAATTCTGAGCAGTGATGTGAACTTAAAAAAAAAAAAAGAAGAAATACAACTCTTACTTCCTAACATCAGAGATTTTTGGCCATATAAGAGGCTCTACCAAATCTGGTAGAATTCTCACTGTATGACAGAACCAATGTGAAAAGATCATGATGGCAGTAATGTGGACTTTGATTTCTAGCCCACTTCTTCCTGACTTCTTACAGCTATAGTCAGATGTAGCTACTTTAAAATATATCTGCAAAATTCTTTGCAATTTCTCCACTCAAAAATGGGGTTGGCCTAGCTTACTGGCTACATTCAGCCAACAAAATGTAACAGAGGAACAATGTGCAAATTTCAAGGGTTTGGTCAGAGAAGGCCATGCTTCTTCAGCCTGGTTCCCCCAGGAAGCTAGCCAGGGAAAAAAGCCTGAACCTGCCATGCTAGAGAGGCCACAGGCAGGCATTCTTCTTGGCAATCCCGAATAGCTCCCAGCCGACAGTCAGCATCATTGACAGGTGTGTACGCATGCCATCCTGGAAGGCTACACAGCTGAGCCTTCAGATGATGAAAGCCCATTAAAGACCCCAGGCAGAAACTTCCCAGCCAATCTTTGCTGGCCCAAGAAATCATGGAAAAATGGAAAGGTTTTTTTTTAAGCTACTATGTTTTGGATATGCAGCAAATATTAACAAGAGTATTGGGCCATAGAATAGCATGAGTACTGGGTCAAGGTCAAAGCAAAAGACCATAGCACCACCACAGATGAGAGATGACCCATGAAGAAGTTTAATTGGTATGTCAATGAATACAGACAACACTGAGGAGGTGTGACTTTTTTCTTGAAATGCTTTTAATAGGAGTGGGAGACAGTAGGCATGTGCATGAATCTAGGCTCTAATCCTAATTTGTCCAAAAACAAAGGTTTTCCATATTTTTTCCTATTTTTTCCTTTGAAATGAGAGAATTAGATGGATCTCCATAGTATATTTTATGTGTTTTTATTCATACTTTTATTTAGCATACAAGAACTACTATCACCAAAGGGATACAGCAAAGGAATAAGTTGCCTTGCAAAGGGATTCTCCATTAAATGAAATAATTTTTAACCTTAGCTTCCTCTTTCCGGTCAGAATTTCCAATTTATTTGCTATATGACATGATTTTCAAAATTTCACCTTAAAACTAACTTCTGAAAACTCCATATACTAGACAAAGTGGAAATATGAAGATATATGGGAAAAAATTGCGGGAATTACTCTATATAGGAAGGCTAGGCCAGGTGCCTTGCACACACAGGTTTTATTTTTCCATTTTACTGATGAGAAAACTGAGCTTCAGAGGTGAAATGCTCATTCTATCTGGGGCACAAAGCTAATTAAGGAGCAGATGTCACCTCTTGACCATCAGCAACACAGTACTAGCATCACCTGTTAAAAATTCCAGGTTAAGGCACTCATGTGAAATGTCTGCACCACAGGTATCTTCACTTGCTCATGCAAACACAACCAAAACACAAACTAGTCTCCATCTACTTCCCCACAATCAATTTATTTTGAATATTGTTTAGAGATTCTTTCTTATTTATCAGATCAAGAAAGCTACAGATGTTAATTATACCTTTGACCTAATTTCCTTCTCCCATCTGTATTCATGTGACATTAATGATTTCCAGGTAGGCTGCTCCTGGATTCTGCAGTGACATTAGCAACTGGCTCGTGCCCTCTCCAACTCCTGATCCCTCCCAGAAGCCTCCTTATCTATGGCATGGAGGACAGTGATCACCCACTTCTCAACCTGGAAGAAGTTCCCTTCTGACTCTAACTCTGCTGGATAAAAGATTAGCATGGCCACTTCTGGGCTGTCCAAATGCCAAGATCTTGAATTATCTTACTACATGCATCTTTTCCTTTACCCCTTCACCCTGGCCCGGACCCGAGCTTGTAACTTAAATGCTGTTCTCTCCGACACACCAAAAGCTTTTGTCACTCTCAGCAGATGTCCTTGCCTCATAAAAAAGACTGAGACTCTCTCTCAGGGGCTTACGATCTGTTCCCCCGTTTTGATGTACTCCTGCTTTGCTCCAAACTCACAAAAATATGCTTTTTGTAAAGAGGAGGACTATGATTTAGTCATTTCTTATGTCATGACACTTAGAATGAAGTGGCCATGAAGTACATATTTTTGAAAGCATAATATAATCCAGAAGTAATTTCTATTCTCTACATATTATATGTAATGGTAGGGAGGAAATACACTGGTATTCACAAATATGCTTTGCTTCACTAAAATTTAACACTAAGTTTATTTTGTATTCATTTCCTGAATACCCAAGAACTCATAGAAGAGGAAATTACCATGAAAAAGGTTTTGTGATAAGGGGATGCTGGCATGACTGAAAATTTATCCTGGATAATCCACAATTAAATAATGAACGCTGAGCTCATCAAAGCTGTGGACCTGCTTTCTCTGCCCTCTTCTCTCACCTCCATCTCTTACTTTCCATCCATCTTTTCCTCAGCTTTGCTATTATGTGTGTTGTACTATGTGTCTGTTTATTAATTTATTAACAAAGTATTTTTTGAGCACCTGCTGTGTGCCAGGCACTACCCTACTTTAACTAGAACAAGATATTTGACATTCTCTAATGCAAGAAAATTTTGTTTTGTAATTTAAATACCATTTGACTATGGATGAAAAAATTAATTTTTCCAAACACCAATTTCATGAGGATTAGATGGAAATTTGAGAATTAAAAAATCCTGCAGTGGGCCTCCACTTTAGCTAGCTGGTATGTTATACTATATATTCTATTCCAGATACATTATTTTTTAAATGGCTACCATCTACTCATCTTCAGATATATTAAGGGAAAAGCTAAGTTGACCAGAGCAATTTCAAACTCAAAATGTCTTTTCATCCTTGCTCCACAGGACAAATTAGATTTGCAAGCATCTAGACCTCAAATCTATTTGCTCTTTAATAATTTAAGCACTGAAAGGTCAAGCAGCTCTTTTCTATTCCCCTTTATCAAAGTCCAAGTGCTAATGAAAAATAGCTAAATTCTATCTGCTGACCAACTGCCACACATTTCTGTCTCCTTGATGGAAATTAACAATTATTGGCACCTAAGTTAATGGTAAACTTAGCAGAACTTCATGACAGACATTTTTTATTCGTTCATATAACATCATTTCACTAATGAATTTCACATTATCTCCCCAACCACAACTGTAATCTCAAAAGTAGCTTTGAAAATCTCACTGTTTGAATACTTTTTCTTAAAAATGATTTTATAAAATCCTCAAGAATGGAAGACCAAGCAGAAGTATCTAGCTTAGTGAGCTGAATTAAAATTCTATTATATTTTTAATGTTATGTATTCTCCCATTGTTTATCAAAGTCACACCATTCCTAGCCTTGTTCCACCATTCTGGAATTTAGAGTAACATAAAATCTTCCTATGGCATTTGCAATAAGAAGGCGCACTCCACAGTGAGGACGAATCTGCCAAAAATGTGACATCACTATATCATGACTTTCTTATGGAATGAAATTTAATTTAAAGTTTAATTTATGCCATGCTTTTCTCTAACAAAACTCTCAGGCTTTTTACAAGGAGAAAAAGAAGCCTGCATTTATATAGAATAGCACATGAAGTATAACCTAGAAAAGAACATCTTTCATGTACTTTGTTAAACTTGAAAGTTCAAATGTGATAAAATGCTTTTGGTCTTTTCAAACTTTGAAGACTTTGAGGTAAAGCCTGTGGCTGATTTGAGGTTGACTTTAAAGTTTTCATCCTAGTTCATTTCCAGATTAAACCCTTAGTTGTACATCCCTTTTTCTTATCTATTTATTCTACTTCTTATCAGCATCAACTACTGGAGGGTTATCCAACTGGATGACAGAATAAGGAAAGGAGTGAGGGAGAAGAGTAATGATCATTTCATTGTTGCTTTCAGTAATCGTTTAAACTTGGCACTTCTGATTATTTCAAGTATTTAGAATATGGTTCATTTCATGGTGCCTAATAGTGACCTTTATCTTGATTTGCAATTTTTGGTAAAAACCATCTATTCTAAATGTATAAAAAACAGAGATTACTGTCAATATCTTCCTTCTGGGAGATAAATATTTGGGGACAATAGAAAATTAAAGTATAAATTATATGGAAAGCATGTAAAAGATATATACAATTAAAGTTTATTGCCATGTAACAACATAGAATTTATTTTCCTCTTGTTCTTTGTTCAGTCATACCCTTTTCCTAAACCTGTCAGCATTTACTGAAATTACACCCTATGAACACATAAAACCTGGTACAACTGAACTAATTTTTGAAAGTTTTGCCACCAGTTTATAATTAGAAAAACAGCAGTGTGGTGACCGTGTGGGAAGGATGGGGAAGGGGTATAAGGGGACTAAATGGTAAGAGAACAAATACAATAAAATTTTTTTAAAAGGTTAGTTCAATATATTCAATATGCTTGTCATCACAACCAGGATTCCTTAGAGTCCTTCATGTAACACTGGCACTGAGAGTTGCTGACCTAACACAGTCCTGTTCATTGAATCATAAACGAGGACTGATAACTAGTTTTACACAGACAATGGGCACTGCACAGCATAAACGACATAAATAGATCTGTGGGATAGAATATTCTATGTTTCCAACTGCAATTTCTCTTTGTCCTGCTTTGTTCTAGATAAGATTAGCCATAAATTACTGTGGAATATTTGCAGGGCATCAGAAATATATTTTATGTTCTCTCAGCCATAATGCATCACAAGGAGCTTGCCTAGCATCTGTAAATTACTATTGTTCTGTGTGCATGTGCTCATGTGTGTGTACATGTGATACATGGCTGAGAATGCAGGCCAATATCTTGCTGCTTGGCTAGTTAGTGTTAAAATCTGATACAATAAAGTATTAATTACAGCTGAAAGGTTGGGTGAGAAACATGAACTCAATTACAGCTCTATATTGTGAACAAAGGGCAGGAAGAAACAATCATTTAGTTATGGAGGTTTGTGATAATAAAAGAACAACTAGGACACTAGATGCAAGCTGAGAAAAACACTGTAAAAGTCCACCTGCTATTAATCTTCACAACAGGAACCAAATTTCTAGTACATTAGTCCTAGATGGAATATCTTGAAGAGAGATTTCTTCCCTTTTCAACAAATGAAGACATTTTTCTTTGAATATTTTACTTCACTCATTTATCATAATTTAATCACCACAATTTCATAACAAATATGACTATAAAAAGTGTAATTCAAGGTCAGCTACTATTATTAAACCATTTTCTCTTAAATAGCTCTAGTGATTTGAATAAAAAGAGAAATTGAATACTATGAAAGCCACATTAAATATCTTAATTGTTAGATGTCTGTATTATACTCAATCGAGAATCTTTCAATTCCTACAGGTAGTGGTACTGCAGACCAGGTGACTTAAATGCAAATGCCACCATCAAAAAGGTAGGTGCACCAAAGCAGGTGCTGTGGAGAGAATGCTGAACCAGGAGTCACATACCACAGGCAACTGGTTCCAGCTTTGCCACTAAATCATCAACTGACCTCTAAGGTCCTTTTCAGGTCTAATATTTTATAACTCCTGGTATGAGATTAGGCAAGTTGTAAGGTCAACAAATTAATATTATGTCATTCATGTTTCCTCCATCATTCCATTCTACAGTAAGTATTTACCAGGTATCAAGCCTTGTGCCAGTTACAGGGGAACAATAAAAAGAAGAATTAGGCACAGATTAACTTCATCCTGGAGAGGCCCAGCAGCCTAAGAATGTTAGAAACAGGTCACTCAAACAAAGAAATACTATGACAAGGATCTGATAAGGGATTGTACAAAATGTAAGGGGACACAGGGGACGATTGTCAGTGCCTACTCAAAATCTCTTGTAGCATCTGCTTCATTGAGGAGATCAGTCCTGAACTTAGTGCCCAAACATTCCTACTGCAACATCTGAGGGCCACTCCTGCACTACCTACAGCCACCAACTGTCTTCCCAAATTAAAGATGTTTTTAGATTCCCAATGCAGCCTCCATGACTCCAACCACTATGCAAACAAAACCCCACCCAAGTTCCCACAAGGTTTTCCCATAACTTGTAGGAACTTGGATGGGGTCCCATGAGGATGCCTTACCAATAGAGAAGACTGAAGGTCATGGGTGAGGTCTCAGCTAGGTACCTGAGAAAGTCCTGGCTGGCATGCCCAAGAGTCCCCTGTGTGACTCTAAGAGGAATCCCAGACTGGCAATTCCCATACTCCCTGCAATTTTCATACTGTCCAGTGCCTGGCATAACTACAAGGTAAAGCATGACAACTAGGGTGGGTTGTTTTGACGCCCACTGCTGCCTGTGAGCCTGAGGTGAGGGGCAATAACAGAGGCCTCGATGCAGAGTCCTGGTCTCTGTCCTCCCCTACCCTCGCCAAATTTGTCAGGTAAATTGAGAGCTATTCTTTCTACCTTTTGTGATCGCTCCTTCATACAAAAATCTATAATTTCTGAATTGTAGCATTACATTTGATATCCATTGTAATTATTAAAGTCAAATAAAAATATTTCAGATGTATTTTGTTATTTTTTTGAAAGTGGTGGTGGTGGTAGAATTTGGCCATTTCCTGCCTCCCCCGCCCACGGGCAGCCTCGCTGCTCAGCTTTCTCCACAGAAGGCCCGGCCGGCATCCTGAGTAGGGGGGCCTGTGCTCTCTGTGAACCTGCCATGGAGGCCCCGGGAATGAGACTGACACTCTGCCCTTTCACATAGAATCCTTTAGAAGACACTATGTTGAAAATTATTTTTTTTTTATAATCAAGGAAGAAAAGCTATGCACATATTTTGATGCACAAAAGCAAGTTTGAAATGGAGTTTGAGGAATAGTTAAATTAAGTTTCATTGTATAAAAGCTCAAATACATCTACTCTATTATTATTATCTTTCCCTGCCATTTGTAAAGCTTCTTTTGAAGGGTCTTGAAGAACAAACTTAGTTCCCAAAATGAAATTTCAAAAGGATGACTGACATTATCATCCTAGAAGCAACATTAATAAAAATGATCTTTGTTTCCTGGCAGTAAAGGAATCAGAGTATTATTTTTTAATGCAATAAAATTCACCTAAAATCAAGTAGGGGAAGGGAGGTAGTGGTGGTGATAAGAAATTCAGCACCATTTGTTAATATACATTGCAGCAATTCAGCTACAATATGTAATAAAAAGCCCAAGTCAATGTAATAATATAAAACTGAAGTTTCACCACTGAATGACATTTTGGTTTTTGTGATTATGTGTACCCCAATAAAAAATGAAAAATTTTAGGTTGGAAGTCAGATATTTAGAATTCTTTTCCTTAAACAATTTTAGCCATGGATAGAACCTTTCCAAATGGTTAAAGAACTGTGACAAAGGAATATTTCGCCCAAAAGATTTAAGAGGGTTCCTATAGTTTGCATTTCTTCAATAAGTAAGAGGAGACAATTAAAAAGCCACTAATAAGCATTTAAAAACAACTGGTTTTATCTTTTTTGACTCTCTGGAGACTATTAGAAAGGGTGAAACAAAAGGGAACATACATGTCAACAACAAAAATATGTCAACAACAAAAAACCCTGATTTGATTAAAACAATTCAATATACTAAAACAACTTTGTTTAATCCAAGTCCTTCAAGTACTCAAAATTTCACTCCTAAACATTAAGCAGATTCTGTGATGGAGCTGGATGACCAAAAAAAGTCTTAGTTCAAAAATATTAATGAAGATATAAGAAATAAATGACAAAAACAAAACCTGCTATAACTTCTAAGAATTAAGTAATAGGAATAAATCCCAATATTCTAAAAACAAAGGTGTAAACTGTTTTCTCAACACTAGAAGAAGCAATAAAGAAAGTCACCTATAAGCGGAACCTAACCAACAATGCAAAGAAGCAAGGCAAATATGACCAGCAACACTGAAAGGAAAAGAAATCAACAGAGACAAGAGGGAAGGGGGGGGGGCAGGGAAAGGGAAGGGAAGGGGAAAGTCAAGGAACATATAGCAAGGACTCATGGACAAAACCAAAGGGGAAGAGCTGAGGGAGGGAAGGTGGGAGGGGGCAAGGGAAAGAGGGGGGGAAGGCAGAGACAAATGTATTTAAAAAGTAAATAAATTAATTAAAAAAAAAAAAAAGAAAGAAAGGATATTAATTTTCAAAATATCTGCAAAGGAAGGTGTAACTACCTTGGTTCCAAAGAGAGTCTACAGCAAAGATGTCTCTGGGCTATAGGAAGGGACATTAGGGTGGCTCTTAGGAGAGGACCAGTTCCTGCCAGCTGATATGTTGTCCCAGACCACCTAGTGTTGCATAGAGAGATCACAGCTGTGGGGTCAGAGCAGGTGTATCTGTTAAATTTCCAGACCTCAGTTCATTCATCTGTGCATAGGGATGCTGGCACCTGACTAGGGAGTCTACTCTGTATGACTACGAATGATTTCATAGAAAACCAAGCATGGGTCTGGCACATTATAGTTACTCAATCCAAGAAACAATGATTACTTATTAATTTTATTATCATAGTCATTATTCCTCTACATAAACTGCTCAGAAGATCACAACTGAGGTTCAGAAATATTGTACTAGAACTTGGAAAATTTCCCCAGATGGAAGAAAAGAGGACACCATGATATTACACATTACTGTCATCATTACTGGTCAGAATAGCATCAATGATAAATAAGAAAAGCTTTCCTACACTGAGCAGATCACATCTGTGTTGGATGCTGTCCTGAGAGAGGGCTTTGCTTACATGTCATTAATTCTCCTGGCTACCCTTGAGGTAGATATTACTATTACTCACATCTAATTGATGAGGAGAATGAGACATGAAAAGTTACAAAACTTGCCCAAAGTTACAGAGCAAGTAAGGGCCAGGATTTAAACCCAAGACTGCTAAATTCGACACTGTGGTTGGTTGCATTTTTTATGGTTTTAACATCTCTGTACCTTCCTTTCCAGAACAGAGCTATTATTTGTAATTACCCCAATCAACAATGCCTTCTCATCCCCATGCCTTTTGGATGGAACAAAAGATCTTCTAAAACTCTGATGATTTTACAGAATGAATATACAATATTAACACCAAACATACCTTTCTTTCAGCTTCCATAAAATTATTGTCAAACTATGAGCTACTATTTACATGATGATCACAGTGTATTGGCATAAGTTAAAGGGCAAAAATGATTAGACATTTTAAGCATATAACAAAAAGCAAGGAATAAAGAGAATAAAGGATGAATAGCAATCTAGTCAATGTGTTTTGTTAAGCAATCCTTTTTAAACATTTTAGTTAACAAAGAACTTTCACTTGTATTAATCTTCAAGAAAACACCATGAGGTACATGGACTGCATACTGAACTCCAATTACAGAAATGAAGACAGACTCAGTCCAGAGGACAGCCCAATATCACACAATAGTAAACAACACAGCCCAGGTGCCAACCCAAGGCTTCTGTTCCATGCTACATGTTCTTTTAATTTGTGACACCACAAAAGATGATGTCTTGTGAATTATTTACATCAGAGAGGTAAGATTTCACTCATTGGAAGTAAAGTTTCAGTCATTTGGAGAGAACTCAGAGAGAGGACCATAGAACTACCCGCCAGCCTCTTCCCCACCAGGACCCCTGCGTTTCTGTGGGCCACAGCCTCAGAGTCCCCACCTAAAATGACCCATTAACTTTCCATCTGGAAGCCACATGGGACCATTCACTTATTTCTTGTCCCTGCCCCAATGACTGACCTAAGATAAAAATCCAATCATATCTTTGTCCCATTAAAATGAGACAAAATTATTTCTTTAAAAACGAAGCAAATCATGAATCTATGGCTGTGACCAGCATGGAACCAAGGTTGGAAATATAGATGTTAAATCACAGAGGGAAGTCCTTGACCTAAGGGGGCTTGCAGTTTAGCAGGATGAGCAGTCACCACACAGAGAGGTGAGTAAGTCTGAGGTAGGCCAGAGGAGCAGCAAGGCCAGAAAAGGCTTCCCAAGGAAGTAGACATCTGGGCTATACCTCAGAGGGTGACAGTAAGTGAGAGAGGGAGTGTGTGTATGTGTGTGAGTGTGCATGTGTTAGGTGTGTTGGTGTAGGAGGAAGAAAAGAGAAGGCTGCGTTTTAAGGAAACATCAAATGCAATCAGGCATATTCTCAGTCCTGAGTACATATTTACATGATTACAGCTGACAGATGGCTTGATGGGGGGCTGACCGAGGAAGTGACTAGATGGTGGACGCCTTCCATTATAGAGGAAGCAGTCTGGATTGTCCCCAAGGGCAATAATAAAACTGATAACTTACTAAGTAGAATGAAAGATTCCTGCAGCCCCAGTGTGAAGCATGGACTGGAGAGCTGGAAAGGCAAAGGCATGAACGAAGGCAGCAGCAGAGGTGATGAAAAGGAGAAAAGGGTGGTGTGGTTAGTGACCCAGAGAAGTGAGGTAGGTCTTCAAAGGAGTCAATACAGGTGTGCAAGGTTCCAGTCACCTTCCTGATGGAATCTGAATTTGTAGCAATGGCTTATTTGAAGAACTTTTTTTGAATTTATCTTCTCATTTAATGAAACACGGATTGATTCAACAAAGACAAAGGCAGGGTATTCTTTCAAGCACATGTGTTATGTGGAAGGGTTAATGTATTTAACTTTTATTTAGGGATGAATATATAAATTAAAAATCCTTCTTGTTCCTGATACTCTGACTAGTTAAAAGGCACTTTTAGACCTTTAGTTTCTCATCTGTGAAAGTTTCAGTGATAATTACTTCTGCTAAGAAAACAAATAGGCTCAATTCAATAAACATTGATTGCACAGTTAATTAGGTTTGAGGTACTGAATGATAGTCAAAGACTAAATTATGAAAACAGTTTTGCATTTCCTATTATATTTACATACACTTTACAAAATTATTAACCCAGGAAAATCTTCACTTTCAGCATTAAATGCATAAATCTAATTAATATTCCTGACGGCTGGTCAAAATTCATTATGTAGGTTTTTTAATTGTATTTACTACATGGATTTACTACAGGATGACCACTGTTTACTTCTTTACTTTCTCTTATCCTAGGCTTTTCTGTACATTGCTCCTCTCCTTGGTGGACTTATCCCTGTCTTCCAGCTTCTGACTGGCTACTTTCTACTTCTCCTGTGGACTTCAGCTTAAATAACACACCTTGATTCTCTTGTTGAGATTTTACCCTTAAGTTATATTCTATTAGAGTACTCTGGACTCTTCTATGCAGCATTGATCACCATTGTAACACAGTGACTAGAATAGAAAAGTCTTCAATAGATATTAGGTGAATGAATGAAGAATGAATGAATAAATAGCCAAATGTCAACCCTAAAATTTCCTGTAACACACTTCAGTATTATAAAGGAAAAAAATTTAATGAAATACTCGTAACTGCATAGAGCTCTTACCACTTCACATTAAGCAGAAAAACACTGATTGGAGAGGAAAACACTTTTAGGTAAAAGTGGAAAGGTAAAAGAACTGGGACAACAGAGAACAACTCAAAGGGATACGGTTATATGGAAAAAAGCTAACATCACTTCTTTTTTAAAAAAATATTTTTTATTGTTCAAATACATTTGTCTCCATTTTCCCCCCACCACTTTCCCCTGCCCCTCCCACCCTCAATCCTTTCCCACTTTGGCTTTGTCCATGGGTCCTTTATACATGTTCCCTGATGACCCTTCCCCTTCTTTTCCTCGTTGCCCGCCTCCTTCCTTCCCTCTCGTTACTGTTGGCTTCTTTTTTCTTTCAATGTTGCTGGTTATATTTTTTGTCCTTGTTTGTTTTGTTGATTAGGTTCCACTTATAGGTGAGAACATACGGTATTTGTTTTTCACCCCCTGGCTTATTTCACTTAGCATAATGCTCTCCAGTTCCATCCATGCTGTCATGAGGGGCAGTAGCTCTTTCTTTCTTTCTGCTGCATAGTATTCCATTTTGTAAATATACCAGTTTTTCGATGCACTCATTTACTGATGGGCACTTAAGTTGCTTTTAGCACGTGGCTATTGTAAATAGCTGCTATCAACATTGGGGTGCACAGGTTCTTCTGAATTGGTGTTTCAGGATTCTTAGGGTATAATCCCAGCAGTGGAATCGCTGGATCAAAAGGCAGTTCTATTTTTAGCTTTCTGAGGAAATTCTGAACTGTTTTCCACAGTGGCTGCATTCCCACCAACAGTGTACAACGGTTCCCTTTTCTCCACAACTTTGCCAGTGCTTGTTTGCTGATTTGTTCATGATGGCCATTCTGGCCGGTGTGAAGTAGTATCTCACATTGGCTTTAATTTGCCTCTCTCATGGTTAGTGATGTTGAACATCCTTTCATCTGTCTCTGGGCCCTGTGTATGTCTTCCTTGGAGAAATATCTGTTCAGGTCCTTTGCCCATTTTTTTTTTAACTGGATTGTTTGTCTTCCTGGAGTGGAGTCTAGTGAGTTCTTTATATGTTTTGGAGCTAAAACCCTTGTCCAAGGTACCACTGGCAAATATCTTTTCCCATATGGTTGGCTCCCTTTTCATTTTGCTGATGTTTTCTTTAGCTGTGTGGAAGCTTTTTATTTTGATGAAGTTCCATTTGTTTATCCTTTACATTATGTCCACTGCTCTAGGGGACATATCAGTGAAAATACTGTTGTATGGAGTATCTGAGAGTTTCCTGCCTATATTCTCCTCTAGGACTGTTATGGTGTTGTGACTTACATTTGTCTTTTATCCATGTTGAGTTTATTTTTGTGTATGGTGTAAGTTGGTGGATGAATTTCATTTTTTTGCATGTAGCTGTCCAGCTCTCCCAATACCATTTATTGAAGAGGCTATTTTTACTCCATATTATGCTTCTGTCCCTTTTGATGAATATTAATTGACCAGAGAGACACGGGTTTATTTCTGGGCTCTCTATTCTGTTCTATGTGATCTATATGTCTGTTCTTATGACAGTAAGACTATTTTGATTACAGTGGCCTCGTAATATAGTTTGATTTCAGGTGTTGTGATCCCTCCTACATTTTCTTTCTCAAAATTGCTGCAGCTATATGGGGTCATTTATGTTTCCATATAAATTTTTGAAATATTTGTTCTATATCTGTGAAATACATCATTGGTATGCTAACATCTGTTCCTAATCTGTTTTCTATGTACAGGTTGAAAGAGTATGAATTTAATTAAACTGAAAACTAAATACAGGTAACCATCACATGGGTAATATAATAATATAATAATCTATATTTATATATTTTATAATATAAACACAAAATATATAACACTTTCTATGAAACAGAAAGCAAATCAGAGTTTTTGTGTTCCCACAGCAAATAATTACATTGTACGGAGCTTGTCCGGAAAAAGTCCAGCCATTGTTAATATAATGAGAGCACTTTGTGTGACATCAGTGTAACCTGGAAGCCAAGGAGAGTGGACTGGGTTGTGTATGTGTGAACAATGACGACTTCACTGTATTAGTCAGTGGGTGAGTAGAGTGCAGTAGACACCATTGAGTGAACATGTGTACTTTGTGGTCCTTGCATTCGAAATGACTGAGTGAATAGAGCAACGAATCTGCATCAAATTTTGCAGTAACTTGCACATTCCTCCACCGAAACTATTCGCGGATGATTCAGAAGGCCGCAGCTTTGGGCAAGTGCTGATTGGCAGCTTCATCATGACAATGTGCCCACTCATGCATCATGTTTCATGCAAAGACTGTTGGTGAAACGTTAAATCACCCAGGTGACTCAGTCCCCTCACAGCCCATCTTTGGCATCCCGCGACTTCTGACTTTTCCTAAAACTAAAAATCACTTTTGAAAGGGGAGAAAATCAGACAGTTGATGAGATTCAGGAAAATATGACAGGGCAGCTGATGGCAACTGGGAGATTTGTGTGAGGTCCTAAGGCATCTATTTTGAAGGGGACTGAGGCATCATTGTCCTATGTATAATGTTCCTTGTATCTTCTTCAATAAATGTCTATTTTTCATATTACATGGCTGGATACCTTCTGGACAGACCTTGACTGTATTTATAAGTGCTGGTTGAGAAAATATTCTGCTGAAGAGAATGACATAAAACAGAGTTCATTGCATGACTGTGCCCTCCCCCTTAAATAGGATCAAGAAGCAGGGTAACCTGAGGCAAGTGGTCAGATTATCTCTGTGTTATTCCTTGGTTCTAAAAAGCAGTGCCTTTAAGCAGCACAGTGGGTTAGCTTTCACTAATTTCCCCATAAGTGACTTCATCAGCCTCTTAGAATTTGTAATCCTTTCTCATGTATATATGTGATATTAACAACTTAAAAAAGTGAAATGAGACACCTATATTGTCAAATCACTTAGTCTTTGTCAAAATTTCCGAGATCCTCTTTCCCAAAGGCTATCAGTCTTAGCTTGGAACACCTCTAGAAATTTATCCCTTGAAGTTCCTGGAATCGGTAATTGTTATTAGGAAGACCTAGCAGTTCCTGAGAGAAAATAGAATAGAAAGTTTGAGAGTCATAAGGTAATATGTTGTCCAGTTCAAGGCATTTGCAACTTTTTGGTGCTCTGGGTTTAAAATGGAAACTACTTTGAAATTATTCCACTGTTAACATTTATAGAGATGGGGGGTTAGGGAAGAGACAGCCTGTCACTTCCTCTGTTGTCAATGGAAAAATGAAATCAACTCATATGCCCACCTCCCACCCTGATGGATGGTGTCTGGGCTGCTGGTCAATGTGATGAGGGGAATGCACAGCACTGCCTGCTTGACCTCTCAGGGGGGCAGCTGTGTACAATGCATGGCCGCTACTACAATTGACACTCAAGGGTGTTCATATAACCCTAGTTCCAATTTCAGACATTTATCTTTTCAGCAACAAGCATGGGTTCCTTTGGGCATGGTGGGAATGAGAAATAGTATGACCCAAAACTTGCTTCTTCCTTGTTCCCAGTCAAGAATTAGCCACAATAATCCACTGAGTGAACTGGTGGCATTCCTTAAGGAGATGAGAGAAGCATTTGCAGTCCGGCTTTCAGTAAGTAAACACTCTGCCACATCCACTCAAAAGGCATTGCATACATACCCTAACACATGTGATAATCACGACAAAAGTGACTAGCACAGGATCAAGGCAAAATGGTTAGAGTAATGCAGTAAAAGAAGATAAAAACAAGAAGGTAAGACAAAAAGAGAGAGATCCAGATGGTTCTTTTCAGCAAGAGGGACTAATAATGCCATATGTTTACTGCTTATGAAAATTTGGGTTTAAAAATATTCATACAATTTGTGATTTCAAATAAATTATCAGAACAATTGATAATTAGATTTCCAATTTCTAGTGTTCTAGTATTCACTTTAACAGTACTTTAAACAGTTAATAACTCCAATCCCTTTGATTTGTGAATACATTCTATTTTTTTCTTCTAAGAAGAAGTGAATGTTTTTGATTTCTCTAAATACTGCCTCTAATGAAAATTAGCATTTGGAATTTACAAGACCCCTTTCCTTCAAGCCCTAAGAGTTACCTGTATCTTCACTGGACCCAACGGAAAGAAAAGGAAGGAAGGAAACCTGCAGACTGTGCCTCCATCACCCCCACCTGTGCTGTGCCCTCTCTGAGCCACCCTGCACTGCTGCTACTCTGCTGACTTTCCTTACATTTTTTCCTTACCTAAATCCTTGGAATGGCTTATTCACTGCCATAACAAGCTCTCCTGCATCCCCAGTGCTCAGAACAGTGCTCAGACCCTATTGAGTATCTAGTAAATGTTATCCCAGCAGCTCCATGACATAGGTATTATCCCTACTTTGGAAAGATGAGGACTCCAAGGCTCAGAGACATTAGGAAATCTGAATTGGTCACAGAGTGATTGAGAAAGCTGGAATTTGAAGCAAAGTTTAACTCCAAAGAGAATGTCCCATCCCTATACCAATGGCTCATTTTAAAGTTAGGTCTGTGGGAGAGTCTGGATAAAAGAAGATGAAGAGGTTAGCTAAAGAACCTATATGCATGGCCCATGGACACAGACAACAGTGTGGTGCTGGGTGGGGGTGGGAAAAGAGGAGGAAAATGGGGAACATCTGTACTAGTGTCAAGAATAAAATAAAAAATAAAATTAATTTAAAAATAAATTTATGTCCAAAAATTATTTTACTTATTTGAATATTAGAATAGTTTCCTCATTAGAATACGCCAAAGAAGGAATGAATGATTCTGCCTGTCTAAAAGGCTACACGTGACACCTGACAATATCTCTTAATTTAGGCCATAATGATCTTGGTTTAATTATTGACAGATTCAGGAAGTTCTAATTAATTTAGAGCAGAGTACTTTTTAGATCTGGAAATTATACATCAATTCTAATTTCTTTCATTTGGGACCTGTTTCTTTGTCTCCGCATTTTGGCTGCTTTCCTATGCTTGTTTCTATGTATTTGATTAGAGCTGCTATAGCTCCCAGACTTGGTAGAGTGGTTTTGTGTAGTAGGTGTCTTATAACTGGGTGAGGCCCAATGGTACAGCCTCACCAGTGACCTGAGCTGGGTGCTCCAGGTATAGCCATCTGTGGGTGGTGTGCGTTGTTCTATTGTTGTTGAGCCTTGACTGCTGTTGGTGTTACCAGAACAGATTACCCCCAAACCAATTAGCTGGGGGGACCAGCTACAACTGCAGTGGAGGAGTTGCTGTACTGGACTTGACCCTATGGAGCAGGACTTGCTTCACTAGTGCTTTGGTGCTTACTGAGCCTGCCCCTTGAGTGTGTGGCTCATGGTGACAGTAGGGTTGTAATCCAGTGTGGTCTGAAGTTGTTCACCAGGTGCACTAGCCTGGGGCTTCTCTGGAGGTACAAGGTCAGCTACTGCCTATGTTCTGCCTGGGGCTACCTGGCACCAGCTACAGAGAGATCTGCAGATGGCTGCTACATGTGCTGGGCTTGAAGGTGCCCAGGAGAGGACAAGCTGCGAAGCAAGGACGGCTGCCACTAGTGCCAGGCCTGGGCCACTTAGCAAGAGGTATGGGTTATGCAGAAGCCAGATGCTGCTTGTTTGAACGATTTTAGAGATTTTAGAAAAGTCTGCAGCATGAGCCAAGACAGGCCTTTATTAAGGAAATGCCACCGGAAACACCTAGGGTGGGCCTGCAAGTTTGGTGGGGAAGTGAACAGTGACAGCCATGTTGATGGAGACTCTGATAATGGTGCCTGCCTGCTGTGGGGGGAGGGCTCATCAAAAGAACAAAGGACTCTGCCAGCACTTCTGCCTAGGAGAAAGCTGCCTTCCTAGCTCTTGCCTATGCCAGATAATTCAATTCTTCCATGTGTGTCCCTGGTGCCTTTAGAACTGCCATCTCAGTACTGGAGCTCAGAGGAAGTAAATCAGAGTAAGTCTGTGTGTGGGCCCTGTACGAGGAACTGCCTGGGACTACAGAAGCCCTCCATCTCACTCATCTTTAATTCCCACTAGTTTTTTTTAGCCAGAAGTTATGGGGACTTTTCTTCCTAGCACTGGAACACTGGACATGGGGACCCAGTGAAGGGCTGAGAGCCCTTGATCCTTAGTGGGGACCTCTGCAGCTAGGATACCCGTCCTGATTTTCATCTGACACCCACAGGTGTGAGACCAGCCCATTCTGTGTCTCTGCCCTTCCTACCAGTGTCAATGTGGCTTCATATTTATTATTGTAATTTCCTAGTTGTAGGACTTTCATTCAGCCAGATTTCGGGCAATTCTGAATGATAGTTGTTCTGTAGTTTAGCTGTAATTTTGATAAGGTTATGGGAGGATGCAAGTACCATGTTTACCTATACTGCCATCTTGACCAGAAGTCTGCAACTAACCTTTTCAAAAAGCTGTTTTATAGAATTGAGGCCTGGAGAAAGTTCATTACCTATTTATAATACCAGTTGCTAAAAACTTGGAAATGCATAAGTAAAAGTACCTAGATGAAATAAAAATTTAAAATGTACTGAAGATATCAGCATTTACAGGAATTCTATTTATGATTTTATTAATAGAAACAATTTTTTAATCCTTACTTTATTTTTCATGTAAAATTAGATTTTTCATGATATCAGATTTGAATAAAATAATAAAATGAGACACACAGAGGAAAAGTTAGAAGACTAGAGCTGGCCCTTTGAAAAGAAACAATATAAACACCTACTGACATGGTCTGAAGAATGCTACACAAGAAAAACCACTTACATAATATTTGATATGTGTGAAGTGTCATTTGAAGTGTTTTTTAAAATATTACCTAATATAATTTCACAAGAACCCTATAATGTTAATATGCACAAAGGCTCCTTGCACGAAACAGAAGAGAATGGGATGTCCAAGAAAGTGGTGTTAATGGAGTGAACACGTTTTTCCTTGAACTTACATGTGGTAGACAATATAAAAGAATGCTGCTGATTTAAGAAAAAAAATCGGTCCATTACTTCATAATATCAAACTTCCAAAACCCAATCATATGCCAACAATTATAATTCCTAGTATATGAAATTTCTCAAACCAAAATGTATGATTACCTGTACCTTTCATTAACAATAATGATCTCTTTCCTTACTTTTATTGCAAAAGATTTGTTTCACTGTCCTATGTGAGGTGCAACATTTCACTGACACCCTGATTCCCCAGTCTCATGCTGAGTCCTTTTAACAAGAACTGTTGTATGATAAACAGCTAGGTACATGAGTGCAGGCTGATGGCCCACAAGGAGAATAAATTCCACTTCCCATGTAGCTCCAGGATCAAATCAAACATTTTTAGGAAGTGTAACAAATTGCCTTAAAGTAAATACAATTGCTTTACCATCTATTTATCCTCAATGGAATGAAAACTTGTCCTTTACCTTGCTCTAAGAACACAGCATGGAGTTTTCAAAGGACAAAGAGCCTGATAATGAGAAAAAAATAGTATCCTTTAATACATTTCTAATTTTCCATCTAATTTGTTACAAAAAAAATCTGATTAGTAGTTTGAGTAAATTAGGTATTAGAAGTTAACAATGAGGCTTTAATATGTACTTACATTTTCCTAGTTAACTATACAAGAAGTAGAATAAGGAAAAAAATGATAGAGAGGAATAAATGAAAATAGCAGACAGTTGCAAAGTCTATCACAATAATGAATTCAAGGCAAAATTCATTTGATAAAAATCTGGCCATTTTATATAAAAACAATTCTTGCTTTATATATGAAACTGAAGTCATGATAGGAGACAAGTCTTTTTAAAAATCAGAAGTGTTTTAGATGAACAAAATATTTTTGCTCGACATAATAGGAAATATTTCCTATCTCATTTGAAATCTTCCTTAACTAAAACACAACCTTACAGAAGACAAATATTTCTCCCACTCCTAGTGCCCTCATTTCTTCCCTGTTCATAAAGTAGCAAGGTTCCTATTTGCTGTTCTGATTCTCAGCTACAAAAACTATTCACAAATTGCTTTTTAAATATAACCATTGAGGAAGCAAGCATTTGTTTGCAAGGACAACCATAGTGCAGTAAGTTACCATTGACAATATAAGCACAACATTAAAATAATTTGGGCTACCTTTATTAGAAAAACAATGAAGTGGCTACCATAAATTAAAGTTACATTCACATGTTTAGGCACTGGTTTTAATGTTTGGGTTGTTGTTGTGATTACTGCTCACCTTCTACCCCCACAACTATAATAGATGCTTTCCCCATTTAATAATATCTCCTAAATGAATAAATAAAAAAGTAAGAACTTAATCTTTTAACATTTCACTGAAATAAATATCAGAATGTTTAATTAATCAACATATTCAAGCACTGAGTTTTAATTAAGAAGACATGTAGCTCCAAAACATTTATGAAGAAATTGAAGCAACAATGTTGGTAGATCTAACATGAAAGTCATTTGAAAACACCATCACCTAAAGCTCAAAAATGTGATTAAGTCTCAAGCTTATAGACCATTAGAAAGTATAATACATTATTAATGAGAAATATTGCAGACAGTAGAACGTGTACATACACACACACACACACACACACCCAAGAATAAATTCACACAGAATTTTTGTTGAATAAAGTTTGTGTAAAACTCATTCTTTATTTAAAGCTGCTCTTTTACTGGCAAATTACAAGGGTATTCATTGCTGTGTTGTGTCTGCATGTAATGAATACTGAAAGGAGGTGATTCTAAATGAGTAAAATAAAATTAAGCTTTATCTGTCTTATTAAAGAAAAAATTGATCCTATGAACATATATTAAAATTCTGTCCTAGGTGTTAACCAGCTGGAATGATGAAATTCGTGTTCTCCCTGGCCACCTCAGAATTTGAATAATTTTATGTGACATAGCTGATGTGTTGATCAATAAAAAGACAACAATCATTAACAGTGTGAGTTTAGTGCAATTTCAAGAGTCTGCATTAACTAAGCTGAGTGCTTGTAGTGGAATCAATACACAACCACCTTACTTAGTGAAGTGCGTAAATGAAGTATGACTGCATTTTCAACACCGATGAATATGTATTAAAGAAAAATCAAGTCATTTGAAAGGATGGGTTTTAGACATCATTTGACAGTATTTTTGAACACACAAAAAAAACTGTGAAAATCATCCAAGAAAATGAACAGATGTTCACTTCCATCTCTACTCTTTCTTCTAGCATTTATCTTACCATTTGGGAAAAGCTTTCTTGTATTGCAGTTTGATTACATATGCATTTTGCACATTTCCAGATGTATTCAGCTGCTTTAAAATACATTATGGTTTTATATTTTAGGTCTCTATTATTCCCTAATCAGTGTTCTTATTTCTCTAAACAACAAATAAAATGGAGCATTTTCATATACCTTATTTAGTTTGAGAGTATTATGGACATTTTTTTCCAAACTAGCCTTTCTAAATGTATTGCTCTTCCATGTACTCAACAGATAATAAGTCCTATTATGTTGTACTATAATAATTAATTCCTTGAAGTGAATATAGGTGTGGCAGAAGTAGGTTTACAGATGTGAGTACGGGGAACACAGAGTTACTAAAGTTACTGTAATAATCATAATCTGTATGTCTTTTTCCACACAAACAAATGTAAACCTACTTTTTGCCCTGTCCTGTATTTACATTTATGCAAAAAAATCTTTTGATATATGAGACTGAAATAATTTACTCTCTCAAATTTGTGCAATAAAATTTACCCATTTAAGACAAGCATCCTTTCAGTAAAGGTAGTGTTTGTAGTGCTGAGTAGTATCCCAAAAGAAATGAAATTGATTCTAGCATTATGGGTTCAAATAATGAATATTAATAGTAAATTTATTAATTTCAAGATGCTAATTTTGTGGGTGAAAGTATAAAAGACGCAGATGCAAAGTGACCCTGTCAAATTCAAGGAATGTTTAGCTTATAACAAGATGATGTTTAATAAAAGCCGACCAGTGCTGAACTTGGAACATAGGGCATTATGACAATTGTGAAAGAAGTTGTGACAACCTAAACTGAAATCTTAGTGGAGGTACAGAGTTGGGCCTGATGAAATGATAAGACCTACGGTGAAAGCTATGTATTTTGGACATTCTGACAAGCATCTAAATCTGTATTTTTATAGACAGAAGAAGAAGTCTGAGGATATCTATGATTAACAAACTAGTAAGGCTTCAAAGTCACTGAAAACAACTAGAAAAGTTTAAATAAAAACAACAATCAATTCATGCTTTAGCAACACCAGTGACAGAAAATATGAACAGTAGTTTGAAATGCAAATGACCGTTTAAGAAGATAAGGGAAAGGGAATTGGGAAGAGGGCTAACATGGATTGCCCAAAGGAATCTTATTTGAAAACTTAGACTTGGAAAGATCTAAACAAAGATGTGGATGGAAATCTGATGGAAAAACTTTGAAGGAACAATGCAAGAAGAAGAGAAAAAATATGTAAAATGATTTAATATAATAAAGGAGAGTAGGGAATAATTGGCTACTTGGAGAAATGGTTAGGATTTCAGCTTCTGTCAGTTTGGAGGCACTGAATGTGAGTGACCTCTATCCTTTCATTCATCATGGTGCTTCTACTGTAGAACACCAACTCCTATCCTAATGGCCCATTATTCCTGAGTCTGGGCAACTCTTAAATTGGTCAGAAAAAAAATGATGTTCCCACGGCCATGGTCAGAGTTTCATTTAATAATAATTAAGCCTCCTGGAGTGAAAAAAGAATGACCCATAGCTAGGTACACTTGGGTCTTGAACAGCCATCTAATGAGTGTCATTCAGATTAGTGCAACCACTCAGCACCACACAAAAATCAACTCAAAGGTTCTGGGTAGTGTTAGTAGCATGACTTTTCTAACAGGAATAATATCTGAAATTTTGAAAAGAGCTTTTACATATTTCATTGTGTTTTCACAAACTGCACTTATGAATGGCAATCCTAAATCCTTTATATGAGCTATCATGTTGAGGAGTCAACAGAGTAAATTAAAAATTGTTTCATATGATTTTGTAGATTTTTCAAGTACAAATTTCTGTGATTCCACCCTAATTTGACTTCACTGTCAACTAAATGCTATTTTGTTTTCACTCTTGACTTTGTGGACCAAAATTTGTATATATCTTATCAGAGATAAAGAAGTCCAACTGAGGGCTGCATGAAACTATAGTGAAAACATGACCAAAAAGAGCCAGGGTTCAAAAGGTTAATAAATAAAACTCCACAACAGAAACATGGAAACAAACCCTATATAGCCTTAATTGTGAATGTAAATGTTTCCTTTGAGTATGTTATTGAAAGTAATATATTATTTTGAAGGGAATCAATTCTGATAGCACAGAATATCTAAATCCCTCTGAATCAAGTAGACATTTCATTTATATAGATTAATGAGCTTATGACAAGTTCATATTCAAGAGTTATTCAGGCATTCCTTTGCTCGTTCCTAGGAAGAATAAATTTATTTTATTCATTCACTGTAAAAGTTACACTTTGTAATTTCTTAGCTATATAAATCATCATGGAATGAGAAATGAGACCTACATGTTGGTGATAAACTTAAATCTGTTCAAATAAAGACTTCACAATGCTCTTTCCAATCACATATTGCAGCAATTTTCAACTTTTTCATCTCATGACACACACAAATTAATTACTAAAATTCTGCGGCACACCAAGAAATTATATATTTTTGCCAATCTGACAAGAAATAGGTATAATTTTGATTCATTCACACTAGGATGGCTACTGTTGTATTGGCTGTTGTCATTTTTTTTATTTGACAATCTAAAGGAAAAGAGGTCAGTGCCCCTGAGTAATTAGTCAGATATTGCATGTTTTAAAAATTTCTGTGGCAGGCAAGTTGAAAATCTTTATTTAGTCTATTTCTTTTTAAAAAAAATATGTATGACATATTCAACTGAGAAATTAGGCAATTTATGAAAGTTAACCAAACTTAAACCCAAGGTACACAAATAAATAAACAAAAGGTCCACTTATAAAACAGAGCTTGGGATAAAAATGTCAGGTACCCTTGGGCAACTTGCTTATCTTCAAAGAATGACCCACTTGTATTCAGAATCAAACTCTACATAATATTCAATCACCCCACATCAAAGCACTTTCCTTTTCCTCAATCATTTGTTTTAATTAGAACTAATAAAGATATGGATTCACAGGCAGACTGATTTGTGAATCGAATCCCTAGAAAACATATTCAAGAAATTAATCAATTTGATTTTAGTTTTCATCTCTCTAGAGCGAGCCCACCCCTCTGCCCAGTACCTGACAGGTGCGCCTCTGCTGTGTGCAGGCTTCAGCATGACTGTCACTGTATTGTCAGTTTGATTCAAAGGAGTCTCCAGTTCATAAGTCGGCATAGAGGGTGCTGGGGAAAAATGCATAAGATTAGACACTCATTACTTCTGGTTTATCATTTCAGTTTTCTTTCTACATTCTTTTATAAAGAACATTAGGAACACAGTGCACTTAGATTAAATTGCAGTTATCAACTGACCATGAGCAGCCTTTATCTATATATACCCTACACAATATACCAGGGACAATCCCTAAGGCCAGTATATGTTGATTTCTTTGATCTTAGAGATCAAATTTGGGAGACAGCATGATCAAGTCTTGTGAGGTGTTAGTAATATTCTGTTTTTCAAGTTTCTGTTTGGATTCTTGCTAAATGGATGCAGTGAGCTTGTGAAAATCTATTGAGTTGTAACTTATACTTTATGTTCTTTTCTTCAAAAATATACTTTAAAGGCATATTTAAGAAATAATTACTAGGATCATAAAACTGAACTTTATAGTTCTTCCATCTAAGTCTATGTTCTTTTTTTGTGTGTGTACCAAAGATCCATGGTGGGATTTGAAGAGGATGATAGGAGCCAGAGTTTTGTTGAAATTAGTGACCATTGATGGGCTGTCACATAAAGGACGGAGTGGAAAAGATACGGCAATTGAAGTAAGGAAGTCGTGGGTTTGACTTTTTGTTGTGCTTTGTTTTAGTCAGCATAAGAGCTTTAGCACAATGTCTGAGGAGCTTTACTCATTTTTCAAAGTAGGAGAAATTATCCTCTAGGGTTATTACAAAAATTCAAAGCAATATAGATAAGGAGAGCCCAGCAAATATAATTCTATAAATGTTAGTTTTCTTCCCAATGTGAATCCTATTTCCAAGAACAGTTCCTGGCATTATTTGCTTCTAGATTGTTAACTCTTGTTATAAGAAGATAACAACAGAGCTCTTTAGCAATTCTGTCACCACCATGGATAAGAGAAATTATTTAATAATGGCTGGGAGGTGAGAAGGCACATGGTCTTTTTATGACCCACAGGTTATAGGTACCTGATGAGAACACTAGAGATCATTTTTTACAGTTTTTAAAATCTCTTATATATAAAAAGCTTTTATGTAAAAGACATGGGTTATATCTCAGTTCCATTTATTGGATTTTCTTGGCATTAAAAATTAACTCTAATTCTATTAAAAATTACCTCGAATTCATAATACAGAATTACATTTTGTATAGAGAGTAGTTGTCTATATGAGGTCCATGAACATAGAAAATAGGGGCCCATAAATTGTCATTTTTGAACTATAAAAATTACACATTTATTCTTGATGAGCCTGCGTAGGCTAATTAAAATGTCAACTATCTTTGCTTTTGGATAGAATTGTATAAACTTGGTAGGCTAAAATTGCTCAGACCTATATCAACCAGAATTTTTATTTAATCAAAATGGTAAAAATGAATTATTTTTCTAAAAGAATACATCCTTTAAGATAATAATCTTTTGAAATATGGTAATCATAGGGGAAAATTACAAAAAAAAGGGGGGCTTGGAGGTATAGACACTGGGACACATTTCCTCTTTAAATCTACATGATAAATCCTTGCACCAGATCCTATCATCTTAATATATAAATGGGAGTAAATGCACATGATCAAAATCAGAGAGGAAGTACACAGGAAAATTATAACTAGAACCCATACTTTCAGATTACTAATCCAGTAGTCTTTCTAATCACTCATCTACAACCTATGTCATTTTTCTAACCTCCCAAGGCCTTCTTTCTCTTTTCCAACTTTCTGTTTCATTCTTATGACCGAATGCTTTATATTAAGTATCATGTGTTAATTAAACTTCAAGTCAAGTTTATGCTTATGAATCAAATCTTACACAAAGAAAAAATTTCCTTTAAGTTACAATTAAGAACAAAATTCTAAGCCTTCCTCCCTCAAAACCTAGTAGAACACTTACAGTACTGTAGTTTTATTTCTTTTCCTTCATTTACAAACAAAACTTGTAAAAGTAGGGATGAGGGGCAATATATATAAAATCAGGCTAAATATTACATAGCTACCCCTGACTAAGTTACCTCCCTCACCCGCCTTCTGCTCATCTCCTCACAACCAAAACAATTAAGTCCAAACTCAAATACTTCCCCTACTCATACCCAAGGGGGAAAAAATGGAAAGAGAAAATGTCCATGGAATGTGTTTAGTGCTGTTACATATCCCATACCAGATGGCAACTCTATTTCCTCTAGTCTAAAGCACAAAGAAATTTTCTGCACAGTTGCATATACCCAGAAATATTTCTCAAATTATATCTTTTGTTGGATGGTGTAATTGAGTCTGTATAAGCAAAAAGCTAGAGGCTGTAAGTGCCTGGTGCAACTATTCTGTAGTCGCATTTCTCTTTGGAACGTGAAACTACTATTGGTGAAAGTCCCAAAGAGGCTGGCTGATCCTTCTGGCACTGAACTCTATAGAATGCTTCTTTCTGCTGAGCACTCAATCATTTATGATTCATTACAGAGATTTTTTCCCACACTGCTGCTCTGCTAATTGGGGACTGTGAAATGGCTAAGAATGAGCAGAACAGAACCTTCTGCTCATGTCCAAGTTCTCTAATGCAAACTGTTGAAACAGTGGCTACTTCTTAATGTAGAAGGGCTTTAAGGTCCCAAATTATAAATATTTGTAATATTTCACTTAATTCCATAGTTCTGATATTTAGACATTCAAAAGTATTCATCTGAATATAATGTGTAAATTTGGGTGAGCTCTGCATACTCAACAATGGGAATCAAAAAGTACAAAATGCCACTTCTGATAAAAGACATAATTCTGATAAAATACCTGATATTTTGGTGGTGAACTGATTTGTTGCTGGAGGTCCAAACCCCTTAGCTGTGCTAGCTCGGATGGTAAAGGAGTACGTTGTCCCCGGATACAGTCCAAAAAACAGAAAATGGGTTTCATTTCCCAGTTTTGAAACTCTTCCACTTTGATTAGATAAGTCTATTTCTGGGTCAAAGGAACTGACTGCTTTGTAGGTGATCTGCAAGAGAATAAGAAGATGATTAAATATCTGGAGAAGATAGTTCAAGACTGCATCTTTATCCAATAAACCCTTCTGATGTATGCACTGTTAGACACTTCATGATAAACTCTCATATTCACTCAGACTCTTCAAATCCTAGATCCAGTGAAGGGGCTCAGGAACTCAGCCAAAACTGTTATGAGTTATTACTTTTACAGACAGAGGAACTTAAAGACAGTAGATTAGAACATAAAGGATGAGTTCAGGTTTAAGCTAATACCTTGAAGTTGTTTGTTTTCAAAATGTCATTTTGGAAAACAACATTACACTTGGTTTAAAACAAAATAATAAAATATAACAAGCTCAAACAGATAAGAACCTGACAAGGGTAAGTCCTCATCTCTCATGTGGTAGCCTCAGTGTGATTTAGCACTGAATAGAATTATTATCTCCTGGAAATGAGGACACTTTTAAGTGTTTTCACCAATGTGGGCAAAGATCTCTGCTCCAAAAATAAATCCTAGACAAGTGTCGGTAGTTCCTGATGCTATAACTAGTCCCTGTGATGGGTATATTTATATCTTTTCTTTATAGCTGTCCAATAGAACTTGCTGTCATGATGGATGTGTTCTGTTGTGCACTGTTGAATTTGGTAGCCACCAGCCATAAGTGGCTTTGGTGCACTCGATATGTGGCGAGTGAGACTGAGGAACTTACATGTAATTTAATTTAATTTAAATTGACTAAAATTTAAATTACCACCTGTGACTAGGAGCTGCCATTTTGAACACTGAAACTCTAGAGGCTTTCCTGATATTTGCCATAGAACAGGTGTTCAAAGCATGTTGGGGGAGTCTGGAATGTGTGAACATAAATATGACATAGGTACCTTTAAATTTTGTCCTTTGAAATGAATTTTAAAAGAATTTCACTATAAGTAGTTCATCAACATTTCAAGAACATATTTTTTAGTGGTGATTACTAACTTTTACCAATTGTAATGACATAATTTTTCAATGTGGAATATTCAAAAGTTTTAAATTACAAAACTGAGCACTTTCCTTGCTTTTAAATAGGCAAACTTACTTATAATTTACATGCATGAACACTAACACTGTTATTATATGAAGTGATAATTGACATTCTTTCTTCTTTTTTTATACCATGTCATTATAATTAAGGAGACCTCTCTGAAAGAATATTTAGATTGAGTCAACTAAGCTTTGGCAAGGAAACGTTTCCTGTATATATTAATCACTGCGATGACTGGCACTCTGAGAGTCAGGCAGTTTGTCTGTTGTTAATCCTCTAGCATATTTCCCTCACAGGGTTACTCTGAGTCAAGAAACAAGACCATGTCTACCACCCAGCTGCTGTGGCAGGGACTTGAGCACTATCACTGTTGTATGCTCAGTTCATTTATTCATTCATTAACTGCATGCCTCCTATGTACCAGGCACTGTGCTCTGAGCTGGGGTCTCATATGGCGATTTAGACATGATACCTGCCCTGGAGGAGGTAACAGTCTGGTGGGGAAGGAGAGAAGCTATTCAACAATTATGATACAGAAAGTTAAAATAAGGACTAGCACTGCCCACCGGGGCTAGGTTAATCTTGGTCATGTTAAGCCTTGTTAAACACTTTAAAGGGATATAAATGTATTCATATTTCAAAGTCCAAACTCCCTAACTTTGCATTTAAGACCTGCCTACATCTATTAACTAGAGGGCAAGATGGAGGAGGAATGAATTCAAGTCACACTGACCTCCTCCAAGGACCAATCTAGAATTATAGAAATTGTGGAGAAATCACATGGAACAAACAACTGAACAATAGTGAGAAAGAAACCTCAAAACCTCGGACAGACAGAAGAATCAGCTTTAGCACAATCTAACTGGTAAGGGGTATGGTGGAGACTCAAGAAGGTGGGCTGGGTGCCCATAAGAGACAGCGCCAGAGGGATATTTAAATGGCCAGTTGGATCCCCCTGAGAAGAGTGGGGTCTAAACCATAAGTGGTGATCCCCAGCCTGGAGTACCGTGGCCCAAAAAGGGCACAGATAACAGCCAGCTGTGAAAAGCAGAAGGGTTACTCTCTGACAGAGATGGGTGACTGGAGATGCAAAGAGCTGTTCAAAGGGCCAACACATAAGTTTTCATTTCCAGCCACTTACCCTGGGCTCTGGCAAAGGCGGGGGAAGAGTCGGCCGGAGATGCCTGAGGAGAGATTGTGGAAGGAGGCTTTGGGGAGAGAACTGAGAGAGTACCCTCTGGGATCCCAGTTCTGAGTCATCCCCCATGCAGCAGCAGCCAACATGCTGAGGCAGACCACTCCCCTCTGAGCAGCTGTCTGAGGGGAAATAATAGCCGTGCCCCCAGGAGGGACTTTGCCCCGCCCCATGATGCTTAAGCCGGACTGTTGAGTGCTTAATGACTAGATTAACAACCGAAAGAGACTGCCAGACAGTAGATCCCTGGAAGTCTTGAACAGACTGCCTAAGGTCAGACGGGGTCAATATCTGATATCACCAGAGGTAGATCCAGAAAAACAAAACAGCAGTAAATACTAGAGGCTACTGAAGTGAAATTCTCTATGGTCTTCTCTATGATTTGCGATACTTTCTTTACCATATAACTTATTAAGGTTCATTTCTTATCTATGAAGTTTGTGCATATTAAGTAACTAGATTTTTTACTATAGTTTATTTCTCTCCTTTATTATAATAGTCTTAATCTCTTTACAGCCTTATTAATACTGGTTCATTTGCTGGTGATAGTGGGACTGCAGGGGGTATTTATTTTTTGCAGATGTGTGTTTGTTTCCAGTGCTTTGTGGTTGTGTTCTGGCAGCACCTGAACAAAAACACACAAGAGTGAGTAGAAGGAAGGAAATAAATCAAAGAAGAAATCAAAAAGTTTCTGGAAACAAATGGTAATGAACACACAACAGTCCAAAATCTATGGGACACAATGAAGGCAGTACTGAGAGGGAAGTTCATAGCAATACAGGCCTACCAAAAAAAGAGATAAGCATTTCAAATAAACAACTTAACCCTATATCTACAAGAACTGGAGAAACAATAACAAACAAAGCCCAGAGCAAGTAGAAGGAAGGAAATAATCTAGATCAGAACAGAATTGAATGACACAGAGACTAAAACAACAATTCAGAGGATTAATAAATCTAGGAGCCAGTTCCCTGAAAAGATAAACAAAATCGACAAGACTTTAAGCAGACTCATTAAGAAAAAAAGGGAGAGGACCCAAAAAAGTAATACTAGAAATGACAGATGAGAAATTACAACTGACCCCACAGAAATACAAAGGATTGTAAGAAAACTGAACAACTGTATGCCAAGAAATTTGAAAACCTGGGTGAAAAGGACAAATTTCTACAGAAATGTAATCTTCAAAACTGAATAAAGAAGAAATAGAAAGCCTGAACAGACCAATAACAGCTGGTGACATTGAAGTAGTAATTAAAAAAAAAAAATCCCAGCACACAAAAGCCCTGAACCGGACAGTTTCACAGGAGAAATTTAGGAAACGTTTAATGAAGGGCTAACCCCTGTCATTCTTAGACTATTCCAAAACATCCAAGAAGATAGAAGACTCCCAAACTCTTTTCGTGAGACTAGCATCATCCTAATTCCAAAACCAGATAAAGAAAACAAAGAAAGAAAACCACAGGACAATATCGCTGATGAACATAGACGCTAAAATCCTCAACAAAATATTGCCAAACCACATCCAGCAATACCTTAAAATGGTCATCCACCATAATCAGGTGAGATTCATCCCAGGGATGCAAGGATGGTGCAGGTGATTCACAAATTAATAAATGTAATACACCACATAAAAAAAGGAAAGACAAAAATCACCTGATGATATCAATAGATGTGGAAAAAGCATTTGATAAGGTACAGTACTCATTTTTGATAAAAACACTCAGAAAAATGGGAGTAAAGGGGACATACCTCAATATAATAAAGGCCATATATTAAAAACCAATAGCCAACATTATACTCTTCAGGCAAAACAAAATGCTTTCCCACTAAGATTGTGAACAAGATAAGGATGTCCACTTTCACCTCTTCTATTCACGATAGTATTGGAAGTCCTAGACACAGCGATCAGACAAGAAAAAGAAATAGAAGGCATCCAAACTGGAAAAGAGGAACTAAAATTGTCAATGTTTGCAGATGACATGGTAGTATACGTAGAAAACCCTAGAGACTCCACCAAAAACCTACTCGACCTAATAAGTGAATTTGGCAAAACAGCGGGATACAAAGTCAATGGAAGGGTCAAGTCAAGGAACATATAGCAAGGACTCATGGACAAAGCCAAAGTGGGGAAGGATTGAGGGAGGGAGATGGGGGTGGGGGGGGCAGGGGAAAGTGGTTGGGGGAAGGCTGGGATAAATGTATTTGAACAAAAAATAAATTAAAAAAAAGAAATTGAAGGCATTTTTGTATACCAACAACGGAATATCAGAATCAGAAATCAGGAAAAAAATCCCATTGCTATACTTGAGGTAACTAAATATTATTAAATGAGGCCCTAATACATTTTTATAATCTTATTTATTCTTCCATTACCCTAAATTTAAAATTTAAACTAAAAATAGAGGAAAAGTGTTCTTTTTTTTTTCATTTGTAACGACTTCTTTTTTTTTTCTTTTTCTTTATTTATTTTTAAATACATTTGTCTCTGCCTCCCCCCCACCACTTTCCCTTGCCCCCTCCCTCTTTCCCTCCCTCAGCTCTTCCCCTTTGGTTTTGTCCATGAGTTCTTGCTATATGTTCCTTGACTTTCCCTTTCCCTTCCCTTTCCCTGCCCGCCCCTCCCTCCTTCCCTCTTGTCTCTGTTGATCAATTGTCATAAAATTTATAAAAAAAGGAAACAGAACATTGTTCCAGCCATGGGAAGCACAATGATTATGTGATTAAAAAATAATAAACCATCAACTAGAGTGTATCATCTAGTGAGTTCATTGTTTGTGATCACAGTACCCATATTGGGCATGAGTGTTATTTGCACAAATTTGATTGAATTTGTTCCAACCTAGTCGTTGACACTAATAGCACTCCTCTTACTCCCCTTGTTTTTTAATTAAATTGATTGGAATGGAACTTGACATTTAAAGACAGATATCTTGAAAAAAGAAAAAGTATATTTAAATTTTTCTGTAACAGAGGATATTGAGTAGTTCCACTCAAGAATATCTAAATAAAATTTAGTACTTGTTAGTAAAAAAAAAAAAAAATCCCATTGCTATAGGAACAAGAAAAATAAAATACCTAGGAATAAACCTAACCAAGTAGGTAAAAGACCTGTACTCAGAAAACACTGAAGAAAGAAATTAAGGAAGACACAAATAATTGGAAGCATATACTGTATTTATGGACTGGAAGAATTAACATTATCAAAATATCCATCCTACCAAAGCAATTTATAAATTCAATGCCATCCCTATTAAAATACCAATGACCTATTTCACATAAACATTTCAAAAATTTATATGGAACCATGAATGACCCTGAATAGGTGCAGTAATTTTGAGAAAGAAGAAAAAAGTATGAGGGATCATAATACCTGATATTGAACTATATTACAAGTCGACTGTAATAAAAACAGTCTGGTACTGGCATAAAAACAGACACATAGATCACATAGAACAGAATAGAGAGCCCTGAGGTAAAACGATGTCTCTATGGTCAATTAATATTTGACAAAGGGGGCAGGAGAATAAAATGGAGTAAAAGTAGCCTCTTCAGCAAATGGTATTGGGAGATTTGGACAGCTACATGCAAAAAAAATGAAGTTTGACTACCAACTTACACCATATACAAAAATAAACTCAACATGGATAAAAGACTTAAATGTAAGTGGCAGCACCATAAAAGTCCTAGAGGAGAACACAGGCAGGGAATCCTCAGATATTCACACAACAATATTTTCACAGATATGTCCCCTAGAGCAAGGAAATAAAGGAAAGTATAAACAAATGGGACTTCATCAAAATAAAAAGCTTCTGCATGGCTAAAGAAAACATCAGCAAAATGAAAAGGGAACCAACTGTATGGGAAAATATATTTGCTAATGATACCTTGGACAAGGGTTTGATCTCCAAAATGTATAAAGAACTCACAGGACTCTACTCCAGGAAGACAAGCAATCCATTTAAAAAATGGGTAAAGGACCTGAACAGACACTTCTCCAAGGAGGACATACACAGGGCCCAGAGACAGATGAAAGGATGCTCAACATCACTAGCCATGAGACAGGCAAATTAAAACCATAGTGAGATACCACTTCACTCAGAATGGGCATCATAAACAAATCAACACACAAGCACTGGCAAGGCTGTGGACAAAGGGAACCCTCGTACATTGTTGGTGGGAATGCAGACTGGTGCAGTCACTGTGGAAAGCAGTTTGGAATTTCCTCAAAAAGCTAAAATTGGAACTGCCTTTTGACCCAGCGATTCCACTGCTGAGATTATACCCTAAGAATCCTGAAACACCAGTTCAAAAGAACCTGTGTGCATCAATGTTCATGGCAGCACAATTTACAATAGCCATGTATTGGAGCAACCTAAATGCCCATCAGTAAAAGAGTGGATCAAAAAACTATGGTACATTTACACAACGGAATACTACACAACAGAAAGAAAGAAAGAGCTCCTACCCTTTGGGACAGCATGGATGGAACTGGAGAGCATTATGCTAAGTGAAATAAGCCAGGCGGTGAAAGACAAACACTGTATGTTCTTACCTATAAGTGGAACCTAATCAACAAAACAAACAAGGACGAAAAATATAACTAGCAACATTGAAATAAAAAAGAAACCGACAGTAATAAGAGGGGGAAAGGAGGGTGGAACGGCGGGGGTTGGGGGAGAAGGGGAAGGGTCATCAGGGAACATGTATAAAGGACCCATGGACCAAGCCAAAGTGGGGAAGGATTGAGTGTGGGAGGTGGGGGTGGGTGGGGCAGGGGAAATTGATGGCAGGAAAATGGAGACAAGTGTACTTGGACAAGAATAAAAAAAAACAAACAAACCTGACTACATCTTCCCCAAACTTATTTCTGAATACTTCAGTGATGACATTATATTACCTTCTGTCCTGGTTACTCTGCTACAAACAGTTACTGGGCATTTCTGACTGCCTTTGCTCACTTTCACCTGCCTGGAATATCATAGGGTTAATTTCTGTCCTGTTTTCTCTACTTACTCAGATTCATTCACTCCATTCAAATGCTGACTAACTTAACAAACACTTTGTGAGCACTGTGGTCAGCAGGTGAAAACAGACCCTACCATCAGGTAACTAAGAATCTGGACTGGGGTGGGTGGAGATGGGTAGAAAAATAGTAAGTAAATTAATAATTTTTAAAATTCTAAGTTCTATAGAAGAAACAGGATGCTAAGATAAAGAATATTGGGGAGAATAAGAGAGGGGTTTTCTTTCTGCAGTTTCATTACTGAGGGTCAACCATAGTCTGAAAATATTAAATGGAAAAATCCAGAAATAAACAATTCATAAGTTTTAAATTGCATGCTGTTCTAAGGAGCATGACGAAATATAAATCATCCTGCTTCATCCTGCCTGGGGACATGAATCATCCCTTTGTGCAGGGTCTCCATGCTGTCTGCAGTCCCTACGTGTTATTCACTTAGCCATCTCGGTTATCAGATCAACTGTTGTGGTACTGCAGTGCTTCTGTTCAAGTGGCCCTTACTTTACTTAAAGTGCAAGAATAGCAATACTGGCAATTCAGATATGCCAAAGAGAAGCCGTAAAGTGCTTCCTTTATGTGAAAAGATGAGTATGTATAGGAGCTAACATAGTTTATATAGGGTTTGGTACTGCCCATGTTTTCAGGCATCCACTGTGGAGGAGTCTTGAAATGTATTCCTTGCAGATAACAGGGGACTACTGTATAAATAAAAGCAGGATGGGGTGATAATTCAAAAGATTTTTGGAGGAAAAAAATCCCAAATACATGCTTATTAAATTCCAGGAGAAAAATAATGAGAGTTGTAGTAATAAATATAAATTGGGATTAGATCATGGAAGGCCTTGAATATTACAATGAAACTTCTTAATATGGACCCTAAATTCTATTTCTTTCTACACTATTACCTATCTCAGTCAATAGTGCTTAACTAGGCCCAGTTATCCATGCTCTGGATCTTGAAGTGCCTTTCTTCAACTCTTGATCCATCAATGCCCCACGCAGCTAACAAGTCCAGACAGACCATTCCACTTTGTGCCCAAGCAACGCTCCAATCTATACTCTGTGCACATGTTAAACTGATTTGCATTTGGTACTAATTTCATTCTCTCTATGGTTAGTTGCTGTTAGAACTGTTACTTCTAGTAGAAAAGGGCAGTGCTTTTTATACATTTGTCTTCTTCAAACATCTTCCACATACTTACAAACACAAAAAATTAAAAAACAAACAAACTAGTTGATGTATTACTCTCATGATCAGGACTCTGGAGTTTTCTCACTAGTCAACTGAGAGCTATGCAAATTTAGCAAATTATCATTAAAACACTTATATGTATATCCTTGTACATTTGGGAGTATTACTGACTGGCAAACTTCTAGAAATAGGCTTGATATGAATATTTAAATTTTGATAAGATACTATATAAGAGGTTGCAAAATGTTATGTTCCCATCAACAGTTTACACAGACATACATTTCCCCAAGTCACTGCTTAATACTTGATGTTTACAACTTAAACTTTTGGTAGCATTTGTTTTATTTTGTTTCTCAATAATTAGTAAGGTTGGGTAGGTACCTCTTCATATGCTTACATGCCATTTGGATTTTTTCTATGAGTTTCCTCCTCTTACTCTATTTTCTCTAATGAAGTGTTTTGTCTATTTTTCTTTTTTTAGTAATCTACATCAAGTCCATATATTATAGCCACCAACCTACTGACTGCTATAAATGTTGGAAATAATTTCCCCAAGTCTTCTGTTTGTTTTTAGACTTTCTTCATGCTATCTTTCATTATTAAGAAGTTTAAATTCTTATATAAACAAATCTGCCAAACTTTTAAAATGACTTAATGGTTTTTATGTCAAACTTACGAAGATAAACAGTTGACCCTTGAACATAATGGGTTTGAACTGCGAGTTCTCTTATATGTGGATTTTTGTCAATAAATATATAGTTGGCTCTCTGTATACCCGAGTTCTTCATCCATGGATTCAGTCAACCAAAGATTAAAAACAGTATTTTTGACCTGAGGTAGGTTGTGAATCTACAGATGTAGGGGGCATGCATTTTAAATATGAGACTTGATTTTATACATCATTTTATATAAGAGAGTTGAGCATCTGGGGATTTTGGAATATGCAGGGGTCCTGGAACCAATCTTCTGTGGATACAAAGGGAAGACTGTTAAGTTTGGGAAAGTTGAAATTTACATGTGGATTTCTGACTGTGTGGGGGTTAGCACCTCAATGCCTGTGTTATTCAAGGTTCAACTGTATGATAAAAATGTCATCCCTATTTTCCTCATGGTTTCTTACAGTTTATTTTTTGTGTTTAGATCATGAATCTATATGGTATTTATTTTTGTATGATGTGATGTGGGATCTTAATGGCATATCATTCTTCTAATGAAAAGCTGGTTTGCTAACATTCATTACATTTTATCCATTTGGATTACACAAATGAAAACTTGCACCATACTTTCTACCTTGTATAATTTTGCAAAAGCATGCTCTAGTTGTTAACAGTGGTTACCTCTGAAAAATGAAATTGGGAAGCAAGGATATTTTATTTTGAATATCCTTTCAGAGAGCAATATTACAATTGTAATTTCATAAAAAATACAATTTTGATAAGTATTGAGGAAGAACGTAATTATCAATCTAGGTTTTAGAAAGATGACTGATAATATTAAGTGTCTGATCAAGATGTAGGCATGAGAGGGGCTGGAGGTAGAAGAGAGGCAAGAGAAGGGAAAGGAAAACCTAGCTCGAGGAGCTGAAGATGGATGTCAGAGAAATAAAAAGGAGCAAATAAAGAATAAGACCAGAAGAATGCTTTAATGCTGTTAATTGCCGTAACTCCTGGTAAAAATGACAATGTTAGCATTTTCCACTCATTAATGGGTGGTAAGTAAAGAGAGAACTTGAGAGTAACCTAAATTTATAGTGCATTCATTTATTACATCTATACCATTTCAATGTTTTTCTTCTCTCCTTCAAGCACTAAGTGTGCTCCCTGCCAAAGAAACACCTGTATCATTTATTGCAAAGTTTTTTTTCCAACTATGACCATTTAGCTCTCTTTCTATGTGTTTCTATGACATAATACACCATTCTTAAGGTCCTTGCTTCCCTTTGGGCAACCATTCTATTTCCTTAACATGATGTCTGTTGCAGGAGACTGTAGCCCTCCAGAGAGGGGACTGAGGCTGGTTCAACATCAGTCCTTGGCTCCAGGAGGAAGCTCTATCGGTGAATCACAGTAGGCAGTGCTTCTTAGCTAAAGGAGAGCTCCCTCCTGAGACCCCAGCGAAGACCTCCCATGAGAAACTTGGAACTCCCACCTTCCTACTTCTAAAAGGCATGGAGAAAAGAAAGGGGAAAGTTTGGTGGTCAGAAATCATAGTTAATTACTTAAGTCTGGTACACACGTTTGACATTTTCTCTTTTGTATCTAGAAAAATGAAACAACCTGCTTTACTTGCCTACATCTGATTTTGAAAACTGATTTATGACACATTCACACATGCCCGCTGCAGTAGCATTTAGATCTGTGTTCAACTGGGAGATCCTGGCTGCTGAAGCCAGAGAGATTAATGGGTTCCTCTTTTGAATTATTATTCCTATTGCTTCCACATTAAAGTTACTTTATTACAAAAGATATATGTTCAGTGGGATCAGAAAGGAAGAATCTGGATATTATTTTGTCTGTCTAGATACCAACACGTGGCCCTTGGAGAGGTGAATTTATTTCTTGGAACTTTAGTTGATTTCAAAGACTGTATCTTTTCTAGTAAAAAATTTGTTTTTCTTGATTGCAAAAATCCCCAAAACTGAGACCTAAAAATGGTCATGGGCCAAAAATGTTAACTAAAAGAATCTGTTCACTGAGAAAAAAAGTACGAACTTGTCTGATTTAATTATAAAACTTAGTTCTATATAGCTATATAATACTAGATTCTTTTACAATGAAAGAGCCAATGAACAGCATCCATTACTTAACATGACAGTCACTTTCTTTTATCTTTTAATTTACTTTGTTTATCTTTCAATTAATTTTTTTTTTTGCATTTCAATACCAATTCTCAAAAGATATAAGGCAACATCAATGTGAAGCTAGTTGGGTCAGGAGAGGGGATTAGCAGTGATTACTGCCTGACAGATAATATGCTCAGGCTTTTGTTAGTAGTTCTGAAAGGTATTCAAGCAGAGATTCCATAGAAGTAACTGTCGTGATTTTTAGAAACCTAACAACATATAATTTTGTCAAATTTGCATTCAGATAAATGCTTGCTTAAAAAAATGCACCTGCTTGTTTCTATGACAATAGGCATTGTAAAATGATGCTCACACAGATATGATGACGACTGTCGCCACATTATTGCTATTATTTTCTTTCTCGAACAATTAATCAAATTCTCTGTTACCTACCATTCAACCATTTGATATGCTTCAGTAGACAAACCAGGTCATACATGTCTAACGTATGTTTTGCTAATACTTAGAAATCAAGACATTATTCTATTGTTACTTCTGTGACAGCATCTCTTGACTTTGCTAATTGAATAATCAGCATTCTTCTGTAATTCAGTAGTAAAATATTTTATAGACAGCAAGAAAAGGATTCTGTGGTTGCCTCCTAATCAATGAACACTGCAAAATACTTGTTGTTTTTAATATAGTTGATTCAAAAATATATTATCTTGTATCTTTACATATAATATAAAATATGGGAATATCTATATCATTATAAATATTTAAATAATTACTCATTTAATAATTAAAAACTCATTTTTTATTTTTTCTCCTTTACAGTAACCATAACTGTTCAAAGCATTAAAATTCTTAAAAGACACGATGCCATTATGCATTTTTAACACTAGATAATCTAGCTGTCAAAGAAATAATAAAAATTAAATTACTAAGAAATGTATATACTACCTCATATAAAGTGATGACACCATATGTTTGAACTGGTTCTCGCCACTGAAGAAATATCTTCTCTTCAAAGGTACTTCCTTGAATGGATTCAGTTGGAACAGCACCTGGCACTAGAAGGGGAAAAAAAAAAAAATCAATCAATGTTTAAGTAACAAACCCTTAAAAAAGATATTGGTAGGTTTGGGAGGTTTTTAACTCTTTATTGAAGCATAAGATTTTAATAATCCACAGATATACTCAATTTTCTTTTAAAAATCTAAAAGTCAAAACCATTTTGACTATACTTTCCCTATAAAGAAATAAGATTCTCTCATTTTTTTCTTTAAAGTTTGACTCAATTAGATGAAACTCAGTAATCAACTTTTAAATAAACTTTTTCATTCTTTAAAAACAAATAAAATAAGCTATAGAGCAATGAAAATTTCCACACATTGCTTGTGAAAGTACAGCCATTTTAGAAAATGATGATTGTATTTACATAAAGTTAAGGAAGCATGTATCACAGGATCCAATGACCCAACCTCCAGGTACATTTTCTATTAATATTCTTGTACGTATGTTCCAGGAGACATATACTAGGATGTCAACACTGCAGCATTTTAAAATAAAACTATTAAATTTGATATAAACCAAATAATTTAATAATTATTTTATGTTCACACAATAAAATACAAAAATGATTGAAAATAGATGACAACTATAACAATGAGTGACAAAAGCATGTCAAAGAATATGCATGACTGTATTAATATTTAATTTACCTATTAAAATACACACTAAATAGAAGTTTTATATAGATTTAGTATATATGTTTCTAAAAATTATTTCATTTATTTATTTATTTATTTATTTATTTATAATGTAAGAGATATGGGAAAGTTTGATGCCATTTTTTTAAAAACTAAAAGTATAACACCTTTTGATTATTTTGTAAGAAAATCTAATAGACATAAGGAAAGAGAAATTTACTTGCCAATTTTCTAAAAAATAATATTTAATATTGTTTTAAGAATATTGTTTATCTCACCTTCATTTAAACTCAGTTTTAAGTATGCTTTATATTATACACAATTCAGTGTATTAGTTTGTCTGTACTATTTATAAGCCAGGATAAAAATACTACTTACAATGTACGTATATTTGGGGCTCATGATCAAAATTGTTTGTGATGGTATGAGTAATCAAAAAGTGCTTGGGGAAGGCTCACACTACGGAATTTCAAAAGTTACTATAAAGCTACAGTATCAAGACGTTGTGTTATCAGCCTAAGTAAGGACTGACATATAGATCAGTAGAAGAGAAATGAAGATGCAGAAATAAAACCCCACGTTTGCATTCAATTCAATTGATTTTTATCAAACGTGCCAGGAAATTCAATGGGGAGAGAATAAGCTTTTCAACAAGTGGTGCTTAACAATTGGATATTCCAATGCAGAAGCATGAAATTGGATTCTTATTTCACGCTATATATAAAAATCATACCAAAACAAATTAAAAAGCTAAATGTAAGAGTTAATAATATACAAAACTCTTAGAAGAAAACATAGGTATAAATCTTCATGATCTTGGATTAGGCAATGGTTCTTAGGGAGAATATGGTACCTCACAGGAACTTAGGTCTAGTACCTGTTTTGGAAGTTCTAGGGATTCAGGATTTGGGATATATAGTCTTAAGATGAAAGTTTGTGGAACTGAGCCTTTTTCTGTATAGTGATACCCTAAACAGTAATAAAAATAAATTTATTACACACACTTTCTCATAAAAAAATACTATTTTAATAAAAATACTATATTATAATAAAACTCACAATGTTGGTAGGTAAGTAGTGACCCCACCATTCTTTTCTCTTCAAATACAGTATCACTGGACAATTATTCTATTCATGTCTTTCTTTTCCCTGCATTTTTTGAAGTATTTTTGTTGTGGTGATTAGGAAATATAATTTGAAAAAAAGTTATTCTAATTAACTGGATGTTAATGTGCTATAAAAATAATATATCTGTATTTGGCAATAATATATAGCCCACCTTCAGGGACTAGCAAGATCATTTAAACAAACAAAAAATAAGTCATTCTATTTCTAGCTCATGTCTTTTCTCAATTTGAAACCCAAACTTATTGAGTGGTTTCATGCTTCACAAAGATATATCTGCTTGCCTCTAGAAATGACTGCATATATATTCCTCTCTCATTGAGTAAATCATTACTCTTGATTAAAACAATTTAAATGATTATCAACAAACTTTATTGTTTTATTTAAAGACTAATAAAATATTTTTGGGTGTTTGTTACCTTCTCAATGTTATGCTTATTGCTATAAAAGAAAAACAGATGGCTTCTTCTCTCAAGTAGTTTATAGTTAAGAGAGAAATATTATATATAACAAAGAGAGAACAAGGAAGGGACACAATTTGTTGCTTTGAATTGTTACAATAGTCATGCTCACCTACTAATGAACCCTCTCTGGCAGCTACAAATAGCAGTCTAGGTAAATTTCTTCTAACATGCCTGATTGTTGTAGTTATTCTCAATCTTCCAGAAGAGGAAATTAGGGCTCAGAGATTTAAAGATTGAATCAAAAGCAAGTAAGGTCTGAAGGATGAGAGGAAAGTCGGGCTGGAAGAGCTGGAGACAACTTTATGAAGGACTTGACACTTGAGCACTTCGGAGGGTTGTTGGGGGGATGGTATTGAGAGGCAGCCAGGTAGAAAGGCAGGTGGTGGATGAAAACAGGAGATGAGGAAGAGCCAGCGACATAAGAAACGTGGCATAAAGGACAGATGCTGAAGTGACATTTTTGCAGAATGAGCTGCAATGGGAAAGTTATTAGTTTTAGAGTGTAAGTCAAGAACACAGAAGATCTTGAAAGTCAAGACTCAGAGTCATTGCGGAGAGAGTGACATGATGAAAATATATTTCAATGATTAGTTTAGTGAGTGAGTACAGGGATATTAAAATGGGGAAAAGCTGGAACCACAAGGAAAGGGTAAGAATTATTACAGAAATTTCAGTATAAAATAATGAATATTTGCATATAGGTTGTAGAAGTTGAGAGAAAAGATCAATCTAATATCACAGAAGTAGATATAAGAGGAGTCAGAATTAAATTGAACATGGAAATGCAGGGGAGAAAGCGTCGAGAGATAACCTGTTGACAATGCTGACACCTTCATTCTTATTTCCTGGGAGAGGAGGAAGAGTTGGAAGAAATAGAAATCGGATTTCCAGTCTCAGCCTGACTAACTACTATAAAACTAATGCTGCTAACAAAAACAGTTGTAATAAAACAACTGTTTGACAGCAATCAACTATTTTAAGTATGGAAGGACTTTAAGGGGCTACAAAAAAAGGAGAGAAGGATGTGGGGTGAGCTCCTTATTTACTTTGGCTATTTACATGTTTTTCTTCTACAGCAATATGCATGGTATTGTATAGGCAATACAACAAGTAATTAAAATACTTTGTTAGCTCTTTAAATGAAATAATAAAGTGTTATAAATATTTAATTTGTTATTCTCAAAGATCAAATATCATAATCAGCTATGTGAAGACACAAAAAATTAAACATGTATTTTTCCCCGAGAATAAGTATATTTATTTAATAAGTTTTCCAAATTCTTTTGAGACTTACTCTTATGCCTGACAGATGAATTTTAGGTCAAACATATGGTATACTACCACTGCATTTTACACACTGTATGAACACATGACTGTACATCAGAGTCCGCTGTATAATCCGTGTGAAGGCACTCATATCCACATTCTCAGATTTGAGACGTAAGTTTACTATTTTAAATTATTTTAGATATTAATTGCAATTGTGCATTTATTTTTTGATAAATTACTGGTAACATGTATAGTTTATTTGTTAAATTCTTGTTTATTAAGGTAATGCCCAATTACAACACTATTCCTATGGGAAAATATGATCTATTTCATGACTGCTATCCTAATGAGGTCATTTCTCAGCACTGCACTGAAAAGCAAGGGCAGCCTCTATTTTCGGCTGAATTTTTATCTGAACTATGGCAAATGTTTCAGAATTCCCTTCAAATATATTTAAATAAACATTTCATATAAATGCCATAGTACCCAAAATAACAAGTCTTCAGTCCAACATGATAAAACTTGAACAAAGAACTATTTAGAGCAATATAGCATTATTATACACAGAAACATGACTATATGACTCATAAAGAATTCAAATAAACTACCATATCTTTATTCTCAATACCCTTTTGTGTCAGTGTATACAGAAGCACAGATACACATTTTTATTTTATTATTCAACATATTAAGTAGTTCTTTCCATTTTCATTATAGAGATCTCAATTTTTTTAAAAGCTGCTTTTTTGAAAGGATATAGATTTCACATAAACATAATTTTTGGGGGAGAGGGCACAAGGGAGTTAAATGGTAATGGAAAAAATACAATAAAATTTTTTAAAAAAGAAATATGAAAAGAACTTAAAAAGAAAGTACTCACGATCTTCATCAGTCTGTACTATGAGTTCTTGACTTTCCTTCCTCCCCTCGGGATTCATGAGGATGAGTTTCACACTAACATTGGTATATGGAGAGAGGTTCGTGATCGTATGTTGAGGGTGTGAATTGTCTGTATCCCAGCTTACTTCTTCGCGCACCTGCTCCTGTCCTCCAACTTGGTAACAGTAGTGGACTGTGAGATTGTAACTATGGCAACGAGTCACATTATATCCAAACGGCTCCCAGCGGATAGTGATTTGTCGAGATTTGACTTCTACTACTTCCAGTTTTCTTGGCCCTCGCATGGGATCTATTTAGAAAAGAAGAAAAAAGGAAACTTAAGAGAAAAGAATTTTAAAAGCTCTGGTGAAGCCCAGATATCACAAAGAGTCCTACTTGTTCCTCTTATCTGGTCTTCTTATCTTCTGGAATGATAAAACCTGTAATTCTTATCGGGGCATAAGGTCATCCAGAATAAAGGCTAAATAAAATTTCCAGCCTCTTCTGCAGTGAGATGTGGCCATGTGCCTATGTTCTAGTGAAGGACAGAAAAGATGAGAAGTCAGGAACAGTGTCTGGGTGGAGCCCCTGGGAAGAAGGGGCTCAGCATATTTGTTCTGTCATCCTTCCTGTTAGCTAAATTGAGGATAGGATATTTGTTGTTCATGCAGCCATGATGAAATATGAGTCTCTTAAATATTAAGATTTCAAGGCAAAAATGAAGAACAAGCTACAGTTCCTGATATCTGAGTCACCATACCAATTTTGAACTGCCTACTTCCAAATTTTTCATTAGAGAGAAATAAAATGCTCTTATTTAAGCTGCTTTTCCTCTGGGCCTCTGATATAAGAAACCAATCTTCTTTAAAAAATTAAATGTATTGGGGTGACATTGGTTAATAAAATAATACAGGTTTCAAGTGTACAATTCTCTCATATGGCATCTGTGCATTGCATTGTGTGCCCACCACTCAGTGCATATATTTGACCCCTTTTACCCTTTATCATCCTCCATTCCCCTCCCCTCTGGTAACCTCCATACTGTTATGTGTCTATAAATTTTTGTTTGTTTCTTTTCCTTGTTTGTTTATTTGTTGTTTTCAGCTTTATATCCCACATATGAATGAAAAAAACGATCTTAATGACAAGGTATATATCTTTTAAAATTAATTTATAATTATATAGTTGGAAAACATAAAGAGTAAAAGCTTGAGAATCCACCATGAAATAATAAAGTGATGAAAGAGCATAAACTTCTGGGCAGAACTCCAAATCTTTTATGTTTTGATTTGTATACAATTCCATACAATCAATGCTAAAATATTTCTTTCCCATCCTTCATGATGTCTTAGTATTATCATTAAGCCTTAGCCTGAATTCCAGATACAGAGTTTCAAGCTTAGAAACCTAGATAATATTAGAAAAATATAAACATTTTGAATAGTTTAAAAGAATGCATACAGAAAAAGCTTAAGCTTGTTTATGAAATCATGATGAAAATACAATAATGTTGAATACATAATATTTAATGATCGCTATATGCTATAGACTTTTCTAAAAAGTTTACTTTCCCTAGGTTTTGGGAGAACCTTATCTAAAATGATCTGCTTTGGTATATTCATAACTACATTTGATCCATATATTTCGGTGTTTCTTTTCCTGAATTGTGATCATCATATATGAATTTAAAGTGATCCGCAACTGGTAAGAGAAAATAAGCATGAAAACTTGGGAAATAATAACTACCATTTACTGTATGTGCACTTACAAAGTGTGAGACCCTTTATGTATATTCTCTATTCTGCAGAACAATCCTGTGGATTAAGTACTAGTTTTCTCATTATACAGATGAAAATAGTTGTGGTTGACATATTCAATAGTTTGACAGGATCAAGATTTGACTGTGGCACTTGAATTCATATCTAACCAATGATTAAACACAACTGCTTCAATTCTACTGCATAGTCTCTACCAAAGATGAAGAAAAGAAGATTAAAAAAATTAGGACGTTACAGATACCTAAAACATGATCAAAGAATGTAAAATATTACATTATAAACATCCTATGTATTTACTATTGGAACAAAAATTCTGGAAAGTATCCTTCTCCCTTCTCCTACTCCCAGAGAAGAGGGGACCCAAGACATGTTACCCAGCTCACCTTCCTAGACAACTCCACCTATCTACACTTTCTGGTGCCTGGAAATTTGTCTGGACATTTATTGAAGTTCATTTCTTGATCTGCATTTGTGTAATATACATTCCTTATTATCTCTTCATTTAGGACCTTCAGAGAACCTAGAACCATCCACTTTCCCTGCAACCTCCAAAAAATGGAAACATTCAAAGTCAAATAACGTTTTGGTTATATATATATGCTAGTTGGGATTAACTGGCCAGATATTTGCTAAAACCATAAAATGCAGTTAATAATGATTATTCATGCTACTCCATCCTGTAATAATTCTAGAAACCAAGGAAGAGAAAGATGAAAACATCCTCAGAGAAACTTAAATGGCATTCTCATGAAATAGTCCTTTTTACAAAATTAATTTTTTATACTTAAGTTACTAGTGTTAGGGAAAATATCATAAATAAGTTATTTAGAAATGACATTTAAAGTATTTTTCCCCCAGCCTAGAGACTTTTCACACTGTAAAGGAAATGTCTAATTTTATATAATGCTTCATTAGTTTATAAAAACTTTTAATAAGCTCCAGATCCCTTATACATAAACAGATTAGCATGCATCTCTTTGGCCCTTTCCTTATTAATCACAAGTCTCTCTCCACAAGGGCTCTTCTTAAGTATTTTGCCAAGCTCTTCATCAGTTTTACTTACTAATAAAATGACTAAGTGCTTCAAATATTAGTTTAAACAAGCAATGCAGTTCTAACTTAATTTCAATAGAAAACTACTTTTCACTGTATAGGTAAGCCTATATCATTTCAGTATTCGTTAGCCAAGAGAATACACACATAAATTAAGTCCCAGGATTAAAAAACAAACAAACAAACAAACAAACACAACCAAAAGTTCTATCTGTCTCCTTATTGTTTTCTTGAAAAGCATACTCCCTTCCTCTCTGTTATTACCTGTTGAAACATGGCAAAATTATGTTTCAAATGTCCCATAAATTTGCCAAGTGTAACAGCTAAACCTAGAAGGAAACCACCATCTCTGTGACCAAGGCTCCAGAGTCCTTATTGTCATGAGTGGTAATTAACAGATTTGAGAAAGAGGCTGGTGTGTGAGTTCTACTTCTCAGATGGAAAGAGGCTTGTGCTCACTGGTTTGCATCTTCAGGTTCCCAGTTAATCCAAATAAACCATCTTACAGAAGCTTTTCCAAACAGAGCATTTCCTTGTGCCTTTAATGGGCCTTTGTCTACAATATAGTTCTATTGTATCTCCTAATACATGAATATCAACATGGCAGGGTCATGTCAATGAGGAAAGCAGTAAATTCTACTTTGACTCAGATTCCTAAATTCTTTTCCCATTAGTCAAAAGCTTAAGAGAGAACTAAGTACCTGTGATAACATCTTCCTTTGATGATAGCACTGATGTGTTAAGTCAAATGACTAAGGGAATGTGACAATTCTTTCAACTCATCCTTAGCAAACTGCTTGATTTCATTGCTTCTTTTTTCTTTTCTTCTGCCATTCCACAAAACTGAGCTCTGATCCAGCAGTGGTTTATACTGGTTACATCCTAAGTTAGTGTTTTACAGTAGTTGTATCTTTAGTTTTTTTTCCAGAACAATTTCTATTAGTGTGCCGCTAAATGTGAATGAGGCACTCCACAAGGACATTTACTGTAGTGAGTTGTACTGATGATCACTGATGACTTTGAGGGGCATCGTTGTAAAAATATATTGTACTGTAGGAAATGGATAGTAACTTCATAATCAGAAATGTGTAATTTCAGTAGGCTGATTATAACTCATACTGCATTTCTGGGAGCAGAAAACATACTGCAAAAAAAAAAAAAGAAAAAACAAAACGAAACAACAACAAAAAACCTTGGTGTACTGTTACTACTATTTTGTATGTGGAAAATAAATCTTTTTGAGTTAGGTAACATGGTAATAAATTATATTCACAGGACCACTACTTGTAGAATATTTGCTTTTCTTTCCTCACAATACTAAAAATGTTAAAAGAACGTGAGTCAATTCCAAGGCCACGTCTCTTCACACTCACACTCTGGCCCCACACTGGAATGGGCATAGTGACAGGCCCCACCTGCTGGGCCTACTGACTCAGGATAAGAGACCAGAACATCCTTTCAAAGGAGTACAATGGCTGTCCAACTGGAAGCTTAGTCAGGGCGTTCCTACTGATTCCCTTGCTGGCCGGTAGCATTTTCATTCTGTTTTTGTGCCAGTTTGAGCCAGATTTCAAGCAGAGAAATCTGACAGTTGCAGTCCTGACCTGAATGACCAGCAAGCCCAGTTCTAGCCTCTGGCACTTTAGCATCCCTTTTAATCAGTGATCCTGGCTCCTTCTACATTCACTCCTGTTTTTCTATGAATCAGAGAAGAAACTGACTGATAGGATCAATTTCCACTGCAGGTTCAATTCACAGCTCATTTCTCTGGAACTCTACACTTTTACCTTCTATTACTACTAGAGTGCTTTTTCAGAAACTCAATTTTAGAACCTATGAGAGATATTTGGATGTAATTTTAGGATCCTGTCATTGATAATCAAAAACACAGATTACAACCAATGCTCCTTCTAAGAGTTTTCTCTTTTCTCCCTCTTCATGAATTATCTGGAGGTCTATTACAATAATAGGAATAACCTCCAGAATGGTGAACCATCTTTGGCAACTGCAGCTACTATATTTCTGCTTTGCCAGTTACACAAAAGAAGGTGACAGAATAATGAAGTAATAGTTTTGTTTACTTTACTGTTCAGTTAAATCAAAGCAAAGACCTGATTAACTAATGTTATATTAGTTTACCCAATAATTCTATATTCCTAAGCATCAAGGAATTAAATTCCAGGTACCTGATGGCGCTATTTTTAAGCAAAAAAGCTATAGTTTTTGAGTTAGTCAATTTTTTTCCAGGGTTTAAAAAGTGCCCTTTGTTAGTGAGGTTGAAAATTCTGAAATATATCAGTCCTTAATTTATGCAACTCTATAGGCATCTATATACATAAGATATAATTAAATAAATTAAAACATATCATAAAAATTATATGAATTTGAATAGTCCCTTCCACCAAAATACTTTTCACAGATATTGCATTAACAGTTATTATATTGTCTCATAAACAGAATCAAGAAATATACTTGAAAAATCTGCTTTCTCTTAACTATATCACACAATCTTATATCAAAGAATAATTTCTTTCTAAACAACAAACTGAATTTGAAAAATAGTACTAATTTTAAAGATGAAAAAGCAGTCTTACTGAATAAGTGAATGAAACTATAGCAATGCCAAGCCTTACAGAGAATCAAACTTTCTACATTATTTTTTTGATTTAGGATAGACATATTCTTCACAGTATCTTTTATGTTTTCCAAGAACTGGTTTGAAGTTGGTATAAGTTCAACGTGGTGTAGTAGATAAGTAACCTACTACCTTATGTTGCTGAGAAATGGACTATCCACATGTCAATTATATTGACCATTTTAATTTTGATCACAGTAAAAAGATAGATTTCCTATTCACATTTTATGGGAAATGTAAAGGATCACCTTACATAACAAAGTGTCTAAGACACACACTATGGTGAGAACACAGACTCTCAGGCCAGAGGCTAAGGTTGCATGTGCACTCTGAACAGGAGCAGCCACTGCCGCCCTGCAGGAAGCATTCTCTAGTGGTGTAAGGTGGCCCTGCAACAGCAGCGTGCACAAAAGCTTTGTTTACTTTGGTCTGTACATTTAAAAAATAAAATAAAAGAATACATTTTAGACCTCAGGGTAGCCATCTAAGATGTCTGGTTTCAGGATAATTTCACCAAGTCTTTCAGGATAGTTTTCTAGTTAAACATTCTTACACAAGGAGTTCATGGAATAGCAGTTGGAAGGAGGCAGTAAACATTTTACTACTGACACCTTCTGAAGTAAAGAAGTACAGCACTGATAAGGTAATAAATAGCAATAACATTTGTCACATTGTATCCAGCCCGAATTGATTAATTGTAAAAAGTAAGGCTAGGACTGACATAATAGTTGGAAGATATTATTCTGTTAAACATGGAGTATTCTTTTCTGTTGGTTTTAATTTATGGTTTTTGAAATTTCAAGTAACTAAACTTTAAAACACATTGAAAGTACGAAAAAAATCAACCATTGTTGTACCTACTAATAACAAATGTTAACAGTTTGTGTTTTGCTTCAGATCACTTTATATTAAAGAAATAAAATATTACTGATATAAACCCTCCCAACATTCCTGCAGGCTATTCAAGGTTACTATGTATCATTCCCAGACATGTTTTTGTACTTTCATTACATATATCTGAGATGCTTAAAAATTTAGGTAAATGCTACCATTCTTTGCAACTTGAGGTTTCATTTGACATTATTCAGGCTGACTCATATAGATCTGGTTTAGATCTACAGATAGATCATATCATTTTAACTGGTGTATAGAATGCCATTAATACATGACCATAATTTACTTATTCATTCCAATATTGAGAAACAAACAGGGCGAGTCTACTTTTTCTCTTTTACAAGTAGTGTACAATGAGCATCCTTATATACATACTGTTGGCTACAGTTTCCCTTGGGTAAGCACAAAAAGCAAGATTTCTGGCTTTTACCATTTGCACATCTTTGAGTGCTCTAGATATTAGATTGCTCTCCAAAAGGAAAACAATGTTCAGAAGTTCCTTTTGCCCCAAAGAGATTTTATTTTGAGACTCTAAGCTAAAACCAGTTTTTGAGGGCAGATCTCAAATTTTGGTACTGGTGTCAGTAAAATGTAAATAAATAAAGTCTAACATGGTACCATTTTATGAACTGCATCATTTGACATAACTTTTGAAATAAAAATGTACTAATACAGAACTCTCTCTTTCCTCAGCTACAGCAACTCTGCTTAACAAGTGTTTACATTAAGAATCTCTGCCAATAATCACTCATCATAACACATCATTATGTGTCACTATCAAAGCAAAATAAAATATAAAATTCACTTATCAAAAAGAATGAAATGAATTAAGAAATTGATGGTTAATATATCTCTAAAATAATCATTAAGATTTCTGATTACAACAACATAGCATACATACAATTTACTATGGAGGACTGACTCTCCACTTCAAAAGAACTAGATCTTGAATACAATAATTATTTTATTGCACAAGATGGGATATCTTCCCAGTGGTAACTTACATATTAGTCCTTGTCAAAAACAAAGTATAGGCTCAAATGACATCTCTCCAATCTAAAGACTAAACCTTGGGCCAGGGACAGCATTGGAAAGCTAAACCTCATGTTGCAAGGTTAATACCAGATATTGTACTTCAGGTGTCTAAGTACCCATACTCAGTACTGTCCTTTCTCCATGATTTCAGAAGATACAAACACAAATCTCTGGAAAAAATCATTCCTAAAATAGGAGCATTTCTTTCAAAAATAAAGACCAACAAAATATAAATTCATTAGCAGAGATCACCAAAAACACCACAATACAAACTACCATGAGTGAGAGTCAGCAGATACATGAAACAACAGATTTAGAGACCCAAATCATCAAAAAAAAAAATCAAGATGGTGGAGGAGTGAATGGAAGTCACACTGGCCTCCTCCAAGGACCAATCTAGACTTACAACTAAATTGTGGAAAAATCATCTGGAACAAAAAGCTGAACATTAGTGAGAGAGGAGTCTTATAACCTCAGACAGACAGAAGAATCAGCTTTAGCACAATCCAACTGGTAAGGGATGTGGTGGAGACTTGAGAAGGCAGGCTGGGTGCTCACAGGAAGCAGCACGAGATGGATATTGAAATGGCCAGTTGGATCCCCCTGAGAAGACTGGGGTCTAAACCATAAGCGGGGATCCCCAGCCTATAGGACCAGAGCCCAAAAAGGACATAGATAACAGCCAGCTGTGAAAAGTGGCAGGGTTGCTCTCTGCCAGAGATAGGCAGCTAGAGAGGCAAAGAGCTGTTTAAAGGGCCAACGCATAAATTTTTATTTGTACCCATTTATCCTGGTCTCCAGCAAAGGTGGAGGCAAAGTGGGCCAGAAATGCAGAGGTGAAACTGGGGAAGGAGGGTTTGGGAAGAGAACCAAGAGATAGCCAGTGGGATCCCAGTGCTGGCTCATTTCCCATACAGCAGCAGCCATCATGCTCACGCAGACCACCCCCCTGGGTGGCAACAGCATGAGAGGACACAATAGCCCCACCCCCAGGAGGGACTCCGCCCTGGCCCAGTAGTGCTAAAGCCTGACTGCTAAGAACAGAGTGGCACCCACAGAGAGTAGATCCCTGACTAAAGGGGGCACAGAGTGGTCTGGAGACACTTGAGGGGAGACTGAAGATGGAGGCTTTGGGGAGAGAGGGGAGAGAGTAGCCGGCAGGATCCCAGTGCTGACTTCTCCCTTCCATGGCAGCAGCCATCTGGCTAAAGCAGACCATTCCCCTGAGCAGCAGCAGCATGAGAGGCCCCACTAACCCCACCCCCAGGAGGGACTCTGCCCCACCCTGTGGTGTCTAAGCTGGACTGCTGAATGCAGAGTGACTAAATTAAAAATTGAAGGAGACAGCAAGAGACAGTAGATTCCTGGAAGTCTCTAAGAGATTGCCTAAATTCAGACAGGGTCAACATCTGACATCATGAGAGGCAGATCCAGAAAGAAAAAACAGCAGTCTCCTACCATAGAATTTCACACCGCAAAGTCAGGAAGTCAAGTCAAATTAATTTAAGAAGCAGAAGCAAATATGAAGAGTCTCACAAATAATGGGAAGACGAGACAATCCCCAGTCGAAGGGAAAGGAGGAATCCCAAGGAAAAGAACTAAATGAAATAGAGGCAAGCAAAATATCAGATAAATGAGTTCCAAGCAATGGTTCATAGGAAGCTCAATGAGTTTAGTGAGCTCAGAAAGAATTACAAAGAAATAAAGGAAAACTATGAGGAACTTACTGCAAACTATATCAGCATGAAAAAGAACACAGAAGTTATCAATAAGAGGCAAGAGGAAATGAAGAATACAATTTCTGAGTTGAAGAACACAGTAGAAGGAATCAAAAGCAGGCTAGATGAAGCCGAGGATGAAATAAGTGAGCTGGAGGACAATGTAGAAAAAAAGCTCCCGGGAAGAGCAAGAAAATGAAAAAAGACTCATAAAGAATAAAGAGGCATTTAGGGAAATGCAGGACAACATGAAATGTAATAGTATCCATATAATAGGGATACTGGAAAGAGAAGAAGAGGAGCAAGGGATAGAGAATCTGTTTGAAAAAGCACTGATGGAAAACTTCCCTAATTTGAGGACAGAAAAAGACACAGAAATCCAGGAAGCACAGAGGGTTTTATTAAAGAAGAACCCAGTGAGGCCCACTCCAAGACAAATCATCATTAAAATGGCAAATATCAAAGACAAATAGAGAATCTAAAGGCAGCAAGGGAGAAACAGGCAGTAATATACAAGGGAGCCCAGATATGGCTAGCAGCTGACTTCTCAACAGAAACTCTACAAGCCAGAAGGGAATGGCAAGAAATATTCCCAGTAATGAAAAGCAAAGGCCTGCAACCAAGACTGCTCTACCCAGCAAGGCTCTCAATTAAAATGGAAGGTGAAATAAGGAGTTTCTCAGAGAAAAGAAAGCTAAAAGAATACACTTTCACAAAACCAGCACTGCAAGATATGCTAAAGGGACTGCTTTAAGAAGATGAAGAAAAAGAATATATGAATACCCAGTTCCTTCCACTGTCACCAATACTCGATATTATCAATATTTTTATTTTATTTTTTAAATATTATTTATTTATTTATTTATTTTTTAGAGAGGGGGAGGGGAAGGAGAAAGAGAGGGAAACACAATATGTGGTTGGCTTGCATGTGCCTTCTGCTAGGGACCTGGTCCACAACCCAGTCATTTGCTCTGACTGGGAAGTGAACTGGCAACCCTTTGGTTCACAAGCAAGTGCTCAACCCACTGAACCACACCAGCCAGGGTGATATTACCAATATTTTTAATTCTTATTAATCTGATTGTGACAATGATGTGTTATTTTAATTGTTACTTTATTATATGTTGAAATTAAACCCGTTTTCGTATATTTTGCCTATTTATATTATTTTAAAAAAACTTTAAATGACATTTTGATATTCTTTATCCATTTTTTGATTAAATGTTTGTAGAATTTTTTTCCCTAAAAAAACCCTGAAAAAGCTATTAACCATTTTTTAGATGTTGCAAATGTTTTCCTATTCTATTACTTGTCCTGTACTTTTTTATATGTATATTACTATGTAGTCTTAATGTTTAATATAGTCATATTGTCAATATTTTACTTTATAGCTTCAGGGTTTGAATATTTTACTTCAGGGTAAGAAAAATATTATTTTGTATTTTCTCCTAAAACTCCTTAGATTTTACATATTGATTTTTAACTCACCTGAATATATTTTGTACAGTGTGTGAAATAGGGCTCTATATTTTTTTATTTCAAGTAATAGTGGTCCATGCACTCTATTTGTTGAATAAGCCTTATTTTCCCTATTGATTTGAAATATCAATTTAATCATATATAACATCATTAGATATATACATTTGTTTCTAGAATGCTCATTTTAGTTCATTGATCTACTTGAGTATTTCTGTGCTGGTGTCGTGTTGTTTTAATTGCTGAGACTTTATAATGGATTTAAATTTTTTAATATTTTCTAATGGATTTTGACATTTAAAAAAATAAATAAAATCAATTTGCATTTAAAAAAAAAGAAAGAAGGAACTTCTACCTTTTGTGACAATGTGGATGGAAATGGAGAATGTGGAAAATATTATGCTAAGTGAAATAAGCCAGTCGGTGAAAGACAAATACCTAATGATCTCACCTATAAGTGGAATCTATTCAACAAAATATACTAACAAACAAAATAAACCACAGGCATGGATACATGGAACCAACTGAAGTGACCAGAGAGAATGAAGGAGGACAATGGTGGAAAGAAGGGCAAGGGACTAGACAAAGAACATATATGAATGACCTATGGACATGGACAACAGAGTGGGAATAGACCGTGGGGTAAAGGGGCAGGGTGGCATGGGTGGAGGAGGGCAAAAGGGGAAAAATTGAGACAACTGTAATAGAATAAACATGATGAAAAATAATAAAGAAAATAAAGAAAAATCATTTAAAAACTTTTTCCAAAGCATGTAGGGGATTATATTTCTGATTTTAGGTTAAGGACTTATTTTAAAATAAGAAACAAAAAACACCAAGTATCAATGAAAAACTTGATGATTTATACTACGTTAAAATTATGAACATACATTTATTAAGTTGTACTAGAGAGTGAAAAGCTAAGACATAAGTTTATTTTTGGAAGGAAAAGCAAAGCAACCAAATAGAATAAGGATAAAAGATATAAATTGACATGTATTGAAAAGTAAAAAGGCAAGTAACAGGGCACGAGACACTAGCAACCATTTAACAAAGGAGAGGTATCTAGAATATACAAGAGGGCTGTCTTGAAAAAGTCCAGCCATTGTTAATATAATAAGAAATATAATAAGATTGGTTTTTACGACATTGATGTAAATTGGCAGCCGAGGTGAGTGGAGTGAAATGTGCATGTGTGAACAATGACTTCACTGTACTATTCAGTGGGGGCAGCAGACACCACTGGGTACGCATGTGTACTGTGTGGCCCTCGGATTCAAAATGACTGAGTGAGAAGAGCAATGAATCTGCATCAAATGCTGCATTAAGCTTGAACATTCCTTTGTGGAACTATTTGAATGATTCAGAAGGCTGCATCTATGGGCAACTGGTGATTGGCAGCTTTGTCAGGACAGTGTGTCTGCTAATGCATCATGACTTGTGCAGAGATTTTTGGTGAAACATCAAATCACCCAGGTGACTCAGCCGCCTTAAGTCCAGAGTTGGTGCACTACAACTTCTGGCTTTTCCAAACCTAAAAATCTCTTCACCTTTGAAAGGGAAGTGATTTTTGGACCATCGACGGGATTTTAGGAAAATACGATAGGGCAGCTGATGGCAACTGGTAGAACTGCATGAGGTCCCAAGTTGCCTACTTTGAAGAGACTGAAGTGTCATTGTCCTATGTACCATGTTTCTTGTATGTTGTATCTTCTTCAGTAAATGTCTCTCTTTTTCGTATTACATGGCTGGATGCCTTCTGGATAGACCTCATATACACATTGTCTACAAATCACAACAAAAAGACAATTCAAAAGAAAAATGGGTGAAATCTAAGAACAAGAATTTAACAGAAGAGGAAAAATAGACACTAAACATATGAAAATATACTCATAGTTAACGTAAATGTGGGAAATGCAACTTGAGATCACAATGAGGCTCCATTTTATATGAATCAAATTAGCAAAAGTTAAGAAGTCTGATATACTATCTGTTGGCAAGATATAGGTGAATGCAAAGTGTTACATGTACACTTCTCTAATGAGAGTGTGAACTGGTACGGCCACAATAGGAAATATTTTGGTAACATCTTGTGAGGTAAACATTTGAACACTCTACAACCCAGAAGTTATATATACCCTGGAACAGTACTTTCAAACTTTAATGATAAGAATAATATTGAATACTTTTTAAATATTAAGCTTCCTGGACCTTTTCCAAAGACATTCTGATTTGTTGGTCTTATAATGAGGCCACATAAGTTGCATTTTTTAACAAGCAACCTAAGTGATTCTTATCACCAGAGAAGATTGGGAAACAAAGCCTAAAGCCTGCTACTTAGAGCAAGATTCTCTCAGGAAGCTCATTAGATAATGCAGATTTCCAGGCTCCACCTCTGACCTCCTTAAGCAGAAACTGTATCTGCACATTACAGTTTGAGACAATGACTCAGAGGAGTGTTTTTTTTTTTCCTCTGAGTGCAGGTTGTGTCTTACACTAGCATCGTTTCAAAGAAAAAAATAGAAAAGGAAACATTAGAATGCAAATTTAGGTCAAAATATGAGAATTATATTGTGTAATTTTTGTTTTAGGACACATAAATACTCATATCACAATATAAAATATATTTCCTGCTGCAGTATAAGAGTTTGAAAAACACCTTCCTAGAGAAATTCTTTCCTGGAGGCACAAGGACATACGTAAGTGTTGTTGAAAGCATTGTTGACAAAAGAATAAGGAAGAAATGTGTGGAACCCAAATATCTGCTGACCAGAAAATACAGTATAAAAATTATGCTATGGTAAAAATGAATAAAGCAAAAATGAATCTTAGAATCACAGAATTAAATGAAAAACTCAAGTCAAATAAGACTACTATGACACAATTTTAAAAACTGTGAACCAAGTAAAAGGAAATTATTTAAGAATATATGCATATGTGATATAAGTATTTTAACAACAAGCTGAGAGAAAAGCAAAAGCAAAATTCTGATGAAAGCTCAAGGCACTGGTTACCTTGGTCCTAGAGGGAGAGTGAATTTAGATGCAAAAGTTCTAAAGATGTTCTATTTTTAAGCTGAGGAGTCAATTACTGTTATGTTGCACACTTTGTATATGTTATATATATATATATTCTTCTGTTTAAAGCAAATATTACATAATAAGTACAAAAAATATTATTACAGGAAAGGCATGAATATCCCAGAAACACTGTGCTCTTTGCAATTTCCTTCCTGAAGAACAGTCTATCTTCAGTTGTTCTGAGAGAAAGGCTATGCTTAATACCAGCCAGACTTCAGGAAAGCAAAAAAATATCTCATTAAAGATTTAATTGCCTGGATATACACCCATAGATGGGACCTCTGATTTTAAAAAGCATCAGAAAGCTCGCTTCTCACAAAGTGTAATAGGCTTTACACCAGTAATGTTCTCACCCAAGAAACTAGATGTTTGGATCCTGGGGGTTGAGTCAGGGCCTGGTGTTCAGCCTGGCTCTGACACTTTGATACAGTTATTACTCCCCCACCACAGCCCAAACTTCTGAACCTCACTTTCTTTCATTTGTGCATACCTACAGCAAGGTCCAAAATGGAACTCAGGATGGTCATGCCAGGAGAGGAAGGGCACAAGGAAGGTAATTGTCCAAGGGTATGGCTGTCCATGTGGTGCCTTTATGTACATTAGAAAGAATGCCCCTTACCATCTTCCGGAAAAATGTCACAACACAAGTGAAAATCTATGAGGCTTATGCTATAAATTGGCACTGTGTGTTTCTGCAATGCATGATCCAGGGATATCAGGTAGAAAGCATATCTTATACACACGGATATACACATATTTAACAGGTATATATATGGGGGGTGGGGAGAGACACAAAAAAACTCCGGAATTTATTTACAAAAACTTATGTATTCATTCTTACATGTTTAAAGTTCAGTCACCTTCAAAGCACTTCCTACTCGATGCAATACACCTATTGAGACTTTTTTTTCTGTGCTCAAAACAGTTTTTGAACTCATTGATTTTGATGCCTTTTAGTGCTTCTGCCTTTTTTTGTTTCACCTTTTCCACATTGGCAAAAATCTCCCCTTTGAGGATTTTATTTTTCATCTGGAGAATCAAAAAAAAGTTGTTGGGGGTGAGACTGGGTGAATGGGGGGTCATGCCATTTTTGGTCAAAAACTACTGAACACTCAGTGTGATGTGGGCAGGTGCACTTGTAAATCCCCCTGTCATGAAATAGGCAAATGTGTTGAAAGAGTCTTCCAAAAAAATTTGCTGAAGCTGAATGCAGCCTCTCACAACAATGCCAGCTGGTGCACTGATACAGATGGATTCCTAGAATACTCACCTAGTGGGAGAAGCTGTACTATAAGGTGCCCACCCTCCAGAAGATAATTCTGGTTTTCTGGGTTCTGCTCTTGTAAAATGTAACAGGCAAAAAGATATATATATATATGTAAAAGAGGCAGAAAGCTATATGTATAGCTATATATAAATAAAACGTTATACATAAATTATATGTATATTATCTATGTATACATATATACACATATATGTACATGTGTATATGCATACATATGTACATGTGTGTATATATGTATGTGTATATGTGTGTGTATTATGTGAAAGCTATATATATTACACACACTAAAAATTCTTAGAGAAGACATTTTTAATGAACAATTCAAAACTTAGGATAAACCAGTTCAGAAGTAAATGTGCTGTAAGGTAAGCATGTTGACAGAGGTAGATGGATTTTTTTTAGCAACCTAATGCCATTAACTCATTTACCAGATTTCAATATTCATACATACATGTAAAGTACTTAAATTGCATTTTCATGAAAGTGCCAATTCTAGCTACTCCTCCGTAATCTTATGTTGCTCATAATCTTATGCTCCCTCATGCTGCTGCCAGAATCTCTTTCTTATGTGACGTTCATCTGAATCAAAGGACTTTTAACTGTTGCCTCCTTATCATACAAACCAAATAAAAAATATTTCCATCAGTAAATCACAGCTATCAAGCAGATCACATTACCATTCTTACTGTCCACCTTAAGCAGGCGACTCTATCTGCTGTATTCCCAAATACAGTTCTCCCTCCAAAATTAATACCTCTGTTCTCACTGATCCATACGCATGAAGAAGTAGTCACCTTTCATCTGCCAAAAAGAAGCCTTTAATTTCTTTTCATATTGGTTCAACCTTAAAATACTTTTTAAATACATTCTCGCTCCCCCCCCCCCCCCCTCCCCCACTCTTCCCCTGGTTGTCCAGAGTCCTTGCTATATGTTCCTTGACTTTCCCCTTCCCTTCCCTTTCCCTGCCCCCCCCTTCCCTCTTGTCTCTGTTGAAAATCAATCTCTTTTATGACTGTTTCTTCTTAGTTAAAATAAAAACTCAGGCTTTCATAGATCAGCATGATCAAAATCATAATGCTCATATGTGGATTATGTTTCTGTATGTTTTATTGTGTTCTGTAGCAATCAAGTTCATTGCATAGTGTTACCATGCCTAACATGAATGCTTTAGAAGACATCTATCTCTGCTAATCAACACATTTAATAAAAGGATAGTAACACAGAATAATAAATATCAAGCATTTAGCTCAACTCCTTTATTCTCCTAAGTTAATTTAGGAAACATTACATTTTCTCTAGTATTTACCAATTTTCTCTGGAAAGCACTTACAAATTCTGTGTTGTGGCTTGCCTTTCTATTTTACTTATCTCTTTAAAGAAGTCATACTATAAATGTGGCTTCCACTAGCCATTGGAATGGTGCATTTTTGCCTGAGTTCCTTGGTGCCATTTCCAGAGTGTAAAGATCATCACTGTAGAAGGAACACTACTGCTATACAGCAAAATTAGAATCTTCAATTGTTTCGATGCACTGGGATGAACAAATTGCAATTCATCCTATAGATGAACTTTACAAGAAAACTGTTGTATGAAATAAAAATGAGTCTGCAGTAAAAGACTTCTTTGGTATTTATCTCAGACTATATAAAATAGGAGGAGGCAAAATGATTTCTGTGGAGTTGTTCAGAAGTGTCAGAAATTGGATTGGAATGGGTTTTGACCTTTTCTAACCCTCATAAAGCTGTGATACCCACAAAAATCTTGGAAGTTGCGACCTGATATTTTATCCAGAGCCAAAGAGTATTCAAACCATTCACTCTTTGTTAGAGAAATCATGTGATTAGTGTTGGATAAAAGCAAATCAAATATAATTCAGCTTTACCTATAGCAACCATTCTCTTTAGTCACTACATAGATCTTATTTAAATTTTTTTTACCTGTTTAGAACCTCCTATTTTGGTATGTATAACCATTTTATTATTGCAGTTTCCTGTTTTAAGTAAACTATGAGTCTGGGCAAATGGTTCCACGAAAGACCACACTCAACTATGTTAGATTGATCTCTATACTATAATTCTGTGTTTTCATCAACAATTTTTTTTTTAAAAAGAGCTTTTTTAAATTTAAAATTGCATATGTTTGATATGTTTATATTTTAAAATCCAAATTTCCCATCTTTCATTAACTTCCAGGAAAGTGGAAGAATGAAAGGGCAGGAAATGCAGTTCTAGAGGGACGGGCAGCACGCTGCTCGCATCCCACAGAGAATTTTAATATCAGGACACTAATGGGTATTATAAACCAGTTTCTTTTATTTTAAAAAGGTAAGGAAAAGAAAAACTAAGGTTTTAACTTGACATTTTTTGTTTGCCCAAACAATAAATGATTCTTTTTTTTAAAAAAAAGCTTGCTCTTTTTGTCAAGAGCAGTTTACCTGTCTACTGAATCTTCAGATTTTGCTATTAAACTAGCACTGGTTTAGAGTCAATTTACCTTAAAAGTAGTTTTGTGTGGGATTAACTCCATTTTCCCATCTTTCTGACTTTACTATGTTACTTTTCTAACCCTCTCAAATATTAAGCCTAAGGTAATATGAGAAAGTTCAATATTTCTGATTAAAAAATAAATAGAAAGGCAATGTCATTTTTTTTGGTGTTTTCCTAGATTCCAGAAAATCAATAAATTATTTATTGAAGATGTTCTGATTCACAGTAATTTTTATTCCAACACTCTTGGAGGCCTGTCATCTGTCTGCTCCATATCCCTTGAAGAGTAGTTTATTACATTTATTTATGAATAACTATCCCAATCTTCTCTTTCAAGTGAACTTTTGTTTCCAGATTTCATAACACTCAATTGGAAAAGTTCTAGGCATCCTCATCTCTACAGACATGTGGAGGGGGTGGGGTCACAAGCCCCCCAGGGAGTCCTTGCCATTTCATGTACTGACCTCACTGTTCCCACCTTCCTGGATCTTGACATTCAGCTATCTGCGGGGAGGGTAGTGGTAGGGGTTAGGAATCTGGGTAAAGCGGAGTTTTATAAATCTCCCCAAGTCATGTGGAGAGAACCCTCCTACAACCTGGTAAAGAATCCCTGAATTATAAAGAATCCCTGTATGTACCTATACATATACATGTACAGGCCTACTTGTACACAAATAGGCTATTAATTTACCACCTGGAAAAGTACACTGTATGTATAATACAGCACACTTTTGTTCTTAGGTTGTTTGGTATTATCTTTTCTTTTTATTTAATTTTCTGTATTTTCCAGGTATCACTTTCTTGAATAAAATAAGAGGACTATCACAGATAAGGATTATTGTAACAGCTCACTCCTTACTCAACTTGTTAAAATAAATTGCAGTTCATCGATATGCATTTCTTTCATTTTTAATTGTTTATTTGCTATAGGAACTTAAAAAAATTACCAACAAGTATGCTTCTTTGAATGTTGTTTAGAAGTGGCTTAAAAACTATGGAATATATTGAATAACCTTAATAAGGTATGTAATATCCTTCATTTGCCATCTAGTGTTCAGTTTGGTTTAAAATACTCGTAATTTATATATTTTGAAAATTAACTAGACATTTTCATGAGGATCCATAGGTAATTCTAATAAACAGGAAAATATAGTTTTATCATCCTTTCTGAAGATAAATTCTTAGTGGAGAATTAAGTCTTTCAAAATTAAAAACAATTTTTCTTTGATCTAGTGCTCATTTTCCTGCATTTCCAGACACTTTAAGAACACATGGTGGGTTTGATGTATCTGGCTGGGATGAAGTGTAGGTGATATTTAGCTTTGATGTGGTGGCCCAGGAATGTAGATTTTGAGCAGAGCTGTTTAATATTATCATATCAATGCTGTGAATGTAACAACTTGACAAAATCAATTGACCACACTGGGAATACAGGGAAATCTGGGTCCTGAAACTAGATATCTTTGTGGGATAGATGAAAAAACATACAATAAATGGTACATATGGAAAAAACATAGATTCAAGTAAGGAAACCACATCACAGAGGACCAACATTGCACAGATTAGGGGTCTTGGAGAGGGGTGATAATAAATAATCCCACTTCCCAACTGCTTCCCTCACACTAAGTTTGGAACCAAATTAAAAAAAAAGAGTCTAGATACAAAGTGGATACAATAGAAAATATAGGTGCAAGACAGAGACAAGAATGAGATAAGGTATGAATAAGGTATTCTCAGCCATCTATGAATTTGTTGAGGTTTTGGAAGGCCAATACCTAATAGTCTGCCTTCCTTTTCAGGTTTTCAAATGAGACATAGACACCAGACAAGTAAGGATCATACTGTCAGGTTTATTACTGATAATAGTGATTGAAGAAGAAGACTTATATCTGTGGCCAAAATAAGCTTTCAATTACATTGATTTTTTACTATTCCTTATGTAAGCTTTATTTTCAACATCCTTTTTTTAGCTCTAATTCACATCACAAAATTTACCCATTTAAATTATGCAGTTCAGTGTTTTTAGTATATTTGCAGAGTTGTACAACCACAATCTAAATTTAAAAGATTTCCATTGCCCCTAAAAGAGACTCCACAGGCTTCAGTAGTTACTTCCCATTTCCCATTGATACCACCACCTCTAGCCCTGGGTGGCCATTAATCTTTGCCTGTCTCTATTGATTTGCCTATTCTGAACATTTCACATAACTGGAAATATATAACATGTGGTCTTTTAAAAATATTTATTTATTTTTAAAGAGGGGAAGGGAGGGAGAGAAAGCGGGAGAGAAACAATGATCCGTTGCCTCTTGCACGTGCTTTGACCAGGGGGACTGAACACACAACACAGACATGTGCTCTGACTGGGAATCTACTGATGACTCTTTGCTTCACAGAACAATGCCTAACCAACTGAACCACACTGGTCAGGGCAAATAAGTGGTCTTTTTTAACTGGCTTCTTTTTACTTAGCATGATGTTTCCAAAGTTCATCCAGGTTGTAGTATATATCAGTACTTTACTTTTTATTGCCAAATAATATTCCATGGTATAGCTATATCACCTTTTTAAAGAAACCTGTTCATTAATTGACAGGAACTGTAGGTTGTTTCCACTTTTTGGCTATTGTGAATAAGCCTTCTCTGAACACTCATGCACGAGTTTTTGCGTGGCCATATGCTCTCATATGTCCCAGGTATTTTCTTTTTTTTCTTTTTTCTTTTCTTTTCTTCCTTCCTTTTATCTATCTATCTATCTATCTATCTATCTATCTATCTATCTATCTATCTAGTGAGGGGAAGGGAGGGAGAAACACAGGGAGAGAAACATCAATGTGAGAGAGAAATATCAATTGGTTGCCTCTCATATGCACTCTGACCTAGGACTGAACTCACAATCTACATATGTGCCCTGACTGGGAATTGAACTAGGGACCTTTTGCTTTGCAGGATGATATCGAACCAACTATTAAATTTTTTGCAAATTATTTAATAGGAAAGGTGTGCAACTTTATTCTCTTGCATGTGGATGTCCAGTTGGCCAGTGAGCCACACTGGTCAGGGTTGTTCTACGTATTTTCTTGGGTATAAAGCTAGAAGGGGGATTACTGGATCATTTAGCAACTCTATGTCTAACCATTTAAGGAGCTGGAGACTGTCCCATTGTGCCTACACCATTTTACATTCCCACTAGCAATATAGGGTGGGGCAAAATAGGTTTATAGTTGTGAGTATGTGAAAGGCAAAATTTATTTTTGTATTATTTATTATTACATTATTTTTCCATATGAACAACTGTAAACCTACTTTTCCCCACCATGTATATTAGGGATCCAATTTCTCCACATCCATCACAACACTTGTTAACTTCTTTGGGTTTTTAAATTTTTTTATTTTATCTTTTTGTTACAGCAATCCTAGTGGATATGAAGTAGTATCACACTGTGGTTTTGGGTTTTCCGTTTTCAATAGCTAATGATGTTAAGTAACTTTTCTTGTGCTTATTATTCATTTGTATATCTGCTTCAGAGAAAGATTTACTCAAATCCTTTGCCCATTTTTAACTGGGTTATTTGTCTTTTCATTATTAATTTGTAAGTGTTCTTTATATATTCTAGATGCCGGTCCTTTATTAGATATATGATTTGAAAAACTTTCTCCAATTCTGTGCATTGTGTTTTCATTTTCTTAATGGTGTTCTTTGAAGCACAAGTGCTTTAAATTTAGTTATGTTCAGTTTGCCTATTGTTTTCACTTGTACTTTCAGTGTCAATCTAAAAACATCACTGCCTAATCCAAAGTCACAAAGATTTATACCTATGTTTTCTTCTGAAAGCTTTATAATTTTAGCTCTTGCATTTAGGTATATGGTCCACTTTGAAGTAATTTTTTGCAAATGATTTAATAGGAAAGGTGTGCAACTTTATTCTCTTGCATGTGGATGTCCAGTTGCCCCAGCACCATATGTTGAAAATAGTATTATTTCCCCATTGAATTGTTTTGGCACTCTTTTTTAAACATCAACTGACCATAAATATAATAAAGATTTATTTCTAAACTTTCAGTTCTATTCCATTGATGTGCCTATCCTCATGCCAATACCAAACCATCTTGACTAGTGCAGTTGCGTAGTGAATTTCGTCTTTGAAAATTAAATTTGTACTTCATCCTTCTTTCACTGTGAGATCCAAGCACTCTCCAGCCTCAGGTAGGAGAGGTCAACTTATTTGTGGTTGTAGAAAAGAATATTCATGTCCTGAGGACAATGGCAAGAAGTTGATCAAATATCCTCACTTCCTTTTTCAAATGTCATCAGTACAATAACTTCACAAGGGAAGGAGTGAGAAGTGACAAAAACTCTCTCCTTGATCAAACTCTATCCAGGCTCCTCTGAGCCCCTTCGCAACCTTGATCAATAAAGACTTGAACAAACATTAACATAGTTTCTAACAGCTTAATGTCGCGTCCCTAGGTGACCTTAGTCTCCCTTAAAGTGCCTGCCAAAGGAAAGTCCAGGCTGCCCAAAGAACTGACTGTTCCAGCAAATAGCACCCTTGCCTCACAGTCTCTGTGGGAGGGCAGGCACCTAAATTTGACCAGCCCCAGTTGGCAAACTTAGGTGGGTTTCACTTGGACCAACACAGCCTTCCAGCTTTCTGTAATTTTTCACTTTCCTGACTCTCCTGAGCCCCCTACTTGCCTGTTCCTTACTCCCTTATTATCTCTTTAAAATTCCCAGTCACCTCTACACAAATTAAAGTTGAGTTCAGTTCACACTGAACTCCTTTCCCTATTGCAATGATTATTACTGATTAAAATCTGTCCTTACCACTCTAACTAGTGTCTGGCTTTGTTTATCTTTGATAGAGGACAACAGATGGTGGGGCTAGGGAGAAGGTCCTTTACTAGTCATGGAAGCAAAAAGGGACAAGCAGCATTCCCCCAGTACAAATGATGTAAATAAAACAAAAAAAATTTAAATATATAATAAAAAATCAAAATAGCTTATTTCTAATGTAAACAATAATAGTGTAAGTATATATTATAAAAAATATTACCATGGAACCAAATAATAGAGAGATAGGAGAGATATTCCAGGAAGAGTGCACCAAATCAATGAGGTCACAATGTCAGGCAATCACATAGCATATCTATTCAGCAGACTAAAACAGGAGTGTCAGGTTAGCATTAGTAAATGCTACCAGCAACAAGCAAGGTCCCACGCATCGAAAGGCACAATATTAGGCATATTAATAAGGAAGAAGGTCAGGTATTACAACAGATAGGCGTCTAGTTGCCTATCATGGGATATAAGTTGGCATTTAATCCTCTCAGTTATCACTGGGTTAAACAAAATTATAAGGCAGCCAGAAGCAAAGTGACTAAGTGCTGAGCCTCATGCCTTCCTCTTCAAATCTCCCGTGCATGAGGTCAGTGACGGTGTTGGAAACAGTATAGGATTAGGCGTCCATATGGGCTCAAGTGGCCCCAGCAATGTGACGAGGAGGTCTGATGAGTTGGTGAAGCAGACATGGGTGACCAGCCTGTGAGCAACAGAGGGACAGACGTGAGAGGAGAAAGCCTGGAGGAAAAGTCTCAGAGCTGGAGGTTCTTACAGGATGACTATATGGGCAATGGTAAACTCAGCCTGTACCAGGAAAATGGCAACATGAGAAATATCTTAGAAACGCAAATAATGGGATGTGGTTGATTAGATGGTCAGGGTGGGACAGTGGAGGGTAGAGAAAAGGACAGGAAAAGGATGAAAAAATGACTCAAACTGAAGACAGTCCTGCTAAGACAGAGCAGCACAAAGGGAGAAGAGCCTGGATTGAGATGTATTGTACTGTATGCTGCTTGTGCAATATCCATAAAAGGATACCCGGCATACGACTTAAAATAAATCTGAAGCTCAAGGTCAGCGTGGAAGACATGGAAGTTACGTGACTGTTCAAGCCAGTGGTGTAGATGGTGGTTTCAAAGCAAAGCATTTTAAAAGAAGAGAGGAATAATGAAAAAGATCACACTAACTGAACTTCATTTTACTTTACTTTTATGTGTTTTTTTAAAAGATTCTTTAAGGCATCTGCCCTCCCATATGAAACTGACAGTAATAAGATATTAAGAGTTATAATTTTCAAGCCATTCATTCTTTGATATATGCCATTTCAACACATTATTTTATAATAGGTTTTCCTTGAATTTTAAAAGAAGATAAATAAGTTTTTAGTCAAGTGAAGAATTTTCAGCTGTGAACAAGAGCCAACTGGTATTTGGATTTTTATATTTGATACATATTAATAGTTATACATTTTAGAGAATGCCTCATTTAAATTCTAATGTATTTTAATAAGGAATGAAAGAAAATATCATCCAGCATATTTTTTTTCTTAAATTACCCCTAGTGCTTGATTACTCCTCCACAATCAAAATCATGTCTTAAATATGAGTGATACAAAACAAGACTACAGCCTGAATGTCTAGGAGAGAGTTTTTAGCTGCTTGTTTAAAATGACATACCTAGCTATTCAGTAATCACTTTATAATAACCCCTTTCATTTCCAAGTCTACTTTGCCATCAGGCAGCAGTGAGGAAAAGCTGGCAGCAGTTTTTACAACTGCACATTAGTTTTACATTTCATGACAAGCTAATTCTAGAGAGTTCTAAAGAGAGACAAGCATGGGTTCTTGTGATTTTCTTTCCTTTGCATGAAGGAAACATGTATCGTGCTGCTAAGTGAAAGATAAAAGAGTACAGACATATATTTTTCACTTCATCCTTATGTCAGTGACAATTTGCCCCAAATGCACCCCAGGTGCTATATTACATATCCAAGTTGACAAAAAGTAACTAGGCTGACAATACTCTTCAACCCAAGCCAAAGAGCTGTAATGCAGAGGTTCAGAATCCCAACCACAACTGGACTTAAAGATAGTATGATGATGGGATTCTCATAGGAGGTCTTGGGTTCAAGTGCTATGTAAACATAATGCAGAACTTCAGCTTACGCATTCTATAAGGCAGAAATATAACCACATGGCAAATATGCTTGGCTATGTTGATTTGTTCACACAAAGGGCACTGTGATGCAGACAAACTCAAGGTCATGACTTACAATGCCTGTTATTAAATTAAAAACCCTACCAAGTGTCAAATGTGTCTCTAACTAGCACCAAATAGCTGACAGAGTATACTGATTTTCAAGGCATTATTTAAGCCAATCCATGGTCCATACCTTAGCAATACTTTTAATCTCTTAGTTTAAATTTTTAAGGTTGCCATGAAAATCAACTGGTAAGAGATAAACCATGGTATAAACCTTCTCAGATTTTATCATCTCTATCCTTTCCAGGAAAGCACAGGCATACATGTTGTTTATATGCTTTACAAAAATAAATGGGGTCTGCTATTTCATACATCAGTCTAAAGAAGATGTAGCAGTCTATTGCTGCTGACAAACTGCATTAATTCTAAGTCATTATCCTCCAAAATATTAGCTAAATCAAGAATTTAAGACAGGACTGAACCAAAGTGACAAGACTGTGTGGCCATATAAATCTATGCTAAAGAAATGCTATTAATTAATGCTACATGGCTATACAGTAGAGTTATTTTTTCAAAATGGATACAGTCTGATATGTGTAATCAACTTGAACTAAGGAATGTGGAATGAAATCAACTTTGGCAAATTAACTCTCAAATGCAAGAACTGATAAATGAACAATATTCTCCACATCAACTGGTGAAACAGACTTTGAACTGCTCAGTGCATTCTAGCCCAGAATAAACAGAAATAGCTCTCCCACCAAGTAATTATGCATTAACTGTTTTAAATACATAGCAACAAGACAGAATAGAGGATGGATGTGAAAACAGAGAAACTTGAGATTAAAGGGTAACAAATGAAACTTTTTAATTTTTGGCTGAATCATATTATTTCTATATTTCCATATACAGATAATACATATCATTGTTTTCAAAAAGCCTGTGATTCTTCTATATCCTATCACTACCAATTACCTTGGACTATATAACTTATTCCTTCAACTCCAGGTCAGCCTTTGGTTGACTTGCTACTTTAATAATAGCACACATACTGCTAGTCCAATGCAACTGTATACTTAATTGTACCCAACTATAATACAATGTTCAGGAGTAGTTGCCTCTGGAACCATGGAATCACCCAAGTACAAAAATAATTCTGAATGGGAATGTTATTTGGGTAAGAATGAGGATAGCAAGGTGCTGTCAGAGAAAGCATACCAGCCAAGACCTGCCCACTTTTCATAAGCTGAAATACAATGCCCTGAGTTATTGCTGAAATCTGGAAGCTTGAGATGGGTCATTCATGAGGCTGAAATGAAAAGAAATGACAGTTTTTGGCAGAAGTGAGTAGCGAAGACAACACATCATCACTCATTAGGGCTCTGAGGGCAAGAGAACGTTGAATTGTGTTGGGGAGATGCGAGAGGTATCAGAGCCTGAGAAAGCTGTACGTTGGGGGAATGAATGGTCAAGCTGGGAGGGTGTATCCACAACGCATGCATCCAACTCTCAGCTTACGGGGAAATAACCCACCAAAGGTTTCATTGCTTTCATCTCATGAAAATTTTTACTTCTTCAATAAAGCTATGAATGAAAAAGATTTAAATTACTAACCCTAATGTTCTATCAATTTGTAAAATATTCACTTTGAAATATACCCAAGGAGTATTTTTTTTTAAATTGAGGCCTTCAATTATTATTTTTGACTAGAGTATGGGTATCAATGTTACAGAAAAAAGTCCTTCCAATAATCTCAAAACCTTCTTTAGCTTTATCTCAATTGCCTGCTATCTCTGAATATCTTTTATCCTGGAAAAAAATAAATATGGATCTAACCATATATCAAATATCACATTTTAAATAATAACAGTAAAGATGATAGCTTCCATTTTTCATACTTATGTTACAAGTAGTATCCTAAGTAAGTATACATATATATTAGCAAAATTATTAACTAAATATATAAGGAATGATTATAAAATCACACTTAAAACTTTGTGGAACTAGAAGATTAAGATTAGTTGCCCTTTAATTTAAATAAGGAAGCAGCATTAAATAAGTATCAAATTATTGTGGAGAGAAATATTGTAACCTGAAAAGTTCCCAGAACTTCTTAGGAGGCTTCAGTTCCTTATGATAGTTTATATGCATACAAAATAATACACAAGATTTAATGGGTATTTTCAACACTGACAACTGCATTTTATTAACTTCAAAGGCTGGCTTCTAGACAATAAATCTGGTGTGTTCTAATAATGTAGGGATTAAAAATATGCTACTTACAGAGTTATGAATTTTGTAATTACTTCTGAGTTGCATGAAATCATAAAATGTATCAGGCCTTCTCTAACATAATTCTGGTAAAAAATAAACTTAAAAAAGTAGTTCCAGGGATTTATTAATATTAAGACTTCCTTAAGACATTATAAAGACATGTTTTTAATCAGGGATTATGTTCCTAGAAATAATTCTAGCAAATGGCCTAATTATGGCTATGTGCTTAGCTTTAATCACTTTGCAGCCTCTCAGAACTCAGGTGAGGGAGGAAGACTTGTCTGATAAAAATCAGGTGGCTGACTGAATGGCTAGTGAAAATACCACCAATACTATAACAACATTATGATTAGAAATATGGTTACCTACTAGACATTCAAGAAGCTTACTGCACATGGGGAAAGAAAAACAGAAAGCTAGTGTCTATTTTCGCAATTCTTCAGGCTCCTTGCTTCCTTCTATCCACACAGCTTTTTCCCTCCTGCTAAAACCAATGAAAATTTGATTAATGTGACAATTAAACTTATTTTAAATTCCAGAGATGTTATCAGAGCCTGGTGGGAGACAGAGGTAGACACACCTCTCATTCTATTCCAAAGATTCCCAAGAGGTATTTGGGGAACATCTTCAGTCATTCAATGAATGGGGAATGAGCATGTACTGCATCATTGAGCTATGAGGAAGACAAGGAGCTCAGAGTCTATGACATCAGTTGGAACAGAGTAAGAACTTCAAAAGTAGAATTATGCTCTTTCAATGGAGATACATAACAGGGGAAAAGAAAACCAAAAGTATAAACAGGCAAATGTCAGTAACCTCAAGCCAACAATGCAGCTCTGGCATCAAGATCATCCCAGACACTTCTGGGGGCGTCTCTATTCCAGGCTCCCTCTTCCTCAGATTAGAAGGGCACCACTGTCCACTTCACATTCTGCTATTAAAAAGCCCTCCCCAGAATGGACTAAAGAAGATATAACCTATTTTAAAGCTTTATAAATCTGAATTGGAGTGAGAAAAAAAGTAATTAGAGAAATTAGAACCTAAAAATATTTGTGAAACTATTATATTAGAGATGGTGTACTTACAAGGGCAGAGGAGTCAAACTGCTTTTTTTTACACATACATTTAAGTCATTTCTCAAATGAGAAATTTAATACCTCAAGGGAATGGATATTTTTCAATAACTGCAGTTAACTAAATATAGGCTTCTCACAATGTTGAATCATCAGTAGAAAAATGACCGTATGCTGCTTCAGTAATTAAACAGTAAAAGCATATCTAAAAAGTAAAGAAGAAATTTTCAAACATCTAAAGAAGCCATTATCTGAGGCACAAAACATTTTTCCTCATAAGTACCTCCTGAGAGCCTGGAAAATTAGTAAAGATGTAAGAAATTTATCTTCTGTTAAGTAGATGAGATAGTAATGTGGTAATTCTAACTAATGAAGGTACTAAGTGTGGGAAAGGTACAAAGCTACTGTGCACAAAAGCACACCAACTTTGAAAAATCCTTTATTCTGAGAAGACAGCTCTAAAAATGGGACTTTTCACTTATTCTAGGGGTTTTATTCAATTTCTTTTTTTTTTTTTTTACTTATATACAATGACTATTTTTTTTTCAGATCACTTATCTGGCTGGAAGTCTCACTCTCTTTTGAAGGTATGTGTTCTTTACTAAAACAAGGAGTTGACAATGCCAGTTCAGAGAAGGATGATCAAGTACAAACCCCAGCATTGATGAACACCCCAGAAAGGGCAGCTTCCTCTGCATTACGGAGTTACAGCACTGTGGACACGAGGAGGACCACATTTACATTACCAGTTACAAATATGGCAATCTTGGAAACGGGATAGTGCATATTCAATTTAGATATACCCATGTGAGATGGGCACTCTGGTAAGCCACCCAAGTATCTCTTCAGTGTTATGGAAGCTCAGGGAACAGTGGAAGAATAAACAAAGGTCAGGCAATGCTTGAAAGAAGTGCCTAGTTCTTACATGTGAACTGGTCACAGTTAATAATAACTCTGAGAAAGTGTAACTTTAATTTCTGTATATCTGAGTGCCAACAAACTACATATATTCTGTCCACAAACATTAACTGCATTAGGCACTCAGAATAATAAAGTCACTTTGAAACTGTTTTCCATTTACCATTTTCACACCTTAGCTAAGTCCCTCCATCCTATAGGCAAGTATAAAAGTAGAGAAACTAGTTACAAAAGAAGTCCTCCACTGACAGCCTGGCTTCCCCCATTTTAGCATTGAAAAAGAATTAGGGAAAGTTCCGTACAACTTCCTACTCAATGCATGAATATTCCTTAAAAATCTTTAAAGGTTATTTTGCGTTCTGTCTCAGCATACATCGTCTCAAGGCAGCCAGTTTGTTTAGGACAAATGTTAAGTATAGAATATTTTTTTTCCATTGTGTCAGACAGCCTCCTTGAATCAACCCATTTTTTTCCTTTGAAGTCAATGGAAATAATTTTTATCCTTCTGCCAACCTAGAAGTTTCCTGCTATATATGAAGCGCTATGATGTCCTGCAAGTCTTATTTTTAAAATTTGAATGGGTTGAAACTTTTGAGGATGTTGGACTAAGCCAAATGTATTTTGCACCTGGGATGGGTGTTAATGTTCTGGGGCCAGGTGGTGGGCTGTGTTAGATTGAGCGTAAGACCTAAAATATATGTCTATGTCCCCAAACCTGTGAATATGACCTAATTTCGAAAAAGGGTCTTTATGGATTAATTAAAATTTTAAAACTGAAGAGATCACCCTGGATTTGTGAGTCTACCCTAAATCGAATAATCAGTGTCTATATGGTAGATAACAACAAAGATTTGACAAACGTATCTGACGGACACTTTTTATAGTCCCTTTGATGGCGAGGCTACCTATTATTCTTTTGCCTATATTTTCTCTTTGTATTGGGAACTATAGCGCTGCAAATATGGCTCCATTTCAACTGCACTACACTGTCTTTCTGTAATGCATTCACTTTAGATGCAAGAGGAAGACACATTTTTTGCCCTGACTTTTTTTGCAGAACTGGCTTGCTGTCTAGACTGTTTTGTTTCTGGCATTTTCATTAATTCCACGCATATTGCGTCTGACAGAATTACTGCTATGTTTGTTGACAGAACCCTCTGGCCTCCAAACATCAAACGCATGATGTTCCTATCAAACTTGACACCTGTTTTTCATTCCCAGGAATTGATTTTCCACTCACAGGCCAACATATTTCATAGAAAAAACTGTTAGCACTATCTGCAAAGTATTGATTGAAGTAACACTGAAACCCCTACCTGAAAATTTACAGCCTTAATTTCTAGTAGGTTATATCAGTTATCTTCAAGTGGGTGAAAATTTACGAATGTGATCTGCATGTGTTAACTAAAATGTTAACTACTGAACAGAAATGTTAACAACTTGCAACTTATGAGAAAATTTTGAGAAACAAATATTAATTGCTTGATTAAGTTTCTCAAAGATAAGATGAAATGGTCCCTGTTTTCCAAGGGAAGAATCCAAAGTAAAATCCAAAGGAGAAAGTAACTGCAAGTATTCAATGTTGCAATTTAGGAACAAAAGACGGGGTAGTTTGTAGGTCATTTATTCAAAGCTCAAGAATAAAGTCTGTTGCAAAATGTTATGACACAGAATTTATCACTTTATATATAAAACATATAGAGTTCTATATAGATTTAATGATCTCATTTATCATTCAACAACAATATATTGAGGAATTATGTGCTAGTTACTATATTAAGAATTTAACTTGCATTGCCTCATATTGTCCTTACATTTTTCGTACGGTTCTATTCTCCTTACTTTTTGAGAAGGAAGACCTCATGTTGAAATTGCCTCTGTTCTATACAGAAAAGACGCAGAAAAAGTTTGAGGTAATGGAAAGGAAAAATATAGTATTTCAAAATTTATTCTATTAAAATATAATAAAATAAAGCTTTAAGAGAACTCCAAGGTGAGCATGCTAACCTATAAGAATTTGCAATACAGAAATACCACTAACATGTATAAAGTTATTCTACACATGTGGTTTTGAGTGAATTTTCACTTTAAGGCAATAAGACAAGGTAAGAATTATTGGGTACTTGCTCAGAAATGACTTTGGGAAGCTAGTTTATCCCCAAATCACTTTCCACTCTATTTTCCTATGGAAACAATTACTTGTTATTCAAACAATTAAGCCCAATACTGTATTCAGTATTGCTGGGAATAAAGAACAATAAGGTATAACACTTATACTCAGAAAGTTTGTTATTTTTGTGGTGGCTATCAATCTAATGAAGATGGCACATAATGGCCACACTGTATTGTACAAAGCGGATACAATTTCTTCTTTGAGCTTCTGACAAGAAACATAACACAGGCTGATATTGGTTATATAGTTTATGAAGACAGTGGTACCTGGGCTCTTACTTAAAGCAAGAGATTGGCCTGAATTGTTTATTAAGTGGGGAGAAAGAAGAACAGCATCGAGGCAAGGAGATGACACCATTAGCAAAAGCTTGATGTGGAATGAATGTATCTGGATCAAGGACCAAGGCCATATGGACAGGCTAGCTCAATCCTAGGTGAGACAAGATCACCCAAGACTGCAGGTAGAGTTTGAACCTCATCCCTTGGACATCAGGAAGACACAAAAAGGAAAGTGCTCAGTTCAACAAGTATCTACTGAGGATTTAGTGTGTGCCAGGCATTATGTTGATGCTGGGAACACAAACTGAAGGAGAAATAATCCTTACACTCAAGAAGCTTACATTCAGTAGTGAAGGCTGACATAGAAACATGAGAATTATAAAGGAGTATATCAGGACAATAATAAAATATATTCAAGGTATGAGAGAACATAGGGAAGAAGTGAATAACTTCTTAATTCAGGCATGAGGAGATAGTGGTAGGGGGTCAGTGCAAGGAAGGCTTCCCAAAGGAGGTGGTGGTTACATTGGAACTAGACAGATGAAAAAGAGTAGACAGATGATGGCCAGACAGGCAAGGCTGAAATGGGCCCTCCAAACAGGGCAAACATGTCAGGAAGGCAGAGGTGGACTTGAAGTGAAGGACACTATATGAATGAAACCAATTAAGAAGGTACGTCACACTCCATTTAGGAAACACAGGCATAATCCACTAAATAATGAAGGCCCGACCCAGGGCAGTGGGGAAAATAAGAAAACAGGATTTTGCTTTCATTTCCTGGAGGATTTAGCTGTATTACAACAATGTTGTACAACTAAAAATTAGAGATCATGGATTAAAACGTATTGACTTTGACAGCATTTGAGATGTAATTGCCAAATTATTAAAAGATGTAATGCTGAAGGGGGCTCATTTTCAGACTACATTCATGATCTCTTTTGCACATTTTGTGCTCCTCTATCATAACCTCTTGGAAAATTTTACCGCCATTTAACCAGTTGTATATGTTAGAAATGAAGAAGTCATCTTTGATACCTTATTTGTGCCCCTCCTGTCTTCCCCTTGTACACAATATCTCATCAAGTTCTGTGTGTTTTATCTCCTAAATATCTTTTGAATTAATCAATTTTTCACCATGCCCATTTCCAACACCACAGACCAAGCTATCATCTTTTGCCTACATTATTTCAATGATTCTTAACTCCAGTATTTGATGTAGTAAGTACTTAATAAATATTAGTTTAATTCAAGAAAGTGATTAAGGGAACTGCTAAGTAGGGCTGTAGGAGGTAGCATGGACAAAATAGTGTATGTATGGTTTTTAGGGACAAGTTCTGGATAGTAAGTCATAGTGATCATGCCTATGAATTAGAAACAGGTTGAGGTACTAGTTATAAATATAAAAATGCACATGTTGCAGCTATATTTATTTAATAAATTTTCCTGTAGTGATACTAAGGGCCAAGCATTATGCTAGGATCTACTTGGTCCTCTTTAAGAAGAAAAAATAGGTTAACAGATTAGGGATCTACCCATCTAAGAATGGTAGTCAGGATGGATAATCAGATTGGAAGGTGTTTTTCTAGAAAGAGTGAATGGCCTTGTCAAGCAGCATAAAGACAACCAACTAGGGGACAGTGGTGAAAAATCAGAGGAGGGGGTGGGGTGAAAAGGGAAAAAGGAGAGACAATGGGGCTTGAGGCAAAGGAAGTGGTAAATGGGGGAAAGGAACCCAAAGATAAATTCCATTTTTTTATTTGCAATTTCTAAAAATATAAGACTTGTGCTCATTTCAGCAGCACATATACTAAAATTAGAACGATGCAGAGAGGATTAGCAGGGCCCCTGCACAAGGATGCCACGCGAACTTGTGAAACGTCCCGTATTCTTAAGTGGTGGTGGGTAAATGGAGACAAATGTATTTGAACAATAAAAAAAGAAAAAAAATAGGACTTGTTTTTGTGTCTAGCCAATAGTTCTAAAACTGGAGCAAACCTATCACTTTATCCTTGGTTCTACTTTGTTGATTCTTCTATACTAATTCAAAATTATGTAACCCTTTTAAAATCAAACTTTCATAGGTTAAGCTTCTTCCTAATATTTAGGTTGCTTTCATTTTGTTGTTGTTTTGTTTTATTTTGCTACATGGGAAATCTCTTTAATGTTTGACTAATAAATAGATATTTTATATACATATATATTTGGCTGTGAAATGTTAGCAGAAATGTGAAGAATCTGATTAAATAGAAATTTCAAAATGATTTACAAAGGTTATTACCTTACAAGTGTACACATTTCCATACAGAATATATTCCAGAGGAATGTAAAATCCTAATAACTCTAATATGTCAGAGCTGTAGTGACTTCCATTTTCTTATGAGATAAATTTTCTCACTCTAGAATCTAAGAGAATTAATTATCATGCCATCTCTCAAGTAAAAATTGATGTAACTAGGAATACAATATAATTGTCTAATTTATATTAAGATAATAAAAAGATTGAATTATGTGTCAGTCAAATATTTAAAGACTAATGCTTAAATGCGTAGATCAAAACTTAATCAACTTTAATAAATTTTATAGTGGTTTGTTAGAAGTAAATTTTTTTGATGTAGAAATGAGTATTAGCAAACTCATGCAAAGGCTTTTTATTTCCTACACATATTACAGGCGGCTATAAATTGATACCAATGATATCTATTTCTGTACTAATAACCACAAATAATTTGGGGCATTTGGTACTTATAGTTTAAGGAGTTTCTTTGACAAGGGAAATAGTCTGTTTAAGAATATATTACGAGCCCCAGGAGTTAGTGCTTTATTATATAAGACAATCAACAAAGACTATAGGTTATATTTTTAAATGACATGCTTTGACTTTAAAGTATGCTCAAATTTAGAAATTTGAAATACTAGTTAAATATACTCCATATATTAGGAAGTTAGCATGAAATTAAGTAAACATTATTACTATTATTGTTCCTTTTACTTCTCTTGAGACTCAATGTGTGAATTTGTATGCTGTTTTCTTGTACTTAATATATTTATATATCATTATACTATACTCACAAAAGTTATTTTAATTCATACATACCATCCAGTTTAGAGTTTTGACACAAGTCAAGTACTGGGAAAGGATTTGAGGCCTTGGATATGGCTAAGCATTAAATGGAACAAAAGCTGGTGTTGGATAGCATCTGCACTCCTTTCTCTCTTTCCCTTCCACGATGGCCACACCATCCTCAGACTGTACCCACCATCCAAAGGGGCTAAAGCATTGTATGAATTTGTAACTCAGAGATGAGATGAAATACCCTGCCTCTTCAATGCCAAAGGAATTGTCCTCAACCCTGTGCTTTAGCTGAGGGTGCCCTGTGTCTGTGGTTACCAGTGTCTCTAAGGATTCTTGAGGGGGGAGTAATGTATTTTTCTCTTCCTTTTGGCTCTGAGCTCTTGGTAAATTCCTTCTGTTGACGAATCTTGTGACTGTTTCCAAGTGGACTAGTGGTGTACAGCCACTCACTGAACAACACTTTTCTCCTTGCACTCCCTTGAAAATCTCTCTCACAAAGGCAAACTACATGTGCAACAGCGCTTACCGAAGTTCTCAGGAAGTGAACAGGAAAGATTTTAGAACAGATCCATGTAGTAGATAACTAAAGATTAAAAGGATAGTCTTTGGCCCTTTTTTACCCTGAAGTTTATCCATACCTCCTCTTACTCCTCTCACCTTCAAATCCCTGTTTTTATTTGGAATGGTTTAGCTATCTTTGTTTCCTTGGTACCTGAAAACCCATGGTCTTAGGTTCTATGTCATACCAAGAATTTTACCAAGGCATTCTCCCAAACGAGGCGCCTTTCCTAAACTAGTACCAACTCGTAAAATAAGTCACTGTGTTATGTTTATGTTATTGTAAAGTACATCATATTATATGAAATACCAACATAGCAAATAAAAACAAAATGTTTGTTAAATGAATATCTGTCTTTAGTGAGTGCATTTGCCTTATATTATGGAAGCTTAAAGGAGATGGTAATGATTAATACAAAACCAAAGAAACCTGGAACTTCTACCCCATAGTTTTGTAAAGTAGAATATAGATTTCCTGGTTTGACAAGTGCAAATGGTTTGCTGAAACATAGACAATTAAAGACTTTGCACAGAAAGATTATTATCTATAAGTAGAGTGCTCACATATCTTGGTTTATAATGGGTACTAAGCCTGTTCTGGAATAATTATTATTAGCCAAACATACTGGGGTTTGATGACAAAGTAGATGATTACTTTGCCTCTCAGCCATGAAACTGCCACCATATTCTAGACTCACAGTCATCTTCGGCAGAAATGTCCACAGCCATGGGACAATTAGAGTGACAGCCAAAGCTGTGAACAATCAGATCAGGCCCCAACAGAAACTAATCAATGGAGTTCAGCCAAAAGGTAAGACTGTCAGACATTTGACATTTAAATATTTACCTGAAATGAAAGGAATAAGCAATGCTCAAATTGATGAATAAGATCACTAATGCTAAAAAGCAGAATAAGAACAAAGAAATAAACAGAAAAAGAGCTCATCTCATACTAGATATGAAAAATAATTTCTTCCCTTAAAATACATGGGACTGACATGAGATTTCCTAAGGGCAAAATACAGCCTCTTCCACATTATTTTTTAACATGGGTCCACAGTGCCAACATAAAGACAAGCATCTAGCCCAGCAATTTTCAACCATTTTCATTTCATGGCCAGCATAAACCAACTACTAAAAATCTGCAGCATTTTGATTCATTTACACCAGACAGCTATTGTTGTGTTGGCTGTTGTCATTTTTTAAAATTTGACAATGTAAGGGAAATGGTCAGTGCCTCTGACTAAATAGTCAGGTATTGCATATTTTAACAATTCTTACAGCATACCAGTGTGCGCTTTGTGGGTTGAAAATCACTAATCCAGCTCATTTATCAATAAACATGTAATAAGCTGAAGCAGTCATATTGATTACTGACTTGGCTCTCATTCTATTGATGAAAAAAGTCAGAAAAAAAGTTCACTTGTAGATGTATACATTTGTGCATATGGGTGTGTGTATTCTGATAATTTACCATTATAAATTGGTAAATATTTATCAATTATTCACATTATTCATTATCCATTACAGTTTTTTAAATGCAGTACCAATGACTAGGGGCAGGGCTGCCGGCTTGACTCCTTCTCTGGGTGGGTCAGACTTAGGATATATTTCACGACTGTTTTGTACATTGGCTGGGGATCTAAATCAGGCAGCACTGAGTGACCTGGCCACATAAGGCCACCAACTCACCATTGCAGGTGGGTGTAACCACTGGCTGGGATCTCTGCTCAGGTGCCACTGTAAGCAGGAATACAGTCTGCCAAGAACTGACTGCTGGTTGCTATTAGTCCAGCTCCCTTTCTCCACGTCTATCTGATACTCAGGGTCAGGCTCCGCTGACTGCCCCAATGATCTTTGTGAGGTGACCCAGTGGGTCTCCCAGAAAGCATCCCATCATACTGGATGTCCACCCCACTTCTGTTTATCCTACTGTAGAAGCTGTAGCGCAGGGAGGGCCCTCCGGGTATGGCTGGTGCTGGCCTGGGGGAGGGGTGTTGCAGCCCCCTCAGCCTTCTGATGCAGTCCTCTGGGTCTCTCTTGCCCAGAGTGTGCCTCAGCCTCACCACTGGGGTTCTGGGATTTTCACAGAGATGTCTTGTCTATGGATAGTTGCTAGTTGGTCTTTTTTTGTGAGGGGCACTGAACTTGGGAATGACCTATGTCCCCATCTTGATGATGTTAACTTCCCTTGAGTTTCTCATTTAATTTAATAAAATTCTCCTCACATCACTTAGTTCAATTCTGAGAAAAACCAGAATGCTCTAAAACTACTCATTTATATACCAATTTACTGCAATGAACTAAAAAAAATTCAGTAGTTTCTTAGAATAAAATCCTTTGTGTCAAATTATGAATGCAAACTTATACACCAGCTTTCCTTAAAATAAAACTACACCTATTATTATCTTTAGTTAAATATAGATAATAATACAGTCTTTCTTGTAACCAATCATGAGATACTATATGTCTTTTACATTAGTGCATGATTTCAGCAATTCATGCTCCTGATTATATATAAGTACTTTATTATTATCTGAAATTAATGTCCCTTCCAAATTCAATTTGATAGAATCTTCAGTTTCTTCAATTTATCCATTTCTCCCAGGCCATCTATCCCTCTCCTTTCTCACTTTTCCTTCGTTCAGTCCTCAGCTGGCGTGTCCTGCCTCATCCCCTCAACATCTCACTTTCATAGACACCTTGCCTCTAGTCTTTCCATTACCTTACAGAGCAGACCCTACGTTCTTGTGTTAGGCTTTCATAGTCTGACTCTTGCTCCTATGCCAAGGACTTTGTAAGTTGCTGGCTAACTCTGAATAAGAGGATGGTTCTGTATGAGATTAAAGATGTCCAGTCTTCCTGGGACTGAGATGTTACTGGAAAGCTTCCACTCATCTTCTATCATCTCCCACTCCCCCAGGAACTTGTCAGTTTCTTTTCTGAATGTCTGCCAAACATTTTAGATCCAAAGCACTTACACAATACCCAGTAAACTATAGGTATTTAAATACCTTTAAGTGAACAACAGCAACGTCTTACATATTAAGGGATTGGAAGGTCACTCATATAACTGAAGGGCATGACTGATTTCATACTGCCCCAGAGAGAAAATGCAGGCCTTGGGAGGAAAAGCTACAGAGAAATGGACTTAGAAAGAGCTGCCTATGAGGCCCAGGCCAGGTGTCTCAGTCGGTTGAAGCATCATCCCATACATCAAAAGGCTGTAAGTTTAATTCCCAGTCAGGGCACATACCTAGGTTGCAGGTTTGGTCCCTGGTCAGGGTGTGTATATGGGAGGCAACTATCAATGTTTCTCTCTCTCTCTCTCTCTCTCACTCCCACTGTCTCCCTTTCCCCTTTCCTTTCTCTAAAGTCAACAAACATATCCTCGGGTGGGGATTAAAAAAAAAAACCATAGAAAAAGAGTTGTCCAAGCGTTGCTGACTTCATAAGGTATGAACTTCTTACTCATACATACATGTCCTTTAGTAGTGGTGGGTGGACACCTGTTATGGGTTTTGGCAGGTGGCTGAGATGAGATGATCTTTAATGGTCCCTTCAAAATTCAGATTCAAGAGCTGTGCCATGAGCTGTGAAATGATAAGGATTATGTATGGAGAGCAATGAGCAAAAGTTAGTATAACAGAAAAGAATTCTATGCTTTCTCTGAATTGTTGCCCCAAATAGCTCAGTACTCATTCCTGCTTATGTTTAGTGGAAGCAGGGTAGAAGAATGAGAAATATCAGAAGCAACATATCACCATATGAGGCTGGCTGTAGGGGTTTTTGCCCAGGTCACAGTTAGTCTTTTTAACTGGTCCTTTCATGCACAGAGGTAAGTCCCAGAAGTAATTTTACTTAAAACATCCCTGTCCCTGGGGACACAGCTTGGGAGCTCTGGATAGCCTTTTAATCTTTCACCAGAACTACAGAGGAGGAGATGATGGCCTTTAGAGAGAGAGGAGGAAAAAATGGAGAGAGGAAGAGTATAAATGCAAGGCTGAGAGTACTGGTTTACATTTCAGACAGGGTTACAGTCCTCTTTACCATGTCTGTAGGAATTCCTGGAGTCTTACCATCTATATCTTTTATGCTTAAACATGTATCACTTTGTTTCTGTCACTTGGAAAAAAGACAGCTTAACTATGATACCACAGCTCTGCTTGAAGCAGCCTCCTCACATCAACCAAGGCCTAGCTCAGAAATGCTTAATTGTTGCCATGTACAGAAAGTGTTTCTCATTGGCCAATGCAATTTTCCAACATAGCACATAGCAGGATGGTCACTAGGTATTGCTTCTCAGAAGACTGCCAGCCTTGCCTTGAAGACCTACTGACAGGTGGTTCTGGCCAGGATCTCCAGAATGTATCTAACTACAACCAGGCCCCATTATTGCACTGGAAATAAAAGGCTCGGAGAATGCCACTGGAACTGTGCCCAGGAGGCTTTGGGGGGTCACAATTGCCAGAGCTTTAAAAAAAAATCAGAGTCCTATATAGAAGTATTCCAAATAATACTTCGTTGAGCACATTCAGATTCTGAGCTTATCTGCTGCTCAGAAACAATATGCAAAGCAAGTGTTTACTGTGTTGGCTGACTGTCATCTTTTTCTTTTAATACCATCAATACGCAAAAAAGTCCACCAAGAGTGGAAGAAAAAACCCTGACAGAATAGTGTGCAGCACAGTATAAATATACCGTAACGGGGCTGTCAACACACCACATACTAGGAGACCAAGAGTTCAGCTGATTAGTCAAGGACACCCAAAACTCTATGTAGCACAGAGAATGCTCCATGTTCTAAAATACTTTTAAAAATTAGCATGGGATCTATAAATATTTTTGAAAGTTATTTTCATCTTGCTAAAATGCCAGTTTTTAATAAAGAGCATAATGTGGAGCAGAGCCTAAGTCTTAGGCTTCCCCCTCCTCAAATTTTGAATATTCATGGGACTGGGAAAATTCTTTTTAATCACATGCATTATCCTTGAGACACACAGTTTATAAGAATACTGAAAAGACTATCTCCTTTTTCATTCCATAAAGATGTGTGAACCTACAAACAATGAGAATCCCACTAGTGTGATTCAAATGAAATGAGTGGTTATTGGGACCACTCATTTGACCCAATAATCCAAATGAGGGGATTGCGATGAGTTTGCCACGGTGCAGTGGGGTTTTATTTACTGGAGAGTAATGAGCACAGATACATCAAGTACTTTTTGCCGCAGATACTTCAATAAAAATAGCTAATGAGGATCAGTGTCAACATATATATTAAAACTTATCTTCAAGATTCTTTCTTGATTAGGTTTTTTAAGGTATTAATTCTTGTTACCCTAGATTATTGAAACAGGGAATACTGCCTCCTAATAAAATAATTATCAGGTTTCTTAGGAGGATATTTTCTTCAATTACTCCGAGTTTCCGGGATTTAACTCATGAGAACAATTTCAATGGCTCAACATTTAGATATAAAATGAATTTTAGGTCTATTTTACAAAAGTAAGATATGATCTCTAATCCTCATTTAATTTCATTGATGGTCAACAAGGGATAAGAAATAGAAGGTGGAATAAAAGGTGTTTTCTTTTCCACTGTTGAATAGTTTAAAAATATTGACTGACTAGAGAGATGGTGAAATTATTAGAAATAATGACTAAATTAGAAATATGACCAAAGCATCCTATCAGCTACTGTACCATTTTCTCAACCATGTAGGGTAGTAATGCTTTTTATGTATTTTTCCACATGGGCCAAAACTTAAGAGAGAAATTTAGACAGACTTTTCTGATTGTGAATGCTACTAAACAGTATAATAAATCAACTCATTTAATTCTTACAAGTCTGAATAATGTATGATATCTCTAATTATAGAGCATGAAACACACTCAGTCAAATTAAGTAACTTGTCCAAAGCCACACAAATAATGAGTAGCAAAATCAATCCACTTTGACTTCCACTGCACTTCCTCCTTCACTAACCCATCTTTGCAAATGGGATTTACACGGTATAGTAGGATTTAAGTGTGCTCCTCCTAAGAAGAATGAAGAGAATTAATGCCATGCTCTCTAGAAGGCTTTTCTGTTGTGTTTTTATTCACTACTTTTCTAAGAAGCCTAAAGCCTGTCATAGATATTACCTTATTCATCTTTACCATTTATCTGGGTACATTAGTTTTTGATGTTATTACTACTGTTATTACAGATGGGAAAATTAAAGTGAGCACTGGTGAGCAGGAATGTCAGCAAGTGAGTGGCAGTTGGGAGTAGAAGTCTTGCCACCTAATACATAATCCAGAGACCTAGCCACTAAAGCTTGCTTTTTGTGATATGGTAAAACATACAAGGCCATGCTGCTATCAATCTTTAATGAAACCAAATGTCAACTATACTATTCTGAATCATCATTCAGTTTCTAGCCTAATATTCAGTATATATGCAATCATAAGACCACACATTCATATATAAAGGTTGAAAGGAAATTCAATTTCTTTATATAATTACACAAATTATTTTTAACATGTCACAACAATTTTACATGAGAAAAAAATGAATTTCTCCATCAATTTACACTCAAACGTTTGTGTTCTCTTTAAGGAGTCGATCCCATATTAATGTAGGTTAATTATTTTTTCCTTAAAGAAGTCTTTAAAAAAAGCCATTCTGATAAATGTTTCCTTTCCTGTTCATCAGTAGCAGATGTCTACTTCTGCCTAGAGGACAAGTCTAATGCTCTGTGACAATAGGAGAGCATAACAAAACCATAAAACAAACTGTGTCTCTGCTCAAACTGGGTTCAAAATGCTATTTCTTCCTTTTACAAATGCATAGCAAATACAAAAACTGCCATTTAAAAAGGCACCGATAGATTCCCCAATAATCCCTAATATTATTAATTAAAAGGCTCCTATTTTAGTATTTTAATCAAAAAGTTATTTTTAAACTGGTCTCTTAGCAAAAATAAAAATGATTTCAGAAACACACACACACACACACACACACAAAGGTCAGGATGTAAACTCTCAACATATGACACATCCATTTCACTTAATGAATTCACCTGGGTAGTTCAAAATTAAAATAGAATTTAAAAAGTATGTTAACCCCTCTGTGTCTCCATGAATGCTCTTCCTTAAGCCTCCACAGTCTCCTGCTTTTCTTCTCTATCAAGATCAATCTTAGTTCTCCTTTACGGCTTGACAGATGTTTACCTCCTAAGGTCTGCTTTGCTGGCACACTTTGGGCTAGAACACGGTCTCCTCTTGGGTTATATAACATTTTGGTGCTTCCTTTATTAATCAAACATTTCCAATTTGCTACCTACAAGCTGATATGCCCACTCTTTCTAAGGTTGTGAACTCCTTGGGAGGTGGACCAGGCTTGTTTTAGCTCTGTACTTTCTCTGTATGTTTCCCTATTTATTTCTCAAATAGCTGAGCCATGAATTTTTGGCAAATGTAGTGGAGAAACCCCTTGGGCTACAAAATGTTTGGGTCTAGATTTGAAAAGGTGATACCACCAACTTCAGGTACTTCACTATAAAATGGATCAATAACCCCTGTGTCTGGGAACCTGTTTTCCCTGCCCTGGAGCATAATTCAAAATATGCTTTGTAAATTGTGTCTTGCTATGTAAGTATAAAGTAGCATATCTACATGTGCATGTACTTTTGTAAGATTAAATGGCATATACTGTGTAAAACATTTGAAATAATGAATCATTGTCAATCTGATAACATACACAGTCTGTCCAGAAGTGTCCAGCCTTGTAATATGAGAAATAGAGACATTTATTGAAGATAAAAGGTACAAGAAACATTGCACTTAGGACAGTGATGCCTCAGTTCCCTTCAAAGTTAAGGCCTTCTTGAGGAAACCAGTTTGAATTGCATTATTAGCAACTGCAGTATGATGTTCCTTCTTCTCTGGTATCAGAAGCTGTGGAACAAATTTTGTCATGACATGTTTTGGGCCAAGATCCTGTGTCAAAACCTCAGACAGTAGTTTTTGGAATCCCCGGATCAGCGTCTAGTTCTTGCACTGTCAGTCATCAATCTTTGTTCATTGCAGCCCATACAAGTTCAATATTCTCAGGTGTTGCAGGCCTTCCAGAACATGGGTTACTTTCAACAGATTCTTGACCATCTTTGTAGCCACTATTTATGCTTCACTCATTGACTGCATCATCCCTGAAAGCCTTCTGAATCATCTGAATAGTTTCCACAGAGGAGCGAATGTTCAAGCTTAATGCAAAATCTCATACAGATTTGTTGCTCTACTTGCTCATTTTGAATGTGATGGCCACACAGTATGCATGCTCGCTAAACAGTGTCTACCACCCCCACTGACTAGTAAAGTGAATTTGTCATTGTTCACACATGCACATTTCAGTCCACTCTCCTTGACTGCCAAGTTACATGGATATTGTGCAAACCATTCTCATTGTATTAATAATGGCTGGACTTTTCCCAGACAGACTTCAGAATTTGATTCATCTCAATTAAAAACATACTTAAAGAGAAGACTCCACAAATAAGTAGGAAATAGAGCTACCCAACTGGTATCTAACTTATAGATGAATGTAGCAAAAAAAAAATCTGTATATATAGTTTATGCAATGAACATCCAATCACTTTGCCACAACTTCTATGGTGACTACCCAAATGTGGGGAACAGAAAGTATCCATATCTACAAATTCATGAATACTGTCCAGCAACATAGGAGACAATGAAGAGAGGCAGAATCATTATTTACGGCTCTCACATACACTCTGTTTAAAATGTGTAATCTTCAGGTTATTTATATGGACAGAAATATTCTTTTAAAAATGAGTGTATATTTCCAGTGATCAAATACTATGAACAGCTACATTAATTATATGCTATTTGTCTAAGTAACACTGTTGTCGATTCTCTTCTTGTTCCCTAGCTTCTGTGAACACATCCTTAGTTTCTGTTTTACCCTATGCTCCCACCAAATGCAGAAATCAGTACCTTCTCGATGCACGAGAAATAATTTGCTTACAGAAGGAACGATTTTCTTTCATCCATCAGTATAGTTCTAGTTTCTTTTCCTGTCTTTTCATCCCCACCCACAATTATTTCTTTTCCTAGTAAGAGTGTCTCAGGACCATCTCAAGTTTACTTTGGAATCTCATTTCAATGTTTATTTTACACAAAAAAGGGATCTCAGTTAATAGGCTGTATTTCTTAGATGACATTCCAGTTATCATCTTAAGTTACTTGATTATACTTTGAGGTCTCATCCACCTCAACAGATTTTCCAACTAACTTTAGCATTCATTCCAATATTAATTCTAGCAAATTCAAAATTTTTCCTATCTCTATGCTCCTAAAAAATTGTGAGGTTTTTTTTTAGGGGGAGGGATTGCATTTTCTATTATAATTCCAATTTAAGAGGCTTAAAATCATAAATGCCCATTTCTATACTTATCTTTAAAATAATAAATAATAATCGTTTCAAAGCTTAGAGACATCTATATAATTTCCTTCTCTGTCACTTAAGCAATTAAGCCTTCTTATGACAGATCCCATGGGAAAGTTTTGTTTTAAATTAATTTTAGAACTATCATACTAAATGAAGTAAACTACCAAATTAAGCTAGGTTGTCTATTACCGTGGTCAGAGGGCCAGAGATTCAAGTCCTACTGTGTTACTCAAAAGGTTAGAAGGACATTTGTCTGTTGAATTTGAAGCTATGTTTCATATTTTGAATTGAGTATGAACAACTTTAAATGAGAAGAGGACTTCCTTAAAAAAATTCAGAGGTTTTGGAAGCACATTTGTTCTCTGTCATCTTCAAAATAAAATGAAATAAATAACCTAACTACAGAACTGCTACACAAGCAACTTTTTCATTTTGTCTTATATTTGTTCTTTGGAGAGAGTCTTTGTGTTAGGGCAGAAACCGGGGTCAGTGTTGGACAATCTGTACCCCTTGTACTTGTCATGTAGAATTGTGATGCACTTTCTTGCTAAGATTGAGTCAGTGATAGGCTACCTCAACTACATGTATAAGTGTAGATTCATTGCAAAGGACAATTTCTGAAATTTAGGGAGTTTATTAAGAATATGTTGAGCTGATGAGCCCCAACAACACTCTCAGACATCAAATTGAGGGGCAGAGGTGAGTAAAGATCTCTTTCTGAGGCACCATATAAATACTAGGGCAAGAAAAATAAATTCTGTAATTGACAAACCTCCTCTGGATTCTTAGTGATACATTACTAGAATGCAACTGAAAAGAGGAGCTATTACAAAGAATAAATCCCTATTTTTCATCACGAATTTGTGACACTATGTATAGACTTGTTTCAGTGTGCTGGGTGTGTATATGATAAGTCTATGTTTCTGTATGTGGTGTACATACACTTAACTGCCCCTCTCACACTGAGGTGTATATGTAGGTGTATGTGTATATATTTTCCTTATTTTATTCTTCATGTAGACCTATCTACAACTTTCAGATAAAACATAATTTCCCTTGTATTTAGATCTATTTTGTGCATTATTCTTCAGTCTAATACACAGTTTTACATTTCATTTAGCAGTAAACAACTGAGGAATAATGTACCCATAAAAGACGATTACCCTAACAATTCTAATTATCCTTTACCGCTTGCTCTTTTTTCCTTAAGTGTGTGAATACACAAGTGTTTGCTGTCTTTAAGAAAGAAAAAAAAAACCCACAAAAAGATATTCTTTTTAACAATTCACAAATCCAGGAGAATGTCACATTTCTAGGGAAAGAAAAGTCTTTGCTATGACAAAATATGAAAATTAAAATTTCTAGTCAAAAGATTAATTACTATATATAACTGAATGCTTGGACTTTCATATATTTTTAAAAAGTTTGTCTAAATTCCTCATGCCAGGTAAGTTATTTTTAATTCAAAAAAATTGGCTCAATACTAATTTCTTGTATTCTAATGGTCAGGAAAAACATTACCCAATGTCCTTAAAATCTAATTAAATAACCTACACCAAAATAAAATCTTGTTCTTACATTGCCTATGTTAAAGGAGAAAAACTGGAAGTGATACTAAAAGCCTTAGTGGGTATTTTTTTTTTCATTTTAACTTGAATTTGTTTATGATGAAATCTTGAATTTTAGCATGACATGTTTAGATATAATTTTCACTAATGGATGTAAAAGAACTTTTAAGCCTAAAACATATATTTGTACTCTTTTCTAAAAAGGCCTAAATTTTTAAAGCTAAGAAGTATAATCTCTGTAAATGGAGTGATATAACTCCCACAGTTAGATATATTTGAAACTGTAGAAAAACTATTAGAATCCCAAATGCACTTTCTCCTTCAAATGAACACATACCCATTTCATTTCATCTGTTATTCCTAACCTAACATTACTTGTGTATCAGAGGGGCTAACAAAGAGAGGTGCCATAGGGGATAGACAGTATTTTCTAAATTAACAGGGACTGAAATCTAGGATTCTGGTTGCTACAAACTAAAGCATTCTATTATTTAATACTATTTTAATACTGTCTTCTAAAGGTGTTCATGCTGTTGAAAACTGAACCAGTGCTTAGAAACATAAATGCAGTAAGAATAGAGTTTATACCTTTACCCTCCCCACCCCTAAGGAGAAGCTGGAGGAATCTGCTAATCACCCTTGAGTGGCCCAGCTCTTTTGTGCATTTCCTGCTCACCCACACTCTGGGTAAAACACAAACAAACAAAAAAAAATACTTTATTCGAGAGACACAACATTCAATGAATCATGATTCCCTTTGTTAACGGAGAGCATTTCCAAATATAACAGAGGTGCTCTTGCAAAGAACAAAGATGTAATTGGAAGGCTGTGGAACGCCAGAGGGACAACTAGTAGGAGCAAAGTAGCCATTCTAGAGAAATTCTCCACAACTAGTCAATCTATCACAGAAACAGATATCCTTTAGAGTTTCAGGAAACAAACAAAAAAAAAGTATTTATAAAATAACTCAAGCTTGAAATAAAAGCAGATGCACTATTTCCCAGATTTGTATGAAATCAATAAAGAAAATTATACGTCTAAACAAATTAACTACCCGAGATCTAATTACCATTTTGAAAGAGGTGAGAATTCACTACAATGCTGTAAATTGCACAGATTAATGTTACCTCACAGTCACCTCTCCTCACCCAGGGCAACTACGATCACACACAGACTGATCCACTAGGGATTAGCAGAAATACAGAAAAGGAAACCAGAGCAACAATAAATCTTGATTTTCTTCTCCAAGGAAGGGAGGACTGAAATATGAGAAAGAAAAATGTACCAGAAAATACTACATTTTATACCAATTCCTATACTTATAATTTGGTCATTTTTCTATAAAAACCTTTAAGTACTGATAACTGTCTATTTTTAATTTTAAAAGTGAAGGAGGTATCCCTTTGAAAACCAAGAGTTAATGTTAAATTGTTAGTTGTGTTACAATATGGTACTTTAAATTTATAACTAATATTCCAGTTGAGATCATTAGCCACCAAAAACCCTATCACCTATAATAATTTTTCTAATAGTTAAGTTTTCCTTTGAATTTGAAAGTTAAGATGGAAGAAGAATAGCAAGCAGTTGTCCAAAGAAGTTTCACATTTCTGCAAAAGTCCCTACCAGGTTACACCTGTTTGCCTTGGGCAAAGAGTGATTCTGAGCAAAGAATTAGTAGCAGAACTCAGCACAAATGTGCAAATGATCAAATTTTTAAATGAGTCTAAAAATGCGTAAAAGAAATTTACTGGGAGGAAGTAAAACCATACAGGAGATTTTTAGTGGGGCTATAGGCTACCAATGGTTGGCTATGAAGGACTGATCATCAGAAAATGTCCCGGTCAGCCTCTCCCTTATTAGAGAAGAACTGCCTGCTTCCCATCACCCTGGCACCAAGAAGGTCCAGTTCCAGAGGTGTAGTTTTCCATTGCTGTCAATTATCTCCAATCTACCTTCCAGTCTGAGCATACATAATCTGATCTATGATCTACTCCCTTCTATCTCTCCTTGTACAATTTCAACCCAAATCAAGCCTGGTCCTGTGCTACAGGCCCCAACATCCCCCTCATCCTTTCTGGAAAGCCAGTTCTATTGGGGGCAGACACTCCTTTTATTTAGATCTGGATGTTCCTAAATCAAAATACTTTCTTCCTTCTAATATTCTGAAATATTGGAAAGGATCTCTGGTTGTGGGCTCTTCAAAGCCTCTTCTGGCGTTTTTGTTGTTGTTTGTTTTGTTTTTGTTTTTTTAACACCATTTAACTAATTAGAGGTACCATGGCCAAATTATCTCCATGGCATCCAAACATCTTCCCACAGCCTCACCTTTAGCTCACAGCTTTCTCCTGTCCTTCATCTCCTATAGTCTATAATACACATATTTGTATCTATACAAGCCACATTAGAAGATAACCTGGCTCTAAGAATTCCAAGCCCCTTCCTGCCCCTTCTTTTTGGCCTTCCATTTCAGGGACAATTTCAGCCTTAAAGTATGTAATCAACAATATCTTCACTTTAGATTTTATCCTCTCCGTTCTGAGGCTCTCTTTTTAGGAGCTGTCCTGCCTGGTTTCAGGGGCTGTAGCCTCGCCAACAGATGAGAGGGTCCCAAGGCTGGAGTTGAATGAGGAGGCCTTGGGGAAAATAGGCCACTGAGGAGACAAAACCTGTCCCCCTGGCATGAGCACAGCCCCTGTCTCCCTCACATCACCCTGTTTGGCCCTAGAGGATGGCTGGTTAGTCAATGATGGGTAAGACCCCTCAATGGCAGGTACAACCTAAGACAGGTACAGTCGCATGGGGACCATAAGGGAAGGGCTTGGGGGACATGGAGAAGGGGCAAAAGACCCTCACCCCTTGGCTTTGTAATGGCCAGAGTCCTCATTCTCTCTTGGCTGCTTTGTGCGCCACTGCCTGACCAGGTCAGTGAAAATATACTAAAGGCAGGTACAGCACTAAACTGGATCAAGCAGTTCCCAGGGATCAATTAGGCCTGGAAAAGGAATGCATTAAATCCTATGAAAATTACTTTGCTAAGAATGCCCTCAAATTAATGAGTACTGATGTTTGGGGTCAAGCATAGAATGCGATCAGTTTCCCAGGTTTCAGGGCTGTATGGGTGCCATCCTCTCTACCAGCCCTGACCTGAGGCAAATCTTGGTGTTCCTTCAATCGTAGCCTTTTGACATTGATTGATGAGCTTTGCATGCATGCTGTATACCCCTGCGCATATCGTTCTCAATAAAAGCCACCTCAAGAGAAGAGCTCAGGGCATTCTCCACTAGAGGGAATTGGTCCCCCATTTTCCTGGCAGACCAAGAAGTGCCTGGAATGACTTATTTTATTTCCTCCATCCGAGGAGACCCAGGAAGACTCTGAGGGGAACGGGATACTCTCCTCACTCTCTGTCTTCAATGACTCTTCAATTTCTCTGAGTCTCCGTGTTTGTCTGCCCTGTTCACATGCTGCCACCCAACCTAGAAGGCTCATAATATAAACATGTTAACATGTCTCTTCAGATCCTGCTCTTCTTACCACGGTGAATTTTCTTTCTTGAGCTGAGTCTTTTGTAATGGAGAGAATTTGGCTAGGCCATGAGATTGCTGACAATAAAACCAGAATGGTATGAAAAAATGGGGCATATTTGAGATCTGTGAGTTAATTACGCCAGTAGTAACAGAAATTCTATAAAGGAAAATAGTAAAAGATAATGCTGAAAACAAAGGTGAACCCAGACTTAGCCTGGACAAAAGTCACTAAAGGCTTTTGAGCAGGAAATAACTTGACCAAAGAAAACTGATTTGGTAATGGGCTCAAAAAAAGACAAACAGTAGGAATCATGAATTAAATAATGAAGTAACTCTAAAAAGTCACAGGATAGAATGTCCTCCTGTCTTTGCATAACATGTTATTACAGGCATGACATCTGCCATAAAAATAGACATTTTCTGATTCCCTACTTGGTTGGGACAGATACTTACATATAAGAAACACCAAGCCAACTCTAATCTACCTGTTCTTAAAATTTAATTCCCAAATAACTTAGTATTTTATTATTAGTAGGAAGGTAAAGTAAAATAGTTTAAGTGAAAAATATAAATCAGAAAAAGAACTGACAAAATAGTTTAATTCTATTATCTTCTGTCCCAGTTGCCCTTGCTTTATTATAGCAAAGTAAGTTCACCATATTTTAAAGTGAAAGTCACAGTACATATCATTTATTTCAACTGATATACTTTACACAGAAGAAAAGTGATGCTTTAAGCATTATTTAAACTACTTTGCAAAAAAGTCAGGATTCTAACTAGAGCAGGAACTGATTCAGGCTCCAGGAATTAAAAATAAAAAAAGGCAATACAATTGTTTTATTCATTACCTCCTAATACCTCATCTTTTACCCACCATTCTTCAAAGCAAGAGTTAATATTTATTGTACACATTTCACCATGAAATCTCATCTAGTGCACAAGATCAGTTTATAAATAAGGAAGGCTATTGTAGACATTCCTTGTATGAAATATCCTTGCTTCCTCCCATCCATTTACCTTGCCCGTACCTCTCCAAGTACTGCCTGCCTTTCCCAATTCAGCCTAAGTTCCAAACCCTTTAGGAAGTCTTCTCCTGCAGCCATGGCCAACCTAAGCACATCCTCTGAAGGGCTGGTGCCCAAACCTGTGTGTGGAACACTACCATTCATCCACTGAAGCCTCCTTCCATTCTTATTAAGCATTTAATTTTTACTCTTTGCTTTTTCCCTCTAGACTCTAAAGTCTGAGTGGGCAGGATTTAGCTCTTTTATTTTCTTATATTCCCAGTACCTGCTGAATAATATAAGCACAGAAACTATGACTAGGGAAGGGGGTGATGTCAGTGCAGATATCCAAGCATTGTGTTCCTTTCCATGGAGTTGAGCACAAAGAAGTGGCTTCTAGCAACAACATTTCTTTATTTTTTTAATTCAATTATTTATTTATTTATACTAGATATACTTGTTTTTCTTTTTTGTATTATAAAGGAATTTTAGCATTATTTTTGAACATATTATGGTACAAGAAATTTTATGTACCAAATAATTACAAAACATAAGAACAGATACAATGTATTTCAGGTACTACCCATGTATAATATGCATCCTTATTTTTCCTTCAAAAATTTGGGCAAAAAAGCCTCCAAAACTTCAGAGGAAAGAAAAAACAACATTCACAAACAAAGCTTTGTGGAGTCAAAGAAAAAAAAAATCCATTAGTTTTTTTCTCTGTCAGTCAACCATGTTATTAAACCTTAAAACACCCAAAATGCAAAGAAGTAACATTTACTAGTTATTTAAGTTTTGAACCAAGGTATTCAAGTGCTAGGATAGAAAAGACTTTCTTCTCTGACTCTTTAATGATCTATTCCTAAAAACAATATGTAAAGGTGTTTTATTTAAAAAATATAAAACAAAAAGGGGGCTTTTAAGATTTTTAAGCTGAAAGAGCTAATCTTTCACCAACCTTCTTCGTCAGCCTTTAATTTTCCCATAGTTTTGTCAGCTTCTATTTATTGATTTTTCAGAAATTTATTCTCTGTAGTACAGACCTGAACTGCCAGTCTCCCACTGTACACATCTGATACTCTCCTGTTTCACAGGGAGGGGGTAAGGGCCTGAGGTTGGCTGGTAGCAGGGCAGCTGCATTAGCATGTGACTAAGCAGGCATTGTGCCTATCACAATGCCACTTCAGTTGATTTTCCATTCTTCAAACAACAGTCCAACTGCAAGTACTTCATATGTAGCTCAGGGATAATCCATCAAAATATTTCTTAGGTATTAAATGGGCCCTAAAGAATAGGCAAAAATGTTCTGTCATTTTAAAAGTGAGGACAGCCACACAAGAAGAAGGCATGTGGCATCCCAGGCATTGAAGGTAGTTACCCAGAGGAATGCAAATGAATAGAAAGGATCAGGATCAATTATTCTCCTGACACCTTTAACCAATAGAGAAGAACATACCATCAGAAATAATCACAATGTATAAAATAATTTAATATAACAGTTTTCCACTGAATGTTAACATTTCAATTTTTAGAATTAAGACTGTTGGTGGCCAAGGCAGATTTACTATTGAATCTGAAACGTTGGGTCCACACCACTATTTTATTCTGTTAGTTTGTTTCATCCTCCACAATAGCAGACCTCAACCATAGGGTCTCAAATAATTGACCAGTTGCAATTTTGATCCTAACTGTTAAATCAAGAAATCCTCTTTGGAAACTGTTCCTACCTGATGGCTTGCTGGGGGTACCCATAAGCAAGTTACTCAAATTTGCTGTGTTTCAATATCACTTGAAAAGGAGGTAGACTCCTGTATTTTGTCATGTAGAATGAGCACCCACATTGTGACCAAACTTTCAAAAATAAAATCTTTCATTTTTTTAATTCAATTATTTATTTATTTATACTAAATATACTTGTTTTTCTTTTTTGTATTATAAAGGAATTTTAGCATTATTTTTGAACATATTATGGTACAGGAAATTTTATGTACCAAATAATTACAAAACATAAGAACAGATACAAGGTATTTCAGGTACTACCCATGTATAATATGCATCCTTATTTTTCCCTCAAAAATTTGGGCAAAAAGCGTGCATGGTATGTGGCAAAATATGGTAATTATTTGATTATTCAAGAATATTCCAGTGTTAGAGACAAGTGCTATGAGAGGCAGAAGTTAGTAGGTAAAATTAAAGGTATTATTTATGTAACAAATGTTTGTTCCAGAAACAAGTTCCATTATCCAAACTTGCCTCATCATAAGACTCACTTCCTCTTGTGATCATGCAAAGTCCTATATTTCACCCCTGAGATTTAGAACAAGCAAGTCAGAATCTGACTAGGGTAATTATAAAGGGGATAGAAGGACAAATACATTTTTGTTCAGTTTCTTGGGTCTCATGGAATATATAGTCATTCATTTGGAGTGGTATTGCTTAACTGGGAGATGGAGAGGTTAGGATCTAGTTTTCATTTATGTAAACCTGAAAAGTACCCAATAGAGAACTAAAATGGAAATTAAACTCTTCAGGCATTTTGAGAACAAAATTATATAGATATATTTATACATATAATTGACAATTTATGTAACATGTATTTATATATATTTATATATAATACTTAAATATTTATATATTTAAATATATACTTAAAAGACCTATACTTAAAATAATGTTTTTGATACAAGGACTTTACAAAATACTTTTTGTAATTAATCAAGTATAGGAAGGCCAGAGACAGGAAGCCTCATAATGTAATATGCAAATATTTCCTGTTAAATAGTCTTTATGCCAACAGGACCATGGCAACTCATGTGCATTTCACTCATACGATCACTGATCCTGGCTATCAGTTTCTTTTTTTTTCTTTTTCTGCATGACTTGTACACCTATTGTCCTTAAGATAAAGTTTTATAAGTACGTTTAAACTTCCCTGACATCTCTTCAAAGTATTTATGAATGTTTGCTTGAGACAAATGACATCAGCTAGTAATTCACAGAGCAGTAGCTATTAGCCATGTAAAACAAGCTTTTTCTAATTGGTAATCAAAACACACATAAACCCGTGCTGGTTGGCAGCAGGCCTAGCAGGAGCTAGTGTGGATGGTCTTGAGGTCATCTGCTCCAACAAGCCGTCAGCTGGGCCTTCAGCAGCCGCAGGCAACCATCGGAAGGGGATCATGAATCCTTTTACTTCACATTCCTCTTAGTCACCCTAAAACCAAGTATATTAGGTAAAACTCCACAGATTCAGAGTGACTCCGGGGACTCAGAAGGATATCCCATCTCCAATACAGGCTTATCCCCTGTTGCTCGTAAAATAACTGGTACATTTATACCATGGAATACTACGCAGCAGAAAGAAAAAAAGAACTACTAAACTTCGCAACAGCATGGATGGAACTGGAGAGCATTATGCTAAGCGAAATAAGCCAGGCGGTGAAAGACAGATACCATATGATCTCACCTATAAGCAGAACCTAACCAACAATACGAAGATGCAAGGAAAATAAGACCAGCAACACTGAAAGGAAAAGAAACCAACAGAGACAAGAGGGAAGGAGGGGGAAGGCGTGGGGGGAAAGGAAGGGAAAGGGCAAGTCAAGGAACATATAGCAAGGACTCATGGACAAAACCAAAGGGGAAGGGTTGGGGAAGGGAGGGGTGGGGGAGGGGGCAAGGGAAAGTGGTGGCAGAAGGGAAAGGCAGAGACAAATGTATTTGAAAAAATAAATTAATTAATTAAAAAAAAAGAAAAAAGCCACTTATTCCATAATTAGAACTTAAAAGGCTTAAAATACAAAAGACTGATCGAAGTAGTATTTAAGTATGAATGAGTTTCAGCTGTATAATAGCAATAACAATAATATAATAATAATAAAAATTACTAGGAACTGTAATTAGAGGGGAGAAAGGAAGAGAACACCATAGGAAATACCAGTCTCCTGAAAAGTGAGAGGCAACCAGAGGTGACAAAACGGTACCTGTCTACAAAGACAAATGCCACTGGAGGAGGGGGCAGGAGTCTTAGATACAAATATGTCTCCTGTTCACTTGATATGAAATTCCAGTAAAATCTTAAATTTGCTGAACCATAGTTTCCCCATCTATAAAATGGAAATGATGTAACCTCAACCAATTCTCTGGCATTAGAATGGGATTACTTATGCAAAAGCATTTTAACATACATAGCCATGTATCAAAGTAAAGTCATATTTGTGCATCAGAAGCCTAAGGCCAGGAAAGAAAAACCTCCCAGAGACATGACTTTGTCCAAAGTAAAGCTGTTTGCTTTTTTAACGGGATAAAGACAAAGAGACACAGTATGTAAAGCTGTCCTGGTAACGCAGCTATGAAATCAGGTAGTTCTACTGGAGAGGATTTCTGAATCATTTGGATTGTTTTTTAACACAATTGACTTGATTATCAATGGGGATTCCTTGGTTGAGATATACCTTTTCCACAGCTGTGTTTCCCTGCCTTTAGGTATTATATTTCCATGCAACAATTCACCAGTCATACCCAAAGGACCATTCCTTAAACAAGCTCAGAAATAAATTTAACACTCAGCTATACAAGCTACAAAAACACTTTTGGAAAATACACTATAGTGTATGCTTATCATTTACATAACCAGACAGCTGGAGTTTACAGAAATGCAAATTTTGTCATCACTTAAATGCACTGAAAAATATTCTTCACCGAAATGCAAGGATGAGTGGGAACCATTTGAGAAAAAAGAGATAACAAATCTAAACCTTAAGTAAATAAAAAACAAATTCAAGTTTTCTATAAAAGTAGAATGGGGACTGATTTTCTTTATATGTTTCTGTTTATTCTGACTTAGGCTGTGAGCTGTGAGCTTTCCTTATGGTTCCTTCCAGTTTTGTAAGGTCCGTAGTAATTAGCAGTCAGAGTGTCTTTCCTTTTCCTGGTGCTATAGGCTTTTGCTCATTATAACTTTCCTCTGTCATGCCAGAGGTCAGCCATTTTCCGAACTCAATTGTCAGGGGCTGCAAAGGCTGCTAACTCAGGCCCACGCCCATTTTATCTTTGCATCACTTAGTTCCAAGCCTGTTAAATATCTTTTTTTCCCCTTTTTAAGAAAAAGTCCACTAGATAGGTAGGCAAACAGCCAGTCAAAACATGCTAACTAGTGCCAAATGTTATCAATATGAATGCCTAAGCAATTTTCCTATCCAATTCCCTACAAGATAGACCACTCAGATCGCAGGAGCACACACACACACACACACACACACACAATTTACATAAAAACAGAAAAAATCCATGAACTGCAAATGTATTACAGAGATTCTATGGATTTCTTTCATTATTTTCAAATAAGGGACTAATCCAACATTCAACTTCTCAACCCTCACTCAAAATGAGTGGCTGCTTTCAATTTAAAGCCCAAATCACTATTAGCCTCCAAATCAATCCTCAATTCACCCTCAAAGCTGAGAAAATGACTTGGGTTAGAGAAATTTGGTGCACAGCTGAGATTCCCCCTCTGTCACTATCTCTCCAGGTCACATGAGTTTACGGAGGCTAACAGGTCAGTCCAGAAGAAAGAATTTCCATTTCTTTCAAGAAGTCTGCACCTTCTGTACTGGCAACACCCAGCCATCAGGAAAGTTAAAACAAGTGCTTTTTGAGGCTGGAAGGATTCACCCAGCTGCCATTTGCCAGGGTATTACTGTATTCTTGGAGTGTCTTGCAGGAAATGAGTAACTGGATGTGGTGCTCCTATAGAATAGAAAAGGAAAGGGAGTATTTCTCTTCCTTCTTCTCTAAGTTTTCTTAAATAGAATGGTCCCAGGCAGAAGGCCAGAGGCAGCACAGGAGAACCTAATTAAGAAATGCCACTTCCTATGTATTATTGAATGAAGCTGTTAAACTAATAGGGTTTTTATATAAAACAAAGAAATACACAATCTCTTAAAATCCATAATGTATATAATGTAACTAATTTCCAGAGATTCAGTTTAGGACTTTGAGCCACAGCTATGACTGTTTTGCAAAAGTTAAAATCTTGCTTTGTCTCTGCATCTTCAAGGTGGCAGGGAAGGGGCTGACCCTTTCTTCATTCAGCAGATGTAAGAAGGCTTTGAAAACACCTTCTGCTAGTGTGGAAACCATGTGCTCTGAGCAACATTCTCTCTTTGTAATCTGCAGAACAATGTTCTGTCATCTACACATGAAATCGGACACTCATTTTGCCAACTCTCTCTCCCAACCATGGCAAAGTGAAAAGCACTCTGGGTAATATAGCACCAAAGCAAACATCAGACTGTTCTGTATATTTCATTTTATTTTTGGTCCTAAGAGAAGATATTTAGAGGATTTTTTAATATTTCAGTTTTTAATAGAAGAGAAAAATTTGGAATTTTAAAATAACTACTTTCCAAAACTCTTAGTCTCTTGAGTTGCATGTCATGTTGGTGAGCAGAAACGGATCAGCATTTCTTACCCCATCTCAGCCTGAGGAATGTGACCATGGGAAGACCGAAGAGAAATTCACTTTATGTCTGTTGGGATATGATTAATTATTTGTTCTCAAACTTTAAAACATCAGAATCACCTTAATGGCATGCTACAACGTGATTGTTGGGCACCACTACCCAGAGTTTCTCATTCAATACATTGGAGCTGGGGCCTGAGAATCTGTATTTCCAGCAAGTTCTAACACATTGCTGACGCTGCTGGTCTAGAGATCACACTTTGAGAACCCCTGACATACAGCTGGTCCTTACAAGCACTGAGAAACAAGTATGCCCAGCTTCTCCCAGACTCACTGATCTTTCTTAACAGCATTTCCCACCCCACACCAGGCATCCAATAACGATGTTGTGTCTTTTCTGCCAGTGGCTCTGACTTCTTAATCAGTAGTGGGTGCTCATAGCTGCTGATGAGTTAGCATATGTTTAGGTCAAATCATAACTGGTAAGGAATTACTCAATGTGCTACATAAATGTATCATCCTGAGAGCAGGATATTAATTGCTTTCTGAATATCTGCTTTTCAATGTTACCAAGGTTTTTAGAAACTAAACTCAAATAAGATGACAGAAACTCTGTGTGAGTGTGTGTGTGTATGTGTGTGTGTGTGTGTGTACTCAGCATCCAGACACCTAAATGTGTATTAGCACCTATTTCATGCATGTGGTTTTTCTGCTTTGGGACAGGGCTTCATAAATCTAATGCAGTTTGAATGTGAGTAAATAGATTAGCCTGAAATTCTTCTACTGTCTCATCCCATGTGGTCTATTGATGATCAAAATAATCAGAAGCAGTGTCAACATTTAACAATAACTGTTTAAATTCTGAATTTTAATGACATTAGCTGATGCAGAACTGCTCAAGGAAACCAAAGGAAAGCATCAATTACAACGCACAGGAGATGCTAACAGTAAACTTTGTGCTAAAGAGACATAAATATGTGTTAACATCAACAGAATATTATTTGATGAGTAAGGGCAGTCTTAAAGCCTCCTGCCTTCAGGTTTTCCAAATGCCTCACATTAGTCAACCTCATCAGATCAACCTGCTGCTGGAGTTCAGCAAAGAAGGGCAATCAACAAGGATACTGCCTACTTTTCACTGAAAAAGATCAGTGCACAAAATGGTTTTTTTTTTTAAAAAAAACAACATATAAAGCATGATTTACTTAAATGTTTTTTAATTACAGTTTACATTCAATATTTTCTTGTACTAGTGTTAGGTGTACAGCATAGTGCTTAGACAATCATATACTTTACAAAGTGCCCCCACCCCGATATTTCCAGTACCCACCTGGCACCATACATAATTATTACAGTTTTATTGACTATATTCCCTATGCTGTGCTTTAAATCCCTAGGACTATTTTGTAACTACCAATCTGTACTTTTCAATCCTGTAGGGCACGTGAGGCGGTCTGGCTCCCTCACCTAGATGTGTGGGTAACGGAGGGAGTAGCTCCTCACAACCTTGAAGGAGTCTGATAAAGCAGTGTTCCAAAGGCCTTGAGCCCGGGTGCGATAAACTGCCCTGTAGCATTGAGTAGGCTCGCATGTGCAGCTCATGATACTTACTTCACCTTCTGGCCTGTGGTCTGCTTTGTTTAGGGCTAGTATTTAAGGGATAGGAGCTTTGGACAAGGTGGGGAGTTGGGGCACCGACTTAGACATGGGCTTGTGGCCTGTGTGACTCCCTCCACATGGGCTTGTGGTCTGTGTGTGGCGTGAACACAGGCTTTGTGGCCTGTGTGATTTCCCTGGACCCAGGCTTGTGCCTGTGTGACTCTCCCGAATAAAGGCATGTCAAGAATCCCCAAGGCTCCACGCATCTTTTTCCATCTATCTGAGCCCTGAGTGGACCTGCCCAGCCTAGAAAGGCTGCAACACAAATCCCTTCACCTTTTTCATTGAGTCCTGCAAACCCTTTGCCTTCTGGCAATCTTAAGTCTGTTCTCTGTATCTATGAGTCTGTTTCTGTTTTGTTCATTTATATTATTCTTTAGATTCCACATGTAAGTGGAATCATATGGTATTTGTCTTTTTCTAACTGACTTATTCAACTTAATATAACACTCTCCAGGTCCAGAATGGGTCATAAGGTTTATGTGCAATGAGGACTTGACTACTGGATTCTTGGAATCATTCTATAATTATTCATAATCTTAGAATATATACTTGAAGATAGTCCTCTGAAGTAAAAAGAGGTCAAGCGTGTATGAAAACTGGTAGAGGGGCAAATCAAAAACCACACCTTTCATCCAGACTTCTCACCAGAAAACTTTTAGCCTGAGTCCAATCAGTCAGTAGCTTTTGTTAATTTCCAGCAGAACTTCCTGTAAACCTTTCAGGACACACACACACACACACACACACACACACACACACACACACACACTCACACACACACACACACAATTTCACTATGGTTTTTGGTCAATGATGAGGACAACTCAAAACTGAGAAGGTGGTAGTAATTATTCAAGCAGTTTCAGCAGCAAAGGCACCATCACCTGGGGCATAAGCAGAATTCCATGCTCAGGATTCTGAGAGGTCTCCAACTGTATCCCCTATTAGAGGACACAGGATGAAAATTGCCAGTGCTGCTCAACAGAGAGTTTTGATGATGTGTTCACACATCAATCCTGTCAAAGGTAGTGAGCGATGGATGTAGCTGTCTAGCCAATTATTTCAAGCACATGCTGGATCAAGTACATTAGTCTGCACTCCTTCAAAGCTTCAGCTGCTCACATTTCTGCTTCAGAACAGACATTTTCAGTTTGCTCTAAAATGCCATTTTTCACTAAACATTTTGGAAATGCTCTTCTTTTTCCTAGGTGCCCACAATGTTTCACCAATTTATCCTAACCAGCGGAAAATGTTTCAAGATATTTTTCATATGTCTTGAAATTGTTTGCTGTGTTCTAACTTGAATAGTTTATTCAAGTGCCTGCCACAACTGGAGAAGGTGAGTAAGTCTTTGGAAAAGCACAAAGAAACATTAACAATTTTGAAAGCCAACTCTTTCGTTGACTTCCTACGTGGGAACATTTAGCTTATACTGCCATCCCAAACTGGTTGTTTTCTTCTCTTTTCTTGTGACTTCTCAGTTCATGGATTGCAATGGGTAAGACCGCCTTTATGTTTCTATCAGACTTGGTCTAAGATCCCACTATAGACTGATGTCCATAAACACGAGCATTCATTCCTAAGGGTCCTATTTCCAGCTCAATTATAAAGAGTGACCATCTCTTTGCTTAAAAAAGTTTTGTACATTTTTGCATTAAAATGTGAAATGAGGTGAGGATCTCCCTAGAAATGAGAATTCTGTTACTTGTCAAATGTACTTGTAAAACTCTAATTGTTTTTTTCTTAATGATACATAGCAAGACCATAATAAACCAATGGCAGTGGTATAAACAAATGAATTAATAACATACATATGTCACTTTAATAAATATATTTGCTAGTAGTTTATTTTATGGACTTTTGCCTAAACAGCACATTTTTTGGCTATCTACAAATTAAATTTAAAATTTCTGGCATTCACAATTGTGATGTATAATTTTTTAAATTCTTACCTGAGGATATGTTTATTGATTTCAGAGAGAGAGAGAGAGAGAGAGAGAGAGAGAGACAAGAGAGAGATACGAGAGAGAAACATCGATTGGTTGCTGTCCTTATGTGCCCAGACCAGAGATTAAACTTGCAACATTTTGGTGTATGGGATGATGCTCCAACCAACTAATCCATCCAGCCAGGGCTTGTGATGGCTAATTTTTGTCTCAACTTGACTGGGCCATGGGATGACCAGACCTTTGGCCAAACATTATACTTAGAAAAAGGAGATTATTATGCTAAGCAAAATAAGCCAGTCAGAGAAAAACAAATACCATATTATCTCACATGTGGAATCTAATGGACAAAATAAACTGATGAACAAAACAGAACCAGAGGTACGGACACATGGAACAGACTGGCAGATCTCAAAGGAAAGGGGCTGGGTTGGAGGGGGGACCTGATAAAAGAAGGTGAAGAGATTAGCCAAAGGACAAGTATGCAGAGCCCATGGACACAAACAATAGTTTGGTGCTAGTCTGGGGGATGGTGCTGGGATGGCAGCTGGGTGAAGGTGGGCAAAGAGGGGGAAAATGGGGGACATCTAGGAAGGAAGGAAGGAAGGAAGGAAGGAAGGAAGGAAGGAAGGAAGGAAGGAAGGGAGGAAGGAAGGAAGGGAGGAAGGGAGGAAGGAAGGAAGGAAGGAAGGGTCACTGATCTTGAGACTCTAAAACATCACCCATATATCCCATAGTGGGTTCTTTCCTATAAATTCCTACAAGTTATGAACTTCCTCCACACATTCTTTATGTTATGAGCTTTTATAACATTCACCACTCACATTTTTCTGGGAATCAGGAACCACATGGGCTATTAGGAAAAGCTTTAGTGACAAAACAGTTAACAGAAATAAGCTCTCTTAAATCAGGCATCTGATATTTTACTAGTTTAAAACTGAACCAAACCAAAGATGTTTCATATAAAGTTGCTAGAATGGGTTGCTGCTAAAAAATATAAATCTGCCTGGTACAACTGCATTTCTTTCCTGTAAGGAAAATAATTTGCCGCAAAGATGTTAATGAAATTAAGGCCCTGGGATTCTATTATGTGCTGTTGCCTTGAAAACAAATATTTCTGTTTTCCTTTAATAATTATTTCTGCTGTTTGCCTTAGATTTGCCTCTGTCCCTTTCCTCTGTTGCTTCCTCCCAACCTCCCTCCCACTCATGGGCCATTTTCCAGTCACAAAGAATAGTTATCCCATCAACATTACTGCTAATGTCACCACAATCCTCAAGTGGTTAAAAGCACCATGTTACTAGAATAAAACCTACATCCTCTATTTTACTTCCTCACTTAAGAATGGTGATCACTGAACATGGTGTTTAACTCTTGTGGGGAGGGTGAGAAGAGGTTCTGAAGAGGATTTTTAAAAAAATTCCCCAGTGCTTTCATGATATTCTCCCTGAGGTCAGGGCACAAGTAGAAAAGCAAATTAGGAGCCTCATTCATTCATTTATTTCATTCACGAAAAACATATCGATATTAACTGTAAGAATATAAATTCACTGATTCCACTAAATTACACTCAATTATACTGGGCCTGTAAGCTTCAAGCAAAGCAGAAGCTTAATCTTAATCATTTCCACAAGGCCTCCATTAGCTACAACCATCATTCACGTAAGGAACCATTAAACACACTCTGTCACCTGTAAAATGCAGCACACTGAGACAAGCTTCCTGCAATCTACCCATCCCTCTGCCCCCAAGGTCCCACCATCATTTATATACATGGAACTGGGCTGACATGAACACAGAGGATATTCTTGAGGGGATAAACAACTTATAAAGAGGCAGTGTGAAGGGAGAAGGCACTCCCCTGTCTGGGTGATCAGTGTAGTCTGTCTGCATGGAGCCTCCTGTGTTTCTTCTTCAAGGACAGCAGGTTAACATTTCATATCTGTGAATCAGTGCAAGTCAGCATTGTCAACCCTCTAGAAGAATTACTGAATCCTAAAAATAAATAACCCAACTGAAACTTTTAACTCTAAAATATTTTGGATGTATATTGAATAATTTTATATTAATATTTTTAATGATTATAAGTAGTTTATCACAAAAATACCATAACTGAAACCATTTACCAGACAGCAATCTATATGTGACATTATTGAAAGAAAGTCAGTATGCCCCCTCCTTATTAGGAGACTATAATCTCAATTAAGGTGGCTGTAAATAAATAGATCTAAGAAAAATATCAACAAAACACATGTACTATACATAGAATCACACACATACACAATACTTCACACTGTTAAAATGCAAAGGCACTGGTTCATTTGGAATGATGGTCAGTGTTAGAATAAGTGTGAAAGGTATATATTCAGAAAAGGTAAGATCAGAAGAAAATATTATCTTGAAAATTAGAGACTTCAAAGAGCTGCATGAAGGAAGAGAGAGTAGTGAGGCCTGTGGGAGGAAAAATGAGGATTAAGAGAGTGGTATGTACATAACATAGAAATGTAGCTTACATATTCTGGGCATAAACTATAACCTTATAGAAAGGTGAAAGTGAATGAATTCAAAATTAAAATTGCAGACCAACATACAAATTGGCCAACAGATACGTGAAAAGGTGTTTAACATTACTAATCATCAGGGAAATGCAAATTGAAGCCACAGTGAGGTATCATCTTACATGTGTTAGAATAGCCATTATCAAAAAAGATAAGAGACAAGTGTTGGCATTATTGGTAGAAATGTAAATTGATGCAGCACTATGAAAAAACAGTATGGAATTTCCTCAAAAATTAAAAATAGAACTACCATATGATTCAGCAATTCCACTTCAGGGTATATATCCAAAAGAAATGCACACAGGATATCCAAAAGATATCTACACTTTTATATGTACTGCAGCATCATTCACAACAGTCAAGGTATGGAAACAACCTAAGCATGCATCAACAAATGATTAGATAAACAAGACGTGGTGTGTATATACACAATTAAATGTAATTATGCCATTAGAAAGAAAGGCATTCTTCCATGCAACACTATGAGTGGGATTGGAGGGAATTATGCTAAGTGAAGTAAGCCAGATGAAGAAAGACAAATACTGCATGGTATCACTTACATGTGGATCTTAAAAAAGAAAAAGTAAAACTCATAGAAACAGAGAGTAGAAAAATGGTTTCCATGGGGTGGGGGATGGGGAAATTAGGGAGAAGGGTACAAAATTTCAGTTCTAAGAGGATTCAGATCTGAGGATCTAATGTAAAACATGGTGGCTATAGTTGATAACACTGCATTGAATAACTGAAATTTGTTAACAGTAAAATTTAAATGTTCAAACTGGGAAAAAAAGGTAAAGTCGTAAGGTAATGGATGTGTTAACTAGATGGGGTAATCTTTTCACAATATATACGTACAGCTAGTTGTCACAATGTATACTTTAAATACCTTACAATTTTACATGTCAATTATAACTCAACAGAGCTAAAATTTAAAGAAATGCTGAACAAGAAGAATTGAATGGGTATGGTAGAAAGGTTGAAGTCAACAAGATAACAGGAGATGATCCAGTAGGATGCAGTGAAGGGACATACATGCATAATGGGTAGAGAGAAAGCCTGCACCTTCTCACAGGAGGTAAGAAGATAAAGAAGTGCTTCTTAGTGCTTGAAGTCAGGCATGAGGAGAGTCATGGTTAAACTTTAAGAAGTGAAAATTGATATGTACTGTAAAAGTAAGATGGATCAAGAGGGATTAGTTTAGGGAGAAGAGTAATTAGTAAGCAAGATGAGTACAGATTTCAGCTGAGCCCACTGGCCTGTGGCATACTGCTCATAGTCCAGTACAATAATGCTGTTTACTAGAGACATTCATTTCTTTTTTCCTATTACTTTGCTTGCAATTAGGATAAGTTAGCTACATCAATTACATTAATCTTTCAGGTCTGTGTTAATAGTTATAACAATAAACTCAAAAACCACCAAAAAAATTCCTCTTATGGGTAGTTTTGTGTCTGCTATGATCCAGACTATACCAGGTGCTCTACATTCACTATCTTATCAGGCTTTGCAGGATCCCAAGGAGAAATTATTCTTAATTCCATTTGATGGATTAGGAAACTAAAGCCTACAGTGGTTTAACAACTTGTTCAAGATCAAGGCTTGGAAAACGTTTTCTGCATAAGGCCAATGAGTAAATATTTTAGGCTGTGCAGGCTAGACTCCATCAAAAAAACTTTGCAAATGCAAAAACAGATAGACAATAAGTAAAGGAATGAGTGGGACTATGTTCTAAAAAAATTTCGCATATGAGAACTGAAGTTGATTTTATATAATTCCATGTGTCACAAAATATCATTTCCCTTTTGAAATTTTTTAACCATTATATGCTTCTCAGGCCTTACAGAATGAGGAGATAGCCTAGCGTTGGCCCCCAAAATCATCATTTACTGACCCTTGCTCAAGGTTATCCACTAAGGTGAGTGGCACAGCCAGAGCTCAAAGCAGGTTTCTCGGTATTCAGAAATTGTGCCACCTCCTTTACGCTTAAACATTTACTCCATTTGGTCTATGAGACCAATTACTTTACAAAATTGGGTATCCCAAACATTAACTACTATTAAAATATATAACAATCACTGATAAACAATAGAAAGTGAATTTTCAACTTATTTAAATCTAAAAATTTTTACTGAACATATATTAATATAATAGGTGAGGTATATATAAACATCTAAGAAAAGGTGCCATTTTCCCTAACCTTTAGGTGTTAATGGTAGTTATTTACTCTGTGGTTGATTTTCTCCATGGTTCCAATCTAAAATTTTGTGGGAATTAAATCCAACTTGTATTAAAATCCCTTAGAATTTTAATGGATATTATTATATGACTGTTCATAACAGCTTTGGAAACAGCTCAGACACCCATTGACAAATGAATGAGTAACCAAATATGGTCCATATATACAATGAAATATTATTGAACCATAAAAATTAATGAAATTTTGACATATACTATCATGGATGGATTTTTAAACATTATGCTTAGTGAAATAAGTCGGACACAAAATGGCAAATTGTATGGTTCCACTTATATGAAGTACCTAGAAGAGGCAAATTCACAGAGACAGAAAAATATAGGGTCTGGCAAAAACAACACCCTTTTTTTACTACAAACTCTTTTATTACAAAATCATATGCATGTAATTCTGTAACATAACAATATCACACTCAAGCACACCATATGACATCTTAGGTGGGTGAAATGTTCAAATTAAAACTACAAATTATTACACCCATATTATTACCCTACCAACCACACTCAAGCAGGTCCTGTAGAATAGAGGTTACCAGGGGCTGGGGTAGAAGGGAGTTATTGTTTAATAGGTACAGAATTTTATTTGGGGAATGATGAAAATGTTTTCAGCATAGAGAGTGGAGATGTTTCTACAACGTTGTGAGTATATATAATGACCCCAAATTGTATACTTATGAAAGGTTCAAATAACTGTTGTTATGCATATTTAATATTTTAAAAATTAGTTAGCATGATATTAATGAGAGCTTTAAATGTATTCACTTTTCATAGATTTTTATAAGCCAGGTAAGACAGAAATGAAAACATCCCCTCCATCTGAACACCAACCCTTACTGTGTCCTGGGTCCTGTGGTCCCCACCACTGCTCATCCTCATTCCTCAGAGAGTCACTGACAGCTTTTGGCTGTTGGTCTGTCCTCCACCCGCTGCGAATAAGTTGTTACAGACCACTCCCGCAATCACTGATTCTGACATATATTATTCAGTACGTATTTTGATGTGAGAGACTATGCTGTTAATAATTTAACAACAATTAGAGATGATAAGATTTCTCTACTTGTTCCTTTACCAATGGCTTAGCCAGCTTCAACTTACATAAACTCAACTGAGTTAGCCTGCTTCTAATATAATGTAAAAATAATCCCTATAAAATCATATTTAAACACAACCTAACAAGTGTTAACATATATTTTAACCCATATTTCTCAAGAAATATACTGTGGGGAATAGGGCAATAAAGATAGGTTTTGGGGTACAGTCATAGCTTGAAACAGCTGTGTTTAGCTGTCAGCTGTATGTTGGCGTTAACAACTGTTGTGTTAGTTATTTAGGGCTGCCGCAGCAAAGTGCCACAGACTGGGTGGCCTAAATGACAGAAATTTAGTTTATCACAGCCCAGGAGGCGGTTAAGTCTAAGATTAAGGGTAACACCAGAGTTGTTCCTTCTGAGGTCTCGCCCCTTGACCTGCAGATGGCCGTCTTCCTGTGGGGCCTCACATCATCTTCTCTCCATTTGTGTCCTCATCTCCAATTTTTACAGGGACATAAGTCATATTGGATCAAGTCTCAACCTACTGGACTCATTTTACCTTAATTACTTCTTTCAAGACCCTATTTTCCAAATACAGTCATTTCTGAGTACTAGTAGTTAGAATTTCAATATATGAATTCTGGGAGAACACAATTATATCCATAACACCAATTCAGAACACCACTATAAATTACTGTGTTTAAAGATATTTTCCAAGGTTAAAATGTTTGCTCAATTTGGACCATCTCAGTATCTGCTGGACTGCTGTTGCTTACTCATGCTGAGTTAACGCCTGCCCTTTCCTGATGCTGTATCCCTAACAAATCACAGCACCTTCATGCGGGGATCTTGGCTGAGGGTGTGTGTCCATTGTTTCCAGTGTTGGGCCTGAACTTCTCATCTCCCCTGTAACAATGCTCACTCTTTCTGGCACCAGGAGGTGACGTGAAACACTGCTCGGGGGATGACTGGCCAATCACCGATTTGAATAAGTGCTACTGTGTTTCTCTGTGTTGCTCTAAGAGTGGACCTGAACCACAGAATAGAAAATACTTCTCGGCGAGCAGGTACACATAAAAGTAAGAAATCTGTTTTTTATCTTTCCTGAGAAAACGAAAACACACTTCAAAACCCTGCAAAAGTCTTTGATTTGTGTGTTTATACCCTGTTACACAGAACTGAAGACTTGAACTGTAGGGGATCTGTTATCACATTCATTTCAAATTCTGTTAAGCTCTCTAGAATTTTTTTAAAATGTTTTTGGTCCATCTATTTGAGCACTAAGCCTTGGACAGCTTTCCTTTTATCTTTTAAGTTCAAAATATAATTTTGAAATAAAGGTTTTCTTTCTTGTGAATTCTCAAAGTTTTATACTGTCAGGAACAATGAGTCTAAGGCTTTAGACATGTATCCCCCACTCTGAAGGAACTTTCATTTGCTTTCCATATCTTCCCCTTTAGATAGTGGTCAGGACTGCAACTACTCTTGAGCTCACCCAGCCCCTGGACACATCACAAATTTACTCTTTGATTAGTAATTATGATGGTAGATTTTCTAAATATATTCTACATTTGTATCAATTTGAATTGGAACAAAAGCTGTACTAGTGTCAGTTGCCTAGCAACAAAGTAACACACCACAACAGAAGGAACAGGATTCAGAATCAGATACACTTGGAATTGCACCTCAGTTCTGTGTGACCTTTGAATATCCCTTAACATCTCAGAACCTCACCTTCCTGATTTGGAAAATGAGGATACTGTTATCTATCTCCCAAACATTTTGGGGATTAGATAAGAAAATGGATGTGGGAATACCTTGTAAATTATATGTACTAATGATGGTATCGCTGGGGGCATTTTTCACTTTTCTTGATTCTTCAGTGACTGACTGCTGATGAGCAGTCACCACTGCCCTTTCTTTCTTTAAGAACTCTAGGTGGCCCTGTGGCATAGGGCTACTTCACATTCGGACTTTATTTGGGGACCATTCCATATGGAACACTGAAACACACTGCTTTTTAGACTACCCTGTGTTCTAACAATTTAATTTTTATTCATCAAGTTAATAATATTTCAAGGCAAACTGATTATCTACCAACCTTGATAATGTCAATTTACTATTATGGATGAAAATCTGAAATGTCTTTTGCTCTTTAGCATTAAATATTGAGTGCAAGTGGAACTTTTATTGATAGTTTTATTACTTTATTTTACTATCATACGTTTTTATGTGACAGTAAAGCAGCTAAACACATATTAAATAAGTGCTGAGATAACTTGCTAATGACCTTCCACAGATTATTTTCTCCGAGAAGGCTGGTGGCAAAGATGACCGGAAAGTATGTTAAAAGGAGAAAGTAGCCTGACCCAGACAGAAATAAGAGCAATTCTTTAAATGTCTGAAACGTATCTGAGCCTTTAGCATGTACCTGGTACATGAAACACAAAGTATGCATGTTTTTGTTTCTTTATAGACTAATGATGGAGCCAGAGGCAGAAACCATATTTAGAGTATATGAGACAAATGCCATTAAAAAGACTGTTCAAAGTGACAGCAGCATAAGAGACAGGGCATTAATTTTGTGTGGTGAATAAGACAAAGCCTCACAGTTCCTTTACACACAGGAGATATTAAGTGTTTGACAAACAGAAAAAAGGAGGAAAGAAGATTTTGAGAAAGGGAACAACATGTGAAAAGGCATGGAGGTATGACAGAGAATGCCAGAAAAATGTGCTCAGGAAAATGGAGGCGATCTCATGTGACAGAAATATAAACTGGTGGAGGAGGAACTGGCCAGGAGTGTTGAGCCCTAAATAAGAAGACCCTAACAGGCCTTGCTAAAGCCCCGATTCGAACGACTCCCAGAGAACTACCTATATACTTAATACTTGTTTGTACTTTAGTACTGCACCATGGCATTGCTCAGGAGTGTGCCTGGAAGGCTGAGGCTTCCAGCTGGCCTATCAGGTGGGTGAGTCAAGGATTCTGGGAGGTGCACATTAGACTGACTATATCACACTGGCTCCTTTGAGGAAAAAACAAAACAAAACATTCATTGGCCATTGGACTCTAATATAGACTCTGAATGACATGGTTTCATTCACTAAATATTTGTCAAGAGCCCATATTGAGCAGACTCTCATGTACATCTATGAATGAGACAGACATTATTCCTGAAGACTTGAGGCTTTCAGTGTAGCAGAGAGATCTGATATTTAAAAAAAAATAAATCTGCATTTAAGAAAGAAAAAGAGAGAGAGATGGAACTCCTACCTTTTGCAACAACATCGATGGAAGTGGAAAATAAAGCTAAGTGAAATAAGCCAGTTGATGAAAGACAATTACTATATGATCTCACCTATAAGTGGACTCTATTCAACAAAATAAACTAACGAACAAAATAGACCACAGGCACAGAAACATGGAGCAGACTGAAAGTGACCTGAGGGGAGGGGGAAGGAGGATAATGGGGGAAAGAAGGGGAAGGGACGAGACAAAGAGCATGTATGAATGACCCCTGGACATGGACAACAGAGTGGGAATGGACTGTGGGAGTGGGGGGGGGATGTGTGGAGGGGGGCAAAGGGATAAAAAGTGAGACAACTGTAATAGAATAAACATCATTTATAAATTAATAAATAAAAACACATATGCAAAAACCAAACAAACAAAAAACTACATGGTTCTCTTGCTTTGAGGTAGTTTAGGGAAACCTCCATGAGGAAGGGATATTTCAGCATGGATCTAGAGAGAGAGAAGGCATGCAGGGGCAAGAATGGGAGAGTGCTGGTGGCAGGGAGACACAACAACCTTCAAGGTGTTTCTTATTCAAGAAGCAGCCGCTCGGGCTGAGGAAAGTGAAAGAAATGCAATAAAGCTGAAGCTGAGACAGCAAAGGTGCCCGTGTGGAAAGCTGATGGGGAGGGAGGCCTTCCATGGCCCTGGCACTGCAAACAAGACAAGCAAAAGCTCTGCCCTCCTGCAACTTATGTTCTACCAGAGGGAGATAGATGAACATGCCAAATCCACAGCTGGTATGTCAGACTGAGAACAGTGGTGCAGGAACGGGAAGCAGAGAGGGGGACAACGAACGCTGTCAGCACCTGCACAGGAAGGAATCTGTATTTTGTGGTCTTTTTGCTCGATTTGCATTTTAAAAAGATCTCTGTCTGTAGGACAGAGAAACTCTGGAAGGAAGCGAGAGGAATTTGGGGTGATGAGCTAGAAGGATGCACAGTGAGCCATGGTGAGCGGCAGAGGCCAGTGCATGGCATTGCAGGTACGCTCATTAAACACTGAAGTACCTGAGAAATGGAATGGGTAGGATTCAGTGATTGATTCAGTGGGGAGTGGAGTAGTGGAAAGAGTCAAGGGTAAGTCACAGGTTTCTGGTTGCAAGGAGTGGGAAGTTTGTGGAAATATTTATTTAGCTAAGGGACACTAGAAGACAAATGCTTTTCTTGGGGGCATGGGGCAGGGAAGCTGTGAGGGGAAGATGCTCAGTTGCATTTTAGGGGTGAAGAGTTAGAGATACGCAAGTACTCTAAGTAAAGATGTCCAGTAGACAGCATGCCTGAGGCAGCACTAGGTCTAGGGGACAGCACCAGGAGCTCCCTCTGAGCTGGGCTGAGGGTAGGGATGGGGAAAATAAAGGCATACACCCTGGGAGTAGTCAGATCCAGGATGTGGTTGAGCCTGCTGCTTACCCCACAGTCCTCTTCAGTCAGAATGAGGAAATGGGTCCAAAGCTGCTTTAGTTGAAATCCCTGCGCGGCCCATCACAGCCTCTCCTGTGTGCCCTCCACAATGTCAGTACACTTCAAGGTGACAAGGGGACATTAACCACAACACCAAGACACCAGAGCTTATGGTTTCCCATTCTGATTTCTTAATTTATTTTTCAATTCTGCTATTAAGTATTCAAAAATACATCATTTTCTGAGCATAAACTTCTGGGTAAAGAAAAGTAATGCAAATATATTATGTGCTCTATGCTCTCTTTAGGAAAAGAAAGCTTAACTTAAATATTTTTCATGTGGACTAATACATACAACACATAACATGTTAACCATTTGTCTCAACTGAAACATTTCAGATTTATAATTTGTCAAAAGGAATAACTTCCCTGTCCACCTCTAAACCTATTATTACAATGTTTCCAAAGGTGCCCAACTGCTGAACTTGTCAGGAGGAATTACACATTGCTAACTTGGAATTTCTGCTCCCTAAATCCTCAATACTTTTATACACAGACTAACCTACATTGCTGCTTTCTTTAAAAATCATCCTTAGAAACTCCAGTATTCTGCCCTAGGATGGGATGCTTGTGTATTTTATTTACTCAGACAGAGTTAGATAAAGGTGGCCTGAAAAGGAACCTGCAGTGGCAGGTCAATGGTTTCCTCTGATGGCTGGATACAGATCATCTGTAGAAATTGTTTCTCTGCCCTCACTTCCATTTTCACTTTGGCTATAGTGAGGGCTTCAATAGCCACAATGAAATTAAAGACCCAGCTTATAGATAGGTCACCCAGGTAACATTCAATTTTCTTTGACATGGGAGTATGGCTGAGTGAAAACGCAGGTGTGGAGCAATAGCCAAGTTCTGTTAGCTTCTATGCCAAAGCATTATTTTTCAAAAGTCACTATTGGCAAGTCCAAGGGTGAAAAGATGTGTCTTTGTTTAAAAAAAAAATGAAATAGTATTGGAATTGATATGAGAGAATGCTCTATTACCTGCTCACAAACCTTTTGTACATTAATATCCTGATTACTATTATGATATAAACCTTTTTAATAATTAAGGCTGATATGTGATCAGTATGCTGTATATGGGCCACATATAATATTGATAAAATATAGAACAAGAGTTATGATTTCACATGGTCAAGATAGAGGCATAGCTGCAGCAAAAATTACAACTAGACTACAAAACAATGTCACCCAGATTCATCAGAAAATTGAGCTGTATGGAGATCCAACAACCAAGGATTTAAAGAAGCTGCATTCATTCAGATGGGTAGGAGGGGCAGAGATGCAGAGACACACGGAGAGGCACAAAGAGGTGGTGGGGTGGTCCCACATTCATGTGTGGTGGGTAAAAATCAGGAGGGATACCTCAGGAGTAAGTGATCCCAGCCCCAGACGAGACCACCCAGTCCAGGAAGATATGTCCCCGTAACTTCTGGCTATAAAAACCAGTGGTGGTTGGGGTGGCAGAAGAAACTGTGGACTTCTCAAAAGACTCCTCTTAAAGGGTCTGCAAGGGACTTAGGTCTCAGGCAGACCCACACTCTCTACGATAGAGCTCTAGGGCAACAGCTGGAAGGCCACAAGTGGCATATGGGGAGAAAGTGAGGTGACTGGCAACAGGGCAAGTTCCAGGAGACAGCTTCCTCCTGGGCAATCTACGGAAGCCAGGCAGCATCATTGTCCCCTCTCTGAGCCCTCCCTGACAGAGCCACAAAGCAGTGAAATGGGTTGCCCTGCATGGGTGACTACCTAAGGCTCTGCCCCACACAATTTACAGGTGCCTTTTTTACGATAGGCCATGCTACTAAGACAGGAATTCAAAGCAGCTCTACCTAATACACAGAAACACAGCGAGGCTGCCAAATTGAGGAGACAAAGAAATATGGCCGAAATAAAAGAACTGAACAAAATTCCAGGAAAAACAATAAAAGAAATGGAGACATCCTGGTTTTCAGGATGCTCAAAGCAATCATTGCTTACTGCAACAGTGTAAAAAAGACCCAGGAAGAAATGAAATGAAATAAAGTAAAATCTACAGGGAACCAACAAGGAAGATAAAAGCATTCAATCAGAACAGCAAGAAGAAAAAAGAATTTAAAAAAACAATAGAATAAAGAGCCTCTGAGACATTTCTAAATGTACCAACATCTGGATCACAGGGGAGCCAGAAGAAGAGGAAGGGCAAAAAATTGAAAACTTATTTGAGAAAACAATGAAAGGAAAACTTCTCTAATTTGGTGAAGGAAGTAGATATACAAGTCCAGGAAGACAGAGAGTCCCAAATAAGTTGGACCCAAAGAGGACCACACCAAGATACATCATAATTAAAATGCCAAAGATTAAAGATAAAGAATCTTAAAAGCAGCAAGAGAAAAGCAGAGAGTTACTTACATAGGAGTTTTCATTAGACTGTCAGCTGATTTCTCCAAAGATCCTTTGCAGGCTAGAAGGGGACTGGCAAGAAGTATTCAAAGTCAGGAAAGGCAAGGACCTACAACTTAAATCACTGTATCCAGCAAAACTATCATTTAGAATTGAAGGGCAGATATAGTGCTTCCCAGACAAGGTAAAGCTAAAGAAGTTCATCAACACCAAGCCATTATTATAAGAAATGTTAAACACAACTATATAAGAAAAAGAAGATCAAAACTATGAACATTAAAATGGTAACAAATTCATAACTATCAACAACTGAATCTAAAAAACAAACTAAGTGAACAAACAGAACAGGAACAGAGTCATAGACACGGGGATCATTTGGAGGGTTATCAGTTGGGAGGGGGAAGGAGGAGAATGAGGGAAAAGGTGCAGGAATTAAGAAATACAAATCGGTAGGTACAAAATAAGACAGGGGGCTGCTAAGAACAGTACAGGGAATGGAGAAGTCAAAGAATTTATTTGCATGACCCAGGGACATGGACTAAAGGAGGGGATCACTGGAGGGAAGGGGGTTACTGGGTGGAAAGAGCAAAGAGGGAAAAATCAGGAAAACTGTAATAGGATAATTAATAAAATATATGTTTTAAAAAGTCAGTAGCATTAAAAAAGTTATGATTTCACAGTAATAAAAATTATTTTCAAAGATAAAAAGATATATGCTAATGTGTCAAAACAAGAAAGTGTTACCGACATACATCTAGTAAGTGAGCTGGATGGACTTGAAAATATAAGAGCAAACTGAAAGCAAAACAGTTAATGTGACAACTTTACTAAGTCTGCATACATATCCTTTTATCTAGAGGCATATTAATATGTGGTGGTCAAGTAGAGTTCCGCTTTATGATTTAAAATAAATTGACACTTAGTCTCAGAACTGGAGCAACAAGCAACCACAGAAATCTAGAAATAAGAGAGAAGGTCAACTAATCGCACATTGTACTTAGTGAAGCTACAAATGACTCTGGCAGATAATAATCTCTTACTCTTCCAAGTATTTCTTCGGGCTGATATAACCTCATCAGGTTGAACCTATATGCTATATAAAACCAACTACCCCTCTCAATTTATGACAATTTTATTTGGTTTTATCTTAAAATAAGAACTTCTTATTGTCTAACCACATCCTTAAATCAACTCTAAATCATGGCTATAGGCTTTTCTTATAGAGCCAATTTTGATAGTGAAGCAAAAGCCAAAGTACCCTGAGAATGTGCCGGCTCTGAGAGCTGCTTCTGCAGCAACAGACTCACTGTGCACTTGTGTACACATGGACTTGCTGTGCTCTCATACAAACAGACTCACAGGGCACTTGTACAAATACTCCATGCACTTGTGCAAACAGACTGGGTGTGCACTTGTGAAAATACCTGCTGTATATTTGTGTAAATAGACTGGCTTTGCACTTGTGCAAACAGACTCCTTGTGCACCTGCTGTGCAAACAGACTATCTATGCACATGTACAAAAAGACTATCTGTGTACTATGTAAAAGACTGGCAGTGCACTTGTACAAACAGATTAGCACTGTGTGACTCATTTCAGTTATCCAGGTCTCAACTGAGTCTCAGTCAACAAAATGTAGGAGTCAGATGAAATTATAAAGGACTTTTTTTTTTCCTTCTTAGTATATTCTGTCAAGAGCTATAAATGGTCTGAGATTTTACCCAGCTTTCAAATTAACAAGTTACCTGTTCTAGCTTCATGGATATTGGCAGGAGATGTGAGACTCATAGGTCAAAGACAAAGGACTTCAATACTAACAACAGAGCAAGTAGGATGAGCTTCAGTTGCTGTTTGTTCCCTTTGCCCCTAAATCCCATGGGAGCAACATATAGGGTCCAAGTCATGCTGCACATGCAGTAGGTTTGTGTTACCTAAGAGGAACCATGAGTTTAGGAAATCCAAATCTTTTATTATGGGTGTAAGCAAACCGGTCTGCCTTTTGCTCCAGAGAGAGATATTATCTTTATTATATTACACCAAACACTAAGGCAGCTTGTCCTCAGCTCCAGTGGGCAGGACCATCCCTGTTTCCCAAGGCTGTTCACTCTATCAGCAGTCTTGAAAAGATAACCTAGAACAAAGGCCATCAGTGCCTCTGCTGGTAAGATGTGCTGAAGTATGAGAGGGCCATGGAGAACTACATCCCAATATTCTCTAACAATTTCGGTATTATATTTTTCTCTCATTAAACCGGATTCAAGGTTAGATCCATGCTGAATATGAAGAATGGAATTTCAATTAATCCCTATAGTAAATTTTTCTAGTATCTCTACTGAAATCAAGGTTTTTAAAAATAAAAACTAAAGTTTTCTATATCTCAATTCTGATACATAGTATATAAGTAGTTAATCTTAAACACATTTACTCAAAATTAGAAAAAGACTTTATTCAATTTCTCAATAGTAATTTGACTACAAGTACTTCATTTAACTCATATCAACAATATGGGAAACTGTCAATTCTTATCCAGCATTCATTATCTTCTTTCCCAGTAGCTCCTAAATCCCTGATTTCATTAAGCTATTTAGTTCTCCATACCATGTAAGTCAGAGGCAGCTGATCCCATCCATAGAAAAGGGTACACTGTTTTTTAAAGAGCAAGTTTAGGTTCACAGCAATATTGAGCAGAAAGTTCAGAAATTTCCTTTATACTCCTCTCCCCTCAAAAAAATCTCCCCCATTATCGACATTCCCCACCAGAGTGGTACATTTGTTATAATTGATGAACCTACATTGACACATCATCATCACCCAGAGTTCACAGTTTACATTAGGGTTCACTCATGGTGTTGTACATTCTATGGGTTTGGTCAAATGTATAATGACATGTATCTGTCATTATACCATACAGAGTATTTTCACTGCCCTAAAAATCTTCTATGTTCTGCTTATTCATCCTTCCTTACCTCTCCTCTAGCAACCACTGATTTTTTCAGTCTGTGTAGTTTTGCCTTTTTCAGACTCTCATTCTGTTGGAATTATACATACTTAGCCATTTCAGATTGACTTCTTTCACTTTGTAATATGCCAAGCTGTCTTGGTAAGTGAATGTACTGTTTTGCATGACTGTTGGCAATGAACAAGAGTTCCTGTGATACACATACTCACCAGCAAGTGGTGTTACTAGTGTTCTGGATTTTGGCCATTTTAGGTTTGTGGTGCAAGGCTGCATCTTCATTACTCCAAATCATGAATTCTTAACCAGAAATATCAGCATCATTTGGAAATTTTTTAGAAATATAAATTCCTGAGCTAAACCCCAAACCTATTAAATCATGAAGTCTGGGATGGGACCCAGAAATCTATCACTTAACAAGCTTCACAGGTGATTCTGATATAAAATAACATCACTGAAATATAGTGAAGTTTGAGAATAAGGACACTAAGTCAATCAGTTCATAAAAATTCCCAAGTTATTACTACTGGTACTTAATTGGCCTAACAAATTGAAAAAAAAAAGGAGGTATATTCTAGGATTGAGGAAATGTTTTTCTCTTCCTTCTGTCAGGTTTGAACAACATATGTTTTTCTAGTTGCTTCTAAAGGCCACCTTATGACTCTGAAGAGGATCAGCCTTGGGTTAAAGCCAATGCAAGAGAGGTTTAGAAAGAACTCATGTCTGTGATAATATTATGGAGCCAATAAAATGGATCAACAAACTGTAAATTGTGACTTATCTGTGAACTTCCTGTTATTGCAAGTAAACAAATTTTCTTATTGTTTAGTCTGTATGAACTGTTTTTATGTCGCTCACAGTCTAAAACATCCTGATTAAAACAATTTATTTGTAAAGGCTGCCCTAATGTTTATGCTTATTTTTAAAATGTTCTCCCTACACTCTTTTACAAAATTCTTCAAGCTTTGCTTCATGTAAGTAGGTACCTACATTGAAAAGCAATGGAGAAATATACACTAGAAAGCCATGTCTACAAGGCCAGGGTATTCATTTGTTTCACCCACTACTGTATTCCCTAAGCCTAGAAGAGGAACCCTCAAATAATAGTCTCAATAAATATTTGTTGAATAGATTAATACATGAATAAATAAATGAAGCAAACCAAAATTAGGTGTGGGGGTATTTTAATTCAGTTAAGTCTAATCCGCTTTTATATCGAGGCCTTTTTAAATGGCTTCCCTGGTCACTTGATGTCTGCTGCATTCCTGGACACCACATCATGTAACACCCCATAACAAAGGTGAGAAAGGGCCATTTTTCCTTGTTCATCATTAAACAATGAACAGAACCTTTCCCAGAGAGCTTCCCAGCACTGTACATTTCTCGATAAGATTTTTGACCAGAATTTCACTGACTAAAGACCTAAGGGGAAAAAATAACTCTTTAAAAATATTCAAAGAAAATGTTGAAAAATACCTTTGAAAACAAGACTGGAAAGTGAGAAACCACAAGGAAGAACAACAGCTTAATTAGGAAATGCTCCAGCATATCTGACTGTCTACCTAGAATAGAATGATTTAAACTCTAACGAAGCTTTTATTTTATATTAATATATATGGGTAGCCCTAAAGGCTATGATTGATAGATTTAACTATATGTATTGTAAACATTTCTTCTTAACAAGATGTACCATAAATAAAATCAAAAGACAAGTGGTAAATTGAGGGAAAATATTTATAAAACATATGATAGACAAATAACCCTACTATTATAAACCACTCCTACAAATTGAAAAGGAAAATAATTAAAAAGGCATCTTAAGGATAAAAACATATAATGTGATGGTGAAAAAATATGAAAAGTCAATAAACACATGAAAAAAGTAAAATGCAAATTAAAATAGTAACATAGCATTTCTAAACCAATAAACTGGCAACAATTTTAAACAAGGGTTAATATTCAACGCTCAAAAACATGTTTGGAAACTAATGTTATCATAACCTTGCTGATGAAATTTAACTTACTAGCCTTCTGGAAAGTAATGTGACATCTACTAAAATCTTAAATGTAGCCCTGGCCAGGTAGCTAAGTTGGTTAGAGTGTAGTCCCAATATGCCAAGGCTGCAGGTTTGATCTCTGGTCAAGGCATATGTAAGAATGAACTTATGTATGTGGAAGTGAAACAACCAAACCATGTTTCTGTTTCTCTCTCTCTCTCTCCCCCTTTCCCTCTTTCCTTCTCTCCCTCCCTTATCTCTCTCTCTAAAATCAATCAATTAAAATTTTTTTAAATTAAAAAAATAACATTAAATGCACTACTTTTTGGCTCACCAATTCTACCTCAAAACTTACTTACAAAAAAAGCTATTTTAATATAAGGAGATATATTTATTGCTACATTACTTTCAATAGAAAATAACAAGAACCTATCCATCAAAAAAAAGTAGGACTGAATAATTAGGGCATAGATACTCCAGAATAATAAATAGTTACTACTAAGAATGAGTTAAATCTGTATATTTTGCACTAGGCTGTAGCTATTAAAGAGATGTTCAGAGAATATCAACAGATGTAAAGTAAATTTGCAGACTAGTATATACAACATGACCTCATTTTGTTATAGGAACAGATCTTGGACATATACTGACAGTTACATGTCTAAATGGGCATAGAGAGAGATGCAGAAGTATAAATGCCTATGTATTATCCCTAGGAAAGAAGCTGAAAGAGAATCTTCTAATAACCACTTCATCATATATTTCTGTATATTTTGCCTCATACAGCATCTATGATTTCAGTGATTAAAATGGATCATTAACAAGATATAAACATTAACAAATCAAATGTTATTTATGATAAATTCATGATTCAAATTAAGAGCAGTAAAGCCTATCTAAAGAATAGTGAAATAACAATATATAATATGCAATGGAAATATATTTTAACATCTGTATCTTCTTTGCTGATTATTCTACTAGAAAGGGTTTTCAATGACCATTACATGTGCTTACTGTCTCTTGTGTAGATCTCTGTGATAGAAATATTGCTATTTGGTCAATAGAAATATTTCCCTGCATATTTATATTATTTATACTACCCATTTTACAAGGGTAATAACATTGATGGAAGGTCAGCAATTTTTATATCAAACAGTGCTATTATCTTTGTTATTTTAATAATAGGTGTAACCATACTTTGAAATAAAATTTCTTGTATTTGTAGTTTTAAGTTCATTCATATGCATGATTTATTTTTAAAGCTTCCTATTCACTTGAAATTTATTCTAATAGATAATATAATTACCAGTTCTTTATATTCTTAAAATTAATTTATAAAATATATTACACAAACAAAGAACATGGTTAACCTTCATAAAGTAAAATTTTGACATAATAAGCTTTTATAATCTGTTGTTACTGTTGTGGATGTTTCAGTTCTCATCTATTTTACTTCTTATAAATTTAGTTTTAAGAACATGAGCAGCAAGTTCTATTTGGAGGCCAGCTGTCACTACATGTGTTCTGATGACTTAACTGTCCACATAATGGGGACAAATAAGCTGAGAGAAGTTTTGATAAGAGAATAAATCTAAGCATGCTTATGGAACAATGGAGAGAAGCATACAGGATGTGTGAGGTCAAAGACAGAAATCCATCTACTTCCCAATTCATAAAATTGTTTTGGACATGCTGCATTTAAGATTCCAGGCACAAACAAAGAGCATACCTGGTTGATTAAGAGTGAGTGAACTTTTCCTAAAATGTTCTGAAGACAAAGGTCATTCAGAAGTTAGTTCTTTTGCTCTTCGGTCAGAGGCACAGAATATAAGCTTGCCTCAGAAGCAGCCCTCATAGTGGAAGATTTTACCTATGTATTTCAGTTCCTTAGGTCTATGGCATCATGACCTCATTACCTACATCATGCAATAAGAGTCCTCCACCTTCTTGAGGTTGTAGATAAATGTGCAAAGGGAAAAATGTGCCCCCAAGACATCCTGGTCTTACCCTTTAGGCTGCCTTGCTGCTCAAATCAAACTATGGTTGTCAAACTTTGTGTGTTCTGGACAGACTTAGAGGCAGTAGGGTCTGAGGCAGTACTCTTCACTCTTCAAAGTGTTAAACTGTCAAATGTATTCCCCAAGTTGCTAATAATTGTTAATATGTCCTCTGCCACAGAATAACAAGGTCTTACAGGTGAATAAAACATCCACATTCTGTTTTTTTTGCCACCTACTCTAGGTCACTATGTTGTTTTCTATCCTGGCAACACTTGAAAGAGTAAAAATGTTCTCCCAGGTTTTAAACTTGCAATCATTTTTTGGACATTAGCTTGAAAAGATACGTATTATTTTTTATTTAATGACTTAGGACAAACTGCAACTTGATGTGTGTGTGTCAAACAAATCCTAATAGTCTTGTTGGGAGATTTTGCCATATTAGCAGGTATTCTCAGTTTTAACAAGTTTATTAATTTTACAAATGAATCAGAATTTGGTAGCAAGCCTATTTAGAACTCAGGGTGCATCAGGTGAACAAAGTAGCCTATTAGCCATTTTTCATGGCTTAGCACATTTAATTTTCCCAGCCGTGCTGTAAAGAAGGTACTAGTATTGGTAGAAAACTGATTAGAATTATTAGAAAACTCAGATTCAGGACATTTAAGTAATTTGTTGGGGTATTTTCTAGATATCAGTGTCAGAGCACTCAACCCAAGAGAATCAGACTTTAAAGCGAAGGAAGTTAACCATCTATCTTTTCTACATATGTCCAGAATATTCACAAAGGCAGCAATAAAATTACAAACCTCTGTAATAATTTAGAATGGTCACTCATACTTCAAGTTTCATCAAAAGACATAAGTATGCAGTACATATTGATTATACAGGGGATCCCAGTGTATGATAAGTGCTTACATAGAGACCATAAAACACAACTCTACATTTGATAAGGAACTAGGGAATTTGATCTAATAAAAATTAATAACTTTATTAACAATACTTTTTTTCACTAAATGGGAAAAATTTAGATGACCCAGGGTCTCTTTAAAAACTGCAAGGAAGATTTAGTATGTGTTGTCCTTTTTTCTAAAAGATGCTGCTTTGGGAGGCAGGGACATCCCTAAGCATTCCAGTGGCCTCAGGACCGTGCTAAACATACTGTAGTTGGTACTCAGTAAGGAACTAATATTGATAAGAGTTAGGTTTCCCTGTGATAGAAAACCCCCCTGTGACAGACAGAATCACAGCACTAAAGCAAGGAATCTGCCCAAGCTCCCAACTGGTAGACATACAAGGTGGGGCAAAAGTAGGTTTACAGTTGTGAGTACATGAAACACGGAGTTTATTCTTGTATTAGTTATTAATTATTGTATTATTTTCCATATGAGCAACTGTGAACCTACTTTTGCCTCATCCTGTATAAAATGTGGTCCACAATAGTTTTGTGATTTTTTTTTTCAGCATTAAATGGCCGATCAGAGGCATAGTTGAGCGAGGCTCCAGATCTTTCTCTTAATTTTCTCAAACTCCTCAGCTTATTCAAAGTTACACAGAAAGCTGCTACAAGGCTTCAAAATCAGGTATTTAAGTACTGTTAGTATGCTTATTCTTCAAAGCCAAGGACTCTGCTTGGCACCTTTGTGAGAACCATCTCGGCACTCTAAGAATCAATGGGTGACTCTAAAAGCAACCATGTCCATTTCTCTGGTCTTTTTAATTTTAGGTTCTTTATGTTTTATTGAATTTATTGGGCTGACACTGGTTCAAGCACTTCTAAGCCTCTCACACAGGATTTCTCTGTGTGACCTACAGGTTCAGACAGCGGAAGGTGCTGACCCAACGTTTAAAGGCAGCTGGATTTGAGGTTCAAGTATTACAAAGCCTCTGCGGCATGAGGAACAGAATATATTATACTGAAAAAGGAGCCACATTGCTACTATGTCCTTGTCCTCTGCCCAAATGCAATGCTACTCAATGGGATGTCTTAACCTCTGCAGCATAATAGGGAAGATATTTTCTATGCCCTTCTAATGTTTATAATTTAAAAAGGTTCTTAATGGTTTAATGTGTTGGAAATGTTTTGAAAACATACTCTCTTTGGCAGTTATTTTAGAATTAGAATGCTTTAATTTTTTTACCTGGTAAATTAACATATTAAATATAAATTACCCCACATTTTGCCATGTATAATGCACACATTTTTGTCCAAATTTTTGAGGGAAAAATAAGCATGCACATTATACACAGGTAGGGGCAAAAATATGTTGTATGGGTTCTTCTGTTTTGTAATTATTTGTTACATAAAATTTCTTGTAACGTAGTATGTTCAAAAACAAATGCTAAAATTCCTTTATAATACAAAAAACAAATATCCAAATATAAGTAAATAAAAAATTGAATTAAAATATTAAAACAAAATATTTTTTCTTGAAAGTTTGGGCCAAAAATGTTGGTATGCATTATACATGGCAAAATACAGTATGTTCCATTCAATGAGATCCTTGGCCTGTATTCATTCTGAATAATAGCCATTGTTAGGTCTTAGACCAGTTCCCAACTACCCAAATGAATATGGGCTGGCCTTGTAAGTCCAAATGCATACTGTATTGCTAGTAGCTGTTTTGTACAGAAAAGATATATCTATCTGATTTAGGAAGAAAACAAATCTGGTTTTGGTATTGATTAATTTCATATCATCCCCATTCCAACCACACTGTTTCTTTTTCTCCCACAAGAGGAACTAAAAATAATAAATAAACACAGGCCGGCCTTCAGTGGAATGCAGGCATCATGCAGTTTGGGCTCTGTGTAAGGCACCCTTGCCAAGAAACCTACTCATTACTCATTTCCCATATGTAACTCACATTCAGGCATATTTAAAACGAGTCACTCCAGTGTTCCCATTTAGCAAACAGGGTGAGTTAAAATTTAAAAGCCAGCGTTGAACTAAATCTATGAGATTTAAACTGGACCTGGTAGGAAAGAGTATGCTACTACATAAACCATACTAAGAGATGTTCTCAGGGCATGTGATAAGACAACACAGACCTTTAACCTTATAGTTAGTAGAAATTTCCCACAGACAAGGATGCTGGGCCTCTGCCCTGAAGGACTGCTGATCCCTTGCTGATGTACATATGTGTTCATCAAAGTGCATGGCAAGGATGTAAGAGGGCTATGCAGATACGTCTGTTCTAGTTCAACAGTACAACTACCATGTTAGGTACAAGAACTGATGATACATGAAAATATACACAATAGTTTGGCACAAACTCAGCCTCTCTCAGACCAAGGAACATTGGAAGGTGGAGTGATTAGAAGTAGATGAAAAATACATCCCACCTCTTTTGTCACTGAAAGTACTACAGATAAAATGTCTATAACTGCATGTTGCCAAAGCAACTGAGAACAAAAATGAACTTTTATGTAACACACATTTGAAGTTTTTATTACACTTATGTAAAAGGTTCTAACTAGGCATATATAAAAGAATACATACCTCTGCAAGTAGGTATTAAATTCACTCATCCTTACTAATTTAAAAGACTGGTGTATTATTTACAAAATCCTCTAATTTCTTATATCGCTCTTTATTTCTGATGACTAGAGGGTGGACTGTTGGTGGAAAGGCTATGCACTCAGACACAGTACTTCTGGGTATGTTCCTGTACTTTGACTCTCTGGCAAAACAGCAGTACTGCCTGCTTTAGAAGGCAAGACTTCCATAAGTCAGAAAGGTAAAGAATTTTTAAACTTTGAGAATTATTAATTTAATTGAAAGCCAAAGTTGGTGCTTAAAACCTCAAAATAGTTTACAAAGAATCTCAAATGCTAAGTATATATAACACGATTTTAAAAGTAATTAAAAAGGTACAATTGCATATGCTATAATACGAATGAACCTTGAGGACGTAATGCTAACTAGAACATGCCTGACACAAAAGGACAACTTCTGTATGATTCCACTTATATATGTACATAGAGCAGTTAAACTTATAGACACAGAAAATAGAGTGGTGGGTAACAGAGCCTGGGGAGGGGATCTGGGGAGTTAATATGAGTACAGAGTTTCAGTTTTGAAAGATAAAAAAAGTTCTAGAGCTCAGTTGAATGTATTTAACATTATTGAACTGCACACTTAGAAATAGTTATGACAGTACATTTTATTGTATTACCATTAAAATGTTTAAAATAATCTTTAAAAAGTCTCCTGCCTGCTCACTCTCTCTCTATTTTTCTTCATAGCATTGGTCATATAATATATCCATGTGTATGTTTTTATTCATTGCCTGTACATTTCCTCCCTCTAATACTCCCAAATTAATCAGTTCTGAATGCAGGATCTTGTCTTCTTGTTGTGCCCTTAGGACCTGGGAAGGTACCTTGCAAATATGGGTGTTTCATAAATATTTTATGAATAAATTTTTAAAAGGTGCAATCATTTTTTTTCAAAGATTTTTAGTTAGAGTAGGTCCAAAGAACACATTTCAGTTTAGCTTTTCTTCACTCTCACCAGTCTTAATCGTTTAGTCATTAGTTTATCATCATCCCTCTTTAACTCCTGGGGCCAATTATTAGCAAGCCACTTAACCACAGTTAAACAATAACTGGGATACATAAAAAGCAATATCCCAAAATAAAACACATAAAAAGTCCACTGTGAAAATTAATCTAACTGCACCTCCCGTTTCTCTTTTTCAAGTAGCTACCACTTAATGGCTTGTGATACACAGGTTGCACATAATTATAAGAATATAAGATATAATAGAAAACACAAACTAAATTGCATTTTGCTTAAGTGAATACTGAGGTAAGTCCAACTCTCTGAGATTACCCAACTATAGCTGAACTGCAAAGTAGGAAAATAACTGGATATGTTTTTAACTCTTGAAACTAGTTCCTGACTATAAATCATTAAAAAAATACCCCATATAGTCAGAGCACTTTTATAATTTGTAAAATACCTTTACAGATAATATCTAACCTGATCTTCAAAAACACTCTGACAGGGCAGTTGTCGCTCTCCTTACTTAAAAATGAGGAGGTAGAACCAGAAAAGTTAAGTGATTTGATCAAGGTCTAATGGGGAGAGCTTGTGCATATATTTGAAAATAATTTTCAGATGCATAAGAAGCAAGAACTGAGATGCTACAATAAAATTCTTGAAAGAAGTTAGAGCAGGTAATGAGACTGCGTCTACTAGTCACACATGAAAATCAATCCCACTGTACAGAGAAGAACAATAAATTGTGATTTTGCCATTTTAATGCAAAAAGTGAAATAAATTTTCATAGGTATCACCAAAAACATGATAGGACAGATCTCATTGGTTCAGCACAGAAATGAAAAGAAAGCTTGTACAAAAGAAACAGATTTAATTAAAAAAAAAACCTCCACAAGAGAATAAAGTCTGTCATGAATGCAATGCTCAGTTGCAGGAAATTCTATGAGCCCATATTGTAAAACAGTGGTCTTCATATTTTCCGACAAGTAATATATTTAAATCATCTAGGGCAATGAAATCAGGTTGACAACATCTAATTCTTTTGATTGAAAATGTTAAAGAATTTTTAAAATTTTTAAATGGATTAACTTTTATTGACCACTTGCTATATGTAAGGTTCTCTTCTACAAACCTTATTTCCATCAACTTATTAAGGTGTTGTGACCACACTCTAAGACACATATTATTATTATCACCCCTGTTTTATAGATAAGGCAACAGAGGTCCAGGAAAGGTATGCAGTTGTCCCAGGTCACATATGCAGCTCCAGCTGGGCCAGAGCTCAGTCCGGAAAGCCTGGTCTCAGAGCCTATGTTCTCACCTGCTGGCTCTGGTTCTAGTACTCTAACATCGTCATTTCATAAAAGGTATATTTTCACACAAATCCCAGGCAGGATATCTCAGGATAAAAGTCACTCCTTAAAATGTAATGTATTTAGCAGTATTAAAAACTTACCACTTTTCCCCATTTGTTCAGATGTTTGTAAATCTCCACTGGCCTGCCAAGCAGGAATTGATAAGCACAATTTTGAAGGACTTGGACAAGGAAAACATAAAGTGAAACTCAGACTATCAGGGTGGAAACATACGATGGATCATCGCATTAGAAAGAGAACAACACATTAATCATAGAATCTTCATGCTGAGATTCTTCAGGTTCAACCAGCTCAATCCTCTTCCGAGTATAGAAATCCCCTTCTACACTGTCAGGCTCTGCTGGAATGAATAAGCCATTGGAAACTCACTATCCATGATTCAGCTCTTGACAAATTTGCACAGACACTGCTCTTCTCCATTACCTTTCTCATTTCTTTCCATCACTGATCACTGGTTGATCAAAGTTCCAGAACCTTTGCTATTCTGGGAGCTATTCCCTTGAGTACAGTCTATTTTGTACTCTCTCTCTTAAAATGCGGGAATAGAAATAAATGCAATAGTTACAGGAAGGCTAAGTAGCACTCATAGAATAAAACTATCACCTTCTTCAACATGGGCATTTTGCTTTTTTAGTGCAACCTAGGGTTATATTACATTGCAGGGGGGTGGATGAGACAATAGCATTACAGAGTAATTAGTACAGTATGAATCATATTATAGATCCATATGCATTTAAGCCAAAGCCTCTATCAGTTTTTTTACGTATGTTGTTGCTAAAATTTATTACTCTAATTCCATACTCGCACTCTTGGCTTTTTAACAATACCAGATGGATGTGGAATTTTTCCTTCTACATATCACCCTAATAGATTCATCCATTAGTTCAAGCCTGGCCAAAGACATTTTCCATCAACTTTGCAAGAATGCTTAGAGTCCCTCCCAGCTTATGAAACCCAGGAGTTGCTCTTTATGAACACTAGGTGCTCACAAATCATCCGAGTAATAATCTGGGATCACTACCCAATTTTTCATTCCATACTTTGCAGAAACTGTCTTCTTCCTTGTAACTAAGTCTGCTCTCCACAGTGTCCCACTGCTCACCAACAGCTGTCACATGTCTTATCTTCAGATTTTCTCAAAAGCCTCAGGTCAAGAGAGGGTGAAACTATATTTCTTCCGACAGTAAAAAGTCTATTTGACTTCACTTTCCTCACCCACGTACTATGCCTCCCCCTCTTATTTCTTGCTTTGATTCTCTTACCTAACATTTCCTAAGACTGACTTGTTCAACTACGGTGATTTCAAACGCATTTAATGCCAGTGCATGGCACACTAGGAATAGTGTCAAAGGCAGGTTGCAAATGGTAAGAGGAAGGGAGTGCTTTTGCTTAAGTGAGGCTTAATACTTTAAGACATAGTGTTGGTGTGCAAATATCAATTCAAAATTAGTTTCAATATTTAAAAAAAAAGGACTATCAATCTATTATAAAGGCTTACTGTCTCTTTGAGATTTATATGTTTACACACAATGCAGCAAAAACAAAGAGGATTCCAGAAAACAAGAAGTACATTCACTGTATCCAGGGGAAATGTATAGAGTAATTGTATCAATAACTGAAATGTACAGGCAACAAAGGGAAAAGAAAAAATATATTAAAAAGAAAACAGAACTAGAAACATAAAGTAGGAGGGGTTGTTAGTGACTAAAATGAAACACTAGCTCTCTCCAGTCTAGAAAATGGAATTCTAACCTTCTTTTGGAGAATGAGAGAGCCTATATATTGGTAGGCCCCAAACAGGATTCCTCCAGATACTACTGAAATAAAATAACACTAAATGTGTTGCTTACAAAGCATGCTCAGAGAAGGACAGAGATCATACAGGTTTCCATCCCACTGTAATAAGGGAGTCTCAATATCTGCCCTGGATACTTCACAAGGCAGTTATAAAATAAATTACAGATTTGAAAGCAATCCCTAGATTGTAAAATGATGTGTGGTATTACTAATACCTATTGTTTGCATTACAACAGATGATAACATAAGAAATTATTGCACCAAAAGGAAGAGAAATTCATTCAACTAAAGAGATTGAGGAAATGACAAGGCTTACAGAAGTGAGGAAGAGAAAGGGTTATCAAACTCCTTCCTCCCTGGAACTGCCAGTCAGGATTATGAGGACCACCAGTCCAAACAGCAGTTAACTACATCTCTGCCCTTTAAATATTACATTCACCTTGGAAATGTGTAAAATTACTCTGATTTGTGTATGTGTTATCTAAAGTAATATATATTTTACTAATAATGTTAATAATGAATAATACATTTGTAACCATACCTCTTTGAGATGAATATATTCTAAAGGTTAAACTAAATTAAAATTTCAAGCTTATAACAGGTGTTTTAAGTCAATCACAGGGATATATGGGAATAAGAGAGGAAAATTATACTTTCCATATTAAAAAGAAATCATGAATAAGTAAAAAAAAAAAAAGAAAGAAAAAGAAAAAACGAACAGCAGTTTTCATCCAGAGACCCTGCACTAGGAGTGATCTGTGCAAGCCGGTGTGGATGTGGGTAACCGATGCAGGGCTAACTGCAACAGGCCCATCGTGCAGCCCCAGGAGAAAAAGCTGCTGTTCCCCTTTCAAACAAAACCTTTAAAAAAACAAACGGAACATATTTTTTCCCCCATGAGTTTTGAACTTGTGCCTCCAAATCATGAAGAAAAAAATGAAACATCTCCAACTATTGCTATTCAATCCTTTCCCTACCTGCCAGGGTCAGGCTGCACTCAGTACTTTAAAAACTTAAGAAATGAAACATATTGATGTCTATCTTATTAAGTAATGCTATCTCAAGAATCAATTAACTCCATACAAATTATGGAATTTCTTCATCTGAACCCATAATTCAATAAAATATTCTTCATTTAAATGATAAAAGAACACTTTAGTATCCCAATATACTATTTCTTTCTACTTTTGGCCATAAAGTAGCCATAGAGAAACAACGCTATACCCTCTAGTGGGAGCTATCTTTAGGTTTTAATTTTTACGAGACTCACCACTTCTCTCCCTCCTTTTATTTGAGCTGCAGAGTGGGTTCAGCACAGTCAATTAGAACTATATAATCTAAACTTAAAGACTGCATGCAGTCTACAAATCACCCTTGCTTATTTTACAAATGGGCTCCATGTCATTGGCAAGCAGCCCTCCATTAAATATCCATCAATAAAAATACAGCTTTAAAGCTATCTCTTAGATGAAATCTATTATTCCAAAGCTCCTCCAGGCTATAAGCACATTGACTGTGAACATAAAACAAAGGGACCAGGATGAAAGGCTCTGACCTATGAACAGACATCATTAAAGCAGATCGTTCTGTCACCTTTCAGGATAATTCCTACTTGAACTCCGTGATACTCGAGGGAAGGTGTAAATAAAAAATAGGGAGAAAAAGGGTGGGTGGGAGCTGCTTGAGAGATTCCAAGCCTTGAGGCCCCAAAGTACACAGGCTGCGGGGCTACTGTTCGCAGGCGAAGGGAATTAATTGCTCCTGTATAGGATGCTGCCAGAGCTGGGGGAGCGTGTCAGCCACCTTATGAACACCAATGCTGCAGGTCAACGCCTAGAAAGACAATGACAACTAGTCCCAAGTTTCCCATACTCACCAGCACACTTTGTTCTTGTTCTGAGTGCTGGCCCAGGAGATCCAGTGCCACCCTCCCCCGGCCTGGTGAGGAGCACACTGATCTCATACTCTGTATCTGGGTCGAGGTGCCCAATCTTATAACTTGTGGAATCCACTGGCTGCCGGTCATTCCAGCTCCCACTTGCTGTGCAGTATTCCACCTCTCGGGCAACAATGGGTCCGTCCCCATTGATGGAGTTGGCATTGAGTTGTATCCACAGATAGGTCGCCCCCACTGAGGCCAGCTGAGGTGGGGCAATTGGTACAGGTGGTTCTGAAAAGCAAACCCAAGAACTATCTTTCAGACACTCTGGTCTCCAGTTTTCAAAGAGCTAAATGCAAATCAATTATTAAAATATTGAAGGCATTAACATTTCTGGAATAAATTGATGAGAATGGTTTTGTTTAGGTTAATAAAAACATACTGATATAGGTGTTCACAATGTTCAAATGTGTGAAATAAACCATTTTAAAAACCTAAGCTTACTCAAATAGGTATACATCCAATTTGTTTTAGAGTACCACTCATTTTTCTCAGACAGCTACACAGACTTCAAGGGACTTTTTTTCACTAAAAGTAACTTTTTAAAACTCCCTGAAGTGGTAGTATTTAAGCTCTAGGACGCATTCTATCATCAACCTACTTATTGAAAATGTCTGAAATCATCAAAGGTGCTAGATATCTATATCATTAAATTCAGTTTCCTTATATTTATATTCCAAAGGTATCATCACTTTAAAGACATGGCCAAAATTATAGTTTATCTTATTACAAATGCATACCCAGGAAGATTTGTTTCCCCCAAAATTGTCACAATGGACTCATTTAGCTTCAGGAAAAGCAAAGTCTGGATAATCAAGTCCACCATCACTGCTGTTCAGGAAACTTCCATTAACAAGTCTTATTAAATCAGTGAATAGAAAGAAAGGCTCTGAAGCAAAGCACAGGCTATGCCCAGCTTAATAAAACTCTAAATAATCAATAGCAAACACTCATTACAACCCAAGAAAGTCTCTCATTGTTTAAAACCTGAGACCAACTCTTTTTCCAGATCATTGTCTGAGAAGAAAAGAGAAAGATAATCTTGTTTTAAATAGTATTCCTAATATACTTTTGAGGAGGTAGTTGAATGGCCTTCAACACCAAAGAAGGTATTTCATATGCCAACGTCACTGTGAGTGGTACAATACATGATATTAGGAAAGGAGATAAGTGTATAAAATAGCATGTGTCTATTTTAATGAATCGCCATCTGAAGAAAAAAAAGTAAGATCCCATGTTTTGTTTTGTTTTTTTTCCCCCAAGAATATTTCTGCAGGTGGTTTGTGCCTATTTGTTGTTTATTTTTTTTAAGCTCCTCATTTGGCTCATAAGAATGCATGGAAAAGAGAGCCTGCTACGTTCTATCATGCTTACACTGGCTTACATGATACAATTTCTCTCTGTTCAGGGGCACATACAGCTAATTGGCAATGGTCACGTTTCCTGCTGAACAGGACCCTCAGGGCAGCTAGTACCATCTGACGCCGGCCCCTGTGATGATACCAAGTAATCCCCAGGCTGGCTAAAATGCCAGCAACATCAGTTCCCTTTGGTGGGATGGTGTGTCTTTGTTCTTGTTTCTATTCAAGGTAAGATAAGTCGTACTGACTTTCTAAAACAGCTGGGGAATCAAAATAAGACACTAAAGGATTAATTTTATTTTGGGGAATATAAATTTAGTGTAATTTACTCAAATACTGTTCCTATTGTCTACAAACTACAACTTTGTGCCGACTGTTCATTTTTAAAATAGTTCTGACTCAACTCAATAATGATTCAACATCAGTTTATTTAATTAGGGTGATCCCTTGAACCAGGACATGAAATGGGCCTTTTATGGTACATCCTAAGGCATTCATGCAGCTAGACTGAAAGAACAATTAATTACACAGAAGCTGCAAAATGCTAGCAAGGATTGCTGAACTGCCATTCAAAATACAAGTCAGAGGGAAGGGCACAAAGGTTAGTAAGGACACCAGTTCATTTAGGATATTATTATCCATATCCTAAAATAGACATATCTTTAGTGCTTGTTTGTCCTGAGAATTAATTCCCTAATAAGAAAAGTATCATATATGTTAAATTAAGTGAGAGGTTCAACTAGAACCTGGAAATAATTGAGACAGATATTCAAAAGGAACTGTGGGATGCTGGAAGCCATCAGTACAAAAATAAGTCAATATTTAAATTTTGAATACATTTCCCCAAAGGGGAAGAAGGAAGGAAGAGAGAAAAATCTCTACTAAGTGATAAAAGGCAATTTAAAATATTTAATTCAAGTGAAAATAAAAGCACATGATAAAAGTAATTCTAAATCAAACCAACAAGAATTTGTATGCATACAGATACATACACATATTTCAAATTGATATTCATATGTGAACTCCTAATATGTATCTCAGTTAATTAAATATGATATTGATACACATGCATATATACCTGCAGTTTGGAAATTATATAGAATATTTTTGTTGTTGATTACCAAGAGGGAAAGGGGGTAGGGGGAGGTTAAAAAGGGTATCGGGGGATAAATGGCGATGGAAGGAGACTTGACTTGGGGTGGTGAACACACAATACAGTGTATAGATGATGTATTATAGAATTATACACCTGAAACCTATATAATTTTATTAACCAATGTCACCTCAATAAATTCAATAAAAAAAGAAGGAAAAAAAGTAATAGTAGACATCAATATGATAAAAGTAATAGTAAAAAAAATTACTTGGGTTTCATTTGGAAAGTTGGCACCAAATCAGTGTGTGGCTATAAGAAAATTATAAGCTTTATGGACTTTAGTTTTTCCCACTGAAAAATTAGAACTCTAAATAATATATGCATGTAACAAACTGTAAAAATATATATAGGTGGCCTAAAAATGCCATTGTACATTTTAAAGTAATCGTCTCAAGGTAGTTCTTAATTGAACTAATAGAATCCAACATGTTATCTCATTTTAAAAGTAAAACATATGCAAGATATGGCTATAAAATTGTAAATGGAGAAAGTCAAGTTTCATATTTGAGCTGTGACTTCAAGCCAGTTTCACTGGCTTTGGCAGTGTGCAGGGAAGGAAAGAAGAGCCTAGATATTTTTATCACAATGAGCCAAGGTACCTCTACGTTGTCATAAGAAAGTAAAACATGTTGCATGAAGGTTAATAAGAACTCACTCATTCTTGTGTTTATGTTTGTTCTGTCACACAAGACATTTCTAATTCACTTATAACTCTCCCAAAATTAACTTTTCCACAGAGGCAATTTTTAGAGAAGTGACTTGATTTACATCATATTGATCATGAAGCACAATGCCTCAAGAACACAGGCACTGGCTGGTTACGGCGAAGCTAATGTAGCAGATATAAATCAGGAAAATCGCAAAGAACTAAACCGAGATGAAGATTATATAATAACAATGATAATAAAGAACTCAGCCATGGGAACACTGAGGCTGCTGTACTGCATTCAATTGTAAATGATGTCCATTTTCTACAGGGACATTTCTTTCTTTCCAGAGAGCTTCAGCAGCTTCGGCTGAGCAAACCTATGAAGAATTTCAGGTTCTTTATAGACATCAAACCTAAACTCAAACACTAGCTAGACAAGCTAAAGATTCACTAGAAAAATTCATATGGATCGATATGGCAAATAGATTTTCTAGCAGATAGTTCAACGTGCACTTTCTGACACATAACACCCTTGCTGCAGATTACTGCTTGAGGAAGGCTCACCGATAAACGTTTTTTCTTTTTTTTTTAATTTATTTTTTCAAATACATTTGTCTCTGCCTCCCCCCCACCACTTTCCCTTCCCCCCTCCCTCCCTCCCTCCCTCCCCCAACTCTTCCCCTTTGGTTTTGTCCATGAGTCCTTGCTGCATGTTCCTTGACTTTCCCCTTCCCTTCCTTTTCCCTTGCCCTCCTCCCTCCTTCCCTCTTGTCTCTGTTGGTTTCTTTCATAAGCCAAACATGACTGATATTGGCAGCAGTGACCCCACAAAAGAAGTACATCTCTGATTTACTGGTAGATCTGAAAACAGACTGTGTTCTCCAAGCTTCTGATTCAATATGGGTTTGGTTGGGGAGGGGAAACTAGGTGCCCAGGCATTTACATTTTTTAAAATTTGGAAAGGTCATGCTGACTTGCATTTCCAAATGAAGATCACTAATGTACTGGAGCAAAGAGCAGGAACCACCCTGCCCTCCCCTTCCTCCCCATCACAGCATGAACAGGTGCTGGCTGCTTACTAGGTATAGCATTTAATGTGCTGTTCATACATTTTTTGCATTTGATCCTCCTGATAGACCTGTAGGATAGGCATTATTATTTCTATCTTATACCTGGGGAAACAGAAGCACAGAGAAGGTAAGCTACTGGCCCACACCCACACAGCTAGTGCTGGGGTTTGAACCCTGCAGTCTTTAAAACTGCCTACATAGAGAAATTTGCTGACAAAAGAAACAGCTCATCCAAAAGAGATCACTTTTATGTCCCATGTTTAGCAAATGCAGGAGAAAAAAGTTAAAAAACAAAACAAAACAAAACTGGCATCATTCTGTTCTGCTAGGACAAAACAGCAGTGGTCTGCCACAAATTGTCTAAAAATGCCTCATGGTACATCTAAAAGTACAAATAATTTTGTCTGGGTCCAAGACTTGCTTTAGCAATTTAATACTATAAACTCCTCAGCTCACACAAAAAAGCAATAAAACAGGAAAAGAAAACTTATTTTCCCCTCTTTTTTTTCCTTATCTCCAACCTTCCTGAATACAATGTCTCAGTTTTTCAGTCATGCCAAATCTGGTAATAGAACCTAACCGCAACATTATAAATATTAACTCAGAATTATCAATATGGCTTGAGTGATATGACTGAGCATTTTTATACTGACAGTGCTTCATTTTATTAACCACCCTGCTATCATAAACACCCTAGCTGGTGAATGTTTGCATTTTAAGTGACTTTCTCTCAGTAAAAAATTTTCATTCCTTAAAAAAATTTATAGGTTATAATCTCTTAATACAGAGTTGGAAGGAGAACTTGCTAATGGCACATTCATTGCCTTGTATGCAACTAAACCAACATAAATCAAATAAATTTTTCAAAAATAATGCGCACATACAAAATTTGTACATAAAACGCAATCAATCAATATAGCCTGTTACCAAACTGCTGTTCAGAAACATACAAAGGTAAGTTTGAAATTTAAACAAATAATGAACTCATAATCGTGTAACATATATATTTTAATAGATTATTTTGGGGTATAAAATACATTAAATACCTTTAACTACCAATTCTGCATAGTTTGATATTCCAACACCTCCTTCTGTGCGAATCATGCAGCGGTATTTCCCAGCATCTCGTTTTGTCGTATTTACAACATTAAATGAAGCTATGAATCGCCGGGAACTAGTCACCTTTATTTCCTTCAGAGGAGCATCTCGTACATCAATACCCTGTATAAATTGGGGTAGGGAAGACAAAAGAAAAACAGTATAAACCGTCATACTGAAAGAATAAGACACCTGACAACATATCACCTGTGTTATTTCCGTGTAGATCTCTGTTCAGTTTATTACACATGGGCAGTTGTTTCAGGAGAACAGCTGCCCAGGAAACTGAAATTCTGCTGTAATTAACAATCTCAAGATTGAGGGATGCAAAATTAAGTGTGCAGAAATGTCTTCTTTTTTCCCCTTCAAGATATTAATTATGTCACATTAGCTCAACAGGAGAAGAGAAAAGCATATGGAAAAATTATTTTGCTCCCAAACTATCAACATTTGATCTTTTCATAATACTCTATCCTTGTTTTCATGCTTGACTAGGAAATAAAATTAACTCACATACTACCCTATTGCTGACTTTATTTTATATATGAACAAATAAACAATATATCAAGAATTATATTAAAAACATAAGTAGGCATTAGTGTATTCCCTATTGACTAGGTTTGAAGGACAAGTCCAAGCCTTATGATATTCCCCCTGAATATACAAGTTACAAATCCAAGCAGAATATATGCTTAGCATTACATGATACTGAAATGAGACAAGATCTCTACATCCTGTAGTCCCAGGCCCACATAAAGCAGGTTCCACACCTGGGGCACCTGTGTCTTATCCCTGATACGTTAAGTAAGTAGTTTGCACACCTGGAAACTGATTCTATGTTTCCTATAGTTTAAAGTCAAAAAGAAGCTTACAGATTTGAGTTCTACATTTTTTTTTTCTACAAATATCAGGAAAGAGGCCATCTTTAAAATGTCCTTTGCAAGTATTAAATAGAAAACAATGAGCAAAGACCTTAAGGCTAATGCAGGATGCCAAGCACAATATCCATTTACTCACCTAGCAACCATTTGGGGGTGCCAACCCCCATGCTATCATTGTGTTAAGACACTAGGCTCACAACAGTGAACAACATAAAAGCGATTGATGTGCTCATGGGGCTTCAGTTAGTGAGAAGTACAGGCCACAAACAATGGCTAGAGTGGTGAAGGGACAGATCAGGTGGGTAGCAGAAACCACAATGTGGACCAACTTTAGAGATGGTGGCAATGTGAGGTCAGTTAGAGAAGTGACACTGGAAGCGAGATCTGAAGAGTAAGCAGAAGCTAACCAGGTAAAGGGGGAGAGTGGGAAAGGAGCATTCTAGTCAGAGGAAACAGTACAGGAAGCCCAAGTATTAGAAAGAGCTGAAGGCCTTGGATACTTAAGGCAGCTGGTGGAAGTGGGAGAGGCAAGCACCTGTGCATTCAGGGACTCACAGGCTATATTACAATGCTTTTATTTGCAGTTATTTAAGTACTAGTCTACAAAACAATACATCTCATCCGTATTTTTTTACATGGTGATTTATATCATGCAAAGACCCTTAAAAGTTTTTATATATGATATTTTCTTTGACAGTATGTCCTAATGGACATGAGTTTATTAGGAGAAAGAATGACCAGGGTGTCAAACCTAACTTCAAAGTAATTTGCCTTCCTAGAGCTTCCTTTTGCTCATCTATAATGAGAAAATGATAAAACTCCCTTTCAGGGTTGTTGTGAGAACTTAAAGGTGTATGCAAAGACACTGGCATAATGAATAGCACCACACATGAGTTCACGGAGAAAGGCAGACAAACTGTCAAAATACTACCTTTTTACTGAGGCTGCAGAATATGGCTGATGTGCAGTAACAATGGTTGGCTAGTTCTGAAGCACAGAATTAAAAAGACTCACCCACACAGCCAAAGGCCGCACTAGAAAATCACTAGGCCTCCTGCATGTTGGGAGCTGCTGTAAAACTCACAGGATGGAGGAACAGGGTTCATATAGGGAGTTAGCTCCCAAAGAAGGTGTTGGGCAGTGCATTCTCAGAGCTTCCTTCCCAGGCAGCTCCCTCTGCTTGGCAGAGAAAATGCATCAGGAGTGCTGCACTAGTACTGTTCCTGCCACATGGAAGGAAACGTCAGAAGTGGAGAAGAAGAGTTCCACTGACATCATCTTTAGGATTACCTGTCAAAACAGCTTTGTTAGTAGCTTAAAAAGTCATAAATCAGAATGCAAAATTATAGATATGCCTTATATATCTCATGGCTATCCCCTAAATTTGGTCTGAAGAGGGCACCAAGAAGTTAGAAAAACAAAACAAAATCAATCTAGCATTATTAGTTACATCATTCCTCTCTCTATTCTACACATTCAGTCCCCCATCCTCTCCCCCAAATAAATAAATAATCTAATTCTACCAGTAGTGTAACAGAGAGGCCTGGCCAGATCACTGAGCACAGGGGAGGGACACCCTAGAGGAGTTGGGAAGTCCTGAAGGAGACAGATGAAATCACAACCTAAATTGTCTGACAGGCTTCCAAACCCCAGGGAAGGGTAAGCTCATGACACAGCTTGCACAGAGCCTGTGTGGGCTGAAAAAGTCACAATACACATGTATTGTAAAGGCGAGCATAGTGATGCCCTGCACCAGGCAGAGACACTGTGTCCCTTACTGGCTTCTGGATCATGGCAGCCAGAGAGGGGACAAAGACGCCCAGCAGGTTGACACCTGTGGTCAACACCGGCTGAGATTGGCCGGGAATTTGGACACTTCTGCCTCACGTGGGATTTGGGGGTGAAAGATTTAAAATGTAAGGTACACAGGATCTTGACCCTTTTTGCAATCCCCTCACCCCACTCAGCCGGGGGAGACAGAGCCTTCTAAGGACCAAGCAGGTGCAGGCCATGTGTGCAGCTCATCTTGCCCTTTTTGCATGGTCCAGAGCAAACTTGCATGGGACATGCATCCCACCTGTGGCAGCCCTCAGCACACTGAGGCCCCACGTTGCAGACCACACAGATCCTGGACCGCTCCCATTCTCTCACTTTGAGAGCAGCACATAGACACATGGGCTAGGAAAGTTTGCTTACCCTGGGGACACAAGTGGTATGGACACCGGAGCCCCATTAACAGAGCCCCTACCATGACGGGCTGCAGTGACCCCGCAGTGTGCCCTGGCCCCATCGGGGAGGAAGCTGCAGCAGGGCAAGGGAGATGCTGGTCCCACAAGTGCACACTCCCGAGATAGAGAGAGCCTGGGGCTGGAGAGATGGATACCAGTTTGTGCAGCAGCCTTGGACTCCAAAAGGTCAGGTAAGAATGGAGGGGTGATCTCTAGGTATGGATTTGAATTTCAGTCTTTCTGGGAACAAGGGGATTTCTGTGTTTTGCAGAAGAGAATGGCTTGGATCTGGATAGTCCTTACTTCCCCAAAATGGGCACCCTGTTAATGTAAACCTTTTGCCTTCCCCACCAGTTAAGGTGCTGTGCTCGTGTTTGGTGGCAAGCGGCTTAATTCCACTTTGTTCAGTAACAGTAGCAGTAATATTAGACCTCCTACTAAAAAAATTAAATTTGTCTCTTTTCAAACTGGAAAAAAATGTAATCTCCAGTTTTGAGGAAAAAAACTGAGCCCTAAAGAAAAGCAGATTTCACATTTGTATTTTTTGTTTATTAATGACAACAACAATAACAGAAAGGGCTATCTAATTATTTATTTTACTTACTGGTGGCATGAATCTTGTAAGAATATACTTCTATAGTAATCCTGTAATTTTTTTTATAATAGAATAAGCCTACCTCAAAAGAATGCTTATTCAAAAAAAATTTAAATTATGTACTTATTAATCCCTTACAAATATTCCAGGCTTTAGTGAGGGCATTCGAGTTTAAGAAAACCTCCATTTTGAATTTATACATATGTTTCAAGGAGTATTATTTCATAGTTTTTATATTTATGCCACAGGTTTCTTCTTTAAAATTAAAAAAAACCTTCAAACTAAAAACTCTACACAATACTAATAAGTCACATGAACTCTCAGGAATAAGCTTTAAAAAAAAACCCATGTATTTAATCACAGAGAAAGTAAGATTCAGCTTCTTAAAGAGAAATTAGTACACAAGAAGGAGAAACCAAGTGCTAACTAGCAATAATTTTAATTTAGGATCCATACCAATGCGTAAATCCTGCTCAAGCCTGCAGGTCATTGTCTAGTAAATCATTCAGATGTACATGGATCCAAGCATTCATTCAACACTTAGTAAAAATATTTTAAGAGGCACACAATTGGTTAATAAACAGTGAGTGTGGAGTGAAAGAACAATCCCTTACCTAACTGAATTTAGGGTCTTGTCAGAAAAACAGACAAGTAAGGCAATAGTTACAGCACACAGCAATGAACTGCATAACATAGTAAATCCTGGAAAAGGGTGCCTTGCGAAAGGGGTGTGAGGGTTGGCTTTGCAGAAAAGCTACTTGAGGCCAGGCTTGAGGATAAACAGGAGGTTCTCAGGCACTGACAGAGAAGAAATGAAGCCCCATGAGTGAGAAAAGCTCTGCAACAGTCAAGACTCAGGACAGCAAGGAACTATCGGGAAAGTAAAATCTATTGCACATGGCTAGAACAAAAGTATTTCTCGAAATGGCAGATGATGAGGCTAGAAAGATAAGCACAATATAGACCACACCAAAGAATATGACATGTTGATCATTATCATTTATTTTGATGCCAGGAAAGGAAGAATTTTAGGCAAAAGAGTGACATGAACACATCTATGGGTATGGTAATGGACTGAAGGAAAGAGTGTGAGAGCCCAACTGATATCAAGGGACACTGATTATCTATTTTTCAGAAATCACAGTAACAAATGACCAAAAGAGAAATGAGACAGGAGAAGGAAAGAATTCTAAAGATATTTACAAGATAAAATCAATAAAAAAATCACCATCTCCCTCTTCTAGCAGACTATAATGTCCATAAGTCGAGAAACAGAACTTGCTCATTGCATGGGTACACAAGAAATAGAAGCCAATAATTATTTGCTGAATCTAGGAATAATAGCCCCAGTGTAAAAAAAAAATGTTCCGTAGGTAGAATAGAAATATGAGGTTGTTAAATTAACAGAATAATACAATAACAGAATTTGGGGAAATGGCTGAACTTTTCTTTTTCTTTTTAATTTATTTTTTCAAATACTTTTGTCTCTGCCTACCCCCCACCACTTTCCCTTGCTCCTTCCCTCTCTCCCTCCCTCAACTCTTCCTCTTTGGTTTTGTCCATGAGTCCTTGCTATATGTTCCTTGACTTTCCCCTTACCTTCCTTTTCCCCAGCCGCCCCCCTTCCCTCTTGTCTCTATTGGTTTATTTTCCTTTCAGTGTTGCTGGTCTTATTTTCCTTGGATCTTTGCATTGTTGGTTAGGTTCCACTTATAGGTTAGATTATATGGTATTTGTCTTTCGCCCGCTGGCTTATTTCGCTTAGCATAATGCTCTCTAGTTCCATCCATGCTGTCGCGAAGTTTAGCACTTCCTTTTTCCTTTCTCCTGCGTAGTATTCCATTGTGTAAATGTACCATGATTTTTTGATACAATCATCTACTGATGGGCATTTAGGTTGCTTCGAACACCTGGCTATTGTAAACTGTGCTGCTATGAACACTGGGGTACATAGCTTCTTTTGAATTGGCGTTTTGGGTTTCTTACGGTATAGTCCCAGCAGGGGAATCACTGGATCAAAAGGCAGTTCCATTTTCAGCTTTTTGAGGAAATTTCACACTGCTTTCCACAATGGCTGCACCAGTCTGCATTCCCACTAACAGTGTACTAGTGTTCCCTTTTCTCCACAGACTCGCCAGCACCTGTTGTTTGTGGATCTGTTTATGATGGCCATTCTGACCGGTGTGAGGTGGTACCTCATGGTGGGGTTTTTGTTTTTTTTCCATTTTTTAAAAAAAATTTTATTTTAATTTATTTTTTCAAATACATTTGTCTCTGCCAACCCCCCACCACTTTCCCTTGCCCCCTCCCTCCTCCCTCCCTCAGCTCTTCCCCTTTGGATTTGTCCATGAGTCCTTGCTATATATTCCTTGATTTTCCCCTTCCCTTCCTTGTCCCTGCCCCCCTCCCTCCTTCCCTCTTGTCTCGGTTGATTTCTTTTCCATTCAGTGTTGCTGGTCTTATTTTCCTTGCATCTTTGTATTGTTGGTTAGGTTCCGCTTATAGGTGATCTGAATTTCTCTGATGGCTAGTGATGCTGAGCATCCTTTCGAATGTCCCTGGGCCCTCTATAACTCTTCCTTGGAAAAGCGTCTGCCCAGGTCCTTTGCCCATTTTTTGATTGGATCGTTTGTCTTCTTGGAGTGGAGTGGAGTGAGTTCTTTATTTATCTTGGAGATCAAACCTCTATCTCACGTATCATTAGTGAATATATTTTCCCATATGGTTGGCTCCCTTTTCATTTTGCTGATGTTTTCCTTAGCCGTGCAGAAGCTTCTTATTTTGATGAGGTCTCACTTGTTTATTCTTTCCTTTATGTCCCTTGCTTTAGGAGACATATCAGTGAAAAAATTGCTGCGTGGGATAAATGAGAGTTTCCTGCCAATGTTCTCTTCTAGGACTTTGATGGTGTTGCAACTTATATTTAAGTCTCTCATCCATCTTGAGTTTATTTTTGTGTATGGTGTCAGCTGATGATCCAATTTCAATTTTTTGCATGTAGCTGTCCAGCTCTCCCAACACCATTTGTTGAAGAGGCTATTATTGCTCCATGTGATGCTTCTGCCCCCTTTGTCAAATATTAGATGCCCATAGAGACCTGGGCTTATTTCTGGGCTTTCTATTCTGTTCCACTGGTCGATGGATCTGTTCTTGTGCCAGTACCAGATTGTTTTGGGTATAGTGGCTTTGTAGTATAGTTCGATGTCTGATATTGTGATCCCTCCTACTTTGTGTTTCTTTCTCAGAATTGCTGTGGCTATTCGGGGTCGTTTATGGTTCCATATAAGTATTTGAAATGTCTGTTCTATTTCTGTGAAATATGTCATTGGTATCTTAATAGGGATTGCGTTGAATCTGTAAATTGCTTTGGGCAGTATGGACATTTTGAGGATATTAATTCTTCCAATCCATGAGCACGGTATATGCTTCCATTTATTTGTGTCTTCCTTAATTTCTTTCTTCAAAGTTGTATAGTTTTCTGAGTACAGGTCTTTTACCTCTTTGGTTAAATTTATTCCTAGATACTTTATTTTTCTTGTTGCTATATTGAATGGTATTTTTTTTCTGATTTCTTGTTCTTCTATTTCATTGCTGGTGTACAAAAATGCCTTTGATTTCTGAATATTGACTTTGTATCCTGCTGTTTTGGCAAATTCATTGATTAGGTTGAGGAGTTTTTTGGTAGAGTCTACAGGGTTTTCTATGTACACTATCATGTCATCTGCAAACAATGATAGTTTTACTTCCTCCTTTCCTATTTGGATGCCTTTTATCTCTTTCTCTTGTCTGACTGCTGTGGCTAGGGCTTCCAATACGATGTTGAAAAGAAGTGGTGAAAGCGTACATCCTTGTTGTGTTCCCGATCTTAGTGGGAAAGCTTTTAGTTTTTGCCCTTTGAGTATGATGTTGGCTGTAAGTGTTTCATATATGGCCTTTATTACATTGAGGAATGCCCCATTTATTCCCATTTAGCTGAGTGTTTTGATCATAAATGGGTGATGTACCTTATCGAATGCTTTTTCTGCATCTATCGAGATAATCATGTGGTTTTTGTCTTTTCTTTTATTTACGTGATGTATTACATTTATTGACTTGAGTATATTGAACTATCCCTGCATCCCTGGGATGAATCCCACTTGATTATGTTGGATAATCTTTCGAATGTATTGCTGAATGCAGTTTGCCAATATTTTGTGGAGGATTTTAGCATCTATGTTCATCAGTGAAATTGGCCTGTAGTTTTCTTTCTTTGAAGGGTCTTTATCTGGTTTTGGGATTAGGGTGATGCTGGCCTCATAAACGGAGTCTGGGAGTCTTCCCTCCTCTTGGAATTTTTGGAATAGTCTGAGAAGGACAGGGGTTAGCTCTTCCTTAAATGTTTTGTAAAATTCTCCTGGGAAACCATCTGGCCCAAGACTTTTGTGTGCCGGGAGTTTCTTGATCACTGCTTCAATTTCCCCAGCTGTTATTGGTCTGTTCAAGCTTTCTGTTTCTTCCTCCTTCAGTGTTGGAAGATTATCCTTTTCTAAAAATTTGTCCATTTCATCAAGGTTTTCAAATTTCTTGGCATATAATTGTTCATAGTAGTTTCTGACAGTCCTTTGTATTTCTGTGGTTATCAGTTGTTATTTCTCCTCTTTCACTTCTGATATTATTAATTTGGGTCCTCTCCCTTTTTTTCTTGATTTGTCTGCTTAAAGCCTTGTCAATTTTATTTATCTTTTCAAAGAACCAGCTCCTGGGTTGGTTGATCCTTTGAATTGATCTTTTCGTCTCTATGTCCATCAATTCTGCTCTGGTCTTGATTATTTCCTTCCTTCTACTTGCTCTGGGATTTATTTGTTGTTGTTTCTCCAGTTCTTGAAGTTGTAGTGTTAGTAGTGTAGTCTTGTAGTTGTAGGTCTTTTATTTGAAATGTTTCTATCTTTTTTAGGTAAGTCTGTATTGGTATGAACTTCCCTCTCAGGACTGCTTTTGCAGTGTCCCATAGGTTTTGGTCTGTTGTCTGTTCATTTCATTTGTTTCCAGAAATTTTTTGATTTCTTCTCTTATCTCATTATTGACCCATTCACTGATTAATGGTATACTGTTCAATCTCATGAGTTTGCAAGTTTGAGGTTTCTCTTTGAGGTTGATTCCAGTTTCAAGCCCTTGTGGTCCAAGAAGAAGTTTGGTATTATTTCAATTTTCCTGAATTTGCCGAGGTTTGCTTTGTGTCCTATCATGTGGTCGATCTTTGAAAAACTTCCATGAGCATTTGAAAAGAATGTGTATTTTTCTTCTTTGGGATGTAAGGTTCTACATATGTCAGTTAAGTCTATTTGATTCAGTGTGTCATTCAGCTGCACAATATCTTTATTAATGTTTTGTTTGGAAGATCTGTCCATTTTTGACAGTGGGGTGTTGAAATCCCCTACTATCAATGTGTTGCTGTCTATATCTTTTTTGAAATCATCCAACAATTTCCTTATATACTTGGGGGCTCCTATATGGGAGCATATAAGTTTACAATGTTTGTCTTCTTGATAGATTCTTCCTTTAAGTGTTATAAAGTGCACCTCTGGGTCTCTCTTTATAGCCTTTGTTTTGAAATCTACTTTGTCTGATACAAGTATGGCAATCCCAGCCTTTGTCTCTTGCCCATTTGCTTGGAATATTTTTTTCCATCCCTTTACTTTCAATCTGTGTAGGTCTTTTCCTCTAAGGTGGGTCTCTTGTAGGCAGCATATGTGTGGGTCATGTTTTCTTATCCATTCAGCTATCCTGTGTCTTTTGATTTGGGCATTTAGTCCATTTACATCGAGAGTTATTACTGATAGAAACTTATTCATTTTTTCTCTTTGTACCTGTGTTTTTCTCTTTCTCACTCTTTTATTCCGTCTTCTTAAACCGGTCCCTTTAGCATATCTTGGAGTGCTGGTTTGGTAGAGATGTATTCTTTTAGCCTTCTTTTGTCTGGGAAACTCCTTATTTCCCCTTCTATTTTAATTGAGAGCCTTGCTGGGTAGATCAGCCTTGGTTGTAGGCCCTTGCTTTTCATGACTTGGAATATGCCTTACCATTCCCTTCTGGCTTGTAGTGTTTCTGTTGAGAAGTCAGCTCTTAGCCGTATCAGGGCCCCCTTGTATGTTACTTTCTCCTTGTCCCTTGCCGCCTTGAGGATTCTCTCTTTGTCTTTGATAGTTGCCATTTTAATGATGAGGTGTCTTGGAGTGGACCTCCTTGGGTCCCTCTTGAGTGGGGTCCTCTGTTCCTCCTGGACCCATGAGACCCTTTCTCTCCTCAAATTAGAGAAATTTTCCATCATTACTTTTTCGAGGATGTTGTCTATCCCTTGCTCTTCTTCTCCTTCTGGTATTCCTATTATATGGATATTATTGCATTTCAGGTTGTCCTGCATTTCCCTAAATGCCTCTTCATTCTTTTTGTCTTTTTTCCATTTCTTGTTCTTTCTGGGATCTTTGTTCTACCTTATCCTCCATCTCACTGATTCGATCTTCGGCTTCATCCAGACTGCTTTGGATTCCTTCTACTCTGTTCTTCAATTCAGAAATGGTATTCTTCATATCCTCTTGTGTCTTCTTGATAGTTTCTATGTCCTTTTCCAGGTTGATATAGTTTGCTGTAAGATCCTGATAGTTTCTCTGCAGTTTCTCAGTTATCTTTGAGCTGGCTGAGGTCATTGAGCTTCCTTAGAACCATTGTTTTGAATTCAATATCTGATAGTTCCCTTGCCTCTATTTCATTTACCTCTCTCTGTGGGGAGTCCCCTTTTCCACTCATTTGAGGGGAACTTCTTTTTCTTCCCATTTTTGTGAGAGTCTATGAGGTAATTTATTTATTTATTTTTGCTTCTGCTTCAATTGGGCCGTCTACATTTCCTGACTTTTTGGACCCTATATGGCCTTGGGTTGTTTCTTTGAGCCTTCCAGGAGTCTACTGTCTGTGTCTGACTCCTGGTTTGGGCAGCTCTGTGATCCCTTCGGCCAGGGATCGACTATTTCTGTGGATTGCTCTGCACTCTCACCACGGTTCCTTGATTGCGTTTCCCGGCCTGGCAGAATCCCCCACCCGCCTGGGCTCACGCGAGTTCTTGCCCCGGCCCAGGGGGCTTCTTCGCGATCTCGCGTACTGGTCTGGCCCACCAGGCTGGCAGGCACCCTGGCACTGGTCAGTGTAGGGTCTTCTATTGTGTGCTTTCCCCGCTTTTGGCTCTTTGGATGCGTTGCCTGCCCTCGCCAAATGGAGACTATGGAAATAGGAGGAAGTCAGCTCTAGGACTCTCCAGGTAATCTTGTCTCCAGTCTTTCCTCAGGGGTCTCTGGGCAGCTCTGTGACCCCTTCGGCCAAGGATCCACTATTTGTGCGGACGGCGTTGCAATCGTGGGCAGTCTGGTTCATGTGTACCTGGCTTCTCCCTCTTTGGGGGCGTGCCCTGCCTGCCCAGAATGGAGACTACGGAATGGGGCGGGAGTCTGGACTCCCCAGTTCCTCCTCCCGTTCTTTCCCCAACGCCTCCGTCTCCAGTCTCTCTTCAAGGCTCTCTATGCATCTGTGTGACTCCTTTGGCCAGGGATCCTCTATTTCTTCCAGCCAGTCTGCACTCAGTCTCCCAGCTCACATGCACAAGCTGTGTGTGGAGTGCACAAAAGGCAGGTTAATTGATTCCCTTCTGCCTGAGTGAGATGGTAGCTGCAGAGTCGGAGTTGCGTTATCACCGGGGCTCCACCTGCCGCTGTGCCAGTTCTCTTCACAGTTTTCCTCACCAGTCTTTTCCCAGGCACCAGCCCACCCTGCTGCCGCCTCTACCCAGAGATCAAGGAGGGTGGCTTCCACTGCAATTTTTGCGTTGGCCCTTTAAATGTCTCTTTGCATCCCCAGCCACCTGTCTCTGGCAGAGAGCGCCCCTAAGCTTTTTGGGGTTGCGTTTTGTCTGTATTTTCCTGGTTTTAGCTGCTGTAGTGTAGATGTCCCTGTTTATGACTCAGACCCCGTTCTTCTTGGAGGGAGCTAACTGGCCGTTTCAATGTCCCTCTGGTGCTAGTGCCCGTGGGCACCCAGCTCACCCTCTCGAGCTTCCACCACACTTCTCACCAGTTGGGATGTGTGAGAGTTGAATCCACTGTCTGTCCGCGGCTCCAAGGCTCCTCTCCCACTATTGTTCCATTGTTTTCCAGGTGATTACTCCACTATTTAGTCACAATTTCAGTTTGGTCTTGGGAAGAGGAGGTCAGCATGACTCCCATTCACTCCTCTGCCATCTTTCCTCTGGTTTCTCTTTCCTTTCATTCTATTTTTTTATGTTTATATTTTTAATTACATTTTATTGATTGTACTATTTTAGTTGTTCTAATTTTCCCCTCTTTGTTCCCCTCCACCCAGCACCCCCTAATCCTTCAGGCAATCTCCCCACCATTGTTCATGTCCATGGATCATGCATATAAATTCTTTGGCTACTCCACTGCCTTACTGTACTTCACATCCCCATGGCTATTCTGTAACTACCTATTTGTACTTAATCCTCTCACCTCTTCGCTGGGTCTCCCCCTCCCCCCTCCCTTCTGGCAACCTTCCAGTAACTCCTTTTCTCTTGCTTTTAAGAGTCTCTCTTTATCTTTAACCTTTGGCCTTTTAATAATGGTGTGTCTTGGAATGCATCTCTTTCCATCCATCATAATTGGGACTCTCTGTACTTCCTGGAATTGCAGATCTATTTCCTTCACCAAATTAGGGAAGTTTTCTTTCACTATTTTTCAGATAGATTTCCAATTTCTTTCTCTTTCTCTTCTCCTGGCACCCTTATGATGCTGTTAAAGTTGTCCCTGAGGATATTTCTACTATTCTCATTTTTTTGTATTCTTTTAATTTCTTGTTGTTCTGTACAGTTGTTTTTTGGTTCCTTATGTTCCAAATAATTGATTTGATTCTTGTATTCATCCCTTCTACTGTTCTTTCCCTGTAAATTGTTTCTTTTTTTGTCAGTTAAAAATAATTTTACTTTTGTTCAACTACAGTTGTAACCATTTTTCCTTCATTACTCTCCTCTGCCCTATCCAATGCAAATTGTTCTTCATTTCAATTAGTATATCCTTTATTTCTAACTGGGTGTTTTTTAATACTGCTGAGGTCCTCACTAAGTTCTTTGAGCATCCTTATAAACAGTGTTTTGAACTCTGTATCTGATGGACTGCTTATCTCAATTTCGTTTAGCTCTTTTTCTGGAGTTTTTATCTGTTCTTTCATTTAGGCCACGTTTCTAGGTCTCCTTGTTTGGGCAGCCTCCCTGTGTTTGTTTCGATCTATTAAGTAGAGCTGCTCTGACTCTGTGTCTTGGTAGGGTGGCTTAATATAGTAGGTGTCTTGTAGGTTCCAGTGGCAAAGCCTCCCTTATCACCCAAGCTGGGTACTCAAGGTATGCTCTTTGTGTGAGCTGAGTATACCTTTCTCTTGTAGCTGAGCATTGGTTGCTGTTGGCAGATCAGTGGGAGGGATTTACTCAGGCCATCCAGCTTCAAGGACTGGCTGTGACCACAGACCACCACTCTGCCTTCCATGGAGGATCAGCTGTGCAGTGGCAGGACAGTGGTGCTCCGAGATGGTCTGTGGCTCCACTGGTGTTGGCCCTGGCATTTCCCAGGTGGTGCAGGCTAAATTCAGACCTAAAAGGATATTTTCGAAGTTCTGTGTGTCCCTCAATAAGCAACACTGCCTACTCACAGTGATTGTGGTAGCACAGTGATCTGTGCTGCTCAGGGGAGTGGTCTGCCTAAGTCAGATGGCTGCTGCTGTATGGGCAATGAGTCAGCATAGGAATCCCACTAGCTACTCTGTCAGTTCTCTCCCCAAAGCCTCCTTCCCCAGTATCTCCCCAGGTGTCTCCAGCGCACTCTGCCCCGTCTTTGTTGAAAACCAGGGTACATGGCAGTTAGGTCATGCTAAAACTGATTCTTCTGTCTGTCTGAAGTTGTTCAATTTGGTCAAAAATGAACTGCATATAATACAGTGGTTCCATGAAATTATCATGGAGCTGAAAAATTTCTATCACTTAGTGATATCATAACCGTCATAACATTGTGGCACAACACATTATTTGTATGTTTGTGGGGGTGCTGGTATAAATAAACCTTCTGTTCTGCCAGTCTTTAAAAGTATAGCACATACAATTATGTACAGTATACATTTGATAATGACAATAAATGACTTTGTTACTGGTTTACATATTTACTATTCTATACTTTTAATGACTATTTTAAAGTGTACTCTTCCTACTAATAAAAAAAGTTTGAGGTAAAATGGTATGTGGTGTCTTCTCTCACTATTGTTCAGTTCTTTGTTCCAGGTAGTTTCTCCACAATTTAGTTGTAATTACAGATTGGTCCTGGGAGGAGGTCAGTGTGACTTTCACTCACTCCTCTGCCATATTGATTTTCCAAAGGTCTGTGGAAATTATACTTTCGCTCATCAACTTTTCCATAGAAGACTGAGGGCATAATAATCCACAATATATGAAGAAAATATGAATGGAGATGCTGCTGTTTGTGGTTTATTTAGAACTTCATTGCATGTCACCACGAGGGCATATTTTCTGCATAAGAGAGAAATATTAAGCCCTGGCAGGATAGCTCAGTTTGTTAAAGCATCTTCCCAACACACCAAAATCAAAAGTTTAATCCTGGTTCAGGGCACATAGAAGAAGCAACAATGAATGCACAAACAAGTAGAACAACAAATCAGTGTTTCTCTCTCTCCTCTCCTTCCTCTCTGCCTCTGTAAAATCAATCAATAATTTTTTTTTTTAAAAGAAAATGTTTTGAGCAGTGGAAAAAAATGTCTCGATAGGTGTATCGCATTAAATGGAGAGTACTTTGAGGGTGGCTAAAGTTTAAAACTGTAAGAATAAATACACATTTTTTATAAATACATTCCTGGTTTTTGATCCCCCATCCATCCATAGAGTACACTCACACAAACCTAGATGATATAGCCTACTACACACCTAGGCTATATTATTGTACAGCCTATTGCTCCTAGATATAAGCCTGAATAGCAAGCTACTGTTAGGAATACTGTAGGTCATTGTAACACAATGGTAATATTTGTATATGTAAGTATAGAAAAGGCACAGTAAAAACACGGTATAGAAGTTAAAAAAAAATTATGCACCTATATAGGGCAGTTTCCCTGAATGGAGCTTGCAGGACTAGAAGTTGCTCTCGGTCAGTCACTGAGAGACTAATGAGTGAATGTGAAGACCTGCGACATTACTGTATACTACTGTGGACTCTATAAACACTTTACACTTAGGCTACACTAAATTCATAAAACATGAGATTAAATTGAGCATAAAGGAGACTGATGCAATCAATTCTCTTTTAGGAAACTCATGATGTATGAGGCTGCTGTTGGTGTAACACCACATACCATTTTACCTCAAACTTTTTTTATTAGTAGGAAGAGTACACTTTAAAATAGTCATTAAAAGTATAGAATAGTAAATATGTAAACCAGTAACAAAGTCATTTATTGTCATTATCAAATGTATACTGTACATAATTGTATGTGCTATACTTTTAAAGACTGGCAGAACAGAAGGTTTATTTATACCAGCACCCCCACAAACATACAAATAATGTGTTGTGCCACAATGTTATGACGGTTATGATATCACTAAGTGATAGAAATTTTTCAGCTCCATGATAATTTCATGGAACCACTGTATTATATGCAGTTCATTTTTGACCAAAATGTCTTTTTGCAGTGTTATAGTCATGTATCCTGATTTATCAGACCTATATATTTAAAGCCAGGGTAGGTCTTATGGGTTAGCAAGAGTTTGATTCAAAAGCTATTATTGTGGCCAAAATGAAAGTTGGAAGACTCACTTCTCAATTTAAAAACTTACTACAAAGCTACGGTAAACAACCAGCATGCTACTGGTATAAGGACAGACAAAAACCAATGAACAGAATAAAAACCCAGAAAGAGCCCCCCTGACATATGGTCAGTGGACTTTCAACAAGGAAACCATGGTCTTTTCAACAAGTGGTGGCAGGAAAACTGGATATCCACCTGCAAAAGAATGAAGATGGACCTTTATCTTTCACTGCATACAAAAAGTAACTCAAAATTGATCAAATGCATAAAATTAAAGTCTAAAACAATAAATTTCTTAGAAGAAACCATAGAGGGGGAATCTTTATGACCTTGAATTTGTAATTGATTTCTTAAGTATAATGCCAAAATCATAGGCAACAAAAGAAAAAATAAACTAGACTTATCCAAATTAAAAAAACAAACAACTATCGTGCATCAAAGGATACTATTCAGAGAGTGAGGACAACAGAGTAGAATACTTACAAATCATGTATCTGACAAAGGATTACTATCTTGAATACAGAAACAAGTCCTACAACTTGAATAATAACAATAAAAACAAACAAAACCCCCAAGTATTCCAATTTTAAAATGGGCAAATGACTTAAATAGACATTTCCCTAAAGAAGATAACAAAGGACCAATAGGCACGTGAAAAGATGCTCAACATCCTTAATTAACAGGGAAATGCAAATTAAAATCAGAATAAGATACCACTTCATATCCAATAGGATGGCTATTATAAAAAAAAATGAAAGAAAGAAAGAAAAGTAAAATAAGTGTTGGCAAGGATGTACAGCAAGGAACCCTGTGTGTCCCTGGTGGAGATGTAAAATGATAGTTACTGTAGAAATGTTTAGCAATTTCTCAAAAAGTTAAACATAGAATTATCATATTTTTCAGTAAGTCTACTCCTAGATGTGACCCAAAAGAATTAAAAGCAGAGACTCAAACAGATTTGCCAATATTCACAGCAGAATTACTCACAATAGCCAAAAGGTAGTCAACACCTCACGTGTCCAAGGATGAATCAATGGATAAACAGAATGTGGTTTATACATAAATGGAATATCATTTAGCCTTAAAAACGAAGGGTATCCTGACACAGACTACAATATGGACGAGCCCTGACAACATTAAATGAAATAAACCAGTCACAAAAAGACAAATATGGTATGATTCCACTTGTATGAGGTATCTCGAATTGGCAAATTCACAGAAAGTAGAATGGAGGTTACCAGGGCCCAGGGGAGATAAGGAAGGGGAGTTATTTCTTGATGGTTTCTATTTCATGTGATGAAAAAGTTTCTTACATAATAATGACAACAGTTATACAACTTTGTGAATGTACTTAATGCCACTGAGTTATACATTTAAAAATGGTCAAAATAGTAAATTTCATGTTATGTATATTAAAACAGTTCAACACTAAAAACTCCAGCTTTTGCACCTACATTTGAAAACTGCCCTAAAATATACTGGAGTACAGGAGAAATTTTTGGAAAAGAAGAGGTAAAATGTACTTGGTGAGTTGAATGGAAAATAGCATGAAAGACACAAAGCAGATGTCATATGTAGAAGCAGGCACAAAGGAGAAATGCAAGTGAGAAAGGCTCCATTCAGCCAGGTGAGTAGAACAAATACAGAATCCAGATGGTAGAGTGTTACAGACATCTACGAGATAAGAGGTATAACTCACACAGTGAAAACATGCACAAAGTATGTTCTTCAGGAAAATAAAAAAAGGAGTGATTTTTAAATTTAAATATTTACTATATTTTTTAAACACAGAAAATAAAAATGTGGACATGTAAATAAAACTGTATATAATCTCATCACTCAGAAATATATAATTTAAGGCATTTTAGTTTGTTTTTTTCTGTTACACATTATTTTAATTTAAATAGAACTTGAAACAGTCCCCCCAAAATATTCATGAGGTTTTAACTCCTTGTTTAAATTTCCTGTGATATTTTTAGAATTTTCCATAGCATTAAATAGTTTCAAAAACATGCTTTTTAATGTTTCTCACTTTAGGGCTATAGCATTATTCATGTAACTATTTCCCTATGGTTATATATTTAAATTATTTATATTTTCACTATTATAAATGATTTTAGAACAATCCCTACTTCCTAAAATTATTAAGCCAAAGAGAATAAGTATGTTTAAAGTTTTTTGATGAATAATATAAGAGGCGCTACAGTGAGTTAGTAGCTATTTACAGGAATTGTTTTTTAACAAGAGTTCAAATAGCTCCTAAAATCAATTTATTTTCCAAATTTTTTAAAATACTACAAACAGATCAAACAAGACAGAAAATTGGCCTAAATCGCTGACCTTTTCTTACTAATATTTCCAAAGCAGTATACAATAGGAAAAAAAAGAAACCTTATCCTGGATAAATGATCAAACATTCAGAAGAATTTTTCTTTTTTGGTGGTACTGCATGGTTTCTACAGTATAAAGGTCAGCTATTCTCTTATTATATCACATTTTACAATTAAATGAACCCCATTTTTAAAAAAAGATCTTATTTATTTTATTTTTAGAGAGGGGAAGCAGGGAGAAAGAGAGGGAGAGAAACATCAATGTGTGGTTGCCTCTCGAGCACCCCCTACTGGTGATCTGGCCTGCAACCAAGGCATGTGTCCTGACCGGGAATCGAACTAGTGATCCTTTGGTTTGCAGGACGATGCTCAATCCTCTGAGCCACACTAGCCAGGTTTGAACCTCACTTTTAACATTTTTAAGAATGATACATTTCTTATAATATTCTGAGATGCAGTCTACACTGACCTCTTTACACAGGACAAGGATATTCCTTGAAATTCACATCTTTAATATCCATAAGTGAGTAGTTCTAAAAATGGAATATACAAACCGAACTAAGATTAAGTGTGCTTAAGACAATTCAACTGAAAACCATATAGCACCACTAAATGTATACTTAGAAATAGGAACACATGACAATACTTAAATATCTGTAAGTTTAATCACTCTGATGCATATCATTTAAATTTGTGTCATTACCAGCAATTTCAAACAAGTAGAGAATCCCACTTTGAAAATGAGATCTAGCATAGCTGTAGAAAGACTGGCAACCACTGAGGCCTCATGTAAGATGAATGAAAAGAGCAGAGAAGAAACTATGAAAGTATAAAGGAGGCAGAGGAGCAGCAGGAGAACAGCTGGAAGACTGAAAGAATAAAAGGAAAAAGGAGGAAAGAGTGAAACACACAAAGTAGAAAAGGGGGAAAACAGTGCAAAGACAAAGTCACAAAGGAATGGAGATGTACTGGGCAAGCCATAGGAGAAAGAGGGACCAGGGCAGAGTCAAGGCTTGAAGACAGAAGGGCCAGAGGTGGGGAGAAGCACAGGAATGGGAGCAGATCAACAGCCCAAACACTAGAGTAAGACCTAAGTCACACAAGGAAAGCCCCTCATTGAACAATATTTATTCTTTTCCTTTGAAATCCTGACATTCTTACTTTCAAAATAGTCCCCTTACTTCTTGATGCTGAGAAATGTGTCAGGTCCAAAAGTAATTTTGGGTTCTATATTAGTTCAAACGTCATATCAGATAACATGCATAACAAAGCAATCCATAGGTGGGTTAATGGAGGAGAAATGAGAGAATGTCCTCAGAGCCCTGGTTGGGGAGAGGGATCTCACCCTTCACTTGTTTAGTGTCAAATCCTATTTCTTGGGCATTTAGGAAAGGAGGAAGACATAGCATTTAGGACCATTGGCAAGGCATCAGTCAGATCACCTATGATACCTCTGTGGACAAGAGGAGAGCAATATGGGACAAATACCAGGCAAGTCGGGTTCACCAGAAGAAACTTGTGAACCACCTGAGCACATGGCTGTTTGTCAGTGTGGGCGGCGGGGGTGGGAGGGTATGTTTCTGGAGCTTAGGCACAGGTTACTTCCTTGATTCCTCCAACATATCTATCAGTGCCTTTGACAAAGTCTTTGATGTGTTTGTGAAATGTACAGGTGACAGTGATCCAGCCGATTAATGAATAAAATGGAATTAAAAAAAAAAAAGACTTCAACAAGGCCTAACAATGATCTGAAATTAACAAGATAACCATCATTCTAAATAAATGTAAATCAATCCTGTATCTCCTTCTTATAAAATCAAGTTTTACAAGTAGGTAACTGGAAAGGTGACTTAGGAGTACCTTTATCACTTAAAGGTGTATGAAGATTGGAAAGTGGATTTTTAAAAACCTAATTCAACTTTCAGTTTTATTAATAGCAATAGATTATTTAGAGAGGCGGTGCTAGGAGACACCCCCAGAAGACGGCAATATATTCCTGGCACCCCGCTTTCTAAGGAGCATACAAGAAGTAGGCCTGCTCAGAGGAATGCAGACAGGACATTGAAGCACTCATCTTCTCTACAGGTGAAGAGATGCTAAGTGCCTAGAAAGAGATGATTCAAGAGGGAGAGGGTAGCTGTCTTCCGACATTAAAAGACCAGGAGTGTAAAATGAGAACTTTACTTGAATGTCATGGTCATGGGGCCCTACCACTTATCTGAAACTCTTCGGGTAAAATGTGGCTCAGAATTCAGATATGTCCTTAATTTTTAAAAGTCTATATACTGTATATTATGTGGTTCCCTTGGAAGAGCCTGCGTCAGCACCCTATTACGAGACATACTAATATTTCTGCATCAAAAGATATGAATATTGACTATAAGGAGGAAAAAAATCAAAGGTCATCAATAGCTTCACATCAGTTCAAATCATGATTTGTTACCAAATAAATTATTAAAATGGCCAGGTTTTGCTATAAAATATATATAAAAATTTCCAGTTTTTAAATTTGGGAATAAAAAAGTGACCTCCAAGAATGTACACAACCAGTCTTACCCACTGACACACACCATCACTGTTTCCCCGCCACACACACACTAACATCACTCTGCCATCATCTCCCACCACTCTACTCCTTACCTCAGCTCCAGCCGTACCTGGCTCCTCTGTCTCTTTACTACCCAGGCACACTTTTCCTCAGGGGCTCTGCCTTCTTCTTCCTCCTCCTTGAGAGTTCTTTGCTAACTTCTCCCCACAGTTAACTCCTTCATCTCCTTCTAGTCACTGAGGCCTACCCATACCCCAGATTTAAAACTGAAACCTGCTCCTTCGTGGCACTGCTTATCCCCTGTCTCCTGACTCGCTTCTCCTAAATGCAGCTGATCACTTGTATTCCAGTAGGGGGAAATAAGCAATGACCATAACATTGAATGCTATTTGTTTATTTGTTATGGTCATTGCTTATTTCTTCCTACTGGAATACAAGTCCCACAAAGGCAGGGATTGTCACCAGGTTTTTTTATTGCTGTTTCTATAGCATGAAAACCATGACTGGTGCACCCTAGGGAGGGCTGGTGTTAATATTAAAGGAGATTTAGGCACTGAATGGATGACCGAACAAGATGATTTTTAAGCAGCCGTTTGGTCCCCAGATAGACTTTCTCAGGTCAGAATTCAATAGGGAAGTGTGGGTGATAGTGTCCAGACAGTTTCCTCTAATGCAAGGACATATGAAAAGACACATGGATCCCTTTCCCCATGTGTCTTTCCACATGACAGCGATTACCAGATAAGACAATGTGCTCAGAACCTCCAGTACTCCTAAGCATCTAGGAGCCGACAGGGAAATGTTTTGTTATTCTTGCAGAACAAAATGAGGAAAATGCACACTTGGGTAGAGAAAGCAAATTTGTCAACCAGTTTTCTCTCAATTTTTACAGAGTTAGAAAAAACAGTCCTGCCAAGGACTGAAGCTCTATGTTCTTAATACCATTACAGCAGGATAATTACCAAGGAGGCGCATTCCTATTGTTCTTCACAATCTTAAGAGTTCACTGGAAGAGAGAGCCTAGGACTACCCAATTGTCAAGGGGGAAAAAGAAACAAACAAAACCATGCTCAGTGAAGAGCATGGCACCTGAATGTCCAGGGTTGTTAAAAATAACTACTGACCCATCCTTTGTTAACTTAATAAAATCACCGTAATGGCTACTTCTGAGAGAAAATGACCTTGGTGGGTTAAATACAGCTTTTTATAAAACAACAGTATCTTTAAACATGCATGTATTTCAATTTGAGCAAGCTAGAAAAAATACTTAACATTATTTAATTTAGGATCTTCTTTATGCAGTGGACTAATTCTAGGACTTCTAAATGAACAGTAATTTACTAGCAAAAAGATACATATTAAGTCTTTCAGAAATAGTTTCACAATAATCAGAGCAATGATTGAAAAAGGATTGAGGTCTAGGAAGTTAGCAGCACTTGGAGCAAATTAATCAATTCCAGGCATTTTGTAGCCCCTCCGAGTGTACAAGCTTGGAGGAGATATGGGCCAGTCACCCTTCCTCAGAAGTACAGATGGAGATTAAACTGCACTCTCATTTATTCAATAGGGAAAATAGTCTCTATTATCCCACTTTCAAATGTGCTCATTTGTAAGATACTGATTGAAATTCTTAACACTGGGGTCACTTATAATATCAGCAAGGCCTGGAATAATTTTGTTTAAAACATTTTATGTTATCTAAATCCAATAATTATTGAATACCTCAACAAATCTACTTTCTGGAACCCATATATGTGATAGTGCCAACCTTTGATTCCTAGGCCAAAACCAACCTAACCCAAATATTTATCAACTTGGAATACTAGAACAAGAGGTTCTTACTTATATTATCATATGATATAAATTTACAGGGTCTGGCACAAATAATGTCTCTTTTTTTATTATAAAATCTTTTACTACAAAATCATAAGCATGTAATTCTGTAGCATAACAATATCGCACTCAAGCACACTGTATGACATTTTAGGTGAAAGTTCAAATTAAAAACTATAAATTATTACACCCATAATATTATTGTACCAACCACACTCAAGTAGGCATTACTTCTGCCAGCACCTGTATATTCACAAGTATACTTTAATTTGCTAATGGATATACAGATAGCCAAGTAAAATGCACCTACCCAAAGTTATAAATTATTTGAATATATAATAGTCTTATAGACATATGAGTAAAAATTTTTTATTATAGAAATTTAGAGTCTCATTCTGATATTTAGACATAATTCATTTAATTATATGTTTATAAAATTTGAATATTATTTAAGCAACTTATGTTTCAGTTTTATTTAGCAGGTCATCCAAAAATATAGGATATATAAAATAAATGCAGTCATTATAAATACCAATGAAATTAGAAGTTCTTTAATCTTAAAATCAAATATCCAACTGTTGACTGAATTAACCCAGGCACATCAAACTGAAGAGCCTAATACTGACTGACTTTTCCTTTTGGGCTAAAGGTCTGGGTGTGGAAGGCATAGACTTGACTCTATTTATTTCAAAACTTTCATAATGGCACTCTAATATGAAGAAGACGGTAGTGCCTGTGTAATCATTCATGATCTAAAAGAGCAGGCTAATCATAAACATGGCAGCTAAGAATATCACTTTTTCCCAAACACTATGTCTTAAAATATACAACTCTTTCTGAAAACATAGTTGAAAAAAGATAAAGATGCAAGATAATGTAGACTAAAAGCCCTGTAGTTCTGAATTTGTATTGTAATTGTCAGAATGATCACAGGACATATATTTTATTTTTAAACCTACGTACATGTGCATGTGTATATATCCTAGCTGTGTCTCATGGGAAGATCCAGAAACACTAAATAGCAGTAATGTGTACCTCTATGGTCAGACTGTAATTCCTGATTACCAGTTCCCACTGAAAAACAACCAGGACTCCTTGAAGAAACGGCTGATTCTAGGTCACCAAGATGGAAAAGCTAAAAATATAAGCCTGGAGTATACTGTCACAGCAGAAAGCAAGAAAGCCATCTAAGCCCAGAGCGGAAGTCACCCACCCTGAGTAAGCACCACTTTTATTGCTGCACCACTGAGTGAGCAGCAATAAAGATCATATGTATGATGGATCAAAACATATCAAATGTGTTTAAATCTTCAAGCTGATGATAGTGACAATAAAAACAATGACACTTATACGTGATGTTAGTGAACTATCTCATTATTTTGGAAACTTGCTAAAAAAGAGCTCTGAAGTATCAAGTATTTATACTATCCTCTCTTTATGATTTATATGTCAGGGTATGACACAGTTGATATGAAAGAGCTCTTCCTTTTTAGAAGTTCTGTAGCTGCTAAACAAAGAGGGACTGACATAATTGAGCTGTTTTGCAACCCAATCCTTAATGAAGTAATAAACTAGGAATAATCATCAATGGTTGCTAAGATCAGAGAAAGAAACATAATTTGCTAGAAACACAATACTAGTCAGAAGAACATATTAAATGATGCTACTAGAAGGTAATATGCAAAACTCAAGATATGGGAACCTGAACAGGATAAACACAATTTCAAAAATAACAATCCCCATAAATAGGGGGAAATGGATGGAGGCACTAAGATTGAAAGGACTTAGGGGACCAGCATCCAGTTGCAAAGTATAAACTTACTGCCCTCATAATTCAAACAATCTGCTAAAATAAATAAAGTTGTAAGACAGTCAAGTAAATGTGCATACTGATTTTTTTTAGGGCTTACATAGTGATTATTACTATTATTTTAAGGGCTCTTATTTTTTCATAGCAGGGATCTGAGGCTAAATCTACCCCCTACTCCTGTCTTGTCCAGCTCACAAGCTAGGAACAATTTTTGCATTTTTTAAGTAGTAGAAAAAACAAAAGAATGCTAATATTTTGTGACAATGAAACTTATATGAAATTTGGATTTCAGTGTCCATTCATAAAGCTGCATTGAACACAGTCACACTCATTCTTTATATGTTGCCTGTGGCTTCTTTCCTGCTACATAAAAGAATTGAATAGCTGAGACCAAGTCCGCTGGCCTGCAACATTTGCTGTCAGGCCCTCTACAGAGAAAGTGTGCCAACCCATGTTTTACAGAAACATTTACAAGTTAAAAGATAAGAAGACTGAGACTGCTCCAAAATAATCAGAGGGGAAGCAGGTGGAAATATCAACGAAGCAATTGTCCCCATAGTGTTAGTTGGTGAAGTTGCATGTTTAATATGTTAAGTTCATTATATTATTCTTCTACCTTAGAATGAATCTACAACTTCTATAATAAAAGTAAAATGAAACTTTTCTTCAAAGAAGCAATTAGAAAGTTATATCCCACACTGGTATTTTTAAATGACTATTTTAACCATGATTATTTCTCTAAGAAAAAAGATGGTTTTGCTGCTGGCTTATATAGACTCCAATGCTATATGAATCAAAGAACCATTTTGTCAAGGTATTCACTTCCTGCAGAAGAATCAAGCCATTTATATGGTAAAGGTACCACTGTAGTAGAAGAGAAAATGCAGTTTGACAAAGGCGGCCATATCCTAGGGGCAGCAATTTTATTCTGTAGCAACATTTTTATAAATAAATAACAATCACATACCCAGCATATAGAATGTGTATTTATATACATTTCTTAAATGAAAGTAATTATTGGCTTTCAGATCTTAAGAATAAACAAAAACAACATAAATTTGTCACTTTTCCTTTGTGCTTAGTGGACACCACTTCATATAGCAGAGACAAACATAATTTTATTACACTTGGACGATAGCCAATTTCCTTTCCTTTGAATGAAGGGAATGAAGGATGGCATCTTTATAAACAGGAGAGATGCAGAAGACAATAATGATCTGCTTTAGGATTTCAAAGTTAATCCACTGTGGAAACTTCCTGGCTGTCAGCATGTGCCACTCAGAGATGTTTGTGGCCTGTTTCAAACTGGGTCACACTAGGACTAAAGGGAGCACTATCTGTTCTCTATGCTACTTGTACAGTCCTAAAGAAATTTTTGAAGTTACAAAGATGCAAGAAAAATAAGACCAGCAACACTGAAAGGAAAAGAAACCAACAGAGACAAGAGGGAAGGATCAGGGGGGTGGGGGAGAAGGAAGGGAAGGGGAAAGTCAAGGAACATATAGCAAGGACTCATGGACAAAACCAAAGGGGAAGAGTTGAGGGAGGGAGGGGGCCAGGGAAAGTGGTGGGGGGTAGGCAGAGACAAATGTATTTGAAAAAATAAATTAATTTTTAAAAAAAGACTAAAAAAAAAATGAAAAATTCTAAGTAGCAAAATGATCAAAGTGAAACAGGAATTAAAACATTTTATGGCTCTCAATATATATTGCTAATTTTCTTTAACAAAAAAAGTTGTAATACTATGGCCACAAAAAGTGTATTGGTCTTACCCCATCCCTGTTAGCATTAGATGTTAATTTTTTTCAACTATTTTGGCAAAAGAATAATCACACCGTTCTTGAATAAATTATAAAATTGGACAAAAAGAAAGAAATTTTTGAAATTAAAACCCATCAAAATTTGTCAAACTTGCTTTCCATATCAAGGAAAACCTAAGTAAACTTTCCTCACTGTATTCTTGGTACATAATTCCAGATTAGCACGAGAATGAAAATCTTCTAGGACATTCTAACTCACCTAAGGTAGATACATAAACCTCCTGGCTAAAACACTTTGTATTTTCTCTCCTATTCCAAAAAGAAGAGACAGAGAGGAAAAACCCAGAGATCCTAACAGTGTCCAAACTCTCCCCGACCCTTTCTTCAAGGCCTAGGGTACGAAAAGGAGATAGAACAGGGAGAGTGTTAGCCTCCTCAGCCCTCAGTACGGACTTCTGAAGCATGGCTGATTCCATCTTCCCTTCTCAGGATAGAGCTGGGGATTCTTGGAAGCAAGAGAAACAAGTGAATCTTTTGTGGTTCTTGGGTCCAACAAAAGTAGTCAGTACAATTAGTACTTGATACTTTTCTTCCCTCCAAACTGAACCATCCTGACCTGTGATTTTCAAAGTTTAATTTCATACCCTGGCCTGAAGACCTTCAGATTCCTGTGGGGGAGAAATCCCACTGCTGCTCCATCTTTACCTAGGGCATCCTACTCAAAACACCAGCTGCTTATATCTCTTTTGACTAAATTAGGTAATATCATAAAGTAAAATCTATTAATTATTTTCTCCCAGAGTTTCCCTAGGCATGTCATACTGTTTCATCAATGTAAAATAAGTCTGTACCTTTAAATTTAGGTAATCAAAATCATACCAAATTAAAATACATAATATATGCTTCAAAGAATTTTGATGGTGTTAGTATGAATGTTCAAAATTGTATTTTATATATTTATGGATATTTAATTGACTAAAATAATAAATGATGTGATTTCAACAACTCAATTTAAAGGAGCAAATCGTTCCTATAGCAACTATAGACAGTTCTTTTTATGCATTCCTTGTATTTTCTGTGATGGTAAGTGATGTTAAATTTATGCTTTAATATATATATGGTATAAAATACCCAAGTTAAGCTTGCCCAGGGAACCATAATTTTACTCCTTTCTAAATCATTCTGTTGCTTTTATATATAATAGCAAAATTTTTCTCATAGACACTTGTGAGTTTTTCCCCTCATTATCTATAAATGAAACTAAAAGCCACCAAGAAAGGTTGACTAAATGTACATATTCCTTAGCACAAAGCCAAGCAAAAATTCCACAAGTGTGAATATAACTTTAATTTTAAATTCCGATAAAAATTATCACTTAACCAATATATGATGTTTAAGAATCCACGAGGAAATATCTGTGTCTTTGTACTGTGCAAGAAGTGGTGTGGTTAAGAATGTAGATTCTGTTACATGGCCTGGTTCAAACCCCAACTCTTGTTACTAGCAATGGGCCACTGGAAAAAAAAATCACTGAAACCTTCTGAGCCTCAACTTTGACTACAAATGGCATATAAGAAATAGAGTTCTCCTAAGGATCAGATTATGAAAAAAAAAACACCCGGGCTAGTGTGGCTCAGTGGACTGAGTGCCAGCCTGCAAACCAAAGGGTTGCCTGTTTGATTCCCAGTCTAGGGCGTATGTCTGGGTTGTAGGCCAGGCCCCCCGTAGCAAGCACACAGAGGCAACCACATTTTGATGTTTCTCTTCCTCTCTCCCTCCTTTCCTCTCTCTCTAAAAATAAATAAATAAAATCCTAAAAAAAAAAGCCTGAACATAACATAGTCTAGTATAGTACCTAGCACACAGTAGTGCCCAGCAAATGGAGTTGTAATTATTTTATTTCAAACACATCTGTTGAAGTCAGTAATGTAAATGACATTAATAAAAGTTATAATTTATTCATTTATGTGCAATATTCTATAGGTCAGAGGACTTTTTCTTATGAAAATCATTTTAAGTAACAAAAATATCAAAATTTTCTCTTTTCTCTCAAAAAACAGCTCTAAGATTATCTGAGCCCAGAAAAGGAATGTGAGAAATTTATTAGGCTGGTAAAAAATACTTTTTTCACAATTGGGTAGCTCAACCCCAATAAGTAGAATTATATAGCAAACTCTCAAAAGAAAAAAAAAATCTCTGGACCAACAATTAAAAACTTCTGATTCAAAGTGAATATTATGTTTTTAAAATGAAGCTTCCCAAAGTAAGAGCTCATGTTGAATTACATGTCATACAAACAAAATGAGTGGGGTAGGTTTTATTCATTAATTATTGTGCCATAGGTCTGTTGTCATGGTGAGAACTCAATGGATTATCCTTAATAGAGGTGTATTAACTGAGGTCCTATGGCAGGAAATTTTTTTTAAAGGGGAGATGAGAAAACAAAATTTTACGACAGAGAATGAAAATGACTAGGAAAAGGCTACAGGAAAAGGAGGCCTTGGAAAGACAATATGCTGATTGCATCTGCTTCTAAAATTACCCTAACTTTGAGTGGTATTTGCTTAATGTTCTGAAATACAGGAGGTACCACTAGGTTCTCTATGTCCCTCTTCTTGTCAAAGACCATTCCTTTGAAAATGAACCTAAAACATGCATCCCAGAAAGACAGAGTTTGTGCCTATTTTCCTGGTCTAAATGTTGGGCTTTGAGATTCACATGAAGGAGACACATGACTTTTTTAAGTCAGTTGGTAAGCCAAGTGCCATGAACAGATATTTACTGAGTATTTGTTATGTGATAGGTACTATTCTAGATGCTGTGTTGCAACCATTGTTTTTAATGAGTACTTCACAGTAATGCCATCTGATTCCTTTTCTAGTTCTACAAATTGATACATGTTATGAAATCAACTCTGCTGCCTTACTTGTAGTAAATACCAAGCTGCCTGCTAAAAGAGTAAAACTCAAATATATTGTATTATGATGATTCTAAAGTTATCACATATTTTCACAGTAAATCTGAGAATATTTGGTCCAAAGGCAAATTTTACTGGAAATACAACGTTAATCAGTGAAGAAAACTGTCCAAGTGACAAAATTTACTAATTTGTAAATAAGCAAAAATATTCATAGTTATAATCTATGTTCACTAGCAAATAAATATCATGATGAATACATAATATATGACTGTGTAAAAGTTCCCTATTTTTTCTGGGCTTCTGTCTTCTCATTAATAAAATGAATAATTTAAAGACTGCTCCAAACTCAGATGTTACATAATTTTGTGATTCTAAAAAGTAAGTCATTTAATAACAATAGGACTTCTAATATGTGTCAAGAGAAGATGATTATTTTCTAGGTTTCCTTCACTAGCTGCTATTCACCCAACATGCACATGTAAATCCCTGATTTGACCAAAGATGCCATTCATCTACCGCTAAAAAGGCATTTCCCCCTCCATTGCCACCTTGCTTTCTGCCATTTGTCCTAGACGCTGAACCACTTGCATTTCTCCCCCACTTCTGAGTTTGATGTTATAGCTGAGGGCTACAGATCAAATATTAGTGTTCCCCCCAAAATTCATATGATGATGAACCCCAATCCCCAGTATGATGGCATTGGAGGTTGGGTATTTGGGAGATAATTAGGTTTAGATTAGAGTGGGGCCCTCCCATGAAGGGATTAGAACACTTACATGGCATGACAAGTCCTGATCTTTCTCTTTCTCCCTCCCACTCCTCTCTCTGGATACAGCAAGTATAAGGCTGTCTGCCAACCGGGGAGTGGCCCTCACCAGGAATCCTATCATGCCTGCTGGCACCTTGATCTTGCACTTCCAATCTCCAAAACTGAGAAAGAAATGTCTGTTGTTTAAGCCACCCAGTCTACGGTACTTTGTTATAGCAGCCTAAGATGACTGAGACACTACGAGTAAGAAATGCAGGAGCCTCTGCAATATATCAAAAATGAATTAAATGACAGAAGTTTAAAAAATGCCCACAAGGTGCCTGCAATCCCTGGAAAAGAATGTGCACAAGCCTTCTTCTAATTTACAAACATCAACACTGTTTTTGCACATAATCTCTATTTATTGAAAGGCTGAAATAGATATTGTAAATATTAATTATCAAGAAAAAAAGTATGCAGTGATCTGTACAGTAAGTATCCAGCCATGTACTATAAAACATAGAGACATTTGTTGAAGAATACAAGATACAAGAAACATTGTACACAGGACAATGATGCCCCTTCAAAGTAAGCACCTTGGGACCTCACACAATTCTCCCAATTGCCATTAGCTGCTGCTGCACTGTATTTTCCTGAATCTCATCGATGGTCTGAAATCTTTGCCCTTTCAAAGGTGATTTTAGTTTTGGGAAAAGTCAGAAGTCACAGGATGCCAAATCTGGGCTGTCGGGGGGGGGGGGGGCTGTGTCACCTGGGTGATTTGATGTTTCACCAAAAAACTCTGCATGAGACTTGATACATGAGTGGGTGTGTTGTCATGATGAAGCTGCCAATCACCAGTTGCCCATAACTATGGCCATTTTTATCCTGCTACATCTCTCAACGAAGGAAGAACATTCAGGTAGTACTCATTAATTGTTTGGCCTGAATGAGCATACTTGTGATGGACAACACCTTCCCAATTAAAAAAAAACACAGTTAACATGGTCTTGATCTTCATTCAACTTTGCTGCACCTTCTTCAGGCATGGAGAATCAGGTGGCTTCCATTGGGATGACTGGATCATATGTTTCTAGATCATAGCTGTAGACCCACCATGCACCTCCAGTTATGATCTTCCTGAGTTAATCTGGTTCACTGGTAGCAGTTTGAATCAAGTCATTAGCAACTGCAGCACAGTGTTCTTTTTGCTCTGGTAGCAGAAGGTGCAGAATGAATTTTGCCATGACACACTTCATGCCAAGATCCTGCATCAAAACCTCAGACACAGTTTTTGAAATCCCTAGATCACCTTCTAGTTCTTGCACTGTCTGACGCCAACCTCTGTTGATTGTAGCCCATACACGTTCAACATTCTCAGGAGTTCTGCTTGTTGTAGGCCTTCCAGAATGTGGATCACTTTCAACAGATTTTTGACCACCTTTGAAGTATTTGTGCCACACTTTTATTTGTGCTGCACTCATTGCATTGTTTGCAAAAGCCTTCTGAATCATCCAAATAGTTTCTGCAGCGGAATGTTCAAGCTTAATGCAAAATTTGATGCATTAGTTGCTCTACTTGTGTAGTCATTTTGAATGTGATGACCACACAGTACACATGCTCACTCAGCACCATCTACCACCTTCACTGACTAGACTAGTACAGTGAAGTCATCATCGTTCATGCATACACATTCCAGTCCACTCTCCCTAGCTGTCAAGTTACACTGATGTCATGCAAACCATTCTGGTTATATTAACAATGGCTGGACTTTTGCTGGACAGACTCGTATGTAGGGAAATGAAATTTAAATACTCTGTGAAAACATCACCTGCTGCAAATCTTCATTGCTAGTGGAAGTCATTCTTTATAGACAGGTTAATAGAAACCAGTATTGCAAGTGAAAGACTAGTCTTATTTCATCTTAAATTCTATTTTCTCTTCTCAGTACATGCATACATATACTACATACACACACATATTCTAAAATATTTTCAAAATGTAAGCTCCACAAGTGATAGAAAGTTGATATAACAAAAAAAATATGTCATGTTTTGGGTGCTTGAATGAGTTTACAAATATATCTCATCTGACTACCTCCCATGCTTATGCCAATGTTGTATGCAGACTGCCATATCTGCTAGCAAATAGCAAGTATCTTCCACAAATGCATTGCGTATCAGTTTTGTACAATAAAAGGTAGTTTTATAGATGCTGTCTTTCTACTGTACATTGTCTGCAAGGTGTTTTAAGTATTTTACAGCTATAGTAATAGATGTTCATGAATTATGTTTTATTTTGTTGTTTAGAAGAACTGATTCTGCATTGGCAATAACCTGTATGGCCACAGATGCAATGAAGAAAATGTAAGCAGATGGGACACATCTGTTAATCATAAACATTTCTTCATTAGTGTCATCATCAGATTTATTTGTGTTATGTTTTTGTGGAAGACTCAGACAGTGATCATATTTAATCTATATTTTAAAACACTCAAACCAGGCCCTGGACAGTTAGCTCAGTTGGTTAGAATGCTGTTCCGACATGCCAAGGTTGCATCACATACAGGAATCAACAAATGAATGCGTAAGTAAGTGAAACAACACATTGATGTTTCTCCCTCTAATGAATAAATTAAAAAATCAAACCATTGGCCATTTTTCTTAGATGGATCAATATGTAGATGAGATACATGTGGACTTTTTAATTTTATTCAGGACAGCTCCTTGGTGTTAATCGTGCAATGTCGGTCACATCCAAATTCTTGTAACAAAGTGACAAGTGCATATTACCTACTCACTTAGCACTGGGATATGAGAAGACAGCAAAGTAGAATGGAATTAATCAGTAGTAAAGAAAAAGTGAAGATACAGAGGTGTACCATTACCAGCTATGCTATTTACCTTTGTGACCTTGGACAATGCTGCCTCTCAACCTCCTCATCTGCAGAAGAATTATAAGAGCTTGCAATATACACATGAAACTCAATACAAAATACCTGTGGTAGAATTCAAAAGATGGTGACACAAGTAACACAAATTATTGCAAGTGATGATGCTCCAAAACATTGATGTTCCCCAAATGAAGACATATTACTAATTTCTAAATCTTGACTTACTACTGGGAAGATTCAAATATAGAAAAACCTAAAAAAAATTTAAAATTCAATTTTCTGCCTGGATCTCAGAATTATTTTGAGGCTCCAAATGAGTTTATATGAGGGAAAGCATTTTTGAAACTGTTATAGCATTAATGTAATAAGGAAGAAATGTCCATAGTTATACCTCTACACTAGACAGGTAAAACTGGACCATGATTCCAGGTTTGCTTCTCTCTACAACATATAAAGGATCACCTGATGCAAAGGACTGGGGCACAGCACAAGGGGGCAGGAGGGCTCTGTGAAACCATCACCTGCGGCAACTCTTCATTACTACTAGAAGTCACTCCTCACATACAGGCTAACAGAAACTATTAGTGCAAGTAAAGGACACTAGTCTTATATCATCAGCTACTAAATAAAATCTCTCTACAAAATGACTATCCAACCACAGGAAAGAAAACGTTTAAGAGTAAAATTATTTTAATATCACAAAGATTCACAAACCAAATAGCATAATGAGTCCAGCACAAACCAAGTTTTACTTAGAATTTCAAAGTCACAGCAGTTCTATCATTGTCATCTCCTTTTGGACTAAAACATGTGGAAATTTGCACTATGTACTCCATGATGATTAAAAAAAAGGATTGGGCAATAGACAAAGAATGACATTAACGGATTGACTGTAAAAACAATTTACCAGTCCTGGCTGGTGTGGCTCAGTTGGTCAGAGCATCATCCCATACACCGAAAGGTCACGGGTTCCATTCCCAGTCAGGGTGCGTCCCTGGGTTGTAGGTTTGGTACCAGATCAGGACATGTAAAAGGGGGGCAACCAATCAATATTTCTCTTACACATTGATTTTTTTTTCTCTCGCTCCTCTCCCTCTCCCTCCCTTCATCCTCTCTAAAATCAGTAAGCATGTCCTCGGGTAAAGATAAAAAAAAATTACCAACACAGTAATCAAATTTAATAGAACACAGGCAAGAGAGAAATGAATTTCTCATGAATATATTTCAGAAGGAAGCTACTGAATACAGGTACCATTATAACTTATGTCTGCCTTTTACTTTCCTCACTAGGAACATGTGTTGCACTTTGCCTCATGCTAATGATTGTCAACCCCGAGCACACACTGGAATCACCTGGGAAGAAATTAACAAAATATTGAAGGCAGGGCCCTACCCCAGACTAATTAAATCAGAATCCTCGTGTAGACCAGACATTTAAAAACAAACAAAATTTTCCATGTGGAGTAGTGGAGTCAGGAGTTCTCAATCCTTAGGCCCTGCCTTTTTTTTTTTTTCCCAAAGTGGTAGCTTTCTCCCTACAACATGAGAGATTCTCTTTAAAACAATCTCCCACTTTGTAAGGCGAGGTGAAGATCTCCAACACCCAAGGAAATGCTCAAGTTTAATCATGAGCATCCCAAGTCCAAGATATCTGCAAAAACATAAAGAACAAATTGAATCCTCATCTTGCCTATAAATTCTTGGGACTATCTAAGACTTGAGGAGAAAGCTTGGACTTTATATTGTATTTTCTCAAGTAACATTAATATAAATATCAGGAACAAAAAATTTTTCCATGAAAAATTAAGATTTCTAGAGATAAATCAAAGGTGACAAGGATAGTCTAGTTTTTAAAAGGTCATTAATGTATTGTGAAAAATACCAATTAAAAATGTCTCATCAATTACCATAGATAGCCAATCTTGATATAATTTAATACCAAACAACCACTAAGAAAATAATTCTCAATCACTAACATCAAGAATCTAAAATAATTGGAAAGTGGGATAAAAAGAAAAAAATCAAATACTAAAGAATAGGGTCATGCACAGTTTTCACACACTGTAAGAGCTTTTAAAGTAGCAATTATACAACTTTTAGAAAAAAAGGAACAGTAAAGATGAATTTGGTAGATACAATTTCAGTCCTCTACATACATACATTCCTCCTTCCTGGCTAGGGGACACACATGGGCGGTCAGACATGAGAAAAGAGTGTGACATCAAGGTAGACGGGCGAGGAATTGTGCAGAGGGTCCAACTGTATTCAACAAACCTCCTCTGGAATGTATTCCCCATATGTCAACACATTATTGACTAATATTGTATAGCACATTTGGCTGTCTTCCTTTTTCTCCAGAAATGGGAGGATTAAAAATGGCCATTTGTTTCAGTTGCAATGACTAAAAGAGATAAGGGATTTAAAAATTATAGAGTGTCACATCAATGTGACACCTCACAATCATTATTATACCACAGAAGAAGAGGTATAATAGAAGGTAGAGAGGTGATATGTACAAAGGAAAAGTTAACATGCAGGAAGTGGAAATAAGATAAAATAGAAAAGATACACAGAAGGGTTAAAACATGAAGCAGCTCAGTGGCAAACACAGTAAGTAAACAATTAGCCCAAACAAAATAAACCAACTATAAGATCTGTAAGGAAAGAGCGGGGGGGGGGGGGGGGCGGGGGGGGGGGGAATCAACAATATTCAAGGTGAAGAATGAGCAGCCTGCAGATCAGTGCTTGAAACGAAGAAGCAAGAATGAAGTTGAAGAATTCTGTAGGAGAGGAAATGAAACGTAGAGCCTAAAGAACTGAGTAGCCCTCTGGTTAGAGGGGGAAGTTCACTCATACTGTCAGAATTATTGAGACCATGGATCTCTGAAACTGTTTGTCATGCAAAATACATGTGGAGATATTTGAAAGACTGTAAAACAACACACAAATTATGATTACCCTAAAGAAGTCTACTTAAAATTCTCAAAGATAAAAGATGCATTATTAATGTTTCTAAGTTTAGGCTTATTGCTGTGTAAATTCAAATCACAGAAAGGCCTATAATCATGTGTGGGGGGGATGTGGGGGGGAGAGAGAGAACCTTTAGATTTTTTTCTCTTAAAAAAGAGTACAGAGCCCTAGCTGGGTGGCTCAGTGGATTGAGTTGCTGGCCTGCAAATCAAAGGGTCACTTGTTCAATTCCCAGTCAGGGCACATGCCTGGGTTGCGGGCCAAGTCCCCAGTAGGGGGCGCTTGAAAGGCAACCACACATTGATGTTTCCCTCCCTATCTCCCTCCCTTTCCCTCTTAAAAATAAAAAATAAATAAAGTCTTACAAAAAAAGAGTAGGGAAAGGGTAATATTTTGTACTTTAATATATTGCTCTTAAAGTAATTTAACAATCAGCTCTTCAAAGCAAAATGGCTAAGCAGAAGTAAAGGGGAAAAAAAACAAATTCAAAACAAGGTCTGTGATGAACAATAATTAGCTTATCCAGAGCTCTTAGTAATCTGGCCACTTAGTAAATAAGGAAAGGAACCAGGAAAACTGCCCACAGCACCTACCTTCCTCTGACCCATTTCCCTGGGCCCCTCCCCAGGAGGCATGTATTCTTCCCACTGTCCAGTGACTTCAATGAACTGATGGACTTCTAATGAAAATGAGTTACTGTACCTGTAACCAGAGCCTGTCCCCTGCCATGGTCCTGCCAATAGCACTGCACTGGAAGGTGGCAAACTGGCCGGCATTCACTTCCACATTCTGAATTCGCAGGAAGTGGGGAGTCCTTGCTACATGGAGAAAAACAAATAAAGATATTAAAAGTGGAGACCTATACACAATATGAGTCTTTCTGACTCTATCTGTAATTTTGGGTCTTTCCATTTTGTTTACCTTTGAAGAAAATAATGCTTTTGTTTATCAGAGCTTTAAAGATTTCATTATGACTGTAAAAGAGATCATGGAAGGCTTTGGTGTTCCCTATAAAGGAATAATAAAAAAACCAAGTGTTCTGGGATAGAACCAAAGAGAAAGAAGATATTTTATTGTTCCTGCTGTGCAAATTATCACAGCTCAGCAGTCTTCTTGTAATAACAGATCTGTATTAATAAAGATTATACTGAAGCCTAATTGATGTTTTGAACAAAAACATATTAGATATTTATACTAGCAACATGAAAAGAACAGTAAGAAGTTAAATGATGTTGTCAAGGAAACTTTTTAATCCAAGTACAGAGCTGTGCAAAATATATATTTTAATACAACTAATTGGTATGCAGCATTACTGGTATAATATTTCCCAGCTACCAAAAATACTATCCCTATAGACAGACTCTGAAATTGTGCTGGGACTGCCATACGATGGCAGTTTTTGCTGATTCTTATTTCCAATTCAAGAAGAAAGAATGATTCTAAATGCTAAACAGCATTAAGTCTCATAACATACATTGTCCATGCGGACAGCTGTTTAAATAAAGGTTAATTCTGAGAAGTACAGACCAATTTATGAATCACACTGAAATCATGTGTCAAGAAACTAGAATGATAGGTCAGGAATTAAATTTTTGGTAACTTCTACTTTTAGGAAGAAAACTCTCTTATCACAAGAGTGAAGGAGTAGGGAAAAGAGTAAGGGGTGGGGAAAAGTAAAGGAGTACAGAAGGAAGACAACAGGATGATAGTGTTTTCTGGGAAGTGTGAATAAAGCTGGACAATAACTAGAATAAATTTTTTTTTGTCACGCCAGCTTTCCCTCACAGCCAACATGTCTTTAGGTCATGTCTAGACACTTTCAAAGAATGGTGCCCAATTACTGGGTGCCCAAAGATGATAAACTAGCACTACTATCACCTGTGAAGAACAAAATTAAGAATGGAAGTGGGTTACTAACCAAGAACAAAGAAAAAACTAATTTTAATATGAACAACACACAGAAAATCCCCATTACTAATTTGGAGATCACTAATAATTCAGACAACGTATTCTTGATGCTTAGCATGCAAAATACCCCAAAGAACTGCTTTAAAAAGCAGCATTACTATGGGTTACTGTTTGTAATACTAATTTATTAATTTAAAACCTTCTGAACTATTTTTCACTAACTTAATCAAGTTACCCTTGGGCAAGAATAACATGATTTGATGGTTTTTATAGATTTCTGTAAAAAGTCCCCAAATAAAATTTCTTTTTATTCCCTATTCCCAAAAGCTGAAAGACCAATTGTTTTTAGAAAATATGAACATTTATTTTTTTAAATATTTTATTGTATATGCTATTATAGTTTTCTTATTTCCTCCCTTTCCCCCTCTCCACTCAACTCACCCCCGGTTCCATAATCAGTGCCCTTGCCATTGTCCATGTCCATGGGTCCTTCATATATGTTCTTTGCCTGACCCCTTCCTCTTCTTTCAGTCAGTCCCCACCTTCCCTCTCCCCTCTGCCAGCTGTCAGTCTGTTCCATGGTTCTATGTCTCTGGTTCTATTTTGCTCATTAGTTTATTTTATTCATTAGATTCTTCTTACAAGTGAGATCATATGGTATTTGTCTTTCACCAAATAGCTTATTTCACTTAGCATAATAGTATCCAGTTCCATCTATGCTGTCACAAAAGGGAGGAACTCCTTCTTTCTTTCTGCTGCATAGTAGTCCATTGTGTAGATGTACCAGAGCTTTTTCATCCACTCATCTACTGATGGGCACTTAGGTTGTTTCCAAATGCTGGCTATTTTAAGTAGCACTGCTATGAACATGGGGGCACATAAATTCTTTTGAATTGGTGCTTTAGGATTCTTTTTTCTTTTTTTTCTGGCACGCCAAAACATTTATTTTTTTCCTTTTTTTTCATGTTTCTTTTTTTCTTTTTTTCCATGTTTTAATAAGAAAATATTATTCTTTTTTAAATTAATTAATTAATTTTTTCAAATACATTTGTCTCTGCCTACCCCCCACCACTTTCCCTTGCCCCCTCCCTCCCTCCCTCAACTCTTCCCCTTTGGTTTTGTCCATGAGTCCTTGCTATATGTTCTTTGACTTTCCTCTTCCCTTCCTTTTCCCCCGCCGCCGCCCCCCCCCGTCCTTTCCTCTTGTCTCTGTTGGTTTCTTCTCCTTTCAGTGTTGCTGGTCTTATTTTCCTTGCATCTTTGTATTGTTGGTTAGGTTCCACTTATAGGTGAGAGTGGATCCCAGCAGTGGAATTGCAGCAATGGAATCACTGGATAAAAAGGCAGTATAGACACTTCTCTAAGGAGGACATAAGAGGGCCCCTAGACACATGAAAAAATGTTCAACATCACTAGCCATCAGAGAAATACAAACTAAAACCACAATGAAATACCACCTCACACTGCCAAAATGGCTATCATTAATAAATCAACAAAGAGCAAGTACTGGTGAGAATGTGGAAAAAAGGAACCCTAGTCCACTGTTGGTGGGAATGCAGACTGGTGCAGCCACTGTGGAAAACAATTGGAATTTCCCCCAAAACTAAACTGGGACATTTTTGAGCATTTCTGTGCCCGAAACTTTTCCACTGAATAAGCACAAATGTCCTGTGAGGTAGGTATTTTTTTGATTTTACAGATGGGGACAGGGAACTTGTACGTACTTGGCTAGTAAGTGTCAGAAACAGAGTGGGCCAGTTCCAGAGCCCACGCACGGCCCCCAGAGCCACCCTGCCTCAGCAAGCCTCACTACCCTGGGCCTGCCATTCCCATGCCCTTTCAGCCCACTGGCAGTGACTCCCTGTCTGATGGCTGGGATTTTAGCTTCTTTCAAGGCCCTTCACAAATGATATTCCTTTACGAAGCCTTCCTGGATTCTCTTATCTTGTTGTTAGACCTCTCCAGTATCACATATCCTCTGTCTTATACACAGTAGTTCCCCCTTATCCATGGAGGGTACATTCCTAGACACTCAGTGGATTACTGATACCGTAGATACTACTGAATGGTATGTATCCTATGTTTTGCTTACACACACTTGCCTAGGGAAAATGTTCAATTTATAAATTAGGATAGTAAAAGATTAAGAACAATTATAATGATATAGAACAATTATAATAATATACTCTAATAAATAAGGTTTGTTAATCTCTCTCAAAATACCTGATAACCAAGATGGCTGCTAAGTGACTAAAATGCAATAGCATGTGCAGTGTGGTTGCAATGAACAACGATATGATTCATACCCCAGGTGGGATAGAGTGGGATTGTGAGAGATTCTCTTGCACTACTCAGAATGATGCACTATTTAAAGCTTATGAATTGTTTACTTCTGAAATTTTCCATTTAATATTTTTGGACCACAGTTGACCACAGGTAACTGAAACTGCAGAAAATAAAACTGTGTATAAGGGGGGGCTACTGTATTACAGTTATTGGGATGACATTCCATCACGTTGGGATAATTGGCGTGACACTCACTGTTGTCTTAATCACTTGTATGTGCAATAAATAGCACTTGATATTAATGCCTCTATATAGCAGATGCTCAATATCATAATTAAATTGAATTCATATTATTTAAAATTAATAAACTCACACACATATCCTTGGAAACTGTTTACAGTTGACCCCTGAAAACAGGTTTAAGGGTGTTGGCCCCTCAGTTGAAAATCCACAGTTTTTAAAAAAATTGTTAAATTTATTGGGGTGATATTGGTTAAAGATTCACTATAGCTTTTTAAAAAAATTATTTATTTATTTTTAGAGAGAGGGGAAGGGAAGGAGAAAGAGAAGGAGAGAAACACTGACGTGAGAGAGAAACATTGATCAGCTGCCTCTCTCACATGCCTCGTCTGGGGACTGAAGCCACAACCCAGGCATGTGCTCTGACTGGGACTCGATGCCCAACCAAGTCACAATGGTCAGGGCCACATATAGTTTTTGATTCCCCCAAGACTTAATTACTAATAGCCTACTGATGATCAGAAACCTTACCAATAATGTAAAGTGGATTAACACATATTTCGTATGTTACATGTATTATATACTATACCCTTACAATAAAGCTAGGAAAAAGAAAATACTGAGAAATCATAAGAAAGAGAAAATACATTAATAATATTTATTGCATAAAGAGGACCTGTGCAGTTCAAACCCCTGTGGTTCAAGGGTGAACTGCACTTGTGGTTTCAATTTCTATAAAATGATACTCTCCTACACCACCTCTGATACAAATGAGCTTTACTACAAAAAAATTTGTGACAATTACTATTTTAGATTCCCCTACATCACAGACCCCCAACATTGATAGAAATCATTAAGAATTAGAGATTTGACTAAGTTACTAGGACTGCATTAGAAGGGGACAGGGGAAGGGCAGAGCTGATTGGTAGGGCAGGGGCAATGGCAGCTGACTTCCGATTTGTGAGATGGACACAGCCTGCAGAAACTGTGGACAGGCATGGTCCCCTAGAGGCACAAAAGGGTTTTCTAACACTTAGACTGGCAGACACGATATGAGTTGGCTAGTGAGGGAGCCATTTATGGAGGTGGAATTTACAGTTGGTTAGACAGGAAGGTTGGTAGCCTGGACATCGCATTTGTGACTGGCATTCTGTTGACTGTTGCCAGCTCTCAGCAAGTTCATGCAAGTCTATTTAAATTAAGCCCTTGTCACCTCCTCTCCCAGGGGCTCTGCCTGTTGCAATGGGGTCCTTGTTTCCTTTCTCCTTGGCTAACTTTGGGTATGGGGGTTGCATCTTCTGTACCCTCTTCAGTTGTTTGAGTCACATTTGGAGTGATCATACTCTCTGAAGTCAGGATTAGAATTCCAGGCTTCTTTGCTTGGAAGATGCCTCGAGGGCTAGAAGTTCTTCTCCTTGGTTTTGGTTTAAAAGTTTCTCTGCCTTCCTTACCTGATCCTCTTCCTCTCCTGAGAACTGCTCAGTCAATTAATTGAAATCGCCCCTTCTCAAACCCCTGCTGACTGTGCTCCACCAGTATGTAGCTAACTGGCTGCTTCCTTCCTTGTGGCCCTGACTTTACTAATGATAATTTAGAACTTCGATGCCTCCTTTAAGAAAACTTAGATCTCCCAAGCTGGCTGCTATATACATTGACCACCCCTGCCCCACTTCCACATTCCTGTGACTTGTTAACAACTTAGATTATCCCGCACACTCAGATAGCACATCATCTCACTCATGTTGCCCTCTCTTGTCCATTTTGCAGTCTCCTAAATCTGCTCACTTCTTGCTGTAGGTGAAGTTGCATCTCTAACACAGTATTTGGGTGTATAGCCATTTTCATTATAATTTGGCTTCAAGGGATGTCACATCTGAGGCTTCATCCCCACTTGGCTAAGCCCAGCTTAAGCCTGTGGTGAAGGGTTGTTGAGTATTTTCAGCATCTCCCCTAGTATATTCCTCAGAGTTAAGTTACTAAAAATTAAAAGTCTCTCCTAAAAAGCAATTGCAAAATCTCCATGTGCTGTTCATGTACATGTTAGGCATTGACTTCTTACCCTGAACCCCATCTATGACTCCTTCTTCCTCCTTTCACCTCCAACCTAATTTTCAGGCTGCCAAAATTCTCAAAATTCCTCTTGCTTTTCATACGCATTACAAATAAGTTCTCTGAACTTCTCTCCTCCAGAAGGACCATCAAGGTTTTGTGGAAACAACAGAACTCTGCAACCACCTCTTTTCCTATAGATGTTGACATGCAAGAAATGTTTTCTTTCCTATTGTTACCCTTTCCTTCTTGCTAGTTCAGATTTCCATCCCTTGAAAACCTTCCACACTTTCTGAGGGGCACAGGGGGAAAGCTAAAATACACTTAATTTGTAACATTAAGGGTAAGTTTCCCATGGACTAAAATCATTGAAAGAAAATTAATTCATTTCTTAAAAATTTTAAGTTCATTCCTTATCAAGTATGTCAGGAAAGTTATTCTGGAAGAGCAAAACTGGGCTACCCATATAGTTTCTTTTCCTTTTTTAAAAAATAATATACAATGTTTCTGAACTCTCTAAGAAATAATTTACTTTCCCCAAAATCTGAATGACTTCCTGAAACAACTTACCTAGACCATTCTCATTTATATATTCCTCCTACTGATAGGACTAATATATTAAAAGCTGTCCAAGATATTTCAAATCAATTTAGTTCTTTTTCCTAAGATTTGCGATTTAAGTAATGTTTTCTCTTTTACGTATTTTCAATAAACATTAAAAATAGACAAGTATTTAATTTTTTAAAATCTTCATTGAGGATATGTTTATTGATTTTAGAGAGAGGGAAAGAGAGAGATAGAAAGAGAGGGAGAAAGAAGGAAACATTATCAGCTGCCTTCCATATGTGCCTTGACCAGGCACTGAACCTGCACCTTAGGTATGCTCCTGCCTGCTAGGAATCAAACCCACAACGTTTGGGTGTATGGAATAATGCTCCAACTAACTGAGCCACCAGGACAGGGTGACAAGTTCTTAATTTTTAATTCATATACAAATTTATTTCTAAGAAGCAACTTACAAAATATGCATGTATTTCTGCACACTTAATTAGTTTTTAATGGAAAGCATCTTAAACCTGTTAACCAGGTGAGAAGACACAGAGCATGTTGACCTAAAGCTTGGGCCTCTTGACAGAGGTTGGGAAATTAAAATGTGATTCACCTAGGCTCAGAGCGAATTCAGGAATGTCCATACATTTTATTTATTTGCATTATATGAGGGGGCAGATAAAAAGCCAAATTCTGAGAACAGCTGAAAATAGGGTGGGGATAGGGGGAGGGGTGTACATTAAAAAATTCCTAAATTCAAATTGGAACCAAAACAGGAAAGCTTCCAGCACCCGGTAGAATCCTCTTATGTGGACATGTGAGTGGTTGTGTTATTCACGACTGCTCTGAGAGATCTGATGGGAGTACCTGACTTTGCAGAGAACCATCAGAGCAATCCTTTGCCATTAAAAGAACTTTACATCCTCTAAATTGGCCTATTAATATCTTTTTACGTTTTTGTGGCAACTATGCATGTTTTAAAAAGGTTTAATGAGATAGCATTTTCCCTTATTAAATATTCATTTATAACTGTTTTGAAAATCTACCTAATGTACATCAACAGTTCTCAATCAGAGGCAAAGCCGCCCCCCAGGGGACATGTGGCAATGTCTGGAGACATTTTTGGTTGTCACAAGGGTGGGGAAGGTAGGGGTTCCACTGATATCTAGTGGCCAGAGGCCAGGGATGGTGTTAAACATCCTACAAAGTACAAGACAGCACCCCCAAAAAAGAATTACTAGGTTCAAAATGTCAGTAGTGTCAAGGTTGAGAAATCCTGATCTACATTATAAGGACACAGAACAGTTTACTGAAACACTCCCCACTATTGAACATTGAGTTTCTTATACATAATGGCAAGATAAAAGTTTTCATAACCAAATTGTCATGTAGGCTTTTTGTTTTTCCCTTAGGATAAAATTTTAGAAATCAAATTACTAAGACTAAAAATATGCATTTTTAAAGGACTTTTGACACAAATTGCCAAACTGCTTTCCATAAAGCATATAACAATTCGCATTTCCACCAGCAGGGTATATAATAGGGCTCTTCTCACCACCCGCTCAAAAATGTAATGAATCAATTTCTGTAACTGTTTTATTTTTATTTTTGTGATGGGAGGACAAAATTGAGCCCCTGGCCCTAGTTCTCTTTTTCCTGAGTGTGGCCGAAAGAGGCCGTAACCTTTTTTGATGAACTTATAAAATATAAGAACTCTATCAGCTAAGTTAATAATAGTAAATAATTTGAATTTCAGGATTGTCACTGGTTCCGCTATCAGTCTGTTCATGCACTGAAAGTATGCCCTGGAATGACTGCTTCCCAAGGGCCCTGTTTCTAACAATGGCTACCTGAACCACAAGAGAAAGGCACAACAAAATTCATTTATCAATAAAATCTCCTAATACTTACTGTCTTCAGGGAGGTGGTCTGTTAGGATATAACTTGCATTTTTAATTTAGAGGACAAAGATATGATTGTGTTATAGTCTTTCTTTATTCACCCCATTCTTAATAAAGATGTTGCACAGAATGAAACTTACCACTTTTCCTTTAGAATTGTTTTGATCTCTAATATGGCTTTCTCAAAAAATGCAAATGCATATTGCTTGCACAGTGAGAGTCAGAGCCTGAGGAATTTATATCTGTGTTCCAACTGTATTTTGGGGAGGGCCTTTCTTTGCGCATGACTAACTGTTTTGACTTGGGAAATAGTGTTGCTTGGTTGAGAAAAAACTGCTGGAAAAAAATTACCTGGCTAAAAAAGCTCCACCTCAAATGGAAACAAGATAAAAGCATACAAACATATTAAATGTAAACACTTATATAATCGAATTTTCCTTTTCAAATGAAAAAGTATCATCTGACCTGAATAGAAGCTGGTAACTCATCCACCAGGATGAATAAAAAAAGGGGGGGCTGTAGGATTCTATTTTCCAGATCAGTTTACTTCAAGAATATGAAAGTCAGATTTTCTACTAATGAAATTTGTACATTTTTTTCAACAGATATTAAAGGCCTATATAATCTTTCCAGTTTTAGAATGCCTGGATCCTCCCTGTCCAGTGTGGTAAATCCTATAACTGTTTTCAGTTGGGAAGAATTTTAAGACTGACGATATTTCAAATTCGGATTTTAGCATGTGTGTATTCAAGTATCAATACTTCGGCCCCTTACTATCTCTGAATAAAAGCCAAAGTTCCTCAACCCATGCCTTAGTGGATTTTCTAAAATTTGTAAAAGAGGAATTCAAAAAGTACCTATATCAAAGAGTTGGGATAAAGATTACATGAGATGATATAGGGAAAGCATACAGCATGCCTGGTACTTACCCTAAAAAATAGTCATTACTATTTAAAAGAATTGATTTATCACTGGAAACTGGAAAAGATCCCAAGAAAAAGAGCTCTACAGCCAGAAAAGTTTCAATCCCATGCTGAGCTGTATGCTCTGAACCTTGCCAAACTACCTTAATTGTAACACCAGGTAGAGCACTGTTAAGAGTAGAAAATTTCTATCTATCCCGTATTCAAAAAGAAAAATTCTCTCTCTAAATTTATAGGCCCATTTGCCTCCTGGATACCCTTTCAAAATGCTATGACAGCTTTCTTCTAAAATCTGCAGGAGTTCTAAAAACTATCTGCCATGAATTTCAAACAGATTTTAGTATACTTCTCCTACTTTTTCTTTTCTGACATATTTTGTTGCTTGTCACTAAGAAAACAGTTTTTCAAACAATGGACATTTTGAGGTATTAAGCGATCTTAAATTAGTCTCTGATCCCAAAGTCAGGAATGATCACTGACCAAAATGCAAATCCTTTTCCTAAATGTTTCATATTATTGATTCTTTACAGCCTGCATCAAAATACTAACAACAAAAGTCTGTGCCTTGGCTGAGTAGCTCAGTTAGTTAAAGTCATCCACATACGCCAACTTTGTGGTTTTGATCCCCAGTCGGCGCACATACAAGAAACAACCAATGAAGGCATAAATAAGTGGAACAACAAATCTCTCTAAGTCTCTCTCAATCTCTCTCCCCCCACCCCTTTCTCTCTTCCCTTCTTCTCTCTTTAAAATCAATTAAAAAATCAGAGAACAGTAATTTGTGAGATCAAAGTGCAAACTTAAGTAAAACAAAAGAGGACTATGTGTTTAAAACAGAAGAGGACTATGTGTTAACTCCTTTTTATTTTCATTTACATTTTGATGCAATGGCATAAGTTGAAATGAACTGGAGGAATGCCCAAATGCTAAAATAAGCAATGTTTCTATTTGTGTAGCATATCACCAAAAACAAGAAAATCAACTGCTACCAAAAAGAACATTTTTTTTTTCAAATTTTAAAACGGACACTGATAAACTACTCCATTTAATAAATCATTCAATTTAGATACTTATGGTTACAATCTACAGCTAACTCATTCTAGTGGGCCTGTCAAGATGTAGAGCCTAATAATAACAACAATAATAATAATAAGTACAATTTATTGAGCTTTTAGAATGTATTAAGCACTGATCTAATTTCTTTATTGTACATTAATTCATTTAATCCCTACATTTACCCTGTGAGGAAAATGTTATTATTATTATCCCAATTATGTGAATAAGGTTATGGAACCAAAGAAGTACAGAAGATTTAAGTTTTGCTGTTAACATGTTTCAGGACAAAAAAAAATTATGTTTTCCTTCAAATTTAAAATGGATCTTAATGGAATAATTTTTCAAGATGAAAAATAGATTCAACATTCTTATCACTGAAAAATAAGTTAGCCACTATATACAAATATGTTTAATCAGTCATAGTTTAATGGAGAATGATATTTCTTTGGAGAAAAATTCAAGTTACTACACTTTTAAAATGAAGTGTCAATTCTGGGTCCTATGCATCTCTCAACCAAAGCACATGGATCTATATTTCTTCAGCAGAACATAATTCATAAAACATTTCTAATTTTTTGTCACTGTTATTCTTATTTTAGTCACACTGTTTAATGTCTTTATAACATAATCTAAATTTGGAAGTAGGCAAGAAGTGTTTGGGCATGCAAATAAATAAATGAATAAAAAATTAATTTTGTTTTATAAAATAAGAATTATTTTGAACCACATTTTGAACTCAGCATTTCTTAAGTTTTAATGAAACTGCTGATGTTTCATATTGCAAACTAGCAATACAGAAAGTCTTGCATTTTGTATTCACTTTATACAATATATGGCACAAAGATTTTTTTCAATCTTTTTTATTATGTTTTTTAAAATTTTTATTAAATTTATTGTGGTAACATTGGTTAACAAAATTATATAGTTTTCACATGTGTAATTCTATAATGCATCATCTGTATATTGTATTGTGTATTCACCACCCCAAGTCTCCTTTCACCACCATTTTATATTATTATGTTTTTAAATTGGCAGAAAAATAGTGAAGCATTATTCTGTGTAATCTTTAGGTTTTATAATTCAAGGTATCATATATGCAAATAACATTTTATTTAATGTATTACATTACAACATATAAAAATGATTATACATTATAACCAAGTGGGATTTATCCAAGGAATATTGGGTTGATTAAACATCCCAAAATCAATGAGTAAAATACACCCCACCAATAGAATAAAAGACAAAACCACATAATAATCTAATAGATGATGGAATTCAGGACACACTACCCAAAAATACGACACCTTAGCATACTGAATATTTTAAGCTGAAAGTATTTAAAAAAAATAGAAGAAGCAAGGTCACTCTGACCTTCCCCTACTCCTCTCCTGAAACAAGCCATAAAACTCTCAGTTGGAAAGGTGTTCTCCCTTATCTCCAAAGACAAAAGGACTCAGAGAAGAATCTAAACAAGCGAGGCTGACCAAGTTTCCTTCAGTTTACTACACTTACCTCACAGTTTTTAACCTATCATATTCCTCCATGACTTTCCACTCTTTATCTAACCTAGCATAAAAATACTCAGGTGTAATTGTTTCCTCAGTTCTTCATTCCCTAGTAAGGTTTGAGAATCATGAAAATGGTATATTAAATAAATTTGCATGTTTATCTTCTGTTAACCTGTCCTTGTCAATTTAATTTTCATCCCTAGCCAGGGACCCTAAGAGGGTTTAGGAAAAGTTTTTCCACCCCCACATATCCAGTTCTGTGGGTACAAGTTGTGTGCTTTTTCTTCTTAAAAAAAAGACATTTGCTAAAATCTTACACTTTCTCATGATAAACAAAACAAAATAATAACAACAAAAACACTCAACAACATAAGGAAAAAAGGGAATGTCCTTCTTGATAATCAGCATCTACAAATAATCCAAACCCACAGCTAACAACACACTTCATAATAAAAGACTGAAAGGTTTCCTCCTAAGATCAGGAACAAGAGAAGGATTATTTGTTCTTTCCACTTCTACTTATGATTGTACTAGTGATTCTAGCCATAGCAATTAGGCAAGAAAAAGAGTAAAAGACACCAGGATTAAAAAAATAGAAGGTAGGTTTACTGGACGCGATGCTGCCCAATTTATGAATCTCTGAATAAAGCCAATAATATATTTTTTAAAATATTTTATTTATTTATTTTTAGAGGATGGGGAAGAAAGATAGGGAGAGAAACATTGATTGGTTCCCTCCCACATGAACCCTGACGGCTGACTGAACCCTTAACCCAGGCATATGTGTGGATAGGGAATTGAACTGATGACCTTTTCTTTCTTCAGGATGCCATCCAAACAACTAAGCCATACTGCTCAAACATATTTGTGTGAGAAGCCATCATAAATAAACTCTTCTTTCTGTATATGGGGAGCCAGAAATGACCATTGAAAGATTCATCCTGCAGCAACAAATCAAGTGGTTTCACCAGAGGTGTTTCATAGCACCTGTTTTAAATATCAAGAACCTACTGAAAAGCAACTCTCCTTACCACAGAAACAAGTGATTTCAAGAGAACCTCTGCCAGTAACCCACCAGCTAGAGCATGGAAGGAACTGCCATACTGAGGCTTGCAAGGAGCTCCTTTGAACCCCTCTAGAACATTCCCCGGAATTAAAGCTCAAACCAGGGTGGGCAAGAAGGCAAAGGAATGAATGGAAGTCACACTGACCTCCTCCCAGGACCAATCTGGAGTACAACTAAATTGCGGAGAAATCACCTGGAACAAACAACTGAACTTTAGCAAGAGAGGAACCCTGTAACCTCAGACAGAGAACTCAGCTTTGGCACAACCTAACTGGTATGAAGTGCAGTAGAAACTTGAGAAGATACAGCACCAGAGCCCAAAAGGTACACAGGAAATAGCCAGTTGTGAAAAGCAGAAGGGTTGCTTTCTGCCAGAGACAGATGGCTAGAGACACAAAGAGCCTTTTAAAGGGCTAATACAATAAATTTTTATTTGCAGCCACTTATCCTGGACTCTGGCAAAGGTGGGGGCAGAGTGGGCTAGAGACGACTGAGGAATGGCTAGGGAAGGAGGCTTTGGGGAGAGAATTGAAGGCAAGATCCCAGTTCTGACTCGTCCCCGCATATGGCAGCAACCATTTTGCTCAGGCAGACCACTGCCCTGAGAGGCAGCAGCCTGAGAGGACACAATAACCCCACCCACAGTAGGGTCTCTGCCTCATCTTGCGGGGTCTGAGCCTGACTGCAGAGAGTAGAGTGACTAGATTAAAAACAGAAGGAAACAGCCACAGACAGTAGATTCCTGGAAGTCCTGATCACACTGCTGAAGGTCAGACAGGGTCAACATCTGACATCATCAGAGGCCAATCCAGAAAGAAAAAACAGTGGTTCCGACCATAGAAGTTCACACCACAAAGTCAGGAAATCAAGACAGATCAGTTTAAGGGCTGAGGCAAAGAAAGAAGAGTCCAAAAATAATGGGAAGGCAAAGAAACACCCCTTTAATCAAAGAAGAAGGAGGAATCCACAGAAAGAGAACTAAATGAAACAGAGGCTAGTAAACTATCAGATACTGAGTTCATAACAATGGTTCTAAGGAAGCACAATGAGTTCAGTGAACTCAGAGAGAATTACAAAAAACTACAGAAAAACTATGAGGAACTTAACTGCAAATCATATCAGCATGAAAAAAGGACATAGAAACTATCAATAAGAGGCAAGAGGAAATAAAGAATACAATTTCAGAATTGAAGAACACAATGGAAGGAATCAAAAGCAGAGTAGATGAAGCAAAGGATTGAATCAGTGAGTTGGAGGACAAGGTAGAAAAAAGCTCCCAGAAAAAGCAAGAAATGGCAAAAAGACTCAAAAAGAATGAAGAGGCCATTAGGGAAATGCAGGACAACCTGAAATGTAATAATATCCAGATAACAGGCATACCAGAAGGAGATGAAGAGGTACAAGGAATAGGGAACCAGTCTGAAAAAGTAATGATGGAAAATTTCCTTAATTAAAGGACAGAAAAAGACACAGAAGTCCAAGTGCACAGAGGGTCTAATGGAACCCAAGGAGTCCCACTCCAAGACACATCATAAAATGGCAAATATCAAAGACAAACAAAGAATCCTAAAGGCAGCAAGAAAGAAACATGTAGTGACATACAAGGGAACCACGATACAGCTAGCAGGTGACTTCTCAACAGAAACACTGCAAGAAGGGAGTGGCAAGAAACATTCCAAGTCATGAAAAGCAAAAGCCTGCAACCAAGACTGCTCTTTCCAGCACGGCTCTCAATTAAAATGGAAGGTGAAAGAGGGAGTTTCCCATACAAAAGCAAGCTAAAAGGATACACCTCCACCAAACCAGCTCTGTAAGATTTGCTAAAGGGATTGCTTTGAGAAGATGAAGAAAAAGACTGAGAAAGAGAGAAACTCAGGTAAAAAGGGAAAAAATGAGTAAGTGTCTATCAATAATCACTTTAAATGTAAATGGATTAAATGCTTCAATCAAAAGACATAGGGTAGCTGAATGGATAAGAAAGCACGACCCACACATATGCTGCTGACAAGATTTCCACCTGAGAACAAAGGACCTACACAGACAGAAAGTAAAGGGATAGAAAAAAAATATTCCAAGCAAATGGACAGGAAAAAAAGCAGGGGTAGCAATACTTATATCAGATATAATACATTTTAAAACAAAGGCCATAAAAAGAGACCCAGAAGGACACTTCACAATACTCAAAGGAAGAATCCATCAAGAAGACATAAACATTGTAAACCGATATGCGTCCAACATAGGAGCATCCATATATATAAGGAAAATCCTGGAGCACTTCAATAAACATATAGACAGCAACATACTGATAGTACGGGATTTTAACAACCCACTGTCAATAATGGATAGATCTTCCATACAAAACATCAACAAGGATGTTGTGGAACTGAACAACACATTATATCAAATGGATTTAGCTGTGACATATAGAACCTTTCATCCAAAAGAAGAAAAATATACATTCTTTTCAAATGTACAAGAAACATTTTCAAAGACAGACCACATGATAGGACACAAAACAAGCCTCAACAAATTCAGGAATATTCAAATCATACAAAGCATTTTATTGGACCACAATGGCTTGAACTAGAGATCAACCTCAAGGAACAAACTCGAAAACATTCAAACTCATGGAGACTGAAAAGCATGTTATTAAACAATGAATGGGCCAATAATGAGATCAAAAAAGAAATAAAAAATTTCTGGAAACAAATGAAAATGAACACACAACAGTCCAAAACCTATGGGACAGAGAGAAGGCAGCCCTGAGAGGGAAGTTCATAGCAATACAGGCCTACCTCAAAAAGATAGGAACATTTCAAATAAACAACCTAACCCTACATCTTCAAGAACTGGAGAAACAACAACAAAGCCCAGAGCAAGTAAAAGACAGGAAATAAGGTCAGAGCAGAATTGAATGACATAGAGATCAAAAGAACAATTCAAAGGATCAACAAATCCAGGAGCTGGTTCTTTGAAAAGATAAATAAAATCAACAAGCCTTTAAGACAAGTTATCAAAAAAAAAAAAAAAAAAAAAAGGCGGGGGGAGAGGGCCGAAATAAATAATATCAGAAATGAAAGAGGAGAAATTACAACTGATACCACAGAAATACAAAGGACTGTAAGAAATTACTATGAGCAATTATATGCCAAGAAATTTGAAAACCTTGATTAAAGGGACAAAGTTCTAGAAATACATAATCTTCCAACAATGAATGAAGAAAGAGAAAGCCTGAACAGACCAGTAACAGCTGGTGACATTGAAGCATTAATCTAAAAACTCCAGGCACACAAAAGCTCTGTACAGGATGGTTTCACAGGAGAATTTTACAAAACATTTAAGGAAGAGCTAACCCCTGTCCCTCTCAGAGTATTCCAAAAAAACCAAGAAGAGGAAAGACTCTCAAACTCTTTTTATGAGGCCAGCATCATCCTCATCCCAAAACCAGATAAAGACACAACCAAGAAAGAAAACTACAGGCCAATGTCTCTGATGAATATAGACACTAAAATCCTCAAAAAAAAAATATTGGCAAACCACATCCAGCAACACATTAAAAAGATCATCCACCATGATCAACTGGGATTCATACCAGGGATGCAAGGATGGTTCAATATTCACAAATTAATAAATGTAATACATCACATAAACAAAAAGAAAGACAAAAATCACTTGATCATATCAATAGAAGTGGAAAAAGCATTTGATAAGGTACACCATCCATTTATGATAAAAACAATCATCAAAGTGGGAGTAAAGCAGGTATACCTCAACATAATAAATGCCATATATGAAAAACCTACAGCCAATATCATACTCAATGGGCAAAAACTAAACGTCTTCCCACTAAGATCAGGAACAAGACAAGGTTGTCCGCTTTCACCACTTCTATTCAACATAGTATTGGAAGTCCTAGCCACAGCAATGAGACAAGAAAAAGAAATAAAAGGCATTCAAATTGAAAGGAGGAAGTAAAACTGTTATTGTTTGCAGATAACATTATAGTGTATGTAGAAAACACCATAGACTCTACCAAAAAAATACTCAACCTAACAAATGAATCTGGCAAAACAGTGGGATATAAAGTCAATATTCATAAGTCAAAGGCATTTTTATACACCAACAATGAAATATCAGAATCGGAAACCAGGAAAAAATCCCATTTACTATAGCAACAAGAAAAATGAAGTACATAGGAATAAACTTAACCAAGGAGGTAAAAGACCCATGTGCAAAAAACTATACAACTCTGAAGAAAGAAATTAAGGAAGACACAAATGAACAGAAATATATAATGTGTTCACAGATTGGAAGAATTAACATCATTAAAATGTCCATACTGTCCAAAGCAATTTGTAGACTCAATGCAATCCCTATTAAAATACCAATGACGCATTTCACAGGTGTAGAACAACCATTTCAAAAATTTATATGGAACCATAAAGGACCCCAAATAGCTGAAGCAATTTTGAGAAAGAAGAACAAAGTACAAGGGATCACAATATCTGACATCAAATTTTATTACAAGGCCACTGTAACTGAAACAGTCTGGTACTGGCATGAGAACAAACACATTGATCAATGGAACAGAATAGAGAGCCCAGAAATAAACCCATGATTCTATGATCAATTAATAGTCAACAAGGGGGGCAGAAACATAAAATGGAATAAAAATAGTCTCTTCAACAAATGGTTTTGGGAGAGCTGGACACCTACATGCAAAAAATTGAAATTCAACCACCAACTTACACCACACAGAAAAACAAACTCAAGATGGATAAAAGATTTAAATATAAGTTGTGACACCACTAAATTTCTAGAGAACATAGACAGGAAACTCTCAGATAGTCCATGCAGCAAGATTTTCACCACTATGTCCCCTACAGCAAGGGACATAAAGTAAAGAATAAACAAATGGACTTTGCCAAAATAAAAAGTTTCTGCCTGGCTCAAGAAAACATCAGCAAAATGAAAAGGAAACCAACCGTATGGGAAAATATATTTGCCAATGATATTTCAGACAAGGGTTTGGTTTCCAAAATATATAAAGAACTCACACCACTCCACTCCAGGAAGATAAACAATCCAACTAAAAAATAGACAAAGGACGTGAATAGACACTTTTCCAAGAAGGACATACACAGGGCCCTGAGACATATGAAAAGATGTTCAGCATCACTAGCCATCAGAGAAATACAAATTAAAACCACAATGAGATACCACCTCACACCGGTCAGAATGGCCATCATAAACAGATCAACAAACAACAGGTGCTGGGGAGGGTGTGGAGGAAAGGGAACCCTCATCTACTGTTGGTGGGAATGCAGACTGGTTCAGCCACTGTGGAAAACAGTGTGGAATTTCCTCAAAAATCTAAAAATGGAACTGCCTTTGACCCAGTGATTCCACTGCTAGGATTTTACCCTAAGAATCCCAAAACACCAGTTCAAAAGAACCTATGCACCTCAATGTTCATAGCAGCACAGTTTACAGTATCTAAGTGCTGGAAGCAACCTAAGAGCCCACCAGTAAATGAGTAGATCAAAAAACTGGTACATTTATAGAATGGAATACTATGCAAAAGAAAAGGAAGGAAGGGAGGGACGTAGGGAGGGAGGGAGATCATAGAGTATTTGTCTTTTTCTCATTGGCTCTTTTGGCTTAGCATAATAATCTCCAATTATGCATATATACATAGCTCATGGACACAGACAACAACGTGATAAAGGCCAGGGTGGTGGGGGCTAGGTGGAAGGTGACAAAAGGGATGAAATGGGGGAGATCTGTAATAGTGTCTATAGTAAAAAATAATTAAATAAATAAAGAGACCTTAAAGTATTTTATAAAATGTTCCTAGGTAATCCAATAATTCTATTCCTAAGTATACTAAAGAGAACTAAAAACAAATGTCACACAAAAGTCTGCATATAAATATTTGAAGCAGCACTATTTACAATAGCCAAAAGTTGGAAACAACATGAATGACAATTAAATCATAAATGAATAAATAAAAGGTGGTATATCATAAAATCGAATAAAGCCCAGCTTTAAGAAAGAATGAGGTATTGTTACACTCTATAGCATGGGTGAAACATGAAATGTTATGCTAAGTGAAAGAAGACAGACAAAGGGACCACATATGATATGACTGCACTTAAATGAAAGATGAAAACAGGAAGTAGATTGGTGGTTGCCTAGGGCTGGGGGTGGGGCCAGAGAAAATGGAGAATAACTGTTAATGGGTACAGGGTTTCTTTTTGGGTGATGAAAATGTTCTAAAATTGATTGTAGTTACACAATTCTGCAAATATACTAAAAAGCATTAAATAGATTACTTTAAATTGGTGAATTGTATGATACGTGAATTATATCTCAATAAACTTGTTAAAATGCTGAATGGCTTTTAAGACACAAAAATATATATCAGCACCACAAGGTAACAATAGAAATATCCATTTATTTATAGTTTATAACCTACTTAAAAATGGGGAACAGCATTATGAAGCTGATAAAATGCTTCCTCAGTTTCTCCTACTAGGATTATCAAACAAAATTCAAAGTATATTTTTACTGAGCACACCAAACACAAAAATTATCTATGTTCATTAGAAGTGGCCTTAAGCCAGACAGCTACTGTCTGCACAGTCATGTCTTCATTTCCAAGCCAATTCTGCATCTGATTGTCACTACACTAAAATCTATTTAATGAGCAAAATACTCATAAAAGAATAGCTACTTTTTAAAAAAATGTTGTAATGTTTACTCATGAACCTGTATGAATCCAAAGAGTTCTTAGACTGAAATAAATGAAGTTCAACAGTTTGTATCTTCTGAAAAGCAAAGTTTTGTATATGAAAAAAGGATTATTATTTATAAGTCTTGTAGGAAACCTCTTAAAATATTACTGTAAAGCATTCCATTTAATGGCCAAACTATTGCCTTCTTTAAAATCTTCATTTGCACGTTTTCCCCATGAACTTAGAGATTTGTATACAAAAACAAAAACAAAACGTAACTACAGAAGGGCTATCACCATTTAGGTAACTACAGAAGGGCTAAGACCATTTACAGCTTACCATTCATAGAAAGGCACCCAAACGGGGGAGATGACTTGGCAATAGAAGTTACCTGTCCCATATATTTTTTTCCCGCTGCAGAGCCTGGAACCCCAGGTGCTTTACCTGGGACCCTGATCCTAGGTGAAGCTCCTACAGCCCCCACCCTCTAGGTGGACACTGCTCCCTGACCCCCACCTGCTGGCTAGGACCTCACTTGTTCTTGGGAATTATGCAAGGATTTGTGGGGAGCTATGAGGTTACCACAAATGGTCTGCTGGGCAGCATGTCCTGTATCTGTGGCTCAGCCCATCACCAAGGACTGGTGCAAGTGCAAGACTGAATCAGACAGGAGATTACTATGCTATGCTACTATAAACCAGAGGTCCTTTGATAGGGTCAAATTCTACTATTAGCCTAGTTCCTGCAGGAGTGGGTGTTGAACAGGTCTAATGCCTGAGCCTGCAGAAAAATGCTCCTAGTAAACAGAGCCCTGTCCCAGAGTTCACTCAGGATTAACTGTTTTTGCATTGGTTATTGGTCCTCAGTGAGCAGACTGGCAGGTAGTCAGAGGGTCCTGGACAGTCAGGAAGAAAAGGGGATCTAAGAAGCTGCACTTCTGTCCATAAGCCTGTCCAGTTATGGTGTGTGTGTGTGGCAGCAAGTTGTGTGACTAACTCCATGAATATCTATATCCTTTATCATTAAATGAGCTTTATATTTTCAAATAAAATAAAATGAATAAAGCTTACAGTTCAAAATGCTATCATACCATACCTTTGTACATAGCCTCTTTTGCAATTCTGAGTCTCCTAATAGCAGTGTGCAAAGCCAATTAGGTATTAGCACCAGTATTCGCCAAAGGAGAGACCATAAACACCTTTATATGATCATAGGCAGCTGGGCTTGGAAGGAATGAAGAAAACTGCAGGAGACATATTTCAGGGGGGCTCTGATAAAAGGGCAAGCATTACATCTCTTTATATGACGGAAGGGAAAGATTCAAACACTATGGAGTGGGAGGGGCTACACTTAGGAGTTATTTTGTTGGCCAGCGGCCAGATGTAGAATGAACCCAGGATATACTGTAAGAAAGATTTGTGCAAACTTGGCCTTGACCACTGTATCTGCACCCAGGGCAGCAATAACATCTGCCTTGTGGCTAGATTTGCTCTGAGAAACAGGGAGCACTCAGCACGTAGTAGGCATTCAATATTACTGCCTTGGAATTTTACTTTTGGTAAGAGGTGAGTCAGAGGCAACATTTATGCACACTAGAAGACTTCATGTGTATTCTTTAAGCCTGAGGCTATTACTCCAAGGATTTGTCCAAGTTCCAACTCAGGTAATTATGAGCAACTAAATTTGCCCTGGTGTTTCAATTTGGTACAGCATTGTTCATTTTTCTACCTTTTTTAAAAAAAGCAGGGGGATTTGTCTTAAACTCACTGGTCTTGCTGACACAAGAAAAGGCAAATGCAATGTGCTACAAAAGTAATGCCTGCCATAGTGACTAACAAGATGATTGCTTCACTTGAGCTTCAGTGTTGTAACCAGGTAACGGTCTCAGAGAGAGCCAAAACCGCTCTGGATGGAATCAAATGACTATCATGACACCCACATTAGATGACAACCACACAGGGCTTCTCTGTAACTAGTACAAGGAGTAATCACATGATCTAGTCAATCCATGCAATAAAAGCAGTGTTTATATTTCTAATACCGTTTAGATATTATATTTCTTTTGTGATTTTGGGTTGGACCATCATCAGAGATGAATGAACTAGTCAGTTTCTCTTTAATGCCAGGGACCCTAAAAATAAAGCAAGTCAAAGATTTAAAGCAGGTCAAAGATTTAAAGTCTGACAATATCAATTTTGGGCAAGGATACTAGGAAAATAAAGCTTCCATTCATTGCTGGTGGGACTATAACTGGCTCATACACTTTTCATAGAAATTTTACAGCATCTAGTAAAACTGTAACTGTTTCTACCCTACATCCCAGCATTCTGCTTTTAAGAACATACCGTGCTCTCTCACACACGGCATCGAGAGATGCACACATGGATGTTCACTGCAGCAATGTTTGCCATGAAGAAAATCTGGGGGGAACTAAATGTAGAAGAGTAAAAATATAAAATGTAGTATATTCATTTGATAGAATATCATAGATTGACCTAAAAAATGTAATTCCAAATGGAGGAAAGAGAATATAGAATACTTTGTACAGTTGCATACCATTTATTAGAATTTACAAAAGGTAAACAGGATTTTCTTTCCTTTTATGAATACATAGTGATTATGAGAAACACAGTGTGAATGCATGCATGCATACACATGCACACATGCAGCTTTCTGGTTGCTCAGCTCTCAAACCTTTTTCCTATGATTGGGAAATTCCCCCCTCTCTACTCCTTGAAAATCTTAGGCATGGCTCCCATGATAGAAGCTATAAAAGCCATAGCTTCCTTTTCTATAACACCATATGGCTAGCAGGAGAATGAGTTCATGATTTAGCTCGTCCACTCTGACAATCTCACTCAGGGTTTTGTGCCAAAGACTGAGGGTGCAAAGGCATAGAAACAGCAACAGGAGTTCAGGCAGGTAGCAAGGGTCACTCTCCAAGGGTCAGAGAGCCAAAAGAGCAGGCTGCAGCACCCTGTCCTTGTGGGGGACTATCTGGCATAACAGTCACTGTGGTTGTACCTCCCTTCAGTTCTTGCCCATTATCTGAGTGTAGATCTCCAATGTTCCCAGTGATGTATTTTCCATCCAATTCCCTGTCAATACAAGCTTTTCTGCTAAAATCAGCTACATCTGTTTCTGCTGCTTGCTGACTAGAAACCTTCCAGATGGAGAGGGGCAGCAGCAAGCTCACCACTGTGGTAGCCCCTGGGGACGTGAGGGAGTAATGGGACTGGCAAGCTGCAATATTTTATTGATTTAAGGACAGAGGTCAGGTGCAAATATGACAAACTATTAATAGTTGTTCGTTCATACAGGGTTGTAAAAACAACAGTGTATGGTATCATTCACTGGAGTTTTCTAAAAAAGAACTAATTTATAAAAGATGAAGAGCAGTCCATTTTGGGGGTTCCCAGGTGGTTTAGATAGATTTATTATATTCACCAGATCCCAGGCCTGTTTGGGGATATATTGTTTGAAACTGTACAAGAATCATACTAGAATTAGGACAAAAATGCACAGATTCTCAATGTTTAACTTGTGCTGCTATTGAAAAGGGAAATCCAAAAATCTTTGCGAGGATGTTTGAGCATACCAAAGTTTTCTAGTAGCCTGAATTCCTGATTTTCATTTTAAAGACGCTGATATACATTTGAGGACAATACATATAGAATATACATTTTTGGATTTCTGGGCTGGCAAAGCAAAACCTAGAAACTTGTCAGGGAACTCTCTCAGCAGGACAACTGCTCCCCAGGTTTTTATGCCTTCTCTTCATCTGTAATGTAAGTATCCCCCCAACAATGTACCAGAATGTTTAAAAGTTGAGACAACTTACTACATGGATGTCCTAACACCTTCACTTCATCAATAGCAAGGTAGCCTTGATGTCCAGAAGTTATTACTTCAAAAATCACCTGTAAAATTAACAAAAAATTTATATTATTCTCTCATTTTGTCAAACTTTTACCAAACATCTCCTATAGAGAGATAGGTAGTTTCACTCATTCATTCATTCATGTTCATGACAAACATTAAAGGAGCATCTAATATCTTCCAGACAATGTTCTAGGTTCTAAGATTACCAAGATAAATAAGACCCACACCCAGTTTTCAGGGAGGTTAATGTGAATGGGTGGGTCAGATAGCCCCCTATCTCAAAAAAACTCACCCAGTAAGGAGGGAATAGCATGGTTTAGAGCTGATAATTGGAAGACAAAGGCTCAAAGTCATTACTGGAGTCTTTGAGTTAACATACTTTCTGGTCATCTGCTTTGAGTGGATTTTATGACCAGACTGATCCAGGTAAAACCTTAGGTTTTAAACAGGTAAAATTTAAAAACTACCATAAGTGCTATGAAAGAAAAGTACAGTATACTGTAAGAACATATACCAGGAGGCCCTCTCATGAGGATGTGGCATTTGAGCTGAAGGTGGATGACTGCCCAGTGTAAAGGGACTAAGGTAGGCTCCTTCCAGGGCATATGCAGAAATCCGAGGTGAACATGACCATGGCCATGAAGAGGAGAATTTGGACCTACAGCTACAAAGGTATGCTCTCTCCAGGTTACAGGGGCTCTACTCACAGGGAAGATTCCAGAAAAGATGGCATATTAATACTATAAAGGATATACTAACTAAAGTTTAGATGGCAGAGGAACATGATATAAAAATCTCCACAGTAGTGAAATCAGCTGGGCATTAGCAACTGCTTGATTGTGGGAGAAGTTGGGCAAGAGGAGGGGGCAACATGCTGTGGGGATCCTAGAATGAATGGCGTTTTTGAGACGGTGGAGCCACTTCAGAGAAATCAAGGCTAAAGGAGAAAAAAGAAGGTTATCAGTTTTCTCAACAAGATTATCTAAATGTGTCTATTGTCAGGAAATTAATAAAAAAGGCCCATATGACATTATTTTAACCTCCATTCACACATGGCAGAAAACCATATCACTGGGAAGACCACGGCCCATGTGATATGAAGGTGATAAGTCTTAAAATACAATCCAGCAATTGTATTCCTGGACAAATGAAATTTTCATTCATATAAACCTGCATACAGATGTTTACAGAAGTTTTATTCATAACAGTCCCAAACTGGAAACAGCCCAGATATCATCCAAATTCTAAATGATTAAACAGATTGTGGTACATCCATAGCATGGGATACTACTCAGCAATGAAAGGAACTAACTACTGATATACCCAGAACTCAGATGAATCTCCAGAGAAGTGTGCTGAGTGAAAAACTCAATCACAATGGATTACATACTATATGATGCCATTTATGTAACATCATGTAATGTCAAAATTTTAGAAAGGAAGGACAGATGAGTGATTGCTAGAGTGACAGATAGAGGAGAAAGTACAAGAAGGAGAGGGCTGTGGTTACAAAAGAAAAAAACAATCTTCATGATGATGGAACCATTAAGATCTTCACTATGGCAGTGGTTACACAAACCCACCCAGTAATAAAAGTGTACAGTTCATAGCAGCATGATTAACAGTAGATAAAACATGGGAACAACCCAAGTATCCATTGAAGGATGAATAAGGAAAATTTGGTATATACTGACAATGGAATAGTATTCAGTCTTAAAATAGAAGGAAATTCTGACACACGCTACCACATGAATGAATATTGAGGACATTATGATAAGTGGAATAAGCCAGTCACAGAAGGGCAATTACTATATGATCCAATTTATATGAGAGCACCTAGGTCATAAAGACAAAAAGTAGAACGGTGGTTGCCAGGAACTAAGGGAAAGAGACAGTAGGACATTACAGTTTTATGGGGAACAGAGTTTCAGTTTATAAGATGAAAAGGGTTTTGGAGACGGATGGTGGTGACGGTTGCACAACATTATGTGTGAATGTATTTAATACAACTTAAAATAATTAAGATAATATATTTTATGTTCTTTGTATTTTACCACAATAAAAAAGTGAAAATATTGTATAAAACTAAATACACACACATGTGCATGCATAAGTATAGGTTAAACTGGAAAAATTTGAATAAGTTCTATAGATAGCAACAATGTCAATATTTCTGGATGTGATATTATAGACATTAAGTTAGCGAAATGTTACCATCAGAGGAAACTGGGCTAAAGTATACACAAGAATCTGTACCACTGTACCTGACTCCACAATTATCTCCATAAAAATTGCAATTTAAAAAGTAACTATAAGTTACTATTTATATAATATGTTATATACACCAGGCAGATATCACACCATTATTTTATTTATTAGTTTATGCAAAAATCCTTCAGGAAGTAACCATTTCAAGGACAAAGAGATTTAAATCCAAAGTAATTAATTGTTCAAGAACTTGCAATGAGTGTATTGTAGATATAACTTTAAAACCTAATCTTTCTGATTCCAAATATCATGATGTTTTTGCTAGTGCACACTGCCTGAACAAACAGTTCAATCCTAGCACTATTTGTTTGTGCAAGAGATGAAAAGTTAGAGAAAGCAATCATCAGAGCCACAAATGGAAAAGCTCCAGTCACCTCCTAAATAAGAAGTCACTGCAGATACCTGTTAGACTAGATGACACTGTGCGTGCCACAATGTATCCACGCTGAAATACAAAACACACTGGGAAGAGGACCAATGGTAGGACAGAAATAAAATAAAACTTTGTCTTGTTAATAAATTTAATATTTTTTTCCGCTGATGATACTCAGAAAGACAGATATGCAGGGATATTCCTAAATTTGAGATATTCCTGAAAATTTCTCTCTACTTTTAGTCTATTAAGAGGACCATTTTGGGGACATATAGCTGATGAACACTGAGAGCAAGTATAGAAAAAAGACTTCCTGGAAACAGAGCCCTTTGTTAGCAGCCACAGCCTGCCTGGTGGGACAGCAACAGTAGGCAGTGCAGGAACAGGCCAGCTGTTATGCTCAGAATGGCCACTTCATAGACTGATGTCCATGACCACCAGCTACCCAAGAATAGCATCACTGTGGTCATGAAAAAGTTATTTTGAAAGCTGAACCCAGAAACATGTATCCATCATTCCTTCCTCTCATCTGTCCTCCCTTCATTCTTCCCACCCTCCCTCCCATTCATTCATTCCTTCAATTCATATGATGGCTCCATTGAGTGTCGCCTCCATTCCAGGGACTGAGACAAATGCTTGGAATACATCATAAACATAAGAGAGAGATGAAAACCCCTTTCCTCATTAAAGTTGTCCTTCTTATAGAAAATTATATTTTTACTTTATCAACTATAAGGGCTGAAACTTCTTATAAAAATGGAATATCTTCATAGTGTACATATAACACATGCTCATGTGTATCTGTTTTTGAACCTGGTATGTGTACATTTAATGCACAATATTTTATTTAAACCAGCACAGGGCTATGGCCCTACCAAAGAAAAGGGGAGAGGAAGGAAGGAGGGGAAGAAATTAGAGACCAAGAAAAGCCACCTTAAAATCTCTAAATCTATTTTCTCATTCATCACTAAATGCTAAAAGATTCTGAGTCTTATTATCCAAAAATTTATAGAATATTTACTACATGCTCTAGGGGGATTCAAAATATTAGACAATTTTATTAAATTTAAGCTTTAGTAGGTAGAAAAATAAGGAACATTTTAGTTGGTGAAAAAAATGAAAGAACAGAAGAAGAAAACAATAGCCAAATGACAGATGGGAACAATAAAAAAACACACATGACTATGCTCCCTCTCCACCACAGGACTCTGCTCTCCTTCTTACCAAACCAACCAGGAAGCCTATGATACAGCCAATACAGCCTTCAACCCAGTTTCCCAACCTGGTAGCATACACTCATACATGCCCAAGCAAGGACTTAACCAGTGCCCCCTACTACAGTAGAGAGAGAGACTTTGCAACAAGCACTCCAAATTTCACAAGATGGCTCACCAATGAGGCCTCCTTGAAAGAACTAAACACATGTTTATCTCTGAAACTGTTTTAGCTCCCCTTAGTCCTCCAACAGAAATACCAAGAAGCAAAGAAAGATAGCATCTGGTTATAAATACACTAAGAGAAAAACAGACTGCCCTTTTTAGTTCATTAAATCTTTCAAAAGTAAACTTCTGCAACTTGAGTTGCTAGCATTAATTAATAGCTAACTGTAGAAACAATAATAGGAAAACAATCTTTATAGACATGGTTATGTGTGTGTCTACACATAAACACATATGTATGTACTTATATATAATATAAACTTTTATATGACACATTTAGGTGTTTTTACATAAGAAGGTTACAAGTTTGAAGCAATAACTTCAATGTTTCCTTCAAAAAATTAAAGCAAAGTTTTCAAAAGACCATTTCCCAGCTCACAGTAATTTCAATTAGGGACTTATTAGTACAAATTTTATTAATTGCTTCATCAAGTTAACAATGTAGTATATAAATGTTTTAAACACATACCACAAAAAGTATCATTTGTACCAAAAAGTTTGTTATTTTGATATAAAGATGATTAAATGAAGAGATTTGAGTTTAGGTGCTATAGAACAATATTAGATTGACTACTAACCTGATTTTACATTTGGCCATTAAGAAATTTACTTCGTTGTTTCCAACAAACAAGAGGGTTAAAACATGCAGCTCAAAAGATGAGGCCTACCTGAGATAGGTTTCTTAAAAGCAGATTTTAGCACCCCATAAAAAGGTTTCCTTGTCGTGAACTCTTGTTATATGGCAAGTTTTCTATTTTGTACTTTTTTTCTAGCCAACGCAGTTGCCAAGAAAGCTTCAAAAGCAAAAATATTTTTGGCTTTTGTAAATTAAGAGACTACTTTATTCAAAGTACAGGTATTGCCCTAGTGAAATATAACAAGTGTATACAGAGCCCAGTGGGAGTCCTTGGAATGTCTGAAAAATGCCAGCATCTAGGGCCAAAAAGACTGAGGTCAGAGGAAACAACACTAGAACACTGATGGAATAAGAAAAGTTTAACAAACTGATGTGGGATGTGGTCATGCTTATCAAACAGAACAGAATACACTGAAAATCTGTATTAGAAGTGAGGCTTGGGTCTCCTGAAGGTGCCACACAAAGTATTTTCTTTTGAAAAAATTTAATTCGAAAACCATTTATATATTGTATACATCCATATCCCAAATGTCTTTTGTATATATTATCAGTCAGCCATATGAGGCAGGTAATATTAATTCCCTTTTAGGGAGGAGTAGGCTGATTCAGAAAGGTGAAGTAATTTTTCAGAGATCACGTAACTAGCACTTTCAGTCAGGGTGTAATTCTAGGCCTATTGTACTTCCAAAAGAAGTACAATAATGTTACCCAAGAGTCTTAACTAGGAGGTATAAGAGAATCTAGATATATAGGATTCATGTACATATATACCACACACATATATATATATATATATATGAAATACACAACCATGCATATACTCAAATATATACATTCTTTAATGCATAAATATGTGTGTATGTGCACATATATTCTACATTTTTTACTTTCATATTTTAGTAAGAAATGCAGTAGCCATCTGTATGACCTAGAAATGTAGATGCAAGTAACAGTTTTGTTCTTTTTTAATTTTTTTAAATTTATTTTTTTATTCTTGTTCAAGTACAATCATTTCCATTTTTCCACCACTACTTTTAAATGACATAGTTTTAACAACATAAATTTTAACACAAGGATCAGCAAACTATAGCCAATGGGCCAAATTTGCCCCAACTTTAGTTTTTATTCCCACAAACTAAAAATGGATTTTATAGTTTTCAGTTGGTAGTATATAAAAAAAAGAATTGTACTTTGTGATACATGTGAATTTTATGAATGCCCATAAATAAAGTTTTATTGGAACACAACCACGCTCATTCATTTACTTATTGTCTGCAATGATTCTCACACAACAGCAAATTTGAGTAGTTTCCACAGAGATCATGTGGCCCTCAAAGCCTGAAATATTTACTATTCAGGCTTCTGCTTTAAGAGAAAACTTTCCTCTTGGCTCACCAACAAAGTGCCATTACTCTGGATAACAAGAAAGTATTTATCAATAGCAATAGTCTGTCACAGCCAAATAAAATATGCCTGTCACTTTGTGTAAGAATCATGTATTCCAGCATTGGCAGGGAGAAGATAGCCTTGCTTGCATGACTTGTTTCAACTATGTTACACAGGTGGTATTTTAAATGCCCACTTAAGTGTGTAGTATCAATTTTTTAAAAAGCATAATTGCAATATACCAAAACAAAACCACAGGAACAAATTATTGTATAAACCACTAAACACTGTGTAAAATAAATTAAATTAAAAAAACCCCAATTCATTTAGCAGTTAAATCTTCTGTAAAAAACCTGAACTACTAAAAATTTATAACACTTGACTATTGAAACTTGACCCTTAGATGTCATCTACAAAATATTCTCTGGCATTATCGAGATTTCAGCTAAATGGTTTTGTTTGTTTTTACTAAAATACAAAAACTTTTGGAGAAAATGTCTTTGCTCTCTAGCCCAACCTAACTTGTGATTGCAGGAGCCCTCCTGTCCCCTGCCAGGGGATATATTCCAAGATCCCCAGTGAATGCCTGAAACTGTGGATGATTCTGAACCTTATATATACCTTTTCTCCTATATATACACATCTATAATAAAGTTCAATTTATAAATTAGGCACAATAAGTGATTAACAATAAATAGGATAAGAAAGTTAAATGTGGTCTCTCTCTCTCTTATAACTCATCTTAATAACTAAGATGGCTAGTAAGTGGCTAGCAGGGAGCACCTTCCGTGTGGATACACGGGACAAAGGGATGATTCATGTCCCAAGTGTGACTGAGTGGCAAGTTTTTGGATTTCATCATGCTACTTTGAACTGTACATTATTTAAAACTTATAAGTTGTTTGGTTCTAGAATATTCCACCTAATATTTTCAGAACACAGTTCACAATGGGTAACTGAAGTCTTAGAAAGTGAAACTGCAGATAAGGAGGAACTAACTACTATGTTTGCAAAGTTGAAAACTAAAGTAGTGGCTCAGTATGACAGAATCACAAAGCCATCCTAGCTTATTCTGGAATAATTTTGCCACAACACAATATTTAATCTTACAAAAACTTTTTCTGCATCTGGCTTGATGGGAAATATATTAATCCTCATTATTTGTAGATTTTGTATTTGTGAATTTGCCTACTCACTAATATATTTGAAACGCCTAAATCAGTACTTATAAAGCTTTCATGATCATTTGTGAATGTGTACAGAGTGGCAAAAATTCAAGCTGTCCAACACACTCCTCCCAGCTGAGGTTGAACAAAGCAGTGCTCGACCTCCTTGTTTCAGCTCTTGTAAACAAGTGTCCTTATTCCTTTATGCAATGCCACATTGTTCATATTTTCTGCCTTTTATTAGTGACGTTGCTGTTTACAATGACCCCAAGTGCAGTGTTGAAGTGCTGTTCAGTGTTCCTAAGTGAAAGAATACTGTAATGTGCTTTATGGAGAAAATATATTAGATAAGCTTCATTCAGGCATGAGCCACAGTGCTGTTGGCTGAATTTAATGATAAGAATCAACTATATATATTAATTAAATAATCTTTAAGAGATCTTTAAGAGAATCACACATAAAATAAGGTTATGTATTGATTGGTTGATGAAAATGTTTTGACCAGAGGTTTGCAGAATTATTCCCATTTTCCCACAGAAGCAACGATTTAGTATTCATTAGTTCAGTGGTTGCTGTGATACGGAACCTAACAACTGAGGGTATGAGAACCTATTGTATAAATTTGCTTTGGTTCACTGAGTCCCTGTTTCTATCAAAGTACTTGAACATAGGAAGGACTCAAGGAAGGACTCAATACCCATTTTTGCTGGTGGTTCCCAGATAGAGTTTGCAGCCATGGGATGTAAAGAAATGTGGAATTGAGAGGATCAACTTCATTCAATCACTCAACAAATATCATTTTAGGAGACAAGATGCCGTATCCACATGGCCTTTGGGAAAAGCCATTTGCTCTCAGGTAGGAAATGTGAATGAAAATGGGGCTATGTAATAAACCCAACAAGTTTAGAGCGGGGCGGAGGGGAAGACATGGCAGGCCTGACAAGTTCAGTGAACAAAAGCAAACACACAGGATGGTCTGATCACAAATTCCTAACTGGACAGCCACCTCAGGCCTACAGTTTCCTTAGCAATGTCAGTTTTTACCTTCAGTGAGCCTTGCCCACTATTCCTATGCATCTAAAAAAACATACCTTTGAAATATCACAATACTTTTCTTTCCTCAAAGACACAACCAAAGGCACCTGGGCACAAGACCACAGAACCCCTTCTAAGTTTGTTTGCCTGCATATCACCTCTATGTGCTATAAATGTAAATTACTAACTGTCCTGTACCCACCAAAGTAAAAGTATGCATTTCTCCATTTTCCTTTTTATTCAGTCCTTGAGATTTCCCGCTTTACTTTCTCGCACCTCCTTAATCTACCACCAATGGACTTCATGTACCTTCCTTACATTTTCTCCTTTGATTCTAAATACATGAAGGGAATTGCAAAACTGTCATTCTCCAAAGCACCTTCTTAATCCATTGAGATCTTGTTTCCAGGCATATCCTTAAAAATTTGGCTCAAATAAAACTCTTATAAAACTTTCTAAATGTTTGGACATTCTTTTGTCTACAGAAACAACCAATTAACCACCAACTCTCCCAGCGCTCAGGAAAAGCCATCCTGGATGTTGGCTCATGAGAGATTTGACATGAGGTGATCCTCAGACGCCTGCCCACCAGGAGACAGAAACTGTTTAAGACTGCAGCATCCCCAATCCTCCCTGCTTCAGTGAAGAGCAAAATTAGCTTTCCATGCTGCCACTTCTCCTTGCTTTGTGTGAGCAAAGATGTCTGCTTACCAGTACAATGACTCACCATGAAAAATGTGCTGGTGGAAGTCTTTTGTCAATTCCTTAGAACAAAGCGTTATTAAATGGTATATGCCTGTTCTCTCATAAATAACCTAATATGTCCTTTATAGTTTTGATTTAAATAAATAGCTAAAGTAGAACATACCCATCTGCAAAAACGATTGCTTTTATTTCCAAACGAGTTAAATAAAAACCAAAAATATATACAGTAAAAGAAATGTTTCTCTGACAAACAGCCAAACCAAAACCATAAACTGTGTGAGCTTAAAAAATCAGGAATAAAATATTGAAATATTGGTTTATATGTATATGTGATCAAAATAAAGTAAAAATCGACCACTTTCCCAAAGGTAAAGGCATTCTTCAATGATTTCACCTGCTTTTTTTTTTCTTTTTGACCAATAAACATGACTTCCTCACTCTTCTTTCTTGTTTTCCAATTGAATTTTGAAAAATACTAATGTTCTTTTCAAATCTTTCCAATCATAGCTTACGCATTCTATAAATTGGAATATGGAATAAAATTAAGGTAGAGTGAAAAACAAAAAATATAGCAAAAGTGCTGATAAACAAGAAGTAACAGACCACAAAGAAATATGAGATGTTAACCCAGACGGCATACTTATCCTTGATCGTCAAGGGAGTATACACTGAGAATAACACTTAGAGATGAGTTTAAATTTTAAATACATACATATTTAAAATTATTATCTTTGAATATGAAAAACCATTACATGAATCATTCTACTTTCTAAATGCAGCTCTGGGTCCATACTAACAGACAGCCTGGTGTGTCCCCACTGATTTTTTAAAACATACTGTTTATGTTTTTTAAGCACAAAAATGCACAGTGCAGGGGCAACTGCTTAGAATAGCTTTCCTGCTTGAGACAGAGTTATATTTCACTGCCACATCTAATTCCCCATGTCAGCCTCGAGGATGGAGGCAATTCAATTGTCTTGCACTTGGAATAAGGGCCATAAGCTAAAGAAATTTATGGAGTCAGAGAATGTTCTATTTTTTCATTTGTACATATCAGTATTTCCCAAGTGTACTCCAGGGAACACTAGACTCAAGAGATGCTCTATAAAAGCCTAAATTGATGCCCCAAACTGTACCTGGGCACCTGTACTTGCCATTTGTCCCTCCTGGAGATTTGGAAACACACCCTGGCTCCAAAATGGCTTGCAGTACAGAATATGTTCAACTTTGTTGAAATCAGTGCTTCTTTCCATTTTGTCAACTAACATGCTTCAACATTCCTTGGATTTGTGGAACACAATTTGGAAAACACTAATCTATTCAGATCTAAAACAGTCTCTGGGCAGCAAATGTGTGAGGAGCTGCTTTCTGTCAGTGTGGCTTTAGTGACATTTGGTAAAATAAGTGAGCTACAGGCCAACGCAGCAAAGAAACCAGGTGGCTATTCAGGGGGTAAAGTTTGGAGCTAAATGTGAAGGGATGGGTAAGATCAAGTCATTCCTATTCACTCAACCCCTCATTTACCAGGAAAGATGTCAGACTGATAAAGGGAGTCTGGGTTTAGCCTCCCTCAAAGAACATGTTCTCCCTGCATAGCGAATTTCGAGCAGGGCTCAGCTGGAATCCACTCCTCATCTTCTCCCAGGACCTTTAGTACATCTTAGGAATTTGTTTTAACAGGGAGGCTCTAGAGAAATAGGAAAACTCCCATCATTCCATGACTTCATCCTCACAATCCCTCTTCTCACTGCGCATTCACTCACAGCCCAGCCCCTTTACTGAGAGATATGTGGGAGGAGATTTCAAAGCCACCTATGCATTTTTCTCTTTGCAGAGCAACCATTTATATTAAGGATCACTGCCTTCCTGGCTTGAGTAGATTCAGAATAACCATATTCCAAAGCAGAGAAACAGTGATGGTGGGATTCCAGCAGCCTCTCCAGGTGCCTTCAGGAGTAGGAACCCAGGAAAGTTGATGGTTGGCTGGCATCTGGAAACTTGTGGGGCCCAGAGTAAAGAAGAGAAGAAGCAGCACAAGCCTTTCTTAAACAAACAAACAAACAAAAATGTGCACAGTAAAGTAAGAGGGCGCTTGTGAGAGTAAAATACTATTGTTAAAATGGTATGAAGTCGATGTCTAAATAAAAGGAAGCAGGTGCCACAGCCCAGGTGCCCTGATGAAAGCAGGTAGCAGGTACTTCTCATTTCCCACTGCTGCCACCCAACAGGGGCAGGTTGTAAGTAGCAATAATTCGGATAAACATTAATTAAGAAATTAAATGTGTGTTAATCACCAAGTAGTTGACAATTTATGTTTTAATGAATAGTAATTAACCTGCAATTAGTTGTATTTTGTGCAGGTTACCATTGTGATTTGTACCTGTAGAATACTCTCCTATTAGTAAGAAAAGCTACATAAAATGACGACTATGGCAAGAACACTTTAAGAAATGTTTTGAAACTGTAAATGCATAATAAAAATAGCCTTGGGGGAAAGACTACAAAATTAAGAGTTGTCCAAAGCATCCTACTATGATTATCACAAGTACCTAGGGAGGCTGTATCTAGTTTTATTGAAAATATTCCCAAATCAAACAACTACAAAGCTCAGATTCTGACCAAGATTAAAAAAAAATAACAAACCAAAAACCTCAGTATTTTACAGACAAAACTGAGGGAGAAATGGATATTTTTGACAAAAGCACAGGCAGGTAAGGGACAGCAGACAGGGAAGAACCCACAATAGAAATTCCCGTGTTTCCCAGAGCACTTGCTCCCCAAGGTGAAGTCAGAGTCCAGATGATGCCATGAACCCTCAGAAACCGCACCTCATATTTTTGCATGACAGCACTTCTGGAATGTTATGGTGGAAAGGAACTTGGTTTACCTAACCCCACTCAGTGGTTCACTAAAGGATTTGTTCCTGCAACTCTTTTGCATGGAACACCTTTTGCCATTCCATAAAACACACTTAAGTGGTAACAGAGCATAAACCACTCAACTATTAGCTGATTCCTTTTTACTGTCTTCCACAAATCTTAATCTCAATAAATGACCACCATTTATTGAGAGGCTACCTTTTTCTTTCACCTTTATGCCCTGCAAAACATTTATATTTAGTCCCATAGTTACAGAAGTAAGTACCAGTAAGTTTATATCGGATGCCTGAGTTTATAAGCGAACAGGGCTGATATTCAAATCCAGGACTGTCTGACCTAAAGCATATGTTCTTTTACTACACTATGATGCTGCCCATTTTCAAACAATATGAAATCCCTTTAAAAGAATTAATCCCTCAATCTTATATCAAAAGTACTTTTAAAAAGTACAAAACATATGTTTTAGAAATAAAATTCTATATGAATATAAATTAACATACTAGTATTTCAAGTATCTGTTCGCTTTATATTAATATTTTAGATCTTTATAATGTATCTTGTAGCCTAAATATTAATGTAGGGTTGATGTCTGGGTGAAGCTGAGTCCCTGTGCAATAGGACTGGGTTTCTCAAGGGTAATGCCTCCTTGAGATGCCTTGTCCTCAGATGTTGTGCTCAGAAACAGCCTATTTGTGTACTAAGATTATGCCATTTGGATATCGACTTTTGTGAACTTTGTTCATGAGGGAAGATGTCATACACAAGGATGCACATATGATATCAGAAAAATATTTTTTTATATTTTGCAATGAAAAATATGATAGTCACATAAAATAGACTCAACTTCCTCAGGCTAGTGCAGAACTCCTTAGAGAAAAATCTATATGGGAAATTAATTCAAAAGTAGACAGATTCATGCATGTTCATATTTTTAAGAGGATCAGGGTATGACAGTCTGTATCCTCAGTAAGGGTGCTCCAGCCTCACAGGCCGAGGACCAAGGGGTACAGCAGGGGAGCCCTTCCTCAGGGCAATGCTGCCTAAACACAGACAACTTACATTTCTGACTTTTCTTCTAACCTTTTCCTGTTTGGGTGATTTGTTAGGCCAGGGTTTAAAAATAGGATTTGGTAGGTGTTTTTCTTCTTCACCTCTGTTTTTACAGCTTATCTTTCTCATCCCAACTGGGAAACATCATTCAGGTCTTACATGGTGATTAAAAGACCTATTGCTCAGACTTTTTAAGTTTCCTGCTGACATCTCTCTTTTATCATCTGGAGTGCCATTTACCTAACAGCTGATGTTACTATTAGGGTAATGACTTCAGTATGTTTACTACTCAGCAGATAAAGGGAAAATACAAGAGAAGTACTACCTTAACTATGCCTTTAAAACTTTAAAGGCTGATGCTTAGTTGGAGTGCTCAGGAATTAAATTAACAAGCGCATTTCTAGTGGATCCAGAACTTTTACAAATGTTGATCACAAGGTTCTTCAACACTTACCAACACTATATTAATGAGTCTCTACAAATCCACCTTTATATTCAAAGTTAGAAGCTATTACTAATGAATCACCCGGTGAAACAAAAATCTAGAATGAGAATTAAGTACCAGTTCAATACGGTAAATCATGGACTGCTCAGTAATGTGAGAGAAGTCAGAAGAAAAAGGAAGGGCTTGGGGGATAGGGTCTGAGGTTCACAATTAGGAAGGCAGAGTATTTTATTAAAAAAGAGATCAATAATCTTTCATCCCAAAGAAGCAAAATACACAGGGAACATTGTCAAAGATAGACCACATGATAGAACACAAAACAAGCCTCAACAAATTCAAGAAAATTGAAATCATATCAAGCATTTTCATGAACTACAAGGGCTTGAAACTAGAAACCGACCTCAAGGGAAAAACTCAAAAACATTTAAACTTATGGAGACTGAATAGCATACTATTAAACAATGAATGGATTAATAATGAGATGAGAAGAAATCAAAAGTTTCTGGAAACAAATGGAAATAAACACACAACAGTCCAAAACCTATAGGACACAGCAAAGGCAGCCCTGAGAGGGAAGTTTATAGTGATACAGGCCTCCTAAAAAAGATAGAAACATTTCAAATAAACGACCTAACCCTACACTACAGGAACTGGAGGAACAACAACAAACAATGCCCAGAGCAAGTAGGAGAAAGGAAATAATCAGGATCAGGACAGAATTAAATGGCAAAGAGACTAAAAGAACAATTCAAAGGATCAATAAATCCAGGAGCCAGTTCTTTGAAAAGATAAACAAATCTACATATCTTAAAGCAGACTCATTGAGAAAAAAAAAAGGGAGAAGACCCAATTAAATAAAATCAGACATGAAAGAGCAGAAATTACAACTGATACCACAGAAACACAAAAGATTTTAAGAAATTACTATGAACGACTATATAAAAAGAAATTTGAAAACCTCTATGAAATGGAAAATTTCCAGAAACATGTAATCTTCCAAAACTGAATCAAGAAGAAGCAGAAAGCCTGAACAGACTGATAACGGCTAGTGAAATTGAAGGAGTAATAAAAATAAATATTTTTTTTTTTAAAAAAAAACCTCCTAACACACAAAAGCCCTGGACTGGACAGTTTCACAGGAGAATTTTACAAAACATTTAAAGAAGAGCCAATGCTTGTCCTTCTCATACTATTCCAAAAAATCCAAGAAGATAGAAGAATCCCAAACTCTTTTTATGAGGCCAACATCAACCTAATCCTAAAACCAGATAAAGACACAACAAAGAAAGAAAACTACAGGCTAATACTGCTGATGAACAAAGATAACATTTTCAACAAAATGTTCATAGACTAAAATCCTCAGCAAAATACTGGCAAACTGCATCCAGCAACACATTTAAGGTCATATACCATGATCAAGTGGGATTTATCCCAGGGATGCAAGGATGGTATAATATTTGCAAATCAATAAACATAATACATCACATACATAAAAGAAAGGTAAAAAATCACATGATTATATCAACAGATGTGGAAATAGCATTTGCTAAGGTACAGCGCTCATTTATGATGAAAACACTCAGCAAAGTGGGAGTAGAGGGAGCACATCACAACATAAAAAAGGTCATATACGAGAAACCTACAGGCAATATCACACTCAATAGGCGAAAACTAATGCTTTCACACTAAGATCAGGAACAAGACAAGGGTGACTGTTTTCACCACACTTCTATTCAACATAGTATTGGAAGTCCTAGCCACTGTGATAAGACAAGAAAAAGAAATAAAAGGCATCCAAATTAGAAAGGAGGAGGTAAAACTGTTATTGTTTGCAGATGACCTGACAGTGTATATAGAAAACCCTATACACTCCACCAAAAAAACTACTTAATCTAATAAGTGAATTTGGCAAAAACAGTGGGATACAAAGTCAATATTTAGAAATCAAAGGCATTTTTGTATACCAACAATGAAATATCAGAATCAGAAATCAGAGGAAAATGTCCCACTGCTATAGGAAAAAGAAAAATAAAGTACCTAGGAATAAACCTAACCAAGGAGGTAAAAGACCTGTACTCAGAAAATTACACGACACTGAAGAAAGAAATTAAGACACAAATAAATAGAAGCTTATACTGTGCACATGGATTAGAAGAATTAATATCATCGAAATGTCCATACTACCCAAAGCAATTTATAGATTCAATGCAATCCCTATTAAGATACCAATGATATATTTCAGAGATATAGAACAGACATTTAAACAATTTATATGGAACCATGAACAACCCTGAATAGCCTCAGCAATTCTGAGAAGGAAGAACAAAGTATGAGAGATCACAATACTGGGCATCAAACTATATTACAAGGCCACTGTCATCAAAACAGTCTGGTACTGGCATAAGAACAAACACATAGATCAATGGAACAGAATAGAGCGCCCAGAAATAAACCCATGACTCTATGGTCAATTAATATTCAACAAAGGGGGCAGGAGCATAAAATGTAGTAAAAAGATCCTCTTCAACAAATGGTGTTGGTAGAGCTGGACAGCTACATGCAATAAAATGAAACTCAACTACCAACTTACACCATACACAAAAATAAACCAAAGATGGATAAAAAACTTAAATGTATGTCGCATCACCATAAAAGTCATAGAGAAGAATATAGACAGGAAAATCTCAGATATCGCATAGAGCAATAATTTCACTGATATGTTCCCTAGAGCAAGGGACATAAAGGAAAGAACAAATAAATGGGACTACATCAAGTTAAAAAGCTTCTGCATGGCTAAAGAAAACATCAGTATAATGAAAAGGGAACTAACTATATGGGAAAATATATTTGCCAATGATACCCAGGACAAGGTTTTGATCTCCAAAATATACAAAGAACTCACTCCTGGAAGACAAACAATCAAATTAAAAAATGGGCGAAGGACCTGAACAGACATTTCTCCAAGGAAAACATAGAGAGTCCAGGAATATATGAAAGGACGCTCAGCATCACTAGCTATCAGAAAGGTACAGATTAAAACTACTATGAGATACAACTTCACATGTCATCAAAAAATCAACAAAGGACAAGTGCTGGCACAGTTGCTGAGAAAAGGGAACCTTAGTACACTATTAGTAAGAATGAAGACTGGTGCAGCCACTGTGGAAAACAGTTTGGAATTTCCTCAAAAAAACTACAAATGGAACTGCCTTTTCACCCAGCAATTCCACTGCTGGGACTATATCCTAAGAATCCCAAAACACCAATTCAAAAGAACCTATGTACCTCAATGTTCATAGCAGTGTTATTTACCACAGCCAAGTGCTAGAAACATCCTGAGTGCCCATTGGTAAATGAATGGATGAAAAAACTATGGTACATTTATACAATGGAACACTACAGAGGAGAGAAAAAAAAGGAGCTCCTACCCTTCACAATGGCATGGATGGAACTGGAGAGTATTATGCTATGTGAAATAAGCCAGGTGGTGAAAGACAAATACCATATGATCTCACCTCTAAGTAGAACCTAATAAACAAAATGAAAAAGTGAGCAAAACAGAACCAGAGACATGGAAGTAAGAATAAACTGACAGTGATGAGAGGGGCAGAGAGAGGGAGATTATGGGGAAAGGAATGGGCAGGGTGAAGTCAAGGAACATGTATAAAGGACCTATGGACAAAGCCAAAGGGTGGGAGGATAGAATTTGGGAGGTGGGGGGTGGGTAGGGCAGGGAAGAGTAATGGGGGAAAAATGGGGACAACTGTAATTGAACAATAAAAAAAGAGATCAATAAAAAAGAATTCATTGAAAATAACAATGGTTTGCTAAACATTACCACTTTTCTTTTAGTATAGTTGATAATTCCCTTTGAAAGGCCAATCTAAGACTTCATAAGTTAAATCAGTCCCTTAATTTTTACAGTCTTAGCTAGGTGTGTTAAAGGCTGCTATGAACTAAATGTGGTAATTCCCTCCCCAAATTTATAAGTTAAAGCCATGACCCCTAATGTGATGGTATTTTGAGACTGAACCTTAGGAGGTAATTAAGTTTAAATGAGGTCATGACAAGGAGCCCTCACAATGAGATTAGTGTATGTATAGTAAGAGGAGGAGAGACCAGGGCACACTCTCTTTCCACAAGCAGAGGAAAGACCATATGAGCACACAGGAGATGTGGAAGCAGCCCTCTATAAGCCAGGAAGACTATAAGAAGTATAGAGTAATTTACTCTTTTTTGTTTTATAAGTGCATATTGGTAAAATTTTAGAATATGACAGATGACAGAAAGAAAATAATCAAATCACCGGCCAGGGAGATACCATTTTTAAATATATTTATTTAAGCATATATTGTAGAATATATACATATTTAATTTAAAGAATGGGATATAACATATTGCTTTATACAGATTTTTTTCCATTTAACAATATAAGCTTAAATTAATCATTAAATGGTTCTCCACAAAATTATTCGTAACAGTTGTAAAATAAATTTCTTTATTGAGGTAGCATATATTAACAAATCACCTACTGCTAGAAATAACACTTTCTAATTTTTCAATTATTATAAACAAACTGCCATGAATATCCTTATAGTTAATTACTTGCAACCATTCTTCATTATTTCCAGAGGATGGGTTCCTAACAGTAGATTGCTAAACTTAGACATCTAAAATTTAACACCTTTAAAATATACTGCCAAAGTAAACTCTATTAAATAAAGATTTTTAACAATTTATATATGAATTACAGCTTCACTACCCACTTCATTTCCACTTAAGAAACATTTATCATTCACTAGATACCAGACGTTGTTATAGGTATGAGGGTACAAAAATAAATAGAGCAAGGAATTTGCAGCCCCTTTACACCCATTATCAAATCCAGGGATAGAGGAATTTATGCATCTTCTTGAATAAATATCAAACCTGTAGGATGGATTCCTGGGTGCCTTTCATACCATTCGGAGGACAAGCAGTCCTAAAGCAGACCCACTTTTCCCTTTCCTCAGTCTAGCTGAGCATGTCAATTAAACACGAGAGATGAGATTATCTTGGTTTGAAACGTGTTCCATTTGGTTCCTGCGTGAGCCAAAGGAATTAAGAGAAAAACAAACTATCACAGTTCTCTTAATTCATCCTCTTAGCTAGAAATTGAGTTATTTTTAAAAATAAAGTTATTTAAAGTGCTGTGGACAAAAGGAGAAAGAGCACCAAATGCCATTGTCACTAATTTCCCACCTTTGACCCCAAGTCAGAAGAATGCTTTTGTGTTACAGGAACTCTCCAACAATCAGGATGTGGCACAAAGATTTCTTTTGTACCATTTCTTAACTTCTCTTGGATATCCTCCTTTGTTAACTTTAAATGAGAACTCAATGGGCAATGTGGGTCTCAAGAGAACATTCCCAAAGAGAGCAGCAAGGACAGCAGCCCTCGCATGACGAGGAATTGGCCTACACATGGTATTTTCTTCCCGTTGCTTATGGGGTGGGAACTGACTCCCGAGGGCTCACTTCTTAACAATTCATTTACTCCTGAGATCCACTGATGGAAGAAGGGGCTACTTCTTTTAGAATCAAGTGCTACGTCTCCTCGGGTCAGATATGGCTTACTTAACAGTAAAATATCCTTGCAGATAGCACTTCCTGCCCTGCGGGAAGGTTACTGCTCTTATTTTCATAAAACAATATATATGCAAACAAGTTTGAATTGTGTCTTTTACTCTTTTCTCAAGGTAATGCTACAAACAAAGCCTAACTATACTCGCTATCAAATAGCATAAACTTCCCTCACATTGGTATAAAAAAAAAAAACCAAACACTTCTTATACATTCTCTGTTTATATAACAGAAAACTAGATTTTTAGAAGTTAGAGGAGGAATCGTAACAAGAGATGAAAACAAACAGCATACCTGATAAAAGTTGGGCCAGAAAGTACTAATGGCCAGTTCTGCCCTGTTCCATGTACGTGTTGGGTCTCCAGATACATTCCAGATAGGATTCCCCAAAGGCCCATTATTGACCTTCACATAGACATTGAGTAACCCAGGAGCAGAATTACTCTTGCTGGATACAAAATAGTGAAAATCAATGCAGTGAGTATCATTTTCTTTAAGTTGAGGTAAGAGGAGTTGGGCTCTCTGTCCCTCAGATCTCCCAGATGTGTTCACCAACATGAAAGAACCTGTGAAAAGAAAATCAAGGAAGAGTCAGTGTGAAACACAGCTTTCTGGTCACTTGTGAAAAGATACCATCATTATATGGGTTGACCTTGAAATTCCACAAATATTTCAGCTTTGAAAATCCCATCTCTTTCATACACTTTCATCCCAAAAGTATTCTCAAGAGCAGTGAATGGGAAATCCTTTAATTTCACTGCAATTAGCCTCCTAAGTAACAGAAATATATAAAATTTACAGGCATACACTGAACAATGTGGTAGTCACAAGCCAAAGGTGGCTATTTAAATTAAAACTAATTAAAATTCAATAACACTAGAAGTTTAGTTCCTCAGTCACACTAAACACATTTCAAGTATTCAATAGCCACATGTGGCTAGTTGTCTCATATTAGGCAGCAGAACTATCTAAGCTTTCCATCATCTCAGAAAGTTCTACTAAAGAGCACTACGCTATAAAGGGACCACCATTTGGTAATCAGGCCCATTTTCAGATTCTTACATAACCTAAAGAAAAATAACAGACTGGTCTGATTTGTGGAATCTTAGAAAACTTTATTAGCTCTATGATGTTCCTTAGAGTCGATATGATAAAATTCTTGCAGTTCAGCCCCACTGCCCCTCCCCCATTGCTGTAACAGCTGACTTCTTGGTAATAGGGGTGTTTCAGGACTGGGCATACTGAGGCAACTCTTCTCCAACTGGAGGAGGTCATTTTCAGAAGTTTCCTTGAGTTTTTTTCTGCCTTTATGTCCATGGCACTAATGCACCCACGGAAGTGTTTCCACATGGAATCAAGCTTACCAGATACTCTCACATCAGCTGCGCCCCTTGGGTCATCCCCAAGTTTAAGATAAGCAGAAATGGCAACTAAAATAATTACATGAGTTTTATATACCATGTAAAGAAGGATAAAAGCAAAAATGTTCTAAAATGAAAGGAGAAATAAGTCATCATAAGTCATCTTTTGCAGACAGAAAAATGTACTGACACTCTGAGAAGGAATAGCTAAACTTGGCATATAAAGATGACAAATAAAATACTATTCAAATGTGATTGAACTCATGATTTCTACTAGGTGAGGAGACTATTACCCTTGAGTGTTCCTTTTAAAACTCTCCTTCTTGTGAACCATAATTTTCAAGGAGGTGTGTGTGTATGTATATTTGTGTGTATATGTATATTTTAGTATATACCACTCATATGTATAAACATACATGTACACTACTAGAGAAAGTGTGGAATTTTTATCTTGTATACAAACTGTAATTTCCTAAACAGCAAAATGAGAAGACTACCAGAGAATTATCAGGACTAAATAAGAAAACAAATGTAGGTAATTTCTTTATAAATTAATAGGCTATTGTAAAGAGAGCAGTATTAGAAAATGTTTGCTCATGGCTGTTACCCTAGCAGTGTCCCTATATAAGATGAGCTAGTGTTAGCACCATTTAAGATAAATAGGAATTGTCTCACAGAGCAATTAGGAAGCAGCTTATCCAGATTTTAGGATGACTTAGTGGCCAAACCAGAACTTTGGGCCTCTGAGTTTCAGCCCAGTACACATCCTGCCACACTCCAACAACCTCGTGTTCCTTTGTGTGCTGTCTGAGCATATTTGAAAACAAAACAAAACAAAACAAAACCCTTCACAACAGTAGAGGGAAACTACAGCAGTTATTTGAAAATGGAGCAGTTTTTCAAGAGATGTTATGCACCTATAAATATGAAAGCCAAGCCACAACAGAAGGGTTATCTATGGAACATATATTCCAGTAATAAGGAAAAACTGAAACATGATTTAAGAAAGAGGTGGGGACAAAGAAAGGGAACAAGTGGCAAGAGAATGCCATTGAAATGATTTGGGTTAACTATATACTACAAAATGTAAAAAAAAATCTTTGAGATACACAGGGTTGACCAACTCCGTAAGAAATTGAAAGCAGGCTTTTGGTATTTATAACATTAGTTAAAACTGTACTTTTTTGCTCTTGGTAAAATATAAGCAGATTTCCCCCCCCATATTTAGAGTTCTGTTACCTGCAATATAGCTACCATGTACACCGAGGCATGACTTGGCCTTGAGGCCAACTCTGAATCACCGAAACCTTTAGTATTGCCCCACTGGCAATATAATTTATTGCAATGTTTCCATCAATTAAACTTGAGCAACCATGGATGGCAAACATAACAATATGTGAAGGACAGCAAAAGCCTGTGTTTACCAAAACCTGTGAAGTCTAGTTTGGATGCTTGGGTGATGCTGAAACAGAGGAGTCCCTTTTCACAGGTTGGTATAAACTTGGTAACTTCCTACCATCCTGTTCAGGAAATCTCCAGGATTCCCTAAAACACTGTTTACGTATCCTCTAATACTTCATTGCTCCATCCCAGCACAAAATGCTCTGGCAGCTTTTTGAGCTGTTGAAAATATACAGAATTCTTTATGTTAAGGTCAAAGAGACATTCTAAGTTACATATGCAAATGATTCCAATTTTTATACTCCATTTTCCTCTCTGAGACAGTATCCAGTCTGTTTTGTTACAAGGCGCGCTTCTGTAATCAGATCAGCTCAAACAGGTTTAGCAAAAAGGGGAGTGACAGTCAGGTAACACAGAAGCCCTTTTGGCTTATGTGTGATTTTATTTTTTAAGACATTAAGTTTTAGAGTGATGGGGCAAATTTTTTTCTTAAATAAGAGGCTATGTGATAACTTTTAAACAAAGCTGAAGATCCTGCAGAAATGCCTTTGCTTAGTCTAAGACGTGGCAAGACGTTGTTTATGGTTTCCAGAGCCAGTCCTGTCTCCTCTCCCCTTTTAAGCTGTCTGGGAAGCTGTAAGAACAGATAAAGGAACTGTGGAGCCTCTTCTCCCCTCCTGAGTATAAAAGGAAAGAACACGGACTGATGAAGACAAACTCTGGATCATGTTTTTAAGTTGGCAGAGAAAGTGGTCTCTATTAGAAGGGAATGACTTCGAGAACCTGTTAGTGAGAAGGAGGAGGCTGGGGACCTAGGGTACAGGGCTACGGATGGATTCCCTGGGATTTTAAATGCCAGGTGGGAGTTAATGGAGCCAGTGTTTTGATTAGGGTTGCTACTGGTTTTATTGGTTCTCTGACTATGGAACTGCATAGATTGTGATTGGTCTGTTCCAACCCCATTTCTCTCACGAAACCTACCATTGTGTATGATTTAGTGAAATTAGAGATGTTCCAATTACACATGTGTAGTATTGGTGGACACATCTGCTCTACCTACACTGTCTCCCTCCTTCACTTGTTCTGGCCCTGAAAAAGCAACTCCGTCTGGACTGTCTCCAGAGTCACGGGCATGTTACCCCTCCTCCCACTGTCCAGAAATCAACTGAGCATCACTCTGATGTCCACACACACAACTTTTTAGAGGAAAAGTCTCTCTTCACTGTAAAGCTGTTTCCTGGGACATTCCCCTGAGAGGAACCCTTTCTTTATTCCTCCAGAGTCTTCCAATTGGTATTTCTATGCAGTCCCCACAGTCAGTGCATATAAAGGCACTGACTTTGCTCAGTGTTTACCATACAGCAAAAGCTTAAAAACTGTTTGTAATTATTATTATGATTATTTTGTTTCCTCATATCTCCTACATGCATAATTTCTTTAAAATTTCTGCAATTCTTTACAAGTTAGCTCTATAGATTGCCACCTGTCCACTTCACAACCTCCCTGATCCTATCCTATTTACCTAAGTGATAATTTTAAGTTTCCTTTCTTGATAAGAGGAGGACCATTAGTATTAAAGTATTACACAACTCAACGAATTGAGCATTGATCTCAATCCTGGCCCTAACATTAAAGCTTTGGGAAGAGGGGCTTTATTCCTGTGTAACCATGAGAATTTACTTCGTGGTTTCAAAGTATAGGATAAGACGTTTCAGCCAGCATAGTATTTCCTGGCAGTAGGGCGCTATTGTCTTATAGTGAGTTTACAAAATAAAGTATGAACTTTCATGGTTAGCATAGTCTAGCAACCCCAAATCCTCAGGTAACTTCATAGCTGTGCATAAAGAAAGGGAAGTGGGAAGGAAGAGATGTCTTTTAATTGTTTGAATTTATCACCTATTTGCTATGAAAGTAAAGTCAACTCACCAGCCGGATGTTTAAAAAATTCAAAACATTTATATTCAATTTTAGACTAAGTCTGTTTTTTAAAATATCCCCATATGGTTGACTGTTTAAATTTTACCTTCTACTTCAATGTTTTGACTGTGAGGAAATGAATTCTCAAAGAGTAATTGGGCCTCCCTTGGTAAGTATTTTCTTACCTCAACTTTTTCCCCTACAAAAAACATTCCAACTGGGCAAAAAAATAAAAGAAATCAGAATTCAAATTAGCATAGAAAATCTGTTTGTGCTTAGATAACAATTCTCTTAAATCACTAGTATGGAAGAAGAGAATATAACATCACGAGAAAATGAAAAAAGCTCCACGTAATACAGTCAGCTTCAAAAGGGACAGTCTTTCCATGAAAACTTGGAAGGTTGTTAAGAATAATTACTTTCATCTTTTTGAAAAGGAAAACTCTGCTATGAGAACATGCAATGTTCGCATTCTTGAATCTTTGGGTGAATTAAATTTAGCTTAATCATATCCACTGGCAAGTGGTTTTGATTAGACTATCTTCTGTCATTGTTTGTGACAGCAGCAATAACTACATATAATTAGTTATTCCCTTCTACCAAATCATTAACATTTGCATTGGTGTGGTAGAGACTCTAGATTTTTAAAGGCTGAGGAAACTGTATGAATTCTCTTCCTAAATCTGAGAAACTTTGTGCACAATTAAGAACAAAAAAAGGGACCATTTTCCATCTTCTATCTAGTAGGAAGAGAGGATTATGTGTGGTGTTACTTTGGCTGACAGAGAAGGATTTTATGAAATTTACAGCCATTATAAGATTTACCTTTCAAGCCTCTTAGTTTTAATAAAAGCATACAGATCATTTCATTCTCTTTGGTTGTTTCATCTTCATTTGTTTCTCCATGACCATGCCTTCAGATTTATGAAGTTAAGATCAAAAAGTCACACACAGAGTTTACAAGTTCCATCTTTGCAAGCATATACCCTGACTCTAGTTCACATGGCCATTTGTTCTTCTTTTTTTTATCAAGAAATATTTATTTGAGCACCTTCTTCTGACCTAATGAAGTACACCACTTTTATCTACAGCAGTGCTCCTCAAACAATCTATGATAAAGGAGCAGTTTTTAAACGTTCTGATGCATCTCACACCAAGCTTATATAAAGCATAGAAAACATGGATTTTTAGAAAAAGGAAATAAAACACATGCAAAATGCTAGAACAAATTTGTTATTAGAGGAAATAAACAAAATTACTCTGCCAAATTTCTCTAAAAATTTCTAAAGACTTGCTCTCGATTTCTGTACTGCTCAAGGACCACCTCTTATCTGCAGATCACAGTGTATAGAAGTACAGCATTCTTGGGACTCAAAACATATTGTTTTCTTAACAGTGTATGAGGAACACTGAGACAGGTCAACTGAAAGGAAGGAATGAAAAAAAAAATTCTCTGCTTTCTTAACCCAACATTAATGGCTATAAAGCCAGGCACTTTGGCTATGATAGAAAGTGGTAGAAGAAAACAAAGATGAAGTATAGGAAGCAAGGAGACAAACAAAGAAGAGGCAAACTCGATCACAGTGAATGAGTGGAAAGGCAGCACTGAGACGCTGAATTCAGAGAAGAACTGGCTTCCAAGCAAGGAGAAGAGGCAGAGACCTCAGTAGGCCAGGGCGCACAGGATCACTGCGTAGCCTGGCTGTTTTTAAGGAGTAGGGGAAAACACAGGAGAGTAAACTGTTCCACCCAGTGCCTAGGCCAGGTGCTCCATATACTCCATCTTCTTAACTCTCCTCAACAAGAATGACTTGAAGAAATACAGAGAAAAATTAACTCACCAAAGGGTCCCAATAAAAGAATCTGATAGAGCAAAGGGAATTTGAATTTTTTACATTTAAGCTCCAAAGGCAATTCTCTAAAACCAGTATTTTTCAAACATTTTGTCTGTAACTCATATAGTACCAAATATATTATATACTGCAATTCAGTATACATTTATGATGTTACATGTGTATACTTACATATGTACACACATATTCAGACACTAATTTTCATGAAAAAAATGTGTTACTATACTTCTTACCACATGCACCTACATGATATTCGTATTTCCTATTCTATCCTACTTCATTCTGCAACATTAATAAGTAAATGAATGCTGGGTGCGACTCCCAGTTGAATCCACAGCCCACGAGTGCTTTAAAGGTCATACTGCAACTCCTTCCCAACAATCAAAACCAACAAGATCTGTCTAAAGTGTGCTCTGCCTCCTTAGTAAGAAAGCTTTTCATTTTTATTTTGTAATTGCAAACTGATCTCATCTCTCCAATAACAAGATACAAAGTTTCATCCCTCCTCCTGCTCCCTCAGCCAGTACTAACAAAGGTCGTAAAAAGATGTCTCTTCTGATGAAAGACTTCATGAAACAGGGAAGATGAAACCTGTGGAGAAATAAATGAACTCAGGGACCAAAGCTCAAAGGGAACAAAGTCTCTGCGGGGAGGTGCCACTATCACTTTAAAAATACTTATTAGCACGCGTTTCAGCCTGAACAAACAGCGGTCTCCATAGCCACATTTACGGTCAGCAGACCAGATGCCATACATCCTTCTTAAGCTACTGATTCTTCTGTGCCCCTTTCAAAAATTTCACCCTAGTATAAATAATACTTATTTTTACAATCACTAGAGAATAAAACTCTAATAAAAATTTTGTCTCTTCACTTAAATGTCCTATGTCCATTTCTATATTGCTCTATGGCTTCTTGCCTTACTTATGTATTCTCAATAATTACCGGGCAAGACCATTTGTTAGTTGCACCAATTTTTGCCTTGTTCCTAATATGCTCATGAAAATACAGTAGGAGGCCAAAGAAGTAACACCATTCTCTACCACCTCACTCCTAAAGAGTCCAGTTGATGCTCTCACTGGGAGAGAGTTGATGGGCTCATCTGACATAGGACTTCTTACAAGTCATACCAGTTAGTGTATGTACTCTGTTCCTGAGGGAATTCTATATCAATCTAAGTGCTATAAAATTATTAATAAGCATAGTTCATATACCTGAAATGGTAATAAAATACTTGCTTTAAGATAGTTACATTAAATAACCACTGTCAATTTAGTGATTCACAGCATAACTGAATGGTTATTTTCATTATTTATTATTCATAAAAATACTGAGCTGACCAAAATACATTCATCCGCCCTAACTAGTCACTTTTAGCCATGACAGGGCTCATCTGAGCACCTGTATGTGCTGGGCATTTTGAAAACAACAAAGAGTAAAAACTTGGACCAATTCCTCCAGCAAGAATCTCACTAATTAGCTGTATTATCTATTTTAAATATTTGGTATTCAGCACAGATAGAAAAAAACCCCCACAAAATTAACAAATGAGATCCATTAAACTTGGCAACATTTATATAACTACAACTTGAAGTGCCTATAAAATTTGTGATTTTTAGAACTGTCAACTAATAACTCTTCAGAAAAACAGTTTCACAAACACAGTTTCATAAGACTAAGAAGAAATGAAGAGATTCATGGAAAACTGAAGAAACCTTGGGTGTTCCATTGAGAAAAGTGATGTGCTCTCCCTTCCATAATAGAAGTGAAGCTTTAATGAGAACTAACTATATTACAGTGCATCATCTCAACAAATAGCTTCAGTGACTTAGCTAAAGAATATTAGGTGCATGTTTTGTAATTTATAAGTAAAGAATAAACAGTAAAGCAAACAACCTTTTAACTATCTGATGACATTAATAACTATCTCAGGAAATGTTCAAGTACAACAATAGAGAGTGACAGGTATAATGTTTAACACATTCTTAAGAGACTGATTAATTTCTTATGTCAGGATTTTTATTGCTTGACATCTTTAGAAATGAGTTCGTTTTTGTTCTAAATCTCAGAATTACACAAGTCATCACAACATGAGCTTCCAGTTATTTTTTTCCTAAATTAATGTTGATTTAGAGATTATTTCTTTTTCACATATATAACTGATGATAGTCTACCAGTTAAATTATATCTTTCTTTGAAAAATTATACAGTTAGCTTTTATACAAAGTATAAATCAAACAAACATTTTAATAGTGTATCATTTGGTCTTTTTTTTTTCAGCTTAGTAAAAAGCATAGCAGTGGTGCTCTGTCATAAAAATAATTCTCCTAAAAACTCTAAGGGTTCTGTTAATGTCCCTAATTGTGAGCTCCCCATATTCCTGAGGAGGAAACCACAAATTTTGCTTAAGAGTTTTCATTAGCCTGGCTGGGGTCAGAAGCCAGAGCCATATAGAGGTTGCATTGCTGGGTCAAAATGCAGAAAGAAGGAATTATCAAAACTTAACTAGATTATTTTGTTAATTCCTCTTTCTGATAGTTTGTTATTGGTACATAAAAATGCACCAATTTCTGAGTATTAATTTTGTATCCTGCTACTTTACTGAATTCATTTATCAGTTCTCAAAGTTTTTTTTGGTGGACTCCTCAGGGTTCTCTATATGTAGTATCATGCCTTTCCAATTTGGATGCCTTTTATTTCATTTTCTTGTCTGATTGTTGCAGCTAGGACTTCTAATTCTATGCTGAATAAAAGTAGTGGAAGTAGATATCCTTGTCTTGTTTCTGATCTTAAGGAAAACACTTTTTAGCTTTTCACCGTTGAATATGGTTTTAGCTATGGGTTTGTCACATATGGCCTTATCATGTTGAAGTATGTTCCCTCTAGTCCCACTTTTCTGAGAGTTGTAATAATAAATGATTGCTTATCAATATTTTTAGATGTCTCCTTGAGCAAGGAAAACAAAGAAAAATATGTAAGTGGGACTAAAAACCTAAGAAGTGTTTGTAAAGAAAAGAAAACCATCAACAAAACAAAAATACAATCTATGGAATAGGAGAAGATATTTGCTAATAACATATCCAATAAGGGGTTAATATTTAAAATATGTAAGAAACTCACAAATTTAACACAAAAAGACAAACAATCTGATTAAATAATTGTCAGAAGACCTGAATAGACACTTCTCCAAAGAAGATATACAGATGGCCAACAGACATAGGAAAAGATGCTCAATGTCACTAACATCAGAGAAATACAAATTAAAACCACAATGAGATATCAGTTCACACCTGTCAGAATGGCTATGATCAATAAATCAACAAACAACAAGTGTTGACAAGGATGTGGAGAAAAGGGAACCCTAGCGCACTGTTGGAGGCAATGCAGACTGGTGCAGCCACTGTGAAAAACAGTATGGAGTTTCCTCAAAATATTAAAAATAAAACTGCTATATGACTTAGCAATCCCAGTTTGGGGTCTTTATTTGAAGAAATTGAAAACACTAATTTGAAGATATATACGTATCCCCATGTTCATTGCAGTATTATTTACAATAGCCAAGACATAGAAGTAACCAAAGTACCCATCAATAGATGAGATGATAAAAAAGAAAACTGTAACACATATCTACAGTGGAATATAACTTGGCCATAAAAAAGAATGGAATCTTACTATTGGCGACAACATGGATGGATCTAGAGAATATTATGCTAAGTAAAATAAGTCAGGCAGAGAAAATAATACTATATAATTTCACTTATATGTGAAATCTAAAAAGCAACAAGAAAAGAACAACAACAACAAAAAACAGAAACAGACTCATGGAAAGCAAACGGCTGGTTGCCAGGTGAGAGAGAGGTCGGGAGCTGGGTGAAAAGGTGAACAGGTGAAGAATTACAAATTGGTACTCACAAAATACTCATGGGCAGTAAAGTACAGCATAGAAATATAATCAATAATATTGAAATAATAATTATATACGGTGTCGGCAGGGGCACTAGAGTTATTGGGATCACTTCATAAGTTATATAAATGTCTAACTACTATGCTGCATACCTGAAACTAACATAATATTGAGTGTCAACTGTAATAAAAAAATAAAATAAAATGACCAAGTTTTTATTTTATATAAAAAAAACACTTAACAAGGTTAATCAGTAGGAGAAACTAAACTGATCCCCACATTAAACTAATGATATAATACAATATCAAATTTATTAATGTTCAAAACAGTCTGGAATTTAAGGAATCTATTGGATTAATGAATCAGAGAATGAATTAAGATACAAATAAATAATTAGCAAATGGTCTGAAAAGGCAATTTGTGTTAACAAACACACAATTAGTAAAGAGATGCTTGGGAAAATATTCATTTTCACCACTAAATCAAGTAATTTAAATTAGAGCAAACATCAGGTACAGTTTTAAACATGAGTGCATTTCTTAAATATGTAAAAATTTCAAAACCAAACGTTTGTGAGGTTCTGGTGAAATTCCTTCACGTATTCAGGAGGGAAGCATGGCAATTTATTACAGCATTTAATAGTAAAGACCATAAAGAGAATCACGCTCTTTGCCACTCTACAGCAGGCTGGGAGGGAAACCTCACCTAGAGAAATTACTTAGGACCTGATGAAGATCACTCTAAACCTTATTGATTCATCTCTAAAGTAATAAAAGAAGAATGCCTGCTTTGAAAGATGTTCTAAGGGCTACATGGACTAGAGTGGGAATCAATATCCTGGGGTGAGGCAGGACACAGGCTCCCAGAGCTGGCATGAAGAGCTGGGGCTCTGCAGCCAGGCAGCTTGCTTTTGTATCTTGACACAGATATCTATTAGAAGTGGGTATAAAATTGTACCCATCTCAAAGAGGCTATTGCAGAACGCTTCTTAGAAGACTGCCTGGTACATTGTGACCATGTGTCAAAATTAAGCCTTAGCCCTGGTTGTTATCCAAATGTATTTGGCCTTAGCTTAAGAAAATGAAATAGTTGGATGTCCACATCTAGGTAATTTCTGGCATCCCCATAGTTATGTGTATCAATAATAATGTGATTATATAGGTTAGATACCTGTTCAGCATAACAAGGTCAGTAATCCAAACCAGGTATGTCATTTGGATTTATTTAAATATATAAAGATTAATTTTCAGATACTATACATAATCATTTTAGATTCAACTAAGGGTGAAAAATCTAATGTAATTCAATGTTAAAAATTTACCAAGTCTACTGAATTATGAATGTACTTTTTTATTGTAAGAGTAAAATGTTACAATAATTAATGGTGACTGTGAGAGCTGTTAATTGTAGTTACAAAATTATTTAAAACTTTCAAGTAGTTTAATAGGTAAATATATTACTAGTAATATGAGAAATAACAATAGCTAACATATATATAATATTTAATATGTACCAGACATTTTTCTAAGTGACATTCTTTTAATTGTTACAGAGGATGAGAAAGCTGTGTAACAGAGAGGTTAAGTTACTTTTCAAGGTCATTCAGCTAGTAAGTGGTCAAGATGAGATATGATTCCCTTGCAGACTGGCTCAGAGTCTGTGCTCTTAAGCATGACACCATGCTTCTTCTCAGTTTATGAGGCAGCGTATCAGTAAGACAACTTAAGAACATTATATCCTTTTAAGTGGATACACACGTGCGCATGCGTGTGCACGCACACACACACACACAAAGATGTATAGAAATACATAAAATTTAATTCTGATAAATAAACCTAAGGCTGCCAGAAGAAAGAGTAAAACTTGCTTACTACCAGGTAAACAAGTCCTTACTAGCCTTCTGGGGGATGGTGGACCTGTGAAGCAACGATAAGCTTTCCCACCTGATCCTACAGCTGACTGGTGGTCTATGAAGGAGCCTTAGGCAAGCAGAGCCACACTTGGGCTACATCAGCAGAACCATGCTATTAAGCCCAGCCCAAACTGTTGACACACAGAATTGTCAGCTATGGGTATTATTTCAAGACACCGAGTTTGGGGACAGTGTGTTATGCAGCAAAAGCTAACAATACTTGGTTGAATCTAAGTAATAAGAACACAAAAGTATGCTCTTTACCCTTCCGGACTTGAACATTTACATAATTAAACTTTTAAATAATAAAATTTTTGAAAACTAACAGTATCTAAATGGGCTGAATTTTGGTTCATGTTATCGCACTGAAAATGCATTACAGAAAATTAACATCTTTCCAGAAGAATATCCTTTAAAAAAAGGATAAAAGATTTGAAAGTTTAATTTGACCTAAACTAACTTTTTAAAAATCAACTATCAATATAAACTTTGTGAATTATACACATTCACATATATGCACATATATTTACATTTATACGCATATATAGACATATACATACATGTAGAGGAAGAGAGAGAGAGAATTGATTTTACAAACAAATTTACTGAAAAAACAAGTAAGGATGATAAAGCTCAGGTCTTTGATGAAAATGATGCATGTTACCAAAAATGTTCCGTAAGTATCAGTAATATCCTTAGATATACCATAATATATTGAACAGATTATCCACTGTTAGATATTTCAATTATTATTCATGAAGAATTTATGAGTGAAGCTTTTGATTTTCTCTTTTTCTTACTATTTTTAACCTGTACGAGTTATAGTTTAATTAAAAAAGTACAATTCAATACATCTTGTTGCTTGTCATATTTTCCTTGCATCTTTAAATTGTTGGTTAGGTTCCGCTTATAGGTGAGATCATATGGTATTTGTCTTTCGCCCCCTGGCTTATTTCGCTTAGCATGATGCTCTCCAGTTTCATCCATGCTGTCGCGAAGTTTAGTAGTTCTCTTTTCCTTTCTGCTGCGTACTATTCCATTGTGTATATGTACCATCATTTTTTGATCCAATCATCTACTGATGGACACTTAGGTTGCTTCCAACACTTGGCTATTGTAAATTGTGCTGCTATGAACATTGCGGTGCATAGGTTCTTTTGTATTGGCGTTTTGGTGTTCTTAGGGTATAGTCCCAGCAGGGGAATCGCTGGATCAAAAGGCAGTTCCATTTTCAGCTTTTTGAGGAAATTCCACACTGTTTTCCACAATGGCTGCACCAGTCTGCATTCCCACCAACAGGGTACTAGGGTTCCCTTTTCTCCACAGCCTCGCCAGCACCTGTTGTTTGTGGATCTGTTGATGATGGCCATTCTGACCGGTGTGAGGTGGTACCTCATGGTGGTTTTGATCTGCATTCCTCTGATGGCTAGTGATGCTGAGCATCCTTTCAAATGCCTCTGGGCCCTCTGTATCTCCTCCTTAGAAAAGCACCTGCCCAGGTCCTTTGCCCATTTTTTGATTGGATCGTTTGTCTTCTTGGAGTAGAGTCGAGTGAGTTCTTTATATATCTTGGAGATCAAACCTCTATCTGATGTATCATTAGTGAATATATTTTCCCATATGGTTGGCTCCCTTTTCATTTTGCTGATGTTTTCTTTAGCCGTGCAGAAGCTTCTTATTTTTATGAGGTCCCACTTGTTTATTCTTTCCTTTATGTCCCTTGTTTTAGGAGACATATCAGTGAAAAAATTGCTGCGTGGGATATCTGAGAGTTTCCTGACAATGTTCTCCTCTAGGACTTTGATGGTGTTGCAACTTATATTTAAGTCTTTCATCCATCTTGAGTTTATTTTTGTGTATGGTGTCAGCTGATGATCCAATTTCAATTTTTTGCATGTAGCCGTCCAGCTCTCCCAACACCATTTGTTGAAGAGGCTGTTATTGCTCCATTTTATGCTTCTGCCCCCTTTGTCAAATATTAGATGCCCATAGAGATCTGGGCTTATTTCTGGGCTTTCTATTCTGTTCCACTGGTCTATGGGTCTGTTCTTGTGCCAGTACCAAATTGTTTTGAGTATGGTGGCTTTGTAGTAGAGTTTGATGTCCGGTATTGTGATCCCTCCTACTTTGTGTTTCTTTCTCAAAATTGCTGCGGCTATTCGGGGTCGTTTATGGTTCCATATAAATTTTTGAAATGTCTGTTCTATTTCTGTGAAATATGTCATTGGTATCTTAATAGGGATTGCGTTGAATCTATAAATTGCTTTGGGTAGTATGGAAATTTTGAGGATATTAATTCTTCCAATCCATGAGCACGGTATATGCTACCATTTATTTGTGTCTTCCTTAATTTCTTTTTTCAATGTTGTATAGTTTTCTGCATACAGGTCTTTTACGTCTTTGGTTAAATTTATGCCTAGGTACTTAATCTTTTTTCTTGCTATCTCGAATGGTATTTTTTTTCTGATTTCTTCTTCTTCTATAGCATTGCTGGTGTACAAAAACGCCTTTGATTTCTGAATGTTGACTTTGTATCCTGCTATTTTGCCAAATTCACTTATTAGGTTGAGGAGTTTTTTGGTATAGGCTACAGGGTTCTCTACGTACACTCTCATGTCATCTGCAAACAATGATAGTTTTACTTCCTTCTTTCCTATTTGGATGCCTTTTATCTCTTTCTCTTGTCTGACCGCTGTGGCTAGGACTTCCAATACGATGTTGAAAAGAAGCGGTGAGAGCGGACATCCTTGTCGTGTTCCCAATCTTAGTGGGAAAGCTTTCAGTTTTTGCCCGTTGAGTATGATATTAGCTGTAGGTTTTTCATATATGGCCTTTATTACGTTGAGGAATGCCCCATTTATTCCCATTTTGCTGAGTGTTTTGATCATAAATGGGTGCTGTACCTTATCAAATGCGTTTTCTGCATCTATCGAGATGATCATGTGGTTCTTGTCTTTTATTTATGTGATGTATCACGTTTACTGATTTGCGTATATTGAACCATCCCTGCGTCCCTGGGATGAATCCCACTTGATCGTGGTGAATAATCTTCTTGATGTATTGCTGGATGCGGTTTGCCAATATTTTTTGAGGATTTTAACATCTATGTTCATCAGCGAAATTGGCCTGTAGTTTTCTTTCTTGGTAGGGTCTTTATCCAGCTTTGGGATCAGGGTGATGCTGGCCTCATAGAAACAGTCTGGGAGTCTTCCCTCCTCTTGGATTTTTTGGAATAGTCTGAGAAGGACAGGGGTTAGCTCTTCCTTAAATGTTTTGTAAAATTCTCCTGGGAAACCATCTGGCCCTGGGCTTTTGTGTGCTGGGAGTTTCTTGATGACTGCTTCAATTTCCCCAGCTGTTATCAGTCTGTTCAAGCTTTCTGTTTCTTCCTCCTTCAGTGTTGGAAGATTATACTTTTCTAAATATTTGTCCATTTCATCAAGATTTTCAAATTTCTTGGCATCTAATTGTTCATAATAATTTCTGATGATCATTTGTATTTCTGTGGTATCAGTTGTTATTTCTCCTCTTTCATTTCTGATATTATTAATTTGGGTCCTCTCCCTTTTATTCTTGATGAGTCTGCTTAAAGGCTTGTCAATTTTATTTATCTTTTCAAAGAACCAGCTTCTGGATGGGTGATCCTCTGAATTGTTCTTTTTGTCTCTATGTCATCAATTCAATACATCTTGATTTAGCCTATTAGGTAGGTCTAGAAACATGCACATATATTATCCTATCACTCTATCTCTAAGCTTGGTTGAGTAGAAAATTACTTTCACAGAAGTTCCACTATGTATTTTATAGCTGTTTTTTTTCCCTTCAGAATATAGTATATATTCTTACATTTTTATAAGACCTAAGGTTTAAAAAAATCTCTCTCATTGTTAATAAAATTCTGAAAAGGTTTGTATTTTCCTGGTCTCTAGTATGTTTATTTTCCCTTTTAAGTCAACTCCACATAGCTTAAGTTTTAAGCAATTTAAATGACTGAATTTTGTTAAGCTTTTCTCAAAATGTCCTCACTTGATGATGACTTGATCTGCTTACAAGGAAAATAACTGTACTTAGAGAAATTCCAGGGAAAATTCTATATATTAGCTTTTATAACAGCAAAGAACTAAATAACCAAATTTTAAACATCCTTGCAGGCTTTTCCCTTTTACACATAGGCCCAATTCTTTCTTTCTCTGCACTTTAACTTTTTCCTTTACTTTTTAAAAATAATATATTCCACAATGAAAAATAAAAAAAAAAGGTTTCAAAGGAAAAATTAACCCCTTCTTCTCCATTCTCAAACACCCACAAACTTATCCCACTGAGATAATAGTGTATTTCCTTCAAAACCCTTCTTTATGCACATGCAAACATATATTCACATATATGAAGTATTTTTTAGCCATTTCCCATGTTTTTCGAAGAATAACAATCTAACATGTTCCTCTGTGGTTTTGCCCCTTAACTAATATTATAACATGGACAACTCTTTCAGCCAAAATAGACAGATGAACCCAGTTCAACACTCTAATATGTGCTACTACACAAGTATACTCAATAAACATCCATGTGAACGCACTGATATTTTTATTTCTGCAGAATAAAGTCTTACAAGTCAGGTTGTTTAACAAACACTATATGTATTTTTAATTGTCCAGTGTTTTTGAGTCACTGGATATAAGTACTAAAAACTGCTTCAGATATGAAAATAGTAATTTTTTATTTATTAATGATAAATAGTCAGTGGTTTACACAAAGTGGGCCTGTAACTTCAGAGAATAGCAGATTGGTTAGCTGAAAGTGGGCTGGGGCTCGGAGGAAGCTATTGTCAAGCCCTCTCTGTTTTAAGCATGGACAATCATCATGACTTCCTATTCATGTTACTCCTGCTATTGTCACTGCGTATTTAGCGACTATTTGCTATGTGCTACTCTCCATTAAGTGCTTTATATCTCTTATTTGTTCCCCTCAAGAACCCATTGAAACATGTATTATGATCATTTCAAAGAAGGGTTAAAGTTAAAAATCTTCCCCAAAGCCACACAGAAAACTAGAGCTATAATCCAATCAGTCTCATTCTAGGGTTAATGTTTTAACCCAACATATAATCAAGATTTCATAACACATCACAAAGGCAGATAATCAAATATTTGTGGCATATGCTCTCTGGAGAACTTTAAAAATAGAGGAACAAAAAATATACTAGAAGCTTTTAGGGTCATCTTCAGCTTTGAATGACAACTTCTTAAAAAAATTAGTTTATTCTCAATCACAGAGCTAGTCTCTTACTTAAGATAAAAAAATTAAAACCCACTATGCTTAAGTCAAAAATGTGGAGCCAAAATTAATTTTATTATTTTTCTCAAGTAAACAAAATAATGACAATGTACAAAGGAGATGAGAATAAACCTATTTAAAAACTACCAAGGTCACTGAAAAACATGCATTTTAAATGAGACATTTAATATAGTATAAACAATTAGATCAACCCCTGGATCTCTTCAGAAGCCCAGAGGATACTGTTTATTTTTGATGTTTCCTAATGCAGTAAAATGATGTAACAACACTTGTACTTTTTGTTAAAAAATAAAATTTAAGGTCAAATTATTAAAAAGCAGATGTCCTATTTTCTTAGCTTATACAACCCTAGAGAAGACAACATTATCCTCTAAGTGCTAATGTAACCTGGGGGTTAGAAACATTTGTGATGAATTACAGAGGTGCTCGATGATGTGGAGTACCCTGCGTTTTCTTCCTCAACAAGGGGTCCTCTTTTCACATATCTTTATCAAGAGTCACCACAAGAATCATTCATTACTGTACAATTAAAACATTCATGGCTTCCAGTAATGAAATGGGGAAAAATGCAGAAAAGAAAAATACTGATTATTGCAGATATTTTTAATAAAGGCTGATTTCTCTTTCATTTAACCAACATTTTTGTAAGTAATTCATACTAGGCATTGCTCTCAATCCACATGGAGAAAAAGACCATGTAGACAAAAACACACCGAATAGAATAACAAAGCAACATAAGTACGAATGCACAATCATATAATTTTTATGTTAACACACAGGGGGAATATTAGGACTAGTAGACCGATCAAGGGCAGCAATATTGGAGAAGAGAGGAAGGACAAAAGGGCCATGTCGAATTAAAATTGAAGAATTTTATGTCTAGATATTAAGAGGCTACGAAGGTGATGGTGTCCAATATGATTTTTAGCCCAAATGATGCAGAAGGACAGTGATTCCAAATTATTCTGGCAATTGAATTTTACTGACAAAAAAGCAACACAGTAAATACTGTGCCTCTATATCCCCAACCTTGCTTGCTACTTGGCATATGTCAGGCACTCACACAGTTGCTGAATAAAGTACCGGAGTTCATTAGAAACAAGAAGTGGTAATGAATGTATTTTAAAATCACTTTATATATCTTACTGGTAGGGGTATTTTTTCATTAATTCTTCTTTATCATTTATGTAATTAACACACTAGGAAGAAAGAACAAACTTTATGTATTGTGCAAGTACCTCCAAGGTTCATTCCAAATTTCTGAGCAAGGCATTCAAGGTCTTACCAACCTATAATTACAACCTTATCTTCTTTCACACCTTCAATCTATAAACATGTGTGGAGTAACTACTATGTGCATGGACTGCTGCAGGCACCACTGATTCAAACTGCAGTAAGACTCAAGACCCATTCTTAATTCTAGTGAGGGAGGCCAATAACTATATTCCAATTGTGTGAGCAGTAATGGAGCTATTCCAGCAGACACTTAGGGCATAGAGGAAGGGGGCATTAAGGCTAACTCAGGGAGATGGATGTTAGTGATGACTTTAGAGGAAGTGATCTCTAAGCTGATTCTCCCAGAATGAGTAATTAGCCAGGCCAGCAGTGGAAGGAAAACTGATTATGGGTTTATCATTTTTTTCATTCACAAAACATTTATGAGGTAAAAAGACACTTATATTGGTCATGAGGAAGACAGGTCATGGCCCTTCAGATGCTTCAAGTCTAACAGGGTAGGCACCATAAAATAAAAAAAAATTAGAATGCAAAGTTACAAGTGTGTGTCAGATACCTACAGAAGCATTAAGAGAAGTACTGCAGAAAAGAGAGGCTAATGCAATGTTAGCATTATTGTCAGGGTAAATTAAGAACTCAACTGGTCCATCACTGAGAATTTTAAAGCCCCATACAAATACAAGGAGGGAGGAATACTTGTGCTTCACTTTATTCACTGCGCAAACTTTAGAATGATTAACCAGTGTTAACAACTGAAATCAAGATGTGATTTGACTGCACAAAGAGCAGCATTTCCACAGCTGCTTTAGGAATCACAGTATGTCTTTCCAAGGAAAGCACTGAGTTCTTCCAGAAGTATTAAAATGCTTTATACTTTACAGCGTGATGATTTGCTTTTATAAAACTTATTTCAAGAGCTGCATTGCTGCCATAAGTGATCTTCCAGGGCGTTGAACTCCCACTTGGAACACAAACAGGTCAGATACATTAAAACTAACCATTACTGTGAGGGGTCTGAAAGCTGCTTTACCCCCATGAGAGTTAACTGCCTGAGAGAGGCAGTTCTTTCAGAGAACATTTTAGAGGCTATCTTTAAACCTTTTCATTAGGCAGAATTACTTCCATACCTAGAGGAGAAAACTGAACTAGAAACAAAGAATACTTAAACATTGTTCAGAAAAAACTTAATAATTTTTGTAATATTTTTACATAAAAATAACTCAGTTTGTTTAATGCTTAGAGCTATCTATCAGACTTTATATCTGCTGGTAGGCAGTGAAAGAGAGAGACAAGAGGATGGAGTACTATCTATTCAGAATTTAGTTATTTATCAGCAACATGAAAAGGTAAGTCCTAGATAATAAGTACACAAGAAAAAACTCAAATAAATCAAAATCAAACCAAAACAAACAAACAAAAAATCCTGAACAGCCAAATAGAATTCCTCAAGTCCATTCATTTATTCAGATGACTCAGAGTTTGAACTTCACATATACACAAAAACTAAGTTACCTGGTTTCTGAATCTTAAAAAATTTGCAAGAAGGGAAGAGACTGCTAAAAGCAGACAACAGTGAGGAAACTGAGCTGCCAAAAGGTAAGATGCTATAAAATATAGACAGTTAAGACAAGTTCAAGTATTGAAGTTGTTGGTATATGTAAGCTACTAATCTACAGGAGTACTATGAGAAAACCTTCGCGATTCTTCATGAGGACATTCACTTACCAGCAACACCACATCAGTTTATGCTCAGCAAAGCAGAAAAGTTCAGAACAATTGTCATCTAATAGAGTTCAGAATATTTTCATCTAAAAGTGGTTAAGTAATTCCTGGTAGTAAAGGAGGTCCATTGTCAGCCATCTAGAAAATTCAGCTCTCCAGACAACTTCATAGTAAGGACACCATGCTGTGTTGTAATTTAAACTTCAGTTTCACTTTTAATTTCAGAACATTAGCTTTAATGATGACATGGCAAAGATTAACCTTCACATGTCTCAATCTCTAGTCTATGGGAAGACACTAGACCCTTAGCTTTTAGAATATTCCTGATGTTAGTTGTTGCTAGAGCTTATAGAACAACCACATATGGTCAGACACCAAGTCAGCTGATACTCATGGGCCCACAGGTCCTTCTGCTGCCTATGAGTCTTCTCAGTTCTTGGCCTCATCCAAGCAAACAACCTCACAAAGGTGTCCAGAAAATTTTCCACTGAAAATTAACTTACTTAATAGAATGTGGAGTATTAACTAGTTCCATCATGCTTTGAATAGCTCCAGCCAAAAGACTCAAAGTAAAAGGTTATTCTCCTTTCTAGACTGCTACAAGTCATCTGGTCCCAAAAGGTGTTTATAACTGCTCCATTACTGATACCAAAAGGCTAGAGTTTCCTGAAACCTGACATTCAAAAAACAGTTCTAGGTGCAGGGTGAAAACTTTTGGTGCAAAGCAACTTCCTGCCATCAAATTAAAGAATTCCTGACAGGGTGACTGCTTTATTCTTTAAGGAGATAAAGTCATAAATACAATTTTAAACTGGATTTAGAGCATATATCACTTTCATTAAAAAAGAATGGCAAGAAATAGCATTTGCTTTTTCCATCATAACCTTCAACTGGAAAAGTTTTATTGAAAGACTTTGAACATCTCATTTTGGAGTAATCTGCTGACCAATAATATATAAAATGTTAATATTTTGTTGGCAAATGCACAGACCATCTTTACACTGAGCATATAGACTGTTACTGAATGGCACCTACAGTTCATCACTAGTATGATAAAAATAATATATCTGGTCTCTGCCCTAGCTTCAAAAACTCTTGAAATTTTCTGAATGACAGGAGTGCATTTGTGATATTAATGAGGGACCCCAAGATAGCCTCTAGATGGAGGCTGGTCACCAGAAAGATAAACCACCTGATTAAAGGATTGACATTTTCAGAGGGATTAGCAATTGAATTCAATTTCACGGCCAATGGTTTAATCAGTCATTCTTATGTAACAAAACTTCAATTAGAAGTCTGGACACATCCTATGAGAAGAGGGCATGGAAGCTCTTTGTGCCCTTCCACACTGCTCCCAAACGTTGCCCTATCACTTTTTCCATTTTGCTGTTCCTGAGTTGTATCCTTCACAATAAAACTAATTGTAAGAAGAGAGAGAGAGAGAGAGAGAGAGAGAGAGAGAGAGAGAGAGTGTGTTTTCTGTGAGTCATTCTAGGAATTATTGGACCTGAAATGGGATCATGGGAACCCTCAAATTTGTAGCCAAGTTGAACACAAGTATGGCTGACCTGGGGACCCTACTTACAACTAGGACCTGAGGTAAAGGCAATTTTTTGTGATGTGGGCTTGTTCTTTTACTTGTGGGATGTGATGTTAACTGTGCACAGTTAGTGTCAGAATCAAAGGGTTTTGCCCCTAATTTGTGAGTCTGTGCTAACTCTGGGGAGTGAGAGCCAGTGTGAACGTTATTGCAGGACACACAGCTGGTGCTAGAGAGGTGGTGTTAGTATGTAATCAGCAGGTCCTCCCTTCCTAGCTTCTATTTTTCTGTGGCCATCCACTCTTCCCAAGTTACAATACAGACCACTACAGTATCCCCCAAGTGTCCTGCTCACACACGTCTATGAGATTTTGCACATATCATTCTGGAACATTCTCCGTTTTACATGATGTAAACTCTTTTGCTTCAAAACTCAGCAGAAGGGCCATAACATATATTTCCACTTTATACAGATAGAAAAGTTATTTATGCTTGAGACACATGAACAAAGAAAAAATCATCTCTTGTACAATATTCTACTTTCCCAACCCAGCTTGAGCTTCTGCTAGTCCTCCTTTAAATGTTATGTTCCACCAACAAAAATTATTTATCATTGCCTAACATACTACACGTCCAAGGCCACGTACATCTTGTTTCTTCCTTTTATCTCTACCCCAATCTTCCTGAAGAACTCCTATTCTTTTCCCATAGCACCCTCTGGATGAGTCTCATGGAGTCTCATAATTCATCTGCTCTTCCCACCTGGTGCCACACAGTTCCCACAACAGCCCCTACAAGCACTTACCAGCTTGCACTGCTTGTCAGTATGCCTCAAGAGCAGAGGTCTTGTCTTTCACCCTCTATTTCTATTACATTGGCCACAGTGCCAAGAATGTAGTACAGGTGGAATAATCATTGGATGAATAACATCCGATTCTCTTAGCTTGTTCCCTAGCAGTGGGTAGTGCTAAAAGCATAATTTGGCTGAAATATTCAGTCTTCCGTTCCAGGCCCACCTTGTCACAAAATTATTATACAACCCTGAACAAATCTGGGCATGGGTATCAGGATATTAATAATCTGAAGTCTTCCTTAAGTGTGTATATGTAGAAATCCACAACTAGTAGAGAGGAAGGCAAATAATTATGACATGAGTAAATCAAGAGTTAGAAACAATTTCTTTTAAGTACCAGTAAGATTTTAACTAGAAGTGTTCATAAATCCACAGCCATAAAAGGTTACCAGTTGTAGGAAAACAAAAATATCAGCTATACTTAAACCATAAAAATCATCCAATAAATATTTGCATTAGAACACGCTTAGAGAAGTCAGAACTCCTAAAACAGCCATTGATTTAATAATTGTCCCTAACTAGCTCTTTTAGGAAAGGTAATTTCTTACTTAGGGTAGCTTAAAAATTTAAAAAGTGTAAAACCTCATCACATGTCTATCCATATGAAACCATCTCAAACCCACACACACTTACATAAAAGGGTGGTGAAATTCTGATGCCTTATGCTATTGCCAAACTTTTCCCCAGTACTAACCAAAAGACAAAAAGATAAGTATGACTATAGTAGGAAGGTGAACAGAGTTTCCACAGAAATATGCCTGAACAAGTACATATGTGCATGATTCATTTTTTCTGGCCAGTTTTTACTTTGGTGACTTTTGATAACCTAATATACTTAGAGAGGTTGTAGGCCTCCCTAATCCCCAGGTAATTTATCCAAGCCTGTTGTACACCAAGGCCTCGGGCTACACATATCATGATTCTATATTTAATGAAAGAGGAATTTTTTCTTATTGTAGTCAAATGAATGTGAAATTATTCAGAGACTAAGTCACATTCAGTGAGTAAGTACACTTAGCCTGTTCAATACCATAAGGACAGCATTAATAATCTCAGCAGATCTAGGCTCAGCGCAAGTGTCAAGTTCATCACATACCCACACACATGCACACCAAACAGTCTCCATCTATCCTATCACCTCTTCTGTGGAAGAAGGTTACACAGGGTTGTAAGTAAAAGATAGAAGACCTTTATGTGTAGATTCTCTGTCCATCAGAGCAGAGGACCCCAATCTCTGGGCCACGGATTGGTACTGGTCCAGGCCTATTAGGAACTGGGGCACACAGCAGGAGGTGAGCTTGCGTGAAATGTGCTTGAATCATCCTGAAACCATAAACCCCAACCCCAATCTGTGGAAAAATTGTTTTCCATGAAACAGGTCCCTGGTGCCAAAAAGGCTGGGGACAGCTGCACCAGAGGGTCTAGGTGTGTATGCCTCATTGTGTCTTGACCTCACCAAAATGGACCACATCCTCAGAAGGAGAATCCAGCCTCACTTCAACATATGAGTTAGTTTAGCAGAAGCTCTCAAAGTGTGATGGTTTTAGATTTGTTTTATGGATGTTTTGTAGAGTTTTTAACCTCATTTCAATTTATACAAAATAAGCTGCAGAAAACTTTATTAGGTGCAAGTATAAATATTTTAAAATATTACACTGTCACTTGCAAGCTCTGCTGCAATAAGCCAGATTGCATTCAAATATTAAAGACATGAAAATTCTTGGTGAATAATTGTTAATCTTACTAAATTTTCATATTACTATATACTACGTTTCATTTTAGTCATTATTCTACTTACTTTATAAGCAGAGACTTAATAGCACAAAGCATACATTTTTTAGGAGATTTACACAACTGCAAACCTCCAGTTAAAAAAATAACTCAGAGATGGCTGAAAGGCTGAGGTTATATTCATATTCATATTCAATCACTCAGAATGCATTTCTTAATGGTCCAGGCATGGAGCTAGGGACCTGGGCCTGAGTTTCATCCTGTCAGGGAATGCAGATGTGTTTAAGGTATAACTAAGAAACCAGTGTGAATGTAGAAGGCATAGGGGAAGCACATAGGAGGGAGTAATTAAGGAGGGATGGAATTGGAAGGTCAGATCAGAAATGGCTTCTTTCTCAGAGGAGGTATTAGTAAAGGATGTGTTTGCCACCTGAGCCAGAGATTAATAAGAAAAAAAGATTCAAGCAGAATACAATTGAGAGCACTGGTCAGCTTAATTCTTTTGAAATATCAAGGCCAGAAACCAGAGATAGCTTGTAAAATAAAGGGTGACCATTAAGATAAAAAGTGGGCCTCTAATATGTTTAAGTGCATCACAATCCGTGGGCAAATCTGATACAAATCACAGATCCTTATGTGTCAAATACAATTATTCCTCTATAGAATATATCTTAGGTAATGTCCCTGAATTTTGGGTAAACTATGTTTCTGCTAAAATACAAGTATTCCAGAAGGACAAAATGGACAACTATAAAAGATGGGGAAAGAGGCTGAGCAGGTGATACCGGTTTGGACAGGTTCACAAGCTCTATGACTTTAGCAGCAGGGTTTCCTAAGTCGCATCTACCAGGGACTTTGCCTAGAATCTGAGACTGAGTGAGACAGATACCTCTTCTGTCCTCACTGAGCACTTAAAATCACCTTTTCATCTGAAGCTGCTTTATCTCTTCCAAACTAAAAGAATAAAACTTAAGATATATGATAGAAATGCACACAGTTCAAAAAGAATGAGAAAACTCCAAATATCTCAAAGGTGAACCTCAACTCCACTAGTTCTCCACCTCCAGTTTATGCAGGGTTCCCTCAAAAACAGGGCCTTAGAAAAAGGCTTCCTGGCTTCCATGTGAAGGGTAGTGAGAAGGCAGGCATGAGGGGGAAGCAGGAGAGTGAGAGTGAAGAGAAGGAAGCTGTTACTGACCTGGAAAGAGTTCTCACAAGCAAGTATATTGAGTAGCAGAGTCTGCCATGGACGAAGAATTTATTCACTAGTTCTCATCTACACCAATGGGCAAGGTTTCCCTCATGGGCACCCCCTGTACTTCTGACCAGTCCTTGGCCAAGTCCCGACACAGGAGTGGCCAGGATCAAGGGAACGGAGTGTCGGGGGGTCCCAGAGAGCACTGACTCTCAGTGACACCGGCAAGCCCTGGTGTGTGACATAAGAGAGCTGGTTCATGATCACAAACGATATCAGAGTGTGGACAGGCATACAGCAGGCCTAGCTGGCCCAGCACAGTCACCATAGTGACATGGCTGCCACCTAGAAGAATCAAAATGGAAACCTGTTCTCCACATCTACAGACTGCAGCAGGCATGAAGCAAAGCATAAAACTATGTATGGCCAGGAAGTTCCTGGAAGACCCATCAACTACTGGGCCCAGCACACTCTGCATATTAATGTATGTATCACATATATCTATGCATATGTATAGACCTAACAGACATTAAACACTTGGCTTCACCTTTATACAGAATTCATTTTCAAGGTTTACACAACAAGAAACACAGTGGAGGTGCTCTGTCTTGACTAGTGTCATTAGAGTTGTAAACTAAATGAAACTGCTCAAATCTCATTTACATGCCTGGATTTCACATTTCCTGCAGTTTGGGGCAAGACTCAGAATTCACTAGCCGCTCAGGGACTCCATTCTGTAAACAAAGGATGCAGTATTTTCAAGCAGTCATATGATTAAACAAGTAAATTCAATCATGAATTGTTTCTCTGTTGATTAAGGATTGATTGGCCAACTGTCCACTGGGATGTCAGCTCCAGGAGGACTTGTTCACAGATATCATCATCATCCTAACACACCCTCTAGCACCTAATAGGTGTGCTCAGAAACAATGTTACATTCTTTATCTAGTGAATGGCACACATGGAGCTGACCTACAAGAATCATGTGATTCCCCATTATAATAGCTGTAGTTCTTATTTTTACTTCAAGATTTCTTTCCAAAAGATCTCCAGGCATTGTGCTAAGTATTTTACACAGATATTACATTGGTAACTCCCATCGCAATAAAAATAGATTTTTCTGTCAGAATTTAATTCTGCAGTTTCTAAGTGCTGCATTTCAAATTAGCATTGGTAAAGGAATCCTGTACTTTTTTCAAAATGCGACCTACCCTTATACATCACCTTTATTTAACCTATTTGATAAGAAAAGTAAAATTCACATCAAGATTTAAATTCTTTATATGATCTAAGATGACGTTAAGCTGAATTGGCTTTGTATTAATTGCTGGAATACTCAGGGCCAAACATGAGGAGATTTATAACCCGATAAGTTGAAAAAATTCAAAAGGAAGATTCATCTGCTCTTCCTTTTCTAGTAGCAGTTAAGAGTTCCTTATGAGGGTCTCATCATTTGCTTCTCCATGTCTGTCTGTAGCTCTAGCAATCTTAGATTTATTCCTGTCCACTCCTCCAATGACTATATTGCAGGGCACTGTTCTAGTAGTAGACTGGAACAGAAAAGCTAATTAACTGCAGCAAGAGCTACAAATAAGCCAAATATCATTCCTACTACTGAAGAGATAATGTAATGGATGAACAACCCAGAGGAGGGCAGGCAAGGAAGGTGAGACAGGGCTTTGCTGTCAAAAGCCCCTTTTTCTAGCCACAGAAACCCCAACCTGAAATGGAAACACAGGTAGAGTCTCATTTCTCTTTTAGTAAATTAACCATGTATTTGTTGTAATCATTCTTTCCTATAGTATTCAACTGCTGCAGGAAGATTTGCTCCAGGCAAGATTCTTGAAGCTGGTGTCCCAGTTGTAAGAGTGCCTGTTAGTACGATTATTAGGTCACAGTGCCAAGCAGATCCAGGCTGCTATTTTAACACAATTTAAAAAAATTCAATTTGGTTCCCTTTTTTGAGGTCTAAAAATCTAGTTTCCCAGTTACTTACAGGATGGAGTCCGGTGTCTTAGGCATGACACAGAAGACCCTTCGAACTGGGCTCAGCCTGCCTATTAAGTGTTAGCATCTGTCAACCGTCTGCCTTAGGCCTCTACACTACTCCTCAACACAGAGACCTTCACTGATCTCCCACAGTGGATAGAGGCCAGCAACTAATTTCCTCAGCAGGAAGCAAGAAGGATTTCCCATAACAAGATGGCACCTGAGCTTCAAAGATGAGAAAGAAAGTACAGAGAGGAACTGTGAAAGCGATCTGACTCCACAGGTTCTCCAAAAAACAGTTTTAAGAGCAAAGGCAAAAAAAGTCTGGCTGGAGATAATGCTCCTATCTGTGAGTTATTTATAAGACAAATGTATCTGAGGTGAGTATTGCCTCTGTATAAACACAGAGAATATAGATACTGCCCTGTTGACCCCTGAAAATGTACCAATATGCTTCTGTTTAGACATATAAATAACATTCTGATGCCCTCTTTAATTGGTCTAGTACCTATGAGCATTACTTAAAATAGTTTGTTGAAATCCATTTTTAGAATCCCCACTGTAGTTACTTTTCATGTCTTTGACAATGTATATATAACATGCATAAACCTTTTCTGTAAATCTTTGCTACCAGGACAATTGAATATTGTTTTCAAGGACAGCATGACATAAATTGGTATAAATAAGAACAGAGCAGACACCTAAAAACTTTTCCATTCCTATGGAAAGTTGAAAGGAGTCAAGACTATTGGATGACGTTAATGACAAGAATCACATATCCACTATGGCTCAATATTTAGGAGAAATGAGGGTGCCTAGCCCCTGTAGGGTTTTATACACACTGAATGATTAATAATTGAATTAAACCAATGGACAGTAATATACCTGTTTTGCAGACTCTGAGTAATAGTGAGTAACTTACTCTTAGTCACCAAAGCCAATAGTATCCAAACCCAGGTACATCTAATTTCCAAGTCTGTACTCTTTCTACTGTGACCTACTCACCGTGGAAATGCTACTTCTGGCCACATTCCTGGGCAACTTTGAACATTTGAATTATGTCACTAATTCTCCTTACTTTGATTTGTGTTCCTAAATTACATAAATGTCTCTTCCAGTAGTTAATCTGTTAGCCAGACAAACCTCATATTCTGATTGATGGTTATATTTTTTCATTGCAAAATACTAAATTGGAAATTTAACTTTACATAAGTCTTTTGTGAGCTTGGTTACTAGGAAGCTGATCCATTCTCGCTTTACTAACAAAAACTCGCTTACTCACAAGAAACTTCAAGGTGAGTTCAGTATTATTATTTCCATTTTATAAATGATACAGTGAGGAATTATGTTGCCCCAAGTTATTTGGCTACAAAACGGGGGAAATGGGATAAAAAAGAAAGCCGGTTTCCGAGTCTCTGTGACCGGGACCACATCATGGCCACCTTCCTTCCTTGTGTGGGTCTCACCTCACCCCCTAATATGAAGGACACAAAAGAAAAGGAGCAAGGGGACCTTTGTGGGTAGGGAGCAATCCCATAAGACAGAGGGGTTCTAGGTGGAGATGTAGATGAGGCAGCATTTCCCAGGCCACAAGGTCTGAGCCCCAAGCCTGCAGTGCTACAGAAGACCATGTCTCACTATTTATCGTTTGCCACGCACGTGACATAGTGTCTAGGACATTGCTCAGTGCAGTTGAACTTTAAATAAAAACCCAAATACACAGCATTCTAACACTTTAAAAGGCTATGTACACAGAGACAAGTAATCAGATCTTCTCCTTCTCCATTAAGGGGAGAAGGGGAACAAAATGGCTTATGTTATAGCACAAGAACACTCAAGAATATCCTCATAGTAGGTAACACTATAAATTCTCCCCTGAAAACTTTTCAGTATAAAATGCTCATCTGCCTAGGGCAGTTGGTGGGTATATTTGTACTTGAAGGCAAGGGATATTGCTATGTCACTTCTAAGGACATGCATGTAAAATGGTTACTTGTTAAAAATTACTTCCTTAGAAAGAAATCTGTCAAACAAAGGTCAAAAGTCTGGTCTGCTAAATGAAGCAATAAAAAACAAAGCTTTTCTTCCATGCTCCTTATTTAATAACATAATGTTTACAAAGAAAACTTCTAGGTCATTAAAAATCCCTTCTTAAAAATTACATATCAGTATAAAGAGTTCTAACATTTCCAACGTTTAAAGAGTAAAAATGAAAAGTCTCCCACTCTTGCAAACCTTTAGTTCCATGCCTCAGAGGTAATCAAAGGCTAACAATATCATAAGTGCACTCCCAGATATTAGATTCATCTTTAAATGGTATTTTAAGGTTAGGAAGTCAATCAAAGATTATCTCTGTTCTGATACCTGCTTTTTCAAGGAGTTACCAGAATCTTCAACCACTAACTTTTATTCTATAGTGCAGTCTCAAGTAAAATGAAATTAGGCTCCATTAAATTTTTCACACTAAATTTTTTTGACAAGACCTGTCAAGATATTACATGGAAAATTCACTTGATTTTTACAAAAGTTAAGAAGAACCTTTGCAGAAGTATAAAGGGGTAACATACTAGAGCCTCGTTATTTCTACTTTAGCCAAGAGAGGAAAAAGGAAGCATGAGACCAGAACTGAAGTTCATAGAATTCTTTTCCCTAATATGCTCTTATTTCTCCTATATTTCAGCAATAAAAACCAGAGGTCACATAGTAAAAGAAGAATGACAATTACTAAAAAATGGTAGACAACCATTTCTTTAAATGCAACTGCATCTATCACTTTCTTTAGCCAAAGGAATTATTTTCCTTCATTATTTCATGGCACATAAAAACTAATATTGCTGTTTATATTTTCTGTTTTGCAGAATGTCAGGGGGAAATCCTGAAATGCATCCCAACAAATGGCCAATTCAGCAGTCTAGGTCCAACAGATAGGCAGAGATAATTTTATGGCTCATTTTCTCTCCAGCACCTGCTCTCATTAGCTACACTTCTTTGAATGAAAAGACAACCAGACTGAGAACATAATCCCACTGACTAACAATTTACGAAATCAGTTCTTATTGACGTTCAAAGCTGTAAACCTGATTAGAAAAAAACTGCTCCCTGATTGAAGCTGTTTATCTCGGTGGCCAACAGTAGTTCTAATGAGAATCATCTTGGTAAAGAATATTGTTTTAATCTCTTTTAAGAATACTTATTTTTCAAGTTCTGTATTTCCCTTCCAAAGGTACATACGTGTCACCATCATGTCTAGTCAGTGAAAATGTTTCATTAGGCAATGAATAACTGGAATATGGGAAACTAAGCGAAGTAAAGATTCAGAAACCCAGTGCTATTTTCTTGACAGTCACATTTTTGATTCACTGTGTGAAATATCAAAGAAAGAAGGAAGGTGGGATTCTCACTCACCTTGGATGCTTTAGCTTTTTACTTCTAGACTCAATGTACTTCTGGTAAGAGTTCCACTAAAGGCACAAAAGCCAACAGCCTTACTACTAATTATTGACTTTTCCTGACTCTCCCAGGTGTGTCTCACCCCAGCACTGACTTCAACCCCTGGGAAAGACAGACCAAGTCCGTTCTTTCCCACCTCACACGAAGCCCTGTGTTCCATTTCCTCAACTGCTCAAGTGAAGTGACAGAAAACATCACTCTCCTTTGAAAGGGACTGTGGAAAAAAATGACACAGCCATAGGCTGAATTTGAATGCTGTATATAGATGGAGTCAGTATCAGTATCTTCCCAATACCATGACAGCTATCTATTCTGCTTTTGGCAAATTTTATTCTTATCAGTCAAACCACCAGAATATTAGGTAATATGCTGTCTTTTATAAATTTTGAAGTTATGCTTTTAGGTAGGTAACATTTAGAAGGGTACTATTTTCCACTCATATGGAATCATTTAGCAGTATAAAGTTCCCTATTGGTACTAACACTTCTTGCTTTGACTTTTTTTAATTTCAGTTTAATATGGCTGTCTTTCTTTGATTTAGGGGCAACAAACTTTTATCTTCACACTTTCTTTAAGATTCACAGCACCCAATAGGCTTTCCCCTCCCTGTCCTTTTTATCCAATCTGGCAATCTTTGTACTGGAAATGAAGGAGCACTTTGTGTATATTTAGTATAATTATAGCTACATCTGGGCTTAAACTTTCTATCAAGACACCTGTTCTTTGTTTCCTTTTCTCCCCCTTATTGTCCCCTTCTGGACTGAGTATTTTTATTATTTGAATTTTCATGCTAGTAGCTTGTTGTTTACATATTCTTTCTGTATTCTTTTCATGATTACCACAGAGATTACGATATGGCTCCCTGAACTACTGAAGTTCAAGATGAATTTGTACTTACACCACTTCCTAAAAACTGAAGAAACTTAAAACACTTTTAACTCCTGATTTATGTGCTTCTGTCATGCATGTTAAATTTCTAGGGGAGACCCCAACAGCTACTACTATTTTTTGTTTTGTACAGTTTTTATTTAGATTTATCTTTGCCATTAACCTTCATTGCTTCTTGCTTCTTCATGCTTTATCTAGGATCATTTTTCCTTTGCATAAAGTACTCCCTTTAGCATTCCTTGAGTGTAATTGTGCTGGTAATTAATTTCCTCAGCCACTTTTGGAAAAAGTAACTTTATTTTATCATCACTGTAAGTTGGTAAATATTTTCCATACTTTGAAGATGTCAATCTACTGACTTTTAGCCTCTGTCATTTTTTAAATATTTTTTTTATTTTTTATTTTTTAAAAATTTTATTCTATTTTTTTAAATTTTATTTTAATTTATTTTTTCAAATACATTTCTCTCTGCCTCCCCCTCACCACCTTCCCTTGCCCCCTCCCTCCTTCCCTCCCTCAGCTCTTCCCCTTTGGTTATGTCCATGAGTTCTTGCTACATGTTCCTTGACTTTCCCCTTCCCTTCCCTTTCCCTGCCCGTCCCTCCCTCCTTCCCTCTTGTCTCTGTTGATTTCTTTTCCTTTCAGTGTTGCTGGTCATATTTTCCTTGCATCCTTGTATTGTTGGTTAGATTCCGCTTATAGGTGAGATCATATAGTATTTGTCTTTCACCCCCTAGCTTATTTCGCTTAGCATGATGCTCTCCAGTTCCATCCATGCTGTCGCGAAGTTTAGTAGTTCTTTTTTCCTTTCTCCTGCGTACTATTCCATTGTGTATATGTACCATCATTTTTTGATCCAATCATCTACTGATGGACACTTAGGTTGCTTCCAACACTTGGCTATTGTAAATTGTGCTGCTATGAACATTGCGGTGCATAGGTTCTTTTGTATTGGCGTTTTGGTGTTCTCAGGGTATAGTCCCAGCAGGGGAATCACTGGATCAAAAGGCAGTTCCATTTTCAGCTTTTTGAGGAAATTCCACACCGCCTTCCACAGTGGCTGTACCAGTCTGCATTCCCACCAACCGTGTACTAGGGTTCCTTTTTGTCCACAGACTCACCAGCACCTATTGTTTGTGGATCTGTTTATGATGGCCATTATGACTGGTGTGAGGTGGTACCTCATGGTGGTTTTGATCTGCATTCCTCTGATGGCTAGTGATGCTGAGCATCCTTTCAAATGCCTCTGGGCCCTCTGTATCTCCTCCTTGGAAAAGCATCTGCCCAGGTCCTTTGCCCATTTTTGGATTGGATCGTTTGTCTTCTTGGAGTGGAGTCGAGTGAGTTCTTTATATATCTTGGAGATCAAACCTCTATCTGATGTATCATTAGCGAATATATTTTCCCATATGGTTGGCTCCCTTTTCATTTTGCTGATGTTTTCTTTAGCCATGCAGAAGCTTCTTATTTTTATGAGGTCCCACTTGTTTATTCTTTCCTTTATGTCCCTTGCTTTAGGAGACATATCAGTGAAAAAATTGCTGCGTGGGATATCTGAGAGTTTCCTGACAATGTTCTCCTCTAGGACTTTGATGGTGTTGCGACTTATATTTAAGTCTTTCATCCATCTTGAGTTTATTTTTGTGTATGGTGTCAGCTGATGATCCAATTTCAATTTTTTGCATGTAGCCGTCCAGCTCTCCCAACACCATTTGTTGAAGGGACTATTATTGCTCCATTTTATGCTTCTGCCCCCTTTGTCAAATATTAGATGCCCATAGAGACCTGGGCTTATTTCTGGGCTTTCTATTCTGTTCCACTGGTCTATGGGTCTGTTCTTGTGCCAGTACCAAATTGTTTTGAGTATGGTGGCTTTGTAGTAGAGTTTGATGTCCGGTATTGTGATCCCTCCTACTTTGTGTTTCTTTCTCAAAATTGCTGCGGCTATTCGGGGTCGTTTATGGTTCCATATAAATTTTTGAAATGTCTGTTCTATTTCTGTGAAATATGTCATTGGTATCTTAATAGGGATTGCGTTGAATCTATAAATTGCTTTGGGTAGTATGGAAATTTTGAGGATATTAATTCTTCCAATTCATGAGCACGGTATATGCTTCCATTTATTTGTGTCTTCCTTAATTTCTTTTTTCAATGTTATATAGTTTTCTGCATACAGGTCTTTTACGTCTTTAGTTAAATTTATGCCTAGGTACTTTATTTTTCTTCTTGCTATATCGAATGGTATTATTTCTCTGATTTCTTCTTCTTCTATAGCATTGCTGGTGTACAAAAATGCCTTTGATTTCTGAATATTGACTTTGTATCCTGCTATTTTGCCAAATTCACTTATAAGGTTGAGGAGTTTTTTGGTAGAGTCTACGGGGTTCTCTATGTACACTATCATGTCATCTGCAAACAGTGATAGCTTTACTTCCTCCTTTCCTATTTGGATGCCTTTTATCTCTTTCTCTTGTCAAAGCGCTGTGTCTAGGACTTCCAATACGATGTTGAAAACAAGTGGTGAGAGCGGACATCCTTGGCGTGTTCCCAATCTTAGTGGGAAAGCTTTCAGTTTTTGCCCGTTGAGTATGATATTAGCTGTAGGTTTTTCATATATGGCCTTTATTATGTTGAGCAATGCCCCATTTATTCCCATTTAGCTGAGTGTTTTGATCATAAATGGGTGCTGTACCTTATCAAATGCTTTTTCTGCATCTATCGAGATGATCATGTGGTTTTTGTCTTGTCTTTTATTTATGTGATATATCACGTTTACTGATTTGCGTATATTGAACCATCCCTGCATCCCTGGGATGAATCCCACTTGATCATGGTGGATAATCTTTTGTAATGTATTGCTGGATGCAGTTTGCCAATATTTTGTTGAGGACTTTAGCATCTATGTTCATCAGCAAAATTGGCCTGTAGTTTTCTTTCTTGGTAGGGTCTTTATCTGGTTTTGGGATTAGGGTGATGCTGGCCTCATAGAAACAGTCTGGGAGGCTTCCCTCTTCTTGTTTTTTTTGGAATAGTTTGAGAAGGACAGGGGTTAGCTCTTCCTTAAATGTTTTGTAAAATTCTCCTGGGAAACCGTCTGGCCCTGGGCTTTTGTGTGCTGGGAGTTTCTTGATGACTACTTCAATTTCCCCAGCTGTTATCAGTCGTTCAAGCTTTCTGCTTCTTCCTCCTTCAGTGTTGGAAGATTATATTTTTCTAAAAATTTGTCCATTTCATCAAGATTTTCAAATTTCTTGGCATATAATTGTTCATCATAGTTTCTGATGATCATTTGTATTTCTGTGGTATCAGTTGTTATTTCTCTTCTTTCAATCTGATATTATTAAATTGGGTCCCCTCCCTTTTTGTCTTGATGAGTCTGCTTAAAGGCTTGTCAACTTTATTTATCTTTTCAAAGAACCAGCTTCTGGATTGGTTGATTCTCTGAATTGTTCTTTTCGTCTCCATGTCATTCAGTTCTGCTCTAATCTTGACTATTTCCTTCCTTCTCCTTGCTCTGGGATTTATTTGTTGTTGTTTCTCCAGTTCTTGAAGTTGTAGTGTTAGGTCTTTTATTCGAAATGTTTCTATCTTTTTGGTAAGCCTGTATTGCTATGAACTTCCCTTTCAGGGCTGCCTTTGCTGTGTCCCATAGGTTTTGGACTGTTGTATGTTCATTTTCATTTGTTCCCTAAAATTGTTTGATTTCTTCTCTTATCTCATTATTGACCCATTCATTGTTTAATAGTCTACTGTTCAGTCTCCATGAGTTTGCAAGTTTTTGAAGTTTCTCTTGGAGGTTGATTTCCAGTTTCAAGGCCTTGTGGTCCGAGAAAAAGTTGGGTATTATTTCAATTTTCCTGAATTTGCTGAGGCTTGCTTTGTGTCCTATCATGTGGTCTATCTTTGAAAAACTGCCATGAGCATTTGAAAAGAATATGTATTTTTCTTCTTTGGGATATAAGGTTCTATATATGTCAGTTAAGTCTCTTTGATTCAGTGTGTCATTCAGCTGCACAATATCTTTATTAATGTTTTGTTTGGAAGATCTGTCCATTTTTGACAGTGGGGTGTTGTAATCCCCTACTATCAGTGTGTTGCTGTCTATATCTTTTTTGAAGTCATCCAACAATTTCCTTATAAACTTGGGGGCTCCTATATTGGGAGCATATAAGTTTACAATGTTGATGTCTTCTTGATAGATTCTTCCTTTATGTATTATAAAGGTCCCTTCTGGGTCTCTCTTTATGGCCTTTGTTTTGAAATCTACTTTGTCTGATACAAGTATGGCAACCCCGGCCTTTTTCTCTTGCCCATTTGCTTCGAATATTTTCTTCCATCCCTTTACTTTCAATCTGTGTAGGTCTCTTGCTCTGAGGTGGGTCTCTTGTAGGCAGCATATGTGTGGGTCATGTTTTCTCATCCATTCAGCTACCCTGTGTCTTTTGATTGGGGCATGTAGTCCATTCACACTGAGAGATATTTCTGATAGAAACTTACTCATCTTTTTCTCTTTGTACCTGTGTTCCTCTCTCTCTCATTCTTTTCCTTCATCTGCTTAAACCAGTCCCCTTAGCATATCTTGGAGTGCTAGTTTGGTAGAGATGTATTCTTTTGTTCTTCTCTTGTCTGGAAAACTCTGTGTTTCCCCTTCTATTTTAATGGAGAGCCTAGCTGGGTAGAGCAGCCTTGGCTGTAGGCCCTTGCTTTTCATGGCTTGGAATATTTGTTGCCATTCCCTTCTGGCTTGTAGTGTTTCTGTTGAGAAGTCAGCTCCTAGGCGTATCGCAAAGCCCAGAATCTTAAGTTCCCATTTCATTTTCTCCCAAATTACATATAATTTTAAATGTACCTTGGGGCAATTATTATAAACATGCATATATAATGAAAGTTTTTATTCAAGATGACCCAAGTGTAGGTGAACGGTCCACATATTAAGATTAACTCGGTTCACATCTCAGCTGGTAGACCTTAGAAAGTAACTCAACCTAAGCATCCATTTCATTATTTGTCAAATGGGGATAATTTTACTACTTATGCCATAGGTAGCTGTGAGGATATACATAAAATACATGAAAGTACAATATTTAGAAGAGTACATTCTATATGTAGTAAAACCTCAAGAAGCTTTAGCAAACTATTATGATTATTATTAAAATGAATATTAATGTTAGTAGTATTTTGCATATCATGTACTCCTAAAGACAGGTCCATGGTTTACACTGGAAATTTCTCTCTTGAGTCTGTTCCTTCTCCTGTTCACATTTTTCTGTCGATCTTTGCCAAGTAAAGACATGTTTCAATGATGATTTCTGAAGCATGGCCAATCTGTTCTTTTAAGCTATTGCACCACAGTTTTCACTGGCATTTCATTATTTTAAGGTGTTTTGAAAAAGTCTACATATCACAGCCACAAAGAAATACAGTAAAAGACAACCCAATTCAATTCATTTCATTTACACGCAAAAACCACCTTGTAGCTGGTACCAGCATATCTAGAAGAATGAATCAGACAGCATTGACTTTTATTTACTATTTAAGGATGGGAACTAGAGTATATTTATACTGGATCTGAATATTTCAACTACTTAAAACAGACAAATCTAGGATTTATTCTTTTTGCTTAATAAAGACTGCAAGGGCAGAAAGTGAGCACTGGAGTACATGAGGGAGGCAGGGAGAGAATTTCATCAAAACACACCAGACTTATCTGTGAGAAAAGCACTTTTTTGATAACCTGAAACACTCAGTATCCTTACTGAAATCTATGAGACTTTCTTGTCTGCAATCATAGACTTATGGTTTTCACCCAAAAGGAAATGAGCAAACCATAACAACTGGCCACTGGAGGAAAATTCAGTTCACAGGAAAAAAAAAGGGGGGGCAGTCAAAATCATTCTGGGTGTACTATTTCCATAAAAATGTATATATTAATGAGGCAGATGCCATCTCAGATCAAGCAAAGCAACCACAGTCTCCCCTATGACACTCAAGAATAAAAGAACTTTCACATTTGTGAACCAGAATCAAGATTGAATCATACTTGATAATTTATTTATTTATTGAATGTAGGGAAATTACCACACTTACAATTAAAGTTATTTAACTTCCAGGAGTTAATGTGCTACTTCATACAATAAATCACCAGTTTTCAAAGAAAATGAAAATATTTCATTTTATAAACGGTGGATTTATTGTTATGGTATAAGATAGGAAGACTCTAAAGCTAATTTTATTCTAAGCAATCCCTTGTAATTCAGAACTTAATGAAAAAAAGACAGTAAGCTGCATCTTTTTTTCAATGTGCAATATGATGGTTTGTCTATTATTGCATGAGTAAGGTTTATCAATAGCGAGATAACCTGGATAGTTAAACTAAATAAACATTTTCATACTGTTTCATCTGACTACAGAAAGACACAATCTCTCAGAGATGCCTGGCCAAACATACTCTGAAATATTCTACTTATTTAAGTAGGGATGCAAATAAAAGCTTTGATACTCTGGCTCCAATTTACTCCAGCAGACCATCATGTAATGCCTCCTGTAGGCTATGTTGCCAATCAGGGAGGGAATGGAAGGAGACCAATTCACATAAAATATAAATACAATATGACTATGAAACAACCCTGTGTGTATATATTTTGAAAGTTAATGTATTTTGGGTATAAATTCTGACTCATTAAGTCATTTATCTTATATACCTATTATGTGAAGCTTCTATTTTTTCTTTCTTTCCATTCATTTCTTTCTTGAACTATCTTTCTACACTTGAGTAGCCAGTCTACCTCTTCAAACACAAGGCACTTGTGTTGCCCAGTGTCCCCTCCCTTGAGAGGACTCTCCACCTGCACAGAGTCTGCGTCAGTCTGTCAATCAAGATGAGCAGATGTCTCAGCCTGGCAGATGAGAATTCCTCATCCTCTAATGGTAATTAATGGTGAATGCATCATTTAGATTTGGGTACATGGTCCTTCCAATGAAATGTATAATATGGATGCTGAAAGGAAGAAAGGAGGTCCCTTGTCCTTTTCAATCTTGAGTTGTAGAGAGCTAAACTTGAGGTTGTCATTAGTCATTTCTCATGCTCTAGGGAGCCTCTTGCCTGAGAATGAAGCCACAGCACAGGGAGAAGTAAGTTGAGGTACCGAAAGGCAGACAAAGCCTGGCTGGCAGACCCTGGTCCAGCTGTCATTCTCTATCAACTATTCAAGCCAGTAAATTATCTTTTATGATTAAGCTAGATTTGAGTTTTGGAAACTACAACCAAACTAGTAGACTAGAACACCCTTTTATGTCCCACCCTAAATAGCACTCTGTCAATTAAGAAGCATCTACTGGATAGCCAGCTACAAATTAAATTCTAAGGGGCCTTCCAAAGACTCATAGTTTAGACCTGCTTTATTGCTCTGTCCTAGAAAATAAAATGATACCCTGAAATAGGTAGAGAGATCGAATGGATGACAGGTTATTCAGAAAGTCCCAGAGGTCAGATAAAATATGGTAGAAATAAGGGAAAACAAAAGCATTTGGCAGAGGGACCAACATCAGATAAAAGTCCATAAAGCCCAGTAAGATTAGGGATTAGATTTAGGAGAGGACAACAACTACTCAAAATAGCTGAGTGGAGTTCCAAAAACAAGAAGAAAGATAAAACTTTATCACAGGGAACAACAGGCAGGAGTCAGTCACTAAGCATTTAGTATCTAGCACTTTGCTAGGCAAATAAAACAGGATACATAAAACATGGTCCCAGCTTTCCAGTCCATTGTGGGAAAAGGGCATAAAGACCAACAGCTACCTATAAGAATAACAATGATAGTGTATACAGGTCACTGCTGCAGACTACAGATGCGTGGGTGAGGCCCACAATCTCAGACTGAAGCACAAGGGCACAACAAAGGGCACTGGTTGCTACAAATGGGATCTTCACATCCTTCGTAGAGAAAAACAGTTTTCATTAGTTTTGGAAAATATAGAAAAATGGTCAAAAGCCAGTTATATATGATTCTTGTGGAAAAGTCATTGTTTTATTCACCACATGATGATATAAAATAATTATTCCTTGATTTATTAATGTAAACAAGTTATTTGCTTGATAACAACGGTACTGAACACCTAACCTATGTAAAGCACATAGGTCTGGGTATTTTTCACGTTTTCATAAAGTTCTCAACTGTTGCACATCTACCTGAGACTTATCCAATGCAAGCTCATTAAATACATTTTGAACATGATTGATCATATTCTAATCATTGTTTTAGAAAAAGTAATTTCAGAAGCTCCATATTTTTTTTTTCATTTTACTCTAAGATATACAGTAACAACTACCCAGAAAACAATTTTTGGCAATGAAAAGAAGGGTACACTTTAAGATCCTCTAATAAAATCCCAGAAGGACATAAGCCAGTGCCTCAGAGAACTGTGCCATCAGACAAAACCCTAAGGATCTTAAGGACATGCCTTATAGATCCTGTCTCTAAATATCTTAAGGGTGATATCCCTCAGTAGAAGCTCAAAGACTTATCTCAAGGAGGTAGGTATGACTATTGTCTAAAGGTGTAGACGTCAGTTAGATTCAGGTGAAAGCTGCCGGGTTTTTCAGAAAGCTAGGCTGATGGGAACACTGCCAGCTCTGACTAAAATGGACAGGCAGCTTTAATGAGAGGAGACCTTTGAATGTCCAAACTACTACAAGAAGAAAACATGCTGGGAAAACTGCTCAATGAAATTGTCCATTTCTTATGAAGAGAAAGAATTAGACAGAATGAAGCCCAGAATGATGGAGAGTCATTTCTAGGCAGTAAGACTGAGTGCTAATCGAGTAGCTGCATATCACATGCAAGGCGTGTGTCAGAATTTCTATGCACCAGTGAGTGACTCCTGCATGCCTCCCATTTCAGCTATTTCTGACTAGGAGGTTCAGTGTTACAGTTCTCCTATGCCTGTCCCACTACTGTATGGTGGGTAGGGGTGGAGAGGTAGATAATTTGTCTCTTTAGTTCACAGGTTTTCAATCTGTACTTAAGCAGCTGTACAAAACCACATGAGAGGTGTCACTTCTGCACCTGAACCTTATGGAGATGGTCAAATCCTACACTCTGAGCTGATGCTTTTATGAGATGAGACTTACAGTTCTTGTAGGAAGGGGTGAGTGTATTTTGCATGTGGGAGGAATTTGATGTGAATTATCATCAGAGGATGCTAAGCAGACTGTATTTTCCAATGATAGCCACACCAATATATACTGTTTCACATGCTCTTCCTAAAAAGTGATGTTGACATGCCTTCACTGAAAGATGGGGTCTATGTCCCTCTACTTGAACTTGGGGGGACCTCTGCAACTGCAGTGGAAATCATGCTGTGTGACATTGCCACTCAGTCATAAAATGCAATGCAGCACCCAGCTCTCCCCTCCAGGATGCTTGTCTTGGAACCTGGTCACCATGCTATGAGAAATCCCAGGCCACGTGAAGACACCATACATGGGTCCCCACCAGCAGCCCCCTCAAAGGTCCCATATCACAGCCAATATCAACTGCTAGACATTCGAGGGAAAAAACCTTCAGATGATTCCAAACTCTGACATTTGGGACTTCCAACTGAAGCACCAGATATCATGGAGCAGAGAGAAGCTATTCTCCTTACTCTGTTCAAATTCATGACATATAGAAACTGATGGCGATAATAATGATTGTTTTTTTGAGCCTTGTATATTTCTGCGCTTCAAAATATTAATTTTTATCACAAACTATACCCAGAAATTTACCTCTCAGTGTAATGTAAAAATGAGAGTTTAAATGTTTCTTATGCCTCATACCATATCAAGTTCAGAAAGTTACCTATTCCAGCAGGTTTGGGAAACACTGGTTCGTACAGCATGTCCAAATCAGTGCTAACTAAAGATGACACTAACAATCTATTCATAGGCTTGGAGTAGGTCTTCCCCTGAGACACCTATAATAAATTCTAAAAATGCACAGGAATATTTATTTATATGTCCTAAAGAAAATTTGTATAAGGGCAATCAAAGAATGCATGGTTTCAACGAGAACTGCCTGTGACCCACTATAATGCCAATCATCACAAAGTCTTTTGCTGAGCTCAATAATAGCAGAAACTGTCAGCAACAATGAAGAGACTTCAAAAGAGAGAAAGTCAGTTGAGACAAAAATTACATTAGGGTTTTTAATAACTGAAGGTGTTATTTGTTTTTCATTTATTTTTATTGTATTTTTTTTCTATTGCCATTGTTTAAGAGGCAAGAATGCTTAATAGTAAAAAGCTTGAATCCTAGAATCTAAAAATCTAGATTCCAATCTCATGTTTTCCATTTATGAACTATGTGATTGTATGAGTCAGAGTTCTCCAGAGAAGCAAAACCAGCACTGTATATTGGTTTTATAATAGTATATTTTGGAGAGAGATTTTAAGGAATTGTCTCATGCAACTGTCGGGACTGGCAAGTCCAAATTCCGCAGGGCAACAGGCTGGAAATCCAGGCAGGGTTTCGTGTTGCAGTCCTGAGGAGAATTCCTTATTCAGGACAGCTCAGTTTTTTTTAAGGCCATCAATTGGTTAAACGAGGTCCACTGTATTATGGAAAGCACTTTGTTTAACTCAAAGTCTACTGATTTAAATGATAATCTTTATTCAAAGTTCCCTGATTTAAATGTTAACCACTTCCAAAAATATCTTCACAGCAGAATCTAGACTGGTGCTTACCAAACAACTGGGCACTATCATCTCCCCCAAGTTGACATTAACCATCACAGGGGTAAAAAATAATACCCAGTATCAGGTCGTTCTGTGTCTTAAGTGGAATAATACCCATAAGTGCTTAGCACAATGGTGGACTAAGAGCTCCATATACGCTAATTATTAAGTGTTAAACACTTATTATAGAAAGCTTAAGTAGTATACACTTTGGTAGCACCAGAAACAGTTTAAATTAACCTAGGGTAGTAAAAGGGGGAAAAAAAACAGTGCAAATGTCATCCTTCTATATCCAAAGGATAGGAATTTCAAAGTGTAAGTGTAATAGTTTTCATGTTCTATGTTCTAGTCTTTTCCCAATTCCCACTCTTAAGTCAATGGATTCATCTTACAAACTTTCTGAACCTACAGTTCAATTTGGCATCCTACAGAATTCTCAAATCACCCAGCAAAAGCCATTCATAGCACCAACAGCATTAAGTCACTTCCCTTTCTAGGCAGCTGGCTATTTTCATGATTATACTAATGCCAGAGTATTTTAAGCAACTCTGGTGCTAGACAATCTACAAATTGCTCTCTGAATAATCAAGTGCTGACCATGCCTTTCATTAGACAATGATTTGAGCCCCAAGTGCCCTACTCTGTCTGACCTAAAGTTAGAAATACACCCATTTTGTTCTTGTAATGAAGCATTAAACAGAATAGAAGCTCAGGAATAGCTACTATATCTCTTCTGAATTACATAATTTTGGTTACATTATGACCATTTACTATTTGCTAGTAGCTTCAGTGTTGACAGAAATTCCTTCTCTATGGAATAGTTTGGCTCAAGGAACTTAATAATGTCACATGACTATAAAATAATGAGCCCAACTTCTGCATGTAGTTTCTCCAATTACTTTCATTGTGATACATTACAAATTACATCCTCTCCTCTCATCTCAGATCAATTTGAACTGTAAAAAAGAAGTGAAAGACTGTCTTATATAATAAAAGTCCCAATAAAATTTATATTAAGTTTAATACCTCAAACTCATTAACCAAAGCATCTTGGATTTTTAAGAACATGTCAAAGCAAAAGAGTAGCAGCTTCTGGAATTCCAACAAAACAAACAAATTCTGTGGCCAACTGTTGCGCCATATGTTTCTAATGGCTTTCCGACCACATAAAGCCAATTTATTGTTTAAACAAAACATAACAGCACAGAGGCATGTCACTAAAGGCACATTTCTGACCATTTGTCAATTTTTTGCCACAGCAAGGTCTGAAGTTTGAACAGGAAGCTAAATCCTGCCTGAAAATAATAGATACATTGCCAATGGCTTTTCCAGCACAGAGCCTGACAGACAGTAGTCTGGATTACTTTCCTTGTGAACTTCCAGAGAAAGCCCTACAGAGTGATTCTCACTGCCCTCAGGCATCTTCCCCAAGAGTTTCAAGATTTGAAACCATCAAAGGAAGAATTTGACTAACGACAATATGTGGATGCGTGTCTTCTAATAAGAAATTTAATTTATTTCTTAACAATCACATGTATATTTTTTCCTTGCAAATTATTTAGAATAAAATTTAAAACTCAGGAAGCTTTTCTCTGTTAGTCAGGGTTCCTGCCTGGACTGTTAATTAAAATGTTCAGAAAACAATTTTTTGTGTGTGTTGGTATAAAACTGACATGATAAGGAAAGCAGATTTGCTCCTCAAGGGTTTTTTTTTTCCAAAGTAAAATATAAATAAACTTTGACAATAATTAAGAGCATTGTTCACTTTCCAGTATAGATAATCAATTGGTGACAATTACAATCCAGCCCTTGTTGAAAAATAAAGGAGTATGCATTTTCCTCAAAACAAAGTGCAGTAACATTGAAGACTGTGATTGTCCAGAACTTTCAAGCAACTTCAATTCTCCCCACCTTATATAACAAGTCTACCTAAATGCTGTTCTAGAACTTAATATATTCAAGCAAATTCCTTATAATTCCTATATTTTACTTAAATTTTTAAAATAATGAGATGAGAGATTCAAAACTATCTCATAAACAAATTTCAGAATCTATTCTGTTTCATAGTGGAAAAAAAAAAAAAACCTTAATCAAAGTAGGTTAATCCAAAAGGGAAATATATTGGCTCATATAACTAACAGATAGATCCAGGATAAAAATCCTCTCTGGCGCAGAGTGAAAGAAGGCCTCAAACAATGCCTTGACTCAAATCTCCATCCATCAGCACTGCCTTCCAAGGGCTGCCTTTGTCTCATCCAGGATAACTGGCAGCAACAATGGGCCTGTATCCTCCTATTTCAAGGCCCATGGGAAGCAGAGCATAACTCTTCCTAGCAACTATGACATAAGTCATGATTCACTCTTGCTGGATGAATTCTGTCTCTAAATACGTAACAACGGCCAGGGAGATGGAGCCACATGGACGTGCAGTATCAAATTTAGGTTCCCGCCTCTGAATCAGTCTTTATGGCTGGGGGAAAGTGAGGCTCCGAGAAGCCCAGTGTGACATGTCCTACTCCATTCGTTAGAATGAAGCCCCACCTGAAATAAATGATCTGCAGTAAGAAAAGTGGGGCCCAAAGGAAATGTGCATTTTATTACTGAAAACAAGAGGAATGGACACGGGGGAGCAAAACACAACATTTGCCACATTCTATTTAATTTAATGAAACAATGAAGTGTTTAGAACTATATTTGTGAGGTTTAACTCACAACAGTCAAAAGAAAGGAGGTGGTCCACGTCCAAGTTAATCAGAACGTTTATTCTATAAAGTATAATAAATACAATATTTGTTAAATAATTTAATTACCACCTGAACATAAAAAAATGAAGATAATCAATACTCAAGTATTAAAGTCATCAACACCAATATAAAGATAAAAAGTGAAGAGGTAAATAAATAAATATATAGACAGGGAAGAAGAGAAATGCAACTTTTCACGGGGGAAAGGACCCTGGTTAGACAGTCATTTCCCAAGAAGGTACAGCCTAGTTTCCATTACACATAGACAAATTTTAGAAGTACCACATGGAAGTCTTTATCCTTCTTTTCTATAACCAAATGAAAGAATTTCACTTCATGAGATATAATTCACAGTTATATCTACTAAAGGGCCCTGCAAATGATCTTACAAATCCTTTCTCATACTCTGAGATTTATATGTCATATTCACTTAAGATATCTTTAAGAGTGATCTCACAGCCACAATTTTAAATTTCAATAACATAACACAAACACACATTTTGGTTACATATACATGTAATTTTTCAATTGATATTCCACATATCTACAAACCTATGACATGAAAATGCCACTTTACATTGGCAGTCTAGTTTCAGCCACCTATCTCTGGAATACATATTTCAGTTAGCTAAAGGAAGAATATACTGGTGTTTTTCTGGAAATAAAATATGTACCTATTGTTATCTTGAATGTGAAAAGAGTGTCATCTTGAATTTTAAAGCAGGCAAATATATAATTATTATGTACTCAGGCTTTCAGATTTCCTGAAAATATTATGCACAAAAATAAATGTCTCTAACATTTATATATATTATTTTGTTTGTTCCTTTAAGCATAGAAGTGATTTGAACCATACACATTGTCACAAAGATATCACTATTATTATCATCTATATTCAGGTTTTCATTATTTATGATAAAAATGGTACAGATAATCCAAATGGCAGACAATCTGAAAATCATTTCATTTTGATTTCAAAATATAATTTGGTCTTTACAGTCATTGCACATCTTTGAGATTGTGGGATTCAGCAGCACTGCAAGAGAACTGCTGGGACTTACTAGAGGGCAGACAAAAAAAGATGAAAAGTGGTTCTTTATTGCAATACTTAGAGAATGCCATCATTCATTTGTGTAACAGTTTTTTCTTTTACAATTTTTTATACCTATTACTTCATTTATCCTTTGAAGAACACTGTGTAGAATTAGCACACATGTTATATCAACTGTAGTATCAGCAGGGCTGGTTCCACAATCCAGTTTTCCTATAGGGCTTTCAAAACAGTTTCTCCATTATATTGGAATAATTCCTTTCACTGCAGTCTTTCCAATTCCTTATTCAATCTAGAAAAACAGCATCCTTGCCAACAGATGTGTGGCACAGAGCACATCTATCACCATCAGCCCGGTCCAACAGCATTCATGAACAAAGTGCCGTTCCAGAGCAAGAATCATAGGACCTAAACCAGATCTTGTACGTAGTGGGAGGGTAAGACTTGGCCCTGCTTTAAAGCCTTTACAGTTCTGTTGCTTTCAGGTTTCAATATCCCTTCTGACAAACTTTTCTTGGTGTTAAGAATTCTAACTCAGTAGTTGTAAACCTGGTTTATTGTCTTAAAAGCGAGAAGCTTTTAAAACTCCAGATACCTACACTCATTTGATTTTAATAAGTATGAGGTGGGACCAAGTGTACACATTATACATATGTGCACATATTTACATGCAGAATATTTTTAAAAATTCCCAAATGATTCAGATCTTCTTGCAGAAGTGTCAGCCACTGTCATCCTGTTCTGCATTATAAACTGCTTGTGGTCATAGGTTCTATCTGGCTTCTCTCTAAAACTCCTGAGGCATCTGGTAAAGCACCCTGTACAATACAAGCAGATATATCTACTGAGTTTTTGACAGGTAATTTGTAATGTGCATGATCAGGAGAAAACCATGCTTTCCTGACAATCTCGGGACACATGAGTCCATTAGGGACATGTGCACACTGGTGTGGGCACGGGTTCATGGGGAAAATGAGGACTGTGCCAGTACAACCATGCAGAGGGGCCCTGATAAAGAGGCAGGCAGATTCCCCAAATGCCCTGTGGGGCGAGGGAAGGATTCCCCTTTATTTCTTGTTAAAGTTTAGGTGATCCTTGGTGCTCAGAGACTATGCCTGACCCAAATTACTGATGCCCTGGAGCAAGGTTCTAGCAAGAAGGAGATGTAAACATGTATTGATCACTTACTACTTTCCATGGGTAAAAAGATGGATAGACCACAGTCCCTAGCCTCTAAGAATCTTTTTGCAGAGGAGAGAGACCTGCAAACCAGAACACAGCTGCAGGGAGTGCCACAGCAGAGGGGTAAAAATGCAACACATTTTCTTTTGCCTCTTTCATTAGGTGAGTTGTAATAAAAAATTGAGAAGGGCTACAAGACACAGCTATCTTTAATAAAATCAATCCCACAGCTGTGAGAAGAAAAACAAGGGGAATGTATGGTTGAGGGGGAGTAATGGGTTTGTTTGCTTTTGAGATTAGACAGATAATAATTTGCCTTTCTTTATACCTCTATTAATAGGTATCATTGGTTTATTCTACTTTGCACTGAACTGTAACCACAATGCCGTGCACACAGGCAATGAACAACACAGTTTTGCTAAAGAATTGGAAGCATATTTCTGCCCAGAGAAAGACTGAAAGAAAATATGCCAAAAAGCACAGAGCCGTTTCCTTTGGATAATACGGTCGAATTTACTTTTATTTTGTTATATAATTTTCTGTGTTTTCCATGATCTGTAAGTATGACTTTCTTTATTGGGAAAGAGAATAACAATATAAACTTTTTTTTTAATCAAATGGAAATTTCACTTGATATAACTACCAACTATTCAACATCTTTAATTTCATGAGTTTCTATTGACTTCTGCTTCGCAAGGAAACAACTGAGCCAAGCAACAACTGGAGAGAGACCATTTGATATGTCCAGTTTATATTTCTGAAATCACAGCAGTTGACTTCAGTGGACAGCACAACTTGCACGTAAGCCCCTCTTCATTCTAATCAGAAAACAGCTTGTGTGGCACTGCCATTTTTAATCCACCTCAGCATGTTGTATTTACAAGTCCTAGAAAGGCACATTAATAGGGGTCACACCCATAGAAAGGCTTAACATTTTGCTAATGTAGTTTCCATTAAGTCTGAATTATAAATCTTATGCATGGAGATGAGGATACATTCAGACAATGTAAAGTACATGGTTTGCTGTGGGGTGATAGAGAACAGGCTCACATCACCCTATCAAAGCATCACACAGTGAAACATGTGTCCAGATCAATGGAGCCATGTTTTATCTAGGTTCTAAATGTTACTCTTATGCCTGATTGATATCAAGTTGATGAGGATCTAGTGAGTAGGAACAGCAAGGTAGTCTGAGAGTCACCATTGTGTCAGATACATATAGAGAACAATAACAATTATACTGGATTTTCAAAATGGTGGAGGAGTAAGTGGAAGTCACACTGATCTCCTTCCAGGACCAACCTGGAATTACAACTAAACTGTGGAGAAAGCACCACAATCACCTGGAACAAACAACTGAACAATACCGAGAGAAGAGCCTTGTAACCTCAGAGACAGAAGAATTGGCTTTAGTACAATCTAACCAATAAGGAGTGCGGTACAGATCTGAGAAGGCGGGCGGGGAGCCCATGAGCAGCAGCACCAGAAAGATACTGAAATGCCCAATTGGATCCTCCTGAGAAGAGCAGGGTCTAAACCAAAAGCAGGGATCTCTAGCACACAACACGAAAGCCCAAAAGTACACAGAAAACAGCCAGCTACGAAAAGCAGTAAGGTTGCTCTCTGCCAGGGACAGGTGGCTGGAGACACAGAGAACTCTTTAAAGGACCAACGCATAAATTTTTATGTGCAGCCACTTACTGTGGTCTCCAGCAAAGGTTGGGGGGAGAGTGGGCTAGAGACCCTGAGGAGAATCTGGGGAAGGAGGCTTTGGGGAGAGAACTGAGAGAGTAGCTGGTGGGATCCCAGTGCAGATTCCTCCCCCATACAGCAGCAGCTGGAGAGGACCCATTAACCCCACCCCTAGGAGGGACTCCAACCTGCTCTGAGCTGTCTTAAGGCACCCTGCTGAGTGCAGAGTGACTAGATTAACAGCTGAAGGAGACAGCCACAGACAGTAGATTCCCGGAAGTCTCCAACAGACTGTCTTAGGTCAGACAGGGAGGACATCTGATATCATCAGAGGCAGATCCAGAAAGTAAAAACAGTGGTCTCCTACTATAGAAGTTCACACCACAAAGTTAGGAGATTATGACAGATCAACTTAGGAATCAGAAGCAAAAGAGAAGAGTCTCACAAATAATGCAAAGACAGAGAAATACACCCCAGTCGAAGAGAAAGGAGGAATCTCCACAAAGAGAACTAAATGAAATGCAGGCAAGTAAACGATCAGATAGTGAGTTCCAAATAATGGTTCTAAGAAAGTTCAATGAGCCAGTGAGATCACAGATAATTACCAAAAACTACAGAGAAACTACAATGATCTTACTGCAAACTATATCAGCATGAAAAAGGACATAGAAACTATCAAGAAGAGGCAAGAGGAAATGACGAATACAATTTCTGAATTGAAGAACATAGTAGAAGGAATCAAAAACAGGCTAGATGAAGCTGAGGACTGAATCAGTGAGCTGGAGGACAAGGTAGAAAAAAGCTCCCAGAAAGAGCAAGAAAATGAAAAAAGACTCAAAAAGAATCAAGAGGCATTGAGGGAAATGCAGGAAAACATGAAACCTAATATCCATAAAATAGGGATACCAGAAGGAGAAGAGAAGCAAGGGACATAGAACCTGTTTGAAAAAGTAATGATGGAAAATTTCCCTAACTGGAGGAGAGAAAAAAGTCACACAAGTCCAGGAAGCACAGAGGGTTCCATTCAAGAGGAAGCCAATGAGGCCCACTCCAAGACACATTATCATTAAAATGCCAAAATCAAAGACAAACAGAGAATCCTAAAGGGAGTAAGTGAGAAACAGGTAGTAACATATAAGGGAGCCCCAATACGGCTAGCAGCTGACTTCTCAACAGAAACACTGCAGCGAGAAGGGAATGGCAAGAAATATTCCAAGTATTGAAAAACAAAGGTCTGCAACCAAGACTGCTCTACCCAGCAAGGCTCTCAATTAAAATGGAAGGCGAAATAAGGAGTTTCCCAGACAAAAGAAGGCTAAAAGAATACATCTCTATCAAACCAGCACTGCAAGATATCCTAAAGGGACTGCTTTAAGATGAATAAAAAGTTTCTATAAATACCCACTTCCTTTCAGTGGATATTTATACCCACTTTCAGAGTTGCCAATACTTGATATTACCAATATTTTTAATATTAATTAATATGATTGTGACAACTGTTATTTAATTGTTCCTTTACTATTTGTTGAAACTAAACCTGTTTTTGTATATTTTTGCCTATTTCTATTACTTTTAAAACAGCTTTAAATGACTTTTTGGTATTCTTTATCCATTTATTGATTAAAGGTTTGTAGAATTTCCCTCTCCCCCAAAAAACAAGAAAAAAAAAACCCTATTAACCATGTTTGAGATGTGTTGCAAACACTTTCCTATTCTATTACTTGTCCTTTAACTTTTTATATGTATATTACTATATAGTCTTAAATATTTAATATAGTCATATTGTCAATATTTACTTTATAGCTTCTGGTGTTGAATATTTTACTTCAGGTCATGAAAAATGTTAGTTCTATTTTCTTCTAAAACTCCTTAGATTCTACATATTGATTCTTAACTCACCTGAATATTTCTTGTACAATGTGTGAAACAGGGCTCTATATTTGTTTTATTTCAAGTAATAGTGGTCCATGCACCTTATTTGTTGAATAAGCCTTATTTTCCCCATTGATTTAAAATGCCAACTTAATCATATATTATATCGTTAGATATATGTTTGTCTCTAGAATGCTCATTATATTTCATTGATCTACCTGATTATTTCTGTGCTGCAGTCATGTTGGTTTAATTATTGAGACTTTATAATGGTTTTAACTTTTTTAATATTTTATAAATAACTTTGACATTTAAAAAAATAAATAAAATCAGTCTGCATTAAAGAAAGAAAGAAATAATGAATGAAAGAAAGAGAGCTGGAACTCCTACCTTTTGCAACAACATGAATGGAACTGGAGAATATTAAGCTAAGTGAAATAAGCCAATTGGTGAAAGACAAATACCATATGATCTCACCTATATGTGGACTCTATTCAACAAAATAAACTAATGAACAAAATAAACCACAGGCATGGAAACATGGAACAGACTGAAAGTGACCAGAGGGGATGGGGAAAGAGGACAATGATGGAAAAGAGGGGAAGGGACTAGAAAAATAATGTGTATAAATGACCCATGGACCTGGACAACAGAGTGGGAATTGACTGTGGGAGAGGAGGGCCGGGTGGGATGGGTGGAGGGGGATAAAGGGGTAAAAATTTATACATCTGTAATAAAATAAACATGACTTGTAAATTTAAAAAATAAAAATTAAAAAATGTAAAAAAAACCAATTATACTTATGGAAGAAGTTTTGTGAGAATTAAATGAGTTAATAAAAGCAGAACTTTTAGAATCTGGCACATAGTAAGTACCAACTATAACCTACTTGATATTATTCCAGAAAAATCTAAGCTTCAAGACATAAGGAACTTCCCTCCATCTGGTCCACTGCTATATCCCCAGCTCCTACATGTAGGTGGTGTCCAATACATATTTAGTGAGTGAATAAATATTGGAGTAAGCATAAAAGAGGCAAAATGCTTCATGGGTTAGGTTTAGGGTGCTGATGACTAGGAGGGGATGGGACAACAGGGCTTACATATCAGATAAAATTCAAGGAGTCTCCCATTCAGAGTGCTGTAGAGATCAGCAACTAATAGCAAACCTTGGAGTCTTTTAAATTAGAGTCATTTTGGACTAATTACCCAACTCCCAAATCTGCATTTTCTTATCTTTTCTTACCTTCTTTACTACCACTCCTCTATCCTCACAAATATCTCGCTCTAAAACACCTTAAAGAGCAGAAGCTCCCAAGCCCTCTCTGGTCATGGTACCCTTAGTATTTCATCTCTCCCATCCCCTATGGTAGCCCCAGGCCAAAAGAATATGTAACTGTCCTGTTTAGTAAATAGTTAAGTCTAGACAACTTAGTAGTAGTTGTTTGCATGGTATTCAGCTGCTTTCACTGTGTTTCCTTTGAAAATATAAACATCCCACTACACCCCTATAAGTCAGCTTCAGGGTGCTTTGACACACAGTTTTGGAACCAAGCCTTCGACTTTTAGCCTCTATTCTCCTCAGGATAAATACAACTAAACTAGGAATGCCATTTAATGAAGCATCCTGACTCCCAGCCAATTTCCTCCTTTACTAGCTGGGCAAAGACTCTAGTCCCAGCAGTACTAACAGCCACTGCATGTGCTATCACAGCAAGCCTCATACCAAAGGAAGCAAAAGAAGACCAATATCATCAAATCTTAAAAACAAAAAGAAAGACACTTTCACTAAAGTCTGGTAAGCACAGTAGCAACCATGTTTCGCCCAGGAGACCCAGTAAGCAGCCGGAGCATCTGGGGCAGCCCAGCCCTCCCTGTGTGCTTCTGTGGGGTCAGGCTCCACTTCCCTGGCAGCAGAGGCCTCCCGTGCTCTGTCAGCTCGGACAAAGCATGCTGGGCAATGAGGTCCTTATTCTTTCACCACATCCCAAGAAGGGGAGAGTATTACAGGTTAAGTTTTGTTTTATTATAAATGGCAAGGCAAAGCTTTTAACCTTAGCAATTGTATAGAAAAATAAAAAGTGTAACTATATTTAAAACTGTATCTTGATGATAGGACTATTTTACCAGTTACAGAAAGAAAAAGACAAGATAAAAAAGGACGGAAAGGGTGAAGAGAAAAAGAAGAAAGCCCTGAAAGTTATAGGGGGGAAAAATGAGCAATAAAAGTGATTAAAAAGAAAACATTAAAGGATGTCATCTCTCAAAGAAAGAGAATGTTATTCAGCAAAATCACAAAAATATGACAGCTTCCAAATGTTCTTGGACTGTTGCTGATGACCACTAAATCACTGTGAGGTTGCTCATATGCCTCCACCATGACTGGGAAGCAGTTCACCAAACGCCATTGCCCTGTGGAACAGTCAGAATCCTGCTTCTTCTATCAGGGGTGTGTGACCTTTTGGTGTCTCTGGGACACACTGGAAAAATAATAGTTATCTTGGGCCACACATTAAATACATTGCAACATATAATCACAAAAAAAAACTCACTATTTTAAGTAAATTTACAATTTTGTGTTGGGTCACATTCATAGCCATCTTGGGCCGCATGCTGGACACCCCTGCAAGAGCTTATCCTAACAACTGACAGTAGACACACAAGTGCTCACAGGAAAGTGGGGCAGACCCTCCGTAGGGTCTCAGTAATGCTCAAAGAAGAACAACCATGGCCTGGTCTCAGGGAAACAGAATGAGGAACCACATGAGGCCTGCATGGCAGATGGGAATTTGTCTAAGAAGTAAAGTGGAAGTGGCCCAGGATTGGGGGCAGAGGTTGTCAGAGAGGGAAGGACTTTATTGCTGTAGTTCTGGAGTGGCCCAGTGCAAGAGGCAATACAAACTAGTCCAGCTAGCAGCCTGGACCGGAGGGTCAGGGATTATAGCCCCTTTGGTCTAGGCTTGAATTTACAATGGTCTGTTGGGTACCACCCCACAGAAATCTGTCTTAGGCTGCTATAACAGAAATACCACAGACTGGATAGCTTAACCAAAAGCATTTATTTTTCACAGTTCTGGAGGCTCTGAAATCCAAGATCAAGGTGCCAGCCAATTCAGTTCCTGGTGAGGCTCTCTTCCTGGTTTGCAGAGGGACCAAATGCATCTTGCTGTATCCTCACATGGCAGAAAAAGGGAGGGAGAGAGGCACAAGGGAAAGAGAGGGAGGGAGACAGAGGGAAGGGGACAGGGGGAGGGAGGAGGGGGGGAGAGAGAGAGAGAGAGAGAGAGAGAGAGAGAGAGAGATCCTGAGCAAATTCTTTTCATTTCATCTTATAAAGGCCCTAATCCCATCATAGGTGCTCCAATTGAGAAACTCATCCAAACCTAATTACCTTCCAGAGGTCTCACCTTCAAATACAATCAGATTGGCACTCGGGCTTCAAAATATGAATTTTGGGAGAACATTCAGTCCAAGTGCCAGTCTGCTGGTATTTGAAGGTGGGACCTGTGCAGCTACGTGATTCCTGCACTGCTCTTCCCTCCACTGCAGCTGAACCTCTGGCAAAGGCAGGTTGTAAATGGGTCTCTGTGCTGCCAAAAATCAGTGAGAAGAGCCTGACTGACACTTGAGACCAAGGAGCCAAAAGGAAAGTACCTGCCCTTCCCCACAGGCCATGGTGGCACTCGCAGCAGAAGTCACTGATGGTGGCTGAGCCCAAAGAACTAGCAGCTTGGCAACATGAGATGTCTGGAGCCTTTGGAGGGGAAGCTTCTGCACAGAGGTGGCAGAGCTCCCCAGAGAAGGAACTCTTGGACCTGGGGGATGCCTTGAAGAAGCCAGTTTCCACCAGGAAACCTTGGGACTCTGTCATCATAATTTCTTCTACATTCAATATTGGTGTCTGTTGCAGAAAGTTTCTAAGTGTTCTTAGAAATCACTAAAGAATCACACAAAAATAAAAACAAACCATATTTAACTATGTCAAGTAAGTACCTTTTGGGTTACTTTCTGAAGAAGTAGAGAGGCTGAATTCCAAGATAACTACCTTTGATTTAGTTGGTGATCCTACTAGCAGGAGTGAGCTGGCACAGCTTAAACCCAGCTATTTCATTACCAACCATGCAGGCCTGCCTCAGACAGTCTCTGGCAGCAGTGCAGAGAGCTAACCAGAGAGAAACAGCAGTAGGGACACAGAGGGACACCTGGAGACACAATGCCTGCCACAGAGCTCCCAGAGGTCGTCCCAGAGGAGAATGATTCCTGCTATCATGCAGCACAGCAACTGGATGACCATGGATGTGGCTAACTTTGTGGGTTTAGGGGGGCATGCAAACATACCAGAGGATCCTATAGAAGACCCACCAGTTCTCTTGCAGAAAGATCCTGCACAGTCTCACCCTAATTTAAGGTACAGTGGTAAGTATAAATTGGCAATGCACTTCATCAACAGAGATGGGGACTTATCTGCTATTTGTTTTCATGAATTAACATTTGACCATGACCCTCTACTTTATAGAACCCTTCAGGGACCAGAGCCACCACCTTTTGTGCAGGGGCATCCCTCACTAACTCCCTCCTCCAGAATTTGCAACCTCTGTCCCCTCCTCAATGTTACACCTCTGAAGCACTAAAACACTTGAAATCCTTCAAATGTACTATCTATATTTACCCTACTGACTGTCTAGAAATGTTTGGTATTCTTTCCTCAAATATCTGCCCAGGACTTCTCTCTTCTGAGACATTTCCTCAATCCTGACCTTAAAATAAATCAAACCTTTCACACCTGAGTCTTCCTGGATTCCTAATAGAAATTTTCACCCTGCTGTACTTTTGCCATGAGTTTCCATGTGTCATTCTACTAGAACATGACTTCCTCGTGGGCAGGAGGTCTGCTTACTCCGCTCATATTCTAGCAGAGATGACAGTAACTATACTTGTGGACTCCTGTAGTCACTCCACCCCAAAGAGTAACAATGGCAGTTAATGTTAAGCATTCATGGGTACGGGCACCAAGTAAGCACTTCCAAGACATTTAATTTGGCCCACAATTCCGTGTGTAGAGTTTACTATTATTTCTATTTGGGGGTATGGAAACTTGGATCAGAGAGGCAGATAACTGTCTGCAAGATGCTATAGCTATTAAGAATAAGGAAGGTTTCAGATGAGCTTAGAACAACTCTTTATTCTCTCCCAGAAAGCACTGTGTGCCAGGTTCTGGGGTAGATACAAACAGAATCCAGAGGCCAGTGGGCGAAGACAAGATATGTAATGGTTCAATTAAGTGTCCTAGGGAGTAGGAGAGTGAACCCAATCCCTGGGCCATGGACTGGTACTGTAGCGTTTTAGGAACTGGGTTGCACAGCAGGAGCTGAGTGGTGTGTGGGCAAGCAAGCGAAGCATCACTCGCCTTACTGCTTGAGCTCTGCCTCATGTCTCTCCTCACCCATCCCCTGTCCATGGAAAAACCATCTTCCAAGAAACTGGCCCATATTGCCAAAAAAGCTGGGGGCTGCTGGACTAGGATGCCATTCTGTGCTGGAAGGATAAGACACAAAAAACTTGATCTTAGGATGGACTGAAAACTGCTCTTGAATAAAAACTGATCTTGAATGATTCAATCAAATAGAGGAAGTGAAGGTGCTTACGTGAATTTTAAAGCTTTCATCTGGAAGCAATAATACCCAGATCTAGCAAATTGATAAAGCTTTCTTTACTCTTTCCACTACTTTTCACCCCAAGTCTCTTAAAAAATATCTAAGTTAGTAGAAACAGAGATGTACGAAATCATATTCCCTAGAAATTAAGTTACATCTTTCCCTGACACCTTTAGTTAAAAGTTCCCTCCAAAGACAGTATTGGCCAAGATAAAAGCAAACAAACCTTCCTCCAGGGGAAGGAGTGAATAACTTGTAAAATCCCTGAGCCAATTTGACTGGGCAGTGGGAGGTTAAGGACAGACACCATTTTCTACATATAGCATCTGCCTGGTGGAGCATTCCTTTCTGGCATGAAAAGTCTTTTTCATCCTTAAAGTACTTAGATCTGCAGTCTCAGTCCCTACTGGCTTCCTGGCAACTCACTCCAAGTAAAAACCAGCAGTGTGATTAACACTGCTCAGAGGAGCGCATGATAGGCCACCCTGGACCTGAGCCCAAATTCCACGCCTTCTGAGAATCACATAGCGCAAGGACTAGTTCAATTTTACAATGACCCCAATTATCCTACCAGGGATGTTTCTATCCATCATCCTGTTACAGGACAACAGGATAGACAAGAGTGCATCCTTATGCAGGTATTTATTGTTTCACAGAGTAGATGTGAAAAACAGCAGAGAAATCATTTTATAAATTGAATCAATTAAAATCCTTCATAAATCCAGGAATATGTTTGTTATAATAAAAACCTTGTCTATATTTTACCCACTGTACAAGTTTAGGCTCATATAGTGGTCAACTGACAATTTTTAAAAATGAGCAGAGGGAGTACAAAAACAGTCCAAACTGGTACCTAATGCTCTGTTGTCTATCCATCCCATGCAAAAAGTGCAGTTGCCTCTGAAATTCATAAAACTTCAGATAAATTAAGTACAGAAGTCAGATGTCATTATATTTCTATAAACTTATTTCACATAATGTATAACTATTTTAGGCATTAACCACTGAGTATTTCCTTAATGTCAAATTTACTTTGGATTATCATTATGATCTATTCATCTGGTCTTATTCTAGCAATAAATTATCATCACCCACAGGTAAATAGACTAATGAGAAAAAATAAAATACCCTTTCTTCCCAAAGAAATGTATTTCAAATATGGTATCATTACACTGAAACATTATTTATCAGTCCTTTATATATTTATGTTGTTTGGATCAGCCATGTTCTACTGAAAACTACAATGCTAACTCAATCCAAAGAATTTCATTTTAAAATATAAGAAATATTTTCAAGTATTAATTCAATTTATATTTTTATTTTTGATGTACATAAATGTGTCAAAGAAGCAAACACATGACATTAGAAATAAATTCAGTGAGGAAAGTGGAATTAAAATGTGACACTAAGGGCAGAATCAAGATGGGAGAGGAGTGAGTGGAAGTCACACTGACCTCCTCACAGGACCAACCTGGAATTACAACTAAATTGTGAAGAAATCACCTGGAATAAAAAACTAAACAATAGTGAGAGAGGAGCCTTACAACCTCAGACAGACAGAAGAATCAGCTTTAGCACAACCTAACTGATAAGGAGTGTGATAGAGACTCAAGAAGGAAGGCCGGGAGCCATGGGTGGTGGCACCAGAAGGATATTGAAACGGCCAGTTGGATCCCCCTGAGAAGACTGGGGCCTAAACCGTAAGCGGGGATCTCCAGCCTACAGCACCAGAGCCCAAAAAGTACACAGATAACAGCCAGCTACAAAAAGTGGTAGGGTTGCTCTCTGCCAGAGACAGGAGGCTGGATATGCAGAGAGCCTTATGCAGAACTAACACATAAATTTTTATTAGCAGCCACTGACCCTAGGCTTCAGCAAAGGTGGGGGCAGAGTGGGCTAGAGACACCTGAGGAGAGACTGGGGAAGGAGGATTTGGGAAGAGAACTGAGAGAGTGGCCAGCAGGATGCTGGTGCTGGATCATCCACCATGCGGCAGCAGCCATATTGCTCAGGCAAACCACTCCCCTGAGTGTCAACTGCAGGAGAGGACACAGTAGCCCTGACCCCAGAAGGGACATGGCACTGGCCCAGAAGTGCTAAACCCTGACTGCTGAGTACAGAGTGGCAGCAACAGATAATACGCTGCTAGCTAAAGGGGGCACAGAGTGTTCTAGAGACACTTGAGGAGAGACTGGAGATGGAGGTGTTGGGGAGAGAAAAGAGAAAGTAGCAGGCGGGATCCCGGTGCTGACTCCTCCCCAATATGGCAGCAGCCATCTGGCTCAGGCAGACCACTCACTTGAGTGGCAGCAGCGGGAGAGGACCCAATAACCTGGCCCCCAGAAGGGACTCTGCCCCACCCTGTGGTGTGTCTAAGCTGGTGTGCTCAGTGCAGAGTGACTAGATTAACGGCTGAAGAGACAGCTGTAAAGAGTAGATTCCTGGAAGTCTCAAACAGACTGTCTAAGGTCAGACAGAGTCAACATCTGACATCATCAAAGGCAGATCCAGAAAGAAAAAAACAGTGGTCTCCTACTATAGAAGTTCACACCACAAAGTCAGGAAATCAAACAGGTCAATTTAAGAAGCATAAGCAGAAAAGAAGACTCTCACAAATAATGGGAAGTCAAAGAAATATGCCACACTAGAAGGGAAAGGACAAATCCCCACAAAGAGAAATAAATAAAATAGAGGCAAGTAAATTATCAGATATTGAGTTTAAAACAATGGTTCTAAGGAAGCTCAATGAGCTTAGTGAGATCACAGAGAATTACCAAAAACTACAGAGAAACTACAATGATCTTACTGCAAACTATATCGGCATGAAAAAGGACATAGAAACTATCAACAAGAGGCAAGAGGAAATGACGAATACAATTTCTGAATTGAAGAACACAGTAGAAGGATTCAAAAGCAGGCTAGATGAAGCAGAGGACTGAATCAGTGAGCTGGAGGACAAGGTAGAAAAAAGCTCCCAGAAAGAGCAAGAAAAGGAAAAAGACTCAAAAAGAATCAAGAGGCATTGAGGAAAATGCAGGAAAACATGAAACCTAATAATATCCATATAATAGGGATACCAGAAGGAGAAGAGGAGAAGCAAGGGACATAGAACTTGTTTGAAAAAGTAATGATGGAAAATTTCCCTAACTGGAGGAGAGAAAAAGTCACACAAGTCCAGGAAGCACAGAGGGTCCCATTCAAGAGGAAGCCAATGAGGCCCACTCCAAGACACATCATCATGAAAATGGCAAATATCAAAGAAAAACAGAATCCTAAAGGGAGCAAGGGAGAGAAACAGTAACAGATGAGGGAGCCCCAATACAGCTAGCAGCTGACTTCTCAACAGAAACAGTACAAGCCAGGTGGAAGTGGCAAGAAATATCCCCAGTACGGAAAAGCAAAGACCTGCAACCAAGACTGCTCTACCCATCAGGGCTCTCAATTAAAATGGGAAGCAAAATAAGGAGTTTCCTAGACAAAAGAAGGCTAAAAGAATACACCTCCACCAACCATAGTTGTAAAACAACTAAAGGACTGCTTTAAGAAGATGAAAAAAAGTCTATGAATATCGAGTTTTTTTCCACAGTAACCAATACTTGATATTACCAATATTTTTAATACTTATTCATCTGACTGTGACAATCATGTGTTATTTTGTTACTTTATTATTTGATGAAACTAAACCTGTTTTTGTATATTTTTGCCTATTTCTATTATTTTTTAAAAAGCTTTAAATGACTTTTTGGTATTCTTCATCCATTTTTTGATTATTTGTAGAATTTTTTTCCTTAAAAAAAAACAAAAAGACTATTAACCCTTTTTTGTATGTGTTGCAAATACTTTCCTATTCTATTACTTGCCCTTTAACTTTTTTTGTATGCATATTACTATATAGTCTTAAATGTTTAATATAGTTATATTGTCAATATTTTACTTTATAGCTTCTGGGTTTGAATATTTTACTTAAGGTTAAGAAAAATAGTATTTTGTATTTTCTCTTAAAACTCCTTAGATTTTACATATTGATTTTTAACTCAACTGGGAATTTGTTGTACAATGTGTGAAATAGGGCTCTATATTTGTTTTATTTCAAGTAATAGTGGTCTATGCACTTTATTTGTTGAATAAGACTTATTTTCCCCATTGATTTGAAGTATCGATCTAATCATATATTACACTGTTAGATATATACACTTGTTTCTAGAATGCTCATTTTATTTAATTGATCTACATGATTATTTCTGTGCAGTGTCATGTTTTAATTGCTGAGACTTCATAATGGATTTAAATTTTTAAATATTTTATAATGGATCTTGACATTTAAAAAATAAATAAAATCAATCTGCATTTAAAAAATAAAAGGAAAGAAAAAAGGAACTCCTACCTTTTGTGACATCATGGATGGAAATGGAGAATGATTATGCTAAATGACATAAACCAGTGGTGAAACACAAATACCATATGCTCTCACCTATAATTGGAATCTATTCAACAAAATAAACTAATGAACAAAATAAACCACAGGCATGGAAACATGGAGTAGGCTGAAAGTGACCAGAGGGGATGGGGAAGGAGGACAATGGTAGAAAGAAGAAGTGACTAAACAAAGAACAGGTATGAATGACCCATGGACATGGACAACAGAGTGGGAACTGACTGTGGGAGAGGGGTATGGGGTGGAATGGGTGGAGGGGAGTAAAGGAGGAAAAATTCAGAGAACTGTAATAGAATAAGCATGATTAAGAGAAAACAACTTAATGAGATGTAATTTATGTCAAATGAATCGCTAAGCTGAACATAAAAAACAACAACAAAAAAAAAACACCACTTCAAGAGAAGGGCTTGTTGCATTCTCCACTGGAGGGTATTGCCACCCCCACTCCTGACAGGCAAATAGTGTCTGGTAAAGTTTCTTTCTTCAATGTGGCAGCCAACGGAACTCTGCGGGATGGAACTCCCCTCTCAGCTGACCCCTGACTTCCAAATTATAGGTATCAGAAAGTTGGTAATTTAATGTATTATAAATTTTTGTGCCTATTTGAGTAAATTATATGTTAAAAATATTTAAATCATGTTGACATATTCTCCCTCTACTCTCACTTTACTGAGTGCTTTTATCATAAACGGGTGCTGTACCTTTTCAAATGCTTTTTCCACATCTATTGATATGGTCATGTGATTTCTGTCTTTCCTTTTGTTTCTGTGATATATTATATTTATTGATTTATGTATATTGTACCATCCTTGCAAAACTGTAACAATTCCTACTTGATCATGGTGTATGATATTTCTAATGTATTGCTGGATGTTGTTTGTCAATATTTAGCATCTATGTTTATCAGTGATATTGACCTATAGTTTTCTTTCTTTCTTGTATCTTTATCTGATTTTGGGATTAGGATGATGCTGGCCTCGTCAAAAGAGTTTGGGAGTCTTCCCTCTTTTTGTATTTTTTTGGAATAGTCTGAGAAGGATAGGGGTTAGCTCTTCCTTAAATGTTTTGTAAAATTCTCCTGTGAAACCATCCTGTACAGAGCTTTTGTGTGCCTGGAGTTTTTTGATTATTGCTTCAATGTCACCAGCTGTTATAGGCCTGTTCAGGCTTTCTGTTTCTCCTTGATTCAGATATGGAAGATTATATTTTTCTAGAAATTTGTCCACGCAGGATTTCAAATTTCCTGGCACATAGTTGTTTATAGTAATTTCTTGCTATCCTTTGTATTTCTATGGTATCAGTTGTAATTTCTCCTCTTTCATTTCTGATTTTATTTATTTGGGTCCTCCCCCTTTTTTTCTTGGTGAGTCTGGTTAAAGGTTTGTCAATTTTGTTTATCTTTTCAAAGAATCAGCTCCCGGATATACTGATCCTTTGAATTGTCTAAGGGAGCATATCTCAACGTAATAAAGGCCATAATATGAAAAACCTACAGCCAACATCATACTCAGTTGACAAAATCTAAAAGCATTCCCACTAAGATCAGGAATAAGACAAGGATGTCTGCTTTTACCACTTCTATTCAATATAGTATTGGAAGTTCTAGCCACAGTGATCAGACAAGAAAAAGAAATGCAAGGCATCTAAACTGGAAAAGACATCAACAGAGACAAGAGGGAAGGGCGGGGCAGGGAAAGGGAAGGGAAAGGGAAAGTCAAGGAACATATAGCAAGGACTCATGGACAAAACCAAAGGGGAAGAGCTGAGGGAGGGAAGGTGGGAGGGGGCAAGGGAAAGAGGTGGGGGGAAGGCAGAGACAAATGTATTTAAAAAGTAAATAAATTAATTAAAAATAAAAATTACAAAAAAGAATGCTAGTATAACAAACAATTCACAATAGTTTACTTCTTAATTTTCACTAGGAATAAAGGTTTCTAATGGGTAAGAATTCTAATTAACATATGTAATTAAAGCTACTAAAAATAATAAGAGAAACAGCTCTGAATGTAAGAAAAGTAAGATATATTTTCAGGTAAGAAAAGTTATGAGATATGAAAATGCATTTTTGTTATGGGAAAAGAAAGTAATTTTGTCCCAAAGTCAAAAACTGGTGATATCAATAATGGGAAAGAGGAGAATAAAAAACAAATTTAATAGAAGTTGAAAAATGGGAGAGAAAATCTTATCTTGTATGGTCAAAGTGGCTAAAAGTAAGTGAATTTGTTATAATGGTTAGAAAAATAAGCTTTAAAATCAGTAGAGTACCTATGTAAAACTAAAACCTGAATTTCTTCCATCTACCAAAAGGACAAAATTTTTGGACAGTTAGTCTGCTCCTTATGGGAGATTGTGGAAGAATTTCCTTACCGTTTAAGTAATCTCCCTCAAATGTAAAGATTTTGTGTTTTGTTAAAATAACTGTGCTTTATGTTGTCTTATTCAGGTCTTTGATTACTTAAAAAAACTGGATCTTCTCAATATTAAAAAAGAAAACTAAGCTTTCCTCACAAAAAAATAAATAAATAAATAAATAAATAAACTGGAAAAGACATAAAACTGTCATTGTTTGCAGATGACATGACAGTGTACATAGAAAACCCCACTGACTCGACCAAAAAACTACTCAACCTAGTAAGTGATTTGGCAAAGCAGCAGGATATGAAGTCAATATTAAAAAATCGAAGGCATTTTTGTACACCAACAATGAAATATCAGAAACAGAAATCAGGAAAAAGAATCCCATTTGCTACAGCAACCAGAAAAATAAAGTACCTAAGAATAAACCTAACTAAGAAGGTAAAAGGCCTGTACTCAGAAAACTACACAACACTGAAGAAAGAAATTAAGACACACACAAATATATGGAAGCATAATCCATGTTCATGGATTAGAAGAATTAACATCATCAAAATGTCCATACTACCCAAAGCAATTCATAGATTCAACTCAATCTCTATTAAAATGCCAAGGACGTATTTCACAGATCTAGAAGAAATATTTCAAAACTGTATATGGAGCCATAAATGACCCTGAATGCTTTGGCAATTTTGATAAAGAAGAACAAAGTAGGAGGGATCACAATACCTGAAACCAAACTATATTACAAGACCAGTGTAATCAAAACAGTCTGGTACCGGCATAAGAACAGACACATAGATCAATGGAACAGAACAGAGAGCATAGAAATAAACCCATGTCTCTATGGTTAATTAATATTTGACTAAGGGGGTAGAAGCATAAAGTAGAGTAAAAATAACCTCTTCATTAACAGTGTTGGGAGATCTGGACAGCTACATGCCAAAAAATGAAAAAAAAAGAAAGAAAACAAGGACACCTTTCAGAGCTAACACCCACAATGTGTGAGATGAAAACTATACTGGACTAGAATAATTACAATATACATTACATTAATAATTACAATATAATTACATTACTGAATAAAAGATCAGTGAACTTGAAAACATAATAATAGACATTTTCCAAATTAAAACATAGCCAGAAAAAAGATTAAAAAATAAAGAGCATGAATGATATGTGAAACAAATTCAAGAGGCATGTATATATATACCTGGGGTCCCCAAGGAAGAAGAGGAGGGGCAGCTAGAAAATTTATTTCAAAAAAATAATGGCAAAAGTTTTCAAATTTGATAAAAACTCACATACCTAAGTAAACTCATGAACCTCAAGCACTAGAAATCTGAAAAAAAAGAAAAGAAATACAATCTATACTAAGGTACATCATAATCAAGCTGCATAAGTGGTTAGCAGGAAAAATCTTACAAGCAGCCAGAGGAAAAAGTCAGATAATGCTTATAGTGGACTAAAGATAAAGATGAAAGCTGATTTCCCATCAAATACACTACAAGAGAGAAGACACTAGAGTAACATATTGAAAATACTAAAAAAAAATAAAATAAAATAAAAAGGTCAAACTAGAATTCCACATTCAGCAAAAATAGTTTTCAAAAATGATGAAAGTAAAATAAACATTTTCAGACATACAAAAGCTGAAAGTACTCATAACCCACAAATATGAACTATGAAAAATAAAATACTTTTGGCAGGAAAAAAAAATACCAGATGGAAAAATGAATCTACACATAGGACTGCATAGCACCAGAAACAGTAACTATAAGAGTAAATATTTAAGATTTTTTCCTATTATTTAAATCTCTGTAAAAGAAAATTGTATAATACAAGTAATAACAATGTACTCTGGAGTTTACAAAAGATGTAAAAACTATATGTATGATAACCATAAAAGGCTGAGGGTAGGGAAATCCAAGTTCACTACTGAAGGTTCTATTTATGTACTTAAATTGTATATCCCTAGAAGGTAGCCTATATTAAGTTAATTATAGATATCAATACTATTAGAGTTATAGCTAATTAGACCAAAGAAGCATCATTAAAAAACATCAATATAATAAAAGGCAAAAACAGAAGAAAGTCAACAAAAAATAGAGGGAACAAACAGAAATCAAACAAGATGATAAATTTAAATCTAACCATATCAATAATTACATTAAATGTTAATGGTCTACATAAATCCATTAAGAAAAAGACAATACAAGATTAGATTTTTTTAAAAAAGCAATTCCCAACTACACGTTGCCTGCAAGAAACATACTTAAAATATAAAGATAGAAGTAAGTTGAAATAAAGGGTGAAAAATATATAACTACTATTAATCAAAAGAAAGCTAGAGTGACTATAAAACAGATTTCAGAGTATGAAAAATTATTAGCAGGGATAAAGGAAGTTATTTCATAATGATAAAATGGCCAGCTCATCAAGAGAATATAGCAACGTGAAACATTTTTGCACCCCATAATAGCGCTTCCAAATATATAAAGCATAAACTGGTAGACCTGAAAGGAGAAATAAACAAATCCATATTAGTAATCATAATTTCAATAACTAACAGAACAAGTAGTCAGAAAATCAGTACTAATAAATAAGATTTTTAAAAACATTATTAACCAACTTGACCTAATTGGCATTTATAGGACACTATACCCAGTAACATCAAAATATATGTTCTTTCCAAGTACACATTTGGAACATTTGCCAAAATAGCACATATTCCAGTTTATAAATAAACCTAAATGAATTTAAAGAGGACTCAAAAATACCAAAATGTTTTCTGACCACCATATAGTTAAATTTCCAGTCAACAATATAAAGATACCTGAAAAATAATTAATTATATGTACGTTTCTAATGCATTAATACACTTCAAAATAACCTAGTGTTAAAGAAAAACCAAAAGGGAAACTATAAAGTGTTTTAAATTGGTCAAAAATCAAAATACACATCAAAATTTGCCTGATGCTACTAAATTAGCAGTTCTTTGGGTGCGGGAAGAGCACTGTATATATTCAGATTAATTAACTTTGGAAAATCCTAGAGTAAAGAAAACTGTCAAACTATTTTGTCACAAAATGCTGGTTTTTATGAAGCTATTAAATCTTGCAGAACATAACATGGAACCCAAAAGTGCATACCACTCACTGTGCACTAGTCAGTGTTAATGAAGTTTTCATTCAGGCATGTCTTACATCCCCTGTTAAATTAGAATTCCTTTAAAAGAAGAGAACCTATCATACATTGACATCTTTCAAACAGTATAGCACAATTCACAATGCAGGTGCTCCCCTCTAGGAGTTTCCTTGGTCTTGTACAAAAACTTCATTTTATCTCTCTATTCATTTTTTCCTCCAAACATTAGGTACGTTCCCACATTTTAAACTATAATCTCTTCTATACATACTACCTTCGCTCTTAAGTTTTTCTCAAATACTAGGCCACTATTTCTAACCACACACTGGTCATCACTATAAAGAAAACTTACTATCAATAAGGTAGAAACATGACCCCAACAAAATGTATTACTTTATCCCACAATCTCTTTTCCTGTTCACAGAACAAATGTATAATTTAGTAACTATTTTATTAATGACTTAGAGAAGCATGGTAGAAATGGAAATAGAGAAAACTGAATAGATGTGAAATACATTTAGGAAGAAGAAAGTATAGGAACTTCCATCTGCTTGGATGAGAGGAAAGAAGCTGGGACTACTTGCTCATTTCTGGCTTGAGTGATTAGATAAATGGTGGTATAGCGTATGAAGTGAAAAAGCTTCTCTGTGCTTGACACATATCTCAACTGATTTCATCATCATCATCATCATTATTATTATTATTACTATTATGACCTCTCTCAAGCAGACTAGATGATGCAGGTTTCGCTTCTGTCCATTAGTCACCTCCACTTAAATTGCACTCTCTCATCACCCATTTTTCAAGGTCTATTTCAGAATCCCCCAAAAGGAGTTCCCTCAGTTTGATGTAACATAAAACCATAATTTTAATGTGGTACTTATTTTATTAGGAGGTACATTCAAGGATGTAAAACCTACCAGGTATTAGCAAATTTGCCATAGGAAGCTGCCTATACCCTGGAGGAACAGGCACCTGCACAGCAGCTACCAAACACCCTCCCCCGTACCTATCCGTATAATCTCTGGAGAAAAGTAGCTGAAAACAAATATAGCTGTATTAATTGGGTAGTATCAAACTTCAAGTATAGAGATACACAGAAACCCACAAATTATCAAACATTTGAAGAAAACGAACTCCAAGAAAGAGCACTAAACGTAACAAAGAAGTAGCACTAAAAAAGTGATTTTGAAGATATTTAAACAAGTATTTTTTAAATAAAAAACACAATATTTGGTCTAAACAGAAAACAGGGATACAGCTAAAGAATATATTAGTAATCTAGCAGACAGGACCAAAGAATTATCCTACAAGGTACTGCATTGTGCCATATGTAATGTGCTCCCATGTTTATTGCACACCCATATTTCTGGCCCAAACTTTCAGGAAAAAAATCTTTCATTTTAATTTAATTCAATTTTTATTTATTTATATTTAGAAGAAAAACAGATTATCATATTCCAGGGTATTATTTTGCATATGGATATCATTACTGCTTTCCAGAGTTACACTGTTAATGCATAATCATAAATAAAATAATTAAAAACATTTATATAGATACAGAATTAGTACTAACCATGTCTAATGTGCATCCTTACTTTTCCCTCAAAAGCTTGGGCAAAAAAGCACACATTATGCAGTAAAATACAGTAACTCCCTCTCATTAGAGAGGGAAGGAGGGAAAAATGGAGGGAGGGAGGGAGGAAGAAAATTTAAAAATGATAGAAAAGTTATGATAAGCAAGAAATTTTAAAATAAGTCTAATATAAACTTTGAAAGAAGAAAATAAAAGACCAAAGAAATAATAGAAGAAAAATGTCCACAGTTGAAGGCTCCTGTCTTTAGTCAATGGGGCTGAGTGCCCAAGCCAAATGGAGGGAAAAATGGCCCATATCTGGATAAAAAGCTTCTTGGAGCTAGGTCTCCTTTCTTCAACATTTGACTATTTCTTTTGTGGCTACCAGAAATGTTGCATTTAAAGGATTTTCATGCCCATAAATGAATGACTAATTCTGGCTACTGAAACCAAGATTTTGATCTTGGTTAAGTTTTTGATGCAACATTCCAATTCAAGATCATAACCCACTAATGTGTGCCTATTGTATCCTTAGATATTCTTACATTCACTTTCATTCTCATTCTCATTCTCTCCTCTCTCTCCTTTCTCTCTCAGCCCTCCTCCCATTCCTTACTTCCTGCCACTTTCATGCCCATGCAAAACGGTGGGAACCTGGTCTTGGCATGTGATTGCTTTATGGGGAAGTTGAGCAAGAGACCCTCTTACATGGAAGTCTCACCAAAATAGGCACAATCTACAATCACATGAAAGTCACAGGGGTTGTTAATTCATCAGTACAATGTCTCATAGAAAGAGGTGGCTAAAACATTTTAGCTGCACTCTACATGAACAGCACAAATAAGCTCCATCAAGCTTTAGAAACACCCTTCTCTCTGCTTTAGTACACCTCTGGCTGCCAAGTTTTACCATGCACCTTGGTGCTCCTGCTGCGCTTTATCATTTCACACCCCATTCACACTCCATGCAGTGATACTTAAACTTACTCTTCAAAGAGCTAGGCCATCTAGACCCAATTTCTCGTTTATAAGCAAGTGTACTTTGAACAAGTATCACTGTAAAAGAAAATAAAAAACTTTTCAAGTCTCAGTTTTGAACATTCAGTAGTAAGTTGATAACTGGGTATTTCAAATTCTGGACAGATTACACAGCTCTCCCATACTACTTTGCAGAGTTTTAGTATCATACAGTGCCATGACAATCCATCATATTCTGTCCCTAAAGGGAAGAGAAAGAGTCCACCATTTTATAAATAGCTGCAGGAGATTCCTGGGGCAGATCATGCTTGTCTTGAATTAAACCCATGGAGTATAAGATCTAGGAGGCTCACTTCCCACTGCAAATGATCATTCTTCATCTTTGGTCCCACAAATCTTAATGGGGCACCTCTAGATACCTTAACTGGAAAGAGAAAAAGTGGCTGATAAGAAATGCTCTTGCTTATGGAGAAGGAGAGGTAAAAGAAAGAGGAGCAGCAGCACACAATGGTCTGAACAGAACCTACAACCTCCTTAAAATAATTTTTAAAAAGGTTAAAAGTCACTAGAAAAGCTGAAATAAGAAAAAAGCCAGCCTTCAGGAAAGTAAAAGATAACCACAGAGGAGCTAGGATTGAAGAAATTTCAGTCACTCAATAGTGCCTCATTTACCTCATAATGTTATCACAAAGATAGGACTGCTAATGAAAATATATTAAATTGAATCTGGATTTAATTAATTTTTTTTCTTGTTTAGGAATCAGTGAGCAAGGGCCTAGATGGACATAAATAATCATACAAAAGCTTTCAGAACAAGAGCTGACATTTACCCAAATGACTTATGCTGGCTTTATTTTATAAAAAATAATCCCATATATTAATCTATCTGGGGTCTCTCATAAAACAGAGGCTGCCATGCTTGTGCAAATATCACCCCAAAGCCCTGGTTATAGGCATTCTTTCAAGTGTTCAAAATGCAGACTATAAATGATGGACAGTACTTACCACATGAAGTTCCACAATATTCCTGGCTGGTGTAATAATAGCACCACAGAGAAGCCAGCCCCTGTGCCTGTGCTTTTGGTTCTGAGCCCACATTTTACAGAGGTGACCTGACAAAGGCAGCCAGGGCACAGACAACGTGACTTCTGAGTCTTCCCTGCATCCTCTGCAAAGCTGATGCAAAGCCCCTCTCTGAGGATGTACAGTCAGGGCCAATCACTCCCGCTGCAGGAGGATGGGATGCCAGGGAGACATTTCCTGTGCTGTGAAAGAGGGAGGCTTTGATGGATACGACTTCACAGCTTGCTATCACAAGTGGTGGATACTTTATCAAGTTACACTTGCCTCTCCTCTGCTCCTCCCAAACATTGTTCCAGGAAACCTCACTGATGTCTGCATACTTTATTTTCCTGATGATTGTTACAGGACACACACTGGTTGCCTATGCTGCAACATGACTTGTGGCAATTGGCTCAATACTGACTGGAAAAAAAAATCACTGCACAAAATATACACTAGAGCAAGTAAGTATTCAATTCTTCAAGAAAAAAAATATAAACCACAGATAACTGTTGATTATATGAATTAAAAATGAAATTAAATTAATAATCTTAACTCAAACAGCAGAAAGTATTATAGGTATTGAAAAAATGAGTGTGCTTTGGTAAAAAAACTATACATTTTAAATTGGAAAAAAAATTTGCTAAAGAAAATAAGCCCTCTAATTGAAGCCTGTTTCATATAAGATAGGCTTGACAAATACAATGCATTTTATTAAGGTGCAGACTTTAGCAATTTTGCTAGTCAGTCTACAAATTTAATGCCTTCTACCAAACTCCAGAAATAGTACCTTCCAAAGTCTGTCCAAATCACAATCTCTCCCTCACGCTCTGTTTCTCTCTCGCTTTCTTTCACCCTTGCACACGCACACGCTACTAAATGGATGTCTTTCAGACTAATAAGTCACTTAATTCATGCGGTTTCCATTGTACCTATAATGTTTTTTGAATCAAGTGCAACAAACTAGCTTTGCTTAATTCATTTATAAGGAGGCTATCTAGAAATCATAATGAATGTTCTTATGGAAACTATGTACTTCAAGTAATTTGCACCCCCAGGCCATTCTTAATGAGTCAACATGGCACAGTGCATGTCCCATGGTTAGTACCATAACAAGCATATCACTGAACCTAACTACTACAATAGATTATGATTCCACCAGGGGAAATGTAGTTTGTCTTACATTTTGGGGTCCTATCCATACCTCTACTCCAACTTTCCAAAAGGCAGTTTTTGAGGCCCAAAGGAATAGGGACCAGAGCCAAGGAAAGGCAAGATAGGGTAAGAAAGGGGGTAAGTATATGGTGGGGCCCTTGGCTCCTGTAGATCCTGAAGAATAGATTATTTCTGATTCCAGGTGGTTGTCCAGTTACTTTAGACTCCATTTGTCTCCTATTATTCCAAAGGCAAGAGGTCCAAAGCTCAGGACTACTGACTTTCTCTGAAAAACTTGCTGCCAAATATGTCCTGTCATAGTTCTGCACCTGAAGCCAGCCCACAGTCTTGAGATTTTCCTGGGAAATGCATGGCTAGTATCCTTAGGTTGCTTCCCTCTCCTGTCCTAACCCTCATCCTTCCCTCCCCACTGCACCACTCTCCCCCTCCCATCCTGAACCCTAAGGGAAAGACAAAAGTCCTACAAAGGGCTCTAGTAAAACATATCTTCATTGCAAAACTAACATGTATTCATGTTTTCCGGAGTATTTAGTCACAAAAGGGATGGTTTGTGGTGGGAAGTATGACAGGGATGATGAAGAAGGCAAGATTTAGGACCTGAGCCAAGGCACTGTGGACTCTGGGCACAAGGACATGCGTGTGGTAACAACAGAAGTAAAGTGGCTGCATCTAGAATAGAGGAGTTGCAAAGTCACCCCCTTTCATGCATCCTGCCCCCTGCTTGACCCAGGAGTGGTGTCAGTGGCTCCAAGAGCCAGTGGGTGATAGCAGTTAGCCAACAAGAGAGTGTTTTCTAGGTGCCTGGTTACCCTCTACAGTTCACATTGACTCACTGAACCCTAATTAAGAAGTGCGTACTATTATTTTAGAGATGGGAAGTGAGCACAGAGAAGCTTAGTAACATGCCCAAGCACCAGAGCAGAAACTTGAATCCAGGCCTACTTGGGAGGGAATCTGCTCTCTCACTCTCCCCCATCTCACAGGTACCCCAGAGAATACAGATGATTCCAGGAGGCCGAACTCAGAAAAAGTCAGAAGCCTTGTCATGTTTGCCTGCTCTGTGGACTGAAGACTATTCCTTACCTTGAAAGTCTCAGTTTCCTAGACTGTCCATTAGTAGTCCATTAACTGGGTAATTATTACTAAGAAGTAGATGCAAGGGGAAAACTTAACACCAGTCAGACTTAAAGCAGATACCCATAATTGGCAGTTGTTTATTATTATTATTATTAAAATCTGGGAGTCTCAGTATTGTTTCTATTTCTTCCAATTAGGAAAATACTACAGATCAGAAGTGAATATCTGTATACTCAGTTTATATTCACCTTTAATATTATAGAATATTAGAGATTTACATTTTGAAGAAAACTTAGGAGAGTGTTACAACATAATACTAACAAAGCTAATAAAATATTCTGTATTAAAAAAAATCCCTCCTTTCTCATATTTTGAGTTTAATTGTATCTCCAACTGATTGAAAACATTAAGATTAGATGGAATCTTCCGATACTATACATGTAATTTCAATAATTCAGTCCTTTGTAAAACAGTAAGATTGAGCAGAGCGGGGGAAGAATCTGAAGTATGTCACCAAATTCAGGCTCACCTTCTACTGTATGAATCCAAAGAAACCTCATAAAAGTAGAGTTTCCTTGAGAGATACAGGCTATATTTTCTACATTTGGTTAGATTTCTGTGCAGGAATCACTGCTCAGAATCTCCCAATGATTAAGATGTATTTCATCACTGGTACTGTTAATGTAGATAGTTAGTTAATTTTTAATAAGGAGGGAGGCAAAGGGATTTGGACATTATTGAGCACAATCAACCAGGGAGCATGGTTTTGTTTGTTTCACTAGACAGCTACAGCTTCATACACTCCAGGGGACCACAGCATTGCCCTGCCCTGTCAAGGATTAATCCCCCTTCCACTCCCCCCACTGGTAATGGATTATTGCGGGGAGAGGTAAGCACATGTGCAACAAAAGCCAAAATGGTGTGGGCCAGGTGTTTGATCATAAAGGATGGTCAGTCTAACTAGGGAGTGGACACATCAGGAGCCTGCAAAAGCTTGGGAAGTTGATTGGTTATTCTGAACAAGCTCCTGGTCCTTGGTCCTTCCCAAGATAATATAATCCCAGGGAATAAAGAAGCTCTCTCTCTTGCTCTGTGACCTGCGGGAGCCCCTTGTACTCACCTCTTGCGCTCATGCATTTTCTCTCTATAACCACATGGCCCTAGTGCACTCCAAATGCTGGCTCCAGGTGGGAGCCTGGATACTGCAGTACAACAACATAATTCAGTCTTGAATGCAAGCTAAGCTACTTTAATGGGGACTGAGACCACTCAGCAGCTGTCTGTGGGCTCCAAAGAACTAAACTTTAATGTAACACAGAAACTCTGAACACTAGCCTTTGTTTTGGCTTTGCTGAAGACATGGCTGGACATTTTCCATGGAGGGACAAATGTAGACAGGACACAGGAGCAGCCTTTAATCCAAATAAACCTTACTTTAAGACCATGCTTCCCATATGTGTCCCTGGAATGCTTTCCTTGCGATCCCATGAAAGAGCTCCACTTCCATTGGAAGTGGTACCAAATCCCTTTTTGTGGTCAAGGATGGTGGCCTCTCAGGCCAGCACACCTACTCTATGCTTCTCCTCTCTGCCTTCTGTCATCTGCTTTTGAACTACTTCAGCACACATTTCTAATTCTTTCAGGGAGTGTGAAAAGGCATAATAAAGGAAAATTAAATTCCACTCTGTCAATTTTGTTTCTAGTTCACAGATTTAATGAAATAGAAATGAGGGAAGAAATACTAGCAAATTCAAAGCTTTGGAAATGCCTTTACTCAAGCCCCTCCCAAGCCTTATGAGAGACAGACTTGAGTATGTTATGAATACGCTTAAGATGCTGGGACACAGGATGATACATCTTTTCCCGGGATAGCTGTATATATATACTACTTCAATCTTTAAACCTACAAAAAATGTTAGAAATCTGAGATTTAAAAAAAAAAGTCCATGCTGGTACCTCCAGTGTAATTATGGAAGACAAAACCTCCACTACCCATCTAACAAATAGTAAAATTGCATTGACACCACCACACTGAGTCAAATGTAAAAATTAAGTATAAAATTACATACACTGAAATATTTATACCTATTTCCTTAAACACATAAAACCACAGGAGATCAATGTTCAGAATCTTAGCAGGTCATGCTGTTTGTTTTCATCTCTCAATGTAGTGGTACACTTTTTGTTTACTTGGGGTGTTTCCTGTCTATTAAAATTACAAAAATAACTAGAATTATAATAAAAAAATGCAACCAACTACTTTGCAGGCACATGTCTTTTATCCAGGTGCCATCTTTATATATAAATAATAACTTTAATCAGAATCAAGGAATTTTGGATGGTGGGATGAATAAAATGTATGGGGAGAATAGACAGGTGGATATGCGGGCGGGTAGCAAACAAGCACTTAAAAGCCTACAGGGTATCAGGCTGATTTTTTTTTGTTGTTCATTTAAAGTTAAGGTAAGAAAGTATTAAAGGACTGTCTAATATCCTGTGCTTTATTAAACTTTAGTTAACTTACAAAAGTTTGATTTTTCTGTTTCTCATTTTTGCTGCCAATGTTCTTTAAGCTGTGTAAAAGGAAACAGTCATTCCTAAAAAGACATGTCAGCAGATATTTTTTAGAAAATCTACTCTGTTAGCACTGCATGAAAAATAATGACATCATCAACAATTTCTAGTTTGAAAATTGGAAACTGGGAGGAGACAAACATGGAGTAGACTCGGGTTTACCAAAGGAGAAAAAGCTGAGACTACTGGAAGAAAATTTTTATCTCATAATAGGCATGCTAGTACTTCCAGTATAATAATGGAAGGCAAAATGTACACTACTCATCTAACAAATTGTAAAATTGCATAGACACCACCACACTAAGTCAAATGTAAAAACTGTTTATCTCACGACCCCAAATAACCGCAGCAATTTTGAGAAAGAAACACAAAGTAGGAGGGCTCACAATACCGGACATCAAACTATACTACAAAGCCACTATACTCAAAACAATCTGGTACTGGCACAAGAACAGACCCATAGACCAGTGGAACAGAATAGAAAGCCCAGAAATAAGCCCAGGTCTCTATGGGCATCTAATATTTGACAAAGGGGGCAGAAGCATAAAATGGAGCAATAACAGCCTCTTCAACAAATGGTGTTGGGAGAGCTGGACGGCTACATGCAAAAAATGGAAATTGGATCATCAGCTGACACCATACACAAAAATAAACTCAAGATGGATGAAAGACTTAAATATAAGTCGCAACACCATCAAAGTCCTAGAGGAGAACATTGTCAGGAAACTCTCAGATATCCCACGCAGCAATTTTTTCACTGATATGTCTCCTAAAGCAAGGGACATAAAGGAAAAAATAAACAAGTGGGACCTCATCAATATAAGAAGCTTCTGCATGGCAAAAGAAAACATCAGCAAAATGAAAAGGGAGCCAACCCTATGGGAAAATATATTCACTAATGATACATGAGATAGAAGTTGGATCTCCAAGATATATAAAGAACTCACTTGAATCCACTCCAAGAAGACAAACGATCCAATCCAAAAATGGGCAAAGGACCTGGGCAGATGCTTTTCCAAGGAGGAGATACAGAGGGTCCAGAGGCATTTGAAAGGATGCTCAGCATCACTAGCCATCAGAGAAATGCAGATCAAAACCACCATGAGGTACTACCTCACACCAGTCAGAATGGTCATCATAAACAGATCCACAAACAACAGGTGCTGGCGAGGCTGTGGAGAAAAGGGAACCCTAGTCCACTGTTGGTGGGAATGCAGACTGGTGCAGCCACTGTCGAAAGCAGTGTGGATTTTCCTCAAAAAGCTGAAAATGGAACTGCCTTTTGATCCAGCGATTCCCCTGCTGGGACTATACCCTGAGAACACCAAAACGCCAATACAAAAGAACCTATGCACCCCAATGTTCATAGCAGCACAATTTACAATAGCCAAGTGTTGGAAGCAACCTAAATGCCCATCAGTAGATGATTGGATCAAAAAGTATGGTACATTTACACAATGGAATACTATGCAGCAGAAAGAAAAAAAGAACTACTAAACTTCGTGGCAGCATAGATGGAACTGGAGAGCATTATGCTAAGTGAAATAAGCCAGGGGGCGAAAGACAAATACCATATGATCTCACCTATAAGCGGAACCTAACCAACAATACAAAGATGCAAGGAAAATATGACCAGCAACACTGAAAGGAAAAGAAATCAATAGAGACAAGGGAAGGAGGGAGAGGGGCAGGGAAAGGGAAAGGAAAGGGAAAGTCAAGGAACATACAGCAAGGACTCAGGGACAAAACCAAAGGGGAAGAGCTGAGGGAGGGAAGGAGGGAGGGGGCAAGGGAAAGTGTTGGGGGGGAGGCAGAGACAAATGTATTTAAAAATAAATAAATAAATAAATAAATAGATAGATAAATAAATAAAGGAATTTTAACATGTAAGAAAAAAATAAAAATAAAAGCTGTTTATCTCATGATGGGCAGTACCAAAAAGAGTACTGGCTAGATACCTAATATGAAGTAGATACTACCTGTAGCCGCCTCAAATGAAGGAGGGAAAGACTTGTAAGGGCAGTAAACACCTGGCAGAGAACACTGCAGTCAGGGAAAAAGAAAGAAAAAGGAAAAGAAAATAATGTTCAGTCCTCCAGAAAGCTACCTTGTTTTCTATCTCATCCCTCCATCACTGGAACAATTTTGGGTGCCATATCATCTTAACGACATGGTAGCCCTTATGCCTTATGAACAAGCTTTAAAACTTCACCTCCATATCTACAGGAAATAAACATAATGCCATCTACATTTAAAGGAAAAGGGGTAAAAAACTCCATCTGAATCTTGCCTATCCAATAAACATCTTAGATCCACGGAAAAGGGGGCGAGTAAGTGAAGAATGTCTATGCCCAAGCATCACCTTTTATCTCCTGTTCATCTCCAGTCTCTGGGCACAGCCCAGTTCTGCACAGACCAACACTAACGTGGCCTCAAATCCATCTTGAGATACATCAATCCTCTCTTTGCTGTGTTTGGTCTGCTCTTGAACCAAAATGTTAAATACTTTAAAAATTTTAATGGCTTTATTTTTGTTTCTAGATTCTCCTTCCCCAAATTAATCCGTAATTTATCTTTAGTGCCCTTACTGTTATTTGCATATTGTATTCTTTACTTTTAATTATCTATAATTGATTAGTTTGATCTTGTTCGTTGTCTCTGCTGATATACCTCATGACAGTGGGTTTTCAGATGTGTTCATAATATTCATCTGAGAGCTCATAATTATTCAAAATCTGTTTTTCCCTTGGAGATCACATGAGTGTCTTGGGCGTATTGGAGGCACTCCTAATGATGTCCTTGGGTACACTAACTGGCAGACCAAAGTTTCCAATCTTGAGGCTTCTGCACAATGAAATTTTGCTCATCAAACATGCAGAGGCAAGTTGGAGGCCCAATTTCCAATATGGACTGAGTTAACAATTTTTCCAGAGGGACTTCCCTACTCAAGTCTAAGCCCATTTCCAGTGTGGCAGCAGGCATGCAGCCTGCGGCACACAGTTTAAACTCTAGACCTTAAACCACATATCAACTCAAACCATCCCCTGGGTTTTCTCTTCATTTGTGGCAAATCTTCGTTTGAAGATTTCACTTTCCTCATTTGAAGATTTTGGTTCTGAGACTGAGTATGTATTTTAAAAATACATTTAATATTAAAGTTTTGACATTTTTCTAGAATTTCCTTTGATTCAGGAGTGAAGAGGGCTACTGGTTCTGTCATCTTGAAGAAAAGATAAATTTCTCACCTAACCTCAAAACTCTTTTATCATCCTCATACTAAATTTACTGAGCATCTACCTTTTATAAAGATTAGCACTCGGTTCTGTACATACTTTGTACAGTAAACTTAAGCCACGCTTTCTTCCAAACAATAACTTTTAGTCCACACTGAAAGAAAGAGTTGCTTAAGAGAAGAAAGTGGTCTAAAAACAAAGAATGATTTTTACTTAATTTTGATGTGAAGTCTAATTAAATATTTCCATTTTCAAAGTCAGGCAAATGATATCAATTACCAAAAGCCTTTATGCTTATTTTAAATGATAATTTTGCAGAACACAGACATGTACATTCTAAGATTGCACATCTGGATCCATCCATAGACAGCAATCATAGATTAGCAATAATACGACAGAGTTCAAATCCACACAAATAACATATAACAAAGAAATTTAGACAATGCATCCCATCTGAGCAGTTTGAACTGAAATTTGGTTACAAAGCTCAGCCCAACTCTCATAACAAACTATTACTTTCTGAAGCAAGCTTTCTAAATATCATTTCCTAAATATCAAATTAAACAACTATTACTCTGGCCTGTCCAATTCATACATCACATGTCTTTGGCCACAATGATTGTTTCAGGAATGAAAATGGGACTCAATGGGACTCAATCCTAGAACTTCTACTTGAACTCCTGGCCCCTTTGGTGCTGGGGTGACCCATCTGGTAGGTTTACAGCCAAGAGTTCTAGTTGGACATATTGTCTTCACGATAAGGGAAGCCTGCTTTGACAGATGATGAAGCCAATATCGAGAGACACAGGGATGCCATTATTTGAATCCCTGGCCCCAGCTATTTCTGAAGGATTACCCTTGGAATTTTCATGTACATAAACCAAAAAATCCTCCTGCTCAGTTTGGGTCTACCTGTGATAGGTACTCACAAGATGGGAGAGTCCTAATTTAAATATTGATCAATATTTCTAATAGCTTGTCATGAAATTTTTTCAGAATTACATTTTGATGCTCTGCCTACATGTAAGAATATTCATTTTTTCTTAATATTTTATAGTTCAAATTAAGTTCTGATAATTCTAAATTTATGAACTTCAACTTAAAGTTAATGAAGTACACTTGGTGTTTTCAGTTAAGAGTTCCAAATGCAGGTAGAAGAAATTTTCAATAACTCAAATCTAATTATTTCATTTGTAATGGTGCCTCCGTTTCCTTATGATGAAATTCAATTACATTTTAATGTCTTCCCTCTTCAGTCCCTTATCTTTTATTGTTCCTCCATGTGCTATGCTTTTAGCCATTCTGAATTTTAGTTCTTCAAATATGCTATGTTCTTTTTCTGTGGTAGGCAGAATAATGCCCTCCCTCATCCCCCAATTATGTTCATGTCCTAGACCCAAGAACCCCTAATCCCTAGACTGTGTGAATATGTTAAATTACATGGAAAAAGAGAATTAAGGTTGCAGACCGAATTAAGGTTGATAAACTGACCTTGACACAGAAGATTATCCCGGATTATCGAGTGGACCCAATGCTCTCATAAGAGCCCTTACAAGTGGCAGAGGAGGCAGGAGGTCAGAGTCAGAGATGTGAAGATGACAGTCTACTAGTTTTGAAGATGGAGGAAGGAGCCACAAGCCAAAGAAAGCAATCTGTCTCTAGAAGATAGGAAAAGCAAAGAAATGGATTCTCCTCCAGAGCCTCCATAATTTACGCAGCCCTGCTGACACTGACTTTACCCCAATGAAGTTCATTTTGGGATTTCTGACCTCCACAACTGTAAGATAAGTTTTCTTATTTTAAGCCACTAAATCTGTAGTAATGTACTACAGCAACAACAGTAAACTAATATATCTGTCTAGAATATTTTTCCTCCCCCCATCCTCTCACCATGAATCCTTACCATCCTTCAGATCTCAGATTAGATACCATTTCCTCTCCTAAGCATTGTATGAGTACCCTATATTAGGTATCCTTCACAACACCCTCCACTCCTGGCATTCATTTTCCATAATTCTAACTGCTATTACACATTTGGAATTACCTCTATACTTGTCTATAAATTGTAACTTCCTTGAGGGTTTGTTTATCTTGAATATGTATTACCTAGCAGAGTGCCTGATACATTAACAGTTTGTCAATAATTATTTGAGTAAATGAATGCCATAATCAATGAGTGAATCAATGAATCATAAAGAGATATAGTACTTTCTGTAGAACTCAAACAGACTAGCTTTCTTGATAGGCAGAACTCAATTTACAAAGTACTTGGGTTCAGAAGTGACATCAATGGCAATCAAGTACTCAGATTAGTCTACAGTCTTTACAAATTGAAATAAGTACTAAATATTCCACATCTGTATTAATATCATTGGGTTGTCACACAGATGTCAGAAATAAGCAGAAATGTAAAATGGGTAGCCAGGTTAGGCTGTCCATGGTGAGAGTCCTCAGGAGACAGGGGCCAGCAAATAACAGGCCCATAGACAGGTGGCTAGTGACTACTGCATTCAACAGCACAGAGAGAAAACATTTCCACCATCACAGAAGGTTCTATTGGGCAGCAGCGTAATAGGTTTGGTATATGCTTTTAGGCTAGTCTACCTATTGAATGTAACTCCTAGAAATTAGGGATGGGCGAATTTAATGTTTTAAATACTGGATTTAAACATTTTATCATCATATTAATAATATGCACTATTTATTTTAAGAGTTTGGGGTAATTGAGACAACTTTATTGATTAGAATCTAGTTAGACTCATATTTGTAAAATGCCAAAACCAAATATGCTGCACACTTACAATTTAGAGCAGGGTGGTCTTATCTCATGTTCACAGATACTGCCATGGCCTGTTTCCTCATCACAGGTGAGGAGATCTCATGAACACTATTGACTTCAACAATGATTAATGAAGATATGTTGCAATCTTCCATTTTAAAATCAGAAGCAAGATAAGGATACTATGAGTATAGAATCTATTTTCTAAAACTACAGGAAAACTTTTAGAATTAATAAGCAAATTTAATAAGGTAAGTGATACAAGGTCAATATATGAAAGAGGAATATATTTCTATGTCAGAGAACTAAAAAGTGAATTTTTAAAATATAACATTTATAACAGCATCAAAAATATCAAGTACCAAGAAGCAAAGATGTTGAAGGCTTGCTTCTCCAAGGTATACTATAAAACTTTACTTAGCAAAAATAGACAAGATGTAAATAAGTGGAGATATTATACAGTATTCAATGATTAAAATACATGATATATTTAAGATTCTGAATCTTTCTCAAACTGATCTACAGATTTAAAACAATCCTAATCAAAATCTCAACAGGTATTTTTGTAGAACTTGACAATCTGGTTTAAAAAATATGAATGGGCCCTGGCTGGTGTGGCTCAGTGGACTGAGTGCCAGCCTGTGAACCAAAGGGTCTCTGTCTGGTTTGACTCCCAGTCAGGGTACGTGTCTGGGTTGTGGGCTAGGCCTCCAGTAGTGGGTGCGTGAGAAGCAACCACACTTGATGTTTCTCTCCCTTCCTCTTTCCCTCCCTTCCCCTCTCTCTAAAAATAAAAAAATTAAAATTTTTAAAAAATATGAATGGAAGTGCCAATAATATCTAAGGTACTCTTTAAGTACTTGAAAAAGGACAAGGTGGGACTTGTAGCAAATGTAAAAATTAACACACAATTGTAATAGTCAAGACTGTAGTTACTGGGATGGACAAGCTGACCAATAAACACAGTAGAGAGCTTGGATACATAATTACATATGTGCATATAGTTATGTACTCATGTTGATTTATGGCAAAGGCAGTACTGCAGAACAGAGGAAAAAGAATGGTCTTTTAAATAACATGGCATACGAAGTAAGCAGGAAGGAAAGAAGGAAAAGAGAAAGGAGAGAGGAAGAAAGGGGGGGGGGGGAAACCCTTAACTCATACCAAGCACAAAAATGAAGTGTTAAATAAACTAAAACAAAATTGAGAGAAAAATATATAAAGGTTCTATAAGGTAAAATATCTATCAGACCTTGGTACATAGAAGGGTTTCTTAAATAATATACAAAATATCTTAACCATAAGAGAAAAAATTAATACTTGATGGAGGTAAGACTTCTAATCATTAATAGACACCATGAAGAGAGTGAAAAACAAGTTACAGAATGGCAATTTACACACAACTAGCAAAGACTTATGGAAAATACTTAAAGAACTAGTATAAGCCAGTGAGAAAAGGGAATCATAAAGAAGGAACTAGAAATGGCTGTAAGCCTCAAATTGTTTTCAACTTAATTGGTAATAAAGGAAATGCAAATTTCAACCACAATGAAATTCTATGGCACACCTATTATTTTGGTAATTTATGTTGACAATTTAAATTGACAATACCCAGAATTAAAAAGATGAGGCACTAGAGCAACTCTCATACATTGTTATTGGGGACATAAATTAGTATAACCATCTTTGAAAACATTTGTTAGTAACAATATAAGGTGGCAGTCACACATACTCATTTCCAATCTTTACAATATATGTTCATGAGGATACATACATAAGAATATTCATAAGCAGCATTGTTCCATGGCAAAATATAAACAAATAATCTGAATGTCCAGCAAGAGTAAATGGATAAACAAAATGAAGTATATTCATACAGAAATATCACTAAGCAATGTAAATTAACTACAGTTACATACAATATTCTTGAAACTTAAACTATATTGAGAAAAAGAGTTAAGATACAAACTAATATAGGATGCTGATTCCTATAAAGTTCAAAAGTAGGCAAAACTAAAATTGTGTGTAGTATATGCATAGATGTTAAATTATTTTTACAACAGCAATAAAGTTATTAATGTAAAAGTCAAAATACTGGTTACCTCTGGAGAGAGGAAGCCAGTTATGATTTGAAAAGGATGGCTGGGGTTTCTTCAATATGGGCAATGTTCTGTTTCTTGACCTGGATGATGGCTAAACAGAGATTAGCATCACAATTATTTAACCTGTATATTGATACTTTACTCACCTTATCCTAAGTATACCTCACAGTATAAATGCCTTACAAAACCAAAACTTCAGTGAATGACACAAATATGAAGGCCCTGTTCATGAGATCCTACACCAAGGAACCTTGGATAGTGTATACTTCTTTTTTCCAAATATCCCTAGAAATTTAAAATAGTTAAAACATGCATAAAATATTAATGAGTGATCATCATGTGTGATAATGGCTAGCACATGGCTAAGAAGTAGCTGATGTGCAGGTCTCAGAAGGCAAACCAGAGGCACGGAATATGAAGATATGGAAAACATGAAATATATCTGATCTTATTATCCATTGCCAAATATTATATGATGAAAATAATTCATATTAGAATGCAGCACATTATCAATTTAAATTAGCCTAAGACAGGTATGGTTAGTATTTATTTAATACCAAGATTGTCATACATCTGAGAATATATAATAAGCATAAAGACAGATAATGAACATAAGAAATTCCATACTAAAATAGATTTTTCATCTTAAATACATCTCTGAAAATATGTTGCATTTGCATATGGCAACATAAAGGGATCACTTAATAGCTTTGTAGACTAGTTTTTCTTTTAATTTAATCATTTTTTCCAGGTTTATGAACTATGGTATAAGGCACACATTAGATGCCTTTTTTTAAGTCACAAAAAATAGGTAATATAAGCGTTAAAATTACCATGTCACATCACTGCAGAATTAAAGACGTTTAAATATCTAATCCAACTCCCCTATTTTACTGCTTGGTTGAGTTGTCTGTCCTTTTCTAAGAATTGCATTTTTCAAGTTAATCTATACATTAATTTTAAAAACATTTCTAAAAATTCAAATACTGGTTTTGCCCCCACTGCATTCTGTGAGGAGAGACTGAGGTGGTTCAATACTAATGCACTTGCCCTATTTTCAATCTCAATCTTGTATGGGCAATGAAGTTTTGTCTAAAATCATTAATTAAAAGAACATTAATAGACTTTGTTAGATTTGTAAAATACCATGAAGTCTTATATTAATCATTTTAGTGATGATTAAGGCAAGAGATAAGTCTTTATTTCCCATTTACAAATGTTTTCTCAAATCAGAAAAGAGGGATCTAAAAAAAATCGTAAGAGAACTCAACTACCTTAACTGTTTTTCTAGATACTGTCTATGCTCCTGTATTTTTGAAGAACACAATTATGCCATGTATTTTTGCAATCTCATTTTGTAATCTGACCTTTCCCTTAGTTAATATTATAAATAGTTTTTTACTTGATAATTATAAAGGATCTGATATTAAAAATATTATAGTTTAAATATCAATAAAAAGCCCATTTAATGGCTTTAGAGTCTTCTAAAATACAGAGTATAACTAACTCTAGGTTGCTGGACATTAAGATTTTATAAAAATATCACAACCACAAAAAATTCACAACAGGTTTAACTGCATAAAGACTAAATTTTGTTCCAAAAGCACTATTACTTATTTGTATGAAATGTCCATAATAGGAAAATCCATACACATAGAAAGGAGCTGAGGGGAAGGGTAGAGAAGGGAAGAAGTGACTGCTTAATAAGAACAGAGTTTCTGTTTGGGGTGATAAGAATGTTCTAGAACTACAGAGTGGTGGCGATTGCACAACACTGTTTATATAGTTTGTCCAATAAAAGAGTAATACTAGAATTTAAGCACAAGAAAAAAGTTATTTATCTTTTCAAAGAACCATCTGAATTGTTCTTTTCGTCTCTGTCATTCAGTTCTGCTCTAATCTTGACTATTTCCTTCCTTCTACTTGCTCTGGGATTTATTTGTTGTTGTTTCTCCAGTCTTGAAGTTGTAGTGTTAGGTCTTTTATTTGAAATGTTTCTATCTTTTTTAGGTAAGCCTGTATTGCTATGAACTTCCCTCTCAGGACCGCCTTTGCTGTGTCCCATAGGTTTTGGACTGTTGTCTGTTCATTTTCATTTGTTCCCAAAAATTGTTTGATTTCTTCTCTTATCTCATTATTGACCCATTCATTGTTTAATAGTCTACTGTTCAGTCTCCATGAGTTTGCAAGTTTTTGAAGTTTCTCTTGGAGGTTGATTTCCAGTTTCAATCCCTTGTGGTCTGAGAAAAAGTTTGGTATTATTTCAATTTTCCTGAATTTGCTGAGGCTTGCTTTGTGTCCTATCATGTGGTCTATCTTTGAAAAACTGCCATGAGCATTTGAAAGGGAAAGAAATCAACAGAGACAAGAAGGAAGGAGGGAGGAGGAGCAGGGAAAAGGAAGGGAAGGGGAAAGTCAAGGAACATATAGCAAGGACTCATGGACAAAACCAAAGGGGAAGAGCTGAGGGAGGGAAGGAAGGAGGGAGGGGGCAAGGGAAAGTGGTCGGGGGGAGGCAGAGACAAATGTATTTGAAAAAATAAATTAAAATAAAATTTAAAAAAAGTTATTTAAAAAAAACACAAGAAAATATTGCCAAATGCTCTTATCCTCATTCTTCTAATTTCATAAATTGAAACAAAAAAGGACTATTTGAAGTATTAAGTTTTAACTAGTTTGCTGTCCTGAGCCATAGGTGTTTTTGGTTAGCTTACTAGAGACTGGCAAAATCAAGACATGAACTTAAGTGCAATACTGAACATTTTGAGTTTTGAGTATCTGTCTAGTTGGCTGCTAACCATACAAGTTGATAGCAGAAGGAAATATTCGTATAGTCTATATACTTATAAGTGAAAACCAGAAGCTTACTGGTGGTAAAAGAAAAATAAAGAATATTTATGAAATATTATATTATCTATTATATTATCTCATAAATTCTTACTAATAAAATATCAACATTATCATGAGAAAATGGTATAAAAATGAACTTTTAAAATGCATACCGATTGACCGGTTTTGGTGAAGCATCTTTTAGCCTACTGAGATGATTAATAAATATGTTTCTGAATCTTAATTCATCACTAACCATGAGAAGCCTAGAAGAGACTTTGAGGAGATTTTTTTTAACTTGTTTGTTTTGTTTATTATCTTGGAGAAATCATGGAGTCAAGAAATAGATTTTTAAATGCGTGAGGCTATCAAATGTGTTTAAACATTGATGGGTTAGGTGAGTACACAGAAAGATGCAGGAAAGAGAGGGTATTAAAGTACTGTCACCAGGAGATAAGATTCTAAAATAAAATGGTTTTAAAAAGTTAGTGATATTCCTTGGAAATGGCTTCTATTACTCTGTCATATTTTGTTGTTGGTTTTTTTAAATTAATAAATTAAAACCATGAAATTTATCATCTTAACCATTTTGAAGTGTACAGTCCAGTGGTGTTAAATATATCAAAATTGTTGTTCAATCAACCTCCATGATTTTTTAAACTACCAACCTTCATGGGTATTTTATTCCACTTTGTATGCTAAGATAGCATATCACAAACTCACGCATTTCTGTCATTCAGGAAAGAGAGTCCTAACTCTAGGGTAAATATAACCAGCAGACAGCCTTTTCAGGACTCTAACTGGAGTCCTAAATTGAATGGGGGAGTCCACACCTGCTTCAGTGAAAGTAGCATCAGGCATCTGCAGGTAAGGCAGACAGCAATGTCAAAATCAAGCCCTTGTGGCAATGCTAAGATTACTCAGTCAGAGGGAGTTCTTGTCAGTGGCACTATTGACAGCTGTGGTGACAACAGCTGTTGAACCTGTATCTGGAATTAGCCACTTCCAAGACTGTGGTTAACTAACCCACTGGGCTGCCCAGAATATTGCAGGTGCCACTAGGCCCTTGCCAGGAAAAAGGCAGGATTCTAGGGCCTTAAGACCCAGGGATTCTGCTGCACCTGAGATTGCATGCATTCACCTTGGTGGTGCTCCCTCAGATCTGGAGGCCAAAGGAAGAGGGGGTTATGCTCAATTAAGTACTTCCCAAGGCACCAGGCAAGAGCCTAAAAACCTATCATAGTTTACACATGTCTAAGTAGCTGGTGAGGCACTGCAGATGATCTGCATAATTAACTCTTCTCAAAGCTGTCATCTTCAATTACAGAGGACCACTGTGTGTTAAACAAACAATCCTAAAGGCCAAAGATGAGGTTTCTCTGAGTGGAAGGGCACCCAGGGTCTTAGGTAAAGACCACTTAGACAACATCTAAGTGGGAACATCACAGACAACAAAGAAAGAAAGACAGCACCATAGATATCTCTGGAGGAAGCAGCAGGAGCACAGAGCACACAAAGAAAACATCTAGAGGCATCAGAAGAGGAGAGGAGACTTCACAGGAGAGGTGTCTTGAGTAGCAAAGGAAACAAGCCAGGCCAGGTATCTGCAAGCACTTTAGGACAGTCAGGAGAGGTAGGAGGAAGCCACCTGCAGTGATTAAAGCCCAGCCCTGGACACTGAATGCAAGTATGAGGCATTCTACTTTCTTTTTAGAGAATCTTAAACCCAGTGACTCAGGTCAGAAAAAGGTCAGGGAGATGAGTGATAGCACTTCTGTCCTTGACGATTGGCCTCATGAAGCATTGAACTCTATCTGGAGATCCACAGTGAGTGACACACCAAAGTGACTGATGGGTGATGTGTCAATAGCAGAGGAAAGGGGCTGAAGCCATTTTATTTACATACATTTCACATATTTGAAATAGAAGAATGATGTTGTTTATAGTTATCCTGCTAGGACACTAATAACTGTTGGGCTCCCGAAAGTAATATATGCGCTATGTAAGTACACCAGAGGGGGGTATCCTCAGGATCAATAACAACAATCCCTCGAGACCGTCACCAGATGGGAAACCGTGGCTGCTGCTTTATGGTAATACTGATGTGGGTATGGATTTGGATACTCTGATTAGACTAGAGGTTGACAACAGCATCCAGAGATGTCTGGACATGCTGAAATAACAACATTATACCTGTTAGCTCCATGAAAGGCAGTGGTCTTTGGTTTGATCCCCTCTCCTGTGAATGGTCCAGGGCATCAGAAAAATTCCAATTGGTGGGTGACACCACTGTCGCTGATTGGACTTCTGTTAAGAAGTGAAGTGAGTTCTGACTTCCCTTCACCTAGACTACTCAGCTCCCACCCACCCTTTATGAACTGGGTGGTCAAAGTACACATAGGCATAGATGAGTCTACTTAATCGGAAGTGTTATGCACGTGTATGCTGTTCCTCCCTCTATACTTGAAGGGACATGTAATGTAATCTGCAGTCTTGTCTGAGACTTGAATGACCATCCCATGTACCGGCCACCCGCAAGCACTTAGCCAGATCATCTCTGCCAAGTTCAGTGAAGTCTGCAGTTCACACTGGTTAATGGGCAATTACAGTATCATGATGCTACTAATCACATCTGTTAAATCTATCATCTTTGTTACTACTGAATGATACTTTAGCTCAAATTTGCAATAACCATACCCAGGTTTCAAAAGTGTATATTAGAACAAAAAGTAGTGACACAAATAGTAACAAAATTTATAGTTCAAAATAGTAATATCTTGGTGCACAAAACTATGATGCAAATGTACAATGTAAGTTCGTATGTGCTGATACAAGAGCATCTAAAAGAGTAATGGTTTTATACAATTTGTCAAAACAGATTAAACACATATAAGAAGAAAGATGATGAGTATCTGAAAGTCAGGTTTGACTTGTCCTGTGTGCAATGCACTTACCTTTAGTTCTCATTAGGTGAACCATCATTAAACTTTAGAAGTAGCACAACAAAAAGTTTGCAAAATTTTCAAAGTAACATCTTTGAGCAATCCAATAGGGATTTTCCAGAACAAGTACATTGTTTCATCCATAAACCTAAAAAATGTTGTCATGAAAGAAAAAGAGGGCCCTCAATCACAGAGGCATCATTCAAAATTGTTCTTCAAGGAAAAGAGAATGTACAAATCATATTTTGAGATTCTTCTGAGGCCAGCAGCAAGCTTGATGAACCATATTATGCACAGAGAGAAAGAAGAAGATTCTTCTCGAAGAATTCCTACATCAATGACACTCTGGCCATCAATCAAATACCAAAACAATGTCAATGGAAAACTGAACCTATAATTTTATCAACCAATGTCAACCCAATAAATTCAATAAAAATAAAATAAATAAAAAGAAAAAAGAAAATCAAAGTCATGTGATGGGGAATGAAATTTGTTCTCCACAATACCTGCCAGATAACCACTGAATGTAATCTGTGAATCAGCTCTTAGAATAGGTGGTGTTAGAAGGGAGAATTGCCCTACAGCTTTTTGGTGTTTTGACAGGAACAGAGAATTTTCCTTAATGCTTGTTGAAAAGGCACGGTGTAGATGTGGAAAAGTGCTCTGAGGTCATCTTACTGGAGTCCTGGCCAGACTTCCATCAAAGGCATTCAGTGTTGCACCTGGCTACCACCCACTCCCTGATTTAGTCATGGGCAACAGTTGGCACAGAGCACCTCAGGATCAAATAGTTCAATGCCAGTGCTATTTTTGAGATCTCTGGCACATTAAAAAATGCAGAGAAGCCAATATATAATTTTTAAATGGTGTTATATTGCATGTTTAACATATGAATACTTTAAACATCAAAAATATTATAATGCATTGTAGTTATGTTATTCATAAGATAACAAAATAGATTAAATACACTAATTTCTGGTATATGATAAGCAGTGTGATCCAGCAACGAGACATAAATTTGGCCATATGATGAACACTTTCTAGTTTCAATATTGTTCCGGTGCCTCTATGCCCTAAAGTTGTTTGTTGTTGTTTTTTTAAGATTATATTGAGAGTCTAAGTGTGAGGTTTCGGCCCATTGCCCCATAGTCCCTCTACCCTCACCCCATCCATGATATACCAGGGAGATTCAACAGCATAAACACCCTGATCTTGATTCACTATCAAATAAAATAGTGATGATGGGGAAATTACCAAATTCTAGTTAAATTTTCAGCACACTGTGCACGTAGAAAGAGAACAGCTTGCTATCATGAAATATTCTGGCTGGTCAGTGATAATGCCAGTAAAGACACTCTATGACTTCACGAGGCCAATTCAACTCATGTTTCAGCAATATACTCAGTAGGTTGAACTACTTACTTGTCATTCTATAACTGGAAGATAAAAATAAACCCACAAAGGTGCCATGATAATTCAATGGGAAAAAGGTGGTATGTTAGTTTGCTAAAACTGCCATTAAAAATATCATAGACTGGGAGGCTTCAACAAGGGAAAAATAATTTCTTAATAGTTCGAGTTTGGAAGACTGAGATGAAGGTGCTGGCAGGGCTGCTTTATTGTGAGTTCTTTCTCTTTGGCTTACAGATGGTCCTCTTCTCACCATGTCTTCATATGGCCTTGCCTCTGTGCATGCACACTTCTGGCATCTCTTCCTCTTCTTTTGAAGACACCAGTCACACTGGATAACAACCCACCCTAAGGACCTCATTTTAACTTACGCACCTTTTTAAACACCTAATCTCCAAATACAGTTGCAATTGGGGGTCCAGAGTTTAACATATGGATTTGTGGGTGGTGGTAAATAATTCAGTGCACAATAGATGGTCTTTTCAACAAAGGGGACTAGGACTTTTGGATATAAACATGCAAAGTGATAATAATAATAAACTTAGACCCTTACCTCACACCATACCTAACAGTTAACTTGAATGGATCCTGAACCTAAATGTCAGACATTTAAGATGAGAGCAACTGTAAAAACTTTTTAGGAGAAAAACATTTGAAAAATCTTTCTAATCCTGAAATCCAACACCAAAAGTATGGCCCAGTAAAGGAGATAGTAATTAACTGAACTGTGCACCAGACATTGTTATAAGCTCTGTACACATTCTCTCTAATTCTGACAACATCATGACATGAATAAAGTTCTCAACACTTTACAAATGAAGACATTGAGGATCAGAGGAGTCAACAAACTTGAACAAGGTCACATAGGCAAAAGGTGCTGAAGTCAGGGATCTCTTAATGAGTATGCCAACAGCTACTTTCCTATTGGACATATTACAGAGCATACTTAGAACTCATACCCTAATACTTCACTAGAATAAATAAGTGTTTTCTAAAGCTAAAGAATGCAACCAAATTTTGGTTTGGGAATCTATTTAACACTATCTCCAAGCTGAAATAAACAAACTTCCAGCTTTGATATGTGAGGTGTTCCTTGATGTGGTCCTTGCACAGTATGCAGGAAGAAATCTCAAGGACCAACTACATAGAGAACTTGAAAAAAATTTTTTTTAAAATTCTTTCACGGTAAAGAAACCATTTTTATTTTTTGTCTATTTTAAAAACAACCTTTCAAATTTTATTTTAAAATTTGTGACTGACCTTTTAAAAAATGTATCATGTATCAGTCATATAATCAGTGGGTACCAACAGTCTGAGAAATACAAGCCCATAGTATGAGAGGTAGGGGCCCCAGGGAGTTGAGCACAGATGTTGTCAGAGGGATGGTAGACAGAGAGCAGTAAAAGTTAAAAGTACTGAAGAGAAAAAAGAGAAGGGAAGAAAACAGAAGTGTCATGGGCTCAAGCACCCTCTGGAGTTTTGCTCTACAGAAAAAGAAGCCAAAACGGTCTTTACTTACCTCTACAACAAGTCACTTCTACCAGGCCCAAGGTTAAAACTGAAGTTGATATATCACATCAGACCACTATGAAGAATCTTCTACAAAAATTATGATGAAGTCATCTGTAAATACCTACTGATATCAATAGCTTTAACTCATGGGCTGGCATACTGGTTTATCAGGAAGCTCCCTCAGTTGTATTAAAGATATGTTTACTCTCAGTATTGATTTTTTGATAAATATATTATCCAGAGAGGTTATATGCAGTGATTTCCCTGGAAAAGCTGACATTTATTCAATGATGTTTACTTTACTAAATTCAGTAGAAATATATATTCATATATCTCTGCTATATCTGGGAAATTATCTTCTCAGAGTTAAGGTAAGAGACTATCTGTTTTATAGAAATATTAGGGCATAGTTTAATAATATAAAGCTTAGGAAAGGCTCTAGGTGTGTAAGATTTACCAGCTATGGATTAATTCTTCACTGACTTTTATATCAAAATATTAGAAAGTTAAAGTTAACTCTCAAAACTTATTTTAGTCAATTAACTGGACTTTTTAAATATGGCACTATTTTAAAGACAAAAATGTCACCATTGTATTCAATTTCAAGTATCCTTCTCTTACAATGATTTACCAGGACTATGATCTAATCTTAAATAATCCTCTAAAGCCAAGTGCGGCAGACGCTACATGACAGTCATTAAATGTTCTTTTTTTATTCCTCCTGTGGATTCAAGTAAACTACCCAGCTGATCTTGCAGGTTGCAGGGATCACATGACTTTGTTCTCTCAATGTGCAAATCTGACAGAAGCCTCGCACACAATTCTCCACACATTTTCTCCTTTACCATCTAGATGTCCAATGAGGACAATCTTGGAGAATGCATGCTAAAGATGGCAGAGCTCTTTCCAAACTGGATGTCCATGTGGAATGGGGTACCAACCCCAAAACCTCCAACCCCTCTGGACTACTATAAGAATAAAAAGAAAATGTCTACTGTTGGGAACCACCCTGTCTGGTTTCAGGAACTGCAGCTTTGCTGACAGGCAAGAGGGCCCCAAGGTGGAGCTAAGCAAGAAGGCCTTGGTAAAATAGGCCACTGAGGAGACAAAACCTGTCTCTCTTGCAGGGACACAGCCCCTGCCTCCCTCACATCACCCTGCTTGGCCCCAGAGGATGGCTGGTTAGTCAATGACAGGTAAGATCCCTTGATGACAGGGGCAACCTAAGACAGGCACAGTCACATAGGGGCCATCAGGGAAGGACTTGGGGGACACCAAGAAAGAGCAAAACACCCACATCCCTCGGTTTTGTCATGGCCCAAGTCCTCATTCTATCTGAAAGAAGTCTCCTTATCTCTTGGCTGCTCTGGTCGGCCCGCCTGGCTCAGGCTTGAAACAATACTAGAGACAGCCCTAAACTGGATTGGGTGGTTCCCTGGGGAAAATCAGGCCTAGAAGTAAATTCCTTGAAGCATGCTTTGCTTTTCCCTCAAAGCTGTGATGGCCGGCTCATGCTGGGAAGAAAATTTTCATTATTCACACACTCTGACCTAAATCATTTTATACTCTTATGTTTACTTGTCTCGTTTCAGACCCATGTAAATTGGTGTGTTTATGCCATTTGTTTTCTTCAAAACATCATCTATTCTCTGTAAACATTAACACACTGAAGTAATGAAATCATCTGTACATTCCTACTACCTAGCCCCCACTGATAACGCTTTCAATAAAAGCCACTGAACACAGGAACTCAGGGCATTCTCCATTAGGGGGAATCACCACCCCCTTCTCCTGGCAGACAGAGAAATGTCTGGAGTGGCTTATTTTTTTTTTCCCCATCCATGGTGACCCAGAATGGCTCTGCAGCTAGAGTCCAACTCTGCCGCAGTCCACAGTGTTAAAACACTGAAATTTTGGGATTTGTCACAGTATTTAGTACATATTTGTATTTTATAAATTCTTAGCAAAAGATGAAGAGCTTCATTTCCTTTAGAAAGGTCTATAATCATAAACAAAGATCTAGATCCCAGGACCTATTGAATTTGGATGTACCCTATTCTCAAAATTCATTCAACAATTCAACAGACACTTGTGGAATAATCATTTCATTTGCTCTTACAAAGACTTACAAAGTAAGTGAAAATGCCTCTCATGAATAGTTAATTATTACAAAACAACCTTTAAGATTTTATTTATTTATTTATTTATTATTTATTTAGACACAAGGGAAGGGAGGGAGAAAGAGAGGGAGAGAAACATCAATGTGTGGTTGCTTTTTGTGTGCCCGCTACTGGGGACCTGGCCTGCAACCCTGGCATGTGCCCTGACTGAAAATCGAACCAGCTACCGGTTGGTTTGCAAGCTGGCCCTCAATCCACTGAGCCACACCAGCCAGAGCAAAACAACCTATTTTTATGTTGCATCTTTAAATAACAGAGAAAACTTGATAAAAAAAAATTATGATAAACTATCTTTGGTCACAATTATTTAAATAATGTTTATTGTATTTTTTCCATTACCATTTAGTTCCCTTATACCCCACACTGTTGTCCATGTCCATGAATCCTTCTTCCTTTTTGATGACTCCCTCCACTCCCCAGTTAGCTGTCATCCTGCTCTCTTTTCTGAGTCTGTCTTTATTTTGCTTGTTAGTTCAGTTGGGCCATTATATTCTACATATGAGTGAATTCATATGGTATTTGTCTTTTTCTCACTGGTTTATTTCACTTAGCAATATGTTCTCCAGGTTCATCCATGCTGTTGTAAAGGGTAAAACTTTCTTCCTTTTTACAGCTGAGTAGTATTTTATTGTGTAAATGTCCCATAGTTATTTTTATGTATTTGTTTGGTTAGTGAGTTGCATTCTGTGTTTATTTTTGTTAACAAATTTTCATTTCCAATTCTTAAGTATTAGCAGCTACTCCCATGAATTACCTCAGGGAATTATCTTTCTTTTGTTTTTAATATATTAGGAAAAAAAGCTCATCAGCTTAGAAAGCACTGGGTTTAAAATTTTGAAAATCAATAATTTCCCTCCACTCATTAGTAGAAATAGCAAGAAAGGTAAGCAATACAAATGGCATGCCTCTAAAAGGTTTCACAACAATTAATATTTTGAAAATTTTTGTTGAATTTTTCAAGGATGACATCTTAGAGATCTCTTCTTTCACTCACTTGAACTGAATAGTTTAAGTTAACCAAGGAAGATATAAAAATCACCTGTATCAGAAGACATGTTGAAACTAAAACTGTTTTAAAATTCCCCTGTATGGTTCATAGGAAAAATTAACATACTAAAATGTCCATACTACTCACAGAAATCTACAGATTCAACACAATTCCTATCAAGATACTGATGGCTTATTTCACAGAAATAGAACACTCCAAAAATTTTTATGGAACCACAAAAGACCCCAAATAGCCATAGCAATCTTGATAAATAAGGACAAAGAGGAGGATCACACTATCTGATATCAAACTATACTACAAGACGTACTAATCAAAACAGCATGGTACTGGCTTAAAAACAGGCATATAGATCATTGGACCAGAGGAGAGAACCCAGAAATAAACCCACATCTTTATGGTCAACTAAAAAATATTTGACAAAGGAAGCAAGAATATACAATAGGGTAAAGGTAGCCTATTCAATAAATGGTGCTGGAAAAATTGGACAAACACCTGCAAAAAATAAATTACACCACTTTCTTGCACCATCTACAAGAATAAACTGAAGATGGATTAAAGACTTAAATGTTAGACTCAAAATCATAAAAATCCTAGAAGAAGAAAAAAACATAGGCAGTAAAATCTCAGAAATTTTTCATAGCAATGTTTTTTTCTGATATAGTTACTCAGGCAAAGAAAAGAAAAAATAAACAAATGGGACTATATCAAACTAAAAAGTTTTTGCACAGCAAAGGAAACCATCAACAAAATGAAAAGACAACCCACTGAATGGGAGAAGATATTTGCCAATGATACATCTGATAAGGGGTTATTATACAAAATTTATAAAGAATGTATGTAACTCAACTCCAGAAGAAACAAACAATCCAATTGAAAAATGGACAAAGGACCTGAATAGACACTTGTCCAAAGAGGATATACAGATGGCCAACAGATCTATGAAAACATGCTCAATGTCACTAATGATCAGAGAGATGCAAATTAAAATCACAATGAGATATTACCTCATACTTGTCAGAATGGCTATCATCAACAAATCAACAAAAACAACTGCTGGCAAGGATGTGGAGAAAAGAGAACCCTCGTGTACTGTTGGTGGGAATGCAGACTGTACAGCCACTATGGAAAGCAGAATGCAGTTATCTAAAAAATTAAAAATGGAACTGCCTTATGACCCAGCAGACTCCACTTCTGGAAATATATCCAAAGAAATCCGAAACACTAAATTGAAAGAATGTATGCACCCCTATGTTCATTGCAGCATTATTTAGAATAGCCAGGCTATGGAAGCAACTCAAGTTCTCAACAGTTGATGAGTGCATAAAAAAAATCTGTGGTATATTTATTAATATAATGGAATACTACTCAGCCATAAAAATGAAGAGGGGAATAAGGAAATCTTACGCTTTGCAACAGCATGGATGGACCAGGAAAGTATCATACTAAGTGAAATAAGCCAGTCAGAAAAAGACAAATACCATATGATGTCACTCATATGTGGAATCTAATGAACAAAATAAACCAACAAAATAGAAACAGACTCATAGATACAGAGAACACACTGGCAGGTGTCACATAGAAGGGGAGTGGGGTGAAAAAAAAGGTGAAGGAATTAAGCAAAATAAAAAACCTCATAGACACAAACAACAGTATGGTGATTACCAGAAGGAAGGAGAGGTGGGGGAAGGTAGAAGAAGGTAAAGAGGGGATAAATGGTGGTGGCAGGAGTTGTGAACACACAATGCAATGTACAGATGATGTATTATAGAACAGTATATCTGAAACCTGTATAATTTTATTAGCCAATGTTACGCTGGTAAATTAAGATAATGAAAAGAATAAGAAAATAAAATTTCTTTCTTTGTGTGAGTCAGCATGTAAACAGGCAAATGAGGATAGATGGCCTCTCTCCACTCCTTCCACTGATCTCAGAAAATCTGTGGCTGAAAAAGATCTGACCTCTGGGATTTACTCAGAATCAAAACACGGACAGGTTGTGGCCTGTGAAATGAACACATTGGATTGAAATCTCCCTTTGGAGCTCATGAGGTTCTCTGTTCTTTGCTTTGTAGTGGATATGTCATTAAAGAAAATATTGCTCTAATCTACTAGGGAAAGTCACTAATGATAATGACCTCATGAAATGCAAGAATAAATAAGAACCCTTATATGGCCACAGGAGAGGAGGAGAAGAGTGTAGAGGGCATAATTATTAGATCATCTGCAAAACCTGACATTGCATCTTAACTAAAGTAGAGCAATGTCATCTGGGGCAAGAAGCCCACCATGCAATAAAAAAGCAAAACTGGGGGACTGAAGGAATTACACAAATTAGAATTTTGGCTTGATGCTTGTTAAAAATAATATTAAAGATAAATTAAATAAGAAAAGAAAATAATACCTCATTTAAAGGAAATTTGACTGGCTATTCCAGTCACAACTATATCCTTTTGTTACTTAAAAGCTGAAATGAACCAAATTATATGCCATTTCTCTTTTCAGGGTCAGTGTAAAAATGTATGAACCAAGTATAGGTGTTTTATAAAGACATACTCTAAATGGTAATGTAAAGGAACATGTACAAAGGACCCATAGACAAAGCCAAAGTGGGGAAGGACTGAGGGTGGGAGGCAGGAGTGGGTGGGGCAAGGGAAAGTGGTGGCAGGAAAATGGAAATAAATATATTTGAACAATAAAATTTTTTTAAATAAAAAATACATGGTAATGGAAAAAAAAGATTAAATCAAGTTAAAAAAGAAAAAACATTCTCTCTCACTCAGTGAAGGCAGCCCTTCATTCCATACAATTCCACTTGAGAAAGGAGAAGAATGTATCTTCAGCCTCTTGGGGGAAGCTGCAGATGCCAGCTACGGCAAATGGGCACATAGCTACTTCAGACTCTTGATTACATCTATCATATCTTCTTAGGAAGCTGAAGTGTTTTCAGCCAGTGGGGGTCTCCAAATACAAGGACTTTCTAGAATGAGCCCCAGGTTTCAAAAGCTACCATAATGGGTAGGCAATTAGAAGATAAAATTAAGCCTTAGTGAATCCTTGTCACTCCATGAATTTCATTTTCTTTCCTTCCTTTCAGTGAATTATTCTATTTTAATGCTTGTTCTATCAAGTAATGCATCACCTCTTTGTACTTAGGTCGTCTGTGATGTTCTTTATCTCTTACGATAAAACATTGTGCCTGCCCACAGCAGGTACTTCGTAAGTATTTGCTGAAAAAGGAGAAAAGTTCCTAGCCCTAGAAGGAGCTAGAAAGGTCACATACTTCTTTCTTCTTCCTCAAGCTTAGGTATTAACTAGGTATAGCTAGACAAATTTATAAAGATTGTCAGATTTCTCTGGTAACTCTCTCCATGGCTATAATAACATCAAACTCAGAAAATATCTAGCATGCCTTTCAAATACTAGCAAATTCTGTTAGAACTCATATCTTTGAAAATAAATGTATCTTACATAATGGGGCTATTGAAGGAAGGTAATGTGAATGGTGAATTCACCTACAGGATTTGTTATCAATTCATACACAATTTCTATCAAGCACGATTTCCAAGTCTCCCTGAATAAGGTTCAGTCATCTTTATGTCATTGTGTCACTATACACTTCATAATAAAAGGGTTTGAAATTATTTTATCATGACAATATATATGACAATTCCACAGTTAAAATTCTCAGAAGCAACACTAGTGAATGAATTTATACAGTCTCAACCATATATGAATAAGTTTAGATAATTTACTGTATCTAAACCTCTGCTGTCCAAAAGCCTACACCCAAACGATTTCCCATAAATAAATATTAATCCTACTTTCAATTTTTTACTGAGCATGAGATTTCATAAACCCAACCCCCACAGAGTAAGCAATAGTCATAGTTATATGACTTTATATTAATAATTTTATGCATATTTCATTTAAAATAAGTGCTTATTACTATAAAAAAGAAATAGCTTTCAACAATAGGAATGCAATATTTACATTGTCTTTATGCAAAAATAAAAGTGAATTGTAACACTCAAACATATCCTTTTTGTAATATTTCCAAAATCTTTATTCCCTTCTTTATTTTTTTCTTGACTCCTCCAAGCCTTTTATTGTAAATCATCAAGGTAGACAGATCATTTAAGAGGGTCTAGATTAGTGGTTTTCAAAGTGTCTTCTAAGAATCCCTGAAATCCCCAAGACCTTTCACGGAGTCTACAAGATCATAACTATTTTCATGGTAACAATACGGCATGATTTGACTTTATTATTCCCATTTCACTCTCAATTACTAACGGGTATACATCATTGCTCTGACAACTAATGAAATGTATGCTTATGTTCTCTGTTCTCAAAATTTCTCAGTTTAAATTTCTAATCCAGAATATATAAATAGATATTACCCACATGAACAAAAGCCTTTAGGATGTTTCAAAATATTGTTTCAGGAGTGTAATGGAGTCCTAAAACCAAAATGTTTGAGAACCATTCATGAAACAAACCCCCACCCCAAATATGGCATAACAGATAGAGGTTTCTCTCTCACTTTTTCAGGCACATATATGGCCCTGCAGTCAGCTGGGGGTGCATGCATGTAGGGGGGCAGGGTCTACATAAGTAAGTTTAGGTAATTAGTCTAAATCAAAGCACCTCAATGCTTCCACAATTACCAAGGCAGAGAAAAGAGAACATGGGGAATCTGGCTATAAAGCTTCTTACTGACAATGACATATGCCGTTTCTACTCCCATTTCACCAGCAAGTCAGGAATGGCCACATCTACATGAAAAGAGACAGAGACACATGATCCTCCCATGTTTCTAGAAGGTGAAAGCTTAGAGCAGTTTTTCACCACCACCAACTACCACAAGAGCTATCTCCTTGGTCAACTCAGCTAATCTCTTCCCAGCATCTTTTCTGAAAGTTACTCACCCTCATGACAATGTATTCACGGGGCCACACGAAGCAAATCTTTTGGAAACATGGAGAGACAGTATTTACATGTGACACATACGAATTCACATATTTAAATTTGTTTCAAAACAATTAAGACTCATCAAATCTGAACAGAATATATTATGGTAAACCTTGCCAAAGCTAGTATATAGCACTATTGTTTAAAATGGGTTTGACTGATGTGTAGAACCATTTCTAAAAATTTAAATTAACAAATGTCCTACACATTTTTTAAGAGCAAGAACCAGATCAATTCAAATAAATTAACATTCCTGTCAGAACTGAGTTATCCAGCCCAAGTAACAAATTCACGTGTCAATGGTGGGCTGACCCCAATGACCTATCTGCTAAAAAATACAAACTGTATCATTTTGTTTTCCAAATAACAAGCATTGATTGCAGTGTTAGAAAGGTCACTTGTCATCAGCTCAGTATTTGACCTGCTTGCAAATTGCAGCCTGTCACTCCACAGAGGGCCAGGACCATCAGGAGGAACTAAGGCACGCTGTATTTATAGAATACGATTAGGGAGGTGACACCCTTTTCACAAGACATGTTTATCAGGACAGGTGTTACATTCAACAGAGATGAAAAGAGGAAGCACCATGAAAAGGAATGACTAAAGAGAAATTTCATAATTTCCCAAATGACTACCGGAAGCCTCATGATTTATATTTGCTTTAAACTGCGATAGATCAAACCTTGCCTCCAAGTCTTTATGCCAGGGATTTCAATATTTAATACATTTTCTATGGATAATAGAATAAATACAAATGACATCTCAGATTCCCTAAAAGGAATCAGAAAAATGAAATTAAAAAATAACCCAGTATTAGACGACCTAATGCATACAAATAAGATCGGGTTACTTGAAAAACAAATTTTCAGTGATGTCCTCTCTAAGAGTACCACTACATTCACATGCTGCCCGGCACATCTGATTCAGACACTTACTGCGACATAATCAGTTGTCTCAATTTGTCTGCCCACCACAGAGAGGCATTATGATTGTCCAGCTGACAATTAATCAAATAGACATATTTATTTCTCTTTCAACACTTAAACTTTTAAATATCACTTTGAGATATAATTTATCACAAATCTTCTAGAATAAAATATCAGTCTATGCATTAAAGACCAGCTATTTAAAGTAACAATCTGTACAATAATTTCATGAGTTTGACAAGAAATTTTATATGATTTTTTTCATACATTCAGGCTGTATACAAATGAATTCAAGCATGGATCCAAAAATAAAATTTAATAATTCCATAGCATCTTCTTAGAAAGTTTCAGTTAGTCACCAAAATATCTACCAATAAATAAAAATCTTTATACTTGATACACCCACTGAGGCATAAGGCCACAGCATGAAGCATTTGTCCTATTTTAGAAAGTCCTAAAAGTATATCCCTGAAGTTAGTCATCGTAAATCGGTCCATTAGCTCCACTAAAGCTTTCCAGTAAAGACCAAGGAATCCCTGCAATGTGCTCAGAAAGGGAAGACATGGGTCCGCCCAGGTTTTGAAATACAAATATTTTCAAATAAAAATTTGACAGGATGGCATTTTGCCTAAAATGCATCCACAAATAAGAATCACAGAGGCATGGCATTAAGCTGGTGCATTCGGTCATGTGTCTTTTGTTTTCCTACACTTATAGCAAATTTGCTTCATTTCAAAACTATAGAAAAGTGAAAAACTAGTATAATAAATACTATATATATATAGCATTTATATATACATATATATATAATCTAGACTTAACAATTGTTAACATCACATTTGTACACACATACTCTCTCTCAACACACACACACACACACACACACACACACACACACACACACACATTTTCTTCTGTACAAACTTCCAGGCATTGACCACTAAATAATTTAGCATGAATCTCCTAAGAACAAGGGTATTCTCCTACATATTTATATGCTTTCTATATTTTTCCTAACCAAATTTCCTTATTATGACTTTTCCTGATACCCTTTTATGAGAAACTTTGAATTTTCCTTTATGCATACATGGTCAAATAATTTCTTTTTTCCCTCCCCTTGCCAGAAATGAACAGTCAAATTACCTCCTGGCTTCACATCCTTCATCAGGTCCACAGAGCCCAGGGGAGAGTCTCTTCTCCAGCTTGTCTCTTTACCTCAAGCCCTCCCCAGTTTGCGATGTTTGTTGTCCCTGATCTCATTAGCTTCCTGGGCAGCCTTGCCAGTGCATGTACTCTACCACTCTCCCCTCACTGTCTCAGGACACAGGATGCTCCTTCCTTCTGCCTGGCCTGCCCACCTGCTCTGGCTCCATCCTCACACTCTCACAGGCTTTCTCAGAGGCTGCCTCCTCCAAGAGGCCTTCCACTTGCCTTCACTCACTAGTTTCTGCCTAGGCAGCGGCCTGGCTCCATGAGAGCAATGGCCACACCACCTGTATGTCTCCTGGAAGACTGAATGCTGTTCACCACCACATTGCCAGTGCCTGGAACACACGTCTCCAGTGTCTCACACAGCTGGTGCTCCCAAAAAGGACTTTGAGTTCTTCCTGGTCTTAAGGTGAAAAAATAATCCAGAATTAACCATTTATTATTTCAATTTACTCAGTTCTTCCATTTATTGGGCCATGGAAAGTCCCAAAGGTGCTTAAAGCGGGGCCTGGGCCTGCGGTGATTTGGCCTGACTCAGGCAGGAGGAGAATGGAGGAAGAGGAGCCTGGGGCCACACGAAATTTCCAAGGCCTTCCCCATGTGAGTGCCTGTACAAGTGCAACTTTAATGCCACCATTAACCTGCCCATGGCCGTGCAAGCTGGCTTATGAATGGTCACCCCAAAATCATCTGACCCAGGGACCCTGCCCTCCAGGCTGCTACTGGGCAGCCCCAGACCCAAGTGGCATGGCAAGTCTCCTTCAGCCTTAGGCTCTTTGGTCTTTAAACAAATTGTTCTCAAATTATCCCACCCCATCCCTTCTGCAGTCCAATGAGGAATTTGTGTTTAGAAGACTGCAAGACTATTTCCAAGGTTTACATCAAAACACTCTGTCCCTTCTCTTGACTTTTATTGCCAAAGGGGGTTCTCCATTCCAACAACTTGACCAAGACCATCCAGCCTGAGGTGCCTTGCACTAGGGGACAGATGCACAGAATACAGCATATATGAGTGCTTCTCCAGCTCACTATAATAATCACCACATTATCCAATTGCCCTGGACCTTGCCTCTTGCACCTCTCACTCCCTCCTCAACTCAGATTCTGAGAGACTTAAAATGCTGTCATGATTGACCTGCCTGTGTATTCCATTACTGGACCTCCCATAACTCTATGATACCATCTTGTACAATTTTATGGGAAATTAAGTAAGAAATAAACCCATTTTAAAAACATATTTATATATACAGGCTCATTTGTATACTTTTTAGCAAATATTTAAAAATAGCTTAGCCACTGTTTTTACTTTTTGAAACAGTTTTCAATCAGTCAAGACAGGAAATAAGAACAAATTGAAGAGAGTATTTGTTGGACACTAAATATAAACTTTTGAAAGAAGTGGTCATGCATAACACACTGGCCCCATTGAAACACTTAACCATTGAAAATCGAGATGCTTTAAAAAAAAAGCCCTGATCTTGAAAGTGTTTGCATCTAAAAACTGAAACACTGAAAACATGCCAAGTGAAATAAACCATATACAGAAGAACAAACTGTATAAATCCACTTACATGGGGTACCTAGAGTAGTCGAATTCATACAGACAGAAAGTAGAGTGGCGGTTACCGGAGGATGGTGTAACAGGGTAGGTCAGAGCACGGGTCCATGGAAAGCAGGGGAACCTCACCACCTCTCTCAAATTCTGCAGAAAGGCAGAGAGGGGCAGGGAAGGGTGCCCACAGAGCCTGAAGCAGTGTTTGAGGTGGCACACTGCCTAACAAAGGAAGATTAACCACTGTGCCTTCCTGAAAGGAGGAGCTGAGAAAGGAGGCCACTGCCTGGAGCAAAATGTGTTATGTGACTGAGAAAGTGCTCTGGCAGAGTGACTCATGACAGAGCCTGGGGGAAGCTCATATAGCACCTTGCATGAGCTTGGGGTCTGGATGCCCACCCTGGATGCCTGCACATGCCTGGGAACTCGTACTTTGACTCAAGATGGCAGTAGAAAGAGGGCCAAAGACACTGGGGAGCTGGCAAAAAAGGCAGACACTGATGAGCTGACAAAAATGGCAGACACTGATGAGCCACAGGAAGAGCTGGATGTTTGGCCATGCAGGAAGTTCTGAGACAAGCCTTTAAAATTCGAGTGCACCAAGAAACAGAGGTCTGTCTGTGAGTCTGTCTGTAGGGCTAGAGGTCTGGAGACCTGTGGGAAACATCCTCACAACCCCTCCTGCACAGAGCTGGCGGTGCTGTGGAGGACCTGTCGGGCCAAGCACACAGGCACGATGGTGAGCGGATGGTTGGAATAAAGGCAGCTCTGGAGGAGAGAAACTGATTCTTCAAGGACTCAGGCTGGTGAACACAAAGTTGTGAGAGAATCTCGGAGCTGCACTGTGACCAGGAATGCTGAATGGCAGACTTCTACATTTCCAAAGGACATCGCTTCCTTGGTACAGGGGCTCTTAGTACAGGACTTTCGAGCTTGGTGCAAGCTCTCTTCCTCTGGGCTTTTGACATTTGGATGTTCTGGGACTCTGGCCCTGCTTCCTGCATGAACAGGAGTACTTGTCGGGCCAGGAGATGCAGGGCCCACCAGGGGCTTAGAACCCTCAGAGGATGGAAGCCTGCTCCTTGAGGCAGAGGCCCACACAGGGGCGTGTGCCTCCCTGGGTTCCAGCATCTGGGGCACCATGATCCAGTATCACATGCCACATGGTTCCTGGGCCACTACATGGAGAAGCTGGTACGGGTGCACCCCAGATCCTGAAAGAGAGAGCTGCTGTGAGAAGAATGGTGACTCTGAAACCTGCAAGAGCTCCTTCCAGAAAGGATGGAGATCTGTTTGCGTGAGAGGCTTAAGGACAGATAAGGAAATGGGGAACTCTTGGGCATGGTTTTGGCTTGTCACCTTTTGGGAGAAGGGAAGTTCTGGGTCTCATAGGAGAGAAAGGCTCTGAGCAGGAGTTCTCTCTGCTCCCCCAAGGTCGTAACTCTGTTAATAGAAACCTGTTGCCTTCAACACAAATAGTTGAGTTATATATAAGAGTGCCAAGTGGCCAAAATCCAGTTTGCACAGTTAGAATGGGAAAAATGGGGAATGGGTAATTAGTATTTAATGGGTGCAGAGTTTCAGTTTGGGAAGATAAAACTGGAGATGGATGGTAGAGAAGGTGGCACAACAATATGAGTGTACTGAATATCACTGAACTGTACATTTAAAAACGGTTAAAGATAGTACATTTTGTTATGTTTTTTACCTTTGAGTCGAGCAAATTGTTTTCACTCATGTTAAAATGAGGCCATCCAGAGCCATGTGCTATTTAATTAAGACCTACCCTGATCCAAAATGAATCTTTCATAATCATCCATAGTTATTTTTCTAAATTTTGTTAACACAGAAATTGCTGACAGAATGCAATTCCAGTTTGATTTCTTTTTTTTTACAGTGTCTCATCATTCGCTGTTTAAAAGCTAACTGGAAACCCACTCTAAGCTTTACCAAAGTCACATGAGTGAGATAGAGTGAGGGAGAGTGTCCATCAATGACTGTCTTACAGCTGCATGTCAGATAGCACCTCATTGAGAGACACCTGAATGAGATACTCAAAGACAATTAAACTGTTTCCCATTCCCGATTTCAGTGACTGGAAATATTGAAAATCAACTAAAATAATGCCAAATTCAATGACCCCCCCCCCCAAAAATTTTTAAGTGTTAGTTTTTATTATAAAGTTGTACTTGATCATAAAAATATTTAAAATAAAAATGATCAGACAATGATCCCAAATCTTACCATGATGACAAAAATTGTTGGTATCTTAATGTACTTCTTTCAGCTTGCTTTTTTAATTCACCGAAATATTATATAAAGATCTATATGTTCTGTTTCTTATTTGGTATTGTTTAAAAGGAAAAATAGGAACACCTCACGGAGAGTCCAAATGAAGCTAAAAGATGAATTCATATGAAATTACTATGAAAATCACTCAGTAATAAAAGGAAGGCATTTCTTGAACACGGGCCAGGTCCAAGGCTAAATTCCTAAAATGGATTCTTTTGTCTCACCTGGTCACAACCCTATGAGGCAGGTTCTGACACCTTTCTACAGCTTTCACTGACCACCCAGCTCCCTCAGCAGAGCTCACCCTTGCCTCAGTCTTTGCTCCTGATCTTCCCTCTACCCCGATAACTCAGCTTCCATGGCCAACTTGTTCCTAACTGGATTCCAGTCTCTGCTCAGAGAGGCTATTACTGTCTACCCCTCCCATCACTCGCTAGCTAAGCCCTTATCCTGATTCAGGCTTTCCTCACAGCCCTTAACCTGTCCCACAATTGCATTACATATCTCTCTGCTTATTACCTGACTGCCTGCCTCCTCTACAGCACAGAATTGGCCGACAGGCAGAGACTACTACTATAGCTCCATCATTCCATAAACATGTGTTACTAACATTACATACATTAATGGTTTATGGATGAGGAGCCTGAGAAAGTGAGAGGTTCAGAACTTGCCCAAGGACAATAGCTATGAAGCAAGGGAGCCAGCATCTGACCCACACAGGGCCAGCAGCCCCCACTAGCCTTCCTGTGCATTTCAAGATCCAAAGAGTTGCCACCTGGGATGGAGACGAACCCCCTTCACCAGATAATGTGATCACGTGGGAAGATCACTCAATGACACTCAGAAGAGCAACAAATGGGGGCTGTTTCTCTCACCTAGAAGCCTGGGGCAAGTTCAATCCCTCTAAACTTCAGTCTCCAAAGGTATAAAATAGAGGTAATGTAACTTAGTCACCCCCTAGGCAACCTAGACAACAATAAACAGTTGTCATGAGGATCAAATGATATACAGCAAAAAAACAAATTTTTTCAGGTGCTAAGAGTCATTTATGTGTACAAGATTACTTTGTTTTATAAGGGAACATGATCAGAAGGTACTACACTGCACAATCTAGATTTTTTTTCTCTTTTTTTTAAAGGACAAAACAGAAAAGCTGAATTTGATGTTACAATCTGCTGAGTCTGATGAACTAAATTTTGTATTATTTTTAAGTATTCATTTCCAGAAAGTCATTAATAATCGATGGAAAACACAGTCTAAAAGGATATAATTTTTTGGCAATCCAAGAACAATCTTACCATACTGAGCATATGCAGTGCACCAGGGAGGGGATCCTATTTGGTTCACTCAGTGATGAATCCTAAGAATCTCCAACAGTGTCTATCACATAGCAGGTGTTTAATAAATATTTGTTGAATGTTGACAAAATTCAAAGAACGAATGAGATAATTAGACAACTGTCTGAATATTCTGTGCCAAAAATATCATTCACTAGATACACACTGAAATTTAAGGAGGAAAACTATCTTTGCAAGCCTTTTTAAAAGTCTTTTCTTCAGTCACTAAGCCCTGTATAAGCCCTGAAGTGTAAATAAGTAGGGAAGTCTTTCCTAACAGGAGGAAAATTCGCAAGATGAATTCACCCAATGAGTAAACATCAATTCCTCGGCCTGTCAATCCATCATTTCCCCAAACGTGAAACTGACTCTACACAAATAGAGTCATTTTTTCTATTTTCTGGGTCATCACACTAAGAATGCTCTTCTGTCCCAGCGCGTCCCTCTCTCTGCCTTTCATATGGGCTCCCAGAGAGATGATCCAATCCTTAGTCATAGCATTTCCATAAAGATCAGAAACAACACCATTCCCAATTTGCAATATGTAAAGCTCAGATATGGGAGGCTAAGTGAGCTTCCCTTCTACACATGCTATGTGCTATGCAGAAAAGCACTAAGTGTAATGTTTCATTTTCCTAGCACTAGGACCCAAATTCACTTAATAATAGCCCTTTTAGAGGCATGATATGTTGAGGGAACCATGTAGACAGAAATAAATGTCAATTTTATAAGGTTCAAAAGCCTCTGGCTATAAGCTATCTTTATATTTTTATATTATAAATGAACTTGTTTATTTTTTAAAATATAAAACAGGGTCACATATCCATATACATAAGCCATGGAATTTGTAAAATACCCATTTTATAGAACTGAAGCACTCAGTTACACAATATAGTTTAATAAAATATAAAAACATCAACCATATCACAACAAATAAGCACAAATTTATTTCCATAGAAGTCTGAAATGGGTCGCACTAGGCTAACATCCATCTTTCCATTTAGGCCATAAGCTCCCTGGAGGCAGGACCTGTGCACTTTCTGTTCTCAATCTGGAAACACATTCTGAAATCCTGCAAAATTCTAAAAATTGTGCTGTGTGTTGAGGATACAAAGATGTCCCTAGGAAACTTATAGTCAGGAACAAAATCAGATATCAGAACCTCTTAGTAAATGAGCATTGATTAAGTTATGTCAAATGTTCAGGAATGTCAATACAACAGTAAAGTTTAGAATAACATAATTTTGAATTCTGCCTTCTTTTCCATAGATCATGAAGAGTAAGGTGACAAACATTATTATAGAAAAAACTGTATTGATTTTATTACATTAGGTTTTGAATTTGGAAGTGTCTATAATTTTGTACAATAAAAATCATTTAACTGATGTAGATAAAGGACTTGAGAACATTAAAAAAAAAACCAACCGCTGTCAAACTGTATAGGTGTTTTTGTATCATAAAACCCTTGTTAATCAATACTTCTTAATCTAATCTGATAATACAAGTATTACGGTATATAAAGTGACAGCATGAACCGTTGCTAACAAAATGTACCTGGTTATTAATTGGTTACTAAATCAGGAGTTCTTGCACTCAAAGTGGTGATCATTATGACAAAGTTTAAGAAAGTTCTCTGTATGGGAAAATATATTTGCTAATGATACAACAGATAGAGGTTTGATCTCCAAAATATATAAAGAACTCACATGACTCCACTCCAAGAAGACAAATAATCCAATCAAAAAATGGGCAAAGGACCTGGGCATATGCTTTTCCAAGGAGGAGATACAGAGGGCCCAGAGACATTTGAAAGGATGCTCAGCATCACTAGCCATCAGAGAAATGCAGATCAAAACCACCATGAGGTACCACCTCACACCGATCAGAATGGCCGTCATAAACAGATGAACAAACAACAGGTGCTGGCGAGGCTGTGGGGAAAAGGACACACTAGTACACTGTTGGTGGGAATGCAGACTGGTGCAGCCATTGTGGAAAGCAGTGTGGATTTTCCTCAAAAAGCTGAAAATGGAACTGACTTTTGATCCAGTGATTCCCCTGCTGGGACTATACCCTAAGAACACCAAAACGCCTATTCAAAAGAACCTATGCACCCCAATGTTCATAGCAGCACAATTTACAATAGCCAAGTATTGGAAGCAACCTAAATGTCCATCAGTAGATGATTGGATAAACAAATTGATACATTTACTATGTATGGAATACTATGCAGCAGAAAGAAAAAAAGAACTACTACCCTTTGCAACAGCATGGATGGAACCCAAGAGCATTATGCTAAGCGAAATAAGCCAGGGGCGAAATACAAGTGCCATATGATCTCACCTATAAGCGGAACCTAACCAACAAAACAAAGATTCAAGGAAAATAAGACCAGCAACACTGAAAGAAAAAAAAAAATCAACACAGACCAGAGGGAAGGAGGAAAGGGGGCAGGGGAAAAGGAAGGGAAGGGGCAAGTCAAGGAACATATAGCAAGGACTCATGGACAAAGCCCAAGTGGGGAAGGATTGAGGGCGCGAGAGGGGGAGGGCAGCAGGGGAAAGTGGTGGGGGGAAGGCAGAGACAAATGTATTTGGAAAAATAAATTAATCAATTTAAAAAAAAAGAAAAAAATTACAAAGAAAGTTCTCCACTGCTGACAGAGATCAACTGATAGGAAATTAACCATGTGTGGCAGTTTCACCATTAGAAAAACTGTGATTCAAAGCTAGCTGCAAAAGTATAACTTATTATAACATAAATGGTGGCTTCAAATACAAAAATGTAAATGATTTGGTATTTATATGCCCTGTATATGCATTTCCAGAGCCAATGTCACAGCCTCAGAGTAGTTATCTAGTCAGCTTGTATAAAGCCCCAGACTGTATTTCAAAATTTTAAATGTGACTAAAAATAACTTCACATGTGAAGGTAAAAACAAACCCTACACACTGGAGCACGTATTTCAAAGAACACAGTAAAGATAAAATTTTAATTAGAGAAAATTTAAAAATTAGTATAAAAATTTTAGTCTCTTACCATCATGATTTTTAAATTTATCTTGATAGGTTATTTGATTCTTAGAATTACAATAGTTTCACAAGAATTTTGTTACTAAAGCAATAAAGAAAATCCAATGTTTTTAATAGCAATATATGCAAAAGAGAAAATCCTAATCATCATGTTTTTTCTTACTAATTTTAATAGCCCAATGTTTGCAAAACATACAATCTGAAAGCAAAGTAAAATGTAAAATAATGTTTGTGTGTTAATAATCATAATGTAAGTACAGAAAACAGTAATAGTACAAATGGGAAGTGACCAAAGCCACATATATGCTGGTGCCAAAATGGTTTAAGACAGGGGTTGTCAGAGTTTTTCTGTAAAGAGCCAGACAGAAAATACCCAGGCTTTGTGGACATTACCGCATCTGCTGTAGCTACACACCCTGTTGTGGTAGCTTAAAACCAGCCACAGACAATATTTAAGAAATGGGCATTGTGTGCTGATAAAAATGGGTTTATGGACACTGAAATCTAAATTTATTGTGTCATAAAATATTATCATTATTTTGATTTGCCAACCATTTAAAAATATAAATACTATGCTTAGTTTTCAAGCCACACAAAAACTGGCAGGAGGTTGGATTTACTGTTCAGGATCCAGTTTGACAATCTTAGTCTAGCCAGCCTACACATGTGAGACCAAATACAAATACACGTTCAAGAATAAATCCAGTAATATTTTACATAAAGGTTTAAAATATTAACCTCAAAGAGCTATGGTGATATCTGATTTTGCCATCTGTTTATCCTGAGAAATTCATAAAACTAGTTTCTGTTTTAGTGTAAGAAGACCACTTTTGGAATGAGTTTTGGACAAGAATAAATTATATTATATATATTCATATATTAATGGAAAAGGAGGAGGAAGAAGAGAGGAAAAAAAGAAGAAAACCCTTGAATCTAAATAGTATTTAAAATTCAAGACTATATATGTATTTTGAAAACTCAGCTTAAAACTCATACCTTAGGATACCATATGCTAATTTATAAGATATTTACTTACTTCTAACAATGATATTTCACTGAGAATTTAACTTCTCATTTTAGGTTGATACGTCATTGGGCACGAGTCCATAGCCTTTATTACATATTGGGCTTACAGTAAGAAAACTGCTCTTAGAACGCTTTCAGCTATACACACACACACACACACACACACACACACACACACACACACAATTATATATCATTTCAGATTGTTCACTAATTGTATTTTTGTGATTTTCTTTCCCAATAAGTTCTGAGAGAAAGAATAATTTCTTATAACCTTTAATCTTCCACAGTAATCAGCATCATGATTACCATATACTAGGTCTCAAAGAAAGAATTTTAATGTCTAAATTTTGTTTAATTCATAATAGAAAAAAATTTATCTAGTACTGGACTAGATAAATTTTATAGAACTAGTACTGGAAGTTCTATATTAAGGCAAAAAATTTATCTGATGGAATAATTATCAATGGAACAAATACCACATTTCAACTGAAATGTGTTTTATCTGGGCCATGCCCATAGGAATAGAGAGGTAGAGAAACTGGACTGCTTGTCTTTCCCCATCTTCCTTCTGAGATCCAAACTACCCACATGTCTCAACAATGACTTATAACCTGTTTGTGAGTGGGGTTTGAGGGCACACCATTGGTAACTATCAGGAATCATATGGAACTGAGAAAGTTTTAGAATATGTAACATTCAGAGATATTAAGCTACAAAAGCCTAATATTCATCAGCAAGTATTCTATTAGTCAACATAATGAGAGTAAATTCAAGCAGAACATCTAAACACCCTTCATTCTTCCAAAAGCTGGAGAGCCTTCAAAAATCAGATATTTGCAAAGTTCCTTCCCCTCTATTCCCTCAATTACCCAATTGACTGTTCCAGAATACAACTGGCTTTTGATCTTTAATACCATTTTTGTAATGGTCTCTACTAGGATCCCATCTTTTCTCTTTAAAAACTTGGACAACTTGGTCTGAGATGGCACTATGGGACACAACAAAGAAGAAAAGGAGTTGATGACAAGAAGCAATTCTTCCCCTTCCTTTGTAAGGGGAATTTTGTAATCATATAACAAAAATAGAACCAGTGGAAGCTGAAGAAGATATTGCAATAGTGGGGGTACTGTGTAAAAGTCCATTTTTCCAAGTCAGGATGCAATCTAGAGGACCACAATAATAAAATCAACTACCTAATGTGGAAAATTACAAATTGTTCACCAAGTTAAAAGATAATAAAGGAAGCCTGAGTGAACTCTTGTGAAGAAATCTATGAGGACTAAATCTGAGTACCCTTCTCAGTAGCACATCCTCATCCATTTCCAGCCTCTCTGGGCACAGGCTGGATTCTCAAGAGAAAACAGGTGACAAGGATCAAAAGGCCGTCAGGATGAGAAGCCTGTTTGGAAAAGGAGAGCTCCACATGGGAGCACTGTTCTCTTCTTTTTCCATTTCCCCACAGCTGACAAGAACAAAAGCAGGAACTGGAAATTGACAAAAAAACAACTGAGCTACTACTGATTCAAACACAAGTCATATTCAAAAAGTACACATATGCACAAGAAAAAAAGAGAGACAGAAAAGGAGCCACAGGTAAATAACCAAGAGCTAGAAAGGTTTTGAAGTTCAGTAAAGCCATAGTGCTAAGGAGCTCAATGTCCCCTTCTTTGAAGTTACAAGGAGCTAAATATGGGAAAGAAATGGCAAGAATATGGGGGTCATCATAACTGTTAAAGCTTAGTCAAGAACAACAGTGGACGGTACTTCATATTTAAAGCAACCTTCACAAGATTACCAAATGTAATTATTGCTACATTTAGGTGAATTAATAAAGAACTTGATCGTCACTAAAAGGTACAAAAAATGTTTTTCCTGAAATCTAAATCAGAATAACATGCTTTACAGTCTAAATCCAGAATGGGGCATATTCTTCACCCCACTTATAAAATGAATCTGCAAATCTAAAATTTTAAAAATGTCCAACACCACAGCCTGAAAAGGGTGTCCATTAAAATGATCAAGCTCCAACGTGATTAGAGTTCACTAATCATCATTCTCCTATTCTTCCTCCTGAATATAAGGTAGAATTCTTGCTGGTGTTCAGTGGAACAAATGTCTTTTGTTCATCGGAAAATTTACTAAGCACCATAGGAGTAAGAGTATCCACATGTGTGTATCACTATTTTATCTGCAGGATTCTTTCAAGATCACTGGCATCCTCCCAGATCGCCCAGGTGCCAGGTGAGCACAGCCCCTCAGGACAGTTTAATTTACCTCCCAAGGTCTCCAATTCTGACTGAGATCTTGTAATTTCAATTCCCCAGCTAGAGTGTCATTCACTAGACACACCTGCCAGAAGAGGCATCGATCTATTTCCCATATCTGTTGTTTAGGAAAGGATTACTTGGGAAATACCCACTAACCTAGATCAGGTGTATCCAAAGGTAAAAGAAGTAAACTTTAATTACACTTTAAAGAAAGAGAGGCAAAGGTGAACTATTTGTAACCAGTCCCCTTAATTGTAGTAGCATTTTCATTAGTTGGCCCTTGACTGCCACACTCAAAGATCAACATTCTTACCCATTCAACCAATACCTCAGTGAATATTTACTGTAGTTAAGACTCTTGTGACCTTTGATTAAAAACAACAACAACAACAACAACAACAACAACAAAACCTTAGAACTAAATGCAAACCTGATGGCATCCATGGATCAGAAGTTGGTTTGGTCAAGGTGTTCACCTGCTCCCAATTGAAGTCATCATCTTCAGCTTGATTATATCCACACATGCTATATGGCTCATCAAAGAGGCAGCCTCCTAAAATGTAACAGAATGAAAAGCAATGTAAATAACACCAGACCTCTGGGAAAAGCTATGATGATTACAGGTAACCATAACCTTACTTGATGCTAACTAAATCTGATTTGACCTTTCTTCTGGAAATGTGGATCTTGACCCTACTGCACCCTTGCTAAGAGTTAGCTGAGTATTAACTATGTCTTAACAGTGCTGCTATATTATATTGTTCCCCCCAAAGAACCAATATTTGTAAAATCCAATTCAAATTAAGACCTAAGCATATTTATGATACATATTTTCCAGATTCACAGGAATTTGAAATAATTGATTTTGTGTTCAAAACTCTAATAGAACAACCCAAAATATTCAATGTATTTTCAATGAAAAACCCATTAGAACTTGTCCCAAAAAAACTAAATTAGAAATGTTTTCACCACAATACTGGCAAAATTTAAGGGGAACAAAATGCAATAGAAACCATGGACATAAGTTGCAAAATATTTTTCTAAGGATTATTCTAAATCTAACTTAGAAACTGGTTTTACATTGATACTTTAGATACGTGAGATCTCAAAATTAAAAGAGATTATAAATTTGCTTATAGTCTACACTTTTTAAAAGCAGGAATAAATTAAAAATTAAACATGTGGTAAATATCTGTTAAATTTTGGTGCTAGAAATAAGGCTACTTAATTTTTTTTAAGAATAAAGCATAATACAATATATACAAATATATTCAGCTGCTTTGGCATCCTGGGGCACAATGATGACTTTGAGTCCCAACCTACATCCTTAAATGTCTCCTATTACTTTTTTTAATTTATAAATCATGTTTATTCTATTACAGTTGTCTCAATTTTTACCCCTTTCCCCCCTCCACCCATCCCACCACACCCCCTGCTCCCACAATCAATTCCCACTCTGCTGTCCATCTCCATGGGTCATTCATACATGTTCTTTGTCTAGTCCCTTGACCTTCTTTCCATCATTGTCATCTTTCCCCATTCCCTCTGGTCACTTTCAGTCTGCTCCATGTTTCCGTGTCTGTGGTTTATTTTGTTCATTAGTTTATTTTGTTGAATACAGTCCACTTATAGGTGGGATCATATGGTATGTCTTTCATGAACTGCTTATTTCACTTAGCTTAATATTCTCCAGTTCCATTCATGTTGTCGCAAAAGGTAGGAGTTCCATCTCTCTCTCTCTCTCTCTTTCTCTCTCTCTTTCTTTCTTTCTTAAATGCAGATTTTATTTTTTTAAATATCAAATTATAAAATATTAAAAAATTTAAAACCATTATAAAGTCTCAGCAATTAAATCAACATAACACCAGCACAGAAATAATCAAGTAGATCAGTGAAATATAATGAACATTTTAGAGACAAACGTATATATCTATCTAACAATGTAATATATGATTAAGTTGATATTTCAAACCAATGAGTAAAATAAGGCTTATTCAACAAATAAGGTGCATGGTCCACTATTACTTGAAATAAAACAAATATAGAGTCCTATTTCACATATTGTACAAGAAATATTCAGGTCAGATAAAAATCAATATGCAGAATCTAAGGAGTTTTAGGAGAAAATACAAACTAATATTTTTCTTACCCTGAAATATTCAAACCCAGAAGCTATAAAGTAAAATGCTGACAATATGACTATATTAAACATTTAAGATTGTACAGTAATATACATATAAAAAAGTTAAAGGGCAAGTAATAGAATAGGAAAGTATTTGCAACACATCTAAAAAAGGGTAATGGTTTGTTTTTGTTCTTGTTTTTTTAAGGAAAAAATTCTATAAACATTTAAAGCTTTTTAAAAATAATAGAATTAGGCAAGAAGTATACAAAAACAGGTTTAGTTTCAACAAATAATAAAAGAACAATTAAAAGAACACATCATTGTCACAATCAGACTAATATGTATTAAAAATATTGGTAATATCAAGTATTGGCAACTCTGAAAGGAAGTAGGTATTCATAGACTTTTTTCCTTCATCTTAAAGCAGTCCCTTTAGCGTATTTTGCAGTGCTGGTTTGGTGGAGGTGTATTCTTTCAGCCTTCTTTTGTCTGGGAAATTCCTTATTTTGCCTTTCATTTTAAATGAGAGCCTTGCTGGGTACAGCAGTCTCAGTTGCAGGCCTTTGGTTTTCATTACTTGGAATATTTCTTGCCACTCCCTTCTGGCTTTGGCTACTCTCTCAGTTCTCTCCCCAAAGCCTCCTTCCCAGTCTCTCCTCAGGTGTCTCTAGCCCACTCTGCCCCCACCTTTGCCAGAGATAAGGGTAAGTGGCTGCAAATAAAAATTTATCCCTTGGCACTTTAAACAGTTCTTTGTGTCATCTTTCCCCATTCCCTCTGGTCACAGCTACCTGTCTATGGCAGAGAGCAACCCTGCTGCTTTTCGCAGCTGGCTGATTTCTGTGTACTTTTTGGGCTCTGGTGCTGTAGGCTAGATTTCCCCACCTTTGGTTTAGACCCCGCTCTTCTCAGGGGGATCCAACTGGCCATTTCAATATCCTTCTGGTGCTGTTGCCCGTGGGTGCCCCGCCTGCTTTCTCGAGTCTCTACCTCACTCCTTACCATTTAGATTGTGGTAAAGCTGATTCTTCTGCTGTTACCTTGAATCACTATATAGTATCAAATCTTTCCTCCAATGCTTCACATTTCAAAAATAAATGATTAAACTGATCATATCAATTACAGTGTATTATGAGAGTTCTGCTATCCATTATGTAATGCTATAAATTATAATGATGAAAATATTAATTATAATTACTTGCCAATCATAAAAATTAGGGTTTTGATAAAGAAAACACAAAAAAATATGAGTATTATTACAGTGTATCTGCAATGTATGCCCTGGTAGCATGAATATAAGTAAAAGAGCAAATGTACAACCTCAGAGGTAAAAACAGATGTTAGAGGTCATTTGGTCCAAATGCTTATGTCAATTCTACCACCTTCTAGATGAACAGACAGCTTATGAACAGGTGAGGCACTCAGAATTTTATAACACATCCTTACCAAGTAGAATCATCCCCCTTTATAATAAAGGCCCAAACTCTGCTCTTTGAAATGTCTACTCATTTATCTTAGCTCTACCCTCTGAAGAAATGGTGGGGGGAAAAAAAGAAAAACACCCCACAACTCAGCTCTTACACAGGAAAGTTGATTATTTAAAAAGCGCTGTCATGTTCTAAGTCTTCACTTCTCCAGGCAAAATGTGCTTTGCTTTCCTCAGTTCTTCCTACTAGAAGATGGGAATATTTTCACCATCTGGGCAGGTGTTCTCTGAATACTCCCAGGTTTATCAGCACTTTTCCAAAAGAAGGACTCCCAGAACTAAATTCACCTACTTCCCTGGACCTCATGTTCTTTCAGCAGTCTTCACAGAGTGCTGGTCCATTCTGAGCTTCTAGGAGCCTGAAATCCCATACAAGCCTAAAATTCCTATCACTGCCATTGAGCCACTTCTCCTCTCCTGTGTCAGTAAGTGACTTTCTCAATGCAAACACAGGACATGCATTTATCTTCACTAAACCCCATTTCCTTGTTTTCTGTGCATGAATCCATCCTCCTGAGAGCTTTTGGGATCCTGATTTTGTCATTTGGGTATTAGCCATCCTACCTAGGACTTGGGTTATCCGCCAATTTGATAAGCATGCTTTCTATATCTGCCTCCAAATCCCTGATAAAAAATGTTAAACAGGGCACAGTCAAGGGACCTCAAATCTTTTTAAAAGGCCTCTTGCAGCTTTCTAACTTTCTCTTAGTTCTTAGCTCCAGGCATGATGGTGAAATTAGCAGCCTTGGATACTGTCTTCTGTAACACGTTTAACAGAACTAGTCAATTAAACAATCCACTGGGAACAGAAACACACTACAGAAATACAGCATCAACTCAATATTTCAGCTTGACAGCAAGTGGTAATTTATACTTCCCTCTCACTCAGTTTTAACACGTTCAAAGAAACATAGTGGATTTGTTTAAAGCACATAATACTAACAACTTTCCAATTTTGGGTAAGAAATGTTAGAAGACTACATAAACATGTATGAAAATCATTTTCCCTTGGTTGCAAACCCTAAATTTGATGTAGAAAATAGCTTCTGTACTGTAGCAATAAGTCTAAACACCAGGTAGCACAAATAATGTTCAAAAAAATAACCATGAATTTTGACAGAGAAGAAGCTCCCCCAATGAAAACAGAGATAGCACATTGATAAAAGTCCTGTAGCGCAATCTTAAACAGTGATAAATAGCTATAGGCATCCACAAAACAACTCAAGGCTGGTTAAAGATCTGGTTTATGAAGCAACTGCTGGCACTGCAGATATAATCAAATATAAAGGGAAGAGAATGCACAGCTGACAGCAACTCCAAAGACTAATGCAATGCTGGTGCAAGGATATAATTTTCCAATTACATAAAGCTATTTTTATCACTTGAAAGGAAACATAAAAAGTATGATATTGTTCTTCCTGGACCCGTATATGATTATCAAACCACTGGAAAATGGGATAGGCTATGAATTTCCTATTGCCATAAGATATATCCCCCTGTATAACAATTTTCAGATCTACTGGCATTCATCCAACAGATGAGAGACCCTAAAATAGCAAAGGTGGTTTACTAAGCTAAAATGAGATGATATTAAAGTATAAAACACCAGAATTGGAATAACCAATTTGAGAGTGAGCAAATTAAACTTTTTGTTTTTAAGGCAGCTCTGTGTGTTTAGTGGTAGAAATGAATGGGTTCCAGGGTCAAATGTCTGGCACGTCCCCATCCTTTAACTCCTAAGTTTGTGATTTCAGACAAATCACTTGGCACTCTGAACTCAGATTTCTCTACCTTTAAAATGAAAATAACATGTGCCTCATGTGGTATTTTTAATCATTCAATTACGCAGCAAATGCAAAGTTAGTGCAACAGTGTCAGGCATATTCAATCATATCAGTTATTATTAGTTCTTAAATCCTTCTTACCATATATACCTCATGCAAAAATTACTCTCATGAGTTCATTTCATTGCAAATAGTTAGAATATATAATTGGAAATTGCAAAGTGTATTTCATAAGAAGGTAAAGAGTTCTGAGCATTCCTGCAAGCACACTCCTGTGGGCTCTTCTATGGAGCATGTGGGAGCAAAGAACAGAGTGCTGGCTAGGTTTCGATAAATGCTGTGGGCCAGTGAAGAATATGATAAAGAAGCAAAGTCTGCTGAAGCTCAGTGAAATGCATGAGCATTTCCAAAAGTTAGTCTCCCTGGTTTTCAGAATAATACAGACAGTTTGCCATCATATATAGGAATTTGGTCAGCAGCAGGCTTGACAAGGTTTGTACTGAATTGTCTTACTTGGACTGATGCCCAACAGCTCATGGCTGGACTGTATTCCTCCATCAAATCAAAGTAAATTATTGTTCTTTTGTGGAGGGAAATCAAGCCAAAACCAAGTCATATACAAGGTGGGGAAAGGATGATGAAAGATGGGTGGGGCAGTGGCTGCATCATTCATTCTCTCTCTCTCTCTCTCTCTATCTCTCTCTCTCTCTCACACACACACACACACACACACACACACACTCACTCACTTACTCACACATGTGTATGTTCCCACATGCCTCCATCAGACCTTGAGAAAGAAAGGCTTTTCCTTAGCAAAATGTGAATGCAACACACTACACAACTACATTAGCTGAATGAATATTAAATTGTTATGCAAAAGGAAGAGTCAATGGATGTCAAATACTCAGGTAGTTGACAACAATGATGAGTTCTTTACAGGAATGATGACTGCATGGCCTATTCCAGGACGTTCTCCGCTTTCAATGACATAAAAATTAAATTAACAACAACAAAAAATGTTGAAGTTAAAAGCAAGAAAGATGAGCAAAGAAAAAAATAAGAATGGCATTATATGAGTAACATAGTGAGGACTCAACCACAACCACCAAGTAATAAAAAATGTCACCAGGTTCATTTACTGGAAGATAGCCACAAATTTCACTTTGAGTTTGGGGTAGCCAGTACAAAGAGAAAAATATGATTCATTGCATAATTCAAAGTATCTCTAAGATAATAATATTAATGTTAAAACTATTAATAGGGCTAATATTTACAGAGGACTTTTTTAATCCTGATGTCAACTATGCAAGGTAGATACTATGATCTTCATTTTATAGATACAGAAACTCAGGCACATATGATGGAGTAAAAACAGTCTCCTCAATGAATGGTGTTGGAAAAATTGGACAGATACATGCAAAAAAATGAAACTAAACCTCCAACATACACAATACACAAGAATAAACTCAAAACGGATAAAAGATTTAAATGTAATTTGCAAAGCCATAAAAATCCTTCAAGTGCCCTGGCTGGTGTGGCTCAGTGGGTTGAGTGCCGGCCTGTGAATCAAAGGGTTGCTGGTTTGATTCCAAGTCAGGGCATATGTCTGGGTTGAGGGCCAGGTCATCAGTAGGGGGCACATGACAGACAACCACACGTTGATGTTTCTCTCCTTCTCCCTCCCTCCCCCTCTCTAAAAATAAACAAATAAAATCTTTAAATATTTTTTAAAAAATCCTATGAGAAAACATAGACAGTAAAACTTTAGGCAGTAAAATCTCAGACATCTCTTGTAGAAATATTTTTGCTGATTTATCCCTTCAAGCGAGGGAAACAAAAGAAAAAAATAAACAAATTGGACTACATTAAACTAGGAAGCTTATGCACAGCAAAGGAAACTGTCAACAAAATGAAAAGATAACCCACTAAATGAAGAACATATTTGCCAATGATATACCTGATAAGGGATTAATCTCCAAAATATATGAAGAACTTATACAACTCAACACCAAAAAGACAAACAATCCAGTTAAGAAATGGGCAAAGGACCTGAATAGACACTTTTCCAAAGAGAACACACAGATGGCCAATAGACATATGAAAAGATGCTTAACCTTACTACTCATCAGAGAGATGCAAATTAAAACCACAATGAAATATCACCTCCCACCTGCCAAAATGGCTATCATCAATAAATCAATAAACCACAAGTGATGGTGAGGATGTGGAAAAAAACGGAACCCTCATGAACTGTTGTGGGAATGTAGATTGGTGCAGCCACTGTGGAAAATAGTATGGAGTTTACTCAAAAAATTAAAAAAGGTTGGCTGCCTTATGACCCAGCAATCCCACTTCTAGGAATATATCCTAAGAATGCTAAAACACTAACTCAGAAGAATGTATACGCCCCTATGTTCATTGCAGGATTATTTACAACAGCCAAAATTTGTTGGCTATTGTAGATGAGTGGATAAAAAAAGTGGAATAACTGTTTTAATTTACACAATGGAATAACTTGGCAATAAAAAAAGAAGGAAATCTTACCCTTTCCAACAGCATGGATGGAACTGGAGATTATTATGCTAAGCGAAATAAGCCAGTCAGAGAAAGACAAATACCGTCTGATCTCACGTATACGTGGAAAATAACAAACAAAATAAACTGATGAAAAAAATAGAAACAGAGGCATGAATACTTGGAACAGACCGACAGCTTTCAGAGGAGAGGAGGGAGGGGGGAATGGATAAAAGAAAGTCAATGTATTAGCCCCCCCCAAAAAACCCCCAAAACATATATACATAACATAACGCATACACACAGACAACAGTGTGGTAATAGCCAGAGGGAAAGAGGATGGGGTAGGTGGAGGTGGGAAAATGGTGATGGAAAGCAACTTTGCTTGGGGCAGTGGGCACCTAATGTAGTGTGCATGTGATGTTTTAATGAGTTATACACTTGAAACCTATGTGGTTTTGCAAACCAATATCACCCCAATAAATTCAATCAATTAAAAAAACAATAGAATAGATGATGAAGACAGATTAAAAGAAGAAAAGAAAAAAGAAGGGGAGAAACTCATTTGCAACAAAACATGACAACAATTCTGCATGTCTTATAATAAAGATGCCTATTTCCTCTTGGGATTAAGGGTCCTCTTATTTAGGAAAGTGTCTTGATGGACCAGGCCTAAGCCCAAGAAATTTCGCTAGAATAACAAGACCTGGGGTTTTACTCTTGGCGGGTAAAGGAGTCAGGAGTTCTAGGGGCACTAATACATTTAAAAGAACAAAACCTAGAATCAAAAGGTTATTTGATAATAATCACAAGTATTTAACAAACACTATTTGAAGCAAAAAAAAAGAAAAAAAAGTAAAGAAAGAAACAAAACTAAGGCACAGATGTACACAGCTTACACAGTGTCTCAAAGCTAGAAGATAACATGCAGAAATTTGAACCCAGGCATCCTGTTTTGAGAGCCCATCTTCTTAATAACTATATGATAGTATGTTCCAAGCTGAAAGTCCAAGAGACACAACTGCCCTAGCTGGTGTAGCTCAGTTCATTGGAGCATCACCCCATAACCAAAATGTTGGGGTTTCGACTCAGGTCAGGGCACATATCTAGGTTATGGGTTGATCCCCAGTCCAGGTGTGCATGATCCCTGGTTGGGGCACATGCGGAGGCCAATTGATGTTTCTCTCTCACATCGATGTCTCTCTCTCTTCCTTTCTCTCTCTATGAAAGCAATGAAAGAAAAAATGTCCTTGAGTAAGGAATAGGAAGGAAGAAAGGAAAGGAGGGACAGAGGGAGGGAGGAAGAAAAGAAACATAACTACTCTTAATCCAGAGAGAATTATCTTCCCAGGACCTTAGTAAGAAGCAATCAGCATAAGTTACTGAACAGAGCCCTCAACAGCATCCACCCAGACAGAGTAGTATGTTTTAGGGTCTATTTAGTAACATGGTATGATAGCATGCCATCTAAGTTTGATTCAATAAACTTCATTTTGTGAGAGCTTAGTGCATTCTAAGATTAAGACTTTAATATCCCTCAAAATGGCATTTATGAATATTGTTTCCCTCAACAAAGTCTTAGTGGGCTGCTATAGTTAGTGTATTTACTCCCCAACGAAAAACGCAGCTAGTCTGTGCTATTACTGAAGCATAGAGTCATGTGATTTTGAAAACAGATGAAATGGTGGTACGCCAGATATTTTTTCATGAAAACTGAAGAATTTCAAAAGAACAGGTATATGTAAGCCTATAGGCAGGGTAGGAATTCTGCTCAAAAACAACTTTGATTATAACTGTATCTTAGTCATCTTGGTATTCCCTAGAATTGGTACATGATAGGTCCCCAATGAATGTTTTTTAGAAAAATGGGTAATGAATTCCCCAAAATTTTATGCAGAATTTGGCTGCAATAATTTGGCCTAAAAGTTGTTCAAAGTTTAATGTAATACCCATCTAACAATGAAAACAATTTTAATATAGCCTCACAAAACATCCAACCCTGCCCTGGTGTATTCCAATATGCATCAGCTACATATGTGACTAAATCACTGAACATGTTAATTTTTTCTTATGATTGAAAAATATAAGCCAGTTAAATATTAATGAAGTCCCCACAAATTATAGCTTTTGCTTCAGAAAATTTGAACTTTTTTTCTGGCAATAATTAGATAGCAAGGCTAGTTGTCTATAAAGGTCATTCTTGATTTATGAAAATACAATATTGTCATTTGCATATTGGAGAGAATTTATCTTTCTTCTTGCTTTAGAATAGCAGAGAATTATGCAGTAGATTCAAGAATAGTATGACATAATTAACATGGAAGCTATAAAGGAGAGGATAGTTTACACTTCCCCAAAGAAAACCTTTAAGATCTTTCTTATGACAATTTTATATCCTACTGAAGTCCCAGGCATGGAGAAAAGATAAAGAAAAATAAATAGACAAGATTAGAGACCACTATTTAGAGCAATACTTTAAAAACTTTTGGTTATGACCCACTGTCTTGACCTGGGGTCGGGGGGGTGTGTGGGTGTGTGTGGGGAGCTGTGTGTGTGTATTTTTTATAAACCAAATTTCTCTCTAATGGCATAGCAACACTGATTTTTTTCCATTTCTGTCCAATTGATGTGTATAAAAGGAGAGTCTAGATCTACTCAACTGACTTCACAATCCTTCAAATAGTGTTAACTGTGGTCTTTAATTTAATCTGTGGTTAGATCCATTACCTGGGACTATTTATTCAGCTTGAAGTTATCAATCAACACTCTGTGAGAGCCCTACTAAGGAAGTCAGAGTGCAGCCTGTGATCTACAAGTTCTCTGGCATTAACAGCTACCATTTCATGAACATCTGTCATGTGCCAGTCAGATTCTGATTAAGGCAATATATAGTAATCATTTCACTTATTACTCACAACCAGTATGTCTGATTTAAAGAATGTGTTACATAACAAGAACCACACAAATGTTTACATTATTATTTAATCTTAAAAACCTTAAAGGCAAGAATCAATATTCTTTGCACCAGTTATCAACATATTCCCTCCGCTCTAAATTCACGTTTCATTGCTTGCTCTGCAAAAATGTATCCAGGCCCTCTAACCAATTTTCCAGTCCCAGTCCTTAAGATGTTAGGCTTTGACAGTAGACAGTTATGGAGAGGCACTGCAGGTGGAACGAGTGGGCTTTCAGGTCTCCCTTAAAGGCTCCTCAGCACTGGAGGCTTCTCCAGCACAAGGCTCGCAATGCAGGGGTCTTCCCAGTGCCCTGCTTGTCTGGTGTGTGGTAGCCAGCAGGGAGCAGCTCCAGCACCCACTCAGCGGATGCTGTAGCACCTCCAAAAAGACACCCTCCGCGAACAGCCTTCCCAGCCACCCTAGAGGACACATTTCTTCCATACTGTATCAGTGTGTCCTCGCAGTGACTTCTGTGTCACCCACTGAGGCACAGTCATGCCTGGGATCTCAGCTCTAGAAGGATCTCCACCTTTGAGCTCTATTTCTGTCCTGGAGCAGTAGCTGCTCCTCACATCTGCTACTCCTTTATTCTTTAGAGCCCAAGTCACTTCATATTAACTAATTTCTTTTATTCTAATCCACTATTAATTATTCTTTATAATAAACTTTCCCTGTTCAAATTACTGTGTGGCTTCTGTCTCCTAATTGGACCTTGATTGATACATCCCTGTTTTTATAAATGGCCATTTGGAGTGGTCAAATATCTTGCCCAAAGTCACACAGAATTCAGTGTAGTATGGGTCCAAAGTTCATACTTTTTCCAGCCTGTACAGTACCACCTTTAACCCCTCTTTATATAGTAAGTAAACAACATGTACTATTTATGTACTTTTTATATGTTGTTATATGAAATGCATTACAAATAAGCTCCTGATTCTAAAAAGCCAATGGAGGACAATCAAATGTTAGTTTCACAAACTTATTTATAAGATACATACACATTTTGAAGTCTGACTTTAACAGGTTAAACTGACTTACTCTAGCAGTGGTTCTTCTTGTTATAATTATAGGCCATTTAAGGCTATTTTATAAAGACTGTAATACTCCTTGAGGAGATTTCTGGAACATATTTCTCATTTGTTCTAAATACAGAATGACCCCATTTAAGACAGCCTTTATCAAATGCATGAAGTATTAAATGTGTCTCTCTACTGAGAGGACAGATCAAAAACTGGTGCTAAAGAAGCCCCCAAAAGAATTGATGTTATTATATGTTCCATTTTCCTAAAATACATGTAATCTCAGGTGGTCCTATCCATTTATTTCACGTTTAAAACAGTGAGATAAAAGGCAATAATCTACACATTTCAAAGGGTAAACAGAAAGTGAGCTATAATATACATAATTATTTTAAGAGTTTAAAAAACAACACACCAGCACCAATATAGCAAAGCCACTACTTTCTTCTCATAAATCAATTCCAGTGACATCTACATTTAATTGCCTGCCGAACAATGAAAGTATATAATGCCTCTTAAGCTTTGAGTACCCCAGTGATGGTTAGTGAATCAGACACTAAGGATTACAGAAATGCTCTTCTACGTAATTTAATCTAGCAAGCAGTTTTTACACACTGCATGTGCATTTAAATAGCTAATAGTATGCACTATTGTAAAAGTGCTATTTGCCAATAGGTATATTTTATATAATTCAAAGGAAACAAGTTGTCTTGTTCTTAAAGTTTCTGTGGCTTTTATACTTGCTGTATACTTCATTTTATATCAATCTATTGACTCCTAATTTTAAAAAAGACCTGATTGTCACAAATAACCATATTTTTATTGACTTAAATAAAATCTCTGTTTTTTAAAAATGGATAATAGTGTTACTTCTATTCCTAAATAGTGTATGGATACAATAAAATCATTAGGGACCTGGCTGTCTCAGTTTTCCACATACAAATAAGTACCTCATAGTTGCTACAGGATTGGTTTAAACCACTCATATTTATGCCTTATAAATTGGAATCTGTCTGAATGGAACACCCGTGCTCTTACCCTCCACACCAGTATTGAAAACTATAGTGTGAAAAACGGCCATTTGCCTCGATCATAGCAACAGGAGTAAAAACAGAAAACAAAATGACAGAATATCTGCAAGAACTGTCTAGGAGAGGAGATGATCAAATCTAGATTAGTATTTATCAACTGATCTCAGAAAGAGGCCTGTGTCCTGACTTTCACAATGGACCAATGGCTCTCAAAGTGAACCAGCAGCATCACCTGGGAAGATGCTAGAAATGCAAATTCTCGGGTCTCATCCCTGAACTACTGAATCAGAAACTCTGGGATGCTATGGTATTTGTCTTTCGCCCCCTGGCTTATTTCGCTTAGCATAATGCTCTCCAGTTCCATATGATCTTACCTATAAGCGGAACCTACCAACAGTACAAAGATGCAAGGAAAATAAGACCAGCAACACTGAAAGCAAAAGAAATCAACAGAGACAAGAGGGAAGGAGGGAGGCGGGGCGGGGAAAAGGAAGGGAAGGGGAAAGTCAAGGAACATATAGCAAGGACTCATGGACAAAACCAAAGGGGAAGAGCTGAGGGAGGGAAGGAGGAAGGGGGCAAGGGAAAGTGGTGGGGGGTAGGCAGAGACAAATGTATTTGAAAAAACAAATTAAAATAAAATTTTAAAAAAAGAGAGAGAAAAAAAAAAGAAACTCTGGGATGCAGTTCAACAATCTGAGTTTTGACAACCCAGACCTCCAGGTGATTCTGAAATACATACTAATGTTTGATAATTACTGTTCTAGACCGACCCACTTAACCAGAATCTTCTGGGAGAAGCCCCAGGAATCTGTGGCTTTAAAACAGTTCCCAGAATAATCTAATCACTGACCTATTTTTAATAGTACTCTAGATTGGCAATTCAAACATTTTTAAAAAAGAATCAGGTTTTTAAAAATGTACGACCATACTATGTTCAATTATTTATAAATTATATAATGTAGTACTCTACATATGCAGATTATTACAGATACATGTAAAATCAACCTTTATAAGGACAAACTAGAAAATAAATATGAATTGATGATCATATGTTTTTTCCATACATCAAGGGGTTGTATTATACTCCTAAAAGGGTGTGGAAAAAGCATTTGAAGATCACCGATCTAAACTAGGGGTCCTCAACGTTTAGGCTGCAGACTGTACAGTTCCAGGCCTCTTAGGAACCTGGCCTCACAGCAGAAGGTGAGTTTGAATGTAAAGCGTTTGAATCTTCCCAAAATCATCCCCAACTCCCTGGTCAATGGAAAACCTGTCTTCCATGAAGCCAGGCCCTGGTGTCAAAAAGGTTGGGGGCCATTGCTCTAAATAACTCTTTTTAGACATAAATATCTCTCAGGTGAATAAGGGCACCAGAATAATATTGCTTGATCAAAGTGTTCCATGATGTAATATCATGCTAAGAAACTCCCAAACTGTAATTTTTATCCAAGTGGACCTACTGAACAAGAAGAGATACCCTAGGTAGAAAATGATCCTGGTTGTTAGCCAGGATACCCAAAAATTAATTAAAAAAAACAAATTTCATTTTATGCCCAATAGCACACCCGCCTGCTTGGTATGATTTATAAAAATCCACCTATTGATGATTTTATTAGCATAAAACCATATCTGGGCTATTTGACAAAATAAACTCCTGAACCAACCAATATGCAATAGAACCAACATGCTATTCAGCTTATAATAACCAGCCAATTGTTTATTTTCATTGGATGCTGATTAACCTAAACTCAACTACATGCATTTCCCTCAATGAACAATTTTTCTACACATCACATTCACCAATAGAATCAAATTATAAAGAAAATTAAATACAATTTTCTATATCCTCTTGGTAAAACATTCAAACTTCCTATCATCAGGACTACTTATTCAGATAACTTGTAAGGCTGACTCTGCTTAATTGGAATCTGAGACCTGGATACATTAAGTCCTAGATTTTTCAGCTAACTCTTCTATCTTGGACAAGTCGTAGATTGTGTGTCTTGCTCACTGTATGAAAAGGGAATAAGCATACATCATATTAGAAGTACAATTAATATACATGGTTTCAACAATGACAATGGAGGGATATGATAGGGAAGTCTTTCATTTAGTCCAGAAGCCTAACAGCCATTGCCCCAATGAGCTGCAACTGCGAAATCCCAGAGACGAACTGGAGCCTCCCACTCCCACCTGTCAGTTGCTGTTCCTTCTTCCTTCATGCCTCTCTCAGTGGGCACATCTCATTGGGTTCAGCACGCTTCTCAAGTTTAAAGACATGAATATTTTTGAGAAATAGTACACTGGTCTTTAACCCAGTAGTTCCCTAAAGGATTTTCAGGTGGCAATTTTGAACAAAAGCAAATACCTGAGGATTAATGTCCTACAGAAGACATGACCCTTTTGTAATTCTTGTTGCCTATTTCCCAGATGGATGGTAATGGCTGAACTTGGTGCTGAATGTGAAAGTGCACTCACTGTTTCAAGATGATGAACTTCAGATAGAGCCACAACTGTGCCTGGTGCATACTATGTGACATAGGAAATGAAAACAATAGGCATCTCTTTATCAATGTTGCCTGAATTGGTTGACAGCACCACAAACCAGAGGCTCAAGCTAAAAACCTGGAAGTTCACCACCTCTCCATTCAACACCTTACTCCCCCTGCCAACAACTTCCTTAATGGTTTTCCTGTTGATTTCCTATTCCTACCATACCACAGTTTGAGTTTCATCTCATGTCCTCATTGAACTTGACATATTCCCTCACTCTAGTCTGCCCTCTCTGATATATCCTACACACTAACAGAAAACTGACATTTTCTAAAACACACAGCTGAAAATAGTTCCTCCCTACTTAAGACTATTCCTCAGCTCCTCATTGCCCATGGGATAAGGTTCAAATATTATCATGTGACATGAAATTTCCCTGATTTGATCCCTGCCTACTGCTTTAATTTCCTGGCATCACTTCCCTCTTTTAGTATATGTCAGTACTTCTTCACCATCTGTAGATTCACCCAATCACCACGTCCCTGCACCCTCACCCCAGAGTCTGGCTGGCCGACTCCTGTTCACTATTCAAACACCAGCTCACGTGCCACCTCTTCTGTGTACCTGTTGCTGATTCCTTTTCACAGGAAAAGTCAATCTTCCTTTGTACCATCACTGCAAAATACATAGGGCTTCTAGATGCCCTTATCACCTCACACCTCACACCTCACTGTGAGTGTGGGCATGTTTGTCTTTTCTCCTGCACTGTGAACTCCTGGAACCTGGACAATGTTCCTTTCTCCTATCCATCCCCAAGCCTAGAAAGGTGCTGCTGCTCATGAAATACCTACTGTAAAGTGTTTTGTAACAAAGATAATAATGACAACCATTTACTAATCTTTGTTAGAAAAAAGCATGGAATAAAAAGGACTAATGAACTCTATTCATTAACCCCTCTGACTACACCAAGGGAAGAAGAAATTCTGATTCTAGAGTAAATCTTGCCTGTTTCATCACAGGCATCTCCTTTCCTCCCTTCCTCTCACTTAGTGCCAGGCACTATGTCTGGCACTGAGGAGAAAGGGGGGGGAGGTTTAGAGGAGGCACAGAGGGTAAAAAGGAGAAATTAAAAAGAAGAAATATGAAAAATTATGTAGGGGCCAAGAAGAAAAATAAATCCTGAAGATCTGTCCCTAAATATGGTCCAGATTAAAAACAAAACAAACAAAAACCCAGAGCATCAGCAACTAGAGGCAAGAATCTAAGATATCCATGGCCTGTTATTCTAAGAATCTGCATAATAGGTCTGTTATTTGGCAGATCTCAGTGAAAGTCAACAAAAAGCATACAGATTTTCTGTGTAACATACTAGAACTGTGTTTTAATTTCTCAGTTGTTTATGTTTGATTTTATGTTCCAAATGTGAAAAGAATGTTAATGATTACATATTATATCTTTCAAATTTATAAAACATAAAAATAGTGAATACTTATCAATATCAAACTTCAATTCTCAGGTCATAAAGTAAACTTTGAGGAAGAATAATTTATTATTACAATATTTTGAATTAGGAAGCTGGGTTTCATGCAAAATTCTCCAAGCTAAGAGCAATACTTACATAGCACAAAAAATATTATAAATTGACTTTTCTTCCAATCATCTTACATGACCAATTAGTTGTTAAAAAATAGAGAGCTAAGAATATTAACCCTTCTCAAGGTCAATACAGCTGGAGTGTCCTTCCTTTTCTAATTGAGTGTTTTCTCAGTTTTTTAGAAGGTACTATATTGTCACTGACTACAGAGAATATGTGGTCTGAGGGAACCCTGGGCCAGGAAGCAGACGGCCTGCGTCCCAGTCCTGCCCTACCCCGTGTGTGGTGCAGAGCAAGGCAGTCAGCTGAAATTGTGAAGATATGAAGGAAGGAATGTAGATTTGTCACCCAAAAGACCTACGGTGAGCCCCAACTTAGAAGCTTTCCTCATCTATTTATCTATAAAACTATCTACCTTCTAGAATATTATAGAATATTATAAGGATTAAAGACTTGGTATATGTGTATATTGATACATAGACATATATTAAATATTAATATATTATACTGCCCACCTATCTACCTACCAACCACCTATCTATCTAGTAAATAGGTAAATGTTGGCACCTTTTTCTTTCTGGTCTTCAGTGTCCTGATTTATACAAAATAGCATGAATGAATTGGATCATTGGTTTTTCAAACTCAGATGTTCAGAGTGATCCCTAGGACCCTCAGATACCTACAGATTGCAAAGGTGAGCCCCCCTGTAGGCTTTCCTAAAACACTATTGCAGTCTGAAGTATTCAACCCTCATTTATTTTAAATGTTGGGGTTCCTTGGGCAACTCTCATTTACTTTAAATGTTAGGGTTCCTTAGGGTACCACAAAAAGTTATTATTTAACAATATTTAACAACTTCAGGTACAGATGTCCTCTAAGGTAATATTTCCATTCTAAGATTCTACATTGTTATTTTTTTCCTTCTTAAATTCAGTACTTGTTTATAAAAAACGCAGTAAAGGTTAAAATGTATTGAGCATATCAGATACATGGTTGATGGGAGGCTGATTATAATGTAAAGCAAATAAATTAATGTTAAAACAAGCAAAAAAAGATGGTTGAGCTCAATGTTAAAGAGAAAAGAGAAGGTTTAGGAAGACGTAATAAGGAAGTAGAAGAAACCCTATTGATAGGAACATTGGTACAAAGACTCCTGGCCTGGGAGGAGCAGACAGCACAAAACCACAAGACCAGGTACCCACTATTCTCAATCCTATGTAATTTGGGGCTGATTTGGGGCATTCAGACCTAAGTCAATACAATGTCACTTCAAATTTTCCAGAAGACTCTTTTGAGAGCATCTAATGTAATTTCAGAACTCTTCTCAAACTCACCACCCTCCTTAGCACCTACTTACTAGTATCAACAATTATTTGAATCAGTTTATGTTTTTTAGTCTACAACAAAAAGCATCAAAATTTAAAACTCAAAGAAAACCTCTATATTAATATGGATTCATACAATCAGTCCTCTGGCCACTTCCACTCTGAAACATTTATTTAGACCTATCCTGTACAGACCCATGTGAGCTATCCACAGGTGCGAAAAACAAGATATGAGATAGTTCTTATTTTTATAAAGATAACTTAAGGAGAGCAGGCATAGGAAAGTTTGATGGGAAAAAGGTTCAAAACAAGGAAATACCAAATTCAATTGATTCCATAATATGCGAGGTATGAGCCCTATTTGCGTCAGAAAGTATTCATTGAGATATTTTAAATATAAAGCCAGGAGAATGGAGAGCAGTGCTTCTCGTGAAGCTTTTTGCCCTGGCATGGCTGACTTGTTATAACAAGTTGCAGTTACAGGGATTAATCAAAGTATTACTATAAAGTTCTTTTAATCATCTGAGTGTATAATTGTACACTTGATTATACAAGGCCTGGATCTCTCTTTCTTAAAGAATGGTACTTCCATGAGCTTATTGTTGGCCCTGAGCCATACTGGATACTTACTTTTAACAGTATCTAACCTAGCGCTGAGTATCTGTAAATTGAGAATAAACTCTTGTGGATCAATGTAATATTGACTGGGCTTAAGAAATAGTAACACTTCCTGGGACCAGAAATTTGCCTAGAGGAAACTTCACAAACCAGGTTAATTCTGTAATGTTTAAGCCAAAAAACAAATGTGGAACTCTGGGAGCCGAACCCCACTGCTGAACAAGCCAGGGTTCCCAGAGGGTTGCTCCGCCTCAGTCATGCTGGGAAACACATCTCTGATCAGCGCCCTCCTCCAGAACTACTACATCCCATTTGTGGTACTGACTTGGCCAGTATAAAAAATATGCCCACTTTTCCCTGGGTTGAAGGGAAAAAGAGGGAGCAGGCACTACTTTTCAGCAGTTTACTTGACTTACATGAAAGTTCTTTAGCTGGGAATAAAAACCAAGTTGCATCAATATTGTTCTTTTCCTCCATAAATTTCATAAAATGTCTATCACAGAAATGCAGACATGGCCTTAACCACAGGAGAGGAAAATGTGGCACCATTACTGATAATTCTCAATATAGATGCTCATTATATTGAATTTCTATATTCAACTTCAAAATTAAAAAATGAAACCCAGGGGAAATCAGAAGATTTAATTAGGTCAGGGGGGGGAAAAACTTGTTTAAAAAGAAAACTACAGTAGATAAATTGTTAAATCTCTAGATCCACCAGAAATTAAACTATCTCCTTCAAACCCTGAGATATTAACACAAACATACATCCTTATTTATAAACTGAGTGGCAAGACTTCACTTTTCTAATGTGTTTACAGTAGGGCTCCTGAAAACACCAACTTTCCTTACATCACCAAAAGAATTTTAAAGATGACTGTTCTCCAGTATTTCTGCAATAGAAATAAATAAATAAATAGAAAAAAACAGAATTCTCATTCTGTTTTACATACTTTTCTTCTAGCTCAGTGATTTATAAACTTTTGAGAATTTAACGATCCTTTTGAGACTCTGAATAGAGTATCCATGATCTGTCTCCCCAGGACAAATGGATAGCATACACATTTTATAATTGCTTGGGTTTACAAAACTCCTAGAGGCAATTCAGCATTTATTAAAAGGGAACTTCACTGACCACCTGCATCAGAATCACCCAGATGATTGCTGAAAACATGTATAAACCATGTCATGAACCCTACTCTATACATATGGAATCAGAATTGTTGGAAATGGAGCTGTGGTTCTAAATTTTAGATTGCTTCCTGGTGTTCCTACTGCTGGGCTGGTAAGATCCTCCACGATGGCCATATTCCTGTCCTCTCATGGCATCAGCTAGTTCTGAAACAGATGCTTCTCTGGCACCCACTCCCTTCTCTCCTGAGGAACCCACATGCTCTCCAAGGTCACTTCCACATGATCAGAGGGCATCTCCACCTGCATTCTCACCTGCTCTGCATATGGGGTTCCAAACATCACAACCACTCTGGGCTCCAATGCACAGCAGGCTCTTGGACTCCTCCCTGCATTAACTGTATGCGTTTCCCACTCAACTCCCCAGCAAATTCTGGCTCGCTCATCCATTAAGACCCATTTTCACAGAATGTACTCACTCTCCTCTTTATTCCTGGGTTATTAGGTCTTCCCTGAATGCCCGTAATTCTCACATGAGTGAGATTATTCCTCTTCTCCCTTTGGACAGTGTGCGTTGGTACACTGGACTTCCTAACTACATGGTGAGAACTCAGGTTTTATTACAGAAGCATTGCTTGCCCAGGATGATCACTCTTTTACTGTTTCTAATAAGACTGAATGATGCCCAATTTGCATTTGTACATAGAAACAGAGATCACCCAAAGTAGCATGCAAGTTAAAAAACTGAGGCTGGGGCATCTGCCTGATTTATCAAAGGCATGCCAGTCAGCATCCAATAATTCCAGGCCTTTTCAAGAGTAGCATTATCACAGATGCCAAAATATAGGATCTTAATCTAGTTAGCAATATAGGACACATATGTGACCAATTATAATTCAGCCTTGTGATGACAAGGTGATATAGCATCAGAGATAACTAAGAGGCTACTGCATATTAGAAGGAACAAGGGAGAATTCCTAGGGGAGGAGTTTAAAGGTGTGACTGGGGACTCAAGTCAAGCTTAAGGGGTAGATACAGAGATTCCAGAGACCAGAAACACAGAAGGGAGAGTGCACATTGTGAGAAAGCTGCTACATGTGCACAGAATCAAAGTTCACTGCAGTTAGGAATGATCTAAAGGAGGGCTGGAGATCAGGATGCAAAGGCAAAACAGAGCAGTATAATGCCAGGCTGGAGTCCACCCTGGGCAACAGTGGGATTGCCACACTACCACACTCATAATTCCATACGGCCATCCAAAACAGTCTGGTGAAAAAGTAGGGCAAAAATTTTATTCCATCTTACAGACAAGGAGAACAGCCATAAAACTGGTCACAATTGCTTACAGTACAGAGGCAGATGACAGCAGAGGTGGAACTTGTGGGTTTCCTAACCGCTAGAAAGCATGTTTTCCTTACAGTATAATTGTTATACATAATTATAGTAAGATGAGTATTCTGTGGGTACCACTTCCATTTCTACTACTTAAGTGAACTGCATCTTTATTAATATGGGCAGGTGAGATGTCATACTTGAATTTTATCCCCAAACAGCATTAACATATTAACCCTACTGTGTAGAAAAGAATAATAAAGATTTGATGACAAAAAAATAAGTTAATTTTAAAAAGGCGTGAATGAGATTTATTTTCTCAAATAGATACCAGAGAAAATTCACTCCTAGAATCAACTACCAATAATGCTGCCGAACAAATCAATCCTTTACAAACGAAGCATGGTAAGCAAGAGTGCTAGAGAGGTAATACTGTGGTAGGCCTATTTGCAGGAAAATACGAGGATGCACTGAATTAACTGCTTGTTTGCTTTTCTATTTGCAGCAGAAACCTGACCTTACACTGAAAGCAGCCACAATGAATCATCAAGAAAACACAGACACTGTGGCAGGGTGCTGAGAGATCAAATTTCCTTTCAAAATTGAAAAGAAATGCTAATGCACTTCAGATCAGAACCACTGTACTAGAAAGGAAATTAATATCTAAGCTGGAACAGCATCTACTGTTCCACCCAGTAAGATGAAAACAATGGTGTTTGGCCAAATAGTATATGGAAATACAGGGGTCCGATAGGAACAGAGGAAATGAAGACAACTCTTACAAAGAATCCAAAATGAACAAAATCCTCCAAGTGAAATTTGAGAGGGAGAGCAAGGTTTGCATTGAACAGAATGTGACTGCAGCAGCCTCAGAGTTTAAAACTCAGTACTCTTTAAACTCTTACCTCAGTTTCCCACACAGAGGGTGGCAGTAATTGATAAGAAACCAGTGCGGCCCTAGCTGGTGTGGCTCAGTGCAGACTGTGAAGCAAACAGTCACTGGTTCGATTCCCAGTGTAGGGCACATGGCTGGGTGGCAGGCCAGGTCCCCAGCAGGGGGCGCATGAGATGCAACCACACATTAATGTTTCTCTCCCTTTCTTTCTCCCTCCCTTCTCGTCTCTGAAAATAAATAGATAAATCTTAAAAAAAGAAAGAAACCAGTGCAAAATTTTAAAAAATGTGTAGAAGAGCACAAATATAATTAATTGTATCCTATCTATTTTTGAAAGCAGGATTTCTATATAGAAGGCTTGGTCACACACTGGGCCAACAATATTCAAGAAAAGAAACAAGGAGATGGGGACAGATTATTTTCATCACATTTTATTTTGAGTTGGTTGAAAAACCAAATGACACACACCGCACAGAATAAAATTCTTGCACTGTCTTCAAATCCTATTTTTGCTTTGGACCCAAATTCAATCAGCTACTTAGCATTTCAATTACTCCTCTGTGTGGGCCATACATGCTCTTCACAGCAGTAGCAGGAAGACTATCTTAACTATACTCTAAAAGGACATGCTGCTGTTTTCCTCTTCCTCTTCCTCTTCCTCTTCCCACTTCTGGTCCACCTTCTCACTAGGAAAAAAGCCATGCTGATTTCACAGATCACAACATCCAAATCCTCAAAGGAAAAACAAAGCTTGTTCTCTTCTTTGTATGTCTTCTAACTTCTGGCCCTAACCTTCCACTCTCACATCTAGTAGATATACCTTGGCTCTTCCTGGTTGGTCTTTTGTTCCAGGCCAATCTCTCGTAAGTCTTTTTTTCACTGATAATTCTCTCCCTTCCCTGCTACTAGTTGTTTGATTTGTCTGATTATTATTATCTTTAGATTTCTGGCTCCAAATATCACAGAGTCTGTGGTGGTAAATTTCCACAGAAGAGCAATTCATCATCAGGAGGGTAGCTAGTAAGTGGTAGACAAGAGAACCGTGCTCTGGCAGTGACCTAGAGAGGACAGACACAGACAGGGTGAGGCAGAGGAGCAGTCTGCTTAAGAACACTGGATGCGCATGTCACCCTGCCCTCTGCCAACACCACACAGTGAATTATCTCCAACCCCGCTGGTTATTCCCTCAAAGTTCACATTTCCGGCATTAAGCTTCTAGCTCTGGCTACTTGTAGTCACAGATCCACATTGCAGCTGCCAGGAAGACCTCTTTGGCCTTCTTTGGCCTTCACAGAGAGAAGGAGATCTTCTGTCTCCCACTTGTCTTAAGATTCCCTGAACCATGTGCTATCCACTCCTGCTGCCTTATTTCTCAAGAGAACAGACTGTGGAGAGAGTAAAGCGACACTGCTGTGAAATTGTTATCAAAGGTAGTGCAATGGCCAGTCCAATTAAATAACTTGTTGCCTCAGTTTCAAGTGGCACAACTGCCTAGCAATTATTTCAGGCAAGGTAGAAAGGAGCCTGACATTTCAACACTTAAAGAAAATAAAACAGTAAAGGGAGGTAACATCTTGAGAGCCAAAAGTCTAGTCTATGGTAAAGGATGGCTAAGTAGCTGATTGAATTTGGGTCCAAAGCAAAAATAGGATTTGAATAGGATATGTCTATTAGTTACTACTTATACTCTCTCATTCAATATTTGCCTGGACTATGTGTCCATGTTTTAGATTCAAGCACCTAGAAATGGTAAGTTGTATTCTATAAAATTGTGCCTGAAATATGTACACAGAATGTGGTGAGTGGGGAGGGGGTGATTGCAGAGGGTCTCTTTAAAAGAATCCATGCAAGATCCAACACAGTGCTTTTACAAATTAGGATACTTAATAATCATTCATTGATCACAAAAACTAAAAAAAGAGTATGATGAAAAGGATAAAGAAGAAATAGAAAAACTAAAACACAACTACAAAGCCCTGGTTAAGATTTAAAATGTTAACTTATATATATCCAACAAGTTCTAAGGCATTTTCATATATTTGAAATACAAGCTTGTAATTTTGAAAAATAAAAAAAGCATACTGCACCATGAAAGACATAGTGAGTAGATTTATAGCACACACATTAAGTTATGTTAGTGATGCCCAAATGAAATAGGAGGAGGTGGGCCAAAGAGAAGGGAAAAAAAGGTTATTAAAGTAAAAAATCCAGCAGTATAATGGGTCTCAAAATGAAACAGCAGGCATATAGCCAAAAAGAAAATAGAATTATAAATGAAGTTAATAGAAAATGGTATGATTCCACCAAAAACATTAGCAAACAGAGTCAAAACAAAATATCATGAATATGATAAAAATGGAATTTTTATTTTTTTGAATTTTATTTTGTTTATGCTCTTACAGTCGTCCCAGTTTGTCCCCATTTGCCCCCTCTCCACTACTTGAAGCAATCCCCACACCCTGTCCATGTCCATGGGTCATGCATATATATTCTTTGGCTACTCAACTCCCTATGCTGTATTGCTGCATTTTACATCCTCATGACTATTCTCTAACTACCAATTTGTACTTCCTAATCCCTTCACCTTTTTTGCCCACTCCCCACCCCACCACCAGTCTGGCAACCATCAAAACTTTATATCTATGATTCTGTTTCTGTTCTGTTTGTTTTTTAGAATCAACTGTTGATTGATACGTATTTATCGACATTTTATTCTTCATATTTTAGATATTTTTCCTCTTAAAGACCTTCTAACATTTCCTATAATACAGGCTTGGTGGTGATAAACTCCTTTAGCTTTTTCTTTTTGGGGAAGCTATCTGTCCTTTGATTCTAAATGATAGCTTTGCTGGGTAAAATAATTTTGGTTATAGGTCCTTGCTTTTCATCACTTTGAATATTTTTTGCCAATCTTTTCTAGCTTGCAAAGTTTCTTTCGAGAAATCAGCTGACAGTCTTGTGGGGGCTCCCTTGTAGGTAACTAACTGCTTTTCTCTTGCTGCTTTTAAGATTCTCTATTTGTATTTAACCTTTGGCATTTTAATCATCACATGTGTTGGTGTGGGCCTCTCTGGGTTCATCTTGTTTGGGACTCTGCACTTTCTGGACTTGTAAGTATTTCCTTCATCAAGTTAGGGAAGTTTTCTGTCATTATTTTTTCAAATTGGTTTCCAATTTCTTGCTTTCTCTCTTCTCTTTCTGGCACCCCAATGATGTAAATGTTGGTATGTTTGAAGTTGGCCCAGAGATTCCTTACAATATCCTTATTTTTTTGGATTCTTTTTTCTTCTCACTGTTCTGATTGGTTGTTTTTTCTTCCTTATAATCCAAATTGCTGATTTCATTTTCAGCTTTATCTATCTACTATTGATTCCCTGTACACTTTTATTTCAATTAGTGTATCCTTTGTTTCTAGCTGTATTTTCTTTATGCTTTGAAGTTCTCACTAAATTCACTGAGCATCCTTATAACCAGTGTTTTGAACTCTGCATCTATTAGATTGCTTGTCTCTATTTTGTTTAGTTCTTCTTTTGAAGTTTTGTTCTGTTCTTTCATTTGGGCCATGCTTCCTCATTTTGGCAGCCTCCCTCCCTGTGTTTATTTCTATGTATTGTGTAGAGCTGCTACATCCCCTAGGCTTGGTAGAGTGACCTAATGTAGTAGCTGTCCTGTAGGGTCCTATGGCACAGCCTCCCCTATTACCCAAGATGGCTACTCAAGGTGCACTCACCATGTGCACTGTGTACACCCTCCTCTGTACTTGAGCCTTGATTGCTATTGACACATCCAAAGTCAGACACTGACTGTGTTCTTTCCAGGGTCACACAACATAAGCCATTAAGCAATCTGCAGGTGGTTGCTACTTGTGCTGGGCTTGGAGGCATCCAGGCAAGGCCAAACTGCAAACCAAGACTGGCTGCTCCTAGTGCCAGGCCTGGGGCAACTCTGCAAGAGGTATGGGGCTCACTGAAGCCAGATGCTGCTTGTTTGAGAGAATTCAGGAAAATGTGAAGCATGGGCCAAGATAAGCCATTTGTATGGAAAAGCTACTGGAAACAAGTAAGGTAGGCCCCAAAATTGGGTGGGGCAGAGCCTCAGGGAATCATCAGGGTAGGGCAAATAGTGTGATCCAGGCTGATAGAGTCTCATATGTGGTACCACCCTGCCTGCTCTGTGGCTCTGTGTGGGGAGGGCTTAGGAAAAAAACAGTGGCCTCTGCCAGCACTTCTGTCTGGGAGAAGGCTGACCCCAGCTCTCACCCGGATGCTGGACAATTCAATCCCTCCCAATATGTCTTTGCATTCTTTCAATCTGCTGCCCCACACTGGAGCTCAGAGGGAGTATGTCTGAGTAAGTCTGTGCATGGGCCCTTTAATAGAAGCTGCCTGAGACTCCAGTGGTTTCTGTCTTCTACAGCCTCAATCCCTGCTGGTTTCTACAGACAGAGTTATGGGAATTTATCTTCCTGGCTCTGGAAACCCGGGCTGGGGAGCCTAATGTGAGGCTGAGGCTCCTGAAATATCCCTCCTGGTTTCTATCTGATACACGCAGGTGTGAGACTAGCCCATTCCGTGTATCAGCCCCTCCTACCAGTCTCGATGTGGTTTCTTCTTTAATTCCATAGTTGTAGGACTTCCATTTACCTCAATTTCTGACAGTTTTGAATGATGATTGTTCTGTAGTTTAGTTGTAATTTTGATGTGGTGTGCAAAGAGGCAAGCCATGTTTACCTATGCCACTATCTTGACCAAAAGTCCCCCAAAACAGCATTTTTAAAGAGAAGCAAATTTAAATTTGAATCTTCTCAAAGGCAGCATGGCAAATACGAACTAACCCACTTTGTTGATTTAAACACTGGTTACATTGCTTATAGGGGGTGAGAAGGGAATTTGATTCTTTATAATCATCAGCTATGTGGCAGTTACCTAACGTACCTCACTTAATACTTATACACAAAACGTGACTATGTAGGAAGTACTTTGCTTATTTAACTGATGAGAAAACTAATGCCTGCAGAGATAAGTTTCTCAAGATTATAGAAGCAAGTTAGTAACAGTAACTATCACTCAAATTCAGAGGTGCCTGCTTTCAAAACATATCCACCTCAATAGTTTTTTCCTTTCACAAATAATGGATGAGATACAAAGATCATTGTCTACGTCTTAATGGATGTTTTACAAAATTACTAATTTTGCCAAACATGCTCAATCACATTTATACAGCTACAAGATCTGTATCCCCTTCCAAATAGGCTTCAATAATCCACTAAACCAAAGACTGTAAGACTGCTCCTCAATGTCTTGTCCATCTTAATATTTCCAGAATGTACCCTTTCCAAGTAAACTCTTAAATGACTTTTTACTTTAAAAGAGGGGTTAGACAAGAGTACATACAAAAAATAAACAATAGATTATAAACAAAGAACATCAATCAAAGTAACTAATAAAATTATAAAACAAATTATTTGTCAAGTTACCACAACTAAGAAGCCAAAGGACATCTGAGTGGAGTAGTTTTCACTGAGTATCTTTTCCATGGCTCACAAATGCATGTCCAGCATGAATAAAACCTAAAATTAACTTTTACTGTCATGTTCTTACTCACAGAAATCACAGAAATATTTAAAAAGAAAGTAGTCAAGTAATATGTACTTTTCTAGAATGTCATACAGTCTAAGCATAAATTGTCAGAATTCCAGCACAGATTATAAGGCCCAGGAAAAACACAGAAATGTATTCAGCATAATTAACCTTGGTTTCCTAATTTAGACAGGGAACCTGGCCAATCCTTACAGGATTAGATGTTCATTTAGAGTTGAAAAAAAAAGAAAACATTTAATTCATTTGGTTATAAATGTGTATGTGTGAAGGTTGAAGGGGGAGCAAGAAGGAGGAGAGTAATTTTTAAACGGGCTATCAGGCTTGGTAAATGCTAAGTAGGAAAGTCATTCATTCAACAAATATGCATGAGCACCGAGTGTGTGTGGTCTGTGTACTGAGTGTTGGGACATGGTGGTAAACACAGCATCTGCCATCATGGTGCTCAATGGTTAGTATCAAGAATCTACACCTAGTTGACAGGACTGGACTTCTCTCTAAATGTTGGAAATGAAGCACACTTCATCAGTCTCTATTTGAGAGGTTTATAATCTTGTGAAGAAACAAGATATGACAGAGATGTGGTGCTCTGGCCAAAGGATAATGTAGGACAAATGAATTCAAAAAAGTGAGAGAACACCACCACTTTTGCAGACAGCTGTACTTGGCTGTGATTCAAACTGTCAGCCTCACTGGATCACAGGGTGCCCAGATATTTGGCTAACCACCCTTCTGGAGGCAACTATACTTGGCTGTGATGGTTAATTTAATGTGTTACTCTCACTGGATCACAGGGTGCCCAGATATTTGGCCAAACATTACCTATGGCTGTATCTGTGAGTGTGTTTCTGGAAGAGACTAGCATTTGAATCAGTAGACCGCATAGAACAGATGTGAGTGGGCATCATCCAATCCACTGAGGATCTGAATAGGACAACATAGTGGAGGAACAAATAATTTGCTGCCTGTGCCTAACTTTGGGCTAGAACTTCAACCTTTTCCTGCCTTCGGGATGGGACTTACACATTTGACCCTCTGATTTTCAGAAAAATACCACCAGTTTTCCTAGGTCACTGGCTTGCAGATGGCAGGTCATAGAGCTTGCCAAACTCCATAATTATGTGGGGTAATTCCTTATAATAAATCGATCGATAGATAGACAGACAGACAGACAGGCAGGCAGGCTGGAGAACCCTGACTAATACAGTGGCTTTTTGCTGTCCTGACCTACATTACAAGTGTTATTCCAGTGGTTTGCACATTCCTTTGCACATCCCTCCTCCTGGAATACTCTTAAAAGCATCTTACCACATATCAAACTCCTCCAACCCTAAGGTCTCAGCTCAAAATTCACCTCTTCAGTGATGGCTTCCCTGATCAGCCCATCCCACCCCAACCAAATAAGTTTCCACTACAATCCCACAGATCCTACACTTCACATTGGTAGCACACAATAAACTTGTGATTATTTATTCAGTGTAAAAGAACTATGAAAAATTTAAGTAAAGATGTCTATTAGCTGCAGAGGGAGTTGTGAGGAAGTTCTTCATAGAGAAAGAATCATGGACTAGAGTGTGAAATGACCAGGTTAGAGGCTTTTATGATAGTTCATGTATCTACCAAATGTACCCTTGGTATCTGGCACTGTGCAACTTACACTGCAAAGACAGAAATCATTTCATGCTCACAGCAACTCTGTCAGGAAAAAGTATATATGTACTTCACAAATGAAGAAACTTTGGTTTGATACAAATACGTTTTCTACCCAAAGAACTTATAAATAAAAAGTTGTCCCTTCAGACACTTGTTTGATTGCAAAATTACATGTGAAAAAAACCTCATTCCTGCTTCCCTTTATTTTTAGATGAGAAAATCCAAGACACTAAGCCATGAAATCACTCACCTGGAGTGGCAGAGCCAATAAGGCCAGGTCATGGCAGTGACAATATATAGAAAGGAACAGAAGTGAGTATCAATGGGAATGAAAACCCAACCATGTTAAATCTAGGGCTGGAGGCATAATTAAAAGTCCAATGTGACTCTAACATTTCAGGCTATTTGTAAGACTAAATTATTTAGGAGAGGTGCTCGTGGAAAAAGACGTTAGATACATCCAGCACACAATTAGCAATGTCAGATCCACCTCAGAAGTGTGAGGATGAGTGTAAACCAAGGAGCACAGACTTTCTTGGAGTGAGCAGATCAATTTGGAAAGGTAAGCTGAAAACCAACTGATATCAGCCTTGAGTGCTGGGCACCTAGCCTTCCTCACTTCACTTCACAGAACATACAGAAAATAAATATATGTACATGTGACTGGAGTCAAGGGTAACAAGCCCTGTCTCTTCCCTCCCGTGGTGGTAGAGTAACACCTGAAACCCATTTGAGGCACACAGGCTGACAAGTTCTGCTTCACCACAGCCACCAAGAAAAAACTATCTTTGTCCCTATCCAGAGGAGACTTGTTTCCATCTTATCATTTCAGGCCTTGGATGCTCAACCCTGGATGTTTGAAGTCTCAGAGATGCCAGGAGTTCAGTTTTGCTGGGGAAACAGGCTTAGAGGAGGCAATTCTAGGTAGATATACAATTGTCTATAGATGAAGAAATCAGATGAAATAAACTGGTCATGAGATGGCACACATATTATCTGGATTTGTGGGGAAAAGACCTGTGTGGAGGTGACCAAGTGGGTAGGATAAAGTGGGATGTGGCACAGGAGAGATAGGAATATCAGGCATTAGAGTGTCCGAGGGTCTAAAATGTCAAACAGAAAAGTTTTATTTGCTACAATGGCCAATAAAGGGCCACTCTGGCGCAAAGAATAGTATTAAATTTGCAGTTGCACCATATGAACTAGAAGAAGAAAAAGACTAGCTATCATGAATGATCACATAGGAAGCTTCAAAATCAGGACAAAGGGTTAAATGTACAAAGTATTTTTGAGGAAAACTGGCAATATAAAAGATGTTATGTTTAAAAATAGCTTGTAACAAGCAGGCTTAGAAATCATTTCAATGTTAAATAAATAAACAAACAAATCAGAATGTAAAAGTGAACAAAGGATACATTTAAATTTAGCTTCATCAGAACAAAACTTATCCCCATTGCATTTCCTTTTACAGTTATTACAATGATAATGGAGGAAAAAATCCTGTAGTCACAAAACTATTCTGTGATTCCAATTTTCTTAGCATAACCTAGAAAGATATTAGGTATTTGGGAATTTATATGGAAACCCTTATCAAGTAGAATACCAGGACTTAAAACCCAAAGTGGATAAGGAATCTTGTTTAAGAAGTCAAAAAAGCAACAGCTAACCAACATTAACTGTCACTTTAACACTAGATACCAGGCTTCTTAAGCCATCTGCAAACACGGGCTTTTATCCAACTTGCTTTAAATGAATTTTTTAAATGCTTGACAAAGCAAAGAATATCTGGCCTTGCAAAGCAAACAATTTCACTTAAAAACAAAAGTGTTTCACCCTGGGGATTTCTGCAAAGATTTTTTAAAAAATATCCCTAACATGGGGATTGAGAATATATATCCATGCTTTATAAATCACAAAGTGCTTGATTCAGGTAAATCATCGTTAAAGTTAGTGAATCTCCCAGCAAGCCCATCTTTCTGCCTGTGACCCTGTAAGCACAAACCATATGCAGCCTCATTAGGAGGGCTCAGGCTATTATGAGCAAACGGGGTCAGACTGTAATTACACTTAATAGGGCTCCAAGTCCAACTGCAGTTATGCATTTTTCCCACATGGTCCCAAAGAAGTTTTGGGGTTTTTTTCTTTAATTTTTTTTGTATTTAACACACCCATAATCTCAGTAAAAAATAAAAATATATTGGTTTACATCTCTGGATATTCCAAAGTACACAAGGAGACCAGGCAGGTTTTGGGTTGTAGGGAGAAATGCAATTAATGAGCAATTACTATTTAAAGACCAAATCCCTGTCAAAACAGCTTGACAAAAAAAATGGTGGTATTTAGCACACACAGCTTGCAATAGTGCTGCCGACAGAAACAGTAGGTGGTAACTCTGCCAGCTAAAACAGCGCTGCAGTGAGGGTAGGGTGAGGAGAACCACCCTGCCCCTCCCACGGACTCCCTTTCCAAAGGGACTCACCACATCCCAGTCCTATACCTGCAGAGTTCCCTGGTTCTTACCAAGGCAGTGAGTAACCCCAAAGGCAAATACTAGAATGGCTAGCAGAACTTCAAAGCATGTCACACTAAGTGAAATTGCTCCTCAAATGCAAAATGGTGTCATCCTAAGAAACTTACACCAACTGAGGAATTCTAAAATTAACCCAGAAAGAAACACTGGCAAATTGCCTCTGGACTTTTTACTGAAAAGAAATTTCCAGGACATCTCATCAGTGCTGAAGGTTGCTTCCAAAGGAGGATGGAGAAAAAGGGCTTCCTTCATGGCACTGTCTCCAATCACTGGACTAGGAGGCAGGGGCTCCCTAAATCAAGAACTCTCCCCCTGTTTGCAAAGTGGTTCACTTTAATGATGACAGCAAGGATTTTGGATGCTGATAAGTATTAATGTATAATCATTACTAATGATGCTGGCAAATTATATTTGGCTTTTTCCTCCTGTATTAATTAGGATTAAATTAGTTAAAACGTACAGGAAAACCCAAATATCAGCGGGTTACACAAGTCACAGGAGTATCTCTTTCCCGAATAGATGAAGTCTGTGTAAGCAAATCCCACAGTCCAAAGTGGTAACCTTGATCCTCACTGTCGATATGGGTCTCCTTCCAGCATATCCAAATTCCATACAGAAGAAGGGGGGAGCGAGGTGACTGTCCCTCCTCTGAACATGCTTGGTGAAAGTTGTGCACAGTGCTTACACACACAGCACATTGTCTAGATCCAGGCTGTTCAACTCAGCACGACTAGCCACATGTGGCTATGTCAACTGAAGGCTCATGTCTGCCTGTAAGAGACCCTGGAGCCATCGAGGTCTTCTCTCTCCCTCGAATATACATATACAGCCCCTGGTGCCTTTCTACCTCCTTCAGACCTCACTCGCTACAGCATGGAAATGGAAACAGTCCAATCATTCACCATAAAGCTGGTAAAAGAAATGTGGAAAGCGGGGGGGTTCCATCCTACTGCCAAGGTTATAATGGGGTGAAAAGGCAGGGGAAAGAGATGTTTTAGGTATACCAAATTGGAACTCTGAGCACATAAGTTGACAGAAAGATCACTGTACAAAGTGGTCAGGTTCTACTGACTTAAAATATGGTTCTTTGGGTATTCTGTTAAGGGCTCGAAAAAATGTAGTGGGTTAATAAAACTGCAAACGTTTGAATATAACTGAATTATGTCTTCACAATCCTCACTGGATGTAGAATTCAAAATTGGCAGAATTCTTGTAGAACTTCAAAATACTATGTAACTGTCTTCTGGATGCCATTGATTTCTGTTGAGAAATCAATTCAAAAACTTAATGCTGCTTCTTTGGGTATCATATTCTTTTTTTTCCTCTGGCTGCTTTTAGCATTTTCTCTTTGTTCTTGATTTTCAGCAATTTGACCATGATGTACCTAGGCACAGTATCCTTTGTGTTTATCTTGTTGAGATTTGTAATTTTTCCAAACCTTTGCTTTATATCTTTTATCAATTTTGGAAATTCTCAGGCACCATCTCTTCAGACATTGCTTTTATCCCATTCTTTTCTCTGCTTTTTCCCAAGCCTCTAGATTCATGTTAATTTATGTGTACTCACTGTTACTACATTTCTTCTTCTTTTTCATTCTTTTTATTGTTGTTTGAGCACAGTTGTCTCCATTTTCCCACCACCACTTTCCCCCACCCCACCCATTTCTCTTAGGCTCTTCTCCGTATTTTTCATCTTTTTTCTATCTTAGTATTAGTCTAGATATTTTACAGTTTTTTTCATTTTCTAAGTTTCTTTTCATATGTTTAAATCATCAATTGAGTTTTTAGTTTTAGCTATTGTACTGTTAAGCTTTAGAATTTCTAATAACAGATCTCAAAACTATCAAACTTGTCTTTTAGTTCCTCTATTAATCATAGTTATTTTTAAACACATACATCTCAATCCCTTTCTCAAGATAATCTCGTAGATAATTTTACTGTCCATATTTCCCTTGGTTTTTGGTCATAGTTTTGCCATCTCTCCGTAAGCCTGGTTATTTCTGATGGACTTATGACAAGCAGATGGTTTTGGGATACTGGCAATTCCAGACTGCCTTAATCTAATCAGAGACTGAGGTGACCTAAGCTGGCCTACTTCCTATTCACCCTAACACCTAAGACGTAGCCATTGTGGTTCCAAAGCCCAGGGTATTTACTTTTTCTTTCATAGGCCCAGAGATCCAATCTAGTTACCCTACCTCCAGCCCTTTGAGCTTATTGGAAGTTCTACTCTTTGACATGTACTGCTAATTACTAAAGCACAGGCTGGGGGCTGAGACAGCCTCACAGCTCTGGGCTTTCTGGATCATGCAACTACTCTTTAGCAGGATTCTGATAATTTCAAATAGTTTTCTAATTGTTCTCAGCAAAAGGGTTGGCCTAAAACAACTCAGTCCTATTGTCATTGACTGATGAACTAACTAGTAAATTTTATTTAAATCCAATAATGCTAAGAAATACAACTTTTTTAAAAAATGTTTTATTTATTTTTTTAGAGAGGGGAAGAGAGGAAGAAAGAGGAGGAGAGAAACATCAATGTGTGGTTGCATTTCAAGCACCCCCTGTTGGGCACCTGGCCTGCAATGGCGACCCTCTGGTTCTCAAGCCGGTGCTCAACCCACTGAGCCACATCAGCTAGGGCAGAAATAAACTTATTAATGACAAAGTATAGCAGAGAAGATGGAAATTTAGAGAGTTTTGATAATTTATTTAGGTTCATCAGCTACCAAAATACTAAGTCTGGATTTGAGACCAGTTTAATAGAATTTCAGAGTTGAGTCTCTTAATCACTATTGATGATACTTTCTCTGATTTGATCTTAATACAACCTAAGTGATAGAAAGACTCAAAAAATTGCATGCTAGCATTCAGAGCTAGTACCCTCACTTCAAAATTCCATCTTTCCAATGGTCTTTCTACTGGAATTTGGAATCAAAATACACTCAGCTTTTGTTTGTTTTTTTTTCCTATGTAAAAATAAATAAATTTGAACTTCAAACAAATGACATTTGGAGATGCATTAACACCTCAATTAAAAATAATGTCTCTGATCATAATTATCCTCTGGGAAAATGTTGGGGGAGGGGGTGTCTAATATAGTACTCATTTTTTAATAAAAAAACTAAAGACCACAAAGATAAAGACCCTGATTTTTGGTTCATTGACTCATTCAAGAAATATTTATCTATTACCTACTACATGCCAGGCACTGTTCTAAGCACTTGAAATATATTTTAATAAGTGAAAGAGAATATAAATATAAACATCATAAATAAGCCAGGTACATAGGCCTAAGTTTTATGGAGGAAAATAGAACTGTAACAGGGTATGGAGATTAACCCCCAAAATCCTTAATTGGGGGAAGGGAAGAGTGGATGATGCAGTGTTTAAGATACATTGAACAACGGCAAGTTAATAGCCATGCCTTCCTGAAGGGAAGAGGGCTGCTGCCCAGGGCAAATTGTGTACCTGACTGACAATGTTCAGTGGCTCATGACATAGTCATGGGGGAGAATACGCACCCTGGGTGCCCATGTATCACTGAGAATTTTTGCCTTGACTAAAGATGGCAATTAAAAGCAGGTAAAAAATACTGGGGGACTGGCAAAAATGGTGGACACTAACACGCCATAGGAAGGGTTGGATGTGAGGTCACACAGGAAGTTCCAGACTGAGCATTTAAATTATGGCACACTAAAAGAGCCATGAGGTCTGGAGTGAGAAAGGGGGTCCATCAGAAGGTCTGAAAGCCAGAGAGAGAGCCACAAGTTCTGCAGTGAGAGAGGAGGTCAGCCTGGAGAAGATGGTGGTAGAACTGACAGAGGTGCAAGGACCTGCTTGGCCACCCAAATTCATGAAAGATGCTTGAAGTTGAACTCTGCTTGGGAGTGCTCAGTGGAAGACTTCTGCTTCTCTGAAGGACATGGAAGAGCCACTCTCTTGGGATACTTGCCTCCCCGGACTCCACCATGATCCAATGTAACAAAACACATATTTTCCTGAATCACTACAAGGAAGCTGAGAACTGCACACCCCAGATCCTGAAGGAGAGAGCTGCTGTGAGAGGACGGGCACATTCCAGACAGAATAGAGATCTCTTTGTGTGACTGGCTGATGGACAGATAAGGAGATGGGGGACTTCTGGACATGGTTTTGGCTTGTAGCCTTTTGGGGAGCAAGCGAAGCTTAGGGTCTCACAGAAGAGTTGGAGAGGAGGGCTCTGAGCAAGAGTGCTCTCAGCACTCCCCTCCCAAGGTTGGAACTCTATTAATAAAAACCTGTTTCCTTCAACACTGATTGTTGGGTCATACGTAAAGGCACCAGGTGGCCAAGCCCCAGTTTGCTTGGTAACAGAACTGTGTAAAACCACTGGGAGGACAGGACAGGGGGTAAAGGGCAGGATGCAAGATTTTACTTTTATATGAGATTTTCTAAAATATGTTTGATATTGACTCCACCTCACACCTACTCTATTCGTCATAAAGACATGCTTCTTTACAGAATAACTGAACCTTTTTTTCTTTCACGTGCCAGTTCATTTTTTTATCACCCTTAATTGCCCTAGGACAAAAACCTTAGCATGCACTATTCATTCGGAGTAACTATTATGTTTTTATGACTTATAAGAAAACAAATACACTGATTGCTCTTTTTCAACAGAATCTGGTATTCTCCACACTATGCCTTTTTGAACCCAATATCTACAATCAAATGGGGTCTGATCTTTTCAAACCTGATTTTACTTATTTTTCATAAGACCTTTCAAAGAGGCTCTATTGAGTAATTCTTCAAAGCAGATAGTCTGCTTAGGCTTTAAAAAGGATTTTCCCAGTCAATCTAAATAACATAAATCCAAGAGTGATGCTTTCCCACTAATTGCTGAAAAATCTAAGTCAGAAGCCTGATTTCATGGTAATCATTGCCATTTGTCTAACGAGTTCTACAGTTATTTCAAAATAGTCATGAAGCCTCTCAGATAAGAACATACTAAGCCCAGAATAAGAGCTACTGAATAATGTATTCCTGCTTTTATATAAACAAAAGTATTATTAATTTTGATAGCTTCTATGGATATTCTTAATCTACAATTTAAATGAAGAACATGAGTTTCTTTATAAAACAACTCGCAAATCAAAACACACGTAAGGGATAACTTATATTATATATATATTCCCCTTTTTTGTTTTAAATCCAAAATATTTTTCTTGGGCAGAGGATTTTTTTGGCAAAACATCAAATTACTCAGGTAACTGAGCCCCCCTACAGCTCAGATTTGGTGCCCTGCAACTTCTGGCCTTTCCCAAAACTAAAATTACTTTGAAAGGGAAGAGATTTCATGCCCTCAAAGGGATTCAGGAAAAATATGACGGTGCACACAATGGCAGTTGGGAGAATTGTGTGAGGTCCCAAGGTGTCTAATTTGAAGGGGACAGAGGTGTCATTGTCCTATGTACAATGTTTCTTATATCTTGTATCTTGTTTAATGAATGTCTCTATTTTTCATATTACATGGCTGGATACCTCCCGGACAGAGCTTGTATTGACCCCTCTCTTTGTTCATCAGTCCAATGGGAATATGATCACTGGTTTTTTAACAGGGTACAGAGCAAGGTCCCCTGAAAATAGAGATTATTTTCCACAAACCTGGACTGGGGAAAGGGAGAAGGGGATGATCCAGCATTTAAGGTATTTTGCATAACCATGGCAAGTTAATAGCTGTGCTGCTGCCCTGGACAAAAGGTGTGCATGACTTTAAGGGTGTATCGTAACTCATGACATAGCCAGGGGAGGTGGATGCCCACCCTGGATGCCCCGGAGTCATGGGAACTCTTTCCCTGACTAAAAATGGCAGCTAAAAGAAGGTAAAAGATATAGGGGAACTGGCAAAAGTAGCACATCACAGGAGGGACTGTATATGAGGTCACACAGGAAGTTCCGGGTCAAACATTTAAAGTGAGGGCAAGCTGAGAGAGAAGAGGATTCTGCCAGGTGGCCTGGGGTAGTAAGAAGAATCCCATCATGAGGTCTGAAACAGAGAAGGAAGAAGCTGTGAAGGAGGAAAGGGTGTAATGAGTGAGCTGATGGAACTATGCAGGGACCTGCCTAACCAAGCACGTATTCATGAGAGGCTTGGAGCTCAACTGAACTGTGACCGAGAATACTGACTTCTGCTTCTCTGAAGGACACATGGAGAGGTCATTCTCTTAGGACATATGCTTTCCTGGACTCCACAATGATCCAGTGTAACACAGCACATGTTTTCCTGAACCACTACATAGAGGCTGAGGACAACGTACTCCAGATCCTGAAGCCTAAAGGAGAGAGCTGCTGTGAAAGGAGAGTGACTCTGAAACCCACAAAAGCACCTTCTGGAGGGGATGGAGACCTGTTTGCACAGCTGGTTTAAGAACAGATAAGGATATGAGGAACTTGTGGGCATGGTTTTCGCTTATAGCCTGGTGGGGAGCAAGGGATGTGCTGGGTCTCATAGGAGAACAGGTCTGTGAGCAGGAGTGTTCTCAACTCCTCACCCCACGCTGGAATCCTGTAAATAAAACCCTGTTTCCTTCAACACTAATTGTTGGTTCATGCGTCAAGGAGCCAAGTAGATGAGTCCCAGTTTGCTTGGTTACAGTTTCACCTCTTTTGTATCAGAATTAAATCAGGAGAAACACACAAAACCATTGTGACTAGTGCCCACGTAATGGGCAAATATTCTTCTATATAAAGCAATGCAGTTTAATTTCTAATTTTCAAGTTAAATTTCAAAATTCAGTAGAAATTAACAATTTTATAAATTTAAGCTTATTACAACCTGCTTCTGGCTACTTCCCACAACTCATAAAATTCAAGTATTCTTCAGAGTCTTGTTAAATGCCTGAACTGTGACCTGCTAGAGAGAATCCCAGGGTCTCCTTCAAGCCAAAAAGTTCTTTATAAAGACAGAATTACATTTCTCAAATATACTAGTACATCTTCTTATTCATTCAATTTCTTAATACAGTATCTTAAGTAAAAATGATGGACAGTTGGAATAGATGAACTTATAAATGGAAAGATGTATCACTGGATAGGAAAAATACAGTGACTCAACCATTTTCCACAATCTGACTAAGAAAACTGCAGAAGCCTATGTACCATATAAGAAAAGGAATTAAAAGTCCAGTTCTGCATCCATATATCCAAAATTCTGCATGGGATTTTTTTTTTCTTAAGGTTGCCGAAAATAGCCAACGTATTTTTCACTCACTGTAACTGAAAATAAATTCTGCCTTAAATGTCCACAGTGCCTTAAAAATGAGAAAATGAAAATCATATGAAGGATTTCCTTAGTTTAGATATTTAAAGATATCTATTCATTGCTTTCAAACTCTAGGAAACTTCAGCAGGGAACAATGTGTTAATGACATAGGTAATTAGGTTCTAAAAGATGTCATGATTTTTATAGAACTAGGAGGCAAAGAAGGTGGTGCATCAGAATAACAATTGCTCTTGATAAATGGGTGCACAGTCATTCCTGTAAACAGGAACTTCCCTCCAGGAAAACTTCCTCCCCTGGGATTTATAGTTTGACTGTTGCCTAAGAGAACTGAGGAAAGCAATTACAGTACAAAAATGCTGATTTCCCCTGCATCTGTAGAGGCTAAGCCAGAGATAAGTTTTCATTAGACTGAAGGAATTCTTGGTTACTTTCAGAATAAAACCCTGAAAGATGAAACCAATCTCATCAGAGTCACAGGCAACTTATGAGATGAAAGCCCTCACGATTTAGTTTCCTCGGATTTAAAGGTCAAGCCACTTATTAAGAATTATAACAGTTTTGTCAAAAATGCCCACCTTCAGTGCTTCACAGAGGCCGTATGGGAAACACAAAGCTATTCCTGTGCATTTTCATTAACTGAAAATATTAGTGACTGATAAATATAACATTTCATTAAAAATCACAAGGGACATTGGGCACAAGAAAATTAATTTCTTGCTGTCATTGTTTTAAAATGCTCCAGTCCGGGAGCCCTTTCTCAGTGGCAACAAAAATGTCGGCTACACATACCTGAAGTCAGGTATGGCAGCTGTAGAATGCCATTCCCCACTGAAACTGAGTGTCACCCTTGGGCTACAGACCCAGGTGGCTGCCTGTCTTCTTGTGCCAGCCTGAGTACAACCAAGGTAGGGAGGTGCGCTCTTTCAGAAGTTATGGCCACTGAACACCTAGAACATGCAAAGAACATTCACTAAACATCCAGTGTATGGCCACTAATATGCTATGAACTTTTCATGAAACATCTTATTTTATACTCTGAATACTGCAGTGCATTTTATACACACGCACACACACACAAAACGCACATACATACATACACACGTGTGCAGTGTATGTATTTATATATATTCATATATATATATATAAATTCCCATTTATTAATGAATAACTGAGCCTAATAAAGATTGGTACTTTGCTCCAGCTCACAAGGCCTGGCAACTAGACACGTAATTCTACCCCATCTTCTGCAATCCTACTAAATATAGGGATGGCCACAGACATGATACTTCATGCTTGGAGCTTAGGACAGGGTGGAGAAACCAACTGAAGCCTTCACAGACCTAAGAGCAGTCCTATTTTATAGAACCTTCTCCAATGATGTAAATGTTCAGAGTTGTCTAATACTGTACCAACCGGTCCCATGGGGTTATTGAACATAAGAAATGTGTCTGGTGTGACTGAGAAACTAAATTTTTAATTTTACTTAATTTTTATTTGTTTAAACTTGAATAGCCAAATGTTATTAACAGTTACTATATCAGAAAGTACAGCCTGAGAGTTTAAGAGAGAAAATACTTTTTCTCATGTTTGTCAGGACAGGACAGGCAACATAAAGTGGAAAATTCTTTGAAAGACATTCAGATGGAGCCTCTTCCTTTAAAAATTCAAGAAAGAAGGCTTTACCCCTGGTTAGAGAAAATCAATGTTGATCTGACCAGAGCAGCATAGGCGGTGGAAGCAGGAAGGACTTGCTAAGCAGAGGAGGCAGCAAAGCTCCCAGGACTCTGCAGGCAAGGATGGGAGCACTGTCACAAGCGTCCTGTGGCTGGACTGTAAAGCATGGTAAGATCACAATGGGGAGGACATGGCAAATTAACATAGGAGACAAACGAGGGAAATCCAGTTAGTTGTTGAGACACTGATTTGTACATGCTCCACTAATTAGTAAGGATGAAGAGTGAGAAAGCAAAAGGAAAATGATCTACTAATCAACAGAAAGGCATCATTAATGCAAAGCAACAAAAAGTAGAATTATGAGTCCATGGAAAAGGATTACATTAAGGAAAGGGCAAAATACAGGGTCTGGCAGAAGTAACGCCTGCTTGAATATGGTTGGTAGGGCAATAATATGGATGTAATAATTTATAGTTTTGACTATTTCACCTAAAATTTCATATGCTGTGCTTGAGTGTGATATTATTATGTTACAGCATTACATGTTTATGATTTTGTAATAAAAAGGGGGCATTATTTGTGCCAGACCCTATATATTGAGAGCAATTTTTAGAAGCATGTATTGAAGAAAGCAGAGTGGACCCCAAAATATTTTATGCACATGGTCACTGAGGACACTATAGAACCTACAACTGGCCATGCAAGGGTCACACTAACATATGCCAATGGCGTGCCACAGCCATCATCTTGGTTTGGGGGAGCAGAAGGCCTATTGGACACTAGATATCTGCCTTTCGATATATCTGACCATCCCACTGGGAAAGCCATGTCCCTCCCTGTCAAGGTCTGGATCCAATTTAACCAAAAGGGTACTTGGGATGGGGACAGGGCGGAGGAGCTGCATTGGACAGGCTGGCAGAAAAGGGACTGGCACAGGTCCTGGCGTCAATCACACACAAGTCCCCCAGGAACTCCAGCACCAGGCAGTGGCTGCTTATCAACATATCCACAGGTGCATTAACATTTTAAAAATCAGGTGTATACTGGTTGAATATGACGTCTAGAGTCTGGTCTAATCTGTGGGGTCAGACTAAACTTCATAGCACAAGGCAGGGAAACAGCAAACAGGGGGCCTAAAGGCCACATTCAAGTTTCACTTTACTCACATAGTGTTGAACACCCAATGATCTGTATTTTATTTCATTTGAATTATTAGCACCATAAAGAGACTGGAAAACTTCTATTTAAAACTTCTGGGACTTGGGGCTTTTATGAAAACTCAGAAGATCTGGTAAAACTGGGGCCACATTCCCACCTGAGCAGCAGCAGCCCCTCTTATACACAGCCTGCTTCACTCGCTAATGTTACCTGCCCCTCACCCAGGAAATCATCTGAGTTTGTGGCCCTTGCCATGAAACAATATGTGTCTATGCTATAAAGTGATGCTGCAGCTCAGATAGCCTAAGATGAAACAAAAATAAATACCCAGAGGAGATAGGTAATTTCTGCCCTAACAGATTTGGAACCATCACACTTCAGAGAATTTTTTTCCCAAGGGTGTTAATGGGATTACCACAGACTAATTTCAATTGAACTTGAACCATGTCTTAATACCTCCTAGAACACTAATGCCAATAAGGCTTTTTCGAGCAATAGTAAAATTCCATACCATCTCCTCTCTTTTTCTAATTAATGCATTTGATAGTAGATTTGATAGTAGATTTGTCTGTAGTCCACATCACTTAAGAAAACTACAATTCCAATAACTTTCAAATATCAACTCTACTAGAATCCATATTTGCCTGCCCTTCCCCCCAAATTTTTATGTTCACAGGATTACAATGATACTCTTGACTTAGTACTTAGAACACTAGTAGTGACTTACAAAATTAAACTCTTAAGTATACATAAAATCACACAATTATATAAACACATCACAGATTTATTAGGTAAGCCAACACCTAATTAAAGCTGAAATGTCACACAACATGAGCAAAGGCACTATACTTATACTGCAACCTTATTTGCACACCCTGTTCCTACTTTTCCTATGGAAACCTTTCCAATCCCTTCTCCTAACCACACCACCCCCAACACAACTGATTCAGGGGCACCTGGCCTCTGTCCTTCATGGTACTTGAAATTAACACTAATCATTCATCCTCTGGGCCCACTCCCACGGATGTCTCAGCAAAGACTTCGGTAGGATTAATACAAAGCTGTATTGGGCCTCATTTGGCTTTGGATGTTGGTATGGGGCATACAACTGGGAGTCTTGAGCCCTCCAGAGGTATGAACTGCTTAGTGTAGATAGCTTTTTTCTTTTTGTGGGGAGGGGGTTATCTCTAACCCCTGTATTATAGTGCAAAGATTCCTAAATGCTGAAGGAAACTGGCTGCCTAAGAAGCCCTGAAAAAGCTTGTTAGAAACCAGCGTACAGGATTTATACACAGAGATTCTGATTCAGTGGTTCAGGTGTGAGACACAAGAATCCGCACTGTGAATATGTTCCCAGGAGTTCCCAAAGATTAGGCAGATTAAAGAAGCAATGTTCCTTATTGGTTTGAGCTGCTCTGAACCTCCTCTGTCAAGAATGCAGCAGAGTTAAGGCTACCACAGAGGCCAGAAGTATATTTGAAAGGCCATGTGTGAATAGAGAGGAAGAGGAACCAAGAGTCTGGGGAGAAGAGAAGCCTGACGATACACTTCATAACAAATGAAAGCCTCAAAGAGATTCTTCCTCTATTCTACTAATAGCCCTGTATCTTGTATTCATAAGTCTATTTAGTAATGGACTACTAGAGAGCATAGTCCTAGAAATCCTCCCCAGAGTGACTTCTCACTGAATTCTACCATTCATTTCAAATGAGACATCAAAGACAAGTGAAAAATGCAGGTGCTCAAAAAAATTAATATAAATAAATACTTTTTTGCATAATCCCTTTAAAAAATGAATGAGCCTCTGATAGAAAATAAAAATAAAATAAAATAAGTAAAATTTGAATGTAAAAAAAAAAAACATGCCCTTGATAGAAGGTTCTAGGGGCATTTGCAAAGTACTTTTCATTCTTAAGGCTCATAAGAAAAAAATGAATGGTCCAGGAAGAATGCATTGATTACAAACATGGACTTTAGAGAGAGAATGAGAGATGGAGAGGATGGTTAACAGTTAGATTTTTAATGGACCTACTGGACACAAATGGCAATGTCTCCACAGGGCAGTCCAAGCTTATGCCAATGTAAGAAGTGACACACCTATGTAATTTTTACCAATGTCACCACAGTAAATTCAATTCAAAATTTTTAAAAACTCCAAATGTTAAATAACAAACGAAGAAGTGCTACATCTATAAAAGTCAGTTTCATGAGGGCTTAGGTGTATATTTGTGTTATGTTTTAACTAAAACATAATTATTTAATTACTGTTAATTATTAAGCCATCAGCTAGGTCTAGGATAAAGCTTCTACTAATTATAAATATTCTGGATACCACATATTTCTCTATATACAAGGGGGACCCCCCAAAAATGGAATTATCTTCTGGAGGGCGGGCCTCTTATAGTGCAGGCTTCCCCTACTAGGTGAGTATTCTATGAACCTATCTGTATCAGCGTACCTGCTGGCGTTGTTCTGAGAAGCTGTGTTAGGTTTCAGTGAATTTTTTCTGAAGACCCTTTCAATGCATTTGAAATGCATCATTTCATGATGGGTGATTTACAAACATACCTGACCACTCCCTGAGTGTTCAGCAGTTTTTAACCAAAAATGGCATGACCCCTGTGCCCCACCCTCTCTATTCACCCAGCCTTGCCTTAGTGACTTTTTTGTTCCCACAGATGAAAAAACTTCTCAAAGGGAAATGCTTGTATAGAAGAGTTGAAAACAAAAATGGCAGAAGCACTAAAAGGCATCAAAATCAACAAGTTCAAAAACTGTTTTGAGCAGTAGAAAAAAATCTCGATAGATGTATTGCATCAAATGGAGAGCACTTTAAAGGTGTCTGAAATTTAAACATGTAAGAATAAATATGCCTTTTTATAAGTAAATACTGGAGTTTTGTGGACCCCCCCCCCATTCATCATTTCAAATTTAACAGTCTCTCTCTTATCCTAATTTGCTTACCAATTTTAATTGTCACACTATAATCATAGATATGTCTTTGGGGAGATTTTATGGGCCACCTTAGATAAATAAATGTATTTCAACCTAAAAAAATGGCTGACTAAACCTTCAATTTCAAATACTGTAATTTATCAAAATCAAATATAGCATTGCAGTCTCAATTTAGCTGAACAATTTGACACCCAGAATATAAACTACACTTTCCAAAATCAGTATACATTTTCTAGTCTTCCTTGCAGCAAGAAGTATTCTCATAACTAAATATTGACCAATGAAAATGAAATGTAAGTGGAAGTATTATGTGGTTACTTCTTGAAAATACCTTATATGCCAGACCAAACAAGACATTTTTCCCTCTCCCTGCTGCTCTTCGTCACTTACTCCTTTGCGCCAGCTGAAATTAGAATGTGAAGGCTGGATTTTGAGCACTCATATTTAACCCTGAGTTACCACAGTAGAGCAATAGAGAAAAGAAAGAAAAAGAAAAGAACCTGCCACATAAGTTGTGGTCTACTTATTTCTTCAATCATTTACATGAGAGGAAAAAAATTCTATTTGCTTATATTCATTCTTATTTTGTGTTTTCTATCACTGTGGGCTGGAACCAATCATAACTAATACATAACATTTTCTAATAACAATTTCCATGAAGATGTTATAAAGTGTTTTCTTACTGAATTTTCTTGTTCTTCATAAAAAAAGCTTAAGAATTTAGTCTTTGCCTATGCAGATTTAGAAATTGCCCAACATGGCAAAGCATAGCTACTCTATTAGCAAAATTCATGGACGAATTTTTCATCAGCTTGTAAGTACTAAGAAAACTAGAGAGAAGGAAGAGAGTAATCTCTTTTCCCTTACTTTACCCTACATACTTCATCCCAACTCAAAATTGATGATATCAAGTTCTAAGAGTCAGTTATATTATTTCTCTCAACATAATCATCCTTCCCATTGACCTTAAATCCCCCCAAATACTGACAAGACTTGAGGTTCCAGAATCCAGTCTATGTAGAATCAACACATGAATATGTACCACGGGGGTAAAAAGAAAAGCTGTTTCTGGGAGTGAGGGAACCTGCATTCTTATACTAGCATTGCAATAGTTACCTGCTTATCCCCAGGAGATATGGTTCAAGAACACAGTGGATGCCTGAAACAGCATATAAGTACCAAATTTTATATAATCTTTGTTTTTTTCTGAATACATGCATACTTATGATGAAGTTTAATTTCTAAATTAGGCATGGAGAATAACAACAATAATAAATACAATAGTATAACAATATAATGTAATAAACGTTAAATAGATATGGTCTCTCTCTCAAAATATCTTACAGTAACCCTCCCTTACCTGCAATAAATGGCTTCATTTCACCTATGTCAGAGGATACTTTGCTTAAGTCTTCCTACAGGCTCAGTACTTCCTGGCATAACACAGTGCCCTCAATAAAAACATATTTTCTGTTCATGTCTTTCACCTACAAATTTAATGCCTTTTCCATCCTGACTAAACACTTATCAAGCACTGTTGCTGTAACTTTCACAGTTTGAAGTACAACAGCAAAACTAGTAAAAAAAATATATTTTTTTCTTTTTCACAATTGCACAGATAGAAGATTCATTCTTACCTTAGGTCTTAGCAGTCTCAGCATATTATTAATTTTCTTTCCATATTAAGCTGAGAACTTCACCTTTTCACTTAAATGTAGCACTTCACAGGTTCTACTCGGCATATCCAAATCACAAGCAATCACTACTCTTGTGCTTTGGGACTATTGTAATTATTATTATTATTAGGGACTATTGTAATTATTATCATCCTCATCATCATCAACTTATTTTTATCTTCATCCAAGGATATTTCTACTGATTTTAGAGAGAGATGAAGGGTCGGGCGAGAGAGAGAAACATCAACATGAAAGAGAAGCATCACTCAGTTGCCTTCCATAGGCACCCCCACCAAGGATTGAACTCGCAATCTTTTGGTGCATGGAATGACACTCCAAGCAACCTAAGCCACTAGACCAAGGTACTTTGGAGCCATTATTAATTAAAATATGGATTACTTGAATGCGAGCACTGAGATATTTGATAACACAGGGCGACTGAGTGAGTAAGGGGCCAGCAGTGTGTCATTGTAGAGACACTGGACAAACAGGTGATTCATGCCCTTGGAGGGACGGGGCCCTGGCACGGAGTTCATCATGCTACTCAGAATACAAGTGAAGTTTACGAATTGTTTATTTCTGGAATTTTTCTTTTACTTTTGTGAACCGAGGTAAATTACAGAAAGTGAAACTGCAAATAAGGGGTAACTACTGTACTAAAGAAAATCCAAATGACCTTTCTGTGACAGTCAATTATCTCTTAGGACCCAGTTTTCTTAGTTTACAACTGTAAACTTTAGTGGTTTTTCTAACTCTAGGATTCAATAGTCCTAAAATGTTATCACATAAACTTCTCTAAAAGGCTCCAAATTAATACTTTCGATGCCAACCAGGTTTATTTTGATTCAGAAAATTTAAATTAAAAAATAAGCTACTATTTTTATACCATTGGGTCATAGGAATACATTTTCATTGCTATTCTACTGAGTTGATATACATTGTTATTGTTAAAAAATTGGAGGGGAAATTAAGGGTCATAAAGACTTTGAAAAGAATTTATTAAATATCGAATTGTTTTGGAACAAACTTCAAAATCTGAAATTGATAAACTGAAAGCAAAATCTTGATGAAAAAAATGTTGTTACTCCATTTTAGAGTGTAAATCTTGTAAGAGTCATTAAATATAATTTAATCCACTCTGGAGTAGAGTAAAATGGATATGATAGATGGCAAGCTGTCTTAATCTTTTCCACTCGTTAAATTATGATAGATGAATGATGTTCACTGCTGAATTTCCAGGCAGAGCATGTGTCTGAACTCCTTGTCTTTATCAAGAGCTTCCAATTGCAACTGGTCTAAATCTGTCTCCATCAGGCCAAAGTGACACTCCACAATTATGATAAAGGGGAAGGCCAGAAACCTTACAGAGCAAGTCCCTCTGTATTGTGTAGAGCATGAAATGCAATCAACATGTCAGTGAAGTGAAACTGTCTCAACAAATTTGTATTATTTGGGACTTTAAATAAGCTCTCTAAGCAACCCTCTCCCCACTCCAAGAAATTAAGTGCTTCTGGATCTATAATCATTTGTCTGTATGGAAAGAATTTATTTACTATGAGGCACTGATACAATAATTTTACACACCCTGTTTCCTGAGTCACACAATCACAGATAATAAACAACTTTTAAGTAACTGGTCAAAAAGTGAATGAAGAGTGATACAAAACAGCTAAACTGTAGGTAATCCAAAAATAATCATTTGGATTTTAGGTAGCAATAAAGATTTTTGTTTACTCTTGTTTGTGTTTATGTTTCTAATTATGTGTATAGTTCAAGATAATATAGGCACCTGTTTGCCACTCCATAAAAATACAAATGTATAACTTAGGAGGTAATGTAGTAACTAACACAGAAATAACTGGCAGTTAAATACTCAAATAGCTAAGAAAATAATTTATGCATCACATAAATAGGTTTTAAATGCTCAAAAGAAAACAAGTGAAAAAACTATTTTTTTTGGTGGTTTTTAATGAAACTTTAAGATTGATTTTGCTGTTACAAGGCATCTAAGATCTGAATAGGTGGAAAGATTTGTCTAAGGGGTGAAACTGGGAAGTGAATGTGTGATTCTGCATCTGCATGATGGTCAGGTATCCATTCGGTGGAGACCATAAATTGTTAGATGAAAATTATCTCAATGATCATTTATTAATCATTCACCATATGCTAGACACTGTGCCTTGCGTTTTTATGACAACTTTTAAGTTTTACAATACGTCATCTAATATCACAAATTTCCCCAAGGTTGTTGGCTAAAAAAATGAGAGTGCTGAAACTCTTGGATTGTTTCATGCAAAACTCACCCCCTTTCTGCTATAACACTCTGTCTTATTTTTTTTCCCAGTGAGTTACAACTTCTTTATTGTTTTTAAATTATACTTTTAGAATCAGAAGTTTCTGCTGAAAATTACAATGACTTATACAAAAGCTCCAGAATTTGACTCTGTGTGTTTGGTTGTATGACAGGACTTTTTTTTATCTGTCATTGTATTCTGCCAGAGGCCTGGCAGAGAACACCTTCAATAGTTCTGACAGAAAAGACCTTTAACAGTTGCACTAATCTTAGATACCAAGAGCAGCAACAAACCCTCTGAACATTTATTTTTTTCTTTTTCTTAAATTTTATTTTAATTTATTTTTTCAAATATATTTGTCTCTGCCTACCCCCCACCACTTTCCCGTGCCCCCTCTCTCCTTCCCTCCCTCAGCTCTTCCACTTTGGTTTTGTCCATGAGTCCTTGCTATATGTTCCTTGACTTTCCCCTTCCCTTCCTTTTCCCCGCACCCCCTCCTTCCTTCCCTCTTGTCTCTGTTGATTTCTTTTCCTTTCAGTGTTGCTGGTCTTATTTTCCTTGCATCTTTGTATTGTTGGTTAGGTTCCACTTATAGGTGAGATCATATGGTATTTGTCTTTTGCCCCCTGGCTTATTTCACTTAGCATATGCTCTCCAGTTCCATCCATGCTGTCACGAAGTTTAGTAGTTCTTTTTTTCTTTCTGCTGCATAGTATTCCACTGTGTATATGTCCCATAACTTTTTGATCCAATCATCTACTGATGGGCATTTAGGTTGCTTCCAACACTTGACTATTGTAAATTGTGCTGCTATGAACATTGGGGTGCATAGGTTCTTTTGTGTTGGCGTTTTGGTATTCTGAGGGTATAGTCCCAGCAGGGGAATCACTGGATCAAAAGGCAGTTCCATTGAAAAAACTATTTTTAATTGCTTTAACTTCAGCGAATGCTACAATTTCCTTCTGACATAAACTCTGTCTTTTGACTGTCTTTTACATTTATTTTTTAAGATTTTATTTACTTATTTTTAGAGAGAGGGGAAGGGAGGGAGAAAGAGAGAGAGAGAAACATTGATGCAAGAGAGAAACATCAATCAGTTGCCTCTTGCTCCAACTAGGGACGAAACCCAAAACTCAGGTATGTGCCCTGACTGGGAATCAAACCAAGAATCTTTTGCTTTGGGGATGACACTCAACCAACTGAGTCACACTGGTCAGGGATACCTTTGTTTTTCTTTTAGACTTACTATGAAATAAGTGCTGCTTTTAAATACAACAGAAGTTCTGCTTGGAGCAGAAAATTAAAATATATGGGGAAAACAGGGAAAGAGATGATACTCCACCCAGGCACTAGCCTCAAGCATGATTCTACATTCTATTCTGATGATCATCACTTCATTCCTCATTCCATTGCCCTAGGGATACACTAACATCCTTGCAAAATCCTCTGAAAACAAAAATTAAGCCATAAGTGGGGAACATTTCTCAATTTCTCTGATGTACAACAAAGGTTAAGGCATTTCATTCAGGAATACCTCATTGAGAGAGTTGGAGGTAAAGCAATTTTCAAAATGATTAAAAGTTTCTTGGTGATCCTTTAGTTTTCATTATTCTATGAATATGTATTTAAATTCAGGTGGGATTCACAAATAGTGCAGGACTGAGGTCAATTATTCCTGTTTTTATCAACTAAAATACAGAAGTGCTGCTATGTTAGACTTCAGACAGCCATGAAAACCCACAATAATTAAACATACTAAAATACTGTAATACGAGTTGGAAGTAATATTCTTGAATATCAAAATACCTGAATGTTAAATAGCATTCACATTATGGTACAAAATAATAGAAACTAAAAGAACTTGGAGACGCCTTAAAAGAAAAGGTCTCAGGCTAAAGACAAGATTTGAGTTCTAATGCCAAATTTGTGATCCCCACTTAACTAATGCTTCTCCTTTGACCAAAATAACCTAAACTCTGATGCCCCTGGTTTTAGTGCCTACAAGGTGGAAATGATTGCAATACCTACAGTGCTATTTGGGGGATTATGTAACATTTATAAAACACCTGGTACACAAAAGATGATCCTAAGCAATAGGTGTTTTTCAACCACTTAACGTAATTCTTTGGGGTTAAATTTCTCACATTTGGGTTTGCTGCAAAATTGCAAATGTTTAACACAGCACACAGGTAAACCTACTTATCCATTCTCAAGTTATCTAGAAGTAAAAGCCAAATACATACTTTCTTATATCCAAATTGGGGAGAAATGGTAATTTGGCTGTTTATTTGGACTTCTATGACTGCAAAACAGCTTTCTAACATAAACTCAAATATGACATGCAATAGGCTTACAAAAAAAAAATAGAACAGCTACTTGGCTGTCTCTCAAAAGACTTTACTAAATACAGCTGTGAAACTTAATGACAAAAGAGTGAGAATACACAACTAAGCAAAAATGTATCTGATTATACTCAAATCATTAAAGATTAATATTAAAGGCAGCATATTTTCCTTATACAACACAATCATTAAGAATAAAAGCACTCTTTTAAAGTTAGAAGTATTTGATTAAAAAAACTAAATTTATGATCTCAGAATGCATGCAAACATAGAAAAACTGAAGTTTCTCCTAAGTATCTTTGGCATATAATAGAATTAGAGCAGAAAGAGGCTGATCTTAAGATTTACTCGGTCCTTTGCAGTTGACAGTCCCTTCTATCACTTCCCAGTGTTCATCAAGCCTGTACTTATAACTATCAACAATAAGGAAGTTAGTACTTTACAAATCACCCATTCCATTGTTTCACCTCTCCAAATGATGGGAAGCTCTCCATTAAAAATAAAACCACCAAACAGATGCATGACCCATGGATATGAACTAAGGTGTGGGGATTGCCTAAGGAGGGGAGGGGAAGGTGGGGCCTGGGTGGAGGTGGGCAAAAGGGGAGAAGGGGGCAACAACTGAAATAATGTAAACAATAAAAATAAATAAAATAAAAACTACCAAGAAACCCCAAACAACAGAATCAAAACAAAATTAAAAAAAAAAACCACTTTATCCTACTCATAAATTATATATAATGAGGCAACTGAAAAGCCTTGGTCTTTTAATAAGAACTGTAGTCAAGACTGATTTCCTCTGCTCTTCACTTGTGTATAGATTCTCCTTAAACTAAAGGCACAATTATGTGTTGCCTTGATATGTTATTCTAAGATAGAATATTATAGTTCACTCATTTTAAAACAGTAACAGAGTTGTTTTAAAGAGTCATGAAACCTTCAGCTGAGCAAATAGAAAAGTAGTGTCAAGTTAAAGGAGGTAATGGCCCCAGTGTGCCCACATCCATGATGTTGCATTAGATCCAGTTTAGAGGATCACTCTTCAGTAGGGCACAATGGCAAATCAGCAGACTTCCTGAGAAATGCCATCCTCACTCTTAGTGAGAGATTAACAGATGGCAGAATATAAAACTCAGCTGAGAAACAAGGTATACTGACTATGATTGGCAGGCTGAGAATGAAGGTGAAGACACATAATCCATCTACTTATAAACTTCTACTGTAGACCTTCTAGGTACCAGGCAAGTACCAGTAGCTTCTAGACCTGTGCAAGTCATATAAGTAATCCTTAAATATTTGGGCTATGTGGGCTAAAAAATTAAAATCATATGATACTGTCAACAACCCACAGAATAAAAGTATTTTCTTTTTTTACATATATATTTTATTGATTATGTTATTACAGTTGTCCCATTTTTTTCCTCCCTTTTATTCCCCTGTGCCCTGCACCACCCCAACCAGCTTTCCCCAACCTTAGTTCATGTCCATGGGTCATATATATATAAGTTCTTTGGCTTCTCCATTTCCTAAACTATTCTTAACCTCCCCCTGCCTATTTTGAACCTACTATTTATGTTTCTTATTCCCTGTATCTCTTCCCACATTCACTCCCTTCCCCTCCCCTCTGATCTCCATTTATGTGATTCTGTTCCTGTTCTAGTTTGTTTTTGTTTTTATTTTTTTATGTTCAGTTGTTGAAAGTTGTATGTTGTCATTTTAATGTTCATAGTTTTTAATTTTTTTCTTTCTTTCTTTCTTTATTTTTAAATACATTTGTCTCTGCCTCCCCCCCACCTCTTTCCCTTGCCCCCTCCCTCCTTCCCTCCCTCAGCTCTTCCTCTTTGGTTTTGTCCATGAGTTCTTGCTATATGTTAGTTGACTTTCCCCTTCCCTTCCCTTTCCCTGCCCGCCCCTCCCTCCTTCCCTCTTGTCTCTGTTGATTTCTTTTCCTTTCAGTGTTGCTGGTCATATTTTCCTTGCATCTCTGTATTGTTGGTTATGTTCTGCTTATACGTGGCATTTGGTATCATACGGTATTTGTCTTTCGCCCCCTGGCTTATTTCGCTTAGCATAATGCTCTCCAGTTCCATCCATGCTGTCGCGAAGTTTAGTAGTTCTTTTTTCCTTTCTGCTGCGTAGTATTCCATTGTGTATATGTACCATACTTTTTGATCCAATCATCTACTGATGGACACTTAGGTTGCTTCCAACACTTGGCTACTGTGAATTGTGCTGTTATGAACATTGGGGTGCATAGGTTCTTTTGTATTGGTGTTTTGGTATTCTTAGGGTATAGTCCCAGCAGGAGAATCACTGGATCAAAAGGCAGTTCCATTTTCAGCTTTTTGAGGAAACTCCACACCGCCTTCCACAGTGGCTGTACCAGTCTGCATTCCCACCAACAGTGTACTAGGGTTCCCTTTTCTCCACAGCCTCGCCAGCACCTGTTGTTTGTGGATCTGTTTATGATGGCCATTCTGACCGGTGTGAGGTGGTACCTCATGGTGGTTTTGATCTGCATTTCTCTGATGGCTAGTGATGCTGAGCATCCTTTCAAATGCCTCTGGGCCCTCTGTATCTCCTCCGTGGAAAAGCATCTGCCCAGGTCCTTTGCCCATTTTTTGATTGGATCGTTTGTCTTCTTGGAGTGGAGTCGAGTGAGTTCTTTATATATCTTGGAGTTCATAGTTTTTGATCTTCTTAGATAAGTCCCTTTAACATTTCATATAAGGGTTTAGTGATGAACTCCTTTCACTTGATCTTATCTGGGAAGCACTTTACCTGCCCTTCCATTCTAAATGAGAGCTTTGCTGCATAGAGTAATCTTGGATGTAGGTCCTCACTTTTCATGACTTTGAATATTTCTTGCCAGCCCCTTCTTGTCTGCAAGGTTTCTTTTGAGAAATCAGCTGACAGTCTTATAAGTACTCCTTTGTAGATAACTGTCTCCTTTTCTCTTGTTGCTTTTAAAATTCTCTCCTTATCTTTACTCTTGGGTAATTTAATTATGATGTGCCTTGGTGTGCGCTTCCTTGGGTCTACCTTCTTTGGGACTTTATGATTTTCCTCGATCTCCTGGAAATCTATTTCCTCTGCCTGATTGGGGTAGTTCTCCTTCATTATTTGTTCAAATAAGTTTTCAATTTCTTGCTCTTCCTTTTCTCCTTCCGGTACCCCTATGATTCATATGTTGGAATGTTTAAAGTTGTCCCAGAGGTTCCTAAGCCTCTTCTCACTTTTTTGATTTCTTGTTTCCTCATTCCGTTCTGGCTGAATGTTTATTTCTTCCTTCTGCTCCCAATCATTGATTTGAGTCCCAGTTTCCTTCCCTTTACTGTTGGTTCCCTGCACATTTTTCTTTATTTCACTTTGCATAGCCTTCACTTTCTCCTCCATTTTGTGGCCAAATTCAACCATTTCTGTGAGCATCTTGATTACTAGTGTTTTGAACTGTGCATCTGATAGGTTGGCTATCTCTTCATCGCTTATTTCCATTTTTGGAGCTTTGATCTCTTCTTTCATTTGGGCCATATTTCTTTGTCTCAGCAGCCTGTTGTGTTGGGAGGGGTGGAACCTTATGTATTCACTAGGACAGCGAAATCCAGGTGGCTGAGTTGTGATGCTATATGTGGGGGAGGGGTCCTAGAGGGAACAATGCCATTTGCTCGGCTCTCGGCCGGCTTGCAGTCACTTCCCCCACTACCCACAAGCAAATTGGGCACTTCTAGTGCTGATTCCTGGATGGGAGGGTTTGTGTACATTCTAGGATACAGTAGTTCTCTCCAGCAAAGACTCCTGTGAGGCTGGGAGTTTCTCCCTCTGTCATATCCCCCACAGACTTTTTCAGCCAGAGGTTTTGAGGCTTTCTTTTCCCTCACTGGAACTCTGGGTGGCACAGTCTGTCTCACCCTCCAACTATTCCTCCCAGTTTATCTGCACGCAAATGTGGAACCAGCTGGTCTACCAGCTTCCACCTCTGCTGCCCAGTCCTCCAGCCACCATCTTGCCACGTGTCCTCTCTACCACAGCTGCCCATTTCTGTCCCTCCTACCAGTCTAGATGAATGTTTATTTTTTAACTCATTGGTTGTTGGACTTCCATACAGTTCAATTTTCTGGCAGTTCTGGTTATTTTTTGTTTTTAAATTTGTCATCCTTCTGGTTGTGCGAGGAGGCAAAGTGTATCTTACCTATGCCTCCACGTTGGCCAGAAGTCAGTAGTTTCATTCTGATGAGAGACTTATAAACATAATATACAAAGAACTCTTAAAACTCAGCAAGAAATAACTCAATATGAGCAAAGGATAAAGAAACAATCCTTAGAAGATTTCAAATGGCCAAACAACATGTAAGATACTCAACATCATTAGTCATTAGGGATATACAACTCAAATCCATAGTAAGTATCCCGTCACACCCATTAGGATGGACAATAACAAGAACTGAACAAGGAAAACAAGGATTTGAAGAAAGTGGAAGCAAGGATGCTAGTGAAAATGACATAGCTTATTTGGGAAGTTCTGGCAGTTCAAAAACTTAAACACAGAGCTACCACATGACTTAGGAATTCAACTCCTACGTATATTGCTAAGAGAAATAAGAACATACATCCACACAAAAGCTTGTACACAAATTTTCGTAAAATTATTTATAAATAGCACAAATGTGGGAACCCACATTTCCATTAACTGGTGAACAGATATATAAAATGTGGTATATTTACACAAAGCACTATTATAAAGCTATAAAAAGGACTGAAGTACTGACATGCTATAACATAGATAAACCTTGAAAACATATGCCAAGTGAAAAAGAAATCCAGTCACGATAGACTCTGTGATTCCATTCATATAAACTTTCCAGAATAAGCAAATCAAAAGAGAATGAATAGAGATTAGTAATTGCCTAGGGTTAGAGTTAGTGGGTAAAAATGAGGATTGCTTGCTCATGAGTTCAGAATGGGTAATGAAAATACTTAAAATTAGATTGCAGTAATGGTTTTACAATGCTGGATATACAAAAACCACTGAATTGTACATTGTAAGCCAGTAAATTGTTTTGTGTGTGATTTAAATATCAATTAAGTTGTTTAAAAAAAATAAAAAATTGACACTATCATTTCAGAAGGCAGACCTAAACATCAATGCTTAAAAGAATGAGAGAGTTAAATTTGTGGGTAGAATAAACTGTGCCAATCCATCACTTAGATGGAGCCAATAACCAGAATGAGCTATCTCACTGCTGAAGACTGCAAGTTCAGGGAGAAGCTGAATAAGCTTCTGAACTAGCTACTGTAGATGGAATGCCTACAGTAGAGATAAATCTTTGGAGCTTCTGAAATCCAGGGTCAAATCCAACTCTAAAATACTACCAGTCTATGTAACTGATAATTGTATGAAGAATAAGAACCTACACATTTTAATTCAATACTTATTCTTTAATAGCAATACTATAATTATCAATAATTTAAAATAAAGATTACATTAATCTTACATTACATTACATTAGTGCTTTCTATTTTTTACTCTCTATATATTTTTAATTATTGTGCAAGTACAGTTGTCTCCATTTTCCTGCCACCACTTTCCCCTGCCCCACCTACCCCTACCTCCCACCCTCAGTCCTACCCCACTTTGGTATTGTCCATGGGTCCTTTATATTACGTTCTTAGTTTTTGCTGATCTTCCTGTTTTGAATTGAATGCTAAGCTGCTTTCAGTTTCACTATTAAGTTTATCTGAGTGTGTGTCTGACCACTAGGAATTTTATGCACCCTATGTACCCATGGTGAAGTTAAAGAAATAATAAAAGTTCACAGCTAGATTCTGAAAAATCTTTGCAGTGAAGGTCCGGTAATTGATCCTTGCAGAAAACCATGTTGCAGGAAAAATACAGTGCAGGTCTACAGGTGCGATGATGGCATGGATCAGTCTTCTTTTTATGATAGTCACTACTTGTGTAGGGCCAGGTCTCTTATAAATCAGGTGTTACTGGGTCAATGTTGCTTTCAATTTTCTATTTTAAAATTAGAAGTGGGAATAATAGTTAAAGTCACTTTTCCAACAACAGAAACCATCATGGCTGTCTTTTTATCAGCAATTCCTAACATCATGATTGATTAAAACAGAAAATATATAAGAAGAAAACTTTGTACATATCACAATAGTGTACAGAAGAATAAAGTAATAAAAAGCAGTGTTACTGCTTTCCATTCAGCAAAAATGTACTGAGTAACAGCTATGTGCAAAACCCAATACCAGATCCTTGAAGGGTCACACTTTCTGTCTTTCAGAAATTTATACCACCCATTAAAAAAAAGAAATTACTAGGGTATAATAAATAGAGGATACATTGGAGTTTCACAAAAATAAATAGGCAATCAATAAAAATTTTTTACTGATTTTATTCAAAATAAATAGGAAATATACAGGTAAATCAATAGGAATTAAGAAACAGCTCACTTGGAGGTGGGAGTAGAGACTTTAGGCACAGAACACTAATTTCAATCTCAATCACTAGAAGGTATATGTAAGGAAGCTCTAATGTACACTGCTTTAGACAATCCAAAATTTCTCAATATTTTCATGTTATGCATTGAATCAATAACCTCAGAGTAGCTTTCTAACATACCAGGATCTACCCATTCCACATTTTTATCTCCCCTATCCTAATGTGACAACCCTGGTTGTCAACAACATCAATATATGTACTCATTTACTCTATCCAATAGCACACAAGTATAATTCAGAATGTCTACATAAATGCCACAAAGGAGAGTTCAAGATTCCTTCGCAGTTGTGTGGCGTATGGAGCCAAAAAATTACCAGAATTAGCCTTTTCTTCTGTGTATTTGTCATCATCAGGTTCATTTCCTTGACTTCAATTTTCTGATTTTCTTTTCCCATTCCTCTTAATTTAACTTTAAATTTAAATATTTAAAACATCAAAAATCAAAACTGTATAAACATTCCCAGAAGCCTTCTGTTCTGGGAAGAGTTAAGTTACATGGACAAAGTTTGATCCTTTCAGATTTTGCTTGAATGATTTGTTAGATGGGTCTGAAATCCAGATCAGTCTAGGGTTAATGATACCTCACTTCTGAGTCTTGAAAGTTTCTCGGTCTGGTTGATGGAAGTGGTCCATTCTGTGCACTTCAGGCACTGTTCCCTCCAATGCTTCCTGCTGGTCCTTCCTCAGGCTAGTTTCCTCTCCTGCATGTGCTCAACTGCTACATATCCCAGGGCACCTTGTGCGCCTCTAGGGTCCTCCTCCTAGGCAGCTCTCTCCTCTCCAGTGTTCTGTGCTAGAAACTCTAGCCACCTAAGTGCCCTCAGACTCTGCCTCTTAACTCTGGATCTCGACTGTGTTCCACCTAGGCTGCCTTCTTGCACTGTAGTCTGAAAATTCTCCCCAGGAAGTAGCAGAAGCAATCACAGGGCTCGCCACCCTTGTTCGTTCTCTCCCACAGAGATCACTGTCCTTTGTTGCTGTATGTCCATGTCTTGAAATTGTTGTTCCATTTAGTCATTTTTTGGTATTTTTGTATTATTTTTCTTGCACTTTTGTATTTTGTCTTTTTAGGGGGGTGGCAGGTGTTTCAAGTAGAAGGGTGAATCCAGTCCCTGTTATTCCATCTTGTCCAGGAGCAGAAGATGTACTAGGAGAAATCTCATCCCCACCCTGATTCTTTCTACCTACCTGCCAAAGTAATCATGTGTAATAATGAATGGTTTATCCTTTCAGTGTTTATATAAAAATAAGCAGATAGATGTATATTTTCTCTTCCTTTGTCTTCCTTGCATAAAAGTAGAATATATACATTCTCTTTAAAAACTTTATCTGTTCTCTTATCACTATAACCTGGAAACCACTCCACAGCATTCCAAAGAGACCTTTAGATTTACTTCTAACACCTATAGAATATTGTTTTGTAGATACACCATGATTTACTCAGCCAGTTTTCTAGGGTTGGACATTTAATTTGATCCCATTTTTTTGTTACAAATAATGCTACAATGAGTAATCTTGAGTATATTTTGTTTCTTTCTGGAGAGATGCATTTTCAGGGTAGACTTTAAACCCATGTGGCATGATCTTAGTTTGGTTTCTTCAGAAGGAGATCTTGTGACCAGGAAGCAATGGCAAGTGTCTATTTAAGAAATGCAGGGAGCACTTGTGACATAGGGAGAAAATCCAGCCAAGAAAGGATGCTATATCCAGCCTGCTGCCCTAGTGGAAACAGGAGGTTAAGGCTGAGGGCTAATGCTAAGAAATAGTGCAAAGAACAAGCCTCAAAATTATTCCATTTGAGGAATCCTGTCAATGCTCAAGAGTCATTGGTTGAGAGCTTCACTCAAATAATGTTAATTCCCAGTCATTTCCAGCCTGCCATGATGGTGGGCAGAGGAAGCTTCCAAGGTTCCAGGGAGGAAACCCCAGAGTACCCTGAAAGATCAGAGGGAAGCGAAGGGTATGGACAGAGCCAGCTACAGTGATTCTCTTAAACTTTGCCAAGTCTCTCTCTACAAGGTGGGGGTCATCTTGCACCCACCCACACCAGCAATGCAAATGAGGGCCTGCTTTGCCTCAGCTCTGCCAACAATATGTGTCAAGATTTTGAATTTTCACCAATCTATTGGGTGATAAATGGTACTGTGATATAGGTGCCATTTTAATTTGCATTACTCTTACTCAAGAACATGTTCAATACATAGGTCTAAGAGCCATTTCTGTAACCACTTAAATAAACTCTTCATTCACGTATTTTATCCATTTTTCTTCTGAATTCTTGCTCTTTAAGTTTTAAGAATTCTTTAATATTCGGAAGCTCATACTTTTATTAGGTCATTTTTCCCAGTGTGTCATTTCTCTTTTGATTTTGCTTATGGTATTTTTTGCCATGCAAATTTCTTTTTTTTAATTTTTTTTGTATGTTTAAGACAAATCAGTCTATTGTTTCTTTTATTCCATCTGGATTTTAAGTCAAAGAAAGCCTTTTTTATAGATGTTGGTAAGTGAATTCACCCATGTTCTATTTTGCTTTTTTCCTGGCTTCATTTTTTTCCTTGATGTTTCTTCCCTACCCCCCGCCCCATGCCAAACTTAGCTCTCTGATGCTATTGAAGTTTTTTCTGATAATGGCATGAGGTATGAATCCTATTTTGTATTGTATATATGATTATCCAACTGTAACACACCATGTATTAAAAATTACCTCATCCAATATAAAAAAAAATGAACTATCAGCCACCCCCCAAAAGACCTGGAAAACCTTAAATGCTTACTAAGTGAAACGAACCACTTTGAAAAGGCTACCTGCTATATGCTTCCAACTATATGACATTCTATAGTTGACATTGTATAGTTTCCAACTATATTCTATGTCATATAGTTGGAAAAGGCAAAACCATGGAAACAATAAAAAAATATCAGTGGGTGCCAAAAGTTTAGAGGCAAGGGGGAAAGGGAGGGATAAGTAAACAGAGCACAAGAGAATTTTAGGGAACTAAATAAGGAAACTATTTTTCTATATGATACCATAATGGTGGGTACATCTTATATATTTGTCAAAACCAACAGAATATATAACATAAAAAGTGAATCCTAATGTAAACTATAAATTTATGTTAATAGTAACTGATCAACATTTGCTCATTAATTGTAATGTGCACCACACAAATGCAAGATGTTAAAAAACAGGGGAAATGGGACACAGAAAGGTATATGGAAACTTTTCCTATGTTTTACTTAATATTTTCTATAAATTTAAAACTACTCAAAAAATAAGTTAAATTAGGGTCACTGCTTCAATTTCCAGTTAGGGCACATGCCTGGGTTGCAGGCCAGGTCCCCAGTAGGAGGCGCACGAGAGGCAACCACATGTTGATTTTTCTCTCCCTTTCTCCCTCCCTTCCCTGCTCTCTAAAAATAAATAAATAAATAAAACCTTTTAAAAAGTAATTTAAAACAATGCAGAACTGGCATAAAGACAGATTTTGGGGATAGAATAAACAACCCAGAAATAAACTCACATATATCATCAAGTAATTTTTCACAATAGTGTCAAGACCATTCAATGGGGGAAAGGAGTCTTTTCAACAAAAACTATTAGAAAAATCATACAGCCACATGCAAAAGTGAATGAAATTGGACCCTTGCCTCACACCATATACACAAACTACCTCAAAATGTATTAAACATAATACATAAGAGCTAAACATAAGAGCTAAATTATAAAACTCTTAAAAGAAAACACAGAGGGAAGATTCATAATATTATATTTGGTCATTTCTTGGTTAGGACTTCAAAATCATGAGAGAAAAGAAAAAATAGATGAACTAGACTACTTCAAGATTTAAAATTGCTGTGGATCATGACACAGTCAATAGAATGAAAAATCAACCCACAAAATAAAAAAACATATTTTCAAATCATAACTCTAATAAGGGGTTAATATATAGACTACATGAAGAATACCTAAAACAATAAAAAAAACTTGAATAGACATTTCACCAAAGAAAATATACCAATTGGCCAATAAACACATGAAAAAATGCTAAACATCTCTAATCACTAGGGAAATATAAGTCAAAATCACAATGAGATACCAGCTTATGCTATTAGGATGCCTACTCTTAAAAATGTAGCAAGTATTAGTGATGAGAGATTTTGATTAGAGAAATCAAAACATTTGTCCATTCTTGGTAGAAATGTGAAATGGCATGGCTGCTGTGGAAAACAGTATGGTGGATTCTAAAAAAAAAAACATAGAATTTACTACATGAGTCAGCAATTCTATTTCTAGGTTACTCCCCAAAATTGATATCAAGGACTCAAAGAGATATTTTTTCCCATTCATGTTCACTACAGCATTATTCACAATAGCCAATAAGTGGAAACGACCCAAGTAATGGATAAATAGATAAACAAAATGTGGCATATACATACAATAGAATGTTATTCAGCCTTAAAAAGGAAGGAAATACTGATCCACTACATGAATGAACCTTGAGCACCTTATGTCAAGTGAAATAAGCCAGACACAAAAGAACAAATACTGCGTGATTCCATTTATATGAAGTAACTAGACTGGTCAAATTCATGGAGACAGAAAGTTGAATGGTTGGTGCCACGGGCTGGGGGAAGGCTGGGAGGAGCTGGGCGTTAGTGTTTAATGGTTACAGATTTCAGTTCTGTAAGATTAAAAGAATTCTAGAGATTGGTTGTTCAACAATGTGAAAGTACTCAATACTATTGAACCATATACCTAAAAATGGTTAAAATAGTAAAATTTGTTATACATATTTTACCAGTATTAACAATAAAACAAATAAAGTCAACTAATTTTTTTAAAGTCTATCTTTCCCCACTGATTTGAAAGTCCACTTTCATTACACTGAATTTCCATTTGTGCTTGGGTCTATTTCTGGATGTTTTCCCCTTGGGACGACTGGTGTATTAGTTAGCATCACATTATGGCACCACTGAGGTTCTAGAGTGTGAACCTCAGAAAAATCAAGTACCCTATGATGCTTCTCATTCCAGGTTTTCCTAGACATTCTTGCATGTTTATTTTCTATGTGATCATTAGAATCAAACTGTCAAGCTCAAAGTAAAAACTTGTCACTTTTACTGGTACATTTACTGGTTTATTAACTTGAAGATAAATGAGATCTTTATGATGCTGAGTCATCCTATCCAAGAGCAGCCTATGACTATCCATTTGTTCAAGTCTACTTTTGGATTTTCCAGGAAAGGTTTAGAATTTTTCTTATACAGATTTGGTACACACACACACGCACGCACGCACGCACGCGCGCGCGCGTATATATGCTTAATTTTACTCCCAAATATTTTATTTTCTTGTTGTTCTTGTTGTTGCTTCCATAAATAGGCTTTCCCATTGTTTGATTTTTGTTGTTGTTGTTGCTTTTTATCCACTGATAACTTTATTTACAGGGAAACTAACTCATTCTGGAGTTTAGATGCAGAGGTATTTCTCATTTACTTATTTCTCAAAACAACAAATAAGAATGCTTACATAGTTGAAGACCTATGTAAATTCTTTGTCTTTTTTTTTCTTTTTTTAAATTTATTTTTTCAAATACCTTTGTCTCTGCCTACCCCCCACCACTTTCCCTTGCCCCCTCTCTCCTTCCCTCCCTCAGCTCTTCCCCTTTGGTTTTGTCCATGAGTCCTTGCTATATGTTCCTTGACTTTCCCCTTCCCTTCCTTTTCTCCGCCCCACCTCCCTCCTTCTAAGTTAATTTTATATCCTAGTGCTGTACTGAATTCTTTTATCATTTTAGTTTTCTCAGTGATTCTTTGGATTTTCCAGGTATCACCTGCAAAGAGATTGTTTTATTTCCTCTTGTACAATTCTTATGTTTCTAATTATCTTTCTGTGTGTGATATCTTTGATGCATATCTCCAATATAAAGTTAAACAGAAGTGAGGATGCTGTCATCCCTGCCTCATCTGGGATCTAGTGGGAATGCTTCTCATATTTCAGCATTAGGTAAAATGCTGACCTTATTTCTGCAGTCTAAATATTTCAGCTAATGTTAAAGAATTGTTCACCTAATCCTGTTTTATTGGGTGTTTTCTTTTTAAGTCAGGAATGGGTGCTGAATTTTGTTAAAAGTCTTCTCAGCATCTATAAAGAGAATTACAATAAATGTCCGGATCATAATTCCATACACTCCATGAAGGCTGGAACCTTGACTGCATTTTTCAACAGTCTATCTACAGAATGTTAATACATAAAATTTAGTATTATTTTTGATAAATTAATAAATGAGAAATTTTAAGTTGCTAATTCTTCTATATAACAATGTTATTATAGTTTTCTAGTATTTATAATACATAAGGGACATAAAAATGCAAATTTTACTTGCTCATCTAGTAAGTGCTCCCAGCAAATAAAGAAAAACTAGCAATGAAAGACTACAGACTTCACCTGTACAATTTAGCTTTAATGTATTTGGTAAAAATTTCATCTCTGTACTAAGGATCTTGTTTCTTTTTTCTCCTTGGAGGTTAAAGCATCAATAGAGAGCTAATCTGAGTCTATTTTAAATAATCTATACAAATTTCAACATTCATTATGCTCTCATTATAAAAATGTTCAGGTGAAAAGCTCAGGGTAGCTAACAGCATGTTGAAAGCTTTAATTCAGTAGGAGAAGGGGTCACTGTAAGCCAATAATAGAAAAGCCTTTTTTTAACAAAGGATGTTATTCTCTTAAAGTAGTAATCTATAGCAAATTACACAGAAAGAACTTGATTATAGTTTTCAGTCTTTTAGAAAAGGATAATTTAATATGAAGTTAAAAGCTGATTCATTTTTGCAAGGGTTTTACTGGTTGTCAATTGTACTGCTTATGAATCGTCCACTGAGTTGATGTATAGTTAAATACAGACTAGAAAATATTATTTGGTTATAATTAAGGCTCTCAATATGATATTGTAGAAATTGGATATACTACCAAATATCTGCATGCTTGATCCACTGTTTAATTTATATTTCCTTAGTCCAGATATTTACTGTATGTAAAAACCTTACTGCACAAGTATGCTTTCTGAAAGCCAACTCAAGAGCTGAATAAAGCAGCTGGGTATAAATAATCAAAAACACTCTTAAATAGCATATTCTACAATATTTTAGTGCTAACGTAATTCTTGATAGAATACTGGAAAAGTCAATAGATAGGGTATTAACTTTAGGGATCACTGTTTTCTGAACACTCAAATAGAATATCGTAGTAGCAAGGACTTTGAAGTTCACCTAATGATAAATTCAATCCTCTCCCATAACAGATAAGAAAATTGAATCCAAGCTACATGTCCAGCTATTGCTAAAGACAGAAGTAGTTGTAGGTTTTCCAATAAAATATGAACTCTACTTTTTCTGTTTTTCTCTCTAAAGAAGAGTTAACACAGAGAATATGGGACACATAAAGCACTGCACAGTATATTTCTATGTAGAAGTAGAAGCAGGAAAGACAGAACATGAACATATTTTCCACCAAAGTTCTAAGGTTGACTTCTAAACATCAATAAAGCAGGATATTCAGACAATTCAAAAATCCCTGTTTTATTCTCAACCATGCCAGGCAACCTCTTGCTGGAGCCACCTCATGTAACGAGTTACTTATGACTACAAGGGATACACCAAGTAAGTAGTTCTTTTGTAAGGAATCCTAATGTTCTTCCTTTTATTAAAATCAAGGCAGCCATGCAGAAAATGGGTAAAAGACATTAAAAATAAGAAATACAAGTAAATAAAAGGTTGGATGATGTTCAAACTCACTGTTAGTACAAAAGAAAAGCAAATAAACCCTCTTCCACAAACGTACTCCAAGAATAAACATTCAGTGGTAGATACAGTCTGATTTGGTGTTCTGGGGTCACTGGATACATTCCTACATTCCACATTTATTGATCTGCATGTCCACAAGTAGCCAATAAGTGAGCCTCCTGAAGTCTTCCTGGAAGTAACATTGCTTCTGGTCAGACTTGACTGCTTACCCAGAGTCCTCTCAGCTATCATCTTACTAGGCATCAACAAACAACATGTGGGATGGAGCAGATCACTGGCAGGGATAAGCAGAGGAGAGAGAAGGAGATAAGGGGTGAAGAGAAAGGAAAGAGCAGGAAGCAAGAAAGGAAGGCAGAAAAGATGCCCCTTGTTGGGTATTGCAAAATGCCCACAACTTCTTATACACCAATTACCACAGGCTTTAAGTCTTGACTTAGTTTCCTTTAATTGTGCACTTCTGTTTTCAGGGTGACACCTGAAGTCAGATGATCTTAGCAAACTTCTCCTGCTGCAGAGTTACATACAATTCAAAAGCATGACAATCTTTATGTATGCTTTTACTGACTATGAACTCATACACACACACACACACACATATAATATACTCATGTGAATGTATGTGCATGGAAACCACTAAGGCATTGGTGATCGATGCATTCTAAAAGAGCAAAATAGAAATTCAGAAATAAAAATGTCTGGAAATCAAATATCCAAGCCAAATATCCAAGAATGGGTAAAAAACTTCAAATCATCACTGTTACATAGCATGTATTTAAAATAAAGACTTGCAATTTTGCAGGGACACAACAGTGGCAAATCTCCCTCCAGGGATAATCCATGGTCCACTTTTTAATCTACTGGAAGGAAGCCTATTCCGCTAAAACACCTTTTTAAAAGTGAGAGATCTTACTAAATTTGTCTTATGGTGAATGCATATTCATCATTGACAAATATTACTCCTCCTTCCAGGGCAAGTTCAATCAGCACCTCAACCATGCATTTACTCTGCAAACACTGGCTATACACCTACAACATGTGAAGCAAATCCCTATTCTGAAGTTCACAGAATACCATGGGAGAGAGAAAGTACTAGGCTCTAAATGAGGGAAATCTGTCACCTAGAAGCTAAAATGTGAAGCCCTGGTCTTCACTTTGAAGGCTAACAACAAATTCACCAGACAAAGGGGAAGGGCCCTCCAGTTGAATGAAAGGCAGAGGGCAAGTCATAGAAGCATGAACATCAATGGCCTGTTGTGAGAATGTGAAAGGAATGGCAGAAGGTGAAGGGGTCTTCCCAAGAAGTACCCCTGTAAGGGGTAATACGTGCACTGCACACATGACAGTAATATGGCAGACAGCCTGGAACAAAGGCAGACTGAAAGCAAAAGACCAGCTAGAGCTGACTTCAAAGGCCCAGGTAGATAGGGGGCTGCCCTGACCTACAGCTGGAAGAGAGAGGCCGTGAGGAAATGAAAACAGAGAGGCAGCAGGACTCCTGCGAGAAGTGGGACTTGTTCTCAGTTCTGGTTTTGTAAAGGGAGTATCTGCACGGGCTGACGGAACAACAGGTCACCTGAGGGGTTTGGGAGAGAGTTTGCTGTCCTTGTTTCAAGGGGAAGTGATGGAGTTTTTGTGGTAGACAACTTAAATTTGTCCAAAAAACACATTAAATCACATGTCTTGTCCACAGTGTTCCCACTGTACCTGCATGTACCTCTACCGCAGACCTTATGAACCATTTGCAAATATTATTTATTAACACAATCAGTCACCCAGATTACAACAGAACTAAAGGACAGCAATGTTCTTACTTATTTTGTCTTTAGCACCTGGCAGTGACTGGCACAGAGGAGAAACCAGATGCATTTCTGGAGACTACTTTTTCTCCATTCCATCCAAAACTATCCAAGTAAAATTTTTGAAAATCTATGTCTTCGTCCTTTGTTCCCAGGTACTCTGCCTAAGGAGGACAACATGCCAGGGTGGGGTAGCTGTGTAGATTATGATTTAAATAAGATAAATTGCAACCTTATTAGAACTATATTATTCCTAAGAATAGGAACTCGGATTTTGATGAGGACGAATCTTCTGAGTTAATACCATCTATTCAACTGCAGAGCTGTCTGCTAAGGTAAATTAATTATGAAATTATAAAATTCAGTACTTTTTGAAGAAATTTGAAAATTGTACCATAGCGTTCTTTTATCTCCCCACTGGACATGATCCCTATTAAACTCCTCATTTGTGTGTACCAAGCTTTCAACGAGATTGAACACATAGTAGGTCCTCAATATCTATTAATCTTTTTATTTGTTAATAATAATTATTTGGTAATAAATCATTATTTCTAGGATTTGGAGAACATTTTTTTAAAAAAAGAAAAACTCAGCAGAAATGTAATGAAGGGTACATTTTAATTCTGACAAGACCAAATAGCCAGGTACCTTTCTATTTAGAAACCCTCCAGATGGGTGAGTTCATGATCTTGAAAATCTATAGCAAACTGCTCCGTCGAGCTACACAAAAACCAGCTCCAGAAAGATAATGTGTCAGTGGTGATCCTTTGCTGGATTGTACTCATTTCCCTTCATACTAATACACCCTGACATTCAATAATGATAAAACAGTACATATGGATAATGCTGTTTGGTATATGCTAACAATCTTGGCAGAATTCCCTTTAATAAACCACTCCAGATGTTAGTCTCAGTAATTATGTCTGCCATCACTCAGCTTTAGGAATGAAATACTGATGCTACAATTCCTTGTTTGTGTTACTATGGATCATCTGCAAACATAAAGCCTGCTCAGTTAAGACAGCCCACGAACAGTCACTGCATAGAAATGTGCATAAACAGAGACCCAGCAAGAAGATGACCAGCATGAACTGGTAACTATGAAAACAGAGATGCTATTAGAACTTTTCAAATAATTCTTACACGGTGCATTTGCACCTCTACTGTTAATGAAACATTTACACATTCCTCTGCATTACTATTTCAAAACATGCCAGAAAAATGACAGATCTGATTCAAACAACTATCTGTGGTACAGATACAACAGACTCCTGTGTATGAAAAGAAATCTATTCTGAAAACCTCTTCCTAGGAAAATTATAAATGAGATGTTGTGTGCTAAACATTTAACAGTGTTAGAATCAGAAAAAAACATGTGAATGTTTTCACTTTCCAAAGCCCTAATTTGCAAAAATACTTTTGTGTGATCCCAATATGAAATGAAGTAAGTTATAATAGATCTGTCACTGTCAGAACAAGTTATGACAATTTGATCTTAAGAAAAACCCCTGAAAAGGGTTACCTAATGATACAAATAATGCAATTTTCTTGACATTAAAATGAATCTGTTTGGTGAGGAATAATCAACCCAATCTTTTGGTATATTTTAATGATCATGCTAAAAAGCCAACATTAACCAGTAAAATGCTTAAACTGATAGCAAATGATTGCTGACATTAGAATATTGAAAGTATGAGTAATGCTGTCAGTGTCATCGAGGCACTGAGAAAGGAACTTTGATAAGAACTAATTTTATATTAAGGAGCATAGGCAATATATTTACCTGCTTATCTTCAAACCATCATGACAGCAATGTCAATATTCCTGTCAAACCCATTTGCTTCACTGAAGGGATAAAGTGAAGACTGCACTTTGATGGGAGGCTGGCCACAAATTGTGCGTCACGCAATCTGAACTGCCATAATAAGCAGCATGGCACTAACCCCACTATTCTATTAACTTTCCAGAAACTACCTGTCAGAGTGGCTAATTCTACATAAAAGTCCTCTGAGATAGATGAAATCTAACCAAAGAATACCAGGTATATCAAAAATAAACAATTGTATGTCAAAGACAGGCAAGGGCTTAAAATTGCATGGCAATGCACAGAAAGATCAAGTAAATTGCTGTACACTTACTGAATAGCATGCACTGCTGAATGCACTCCATGTTCAGAAATGACTGCAAGGCAGTGTAGCCGCCCCAACAGTGCACATCCTACCTAGGCATGAAGAGCCACTGACTGGCACGTGTTGCAGTATCACGAAGGACTGAGTGGCAGCCCACCTCTATGGGCTGAAGGGAATCCACGCCACATTCTTCCTTGCACTCATGTACACAGAAACCCACCTGACACTAAAATTACATTTTTATATCAAGAATAACCAAAAAGACCCGTGACTCCTTTTTGGTTTGTTTGTCCTGCTAATGTGTTTTACTGGTGTGATGAGCTCTGATTCCCCATTGATATAAGTGGAGGTTAAACAGAGAAGCGGCCTCTGGAATGAGGCTGACCTGGGTGCAAACTTCCACTCTGCCACCTGGTAGCAGTTACTTTGTGAAGTAGCTGCTAGTGAAGTCGCTCAAACAACCTAAGCCTCTGTCTCCTCCTCTGCAAAACAGGGTAACGACCACCTCTCCAACTCAGGGCTACTGTCAGGATTAAATGAGATGATACTAAGGAAAAACTTAGCACAAAGGTTGCTCTCAGTAAGCCTTTAATAAAGCTTTGTTGCTGTTTCCTTTCTTTAAGGGTTTATTTTTTAACCTCAATTTTAAAAATACTGTTGTAAACTTATTTACCCTGACCTTTATAAACTTATCACATTCTGTAAAATAACTATAACCTTTCATAAATGCATTCTTATATCCTATTCCTTCTCTTTATATTTAATATTATTGTCTTGATAGAAAGGAGTTTCCTGTGCTTGCTACTATTAACTGTCCATACCTGATCAGATTGGAAGTGTTTTCTAAAGTATCCTTTTTTATAAGGAAGAATCATCATTACATACCATCAATAATTCCTCACAACATTTTACAGAATGGAAAATGATTTCAGAAATATGAGATACGTGAAATTTATTAAAAATAGAACGCACATCCCCGCATTCTCTGGGGCAGACAAGTGCTTGCATTTTAGAGAAGCTGGCAATACGAAGGACATTACAAGCCCTGGGAAGACCACACACCCAGAATGCAAACTACCACACTTCTGTAACCACTCGTGCTGTGCTTGACCACTGGACTGGTGCGGCAGAAACCAGTCAAGCCTAAAACAACTTAACCCCAAGGCTGTCTTTGGCACCCCACTGCCTACCAAACTAATGCTTTCAAAGACCTCGCCCCATCAAATCTCTCTCTATAACACATTATAATTCAAACTACACTTCTCAGTTTTAAAACACTGATTCCATTTCTCCCTTTCCCTATATGTATTCATACTTGTCCCATCCCCTTAAGCCCAATCCCCATCCCCACCCCCCACCTGGAGGCTGCATCTCTGATAACCATCTGGTCATCCAGAGCCCAGTACAAATGCCACTTACTCTACAACACCTTCCTACATGGTCCTTAGGCACAGTTACTATCTTCTTTACAAAGCACCTACTTTCCAGGTTGAATTAAGAGTTCACTACTGATACTCTAGATTGCCTCTATTATCCCCTACTCAATCCCTGAGCAAAAAGCCTTGTGTGGGACTCGTCCTCACATTTTCCATGAAGCATTTAACATGGTAGATAGTCAATATATCTTTTTGGCAGGAATGAACTTAGTTAAACACTGTCAAATTTTAAACCTATATGTTTCTGTTTATTGGCTTTTTACTATTTCTAGAACAGAAGAGCACTATAAAATAGTTTGAAGGTTAGCTTTTTGGGTTTTCGATCTTATTTCTGCCCCATATTAACTAGGAGTCTGTGGACAAGTTACTACCAACAAATGGGACATATATAATAGTGGATGGTAACAGCTCCCACCTTCACAGGGTCCATGGGAGTGGAACAAGATCATACACATGGAATGTGCCCCTCCAATGTTAGCTATTAAAACTTTTATAACAACACATTCATGCAGGGCACTAGTTTTCCTCACATAAAAATAAAATAAGCAATGTCAAAGCAAGCTAGTCTGCAGTCCATCCCAGCCTGCCGGCACAGTTCTCCTAGCCTGCCTTCAGGGTGAGCACTCAAAGGATTCACACTAGTTCCAGAATTTACACTAGGCAATGCTTATCTGACAAGATGTTGGTACAAACTCAGTACTCCAGAAAAACTACTCCCAAAATATAAGCAAACTAATTTCAGGAAATCTTATTTCTTCAGATTCTTCTATAACTTTCAAGATTTTGTTCTGCAACTCTTTCTTCTTGGCAAATCAATTGAGGAAGGATAACTATATCTCTTCCCACCCAAATCTCTCATGTATGAATACTATACATAATGACATTCCTAGAGAGTCACCACATTTCTTTCAATCATCCAGTGACGTGTGTTTTTCGGTGGGCACAGTGAGGGCCTGTTCCTAATATCATCAGAAAACCAAGATGGTTTGGTTTTAATCAGCAAAAATAGAGGAAGATAGAGAGCTGATATAACTAACTGCATTCGTCCAGGAACCCATGCATGAAACACAAGTGCAGTTGACTTCACAAATCATTTAAAAGTTTCCAATTACCCAACTGTCTCCACATTATCATTCAAAATGAAAATGTGGGTGGTTTTCAAACTAGACCACCTTCTTATACCACACACAAGCATAAATTCAAAATGGATCAAACACTTAAATGTTTGACCCGAAACCACAAAAACTGTAGAAGAACACATAGGTAGCAAAATCTTGGACACTGCTCATAGAAACTTTTTAATGGATATATCTCCCCAGGCAAGGGAAATAAAAGAAAAAATTAAAAAATGGGATTACATCAAACTAAAAAGTTTTTGCACAGTAAAGGAAATCATCAACAAAATAAAAAGACAACCCACAGAATGGGAGAACGTATTCTCCAATACATCTGATAAGGGGTAAATATCCAAAATTTACAAAGTACCTACAAAATTCAACACCCAACAAACAATTAAAAAATAGGCAAAGGACCTGAATAGACACTTCTCCAAAAAAGGCATTTAGATGGCCAATATACATATAAAAAGATGCTCAATGTCACTAATCATCAGAGATATGCAAATTAAAACCAATAGTTTTAAATTAACAATGAGATACCATCTCACACTTGTCAGAATGGCTATCATCAATAAATCAACAAACAACAAGTGCTGAGGAGGATATAGAGAAAGGGGAACCCTTTTGCACTGCTGGTGAGAATGCAGATTGGTGCAGCCACTGTGGAGAGCAGTATGGAGATACCTCAAAAAATTAAGAATGGATCTGCCTTTTGACCCAGCAATCCCACATCTGGGAATATATCCAACGTTACCCAAAACACTAATTTGGAAGAACATAAGCACCCCTATGTTCATTGCAATATTATTTACAAATATCAAGATATGGAAGCAGCCCAAATGTCCATCAAAAGATGAGTGGATAAAACACATATGGGACAAATAGTAAACAACTATTTACACAGTGGAATTCTACTTGGCCATAAAAAAGAAAATTTTACCCTTTGCAACAGTATGGATGTACCTGAAGAATATTATGCTAAGTGAAATAAGGCAGTCAGAGGAAGACAAGTAACATGTGATTTCACTCATATGTGAAATCTAATGAATGAACTGAACTAACAAGCAAAACAGATACAGGCTCATAGATGGAGAGCAGATGACAGCTAGTGAGTAGGAAAGGTTAGGGGGTAGAGGAATTGAGCAAAAAGGAAAAAAGACTCATGGACACGGACAACAGTGTGGTGATTGCTGGGGGTGGGAGTATAAGGGGGCTAAATGGTAATGGAAAAATATATATTAAAAAACAAGAAAAAAATAAAGTGGTAAGTGACATACAAAAATAAATATAAATAAATAAAATGCTATTAGAGCAACAGATTTTCTGCTCCTATTAAAATGTTCACCTATCAACACTGATTTTTAAAAACTATTTAATACTCTTCAGGCTTAATCAAAGGTACTATGATAGATTTTAATATAGGCATACTTTATTTTACTGCATTTTGCATTATTGTGTTCCACAGACACTGTGTTTTTTTGTTCTTTTTTTAACAAATTGAAGGTAAGATCCTCTACCACCAAAGGATTATAACTTGCTGAAGGCTCAGATGATAGCTAGCATTTTTTAGCAATGAAAAAATTCACTTAGTGAGTATATATAATGTCAGTGGGGTGTACACCTAAAACTAATATATTGTATGTCAACTGTAATTAAAAAATAACAATTTATTAAAAATAATATAAAGATATGCACATTGTTTTTTTAGACCTAATTTCATCTCACTTATTAAACTATAATGTAAACATAACTTTTTTATGTACTAGGAAACCAAAAAATATGTGTGACTCACTTTATCGCAATATTCACTTTATTATTGTTGTGGTACAAAACGGAACCCTGGCATGTGTAACATGCCTGAATCAATTTTTCATAATTCATTCATGCCACAAGCATCAGTAGCTTCAATTATTGTACGTGCAAGGCCCAGTGAAAGTCAGATGGGTGTTAAAAAAAATTAAGACATAGTGTCTCCTTAAGGGGCTTGCAGTGCAGTCAGAAAGGGGTCCAGTCTAACAGAGACTCAAATCTCTAAATATAAACATAAAATCTGTTTCAAGTTTTTACTTACAGCACTGCTCAAAAAGGTTCATGTTGTTACCATATGTTTTAGAACTTTTGCTTCCAGTATGTCCAAACATAAAGTGCTCTGATTTGTATATTTCCCCTATATGGAAATTGGTGAAGTAATTAGAGGTCTTAAAAATATAAAAACATATAATTAAAACATTTGCTGAACAATTCTCTTTTTAAAATTAATCAACTGAGATGTGGCATCTAATATTTATTTCCAAAGTGAAAAAGTGTAAATGTTTTTCTGGGTCATAGGACTAGACTTTCGAGAGCCACTATAATTGCATTATTCACATTCCATTAAAATTCTAGAAAACAAAGGACTCAACAAATAATCATAATTCAATTTCCCTTTGGATTAGAAAAGAATTATAGACTTGAAGAAGGCCTGTCCTGAGTCTAGTACAAACACTTTATTTGTGATCACTATTCAGCTGAAGAAGTGGAAGGCTTTTCCTAAAGGGTTTACAGAGGCCAGCAGAATTAATGAAGTTTAGGTAAGAAACATAATTTTAAAATTCTGAGCTACATTGCTTGTAGACATTCTTAAATTTACTTATTCCAAGAGTATTTCCTGACATTCAGACTTGGAATTGTCACTAGATTTCTCTCATGAAAGCACTTAGACATGGAGCTCCCCAGAACCAATTGAAGGTTATACTTTCATTCAAAAAACAAAACAAAACAAAACAAAACAAAACAAAACAAAACAAAACCACCTCATAATAAATCATATGAGCCCAAATAGGCTGGAGTACTTTCAAAGATACACCATTCTTGTTAATCTGGAACTATAAGCCCAGTAAGCAACACCAACAAATAAAAGCAGGTATAATGTGATGCACAAAATATAGTGATATAATAACATAGAAGACAGAGCAATGGAAGAACATGCAGTGATTTAATATGCACTTTGGGAGCTGGCCTCCGAGCCAAACCACAGTTTAAAACAGGATTTTTCTACAGAAGCCATTATAGACAACTAACAAACAAATTATTTACAAAAATGCAGTCTTCCGCTTCACATTGAGGGCCACCTGTGACCAGAGGCCATTTAAATCTATGTGGAATTTTATGTGCTTTTCCAGACAGGAACACAGAGAGGTCTATCCTCCAGTAGCTTCTGTCATATACAGCCCATTTATCACAATTCAGGGTTTGCTTACTGAATGACATTTATTTCTATAGCTATTAATAAAAGATCTTTACCCATTTGGCACATGACTCTCTCACTTTCATTTCTGCTGATACTTGACCGACAAAGTGTCAATAAAATAGTCTCTTCATACAATGTATACCCCTACATACCTGACTATTAAAGATAATGTAAATGAAACTGACAATTATTTAATAGGGCTCTTTGCAGCATAATGATTTATCACCTTCAAAGTGAAAAAAAAAAAAACAAACCCATTTTAGGAAGGCACATTTTTCAATAAAAATGCTGACTGAGTGTACACCATCAATATGAACTAAAAAATTAGTGAAAAAATTAAAAGATTCTTACTACTAATTAAAACTTCAATGAGTGCAATAAATAAGAATGAAGCCAGGGATGTCAACTGATGAAAGCCAATTCACGCAGCAGGAATCACAGGTTGTTTGTGTTCTGATATTGGTTTCATAAAGTTCCCAGTAGATCATTAAGATAAATTTAAATTTCATGTTTGTATGGCTCACTCAATTCCTCCAAGGGAAAATAGTGCACATCAGCATTGCTGGTCTGTGTCAGTCCCCTTTGCTGTTTGCCACAAGGAAACAACATGCAGAGTACATTCCCAGGGTTCATGGAGAGGCACTAAGCTATGTGCTTGCTGTTAGTGTGGGGTGCAGAGTGGGACCATCTGGGTCAAGTTCAGACTTGTTCAGACTTCCTATACTTTTTAACCCAGGGCAAATTGTTTCCTTACCTATAAAATATTGGGAACCATCCCATCTGGTTTCAGGAATTACAGCATCACCAACAGGCGAGAGGGCCCCAAGGCTGGAGCTGAACAAGGAGGTCTTGGGAAAATAGGCCACTGAGGAGATAAAACCTGTCCCCTGCCGCTGCCTCCCTCCTTATCACCCTGCTTGGCCCCGAAGGATGGCTGGTTAGTCAATGACGGGTAAGACCCCTTGATGGCAGGGGCAACCTAGGACAGGCATAGTTGCAAGGGGCCATTATGGGAAGGACTTGAGGGACACAGAGGAAGGGCAAAAGACCTTCACCCCTCAGCTTTGATATGGCCAGAGTCCCCATTCTAGCTGAAAGAGGTCTCCTTATCTCTTGGTGGCTCTGCTCCCCCCTCACCTGGCTCAGGCTTGAAACAATACTGGAGACAGCCCTAAATTGGATCAGGTGGTTCCCGGGGGTTATCAGGTCTAGAATTAAATTCCTTGAAGCATGCTTTGTTTTTCCCTCAAAAGCTATGATAACTAGCTCATGCTGGGAAGGAAATTTACATTATTCACAGACCCTGACCCTAAACACTTTGGTGCTCTTATGTTTACTCTCGGATCCATGTAAATAGGTGTGTTTTCTTCAAAACATCACCTATTCTCTGTAAACATTAAGGTATTGATGTAATGAGATCACCTGTACATTCTTACTACCTATCCCCACCAATAACCCTTTCAATAAAAGCCATCAAGCACAGGGGCTTGGGGCATTCTCCACTACAGGGAATTGCCACCCCTTTCCCTGGCAGACTGAGAAAAGAGTCTGGGACAGCTTATTTTTATTTTCCCATCCATGACAACCCTGAGCAGCCTCTGCAGTACTAGAGTCCACCTTCCGCCTCAATAAAATATGGACTGTTATGAAGATTAGGTAAGTAAATATGCCATTTGCTCAGCTTAAAGCCTGGTGCTCAGAAATGCAATAAAATGTGCTTGTATTTCACTGTTTCTGCTTCATAAGTTCTCTGTCATGACCTCTCAGGTTCTTGGACTATAAAATATATTAGTTTCATGTGTACATCCCAGTAATTAGACATTACATAACTTACTAAGTGATCATCCCAATAAATTTTTTATCCATCTGACACCATACATAGTTGTTAGAATATTGATTGTATTTCCTATGCTGTACTTTACATCATGACATGACTCTACACCATGACTATTCTTTACCAACCAATTTGTACTTTTTAATCCCTTCACCATTTTCACTTATCCCCTCAGACTCTTGCACTTTGTACAACTGCTGCTTCATCACTTAGTAATAAGAAAAGATGGAAACTGGTCAGTGTCTAGTCTGCAAATGTAAGTACTTTCTGAATCCCACTGAAAGTTGAACTGAATTCAATCATGTTGGGTCCATCAGTTGAATGAATAGGAGAAACAAATTTTCTCCCTCTAAAAATTAAATTAATTTACTTTTAATTTGTTTGCTGTTCTCTTTTTGGCATCTATTATTTCTCCATGAGCAGTACTCCCAGAAACTCAACATATACAGCAAAATTTGAATAAAATGAGACACAGAGATTAATTTACTAACACATTGGCTCACTGAAGCCTGATTCATGTAAATGTATTAGGTTGGCCAAAAGTTCATTCTTTCTTTTCCCCCCATAAGATCGTTTATAGAAGCACTTAGTTGTCTTTAACTTCATTTGAAACAATTTTCTTAGACTGTATTGTGACAGCTGTCATATCAGTGTGCATTTTTAAAAACACCAAAACTGGTGAGCTTTTGTGTAACAATTTTAACATTGGAAATGGAAGAAAATACACATTTTTGGCATATTATGATTTATTATTTCAAGAAAAGTATAAATGCAACTGAACCACATGCACACAAAAATATTTGTGCAGTGTATCGAGAAGGTGCTGTGACTGATCAAACATGCCAAAAGTGGTTTGAGAAATTTCATGCTGGAGATTTCTCACTGGACAATGCTCCATGGTCAGGTAGACCAGTTGAAGTTGATAACGATCAAACTGAGACATTGAGAACAATCAACATTATGCCACACAGGCATATATTGATGCAAATTTTTTAAAAAGTGCCTTTTATTTTATGGGAAAAACTAAACAAATTTTTTAGCCAACCTAATAGTTACATAAGAATCTATATCATGTAAATTACTTATCTTTAAACAGGAAAGGTACTGTGATCATTTTATTTCATTCACTTAGAATTATAAAATAGTACTTTAGGCTTACAGAAGATGACAGCATAAACAATTAAAAGAGGGAGTTTGGTGTCATATTTTTCTCTGGAAATGTCTTCCTGTTTTACGATCTGCACTGTATGAATTAGATGACCATGACCCTCAGTGCACTTAACGTGTGCCCTCCATTTACCAGGACCTTCCAAGGAGAGTAAAATGAGCCCAAGATAATACGAGACCCCTTCTATGTTTGCATTTTTAGATTTATCAAGAAGATTGTACAAAAAGCAGTAAACATATAAGCACTATTATTGAACTTGCTTTGACTTTAGATGGAAGTCAGAAAACACTCCTAGGAAATCACATTGGGCTTACTATGTTAGAATATACACATGCACAAAGAATTTTTTAAATAATTATTTACCAACTTATCTAACAAGTATGGCACAAGTTTGTGCCCATTAATATATTTTATATACTTTTTTCAGCAAAGGAAGATTAATAGATCTCAAATGTCTTACACACCTTACTTTTTTACTAAGTCTACATAATGCAACAATTATTTCAGCTCCAAATTATCGATATTTAAGAAGCTGAACAGCATATGTTTTCTTTTTTAAAATTTCTCTACTTAAATACCTGATGAGTACATACATTTTATTTAAATTTAATTGAAAGCATATTTTATAACATTTTCTTTTTAGGATAAAGGTGACAAGTGGCTGCCTTCCTTGTAATGGTCTTCCTTACCCCTAAAACAAAGTGATTATTTTCATCATATCTTCTTGGAATCAGCATTTGTTGGATCCAATCCACTTTGAAGTTTAAGGCTTTTCTCCATGATTCATCACTAGCTTTATTTCCTTTATAATACATTATAAGGGTCATATTTTTATCATCATGTGTTTAAAAGACAAATTATTAAGGAATTATTCTGAATAACCAAAATGTTCTTATAGAACCTTAATACCATTCTATCATGTCCTCAGATGTTTCTAGAATACTTAACTAACAACATTTCTCTCGTGTTATATTGGATATATTTTACATCTTGTTTCTTAAATTAAAAATGGTTTACTGCAGCAGCTCTGAAATTTTAAGTAACCCATAATATTCTACAAATAGCCTAAAACTCTAAGTTAAAAGTGTACCCATAAATACTAGAGGTGCAGACGGGGGAAAAATCATATTATAACTATTATGAACAATATGAGTAGACAAACTGAGTCACTACACACAGAGTGAAGTTATAATCATCGTAAGCTTGGGGTCTGTATCTCTCTCTCTCTCTCCATCTTAAGGGCTTCAGTTCTCCATTCGAATGCTCCATGTTGTGGTCCTACTTTGTTTACAAGATCCCTTTGCATTTTAAAGTTTACCATGGCAAGTTTCTAGTAACTTCACACCTTTTGAAAGTACAATACAATGCTAAAAAGGGATGAAGAAAAGTTATCATAGCTCAGTGTCTCCATAGCTAGTTCATCCAGTAACCTTTCCTTTTCCCTACACAAAAGGCTGTCAACAGACTCCCACTCTTGTGTTGGATTTTGTACGTGGTCAGTATCCATACCTCTCTCAAAGGGCTTTGGAGTGTCAGGAAAAACATCAGATGATAAATTCCTCTGATTACCTAGCTAGCCACATGGGAAAAAAATGAGAGACAAGATTAGGGTTTTATAAACTAAATATTATCTGTAAACTTCATGTACAATTCATCACGCTTTAAACTATTCATCACAACATGGAATGATATGTAAATTTGTACACCTCAAACTTTTATATGAAGTCTGTGTTCAATATTCTCCCCTGGCTACTACAGATCTGCTCTTCAACTTTCTCCATGACAGGAAGGCCAAATTACAGGACTCTGCTTCTGAATGAGTTCCATCAACAGGGGGCACCAGTGGGAAGTGAGAAGGCTCAAGAAAGGAGGGGTCTGGCATTTTAATCCACAGCTTCTGTGCCTATCCCTAGAGGCTAATTTGGCACCAGCTAAATTCAACTACAAAAGTCAAGTTCCTGTGAGTGGCTCCCTTCACCAGCTGTTGCCAGTTCTAATGGGGGCTACACCATCCCCTGTTAGGGTCTCTTCACCCTGGCTCCATCTTTGTAATTAGTGACTAATAAATCTTCAATCACCCATTTAAGGGTACTCTTGTTTCCTCCAGAAAATCTGGTTGTTGTTATGTTTTCCAATTCACCTCAACCAGAAAACAGCTCTTTTTCGTATGAATTCTACTGACTTTATATTTTATTTACACTAACATTTATCCTCAAGTTACCTAAAAATTTTTTTTTTTCATATAACTATGATGTATTTGAGAACAATGACATGTCTTACTCCTGGTTTTGAATCTTGTTTATACTATGTGTACACAACAAATATTTAACAAAAAAATCTCCTGAAATTACTTTATGCTGAAAGGTTGAGTAGTAAGCTGGTTTGCATTTAGTCACTGAGACTTCCCTCATGGTCACCAGAACTGAGGGGTTCTTCCTATACGGGACGAGCATGAAATGCCATGGGCCTGCTAGGAGCACCATCCCCTTCTGCAGGATTTCTGCCTCAGGAGTTCTATCTGCATACGTTTGCTCTGATCTACAAAGTCAAGTTTCCAGAATAAACATTCCTTACCAACTTGGCCTCAATAAACTGGACTAGGTGCTTCAACAAAAGTAAAAAGAACAGGGTTAGGGATAGCTGAGGGACAACTATTATCACCCTAAAGCAAATCCCCATGACCTGGAAGTACCTGTGTTCTTCCTAATATCATGAAACACCTACTGTTGATACCTCAGGAAAGAAGTCCTATCAACCTTCCTACACAGCTCCTATGGCTCATCACATGATGACCTTGGGATTCCCCTGAATGCCATCAACTGGGATATAGTTTTCCTCAACACCTATACCTTGTCCTCAACACTTGCAAGGATAGAGGAAGAAGCTTCTGTTCTGCATGATTAGCAGAGGATACTCAAAGTATCCGCAGAAGCCTGGGGTAACGTCATCCCCAGAGCCTTCTAGAAGGATTACCTATGTATTTCTATCTCCATCTTTCCTTTGAAGATTTTCCATCATTTCCTCTCCTTTTTTCTAGTGAGGGTACACCTGAGGATTTCTCTGGCATTTCCTCCCTATGGAATAAAGCTTGTTGCAGGAAACCACAGTCATAGGTAGGAGAGGGCCTATCTCTCATGTGTGGGGCACAGATTCAGAAACATGACATCGTAGATTCTGTGGGAAAAAAAAAAACAATCCTGTCCATCTTCCCAGGAAAAAGCCAATCGTAGATCCTCAAGTGATACCATGCTGGAAAGTAGCTCAAACTGGAGTATATGCAAGAAACAAAATATGATGTCAGTCTCAGTTTGCCCCCATGAAGAAACCTCTAGGCAATATATTTATGTTTTAAATTCTTATATCTCCTTCTTTATACTACACACAAACACAGAGGTACATGTAGCCAAAGTAATTTCAGTCCATCTTCATTACCATAAAATATGAAACATAGTTTTGATGTCCATTAAGGAAATTATCATGCTACGTGAACATAAACACCTTCTGTTGCCAATACACCATTTTATCATGTTTAGATGTGCATTTTAAATGGAAAGGTAAATTATTCTAGGGAATAAAATTATCGCTAAGAAAATTTCCTAAAGCAATTGCAGCAAATTTTTAAATTATCATCTAACAGGCTGCTGATATCAAATAAATCATAGTAAATCAAAATAAGATTAAATGTGTAAATAATGTTTTGCTTCAATTCCACTATAGATGTAAGTCATTACATGGAAATGTTTTTCTTTAAAATGGAGAACAGTCACCAAAAGTATTATTATTTTTTATTTTCCCTGGTAGTTGTATGCCATTATTTTATTTCTTTGCCAAAATACAATTAAATCTTAGATTTTATCTAACTCATTCACACACCCCCTTTTGCCTATTTATCCATTAAGAAGTCTCGTGTTTTAATAAAAATTCTATGCTATCAGAAGTAATGATTTGCTCTTGTCAAAATTATATCATCAATATTTAAGACATTTTTTAAATCTAATTATAAAACTGGTGTTATTTCCAATGCACACATCAAATTTTACTTTAAATATATATTACAAGATTAGTTGAGGTTAAAAACTACCAAAAAAGTCATTTTGAATAAATCAGAAGCAATAACCTTATTTTATATCAATTCTTTCTAGAGTAGTTTATATTTGTTTTATAAAAATGGTCAAAATCTTTTTGAAACTATTACTTCTTTCAAGAGCTTTCTCTTTGATGTCATTAACTTTGGCCTCTTTTTTTTTTTTCCTTCAATCTTAAATTAGTTTCCAGGGAAGCATGTAGTTTGTTGGCTGGTTGGAGGGATTAAATATAGGGGTTTATAAAGAAAAGCAGCTTTTGATACAATGCTATTACAACATGATCACTTACCCATAGTCTGATAGAGAGGGTTTTATATGTTAGACACAAATGTTTGTTTTAAAAGCTATTATAGTGCAACAAATAAAATGGGGATTATTTCTGCAATTTGTATTCATTTTATAAATAATCAGTTAGCATGACTATAGGACAACAAACAATGCTTTTTACTTCTCTGTTATTTGCTGGCAGATTTTTTTTTTTTTTTGGCCACAGGTTTTCTTTGTGATATGCTAATGGGCCCTTCTTATCCAACTAGTCAAAAGATTTCTTGATATTATGCTAATAAGGGGATATGCCCGAAATATCCCAATTTAACACTCACATCTGGGGACTACTGGATTTCTATGATTTGAGCAACTGTGTAACATAAAAGACTATTTTGTTTAAGGCAGAAGTATGTTTTGTAAATCATCACCCAATATATTTCTTTAGAATAGTTTTTGAGACAGCATTTTAAGCGAACAGATTCTAGGGTGAAGGTTTTAAGGTCTTCCTCAGCACAAACTCCCTCCTTGCTTCGTTAACTGCACCCTGAGTCCCTTGAAGGTACGTATGTATTCTTCTGTCAGTGGGTACAAATTCGGGGTCCCTGTCTTTCTGGAGAAAGGTCCATGAGATGGTGTCTTCTGGGCTTTGAGTCTTGATTAGTGGTGTCAGAAAGAGAAAATTTTGATTCTGCCTTGTCCCTGCAGCATGTCCTGAAAAGACGGGCAGTAGTTGGGTAATAAATCTTGCTCTCTGAAAGTATGCTAGCTCTCTCCTGATCTCCCTTGTGAGCCCAGCTTTCTGGCCTGCCACGGATTCTGTGTGCTTTCTGATGTCTTTACAATAAATTCCATTTCTGCTTTAAATTAACTGTATTCCAATTTTATTGCTTGCATCCAAAGAACTCTTATACAAGTGCCCTTTTGTGAGATTATCTCTATGATAAAGTAATGAATATCAGGTGCTCTTCCCAGAAATGAATAATTACCTGACCTTGTCTGGTGGCCCTGAGGAATCCCTAGCAGGTAAACTTAAAAAAAAATCAATAGCCTGAGGAGAAGTAGTTTTGGTTTTGATGTTGCTATGTCTACCTAGGACTTGGTAACTGATCATCATAATAATGCTACATTTGTCCATTAATATAATGAACCTCTTAATTTATGACCTATAATCTCAGTAATATTTGTAGAAACCCCAAGTGACCCAATTTCACATACTCATTCCCACAATAAAATGAGCAGTAAGACACATTAAGAGTCTAGATAAAAACAATTCTAAAAACCTTGAACAATACTTTCTTCTTCTCTAATATGTTTACTATCATCTTTAGGAACCTCTAACACCCTTTGAGGCATCAAGCTATGATGGTCATACTACAGCTAAAATTTCTACTCACCAATTTCTTAAGATCAAATGAAATTAGCCTTCCCTACTAATATAAGAGGTCTGCCAGGCCACTGAATAATGGTACAGGCTTGAGCTTGTCTAGTAGGGTTGAGATGGAGCCAGGGATGCTTGGAGGCATTCTGGGATATCCTTTATGGTTGGTGGAATTCTAAAAATGTATCACTCCTGTAATTATGTTCATTATTATGCTGATCATTATACGCTTAATAATGATTATGATAGAATGATTTTGCTATGTTATTATATGGCAGAGTTGACCTTAAGAGGGGGGCATTCTAATCTCTGGATCTGATATGTCTTGAGCTCTCAAAAGTAGACAGCAGTCTCAGGCTGGTGGCAGAAAGGGAAGTCAGGGCAATTTGAATGAATGAGCCATTGCTGGCTCTGACGATGGATGACCTGGAAGGAGGAATGCAGGTCACCTAAGAGAAGCCGAGTAGGACCCCCTGTAGAATGCCAGCAAGGATATGGGGACCTCAGGGGACAGACACAAACAACTGGGTTCCGCAAGCAACCAGAATGAGCCTGGGAGTGAATTCTTCCCCAGAGCCTCCATACCAGCCAAGGAACACCTTGATTTTGGCCTTGTGATCTTATCCCTGAGAGTAACAAGTCAGCCCAGCCTTCTAACTTAGAGAACTCTGAGTGTTGTCTTAACCTGCTAAATATGTGGTGACCTCTTAGGCAACAACAAAAGGCAAATACATCCCTCACTCAAGAAACTTAGCTAAAATTACTCCTCACACCTAAGAAATCTAGGCCTCTTCCAATGGAAAAGAGGGTGTCTTCGGGACATTTTTCTCAAAGTTCCACTACCAACCTCACCTGCCCAATAGGATCCTCTAGTTGTCACTGAAGGGGAAGAAAGATGAAAGGAAAGAAGAGAAACAATTAATGAAGATTCAGCACCAGGGATGCCACCAGGGTTTTCATTTAACATGCCAACAATCCTGGCGACAATGTGTGCATCCTCATTTCAGAGAAGAAATGAAGTCCCACAGACATCAGGATGCAAAGAAGCTCAAAGTTACACAGCAGTAAGCGAAAGCAAATGAGGAACAAGTAGTTGTTTAAACTGGGCTTTCACTGTTAAATTTACTCCAAATTACACATAGCCAAAAAATCCTGCACAGGACACTAAACCCCAAGGATGCTAAAGAAATCCAGAGTATATTTCAGTCCCAGGACACTCTGACCAATGGAGTGCACACCTCACAATGCCTGAGAGAGAAGAAAAAGATAACTCGTAGTGCCATTTACAATGAAAGATCCTAAACAACTTCACCAAAGCCCCTTAAGCAAGTTATTTGTGAACCATAAAAATTTGTGATTTCTCATAAATAAATAAATGTCTAATTTTTATGCTACATTTTAAAACTAACTTGAAGAGGTCTATATTTCATTTACCCTACAATTACACCACAATGGGTCTTGTTGTTTTGGCATCTCTAGCAAATAGAGCTGTTGCAATGCTTTCTACCATCAAGTCCAAACCAAGTAGACACTGTGTCAATCACATAACAATTGCCCATTAATCCTGAGAAAGCTAGACTAAATCGGGTATAGGCTAATAAAAGTCAGGGAGCAGAAGTGAGTGAGATTTAAGATGTCACACGCTATTCTTTTTTATTTCTTTTTTTTCCAAGAACACTTATAATCTTTATGACATATAACCCATAGCCAAATGATTCTAAATAAAATTGCCAGTTAGTATGTTTTTTAATGCTAGTTTCTCAATCAAGATGTTTCATATTCCTTCTCAGACATTCCCTAGAAATAGCACTAGCTGAGACACCCTCCAGAATATTTAAATACACGTGAACCGGAATAAGGTTAAAATCTAACCTACAGATTACAAACTGGGACTCAAGAATCTGACTAACTGAATTGGAACCCCATCTCTGTCACTTATGAGCTACCTGACCTTGAGAACCATACATAGTATCTCAGCTTCCTCTTCTGGAAAATGCAGATCATAATACTAGCAACAACCTGGGGTGGCAGAGGTGAAATGAATTAAGACACATAACACGTTTCCATAGTACTAATGAGGTGCCAGGCACAGTTAATCTAAGTACCAGCTCTAACAAATGTTTTGCTCTGTTATATTCACAAACTCTCCTGTGCTTCCATTATCAATGTATATGGAACAAACAGAAAGTTTCTGGGAACTTATCTTCTAGGTCCCCCATCCCTACACATCTGCCCAGTTAAACCACAAGTATACTCATCTCCAGCCATAGATATGAGAGGACCACTTTTATAGTGCACAAATAGAAAATTTAGAATTACATAAAATAAATGTAAAATCTTCAGAATTGTTATTAAATGAAAAGTACCGGTAGTTAAGAATCAAGAAAGTAATGTGGCTAGTAATGTGGCTGCAACTATCTAGAAGGCAGTGCAAATTAGTTACATTTAGTAGTTAAACCAGCAGAACACAAATAAGGATTCTTCTTAGGAATGTAACAGTATTTTAATTCCAAAACACAGGGAGTGAGAGAGTAGTGGGCAGAGATACGCATCATCAAACTAATCCTAAAAACAAAATTATAAGGAGAGAACTTAATGGCATATGCCAATGGATTCCATGCGCCCATTAACCAGCAATTACAAATTCGCTCATTAAGAGAAACTGCTTTTAGCAAAGTCCTATAAATGTAGGCAGACAGACCCTCTACTTTCTAGCTATGCTTAACCTTGGCCAGCTATTTTGAACACACTAAATCTCAATTTCTTCAACAAAAAGGATAATATCAGTACCTTCTCATATGTATCTATCTGATGATTAAATGAGATAATGTTTAACAGTTGATAAGAAAAGCTCTTTAAGTCTGTTCATTATTATTATTCAGACCATTCTGAGATTCATCTTAAAAAAAAAAACAAACCTAAGTCACAAAAGTGTGAAGAGTAAAAACCCCACAAGCTAAATTACATTTTTTTCTACATATTAACTTCAAGAAAGTTAATGGGTTTCTAAAGCACATGGTTCAATCATTGATTGCTCTGAGCTCAAAGATGAACTCTGCACTCTGTTCACACACTTTCCCATTTGACTCCATCAAGCCTTCCATGGTAGATTCCAGGACCCAAACATGTGTGCACCCGTTAGACAACAGGGGAAACAGTTACCTCCCCAGGGGCCAGATTCTGTATGGACTGAGCCACATGCTGAGCCAGCCCCCGAGGGCAAGACTTGAAATCAAGAGTGGCTATTCTTAGGATGTAGAGGATAAAAGAGTGATGCCCTGCAGTACCCAGTTAGCTGAGGTCATGGCAAGTGTAGGGTGAGTGAAGACCAAAGGGAAAGATACATTTCCTTATTTTCAGATAGTACTTACACTATCAAGTTGTAAAAGAAATGGTATATTCAGTATTCGCTATGCAAGCGAAAATGGTAATTTCCCAGGTAAAGCAGTACAGAAACATTTCCCCTATGCATTAGTCGCTTGTCTATGCACATTTGGATAAAGTACACAACAGTTGTAACATATGGGAACAATTTTTCCTACCTACACTTGAAAATGTCATCTCTCACAAGCATGTAGTTCACTAACGGCAATTCTCTCTATCACTATCAGACAACAATGTATTTTTATTTTGTGCTGCAACATATTGAGTGTCAATGAATAAAGTTTCACAACACACTAAGACCTGTGGAGGGGAAAGCCTGCCACCATCAATATAGCACATTGCTGTAAGCAAGTTGCTACGTACATAGCTGCCTTTGGCTTAAGGGACAAAAATGCCACTGTCACAGCACAGAATAATACATGGCCATGGTGCACCACTGCTCATTAATATGCCTCTCCATCACATTTGCTCTGTTTGGAGTTGAAGTATTTAGAATTTATAGCTTCCCCTAAATTATACTTCAACAATGGGTAAATAAAGTCTATTTCCAAAGTTAACTACTAACTTAAAAATTACATGACAAATCAATGGATCATAGTCTTCCATATTGTTGTGTTTTTTAATCAAAGATTTAAATTTTTTTAGAGAAGCTTTAGGTTTACAGCAAAATGAGAACAAGGCACAGAGATTGCCCATATATTCCCTGCCCTCACCCACTCATAGCCTGTCCACCTCTAATATCCCCTGCCCAAGTGGTACCTGTGTTAAAATTTATGAACCTACATTGACACATCATCATCACCCAAAGTCCACAGTTTACATTAGGGTTCAGTCTTGGTGTTGTACATTCTGTGGGTTTGAACAAAAGTACAATAACCTATATCCATCATTGTATCATTCAGAATAGTTTCACTGCCCTAAAAAGCCTCTGTGCTCTGCCTATTCATCTCTCCCTCCACCCACCCGGAAACCACTATGATTATTTCACTGACTTCATAGTTTTGCCTTTACCAAAGTGTCATATAGTTGAAATCATACGGTATGTAGCTTTTTAATATTGGCTTCTTTCATTAAATAATATAAATTTAAGTTTCCTCCATGTCTCTTCATGGCTTGAAAACTTATTTAAGTTCTGAATAACAGCCCAGGTTCTGGATGTACGAATACCAGAGTTTATACATTCACCTACTGTTCACCTACTGAAGGATATCTTTGTTGCTTCCAAGTGTTGGCAATTACAAGTAGAGCTGCTATAAATATACAGGTATTTTATGTGAACATAAGTTTTAAACTCCTTTGAGTATATACAAAGGAGTGTGACTGCTAGATCATATGGTAAGAGTATGTTTAGTTTTGTAAGAAACCATACCATTTTGCTTTCCCATTACCAATGAATGAAGAGTTGCTGTTGCTCCACATATTCACCAGCACTTGGTCTTATCAGTGTTTTGGATTCTGGCCATTCCAACAGGTGTACAGTGGCAGTTCACTGTTTTTTAAATTTGCATTTCCCTCGTGGCATATGATGTTAAAAGTATTTTCATATGCTTATTTGTCATCTTTGTATCTTCTTTAGTGAGATGTCTACTATGGTCTTTGATCCTTTCACATCATTTTTAGGCACACAAAATCTCCTAGACAGTTATAATTTGCCATAAACCTTTGAGTGCTAAAATTTTACACACAGACCTCTGAAAAAATGAAAATATTTGTAATTATGAACGCTGATCTGAAATTTCCTTATTAACCATAATTAGAAATCAAACTTGGAAGTATATAAAAATACCTTGCATATGAAATAAATGACACAAAATAGCATAGAAAGGTAAAATAGATTTTTGACAAATTTGAACAGTATATGTTTCTAATTGTCTGAATTTTATTTTATGAATACCAGTAGTTAGTAAATGCTACATATTTTGGGGGGTGTTGACTACAAGAAATAAATGATAAAACATATACTCAAAAATAAAGGGCAAAAGTATAAGTAACCTCTATTATTTACCTAAACAATTAGAAAAAATTTTAAATTTTGAGCATTCACTGCTAGCAAAGGTATGAGGAGACAGACATATCCTGTATTACCATAGGGAGGTGAACTGTATGTCCTTTGGGGAAAGAATCTGGTGATGACAGTTAAAGTTTAAAATGCACATTCCCTTTGATTCAGGAATCACGTTCTCAGGAGTCTATTCCTTGGGAGGGGGAGGGAGTGCATCAGCATTTACGGGTAGATGCATACAAATAATTTTTGTTTAAAAAGTATTTGTAATAGTAAAAAAATGAGAATAGCCTGGAAGTACTATGGGGGACGTAGCTGAATAAATGATGATATATTCATCTATAGACTATTACTCTGCAATTAAAAAGAATGAAGGAGAACAATATGTATTGAGCAGCAAAGATGTTTTGAAGTGCTAAGTGAAAAAGAGTGGTAATTATTGGGTACAACATAATGCCATATCTGTAAAATAAAACTAAAGAGGTAGAGTTTATATATATATATATATATATATATATATATATATATATATATATATATATATATACCTATTTATATACCTTTGCAAAACCTTAGAAAATACATAGAAAGACATAAATCTCAAGAAGGCTAGGTTAAGAAGAAAAGAAGTTTTAATTCTTCTAACTGCAAACTTAAATTATTTTTGTAATAAAAATAAGAAGAGTTGAAATTTATAGGATAAAGTTTAGATTGCCTTAATACATTTATTACACATGAGTACACACAGATATAATTTTTAGTTAAATATCATTAACTGCTGCCTGTAAAAAGTATGGCCCATTTGATATTCTTTTTAAATACCTACCTGATATGAACTGCTCCCCAAACTCAGGGGGGTGAACTCTATACTTCTTGTCATACAGTTACTTCAAGTCATACTTCAAGATATACTTCAAGTCTTATCTTGTTAGTTTCTTCATTTAGTGACATAGCTTCCTATCAGCAAGCCCACTATTGCCACCACTAAATTATTCTAGACCCCCAGCGCTAAAGCTGGCCAGAGCAGAGGCTTGCAGCATGGAGTGAAGGGAGGGAGTTGGTAGTGGGGATGGGCTTCCACAGGCCATGTAGACAGACTATAATCTCCTCAGATCATTATCTTTCTTGACTTACTATTGAGTCCACTTCAACAGAGCTTGACAGACAATGCAATAGCATTAGCTGCTCTAGAACTGTACACACTCAATGGTTCTTTGAAAGACTATCCCACTCCCCTAGAGCCATGTCCAGTAAAGCATGCAACATGCTTGTGCCTCCAAAATTGAAAAGTTTACGTTAGTGCTTCCCACTTTCAGGTCTCATACAGATAATTGTATCACTGAATGCACTCAAACCTCTTAAGCAGGATGACCATATGTTCTTGCATATTTTATCATCCAACCAGGGAAAATTCTGAAAATGAAAGAGGATGCTACTAAATACTAGGCTGTGGGAAAAAAAGGTATATGCCAAGAGTATCTCAATGAAAACAGATACAGAGTCACCCTACCCATGAGCATTGAGCCATGACTGGCTAACCATCCCCTTTCCTCATGGTGGCCCCTGTTTAGGAATGAGTATCTTCCTTTATCCACTATAATCACCACCTACTTTCTAAGGGACAGTGCTTTCGTCCATTCCACATGTAGACTCCATAAGTGCCACATCCTCCCTAGGGCATCTCACAAATATATCTGAGTACTTCTGCTCCTTCATTTACTCCTTCAGCTCCTAAGCAAGTGCCTGCCACACACCCAGGCACCAGGGATGTAACAGCGAGGCACAGAGACCCTTTGTGGAGGTCACATTCTGCTTGGGATGAACAGAAAACAAAAATAAATAAATAGATAGATAGATATGTAATGGGTTGAGTGATAAGTCCCACTGAGAAAAAAAGAAAGACAGGTTAAGGTCATAAACGTGAAGTGATGCATGGAAGGAGATTTCTAGGAATAAGAAGCAGAGCATTTAGGGCAGGAGAAATGGCAGGAAAGGACTCCCAAGGGAGAACATGGTCCTCAAGGAGTGAGCACAAGGGAAGCAATACGCCTTATCATCCTGGGGAGAACTTTGGGTTTACATCAAGAAATGAGCCAAGTAACACTTGCCAAGAACTCTACCGCATGGTGAGCAGAAACGAAGCAGCCTCTGTCTTAATGGAATTGGTGTATAAGGGGCATAGTAAGGTATTAATCAACCAGAGAAATAAAGGCCTTCTTGGGAAGGCAGCTCTCATCAACTCACTTTGAAATTGTGGTCCATCTGCTTCTCTTGCTAAAGATAAGAGTGAAAAAGACAAGTTCTGATGGATTGCCATCCTTACATGCAGATATTGAAATTTATTGTTTGGTTATAGCTGCTAAAACATACTGGTAATCACCGGTCATTATTGGTTGCAAATATCCAATGTTACTGCTGAAAAAGTAAAGTAGTTCCCTTACATAATTCATTTACTAATTTCTAAACAGTTCTAAAAGCTCATGTTCAGAGAAGTATCTGGTATGTTTTTATAAACTATAAGGAATGTGTAATCACTGGCTGCCTCAAAGCAATTCTAGAACTAACATTCAGGTTTTACACAACTGCTTTATCAGATTGGAAACAATATGATCTTAAGAGAAATAAAGAAGGGTATTTGGAATTAAAAGGATGTTAAACATAATCTGTCTAGAAAGTGTCAGCTATAATAAAATTATGAGAAAATGCCACTCCTTAAATCCCAAATTGAATTCCCAAATATTTTATATGGCTAGCCTAGACCTGGCTTATTAGTGACTTTATAGGCAAACTGTACGAATCACAGAAAATTAGTATTCGTTCAAAGACTTGTATATATCTCTCAAAGAACTAAAAAAGTACTTTTTAAAAATTATTTTCATAGTCTCAGGACTTAACAAAAATCATCTATTTTATACTGTTCTAGCTTTTAACTAATCTGCCACATTCAAATCAGTAAATCAAGAGTCAGTAAGATTTGCACAGTCAGATCATGAGATTTCAGTGGTCTCTCAACATTAATCCTTCACACACTCCAGGCTAGAGTAATCAACTTCCAGCTGATGGAAAACTTCCCCAGACAAGACACCAACCAACCATTTTGGGACATGAAATTTTAGTGACGGGGGAATGACAGCTTAGTTATAAAAATAAATAATAATGATTTTGGCTACATATTAATCCTTTACAGCTGACCTTTGTAAGCTCGATGCAGAGTAAGTAAAGCTAAAGGACAAGGATGAGGTAGGAAGTTCAAGCTCAGCAAAGCATTAGAAACAGAGGCAACTACTTCACCACAGTTGAAACTGACCAGCAGTCAGCAAACTTTTTTTCCTTAATGCCAGGGCTCCAAGGTGACCAAGAGGTTATCAGTCGACTCAACTGTCACCGAAGAAGCTAATCAGGTGACTAAAGAATTTTTCCAATTACAACACTAATTTCTGTTTTCTTTTTTAATAGACAAGAATGCTAGAGAAATACTGAAAATGTCAAGAAAAGTATCTGCCTCCCTGGGCTTCTAAAATCATAGAAAATACCTCTTGAGAAGAAGAACCAAGTCTGAATTATGCCTTTATCCCTTGATGCCTAGCACAGTGCCACATGAATAGCAGTATCACATTAAAAATATGTTGGATGAAATAGTAAACAATACTTCTCCCATCAACTGCCAAGTTTCACACACCACTGACTATCTGCAAAGGTCGAACACAGGGTAGTGGTGTCAGTAACTCTTCACCAAATAAAAAGGGAATCAGGAAACGGTTCTGAAAACATGTCCAAGCAGTCAGTGTTTATCCTGTCCTCACCAATGGAATGAAAGGAACTTGTGGCATTAGTAAACTTCCAGAGATGATCTATACTGCACACTTAGGATTTAATTTTTATGTACAGTTTTGTTTTCTCAATGGGCTCTTCTGAATTCAGGCCCTGGTGTTCCTCCAGAGCGCCCTCTGGGTGAGGGCCTTCACACACTGTTCAGGTTCTCTGTGAAACATCACAATGCATTCAGCATCAGTTTCGGCTTCCAGCAAGTTATGTGAGATGACTTAAAACACAAACTATCTGCACAACCGAAATAAGGTTTTTAAAACACTAAAAGAATAAAGGCCCTAAATTGTAACAAAAACCTCTAATCCAAGGACTTCCCAATAACACCCAAAAAGAAGAAACTTCTATTTGCAGTATTTACAGTGAAATTATTTTATTAAAACGGACTTAGTTTATCTTTTCCTCCAAGTTGATTAAAATTGTGTTTCAAGACACAATTTGAGAACGCACACTGTTTCACCACTTAATTATAACCATGCCAACACACAACTCCCTTTACTGCAAATCCACACCAGATCTAGAACAAATGCTTCACTTTAGGACAGTGATTTTCAACTGGTTTGTGCTACAAGAGGCACACTGGTGCACCACAAGAATTTTTTTAAAATTCAGTACCTGATTATTTAGGCAGGGGCACTGACCTCTTTTCCCTTAGACTAACATATAAAAAAATGACAAGAGCCAACAGAACAATAGCCATCCAGTGTGAACGAATCAAAAGTCTACCTGTTTTTTGTCAGATAAGCAAAAAAATATATTTTTGGAGTCCTGAAGAATTTTAGTAATTAGTTTATATGTGCCATGAGATGAAAACAGTTGAAAAAAGCTGCTTTAGGGAAACAGCCTAAGGGTTTCAGCACTTCCTACTTGTGTTCATAACTACTAAGACTAAAAGTCCTTTCTTTTCCACTTAACTGAGAAAAATAACCACATTTGGCTTCATTCCTCCATCTCCACAAAAAAACAGAATGAAGAATCTACCAAGCAGATGTAGATAGAATTTAATCTAATGCATTATTTTTATTTACTTACTTTATTTCTACCAGTATCTGATTCTCTATGATGTGTACAAGAACTTCCCAAGTAAGTAACTTCTCCACTTTTGCTAGAAAACTTCCTATTCCCCTCTCATCTATACCTAGTAAGAAAAAGAACTGCCTCTCTAAAATTAGGATCTCAAACTTCAGCCCTCTCAACACTGCCTAGCCATCCTTTTGTTTTCTCCTTAGTGTTCTCTCTCATTCTGCGTAAAGAATGCCACACATTTGCTCCTCTCCTCTCTGTGCCTTCCCATCTTCCTCCCAAACTGCCCAATACTTTCCCACCTCCCACCCCTTCACAGGAGAAACAGAAACCATAGCAGGGAATCCTTCAGCTGCCATCTTCAAATGTATGCCTTTCTGTGAAAATGCTTCTACCAATTCCTCTAGCTTGGGGTGATCCCTCTACCTATGCTTAGCATCAGATTCCTTCCCATCTTCTTGGGACTTTGTTTCAACTTTTCTGTGATGCATGACAGACTTGAGACAGAAAGTCACTGTAATTTTAGTGAAGCCATTTAATTTCCATAGGCCTGACCACCTGAGAAAGCTGTACCCACCCCAATTTTGAGCACTGTGCACACTGTCAGCATCTTCTCTCCTTTAGTGCAAAGATAACATTTGGCAGATATTCCTTACAGTTTGAAGTTTGAGGATGTAACTCTTTAACAGAAGACAGTACTTTCTTCTTTGCTTTTCATTCTTTTTATTTTTTTGTGGGGGCTTCAGAGCAGAAAAACTGAATGAAAATGCCTTTACTCCACCATCTTTAACTAGGTATTTGTTTAATTTTTAAAGAGTTTAAACTAAGGCCCATAAACATTGTTTTTCTGTAAAGGTCAAATACTAAGTACCTCACAAGTATTACTAAGTTGATTAAACTATGAAAAAAAACTGCTTACCCTTCAAGTTACTATTCTGAATATATTCAGAGACTGGACTCATTTATAAGAGACAAATTATTACTTTTTCTATGTTTCACTGTTGCCTTATGCAAAAATCACAAGTATATATTTTGCTTTCTACTTATTAACAATCCCTATAAGGAAGCAGTTTACCCATTTCAGTAACCATGGAATCCAACATTCATTAAGCTTGTGAACTACAATTTAAAAAATAGGTTCTTGAAAGACATACCTTAAAAAATATATGGTTCTTACCAATGCCAAGGATTAATGTTCATTTAACTTAATCCTGAATAAATTCAGGTTGAGTGCATTAAGGAGAGAGGTTTTTCCCTGAGAAATTACATTTAAAAACTAACAATGTTTATCATAGATGGCCACCTTCCTCTCTTAACTTTGCTAAGTATGAATGAAGTTTTTATAAACTCCACCACTTGTGTACTTTGAAACACAAGCCAAAAAAGAGGTTACTGTATAAAATTCTAATCTTGTCTCCATTTATGTTTTAAGTACTTCATTTGCTTATTTCCTTTTCAAATCAAGAAAAAAGAATTAAAACTGAGGCAAGTATATTAGCTTTTAAAAGACTGTTAAAAGCCCTGGTCAGTGTGGCTCAGGTGGTTGAGCATCATCCCATGAACCAGGAGTCACGTGTTCGGTTTCCAGTCATTGCACATGCCTAGATTGCGGGTTCAGTCCCCAATCAGGGCACATGTGAGAGGCAACTGATCGATGTTTCTCTCCCCCTCTTTCTCTGTCTCTACCCCACCTCTAAAATCAATAAGCACGTCCTCTGGTGAGGATTAAAAAATATTAAGACTTTTAAAAAGTCTAGCTTTCTCTTCCACCCTCATTATCTCCCCACTGCCCAGCTACTACAACCTCAAGATCCAAGATCAACTGCGAAGGCCAATTACACAGTTCTGTGACACAAATGACAAATGATCACTGATTTTCTCCAATTTCATTTACTCTCTTTTGGGAGAATACTTTAGAAATAATAATAGTTTTGTATTCCATATTATTATACATTCATCTTGCCTTTATTTTATAATGTATTTTCTTCATAAAAAGACAGTTGTCTGGGAATAAAACAAATACAAATTTTATTTTACTATTATATATTTTTCCTGAGAGTGGCAAAATGAAGAACTGGAAGACTGTCAGCCCCCCAGAGCTGGAGGCAGTAGTCAGGAGGAAGGAGGAGAGTAGAAGCAGGGCAAAGCATCTCTCAGGACCACGGCACATGTCCTGCCAACACAGGCAAGGCAGGAAATGCAACCTGACAAGTTGTCAGAGACTGGAGCAATGTTCCGTCAAGTATTTTTAAATTCAGTTCCACACAAGTCAACTCAGTTTGACCTGAGATTTTGCCAGGCATTTAACTGGTGTGTATATAATTACTTGTCTCCCTGAATTGGGATGGGTGAGTGGGGGAGGTAGAAAACAACATAAGGAAGGGCAAAGTGTTTAGAAAAGAGAATGAACTAAAAGAACTGATGTGAAAGAGAGCTGAGCCTAGGGGATTCATTATAACATAAAAAGTTTTCATTTTATTGTAACATCTTTAAGCAACATTTTTGTTTTAAATCTAAAGGTTGTCACCTTTGTTTTGCTCAGGAGTTTAGTAAAAAAAAATGTTACTTATTTCTGAGTTGAAGAGCTACTGTCTTCATCTTATTTATCACTTCTAGTGATTTTTCATAGTCAATCAACTTACTTGCCATATCACAAGTATCCTTAGAATATTCAGAATTTATTTGGGGAGTTCAGTAGTTAAAATTCCTTGGAAGAGGTCCAAGATATAACTACTTTATATATGAACCTTAGCTCAGTTCTGAAAAAAAAATATTGTGACATACAAAAGAGCAACAATACATAAATTTTTAAGCCAGACCAAGTCTCATGTAGCCAAAGCATCAATGTAAGAAATGTCCAAACCAGCAGAGAATTTTTATGTTTAATTGAGTCAAACTGATGACAATTGCTGGGAAGCAAAATCTCAATAGATTGAGAAAATGCACCAGAACATGGCAGTTTTGCAGTGTATTTTTATACACTGGAGTCAAAGGAGTAGGCATAAGGAACATTGAATGAAATCCATTGGTGGTAGATTAAGGAGGCAGGAGGAAAGCAAAGAGGGGAAATATCTGAGACTGTATAAAAAGTAAAACAGACACATACTTCTCTTACATTACTGGGTACAAGATAGTTAATTTATATTTAAAGCACATAAGAGCTATTATTTGGGGGGGCAAGACAACAATGAGGGATTTTGTGGTCTAGGGTTCTGGTGCGATGGGCATGCCCTGAGGGGGTCTGGAAAAAGAGATTACTCTGACATTTTGAAGGTATATATGGAGTCAAATGGGTATGAGATTTATCAGGATGATCACTTAGTAAGTTACATAATGTCTAATCATTAGGTTGTATGCCTGAAACTAATATAATATTATATACCAGCTGTACTTGAAAAATTAAAAGTTATTTAAAGTCAAAAATAAATAAATAAAATGGTTTTGGAAAAAAAAAAGTTATGTTGTGTTAGATGCAAAAAGACAATAGAAAGACTTATCAGTTGACTTGGATAAAGAATGGTCTTTGTCAAGGAAGCCACAGGCCTAGGACATGACTACTCACCATGACCTGCTTTTAGTTAACCATTTTTATGTTCAGATCATGCATCCTATGTGGTTGCTTTAGGTCTTTCAGTTTGTAAGGCCCACCATGCAGGTCTCCCTGAGCTTGTCAGGTTTAGTATGTGGCTCCCTTTTTATCCACAATGGAAACTATCAGACGGCTACATGAATGTTTATGTAAATCCCAGTTCTTTTCTTCTATTGGCTATAACTTTACTACTTGATTCACCCATATTTCCCCAAAATAATTATTCCCCAAAATAATATTATGGGGAAATATTATTGCCATAACTAAAACTATGTTCATGATCATCTTAGAGTAATGCACACTTTGTGTTCCACAGTCTGACTTTATAACAACCATGCTACAAGATAATTCATAGACTAAAAATATACTTGAATCAAAGTTAATTTTAACAGAGAGGCAAGGAGGGAGGGATGGAAGGATGGATGGAGAAAACCGATACATAGTAAGCTTTTTATCACAAACTTTTTTTAATATACTTTATATTTATTTTTAATATATAAATTATGTTTATTCTATTACAGTTGTCTCACTTTTTACCCCTTTACCCGCCTCCCCCATCCCACCCCCACCCCCCACTCCCACAATTCCCACTCTGTTATCCATGTCCATGGGTCATTCATACATGTTCTTTGTCTAGTCCCTTCCCCTTCTTTCCACCATTGTCCTCCTTCCCCATCCCCTCTGGTCACTTTCAGTCTGCTCTATGTTTCCATGCCTGTGGTTTATTTTGTTCATTAGTTCATTTTGCTGAACAGATTCCACTTATAGGTGAGATCATATAGTATTTGTCTTTCACCAACTGGCTTATTTCCCTACACGTAATATTCTTCAATTCCATCCATGTTGTTGCAAAAGGTAAGAGTTCCATCTCTCTCTCTCTTTCTTTCTTTCTCTCCTTCTTTCTTTCTTAAATGCAGATTTATTTTATTTATTTTTAAATGTTAGTTAATTATAAAATATTAAAAAATTAAAACCATTATAAAGTCACAGCAATTAAACCAACATGACACCAGCACAGAAATAATCAAGTAGATCAATGAAATATAATGAACATTCTAGAGAGAAACATATATATCTGTCTAACAATATATGATTAAGTTGATATTTCAAATCAATGGGTAAAATAAGGCTTATTCAACAAATAAGGTGCATGGACCACTATTACTTGAAATAAAAGAAATATAGAGCCCTACTTCACACACTATATGAGAAATATTCAGGTCAGTTAAAAATCAATATGTAGAATCTAAGGAGTTTTAGAAAAAAATAGAACTAATATTTTTCATGACCTGAAGTAGAATATTCAAACCCAGAAGCTATAAAGTAAATATTAACAATATGACTATATTAAACATTTAATTATATAGTAATATACATATAAAAAAGTTAAAGAACAAAGAATAGAGTAGAAAAGTATTTACAACACATCTAAAACACAGTTAATAGGTTTTTTTGGGGGGAGTGGATTTCTACAAACCTTTAATCAATAAATGGATAAAGAATACCAAAAAGTCATTTAAAGCTTTTTTTAAAACAAATAATAGAAACAGGCAAGAAATATACAAAAACAGGTTTAGTTTCAACAAATAATAAAGGAACAATTAAAAGAACATCATTGTCACAATCAGATTAATGAGTATTAAAAATATTGGTAATATCAAGTATTGGCAACTCTGAAAGGAACTGGGTATTCATAGACACTTTTTCTTCATCTTAAAGCAGTCCCTTTAGTATATTTTGCAGTACTGGTTTGGTGGAGGTGTATTCTTTCAGCGTTCTTTTGTCTGGGAAACTCCTTATTTCGCCTTCCATTTTAATTGAGAGCCTTGCTGGGCTCTTGCAATCTTGGTTGCAGGCCTTTGCTTTTCAATACTTGGAATATTTCTTACCATTCCCTTCTGGCTTGCAGGGTTTCCATTGAGAAGTCAGATGATAGCCGTACCAGGACTCCCTTATATGTTATTACCTCTTTCTCCCTTGCTGTCTTTGGGATTCTCTGTTTGTCTTTGATATTTGCCATTTTCATGATGATGTGTCTTGGAGTGGGCCTCATTGGCTTCCTCTTGAATGGGACCCTCTGGGCTTCCTGGACTTGCGTGACTTCTTGTCTCCTCAAATTAGGGAAGTTTTCCATCATTACTTTTTCAAACAGGTTCTCTATCCCTTCCTTATCCTCTTCTCCTTCAGGTATCCCTATTATATGCATATTATTACGTTTCATATTGTCCTGCATTTCCCTAAATGCCTCTTCATTCTTTTTGAGTCTTTTTTTATTTTCTTGCTCTTTCTGGGAGCTTTTTTCCTACCGTGTCCTCCAGCTCGCTGATTCAGTCCTCAGCTTCATCTAGCCTGCTTTTGATTCCTTCTACTGTGTTCTTCAATTCAGAAATTGTATTCTTCATTTCCTCTCGTCTCTTATTTTGCAGTACTGGTTTGGTGGAGGTGTTTCCTCCTCCATAGTTTCTATGTCCTTTTTCGTGGTGATACAGTTTGCAGTAAGTTCCTTGTAGTTTCGCTATAGTTTTTTGTAATTCTCTCTGAGCTCACTGAGCTCATTGAGCTTCCTTAGAACCATTGTTTAGAACTCAATATCTGATAGTTTACTTGCCTCTATTTCCTTTAGTTCTCTTTCGGGGGATTCCTCCTTTCCCTTCGAGTGGGGGGTATTTATTTGTCTTCCCATTATTTGTCTTATCACAAAATTTTTATAAAATAGCTGTACTGTCCAATGCAGAAGCCACCATGCACATATGGCTACTGAGCAATTGAAAGGTGGCTATTCCAAACTGAGATGTAAGTGAAAAATACACAACAAATTTTGAAAGCATAGTTTTAAAAAAACAATGTAAAATATCTCATCAATAGATTTTATATTGAAGACCAGTTGAAATAATACTATTTTAGATATTTAGGTTAAATAAAATATATTAAAATATATAATTAAACTATATTAAACTTTTTTACTTTTAAAATGTGATTTCTTGAAAATGTTAAATTATAATTATGGTTCTCATTATATTTCTTTTGGACAGTGTGGTGTTATAGACTACTCAATACCCAAACCACATGTGTGCTCTGATCCTGTTATCACTACCACTGGACAGAAGAATGGTCACCACTAAGGGGTTGGGGAATGGTTTTGGCCACCATGCTTAATTCCAGCCCTAAACTTACTAAAGCTCCCCATCGCTTCAATTCCTTTGCATCTTCCTGCCCTTGCTTCCCTAGATTTCTATGATAATTGGAAACTCCTGTTGGTCATTGAACATTCATAACAATCTCTAATATACCTTGGGGGAAGCAGACATAACATTTTTACAGTTTCGGGATGTACATACATTCATTCATCCATTCAACAAATATTTACAGAGTTCCTACTATCCCAGGTGTTGTCATAAGGATTTGGCACACATCACTAAACAAAAAAAAAAAAACCATAAACAAAGATGATCCCCTATTCAAGCAGGTAGACAAACAGACAATAACAAGGAACATAACAGAAAGGTGTATTACACAGTGTTCTCAAAGGTGGCAAGTGTTGAGCAAAGAAAAGCAGAGCCAGGGAAGGGAAAGGAAGGCCTGGGACTGGGGGTGCCCAGAGCACGTAGTTATATGGAGCCCTCAGGGTGAGCCTCACTGAGAAGGTGAGGAGACCTTCCAGAATGAGGAAGTGGGCAGACCAGCACCTGGTAGCAGGACTGTGGTAGTAATGGCCTAAGTGGGGAGCATGGCTGGATGAGGGGTAAACTGACAAGAGGGCACAGAGGCAAAAAGGCCAGACCAGGCAGGACTCCAAGGCCATTGTGAAGACTTCAGTTTTTACTCTGAGATGAGAACCTCCTGGAAGATTTTAAGCAGAGGAATGATTTGCTCTGACATCTATTTTGAAAGAATCACCCTACCTCTTGTTGTGGATACTGTGGGGGTCAAGGGTAGAAACAAACTATTTAACTAAAATGTGTTAAAAACTGTTGTGACTGAAAACAAAACACTAACAATGAAATCAAAAAAAAAAATAGGAATCATGGGTTCTTATCTGGAGTGAGGGAGAGGCTACAGCAGTAAAATGGAAGAAGAGGGGAAAACCACATTGCCAGGACACAAAAAGTTGTCTAACTGTTCACTCAAGACCAGTATTATAATAATAATAAATAATAATAATAATACAGTTAAAGTAGGTTTAACATTAAAAAAGAAAATAAGTAAGCATTTAACTTAAATCTACATCTAAGAAAACAATTAAAAAATTTAATAAAATTAAAATCTGTAATAAAAAAGAAAAGACCAGGTGTGGAAGAAATTCCACTTTTGCACACACACTTGCAGTGAATTCCTTACTGCTCTTGTCCTTTGAAAAAGGACTGCTTTCACAAGAGTTTGGTTTTCCTTTTTATATGAAACACTTTCTCTAAAAGCAAACAAATTACAACAGAGAAAAGAATACAAATGACAAAATTGACCCTGAGAATTCCAACCTGATTCAACATTTTGTATGGATTGCCTTTAGGTTACCTCTGAGCAGGAAAATGTGAGCACGTAAAGGAAAAAAATTAACAGTATAAATAAACATTAATACAGAACTAATTTTCTTAGTTCTCATTTCACTGAATAATTATACCTCTGGGCTACTATGAATAATTTATTAAGTAGCATCCAGTTTATACGTAGTCCTGCAACTTTGGACTCATTATTCAATTATTTGATATCATTCCAGGGCAAACCATGGCTAAAAATGGACCTCCATGGAAATGCCCTTCCTATTAGTCTGCGGATAGTTAACCAAATGTCTCTTAGGTTAACTAGAGCTATCAAAAATGCTATGTAAAAATCTGTCTGAAATACGTTCAATAATTCATTAAAGTTCTAAAACGCCAAACTTTCTTTTATTTTTAGATTATACATACTGACCCTTAACTCGAGCTTTTAAGGCATATAAAACCATATGTTGGCTTCCTGATTTCTTCAGTTATCAAAAGTTGTGTATACTTCAACTAGAATCACTGTTACAGTATTACCCTCTTAATACAATTCAGTTTTGGTGGTTTTGGACTAAAGGCTGTAGAAAAGTTCTACTTCACATTAAAATTGTCTTCCGTTTTAGCTGTTACACTAAACCAATACACAGAAAAGCACCAATACTTAATCCTTAGAGGTGACCTGTTTTGGTAAGTCTCACATACTGAAGAAACCTGATTACACGAGCGAAAGTGGTCCTCCTCATTTTCCTTGCTGCTTCATGTTCTCTGCTACATTGCAGATCATTAGAAAATGGCAATCTAATTACAACTATTTACTGTGCTTGTGATTAATTTGAAGTACCTGACAATATGTAAATGGTGAGAGACAACACATAGTTTTAATGAATCCTAACACCTGAAACTGTTTGGCATCATTATCAGTCAAGTAACTGTTCTTAATTTCCTCTCAGCTAAGCATATTAATAGAGTTGGTCCCCAGTATTATTTACTAAAAACGTCTTCAATATGAAGCAATTAGTATGCACTTGAACTTATAGCCTTGCACTGCAAACTGGATTCCCCTATCAGCCTGCCAGGCCAATCCTAATATAAAACCATTAGTCCCTGCATTTGACTTCCCTTTAATACATTCTTATCCACCCTGCCCAACACCCCATTTCCCTCAAAAAGTCTGCTGATTGCATTGGAACCTCCAAATATAAAAAGGTTTACAAGCCTTTTGTGTACTGTTCTGCAAATTGTTTATATTGGAAATAGTGGGAAAAAGTTTGATTGGGGGGATAAATAAAACAAGCATGCTTAGCCAAAAACACCAGGGTCCTCATCAGAAGGCTGTGCTCCGGAGAAATAGGACTGAGGAGTGGTGAGACAAGGACAAAACAACCTGCTGCGTTTCAGAAGACGCAGCCTACAACTACAGGGGTTGGAATCAGATTTATATGATGGCCCGAGTACGGGAGCAAAGTTTTGCGAAGATTCATTGGGCTTTGGAGTCTTTCCCTTCATTAAACTAAAACAGAACTGACAACCAAAGCTTAAGGCTGCCCAGTGTCTATCCTACACAAAGCACCTCGGTAATTCAGCTCTCTTCAGGTTCAGTTCTGGTGAAAATTGAGAGTAACGCAGATGTGAGTGTTATTATTGATCTAACTTGGGTTTTCCTTTCCATTTACCTTTCAATTTCCCCCTTGCAAGCAAGAATCCAGGTCTTTGTTCTGGGAAGGGAAGGGAAGAGAAGGTAGAGTGGAAGGATAAGAGGAATAAATGGGGAGATAATGCATATGTAATAGGGGATTAAAGGAAAAGAGGAGAAGGGAGGGAAGAAATGATAAACCCAGGAATAAATGGTTTTTTGAACCAAAATTTTCATTAACAGCTTTACCCCTGAAGTTTTTTCTTAATTAAAACATTATTTCACAAAGTGTAATTTAATAATATGTCTTTAAAATATTTTGTGGCATGTTTTTCTCCTAAGATCAAAATACATCCTGTCATTTTGCTATAAATCAATATATCTCATTGTTTAAATCTAATAGAATATTTACCACCTATGAGCCACAGAACATTAAAAAATTTAAATACATCTATTCTATAAAACCCTGATTCAAGTATTGTAGGGTAAGCATACTGATCCCAAGGAAATAGCTCAAAATATCCTAATCTAGGTGCTCTTTTAAATCATGATACTTAAAAAAAAGAAAAAGAAAAAAGCAGAACACTGGAAGGCAGCATAGGAATAATTTGGTGTCCTGGTATTGAAAGTAGAGTGGAGTTCTATCATGACATGCCTGAACAAATGTACAATAAATATAATACATATAAAATATCCATTTAAATAAAAATTTGAACATCTTAAAAATACAGATAAGCTAAAATAAACCATAAATTACACAATATCTCAAAAATAGATCATGTCTGAGATTTCTAGAAAGCAATACATACACATATGCCCCTTTAAAGGAAAATTGGTTGGCTGAGTGAATGTTATTTCTAACAAAAATACAGGCTGAGAAAATGTGATAATAATACCTACTTAATTGTCAGTCTGAATGTAAAAGGTATATTCACCTTCAATGTCAAATTAACTGTATGCATGTGGTGACTCCTACCAGTAAATATATTCACTCTCTTATGAAAGTCTTGGTGACAACTTCAAAATTTTTTATCTTCGAGCTAGACCTCTTCCACAGCCACCAGCCTATACATTCAATTTCAACCTTAAGGTCTCAATTTAGGTATCTTTGACACCTCAAACTTAACCTGTCCAAGACAAACTTGAAATTCCTCATCACACCCCATCTCCCAAACCCGTTCCTCCCACAGTCTTCGACACCTCCATTAGTGTCAACATCATCAATCCAGCTATTCAGGCCAAAAACTTTACTGTAGTCAGTCATGACCTGTCCCCTCTTAACTCAAATGTAACTTGTTACCAAATCCTACCATTTCTATCTTTAAAAATATATCCAGAGACTGATCGTTCCTTATCACCTACACTGTTGCCACCAGGTCCAAGCCAACTATAACTCTTACACTGATTATTTCAGTAACTTCCCAATGGGTCACCCTGGTACAATGTAATCCATAAAAATGCAGTTGGAGTCATCTTTTAAAAAAGTGAGTCAGACCATACAACACTATGGCTCAAAAACTTTCAATGGCTTCCCATAGTCAAGTTAAAGCCTTGCAGTATCCTACTAAACTTGAGCCCTGTTCCTTTTCCTAACCCCTCTCCTACAGCTCCCCTTCACTCTTGCTTTGCTTCTGCATCTCTGCTTTTGCAATTCACTCTAGATAGGCTCACTCTTCTGCCTGGAACACTCTTTCCCCAGCTATCTACATGGCTCCATTTCTAACTTCCTTCAAATGTCAGGAGGCATGACCTGATCACAGTATTTCACATCTGAAGCCATTTCATCCTCACCAATGTTCCTTCTCTGTCTTTTTATGCTTTATTTTTTCCATTGTACTTATCCTCATCTCTATACTAACTTATGGTGGCAGATTATGTTTTCTAAAAATGCAGCTCCAGCAATATGTCCAGACCCACATGTTCCTCTAAAACCTTGCCTCTCCCAAAACAAGAGGGGGAGTTTTGCTCTCCCCTTGAACCTGGGTGGGCCTTTGTGATTGTTTTCACTAATAAAGTATGGTGGAAGTGACTCTCAGGGATCGCCAAACCATAAAATGCAATGGAGCTTCCACCTGGCTTTTCAGGGACACTAATTCTTAGAATCAAGTCTCTATGCTACAGGGAAAGCTGGGCCACATGAAGAGGCCTTTAGAGAGAAATACCAATTCTCTCTCCACCTGTCTCAGCCTGGACTGAGCTCCCAGCCCAGAGCCAGCACCAACCTGCTTGCAACAGGAGTGAGTCACCTCGAAGCACCTCCTCCATCACAGGGCCGTGTATGTGGGTTCAGTACAGCCACATAGGGCCCTGTCCTCACCAGGCCTTTATTTGGGGTTTAGGGCTCTGTGGTCACAGCCTTGAAATTCCTAACAATTTTACCTTTGAAGTTGTATTCTGTACCTGAAGTCTGATGAAACAATGGAACAGGCACCAGGGACTTGGAACCTTGGTTCCTGCATAGTCCCACATGCCCAATGTCTGGCTCCCCTGCCCACCCTCATTCAGTGACTGCTGCCTCCTCTGTCCCAGGCAGTGGCCTGGGTGCAAACACAAGGAGGGAGTCCTGTGATGTTTTAGGGTACAATGTTGTTTTCCCCATTCTGAGCTGGCAGCAACAGCACATGTGACAAGTGACTCGATGTGGGTGAGCCCTCATCCACCCCAAATCCAGGTACCAAGCACATCTAGCATGAAGGCTGCTCTCCCTTGAGCATTTTCAGTCTACTGCGAGTTGGGGTGGCAGGCCCAAAAGCACCCCTGCCCAGGGCACAGGGTGTCTATCTTGGGGCTGACAGCTGGTGAGCTGCTTGTGCTGAGTTACAAGACGGGACCCTCCAGGTGCCAGTTATGGTCTGTACTGCCCAGCAAGTATCTCCAAGTCCAAGGGAAACCATCATAACAAAGCAAATAAAAACACATGACATGTTGAGAAAGAGATCACAGAAGGAAGGGAAGGTGTTCTGTATTTTAACACCTTCAACAGCACTTTTTTCTACTTTTCAGACAAGGGCCTCTTATTTTCACGGAGCATTGGGCATGCTCCAGCCTTCACATGAACTGCCCCGGTGATGCCACACGAAGCCAAGACGAGCCTTTCCCAGTGAGCCCTGCTCTAACTGCAGATTCCTGAGCAAAAGCAATAGTTGTTATGCTTTTAATTCACTCAGTTTGGGGGTGGCTAGTTGTTCAGCATAAGATAACTAACACACTTACCGAGCTGTTTACCTTCTGACTCCTCCCCTCACCACATACCCACATAAGAGCACACACATGTAAAGACAGTGATTTTGAGGGTGTTTTTCTCATTGCTGTATCCCCAGTACCTGGAATAGTGTCTCACACATAATAGTTGTCCAATAAATACTGACTCAATGAATTGAAAAGTCCCATTCTTTAGATGGGGCTACAAATAAGTAGTCACCAGTATAAGAAAATTTTACTAGTTTAAATCCTGAGGGGTAGCCCTGGTTGGTGTGGCTCATCTGGTTGGGCATTGTGCTGCAAACTGAAAGGTCGCAGGTCTGTTTCCTGGTCATGGCACCTGCCTGGGCTGCAGGTTCTGTGCTCTGCCCCTGTTGGGGTGCTTGCAGAAGGCAGAAGGCAGTCAGTCGATGTTTCTCTCTTCCCTCCCTTCCCCCTCTCTAAAACACAATAGAAAATTAAAAATAATAACAATAAAAAATTCTGAGGAGCAAATAGTTGGAAAGTGTGTAATGCATGCCTGCTGGTGGCCAGTGTGCTCTGGAAGGGTAGGGTTTTCCCCCACGGCCATTAGTGGTCTGGTCATTCTGGAAAGATAGCACCATGCAGAAGGATTGCCCTCCCTACCATGACCAGCCAATTCCCCTCAGAAAACAATGTCCTGGCCCGTGACCACCATGCTTGCCATGTAGGCCTGCCATGAGAAGCACAGGGCATAATGCACTTACTTTGCAAACATGAACATAATATCTACTACATGCAAAGATGTATTACAAGTCATTAAAAGAGGTGCAAACATGAACAAGACATGGTCCTTGACATTAATATTTTATTAAGATTAAATATATGAATGTGTTTGGCAAACTACCTTGCCACTTGCATAGAAAACCATTCACAGTAGTAATGATTATTATTCAGGCTCTTTCCACAGCTCAGATGTTACTCTGTACTTACTCAATCAAGACAAAGAAGGTACAAACCAGGAGTCTAAAAGAAGTACCGTATACTGGCAGTGTAAGTGGTTTTCCATGTAGTAGAGGCTACAATTCTGCAATAGAAACACACTCACTTTTCTGCAGGATTACTGGATCTTTCTGAACAACCCAGCTTGTTTTTATCTATCACTTTATTTTCATGAATAGTTGGGTGAAAGGTATGCTTCTGACCAAGTATGGATTATGTTTCCATTCACTAGCCTGGAAATTGGCTAGAGACAGATTTCTTCTTTTCTTGGCACATTCATTGTCACTGCCTTCCCAAAGACTCTTCCCAATTTTCTCCTACTGAGGACTCAGTCAGGGCCAAGATCCTTAAAGCAGCAAACTCACTGGCAAAAATCCCACATGAGCAGGGTAAATGGCTCACAGATGCAGCTGATGCAAGAGACAGAACCAATTGCCGATCTCAGGTCTTTTTTTCTCTTTGTAGAATTCAGAAACCAAACCACATCTGTAATGGGAGCTTCTGAAAGCCGCATCGGTGCTGCATTAGCTGGTATTACGAATAATCTGAATGTCAGAAAACTAAGTGAAGATGGATGTTAAACGTCATTTCTCATGAAAAGAAAAATAGCTTTTATAAAATAAAATGTTGTTGCCAATGCATCAATGCTTTCTTAGAGATCTTTCACTCTGCCCGTCCATCCCTCTGCCCTGTGCAAAGACTTTTGTTCCCCCATACAAACTCCTCCTGTTGCCCAGACATTCATCCTGCCAGCAAGCTGACTGAAGCATGTTACAAAGTGTGTCTTATGGTGGTCTCAGAAAACAACGGTCACTCCTTGAGGGGAGGACAGAGCTGAGGCTCTCCTCAAGTCCTGTCTCTGGTGAGGACAGATCTCCACATGTTTGGGGAAGCTGATCTAAATGTTGTGCTTAGGAATGCTGCCTGTCCATGTACAACCCTGCTGTTTACTGAGCACCTACATGACAGGTATTGTTGTAGGTTCTGGAATGTCAGTTAAGTAAGGTGAATAAAGCCTCTCCTCAGTTGGAGCTTTCTTTTCACTTGGCGAAAGGAGACAGGTGATAATGAAGGAAACAAATAAATGAACAAGACGACATCAGATTGTACTGAAGGGTTTATGCATAAAATGAATAGGGGTGGTGAGGGTTACACTATGGATAGGGCGTCAGGGATGGCCACCATACATTCACTTATTCAATAAATAATTATTAATTTCCCGAACTTTCATGCATTACTGTAGACACCAGGAATACAGAAGTGAATTCAGAGAAGGGAATACACATCAAAGACATTTATGAATTCATGAATTTATATTCTAGGAGGAGACAGACAAACAAACAAAAAATTTAGTAAGATCAAGTAGATTTTGTAGAAAAAAGTAAAGCAGAGGGATAGGAAGTGCAAAGACCTTGAGGCAGAAACAAGACTAGAAATGTCACCAGTGTGACTTAAGCATAAAGAATAAGGAGAAGCAGGGAAGGAGATGAGGCCAGAGAGGTGACCAACACAAAAGCACTCCTGGAAGCCACAGCAGGGCAGCCAATAGAGAAAGAAGACTCGGCTTCTCCTAATATTCACCATTCAGCCTATTTAACAGGAAAACTTCATGTGACATAAACAGCAATTCCCATGCCCTCAGCTGTTTACTAAATCAACTGAATATTAAACTGAGCACCTACTATAAGACATTGTGCACTGCCATATGTCTTTCTCTGTAAGCCATGCCATACTTCATGTCTCAATTCCTACCAACAAAAACATTTCATAAGAAGCAAAAAGCAAGCACTCAAAATAGAATAAACAGCCTAAGCACGCAATTCCTAATGTAGCTGGAGATTACAAATGTGGAAATAGGAAGTAAAGAAGCCAGCTGATTCAATCTAAGTCTGAACGTGAAATCCTTCAATAATGTCTGTATCAATCACTGAACATTCTGCTACCCTCTGCACTTAATTTGTTCACTTACGTACATATACAGGGTGAGGAAAAAGTTGGTCTACAGTTGTTCTTAAGGAAAATAATACAAGAACAAACTATGTTTCACATACTCACAACTTTAAACCTACTTTTGCCCCGCCCTTTCTTTATGAAAGGAAGCTATCTTTTTTTAAGGAGGACTCAAAATTTTAAATAGGGTCTCAGGCCTCCTACGGATGGTTCTAGAGATAAAGAGGCAAATTCTATGTGGCTACTTTTGAGTTGCCTCACAGCCCAGAACAGCATTCGACAATGAACAACAAATATCAGGGTATTCTTCCCAAAGGAAGGGGACTAAAAATCCTCATTTTTCTTTTCTAGGAAAGAGGCTTCCTCATAAACAAGGCAAGACCAAGCCAGCATGAGTAGATCATTAATGATATACCTTTCATTTGCCACTGCTTTTGAGTAGCAACTCCATGAAAACTTCAGTCCATCTCGAACAATGCCCTGCACAAAGCCCGTGCACAATTAAAATCTTAATGCCCCTCTCCTGGTTCACCATGTGTAAAACCCACTGTGTAATCTAACTAGAATAGAGCCTCTGAAATGAATAATGGAACTTGTACGTGTAGTCTGTCATTTTGTATTACTGTGGTGTAGAGAAAAAAAGATGCAAACAGTTAGTGATGAGCGAGGTGAAGGAGGGAAATGAAAATGTCAGGAGCGCAAGGAAACTGTTAAATGGCACCAAATGCCTGAACAGGGAGTTTGTCTGCCCATGTGCTGCTTGTCTCCCTCAATCTATCATCAGAAAGGACACGCTACCTCAGGAGGAATGAATGTCCTAAGTCAGGAGGAGGGAGAGGCCTGCAGTCCCTGACTGCCTACGGCAATAGCAAGCCTGCCCTAAACTGTCAGTTTATGGGCTTCACTGTAAGCTGGTGGCTGTCACTAGGAGATCCAGAAATAGCAGCACACAGGGGCTCCTGGCCTCCAAACCCTGCTCACACTTTGGCAAATGCTAAAATCAGAGGGGAAGTATGGTGATTTTAAGCCACTTTTAAAGGAAAAGTAGATAGAAAGGGACATAGCTATCTCCTCTGAATCATTTGTTCAATTAAGAATCCAAATTTTAGCAAAAGGAGTCACCCCATTTCTGAAAATAGGTGGCTAATAAGAAGCAGAGGGATTCCAAAGAAAAATGGAAGAAAAATTGAGTTATCTCTCCTTCCTACAGTCCACACTCACCTTAGAGTGGTGAAAGTTGGGAAAAGTCAATGAAAATAAGCTCAAAACGCTCTACAAGATAAAGTTGTTGCTATTACAAGCCGACTACACCCCTTAGGAGAATAAGTTTTAAGGTTTCAGAGAAGAGAAAACTATTAGCACAAATGAATCCCCTCCATGAACAAAGAAACAGGAAAATTTAAAAAAAAAAGTTTTCCTAATTCACTCAGAAGAAAAGGAACTACAGAAGTGCCATCAATCACCCCTGGAAAAAAAAGGCAGGTAAGCCAATGGGACTCCCCCAAACAAACCTACCTGCGAAAAGGTTTTTAATATATATTCACCGATATATGTCCAACAATATATGTCCCTGTTTAACACTTCAGCTAAAAACAAGGCCTTTGTGTCCTCTTTCCAGTGTGACACTGAATTCTTTCACAGGCTTGTATGTGGTAGTGGGGAAGGCAGGAAGGGGAAGGCGAAGAGAGAATATTTAATAAGTATTAATGATTCAGTTACCCCAGGTAGTTGATATTAGTGATACTACTTACAGCCCAGTTGAAATACTGGGTTCTTTAGCCCCTTATGTGTTTTCAGTGTTTTTATTTGTTTGTTTGTACTAATAGACTTTATTTTTTAGTGCACGTAGAAGTCTATAGAAAAACTGGCCCTGGCTGGTGTGGCTCAGTGGATTGAGCACTGGTCTGTAAAGCAAAGGGTCACTAGCTCAATTCCCAGTCAGGACACAAGCCTGGATTGCAGGCCAGGTCCCCAGTAGAGGACGCCTGAGAATCAACCACATATTGATGTTTCCTTCTCTTTCTCCCTTCCTTTCCCTCTCTCTAAAAATAAATAAATATTTAAAAAAAGAAGAGAACAAAGAAAAACCGAGCACAGAGTACAAAGTTGCCACTGATTTCCTCTCCCTTCCTCCAAACTCAGTTTCCCTTATTATCAACATCTTGCATTGTATAACACATTTGTTACAACTGGTGAACTAATACCAATACTTTATTATAAACTAAGTCTATCGTTTACAATGAGGTTCACCTTTGTGTTGTACAGTTCTACAGGTTTTTTCAAATGTGTAATGCCATAAATTTGCCATTAGGCAGTTTCAGTGCCCTAAATATCCTCTAAGCTCCATCTATTCATCTCCCACATCCCCAACCCCTAGGAACAACTGATCTTTTTTCCTCTTTCTTTAAATTCTTGTCAAATATATGTAACATAAAACTTAAAATCTTAACTATTTTATGTGTACAGTTCTGTAGTGTTAAGTACATTCACACTATTATGCAACCAATCTCCAGGATTTGTTTCATCTTTCAAAACCAAAATTCTATACCCATTAAACACTAACTCCCCATTCCTCCCATCCTCCCCACAACCTCTGGCATCCACTATTTTGTGTCTTGATAAAAATGACTACTTCGGGTACCTCATATAAGTGGGATCATATAGCATTTATTTTTCTGGATCTGGCTTATTTCACTTAGTATAATGTTTTCAAGGTTCACTCACATTGTAGCACATTTAGAATTTCCTTCATTATATACACACACACACATACATACATACACACACATACACAACATATACATACCTATACCACATTTTTGTTTATCCATTCATCTGGCTATTATAAATAATGTTGCTATAAAAACGGGAGACAATTATCTTTTTAAGACCCTGATTTTCCCTGGCTGGTGTGGCTCACTGGACTGAGTGCCGGCCTGCGAACAAAAGGTTGCTGGTTCGATTCCCAGTCTAGGGCACATGACTGGGTTGTGGGACAGGTCCCCATTAGGGGGCACATGAGAGGCAACCACACATTGATGTTTCTCTCCCTCTCTTTCTCCCTCCCTTCACCTCTCTAAAAGTAAATAAAATCTTTTTTATAAAAGATCCTGATTTCTTTTTCTTTTATTAAATCATTTTTATTACAATTCTATTACAGTTGTTCCAATTTTTCCCTCATTGCCCTGCTCTACCCATCCCACCCCTTGCTCCCATAGTCAATTCCCACAGTTATACATGTCCATAGGTCATTCATACATGTTCTTTGCCTAGTCCCTTCCCCTTTTTTCCACCATTATACCCGTCTACCTTCTCCTCTGATCACTTTCAGTCTGTTCCATGTCTCCATGCCTGTGGTTCTATTTTATTAGTTTATTTTGTTCATTAAATTCCTCTTATAGGTGAGATCATATGGTATTTGTCTTTTACCGCCTAGCTTATTTCACTTAACATAATATTCTCCAATTCTATCCATGCTGTCACAATAGGTAGGAGTCCCTTCCTTCTTTCTGCTGTATAGTCTTCCATTGTGTAAAAGTACCACAGTTTTTTGATCCACTCATTTACTGATGGACACGTAGGCTATTTCCAGCACTTGGCTATTGTAAATAGCTCCACTCTAAACATAGGGGTGCAGAAGTTCTTTTGAATTGGTGGTTCTGGATATTCCCAAAAGCAGAATCACTGGATCAAAAGGCAGTCCCACTTATAGTTTTTTAAGGAAATTCCATACTGTTTTCCACAGTGGCTGCACCAGTCTGCATTTCCACCAGTAGTTCCCTTTTTTCCACATCCTCACCAGCACTTGTTTGTTGATTTATTAATGATGGCCATTCTAACAGGTGTGAGGTGGTATTTCATTATGGTATTTCATTATGGCTAGTGATGTTGAGCATCTTTTCATATGTCTATGGGTCACCTGTATGTCCTCCTTGGAGAAGTATCTATTCAGATACTTTGCTCATGTTTTTATTAGATTGTTTGCCTTCCTGGCATTGAGTCATACCGAGTTCTTTACAAATTTTGGAGCTCAAACCCATGTCTAATGTGTCATTGGCAAATATGTTTTCCCATACAGTTGGTTCCCTTTTGATTTTGATGATGGTTTCTTTAGCTGTGCAGAAGCTTTTTAGTTTGATATATAATTCCATTTGTTTATTTTATTTTACTTCCCTTGCCCTAGGAGATATATCAGCAAAAATATTGCTACGTGGGATATCTGAAATTTTCCTGCCTATGTTTTCCTCTAGGACTTTTATGGTGTCATGACTTACATTTAACTCCTTTATCCATTTTGAGTTTATTCTAGTGTATGGTGTAAATTGATGTTCTAGTTTTATTTTTTGCATCTACCAGTCCTGTCCTCCCAAGACCATTTATTGAAGAGGCCATCCTTATTCCATTGTATGCTCATGGCCCCTTTGTCAAATATTAATTGATCATAGAGACTTGGATTTATTTCTGGATTCTCTATTCCATTCCATTCATCTATGTGTCTATTCTTATTCCAGTACCAGACTGTTTTGATTACACTGGTCTTGTAGTATAGTTTGATATCAGGTATTGTGATCCCTCCTACTTTGTTCTTCTTTTTCAAGATTGCTGAGGCTATTCAGTGTCTTTTTTGGTTCCAAATAAATTTTTGAAATATTTGTTCTAGATCTATAAAATATTTCATTAGTATGGCATTCTACCTTTATGGGGTGGGGGGAGCCCTTCACTGGGTACCCTCTATCCTTAAAACAGAATGGTAAGATCTGGGGCTGGCTTTTTTCTACCCTGGAGTTATTCTTCCCTCATCGCCCTCCAGAGCATGTCAGAAAATGTGAAGAACTTAAAGAGACTAGGATCACAGTCAAATTTTCTTTGAAAGTAGCCATAATGAACACTTGTTTTTTTCCCCCCAAAGGCCAAGTTAGTTAATATGTGTATTAAATTTTTAAAAGGCAACATCATTAAGAAAGAAGTTTCCAAACATAAGGGGAAGAAAAAGCTTTTCATTCTCCTTTTTGAGTGAAAGGACAATTTCAGAATTAGGACAGAATCCTGTACCATGCAAAGGGTAATTCCTCCTATGTTAATTTTCTCAGGAAGTTTCCCTTTTATAAAAAGAGAAAGTCCTAAGTGAACCATTATCATTATGTGCATCTGAACAAATACACTCATGTACAGGAAAATCCACTGACTCTTCCTTCTACCAGTGCAGTGATGGTTTCAAGTATTTGGTGAAATCCAGAGGCAAATGAGTAGTAACTTCACTGCAAAGTCTTTTGTTTAGTTGATTTAAATCTTCATTCAAAATGAATCCCCTTGCAAAACTTTATCCCTTGGCGGGGTGGGGCTTGAAGTTTCAACAGGAAGGCTGAACGTCATTGCTGCAATGCTGTAAGCCTCAAAAAGTTCTACAGAAGATCTTCAGTTCAACTCTGGTTTGAGTTCTTCAGAGCCTTACAGAGGGGCTCTGGTGATGATTTCAGCTGTAGATCTCTGCACTGTGGGATGGAAATGTCACCGTAATACATGCAGTACCCAAAAGCCAGTGTTCTGAGCATTACAGTATTCAGGTTCATCCAGCTCAGGAAGAAATATTCCATTCACCTGAGATTCACTGTCAAGCAACAGATCTGTTTTGGGAAAAGTATGCATTAACATTCTGTTATTTACTAATATGCCAATGCTTGACTTTGGAAGAACATGAAGAGCAAGAACACAGAGGCGCTTGATGAAGGCAAGGGCTTGCTGCTGAAAAACTTGCTTTCTGCTCTTAGTTAGTATGACATCAAGGCACTGGAACACAATCTCAACCCCTTCATTGGTAGCACCTGCATGTAACTTGAACAATGTTTTTTAAACATGTCTATAGAATTTCACTGGATCAATATTCAGAACATCACCTTACCCAGAAAGAATATGAAAGCTGTTTGGACACAATGAAGACTTTCTTGATAGCTTCGGTTACCAGACTCAATGAGGTTATGTAGAGCTACTAATAAATCATTAAGAAAACACTTAGAAGGTGAGAAAACTTAGCAAGATCTTCCAGAACTGCTGGCAGGAGAGGGGACCTCTGGGCCTTCTTCAATATTCTGAAGTGAGTTACAAACACAATATTCAAAGTCTCCTTGTGCAATATAAGTTTTTTCTCAGTACTTCCTGCAGCTTCTGCCTCCCAAAGCTCTCACTCTAATTGCTTTTCTGCTTTTTTCACTTTCTTTACATTCTTGATAGACATTTTCTCTTTTCCTTGAAAGTCATAAACTTTTTTCATTTATTAATGTCATCTGAATCTTTTTTCACTTCTACTTCCTTGATTCTTAGACACAAGAATGTTTTTAACATCTCTGGCCTAATGCCCTAACTTCAGCCCTTCACAAATCCAGAAATCACTTTAATTATTCCAAGGGATGCTTGGCCTAATTTATCTTGTTTAAAAAGTTTCTTTACTGCCTCACAGCACATTTCAGATATCAATTTTGACACATATTCATGAGAGGGACAATGAATACATTGATGCTGTTGTGAAAGCTGAAATGAGGTAGTACCACCAACAGCTCACACAGGCTCTTCACAGCCACTTCTGCCAACCCTTTGTATGCCTTTCAGGAAACTACATTACTTTTCTTTCACTTCCAGTCTTTAACCATCTGCTCCAAATTTCCAAATAAAATGTATGTTGGCTAACAAGACTTTCTAATTCTCTTAACTGTTGGGTTTCTTTGTGGATCCTGATAAATTTTTTGGCTTCTGTTAGGGGATGGATTTTATACAAAAGTGTAATGTCTCTAAATAACTCCATAAGACAAACTATCACCAGGTTTCAAACAGTAACAGCCATATCAGGATCCTGTTCCATCAGCATTGAACATAATCCTCTCAATTTTTTAAACATTATTTTCTGGATCTAATAATATGGTAGACGCCAAAGCAGCAATATGCAGTTTCTTCTCCTGTAGTTTCTTCTCTCTCTCAATTAAGTGTTCTTCTATGGTCAGCTCTCAAACATGATCTTCAATAATCTCTTCCTCAGCTTCCATCTCTTTTTGAGCCTCTTCATGTTGGTTGGTGTCAGTAACTGGCTTTTCCGTGGTTTGTGGGATTACACCACTTTTATTTTTGATAGGAAGCAAGTGAATCTACTCCTTCTCTGGTGCAGTTTACAGACACCTTGGTATTTTTTCATATTTATCTATAATGTGCTCATGCTTTCATTTTTTTACATGAATAGGCTCACTGGAAGAAAGATCTCTCATTAGAAAAGATGCTCTATCCTAAACCTTCATTAACTGTAAATCATCTTCATCCATCATATCTAAAAGAAGGGCTTCCTCTACTTCCTCTTCTTCCCTCTCAATACTTTTACCTGGTTGTTTTTTCTTTGGGTCCTCCAGTAGAATGGGTTTCTTAGACACACTATCTTTCACAGCTTTCCTTAGTTTCCTCTATTCTTTTGGATAGTTCTTGAGATTGCTTTGTTGTTTAAATTGTTTCTTTTTAGCTTGTTTTCAAGTTTGACTTTACTAGTTTTAAGCAAGTTAAGTATTTGAAACTTTGTTGTTTTCTAAAGCTTGGGACCTGTGTTTTACTTCTTCTCACCTTCATCCTTAAATCTGAAAGAAGCTCTGGCGCCACAAATTCACCAGGGGTAGGAATAATTCATGAATCCCAGTGGGAAGACACACATGTTGCAGCTGCAACACTACCGAGACCCTGATTTTAATTCTTTTTAGTATATAACCAGAAGTGAGATTGCTGCATTATATGGTAATTCTATTTTTAGCCTTTTGAGGAACCAAATACTATTTCCCATAATGGCTACATCATTTATACTTCCACTAACAGTGCACAAGGGTTCCAATTTCCTTGCATCCTCACCAACACATTTTTTTTTTTAATTTGGATACTAATTGTCTCAAAGGGTGTGAGGCACTATAGATTTTTATTGTCTCTATAAGGTTTGCCTTTTCCAGAATGTCATTAGTTGAAATCACATAGTACATAGACTTTACAGACTGCATTCTTTTAGTTAGTAATATGCATTTAAGACTCCTCCATGTCTTTTTTGTGGCTGAAAAGCTCATTTCTTTATACTGTTGAATAATATTTCACAGCACAAATGTGTAACAGTTTGTTTATCCATTCATCTATTGCAGGCCATCTTGGTTGCTTGCAATTTGGAATTGCAAATAAAGCTGCAATTTGGAATTATAAATAAAGCTGCTATAAACAGTCATGTGCAAGGTTTGTATAAACAAAAGTTTTCTCATACCAAGGAGCACAATTGGTGAACCATTTGATAAAAATATATTCAGCCCTGAAGAAAACTGCCAGGCTGTCTTCCACAGTGGTTGTACCACTGTGCATTCCTATCAGCAATATATGAGAGTTCCAGTTGCTCCATATCTTTGACAGCCTTTGGTGTTGTCAGTGCTTTGGATTTTAGCCATTTTGATAGGTGTATGATGGTATCTTTGCTGTTTAATTTTCCATTCCCAAATTACATATTATATTGCTCAAACATCTTTTCATATGCTTTTTTACCATCAGAATATCTTCCATGGTGAGGCATCTACTCAGATGTTTTACCAACTTTCTAATAAGACAGTTTGTTTTCATATCGAATTTTAAAAGTTCTTTGTATATTCTGGATATTAGTCCTTTAACAGATATGTGTTTTGCAAAAATTTTCCCCTAGTCTGTTCCTTGTATTTTCATTCTCTTAAGAATTTTTTGGAGAAGTTTTTAATTTTAGTTTAGTCTAACCTATCATTTTTTTTCTTTCATGGATCATGCTTTTTGTATTGTATGTGAAAAGGTATCTCCAAACCGAAGGTCACCTAAATTTTATCCTGTGGTATTTTCTGGGATTTTTATAGTTTTGCAATTTACATTTAGGTATATGATCCATTTTCAGTTATTTTTTGAAAGGTATAAAGTTTGTGTCTACATTCATTTTTTGGCATGTGGATGTCCATTTGTTCCAGTACCATTGGTTGAATACACCCATGTGGTTTTTTTAAAAATAATATTCCTTCAACTTTTTCTGCTTCAAATGGTGAATGAATAAACAGGATGCTGTAAGGTGTTTCAGCTCAGTCTGGACCATTAATCTCTATAATAGTGTGGTACTATATAGAAAGAGACTTCTTTCTAGTAATAAGAACATATTGGCCAGTCACAGATATGGGTAAACTACTGTTACCCATCTCAGATAAACTTTATTTCAAGAATTAATATTCTTAAACTAAGATATCTGAGTTTCCTATTAATTTCTAAGTCTTCTTGCCAAAAAAACAAGAAAAATTATTGCTTGGGGGAATTTGAAACTTCTATGCTGTATCAGTAAGGTCCAGAATACACAAACAAGAAGTTTTTTCATTAAGAATTTCATCAGGCAACATAATCGTTGGTTTTTGACATAGTGGATGATTTGGTTTAAGTACTTTTTATCCTTTTATCCATTAAAACATATAGGGCTAATTTAAGGAGATTAAAATCCATCTTTTCTTCCTAGAATATCATAGAAAATTGGTTTATAAAAATTTCAACACACCTATCTATACCAAAGGTTATCCACAGACCAATGAAATCAGTATCTTCTGAGACTCATTAGAAATGCAAATTATTAGGCATCACCCTAACTTTGGAGATGGGGCCCAGCAATCTGTGTTTTTTACAAGCTCTCCAATCATTCTGATGCACTTTAAAGTTTGAGAATGACTGATCTATATGACCACTCAGCCACCCTTTGAAGTCAATGAAGCATGTGGTTTTATACCACGTGCCAGATTCCAATTAGAAACAGGCTCAAAGAGACGTGTCTAGAGGCATGGCCAGGATACACAAGGCAGACTTACAAATCAAAGGCACTTCTGACTACATTATATGTGCTTATAAAGCTGAAATTAAAATGGAACCAAATTTTTAATATCATGTAGAAGACTGTATCTTCAGGGTTTCAGAGGCTCTCTAATTGTCTATGAAATACATCCTTTATACAGAATGAACTTTTACCTGACCTGTTGTCTGTGGGTACTGATATCTTACCTAACAATTTGCTTACCCTAACTTTTATAAAAAGTAAGGGAGAAGCCCAGAACTATCAGCATACTAGTGAGAGATAAAATGGTTAAAAATCTAACTCAAAACTTTTATATCAGATTTTATTTTGACACATCAGAGAAATAATCTAAATTTACCCTGTAATATTGTTTTCAATGCCATTCTTGCATGTGAGAGTAAACTGCTGGTTCACATTTCTCTTCTTAAAAATATTTTATTTATTTATTTTTAGAGAGAGAGGAAGGGGAGAAGAAAGGGAGGGAAACGTTGATATACAAGAAACACATCAATTGATTGCCTCCCGCACACTCCCAACTGAGGACCTAACTTACACCCTAGGCACATGCCCTGACTGGGAACTGAACCAGCGATCTTTCAGTTCACAGACCAGCATTCAATCCACTGAGCCATACCAGCCAAGGCTACTGATTCACATTTCATCAGAGTTTTGCTTGCCTGCTTTATGGATAACTCTGTACCCTAAAAGTGCACCTTAAAATAACTTCTCATTTAAAATTATTCCTCTTAATATATAAGAATATGGTACCCTAAATTTATTTTATCCATCTGTGGTATTACTTGTCTCCTGACCAAGTTGCTTAAGATTAAAATGTGGACAACTATAACTGAACAACAGTAGAAAAATTGTTTCAAATAGAAAAGATCATTAAAAAAAAAAGGCTTGCAGTGGTCCAGAAAGTGTTCATGATACAATATAAAAGATAGTGAAGAACAAAAATTCTAGCAAAAACATCTTAAATGATGAACAGAAGCTTATTCTTCTTCCATCTGTGTCATTTTCCCCTTCCAGGACGTCCTCACTAATCCTAAGAACATGCAAACAAAGAACTCCCCAAAACATTAGAGAAAGCAAGGAAAAAGAAAACATAAGTCCACTAAGAAGGGCTCTCAATTCACCAAAAACATGCAAATAACTGCCACAGTATAATGAAGAGGCCAGTGCCACCCTAGAATCACCAACCACGCACTCTTAGCACACCACAGGAAAAGCTGCTAGTCCTGCTCAGGTGTGACAGAGGCTTGGGGGCTGCCACCTGAAGGAAAAGTAAAGACTTCAGCACAGGGAAGGCAGAGGAAGGCACTCAGCAGAGAGGTGGGTGTAATGAAACACAAAACCAGGTAACGAAAAACAAACATGCTGAAGTTTCCAGCCTCCTCTGGGAAGGGAAAGTCATGTAGGGTGTGAGGGACAAGTGCCCTGCCTGGAAGATAAGCCAGAACCACAGCAAAGTGGCATGACTAAAAGAACCTTGAAAAGAGAAGAAAATTTACATTTATCCCCAAAAATGCAGTGGACTTGTTTTTTACACATTATGTTGTATGAGCTTTAAAACGACCCTAGAAAAATTTGGAACTTCCCGTTTTACAGATTAGAAAACTAATGTTAATAAGCAGAAGTGCTAGCAAATAACAATAAGTATGTTTAAATCCATGTAAATGTTAAATACCACCTTTGGAAGGCTTCTAGTCAAAGAAAACGTGCCTTGATTTTCCGAGCAGTAAGGAGCCAGTGGCATCTATAAATGAAGCAATACTTAATCAGTTCTCTGTTTCAAGAGAGAGACTGGGATACGAGGAGGGTACCACAATTAGCAAGGAGAGGATGAAGGTGAGAGGACGTAACCCTGCCAGTAGAGAAGGGAAGCCTGAGAACTGGGAGGCGTGACAAATGAGGGTGCCGCCTGACACAGTTCAACACAATGGATCACAAAGATAAAGTAATCTTTGAAAGAAATTCATCAAAGGAAAAACCAGGTCAATCCACTATTGTTACCTTGTCATCCATGGAGAGCCTCAAGGTAAACCCCCAAAATGCCTATCAACGCCAGAGGACAAGGGTGATACCCCAGTCCCCACTTGTAAATGGCCTATAAGGGAACACAGGTGTGTCCTACTCAGGCAATGGATGCATAAGGCCATTCTAACAAGGATTCCAGATGCAACCAAAGCCATGCTTCCCCATCCAACAAGATTTTACAGTGGATTGACAAGGTAGGCCATCCAAAGTCTACTTGCATAAAAAAATGATTCCACAGGGAAGTTGAAGAATGAAGAAATGGCAACGGCACCTCCATCATCGAAAGAAAGAAGTGGTTCTCACTGCTATGACGTAACAGCTGAGACGTGCCACCTGGTTCAATCCCCCACTTACTCACAGCCAAATTCTATGCAGATAACGTTCAAACCTGAAAACAAAGATCACGTCACTGATGACTCTGGCCACCAACGTGTCCAATTTGGACCCCCTCTAATGAAAGGGGGTTATTAGAAGGACAACAGCCCTCAGCTTGGCACGTGGACAGCCACTGAGAAAGTGGAGCACCAAGCAGGCAAGGCAGGGCACAGGGATGTCCAGGTAGGCAATGGACCCTCCCTTGCCTCTCCAGCCCTGCCCATTCTCCCCTCCCTCACTTCACTCTCAGCACTGGCCTTCCCTCATTCCCAGAAATCTGCTCCTCCTCACCTCAGGGCCCCTACACACAGGGTTTCTCTCCCTGCCCTGCTCTTTTCCCCTCATTTTATATGAGTAACCCCAAGCTTTCTTCTGGTCTCCAATGGATGTTAAGTCCTCAAGGACCCCAGACCTGGTTTGATCCCCTATCTCATGCTTGTACAGAGCCTTAGCATGCACTTAAGATGCCTCCTCTCTAGACTTTAAGCTCTATAAGGACAGGACTGGTGTTTGCAGCACCGATCACTATGTACAGGACACAGGCAGGGACAGGAAGGCATCTGTTAATGTTATCATGGCCCAAGTTTAAAACCTGGGCTTGTTTTTACAAAAGATACTGAAATCTTCCAGTATAATCCATTCCTGCTTCCAGGCCTACCAAAAGCCAAAAGTGTCATTATAATGGGTTCCTCAAGATTTTGCCAACAATGAAAAGCAATTCTGGTTAAAGGTTGCAGGCACTCATTTCTTTGAAGTCTACCTTATTTTCTCATTATAAATAAAATACCAATATGATTCTCATTTGGGAGACACCCAATCCTTGTAAACTGACAAAATCTGGCTTCTGCTTCTTCAAACCTAAAGCCAGACTCTGGATCTAGCAAATTCATGAAGGAGACACTACCCCCTTAGAATTATCTGGGTAGCTAAACAGTCTATTCCTCTACAATGTCAATCACTAGATGGAGTTGTCTTTCAATTTCCACAGGTGTTATAAATTCACAAGTGAATAGCACCATGCATTGGCCATTATCTGTGTTTTACAGTGAATTTTTATTGGTCTGACAGCCTAACTAAGCAGCATTTCATAGTGGCAGAGAAGATAGCTCAAGCAATCAGTGCCTTTGAGACTACGTGGTTTATATTAGCATTTATGCACTATAATGCTTTGTAACAATGAAGAGGCATTTCAGTATTCCACCACTAAAAATGGCTTTAAGTTTTATTTCTACATGCTTTCTCAAAATGCCTTTTATTTTTTCCATGATTAGAAATGACCCAAACAAAAGAAAACCAAAGCTGACCATTTTGATAAAACAGGTAGGTCATGAGTCAATTCCATTTCTAAACAGGGTTTTCCTGAAATTGTTAAAATGGTTACACAGGTAGAACTGCAACATGGTTAAATCACAGGCATACAAATGCACCTGATACTGAACTGTTCTTCTAGTAAATATCGTCAAATAGGTGGGCTTTTAAAAATTAGGTTTTCCATAATTAAGTTAAAAACTAGTTTTTCTGCTGCATAGTATTCCATTGTGTATATGTACCATAATTTTTTGATCCAGTCATCTACTGATGGGCATTTAGGTTGCTTCCAACACTTGGCTATTGTAAATTGTGCTGCTATGAACATTGGGGTGCATAGGTTCTTTTGTATTGGCATTTTGGTGTTCTCAGGGTATAGTCCCTACGCAGCAGAAAGAAAAAAAGAAGTACTAAACTTTGCGACAGCATGGATGGAACTGGAGAGCATCATGCTAAGCGAAATAAGCCAGGGGGCGAAAGACAAATACCATATGATCTCACCTATAAGCGGAACCTAACCAACAATGCAAAGAAGCAAGGAAAATATGACCAGCAACACTGAAAGGAAAAGAAATCAACAGAGACAAGAGGGAAGGGGGGGCAGGGAAAGGGAAGGGAAGGGGAAAGTCAAGGAACATATAGCAAGGACTCATGGACAAAACCAAAGGGGAAGAGCTGAGGGAGGGAAGGTGGGAGGGGGCAAGGGAAAGAGGTGGGGGGAAGGCAGAGACAAATGTATTTAAAAAGTAAATAAATTAATTAAAAAATAAATTTTAAAAAACTAGTTTTTATTTCAATTAAGTATTTGATGTTTAATTAAATACTCATTGAGTTTCACCTAAAAACATATCATTTCTGCACAACGACTCCAAAGTTTAATTCCATAAGTATTTAAAGAGTTTTAGGGAAAAACAAATCCATTTTCTATTTACTTTCACATGACAGAAGATACATATCTGTTTGCAATAGCTGGCAAAAGTTTTGCGTAGACGTACACTATATAAATTGAAATCTATGAGGCAAACATATTGAATATTTAATAATAATAACTAGAGTAGGCAGCTCCATTCAACCTTATGGAATAGTTTTCTGATTAATTGAAAAGAAGTTTCAAAATGAGATTTAAAGAAAAATAAATGAATGAAATAATTTATTTTGAATGTAAATGATATACATGTGCATCATTCTCTAATCTAATGTCTGGCCAAAGTCTTTCTCAGAGTAACAGGTCTGCTGATTAGAGCTGTCACTCTTCTGTCTTGAATAAACCTCAACCATTTATGCTTTTTCTCAGCTTCACAGTTTAAGGTTTCCTCTAATTCTTTTCTAATTTTTTTTTAGCTGGCTTGCTTACCTTAGCACAATAACATTTTCCCCCCAAAGCAGCTCACCTTTAGTCTTTCCAAAAGATTCATCCAAGTTTTTATAGGACAACTCTTTCTATCCCCTACTCACTCTCATTAATTTTCTTATAGGATAATTTTGTAAATTAATTAAATTACAAATAAAATCAGCATAACCGATTGAAAACATATACAACTGAGTCTTCTAGACATACAATTCTACTGTGTTTAGCATGGAGTAGATATTAATTAGCATGTTTTACAGAAGAAATGAAGAGCATTAGTGATCAACTGTCAGTTAAAAATGTTTCCAACATTTAATAAAGATTGTCTGATTTGAAAATAAAATAAATGCAAATGTCCTTCACTCTAGGAAATAACAATACAGTATACAACGAATAAATTTACAAACATAAAGAACAGTGCTTATTTTTAAAACTCACTCATTTTGCAAAAGAATATCAGAACATCTTTAGTAAGTGGAAACCCTCAAAGTATTATGAAATATTACATTTATGGCATTTCAATTAATATGCCTCTTTTAAGAGAAAAATATTCATATTATAATACTAGTATATATGAAATTTATTTAAAAACAAATTACAACAGAAGTATTATGTTTCAGTATGTGCTGCCTGATTATTACAAGTGTTCTTGCCTTTTAAATTTTAATTGATTTCACTGGTATTAAGTTGTTTTAATAGAATGATATTTTAAAATTAATCAATGGATTATCCATTTAAGAATTGTATTTATAAGTACCAATGCAATAAAAGAAAATAAAAGATAATTGAGTAAAAATTAGCAACTTTTCTTTGTGCTCCTTTAAAAAAAAAGGTTATTTTAAATTGCATATTTGCTTTACTATTTAAAGAATGTAATTTCTATTTCACAGTCCAATGACATATCCTAAAAAACATGGATTCACACTAAAAATAAAGAAATATACCTTTGAGCCTTATTAAGAAGCAGGTTTCCAATAATGGCTTTTATTTCATGCCAGTAATACAAATATTACAAATACAGTATATAAAATTTTATTTTATAAAAAATTATACTAGCAAAGACAAAGCACAAGTAACTGAAAGTGAGCACCCAGCCAATACTCATGAAAAACATGTGTTTTCTGTCATGAGCATGGCCATCTCATAATTGCACAAAGGAATCGTATGTCTTTGCTCTTGTAACATAGCATAAAGAATGCCTACTTAAAAAACTACTAAATCTAAATTTTATAAAATGCTATACTATATTCCTAAATATTGTGAAAGAATATGTTTTATAAAACCAGCAAGTTAAGTTCATTCTCTAAATGCTATCAAGTTCCCAAATAGGGAAAATTTATTATGGTATCAGTATTAAAAGGTAACACAAGGATTATAATTTTTTAAAGTAATAAAATACTGAGAGGCTGTTACTGAAATCTCAAGCTCCTTTACCTCCTAAATGTTTTCAGGTTGATGTGGCCTCAGGTAATTAAGCCAGAAGGGTAAAATCCACAATTTTTGTGATAAATGTTCAAACAAACATACCAGATGACAACGTAAACATTATCACAGCTTCTCACAAAGAGAGTCAACATTTAAACTTTCTGTATCCTAGAAATGATTCAACTGAAAAAAGAAAAAACAAGAACATAATAGGGGCTCACTGCAATCTTTTATTTCCCACACTGCAGAAAGAATTTTTTCCACCCCCAAGATGATCTGAGTTGACAAATTGGTTCTTCTGGTTATGTAGCTTCCTAACCCTGAAAGTCCACTTTCTAACTCCTGTCTAATCCAGCTATGGATAGGCTAATGCCACCAAAATGTAATAAAATATCTGAGAGGTTTAGGATTAGGGTAGGAAATTATGACAGAAGAATTAGATGTGAAGTCCACCAATGTTTAAGACCAGATCTCCAAAGAACAAATAGTTCTCTAAAAGGGGGTTAATATATATTCCATTCTTCCCAGGGAAAATGCTGCAGAGCATTTTGTAGGGAAAATTTAAAAAAAAAATGGAAATCCTCCTTGCATAAAACATTTCTCAGGAGTCAATAAAATTAAAGGGTACTCTCTATTTTGGTTCAATTTTTCTCAGAAACGAGTGTTCAGCTTTCTTCACAGAACCATGAGTCAATAGCCTAGCGTAGCTATGATACCCTTTCTTTATCTGTGGGGATATATTCCAAGACTCCCATTGAATAACTGAAACCACAAATAGTACCAAACCCTGTACATACTATGTTTTTCCCTATACATACATACATACATACATACATACATACATACATACATTCCTTTTCACTTAAAGAAAGCACTTTACAGCTTCTATTTGGCATATCTGAATTGCCAGCATCATTATTTTTCAAAGGCTCAGTTTCCCCATCGACAAAGTAGATTATTTACAATAGTATTCATTTCATGGATGGAAGTGAAGATTAATAATAATGTACATAAAGAACAGTGTTGGATCCAGAGTAAGTAGTCAATAAAATTTTCACCTATTCTTTACTGCCCTATTCTCTGATTCTAACAAATTACTGCCTATAAATAAAAGTCTTTCATTTTAAAATCACCTTTGATTAACCCCTGTGTTCACACTATCATATCAAATCCTATAAGCAAGGTTACTGATTGCAGTTATCCATCAGATTACAGAAATACAGCTTTGTAATTACCCTCTTCTCAGGATTCATGTTCTCCCTCTGTGTTTATATACAGGGTATGATGAAAGTATATACATTTGTGTTGTTAGTATCTGGAAGATGTGTGTATGTTACTAAATTTTTTTATTTATTGATTTCAGAGAGAGAGAGAGAGAGAGAGAGAGAAACATCAGTTAGTTATTCCAGGTATTTATGCATTCATTGGTTATTTCCTGTATGTGCCCTGATGGGAAGGGAAATCAAACCTGCAACCTTGGCATATTGTGGATCACACTCTAACGCACTAAGCTATCCAGCCAGGGACGTGTACCTGTTATTAATTGAGAGAACTTAAATATTCTCTTGTTAATGTGACAGCAATCATATCTTGGTATATTTGTGCAGAGTTTTTGGATTAACTAAGCCTTTTCTTGTTTCTTTCTTTCTTTCTTGATACTATGGGATTTTTTTATAAACATTTATAACAAGTTACCAAGGATAATTAGTAAAAATCAAATGCTAAACTTAAATACACACTTATATATACATACACATACTAGTTTAGTAATTAGACAAATTAAATGTACTGAGACGAAACTCACACTTCAGGCAACCTCTCTCCTTCATTAATACATACTTCATTGTGGGTTAATAGTATAGGCATTTTGATATGATGAAGGAAATGAAGATCTACTTAAATGTAATTGAGCCTACTGTAAGCCTTTGAATGCAAAATATGCTTCTGAGAGCAAATCAAATAAAAAAACAATATTTATAGAAACTCCTAGTATATATACTCAGCACCTTACTTGAAAAAAATGAGGAATACAGAAAAACTGAAGATGGGCCCTGCTCTCAAGGAACTTAAAATCTAGTGCAGGAAATGGGAGCATCTGCTGAAATGAACAAAAGTGGTTCAGAAGACATCAAATAGTTCCTGGGAAGGAAAGCAAGATGAGCTGGAGTATGTGGGGACATGTCCCATGGAAGGGCCAGAACTGGCAGCCCCATGTAGGGTGCACAGGGCCAGGGCCAGCTCTGGGGCAGGGAGGAAAATGCTGAAGGGAAATGCATGTTGAACAGAGCACAATATACATGCTCTCAGGAGGTATTTCTACTCTTATTTAAACACACACACACACACACACACACACACACACACACACAACTTCTAAATTTTTTTTATCAGGTTCATGCTTTATTCTGGTCTATGTTTATTACATCTCCAATATCAATTCTGTTTTATAGAAGTCCCGATCTTCAAAGGACTTATAAGCTTTTACTGGCTTCACATCAAGGCTTTGTTACCCAAATTTCTGGGCACCTTAAAGTGAGAATAATGTTCTCAACTAAAAGTAAGGCATCCTTCTAATCAATCTATCTCAGAATGTATTAAGATTCTGATGAAAATGACATTAGCTTAGAAGTCTAAGACAAGACTCTACTGGCTATTCAACCAATGTGTTAGGAGAGCTTGCTTCCTTTTTCAGAGACTTGCTTCTCTGGTTCCAGGTGGTCTTCCTGGAGATGCCATCACATGCTCAGAAATGAGAACTTGGCCTAAAATTGATACCCAACTCCTAGCCACAGCAATTGCTGGGAGATCTGCACATGACCCACAATACAAAAATCAAGTTATTTCCTGATTTCAAATACAACTATAATATACAGGAGAAAGCAGACTCTTTCTTAATGGGATCACTAATCTGGAATAGGCTCAACTGCCATTATTAATAAAATTCATAACTTCCTCAGGGTCTTCTTGGTGTAGGAAACGCAGAGAAGATGCACAATTGTTGTGTAATTTTCTTTTGAGCAAACACTGTAAAAGATGGAGAAACATGTCCCAGCAATACTTCAATACCTATTTGTTTCTTTCTTAGGTTTGCTTCAGCTAGTCTTTTTATCTCTACATTTTTAAAAAAATTTTTTCAACTAGTTTCAATTGGGGATTCTTTCACTTGCAACTGAAAGCATCCTGATTCATACACAATGACCTGTAAAATGGAATATTCCTTGCACCTCAACTTCCTCATTATCATAAAATTCCTCCTAATAAGATACTCTCTAAAGCTCCTTCCAGATAATTATTTGTCTCAAATTATGTAACTGTCAGATAATTTGGAATGCCATAATACTTTCTGCGGTGAGTTCTATTTTCCAAATTGTACTGGTGCAGAAGAGAGACCCCAAATGTTAACCATCAATATAAAAGTATATAATATAAAGTATATATTTTTCTTAACTTTCTAAGACATAGAAAACACAGTGTTAAGTAGCATTCTCATTTTTTTAGGTCAATATCTGTCCCTGCCAATTATTCTTCCAGTCCACCATTCATCTTTAACTACAGTCTACCCATACCACCACTATTCCCACCAAATGAATTACCTGGAAAAGACTAGTTATTCATTTTCTTTGAATGATTTAGGAACTTGTATCTGGTTACAAGTAAAATAAAGCATAAAACATAATCTGTTTCCTATGTTACTAATGTACTTATTAAGATATGGCAGCATCCTTTGGGTAATTTTCAAGCAGAGATATAGCCTAACTGGAAAAGAAAACTAAGGTAAAGACATTCTATTTGTTCATAGAAAAAGAGTCAATGAAACAGCAAGAAACTGCATGCTCTACAACACAGGGACAATATCTGCTTCCTCAACATGTATAAGAAATAAAAAGCATTTAAAGCAATACAAGCTGATCAAATCAGAAAAAATGTTTTAAAAGTAAAAATGAGATACCTAATTTAAATGTATTACCTAAAAACCAAGAAAACTTATAAGGTTAAATACTGCAGGTTTAGATAAACAAACATGGTTAAGTTTATTTAAGAAGACCAACTTTTCCACTGAGAGAAAAGAATTTATAATGATTACTGCCTAAGGAATAATTTAATATTTAATTAAATTTGAAAGTCTATTAATGAAATGTCTTGTACCAAGTGATTAAATCAAGAGAAAGTCATTTTCTAAAAGACCATCAGAAATACATCTGCATTTTGAACTATAAAAATTAATGCTGAATCAAGAAAAATAATTGGCAGACTCCAGCATGTCTCTTAATAAATCTAAAATTAACATAAGAATCAACCTAATAATACTCAAGTAACAAATGCATTAAAACTGCAGTTCTAATTTATGTAACTTAACACTGTAATGTAATGTGTACTTCACGTTTTTGCCTCAGAAGATAGCCTACATAACAATCTCAACAAGTAAAAATGAACTTAAAATCATTAAAAGAGTGAAGTAGACACAAAAGGTGGATGCTTGGAAGAGCCTGTAGTTAGATCAATGTTTAAAAAACATTATAAGGCATAATGAAGTTTATACAATGCAGGGAAGGTAGAAACACTGGTAGTACTTTTTATAACAGAATGTAAAATTTTAATTATACTCTTACACTGTCTTTCTCCATTTCCAAACACTGGAGCTCCAGACCACAATATTAAGAAGCATATATTTATGAAACAAATTAGATTGCTCACATAAAGTCAAAATTATTTACCTTCAACTTCTGTAAGCCAAAAGACTTTTCTCATAGATATAATGCTCTTCGTCAGACATTTTATTTTGAATCTCTTTCTATTAACCTGGCTTTGCGGGATCACTCCAGGAAATGTGATTAATTGGATTTGGGGGATAGGGTGGAGAGGCTGCATACACTGTGAGGCTTTAACTAATTAATTGTTAGTTCCTGTTTGGTTGATAGAATAGATTTTGGCTCACCTTCAAATTAGAGAAAACTGAAATGAGCTAAAGAAATTTTAGTATTAATAAATGTATAAGGAACTTTAAATATGTATTCTCCTGGCAAAAGCCAAGAAAAGTATTTCATACTTAAATTACTACTGAAACCCAATTAGATGATAAGGTCAGTCAAAATGCAAAATAAGACTTTTGAACACTGATCTGATTCATCTTTGGAATTATCTGTTAAATTAGTGCAGGACACCAGTAAATTTTCAAAAGTAATAAACAGTAAACACAAGCTGTTCTAATGAAGCACTGTTTTACATTTGTGCTCAAGTCCAAAGCTGTAACGGCATTTCGAAAATGTTCATCTTGATCATTAACACCCTAATTCTCTTCTGAGATTTTTCAATCTGCACTCATTTGATGATTATTAAGAACTTACTATATCCTTTTTTTCTTTCTGCTGCGAAGGATACCTAACCAACAATACAAAGATGCAAGGAAAATAAGACCAGCAACACTGAAAGGAAAAGAAATCAACAGATACAAGAGGGAAGGGGGGGGGGGGGCGGGGAAAAGGAAGGGAAGGGGAAAGTCAAGGAACATATAGCAAGGACTCATGGACAAAACCAAAGGGGAAGAGCTGAGGGAAGGAAGGAGGGAGGGGGCAAGGGAAAGTGGTGGGGAGGAGGCAGAGACAAATGTATTTGAAAAAATAAATTTAAATAAAATTTAAATAAATAAATAAATAAATGCAATCTTAAAAAAAAAGAAAAAACTTACTATATCCCCCAAAGAAACTTTTAATACAGGGGGAGAAATAAAAAGAATATAAAACATACCATAAGTCATACAAGCACAACTTAAATACACTAAACAGTGCCTGGCACATAGCAGGTGCCTAATAAATACTGTTGAGTGAGTGAGTGAGGGGGTTCCAATGTCAGTGGGAAAGAGGCAGCATGTTATCATTACTGAGTAAACTTCACCTTCCCTATTTCCACCAGCAATGCTGTTCAATAAAACTTCAAAGGAGAGTACAACATGCAATTATGTTTTTTAAATTTTGATTATAAAGCATCCCACTACTTAAATAAAACAATAAAAGAAAAAAAAATGAACACAACAAAACTATTCTGAAATGTCACGTATCAGAGGGAGATAAAAGAAAAAAAAATATCAGACTTCCAGTCAAGGTGTAAGTGGAAGTAGACATGCTTTGCATCCTCACACAACCACAAAAAGGAATTACAACTAATCTCAAAACAAATAACACCCAGTACTGTCAGAAAATCAAACAGTATGGAAGTCCAACAACCAAGGATTTAAAGAAGCCACATTCATCCGGACAGGTAGGAGGGGCAGAGTCACAGACAGGAAGAGAGGCAAGGAGACAAAGTGTGGTGCAGAGAGGCAGCAGAGGAGGAACAGGCACAGGCAGTCCCACATTCACGTGTGGTGGATAAAAATTGCGAGGAACAGCTTGGGAGCAAGTGTTCCCATCTCCAGGCCAGGCTGCACAGTCTGGGGTTCCAGTGCTGGGAAAATAAACCTCCATAATTTCTGGCTGTAAAAATCAGTGGGGGTTGCTGCAGTGAAAGAAACTGACAGATTTTCAGAAACCTTCCCTTAAAGGGCCCACATAGTCTTAGAACTTACACAAACCCACTCACTCTGAAATTCAACACCAGGGCAACAGATGGAAGGATACCAGTCTCATACAGGGAGTAGGTGAAGTGACTGGAAGTGAAGTGAGTGCCAGGCAAACCCCTAGAAGCCAGAAAGTGGCAGAGACCCCTTTCTGAGCCCTCCCCTCATACACAGCCACAAAGCACTGAAACAGGTTGCCCTGCCCTGGTGATTACCTAAGACTTTTACAGGGAGGTAAAGCAGCTCTACCTAATACACAGAAACAAACATGAGGAGGCTGCCAAATTGAGAAGACAAAGAAATATGGCACAAATGAAGAAATAGAAAAAGAAAAACAGAAAAAAACTAAACAAAATAGAGATAGCCAACGTATCAGATGCAGAGTTTAAAACACTAGTGATCAGGATGCTCAAAGAACTCACTGAGTAAAGCAACAACATAAAGGAAGAAATGAAGGTTGTACTAAGTGAAATAAAAACAACTCTACAGGTAACGGGAAGGAAGCCAGGATTCAAATCAATGATTTGGAACATAAGGAAGAAATAAACATTCAACCAGAACAGAAAGAAACAACAATTCAAAAAAATGAGGATAGTATAAGAAGACTTTAGGACATCTCCAAATATGCCAACATCCCAATCACAGAGATGCCAGGAGGAGAAGAGGAAGAGCAAGAAATTGAAAACTTATTTGGAAAAATAATAAAAGAAAACTTCCCCAATCTGGCAAAAGAAATAGATATACAAGTCCAGGAAGCACAGAGAATCCCAAACAAGTTGGGCCCAAAGAAGACCATACCAAGACATATCACAATTAAAATGCCAAAGGTTAAAGATAAAGAGAGAATCTTAAAAGTGGTAAGAGAAAAGCAGAGAGTTACCTACGAAGAAATACCCATAAGACTATTGCTGATTTCTCAAAAGAAACTTTTCATACAAGAAGGGACTGGAATGAAGTATTCAAGTGATGAAAAGCCTACATTGCTCTATCGAGCAAAGCTATCATTTTAGAATGTAAGGAAAGATAAAGTGCTTCCCAGACAAGCTAAAACTAAAGGAGTTTGCCATCATCAAGCCATTATTACATGAAACGCTAAAGGGACTTATTTAAGAATAAGATCAAAACCATGAACATTAACAAGGCAACAAATTCACAACTATCAACAACTGAATCTAAAACAAACAAAGAAAGCAAACAACGAGAACAGGAACAGAATCATAGGTATGGAGATCATTTGGAGGGTTAGCAGCTGGGTGGGGGAAGAAGGAGAATGGGGGGAAAGGTGCAGGGATTAAGAAGCATAATTGGTAGGTACACAATAGGCAGGGGGATGTTAAGAATAGTATAGGAAATGGAGAAACCCAAGAATTTACACGCATGAACCATAAAAATGAATCTAGGGGAGATGACTGCAGGGAAGCGGGGTACAGGCTGGAGGGGTCTAAGAGGGGAAGGTGGGATAACTGTAATAACATTATAAAATATATGAAAAAAGAAAAATCAAATTTAGCTTAAATTTGACAAAATGCGTTTTACTTAGATACATACACATGTACGAATAAATTAAACTTTTACTTGCCATAACTTCATTGAAATGGCCACGCAATTACTAATTACCATGCCTGCTATTTTCTCTTACTATAACGTCCTCACTAAATCCCCCACTAATCCATTTCTCTAAATCCAAAGTAGTCTTCAAAGCCTTGTTCAAATGCAACTTCTCTGAAGTCCTTTGGATTTCTCCAGCTATACATAAAACTTCCTTTCTCTTAAGTCTCTCAGCAAATGACAGGCCTTCTGTCCTGTGCTGACCGACGTGAGCAGGTCTCAGTTCCTGTAATACTACAAGCACCTCCAGAAGATGCATGCATCTTGTCTACATGTTAGCTTCACTACTGCCTGGTAGAGTGATTTACAATTCTAAGATACAAGGTCTATCCAGAAAGTATCCAGCCATGTGCAATGGAAAGTAGAGACATTTACTGAAGATGATAGAAGATACAAGAAACTGTACATAGGACAATGATGCCTCAGTTCCCTTCAAAATAGGTACCTTGGGACCTCACACAGTTCCCCAATCATCATCAGCTGCCCCATTGTGTTTTCCTAAATCTCATTGACAGTCTGAAATCTCTTCCCTTTCAAAGGTGATTTTAGTTTTGGGAAAAGCCAGAAGTCACAGGGCACCAAATCTGGGCCATAGGGGAGCTGAGTCACCTCAATGATTTGATGTTTTTCCAAAACCTCTCCACAAGATGTGATGCATGAGTGGGTGCGTTGTCATGATGAAGGTGCTAATCACCAGTTGCCCATAGCTGTGGCCTTCTGAATCATCCCAATAGTTTCCATGGAGGAATGTTCAAGCTTAACGCAAAATCTGATGCAGGTTTGTTGCTCTACTCACTCAGTCATTTTGAATGTGACAGTCACACAATACATGTGCTCACTCAACAGCGTGTACTGCCCCCACTGACTAGTACAGTGAAGTCATTAATGTTCATACATACACATTCTAGTCTATTCTCTTTGGCTGCGAGGTTACATCAATGTCATGCAAATTGTTCTCATTATATTAACAATGGTTGGACTTTTTCTGGATAGACTTCACAAATAGTATTTTAAATTTTAAAAATTAAGAAAATATGATCACAGCAGGGACTACTGTAAATGGAATAATACAATGATGTTGTAATATTGATTCCATTCATTGATATGAAAAATTATTTAATGTCAGGCAAACACAGAGCTTTCAGAGAACCAAATGAGGCTTAGAAATGCATTATCTCCAATGATTTGAGTTATCTCCTCTACTTGGAATACTGTTGCCTTCAGTTTGTCATCTAGCCCTCCAAGCATTCCTTGAGTAACTGCCATATTCCAGGTACTTCAATGGTTAATGGGTATACAAAAAAAGAACATGTTACAGGTAAGGACCCAGCTTTCAAAGATCAACTCTAATTTTAAATGTGAGGCACCCAAACAAATGCTTTTAGAGAGGATTTCTTTCATGTGACTGTAGTCAGAAAACAGAAGCAGTTGTCTGCTATGCAGTCTGACATTCTCTCCATTGCTTTCCTACCTATCTCTAATGAATGGAAGCCAAATGAGTCATTAACCATAAATAAACTGAGTAACTAATCTTAACCAAATGGGTAACTCCATCAAATTTAGTTGAAGTGGGCATTCTGTGGGTTTTACAGTACCTTAGAGGTCTCTGAATGCTGTAATATATCCCCTGTTAATTTAGTCAAACTGCCTTACCCAGGAAGCTGTAGACAGGCAATGTGACTTCTGGTTAGTTAGTCCCCAGGGGCTCCTGCTGTCTCCAGTGGCTTTTCTGGGATCATTTAGGCATTAACTTGTCTGTGCTCAAGCGTTTCCACTATGTTTGGGCTCAGTGTTATGGAACATCAAATAATCAAAGCTACGTAAATTTTAAAGGAATGTTCACAAGTTCATTATTTATTCTGTGCATAAATAATTTATTAATCCCATGAAATGTACAAAATTTTATATAATCTTAAAATATAGTGAGCTACGAAAGACATAAAAATAAGTATAACATAAGACAATACATGATGAGTGGTAAGTCAAGGAGTATAAAAAGTGAAAGTCAATTTCTTATGAATAATAAAAGTTAATATTTATTGAGTATTTACTATGTATTAAGCAGCGTACTGCACTAAGCACTTTACACAAAATAGTGTACATTAAATCATGAAGTACTACTAATCTGATGGGAGGATAAATAAGAAGAAAATGAAATTTGAGCCCTGGATTATAAAATTGCCTTAGCCATTAAAATCAGAAGAACTTTAAAACTGGCAATAGAAAATAAATTTTGATTTAAAAATGATCAGAAGTCCAATTTTACTCTGTTTCTATGCTTTTGTAAAAATATTTAAAATCCTAACATGCATGAAATACTCATTCCAAATACATTTGGAGCATATGTTTCAAATACACGGCAAAATATTAGAAGACTCAATGCAAACTTTAGGTTTTTTCCTTTTTAGCCAGTAATTTCTTTTTAAGTAAAAACATTCATTTCCCTTGAAATCCTAAAAACAATCTATTGAGATCAATTTAGTAACCAATTTATAAAACAAAAAGTGAAATAAGATGCATGCCTGTTGCTACATTAATAATTCATTCATTATTATCTTAGGGACATTTAATATTAAAATAACATTCTGATTTATTATATGCATGTTATTTCTTGTTCATGTAAATAATTCATACAATTTCCACACTAATTAAGATCATTTGAAATACGAACATAAAGCTGTTTCTATCAGTAAGTTGGGTAAACTCAGTGTTCAAGGTGATAACTAAGGATACAACAATCAAAAATAAAATGAAAATAAATCCATCATCGAGGAGTTTTTAAGGAAAAAGTTATTTACAAATAACTTACATGAGGCCAAATGTAACTGATGGTAAATACATGGTGACAAATTCAGAGGACAGAAGGATACATTTTTACTTGGAGGAATTTAAGACATTTTTCTGTGGGTGGCAATTGAGTTGGGCATTAAAAATAAGGAACAGGCCTCCAATCAGTAAAATGAGGAGAATTTTTTTCATGTGCTCTCTTCACAGCCATGGTAACAAAGACAGAGCCAAGGCAAACCAGGGGTCAAATAAACACTTGGTGTAGCTAGGGTACTAATTGCAATGGCATACGCTATGGAGAAGATCAGATGTTATGGTAAGATGTTTGAACTTTATTTCATAGGTATGCATTTCTCAAATTGCAGATAGGAGATAGGGAGAAGGGAAGAAGGAGATGGATGTAGCAGTGAATAAAATGGAAATAAAATTCTTCTGTATTTTATGGAGTGAACATTCTTGTGTGGATATAGATAACTAAAAATTAAACTAAAAATTAAAGTTATCTATATCCACACAAGAATGTTCACTCCATAAAATACAGAAGAATTTTATTTCCATTTTATTCACTGCTACATCCATCTCCTTCCCTTCTCCCTATCTCCTATAAGCGGAACCTAACCAACAATACAAAGATGCAAGGAAAATATGACCAGCAACACTGAAAGGAAAAGAAATCAACAGAGACAAAAGGGAAGGAGGGAAATCAACAGAGACAAGAGGGAAGGGGGGGATAAGGGAAAGGGAAGGGAAGGGGAAAGTCAAGGAACATATAGCAAGGACTCATGGACAAAACTAAAGGGGAAGAGCTGAGGGAGGGAAGGAGGGAGGAGGCAAGGGAAAGTGGTGGGGGGGAGGCAGAGACAAATGTATTAAAAAACAAAAACTAAAAAAAATAAAATAAAAGAGAGCTGGAGAAGTGAAAAAAATAAAAATTAAAATATAAAAAAATTAAAATATGGTATTTTAATGTATAGTATAAAGGTAGGTATTTATATTTGGCATGACATCTGACCTGAAAGAATTGAGGAGCCATAAGGGATATCAGGGCTGTGTATTCCAGGCATAGGAAGCAGCAAGAACAAAACTTCAAGGAAGAAGAGTGCAATGAGTGTGAAGTACAGTAGGGCGATGTAATGGGTAAAAGGATTAAGGTGAGAGCAGTAGAAGATGAAATCAGAGAGGTGTTAGAAGCAGATCATACAGGACCCGGAGGCTTTGACAAGGATCCTATATTTTGCCAAGTGAAATGGTGAACCACAGAAGGTTCCATAATCTGTTCATATGTTGAAAGTATCTGACTGGATCATCATGGAGCAATATGGAAGCAGGAAAGCCAAATCATAATGCTATCAAAGACCCACATAAAGGCAGGGAAGGTGATGGTAAATATTCTGAAGGTATAATTAACAGGATATTCTAACAGGTTGACAGTGGGCATGAGAGAAACAGAGAAAGCAAGGATGACACTATGTTGTTTAGCCTAAGAACTAGACAAAAGGCATTGTCCTTTACTGAGATGGGAAAGACACAGGAGGAGCATTTGCAAAGAATGATGGGAGGATCAAGCACTCCCGGTGAGTGGTGCCTGGTCACTCTGCCAGGGTAATATACAGAGCAGGTCAGATTTGAAACGGGATCTATCAAACTCAACGCCTACACACTCCCCTCCAGCTTGGATAACGGCGAGATGCAGGAACAAATGGGTGACAACATGAGAAACTCTGAGTGGAGTGAAGAGAAGGTGGGAGAGTTGATAAGAATGGGAAAGTAAATAGAAGGCAGAACGCCAGGAACAGAGGGAGGTGAAAGCATTTGGGGACTTGAAGTCACCAGAAAAGATGTGAAATATTTACTGTGTTATTCTGATACAGAATCAACAAAAGATGAATTAATGGAAGAGCAAGAACATGGAGACCTCTGCTCAGATTAGGTGACATGGTCACGGAATATGTGAAGGGAAGCCCATTTCAGCAAGCAATGCTTGCACAATCCTAACCCTCTGAATTTAGCAGCAATATTCTTCTTTCAAGGAGGCACTTGGAATGTCCTATTTTTACAACAGCGTCTTATTAATCCAACAACTACAAGACTCACTTACCCCCAAGGAGTATAAGAAGCCATGATACAGACCACTGCTTAGTAATGTGCCCATGTCATGTAGCACACTGAACTAAATGAAGAAAAGGGACACACTGCCACTTTCAGAGCATTACTACTCTAGCATTTTCTGCTTCTGTGTGCAATCTCAACACCACTGCCGTAATGACATACTGTAGTGTGATGCATGGGTGGCTAATCCTGAGGATTCTCTATTATCTCCTGCTTTAGGATGTGCAGCATCAGAAATCCGATGGATTAATGAAAGACTGTTAATGCTAATTGCTGACATAAGACTATTAAGGGCACTGAGGCAATTGCTGAATTTTTTTTAGAGGTTTTCACAGCTTTCCAGAGCACTACACTAATCAGTCATGCTAATTCCAACAGTAAACAGAGCATAGCTTTGGTAAGAGACCATTAAAACTCCCCTTCATTTCATCTCTACAACTCCTTCCCAAATACCATCCGTAAATCCAGATAATTTGCCTGAGATCATTTATCAGCTGCAACATTCACTCTACCAGACTCCAGGCACAGTGGATAACTAGAATTTTACACAACCTTGATTAGATGAGACATAGCCCTCAGTGGAAGCCAGGGAAGGGAGCCTTTCCCAGCCAAGTGAACCAAATGCTCTGCCCATGGAAAGGCCATCTAGTGCTGCCACACTGAGGCTCCTTGCAGATGATTTGTACCACTGAAGACCTGTGAACCACCAAATCTTAACAGCACAGCACAGCAAGTAGAAACAAAGCTTTTGGAATTAAACATGAGCTCCAATTCTAATTCTTACCTTTATTATTTGTGCAACTTTTAGGCCAGTTACACAACCTCTCTGAGCCTCACTTTCTTCCTCTACAGGATGAGGATACCACTTCATGTCATTGCTTATAAAATGCATACTAGAGCACAGCTAGGAAAATGGCACAGTCACTGATTCAGAAAATGTTATAGTCTTGTTCTTGCCATAGGTTTGTTGCTACAGTGGGCATAGATATGCTAGTCCAACAATTTGATAGCAACTGGCCATTGACACCACCCCTTGTGCTAATTCCACAAGCAGCTAACTTACGAACTTGGCTTCCCCTTAGATTGTTTAGATCTGGGTACAATATGTCACATTCTCAATGTGAACTTAAAAACTAGCACTTGCCACATGTGTCATTTTACATCTATACCTTGTTGAGATTTTGTTGAACTTGAGTAAAATCGGCACAGAGTATGCTGACAATCAAATCTCATTCACTTCTAGAACCCAGAGGACATTATGCTGAGTACAATAAGCCAGCCACAAAAAGACAAATATTCCATGATCTCACTTATATATGGAATCTAAAAAAAAAGTCAAACTCATAGAAGCAGAAAGCAGAACAGTGTTTTCTGGGGGCTGCGGGCGGGGGAGATGGGGAGATGTTGGTAAAGGGTACTAAGTTTCAGTTATACAGGAAGAAGGTCTAAATGCACAGCATGATGACTATAGTTATTAATACTCAATTGTATACTTGAAATTTGCTGAGAGTAAATCTTAAGTGTTTTCACCACAAAAAAAGTAACTATATGAAATGATGGATTATGGTAATCATGTTACAGTGTATACATATATTAAATGCACATACATACTTGTATATATACATACCTTAAATATATATACAGTTTTTATTTGTCAATTATATCTCAATATATCCTGAAAGATATTTATTAAAACTCATAGCTAGTGTTATTGCCTCATATGTTGCACTAAAACAACTGAAAGGAAAAGCCCAGGCTCAGGAGTAAGGGGCCATATTAGGGAACCACTCATCTACACAGAAAACAGTTCTGTATCTCTGAGCCATTATCTAACTCCCAAAATGGATTCTGCAATCTTCAGGAGTACCCCAATGAATCCCCTGGTCTGTTACGAAAAGACAAAGTCAGACTTGCATTAGTTAACTCCCTCTCATTTTGAATACAAATATGTTATTACAGCCAAGTAAACAGGAATAAGTATATCTTATCACAGTTACCAAAGCTGAGAATCACTGCTGTAGAAAATCAAGTTTATTGATTATCTGAAAAAGGAAGGGTAAAAACAAAGAAGGAAATTAACAAGGGTTTTGATGAGATTGGGTAATATTTTCTCAGTGGGATTCAGTTTCAATTTAAAGCTGAAAGGACTCTTTGAGCTTAACAATATCAGGGGGTTTGGTTAAAATTCCAGAGGACTAGATTCAAGATTACTTTGTAATCTCATGACTTTAAAACCTTCTTAATTAAAGACTTACATTTGTTCTAAATGAAACAGGACATAGATTTGAAGACCAAAAAAGCAAATCAGTATAAGAAAAAATGGTTCTGAACAGTAGTCCCCAAGACTCCTGAATTTAATGTGATACTCAATTAAAGAGGAAAATCAGATCCTGGATGCAGGCTATCACATTCACGTGGCATGTAAAGTGAGCTGACCTCAGGCTCCCAGAACAAAACCACTGGCTCATATTAATACTACAATATCCATCTGGAACCATCCTCCCCTTCTTAAGTAACAAGGCAAAACATAGTATTAATAGTGTGTTTTCTTATCTCAAGGACAGAAAAGCAAAGCTTTGGTCTCCCTTTACAAAGCCTTCCTTCTGTCAAGACATTGGCCATGGAAATCCATCATCAAAGCAAAGATTTCCTCAAGTTCTTGACAAAAAAAAAAAAAAATTTTAAATACGAAACTTTGAAAGCATTAGTCCAATTTTTTTTCTTTATTTCTCTCACAAGCTAGTCTAAAATAAATCAGCAAATAGGTTAAAAGTCTATTCCATTTTTAAAAAATGTTTCAAAACCTTCCCTCTACCTTTTTTTGGAACAACTGTCCTACTTCTCTGCTCCTCTTCATAACCCAGTTTCTCAGAAGCGCTATTTGTAATTGCTCTCCCAGCCCCTCCCCATTACAAGTAACATGCTCCCGCTAAGTCCCAGGGATCTCTACGCCAGGAAATCAAAGGGTAGTCTTCTCAGGCTTCTCTTTTCTCCTGTCTTGACAACTTCACCATCTTGAAATACTCTCTCCCCCAGATTTCCATGACGCCACCACTCTGGTTGTCCTCATCCACCAGGCACGCAATGTCAGTGGCCTCTGCACTCATCCATGGTCTTCTTCTAACACTTTCCTTGCTTCCCAACAATGTCATCTACCCCCTCAGCTCCCACTGCCTGACTTCTCTTTGTGAGTTCCCATTAGCATCTTCAGAGAGGCTGTCTCAGAGCCCCCTTTTCCCTCAATAAGCAAATGGCATCATCCTGCACCCCTTCCCTCACTCATATTACCCAATCTATCATCAAACCCTACTCACGTTAGCTCCCAAATGCCTCATTTCCCACTGTCATTCACCTTCAGTATTTCAATAGTTTGTGAACCACCTACCACTACCTGCCTTGCCCCTCTCCATCCACACTTTAAATCCATTCTCTTCACAGCCTGAGTGATCCAGAAAAATATTTTCTGTGTGTGTACTATACATACACTGACACACACATATATAATCTTGTTCTCTGAGTTGCTCTAGGCTACAACTATTTCCAATGGCACTTCGGATCCTTCACATGGTTCGGCAAACTCTCACATTTCTGGTCCCCATCTATATCTTTGCATTTTTTTCTAATACAACTCTCCTTTAACTGTCTGTGTACAGTTTTGAGAACATTCCATATACTCTTCTCATAAAAAGGGGAGGGCTTTTGTATATCTGTGGTCTCTGCTACATCACCATCACTGCTACTCTGCAGGTGGGTCCCCTCTTATGGTAACTAAATATTTGGGAGTATCCTCAAAATATTAAAAATAGATTAATATCCAGCAATTCCACTTCCAAGAATATATCTAAAGGAAACAAAACCACTAATTTAAATAACTGATTATTTACAACAGCCTAAACATGGAAACATTGTCCATCAAGTGTCCATTAGTGAATAAATAGATAAATAAGTTGTGATACACACACACACACACACACACACACACACACACACACACACAAGAACATGTATTATTCAGCCATAAAAAAAGAAGAAATTCTTCCATTTGCAACAATATAGAGGGACCTTAAAGGTATTATTCTAAGTGAAGTAAGTCAGACAAAAACAAAAACTGTATGATCTCACTTATACCTGTATGTGGAATAAAAATAAAATTAAAGTTAAAAAACCCTCATTGAAAAACAACTCAGACTTGTCAGACTTGTGGTAATCAGGGGTGAGGGGAATTTGGAAGAATGTGGGCAAAAAGTACAAACTTCAAGTTATAGAATAAATAAGTACTAGGGATGAAATGTATAACATGATGACTATAATTAAGACTGTTGTATGATATATATATACATATGAAAATTGTTGAGAGTAGCAGTTCTCATCACAAGGATAATTGTTTTCCTTTTTTTCCTTCTTTTCCTGTTATTGTATTTACATAAAATGGATTTTAACTAAGCCTATGATGTTAATCATTTTACAATATATATAAGTCAAACCATCATGTTGTATGCCTTAAACTTATTCAGTAATGCATGTCAATTATTTTTCAAAAAATGGAATAAATCTATATGATCACTGATAAATACAATGGAATGTTATTCACCCATTAAAAAAAGGAAATACTGCCATTTGTAACAAGAAGGATAGACCTCAAGGGCATTATGCTAAATTAAATAAGACAGAGAAAGACAAATAACGTATGATCTATCTTGTATGTGGAATCTTAAAAAAAAAGAAAAGCTCATTGATGTAGAGAAGATTGGCAATTGCCAGAGGCAGGTGTTGGGGGATGAGAGGAATGGGTTAAGGAGGTCAAAAAATAAAAATAATAAAAGAAAGTAACACCAAAAAATTACATGCTCAGTCTCTACCCTAATTAAACCTGATGTAAATAAAAACATCTCAGGGTAGCAGAACATCCTCACAAAAAGTATACATCCTCACAAAAAGAAGACACGTGGACACTTCAGATGAGCAGGTTTGGAGACCTGATATAAACAATCATCCATCTAAACACTTGAATCCTAACCCTCTTGACCACATGTAAAAGCCGATGATCTGCAGTCACCGCTCATCACTAATACGGCAATCCATTCCTCCTGTGGACAGGATGGAACGCTCTTCCTTATATTGACCTGGAACCTGCCTCACAGAACCTTGTACCCTGATCCTAGCTCAGTAATCCCTTTAAATCTTCCTCATAGGACATGGTTTACATACCCACCACCTGAGCCTGCTTTTATATTTCTGCACCAATTTTTAAAAAGACTTTCATTTTTTCAGGGCAGTTTTAGGTTTATAGCAAAATTAAGAGGAAGGTAGAAAGATTTCCCATATACCCCAGCCTCCAAACATGGATAGCCTCCCCTTATCAACATTTACCACCAGAAGATACATTTGTTACAACAAGTGAATCTATATTGACACATCATTATTACCCAGAGTCCTTAGTCTGCCACCATTTTTATTAAGCAAAGTCCCTAATGTCAAACTTAAATGGTTCTAGGCCAATTTCTCATTAAAGCTAATTCAATGGTTCAAAAGGACTCTTAGAACTGCACAGTGGTCATGAAGCCAGCAGTTGGGTAAATGGAGCTCGGCTGGAAACCTAGGCAGTCACTTATGATGCTTCAGATTGCAAACCACACTGAAGCCTCAGCTTCCTCATTTTTTAAATTTAGATAATAATGCCTTCTTACTTGGGCTGATATAAAAATTAAAATAATTCATGCATGGAAAGCTCACAGCCTGGCGCCTCACTGCATAGAAGTACACAGAAATAAAATGGGAGCTCCCTGAAGACATGAATGGCTTCATGTCAATTTTGTTTAGCGCTGCTAGCATTTGGATCAGTGCCTGACAACAGAGTGGCATTTCAATTATTTGCTAAGTGACTGAATTATTAACAGCCCTGGAAAAAACTAGAATTTAAAATAAGAAAGTTTTTTATTTTGAATATATTTAAAAAACAGGAGTAAGATGGAAATAAATTCTAATTTAGTTTTCTTTTTGGTTCAAATTAAAATATATTCTTTAAGTGACTCTTAAAATCCCAACACTAATGGTTTTGACATCATACAGTGATTTAAGTGTTTCATTCTTTTAAGAAAATGGAATAAAAATGCCTGATCTGGAATTAAGTTTTGTACAATATTTGCAATATATAGAAAGCAGTATTATCATTTTCAACTCTCATTCCAAAGATAATAACTATCATGTAACAATAGTACAGTAGGGAATAACAGAAATACATTAATTTTAAGTAGAATCATTAAACTACATAACATGATTTGTTTCTAAATTATTTTGATATTTTGATATTAAAGTGGAAAACAGTGAATGCTTCAGACAAAAAATCCAGTCTGGTATACAACCTAATTAGTGGTTCATTGAATTTGTACCCTGACATAAATATATATTGCTATGGAAATATATACTAAATATATTTAGCATACCTGTCATAAGACCATTTGGAAATTCTTAAAATTCTTTTACAAAGAAATAAGATGACTGTTTTTAGTTTTTAAATAGAGATCCAAGGAGAGCTACACACAGCAGAATGTCCATTTCCTCAGGGCCTCTTATTTGGCATAAATGGAACTCTGCTCACTTTAGCATCCCAGAAACAACCTATGCCCTAACTAACCTGTATTGTTGGTTTCCTTACTGCTCCTTTTAGAGGGAAAATACTGGGGTTAAAGTTCAGTTCTATTCCCTACCACAAAAAACTCCTCATCTGAAATGTTTAAGATGGTATTTAATATAAGCATTGCCCAAGTACTCAGTATCCAGCCTCTTTATACTCCCTTAGAATTCAGCATGGAGCCCCTGCCAGGGAGCAGGTACTTCCTAAATACTTGATGAAATAAACTGAACACTGCCCCAGCCCCTTGGGCATTCTGTATGTCAAAGACACCCTTCTACGGTACCCCAAGACCTGGAATCCAGTCTTCAAACACTTGAACAAAGACCTTCACCCACTGGGAGAGACAGGATCTCACTCCCAGGGGCCAGGAGGCCAACAAAAGGATGCAGAACCCAATAATTAAAGAGTAAACTGTTTCCCTGACTGTATTCTGGACTTAATCAGGCTCTCAAGGGAGGGAGCTATCACCCAAGGGAAATGCCTGAGGCTGAAAAGGACTGTGATATTTGGTGGCCAAAAATTAAAAAGGAAAGAAAAATGACCTGCTCAAATGAGGGTAGAAAGTCTGATTGTGCAAGTCAGTACAGTCAGGAGGAACAGTGTGGGATGGGGTGATAACTTCCAGAAGGAATCCTAATTCCATCAATATTTTAGTGCAAGTCATAAGGAGATTTGAGAAGCAGAGGAGACCAGAGGAAGAATACAAAGCCACCTGCACAGGGTGATAAGGCCTGGGGCCTGGTGTCTAAGTGAAGGGCAGCCAAGTACAATTAATTCTATTGGGGGATATACTCAGAGCAGAAGAGTATGTCAAATAACTCACAATTATAACCCAAGCAACTCCTTACCTGGAGTAACAAAGGTTAGGCTTAGACACTGAGCAAGGGTGCTGGGATGGTACACATTACAACTTCATGACAAGCAGGCCTTTAATGTCCAAGAACGCACTAGCTTAATCACAGGGCTGGGGTGGAATGGGAAGCTATACTAATAGAAGTTATCAGTATGCTCCCTTTCATTCTACACACAAGTTTTATTCTCCCCGCTCCCACATGTTCTAGTCATTTACCAACAGGCTGACAGCTGAAGTGCCTAGGAGCAGTTTGTATTCCCTGTGTATGAAACTGCAGAATAAAAAAAATGTTTTCTCTGCTTTGACTCTGCATATCAGGCATATACTAAGTGAACCCAGCTGAAGTCCAGATTGTTAAGCCATTTGAAGTGTGGATGGGAACAATAATCCTTTACAAAGTGGAGCGCTGTGTCTTATCACTTGATGGGATCGTGTATGAAAATAAACTAGTTTAAAAATAAACCTAAAGCAGAGTCCTGGATTGAAGAACTAAGTTCTGATGATCCATCTCCTTTCTCTAGTGAACATCATCATCATTGGAGGAAAAGGTGTGAAATCACCAGAGCCTTGCATTAGAGGCTTTTTTCACAAATGTTAAGTCATTCAATGCTCACAGAAAGAACTATTATCTCTATTCTACAGAAAAATGGAGCTGGGAGACATGGGTGTGATCTGTTCTGGGTTATTCAGCTGTACACTGTGGACCTGGGTTTCAAATCCATGCCTGTGACTGCCAATAGCACATGCTGACCACTATTACTAGTCTTTCTATGACTTCAGTGGTGACTGACAAAGGCGGAATAAGTGCATCTTGATGACACTCCCTTCCCCTCTCCACCCTGGCTTTCTCACAGTGTTTTCATGCAAGAAGGTGTGGAGGAGTTCTAATGAAAGCTTCACTTTCTAGTCTCCTACCTCGCAATATAAGTTCACCATAGGGCAAGAATTAGGCCATATTCCTTCTTCATATTTAAGCCAAAAATAGCAAACTAATTCACATAGTGTGGGAAACAAGACTTTTAAAACAGGTATTTGCACTCAATGTGATGGGAGCTGAAAAATTAATAGTAGGTGAAACCAGATCAGGAAATCTCTGACTTACTGATATGCTATTAGGTTGTGCTGTTTCAGTTTTTTTCCAAAAACTTTCATATCAGAAACAGAGGAAACACATTTGGAATGACATTCTAAATGCCTATATAAAAAGATATTTGAACTTGGAGTTCTCCTAGCCTTCTAAAGGTTTTCTTCTCAACCACTTTTACCTTATTACTTTTCTTAAATATATACTCAATGACAGCTATAGGTGTATTTCAAGCACTTACAGAATTTCTATAAATTTTGTAAGAGACAAAACATGAATCCTTTAAGGTCCCTGAAATTCTTAGCTGAAGGAAGGAATTGGTGAAGGTATCGTGGCTGGTTCCTCAAACAGCAGCCACACACACACAGTACTCACTACACACCAAGCACTGCTCTCCGAGCCTTGCACAGCGTATGCTCACTCCTGTCATCTTCACAACAACCCCATGTCGCAGGTATTGTTGTTTTCTCCATTTTACAAAAGAAGAAAGTGAGGAACAAAGAAGTTAATTAACTTGCCCAGGCCACACATATAAGAAAAGGCAGAGCTGGGGTTCAACTCTAGCCAGTATACAGCACCGCCATCCTTGTACCTCAGGAGAGACTGACTGACTTCCAACCATGTAACTTGAGAAGAATCCTCTTTACAGATGTAATTAGGACCTCCTGTGGAGTCCAGTACAATGGAAGGGAAGAACACAGAAAATCAGCTCCTGTAGGGGTTATGGTCCCACTCCCAGCTATGAATAGTTGTGTGCCCTTAGAAAAATCACTCTAGACTTTTCTTTTTTTATTTTAAAATGTCAGAAACTGGGAAAAGGGTTTGAATGGCAGTTTCCAATGTATTCATGCCTGCTCTGGTTTCATATCCCACCAGTATTAGCAGGTTTCGTTTAAACATAAGAACTTCTTCCCATACAATTTTCAATAATCCTCTCATAATTTGGTCTCAGCGTTCTCCACGTGTGACCAAGCCAGAGGGTGGAGCAGTGAGAGCTGGGGCTTGATCCAGAAAGTCCTTGGTTCACATGCCAACTCCATGGCCTACCAGCTGCAGGCATCAGACTGGTTTGTCTCTTTCTTTAGGGGGAATAATGCCAGTCACCTCACATGTTTGTTTTCAGGGTACATAAAGGGTCCAGTGCCTGTCATATGGAAGGAGCTTATGAATAGGAGTTATTTTTATTACTTTAGACCAGCAATTTTCAACTGGTGTGCCGCAAGAATTTTTAATACATGCAATACGTGACTATTTAGTCAGGGACACTGACCTCTTTCCCTTAGATTGTCAAATAAAAAATGACAGCGTCCAACACAACAATAGCTATCCAGTGTGAATGAATCAAAATTATACCCTTTTTTCTGTCAGATCAGCAAAAATGTAGCTTTTGGTGTACCACAGAACTTTCGTAATTAGTTTATGTGTGCCATGAGATGAAAAAGGTTGAAAATTGCTGCACTAGACCTTAATCATTTCTCACCTAAACTATTACACCTCATAAAAACATGGAAACAAAGACACTCAATGTGGCACTATTAATAGTAAAAGACTGCTACAACCTAAATGCTCAACACGGCAAAAATATATATAAAAATTATATATTAGCATTAAATCATATGCAGCTATTAAAAATATTTCCCAAGATTATTTCTCAGCATGGAGGAATAATGATCTGATCACTGAAAAAGGCAGGCTGTAAAAATTGCATACATAGCAAATTCACTACCATACACAGAAGTACACATGCATAATGCATATACATACGTGGAAATCTGGAAAAAATACAAACTGTTAACAGTGCTTCTTGGAGCGATTAGATTATTTTTGATTTTGATATTTTCTGGCTATCTGGTTTTTCCTACAATGATGATACAGGACCCATATAATCAGAAAAGGGATTAAAAACAAAGTAACTTTTGACAAAGAACAAATATATTTTTTCAAATAAAGATTTACACTAAAAGTGAAACCTTTTTTATGTAACTAAATTGTAAAATATTTCTCCAACCTTTCATCAAAAAGAAAAATAGAAAAATAATATTTTCCAGAAATTCAAATTGCATTAAAATAAGCAAGGTTAACATACTGAGGATTTAAAAATAAAAAAGATATAATAAAATCTTTACACAAGTGCCTGCCTAGAATCACAGAAAAATCAGAAATGGAAAGTCTTAGAAAATGATTTTTCCTCTTCTGCCTGGAAAAAAAATCTTGGAAGAATTACAGTTTCAGCAGAGAACTTGGCCAAACTTTGGCTTGTTTCAAAAACCCCATTTTTTTTGTTCTCTTTCTCCCTCAACACAGATACATACACAAAGCCAGGCCTCATCAAGTATTTAACTGGGTTCTCAAATTAAAAAAGTTAAGTTCCCGCTCCGACAATAGCCTTACCTGGAGCAGGGGAGCTTTCTGTCCTCCTCAACACTGAGGGTGACATAGGTGGCCTGTTCTTTGCACCTGTCCCCACCTCACTGACCATCTCCCAAACCGTCCAGAGGGCTGCAGGCCCATCCTGGGGCATGCCTCTGGGTAACCACCCTATTAATCTAGAGCCTTGCCAGGGCTCAGCCTACAGGGACCTGTCATCCGGCCTGTCTCTGCTACATTTACGCTCCTTAAGGATCCACGCAACAGCACCTTTGGGAGACCAACGAATCTCAGGCACAGTCCCCAGACAGTTCACTAGGTATTTTCCTCTAATTGTTTTCATCCTACAAAAAATATCCACATTTTTTGACAGCTTGTTTTAAAAGGACAAAACCAATAAACCAGGGAACCCGGCAGAGACCATAGGGAGTCTGTATCAGTCCCTCTCACGACAGTCCTGACCCCTACCATGTGGGTGCCAGTGGTGGCTGGGAGCTTAAAAGATAAAGTAATAATGCCTCTATAGCCTGAGTATTTCAGAAAATACAGGTCAAAACTTATTTATAAAAATCCAACTCAGGAGTACTTTTCTTCACCCTTTGCTGGTGTTGCTCAGTGGACTGTGCACCAGCCTACGAAGTAAAAGGTCAACAGTTCAATTCCTGGTCAGGGCACATGCCTGGGTTGTGGGCCAGGTCCCAGAGGCAGCTACTTGATGTTTCTCTCCCTCTCTTTCTCTTCCCTTCTTTCTAAAAATAAATAAAATATTTTTAAGAAGGGATACTTTTCTTCATTTTACAATAAAATGTAGTTATTTAGAGCAAGGATTCTAGAACCTGGGTTCAAATTCCAGTTTACCAGTTTTTAGCTGTGTGACCTTGGGTAAGTTTCACAATCTCTCTATTTGAAGCATTTGAACAGTGCACCATATAGTAAACACTATGTAAGTTTTAGCTGCTATTATTATTTTATTATTACATTATTATTTTAATTATCTATTAAAACTGGCTTTAAAACTATAAAAATATAAAACTAGTTTTATTTCTAACTCTTTAAACTATGTCTATTTAATTATACTCAAAAGCCATGTGATAATACAGTATAAAGAAGGTCTGTTTTGAAATCAGGATATTTTGAAGTTGGTTCAACTATGTAATGGTCAAATGGATATCTAAGTATATTAACACCTCCTCTGAGCCTCAACTTCCCATCTCATAAAATGCATAACATATCACCAAGCTTCCAGAATTTGTGAAAAATGAAGAACTTTTGTTGAAAAGCAGATTTCTCATAAAGCACTAAGATGTACCCAAACAAAAACAGGTCTAGAATGTCACTCTGCCAACAGCTCTGGCTCTGGCTTTTTATGTGAAAGCACATAAATCTCACCACTAGGCAATTATGGAGATTATTTTCATCAACCCTGAGACACAGTTTTTCCTTGTCTGTGGCAGATAAGAAGGTGTTAGGACCCCATTGATCACGGTCAGATATCTAGAAGAGAGCAATCACTTTCCACTTCAGGGTTGACATAGAATTGAGAATTCCTGCCAAGAAACCATCCAAATGAAAAAAACAAAGAGAGACTTAGTTGAAGGAGGGAAAAACAGAAAAACAGTGTTAGAGGCAACCTATGAGAGAAAAAGAAAAGAAACTAAAGAGAGAGGCTAATCCCCCACTGAAACTGTGTTAGATTAGAAGCCATGGGTTGTCCACCCCTCACTTAACCACTCAGCACATCAGCACAGGAACTGCTCCACTCAGCCTTTGGTAAGGAAATACCAATGCACCTCCTGAACACAGTTTTTTCCTCAACAAGAATCTAGTACCTTATTGGTGTTATCAGTCAGGGTATGCCATTATGCTGCAGTAACAATCACAAAGTATCAGGAAATAGGTAATTTCTCATTCATACTGCATGCCTACTGCAGGAAGCTGAGGCTCCTTTCCAAGTCGTCCTCACCTGGGAGCCAAATTATGGCAAGTGGCCATGGCAGGGGGCACAGAATGTAGTGATACACACACTGGCTCTGAATGCTTCTGCCCAGAATTGACACGTAATTGGCTAAAGATGTCATATGGTCACATGTGTTCACATAAAGAAAAGAAGTACAGTCCTAATCTATGCTAAGAAAGAGTCAGAAGTTTTGTGAATATTCATGCATGGGAGGCTACCTAGACCTGTTTTCCCACCTGCTCATTAGAGAATATTTGGCAACTACCTCCACCATGATTCAAACATACTGACTACAGTGTGTGAAGCAGAAGCTTCAACAAGCTACCATCAGACTGCTTCTCTCCCACCTCATCAACAAGTGTTTTCCTAAAGCCTAACTATTTAATAGCACAGACCTTTAATGGTTAAGAAATCATTATCCTGTATTTTAAACATACACACACAAGCATACATATACAAGCAGTAATTGCCAACCGTCTGTACTAAAAATAAAATATTATTTTTTTAAGATGAATAACACTTTTCCAGGATTGAAGTCTGGCGTGAAACGTTGTTTCAAAAAGCTGAGTTAATCCCAAGTGAAAATTCTTTCTTTCATAGAAAACGTCACTCTGTAAAAATGTTCCCTGGGGCCACGCTCAAGAAGGCGCTCCAGAGTTTCCCCCAGAACTAAACCTGCTGCGAATCAAGCTTTTAGATAGTCTCCACACGTCTGGCATCCAGACATTTGTACAACCCTGAATTATTTATTCACCTGTCTTTGCACAACTTCCTAAACACCAATAGAGACCAGGATGGTTTCAGCTATTTGATGTTACATCTTCTCAAGTGGCTAAAGAGGCTATAAAGCACCCCATTGCTTAAGCCCGCCATCTCAGTTCCATTAGCTGTAAAGACCTCTCTATTCAAACTGCTAAGTAAATCCTCCTGAGAGCCCAGGGACTGTTTCATGCTTGAAAGCAACTGTTAAGAATTTGACAACAACCAAACTGTTCCTATTTAATCCTTCTCCCAAGGTAAAAAGAATTATAGGTAAACATATGCCTTCATTATTTGCTTTGCTGCATTTCAATACCCAATCCCACACAAAATTGCCAGCCAAGGATTTAATGCAATCACTTCTGTATTTCAGAGCTACTGCTTTTGCAAAATGGAAAAAGCTTAACAAGGGCTATGAAGCTGGTTAGCCAGCTACTGTATTTTGTGTAGCATACATCTTAAATGTCACAGAGGTGAAATCTGATCATAGTGAGGCTTTTCACAAGTTGTTTTTTTTTTTTTTTTTTTTGAGGTGATTCAAAATAACAGTCCCAGGTGTTTTCTTTTCTTTTTTTTTTTTTGAGCTGTAACCAAACATTTAAGTTTTGAACTCAAATTAAAGGCTACACCAAAATATGAAAAGAATGAACAGAAACTCTTCTTATTTGGTTTTGAAAGACAGTAGACACGGGGTCCTTTTGGATTTATTTTTGGATTTTTTTCTTTCAAGTTGTTTTGTTTTGTATTGTTTATAGCCTTTAGTAATTTATATGCTTGTAAAATTTCTGAGAAGCAACCAGGGTTAGGCAGGCCATTTTCTCCAGAAGAGGACTCTTTAGAAAACCAGTGCATTAAAGCAATTTTTCCAAGTGCTCTATGATCTCCAATACTTCCCCCACCATAACCATGACCCACCAATACACGTGCAAAGAGTCAAGATACTAATTTCTTCAGAGAATACCATGGAGCAGGATTATCAAGTGAGCCACCAGTAATGACTATCCCAAGTTATGTTCCTACATTTTATAATATGACCTTGCTTCACACACCTGCTAACCAAGCTCTTCTCTAACTCCTGAAGAGGCTATCTAGCTAGGTATCACACTCCATAAAAGCAGTTTCTGCTGTCAATCACTTTGAGGAAATGCTTCTATATTACTTCTATTGTGAAGTAAGAGTTGGTACTTACTGGGATCTTGACTTAAAAGCCAATGATGACACACTGTCTATTTTAATAATACCTTCTCCTGTACAAATGTCCCTAAATTAAAGTCATTGTATTTCCTATGACACTGGGACATTATTTTCCCTAAATGTACACCCTCTATTCTATACTTGTATTTTAAAAGTGGGTTAGAAATTAAGGCACACTCTAGAGACCAACCACCAGGTGAAGGACATCCTTTCTAAGTCCATATGGATCAATTTGAAAAAAGCATTTTCAGATCATGTTACAATTATTTTTGCATCTTTTACTTCTAGGTATTCTGTAGGTGAACAATCAAATATACATTACAATTTCCTTTTTCTTTTACAGCATTTCACATTAGGTTTGCTTCTAATAATATAATATTTTATTATAGAAAGGCACTTTCTAGCTTTGTTATTATGGGCAGGGAAAATATGACATTGAATGCTTATGATACCTGACCAGAAGATTCAGAAGCACTGTAGTAAATATCTTTAGATTTCCTCAATAATATCCAAACTATAAAGACTTCATATTTGATGAGGTCACCTCATTATTCAAGATATATATTTTTAATCCTAACCTGTTTTTTCCTGCTAATTTAACACATTTAGGGACTCTTCACTTATTCATCCATTTTAATTTGGCAAACTAATTCAAACAGTTGACCAAACTGAAATAATTAAGAAGGTAAGCAAATTTCTAATGTTTAAGAGCCTTCTCTCACCTAACGAGTCCCATCCTGTGCACTCTTTGCGGTCCAACATGCCACACAGAAGACAAAAGGTGAAGGTCTGGGCACGGGCTTGGTGCAGTGCACAGGCGCCAGTAAAGAGGGTTTGTTTTCAGGTATAAGATCCTGAGAAGCATAATCAAAAGCAAAAACAACACCTACTCTTTAGGCATCATACTTAGCCAATTTGTTTGCTCAATATACCTCTTACATCCTAGGTTTATGACTCCTATTAAAGCTAATTTTATTAATAAATCAAACAGAAGTTCCAAAAGGTGTTAAATCAAAGTGAGAGGGAAAATACACTTTGAATAATGTATTATTCACTTAGAATAAAAAACCAATAAATCAGAAAAAGGAGAGTAGCAGTAATGAAAAGAAGGAAAGGTAGAGGCATGAAACCTTACTGGACTATGATACCTTTGTGTATTTAAGCTTGTTAGCTCACCTCATTTCCCTCAGAGACAGAAAGACAACATTTTCTTTATTGTAGTGTTTTAGTCGACTGTCTATGAAATATGCACTACTTAATAATCACTTCCAGAAAAGCTTCTGTGGGTATTTTTTTGGGGGGGTAAGGGAGGTGGGGTGGGGTTGTTTTGTTTCAGGATTTCACAAGTTGTGTGTGAGAATTAAATATTTTTATCAACAGTGGAAGAATATTTCCAATATGGGGCTTGTCATCAGCAAGTCAGACACAAAGCACATCTTAGAGAACAGATCCCAGCCCATTCACTTCTCATGCTCTCAGGCCCTGAAGCGCGTAATTCCAACAGCTACTTCTAGCATTCCTCCTCCTCAGAGCCAACAGTCCAGGGCAGTGCTTCAGGTATTTCAGACGAAGAGTAGGTAAACCAAATTAAAACCAGAAATGTTCACAATTTATTCAACAATGTAGCATTCCTGAACCTCCCACTTCCAGACATTCCACTGCACTAACTCATGTGGTTAACAATTATTGTCTCTGAAAGACTTAGAGTAAAAATATATATATACACACGTGTGTATACACACATATGTACATGTTATGCATATGTACATGTATGTGTGTATATACACACCTCCATACATACAGGAGTAGGCAAAAGTAGGATTATAGTTGTGAATACACAGAACACAGAGTTTATTCTTGTATTATTAATTTATTAATTATTGTATTACTTTTTGAGCATGGTATCCAAGTGCACTTAGTCATTATATGACATTCTTTTGAGATACTAAAGCTATTGTAATAATCATGACCTATATGTCTTTAAATTTTTTAATTAAAGCTTACTTTTTTTCAGTTAAGCAAATAACTTCTAAATTCACTCAGGAAAACTACACTTTTACCTCAAACAGAAAAAGAAATACTATCTTATATATTTTAATTCAATTTAATAAATCTTTATTGAGTATGTAATTTTGCTCCAAGGAAACAAACTAAAAAGAGAGGTTATGCCTTCAGAGAGCTTACATATTAATAGATGAGAAAATCATTTTGTAATTGGGCAGGAACTTCATTTCTTTAATATAATTTTCTCTTTAATTCAAGCTAGCCTTGCCCAGTGTAACACCACCATGACTCACTTGCCTCCTTTCAATCACATCCTTCCACCTTTGCACATATTGCATGTCCACTCCCTTAGTCCTTAAGCACATAAGACATTGCGTCTGGTCAGACTGTATTAACTGTCTGGTGTGGCTCAGTGGACTGAGTATGGGTCTGAAAGGTTGCTGGTTCAGTTCTGGTCAGGGCACAGGCCTGGGTTGTGGGGCGAGGTCCCCAGTTAGGGGTGCACAAGAGGCAACCAATAGATGTTTCTCTCACATATCGATGTTTCTCTCCCTCTTCTCCCTCCCTTCCCCTGTCTCTAAAAATAAAGAAATAAAATCTCTTTTAAACAACTGTCTTAAGAATAAAGCCTCCAGTTCACTGACCATGAGAACCCAGTTTTTGCTAAACTAAAAATAACATCTTGACCTCACTTATGTTTCAGCCCCAGACTCATGAAACCAAATGACCCTAGCTACCACATCCTCATGAACCCAGGCAGGACGACACCACAGCTGACATCAAGGCCTGATGCAATGATTAACTACCGCCTGCTCCAGCTCGGACCAATCAGTAGAGCCATGACCCCAGCTCCTTTTGCTACCATGTTTAACGACTTTTTTCATGATATAATCTATCATCTAGAGGCCATCAGGAAGCCAGGTTTTAGAGCACTAGCTCACCTGTGTCTCTGGACTTGGCACCAATTCCTTAAATAAAACATTACTTTCTTTGCTGCAAGCTTCTGTTTGCCTCTTACTGGGTTTTGATGCATGTGGGCAAACAAACCCCTTAATTTGTTAACAAATAACAGTAATTTCTACAATGTACAATGGTTACATATTCAGGGAACTAGAAAAACATCAAATGGTGATATTAGTTCTAATCTAGAAGAACCTGGGGAGGCTTGAGAAAATAGGTGACAATGAGGCAAGGAGTTGAAAGCTGAGGAGGATTTTGATGACCCAACCTACAAAAAAAAATGCCTGTCCTATCACTTCAGGTTCCCCAAGTTTCCTTTTCTAAACTCATCTTAAAACTATAAAATCCCCTTAGGAAGTCCTGTTGTCAGAATTATGATGTCCACATATCCACAGGCAGGCTTGGGTGCCCCTGATACATGCCATACCATGATGTGATACAAAGCCCTAGATATTTTGTACTGGAAAGAATCTCATTTAGCTGTGAACTCTATATTTTTAAGGCATCTACTCAAATATATTATTTTAACTTCCCTTCTGCTTTTAGTGAATGCAGAACACCTTCCTCTCTGCACTTCTTTTGATCAAAGAGATAGTAATGGTGAGAACAATGTCAAATGACCCGACAGAGACCAGCCACTTACATGTGAAAACACTAAGAAACCCACATCTTAGACATGGGCCAGGAAAGCAAATGAGACAAATGAGAGACACCAGGATCAACCTGGCCTTGTGAGTGGTGCAGACAGGCAGGTCTCCTTAGGCCTCCAGTAAACCCTCACTCCAGAGACACCAGCAGCTCTGCTGTCCTGGGAGGGCAGGCAAGGGAAACAGGAGGAAACTATGACTGCCATGTACTTTCAAGCACAAACTGGCTGTCAGCCCTAAAGAAGTCCTCTAGGAAGCCAGCCCTGGGACAAGAGAAAAGGGAAAAGGAGGCCCAAAGAGGGAGGGAGGCACTGGAGCTGGCCACTCTTCCACCGCCTGGGCTGGAATCTGGTGAATGGATGCAAAACTTTGCAGAGCCACTCAGAGCCTTTCTGAGAACCAGAGCCAAAGCAGCTAAATTCAGCTTAAGAGTCTCAATAGCCAAAAGAAATCAGCAAGTCATTCACAGGGCTTTGGAGCTGCTTCTTTGAGACAAGTAGCAGGCCCTGCTATCTGCACAGCAATCCAGGTTTCTTAAGTCCTTTGAAAGGAGAGGGGAAGGCTTCCTCAAGAGCACCTCAGGGAAGAGAATTGGCACCTCCTCCTTCATCCTCCTGCTGTTCCAGACACAAAATGGCAGGCAGAGGCCTTCTGCACTCTTTCCTGTCACCTCTGATGTGACACAGACGGCTCCTCAGTCAAATGGGGCCTATACTTCTGACAAGGCTCCCCTTCACTGAGGTGGTAAGACACAATACCAATGACATGACTTCTGGCCGTGCTCTAAAACTTTGCTATTTTTGATTACATAAAATCTTCCTTTGTCTCCCTGTGTCATCAAAGCACACACCTGACTTTAGAAAGGGCCCTAGGCTCATCCCCTCTAGGCACACAACACAAGGGCACAAGAGCCTGCCAGTGGTAGCACCTACCACTCTCCTGAGTGTGTCCCAAAGGGCCGCAGCCACTCAAGCGGCTCCATAGGTGAGTACTTTTAGGATATTCTACAAACCATTACAATCTTGGCATTTAATAAAGAAACATATTTAGCTCTGTTAAACTCAAGTTCCAAACACATCTTTAATAGTAACAATCAATGGTTTTCTCATATAAAATCCATTACAATATCCCAGTTAAGATATTAGGGAAACAAGCCCATTCCACTGATGGAACATACTGCAAGAAAATTCCTTGCAGAAAATTCTTAAGGACAGAGACTTTTCTGGTATATTTATGTCAAGTCTTCCATGAACTGTATTTTTATAATACTAATGAAATAAAGGGATGAGGGTTTAAGAATAAAGGTCGACTCTAAGAAAACCAGATCATCTCAAATTACATCATACTCCGAAAATAAGCAACATGTGGAGAGTTTATTTATCAGGAAAGTACAGAGGTCTTTCAAAGGGAGGTCCCTATATTTTGGGGGAGGGGAGCAATCAAAGCCTTTTCGGGAAAGTGCTCAGCTGCAGCTGTGTTGTTCCTGGCTGGTCTGCCTAAAGACACATCTGTCCTTGGTCTGCAGTGCTCCACCCTCTTCCCACCACCGTGTGCACCTTCTCTCACCACCATTCCAACCCCATCCCAAAGAGACTCATAGGCATCCCTCATCTTACAGTGGGCATGTCTCCTCAGAGCCCCCAACCCCGGCTGTCAGCAGTGGGACTTCACTGGAGCACAAAGGACAGAGAAGCTTAGAGAAAGACACAGGGAGCAGAAAATTCCTAACAGAGCCCCACACCTCCTTAGAATGCAAACGTGAAAGGGCTGCCAGCGAGACACCTAATAACACATATGTATGATTTGGAAAACGATGTCAGATCTTTTCTGAAAAAAATTAAGCCTTAGTTGACTACTCAGTTTGATGGGAAGGCCTGGCTATGCCCAATAGGTTATGCAGCTCCAAAGTTTTCACAGAAATCATATGTGCAGTAAATATTAATACACAGTTAACTTTTTAGACATACAGTGCAAAACCTTACAAGTTGAAGATTATTTTATGCAAACAGAAATTTCTGAAGAGCATTAACATGAGATATACAATCTTTCAGAGCATCTGATACACAGAGTGATGGTATCTTATGTGAGGGCCAACCATCCCCAGTGGTCCTGCACTGTTACATCCTCAACTTTCAACATTAGAGGAAGAGGCTCTCTTCCCCAACAGTCAGATCCTGACCCTAAACACCAAGACAGTCATCCCTGTGCAATGTGTAAAGGAATAGTCACAGATAATCCATAAGGCCAGAGTCATCTCTCTGCACTTGACATCCAGCTGATGAGTGTTTTATAGCTACAATAAAAACTAATAAACCGAGAAAGCAAAATATATAAAATAAAGCACGCTCCAAAAAAAAATATGGAAATTGACAAATGATGGCAGTGATTTTATTTGTGATAAGATCATGAGTAATTTTCCCCCTTAGAGTTCCCATTTAATGTTAAAATTTTCTCTATTTTAACATTAAAATTATAATTTAAAATAATTGTATTTAAATCAGGAAGCTTTTGTTTTGTTTTAAGCAGAATCAAACAAGCTGCCTCCCCAAACTGAAAAATTATCAGAGTAAGCAACAAGGAATATTCAAGATAATCTTCCTTAAAATTCTCAATGTTAACTTAAACTCCTACAACATCAACTTAAAATTTTTAAAAAGTGAAACAAGCTACTTGTTGAATCTTTATATTCTGTTGTATGTGTTTGTGAGGGGAGGGACAAGCAGGGTCACAGTTAAATTTTCAACTGCAGTCTCATACTGATATGTAAAACAATTAAAAATGGATCACCCACTGAAAAATTTGATGACACTTCTAAAAACAGTTTTTTTTTATTTATTTTCTTAATTTTTCAAATACATTTGTCTCTGCCTTCCCCCTACCACCATCCCCTGCCCCCTTCCCCCCTCCCTCCCTCAATCCTTCCCCTTTGGTTTGGTCCATGAGACCTTGCTACACGTTCCCCGACCCTCTCATTCCCTTCCTTTTCCCCCCGTCCCCCCCTTCCTCCATCCCTCTTTTCTCTGTTCAGTTTTAGAATGAAGTTTATTTATATGTCCCCTGGTGTAGAACACAACTCTTTAAGCCTATGCTTTAAGAAGCCACTTTACAGATAAACACATGTCTGTGCTCAAGACTGACGGCAATATTGATCCTGCGTCAAATTTGTTATCTGTTTGTCAACAGGAGCTGACAATTTCCTAATGACAAATGAGAGGCATTCTGAGCCAGTATTTCACATTATGCAGGGAAAGCAAGAAAAATTCATCCATATAATTTGGTTAGAACTGATAAAAAATCAGATTATTAACTGGATCAATTTTCTGTAAGTGATTCAATTTTTTCTAAAGAAAAAGACATCCCTTCAGAGTAAGAGCAAACTATTTTGTTCTTTTTTGCATCACTTACTATTCACTCCCTAATTCTAAGCTTACAAGAAGCTCTAAGCACCTAAAACACAAACAAACATTTAATATTCCTTTGGTTTCTTAGCTTCAAAATGATTTTTGATCACACAAAATCAAACTTCTAGCCTCTTTTCTTTTGTTTCTGAAACCAGCATTTCAGATGGACTCTAACTACAACTTAAACATACCACAGGCTCACAGCCTGTTTGTACTTTACTACTATGGCAACACCAGTTCTTCCTCCTGTTTGTTCCATTCTTTGCTGAGTTAGTAGTTTAAGTAAATTTCCACAATAACCCTTAAGTCATTTGTATAATTAGTAGGTTTGATTTGCATTCTACTTAACACATGTCCTCTGGTTCTGCCTCTTACCCTGTGGAGAAAAACTTAACACAGTGATGCATTCACCACCAGCACACCCAATCACCTGAAGAAGCCAAGTCTATCAATCTCTCAGTAAAGCATCCATGTGTTGTCTTCTTCTTTCCAATAACTATCTGGCAGCCCAAATAAAGTTATCATTGTTACCAGGGAAAATTCAGATTCCTACTCAATGGGGGTCCATCTAAGCAACATTACCACTTACCTGGTCCAAATGAAAAAAATTATATGACTAGCCCTGTTGGAGCTACCAAAAATAATCTGCTGATCCTAGGAAACTAATCAAACAGTCACCTACAATCAACCAAGCATGTATGTCCTGATCAATAACTGCACCGGCAACATGGTACCCACACTTAGGGGAATTTCATTTTCTTGAAAGAGACAAGGTAGATGGGTCAATATCAGCTGCCATCATGACTGAGGCAATATATACTAAAGAGTTAAATTGTGTTTAACATTTAAAATAAGGGTTTATCTTAACTTAAAGATTATCATAGGGAATTGTCATAGGGTCCCAAATTTGAGAACCCCGTAATTGTCCTTAGAGTAGGCCATCAGCAAGGCTATCTTCTTATGAATACAAGTTGATGAGGACTCCCCAAAAAGGATAAATATGACAGTGGGAAAAACGGTAAAGTCACGTACAGGACACCGGTTTCCTTAGCCAGGTAGGAATGTAATGTCTGTCACTCTCTTGGCCCTGTTCTCTTGAGGAGAGATATGGAGGCAGGCTGAGAGCCTGAGCAGAAAACACACTTAAGGGGAACCCTCCCATTGGCACTGAGTAAATTCTACTTTGTTAACCCAGTTATTTAGTTGCATGCTATTTAAAGAAGCCTTGTTGAGGTGGTCTAGTCTCATCTATACCATGTTAAAAGAATTAAGGTTCCCTGTGGTCAAAATGGAAGGGGCAATGGAAACGGGTGAGAAGTCTAAGTGAGGGTTCATATCAGTATCTCCTCCTCACCTACCCAATTTTGGAGAACTGTGTTAGAACTTACAATTTCATTATAGCTTCACTCCCATTCACTGAAGAACTATGATGTGGTACAAACATTAAGGTATAACTGGGATTTAGATGGATGGAAGAGGAGACATTTTAAATAAAGGGTTTAATATGAACCAAGATTCTAAGGCAGACAGAATCAAGGTGAATCTGTGTACAATATCTGACAAGCATGTTTCCCAAAGATGCTGGGAAAGTGGAAAGTGAAAAGGACAAATCAGTCTAAGAAAAGCCCAGAACACAGACATAAAATATCTGATGCAGCTAAAAGGGAATCAGTAAAGATTCTCCAAGCAAAATAAGAGTCACTTTTCCTTAAAGGTACCTGTAATGTGACCAGCACTTCCACAATAGAATGGAAATACATTTTAGATATTTACTCAGAAGAGAGAACAAAAGTAAATTATAGCATGGTAACAGGAGACTACTCTATGCCACACACATGTACACAATTTTCAAATTAGTTTACTTTTCCTCTCTTCTAAAAAAAAAAAAAGGAGACAAAGAAAAAAAATGTTATTCCAATAGATGTAAAAACAAATCCATGTAATCTGTGGTTGTAGTTATTACCTAATATCTCTCTCTATGTCAGTGTTTCTCAAATTTGAATAAGGTTCAGAAACCTTTTGAAGAAAAAGAATTATCAAGGGTGAGGCAAAGAAGGCCTTAATAAAGGGTCTGGGAAACGGCTTGAGATACACTGACTTAAAACTAGAAAAATTTCTTTAAAGACTTTATAAGTGATAAAATACATCAAGCTAAAGTTTATAATTTATGTAGAACATAGGCCAACTAAGAATTATTACAGGAACTCATGTTGGATAACTCCATTTAGAACTACTGTGCAAAGCCCAGTGATTTCTACTAAACAAGCTGTTCTTGTCAGCCTGCCCTAATTTCAAGGTTAGCACAAAAAATTTCCCAGTTTGGGGAGTCCTTAAGAAATATTTCTGAAATGACTATTCATCTTATCAAATTTTCAAACTTCCCAATAGAGTTTGCCTTGTGTCTCTTGCATCCTCGTTTAACTAGCCAATGGGTCACCCTATTGATGTCTGTAATATAATTACTCTTTTGTTAAAATGTCTCCCAATCCCCAATACTAACAATTTAAGTCATTTGTGTAGAGCCGCCCCAGGGAAACAAAGCTGGCCTCTCATCACCAAAAACGTGGGAAACATCACTCATTAGTAGTTTGTCATTAGTAAAATTCTTACCATCTGGTAATGCCAGTTCCCCCTCAACCATTAGAAATCCACTGGAACTGCCTGTTCACCTCTGAGGAAATATTTCACTAACTTAAGGCTAATAGCCACAAACGGACAGTAATCAGAAACCCCAGAGATGACAGGGCTTGGGGGATTTTCTAATTCCAGTAGATGAAAAACTGATTTTTTTCCACATTGGTGGTTGTGCCCACAAGGGGCCACAAAAGCAACTAAGGGGGAGGTAAAGTGGGGTGGTGGTCAGTTCCATGATCTAAACTGAGCTTCCACATAACACTGCTTGAAGACAGGACTTCCCTGGTGATGAAAAAGGGGCAGGGAAGTTTTGAGAATGCCATGCTATTCTATGATCTCATTCTATGTCAGATGATTCTGAGTCTCCTTAAGGTGAGAGGATGTCCCAAGGCAACAGGCATCAGTGGAAAGAGCTGGGAAAGAACTACTAGGCCTGTCCCCAAGCCAACCCTCCACTCCAGGACCTACCTGTGCACCTATCCTTACACAGGTCATGGCTCCTTAATGAACTGACAACTCAATCTCATCATCATGAACATCCCATCATTTATAGAAATGCAAAAAAAAAAAGTGGGCAAATTTATTATGATTTTAAATGACAAATATCTCAGAAGAAGAAAGAAAGAGAGCTAGACAGAAAAATCTCAGGAACTCTAAGGAGTACAAAAATTTTTTAGTTTTAAATATTAGCTAGAAGTATACACTAAGAATGAATGAACTAGTATTGGTAATCATTTAATAATAGCATGAATGCATCCTGGGGGAGAAAACAAGAGTTATGGAAAGCATCCCAAACAGCTAACCTTGACATCTGCCTTCCTAGTCTCTGATCACTGGACCTTCTGGGACGTACAGGGACTCTGCACTTCCAGAGTTTTCCAGATGTTCCTGCAGTTGCTCTCTTCCTTTTCATCTGTTCTCAGACTGTCTTCACCCTCACACCCCAATTCCAGTTCCCAAGAGAATTCTTCTGAACGCTCTCTAACCTGTTTCAGAGCTTATAACACTACTACAATTTTTGAACCTCCAGTTCACCCCCAGATCTGCAGGGCTTGAGAGTGGGACCCAAGAATGGAAATACCCCTACAAGGAAAAATTCAGTGCCCTTATCCCAAGGCTCAAGGGGTTCAATGAAAAAATCCAAGGAAAATCACGACTCTGCAGATACCTACACACCAACTTCAGTCACCTTCTCGGAGATGAAAAGGAACCAAGTCCTTCTCATTCTCATTTTAGAGACCTCAAAAGCCCACCAACATTGATTCCAGAGATCAATGTGGTGCTTCACAGGGAAAAAAAAGTCAGAAAACCAATGTAGTAGTTTCTTAATTTAATTCCACAAATCAACAGGAATGTCTTTTACCTGGAACTCTGAGATTTGTTTTCATTAAAATGGAATATAAAAATATTAGTAGGAACTTATCTTGGCCAAGCTGTATTTAAGTTGGTGTGATGTCAGGAGCATGCTAGCCTGAAATAAAACCTGAATCAGAAAAAATTATTTTTCTCCCCAGACTATGTTCACCTCCCTTTCCATTTAATCTCAATATTCTCATAGCATGTCTATCCTGTCATCTCTAAAGGAGCCTGCTCAGAGCAAAGGGAATATTTTTCCTTTGATGTGAGTCCCAGTTTGATGTGAGGCCTCTCCCAGGAGCTCTGACCCTTACAGACACTTCTCTAACTAGGGAGTGGAAGGCTTCATGGTTTCACTCATTACTGAAACAGGTGGGAGAGAGATCCTGCAGCACAGCTCTAAAAGGCCAACATGGGCAGCTGGTAAGGCTAGAATGGCAATAAGCCAGCTATGAGTTTCTCCCCATCCCTTAGCCCCATGGCATTTGGGATTAAATATCAGACAATGGAGCAGAAGAAAATCACTTTTGAAGGTGCGAGTGGGGCTGAAGGGCCCACAGGACTTTGATATATGTAGAGAGGAAGATCAGTTCTCTGAGGACAGCAGAGAGAAATGAGTAGCTTACCTATGGCATCCAGGATTCTTATTTTAGAAAAGTGACATCTTAGCATTCACCAGGCAGTCTGCAACTTGAAACTTAACAGCCTAGAGCCTAACCCTATCCTCAAATGGTTAAGCTGGCTCATGCAACATGAATCTTTGCTCATTTTCTGTTTCTTTTTTAAAAAAAAAAAACTATTAGAATAATACTCAGATGGGGACAGTGAAACACAGAGGTGCAGTAATTTGCCCAAGGTCACACAAGTTGTGAAGATTTCCAGAGCCAGAAATCTGGCTCAAGAATGTAAGCTCTGGCCTAAACCCTATGTTAGGCTGCCTCACTCAGGTGAGAGATGCATGCAGAAGTGAGAACTCAGGACAGCCAAGCTTATCACTCTGATCAGGATTCACCTACAGGCTTCTCCATATGCAATGAGTGAACAAAGCAGCATCAACTGGTTGCAGTGAGAAATTCCATAGTAAATATATGTAAGATATCTCCATTCCTTGCAGCTCTGAATCTCAGTTTCTGCATCATTTAAATGGTGAGAATGGCAGCATCGCCCTTTAGGAGCAGGTGTGAACATTTAATGAAGTAACGCCTGCACAACACTGTACCCAGGACATGGCATATGCCCAGCTCCTTTCTCTACCTTTCAGAAGACATTTGTAAAGTCTGAAAAGAAGACTTCAAGTGTGGGTTAGAAACCCCCAAGGCAAGATGTAAACAATAGAAATGAAAGTCGGTGATAGAGCAGGCTGTATGAGCTGCGGGGTCAGGGGCCTTCTGTAGAGCAGTTTCAATCAAAATAGGTTAGGGGAAGTGCACAGAGAAACCAAGGTCAAGAAAGTCAGGAAAAACTGCTTCTGAGGGAATCCAGGGACCTGAAACCATAACGAGATCTTCCCCCAGGATCCGTAAGGTAGACTAAAACTAGCAAAGGACACTTCTTCCCTCCCATTCAACCAAAGCCAGGGTGTGTATCTGCAGAAAAATTTTAGGAACTACGAAGGTAATCAAAGGCAGCAGAACCCAAACAGCCCCTTCACGCTTCAAGCCAATATAAACTAGACAAATAATACAGCACTACATTGCTCAACTCCACAAAGCAGAAACTGTAAAATACCATCACACTCTGCTAGTACATGGCATGTATGACTATGCACATAGGACATGCATAGGAATTGTAACCCTTGGGTCAATTCAACCATTTAAAGTCAGCCATGAAAAAAAATCACATCAAAAATGATCTTTACATTTTCTGAAGTTGATGTGTTCTTCAGAGAAAAAGGCTGATGGGCACCAGAAGCAACCAGAGTTGTTTCTGGAGTTGTACATATTCAAGGGGCCTCCTAAAGCACCTGTGCCCAGGGAGCTCGGGTGGTAATCATTTAATTCTCCAGCTTCAACATCATTGGCCAGAAGGGCCACCAGGTCCCTAGGAGTTTTAAAGCTGGTCTCAGTCTTCATTTCAGAAATAGGGCAGCTAGCAAGGCACAGGGGAGCCACCTGCACTTCAGTGGTGGCAAGAGCTAAAGACCCTCCCCTCCCCGCCCTGCTCTACCCAAAGGACAGGCGAAGGGAATGGCTGCTCTGAGGGGGCCAGAAGAGCTTCTTGTTTTCCCCATTAGGTCCTGCTCATGCCCAGACACATTTCCTAGGTCCAAACTCTAACCTCTCTCGATCTATTCTGCTCTGCAAAGGCTTATCCCAGGATTTGAACCAGACCCCCCCATACACACCACCTAAGCCCATATTATCTATCTGTACCCAGGCAGGCCCTAGAAAGCTGGACTGTGCAGGCTGAGTTGGCAACACAGCAGACTCCTCCCCAATTCACAACCACAGGCCTCAGGTGGTCTTTAACTCACAACCTAAATAAAACTGAAGTTGTCTAGAAATGGTAACATCAGAATAAGCTGTGCATGGTTAGCCTCAGCTCACTTCATACAATCCATCTCTACAAAGTAATCACAAACAATCCTTAAAAATAACCTAGATCTGGCCTGATCCACTGCAAGGTCTTGGAAAGACAAGGTGATTTTCACCTTGCCTTCCTTATATTTCTATTAGAGAAAAGAATGTTGATATACTAGGTAGGAATAAGAATATTTTTTCATTCCTAAACTTTCTGGTATGAAGTATGCTATCAAAAAAAATGGGGGGGAGGGGTGTTTGTGACATCTTTATTTCTAAAAAAATAAAAAATAAAAAATAAGGTGATAAATGCAGCTAATTTCTAAGACTTTAACACTGAAATTTAATATAAGCACAGCCTTTTTGCTACACAATAGTTATTAATATTCAAGTGAGTAAAAGTGACTTAGTCGATCACATTAAAAATTCATCTGTGTTACAATGGAAGTTTTTCTCAGTATTTCAAATTGTACTAAAGTGTCAAGACCAAAAGAGAAAAGACAAAACCTGATTTTGGAGGCCTATGACAGCTTTAATGTAACTTAAATTGAAAATTACTGGGCAATACCACTGAGAAATACAAGAGTATTAGAACTGATTCATCATTCCATCTGAAAGTAAACTGGAAGAAGTAGTTCTCCTCTGACCATAGCTGATGGAATCCTTGACTGGCTGCTGTGCTCTCTCCAGCATTTCCATGAAAATGAATGTGGAACTAGGTGAACAGGACACTTCCCTGGCATCTTTCAGGAACCAAACTTTCTATGCTTTTATCTTTGTTTACAGTTAATGGTAGATCATGCATTTCACAGACAGTAATGTCAAAATAAAATTTTAAATTCCTTATAATGCCTTCTCCTGAGTCCCCACATTCCTCCAATGTTCATACATTTGGCATCTCCATCAACACTTAACATTCCCAAAGCAAACACCACTTGCAAACTTCAACCAGCAGCTCCTCCAGGGCCTACTTCAGACTAATTTGAATCGCAGTTACAATTTCCAGGTGCCACCACTAATGCCGGGAACTCCACACGAGATTCCTCACACCAGAGAATCTTGGTTTTCCAGATTTTTAGCACATATTCCACACGAATCAGGTTGGCTTTTTTTGTTTTGCTCTGTTGTTCTGTTCTAACGGGGCAGCAGTTATGTCCAAATCCCGTCATGAACCTCCAGCATTACCTCCTGGCATGTGGCATGTGGCCAGGCAGCCACCGTGTCTCACTCTTAACTCTCCAGACCCTAACACTGTCTCCTGAAGTACCAAATTTAGCACAGAGATTTGCTTGGCATGAAAAGAATTGGAACAATTCATTCAAAATATGGATCACTTTTCGGTCTCCAAAGAAGGGAGACAATTTTAGTAAATCTCAAATAAAGGAATAAATGGATCAGACTCAATTTTCAGCAACTTTACCAATCAATACATCAACTGAAAATAACTTCTTGTAGGAGGGGGAAAAAATCAGCACATTTGATGTAATCTGGTAATTTCATAAATGACCATGCGTGCATCAAAAGCCTGTAAGGTGGCAGATCACCATTTTCTAAAAGATGGAGATGAAGGGGAAGCATGCCCCTGATTTAACTATAGCAAAAGCCAATGTGTCACATCTAAACACCCACTGTAATATGTTCTGAACTGGAGCTCACGCTGAGCTGCAGAAGCCTGGGTGCTGCTCAGCCACAAGGATCAATGCTCCATTGTGGGCTCACAGGCTTAACAGAAACTCAACAGACTACTGTGTGTTTCACGGCAAGATCCCTGAAAGCATAAAAATCACTAATTCTGAGCCAGGGGAACAGGAGGTTTGTCCATTTTTAAGCCAAGTCTATCAACTGGCAGTAGAAAGAAATGAAGGTGGAGCAAAAAGGTAACAGGAAGGCCTCAAACAGAGAGTCCTGCAGCAAAACAGAGGCGGAGAGGGAAATGGGAGGTCCTGTCACCCTCAGGACCTATCCGCCAGACTGCTTGTGGCAGGCATTTGGCCTCACACTGATTTCACAGACCCTGCGTCTTGGTTAGGAGAAAAAGAGGTGCCAGACAGGTAAAAGCCTGGCAGATGTTAACAGGCATGATCCCTAATTAAAAGGTAGCTTAACATCCAAACCAAACCCAACCAGAAAGATTCAAAATAACTCTCCTAAAATGGAGTTCCAAGAAGGTAGTTCTGGAGTTTTGTAATGAAATCTCAATAAAACAAATTCTATACAGTTAAGGAGAAATCCAATTATTTCTTTATCATAAAGTTAAAGGATAGCATGAACAAAAATTATGAAAATGGTTCTAAAAATTATTCTTAGATGCTTTCATAATATTGTTTCAGTATTAAAAGCATTTTTTTAAAAATCCCTAGCAGGTTTATTTTTAAGGTACCACGGTCATATAGTACAAGGGGAAATGGGAATAACTGAGTAACAGTATCATTTAACATTTGTATAGTACCTAACAGTTTACCAAGTGCTTTTTATAGAATCACTGTAGTAATTAAATTCCCCCAAATAACCCAAACATCTAATGTTAAATTCAACCTAAGCCAACCTAACCTTTGTCTAAAGCTTCTCATTGGCTTTCTTTTGATTTTTCCCTCCGTATTAAATTCCTATTCATAGTTCTTTTTACTGGGTAAGACTGAAAATCAAGTTCATAGAGGTGGACTAACTTGCCAGTGACCTTACCACCATGTTAATGGAACCTAGAACATCAACACCCCAGCCCCGTCCTGAGTTGCAGCCACCTCTCTGCAGCCCTGAGTCTTTAAGAGCACAGACTCCACCGGGGCCCCCCCGGAATGCATTGCTGACTGCCACCAACCCATCAAGCAGACCTTGGCAAGTTACTGAAATGCTCCATGCCTCTCAGTCACCTCATCAGGAAAATGGGGATAATGGTAGCATTATTTTTCCCAGGGAAAGTGTGAGCTGGTGTACACTACAGTATTTGGCACATACTAAGAGCTCAAAAAATTGTTTCGGTAGTTATCATTCTCTTTCCCTCAAATATGGAAAATTCCAGGCAGAAACCAGATTACAAAAGTTATCTTACACAACCAATTTATGAAATTGGTATGCTGACACAATATATGATCATGTAAATTCTTATCACCCATATATAGTAGGCTGAATAATGGCCATGCAAAAATATCAAATCCTAATCCCTGGAAAGTTGTAAATGTTACCATATTTAAGAAAAGGGTCATTTCAAATACAATTAAAGATCTTGAGATGAGGAGATAATCCTGGATTATCCAGGTGGGCCCAAAATCCAATAATAAGGATCTTTAAAAGGAACACTCAGAGAAGAAACACAAAGAAGGAGGCCAAGTGAAAATTAAGGCACAGACTAGAGTGATGTGGCTACAAACCAAGGCTGCTGCTGCCACTATGAACTAGGGGACTGTCCCCGAGAACCTCTGGAGGAAGCGTGGCCCTGCCAGAAGTCCTCCACAACTCAAAGAATAAATTTCTGTTGTTTTAAGTCACCAAGTATGTGGTACTTACTTTTGGCAGCCCTGGGAAACTAATATACCACAGAAAACAAACATAGTGATTTGCCAAGCAAGAAATAAAAGGGAGAAGAGAAAATTCCACAGCTGGGATTGTACTTCTTACAGAAACTGCTAAGGGGGAGAAAAATCTGAGCTTTGTTTTGTTTTGTTTTTATAGTTCAACTTGGACTTAAGATCTGTGAAAGTGTTTAGAAACTGTACAATCTGGAAAAATGATGACCTGGATACTTTGGTCAATTTTCTGTCTTCTAAGAGGTAAGAATGTGGACATTCATCCCCATGCAGGCCAGAGCCATATAACCTGGGAGCAGTGACTCTTTGAATACACAGGTGTGCTTCACAGGCTCGCTGCCTTTGACAGACTGCTGTCTTTTCCAAATGCAACATCAGGCTCTATGCTCTTCTGAGAGGAGCTTGTTCCCAGGCAAGCAGCACCCACTGTAAATGAAGGGAGCAGTTTCCTCTGAGGCAGCACAAGGAAGTCCAGAGAAACCCACTGCAGCTCATGGAAGCTACAGGCACTTTCGGGGGGATCAGGAGGGACATCCTGGTGCAGATGTCGGCAGCCCACAGTACACACAGCAAACACCACCAACGGCACCACAGGTACTCCTTCCTGCAGCTTATGAGTACCCAGAGGAAGGGTGGGACCAATCATGGAGACTGCTTTAGGAGCAAGGGAAGTATAGTAGTCTCCCCTTATCTGTGGGGTATACTGCCCAAGACCCCCAGTAGATGCCTGAACCCACAGGTAGTACTGACCGCTATGTATGTTTTTTCCTATATACACATACCTGCAATAAAGTTTAATTTTAAATAAGACACAGTAACAGATGAACAATGATAATTAAATAGAACAATTTTACTGTAATAAAAGTTACACTATGGTCTCTATCTCCTCCCAAATATTTTATTGTACTGTACTCTTTTCATTTAAAGGAAGCACTTTACGGCTTTGCTTTGACATACCCAAATTGCCAGCAACACTATTCTTGCACTTTGGGTCCATTATTAAGTAAAATAAGGGTTACTTGAATACAAGCACTGCAATACCACCTCAGCTGATCTGATAACCTATAGGGCTACTAAGTGACTAACGGGTGTGGAGATGCTGGACAAAGGGATATCCAGAGTGGGACGGAGCCAGACGGCTCCAGATTTCACCATGCTATTCAGAAAAGCATGCAATTTAAAACGTATAAATTATTTATTTCTGAAGTTTTCCATTTAATATTTTCTGACTGTGGATTTGACTATGGGTAACTGGAAGCGCAGAAAGGAAAACTGCAGATAAGGAGGGGCTACTGAATGTCTTTAGGGGAGGTTCTGAGGCAAGCAATGTAGAGATGTGTTCTACAGCCACATACTGGTGTGAGGTCTGGCAATATCCAAGTTAGCAAACATATTTGGAAGTAAAGTCAATTCAATTCAATCAACACTCTGCAGGACACTCCAGTGTGTAAGTGGTGTGCTGGGTGTTGGAAATGGAAGGCGAGACGCAATTCCTATACTCCAGGTTTCTAGACATGAGGGGTAGGAAAATGATGAAAATGACAATATTAGAGACAATAAAGACAAGGGCTGACCTACACTGCATGCTTACTACTTCACAGTCACTATATATTTATTGTATCATTTCATTTGGTCTTTGCAACAGTGAGGTAGTCACTATTCTCCTTGGAATATGAGGAATCTGAGGCCCATTGAGGTTTAGTAACTTATCCTTCATCAAACAGCTAGAAAGGAGGAACCATGTTTCAAATCCAATCAGCTGAGCTCCAGATTCCTACTCTTAACAATTGTAATAAGTGTGAAAAGGGATAAAAGGTTTGAGAAAAGCATAATGAGAACATAGATAAGAGAGCACCTGACTTTACACCTAAGTAGGATATGTTGTAGGAAAAAGTACAGTGAAGAAGTGACATGAAATTAGACTATGAAAGGTGAGAATATTGCTGCAAGGAAGGTAAAGGTGGGCCTACTGGAACCTGGGCAAGAGAATAAGGGTGAGAGATGAAAGATAACCCTGCTTCAGGAGCAGAATCCCCATTGCTAGGGATTCCCCATGAAATGGACCAAATACAACAGAAAGGGAGGCCAAGAGCAGCTTCTGACCACAAAAAGACATTTAGTTTCTACCAAGGGGACTTTAAAATCACCCAAGTTGCTTTTTAAATTGCAAATTCTCCTAGGCCCCATTCTGACCTATTGAATCAAAATTACTCTGCCTGGTCCAGGCTAAATAACATGCTTTAGCAAGCACCCCAGATGATGGTATGAACCCCAAGCTGGAGAAGTTCTGACGCAGTGAATGGGACCATTGTAGCAATGGTCCAGGCAAAAGATGGGTCCTGATTAGACAGTGAAATTTTCATACAGCACTTCTCATTAAACTTGAAATTGTACAAATTGAAAAATCATTTGAAACTAATTAGGTCTTCATTTAATTCTCACAATACAATTCATATGCTAACTTTAGTAGTTCAGTTCTTAATTACAAATTCAATATGTCTAGGAGTAGACATTTTTGATTCAAGTTTGAACACTGCCCTATAGCAATTAAAATATGTATTTTAGCTATATCTAAAAAAAAGCACAATGAGTACATATTTTCTAATCAAGACTTCAAATTTCTTTCTTCTTTAACAGCATTTAACAATAATATACTTACAAAGGCTTAGCAGTGACTGAAAAATGACCTCTTCTCCACAATAGCTGAGTTAAACTCCTCTAAACCAGGTTGCAGCCAAGAAATTCTAAACATTTGATTAAACTACTCAAGCCACAGAAGGCCTCTGTGTGTTGGAATGGCAAAAATTAGAATGATACAGAATATTTTTATTTGGTCTAAAACTTGATAATAATGCTTTAATATGTACAGAGGTCCAACAACTCAAGTGTCATTAATGGTGTTTATGTCCTTTAGGAATGAGACTTTCCTGCTAGTAAATGGGTATAAATAATCTTAAACTGGCCACTGTACCAAGAAATACGCAGTTGTTTGATTATTCTGTGTTACTATAAAAAAAAAAAAAGAAAAGGTTCAAAACTGAATTCTTAGACCAAAGAACCAGGGGGCGAGGGTGGGGAAATGCTAACAGAAATGTTTAGATGTTTAGCAGAAAAAAAAAAAATCTAACATGAGGCAAAAGTTGAATAAGCAAAAAAAAGAAACTCTTCTTCCAAGAAAATGCTGACATCAACAATGCTATTAATAGAGCAAAACTCAACTATGGTTGGGAACCCTGTTATAAAAAGATGCCGGATTAGCACTATTTTGTATTTGCCTAAAAGATAATGGTACTTAATTCTGGAAAATTCTCTCAAAGTACCCAGCTTCCTCCCCTTCATCCCAAAGAACTAACCACTGAATTAAGCATACAACAGATTATCAATAAACACATGTAGACCTATCGATAGAGTTTAATAAATACTAAGCAGGTTGATCTTAACCTCAGAATTATGTTTGTGTTTACTTATATAAAAGTATGTATAACTTTAAATACAATCATAAACACTTAACTCAGATTTCAGTATCATAATTTTAAACCACACTGTTTACCAGAAGATATTACTTGGCTATTGGCAATAAACATTTTGAGTTTTGGGAAACCAAAGATTCTCTTAGTAACTCTGAGCTCAGAAACAAGAATATCAACCTATACACATTTTAATTAAGATTTTTAAATTTCATTTTGTTTTTGTATTATATAAGCATATTTTTTTAAATCAGGTCTTTGTTTTAATTCAAGAACCTGTCCTAATATTATACCTAAAACTTCTTATTAATTTCCAAAGGGCTCTTTCTATACAGGCCACTTTTGAAAATGCAAAATATCCCACTTTGGAAATGCATTGCTTCACATTTGAACATTTCAGTGTTCATCATGCTAATATGGGTTAACCATAAATATTCTGACACTTCATCCTGAACTGCCCAGGTATGGAGAGTTTTAGGCAAGACTCTTTTCACATATCAGTTATGTTTCTATTCTTTGCAAATTTGCATTCTCTTTCAAATAGCATGGTCTCTGAAATCTGAACAGAAAGTCTAATGCTTTTATACATCTAAATTAGCATTCTACATAAAATCTGCAATACAGGTTACTAATGAATACTTTAATTCCACATCATCCATGTACACTGGAGGTACCATAGTCCACTCTGATTCTCCTCTTCTTCCTGCCTGACCAGCGTGGTATATCAAAAAAAAGAAAGAAAGACAGAGAAAGGAGGGAGGGAGGGAGGGAGGGAGGGAGGGAGGGAGGGAGGGAGGGAGGGGAGAGGGAGAAAAGGAAGGAAGAGAGGGAGGGAAGGAAGGAAGGAAGGGAGGGAGGGAGGGAGGGAGGATGGATGGATGGATGGATGGATTCTGGGAGAAAGGCAGAAACTTCAGTACAAAAAAAATTTTTTTAAGATTTTATTCATTTATTTTTAGAGAGGAAAAGGGAAGGAGAAAGAGAGGAAGAGGAACATTAATGTGTGGGTGCCTCTGGTCCACCCTCTACTGGGGACCTGGCCCACAACCCAGGCATGTGCCCTGACTGGGAATCGAACCTGCAACCCTTTGGTTTGCAGGCCAGCACTCAACCCACTGAGCCACACCAGCCAGGGCACAAAAAAACTTTTTTAAAAACCTCAGCTGACTACAGGATTATTCCAGAGGCTAACCACCTGTATCTAATTTCACTCTACTTGTATTTTCCCACTAAAAAACAGAAATTCCCATACAAAAGATAGTAACAAATAACTAGAGTAAACCAATAACCTGCCCTTTAGGGGCAATAATTACCTCTAATTACAATATTGATAGAATGAGTAAAGAAATGATTAGCATCCTAATCTAAGACAGAGAAAATGGACAGAAAAGGAAAGAGCTGCTCCCAGCTCACTTAGCATCTGTCCATCAGTGACTCAAGCCCTCTACTTCAGGTCTGAAAAAGTCGCATGTGTACATACATCTGCACACACACAGTTAAGTTTCTGTATGTTAAGAAAATGCTATTAATTAAAAATAAATGAAGCAATATCCAGCCTAAGGGACAGCTGTGGAAAAAACCTGTGCTTCTGTAGCGAGCAGTATTATGCAGCCAAGAAAATCATGCTCTCCTATGGCTTCCTAAATTTTAAGAATATATGAAAAAATAATTTAATATTACTTAAGATTAATTTCATTTAAGGTCACAATTTCAGGATAAGCTTAAAAGAGAAAATATAAAATTACATATGTATGATTCTAATTTTTAAAAACACACATAAATTGTAAACTTGAACTATAGTAATGACAATGAGTAGCAGCAATATTAACTTTTTTTCTTCTTTGTATTTTTACTATTTTCCAAACTTGCTCTATGGAAAAATTATTTTTAACAAAAAAAATTAAAAGGGAAACTGTATAATGTATAAAAAAGTAAATGAATTAACTATAAAGAAATGTTTCTACTAAAATATTTCCAATTTGAATTTAAAATATATGTTCAAAACTAGTTTTACAAGGTTGTTTACATAATGGAATTTCTGCTAGAGATGTTTTAGAGTAAAAGGCAAACTACACAAGGCAATAATTTATGAAACTCATTCACTTATTGAAAAAAGTGAGTGTGATATGTGCCTCACACTATTCTAGGCCTAGGAACACTGAGAGATCAATTTCAATTAAAAATAATTTAATTATCTGTGGTAAGAATCTTCAATGGGATGGTTGAGGAGCACCTCCTACTTATTTGGGGAGAAGGCATAACACTTTGGAAAAAGTATATGGATAGAAAGAAATAAAAGACTAATCTAGTTGTTCCAAAATAAGAATGAAAAGTCATTTTCTAAAATTGGCAAAGGTGGGAGGAGGTTTAACTGAGCAAACTTTATCAGGTTTTTTTTGTTGTTGTTTTTTTCTTATTGTTTTAAACAAACTCACCCACCTTAAAACAAGTTTATATATTTAGTCCCAGTCTGGGGTAAAATATTTAGTGGAAAGTATTCAATAATTAGAAATGAAGAGAGAAAATACAATAAGTTATTTTTGAAAGTGATTCTGAAAATAATTCATTACATTTCAATATTCTTCGATTACTTTTGGTTCTCCATTTCAATGTCCTTAATCTTTTGAAAGTAAAATAGCTGAATTTGACATTTTAATATGCAAGTATTTATTTTCCTAGTCTCTATCAAGAATACATATGGGGGAAATTTTTTCGTAATTTTTTTCATATATTTTTCTTGTGACAACAAGAATGAGTGGCTCAGAAGTTACTTCTCCAAGGAAGCCTTCTCAGATTAGCTCAAGTCTTCCCTGCTTCCATATGCTCCCAGTTCATGATGTGCCCTGTCCACTAAAATGCAAGCCCCATGAAGGCAAGGGCTAAGCCTGTTTGTTTATCCCTCAATCCCTAAAACCTAGCTCAGTGTTAGCATTCACATAAGTAAAAGCCCCCATGTTTTTAGTGCACGAAGACTCAGATATAGGTAATTAAAACATAAAGATGATTAGTTCTCAAGTTTTTTCATGAGCTTGATTAACTTCGATTAAAGCAAAACATGTTCCTCTGCTCCATCCAGGCAAGCTGGGGAAAGGACATTAAAAAATCACATACTCTATTCCATTGTGGGGGGAGGGGACACTGTGGGGCCATGGGATAAATATCTAGCATGAACCCTGATGGTTAATGCGCACATCCTAGGCACTGCTAGTTACTAGCCAAGCCAGGCCTAAGTATATTTCCCTATTTCTAAAACGTGAGTGCTATTACCAATGTCATGGAATTATTTTTTAAGACAAAATAAATTTTTTGAGAAAGAACAAAATAAAAACTGCAAAACTATGTAAATTTTATGTTTTATTATCTTGATAAGTGAAAACTACTGCTTTAGCCTCAATGGCCTCACTCAGCACAGATGTGCACCAAATTCAACTATTTCCAAATAAATAGTAGCAAAACAGGGAGGGCAGAGACCCAAGAATGAGACCAAAACTATTCATTATACAGGGGAAGGGCAAAATACAGATGTTTGCAGGGAAAATAATACAATTAATGAATAATAATATGAGAATAAATTCTGTGTTTCACATACAACTGTAAACCTACTTTTGCCATACCCTGTATAATCAACAGGAGGATCTTCATCTATTACTGACAATAAACATATTAAAAATGCAGATAGAGTAACATTATCCACTTTCTTCTTTGAATGCAATGACCTGAGAGACTTCACAGCAGGATAAAATATATCTGACATGTTGAGCCTTCCTTGCAATTCTGCATCTCCTAGGATGACACTAGTATGAATCAGTATTACCAAATAACCTCCACATAATTACTGTCCCCACAAAAAGTGGATGAACATTAACTATGTCAGAACAAAAATCACCATGTGATAGACATTCTCATTTATGCTTCAGTAAAAAAAAAAGCCATTGCATATTCAGGTCAACCTGTTTCATTCCTACAGGGGCTTTTTTTGCAACCAATTCCTCCTCAAAGGCACATCCAGATGGCACCAATGTTGCTTAGGTTTTGATACTTCATGGGTGTCTTCCAGAAGTTTTTCCTAGAGCCATGGTTTCCTGGGTACTAGTGGCTCCAGAATACTCCAGGCTAAACCATCTAAACCATCATCACTGGTAGGGAGCTCTGGGATCACTACCAAGCCCAGTCTGACCCTGAAGAGTATTCTGGCTCCTGCTCACATCCAGCCTGGATGACATCCTTGAATGAGCCATTCAGAGAGACCTCAACTCTAATGTACTGAGAGAGTACTGCCGAGGTCGCAACTGTCAAAACACTGCACAGAAGTAGACATTGAGGATGATAACTTAAGAAACAAATTATGGTACATATACACAATGGAATACTACGTAGCAGAAAGAAAAAAAGAAGTACTAAACTTCGCAACAGCATGGATGGAACTGGAGAGCATCATGCTAAGCGAAATAAGCCAGGGGGTGAAAGACAAATACCATATGATCTCACCTATAAGCGGAACCTAACCAACAATGCAAAGAAGCAAGGCAAATATGGCCAGCAACACTGAAAGGAAAAGAAATCAACAGAGACAAGAGGGAACGGGGGGGCAGGGAAAGGGAAGGGAAGGGGAAAGTCAAGGAACATATAGCAAGGACTCATGGACAAAACCAAAGGGGAAGAGCTGAGGGAGGGAAGGTGGGAGGGGGCAAGGGAAAGGGGGGGGGAAGGCAGAGACAAATGTATTTAAAAAGTAAATAAAAAAAAATAAAAATAAAAATAAAAAAATAAAAAAATAAATAAATAAATATATACATATTATGTTTTTAAAAAAAAAAAAAAAAAGAAACAAGCCATATTTTACTCAGCTAGGCACACTGATTTCTGTCTCTAAATCAAATCAGCTATACATAATCTTTGCCTCCCATAGAGTTGCCTGAACTGTTTTCAAACTATTCCTTCAATTTGGAGGTCATGTTTAAAAAAATTAGCTATTTGCATTCTGTTGCTACAATGACACCAAAACTGTTCATGAGAAGAACATCCCTCATTGCATCACTCAACCTGCTATCTAAGAGCACTTAATAGAAACAGCAACCAGGAAAAACTATTTGTCTCTCAGAGGAGGATTTCCTGCATTTCCCTTTTCCCAGTACTGTCAGGGAGCTTAAAACCAATTTAATCTACTCCTTTATATTTCACTCTCATGTTAATAATTTTCTTATTCCTCTATGGCTCACTTCAAATAAATTAAATATAACTGACTACTATTTCTTCTATAAATTTGATTTCTTTTTTCTTTTGCAAAACAAAAATGTCTATTGCTTCCCTAACATCCACAAGACCAGACTGGGGAAGATGAGCAGGGTGGGTGTATACAGGGAAAAAGTTAAACCTTAATTCTGTCCTCAAAAAGCTCCTAAGAAAAAACATTTAGGAAAATGATGATTTCAGCTGACTGAAGAGTTCTGGGTTCAAATCCCGGCTCCACCACTTAGATACCATGAAACCTTAGATAAACCACACAGGTTTTCTAAACCTGAGTCTACACATTTGTGATCTGTGGGTATATGGCCTTCCTCGCCAAGCTGTTGAGATTCACAACTGGTAAAGGAGGTACAGGCAAGTTATAATCTGTAAAGCATTATATCTAAGTAAGCTCTTTATGTTGTAAATACAGAGGTTCAAGGTTAAAGGCTTGAAAAGTAAAATTCCTGCAATGCTATTTCCTCTAGCTGGGAACTAGCAGGTAGAAAATGGACTTAAGTGATTGCTAATGCATTAATGACTGACATGTGGCCGTGACAATGAGACACACAGATGCAATTTGACATTAATGGAGAGATTTGCCTGTGGTCATGTACATGGTGGGGTGGGGGACACACTCACTGCCTCTTGCCTTTAACTTGGGCATGAAATCAAACGTCAGCCAAGATTAATTAGAAGCCTGGAGTTTCATTCTCTGCTGTTGATAGGAAAAGTACATTTCCATAATGTAAGGAAACGTTTATGTGGGACAAAAATCTGGCTGACATTGAGGGAAGGGCTGCTTCATTGTGAATGCTGCCTGTGCAGCGCTTGTCAGGGCAATTACTTTCCACTCAAGTGGCTTGCTTTTTAACATTTTATTATCTTAACAACAAAAAAACGCTGGAAGCAATAATTATTTATTATGTTAATTCTTTAGCTTTCTTCCTGAAATTTCAGTAAGACCATTAAAAACTAGCTGTGCCCTTGAAGCAAACCATGAGTTTATTAATACTCAACCAATTAAGAGGAAAAAAGCAAAGTAACAGAATGCTCTACACCAGCAATTATTAACTAAGCGGTCAGTGTGCACACTTTCCTTGCCACAGATTTTATTACAGAAAGCATCCTATATATTTAACTGACTGGGGTACAATGTGAAATGTGTTTACATCATTACAAGGACTTAGAAAATCTCAAGGGAATGGAAGAAGCCTGCTTTACGCATCTAGAAAATGTTCAAATCCACATTATAACAGAAACCCTATTCCTTTTCCACCTCTCACAAAAATGGAAAGAACCTCTAGAGCCTTTTTTCAACCCACTATGAAGGCCTCCAAAGCAAAGGGCAATTTTATCTTCTCAGTTCAGTTCCCTTTCCCAGCATGCAAGTGCACACGCAGGCACACACTTACCACTTTTGTATTTATTAAACCTAGCAATGTATCTTTTTATGGAACTCTTTATCAACACCACCTCTTTTTCATCACACACTCCCTCTTTCAACTCCCCAATTCTAGGACCCCACTGACTGTAAAGGCCAAGCCGATTCACTAAGAGCTCCAAAACAGGGCCACTTAAAAAGCCACTCAATGCCACTGAGACAGCACAGGAAGCTGGGAGTAGTAACTGCGCATCTGCTCCCCTCTTCAGGTGGGCAGCAGCCCACCAGCTCAAGAGCAGGGAAAGTCCAAAGCATGTGGGTCACAACAGCCCACAAGGCCAAGAGATTGATCTATGCTTACGGCAGTAAGATACAGGGCCACCCTGTGACACTAAAGGCAGAAGACCCTGTCAGGTAGAGGAGAGGAAAGCTTTGGGGAACGCCCTTGGGACATCCCATAGCTTTCCTGACCCGGCAGGTACAACACATGATGAGCTGGAGCTCCCAGAGACCTGAGAAGGCAACATCACTGACTCCTCTCCTTACTGTTGTTCTACCTGCCTTGCTTTTACCTTCCAAGTCCGTGCCACCTGGACAAGCACAACTATGTAAAACCTCAAAAGTTAATTATAGCCTTTATTTTTTGGTTTTCCAGGTGACTTTTAAAACCTATGGTACCATTCAATTTAAAACAATGACAACAAGAAAAGCACTTTTAGTAAGATAAAGTGGAACTATTAAGAAAGTAAAAATTCTGACTGCTTCTGGTTTTAAGTCAGTTTTCATCCTCAATGGTACCTGCGGCACTTGCCAAGTATTTCTTGCCAAGTAAGAAATACTTGGCAAGTGCTACGATACGTAATACAAATAATCAATAACTTTAAATCAAACAACCGGCTGCTGAAAATCTGTACGTATAAGCAACAGGACACGTGGTCAGAATGCCCAGAGGTCAGTGTTCATGCTTCCTCATCCATTCTCCCCCTCCCCACTTCTCCAAGGCGTGGTAGACATTCTCGGGGACTGAATTCATCTCCCTTACTTACAGAAAGCAGCTGCCAGCCATGGTTTTAAAATATCAGTTATTTCAGGCTATTATCTTTAGTTTTCAAAATAGACATGGTTCAGTTATATTTTCTGAAATTGTTCCTCTCTTTAAGCACAGAATACTTTTCCTGTCGTCTGGCATCTAAATATAAACACAGGCGACCAGAATTAAAAAATCAACCACTTGAGATTTTGTTAATCCTTGTTCATTTCTCCCAAATAAAAGTAAATCCTAACAGATCTAAATAAAAAGAACAAACTGGCTCTTATTCATATTCTCTCTACCTCTCTCTGTAATGGTGTTTAAATATACAACAAGGAAGCTGTTTCATGTCCTTTAGAATACTTCTGAATTTTCAGCAATAGCACTTTCCGTCTGGTTTGTTTTATGTTGGGGGGACTCAATTAGAGCACAGACTTACTTGTTAGCCTCATTCATCCTCCCTCGCTTGCTACTACCGTCCACTGGCACGCTGCTCCCCTAAGCTCTCTGATCTAATTCTGCACAAAAGCTTAATAAGGTAGTAGAGATTTAAGACAATTAGGAGTGTTGCTCACAAATTAACCAATCCATTAACACTCTAGCAAAGAAACAATTCCAGAGGAAAAGCAGCCAAATGAGGATTAGAAGACAACTGGCTATGGGTACAATCTCTTTTTTAAAAAATCACATTGCGAAGCATTTTCACTCCCACATTTATATGTTTTGCGCTTACACATTTCAGAGCAAAGAAAAATGGAAGTGAATTGTGTCACCTGAGAATTTTCTTCTTTCAACTGCCTAGTTTCTAAAAGTGGGGGATGATCATTAGTCTTTTCCAATCCATACAAAATCATCACAGCTCTTTATTAAATTAAATACTCATGGAGTCAGCTCTTACGCAGTCACTGTTTTAAATATTGTTTCTCATAAGATGGATATATAAATGCACAGAAGCTAATCTGGTAAGCACAGAAAAGTAAAAGAAAGCAAAAATATCAATAAATCCACTCTCCTGAAGTAACCACTATTAATATTTTGGCTTGCATTTCATACATTTCCACAGTTTTTTAAACATTTTTTTCCAGCCACCACTTTCTCCTACCTCTATAAACATTTTAAATTAAATTGGCATTATTCTATAAACATGATTCTGTCATTAGTTTTTGTCCCACATCACTCTATTGTGCTCACACCCTTAAATATTCTTCTCTGTCATTATTCTCAGTGGCTGCATGGTATTCTATATATGAATATACCATGCCTTAATGTACTCAACTTAATTGTTGAGTATTTATGTTTCCCCAATTCTTCACTAACCTAAATAATGTTTTAGTGAATACACTTTCAGGTTATTCTCTAAATATTTCCAATCTTATTTCCTTGTCATGAACTTATCATATGGGGATAAAGTCCCACTCTTTTTGCATCTCAATGCACCATCTTTCTAGGCTCTAATTGTGTACACTCCCCTTTATAGAACTGAGCTTTTGATGGTCCCTCACCCTGGAAACAACCACTGGCCATGGATTGACTTCAGGTAACATACCACCTTGCCATCTTTTTCAGTACCTCTCAAAGCACACTGTAAATATCAGTATGAAAATTACTAAAATTCTTACTAGATGCTAGTGTTGTATTTTCTGAAAGAAATTTAAAAGAGAAATTTGACTTAATATTAATAAAGGGGTAATGTGCCTCATCATCCTCCTAAGTAGTATGTTACAAAAGATTTGCTGCCTCCTTAAGAGGAATTCACACAAAACCTCGAGCTCTGGCCTTCTCTAGAGCCTTAACAAACCATTTAACCTTTGTTTCCAGATCCATGTAATAATTCCCACCCACTTCCCATAAAGAAATGTTGGAAAGACTACAGGAACTAAACGAGGAAATCTCAATTAATAAAATGTGTTGGTGATGCATAGCCCATGTTATTCATTCCTTTGGCTCTCTGTGCTTCTTGCTCCCTCAAAGTTCTGCTTCCCGGAAGGAGATGAGAATTCAACTGGACACTGTCAATTACCCAAAAGTTTTAGTTGCATATCCAGAAACTAATTTTTTACAAGATTCTTTCAGGTCAGGTCAAATGAGAAATTTACACCATTGTTCAGTTTTTGTATAACTGATGATGATGCATAAGCTAAACTTCTAACATCAAAATTATTTTTACGTCATAATGACATGTTTTGGTTTCTGTAGGAGTATGTGAGACAGAAAATATTTTCTAAGGTCACAGAGTAAGTCAAGATCAGAAATTAATTGACTTCACCCACCTCTTCTTACTGGGAGAGACGGAAATTGAACAGGCTGAGCAAAGAGGATTTTTAAGGCAATGAAAATACTCTGTATGATCATGTAATAGAGGATACATGTCTTTATACTTTTGTGCAAATCCATACACTGTGCAACAAGGAGAGCGTGCTCTAATTCAAACTGTGGACTTTGGGTGATAATGTGTCAATGTAGGTTCAGTCATTGTAACAAATACACCTTCTCTAATGGGGGAAGGCTATGCATGTGTGGAGGCAGGAGGTACATGGGAAATCTCCTTACCTTTGCTGTGAACCTAAAACTTGTCCAAAAATTAAATCTTTTTTATATAACTTAAAGTCTCTATCTGGAAAAATAAAGGCTACAGACCCCCGGCCATAGGGCCCTGCTCCATCACTTCAGGTGTCAGTGTGAAAATCCGAACAAAACCACAGAACAGGGGACCTCTGCCCCTAGAGGAAAATTAAGAGGAACACAGCACTGAAAGGGGAAAGGCCATCAATTTCCATTCGTGCATCAGGTACGTTCTCCTTTCCTGTCTGCCCTTCTCAACAGACCTCACACCCTACAAAAGAAGCCATACCTCTCAAGTACAAAAACACCTGTGGCATCAAAGAAACACAGTGAGTTACTGCTCTCAAGAAAGCCTTCTTTAATGATTAATCAACTACCAGGCACTCACTGTAGGGTTTCATGTCTTTCCCTGCCATATCCATATGTCATTTAAGGGTAAAACAATGTTCTAGACATGGAATATTTTAGCCCTGTGGAATGTTATAAAATCAGATATATTGTACAATTTAATGACCATACATCATCATTCCCTTGGCCATAAGGAATGCATTTCATAGAGTAAGAATTGGTGAAATTTTTTAAAAATCACATTAATATTAATTGCAAAAATTACTTTTAAATGCAATGGAATGCACTGATTACTTTTAGCATATGTACTCACACTCAAACATGACATTAGCTAAAAAGGACCTTCAAATAACTAAAAGTGTAGATGCTCCTGACACTGATCCTTTTAACTGCAATGCTCTCCAAATTTTTCAAATTATGCAGGAAAAAAATCACAAATAAAACATATGAGATTTAGTTTTGATTGTGTGCATTTTACAGTAAGGTAGTTAAAATCCACTTTATCGAACATTTATTTACAATGTAATTTCTTCCAATGAAAGTTAATCCTCACCCTGTAAAATTTTTAATGTATTCTACCTCTTGACAAAAATATGTCACGCCGATCTGCTGCTATGTCCATTTATTTTGAGTAGCATATACCTCTCTTTTATTGAATGCATAGGGAAATTTGAATACCGATATCTTCAGAAATTGACACAGTTACTTCTGAAAGTATGCCCATGATTTTGAAATTATTCCCAGAAGTCAAACACCAGAGTTCAGTACATACAGTCACACATATTTACCAGAAAAACAGTATGCTTTTTTATTGTAATTCTCACTTTGTAATTCCTCATAATGTAGGTGCCCATTATATTATATTCCTATAAACTGATGAAAGACAGAATGGATTTGCTATGATTTTATAACTTACTACAAAAATATAATTCATTCTATTAAATATACATCATTTTACACCTGACTAAACTTCATTTAATAGTATCATTTCTCTTTACTTGTTAAAAATTTTTTCTTCAAAATACAAATTAACATTTATTTGAAATTAAAAACTAATATAGAGGTTTGATCTCCAAGATATATAAAGAACTCACTCGACTCTACTCCAAGAAGACAAACGATCCAATCAAAAAATGGGCAAAGGACCTGGGCAGATGCTTTTCCAAGGAGGAGATACAGAGGGCCCAGAGACATTTGAAAGGATACTCAGCATCACTAGCCATCAGAGAAATGCAGATCAAAACCACAATGAGGTACCACCTCACACCGGTCAGAATGGCCATCATAAACAGATCCACAAACAACAGGTACTGGCGAAGCTGTGGAGAAAAGGGAACCCTAGTCCACTGTTGGTGGGAATGCAGACTGGTGCAGCCACTGTGGAAAGCAGTGTGGAATTTCCTCAGAAAGCTGAAAATGGAACTGCCTTTTGATCCAGCGATTCCCCTGCTGGGACTATACCCTGAGAACACCAAAACGCCAATACAAAAGAACCTATGCACCCCAATGTTCATAGCAGCACAATTTACAATAGCCAAGTGTTGGAAGCAACCTAAATGCCCATCAGTAGATGACTGGATCAAAAAATTATGGTACATATACACAATGGAATACTACGCAGCAGAAAGAAAAAAAGAAGTACTAAACTTCGCAACAGCATGGATGGAACTGGAGAGCATCATGCTAAGCGAAATAAGCCAGGGGGCCAAAGACAAATACCATATGATCTCACCTATAAGCGGAACCTAACCAACAATGCAAAGAAGCAAGGCAAATATGACCAGCAACACTGAAAGGAAAAGAAATCAACAGAGACAAGAGGGAAGGGGCGGCAGGGAAAGGGAAGGGAAGGGGAAAGTCAAGGAACATATAGCAAGGACTCATGGACAAAACCAAAGGGGAAGAGCTGAGGGAGGGAAGGTGGGAGGGGGCAAGGGAAAGAGGTGGGGGGAAGGCAGAGACAAATGTATTTAAAAAGTAAATAAATTAATTTAAAAAAAAAAAAAAAAAAAAAAAAAAAAGAACTACTAAACTTTGCGACAGCATGGATGGAACTGGAGAGCATCATGCTAAGCGAAATAAGCCAGGGGGTGAAAGACAAATACCATATGACCTCACCTATAAGTGGAACCTAACCAACAATGCAAAGATGCAAGGAAAATATGACCAGCAACACTGAAAGGAAAGAAATCAACAGAGACAAGAGGAAAGGGGGGGCAGGGAAAGGGAAGGGAAGGGGAAAGTCAAGGAACATAGAGCAAGGACTCATGGACAAAACCAAAGGGGAAGAGCTGAGGGAGGGAAGGTGGGAGGGGGTAAGGGAAAGAGGTCAGGGGGAGGCAGAGACAAATGTATTTAAAAAGTAAATAAATTTAAAAAAATAAAAAAATAAAAAATAAATAAAAAATAAAAACTAAGGCTTTTTCTAATAGAAAGTATAACCGATTTGACTGACAACTTTGATATAAACTGCTGTGCTAACCAGATCATATGATAGTTTTCATTCACTGATTAGCCTAAACCTCTATCTGTAAGGTTTGACAGAAATGGGGGGGGGGAGAGAGAGAGAGAGAGAGAGAGGGAGAGTGAGAGTGTGTGTGTGTGTGTGTGTATGAACAGTACAGAGTATAGATATTATGAACTGGCTAAAGTATATTAAAATTAATATTATTTTTCTTTTCTCAGCCATCTCTAGGATAAACAAGCACCTTTAAGTTAAAAAATTACAAGTGTAATTAACAATTATTGATGAAGCTTGGTTTACTTGGTCTACTTGATTTATTTCCCAACAAATGAGAAAGTGCATGACTGGACAAGAAATCTTTAGAGATTATTTGGTTTTCAATTTTTGACTTGAAGAATTTTGAAAATAAAACTAATGAAACTCTCAACTTATAGCCATTAAAAATAATTTCCGATGCTATATCTCGATGTAAATCTTGGCATATAACTTGAAAACAACTCAAAGTTGCACTGCTGTAACAAAACTCCTCTACTCCTGCTTGTTTTTATGAACAAGTTTCTCATCATATATTTATGAAAATGAAAACAGAATTAGTTTTACCTGTTTAGCAGTAAGTTATTTCTATCCATAGATACATGCATTAATTTTTTAAAGCCCAGTTGATTTCTGAACTACTTTCCCAATAAATTTTAACAATGATTCAATCATATACTAATAATTTTAGTGAGAATTCAATTAGATAAAATTTAGCACTTAGAGCTTTCTAGTCCCATAAAGTTAAAGATGGAATTAAAATTTCAATTTATACATATTTTTTGCACAGAAGTTGGATAAGTAATCAGTGAAAAACTTTCAAGCTTAAATATGTTGTAATAAGATAAGATCCCATGGGAAAATAAAATGTAAATACCATTGAAGGAGAGAAAATTTCTCTCAACTGAATAAAACCTTCTTCATGTAATTTTAAATGGACAAAGAAGGGTATCAAATCCCTCTGACATCTGAATTGTTTCTGATGAATGCCTTTAAAATAATTTTATAAAAGTTTTATTTTAGCCCTGACTGGTGTGGCTCAGTGGGTTGGGTGTCAACCCACTGAGCCAAAAGGTCACCAGTTCAGTTCCTGGCCAGGATGCATGCCCACAGTGCTGGCCAGGTCCGTGGTTGGTGTCTTGCAAGAGGCAACCAATGTTTCTCTCTCACATCAATGTTTCTCTTCCCTCCCTTCTCCTCTCTCTAAAAATAAATAAATAAATAGTCTTTTCTCTTTTTTTTTTTTTTTAAGTTTTATTTTAAAATGTCAACATTTACCATAGGACATACATTTCCTTCTCAACCACATAAATGTAGGTTACAATATTTCAGATGAAAACATTAATATGCAAAGGAAGTGTCTAGTTTTTAAAAATTCTTTAACTAGATACACAAACATAAAAGTTGACTATCCAGGGTCAATGCCTGAAAGACCTTGGAACTTATCAGCGTCAGCTCCTTGCTCAGGGAGACCAATTCACTACACTAGGGCAAGATCTATCCTTTGTTTTGTTCTTCATCGTAACAGTCTTGATGGTCATGTTACAATATAGTCTCCAGGATAAGTAAACTCATCTGCTGACTGTTTTGAAAATCATCCTCCAAAGTAAAAACACTAGCCTGATGAGTGTCCTGAGAGTCAGTGTTCTCCTCCATTCCTTCATCTTGTTATTGCGGGGTCAATGCCCTTTACAACTGAACCATCTGTACAACCCTGCCTGGACTCCTAGCAACCCGTCAAAAGGATACATACACAAAGGTCCAGAGTCTTGAAACAGAAGCAGGTTAAGTTCATGGTGTGTGTGGAGTGAGTCTAACTGTGTCTGATATAGACAAAGAACTGGCAGGAATGATGTGTTAGTGGCATCAGATTCAGGCTGCTCAAGTTCAAATCTTTCCCCTTACAATTTACCTGAGCTTGTCACTTTGCTTATTAGCCTGTCAGCTTATTTCCAAGCATGTAAAATGGGAAGAATTTAGGTGGTTACTAGTATTAAATAAGGGAATGCATATTAAAAAAGCACTTAGACTAATGCCCAGATATTTTAAATATCCAAAAAGCACTAGTGGTCCTTTGGTTATATTATAATACTTAGACCCTTAAGTAGTCTGTGCTGATTAGAAATAAGGCAGATAAAGCACCAGCTAGTGCCTGACACAGACATGGTAGTGGTTACACTTCACTTAGCATTTCTCTCCATTTGGACCAACACTCACTGTCCTGTCCACACTGTTCAGAAGAGAAGCAGGATGCCAAGTAGCCTGTCCAACTGGTAATTACATTGGGAGAGGAAGGTGATGGTCCAGCAGGATACAAAAACCTGTTTGGTTTCACCACCTTCTTTTAAAGCCTACTTATTGCTCAAGATGAAAATGCAGGAAGGGAAAGAATAAGAGGAAAAAGAAAGTTCAAGACCATGAAAGAAGTCATGGGAATAAAAGAAGCCAAGATTTTGATTCCTGAATCTTCCCTGATGCCCCACATTTTTCCAGCGTCTGCCCATATTCCCCTTTGGCACAGTCATCCATAAATACAGCAGCAAAAACAAGCCACTGCAAAGATACAGAAGGCAAACAAGCCAAGTCGCTAACATGATCTTCCAATTAAAAGAACAAAGAACTATTAAAAGTTTGTTCCTCTCTTCAATTTCCCAGGCCTTTTGCATCCACTCTAAGTAGATGACACTACCTTCAAAATCTAGCTCACTTAGGAGGCATTCCATTTTGAGGGGGGAAAAACATTCAAAGAAAATATTATTTGGAGGTCACTTCTCTCCCTCCCCTCTCAATAGCACCCAGATACTCTCCACATGCCTCATGGCAGCTCCTAATTTCCACTGGCACACTGCAGCCCCACACCCTGCCACTGGGAGCCAACCCCTGGAGAGTCCTGCCTCAGGATCTTCATTCCTGCAGACTCAGCTTCAAGCTCTCTTGCCAGGCCAGCCCTCAGCGTACCTGTGTGCCCCTCGAGATTTTCTGTAGGCTCTTGCGAGCAAACCCTCAGGTCCTAAGTAGCCAACCCAGCCTGGCCCCCATGGCCGCAACACTCAGTTCATCCAGGAGTCCTCCCCCACAGAAGGTGCAGCCATTTCCTGAGGCAGGAAGACTCCGTGCTGCCTCATTTCACTCCGTCCTACATAATTATTTGTTTGCAAAAGACTATCCCTTGCAGCAAACAACACGACCATTCTCCCAACCACTGAGGATCCCTCACCCCTGTGTTCAATTTTAGTCTATGAAACTGAGGCACGAAAGAATCATTCTTGGTAGGAGGGGTGACTCAGAATAGAAAAAAACAGTATGCATCAGAAAGCATCCCAAGAGTAAAGAAAATGCCAACATAATTCCCATTTATAAAGAGATACAGAATAACCACCTGGTGGCTAGCAGCTTTGTTGTTTTCACTAAAAGCAGGCCTAGGAGGAGCACAGTTTAGCTCCACAGCATGTCCTGCTCTGGGTAACACCACTAAGAGAGGGTGTGTGACAGCAACAGAGATCACATGTGGTGAGGACTTCATAGCTAAGAAAGCAATGTTTGGATTATTTAATCTGATACTCATACTCATTTTAGGTACTCAAAGTAGAATAACATCCATTTTATTCTTCAGGGACTTGAGTCACAATCAGAAGACCTGACCCAAACGTCATGCAAGATGGGAACAGAACCAAACATTAGAACCTAGGGTCCAGCCCTGGGATCCTCCTCATCCTTAACAACAAACAAACCACCTCATCTTATCTCCAGTTGCTCAGGAATCTTTCCAAAATAAATTTTTATATATAAACTTGCATCTATTAAACGATCATCATTTCATAAATTATTTTGGCAAAAGAATCTAAATCCATGTTTTAAAAATTACTCTGAAAGATGCTAATGTTCTGTTCATATTCATTTATTCTACTCTCATTAATTCACAGTTTATTTTGGGATTAGGCTCCCCAATAACATTGCAAAAATGTTATTTAAGTAACAAAGTATATAACCTATGTACTGTAGACTGTTATATACCAAATAATTGTTTTCCATTGTGATTACAGTTAGACCAGACTCATTGGATTGTTTTAAATCCTCCAAATAATGGATTTAAATGCTTTCTTTGCCTTTGCCCAACCTCAAAATAAAAAGAAATTTGTTCCAAAGAAGGTGATTAATATCAATCTCTAAAGGCCTGCCTACTTCCACCTGAAGTGAGTCTTATCTGACCTTAGTGGCATTTTCCCCCTGAGATCACTAAGGCCCAAAGATAGGAAACCTACAAAGGATTTTACACTTTTCACCTCAATCAGATATCCAGATGCTGAGCACAAAAACTTATAAAAACAATTCCATCTAGAGGCTTTGAAGTAAATTCTTCTGCTCATGAAAAATATGGATAATGTCTCTAATCAATTAATTTCAATCAAGATACTGAGAAGCCAAGTGCTTTTCCTTTTAATTTACTATTTCAAAGGGCTGTGAAACTGCAGTAGTTACACTGCACTTCAGGGATTCACCAAATTTACCATGTTTTTAAAGTCAAAATGAGAAATAGTACCAAATACTGAAGCACACTTGAAAATTATGATGTGTGCTTTGGGCCCAACAAGCAGAGGCAAGGCACAGGCTTTGGTCCCAAGAAGCACTGGAGGAAAGGAACACTTTGTGGTTCATAAAGAGCTGTACCCACTATCTGTGTGACCTGTGTCACATCCAAAAATGTGTTGAGACCTCAGTTCCATAAACCATAAAATGACAGTGCCACCAATTTTCACATTGTAAAATTGCTTTTGTAGTAAACAATAAATAGGTAAAGGACCCAACCCCTAGGTAGCATACGATATTCATATTTCCTCTTCCCTTGCTTCTCGAAAACCAGAGGAAATAGAGGTAAGTTTACCAATCAGATCACAAATGGAAGAAAACCTGGGGCTGGGGAACCATATCCTATGCAGTTTGAAGACATAAAACACACAAGGCAATGGCTCAAGGTTATTCCGTGGTCAAAGGGTTTTAACAATAACAGCAGCTGTCATAGACCAGGCACTGTGTTTTCCATTGGATAACCAAGGAGATGAACATCATCCCCTTTTCACCGATGAAGAAACTGGCCTCAGAGAGGCAATCTGACTTTCATGGCTGACAAATGACAAGCTAGGAGAAAAACCCAGTTAAATCAGACTGTAATCACCTTCAGAATACACGTAGAAACACACAAGTTTATAAAACTTATTGATTGATTGGTTGGTTGGTTTTCAGTTATCTACATGACCTCTGAAGCAAACCCATCAATTGGAATGCCACTGAATGACCCTATTTACAGATTAGGAACTGAGTTCACTGAAGTTAAACAACTTCCCTGTCAGATGACAGCAAGTGGGAGGGTAAACCCCTGAATGCAGTTCTTTCAATCCTAAATTCCATTTTGTCACGCTGCCAGTGATTTTTCAACTGTGTTCTGCAAAACAGAGGCATCTCAAAGCACGGGCACTGGCACTGGGTTCTGGCAGACCCTTGTATGGGACCCAATTCCCCACCTCTCCTTGTATCCTTTACAATGTGGCCCTGCAGCCCCACGTAGAAAAGAGTGAGATCTATTTCTCCATCGTGATTTTCGGCTGGCCTTCTGTCTGGCTTTGACCAGAAGAATAAGGTGGAACTGACAATGTGCCCTTCCCTTGTGTAAGCCAAGAAACCTTGGCGCACTGTGCCCTCTCTCTCTGGAAACTCTGCCTGCTGGATAATGAAGCACCACATGGAGGAGAGCCCAGATGTCCCAGGTGAGGCCATCCTAGACCAACCTATAGCCAGCCAACCCCAAAATGTCAAGAGCCCAGTCAACATCCACAAACCACCCATGTGACTTTAAAATAGGAAGTGGTTGTTGTTTTAAGACACTAAGTTTTGCAAGGTTTGTTTCATAGCAATAGCTAACCATTATACATTGTTCCCCAATTTAGAGTGTCAGTTTTTAAATCTGCCCACAAAAATTTTGTTTAACCAAAAGGTTTTTATACTTTCTTACCTATATAAAATTTTGCTTAACCAAAAGGTTTTGAGGCTTTAAAAAATAACTGGAGAATGACTGAACTAGGCTATAATTGCCTCTCTACGCTCTTCCCACTCCTGTGAATGTGTTCCATGGTGTCACTAGGAAGTAAAAGAAATGCACACATACAAAAGTTACATTTAGAACACTGATTCAGATGGTAAGATTGGAAACTCATTTATTTTCTGCTACCACCACCCAGTTCTAAAAATATTTAGCACATTTATAACGATATATAAAATACAGCAAGGTAAATTAGAATGAGGTGAGAAAAGTGAAGGGGAGACTCAGAGTCAAGCCAGGAAAAGAAACCAGAAAGGAGGTTCTATTGCAGAGACTATCGCTCTGGGTGTTTTGTGCTTTTTGCCTGGCCAGCATCTACTCTCTTCACCTGGTAACAGGACCCACTTGTCTGTGCAGAAATCTCCATTTCTCCACTCTTATTCCATGTGGTTTGGTGTGCTAACCACACCCCTGGCCCAGTGAATGGGCCAAGCAGAGGGTGAGGTTAAAGCAAAAGCAGGTGATGTGAACTGACTCAGTGAGCCCAACAGTAGGAGTGGTTTGTACTGTTGCGGGAGAGGATCTCTCTTTCTGCTGGTCTTAGAGCTGGAGGATTCAGCTGAAAACTACTTACCAACATCAGAGAGAGGGAAGGGTGCTTACAGGAGTAGACTCAGAACGCTGATGATTGAGCTGAGCCCCTGGGACAGTCATGTCCACCCACACCCTTTTCTGTTACTTACAGGAACCAACAACTTTCCCTGTTTTCATGAAGGCCGGCTTTGAGTTTTTTCTGTTCTATTCAGAACACACATTTGAATCTCGCTTTCTAACAGCTAACATACAGAGGAAAATTTGATGGGTTATGCAATTCACTTTGTCCACAAGAAGAAACTAACTGCACAGGAGAATCACACCTTTTCCTAGAACTGAGACCCAGAAGGAAATCTTCTTCCCAGAAGGTCATTATAAAGATTCAATTTTGCATAATATAACACTTCAACATCTTTCCAACAGACACAATACTCCATCTGAAATGCTTTCACATAGGGCACACCTCAACACAGGTGGGTGGCATCAAATGAAAGCACAAATCAGTAAAAGGTAACTCTTCATCTGTGTGTATAGGGAAGGCAGATACAACACAGTATGCCCAGCCCACACTCAGAGGACCTGGCTGTGTTAGGAAGGGAGACAGCTTCACCTCCCAAAGCTTCCATCAATTCTCTCAGCCAAGCTTGTATTAGCTTCTGGGCAGCAGTAAGTTTGAGAACATCATATCCTCTCAGTACAGTACCCAGCACATAATTAGTGCTCAACATAAGATTTTCACTTACAACTATCAATTCTAAGCTCCTGAAATAAGGTTTTTATCTATATTGCCAATATTAAAGTAGAAAATCACAGCCTCAACAGTCTAGTTGCTGCTAAGCCTTTGGCGGCACCTATGAATGGCAACTACATCCCCAAGTACAGAGAAAAAGAGTGAGTTTCCTTTGTGCATATCTTCCTTTGTGCAGAGGCAGCCGATGGGAAGTGTGGGAAGCATCTAAAATGCTTCAGACATCCCTTCAACACCCACTACCTTTTAACAAGCAACTTCATGCTGTATCAGGCGTGCTCTCAGATCGGACCCAATGTTCTAGACATTTCTCCTATCCTCATCTATCAAAAATGACCCATTGATCCAGGTCTCGTTCTCTTACACCATGCTATCTGACAAACTAATGTGAGCTAGGATATAGTAGATGACAAGTCTTATGCTTTTTAAGTGACTGGAGAGACCTCATAGATCCTTGAACCAAATGTCTTTATTTCACAAATGGAAATCTGACATCTAAGGATGTCAACTAACTGAGGTGACAGCTACTTGAGGATGTCATATTTAAGATGACTTAATAAGCCACCTCTCCCAGAGATGACATTTCAACAAGTACCTTTCTTTCTTGGTCAGAATGATGAACTAGCAGAAATTTCAAGTGCTTTAACAGACTGGTACGCCCATTTTTAGGTTTGTGAGTATTTGCAGCATTACTACAATTAAAATGTCAAGTTTTGGGCCCATGCTTATGCGGTCCCTGAGGACAAGAATTCTACAGTGTCCCTATGTTTCAATGACTATGAGATAAAGGAATATAAGTGCTAGAAAATAATCTTCCTAATATTATCTTGTCTCATATTCTTCTTTGAATGAGACATCTCAAAACGCAGCTCATATCTATAAATTCAAAGATTTAACACTGGCTGGTGTGGCTTAGTTGTCTGGAGTATCATCTCGTAAACAAAAAAGTTGCAGGTTCAATCCCAGGTCAGAACACACACCTATGTTGCAGTTTCAGTCCCTAGTACAGGTACATACAAGAGGCAATCGATCAATGTTTCTCTCTCACATCCATGTTTCTCTCCGTCTTTCTCTCCCTCCCTGCCCTTTCTCTAAAATTGACAAGTATGTCCTTAGGTAATAAGGGTTAAAAAAAGACCTAAAATAATCTGTGTTATTATTATTCCAAAATATCTTTATTCTTTCACTATAATATACTAAAAAATCCAGACTAATATCACATTTACTAGAGGCCACCAAGCTGGGTATGCAGCAGAGAAGTTCTTATAAAATACTTTGTTCCCAATTCACATTCTCTTCTGATACCAGGAAGCCTCTGCTTCATAAAAGAAATACTCTCAACTAAATTATAGGTTGGTATGTAAAATATCATGTAATGATAATCAGACGCTTTCTTAACAGTAGTCCGAGAAACCAAAAAAAATTCTCCAAAGGCAGGGTCTAAGTCATTGTTAATTTCAGTAGTCTTTCAACTTTAATGAGCATCAAATTCATCTGAGGTGCTTCTTTACCAGTTTCTATCACCTGGCTCCAGAAATTTTTGACTCAGAAGGTCTATGGTGCCAGGAATACGCATTTTTTAACAAGAGCCTCAAGTGACTCCAATGCAGGTGCCCAACACAGCTTTCCATGGCACTGACTAGTGTTGGCCTCTCAAGGTGTCAATTCTGAGGTGACCGTTTCATTATTTTCAGTTATTTTTTCTCTTAAAACATAATATTGACCATATATTAATGACAGATATGTGTATATAACTGCATCTACGTACACATTACCTATAAGGCCTAGAGGTACAGGATCAAAGCCTTGGACCACTAAACAGGATCTCTTAAGTTTAAATCACATGAAATTGCCAAAATTCAACCCTTCTGACTTATACAAACACCAAATGCATATGCTTAAACATACAATGGACATGGATGATGGCAGAACAGACTGATCTCTTTTCCTCACTATTGAACTGAGATAATACTGTCACCTCAAGAGGCCTCCTAACATTATGGCACTGCTTCTCTTGTTTAGTCTTTACAATGATCCAACAAGGTATTTTTCCAGAAAAGAAAACTGAGCTTCAGAAATTTTAAATAACATGCCCAAGTCCACATGGTATTCAGTGGTAAAAACAGAAATCAAAATCTGGAATACCTGATCTGCCCCAGGAGGTGAAAGGAAGGATGAGAGGGACCTCTGACCTTCTTTCTACACCCCAGGGTCCCCACAGCTGACACCAGGGCCTTAACACTCTCCACTTTCCCAAGTCCCTCTGTGACTATGCAGGTCCCAACTCCAAACCTTCCAAGAGTCAGTAACACAGAGCTGTCAACAAGCTGCCCACAGTGGCTCCATGCCCACTGAGTAGCCCTGGAAAGAACAGGAGGGGCTTTCTGAAAAGCCACACAAACCACAAACAGGATGAAGATGGTAAATGACAAACTGAGAATATTGAGCAAGAATTCCCATAACATACACATAGGACATAATGCCATTAGGTTACAATTGTGAAGATTTATACCACATGCAGTGGTCCACATATGAAAAGTCCAGGAAGTGAAGACCACAGTTCTTGCTATTGTTGTCAAAGTAGCCTCTTCTTACTATGTTTCATCACCAGAGAGTGTATCTCACTGGATGAAAACGGAACAAGACCATGCCTGCTGTACTACAGGTGAGCCAATGCTAACATGAAGTAGTCTGAGTTCGGTGTAGGTATAATTAATTTCATTCTATATCAGATATGAAAACTGCAGAGATAATACCTATTATCTCTGTTAAAGCACCTTCTTACCAGTGAACCATGGTTCTTTTATTATACCAGTGACTAAATCAAATCCCCTCCAAGGGTCATGATAAATCCACCTAATAAGGTTCTTTTTCTAGTGATCAGTTTAATATCAACATTCTACTTTCTGGCAATGACTGAATTATAAATTTTTATTATATATGATAAAATTACAGATTTACTGTTACATGTTTAATTAACAAAAGGTAACACTTTTTCTCTTGAATTTAGCAACTGAATCTCTACAGGTTTATAAATTGCTAAGGATATGAAGCATAAAACCCACCACCTGAACCTATTGTTAAGGTTATAAATGCTTTAAAAAGTCAAACTCAATAGAAAGAAAAGAAAGAAACAGCAATAAGCATAAGTAATTTGATATTTTTTTCCATAATGAAACTTCATTCAGTCATTTATTCATTCATTCATTCAACAAATATTTACTAAGTGATTATTACAGGTTAAACATACAGTAATTTCATTTATACTGGCATTTATTTATAATCAGCATTTATTTTAAAAGGAATGCTTTAGACTGCTTTATACTTTTGTATCTAGAGAGAAACCAATGAGTCAGTTTCAAGCATGTGGTTATGACATGATTTAAAGTACTCAAATTATTCCAACTGAGAAGAGAAATCAACATAGGATCCATCAAAACTGGACTGTAAAACAGGCGTGGTCCAGTGAGTTCCCTTTCGCTAGCTGTCAAAAGCCCATATTCGAACCTGTTCTGATTTTATCTCTGGGAGCAGGGAAGAAGTAATGGAGCCTCAGTAACCCAAACTAAAACATACTCTTTTCATTGTATGCAATAAATCTGCTTTCTGCATATTGAATAGGAAGGAGAGATTAAAATGAATATTCACCCATCTGAAAACAAACTGATGCTCTGTAAGCTTTTACGTCTTGCAGCCCATAAAAAGTAAATGCTTTGCTTTCTGCTTAGGCTGCTATATTTTCAAATAAATCATTCTGTTAAACAATGGCCTTTTCCTGCAAGGGGGATTCTAAAATCTTATCCATTTTAACAAGTCTCCAACAACTCTAGCTCTCATTCACTCCCTCCTGTATACCCTGTAATCACTGCTCTTCAGCCTCCCCCATTTTCCCCAGTTCTTAAGGTAAGTGCCAGTCTTCTTCTAGCACATCCTCCATCCTCTTCTTGCTTTCAACTCGGGGCCCAGTTCTTGTGTTTCATATAGAAAATTTTTAATGACTCATTAGTCTTCTGAGTTGTAAAGAGGCAAACTTACTGAATCAGATTTCCATGTAAATTTTAATGGCTTCATGATTATACACACACACACATCCCCCCCCAACCTACAGTGTTGTAGAAGTAATCTTTTGCAGTTGTAAGCACAGAACACAAGCCACTTCATATGAATGTTACGCACTCACACATGACTATTCACTCCTGTCTTTTCTAGTCTACTACTAAAAGGTCTGATGGAGAAGGCCCCAAAGGTTAACGTGAGCTCTTAGTTAGTTGGCAGATGTATACTACTTCTTCTAATTTCACACCCATATATAGTATAGCAGCAACATATCTTAAAGCAAAAAAAAATGAGGATTTTATCACAGATGAGGCTAAAATTATCTTGGTATAGGTATCTGAACAACAGCAAACTAAACTACTATTAGTGGAACTACAACTTCCACTAAAGAATTTAATTTTACAATAAAGAATCAGAGACACACATACAGGCAAATGAAGATCCACTAAATAGCATGCCTTCCTTCAGCTGTGAGTCCAGGAAGCCTGCCACAGGGAAGGCTGGGCCTTCTGGCTCAGGCAGGTGGGGTTAGGGATGCAGCTACACCTAGTGATCAGCTGTGGATCACAGCAGCAGGAGCAGGAAGAAGGAGGCTACACTGCTGTGTGAAAAGCACTCTATGACAGATTCTCCCAAAGTCTGGTGACATTTTCAAGATAAATCTATTAAATGACATCACAATCATCCTTATTTGCCTGGAGTGTTAAATTACAGAGATGCAATGATTGTCTTTTGTGGATAACAGGAAAACAAGGTCTGATTTTAGGATACATGCTCTCAGTACTTTAAAGAGATGTATAATGAAAACCTTTATTTTCTTCTTTAAAGTTGAATTTGTTTCCAAAAGCAAAGGTACACATTTCCACAATACAATTCCCAAGTCTTTGTGTATTAACTCCCAGTTCTCTATTAAGGAAGTCCTTGCTTCTCTCCATTCCAGAGGATTTTGAAACTTTTAATAGATGGACAACTTCTCAAAGTATGGTAAGTATATCTTTCTTACCTTATCTTTGCTCATTTCCACCCTAATGCTCCCCCACCAGAAATAGGCCTACAACCACTAAGTGTTCAATAAATATTTACTTGAATTAAAGGCATTATTTTAATAGGCACATTGGCTCTGTGCTTATTTACAACAAGCAAATATCTTCTATACATGATATCACCCCAGAAAAATTTCCAATGGCCCATCTTCACTGCAAAATTTAATTAAAACTTTATATTGTGGTAAGTAAAATTACAGACAACTTTTTTTGCAACTGGCTGGATCCAATATCTTCCCCAGATCAGGCTATTATTTGAAATGTCACACTGGCAGTTTCACCTAACAATCACATCAGCCTGTTTATAATTTTGGCAGTGTTAATCAAGACACTAATAAGTACATGAATGTAAATTATACTTTCACCCCCAGTTCTCTTTCAGCTCTTGTCAAGAGAGGTTCAAAACGCAGAATGAGGATCTCAGCGCTTTTAGACCAGTAGTTGTCACACTTCAGCAAGTATCAGAATCCCCTGGAGGGCTTGTTTCAACAGACTACTGCCTGCCGTCCAGAGGTTCTGATTCAGTAGGTCTGGACGTAGCCCCAGAATCTGCATGTTTAACAAGTTCCCAGATGCTGATGCTGCTGGTCCAAGGATAAAACTTTAAGAACTATTCTCTTAGAACAATGTTTCTCAAAATGTGGCCACAAACTAGGATCACCTGGAGACGCAGTGGGACACTCTAGGACCCTTCCATTTCAGAATCGCTATGGCTCACTATAAAAATCAATGTTGGGAAGGGCCACTCCAGGTGATCCAGGGCACACCAAGTTTTGAGAAGCATAGATCACTCTCTACACAGGCTCAACACTCCCAGGCCCTCCCCAAGGCCACAGAAGCTGCTGAGGTATAGGATGTCCTCTTAATCTACCTGCACATTTTGTCACTCTTCTGATTAACCTCCCTTAACTTTCCGTATGTTCCACCCTTAAACAGCAAAAAGAATGTAAGGACAGCGACCATTCCTTGCTAGGATCTCCAGAACTAATGTTGCTTACACCTGAGCACACAACCCTTTCCTTCTCATGCCTGTTTCCTTGAATTTTTTCTCAAATAGTCCCACCCTTAATTATGTCCTGGCCTTGCCAGCCGCCCCAAGGATGAGGGGGTTGGGGGGGGAAGTACAGACTACCAAGGTTTATGACTAAGGCTTTCCTACTCCCCACCCAACACCAGACTTACTTATTTTTCTCTCTTTAGTTTTTTTTGGAGCTACAGTGTATACTCAGGCTTTCTAGACTAAATGAAAACCACAGCAGTATTTTAGGAACCTGAGAAGCTAAATCTTCCTATCATAGGAAGTTTCTATTACTTTGTATCTTTTTAAAATTTTTCATTAGTGAATATGAAAAACTTTAATAATTAAACTTTCTCTTACTTACAAAATAAGCTTATCAATAGTCTCAACTTTTATAGAACTATCAGAGAAATACATATTAAAACTTTTCTCTAAAGATTATGCTTGATTCACATAGGATTTATATAATCTGAATACACAGTACAAATTACTTGTTTATTAAGTTCATTTACAACTATTTTAGCCTGGTTTTATATATATTCACTTATCCACGTATCACTATATGTAAGTAATTTCTTTTCTAAAAACCTGTAAAATAACCCTTTGACAACATGAGAGACTAAATCCTTTAATTTTTCAGGTCAGAACAATTTATTGCACTCAAGAAATACTTCTTTACATACACATAACACTAAAGATGTTATATTTATTTCCTGTTAACTGATTTCAATTGGAAGTATCTTCCTCATATCAATTATCAATCTAGTTAAAGCCCGATAAAAAATGTAAAATGTCATGACTCTAGTGATCCAAAAAAGAAAAGGTCAAACTGCTAAACAAATCTATCCCCATTCTTTGTAAATTTAAATACCTTAAGTTTTTGTTATTTTGAATTTTAGACTTACAGAAAAGTTGTAAAAACCAATACAAAGATTTCAAGTACATACTTCACCTGCTTTCCCCAAATGTTTACATCCAACCAAAACTAAGAAATCAAACACTGGTACAATACTACTAACTAAATTTGACTCTTTCCCCACATTTGTCCTTAAAAGAGCATTTTGAAAAATGAATTTCTCAGCAAGAGTCCCAAATTCACAAAGTTAGGCTAAGGTTTGATCTATTCCAAATACTGTAGTGAAACAAAGGGCCCCATCTGTTTCTATTTCTATTTCTGCAGACCAAAAGCTTGCTTAACAGAACGTAACACTTATCAGTCCATTATAATGTAAAACTAAACACTTTGTTGTATCGTATATATTACACCTAGGCTTTTTGAGAAACTGGGTCAAAGAGGAATTACTTGACATCTGTTTGGCTTCTCACTATGGAAAAAAATTTCAAGCAAAAATAAAATGATTTAACTTTCTTCCTCTCAGCTTACTTTTTATAGCTTTTTACAAAAAAATATTTTTAATGATCATTAAAAGCCTAGAAGGCAGAAAGCGTACCTCCAGTATTTTGCCTAACAAATTAAATATAAAATGGATAGTAATTTTTAAAATGGAATATTTATAGTAAATAAAGTCCTCATGGATCAAAAATATACTTCTTTTACTTTTCTTTTTTTCTTACAGTAACTACAGCAGTCTCTTTCTGATGTCTGGCATTCCGATTACATGTAGTACACTTCCAGCAATGATTAATTAACAATCATATAAATTCCAAACCCATTCCAAAAGAGGATATGCGAAAGAGGAGTACTGCATAAGAGGAACAGCAAAGTGCCTTGTGTGTAAATCTTAGTTACATAGAAAATACCTCCACTGATTACATACAACCTCATGATTTAGTCCACTGGGTGGCCTAAAGAGAACTCCTGAAGAAAATGTTCATTTCAAATGAAGGGAAAATGCAAGCCAATTCTAATTTCTAAAAATCACTTCTCTCCCTCCCTTTTGTGTCTGTCAATTCACAGTTTGAATGGTTGCAAATGACTGGGATTCACATTAGTAATTTTTTCAACAATTAATGAATGCCTGTTAGGTCTAAAGCTCTATGCTAGGTGTTTTATGGAGAATGAAGAGGGAAAAAATTGACTTTGCCCTCAAGAAGCTTAGAGTCTAGTTTCTCTATCTTTAAAATTGATTCTCATGTCAGGTGAACAGTAGACAATTAATACAATTTCCAAAAGAATCATTTAAAAAAATGTGTCAGTGCCACTCATATCATAATTAACTTTTTCAACATACAAAAAAACCCTGACTTTTCCAACACATTAATTGTCTCATATCTGTACTACTTAAAATGCACAGTTGGGGGAGGGGGAGGCAGGCTGTAACACAGCTGATCCTTGCACACACAAAATTTTCCAATTTCAGATTCTTTCAATTTCACCATTTCTAGGCAATCTCTCAGATACTGCATTTCATTTCCCCTTTGCCCACAAATATACTAAGATACCTCTGGCTTTCCAAATAAAAAGAAAGCACATCTCAAGTGATGGTGTGGTAACTCAAACAGAATGATGTATTTCCTCTGAGAAAAAAATCCGGCTAAATTTTAGTAAAGGTCTCTTTTGATTTAAAACTGATCATTTAAATCAGCCTTAACAAAGACACAGGTCATTACTACCCAGGCTAAAATACTTTTTAATGATGAAGGACCAATTGTGTAAATAAGCTATATAAATATTTGTTTCCACCCTCTTGCACACGACTTCAAAATCCATCCAAATGCTATTTGACACAGCTTAACTTCAAACAAATCCTAGGCAGAGAGTTATGGTTCTGAAATCCTCCCACTTGCCTTCTAATACTAGTTGAGTTATAAAGCTCTGAAACTGGCAAGACTACTCTATTCCATACTTCACTAATAAAGAAGAATGCAGGCCAAAATCTCCTATCAATTTTATATCAGACAGAAGTGTATCATTTTGTTAAATCCTCTACAGCAAGTTCAATTACCAGACAGTCAAGAAAATATTAAAGTTAGGGAAAGGGCATTTCTCTATAGAAGTTGATGGTTTGGGTTTCACAGCACTGAACCAATCAGCCAACTAACTACAAGCTCAACTACTTCCCTGCCTCCAACTGTGGTCAAGGGATCTGCCGCTCAGGAACACCGGAGACACAGTCTTTTGTGCCTATATGAACCTCGGACTCCAAGAAGTAAAAATGTATTTCTTCACAGGCCTGAGGGCCAAATGTCTTCAATGTTTAATATATGCGTTTACTGCCAGTGAAAGTCTTCATCAAATTACCAAAAGAAAAAAAGAAAGAAAAAGAAAAAAAGAAACACAACGTATTCCTCCAGAAGGGAAATTTACAACCCAAGTTTAAGGCAAAAAAGCGGGCTTTCTAGTAAAAGAAAAACAAGAAGCCCAGTGCCACCACTGTATCTGGACCTTAACAAAACTAATACACACCAGAAAGAAAGTGTGCAAATATGCAAGCGTTTGTTGTTTATCCACGCGTATGCTTCAGGTACTACCGGCAATATAGAGGTAACCACTGTAAATCCGTGCGGGGGTCGGGAGCTCGACCCCTCGCCTGACCCCGGCCTCTACAGGTCCTCTCCGCCAGGGGCTCCTCCGGGCTAAGAACGTCCCTCGCGCGCAAGCTGGCATGCGGGCTCCTACCACACACACACACATACACACCACACAAACACACACTCTCGCACACACTGCCAGTACTTTCCTGCCCAGCTGGGACCCCCGGGAAGGCGCGGATGGGCTAACAAAGTTGCCACTGACCAGCGGCGCTCCGCTGGGGGTCGAGGGTGGAAAAGTGGACTTCGGCGGGCGCAGGGCCACCGCAGTGCGAGTCCTGGGGTTCAGGCTACTCCTTCTCGAGCCGCCGTGTCCTCCCCTTGAGACTAACGAGGAACGCCCGCCTTGGCTTTCCGGAGCTGCCACGCGACCGCCGGGATGAGCCCAGGTCACCGGCGACGATCGGCCAGAGGCCGCGGCAGGAAGGGCAGGGTGCAGGGCGACCGTCGCAGTCGCTGAAGCTGCTGCCGGATCGGGGCGATCGCCGCGGCCACAGCTACGCACCGGAGATCCCTCCCGGCCGCGGCTCGGGGTCCGAAGGACAGCGCAGCGCCCACGCCAGGCGGCCGGGTGGCTGCAGCTCCGAACTTCAGGCAAAGTTTTCTGCTGTTCCTCTTGGAACGAGCCAGGGTCTTAGAGTGGTGGCCGTCCGCCCCGAGCAGGAGCCCAGGCCGCAGAGGAGCGGGGGCCAAGATGGGGGCCTTGGCTCCTAGACTAGTGCTCAAGGCTCGTTTGCTCCGCCAGCTCGAATTCTAGGTGCCCGCCTTCCCCACCAGCCCTTCACCCAGCGCCGGCAAACAGGCAGGCGCGGTGTCCGGCCCGCCGCGCCCCCTCTCCGGACGGGCCGCCGGCCTTAGACTCTCCCACCCCGGGAGTTGCCAGCGTCCCGGGCTCCCGCTCCGGCTCGCGTGCCCCCAGGCGACGGCAAAAGTGGCCCCGCTTACCTGAAAACGCCTCCCCTGCTGCAGTTAGCAAAAGTCCGACGAAAGTCGCCAGCCAAGTCCCAAGTCTCCTCATGTTGCAGAGAGCGCGCCTAGCCGCTCCCCGGCGGCGGTGGGTGGGCGCGCGAGGGCGGAGGGCGGACGGGAGCTTTGGGTTAAAGGCAGCCAGCTAGAAAAGAAGGGTAAACAGCCAAAAACAGAACCAGTCCTTCAAAGTGCCAACAGTTGCAGAAGTCCGAACTCCAGCGGCTCCCGGGGCCAGGGGAGAGGGTCCTGGGTCCTCTTCCCCGGCCGCTGACCCCACTCGGCGTCTGGCGCTGCTGAGAGAGGGAGCGGAGGGCGCGTCAGCAGAGCCAAAATCCTCCCTCCGTTCCGGCGGCTGCTCCCGCCGCCTCTCACCTTCCCCTGCCCGGGACCCGAGTCGCACGTCCTGCCCGCTGCCTGTCCGCCGGCAGCCCCGAGCCCAACCCCCGAGAGGCGGCGCGCCAGTGGCCGAGCCCGCGCCGGCTCCGCGCGGGGCTCTTACTCCCCGACTGACTGGCGGTGTGCCCCGCAGGCCGGCTGAAGGGAGAGCCCACGTCACGGCCGCCAGGCGCCGCCGCGGTCCGCTAGAGGGCGTGAGCGCCCAGCCCCGCGGGCTCGCGTCCCGGAGCTGGGCTGCAGAGCGGCGCCTCCGGGAGGGAGCTCGGCTGGGGCTGCCACCGCCGCCACCGCCGCCGATGCGGCGTCACCCGAGCGTAGAGGAATGGCGAGACGGCTTTCCACCTCGTCCTCTTCCTAGCCCGAGACACATCTCCTGTTTTGTGGCTGAACCGACGAGGAGCTGCGCCTCAACTAGAAGTTTGTCCCGGGTCAGGAGCTGCTAGTAGTTAGTGAGAGCGGCGAGCGGGACTAGGGGCCTGCGGCCCCCCGAGAGCGGCGAGGCAGCTCCGTTCCCGGCTCCAGACTCCAGTGTTACCGAGCGGGGCCAGCTTCAGGCCAAAGTCGCAAGACGGCTGTCCCCGGAGGTTGCGGGAAAGGCGGGTCAGGAGGTCAGGGAGGCTTCGAAGGGCCCCGGGCAGAACGAAGTTGGCGGGCGCCCGAGGAAGGAGCGGGAGCCGTGAGCGTCACGACCCTGCAGTGTTCGAGCTGGCCCCGCGGACTGACATGTCCCTGTCCCCGACCCCCAGAACCGGCGAGAAAGGACGCGCTCTGCTGCTCCATTGTGCCTCCTCCGTCCCGAGTGGGCCGAAGCGGCTGTAGGCAGTGCATGCACGAAAAGCGGCTTCGCACCGAAACGAGGGTTTTTGACAGAACTAGTGATTTCTGTATCTGGTGCGAAGTGTTGGGGAAGGAGGAGGTGTGGGAAATGATTCAAATAATGCCTTGAAATTTACCATTTGGGGTATGGGATGACTGTTTTAACAAGTGAGTAAAAAAGCTTCACATGTTTCAGAAAAGAGGTCCACTTTGTGAAATTACCAAAAACAAACAACCTCAAAACTCTCCCTGGGGATATGCGTAATGAGCCAGCACCAAACAGCTAAGGACGCCAGCCTTAGCTAACCGAACACAATAGCTGGCCTGGGAAGAGGTTAAGTTACACACCAAAGTAACTAATCATGAGTAACACGGTGTTCTAGCGCAGGGAATGGCATGGAAAAGGAAGCAAATCCCTGATACAGGTGTGCCCTGTCGCTCCTCTGCACTGCTTTCGACTAGTGCTTATAAAGTTCCTTAAAGTACGTTCATCCCACTCTCGCCTTGTCCGTGTCTCCAGTGGACTCCACATTTAGCTACTAGACACCTTTGCCTCTGGCGTCCCGATCAGCATGCTCCACCTTTCTTCAGGAATTTCACTTACTAGATTCTTTTCAGAAGTACTCTTTAAAAGACTCTATGTTAATCACTTCTTAATATGACCTTATACCATCCTGACCTTACTTCTCCCAAATATGTACTCTTAAGCCTTATCTTTAACTAGAAAATGTACATTTGAAGTATCACGAAGCAGAGTCGTAGGCCTGTATAGGATCAGCAAGTAAGGGTGGTCCGATCTGCTACCTGGGTTTTCATTTTGTTGATGTTTTGTGTGCACTATGATGGAGCCCAAATTTACTTTTTTTGAGTGGTAATATGCTTTTCAGTGGAACTTTTATTCTAGTATATGTGTGGAGGATTCAGAGAAGGAGAGAGAAGTCAACCTGGTCACTTCTGAGTAACTTCTTTACATTGCATTAAGAAGTTAATATTAGGACAGGATTTCATTTGCAAAGTATGTTCACTCTTTTATCCAATATCTATTAAGGCTATACTCTGTGCTAGGCACTGTGCTAGGTGTTTGAGGTTGTCTTAGACTGTGCTCCCCAGAAACAAACCTGAAAGTAAAGATTTAAGGACAAGTGGGTTTTAGTGGGGAAATAATGCCAGAAAGCAGTACAAGAGAAATGGGAAAGTGAGACCAAAAAAAAAAAAAAAAAAGAAGAAGAAGTCAATATAAGGTGTATTAATGAGCAAGTTACCACAGTGGACAACTGGGACTCAACTCCCTTGTGACCTCAGTGAAAAAGTGTGGAAAAGCCTTAGAACTGAAGCACTCAGGGCCCCCGAAAGTTATCAGGTAGCTTGGTGGTGGGGTGGGAACTGGCTGTACTTGCAGCGTGTTCCTGTATCAGTGGAGAGAAAGCTCAGCAGGGACTCCAACTGCTGCTACCCTGGTAACCTGAAGATACCCTGTCCCTTCCATTACTTAAAGCTTAGTGGGAGGGAATGAATTTCCATCATCTCTGCTCTTTAACATTACAATGTTAAGCTGACTCTACCCTTATTAACCTGCAATCCACATTGCAAACAGGTGGGGTTTTGCCAGCAGCTCCTCCCCTTGCAGTTCATGACAACTACTGGTTCATTACTCCCTCTTAGAGCTAACTGGCCAAGGCAGTATAAGCCCAAATGGAAGGCCTCTATTGAAAATAAATCGATTGGCCTTACTCTAAATGAAAATGAATGTATTGGAATTCCTGTTGGAATCCTTTTAGTGGGACATTTGCTTTAACTTTTTTTCTGGGGTAGGGTGGGGGAGAGGTAAATTTTAGTACAACCATATGACACTCCTGTCTCTTTAAGGACAAGAGTGACATTAGCAGAGTGGCGGGTCACAACTGGGGTGCTGTCAGTCCAACCTAGCCTAACACCGGTGGGTTTTGCCTAAGACTACAAATGAAGATCCATCATATGTCTAAATATTACATAGTTATTCAGCTAGCAAGCTATTATATCTTCCTACCTTGACAAATGTAACAAAAATATTGAAAGGTAAGAAAACCTGTAGTTTCATGTGACAAAAGTCAGCAATATATCAAAGACAACTGAATATATCATCATGAGTATCTGGATTTCCTATTGGTACTCTGTATGGATAAATAATAAAATAAAGACATACATAATTCATTCGTTATATATTTATTCCATAAAATTGATTTCTCCCTTTATTTCACTAAAATTACTATAATGAAGATTGTCACATAATTTGTGTTCCAGTGACAGCTGTGATCTGAAGCTATGTTATTCTGTGTGGCATACCTAGCCACATTTCAGTTTTGTTTCTCAGCGGCCTTAGCTATATTACAAATGCTCAGTAGCCACATGTAGCTCATACCCACTGTATTAGATACCATATATATAGAATATTCCCATTATCATAGGAAGTTCTATTGGACAAAACTGATAAAGGATTTGTGTATTCAAATATTTTCATCAAAACTGTAAGTTAAAATTTTAAAATCAGAAAATGTAAATTACTTTCCAATAGTGGTTGAAAGTTAATTTCTTCCAAATGATTCAGTTATCTCTTAGAATTAAAATGTAAACTACAAATTATGATTATGACTATCAACATTTAAACAATTACTCATAAAAAGCTTAAAATTTGTATTATATGAAAATGAAAAAATAATTTCCCTTAATTTTTAATAAAACAGAAACCCATTGGCAAATCTAGCATTCAAAGTTTCTCTGGTTGTCAATGCAAATAATCAGTATCATGTTTCACATATGTTAAAACTCCTACCTATTATTTTAACAGTAATATTAATTATTTAATTTTGCAAAACATTCCTCAATCACCATTTTCAACTACATGTAAATACTATACTAATGTGTTATTTCCAGCAGAACCACAGATTGGAACATGAAGAGAAGCAAGAAAATTGACAGTTGGCACTACTAAAATACTAATCATTTTTTAAGACTTTAATTAATGTTCTTGCTATCTGAAAGGATTTGATTTTTATATAATTTATTTTTTAAAAATTTCTTCTGCCATTACACTATTCACACACCTAGGAGTGCTCCTGTGCCCTGTCAGCAGCACACCCCAATAACATTCTTGGGGCTGTTTCAAGGACAAAATTATGGTGAAGCATTTTTCTGGAGCCTGAACAGAGTCAGTCTTAAGAGCAGGTGTTTTGGGTTATGTGTTATGCACTCTCAGCACTGAGCACCATGTGTCCCTTAATACATTTATTTTTATATATTTGTGGTACTCAGGTCCCTATAAGGCACAGGCCTAGGGCAGGAGCCCACCTTGCCCCCTGTGTGGGCAGACTGTCCATGGGCAGTGATGATATCTTTGGCAGCGGTAACTATGAAAAGAAGAAAACTGGTCGAACCATAGCCCATTCCTACGTATCTGAAATATTATTTTGAATTTGGAGGTTAACCACATGCAGAAAGTTCCTAATTCATCCACAGTATTACCACACCTGCCAGAAAGCACAGATAAGAAGACTATTTAAACACCCCCCAAGACTGCTTCATTGGGACTTTAATGATGCAGCAGAAAAGATTGTCATTACTTTGTTGCTCATATTTTCTTCTCTAGGCCTTGCTGCAAAAATTGTGCCATTTTTAGAGGTACATTGAGATCATGAAAGTGTATTTCGAGATAACAAATGGAAAATGTAAATAAGCACTCTTGTATAGGTTTCCATAATGATGTATTCTCTTGAGATGATCAAAGATAGTAGGCCCTTGAAAAGGAAGGAAGAAAGGGAGGAAATGTGGCAAGAGGGAGAAAGAGGGAGTTAGAGACAGAGCTAGCTAGGAATTTGGAGTCCAACTTGACTGAGTCTTAACTGTGTAAATTACATTAGTTAATTTCCATTTCCTGGCTTATAGAAATAGTATTACATATGAGTTCTGTGTGAAGTTGGAGGCACTGAGCAAACCTGATTATATATCCTATTACATTGATCTGGGATTAAGCAAAGCTTTAAGGGAACACTGCATTATTTTCTTTACCTCAGAGAACTCTGTGAGTCCCCAGCAGCAGTGGGGAACTTGGACACAATAGTATGCAGATTGATGCACTGCACACATACTCACCATTGGGAGTCTACTGTACTTAGATGCAGACATGAGAACTTTTCACCCAGGACTTTAGTTCACAGCTTCGCTCAGTTTTTGAAGGTGTATACATCAAACCGGATGAATGAGATGAAAATGAAAAACTCATCATTAGTTGTTAACAAGGGCCAGAAGAAACCAGGTCATTTTAAACTTTTACCAGTGAAGCCCTGTTCTCACAGGAAGAGAAGAAAGAATTCAGGACAGGTGCTCTTTTCTGTAGCTTTTCATATCTTATCTAAGGTCAGAACCTGTCACTGACAAAAGGCAAAGCTCACCCAGGCATAGTTCAAAGCTGCTTTTATATAAAGGCTTAAATCACTGGGATACATTTTTAGGTACCCTAGGAATTCCTTCTCATGGTATAATTAAAAGGTTAGAGGTAATAGGTTTTAGGGGTTTTTTTTCCCCTTTGCTCACATTACCTTCAGAATATTAATTTGACTCCTAATATGTTAATAATAGGGTAGTACATTTGTATATTCTTTTTTAAAAGTCTTAACCCTAACACCCAAACACTGTTAGTCTGTATGACATTGGCAAGTCACTTAATCTCTCTGTTCTTCAGTTTCCTTCTCTGTAAAATGAAGGTAATAATTGTACCTACCTTACAAAAGTATTGTGATGATTAAATGAGATAATGTAAAGTTTTTAGAACAGTTTCTGGTACAAATTACATATCATATAATATCTAAATTGTTGTTATTAACCACTGATTTGAAAATCAAATACTAATGGGTCTACTTCTACACACAAAGTTCTATGCTTAGGTTCTATAGAGGTGGAAATGGGATAGAAATATCTAATTAGGTCCTGCGACCATTTAGATGGGAAGACCTTCAACAGACGTTTCTGTCCTTTCTTATGAGACTTTTCCTTCAGTTGCCAGACCCAATACCAGATGATATCCAGTAAAACCACATAATTTATCATGGCAGGCCCTCCTTGTTTGCTCATCTGCAAAATAAGAATAATAACTTTTGTCCTGTTTACACCATTACATTGTAAAAAGAATAAATGACAGTGTACCTGAAATTTCTTTATAATAGACCTGCACTAGACGTTGAGTTCATTATGTATCTCTTCTATTCTACCAGATAGGAATAAAAGTTCACAATTTGCTAATAGGTAATATTTTAATTAAAAAAATTTTTGATTGGAATTTGTAGCTTTTTGCTATTTTAGGTAAAATCTTTAGGGAGATAGATGCTCCAGAAAAAAAAAAAATCTGTATTTAGTCACGGGGTAAATAGCAAGGCAGATCCTACATGGTGATCTCAATATACTAGAAAATCTCATTATTACTGCTATGTGTGAACCTGTGTCTCCAGGAACAGTAATTATAGAAAGTGACCTGCTGGTGAGTCCTCAGCAATAGTCTGATCTCCAGAATGTCTGTCTCCTCTGTGGGTTGTTATGTATGCTCTGCATAGAAGGATACAGATCTTTGGGCGTCTTCCCTGCCCTGTGTTGGCAGGACACCAGGGTTGCTTCACACCCAGGGCCCTCTGGGGGCACAGGTGATGCTGTACCCTTTCCTTCCGCTCTTGCATCCTGGACTAGGGGAAGCAACTGCCTACACAAAGCACTCCTCTGACCAGAATAGCCTAGCTGCCCTGCTCCCCTGGGATGGGAGGGCTAGCAGCCGGCTTTCTCCTGTATGAAAGCAGAGCTCCATCTACATGACCAGCGGATGTGGCAACATTGTAGACAGTTACCACCCTCCCACGCACACATCAGTGGCAGTTTTCAGGCTGTTTCACTGAATATGAAAAACAACAAAGAAAAATAACTGATTTATGAAGATTTTATCAGAGCCCTCTGGCGGTCAGTCACTTTACAGTCACTCCTCTTCTTTTGTTTAAGTCACCAAGAAGTCCTAGCAGAGAATTCTTTCTGCAACTCTTAGGAGCAGGGAAGTTTTAGAGATCTGCTGGCTCATTCATGGAAAGTGTGAAAATGACACTTCACTGTCTGAATCACTGTCAGTTCAAAGGCACAGGCACCAGCTTACCAGCAGCAGCTACTTTCCACCTGGGGGTTCATTAAAGGAGAGAGTAACTGTCTTTGTGGTCCTTTCTTTTTCCCCAGATGCTTTGAACTAACCTTTTATATTAGTTCTTGTGCCTTTGTATTAGACAACTGTTTTTCTCAGAACACAGTTTGCAGGTTAGTCATATTTCCCAAAACTCGGGGTGGAAATCATGGCACTATATCATGTTCCCATGGATACTTATTTCCTTTTTATTCTACTTAAAAAAAAAAACCCACATCCTTTGAAGTCAATAGGTGTGTTCCTTAAAGCTCTGCTTAGTACTCTTAAGAAATGTTATGCTTACAGTGTCAGTGCTACCTCAGATTAAATTATTGCAACAGTGGTGTCCTAGGTCCTGTGATCTATAATAAGGCCAGGTTTCCACTAGAATATGAAAAATAATATTTTGCTGCTAAGATCAAAGAAAAGGTCGCCTTTACTTTCTCTTCATATTTGATATGTTAAAGTTTCCAGACATAGCATTTTGAATTGAAGATTCCTAGACAATCATTACTGTCAACATGAGATAAGCATAGAAGAAAACATTCAAACTTATCTCAGCATGTTTTTTGGAAAAACATTTACTGAAGTCTTACTATGAACAAAGCATTTTGCTGGCACATAAAACTCTGAGAGATGTGAATCGTTATTATGCCCATTTGAGAGCTGAGGAAAATGAGGCTTAAAGATAAAATGATTTAAATCTTACAAAATCTGGCAGTATGTTAAACCATGGCCCCTCATCTAGTAGTGACCCTGGCAGAGCTGTGATTTATAGGCAAATATTCTGATTTCCATAGCTCCTTTTCCTGATAACTGATATATTTTTTATCTTTGTCTCATTTCTTACCATAAATTTGTCAAATTGTTGTCTAACTTGCCATCTTCTGTCCAAACATTGCACTAATCTTTGTTTATACGATAATCTAAAAGCTCTTATTTAAATTTTATTCACCCCTCAAGGATGTACTAGTTAGGATGGCAATCATCTGTGGGTAACAGAAAACCCAACCAACACTGGCATTTAGAACAATGGTTAAGGGCACAGATCAGGTAGCAGGCTACCTGTGTTCAAAATCCAGCTTCCCTACTTACTAGCCGAGTAACTGGGGCATATTATTCAGCCACTTCATGCCTCAGCTTCCTTATCTAAAAATTGGATAATAGTGGTACTCACTTTTTAAAAATCTTATGAGGATTAACTATGAATTCAAATAAACTGTCTAGAAAGTGCTAAAAAATAAGTTACCATTACAGTTTCCCACTTGGAAGTAGGCAGCCACATTACCATGCACTGAGGACCCAGGGTGCTCCTGCTTCACTGCTCATTCCCAGCCATGCAAAACTGAACTACCACCTTCTATATTCCAAGCAGAACAAAAGAGGAAAGGCAAGGACATGATGGCTTCTTGTGGACTTTTGCCTTGTAGTTGGGAAGGGAAGGCCCCCCTAATGGGCTTGCTCCTACATCTCAACACAAAAATGGTGTCACATGGCCAGGCCTCACTTCTTTGGTCACTGGAAATTTTCATCCTCTGTTTTCCAGCCTCTGTAGTGGAGGAAGGAAGGGGAAATGTGATTGGGAAAGAGTTGAGTGAACCAACTTCTAGTACCACCCAAAAGACCTGCTCATATGACACCTGTTTGTCTTTTCTAATTACCAAACTAAAGGATATGAACTACACTATTTCTTTGGAAGTAATTTATGGTTCTCTCTGTCTGGGATACATACTTTTGCATGCTTTTTTTCTCCTTCAGGTTCCAGTTAGTTTCTTCTCCTTGGAAAAAAATCTCTACCCACCCCAATGAATACAGGACTGTCCTCTTATTCTCTGTGTTAGCACTGCATTTATTTCCTTCATAGGACCTAATGTAATTGGCAAGGTGAAGAGGGACAATATATTTTATATTCCCAATAAGCAAGGTTTTATTTCTGCTCTCATTACACCACTATCTCCCTACCAAGAGAAGACAGAATGCTGTCACCTTAGGAAGAGGGAAGATGTATTGTTGAAGTTTATATATCCTCAGAGAGAACAGGAGACGGACTGCTATCCCCTACATGCTGTAGTGGAACACTAGCAAAAAATAAAAATTAAAAAAAAAGTGAAAGCAGACTTAAGAGGCCAGATATCAAGGCAGAGTTGGCCAAGAACGTTGGAGTCAAAGGCCTAATTTCAGAGAATAGTCTAAAAGATGACATACCTCTAATAGAAATCCCAGGTTGAACATGGCACTCATCTAGCCATGTCAACCACAATCACTCAGTGGCTACACAGGAAAGTAAGCTAGATTTTTTGAGTGAATGAATGAATGAATGAATGAATGATTTTAAATAATGTATTTTGACAGGATGTGAATATCCCATAATTTGATAGATCTGAGATCTTGACTTCACTAAATTATGGCTATAACATGATGGTTTGTCTCCTGAAAAGACGAAGATTTTTCAGGGGCAGGGATTGCCTTTTCCTTCTTTGCACCTTCTTCAGATCCTCCTGTCAAAGTTCTCCATGTGTACTTGTTAATTAATTAAATAAGGGGCTGAAGATAAAAATGACAGAATTAGGAAGAAACAAATGATTTTGAGTCCCAAGGTTACCTGTATTTTTCTTCAGAATGGGCCTTATAACTCAGCAGAAAAGATGGAATGACAGGCACTGCTCACTTCTGTGTTTCAGGCTGCTTTAATTTAGAAGATTGGCCAGGAAGGTAATAACATTCCCAGAAGACATCTGAGATAAGGAAATCAGTGTTTAACCTTAAGAAATAGGGCTTTGCGCTTAGATAATGACTTGTGTCATACACATCCTTACCTAGGAATCTAATTTGATGTCTTGAAATCTTGATTGAATTTCAAGGTTTCATTGTGCTTTCCTAACCGTAAATGTACCTCATTTTTTTTTAACTGTTTGGTTCTTAGAAACTGGGATCTTTTATTCCCTCTTAATACTTTCATTTTTTCAAATTATGTAGACATTCAATCAGCTTCCAGAATCAACTCTAGTACTTTCTTTTTCTCCTTGTCCTATGTTTGTTTAAATAGCTCCCTTAGGCCACATGAACACAAAAGGGCTTCAGTTACAGTTCTACCCCTTGCTGGCAGACTGACCTCTGGGCACATGAACCTCTGTGATCCTCAGTTTCCACTTAGAAAACTAACAATATCTGCCCTGACTGACTTATAAAAATATCAGGAGGATGAAATGAGACCTGTGTGAAACACTTTGTAAAGTATAAAAGTGATATACAGATGAAAGTCATATTTTATAAATGGTATCAGAGCCTAAATTTCATTCTCTGTTATAGGTATACACACTGATAGCAGAAAGGCCAACAAATTTATCAGTATTTTGGGTTAAAACACTTTTGCCTTTGCCTCTGCCTCCTCCTCCTGAAATCCTAAAATAATAATAACAAAGAAATATGGCATAAAAAATGGAATTAAGCCACAAAGACAATAAATAAAAGAGAATGCAACAACAACAAATTTTGAAAGTGGAAAAGCAGAAAGAAGAGTGGCAATTTGCCCAGCAGAACAAGAAAAAACAAATCCTACACTGGTTTGTGAGAAACCCGAGAAGTACTCAACCTGTACCACTGAAGTCCCAAAGGCTTCTGGGAGTGGGGGATCTAAGTGGGTTGCAAACAGAAGACTTGGTTAAAACATTTTTTTAAACGTAGTTAACAACCCCCCAGCTAAGTCATTCTTTTTCCGCCTAGCCAAGGTGACTGCCTATCATTTGCTCTTGCTAAAGAATAGAGGTTAACTGTCTGGCAAAGCCATGACAATCAGTTTTGGCACTGCTTGGGGACATCAAGCACAACTGAGGCTGAGAATAGCATGCTGGAGATAGAGTTTAAGTGACAGTATAAGTAATGAGTTTTGAAACGCCTCTACCCTCTTTTCCCACTCAACTTCCAGAACATTAACAACTAGGCTTTCGGCCTTGAAATATTATAAGATTGGAAGATTCTTCTCTGAGGAATAGGACCAGCCCAAGAGATAAGACATAGATTCTAACATTGGGATGCCGGAGGCAATGGATTGATGTTGTGCATGCTCTCTCTCTCTCTCTCTCTCTCTCTCTCTCTCTCTCTTTCACATGCCTGACCCACATGCTTGGAATTTACCATCAGCTTCATAATTCCCCATTTTTTGCTTTTATCTGTTTGGAGCTCTACTGAGATATAATTTATAACCATAAAATAATGCCCCCATTTTAAATATGAATAGAGAACCAGACACCACCAAAAAGCTGAAGAAAATCTTTCATGTGAAATATATAAATAATAAAAAGAAAAGAACAATACCAGATATTGGACAGGAATATAAAAACTTTTTAAAACTATCAATAATATTAGAGCAATGAGATAGAGGCTTTTTAAAATAAGAACAGGATGCTGTAAGAAATAATATTCAGAGGACAAAAATGAATTCTTAGAGATTAAAAGTATATATATATTTTTTTTTAGAATAGAAAGTTAATGTTTAATGGGTACAGTGTTTCAGCTGGAGAAAATGAAAAAGTTGTGCAGACAGAGAGTAAGGATGGATGCACAATAACGTGAAAGTACTCACTTATGCTGATGAATCATACACTTAAAATGGTTAAAATAGTAAAAATGATGTTATTATTATTCACCATAATAAAACATAAGGAAATAAATATATAGGCAATGAGAACTGACACTTCCAATTTGGAAAACAATTTGTCATGTCATAAATGATGAAAATATTTATCCCAATAAATGTACCCCTCTTCTTATACCTTAAATATATTCTTAGAATAATATTCTCAAGATCCATCCATGTTTTCACAAAATAGTAGCAGTTCATCTTTTCTTATGGCTGAGTAGTATCCCATTGTATGCATGTACCATATCTTCTTGATATGATCATCTATCAAGAACACGTGGGTTGTTTCTATGTCTTGGCCACCATGAATAATGCTGCAATGAACATAGGTGTACACATATCTTTATATATAATTGTTTTCAAATTTTTGGAGTAGATACCTAGAAGAAGGTTTGATGGGTCATATGGTTACTGTAGTCTTAAGTTTTTTGAGGAACCACCCTACTGTTTTCCATTGTGGTTGTACTAACATACAGTTCCACCAGCAGTGAATGACGGTTTTTTCTCCCCACATCTTCTCTGACACTTGTTATTACTCGTCTTGCTGATAATAGCCATTCTAACAGGTGTAAAGTGGTATCTCATTATAGTTTTGATTTGCATTTCCCTAATAGCTAGTGAAGTTAAGCATGTTTTCATATATCTGTTGGCCATTCTTAAGTCTTTTTGGGAAAAGTGTCTATTCAGGTCCTCTGCTCATTCTTTTTAGGTTAGATTGTTTGTTTTTCTGTTGTTATTGTTGTTGAGTTGTATGAGTTCTTTATATATTTTGGATATTAACTTCTTATTGGAAGCGTTGTTTGTAAATATATTCTCCCATTCCATGGGTTATCTTTTTGTTTTGCTGTCAGTTTCTTTTGCTGGGTGGAAGCTTTTTAATTTGATACAGTCCAGTTCATTTACTTTTGTTTTTACTTCCCTTGTCTTTGAGGTCAAATTCATAAAATCCTCTGTAAGACCAAGGTTCCTAAGTTCAGTACCTATGTTTTCTTCTATGTAATTTATCATTTCAGGTCTTATATTTAGATCTTTGATCCATTTTAACTTTTGTGTATGATGAAAAATATCAGTCTAGCATGTGGCTATACAATTTCCACAGCACCATTCATTAACAATTCTTTCATGTCTTCATTGTATATTTTTGTCTCTGTTGTCAAAAATTATTTGCCCATATACATGTGGATTTATTTCTGTGCTCTCAATTCTGTTCCATTGGTCTCTGTCTGTTTTTCTGCCAATTCCATGCTGTTTTGATTATTGCCACCTTGTAGGACCATATGATTTCACTCGTGTGGGATATAAAACTTATCTTTGTCTTCCAAAGAGATTAAAGATTAAATTGTAAAAGATGGAAAATAAAATTGATTAATTTTATTCATTAAAGTAGAATGACTTTAATTTTGCTTAAAGTTGAACAAAAAGACAAGAAGATAAAGCACAAGGGAGGAAAAAAAAAAGTGAGAATATCAGATTAGACCAGGACCATTTACATCCAGAAAATAAAGTCCAGTGGGAAAGGGAAAAAGAAAACAGTGGGAAAGAAATAATCAGGAAATAAACCAAGAAAATTTCCCAGAAATGAAGGACACGGGTCTCTAGTTTGAAAGGGCCCTTTGAGTGATCAGCACAATAGATGGAAATGGACCCAGACTGTAGCATATCATTGTCAAATTTAGAACAGTTGCACACACACACACACAAAAAAAGACACAAATGTCCAGAGAGAAAAAAATGGTTTCAGAAAATGGATTGTGAAAGCAGAATGACTTTAGATTTCTCAACAGCACCCAGAAGGCTGGAAAACAATAGAGCAAAGCCTCGACATTCTAAAAGAAAACTTTTTTTAACTGGAATTGTATTCTCAGCCATACTATAATAAAATGTGAAGGTGAAATAAAAACTTGTTCAAATATACAGAGTTAGAGAAAAAATTAACTCTTTTTAAGTAAACTACTGACAAATACACTACAGTCAAATGAGAGAGGAAACTAATCATTTAAAACGTGGGATGTATGTTTCAACACAGGAAAGACAGAATTCTTAGGATTGTAGCATAGAGGTTGTTTTATACAATGAAGCCATGCAGGGGACCCAGAGAAGACTGGGTTGAATCAGAATATCCATGACAGATATCTTCAAGAAGAGGAAATTAATAGAATACTTAATGTGTTTATACATACTGAAAGGAGAATTTATATACTTGTAGTCAGAGTTTGGGATGAATTTGTGATAGAATTAGGTAAAATGAAGATAGAAATTAAACTAAAATTAGATAGAAATTAAGCCAGCAAAACAAAATTTAATATTAACTCCAAAAAGTTGTAAAGGAAAGAAAACATGGTCATAGGATACAATATGTCTCAGCTGTGAACAGCATTTGGTTGCTATAATAAAGTTAACAATGAATATTTATTTGATCAAAATTGTGATATAACTGTATTGAGAAGATGGAAGCATAGAAGGGTCGTGCTTCTGCTTTATGAGGGTAGACAGGTAGTGGTGGTGAGGAGTGCTGGTAAACAGAGAGCAGAATCTTCATCTTCCAGAGTACAGACTCAGTAGCAATATCTTACACTGGCAGTATGTAAACATGATGTTAAGATATGTGAAGGTAAGTATCAAAAGAAAGGGCCAACAGATTTGATAGTGATTGTCCCTAAGAATAGGAAATGTGTATGTGTGTGTGTTTGGGTTGTTATAATGTGCTCATTATGACAGATTTTGTACATATGTAACTGTAACACAACTATTAAATAAATTTCTCAAAAAGTCAGACAATTTGACAAACTATATTTTTGGCACAGGGGACAAAATTATAGTTGCTCATACCTAATTTTTTCTTTGTTCATTGGATTATACAACTTGCTTCATTTGTAAGCACTTGAGACACTGAAATTACAAATGGAAAATGGCCAGACCAAATATAAAAATAGAACTCTGACCTGCAATCTACAGCAACTAGCCCAAGAGACCAACCCATTATCCATAATAATGGATATCATGCTAGATATCAAAGTTGTAAGAAATCAGACCATAACCCCTTGTATCAGTCTGCCCCCAAATGGCCAGAATTTGGTTAATAACTGACAGCATCCCTAATCTTTATCCTTGCTTCCAACTTAGAACCAACCAATGAAGACCAAATATGCATCCTTAACCAATCATGTAAGATGCACCTGCTCTAGTCAGCTTGCTTACACCTCGCTCTCCTCTCCCTGCCTTTGAATCATGGCTAAATACGTAATGGTGCCTCACTCCCTTTCTACAGCAAGCTCTTCATTAATACCCTTTGCTTCTTCCCATTTGATTGGTCTTCATTTATTTACACCAGCTATTTTTTTTATTTAGATATTTTATTTGATGAAATAATTATTTTTTTTACATTTTAGATACTTTTCTTATTTCTTTTTTTTTCATTTTTTAAATTTATTTACTTTTTAAATACATTTGTCTCTGCCTCCCCCCACATCTTTACACCAACTATTTTGAAGCATTGCAAATTTTCAAAGATAGAAAACCATTTGATTGGTAAAGAATTAATATTAGCTAAATCAACAATCCAAGTTCAAGAGACAATAATGTCTTGACAAGCCCTTACATTTATTTACTCACATATTGTACTCTATTTCCACATGCCAAGTACTACACTCGGTGTTATGGAAGATATAAAGATAAATTCAATAAATTGATTATTTCATGTAATTGGATTTAATAATTTTAGAGTTTCTTAAGTTCAGATGTTTAAACTTATCTTAAGTTTAGGTAACAATTAAAGCTGTATTCATACTTTTAAGAAAATGAACATAGTTTTAAAAAGCAAGCTTCCAAAAAGAAAGATCAAGTTTGTGTCATACTTTTATACTTTTTTAAAATTTTATATTTTCTCTTAAATTGCCCAATTTAAATTTTCTTTCTTAGCTATTTTGGCATATGTCTAAAATATGCTTTTTTTTGTTACCCCCTTGAAATCTTCTCTTATATTTACTACTGCAAATATAAATGTTAAATATATATTTTATTTATGCACATTTTGCTCTTTGTGCTTAGAACTGAATTACAGATGTCCTATGAAGGGTCACATATGTGATTATGGAAAATTGTTCTATTGAAAATAAGAGTAGTTTTTATAATGATGGAAATCCAAGAAAGAAATCGAGGTTGGCAAAACAGATGTATTCATAAAAAAACTACTGTGTGCATGTGATGAACTAGTTTTCAGTAAGATTCAAATAATGCAATCAGTGGGAATTTAACTAGTCCATGCAGTTGTCAAAGGCATGTGGGATGCACGAATAATAGCTGGAAATTTGTTGTGGACACGAGGCTATTAAGCTTGTCTCCTGCTGCATTCAATATGGTAGTAAAAACTATTATTAAATAACTGATTTTATAGCAACTGTTAAAATTATTAGGCCAAAGTATAAATTAAAGTTTATGATTGATGCAAATGTATGCCTTTAAATGTATAATACTAATTTAGGTTCCTTTCCCACTTAAAAATAAAGACTCAGACGAAAGAATAGCGATTACCAGAATAACAGCAAATTAATAAGGCTGCAAGGAAGGCTTCACAAAATATAGAACATTAAGTGTGACTTTGCTTTTCAAACCCAGAATCTCACAATTATCAGTGATCTCTTCCGTAGCTGAGTACATATAGTTGACGTGAGCAGTAATGGGGGTGACACATATGAAATCCTGAGGACAGATTAAAGAGAACCAGTGATGAATCTGATCGCCAGGAGCCTTCTGTGTTACAGGCAGATGTGGGGAGGGTTAGCCAACACCCACCACATTTGGAATTTGTTTCTACCTATATGGCTTCTTCACTAGCAGTCCCTAAAATAAAACTTACCAATTTATAAAAGGCAAATTTTTTTAGCAAATTAAGTATTTTATTCAATGTATCATTGAAGCTTTTTAGAAATGGAAGTTCCCTAGTCTCCACCCTGTATTTATGGTCTCTGAGGCCAGGTTTTGGGATGTGTTATTTCCCAAAGCTCCTCATGTGATTGGGAGCTGGGTGGCTGGGCAAGGTTTGAGAAATAGTAGCACTACAATGTAATATTTAACTCAATATTTAACGCAGAGTGAATATCTAAGACATATTTGAGGGCAGATCAATCTTTTAAAATATTTTAAAATAATGTATAATTTGGAAAGCAAAAAATCTTAGAAGCATAAAATAAGTTGAAAGCTCCTCTAGAAGTCATTTAATACAAATTTTAAAAATTAATCTGTCTAACCATAACCGGGAGAGCTTTGTAAAACCTCCTAATGTCTGCTGCCTAACTATTGAATCTAAATTTCTAAAAACGTGGCCTGGGACTCTGCATGGTTTGAAATTTTGAAAACACATTTATGACTTAGGAAATATAATTTTTCCCACTAATCATCCTTGTTCTTTTAGTACTTCCTCAGATTGCATGGTGTCCTGCCACGCAACATCTGATCACTGCTCTTTGGACCAAACTCAGTTTCCCTGTTTCTCATGGAAAGTATATTGACTGATACAGAACTGAGAGGCATCATCTTTCACCCAGTTCTGGATTCTATTGATCGGCCAGAGAACCAAAATTCAGTTAACATATTTTTGGCTCCTGTTGATCTAGCAGTTAACAAAATAAAACAAAACATTTTTCAAAAGTGCTGTTAAGCCATAGGTCCCCCATCTTAGGTTTGGGATGTTGAATATTAACCTAATATAAAGGCCACTTATATTTGGTCTCCATAGAGTCAGTTCAAGATCCAGCTTGTCACATTAGTTTTGGATACTATCGTTCACTATATTAATTTCTGTCCCTCCCAGCTCATGTCATGCTTGAATTTGATAAACATGCCATTTGTGGGCCTGATTAGAGTTATTAATAAACACATCAAATGAAAGAGAGCCATTGGCAGATCTTCTAAAGACCTTCCTCTCAAAAAACATTGGCCATCACCCCCTTCAATCTAGTTTTCACCTGGTCACACACCTGCTACATGCCTAACAATTAAGTTTTGGTTTCCCCATCTTGTTAATTACAAACACCATAAGAAACTTAGAAAAACTTCTTTCTTGATAAATCTTGAAAGCTACATTGTTTCACATTACCTCAATTCTCTACATCTGAAACATATATTTTACTTCATATGCCCAGAATATTTCATATCAAAAACTTTGTCAATAAAAGCAGTGCCCATTTTACAAGTTAACTTTTTAAAAAATTTCTCTTCACAGGAGGAACTTTACCAATATGAAATTTCTTATGATTTTTTTTCTAAACTTCCAGCACTGTATCCTCTCACAAGATTCTAGCTGGTCCAAAGCTTATGGTGTCTGACAGCAATTCACTGAGCTACCACATTTCAATTGCTTTGGCACATTTCATTTAGGAGACCTTTGAAGTGAGAAAGAAAAAGAAATAGAGCAGGAGTCAGGTGATGAGAAAAGAAAACAGTATGAAAGAAGAGGATAAGAAATATCTCTGGACAATGGAGTGGGGGGACCTACCAGGAATTCTCAGGAAAAACTTGATTTTCCCTTTGACTCAAAGTAAGATTCAGAAAATGTACACAGAAATGTTCCAAATTATTAGGTTTGAGTAGAAAATTTCCAAATCCCTAACATTATGAAATGGGCTTAATTTGAGATTCTTATTGGAATATATACTCTAATAGTAGAGATACCTAACCTTTTTGTAAACAAAAAAGAAAAAAAAATCTGGCTTAAAAAAAGGGGGAAATTCACTGGTTTAAATAATTTGTAATCCAGAGATGGCCCAATTTTGAGTCTGGCTGAATCGTAAAAAGATGTCATCAGGACACCATCTCTCCCTGGGTTCTGCTGGTCCCATTCTCAGGCAGGTGTTCTCTTGGTGGCAAAATATCTGCAGGCTCACACACTCAAAGCCCAAGTCCAGACAAAAGTGATCATGTTTCCTCTCATTAATTCCACCCAGGTGTAGTAGGCTGAATAATGGCTACCCAAAGATATAAGATTCTAATCCCTGGAACCAGGAAATATTATAAGGAAAAAAAGTGCCTTTGAAGATATGATTGCATTAAGAATCTTGACATGGGGATAGTAGCCTGGATTTTCCAGGTGAAACTCATGTGCAATCACAATATCTTTTTTTTAATTGAATGTAATAAGATTATCTAAGTTTCAAGTGTACAATTCTATGATACACCATCAATCAACCTTCTTCCATCACCATGCACTTGACCCTCTTTATCCTTACAACTTCCTACCCCTTTCCCTCTGATAATCACCATGCTGTTGTGTCTATGTGTTTTTGTTTGCTTTTCTTGTTTGTTCATGTGTTGCTTTCTGTTTTATATCCCACATATGAGTGAGATTATATAGTTCTTAACTTTTTCTGTCTGATTTATTTCACTTACAGTGGTAGTCTCCAGATCCATACACATTGTCACAAATGGCAGTATTTCATCTTTTATTATGGATGAGTAGTTTTCCATTGTATATACGTACCACATCTCCTTTATCCAATCATCTATTAAAGGACACTTGGGTTGTTTCCATGTCTTGGCTACCATGAATAATGTGACAGTGGACATAAGGGTGCATGTATATTTGCAAATAAATGTTTTCAAAAATTTCAGGTAGATACCCAGAAGAGCGACTGCTGGGTTATATATATATATATGGTAACTCTATTTTTAATTTTTTGAGGCACCTCCATACAGTTTTGCATAGTGGCTATACTAGTTTATATTGCTACCCTCAGTAAATGAGAGTTTCTTTTTCTCTACAACCTCTCCTATACTTGTTATTACTTGTCTTATTTATATTAGCCATTCTAACAGGTGTGAAAGGGGTATCTCATTATAGTTTTGATTTTCATTTCCCTAATGGCTAGTGAAGTTGAGCATTTTTTCAGATATCTGTTGGCCATTTGTATGTCTTCTTGGGAGAAGTGTCTATTCAGGTCCTCTGTCCATCTTTGTCCCCATATACAAAAATTAACTCAAAATGGGTCAGATGAACCTGAAATAATAAGTTACATAGAAGAAAACATACATACTAAACTTATGGACCTTGGTCTTAGGGTTTTATGAGTTTGACCCCAAAAGTAAGGGAACTAAAAGGCAAAAAGAAATGAATGAGGCTACATCAAACTAAAAAGCTTCTGCATAGCAAAGCAAACCACCAATGACACAAAAAGGCAACCAATCGAATCAGAGAACATATTTTCCAAAAACAACTCTGACAAAGGGTTAGTATCCAAAATATAAAAAGAACTCATGCAACTCAACACCAAACAAACAATCCAACTAAAAAGGAGCAGAGGACCTGAACAGAATCAGTGTCCTTGTAACAAGGCAGAGGGTGACTCCACACACACAGAAAAGAGGAGGAAGTGATGTGACCACAGAGGCAGAGATGGTGTTACCAAACCAAAGTGGGAACACCTGCCTGCCACCACCAAAAGGCAAACTCTAGAGGAAGAGACAAGTGATAAAGGAAAGAGATTCTTATTCAAATTCTGAACAATCTGGGAGAATGGGGGACTCCCCATCTCCAAGATCATCTCTTCCACAAAACCCAAACAAAATGCAGCCATCCCCAGAAAGAACAGAACAAAAGCCAGTGCCCAGAATTCCTGCTCCATTTTAAAGTACCTTCCTTTGGAGCTCAAGGCAGCTGCTGTGCAGTCATCCAGGGAGCTTAGCTTGTTCTCAGTTGCTGCCTTGCTTCAGGCTCCCTCCTAGAGGCTGCCTGTGGAGCTGGCACTGCCATTGGCCTTGTGGCTTCCAGTGCCTCAAGGTTGTGGGCTCCTAGACAGTGTAGCCAGTGAATGCCCCAGCAGATGCTACACCAGGTCAGGAGAGAGAGAGAGAAAGAGACTCCCTCCTGGAGGCCATGGGCCACATGACTGATCTTAGCAGGGGCTACAAAACTCACAATCTGAGCACAGGTCCTGAGCAGTGAATGATGGGCAAGAGAGAGTTTCATCATTTCTCTGGGTTTATATTAGTTTCAGGTGTGGGATAGACCCAGTACTTCCTCTGAATGACCAATTAACTTCCCAAACTTCTTAACACTCTGGGTGGGTCCACCACCTTATTAATCCCTTTTTTTCCCCAGGCTTGACTCACAGGCCTCTTTGGTCCAGCACTTCCCTCTACCACCATTCTGGTGACCTCTATGTTGCATGTGCCTACCTTCCCTCAGTCCTCCCCCTAATCTGTTACCAAAAGGTGGTAGGAGGGCTTTTCCCCCATCCAATTATCTGCTAGCCTTGCACATGCTCAGTGGAAGATTCTTCCCCTGCCACTATCTTGCATGGGGGTAGGGGAGATTCCTGTGGTACTCTGTTACCTCTATGCTCCCCACACCGTAGTTCCCGCATGCAGTGAGTTGCCCATACTCAGAGCCCACTGACAGAGTAAAGGAACCCTGGAAAACCTGCCTGGCCTCTCAGGCAGCACCAAGGGTAGCCTCAGTTGGAGAGTCAGGGGACTGGCAGCCAGGAGCAGGACACTGCATCGGGCAAAGCATCTGCAAGGCACAAGCTCAGTTCAATGAAGCCTCACAGTCTTGCAGAAGTACTGCAAAACTCAATGTCCTTGCCATGGCCCTCGGCGATTCCTGAAGGTATTGTCTGGCTTCACATCATGCCCTCAGTGCCCTGAGGAGCGTGACTCAGTGCAGAAGAGGCTCCCAGTTTCAATCCCATGGCCTAGCTCCATCTCCCCCAGCAGCCCCTCCTTTCCTTGCCCTCAGCCTGCTCCCAGCAGTCCAGACAGGCATCTTTTGGTATCAATGGCAGTGACATGGATATGAGTCTAGGAATGCAGGCAAATCTGGAAGAGGTAAGGAACAGATTATCTTCTAGAGCCTCCATAGGGTACAAAGCCCTGCTGACACCTTGATTTGACCCAGTGAAACAGATTTCAGACTCTGGCCTCCAGAACACTTGAGAGAATATGGTTCTGTTATTTCAAGTCACCAGGTTGGTGGTCATTTGTTACAGTAACCATTGGAAACTAATACACAGGCAATGTGGTTCACTCTGATTTGACCACCCTGAGTCACATGACCAAATCTGAACCAATTAAAGAGCAAGGCCAAGCTGGCTTGAGTTACTTGTTTTATTCTTGGAACATGAACAAACCTTTCATGAGGTAAACAAACTCCAAGTACAGGAAAGGGAGGTGCCCAAAAGCAAAGCTTAACTGGAAATAGAAGCCAGTTGGGGAGAAGAAGCAAAAAACAGCAGATACCCCTTTCATGTTTGAAAGGAGGACACCAAGTTAACATTTATATGCCAAACTACTACACCATTAGTGCACTTGAACCTGCTTTGTTGCTGTGGTGATGCTGTTAAGCACCATATTATCAGGGATATGCTGAGTTGAACAGACACCACTTGCTAAGAATGTATTTGCTTTTATTGCTGATCACAGCATCTTCTCCATCTCTGACACATCTCCTTTCCAAAAAGTTATACATTAAGATCACATGTATTATTCCAAATAGAAACATATTATGACATTAGGATAGAAAATTTTTCTCTATGTATTTTCTAATATCTTTCTGATTATGTCTAAAATATTGTACTTACAATGTATAGTAAGAGCTTGTGCCAATCTGCAGTGCAATGTCTATCGTGATTTCCCTGTGTCTTCTTGAATTATAACTACTAACTAACCTGGAAAGACCGTTCAAGGATGCTCTAGCTCTGGCTTTTATAAATCGTTGCATTTTGGGTAAGTTACTAACACCTTCCTGATATCAGTATCCTTATATGTAAAATGAAGATACATATTTTCACAGGATTTGTTTTAAGGATTATCTAAAAAATTTGTGTGAAAGATTATAGCAGGGTGCATAGCACAAAGACACCAATAACACTCCATGATGAACCTGTAATCCAATAAGCACAATCAAACCATTATTCCTATAATTATTCCTATAAATCATTTTCTTTACCCATGAAGGAACTCTTCTAATGACAAATTTCACCTTCGAAAGATCTACATGTGGATTCCATTTGGTTTAGCATGTCAGTTCTCAGGAGAGCCTGATGTCAAGTGCACATTCTCCCCCTTTTTTAAACTTTTTAAAATTTAAAATAAGATCAGTTTCAGTGCTGAAGCATGCAGAGCTGTACCTGCTTATTTATTTCTAAACTATTTTTGATGCTAACACAGTTCCTTTGGTGGAAAAGAATATCATAGCCTGATTCTCCAAACTGAGAAGGCTCGTTTGCCTTTGTTTTGAAACTGTCAGATTTTATTTTGAAGTTTTAAATTAATTGGTTCTATTAGTTTCCCCTTAACTTTTTCATTATTTACTCTCAAAAACTCTAGTAGATAAGTCAGGCATAATTTCCCTTTATGTACATTTTGCTAGAGGGAAGAAAAAGCTGGCGCTGTTTGATCAGAGGGAAGAGAAGTCCCCCAATTACGGCACAGATTAGCCCCTGAGTTCCCATGTCTCTCCTAGTGAGTAATGCCACAGCAGCTCTGAGTTCCTGGGGGCATTTGAGAAACCTATGCCCAGGCTGAATAGGTTTTGGGGGTTTGTATTACTCCATCTTTGCCCAGGAAGTTTTAGAACACAGTTGCAGGACCCTCATATGTATTTGGTTGACAGCCTGTGTTATTTCATGAACATCTCCTTACACTCAGGATAGCTGTCATTCCAAACAAGCCATGTCTAACAAAACTACATTTTACTAGGCCTCAGGGTCTCAGAGAGAGACATAGAGATGAAATACAAAGAGATTATTTTTATAAATATAATTTAAGTGTTTGATAAAATTTAAATAATGCAAACTTACTATTTACTGGTGAGGAATTTTATCTACCTATATTTATAATTTATATCTTGTGGGTATCACAAAATTTCACCTGTGAATACCATGCATTCTATATGAAATATTTTGATTAATATTTTTAAAGTAACTTTTTATTTTTAATTAAATGGGGTAGATTGGTTAATAAGATTATATACATTTCAAGTGTACAATTCTATGATACATCATCTAATATTGCACTGTATACCCACCAAAGTCAAATCTTCTTCTATCACCATACATTTGACACCCTTAACCCTTTACTATCCTCCAGCCTCTTTTCCTCTGGTAACCAGCATACTGTTGTCTGTGTCTATGAGTTTTTGTTTGTTCTTTTCTGTTTGTTCATGTGTTGCTTTCAGTTTTATATCCCACATGAGAGAAATCATATGGTTCTTATCTCTTTCTGTCTGACATATTTCACTTAGCATGAGATTTGGTACATATATGCAATGGAATACTACTCAGCCATTTGCAACTACATGGATGGATCTTAAGAATGAACTTTTAAGAGAAACAACATTATGAATATCCATGACAGTTTTAGTTTTATAAATTAAAGCTTTAAATATACCCAAATAACAGAAGTTAATTAAGTTTCATACTTATATAGTAGAATGCAATCATTTCTTACTTAACAAACATTTGATTACATTTGGGGGCTATGTAGGGAACATGAATTTAAACATTTATATCCATTTCCCCGGTTATCTATTTTTTCACTATTTGGCCAACAAGTCATCCCCTCTGACCCAATTCCAGTCTTCACCAAAAATCATTGTATTCTAGCACCCAGATGGAAGGTTTATATCAGGGAGAAGCAAGAGAGGCAAGAATTAAAATAAATTAATTTTATTTAATTAAAAGAACACTGATTTACATTTTTACTTGGCTCTTCTGAGAGTCTGACTTACTGCTAGTGGCCAACTCAAGATTGAGATGAAAGGGTCCTTTAAATGGTAAGGAATTGATATCATGGGCATAGGGACATTTAGAATATAGATGAAAGTATCTGAATTTCACAAATTAATGTAAATATGAGGGTAGACTATTCATAAGTATTTTATCTCTAAGGTTGGACAATAAAAATATGGTTCAAATTAAGAAAAACTCCCTCAGGGTGAAAAGTAGTTGTATAAAGCATTGTGAATGATTGTAAAATATGGGAACTCAGAATTCAGTGAAGCAGTTCCAATGGATAAGTGCACCTCTAGTGAATGAGAGTACACTGATGTGGTTTCCAAGTAAGCAACCCAATTAGAAGGAAAGTATCATTTTCATGCAGGGGGTCTCCTTGCATTGTTGCCCTCTTAACTGGGTAGATGAATCCCTGGTCCTAGAAAAAAAGACATGTGGTATTTTCCAACTGTCATTTGGTATCATCCAACACCATGACTAGAGGGACAGGATCAGCCAGTTGCAAGGCACAGATAAGGACCTATCTACAGTAATTAAAGTTAACAAATAATACAGGCTTTGTCACTTGAAGGCAGACTAGACCAAACTGACAAATGTTTACATTCTAGTTCTCTAAATTCTTCAAATACTATGCATAAAAAGTGAGCAGAACCAAAAATTTTCTGAGTCATGGAGACTCAGACAGAGTGGAATATTTGTTTTCTATTTAGCCTAAATGATAAAAATAAATTTATGTTAACTGTACTGATGGTGTAGTAGGCAGTAGACAGGCATGAGCAAAGTAAGAACAGTAAGCCAGTGTGGAATGACACCAGGGAGGAAAGCCTTGGTGCCTAGCAATAGACAATTGTAGCATGGGACTTCACCCTCAGGGTGAGCTTTCCTCCCCTAGCACATTGCTAGTCATGCAGTTTAGACTCCCTGACCTTTCATATCTCTGGTAATATGGTTCAAACTCTCCGCTGACCTTTCCTCCCCTGGTATGTTGCAGTCATGTGGTAAACCCCCTTAGAGGAGGAACAAGGGGGCTGGAGAGTAGCCTCATACAACACCCATACAAGCCCTCACATGACCATTCCCTTAAGCATTAAGCCTTAGAGATAACATCTGGGCCTTTGTTGTGTTTCAGCAACTGGCCCAGAAAAGCAGCAAGGCCAGTGGGGGTGGTGCCATGACTAACATCAGGACCACTTGCAGTAACTAATGATCCCCCTGCCCTGGCACTGAACAATTAGTAGAGACCTTGACCCTGAAAAGACACATTTGGAAGGCTATTGAGATACTCCATTGAACTAAACACCCTCAACACAAAGGACTCACTGTCTCTCCTCCCCTCTCCTCTCCCACTGTCTCTCCTTTCCCTCCCCTCTCCCTCTCCCCTCCCTCTCCCTCTCCTCAGCCTTCCTTGTCCTCTGCCTTCCATCTCCCTCTCCCTCCCCCCTGCCTCCCCTCCCCCTCCCTCTCCCTCCCCTCTGCTTCTCCTTCTCCCTCCCCTCCCCCTCTTCCTCCCCTTCCCTCCCCCTCCCTCCTCTCTCCCCCTCTCCCTCTCCTTCTCCTTCTCCCTCTCCTCATCCTCTCCTCTCCCTCTCCCTCTCCCTCTCTCTGGAGCACACCTGAGCCTTTTCCCCTCTCCTTTCCCTAGGTGCTTACGTCCTTGCTTTTTTTCCCTCCTAAACTCAAAGAGCCCTTCTTTTGCCTCTGTAACTTTTTTTCCTAAGCCCATGCAGCCCAGCTGGCTTACTTATTCCATGGCTCACTTCTTTGACCTCCGAGACTTTCTAAATAAACTTTTGCTTGTATTTGAGTTATGTCTCTAAATTCTTTCTTAGCCATAATTCAAGTACTGAGGCTGCTGAGTGGAGGAAACATTCTGGTGCCATTTCACCACTAACAATGGCAGTCAAAATTTAATGATTATAAACTTTACTTTGCCTTGGTATAAGTATTTTAAAATTTTTTTCCCACATTTTATCCCATTTTTATGCCAAGAAGTTAAAGAAAATATATACATATTTATGCCACTATTTCATTAGGTTACATGTATGAAGAAAGATCACAATTAAATACATCATGCTCTATATTCTTGTTTTTTCTTATAATAATTATATTTTATTCATGGGAGATGTGTTCCAAGACACCCAGTGGATGTCTGAAACCAAAGATAGTAATATGTGTATATATATACACACACACACACACACACACACACACACAATGTTTTCACTATGTTTTTTCCTGTATATATGTAACTATAATAGAGCTTAATTTATAAATTGGGCACAAAAGATTAATCACAATAACTAATAATAAAATGGAACAACTATAACAATGTACTATAATAAAGTTGTGTGAATGGCATTGAGATCATTATTAAGGAAAATAAGAGTTACTTGAACACAAGCACTTTGATGTCATAGCAAAGGACCTGATAACCAAGAAGGATACCGACTGAGGTGGGGGTAGTGTATACAATGTAGATACATTGGACAGAGGGATGATTCATGTCTCGGGTGAAGCAGAGGGAGGTGGTGTAAGATTTCATCAGAATGGCATGTAAATTAAAACTTATGAACAGTCTATTTCTGAAATTTTCATTTAATATTTTCATACCATAGTTAACCATGGCTATCTGAAGCTGTGGCAAGCAAAACCACAAATAAGGTGTGGAGGGCTACTATATACGTCCCGAACTGAAAAATCTAATCAGTGATCTATGTAACCAAAACCAAGTCTTATCATTCACCCAAAGGGATAAGGGCCACATGTTGGAAATTCAGTGTAGTTAATACTTCTTGTTTTATCAGTTTACTCCCTTAAGCCAGCAAGCACCTTAGGAAACGTTATAAGTAATTCCTTCTCTGTGATCTTTTTAATCAAAACTAAAAACACCAGGCTTAAAGAGAATGGCATAGAATTTTTAATCCACTCTGGCTATTTTTTACATTATTCTTTCAACCTTTATACCTTAGCTCAGAATCCATTCCTTTCTACTTAATCAAAGCTGCAAACCAGTAGAATTTGTATGTGATATAAGACTCCATTGGAGCACAGGAGAAAAATTTCCAAGTGTAGTATGTTTCCAAAGAGAAGCTTTTATTTACTTTAAACATTAGAAGAGATTAAACGTGGCTCCTACATGTACCACATCTATAAAAGACACACTTCCATGTTAAGTAAACTTTTGCAATTGCAAGTGATATTCTTCATTCCTGAGATAGGCTCAGACTTAAAGAATCAATCCTAGAGTGGGGATTGGTGGAGGTCTTTGTTTCTTCCTAGGAGCTGAGTCTGGAACCATGGATTTGCTTTCAGCTACAGAATGATGTCTCCTTCAGAACAAGTACATTTTCAAAGCCTGTTTCAGGCATGGGTAACAGAAGACCACAAAGCCACCACTTCATGTATCTACTTACTCATCCTTCTAGTTTTTCTCTAGTCTGCGGCCACAGTTCTTTATCATTGCCTCTTTCTCCTCTTCCAAGTGGCTCTGGAGAAGTAGAAACTTCTCCAGAGTACAAATAACAAGACTCAGGCCTTATTTCCAGGAGTGTTTACAATCAGCTCTACTACTGAATGCTCTTTTTTTTTTAATCATATGATTTCTTCAGAGAGACAGACTTTTATCTTTTTAAAACTTTGGAATCACCAAAAGAACTACAAGATAAAGTCAGAGAGGCCACTTCTTACTTTATAATTGAATGTTATTACTTTGTGAAGGTGATCATGTCCATTTGATTCTTACTTTTTAGTTTCTACTACATATATGTGTAAATACTGGGCTTTCACATAAAAATTAACATTCTAGTAAAAGACACATATGAAGATACAAATAGTTGTAATTCAGGAAAGTGATATAAAGAGGCATGAGCAAGCATTATTACACAAAAAGAGGGAAAAATTAAAACTAGTGGAGAGAGGACAGAATTGATTAAAAATTAAATGGTGGCAATCGAGAAAGGCCTTAAGGAAAGGCTAACAATAGTTAAATAACTATATATCTTTGCATTTGTCTAATGTCAAAATTGTATATAAATGCTATATATATGAATGTCTGTGAAAGGATATAAGTGGTCACATTTTAAATATAAAAACTGAACTGTTCTGTTTTTTTCTTCCTCTTTTCTTGCAACAGCTGAAGAATGAAATAGAAAATGTTCCCCTCATGTCCTATCAGATTAAAACTTTTCTGTCCTTAAAAATGGGTAAATTGTTTTAAAAATTGCCAATGATTCAGGACAATTTAAGACACGAAATATTTTGAGACAGCTCACCTGGGAAGGTAGGGTTAGAGGGAAGTGCCTGTGCTCTAGAGAGGGAAGGTGGGGTATACCCTAGAGTATCCATAAGAAGCAAATAGGACTTGCTTCTTACCCCCTGGTGACCCTCCTGAGGATGTAACAGGATCCCAGAGGAGCTATGTGATACATCTTGGGAGGGATGACCATAGACTTTTATTCCTCAGTAGTGATATGGAAACTAGAGAGAGTGTATTAACCATATCTTTTTGTTCTGTATTTTAATACTTATACATTGTGGAACACTGTTGACCCTGCAGGAACTGTCCCTCCCAGGGCTGACCAAGTCCTAGAGACAGTAAACACTTACCTGGGAGCACATGTTTCATACACAAATCAACAAACCAGAGCCCATACCCCAGCCACCTCCTTTATCAGGTTTTTACATTTTATGCCATTATTTTCTTGCCTTATTCCTTATTTCCCAGAGTCCTGAAATTATTCAAACTAAACCAGCTTACGCTCCCTCCCTTGTTCTTTCCAGGGAAGCCATAATAAAGACGCTTGATCATGCCTTTCCCTCACTCTGTTTGCATCCTAACCAATCCTGGTTCTTCTCATGAGGCCCTGCATGGCATGCCATGCCTCCTGCTTCTAGGGGACTGTAAGTATAAACTTCTTGCTTGTATGTCTTACCAAACCTGATTAAAGCAAATCTCAGGTACCCTTAAAAAAAAAAGCCACAGGATCCAACGGGACCATGGGGAGGGGACTTCTGGAATGGTAGAGTGAGGTCCTCCACATATCCACTCCTACATTAAAGTAATACATACAAGGGCAAAACTTGTTAAAATCAACTTTTTCAGAGTGCTAGAAGTTCACCAATGGCTTGCAATTATCTGAAGCTTGTTTTTAAAAGTAAATTTGCAGAACTAGGTTAAGAACAGAAGATTGGTGGCTTTTAAATTTGACCTACTCTCATTCATCTCTAAACTCTACAGTAACCTTGAAAACTAGCTGCCTTGCAGCCCCAAGGGGAAGCAGACAGGGTTAGAAGTCTCTCATAAAATCTCATTCCCTTACTTTGCCACTGTTTGACTTGTCTCAGCTCTCTAGAAAAGCCCCATTTACAGGCTGTTGTCATTATTTGACCTAAATCAGGACCCAGAGAGCATTTTCCAAAAATAAAAAGTAGCAATTGTTTAATATTGCCTCTACTTGATGTTGTGACATCAGTTGGGGCAAACAAGAGGCAACCAAAAAGTTAAAAGGGAAACGAGATGTTCACAAGGGGCTTTGACAAGCTTTGTTATGTTCCTACAGATCATTAAGGCCACACACATGGGCAGGGCTGTTGTATGTCCAGAAAGGATCTGAGAGAGCTCTAATCTTTGATCTCCAGCTGATATTGATGCCCTGAACAAGCAGAAGATGATATTTAAGGTGGAATTTTAAACTGCTTGAGTGTTGAAGCTGTTCCCCAATACACATACAGAGCCTCTCATGAAAACATGAAAAATTCATTAGTTCAAACTATTTAAGAAAGCATATGACCGACATTAGCTGAGCACTAAACTAACCAAGCACAAACTTCCGTGGCTGTACCCTATGGGGAATAAAGACTTTACAGAATCTGTCCAGGAAAGTCGCTAAACAAACGATGCAAAACACAACAACATACAACAGCAACCCAGGAGTTGCAATAAACCCTTGTGCTATCTTTCTTCCAGAGTTATTATATTATCTAAAATGTCCAGTTTTGAAAAAAATTATGACATGATAAAAAACAGGAAAGTGTGACCACACAGGAAATGAATCAGTCAATAAAACTGTCCCTGAGGGGTCCTAGATTTTGGTTTTACTAGACAAAGAATTAAATCAAGTATGTTGGTAAGTATGTTCAAAGAACTAAAGAACACAACATCTAAAGAATTAAAAGTATGACAACTATGTGTGAATATATAGAGAGTATCAAAAAAGAGGCAGAAGTTATTTTTAAAAATTAAATAGAAGTGCTAGAATTGGAAAATACACTAAACAGTGAAAAGTTTACTTTTCAATAGCAAATTTAAACTGTCAAAAGAAAGAATAAGAAAACTTTAAGATGAGTCAATTGAGACTGTACATTCTGAGAAACAGAAAGAAAAAAGAATAAAGAAAAATAAACAGTAACACAGAGACATGTGACATAGCAAGAACTTGGCCAAAAATGCATATTGAGAATTCCAGAAGAAGAAGAACAATAAAAAGGGCAGAAAGAATATTTGAAGATGTAATGGCTGAAAACTTCCTTAATTTGATTTAAAAATTAATCATCACATCCATGAAACTCAATGTATTTCACCTAGATAAATTTAACAATATTCACACATAAACACATTATAATCAAATTGTTGAAATAAAATCATCTTGAAGGTAGTAAAAGAAAAGTGACTCATGATATACAAAGGATCCTCAATGAGATTACAGCTGCCTTCTCATCAGAAAAATACAATAATTTTAATAAAGTAAAATAAAGTTTTAAGTGCTGAAAGAAAAAGCCTAATAATCATTAGGTCTATATCCTTCAAAAATATCCATCAAAAATAAAGGAGAAATTAAGACATCCTCAGACAATAGAAAACTGATAATTTGTTGCCAGCAGACAAATTCCTACTTTTCAAAAAATATTAAAGGAAATTGTTCAGGCTGAAATGAGAGGGCACTAGGCAGTTATTTGAATATACATAAAGAAATGGAATATCAGTAAATATAACTTCATAGATATATATAAAAGACAATATAAATGTATTTTTTGTAACTCTTTTCTTCTATCTGATTCAAGAGAAAACTGTATAAACAAAACTAAGGTGCTAAATTTATAATGTATAGAGATGTAAGTTATATGGCAGTTACAGCACAAAGGAGGGGAAAGGAATGTAGATACATTGGAGCAAGTGTCTATATTCTACTGAAATTGAGTTAGTATTAAACCATTCTAGGTTGTTTTCAAATAGGGTGCTAATTGTAGTCCCCTAAGCAACCACTATGAAAATAATTTAAAAAATGTATTGTAAAAGAAACAGAAATGGAATAAAAATTGTACACTAAAAAAATATATGTTTAACACAAGAGGCATGGTGGTTGTGGTGATAGTTTCATTGGTATATGCGTATGTCCAAACTTATCAAATTATATACATAAAATATATACAGTCTTTTGCACATCATATACCTCAATAAAGCTGTTTTTAAAAAACATAGTGATGAGAAAAGGAATAAGAGAACAAAGACTTAAGAAACAATGATAAAGCATTCCACTCAACTACAGTAAGCTACATATTCTTCTCCAGTGCACATGTAATGTTCTCCAAGATAGATGATATAGTAGGTTGTAAAATAAGCATCATTAAAGTTTAAAATGTTGAACTCATACAAAATATGTTCTCCAATAACAGTAGAATTATATCCAAAATTAATAACAGAAGGAAAACTTAAATATTTAAATACATGAAAACTAAATAATATGTTTCTCCAAATAAGAAGTGAGTAAAAGAAGAAATTACATAGAAAATTAGAAAATATTTTTAGATGGCAAAAATTAAATCACAACAACCAAAATTTATGGCATGCAGTTAAAACAGTGTTTAAAGGGAAATTTATAGCAATAAACACCTATACTTAAAACAAAAAAAAAATTCAAATCAATAAGCTAAACTTCCACCTTAAAAAACTAGAAAAAGAAGAGAAAACTAAATCCAAAATGAGTGCATGAAAGAAGATAATAAACATTAGGGCAGAAATGAATGCACTAGAGAAAATCAACAAAGCCAAAATAGAAAAATCAACAAAATTGACAAAAAAACTCAAATTACTAACATTAGGATGACAATAGAGGACATTACGATTATTCTTACAGAAATAAAAAGGATTGTAAGGAAATACTATGAAGAATTGTATGCCAAAGGGACCATGGGGTAAGTAATGATAGATGACCCTGTAGGAACTGATGTAAACAAACAATTGGTAGTAAAAGGGACCCTCCTCTCCCCACACACCACACACAGAATAAGAATCAGAAGCTTGATTAAATGCAAGAGGGTACTCAGGAGTAACTGAGGTAGAATTAATATCTTTTGGACATAGCTGGTAATTAGAGTGTTAATTAGACTTGGTAACAGAAATTAAATAATTGGAATAATTCTACCACATTTAAGACACATAACTACTATACCCTGACTGGTGAGGCTCGGTGAGCATTGCCCTACAAATGAAAAGGTCGGTGGTTCAGTTCTCGGTTAGGGCACAAGCCTAGGTTGCAGGCCGAGTCCCCAGATGGGGGCATGCGAGAGGCAACCAATTGATGTTATCTTACATTTCGATGTCTCTCTCCCTCTTTTTCTCCCTCTATTCCCCTCTCTCTAAATAAATAAATACATACATAAATAAAATTTTTTTTTAAAAAGACACATACTCCATTATTTTAACAAATGGAAATTAAAGAAAATCTCAAGGAATAAAGCTAAGATTACTCATAATGGTTAACACCTAGAAGCATAGCTATTATTACAATTATGAAGTACCTACTTCCAATCTTTGTTCATGTTATGTGTAAAGATCTCTGATATGTAAAAAATGTAATGTTATTTTCCATAATTCACCAAAACCTTTATTTCTTATTCTCAGTGTACTCATAGCAAAAACTCATCTCTGTCAGTTCATGATTTCCCCTGCCCTGCTGTTATTTCTAAAAGTTCCAGGGAGTTTGCATAAATTTGCATTCCTACGTGCCAGGTTCTCAGTCACTGGTCCATACAGGAGTCTAGACCACTTGGTCTCTCCAGGTTTGGCTCTCTCTCAGGAATTTTGGGCAGGTTGCCTGTGTTCTTCTGAAGTTATGGAAAATTCTTATACTCTAGGGTCCTTCTCCATAACTATGTTGCAGCCAGGGACAGAGGAAATTAAGATCCCAGCTCCATGCTGGGACTTGGCCTGGAGTCACCATCGAGTTGTTCCTTCTGTTCCTGCATTTATTAGGCATGGAAAAATCGGAGCCCTTTCTAGCTTTCCCAGGCCCTGTCTTGGGGATACGGATCTCCTTTCAGGTAGATCTCCAAGTCTGTCTAGGAGTTTTATCATAAAATATTATTTCATGGTATTAAAGAAGTAGAATTTATTTAACCATATTCTTGTTGTATATTCAGATTACATTAATCCTTTATTACCATATGTCATGCTGTATTAAATATATTTGCAGTGAAATCTTTATCCAAATCCATTATTATGTCTTTAAAAGAAATTCCTAGAAAGGCAATTTGTGTATCAAAGAATACTCACATTTTAAGACTATTTCTATATGTTGCCAAATCACAATCCAGAAATTTACCTCTCAGCAGCAGTGTATGAGAATTTTCAGTTCCCTACATAAAAGAAGATTTAGCAGTAAGTTATAGAGGTCATATCCTTGCTGTTTATTTGTGTTCAGCTTCTGTATGCTTTCATGATTCTGCAATTTTTAAAAATACAGTTTGATGATTTGTAAAGTAACTCGTAGAGAACCACTAGTATAGTTAACATGGGAAATGGGTTCTTTTTTAAGGCTAAAAAATTAAGTTATTCATGAAACATGTGACTAAGAGATCACTTCTTGGCAGGGCTTCAACAAGATTAGTGGCCAGCTTTTTTTTTTTTTTTATATTTCTATTTACTAAGTACAGAATTTAATGAAAATTAAAAGTTTGTAATAGCAATAATTATAGTTGGCTGTAGTACAGAGTGGCCCACTGAAGAAGTTCATGCCAAGAAACCCGGATCCTGTAAATGTGTTACATTACATGGCAAAAAGGACTTTGCAGATACAATGAAATTTATGGACCTTAAGAAAGTGTGGTCCTTGTCCTGAATTATCTTGATGAAAGGAAGCCAGATTCCAAGTATAAAACATATTAATGCCCCATTGTTAGCTCTTACATGTAGAAGTTCACATGCAAGGACCAGAGAGAGGCCTTTAAGAGCTAAGGGCAGCCCCCAGCTGGCAGCCAAAAAGGAAATGAGGACCTCATACGATTATCTCTAAGGAACTGGATTCTGCCAAGAACCCAAATGGGCTTACAAGTGGATGTGTTTCTGAGCTTCTAAATAAAAGTCATGCTGACAGATACACTGATTTTCAACTGTATCTCTGATTTGCGTAACTGTAAAATAATATTTTTATTGCATTAAGCTGCTAAATTTGTTGTGTTGGTTAGCATAGAGATAGAAAACCAATATGTTAGCTGAATAAATAAATAACGAATGAATGAATGGAAGAATCAAATGTGGTTTAAGAGTGAAAATTGTTATATATACACTTCCTAAAAAGTTGAAGAATCGCAGGTCCATTTTACTTTCAAGGTTCTTTGAAGCTTTCCTTTCACTTTGCTGATCCACATCAAAGCTTGTTCCATTTACAGCTCCAAGAGGACATAATTACAGGCTGAACCACCATCTCTGCCCGGCAGTGATAAGATTTATTATCATTTTTAGTGTGTAGTAACTATTTTGTGCTTGTGATTCCTCAAAATTATTGCTTGAAGACTGGGGAACATTTTCCATCCAGCACGCGAACTATTACTCTTCTTACCCAGTGAATTTAAGTTTAGGTAACTGTATACATTTATTTATTTTTTTCCAACAGGTATTTACTACACTTATGTTCTGAGTACAGTTTTCTGCTAGGCTATGAAACTATTACAAAAAAATACAGTTAGTTTCCAAATTAAAAACTGATTTATGTTCTAGAAGTTTATGTTTAAGTTAGGGCTTTGTCACTCAGAATTCATTTTCACGTGAAACAATATTAAAACATTGACTCTGTATCTAAACCAGCTCACGAAAGCCCATTTAACTCAAAAATTATTTGAACTAATCTTTAAAAAATTTAACTGAGTTTAAACACTATTTTTTCTATGAAAAAATTCAGTTCTCCGACTTCTAATGTTAAAAGTTCAACTAACTACCTAGAATAATTGGCTCCTTCAGCAGTACTATTGGGATCAAAGGCTCCACTGAGTAATGGAGCATATAGTTCTGAATTTGAGAATTTTTTTTTGGTACATTCTTGAACCATCTTATTTTGTATCAGAAACACCAGTTACCCTTATGTTGAATTATCTTGTTCTCTCTTTCATGTCTACTATCTTCTCTCTAGTTGATTTTATTATATCCAGATTCTTTAGTAACCATTAACTCTAATCATCTGTACATCTGTCACCTTATATATTTCATTTCCTAGAAACACTAAATAAATGGCAATTAGATTCAGAGAGGAGTTGATGCTCAGATCTACAATCTATTTCCTTAACTTTCCATATACTACCATTAATAATATTGGTGCTATTCAGTAAAAAATTATCTGTGTTCTTCAAGACATGCCACTCACACCCAGATAACATTTTTCTATTTGAAGGCAAGGCATATACATGAACCATTCCAATAAGTAGATTGATAGATAACTGATATAAAGTAGTATATACAGAGAGATAATATGGTGTAAATATAGATATCAGTTACATACAAAAGAAAGTGGTAGAGACAACAAATAATTTAGGAGCTAAGAAAATGAACTCAATTTATGCTTGATTCAACCATTTAGCATCCCCCCAAACATATTGGGTAATTTCCTTGCTCATAGTTTTATCTCTTGTAGAGTCATTCTCTAGTGTCTTCTCCATATCTGTGTATCTAAATCTTAATGGCCTACAATGGGTGTGCACTTTTGATGAAGCCTTCCCTGACAGCCCCATCTGAGGTAATCAGCCTTTCTTCTCATTTCCCATGTCAACTCATCACTGTTTTTCTTATGACATAGTGGAATAAAAATGGATAGATGTATTTTAAAAACTACAAGCATGGACTTTATAAAAACAATTTGTTAAGCAAATGACAATGTAAGTTGAGATTTATATAAGAGAATGAAAAGAAGCAGGGAGAAAGAACACTTCAGATATGGTGAAGGTGACTAGAGAAGTTGATGAACAAAGGCATAGAAGCTGGAAGTCAGAAGGATGGCTCTTTAGAAACAAAGAATTCCTACTGAAAATGGCAGAAGGTAAATGTTCAAAAGTAGCTGGGAAGCAGATGGTGTAGGGCCTTGGACAATGCTTCAGGGATGAAGAATTTGGACTTCATCCTGAAAGCAACAGGATGCCATCAAATGCACTGTTAAAGTAGGTATTTAGGAAGATTAATTTGGCAGCAGTACGTAAGATAAATGCAGGAAGTTTATTAAAATGTATATTTTAGTAAGAAGAGTAGCAGGTACAAATTTTAAAGGTCCTAGTCAAGTGTGTAACAACATTAACAAAACCCATAACTGTTATTTTCTATAATGCACTTCAATTTCTGGCACTAAGTCTCTATTCTACCTGCTGAAGAAAATTTATTCTAGTCACTCCCAGGTAAAATAAGTCCAATTCTGTGTTTTCTCATTAAACCTCCATCATTTCAGGAGAGGTTGGAAGGCATGAGGAGGTGGATATGAAAGATATTCATTTAAACTTCTCCTCAGTATGTTGGAGTCTATTCCCAATGTCATTAATCTCACCTGTCATCTAAGACAAAGAGTAGATGGTCATTGGGAGCTCAGATCGTCCACACAGTGTCCTCTTTATGAGAAGTTCCCTCACTCTGACTGTGAAACTCCTTGCAGACTCCTCTCTTATGTAACTAAAGTCTCCAGAATTGGAGGGCCACAAGAGAGCATTCAAATGCTCTCCACACCACTCCAGCCCATAGGGTACTAAGTGAATTGTCTCCAGCTGTTATCCACGTGTGGTTCTCACCACCCGATTGACCTTGCAGCTTCTTCCCCATGATGGCAAGACAGTGGGGTAGGAAAAGATTTCTCTCCCACGTATGCTGTCTGCTGTCTCTTGGCCCCACTCTTTTGAAAGAGCTGTCTATCCATTGGATCCCCCTACTTAACTAAGAGGATATATTATGTCCTCTGTCAGGATACATCACACTCATGTTTAACCTATTTCTTTTTCTCTGCCAGCCTCTCAACCTCATTTCCTTCTTTTTCAGCTTGAGTTTTGTTCATATGTTTGTGTTTTAATTTTTTTTTCTTTTAGTCTATGTAGGAGAGTTGTATACACAAAGCTGAGTCTTTCAGTATTACCTCAAGACCAAACAGTTTTGAACTTAAGAATCAAGCATTTTCTGTCTTTGCTGTCTTTTGTTTTTTTCCTGGTTCTTTGGTGAGTTCCACAGTGACAACTGGTGTCTCTCGTCTAACTCTGATCTAGAAGGGGGCTCTTAGGGAACAAATGAATGACAGGTGGGATTGGGACGGTAGGATGGGCATGGATCATCACATCAATTAGTACTTAAAAAATTTTGCCACCACCCAATTATGATGTCCTCAAGGCCCAAGCTGAGATGGAAAAAAGTATAGGAAAGAAAAATTAATTGGATATATTTATTGTTAAAATATGAGGTAGATTAAGAATTTGTTTTAAAGTTTTAAGATTTTTGAGCCTCGGTGAATGGAAAATTAAGGAAGTTGAGGGAATTTAAAAAAAGAATGACAGAGACAAACTAGTTGTTTATGCCCCATGTTTTGACATAACTGAACCTGAATGTTATAGGATACACATTAATTTTATTAGTGATCTAAGATAAGCGTACTTCTAGAGTATCAACTCCCTTGATCCAACTCACTAAGAGTGGTTTGGAAGTGAACGTATCATTCATTTATATACCTTGGGAATTACATCTAATAATGTGATTATTATTGGTCATTTGCACATGATTACTGGAGCACCGAGGTGGGAGTTGGTGCTTGGTCATCAGCTGGATTAGCAGGTGATTAGTAAACATAGAATAAGAATAGATAGATCCAGTAACAATTAGGGGCTCTCCAACTGCTGAACAAGACCAATAGCTCCTGTTGGTTCTAGGACTATTTCTGTCTGAAATAACCCCCAGTAACCTTGGTAGCACTGCGTTTCCTTCCCTAGAAGTTGTGAGGACACACTGACAAATTCTACTATACTACTCATTTTCTATATTCCTTATCTGTCATTTAAAACCTCTATCATTTCCTTATGACAGTTTGCAATTTTTTAAATTACTGCTAATCTATCAGTTACATTTTAAATTGGTGACTTCCCTTTTAGGGAAGCATGCTAGACCCCTGGTGTGACTTGGAAAGCGCCCTCCAATTGCTAGCTATATGTTCATGAATCATCTTTTGGGTGACTTGTTTCCTGCAGATGTCTAATTTTATCCATTTTATTTTGATTCCTGTTAGAGCTAACCTCTAAGCACTATAATATCTGACTTTGTCCTAATTTTAGCTTATGCTTTCTGTTTGTTATCCTTTATTCTTCCTTTTGAAATTTCCATATTTCTTGCATTTGTCAACATTTGTGAAGGAAAATGGTCAGGGAGGACTGACTTTTGTTTGAGTATATTGAGAATTCGACATATATTCCACATTGAGCTAATTAGAATAAGAATATATTAATTGTAGAGGTTTGAGTAGGTCAATACTTAATGATTTTCTCTATCCTTCCCAAACAAAGCGTTAAGACCCAGGAATTGGGCAGACAGAATTAGAAGTAATAGCTTTATTACTTTTACCCTGGTGCTAAGAAGAGTGACTGGTACATATAGAGACTCATTAAGTATTTGGACAAATGAATAAAAACAAGATTGAAAAATATAGAGCTTAATGTACAACTACATTGGTTTCCTAATACATTTCTGGATTGAAGTAACTCATCCATTTCCAGGAAGATCTGGACAACCCAAAGCCTGTGCTGTGAGGATGGAAAGGCTCCCTTCAGTGGCAGTCTCCTCCATGCAGGCAGTTTGAACACAGCAGATGAGAGCTTGCCTAGTAGGACAAGACACTATCCTCTCAAGGAAAGGAAGCAGTGAGAAAGTGGAGAGAGGTCAGAATACTATTCTCAGGGGAAATCCTCTCTTAGAACAAAAGACCATTAGATGAAATCTGTTTTATAACATTTCCAGATTATAGCTCCTTAAAGTTACTAAAATTAACAGTTAAATGTAGACAAAACCTGTCTAGCCCTGGGGAACAGAGGCATAGGAATAAGATTTTTTTCTAATTTTTTTTATTGTGGTAAAATACAGATAACATAAAATTTACCACATTAACCATTGTTAAGTATGTAGTTCAGTAGTGTTAAGTAAGTAAGTACATTCATTTTGTTGTGTAATCATCACCATCGTCCATCTCCAGAACCCATTTCATCTTGCAAACCTGAAACTATATACCTCTTAAGTAATAACTCCATAACCTTCCATCCCCCTAGGCCCTAATAAACAGCATTCTACTCTCTGTCTCAAAGAATTTGACTATGGGAGGAGATTTTTAAAAAATCAGCATTAGTGCAAATAAATGCTGGATTGGAAGATGACGCTTAGATTTGTGGTCACAATAAGCTTCCTATTTAGAGGAAAGCCAAAGCTAGGAAAAGTTGGGAGGACAACAGCCATTAGTTGGAATTATATCACCCTATCATCAATACATGTTTATCCATCTAAAATTAAAAGCAAAAGAAGCTTCCCTGGCAGGATAGCTCAGTTGGGTAGAGCATTGTCCCTATGCCAGGGTTGTGGGGTTCCATCCCCAGTCAGGGCACAAACAAGACTCAGCCAATGAATGCATGAATAGGCAGAACAAAAAATTCATGTTTCTCTCTGTCTCTGTCTCTGTCTCTCTTTTTCTCCCCCAACCCTCTCTAAAAGAATCGATAAATTAAAAAATTAAAAGTAAAAGAAACTGACTATCTCAGAAGCTTATTAGTGATGTTGTTCATATATATGTTTGTTTCTGTTTATTTTTTTTTTGCATTACAAAAAGAGTAACAATTCTGCGATCACAGACTAAGATTGTTATCCTCAGGAGATCATTTTTTTCTACCCAAAGTGAATCAGTGGCCTATGTCAGCTACTGTCTAGATAGGCTATGTTAAATCATTTGCAGAAAAAAATAACTGGAAGAGAGAGAGGAAATGAGCCAAGCAGGTTTCTCTTTCACTATTAGAGTTTGCGGGCATTCCTTGCCCAGCAAGAATGGCTCCTGTCTTGTCTCAGAGTAATGGATACCTGAAATGGTTCCTAGCACACCCTTTCTCTCAAAGTTATTCAAAATTGTGGCTGAAGCTGAAGCCAACAAAAGGTGCCTAGTAAAGGGCACTCTGTGTGGGCTCTAATGAAGCAGGCCTTTGCACCGCAAGAAGCATTGTCCCTTTGCTTTCGAAAAAACTCTGATTGCTTCTGTTACCAATACACTGAGAAGAGCAGAAGAGCAGATGACCCAGACATTTGGGTTTTGGTTCATTTAACTGGCAGTGACATTTTTTTTCTGAAGGCTTTCAGGGTCTTAAAGATTTTTTTATCCTTGCATAAGTTGGAATTGGGGGAGAGTCTAAAGTCGGAAATCTGACAAGCCAGCAGTTGAAAGACTTACTTTCCTGGGAAAATGCCAAATGACCTTAAATCTCTCAGGCAATTCTTGTACAGGTATTTAATCAGCTCTCCTGAGGTTTTTTTCTCCCCTCTTCTCAGAATATTATATTACATTAGGCATTCTAAGAATCTTAAGAATAGGTAACTTGCTGAGACAATGATGTAAAAAAAAAAAAAACTTTGCATACAAGGAAAGTTGCTCCCATGAAATCTGCTCTTGCAGTCCACCCAAGGTGTCAAAAAAAGATTTGTCTCACTGGTGGCCTGTAAATAAAGTTCTTATACTCTTCTATAGAGAGACATGATATTTAAACCGAAAGCAATGCTTTATACCTTGAACACTAACTAACCTGGGACAATAGTAAGAGTTCTTGCCCAAGACCTACTTTAGGAAGGCTCAAGTGGAATTTGCACTTTCTCTGCTCTTAGATGCAGGTTCTAGTCTCTTCCTGGAAGGTGATGCTCTGGTCTGCCTTTTTGTTTTTCCTCAGGATGAGGAGGATGGCAAGAGCATAATAAGACAATGCAGGTCCCTCTGGGTTAGCTTCCTTCTGCCCATTATCCCCTTTTTCTTTCCCAGTCTTTGGATCTGCTTATTGTTCTCTGAGTTGTTCTTAGGAAAACTCTAGAAAGCTTCAAGGGAGCTGACTTGGTAGATCCTGCCAACAGATGTGCATTGCCAGAATTTCAGAAATCTCTGAAGGCAAATTTTCTTAAGCATTTTATTTTCTATAAAAGTACTGACACATTTTGTACAATTGTCCTTTTAAAGTAGAATCAGCGACACTGAAAGGAAAAGAAACCAACAGAGACAAGAGGGAAGGAGGGCGGGGAGGGGGAAAAGGAAGGGAAGGGGAAAGTCAAGGAACATGTAGCAGGGACTCATGAACAAAACCAAAGGGGAAGAATTGAGGAAGGGAGGGAGGGAGGGGGCAAGGGAAAGTGGTGGGGGGTAGGCAGAGACAAATGTATTTGAAAAAATAAATAAAAATAAATAAATAAATCAAATTATTAAAAAAAGGTTATTTCACTTTTAATGGACTTTTTAAGTTGATCTGCAATTCAGCTAAATAAATAAGCGGTGATAGAATGCAAGCTCAAAACACACTACTCTTGAATTAAATTAATACATTGAAAAATCTGGCTTATAGGAGGGTAATCCTTGCATTTATGTGGTCTAAGCTAAGACCAAAAATCATAAATAAATTGAAGCAATGCATTAATAATATTGTTTCAACTGCAAAAGTACTTTCTAGACTTGGAGCTGCTTTCCTTTTGCATGTAGTTAAAAGTCTCCATTTAATACGAGTATTACACTCAAAGTATCTGGGTAGGTGTCAATTATTTTATGCTGACTTTCATGGAGGGATCTGACCTTTAGTTCTGGTGAGGTGGCGTAAGCATGGGATTTTCAGTAAAAGGAATGGCTTTAAAATTTTGCCAGTTTACATTATTTTGTTGAATATCCGTCTCTTTATTTCTAAAGTGAGATAAGTAGTATCTTCATCTCAGCAGGTGTTTCAAGAATTAAATGGTACAATACATGGAAAAACAGTTAGTTTACTACCTAATCAAATCTAACAAATATTATATCTGACAGTGATTTGGGAGGAAGTTTTTCTGGTCTAGTGCCAGCTATGCCACTTCCTCCCAGCATAACCCTGGAATAGCTACTTAGAACTGTTAAGCCTCAGTGTTCTCATCTGCAAAATGGGAACATAGAAATGAGATATTATTATATAAAATGTTCTGTGTTAAGCTCATGATAACTTTTTATCTAAAACCAACTTTATTGGAATATAATTCATATACCATACAATTCACTCATTCAGGTATAAAATTCAGTGGTTTCCAGTGGAGATATTTGCAGATATGTGCAACTATCAGAACAGTCAATTTTAGAACATTTCCATCACCTGAAAGACAAACCCTGTGTCCTTTAGTTATCACCGCTCTGTTTCCCTTTCACTAATTCCCAGTTCTAAGCAGCCCACAAACTACTTTGTGTCTCTCTAGATTTTCCTGTTCTGGACATTTCATATAAGTAGAATCATATATTATGTGGTTATTTGTATCTGTTCTTCATTTTCTCTGATTACTGCTTCATAGTAATATATTATAGAACACATAATAACATAATGTATTATGTGTTTTTCATTTCACATAATTTTATCAAGGTTCATCCATGTTATAGCATACATAAGTACTTTAGTCTTTTTGTCTGGATGAATAATATTCCGTTGTCTGGATATAGCACATTTGTTTATCCATTCTTGGTGTATCCATTCAAATGTTGGTTGACATTTGGGTTGTTTCCACCTTAGGCTATGAGGAATAATACTACTATAAACATTCATGTAAAAGTTTTTGTGTGAACGTGTTTTTATTTCTCTTGGGTATATATGTAGAAGTGGGAGGATGATAACTCTATGTTTAATAGGTAAAATAACTGTCAGAATGTTTTCTTAAGAGGCCGCATCACTTTGCATTCTCAATGACAATATTCAAGGCTTCCAATTTCTCCACATCTTGGCCATTAATTGCTATCTGACTCTATGATTTTAGCCATGCTAGTGGGTGTAGTGTGATATCTCATTTTGTACTCTTAATTTGCATTTTCCTGATGATTAATGATGTTGAGCATTGTTTCAAGTGCTTATTGGCCATTCTTCCCTAAAGAAACTATCTATTCAGATATTTTGTCCATTTAAAAAATTTGGTTATTTGTTTTATTGTTATTGAATTTTAAGAGTTCTTTATATATTCTGGATACAAATCTTTTAACAGATATATATTTTGTAAATATTTTCTTTCACTATGTTTGTTATCTTTTTGCTTTCTTGGTACTGATCTTTGAAGCACAAAAGGTTTTAATTTTGATAAAACCCTGTTAACCTATTTTTTTCTTTCGTTGTTCATGTTTTTGGTATCACATGTAAGAATGCTATAAATTTTCTTCTAAGAGGTTTATATTTTTAGATGTTACACTTAGGCCTTTTGTGCATTTTTATTTAATTTTTGTATATGGTGTAATGCAAAGGTCCAACTTTATTTTTTTAATGTGATTTGCTGATTTTTCTAGCACTATTGTTGAAAAGACTATGCTTTATTCATTGGCTGATCTTGTCACTCTTGTTAAAAATCAATTGACAATAGATGTATGAGTTTATTTCTAGACACTCATTTCTACTCTATTAATCTACATGTACTCTTGTGTTACTACCACACTGGTTCAATTATGTTGCTTTATAGTAAGTTTTGAAATTGTGAAGCATGAGTACTTCTACTTTATTTTTTTTAAGATGTTTTTGAGATTCTGGGTCCCTTATAATTCTATACAAATTTCAGAATCAACGTGTCAATTTCTACAAAGATGTAAATTGGGATTCTGATTTGAATTGTATTTGATCTCTAGATCAGTTTTTTTTTAAAGATTTTATTTATTTATTTTTAGAGAGAGGGGAAGGGAAGGAGAAAGAAGAGAGAAACATCAATGTGCAGTTGCCTCCCATGTGCCCTGTTGGGAACCTGGCCCACAACCCAGGCATGTGCCCTGTCTGGGAATCAAACTGGTAACCCTTTGGTTCATAGCCCCACACTGAAACCATTGAGTCACACCAGCCAGAGTAAGGATCTTTAGATCAGTTTGAAGAATATTATCATCTTAACAATATTAAGTCTTCCAATCCATAAACACAAAATGTTCTTCCAATTATTTATCTTTAATTTCTTTCCACAACATTTTGTAGTTTTTACCATATAACTTTTGCACATCTTTCATTAATTTTATTTTTATGATGTTATTAAAAATAGAATTGTTTTCTTAATTTAATTTTCAGATAGTGTATTTCAGGTGTACAAAAATACAATTGATGTTTATAATAGATCTCATATCCTGAAACCTGCAGGCCAGTTTAGTAGTTTATTTTTAATAGATTCCATAGGATTTTATATATAAAAGATCATGTCAAATGTGAATATAGATTGATGTACTTCTGCCTTTCGAATATAAATTTTTTTAAATTTTTTTTCTTGCCTAATTGCCCTGGTAAAAGCCTCAAGTAAAATGCTGAATAAAAGTGGTGAGAGTAGACATCCTGGTCTTACTCCTGACATGGGCAGAAAATAACTGGTCTTTCACCATCAAGTATGACGTTAGCTATGGATTTTTTATATGTGGTCTTTCTTATGTTAAGAAAGCTTCTTGTTATTTCCACTTTATCAAGTTGTTTTGTTTTTTGTTGGTGTTGTTGTTGTTGTTTTTACCATGAAAGGTTGTTAGATTTTGTCAAATATTTTTTCTGCATCTGTTGAGGTGAACATGTGCTTTTAAAATTTCTATTGATATAATGTATCGTGCCAATTAATTTTCAGATATTGAACCAACTTCACATTCTTGAGTTAAATCCCACTTGCTCATGGTGTATTACTCTTTTCATATGCCACTGTATTCAGTTTGCTAGTATTTCGTTGAGGATACCTGTGTCCATATTCATAAGGTATATCAGTCTTTAGTTTTCTTTTCTTGTGATTTATTTGTCTGGTTTTGGTATCAGGGTAATACTGACCTCATAAAATGAATTGGAAAGTTTCCTCCTCTACTTTTTGGAAGAGTTTGTGGATAATTGGTATTCATTCTTTTTTTTTTAATTTTATTTTAATTTATTTTTTCAAATACATTTGTCTCTGCCTACCCTTTCCCTTGCCCCCTCCCTCCTTCCCTCCCTCAGCTCTTCCCCTTTAGTTTTGTCCATGAGTCCTTGCTATATGTTCCTTGACTTTCCTCTTCCCTTCCTTTTCCCCGCCCCCCCTTCCCTCTTGTCTCTGTTGATTTCTTTTCTTTAAATGTGTGTCTGAGTTCAGTAGTGGGCCTATCTGGGTCTGAGATTTTGATTGTTCGTTGTTTTCAATTACCAATTCAATCCTTTCATTTTTGTAGATTTATTCAGATTGTCTATTTTTTGGCAGTTTTAGTAGTTTGTATTTTTCAAGGATATTGTCCATTTCTCTTAGTTTATCTAAGTTGTTGATGTACAACTGTTTGTAGTGTTGCTTTATGATTTTCTAAAAAACTTCTGTAAAGTAAGTAATAATGTCCTCTATTTTACTTCTGATTCTAGTAATTTGGATCTTTTCTCTATTTCCCTTGATTTATCTATCTAAAGTTTTGTCAATTATGATGACCTTTTCAAATAACCAGCTTTGGTTTCACTAATTTTCTCTATTATTTTTCTATTCTCTATTTTGTTAATTTATGTTTTAGTCTTTAGTATTTCTTGCTTGCTTTAGATTTTATTTGATCTCCTTTTTCCAGTGTCTTAAAGTAAGAGTTAAGGTTCTTGATTTATTTTTTTAATATGTGCATTTATAACTGTACATTTCTCACTAAGCTCTGCTTTAGCTTTTGTCTTTATTTTCATTCATCTCAAAGTGTTTTCTGTTTTTCCTTCTGATTTTTTTCTTTGACCTTTTGGTTATTTAGCACTGTGTTGTTTAATTTCCACATATTTATAAGTTTATCCAATTTTTTCTGCAATTGCTTTCTAATTTTATTTCATTATGCTTACAAAACATACTTTGTATTATTTTTATCCTTTAAAATTTAGTACGTCTGTTTTATGGCCTAACATAAAGTTTATCTTGGAGAATGTCCCATGTATACTTGAGAAGAATATATATTGGGTGAAGTTTTCTATAATTGTCCATTAAGTATAGCTAGTGTTGTTCAAGTCTTCTCTTTCCTTGTTGATCTTCTGCCTAGCTGTTCTATCCATTATTGAAAGTGAGATATTAATGTCTCCAGCTATTGTTGTATTTCTATTTCTTCCTTCAATTATGTCGAGTTTTGCTTCATGTATTTTGGGTCTTTGTTTAAGATATATGAGTGAGGTCTGTCCAGAAGATATCCAGCCATGTACTATGAAAAATAGGGACATTTATAGAAGAAGACACAAGATACAAGAAACATTGTGCACAGGACAATGACTCCTCAGTTCCCTTCATAGTAGGCATTTTGGGACCTCACACGGTTTTCCCAATTGCCATCAGCTTCTCCATTATGTTTTCCAGAATCTCATTGACAGTCTGAAATCTCTTCCCTTTCAAAGGTGATTTTAGTTTTGGGAAAAGCCAGAAGTTGCAGAGCACCAAATCTGGGCTATAAGGGGGCTGAGTCACCAGGGTGATTTAACGTTTCACCAAAAAACTCTTCATGTGATGTGTGAATGCACACATTGTTGTGATGAAGCTGCTATTCACTAGTTGCCCATAGCTGTGGCCTTCTGAATAATCCAAATAGTTTACACGGAGGAATGTTCAAGCTTAACACAAAATCTGATGCAGATTCATTGCTCTACTTGCTCAGTCATTTTGAATGTGATGCCACACAGTATTCATGCATGCACATTCAAGCCCACTATTCTTGGCTGCTGGGTTATGTCGATGTCACATCAATAGTTCTTGCCATATCAACAATAGCTGGACTTTAACTGGACAGACCTCGTGCGTGCGGTGTGCGCGTGCACGTGTGTGTGTGTGTGTGTGTGTGTGTGTGTGTGTGTGATTGATGTATCTTCCTGATATACATAGGGCTCTATTTCTTTCTTTCTTTGACAACACCCAGTTGTTAAATTCTATTAATTGATGATTTATTGCTCTAGTATTTTCAACAATGTTCTGAGGCATAATAATTTAGCTAGTATTGAAACTCCTCTTACTTGCCTTTGATCATAGTCTCTAGTGTTCTTAAGAGTTCTTTAGGTTTAAATTTATCCAGGCTTTCTTGTGTGTGATTGAAGGTAATACATTTGGCAAGGGATTGAGAGCTATGGGTTTTACAACTGCTTCTTCCCCCAGGCTAAATTTCTAAGCCAAGGTTCTGGAACTGGAAGTGGGGATAAAGGCAAACTTCTCTCTGACATGGTTGCTCTAGGAGCTGAATGTTTGGTAGACTGTGAGGTGTGGGAAGGGAAAGCAGCCTGAGGTTCTCTTGGCTTATTTCTCCAAGCATAAAACCATGAAGTGGGGAAAGGGTTATCATGGCCCCAGTATTCTCAGTGAGTTGTGCCCAAAACAGAGCCTCCATCCCATGAGTCAGACCTGCGAAGAGGAAGAGAGCCTCCACTTTTCCACCACAGGGGCAGGCAGGATCAGAAACACTGAGGTCCTATTTTTTGGGGAAGACATCCTTTCTATTGGGAGCTGGGGGAAATAGAGCAGATTCTCAACTTTCTTACCAAATTTTCATAGCTTTTATTGAAGGATTTTTAAAAAATTTGCTCTTTGCACTTAAGACCATTTGAAGAGGCTTTAAGTGGTTGTATTTTTAAGGTGTTTAATAAATATCAGTTAGCCTTCTTTTTACCTATTTCCTCACAAAAGACCCCCAAAATCTTGAAAGCCTGTTCTAGCCAATAATTTTTATTTTAGTGTTTTGTAATCATTAATTGCCTTTAACACTTCTTAAATCACACCTTATTTTTTGTGATGCAATGAGAGATCAGCTTTTTAGATACCAGGTAGAATCACAAGACACTATAACACATGAGGAAAGGGATAATTTAATACCATCTCTTTCCCATGGTAAAGAGTCTTCACTATCTTCTTAGCTTTTATATTTTACCCAGTTCCTGAGGTTATTTCTAAATAAATAATAACTCAGTATTGCTCCTGGTTCCTCTCAAGAGCAATGCTAATAAGTTATGTATTCATACCTGCATATTTTCAAGAATCTTTGTGAACTTAATAACATTCCATAGGCACCTTTTGCTTATTCCACTATCAGATTTTTCCCCAACATTATAATTAGTACACTGCCTTCCCCATCATTCAGGAACTCCGTTAACATTATAGCAACATTATCAGAGTTTATACTTTGGTGTATTCAAGTTCCTGATACAATTTTCCTGCTCTTGGCTCAGTGGTTTTGAGTCCTTGTATCTGTTTTCTGCATAAGCACAGGAACCTAGTGTTATAGGATCAAGCCATAATGCTTAGCAACAGTGTAGCTCATACAAAATCACGTCAGTGGCATCCTGTATGGAAGGCTTCTTCTGGTGCCTCCAAGCACATTAAAGTCTAGAGGAGCTTAAACTGGGCTATTGTGATTATCACCTTTCTCACTTCCATATCTGTGTTACTTCAGAATATCATGAAGACTGACTGGTTTATGGACTTGTAAAACTTATTTCCCATAAGGTTACAATTCAAGGTCCATTATGACTGAAAGTGGAGAAAAACGTAGAACTAGAATTATGTAACACCCATAGAGATGCAGTCTCAGAAAACAAATGTAACTCAGAGAATAAAAATGAGAAAGAAAAGTTGTGACGGAAGAGAAAAAGAAAATACTACATCAGCTAAAGAGTTAAAATTAAAAACAAAAACCTCCAAAATTTTATAATTAATTTTAAAATATTCCAAAGCAATACTTCTAGCCTGATCAAAGTAAAATCCTTTATGATACTGAAGATAGCAGAGAAATAAGTGGAAGCTACACTGATCTCCTCCCAGAACTAGTCTGGAATTACAACTAAATTGTAGAGAAATCATCCTGAATAACCAACTGAGGACCAGCTGGAGACAAGCCTTATAACCATGGACAGACGGAAGAAGACACATCACCACAATGTGACTGGTAGGGAGTGCAGAGGAGGCACGAGAGGGCTGAAGTACGAGAGAGATATTTCAGTGGCTTGGGGGTACGCCCTGAGAAATGTCGGGTCTAAACCTCAAGCTGGACTTCCCAGCCTGCAGCACCAGAGCCAGGAAGGAACACAAATAACATACAGCTATGAAAAGCAGCAGGGTTTCTGTCCACCAGGAAGAGATGGCTGGAAATGCAGAAAGTCTCTTAAAGGGCCAAAACACAAAGTTTGATTTGCAGCCATTCACCCTGCGCTATAACAGATGGAGGGAGGAGTAAACTAGAGATGCTTTAGAAGAGTCTGGAGTTGGTCACTCTGGAGAGAGAACTGAAGTAAAAGACACTAGGATATCTGTGCTGAGTTACCTTTCATACTGCAGAAGCCATCTTTCTCAGACACAGCATTCCCCTCCAAGTGGCATCAGCCTGAAGGGAAGCAATAGACCTACCGAAAGGAATTACTCTGCCCCACCCTGTGGAACTTAAGCAGAGCTGCTGAGTACAACTTGAAGTTATATCACTGATTAGGTCAACAATTAAGGCAGATTTCGGAGAGCTATGAGAGTTCAGCTGACCCTCCCCCGTGCCTGGTGCTGATAAAAGCCAGCCTTGGTGTGCAGCCTGGTTCTTTCCACACACAAACAGGCCTAGTAGAGGGAGTCACAAGCTATGGGTCACTGATAGCTCCAAACAGATAGCTCCAGACAGACCAGAGCCAGTCACTAGCAGCATCTGACAAAGGCCTACACCAGAGTCTTTGCAGATCTACCTAATACATAGAAACAAATACAAAGAAGAAGCCAAGACGAGAAGACAAAGAAACAGACCCCAAATGAAAGAACAAGAGAATTTTCCAGAATAAGAACTAGATGAAATGGAGGCAAGCAATGTATCAGATAGTTTAGAGTAATGATTATAAAGATACTCAATAGCATGAAAAAAGACATTGAAACCATAAAAAAGGAACAGTCAGAAATAAAGAATGCAATATCTGAAATAAATAATACACTGGAGAGAATAGACCATAGGTTAGATGAAGCAGAGAACTGAATCAGTGATTTGGGAGACCAGGTAGGAAAAAACCAAAACACCCAAGCAGAGTATCAAAAAGAAAAAAGAATTTTAGAAAAATGAGGAGAGTTAAAGAAACATCTTGTATTACATGAAGTATAACAACATCCACATCATGGGATTGCCAGAAGGAGAAGAGAGTGAGCAAGGGATAGAGAATCTATTTGAAGAAATAATGACCAAAAACTTCCCTAATCAGGTGAAGGAAAAAGACATACAAATCAAGGAAGCCCAGAGAATCCCAAACAAGTTGGATTCTAAGAGGCCTATACTGAGACTCATCATAATTAAAAGGTCAAGGCTTAAAGACAAGGAGAGAATCTTAAAAGCTGCAAGACAAAAGCAGGTAATTACCTACATGGGAGCATCAAATAGACTGTCTTCTGATTTCTGAACAGAAACATTTCAGGCCAGAAGTGAGTGGCATGAAATATTCAAGGTGATAAAAAAAATAAGGACCCAAAACCAAGGCTACTTTACTCAGCAATGCTGTTTTAAAAAACGATGGAGAAATCAGGAACGTCCCCCAACAAGAAAAAGCTAAAGGAGTTTGTTAACACCAAACCAGTACTGCAACAAATGTTAAAGGGCTTGCTGTAAGAAGAAAAAAAATAGAAAGAAAAAGAGGAAAATAGTCTAATAATAAAAGGACACTACATACACATCTATCAATAATCACCTTAGATGTGAATAGTTTAAATGCTCTGACAAAAAGGCATAAGGTAGCTGAATGGATAAGGAAACAAGACCTATACATATACTGCATCCAAGAGACCCATTCCAGATCAAAAGGAACATACAGACTATAAATAAAGGGATGGAAAAAGATATTTCATGCAAATGGAAAGGGAAAAAGAAAGCTGGGGTAGCAGTACTTACATACAACAAGATAGACTTTAAAACCAAGGTAAGAGACAAAGAAGGACACTACTTAATGATAAAGGGAACAATCCAACAAGAGAATATAATCCTAGTAAACATTTAAGCATCCAATACAGGAGCACCTAAATATGTAAAGCAAATCTTGATGGACATAAAGGGAGAAATTGACAGAAATACAATCATAGTCAGAGATTTTAACACCACATTGACCACATTGGATAGATCATCCAGGCAGAAGATCAACAAGTAGGCAGTGGCCTTAAAGGACACACTAAATCAAATGGATTTAATTAGTATCTTCAGAACATTTCACCCCAAAGCAGCAGAATAGACATACTTTTCAGTGCACATGGAATATTTTCTAGAATAGATCACACGTTAAGACACAAAACAAGTCTCTAATTGAAGAAGATTGAGATCATATCATAATAAAATCTCTTGTAATATATACTTTATGATTACTGATCTTTGTTAATGACATTTATCTTTATGAATCGATTGAGTTCAATAGGGAGAAAGGCTAAAATAGTATTACCATTATCTTGTTTTTCTTCATGAAGAGAAATGTCAGTTTCAAAATAAAGATGAGGTATCTTTTATAGACTTATAACCTTTTTATATTATATTATGAAATCATGTATTTTTGAAGTCTTTAAAAAGATTTTATTTATTTATTTTTTTAGAGAGAGAGAAAGGGAGGGAAAAAGAGAGGGATACATCAGTGTGTGAGAGAAACATTGATCACTTGCCTCTCACATGCACCCAACCAGGGACATGGCCTACAACCTAGGCATGTGCCCTCACTGGGAATCAAACTGATGAACTTTTGGTTCACAGGCTGGCACTCAATCTACTGAGCTGCACCAGCCAGAGATGAAATAATATATATTTTTAAAGATCAGCCTAGTTTTTTTAAATGTCTTGATTAATAAAAGCATGAGAAGGAATATATTCATTTTTATTGAAAGATATTAAAAATTACTTCTATTTGTCTTTGGAAAATAAATTTTGGACTCCAATATGAATTTGGGTATGTTTATTATTTGAGGAATCCATAGAAAGTGAAATACTGAGGCCACACTGTGCAATCCATTCAGGAGGAATTAATATCTCCATATTTTACCTCTAGTTCTCTGATCAGCTCCAGTCTTCAATTCCATAACTGCAGCAGTTGCTATCATCTTTCAGGCTTGGGCAAAGCATATTTGCCTTTCTAAATTTGCTTGTCTGTCAAGCTCTCAGCTTTCCGTGGGGTTGGAAGAGATAAATAATTTTGGGTTTTTTTTTTTTTTGAAAATACTTTTTCTCATAGTTGGAAGCAAGTACCTGAAATATCTTTCCTTCCAGGTTCTGCAGGCTGCATATGTAATCAGGAAAGGCGACAGGCCGATAAAAGAGTTCAAAAGAGAACAGAGGACCCCTGGGAGAGAGCTTAATGCTTTTCTAAGAATAAATAGTAGATCATTATAGCCCACACCAGTTTGCAACATTTGTTTAGCTGCTATTATATGTTGACTCGAATCCACATTTCTGGTTATATGTCCATTTCTATTTATCCCATCTATGTTATAGATGCTCCTCATAACAGTGAGAGAAAGAAATAGATGGATATAGACACAATGACCTGCATAGAATAGCAGGATCTTTCACCTTAGGGCCAACTTTCTAGAGGTTATGTGGCTAAAGTACCATTCTGACTTGAGGGAGCTAAATCTCTCATGGTTTGTTAATGACCAAAAGATATGACGAAATATATTTTCCATTGTATGAGGAACACTCAAAATTAATGCATAAATCCAAAATTATTGTATCAAGGACACATTCTATTGTTCTGGGAGAGCTAAATATTGTTATGATATCTAAACAATGAGAATACCATTAATAACTTTGATTTTCCTACTTTGATGGATAACTTATCAGGTTTTTTCAGGCTATTTTTCACAAGTGTATGTTTTTCATTTGCATCAGTAGTTCGCTCATTAAGATGATCATGCCCAGCGTTTGCTCCAGCCGGTGTTGAACAACAGACCCACTGACTAACTGCATGAATAAGGTTTCACTCAGGCAGAAAGATAGTTTCCTTTATTTTATTTTATTTTATTTATTTTTTGCTTTTGTGGCTTAAAGAGGGATACAGTGATATACAACTTATGTTCATGGTGATTTGAAACTGAAGCACATAACACGGAGAGAAGCTGAGTATGAGAACAGAGACAAATGGTCTATAAAACATAAAAGGATCAAAGGAAAATGTCAGCACGAAGTAGATTGAGAATAAAGAATAAAAGAGACAAATGGGAAGAAGAAGAAGCTGTGAAGAAGAGAGAAAGCAACTTGCCTTTAGCAGTGAAGGGCAAAAATGGAGGGGGCAGCAGGTAGTACAGATGGGAGGGAAGATAAGGATTTAGAACAATTAGATAGAGGCTTGGGGCAACAGGCCATTCCTCTATTTTAATAGCCCGCTGAGCAAATAGTTCATTGAATTAGACTTGCAAAATGAATGCCATATATCATATTATAATAAGGAAGAAAATGTTAAAACTAAGATCGGATTATGAGAGGAAGGGGGAAGTATTTGGGATTGTAAAGCTCTAGATAGCTCAGAGAGACACAACAGGAATCAGTGTTTCCTGGCTTTATCACTTTCAGAACTTGTGCACATGAAGTTAAGATGGTAAATGTGTTATTTAATAACAAATGCAGGGAAGTGATTTACCATCTTCAGTTCCTGAGAACAGATGGTCATAGGTCATACAGCAGGCATTATGGAAACATTAAGTAAGAGGTATCTGCATAGGACAGTCTGAGGAAACTAATGGCCACCTCATTTCAAAATATCAAATTACTTGAAGTCATTCCATTCTCAATGTTTTGCTACTCTGGTACATGCTGTATTTTCCTTTGCTGTTATCAGGAATTAAGGGACAGTCTATTAGAATAAAGTCCTAAGTAGCAAGGAAGGGGAGGGAAGAGAAAAAAGGAGGAAGCCACTTACAAAAGTGCATGAAGTTTCCTAGGACTTAGGAAGGGTACCAGGTGTTAAATATTTTCCTTCTTTTCTTGACCTGAATTAGATCATTGCCACTGTCTTTTTCTTAATTTATATTTTATTGGAAAACCTAGGAAGTTATTCCTCGAGTGTCTCAACCAAGATTATCTCCTGCGCCCACTAAGCAATATTTGGCAATCTCTGAAAACATTTTTGGGTGTCTCACTCAGATAGTGGTGCTACTAGCTTCTATTGGGCAGAGGTCAGGGAAGAGGCTAAACATCCAAAAATGCACAGGACAGTCCCTACCACAAAGAATTATCTAGACCAAAATGTCAGAAGTACCAAGGTTGAGAAATAAAGTCATAAAAATTTATACATCAGCAAACATTCAGTGAGTGTGTTCAAGGCAGTGTGCCAGTTGCTAGGATGTAAAGATGAGAAGCTCACAATCCTTTCGTTTAGGGATTCACCACTTTCAACAAGAATGACATCACATATGATATAAACATTTAGAGCAAAGAGAGATTATTCCCAGGGGTGCCATCAGAAGAGGCTTTGGGAAATGTCAGTATTTAAATGAACTGGTGGCAGACATGCGAGGAGGAGGAGGATGTGCTCTCTGAAGGAAAGAAAGGAGCAACAGGGCAGAACAGGAAGGAAACCAGTGACAGGAACAGAAATAATTGAAGTGGAAAAAGGGAAAGAGTGTTGGAAGGACAGTTGGGGCCAGACCACATACACTGAGGCTGAGAAGATTTTGCTGCTGCTTGTTCCTCTATTTGTTATTACTGCAGCTTATAGAAAATTGAATCCATTATAGTTTTTTGAACAGGAATGTGCCATAATCAGAGGCCTAAAGTTGAAAGATTTTCCTAGCAGAAGTGTATGAGTGTTGACCTTTAAAAGCCACCATGTCTTCACTGCTCCCTGCACCAGTCTGCTACCTAGTGAAAGAACTGAGTGCATGCTCTGCTCACAGCCTTGAATCTGTCAGTCCTCCTTAACCTGTTCTGTAAACTTCAGCCCAGACAGTGATCTTGCTGCTTATCTTCCATTTCCTTCCTCTCTTCACTCTTAGCATTTCATTTGATTACTATTTTTTGAGCCATGCTCTTAGGTCCCTCCTTAAAATGTTGTTTCAGGACCCCAGTGGTTCTCATGAATTAACATCAGACTCACTTGGGTATGGTAGGGGTGGGGAGACAGGAGGGAGGGATTACAAAGGGGTGATGAATATGTTGACTGTGGTGATAGTTTTATCCTGTATGCTTGTGTCAGAACTTACCACATTGTACATTTCAAATAGATGCAATTTACTGTATGTCCATTATATTTCAACAAAACTGTTTTAAAAAAGAATCAGCTGGAGGGCTTGAGATTTTGTATTTCTAGCATTCTGAGAGCAGCACTGCTTTATGCCAACCTTGGATAAACCAATTTCCTTTGTCTTTCTGAATGATTTCTATTTTTTTTTTTTTTTGTCAGGATCCCTCTTGAAGGGCTATTGGGCACATGCTGAACTTACTTCATCAACTTCTACTTACCATTGCAGCCTGGCTTCTGCCTTCTACTGCTCCAACAAAATTGCTCCTTCGAGGATCATAGATGATAATGATAATCAGCATTTATATAGTTCTTATCTGCCAGTTTTGTTCTAGATACTTTACATGTATATTAACTCATGAATCCTCAGAACAAGCCAATGAGATAGATAGTATTGTATTTTTCACCTAAGTTGAGAAAACTAAAACACAGGGAGGTTAACCAACGGGCCCAGGTCACATAACTAGTTAGCGATGAAGTCAGGACTTGAATCTAGGCAGACTGGTTCCAGAGTCATGTTCGTAGCCACCACTTGTCTTAATTACACTATCAAGGCCTCTTTTAACTTACCACTGAGAAAGAAAAATGAGCAGGCCCTTACATTCTGAATGAAGCTGGCCTGGGCCTCATGGCTGGGTCCTGTTGTTCTATTAAACATAAACAGCTTCAGAGAACAACAACCATTGCTACCCTTAGATTGTGGTAAATGAGCCAAAATAAGGCCACTTCATAATTTTATCTAAGAATAGACAAAAGCATGGTCTCTGTGTTACCAAACAGAAGCGGGGTCCGGCTGCCCGCCATCAAACACAGGCATAAAACAAAGGTTGGTGGGGAAGGAAAAAGAACTTATTAAAGTGTTGCACAATTTGGAGGATGGGACACTCCCCAGCTCCAGATTCCTTTCTTCTGAAAAATACAGACAAAACCTATTTGTTCCCAGAAAGACTGAAACCCAAAACCAAACCCAGAAGTCTCCCTCCATTCTTACCCGTCCTTCAGAGCACAAGGCTGCTTAGCAGACTGCTCTCTGCTTCAGGTTCTCTCATGGAAGTGCACATTTGTGGGGCCAGCCCTGCCATTGCCACACCACAGCTGCTTCCCACTCTGGGGGCCCAAGGCTGCTGCCAACTGCTTCAGCAGGTTGTGCAGGGACTCCATCTGTGGGGCCTGGTGTCCAAGGCTGCCCCAGATCCCACTGGGGCTGACAGCTGTTCCGGCCTGTGTGTCAGTGGGCTGATCGCAGAGGAAGAGATGGGGTGTGGTCTGGGACCACCTGTGCAGTGCAGAATTGCAGCATCCCACAGGTCGCTGCCAGGGCACATATGCCAGGGGAGTGGCCCAGTGCATGGGACTTGGCCTCCGTGTGAATACCCCCTTGACTGGGCAAACAGGAAGGAGAAAGGCTGAATCCCTGCCCTCCCGCCATTTAAAAATCTGGGTCCAAAATTCCATGCACTCTGGAAACATCCAGCTTCTCTAGCCCATTGGTTGTTTTATCAGGCTATACTGGCAAGTCTGCACCTTCCCCTGCTGCCATGTTCTGGAAGGGAGTAGAAGGGGTTTTCCTCCATCAATCACTCTCACCACCCTTTTGCAGACTCCAGGCAAAGGCTCCTCCTGCTGCGTCTCCACCTGGGGTGAGAAATCTGCCATCATGCATCTTGCTTACTTGGTTGTCAGGGCGATATGATGCTGCCATACCAGCTTGTCTACCTTTTACCTGGGGGAAGAGAAATCTATCATGCCAGGGTCTGCACCTTCAGTCCCACCACCTCTGGTGTTTCCTGTGACCCCTCCCTCACCCCAGGGAAGCAGTCTCTCCCATACTGCCTCGGGGCACCTCCCCTATTCCCAGCAGCCCACTCGAGAAATGCCTGTATCACCTGTGCCATCACAAAACATCAAGTACCTCCTTTCTTAGCCAAAATGAGTAACTGCTTCTTCTTTACCAATTACAACTTTATTCCTTTTCTAATTCTTCCTCCCTGTAGATAAGATTCATCGAGATACCCAACCATAGAACTGTCCCTGCTCCCTGGCAGCAACCACTTTACAATGAACCTCTGCTTCTTTAGACTCCCCCTCAAATCACTCAACCAAAGCCCAAATCTTATTGTGGGTTCTAACGCCATCTTACTAGGCACCTTGAGGTTCGCTGTGGTGTGTGCCTTCACACCTGCAACAAGTAATATGCCCAACTTGTTCAACTACTAGTAGGTTCCTGGCAAGCTTTGGCTGAAGTGCATTGACATCTCTGTGGCATGGATGACTTTCCACTCCTTGAACCCTTCTTCTTCCTTAGCTTCTAGATGCTATTCATTGTCTCCTGATTCCCCTCCTTTTTTTTTTTTTTTTTTTTTAATGACTTCCAGTGATTTCCTCCTCTTGGTATTCATGTCCTTGTGAAATCTTTTTGAGTGTGAGCCGGCCCTGAGAACTTCCTTCAAATGAATAAAATACACCAAAAACAATAGGATGTCCCCTATGAGATTAGGTTACAGAAATGCTAGCTTTTATCTTGTTGGCCTTCTATTGCTCTATCATTTGCTTACTCTGACGGAGCCAGTTGCCATATTGTGAGCTGCTCTATAGAGAAGACCACAGAAAATGGGCATTGCATGGAGAAACCCAAAGAAGACTGTCAAAGAACTTAGGTAGGCTTGGAAGCAATATCCAGTGAGGAACTGAGTCCTGCCAGCAACCACTTGAGTTACTTAGGAACTGGATCTTTGCCTTGTCAGCCTTGAGAGTACTGCCATCCTAGCTGACTCCTTGATTGCAGCCTCAAGGAGACTTTGAAGAGAGATATCTAGTTAAGTCATGCTGGATTCCTCACCCACAGAAACTATAAAGTAGTAAATTTTTATTGTCTTTAAATTTTGGGATAATTTGTTATACAGTCATACATAACTATTATAGACTCCCGTAATACAAAGATTAATTATTCTACAGCACAGAACTTATGTCACTGGCATAGACATTTTTATGGTTGACCATTACCTCTAGGATAAAGGTTCCAGGTCCAGCCCAAGCTTTCACATATCCTTTGCTTTAGCCACAATAAATTCCTTATTGGTCCCAGGATACACCCAGTGACTTTGTACTGTTTCGTTTCCCTAAAGTGTTAGATGTTCTGTGAACTCTTAAGAACACCCATATTAATATCAATTTTTCTTCCTCAGGAGTTTCAGAGTCCAGAGAAACAGGTAAAAATGAAGGCAGGAAGAGTAGAGAAAGCACATAGAAATGAGGAAGTAAAGAACAGTAAATATCATAACACAGAAAACAGCAGTTGGAAGAATGTAACAGAAATTCGCTGGCTCCAAAGAGAGTGGACTGTGCACTGCAGCAAAATGCAGAATTGCTCACGATGGAAGACTTTCCTTGTAAATGAATCAGTCTGATTCTTAGGTTGGGAGTTTCATTTGTAGCTACGGGGAATGATGGTAAAAGTGGTTAAGTAAAAGCTTGCTGTTGCTATTTTTGGCCAATCAACATAAGCAGCCTGAGGCATAAGCAGATGCCTAGGGCCGCGCTGCTGTGGGTGCCCATCATGCAATAGCCTCCGGGTACATTTACAAATATTATTTTTAGGTGTCATTTCTGGCTCTCAGAACTTTTGGTTATCAGAGTTACTTCACTCTCCACCCTTAAATTAGGTTTCTTCCCTGTGGAATGTCAGGGATTCTATGATGAAACGAGATCACCTTGGCTCGGAATTGCTATTAAATCTTTTGAGAATCTTGTTTTTATTTTTCCTGTTAGCGGTAGCCATTTGGTCTAAGAAAGTTTATAAGGAAAAATGTTTTCTAAAGGCAGCAAAGCTGAGAAATATTTAACAGTGTGCATACCTGGTAGGCAGCTTTTAGACTAAAAGAAAAGGGAGGTGGATTGTCCTACTCTTATGGAAAGGAGATGTATTAAAATGCAGTTATTAACTGGTGGAGTGTTCTAGAATTGGCAATTACCTACCAGGAATTTGGGTTAAGTTTCTCTGGGGGAATAACAAAATTTTACATTCTTATGGTAAGCCAGAAAAGAGGAGGATTTGAAGTAGTGGTGCATGGATCTTAGCAGAGTAGAGCCGAGATGGGAGAAGAAATGCCTTCCCCTTTTTTATTCTGCTGGAAGGTGGGAGAGGGTGCTTGTGGCTGAGACAGGTAGACGTTGTTAACTGTGGGAAAGCAGTCCTGCCAGGGCTAGCCAGTGGCTGCATGATACTAGAGTTTCAGCATGAGTTAAAAGTAAGAAAATTTAAAAGAAGCACCCTAATCACTGCTGAGAACTGTAGGTTGTTGATTAGAAGGAGGATAAATTGAAGGAGATTAAAATACACAACGTAGTTTGCTGTCACTGAACAGTGGAGTTCTTAGGACCCGGTAGAGGACTCAGCACTGATAATAAGATTTCTTACTTTGATTGTCTAAGGTCATAAAAAGACTTTTTAATATGAAAGGCATGCTAATATTTTATCTGGTCTATGATTTTTCTAGAACTAATATATGTAACCCAGAGCTGTCATTTTAACTCTTATTCATATAGCTTGTCTGTTTGCCTTTCCCTTTCTCTCTCCTTCTTTCCTCCCCTTCCTTTATATTCCAGGGATTTCTTCAGGAATCAGGAAGTATCTGTATTCATGGAGTTGCCCAAGGCCAGGTGCTGGCAAGCCTAGTCCCCTGAGATCTTCATTGCTGAATGTCCCCCTGCATTAGCCAAGGGCAAACCGAACTTCCAAGGTCTTCAGTTGCTGTAAGCTCCTCCAGCTACCTCAGCACTTCCACCCACGTGGAGCTTCCCCAGCCTAGAGGGTCCAACCCATTAAGCTCCTCACTACCCAGGCTGCCTGAGTCACCATTAGAAGTCTAAGTCTCAAGATCACCATCATTTGCCAGGTTGTCCCACATACGCCCTAATCTGACCTCATCATCCACCCTTCTCCACCCTCCCAAATCATTCTGAAAGGTCCCTTTGAAATTCCTAGATCATTATCAGCAAAGTCCCAAGGTATCTTTAACCTCTTGTCTGAATATTCCATTCCCCCTCTTGCTGTAAATCAGGAGTTGGCAAATATTTTGTGTGTGGGGAGAAAACATATTTTAGGCATGGTGGGTCATCTAGTCTTAGTTTGAGCTACTTTACTTTGCCACACTAGCACAAAAGCAGTCACAGAAAGTATATAAACAAGGGAGTATGACTAGTTCAAGTAAAACTTTATTCACATCATCAGGAGCCAGGCTTGGGCCAGGGGTGGTAGTTTTCTGATAGCTGCTGTTATAGAAAGCTGGCTACCCCTATGAGAATTCACTTTCCTCAGGTTTCAGGTGAAGGCTGTTTATTCCCTCTTCAACCTTCCAGGTCAGGGCTGTTGATCGCCAGTCTCTCTGTTATGTTATACCAATCTCTCCTTATTCTTTGATGACTTGGAGACTTGACACCCTTCACTCTCAATGCTGTCATCATTCTTGGAGACTTCAGAATTTAATAAATGGTCCTTCCAATACTCTGGCCTCTCAGTTTCTTAATTTTTTAGAGCCAATGATCTCTTATTCCACCTCACCTCAGCCACCCATTCACAAAGCCATACCCAAAACCTTGTTATCTCCAAGCACAATTTCAAGATCTCAGCTTCAAATATCTCCTCTGCAATCTCTTATTCCCATCAATAGTACACATGAGTTCCTTTTTCTCTACATCCTCACCAACCCTAGTTTTTGGTAATAGCCAATCTAACAGATGTGAGGTGGTAACTTGCAGTTTTCATGTCCATTGTGTTCCCTGATGATTAATGATGTTGAGCATCTTTTCATGTACCTATTGACCATTTGTATGTTGCCTTTGGAAAAATGTTTAACTCCTCTTCTCATTTTAAAATTGAATTGTTTTTTATTTATTATTGAGTTATATTCTTTATACATTTTGAATATTAACTTCTTATGAGATATTTGCAAATATTTTCTTCCATTTAGTAGGTTGCCTCTTCATTTTGTTTATGGTTCCTTTGCTGTGTCTTTTTGTTTTATGTACCCATGCTTGTTTAGTTTTACTTTTGTTGTCTCTGTTTCTGGTGTCAAATCCAAAAAAATTATTGCCAAGTGTAATGTCAAGGATATTACTTCCTATGTTTTCTTCTAAGAATTTTATGGTTTTAGGTCTTCTATTCAAGTCTTTAATACATTTTGAGTTCATTCTTGTGTATGGTATAAGATGGTCTATTTTCATTCCTTTGCATGTGGCTATCCAGTTTTCCCAACACCACTTATTGAAGAGACTGTTATTTCCCCCATTGTATATGCTCGGCATTTCTGTCCTAAATTAATTAACCAGCTTCCCATTTTTTTTGGTAGGGCTGAGCCTCAGGTGTCCTGAGCAGTAACCAACTCAGTAATGCACATATAGTCACTTTTACCCCTCCCATCACTCCAGCATCCCCTCCTTCGTTTCTATTTCTGACGGTCATCTCTAAATTAAACTGTTGTGCCCAAATCCAGTTTAAGACACTAGCCCCTACCAGAACCCTACCAGCAGCGTGCTGTCCAACTGATCTCTGTGATGAGGAGCCTGTGCTATATAAACCTGCACTAAAGGAGGGAGGCCTGCAGCACCCGGGACTGTAAAGACAGGTCAGACAGGTCAGGCAAGTACCTCAAGGGCAAACCTCGGGCCTCTGTGAGTGACAGAGCACAGGTCTTTGGCCTTCACTAAGTTCTAGTCATGTCCTTGTTTCTAAGAAAAACCAACGATGACTCTTATTCTCAGGCGGTCATTTCCAATTTCACTGCTTGTGTTAGGCACACAGTTAGGAAAAATTGTGTATTGATTAGAAAGAGTTTAAAACTTCTCCCTCTTCTACCATATGGTCTCACTCATATGTGGAATCTAATGAACAAAATAATCTGATGAACAAAATAGAACTAGAGGCACATGGAACAGATTGAGAGATCTCAGAGGGGAAGGGGTGGGGGGACTGGAAGAGATTAGCCAAATAACATATATGCATATTTGCATAGCCCATGGACACAGATAACAATGTGGTGAAGGCGGGGGAGGGTCGGGGTTTGGGTGGAGAGGGACAAAGGGGGGGATATGGGGGACATCTGTAATAGCGTTAACAATAAAATAAAACCTTCCCCTTCCTGACTAGAATTGAAGTTGTGTCACCAGCCTCCCTAGTCCTATCCCAGATAGACTCTTTTTCATAATCCCTATCTTTAAATAATTTTGACTTGAATTTGATGTATATAAGACACTGCATATTCATGCATTGGTTTTTTGCTTCCATGCTGAAGTTCCTGTTTCATTTATATGATTTCAACTTCAAATGGGAAGCTCCTGAAAGACAGGATAAGATTGTATAAGTATCTTTGATATGCAGTTAGGTGCCAAATTTTATATATATCCAGAAGTCGCAGGGGGCAACACCTCAGCTGTAGGGGTGCAGAGTCACCTATGTGATTTTGTGTTTCACCAAAAACTCTTCACGAGACATGATGCATGAGCCAGCACGTTGTTGTGATAAAGCTACCAGTTGCACATTGCTGCGGCCTTCTGAATCATCCCAATAGTTTCCATGGAGGAATGTTCAAGCTTAGTGCAAAATTTGATGCAGATTTGTTGCTCTACTTGCTCAGTCATTTTGAATGTGCCAGCCACACAGTACACATTCTCACTCAATGACGTCTACCACCCCCACTGACTAGGACAGTGAAGTTGTCATTGTTCACATATGTGCATTCTAGTCCATGATCCTTGGCTGCCAGGTTACGTTGATGTCATGCAAACTGTTCTTGTTATATTAATAATGGCTGGATTTTTCCGGACAAATATTTTTTTGTTAATGGGGAAAGCGTTTCTTTCCTCACTTGAGGATAAATATTCTCCTTCTGCTCTTTCAGTTATGACTATGCTTAGATATATCACACATAGAAAACAAATATTTTGAAATTACATGTACTTTTTCTTACCTAAATCAGTTCAGAACTATCATTTGGACAAATGTCCTAAAGTATTAACAGACCTAATTTTCCAGAGGCCAACATGTGATGAAAAGAAGAATGACATGGGGGACGTTTGGTCAGTGGCTTTCCAGGAGTGAGTGGGAAAATGGAGCACGTCATACACAGTGATGCCAAAGAGGTACCCGTCTTTCTATACTTCATCTTAGCTCACGTACCATAAAAAATGCCAACTTTTATTAGATTTCCAATGGATTGTTATTAGTTAAAGTAAGGGGGTATCCCTTCTCATGATCTTTCTTTCAAAGAGAACATTTATTGTCTTCCTATGTGATTGTGCTTCCTTGTAAGAATGAAAGCAGTGGTTCACAGAGCAAGGTATCTCCTGACCAAATGAAATCAATAAAGAATCAGAAGAATCTCCTAGGCATTCCAATAGCCTCCCCAACTAAAATAACCCCCTCGGATAACTGACAATGGTTGTATAAATTATAAGCAGAAGTCTCTATTCTCATTCTGAGCTTTTATTTCTTTGAGATATCATGCTGAGTTGTGAGAATAGCACCGGGTATCATACCCAGACAATCCTTTTGTCTACCTACACACCCTGATTCTCTGACCTAAAAATGCTATGCAACGAACAGAAATGTGTTTTCCTTATTATGTAGCACCCTGATTGGGATAATTAAAAGACTATGAAAAGTACTGTTTCTGTGTCATCCTTTTTTTGTGTGTGTCTAATTTAATGATACAGATTTATTACTTAGCAGCCATATATGTATAATAAATATTAGGTTCATTTATTAGTCATATAAGAATGTGCTCTTGGGCTTTGCTTAGCTTTAGGTGCAACTTATATTTTAAAAACACCAAAGATTAAGTCAATAAAAAAGTACTGCATTTTATTATTATAAATGTCAGGGTAAACTAATGAAGTGAGTTTTTCTGACTGCATAGTGAGGAAAATCTTATTAGAGATGAGGGGCTCTGTAACCTTGCAGAGGTTAGGTCATATTTGCACTGGATAGAAGTTTTCTTATGTCGAGCTGGGGTCTAGGAAAATAATGAGATTTCCATAGTAAGTGTTTGAATGGATGGATGGATGAATGAATGAGGAAGGGGCGAATGCATGAGAGGGACTGAGAAATGGGCGACATAGCTTTATAGTGATATGGCCAATTTCAGAGACTTTCTTGAGTTACACTGGGAATAAATGCCTTAGAGGGCTTTGTGCTTTGAGGCCATTGGCAATTAAGAAGATATTATACAACAGATGGCTTATTGTCTTATTATTGTGTTAAAGGAACCCTGCATTTAGTATGCTGTTAAAATGAAATCTAAGTAATCATTAACAGAAACAGACTGATTAATTTTTTTGCAATTTGGAACATACAGATTATATGAACAATATTCTTCCTATTGTATTTCTCATTATTTTAAAAAGGATGAAATAAAGTTCAAAAAACCAAGAGTTCAGACTATAGCACTAACTTTCTCCCAAGCCATCACGGCACACTGGAAGATATTCAATATGTGGCCCTATCATTCTATTACTTGCAGTTTTAGTAAAGTTGGCTCATGAATTCAAAGTGTCTATTTTTGGGGAATCCATCGGTCTAAAAGTTCAGTCTTTTAAAGATTAGTTCCCGGGGGCGAAAAGATGGCGGAGAAGTGAATTGGAGTCACGCTGACCTCCTCCCAAGACCAAACTGGAATTGCGACTATAGAGTAGACAAATCACCTGGAAAACAATGGAACGGACTGTATTAAAATGCAGTTATGCATTAAATACAGAAGGAAAGAAGCCTTGGAGCCGCGGACAGACAATGGATTCAACTCTCACAAATACCAACGGGTGAGAAGTGCGGTGGAGGCTTGAGAGGGTGGGCTGGACCCCCACAGGCACCAGCACCAGAGGGACATTGAAACAGCCAGTTAGATCCCCCTGAGAAGCACAGGGTCTGAACCATAAACAGGGACCCCTAGACTACAGCAGCTGAAATTAGGAAAACGCACAGACAAAACGCAATGCCCAAAAGCTTAGGGGGGCTCTCTGCCAGAGACAGGTGGCTGGAGATGCAAAGAGACATTTAAAGGACCAACACAAAAATCTGCACTGGCGGCCACCTTCCTAGACACGGTATAATACTTAAAGGAAGAATCTATCAAGAAGATATAAACATTGTAAACTTATACACACCCAACATAAGGGCACCCAAATATATAAGGAAAATCGTGGATGACTTCAAAAAAGATATAGATAGCAACACACTAATAGTAGGGGAATTTAACACCCCACTGTCAAAAATGGATAGATCTTCCAAACAAAAGATTAACAAGGATATTGTGGAGCTGAACGATGCACTGAATCAAATAGACTTAACTGACATGTATAGAACCTTACAACCCAAAGAAGCAAAATACACATACGTTTCAGATGTACATGGAAGTTTTTTTCAAAGATAGACCACATGATAGGACACAAAGCAAGCCTCAGCAAATTCAGGAAAATTGAAATAATACCCAACTTTTTCTTGGACCACAAGGGCTTGAAACTGGAGATCAACCTCAAAGAGAAACTTCAAAAACTTGCAAACTCATGGAGACTGAACAGTACACTATTAGACAATGAATCAGTCAATAATGAGATAAGAGAAGAAATCAAAAAATTTCTGGAAACAAATGAAAATGAACATATAACAGTCCAAAACCTATGGGACACAGCAAAGGCAGTCCTGAGAGGGAAGTTCATAGCAATACAGGCTTACCTTAAAAAGATAGAAACATTTCAAATAAAAGACCTAACATTACAACTTCAAGAACTGGAGAAACAACAACAAATAAATCCCAGAGCAAGTAGAAGGAAGGAAATATAAGGAAGGAAGTCAAGATTAGAGCAGAACTGAATGACATTGAGATGAAAAGAACAATTCAAAGGATCAACCAATCCAGAAGCTGGTTCTTTGAAAAGATAAATAAAATCGACAAGCCTTTAAGCAGAATCATCAAGATAAAAAGAGAGAGGATGCAAATAAATAATATCAGCACTGAAACAGGAGAAATAACAACTGATACCACAAAAATACAAAGGATTGTCAGAAACTACTATGAACAATTATATGCCAAGAAATTTGAAAATCTTGATGAAATGGACAAATTTCTAGAAAAGTATAATCTTCCAACACTGAAGGAGAAAGAAACAGAAAGCTTGAAGAGACTGATAACAGCTGGGGAAATTGAAGCAGTAATCAAGAAACTCCCAGCACACAAAAGCCCAGGGCCAGACGGTTTCATAGGAGAATTTTACAAAACATTTAAGGAAGAGCTAACCCCTGTCCTTCTCAGACTATTCCAAAAAATCCAAGAGGAGGGAAGACTCCCAGACTCTTTCTATGAGGCCAGCATCACCCTGATCCCAAAACCAGATAAAGACCCTACCAAGAAAGAAAACTACAGGCCAATTTCGCTGATGAACATAGATGCTAAAATCCTCAACAAAATATTGGCAAACCGCATCCAGCAATACATTCAAAAGATTATCCACTATGATCATGTGGGATTCATCCCAGGGATGCAGGAATGGTTCAATATATGCAAGTCAATAAACGTAATACATCACATAAATAAAAGACAAGACAAAAGACACATGATCATCTCGATAGACACAGAAAAAGCATTTGATAAGGTAGAGCACCCATTTATGATCAAAACACTCAGAAAAATGGGAATAAATGGGGCATTCCTCAACATAATAAAGGCCATATATGAAAAACCTACAGCCAACATCATTCTTAATGGGCAAAAACTGAAAACTTTCCCACTAAGATCGGAACACGACAAGGATGTCTGCTTTCACTGCTTCTTTGCAACATCATATTGGAAGTCTTAGCCACAGCGATCAGAAAAGAAAAAGAAATAAAAGGCATTCAAATAGGAAATGAAGAAGTTAAACTATCATTGTTTTCTGATGACATGAGAGTTTACATAGAAAACCCTGTAGACTCCACCAAAAAACTACTCAACCTAGTAAGGGAATTTGGCAAAACAGTGGGATACAAAGTCAATATTCAGAAATCAAAGGCATTTTTGTACACCAGCAATGAAATAGAAGAAGAAGAAATCAGAAAAAAAAAAATACCATTCGATATAGCAACAAGAAAAATAAAGTACCTAGGAATAAATTTAACCAAGGTGATAAAAGACCTGTATGCCAAAAACTATACAACATTGAAGAAAGAAATTCAGGAAGACACAAATAAATGGAAGCATATACCGTGCTCACAGATTGGAAGAATTAATGTCATCAAAATGTCCATACTACCCAAAGCAATTTATAGATTCAACCCAATCCCTATTAAGATACCAATGACGTATTTCACAGAAATAGAACAGACATTTCAAAAATTTATATGGAACCATAAACGACCCCGAATAGCCTCAGCAATTTTGAGAAAGAAACACAAAGTAGGAGGGATCACAATACTGGACATCAAACTGTACTACAAAGCCACTATACTCAAAACAATCTGGTATTGACACAAGAACAGACCCATAGACCAGTGGAACAGAATAGAAAGCCCAGAAATAAGCCCAGGTCTATATGGGCAACTAATATTTGACAAAGGGGGCAGAAGCATAAAGTGGAGCAATAACAGCCTCTTCTACAAATGGTGCTGGGAGAGCTGGACGGCTACATGCAAAAAATTGAAATTGGATCATCAGCTGACACCATACACAAAAATAAACTCAAGATAGATAAAAGACTTAAGTATAAGTCGCAACACCATCAAAGTCCTAGAGGAGAACATTGGCAGGAAACTCTCAGATATCCCACACAGCAATTTTTTCACTGATATGTCTCCTAAACAAGAGACATAAAGGAAAGAATAAACAAATGGGACCTCATCAAAATAAGAAGCTTCTGCACAGAGAAAGAAAACATCAGCAAAATGAAAAAGGAACCAACTGTATGGGAAAATATATTTGCTAATGTTACGTCAGATAGAGGTTTGATCTCCAAGATATATAAAGAACTCTCTCGACTGCACTCCAAGAAAACAATTGATCCAATCAAAAAATAGGCAGAGGACCTGGGCAGACACTTTTCCAAGGAAGAGATGCAGAGGGCCCATAGACGTTTGAAAGGATGCTCAGCATCACTAGCCATCAGAGAAATGCAGATCAAAACCATCATGAGGTACCACCTCACACCGGTCAGAATGGCCATCTTAAACAGATCAATGAACAACAGGTGCTGGCGAGGCTGTGGAGAAAAGGGAACACTAGTACACTGTTGGTGGGAATGCAGACTGGTGCAGCCATTGTAGAAAGCAGTGTGGAATTTCCTCAAAAAGCTGAAAATGGAATTGCCTCTTGATCCAGTGATTCCCCTGCTGGGACTATACCCTAAGAATACCAAAACAGCAATTCAAAAGAACCTATGCACCCCAATGTTCATAGCAGCACAATTTACAATAGCCAAGTGTTGGAAGCAACCTAAATGCCCATCAGTAGATGATTGGATCAAAAAATTACGGTACATTTACACAATGGAATACTACACAGCAGAAAGAAAAAAAGAACTGCTATACTTCACGACAGCATGGATGGAACTCGAGAGCATTATGCTAAGCAAAATAAGCCAGGGGGTGAAAGACAAATACCATATGATCTCACCTATAAGTGGAACCTAACCAACAATACAAAGATGCAAGGAAAATAAGACCAGCAACACTGAAAGGAAAAGAAACCAACAGAGACAAGAGGGAAAGAGGGAGGGGTGGCCGGGGGGTGGGGGGTGGAAGGAAGAGAAGGGGAAAGCCAAGGAACATAAAACAAAGACTCATGGACAAAACCAAAGGGGAAGGATTGAAGGAGGGAGAGGGGGGAAGGGGAAAGGGAATATGGTAGGGGGAAGGCAGAGACAAATGTATTGGGGAAAAAAATAATAAATTAATTAATTTAAAAAACAAATTTAGAAAAGGTACTTTATAAAATAGGGAAAACATATATATAAATAATAGTAGCATTCCAAAGAAATTTTGGATCACTACAAGCTGCATTAAAACAATTTCTTCAGTTAGGGTCAGCGAATTTTGGGCTGTCTAAAATAAAGTTATTACTTTAGCAAAAATTTTGGAAAATAAGGTATATGTATACGTTTAAGCAATAATGGTTGCTATAGTATGAATGTTTGTATGTCCCCCTCTGCCCTTCAAAATTCGTCTGTTGAAATCCTAATTCCCAATGTGATAGTATTAGGAGATATAGCCTCTGGAAGTTGATTAGGTCACAAGGATGAAGCCCTCATGAATGAGATCAATGCCCTTATAAAGTAGGCCCAAAAGAGCAAACCTGACACCTTCCACCATATAAGGAATACAATAAGGAGTATGTGAGCCTGAAAAGGGTCATCACCTGATCGTGCAGGTACCCTGATCTCAGACTTCCAGCCCCCAGAACTGTAAAAAATTTCTGCTGTTTATAAGCTATTCAGTCTATTGTATTTTGTTATAGCAAACCAGATGAACTAAAACAAGAGTTTAGCTATAAAATCGAATTATTATTGAATGCCTTCATTAAATTTGTATTTTGCTCAAAAAAAAAAATTAGTTCCCAATCTCAAATTCAAATTCCTATGCTCTCCTTTCTTGCTCTCCAAATTTATTAGTGAAATAAATTTGGCTTAAAGTGCATACATCCTTCAAATTATGTCAACATTTAAAAAGTTATTTTATTAAAGATGAGAAAAATATTTTCACTAAGTAAATATTAAAGGAAATATTTACATAGTGGTTATTAATAATAACTTCTGGATTTTTGTTTGTAAGAGATGATATGAATTTTTAACTAAGTCTTGGTCTCCTTAATCTCTGGTTCTGGTTCCATTACCTTCAGCACTCCTGATTAAAACATTAAGAGTTTAAAAGTTATTTATAAACATTTATAGTGAATCTTACATATTTTGAGGTTTGGTTATTTGGGGAGGAGTATTAAATATTCATATTATTATGATTAAAACTCATCCTGAAAGACAGCCCCTTACCATATTATTCCTCATGCCATCGAGTCTCCCTGAGCTTCAGCCCTCACGTTCGCTGTGCCTCGGGGAGCTGCCGACTGTGGTCCACCGTCCAAGGCTGGCCCACAGTCTGTTTCTGTATGCCATGTGAGCTAAGGGCAATTTTTACATTTTTAAATGGTTAAAAAAATCCAAAGAATAATAGTTTGTGATGCATAAAAATCATATAAAATTCAAATTTCAGTGTCCACAAATAAAGTTTTATTAGAACATAGCCATGTTCATGCATTCATTTTAAATATATTGTCTATGGCTGCTTTCACATTTCAAGAGCCAAGTTAAGTAATTGCAACAGAGACTATATGACCCACAAAGCCTGAAATATTTATTATCTGGCCCTTTCCAAAAGAAATTTGACCACTTTTGCTCTATTCTGTTTACTTGTTTCACGTAGATAACCCTGTCCGCTTCATTTCCCTTCATAGTTTCCTTCATTTGCTAGCTCCTAGCATTAGTTACCTTTGAGCCTGACCTGACTCTTAACATTTTGTGAACTTTGTGTTCATATTAAAAGTCCACACCAAGTTTTTATTTCCTTAACAACAAAAACAATCATCCTGAAACAGATGGACTAAAACATGGGTCTTGTAGTAGCCAGCCCTTAAAGATGGTCCCAGGGATCCTGGCTTTCACGACACTCTGTGATCTCCTTTCATAATGTACTAGGGCTGATGTGTGTGACCAGAAGAACATGGTGGAGGTGATTTATTACCATTTCTGAGCTTTCATCCTTATGGATATTGTGTCATTTTGATCTTTCTTGCCTTCTCACTGTCAGATCACTTGGCTTGGGAAAATCATATTATGAGAGACTCTATGGAGAAGCCAAAGTGGAGAGAAAGCCTCCAGCCATTGCCTTGTAAGTGAACTTGGAAGTGGATCCACCAGCCCCATTCAAAAATTCAGAAACTGTAGCCTCAGCCAACAGCTTGATTGCAACCTCACAAGAGACCCTGAGCCAGACCACCCAGCTAAGCCATTCCCATCTTCCTGACCTTCAGTAATTGTGTTAGAAAACAAATGCTTGTTGTTTTAAGCAGCTAACTTTGGAGTAATTTGTTATTCAGCAACAGATAACCAATATGAAACTCAGAAAGCTTTATATTGTCCACCATGGCACTATTTTCTCCTGACTCTTATATTTACACTATTTATGGTCTTTTTTGAAATGTGATTCTCTTTCTCCTTTTATGGCTGTGCCTCATTGCTGGAACTTGATTTAAAAAAATTTTTTTTCTTGACTTTGAACTTTTGCTTCTCTCCTCAAAACTGGAATTCAGTCTCTCTCCTTGGCTGTTTCCCTCCTAGGAACTACAAAGTCCCTATTCCTTGGTTCCCTCTAATTGCTGAATAGGAATCATTTCTCAGCTGTTAATATCAAAGTCTCTCAGACAATATTTTCAATAGGAAAATAAGGAGAAAGAATCCCCAGTGAAAACTACTTCCTAAGTCTTTTTGAATATTTTTGCTAAGATCATCATCTTAATTTTAACCTCTCATTTGAAGAAAATAAAAGAATTTAGAAGCAGAGAAAAAATTTAGAAATGGCATAATCTGACTTCCTGATTCGTATGTGATAAAATGAGGCCCCTGAGGTTACGTGATGTTCCCAAGGTCACTCAGCTAATTACAGGTCCTTTAATGCCATGAAAGACCATTTAAAGGTAATAGGTCTGTGAAGGGTAATTGAAGCTAAATTGGGCTTCTGTGGGGAGGAGGGGTTGCTGAGGAAATATGTCAAGTTCTCGCCTGAGTGAGTCCTGGTTAAATTATCAGAGGCTGGACACTGAATACAATGTTCCATTGGTGTGACTCAAGGTGGCTGAGTAAAAAAGCAGCTACTAGATCTGAGTATCCAGCTTATAGAAGAAGACACAAGAATCTTTTTTTTCTACTGATTATTGATGTATTTTGATTCAGTTGATCTGTACTTCTTCTATTATATAAACAGAGAAAATAAGCTCCAATTGAGTATTGGGGGAAAATGAAAAGAGGCTGACAGAATGCTTCGGAACTGGACTGAAAATGCAGACAGTAAAAAGTTGGACATGAAATTCATGGAGAGGTGAGAGAAAGTGCTAGTGTTTTACTTTCTATACTTCCATGTTTTGAATCTTCTAATCTTTGAATAGAAATGTATTTGGCATTTCTTATATAATTTTCACAAGGTTTTACAAATTTTTACCAAAAAAAATGTAACCTCATTGGTCATAACTATTTTAGAAATTGAGTTTAAAAGTAGAATTTGAGATTGTGTTATGTGTGCAAAACTTAAACAGTTGTTTGCCCCTGTCAAACAACTAAGCACAAGGGGATTCTAGGCAAGACAAAGCCAGAACAGCCTAGAAATAAAGACATATGCCTTGATAGAAGTGAAAGTCACAGGCAATAGATTCAAACACAATTGATCCCATGAGAAGAAATGGGGTTAAGTTAGAGCTTTAGAGATTCGAATTAACTGAAATGAAGAGGGTCTTTATGATAGAGCTATTCAGAGCAGGAAGGAAATTTAATAACAGATTATTCATGCAAACTGGGAGTCTTTTCCCTTGGATATTTCACAAATTTAATCAAAAAGCACTTGTTTCTGACTAGTTAGGTATAGTTCAGCTTGTCAATTGAATTAGTAGTCATCTCTGTTTGGTTAGTAGAGAAAAAACTCATAGCAACTTTCATAGTTGCAGTCAACATGCAATAATTTCTAAAAAAATAAAGGTAGGTGATAAATCTGAGTGTTCTAAGTACCCAACTAAATCTCAGAAAATCAACTCAAGTCTAATTTTAATATTTCTTATAAGTATCTTCACTATTATTCATTTATGGTTCAAGATCAGACCTTCAAATTTTTTAACTATCTTAGGACTTAGATACATTTTCTATTTTTTGTATAATGGACACATTTGTATGTAATTGAAAATATATAAAAACTACAAAGAAAACAAGCAAATTCCTGGGAAACATTACAGTAAAATCCCACTATTTTGGACTTGCTATAAGAAAAGAAGTATTTTATTTTAAATGATTTTTAGTAAATTAAGATCAATAGTATGCATGATAAAAATAGTTTTTTAATGAATAAGAGTATCTGACTCCAACAAATATGTAAGGTAAACTTGTTATTACAAATATTTTAAACATTGTGTCTTGATTAAGTTATTAACTTATACTAGCAGTAAGAGGAAACTGGCTTGTTTGGAAAATCAGCTCCTGTCTACATTTAATCACAATTTTCAAATAGAATCTGTGTAGTTTGGTTGGTGGCAAAAAAGGCACCATGTGTTAGATTGGTGGAATCATATAGGACCTTGGTCCACCTCGGTACTTGAGTTCTGGCTAAAAAAAAAAAATTCAGAGCCAGGACTCAAACTACAAGAGAAAATTTATTTAGAAAATCATAAAAATAGAAGTGAGCCATAGAAGAAATGGGTTCGGGAAATAAGTTACAGAGGCAAAAGGAGGGCTCTTGGAGCTTAGAAAGAGGAAAGGAAATATGCACCTTTGGGGAGGGGTGGGGAAAGGTACAGGGGTGCTCCCTATTGAGAGCCACGCTGGGTTGTCTGTCCTCAGGGTATTTACCTGGATGTCTCAGGGGAGGATCTCAATAGAATTTTATCATTTTTCCAGGTGTGTCCTTTCAGTGTCATGGTCTCTACTGATTGGCTGGTGCCAGGACAGGAGGTCAGTAGTCAATGCAGCTGGTCTTGATGTCAGCCATGGCCTGCCTTGCAGTTCCCCCACCCACTTGTCTGGCTTGCTGCTTTCTGGGCCTGGAGTTTGAAACACAAATGAGGCCTAGGTGTATTTGATGCAGATCAGAACCTCATTGCCTTGGGAAGGCAATGCTTATGGGTTATTCTCTGGTCCCCATGCTCATTCCCCCTCTAAGGAGATCTAACTCACATGACTAGCAACATGCCAGGGGCAGAAAGACCACCTGAGGGTTTAAACCATATGACCAGCAATACAAAAGGTCAGGGCATCTAAACTATATGGCCAGAAATATGCTCCTGATGAAAATGTTACCCTGGGGGTGAGGTCCTTGTTTTCCCAGTTTTGCCTATTTGTAGGCACCCAGGGCTTTCTGCCCTGTGACCTTCCTCTATACCCGGGCCATCGTCCTTGCTCTGTTCATATCTGTCTAGCTGCCTACTACAGTTTTAGTTCTCTGTCCTCTTTCTCTCTGTGAAGTGACAATCTTAGTTTCAGATTGCTAAATGAAAAGAGATCAACACAAATAAAGGAACCAAGAGCAAACACTATGCATAACTTCTGGAAATGAAAGCAGTGAACCAAAATGCAAGCAATTAAATATCAAGACTAGTTTTTACACATGATAAATTATTTGGCATAACTGATTTGCTTTAAAATTTATCCCTTAAGGAGTGTATTTATCACTCTCAAATGCTTATATCTTGGTCAAGAAAAGGTAGAGCGTAAAGGAGACTTAAGTTAATCCAAATATCATATCAAAATCCTGCTTATTAATAAATGTTAGAAATTCTTAAAATAATGACTATTTTCATTAGAGACATTTTCAACCCCCTTTTTTGTATTGTAATTTCTAAATGTGATAATAACTGTCTTATTTAATTTTCTTTCATTTATTTCCAATTATTAACTCAGTAGCCATTTTAATATTTAAGGATTAAATAATTGCATAGATCACAGAATTACAAATATTTAAAAATTTATTTCTGTCTTTCATACTTTTATATGTTATCTGCCTTTTTATACTAATGAGCATGTATTACTTTTACAATAAGAAAGACACTCCATGTTATGGGTTAGTAAACAAACAATTAATTCAGAACCTTGTATCTTTCAGGGGAGGGAGTTACTAGCTGTACCACTCTGAAATCCTGTCTGGACAGAGACTTGGAGGAGATCACCCCAAAGTCACAAGACCCTGGGTTGGAGTGAAACTCCACCTCTTTTAAGGGTATGCCTGGGAAAGTCAGAGACCAGCCTGCATTTCTCAAAGACTCCATGAGCCAGGAAGAGGAAAGAGCTGGTTAGATATAGTTTTCCCCTCCCTTACCTTTTCCTTTCCTCTTCTCCTCCTCTTCTTTTTTAATGAGGAAATGAATATAATTAAAAATTTTTTTCATTAGGAAAGTATTGTAAGCAAAAAGTCGTGTATATGTGCATTCGTTCATTCATTCATTTATTCACATTGATTGTTTCTGGGGAGGGGAACTTGGTGGTGGCTGGGGAGAAGAGATACTTACTTTCCAGTGTATACCCTTTGGTACCTCTTGACTTTTTGTTCGTGTATATGTAATACCTATTCAAAAAAGTAATTATCAAAGGAAAATTAGGTAGCCTATATATTCTCTTTCCTAAATGCTACTCCCAAGATATTCACATGGTATGTTTCCCTACTTTATGCAGATTACGCTCAATTGCAACCTTGTCAGTGAAGCTTTCTGCCCATTTCAGCAACCTTGGTCTTTCATTATCTCCATACCTAGTCCTTTTTTCTTTGCCTGACATAACCTCTGGTACCTATTTGTTTATTGTTTGTCTCTCCTACCCAGTAGTCAAATTCCATGAAAACAGAGACTTTGTTTTGTTTGCTGCTGGATTCCAGGAGCTAGGATAGTGTCTGGCATGTGCTGGGTACATAATATGTATTTGCTGCTGAATGAATGAATGAATGAATGACCTGATATTCATCTCTCTCCTTTGCTTTCTGAATCTTACTCAACCACTAATACCTGTAATTCTCCATAATGCCTTTCATGCTTTTCCTTTCCGTTCCTTTCCCAGCACTTTAATGAATCTTCTGTCTGCAGACAGATCTCCCAACTTCTACTCAGCCTTCTCCTCATATCTACCCTGAACACTGATGTCAGTTATTATTCCTAAAACCACTTCACTTACAGCTGACATAAGAGAATGGTTAGATTTACTTGGTGTGTGTGTATATATGTACACACATATCAAATATATATACACATATATACTATATGTATATATAGGACATACTATATGTATATATAGGACACACTATATATACACATATCAAATATATATAATACTGACTATATAAAAACTAATATATGTATATTCAGTATTATATATAATTACTGAATATATAAAAATACATATTCAGTATTTATATAACACACATTATGAATTATTATAATTAATAATATAGTATATTGTTAATTATAGTTAATAATATATAGTATAAATATATAAATAAGTATTAATTATTATATTGAATAATATATATTCAGTATTAAATATATAAAAATATATATATTCAGGCTAATATTAGAAAATCCAGGTTACTCTCTATTGCCTTTAATATATCAATAACTACAAAATCCTTAGATTGATTTTTCAGTGGACTTCACATCATGGTATTAAAATATTTTGAACTTTTATTTCCAATTATTCTAAATGAATCTCTCTTTTCACTCTCTTTGGACTATTCAGGGTCCATTCTTAATTATAGTTCCTTACATTCTTGCTCCAGCCTCTTTGAATCTGGCTTACATTGCAAAGATTCTGTTAACCTTTATTTCTTTTCGGCAGTCCAGATACCCCTGCTGAATTTGGAGCACTTGCTCTCTGTATCACTTACTTTTCACCTAATTATATTATATATCCCTAAGAAATTTTTCTTCTGTATTTTTAAATTGTTGCCTAACTTTCCAATGCCAGTTATGTTTATAATTTTTTGTACTTTTCTTCCCAGGATATGATGAATTAGGTTAATTAAGTCATTCAATATGAATATTAGTCAGTATAGATCAGGTTATGCTGCAGTAACCAAGTAGACCTCATATTTCAACGGTTTAGTAGAGCAGAGGTTTCTTTCTCATCCATGCAACTTACTCAGTGCAAGTCAGTGGGGAGCTTCTCTTTCAGATGCTCTTAGAGACCCCAGCTGACAGACATAGCAACACCTCACAGATAAGCTCTATGGTTATTACAGTGTGGGAGTTGAGAGGATGGGGAACTTACCCCAGGTCTAAATTTCCTAAGGTCAAATGTGATACTAATCATTGCCACTCACAACTTCCTAACCAGAGAAACTGTCATGACTTCACCTAATTGCAAGAGAGTTGCAAAATGTGGGAGGACACATTGATATTGAAGCAAAATATCTATACCATGAATGAGTAACTCACAGATAGTTACACAAATTGGTTGACTTTACCTAGGATGGACCAGAGAGCAGGTAAGTTTTAAGAGAATAGCTTTTTCATACTGCTCAGAGATGTCATATAATTTATTTGCATAATGAGAATATGTATCTTATCACTGAATTTAATTTAACCTGAAAGTTCAACTCAGTACCAATCCATGATGAGCTTTATTTTATGCCTTGGAGTCAAGAATCAGTTGGTGTTGAGTCTTGTGTACACAAATCCACTATTTTTAAAACCTATTTGCAAAGTCTTGCAGGGGTCCAACCCATGGCCGGTGGGCCACATGTGACCCAAGATGACTATGAATAAGACCCAACATAAAATTGTAAATGTACTTAAAACCTTATTTTTGCTCATCAGTTTTCATTAGTGTTTGTGTATTTAATGTGTGGTCCAAGACAACTCTTCTTCTTCCAGTGTGGCTCAGAGACACCAAAAGATCGGACATCCCTGTAGGATTTTCTTATATCGCTGGATGGCTTTGGAAATCATTTCTTTCTTTAATATGTGGTTGATGTCTGGTTAGAAAAAGAAATGTCACTTTCTTAGCATCTCTCACTAGCAATTGGATAGGGAATTGTTACATTTGGTATTTCAACCTGTACTGAAGGATTTTCAGGTCATAAATGCACTTCTCAGTTTCCCTACTGAACCGACAAGATCTATAATCAGTTAATGAAATGTTTTCATGAATCATGACTAGGGTATTACATTCAAATGTAACTGAAATAACACAGCATATTCTGTCTTGAAAAGATAAAGCAATGTGCAATCTTATTATGCAATCAAGAATAGCTTCATGTTCATTACTTTCAAATCACGCTTGTGAGACTTGCATTTGGATAAGTCAAAGCCTGAGTAATGACTGGGTTACTTTTTAAGATGTAGATTTGTGGGATATAAGGCAGGTTTTTGGTAGGCACCACTGAATTCCTAACAGTTATTCCTTACTCTATATCAAATGATATTCCTATTGCTTTTTAAAGCGAGATTTTCTAATTGCAACTTTGAAAATACTTGTTCTCATCATGTGAAATAAGATATTTAAAAGAATCTTTATCATTTGCATGTGTAGCAGATACGTGTAGTATCCAGCACTCTTTTTCTTCCATTTTCCCTCCTTCCTTCTCTTCTCACCCTCCCCTTTCTCTCTTTTTTCTTTTTTGCCTTGGGTGCAGAGGGCTGACTTCAGCATTCATTAAGCATTAATGTTCATAGACATTATTATCATTGGTCTATATAGGGCTTTTCTCTTATTTGCTACTGAGGGAGTTAGTTTGGTTGTTTTTACATTTGGTCTCTTTTATCAGCATACCTTACTACCCTTTCTGTCTGTTTGTCACAGGCAAATATGTAAATTTAATATGCATCTTTGTATTTGCATGCCTTCTTGCAAAATATATGTTGTTTTTGGTATCTTTAGTTTATATGGATAACATTTTAAACCTCATTCTAGTTATTAGCATGTTTCTTGGGTCCATATAGGTTGATGTGTGAACTTTCATTGTCTTAATAGTTTCATGGTAAACCATAGTGTGTGGTATGCATCTGCCACAAGTCACCTAACCAGTGATGGGAGCCACATCACCTGTAAGCCCCTGTTACCACAAACAGTGCTCTGGCGAACATCCTCATGCATGTCCTCTGATGGGCATGCATCAGAATTTCCATGCATTTACACCAGAATTAAAAGGTTGGGTAATATAAGACTTAGCCATGTCATATTACTCTCTGAAATGGGTACCCAGCACTGTACTGTGAACTCACTTCCCCATTGTCCTGAATGCCGAGGTAGTCATCATATAAGCACCATTAGACCATGCCTTCTGTTGGTTTGACCTGGGGTCAATACTGACTTTATGTTGGGTCAATGAGTTCAATCCCAGGGTGTTGAAGCTTAGTTGAAAAAGGATTGATTCAGGGAAAGAAGGAATTTAAGTGCAAGTCAGGGCATTAAGACAAAAACCCAGCTATCTTCAGAGGATAATCTTGTTGAAAATGCCAGGGAAGCTGAAATGTGATGGATGTGAGGGTACCTAGGGCTCCGTGCATTCTTAGCTTAGGGGGCTGCAGACAGGCCGCCCCATTTAGAATCCCCTTGTGCCTCAGCAGTTGGTGCCACAGTCATGTGGTGAGCAATGATCCAGTTTCAGCAAAACATCATCATCTCTCACATTAAATTAATGATGTTAATTTGAAAGTTATTGCTTTTGTAGGTCTGCTTATAATTAATTTGTAAATTTGTTTTGGTTTTATAACTGTAAATGAGCCCTGATCATAAGGAGTTTATACTTAATTTTATGTTTCTTTATATTTGAGTAGCAATGTGATAAAATAAAAATTAAAATCAACCCTGAGGGGGTCTTTTTGTTTTTTAAAAGTGTCTCTATTTTCCAATTCAGACTGGAGAAGTGTTGCTCAAGTCTGATCTTGTGGACTTAGCTCTTGGGCCCCTCTTTAGGCACACACACACCCCCGATACACACACATCCCTGTTTGACCTTATCCTATTAGGTTCCAATCCTGACGATCTTTTTTACCTCAGTTCTTTCATCCAATAGATTGTCTCCCTGCCAGTTTCATGCCTTGGTAGATTTGAAAGGCAAGCCACCAGTCAACGATCTTAGTTGTAAGCGACAACATCACAACCTGGGGAAAGGAGTATGGCTCGTAAGTCCTGGGGAAAGGCTACAGATCCATGGGCTGAGGCAAGGAAAGGGCAGTCTGAGCTGCAGAAAAGACACCATTGCAATGCAGTCTACAAATCTTGAACGTGGAAGATGTCATTGCCCCTTGTGCCTGGATGGCACAGCCTAGCAGAGCTCTAGCCCTGGACCACAGACACAGGCCCCGCAGTGTGCCAGCACTGCCCAGAAACCCAGAGCTACTGCCTTAGCCCATCTCCTACCACCAGAAGGATTTGCTCCAGTCACTTCTCTGAGCCCCCATCCTCTGGGTCAAAGTTGGAGGTGTGTAAGCCTGAGTGGCCAGGCCAAGGTCACCTACCCACACCTTAGCTGCAAGGAAGACTGGAAATGGATCTAGTGGTGGAGGTGAGCCCTTCCTCCCATCATGGCTTGTTATGTCAGCAATTCTTTAAACATAAAGAGAAGGCTCAGGTGCTAGCCAGGGGGACAAAAAAGACAAATCCTTCACATCCATGACTTTTGTATATATCTTTATCCAAGTCATTGTCAAAGGTGTAAAATAAGACAAGGAAGAGGATAGCTGGGTGTTGGGAACCGTCCTGTCTGGTTTCAGGGACTGTAGCCCCACTGACAGGCAAGAGGGCCCCAAGGCTGGAGATAATCAAGGAGGTCTTGGGAAAACAGGCCACTGAGGAAGCAAAAACCTGTCCCTCTGTTAGGGGCTGAGCCCCTGCCTCCCTCATATCACCCTGCTTGGCACTGTGATGGTTGGTTAGTCAAAGACGAGTAAGATCTCTCACAAGGAAGGACAACCTAAGCCAGACATGGCCAGTATGGGCAGCAGACAAGGACTTGCGGGGACACGGAGAAAGGGCAAAAAGGCCCACACTCCTCAGCTTGGCTTGGACTGGCCAGAGTCCTCATTCTATCTGAAAAAAGTCTCCTTATCTCTTGGTGGCTCTGCCCCGCCCGCCTGGCTCAGGCTTGAAACAATACCAAAGGCAGGTACAGCCCTAAACTGGATCTGGCGGTTCCCAGGGACAATCAGGCTTAGAAGTGAGTTCCTCCCAGCATGCTTTGTTCTTCCCTCAAAGCTATGATAACTGGCTCATACTGGGAAGGAGATTTATTTACATCATTCATAGACCCTGACCTGAGGCAGCTCTCTTGTGTTCCTCCAATTGTTATCTATGATCTCTATTTGTTTTCTGTAAACATAGAATTTTGACATTGATTGATGATCTTTACTGTATACCTCCGTGCATATGATTCTCAATAAAAACCTTTGGACACGGGGGCTCAGGGCCTCCCCCACTATAGGGAAGAGCCATGTCCCCTCTCCTGGCAGACAGAGAAGTGTTCGCGATGACTCGTGTTTATTCCCCCATCCGTGACAACCCTGGGATGGGCTCTGCGGGATTCAGAGCCCACTCTCCCACCTGAGTTAGCCCCTGACAGTGACCCTCAGATCCAGAAGCCCCATGCTGCTGGCAACATGTGGCCCCTTGCGACAGCTAGGTTTGGTAAGAGGCCTTCCTGCCACTCAAGCTGAGATCCTCTAGTTCCCAAGTGTGAAAGTAAGAGAACAGTTCTGCCCCGCCTCTTTCCACCCCAACAGTTCTACTCAACCTGGAAAGGAGAATGAGTCAACATGTGTTCATGGATAAACTAAGATAATTTCTAAGATGAAATTAACCAAAATCTTTAGAGAGATGTTTTAGCAGTTGTTAGTATTTAATTATTTGTGAATGTTAAAATGTTAGCCCTAAAATAAGATTTTTTAATTATTTTATATAGAAACTGTATCTGGATTAGGCTTTTTAATGTTAATAGAAGCTTCGTTGGAAAATGCCTGGCCTTGTAAGATGGATATAAAGGCAGCTCGGCATTCATTTGTTACATTCATCATCAAATAGTAAGGTTCTTTGATAAGAAAGCTTTTTATCCATTCTGTTTAATGGAATTGGAAGCAGAGAGATAGGAGAGATGAGCTCACTCAGGGTCACAACTGTCTGGTATCCGAAAACTTGGATAATTAGAATGATTATTATTAAACACACTATAGGCAAATTAATCATGTGTAAGTGAAAATGCATTTGTTATCTCTTCAGGGAGAAGCAAAATGAAAAACCTTGACATTAGATGATAAGAAGCGAAGCCAGAATCTTTTCTCCTAGTTATTTGGGCAGTCATCTGTCCTGAGTCTCTGTGTGTACCTTTTGATCATGCTCCTTCATTCTAGGGAGTGGAGATGGAGCTCAGAAGGACCTCCCAGTACAGGGTTGGTGAGGCCTGGGTCTCCCCCCTCCTGGGGATTTTCCTGAACTTTGCCGTGGGCTCGCAGTCAGGTCATTTTTCCTCTGAAGAGGACTTTTGGTGTCCTGCCTAAGCAGCAGTCTCAGATTGGAGCCCTGTTTATGACTGAGTGACCCTGGAGAAGTTAGCTTCCAAGTTTTCCATTATATTATGAGAACAGAAACTGTACCTACCCCATGGTATGTTAATAAAATAATCCATTTAGAACACTGCTCAGAGTGTGGTACATACCAAATTCTTAATAAATATCATTTATTGTTATTTAAATAATCCTCCTTATTGTGCCCTTTACTTGGCAAAATGATTGAGAAGATATAAGTATATTAATAATCACTCATTTATGTTACACATATGAACAGAAGAGACTCTCAGATGTTTGATAAAAGGAATATTCAATGATTTTTTTTAATGTCTCAGTATAAGGATGAATAGCATATTCTTCTTGAAAGCAATACATGTTTTATGTTCACTACAGAGCATGTATTCAGGATAGAACTCTAGCTGTGTTGCTTAGGAGACTCTTTTGGGGCTCTTACCTCAACTAAGCCCAAATTCAGTAATTTCCAGATAATTCTTATGTACTATATCTGGGTACACTCTAGTCTAGAGCTTCAAATTTTGATTTCAAAACATTTATCTTTCCTTTTTTATTAAGTCTGGTACCATGATGTTGTAATTCTGAGTGGAAAGTTTTCTTATTTATAGTTTTCTAGAACACTTTTATTTTATTTGATAAATATCCTTTTACCACAAAAGTACATTTTTGACCATGATCAAAACAAAGAAAATAAGAATGAAAGTATTATAAGGGGTAAAATGCTTTTACTTCTACTAATTTATCCCTCAATTTAGAGGTCATTTTCAATTATAAAGATCATACTTAAGGTGGAAATGCTGAGAACTCAGTCAATGTGGTTGGTTTTAGGAACTTGCAAAGCTTTTTTATAAGGATCACAACAACAACAGAACACTCTGCTTAAAAACAAAGTGATGTGTTCTCATTTTTCAGTCATTAGAACATTTGAGTCTATAACTTCAGACACACTAATTTCTTTTAGTCTTTTACTGTACTCCAGATGTATGTGTCTACCAAATTTCCAAATCTAAGGTCAAGTTTGTTTAGCATAGATCTTTGCAAGGATATCTTCCCAACAGATGGATTCTCTTAGCATAGATTTTAAGTTATGCATTTTCATGATGTATTCAAAGAGTTGAGGGTTCTGAGCATGTATTTCAAATAATTAATAAAATAATTTATTCCAATTTCAATTCATTCCCCCAAAGTATTTTTGATGACTTCAAAAAGCTTTTATTAGACATGCAATTAGGAAAGAGAAATAAATACTGTAAGATCCAGTCTAACAGCTTCTAATGCTATTGGTCTGAGCCTCCTTGCAATGGAAACAAAGGGGAAAAAAATTAGTTACAACATTCACATTGGTTTAAAACCTAAATTCCCACAATATGTTTATGAGGAGCACATTTTGTCCTGGCCCTGAGGTCTGAGTGAAATTTCTCCCATTGAGTCACATAAACAGAAAACTATAATATAACTTTTTTAATATTAAAAAAAATTCCCTAAAATAAAAACAATATTGGCTTTTATTTAATTGTCCTTGCATAAGCAGAAGGTATGATGCAAAATCACTATTCAATAAAAACAATTCTATAAAAGGCCAAAGTAGGGATGAGTAATCTAAGACCCATGGGCCATGTGAGGCCTGTCCTTCTTCCACTTTAGACCAAAATCTAATTCTGCAAAGCCCTCACAAATAAGAGGATAACTTATCCCAAGCCATAGCAGGTTGGCACCAAAGTTAGAATAAGATAGAGCTTTCTTCCATTCAAAATGGCCTAGTGGAACTCCTTGCCCAGACACATCAGCTGCAGGAAATGTGACACTTTCTAGAGCAGCGTTGGCCAGAGAACTTTCTGCAGTGACAAAGACCTTCTGTGCTCTGTATTGTCCAATATTGTAGCCATTAGTGACATGAGACTACTGAGTGTGTGAAATAGTGAAACTGAGGAATGTAGTTTTAAATCGCATTTACACTTAATTACTTTAAATTTGAAAAGCGGAAGTGACTAGTGGCTGCTTTATCAGGCAATGTGACTCTAAAGTACTGTGTGGTGAGCACCAAACTCAACTTATCCCTGCTCTGACTCTGGGCCTCTAGCTAGAGTGTTTCTGTTAGTCAGGTCTGGCAAAGAGAGGAAGATGCAAATACTGAATTTGTCTGGAGGGTGGTTCTGAGCACAACTTGATAATTGCCTCAGACGGGGATGATGGGGAACAAGAGATGTCAGGGCATGAGGGTAAGATGCCCTAACTCGCCCAAATGCCTGTAGTGGCATTGGCTGCTAGAACACTCATAGCTCTCAAAGAATAGCTGAGTACTCCTGCTGTACCCACCTTGATGGCTGCACCTCGGGGGAAGTGATATGGATACTGGTCTGGGATTGAGGGGCCTGATCAGAGCCAGTTTAGGGTAAAAAATAATGGCTTTGGTGACTAGTTCAGGCCCAGCTGTGCGTCTATGTCCCTGTATCCTTCTCAGGCAGCTGAGAGGCCATGGTACCAATGAGTAATAGTATCTTAACTCATTTCAGTTATGCTGCTTATAATACAATTCATAAGCTTAAAATATATATAGACTAAAATGGTAAGAAGTAATAAGAAGCAAACTTTATTTCACAAGTCCATTTAAGAAAAGTAAAAATAAACAGGATCCCATAGTGTCTTACTCAACAACAAAATGTGTTTAAAGGGCAACATTATGACAATTTGCTCCAGTACATTACAGTACTTTCTGACTTTTAACATACAAAACGCTGCTCTTTGGTGATACAGAAATAATGAGATAATATTTTGGAACAAAAGAGATGTTGAATTCATTATTTGAAAATATATGAATTTAAAATAATAAAAGAATAAGTCTTGTACCATTTTAATATTTTCTTCAAATTTTTTTCTTGTGCAGGAAAAATTAAGACCTCCAAAATGGACTGGGGTAATGCAGTTTAAGTAGAGTTTCTTATCCACTGGCTTAAACCAGGTTTTTCCCCAAATCTTATTATGTGTTTTTGCATAGTGATCATAAATATTAAGGTATATGAAAACCATTACTCTCTCTTTTGTACTAATATATTGTGTTAGCTATATAAAGTGATTTCAGATTCAAGTCTAATTACTTCTCTTTCATTTCTGCCATTTTTCTATTCTCTTTATTGTTTTGTTGTCTGAGCTTTCAACGATTTAAAAGATACAATATTTCTTTATCAAGTAGCAACAGAAATAATTCCTTAAAATTAAATGAAACCAGTTATAAGAGTAGTGTGAAACAAATTATTGCTCTGTTCTAACAGCAAGTTTATGGGGTAAATAAAAAGATCTGTTAAATGATAAGATTTACACTCAGGCCTTTCTTACTTTAAGTCCTACTACTGATGATTGTCTTCTCACAAGGAAAAAATATTTTTAGGGCACTAGATTCCTCAAAGTATCCAAGCAGTTTGAGTCCATTTATATTTCTTACCACTCTCACTTTCGGGATAAGAGTTGTACAGGTTTATCGTAGAGTATAAAGAACACTTTCTCTTATTTTTTTCTAATATCAAGTATAATTGATATATTACATTATGTAAGGTTAAGGTGTGCAACATGTTGCTTAGATACATGTATATATTACAATACGATTACCACCATAACATTAGCTAACACTTCTATCACATCACTTAATTATCATTTCTTTCTTGTGATGGGAACAATTAAGGTCTCATCTCTTAGCAACTTTGAAGTTTCTAATAGCATATTGTTGTCTATAATCACTATACTGTATGTTGGCTCTCCAGGGCTTATTTATCGACCAGTTCCAAGTTTGTACACTTAACATCTTCCCAATTCCCTCATCCTCCTATCCTCAGCCTCTAATAACAACCAATCTACTTGATCCATGGCACTCCCCATATTAAAGTTAATATTTATTAAGTCCTTTATCATATTTTCTTTTCCAGATGGAAGGTCCTAATCTTTTTTGTATTAATTTGGGAGAACACTTTGCTTTCTGATATTTCTTGAGTGGTTGGAACATCAAAGAAATAAAGGTTTGGAAATTATTTTTGCATGATGGAGGTCTCGGGTCTAAGAGAAGGCCAGTAGGTACTGTTCGTCCAGTAATTTGATAGATCCTAGGTTAATATTTGTAAAGCCATGTAGTGCAAGCCTTGCTTCTGGGCAGGCTTGGATTTGAATTCTGGTTCTGTCACTGTATACTCTAGGGAGTAGCTTAACTTTGCCCTTCTTCTGATTTCACATGTATAAAACGGGGCTATCAATCTCTTACGTGGAAGTACGAGGTTTTCACTGGGTAGGACATGAAAAGCTCTGGCCCATAGTGATTGATCACTCACTAAATAACAGCCCTGTGGTCCTGGGCTGAAGTGATGTTGTGACCACTCTAGGGGAACAGAGTGGGCACACAGCAAACAATGTGGCTTCTCCTTACTAAGTGCAGTTCTGAGCAGATTAGTTCAGAAAGCAATGGTTGGACAGCTCTGGTCTCTTGACTTTTTGCCTTGTTGAGAAAGTCTATTGCCTTTATACATGAAGAACAACTTGGCTTCTTATACAATACTGGTTTCATGCTTTCTCCTTCAGAATGCCTCAGGCATCACCCACTGTAGTCTGGCACTGAGGGCAGAGGACAAGTCAATGCTAGCCTGGTTTCTTCTCCTCCCCTTCCCCATGTAATATATTTTCTTCTTCTGTCTGGATTCCCATAGGATTCTTTAGCTGAAATTGAGGTCTGTATATTTACCCAAGTGTGTCTTGGTGTTGATCGTTCTCTACCACACAGATGTGTTAAATGAGCTCATTCACAGCAAATACGGGAAGGGGACCCATAAAATTATCTTCTGGAGGGTGGGCCCCTTGTAGTACAGGCTTCCCCCACTAGGTTAGTGTTTTAGGAACCCATCTGTATTAGTGCACCAGCTGGCATTGTTGTGAGATGCTGTGTTCAACTTAAGCAAAGTTTTCTTGAAGACTCAGCACGTTTGCTCATTTCATGATGGGTGATTTATGAGTGCGCTTGCCCACACTGTGCTGAGTGTTGACCAAAAATGCCATGACCCCTGTGCCTTACCCTCCCTATTCATCCAATTTCACCCAGAATGACTTTTTTGTTTGTTTGTTTCCCCTGATGAAAAAAGTCCGCAAAGCGAAACATTTTGCTGATGTGGAAGAGGTGAAACAAAAAATGGCAGAAGCACTAAAAGGCATAAAAATCGACAAGTTCACAAACTGTCTTGAGCAGTGGAAAAAAAGTCTTGATAAGTGTACTGAATTAAATGGAGAGTACTTTGAAAGTGACTGAAGTTTAAACATAAAAGAATAAACACACATTTTTTATTAATAGATTCTATCTTGGGGGGTGCCCCCTTGAATGTGTTAAGTACCTACCATGTATCAGACAGATTCTGTATGCTGTGAATGTCAGTGAACAAAATGAACAAAACCTTGCCCTTATAGACATCATATTCTCATGGAGGAAGAGGATCAGTAAACAATATAAAGAATAAGTTATAAAATGCTTTGAGAGATAGCCAGTGTTCTGGAAGGGGTTAGAGCACCTGTAGAATAGAGGTGGGTATAATTTTCTTTCTTTTCCTTTCTAGTTTTAATCCTCACCTGAGGACATGCTTATTGATTTTAGAGAGAGGGGCAGGGAGGAAGAGAGAAATGGAGAGAAACATCAATCAGCTGTCTCTCATATGCTCCCTCACTAGGGGCAAAACCAGCAACCTAGGTATGCACCCTGACCCCTGACCAGAATTGAGCCTGCAACCCTTTGGTTTAAAGGACGACCCTCCAACTGACTGAGCCACACCAGCTAGGGCAGAATTTTAAATAGGTTGGTTTGGGTAGGTCTGAATTGGAAGCAATGTTGAGCAGAGTTGAGGAGCAGGGAGAGCTGAGGAGAAACACAAGGAGGTGGGTCTGTGGGGACCTGCAGAGTAAGAGGGGAAGGAGGAGGAAAGGGACATTGGAGAAGGCTGGAAACTGGGTCCTGCAGGACCCTGGAACCACTGGGGACCTTTGTCTTTCTCTCTGAGCAACATGGGAGTCACTACAGTGTTCTGAGCGGAGGAGAGCTGATTTGACTTATACTGTAAAAGAAACATTCTGGCAGCTATACTAAGAATAGACTAGGGTAGGGGAAAGCTCCATATTTTTTTTTCAGAAACACTTTAAGAATAAATAAATAAGTCTATTGTATCTTTGGTTGTTTTTGTTCAATTTACCCTACTGCTTTCTTCAGACATAAGAATTACATATATCTTGGGCCTCTTGGTCAGTACCTCACATGTTTCGTCTATCACTTTGACAGATCTCTCCTTCCCCATCACTTTGGTAAGATTTCCTCAAATGTGTTCCCTGTTTCTTCATTCATTCAACAGATAGTTATTAAGTGTTTTTGAGTGTGTCAATCACTGCTCCACAGGTTAAGGTACAGAGGTGAGCACATGGGGAGGCCCCAGCTTTATAAAGACTTACATACTAGTGGAGGAGACAGACAACAGACCAAGTACACCAATAAATGCACAGGATGATTTCGTATAGCAATAGTGCTATAAAGAATATAAAATGGGTCTGTTCTACAAAGGGATGGGGGAGGAGCACTAGATACTTGGGTCAAAGGAGGTCTCCCTGAAGTGACCTCTGCACTGAGACCTAAGTGATGAAAAGAAACCAGTCATGTTCCTGGTCAGGCAGAGATCCATGTAGAATGCAGGAAGTGCCAAGCCCTGAGAGATGAGAATGGACGGGGCATGTTTGAGGAACCGAGAAAAGGGAGCGTCGAGTGAGCCAGGGAGTGACGTGGGCAGCACAGGCAGGGAAGATGGCTAGGAAGGAAATCGGATTTCATATTCAGGGCAGAGATGGTCATTGGGGGATTTTGAGCAGGACATGGATGTGGTCTGACTCACATTGCTGAAAGAACAGGGTAGGGCAGGATACCTTAAACAAGATATAAAAAGCAATCATAAAGGAGATTTATATATCTTGCATTGAAATTATAAATTCTATTATCATAAAACATGATTTAAAGAATAAAGTTACAAACAATCATAAAACCAACCAATTGTTGGTATCCAGAAGATATATATTTTTTCCTACAAATTGATAGGAAGGAAAAAATGTCAATAAAGAAATGAATTGTAGATACGAATAGAAAAATAGAAGTCACACATGTAAAAGATGCTCACTATGACTGGTATTCAAATTTAAAAAGTTACCAGATATTATTTCACATCCATCAGGTTGGTAAAAATTATTAGTCTTACAATATAAAGTGTTGGAAAGTATGTAGAGCAATAGGAGCTCACACATTGCTGTGGAATGGTAAAGTGGTAAAAATAGTTTGGTGAATGGTTTGTTAATATCAGGAAAAGTTAAAGATGCTCACTGTCTTCACCAGAAATTCCACCACACACAACACACCTTAGACAAATTCTTCCACATGTACGCAAATAAATTTCTCTAAAACATTCATAGTAGTCGTCTTAGTCTGTTCGGCCTGCTATCACCAAGTACCATAGACTACGTGGTTTGTAAAGAACAGACATTATTTTCTTACAATTCTGGAGCCTAGAAAGTCAGAGATCAGTGTGCCCCCGTGGTCATATTCTAATTATAACCCTGTTCCAGGTTGCAGTCTGCTAACTTGTTGCTGTATCTTCACATAGCAGAAGGGCCAGGGGAGCTATCTGGGATCTTATTTATAAGAACATTAATCACATTCATGAAAGCTCGATCCTCATGATTTAATCATGTCCCAAAGGCTCCACCTCCAAATACCATCACATTGGGGATTAAGTTTCAAAATATGAGTTTTATGAGGACATAAACACTCAGTCAATTGGAGTAAGTAGCACTGCTTGTAATAACAAAAAGAAAAAAACTAAATGTTGACAGGAAAATGAATACATTTTATACATTTGGAATATCATGCAGCAGTAAAAATGAAGGAGTCAGAGTCATAGGTATCAAAATGCATTAATCTCACAAACATAGTGTGGACTATGAGAAAATGTACATAATATGATATTCATAAATAAATTTCAAAAAACATACAAAACTAATATTGTTTAGAAAATTGAACAAAAGGATAAAATATATAGAAATACATGCTAAGGACAAACAAAAATTAAATGTAATGCTTACCTTTGATGAGGAAGAAAGAAGACATAATGAGGAAAGACTATCCAAAGGCTTTATATAGTTAATAATATTTTATTTCTTAAACTGTATTGTGGGTACATAAGTATAGATTTGGGTATTTTGAGTCGCTGTCATTTTTACCTTACAAAATGTTATTATAAAATATTTAAGATGTAGAAAGAAGCAGGCATAAAGAAAAAGGATCCCTTAATATGCCTAGAAAATTACAAAAATGAAAGCAGATATCTCCAGTAGAGGGTTGACTAATGCATTAATCCAAATGAGAAATGGTGGAGGTGGGGAAAAGTCATGGTGGTATCAATAAGACTGAGTGAAGAATTAATGGAGCAAGCTGAAGAGAGGAATCAAGTATGACTCCTAGAATATTGGCTTGAGGAGTATAATGGATATAGGATCACTGATGAGATGGGATAGATGTGTTTGGGGGTAAGAGGGGGATCATTAAATTCAGTTCAGAATATATTACATTTGAGATGCTTAGTAAACATTTAAGGCAAGACATCAAGTTGATAGTTAGATATGAGTAATTGCTCTAGGAAAGAGATGTGAATTTAGAAGTCAATACCATGTGAATGGCATAAGAATACCTGGCAAGGGAAGGTGGGTAAAATAGACAAAGACCAGGAATGACTGATGGGCATTCTACTATTAGCTGAGGAGGAGCTAAGACAGAAACCTCAAAAGGAGTCAAGTGACAGAGTAATATCAAGAAGAAGGGAGGGTTTAATCCTGCTGAAGTCAAGTAAAATGTGGACAGAAGAGTATCAATACATAAGTTGTTGGATATCATGACAAGAAATGTTTTAGTGTTACATTCAGGGCAAAATACAGATTGGATTGAGCTCAAGGGTAAATGGGTGGATATAGGAATGAATTAATGAACCTATACAAATAGACATAATATAAATACAGTTGAGGTCCTTTAAAAAGAGATTTTATTTATTTTATTTTTAGAAAGAGGGGAAGGGAGGGAGAAAGAGAAACATTGATGTTGGGAGAGAAGGCTTGATTGGTTACCTCTTCCACATGCCCCAACAGGGGACCCAGCCAGCGACCCAGGTCCATATGTACCTACCCTGACTGGCAACTTTTCACTTTGTGGGATGATGCCCAACCAAGTGAGCCAACTGGCCAGGGTGAGGCCCTTTTTTATGCCACCAACCTTTTTCATTTCCCTCCCATCTCATAGTGAATCACAGTTTTGATACTGGTGATATCCTTTCTACCACATTTATATTTCCACTACATATGCATATTTGCTTAATTAAATGATTTATGTTTTTAAAGTTGGTACAAATGTTATTATATTTGATATGTGAATGGTTTTGGAATGACACAGAACAAGAGATCAGAGGCAGAGACGAACAGAAACCATGGGACGCATAGTGGTTCATCTTCAAGAAAGAGAGGCAGAAAAGTCAATGGCATCAGGCAGATCTGGGGAGGGAGCAGACCCTGCTACTTCTGGGGCTCAGGAAAGATTTAGAGACCCCAGGCCTTGGAAATGGAGGTGGAAAATAAGCTGGAGCTCCAGAACTCAGAGGAGCTGAGGCAGCTTACCAGAATCCCGATTCTAAGTTTAAGAGTAAGAGGCCCAGGGAGATCCTTGGGATCTGGGCCAAGCTGGACCTCAGTATTAGAGCCAGAGCAGCCCAGCAGCAGTGTGATGTGTGTGTATCCCCAAAAGACTGACTTGCAACTTTTGGGATTTGGACTGATCATAGGGAGATGAGGATGACCTTTCCTGCAGGTGGGAATCAGCAGGACGCAGCGGTGCCCAGGAAGGGATGCTGTGGCTGACATGAGCCAAGTGGTACAATAGAGAATGACCCAGCTCTGGGCCTCCCCGCTCTACACCCTAATCCTCTATCCTGATCATGAAGGAATTTTTGGAGTTGAGAGAAGCAGTAAAAGGAGAAAGGTATGAGTAACAAGAGCAAATATGTTGGTAAATATGATTAAAGGTAGCTAAGTAGAAAATAAGGCAAATTATTTTTTTAAAAAAGTTTGCAATGTTTATATATGCTGCCACATCTTGTGGTTGTTTTCCAAATATTGTCTTTTGACCAATGTAAATCTAAGTATGAATCATATGTTGAACCTCTTAAATATAAAAAGAGGGACATTGTGTAGATCTGTTGACAATTGCACAAGTGTGGTGAAATATTGACAGGTTCTTTGTTCATGTCAGCACACTGTGCTGCCTTGCATAGTCATTTCAAGAATTTAATTGACCTGAGAGCAAACCAAATTGAGAGCACTTAAAAGAAAAAAAGCTTACTAAAGAAATAATGTCTATGGGTTGTATCAGCCATAGACTTATTAGAGATTCTGGCAGCTTCTTTTACCAGCACCCCCTAAAGGGTGGAATAGATGCCATATCAAACAGGGAAGTGTTTGCTGGGTATTATAGGGCTTTGGGCATGTATGAGCTCCTTTGCTTCTTCGGGCAACTCAGGCATTTCAGTGACTTTAAATAATAATAGTAATTATAGTCTATGTCTAGACAGCAACTTTTCCCCTTTGTGTGATAATAGTTATGAAAGTCTTTTGGCTCAAAAGTTTTCCAGAAATAAGAGGAATTATCAGTTGCCATGCAGAGGCTCTCATGTCCTTGGGGAGGGGGGGCAGAGAGCGGCTCGCCTCTCTGACTGGACAACTGTGTTGAGGTGTTGAAGCTCTGTACCAGTGATATAGGTGTTGTCCCTTTGCCAACACACTTCTTTGCATTTACAAATTTGATGTATTTTATTAAATCTAAGATGCCCTCAATTGTATAATGCACTATTATGTTATGAACAACTAACTTAAAAAATTGCTGTCAGTTTTAATTGTAAAAAACTACTGATGTTAAGGCATACCCTACTTTCAGAGGTGTGACCATGTGAAAATGGGAAGAAGTGGAAATGCAACTGAGGGCAGATGAAAAATAGTGCTTATGTTATTCTGTCAAGCCTCCTGGAAGAAAATGGGCAAGGGACCTTAGCACAGCTTGAGCAATAAAAAAAAAAGTGTTGGAAAATGTGCATTTCTGTATAAGCACATAGAAATCCTAAGGAAGAACTTTCCAGGTGGGATGAAGGAGTCTGGTGAAGTGCCCTAAGAAGGCTTGAGGGTCAGTGCAGGGGCCTGGTGCCTCCCAGTGCACATGGGGCAGATAAACCTGTGTGAACTGAAAGGGATGCAGTCCTGGGGCTGTGGGTCATGCCCAGAGTGCCATCGGTCTCTCTCGTTGACGTGGAAGAGTAGCCTTCGAGAGACTGGGTAAGACAGAAGCTCGACCATATGCCTAGGCTGGTGGCACAGTTTGCCATTTCCTGGGCAGGGGTGGGAGGCCACATGTTTGAGAAACTGGGATTAATTTAGCTAGTGTTAGTCCTGACTGGGATTTTTGCTGGAGGCAGATTTAGACTTGGTCATTTGAGTGCACATATTAAACCAGCCTCATCTATGCTTACATGAGGTGAGGATAAAACTGACTGGTCACATTCTGATAAAGGAGGGGCCATATAAATGTTAGAATAAACCTAAGTGCATAAACAATGATTTATCAGTAACAGATTTGGCCAGAAGCAACAGTCTACCAGGACTCCATTTGCTGAGAGGGACAATGGGATATCACCCAAGCTACAGGCAGAGTTCATTAGGTAAGGGGGAGTCTTCTTATACAGGGATAGTATTATTGCACTCAAGGGTTGCCTAGCTTCCCTCTGTGGTTTTCTCTAGAGTCTAGAATCTTGGTTAGCTGTAACTAGCTGTAAATTCACTTGCACTCATGCTGATGTGGGGAAAGCAGAAATTTATAGACCTGACAATAATGACTAGTGGTTAGCATTGGGGCAGTGATGACTAGTGATCACTATTGCAATCTCTGGGTAGAGTTCAAGAGATACTAAGGGGCGAGGAAGAAGTCTGGAATACTTCTCAGTGGAATTCCAGAAGGAGTTAATGGAGAAAATGGGGGAAAGGAAATATATGAAAAATCAATGATAGAAAGTTTTTCAAAAGTAATAAAACTAAGTAAAAATTAGAACGTATAATCTCCAAACTAATAGAAAAACTAAAATGAGAGGGAGGGGAGAATACTCTTAAACAATGAAAAAAGAGGTCAGAAAGGGAAAAAAGCAATCTAGAAAGTTGAGACAAACAGAATGTACAAAATGAAATGGTAGCAATGCATTAAAATATATAAGCATTCACCATTAATGTGAGTGTACTAAATTTCTACCAGACTGAATTTTTAAAAGTCCCCAGCTACAGCTTACTTAAAAGTCCATACATGTAAGACAAGCCTTGAGAAAGATTAAACAAACCAGGGTGGTCAAAGTATGCTAGGTGTGCCAGTTTATATTGAGTTAGCTTCATTATGTTGGAATAGTTTACTAGAAGACATTTTTTACCCTATGGCTTCAAATTTTTAGATACCCTTTTTTTCTGTAGTCTTGTGTTAATTTTCTCCACTAACTTAAATCAGTAGCTGAGCAGTATGAAATCTCAGATTTCTAATTTCTAGACAGCATTGTGTTCTGAGATTTTTGCTCCCCAGGAAGGACCCGGGCAAGCAAGCCCTGCCGCCCGCCCCCTGCCTCCAAAGAGGGAAGGAAAAGATGTGCAACTTTCCCAAGGCCAAGCAGGAGTTTAAGGCACATAGTTAGCACACATATTTCCTTTGAGCTTTCAGCCCAGGAGAGTGGTGCCCAATGGTCAAGGGCTACTTGATGCCGCTTATATCACTGACAATGTTGTTCTGGAAGTCTCTCTGCCAGTTTCGTCTGTCTGGTTCAGCTACTCATCTCCACATGCAACTCATACAGCTATTGTCCTAGCTTTCTTCTTTTATTTACTCACTCTTGTCCCCTCTCTCAAGTTTGGGAAGATGTGATCTGGTTAAGGGGGTAAACTCCAAATACATCATAATTTTCCTAAAGGAGACATTTCTCCAACTTTTAGAAAAGGACAATTCAAGAAATTTTCATTGAAAATCCACTGTGTACAAAACACCATACCAGGTGTTGATGACTGAAAAATGAATGAGACATTCTAGCCTCTGTTATTGAGGCCCTGGAGCCTAGTGGGTGATATAAAGAAGTAAACAGAGAATTTCACTGTTACCCTTTCATTCTAATAGTAAAGCAGACTCAGGCATCCCCTAACTCAGCAGGGGTCAGGGAAGGTTTATAGAAGAAATGCTCCTGAGAATGATACTGAAGGATGAGTGGGAATTAGATGGAGATGAAGGGCATTTCACACAGATCTGAACAAAATACAGATGAGGAGAACAATGTGCATGGTTTGGGGAAGTGCATGCCCTTCGGTAGCACCTTACATGAAATACAAAAGAGGTATCTGAGAACTGTTTTATCAGCCTTTGAACTTTACCCTCTTCAGAGTGTGAAAAATTTGGAGTAAAAATAACCAAGAGACAGGAGGTGAAGATTGAGTCTCTTTTGATGATGTTGAGGTGTCCTGAATCCTTAACACCCTCTTCAAAATGACATGAGGTCCTTGTTGCTCACTTCAAACCCAGACTGCAATGCTTACTGAAATCCTCTAGAGCACTTGTGAATGATGGCAGAACTTGGGCATTTGGTCCATTGGTGTCTGACTCAGGCCTGAAAAACCTAAAGGATGAGAGGCTTAGGCTGGCCAGTTGCCATGATAGCAGAGCCAGGTGGGGTGAATGCACTGCATATGTCCCCGTGTGGCTGTAGGTCCAGGGTTTGTCAGGGTTGGGGGTACATGAGAGTTTTCCTTGGATTACATGTGGAAGGAGAGAGAGACTGAGATAGAGAGAGAGAGAGAGAGGATACAGAGAGCTAAACTAAGTTTGTCGGTTTCAGATCATGTCCAGAGTGCTTCCTGGAGAGGTGACGTCAGCCCAGTAGAGAAACTGAAGATGGCCGGAGAGCCTTGTTGCTGAGAGATTCCCCAGCAATGCTGGAGGGGCAAGTTCTCTCTAAAGAACCATGAAAATGCCCCATGAAAGAGAGTCAAGCCAGAATAACAAGGATACTGGCTCATCCTAGTAGTCCTCTTCAGTCTTCTTACTTCTTTCTCCCTCCCCCTACTGTCTAATTTTAGAAGGGGAGCTGTGAACAAATTGTGGTCAGCCACTGGGGCAGGGGATGGAAGTACCGGGCAGGAAAGAGAGAAAAAGCCCACCAAGGCCCACTTCTTACTATAGGGGAGCAGCCTGCAGCAAGCAGGTCCAAGTTGGCAATAGTGAGAAACTCCCACAGATGCAGGTCCAGAGCATTTGAATTTCTGACACACATTGCTTTCGGTGTGTGACTACAAATAAGTGAAGAATACTCACACTATAAGAATGAGCAGAGAAGTCCCAGAACTTGATCTGGATATTATCCCTCTTGCAAGAAGAAACCCTTGCTATTACCAAAGAGACTAGAATGGGCAATGGGGATAAAGGCTATTGTTTTTGATCATGTTAAAGGTTATATTTGCATCTTACTACTAAAATTGCCTTATCTTAGCACTGTGTTAGGATATGGGGTCTCAAGTTGGATTCTATTTTATTATTTCTTGCACATACGATGTAATCTTTGGTAGGTTACTCAATTCCTCTAAACACAATTTTATACATAAATTAAGATAAAATGAAGTTTTGTTTGTAAAAGGCTCACATCTGTGCTTCCAATACAGTAGCCCTTAGCCACACGTGGCTACTGAGCATTTGAACTGTGACTAAGCTGAACTGACATGTGCTATGAGCATAAAATACATGTCCAATTTCAAAAACAGTATGCTGCAGTGATAATATAGTAGATATAGTGGGTTAAATAGAATATATTATTACAATTAATTTCATCTATTTCCTTTTCTTCAATATGTCTATTAGAAAACTAAAATTACATATGTGTCTTATATTTCAGCAGTAGACAGGAATGGTTTAGTAGACAATGCTTGACTCTTAAATGCTCGGGAAATGTTGAATCTGGTTATGTTTTAAGAAATTTCATGAAGGCAAGGAATGCATATTGTCTAGCATTGTATCTTGAGTAACTAAGAATGGTGCACAGGAGGAGCTCAATAAATTGGTTGGCTGGTCAAATACAGAACTGATGGTAGGTAGCCAGTCTTCACAGGACAATTGTACTGCTTGTTTCTGGCCAGTGTGTGCTCTGTTCTCTTGGCTGGGCCTATGTTGTACAGGTTCTTAAATATCCCCAATCTTACTCTTAGCTGATTGATTCTTTCTGGTCTAACTCATGTCATGCATCACTCTCTCCAGGAACCTATACCCAGTCCCTACTCCTTAGTATCTCTTCAATCAGAAACCATCTCTCCCTCTAATAAATTCATACATTTTTGAAAAATATTTTGAAAAATTACTTCTGACAGCCTTTGGCTGCTTACAGGTCTTATCTCTTTTGATATATTAATGTCAGATCCTTAGGAGCTTGTTCACTCTGAGGTATCTCTGTCTTCGTTGCTTTGCGCAGAGCAGGGACTCAATATGGGTTGGCTGAATTGAATTCATGTTTTCTTTGTGTCCTTCTTATATCCTGCTTTACCAAGCATCAGTTTGGCCATTAAAGAGTCCAATGAATGAATACATCACCAGGACTGACCTGCATAGAGAAGGAATGGGGAAACCTCTCTCAGTGTCAAGGGCATTTTAATGGTAGCCTTGGAGATCTTCCTTCCCCATGGTCAGAGTCACTGGTGCTTCTGGTCAAGGCCAGGAAGAAAAACAAGGCAGGTCTCTGCAGACTAGTGGGAAAGGTAGGGCTATTCCAGGTTTCTAATCTCACCCCTAGGGAACCCACCAACTTTCAGATCCCGTGTTTGTGCTCAAGCAATGAACCCTGTTGATGTCCTCCCCAACCCCTGTGATAAACCTCACATGCAAAAAGTCATCTTAGCAGGTAACCTTCTTCAAGAGCTTTTTAGAATAGAGGCCATGTTCTCTCATCTAGCACTAAGCCCTGGGCAAGGCAATGGCTTACTACAAAACCAAGGTAAAAATAAACATCGAAACTCCAAAAACAAATCCCTCATCCCAAAATGAAAATCCTTGGCCTCTGTCTCCATGGGGAAAGAACTATCGGAGTTCTTTCTCAAGGAGATGGTGCTCTGAGCCTGGCAAATAGCTGTGTGACCTCCTGGGAAAAGAGTGAAAAAGGACCATAGCCTACAGAGAACCAGGCAGGGTCCCAGTAGTTCAAGCACTGGTTTTAGAGTCAGAAGTCTTGGCTTTAGATCTGAACTCTGCTACCTCCTGCCTGAGCAGTCCTTGGCAAGTTACTTTAATCTCTCTGAATCTGCTTCCCCTTACTGTAGTGATAATACTAGATAACCTATTCTGAGAGCTGACTGTGGCCAGGTCCTAAGCTACAAGGTAAATATCAATATTATCATCGCCCTCATTTTACAGAGGAAGAAGTGAGGCACAGAGAGAGTCAGTAAGTATCCAAGCCACACTGCCTTTGGTCTGTGTTTTGGATGGTTATAACATTCACCACGTGAAATGGTATTAAAATACCTGGCTCCCAGCAGGTACCTGAGAGAGGGTGGCTATGCCCCCATACCTAAATCTGTCCCCACTCCGACCAGTGGCCGGTCCCTTCTTTTGACTCATGGTGGTGTTTGAGGGAAATAAGGAGCTATGAATCTGCTAGCGCTGATAATCAGAAGTTTCCTCTTGATTATCTGTAATGAATCAAAGGTGTCACTGATTTATAGCATGCAGTTTAGATTCCATTTACACTGCTGAAAAACTAAGCATTGTGAAGCTGTTCATAGTCACATTCTCTCTTGTATGGATAAAAAGTTATTAATTTCCTAATTCTGTCTGGTACTTCAAACACTGGATGTAGCTACTTTGGCCATATAGAAAGCAACTTTGGGAGACAGGTACTTCCTTCTTCTGATTTAAGATGACACTCTATTTTGTCTTTAAAGATGATCTTCCTGGTGAGTCGCTCTTACGAGTGTAATGTAAAATGAAGCTAGGTAGCAGCGAGACTGGCAGCCCAGATATCTGTGGAGAATTAACTTGTCAAAACATAATCCAATTATTAGACACACTCTTTTTGTTTTCCTCTTTTGCCTTTAAACCATTCCAAATTTAGACCAGATCAGAATGAAAAGGAGATGAGGAGTGATATGAAGTCAGTAAATGAAAGTCTATCCTTTCTGTTGATGAACATTTAAAGCTCTTTTTTGTTTGTTATTTGTTTTTTTTACTAAATCATTAAAATAAAACAGTCACTTTTATTTTGGGTGTATGTTCTGTCACATGTGTAAGAACAAAACAAAATAATACAGGTACATAGAAAGCACATGACATTCAACTATATAGTGGTATTCGTTCTTTGGGTTGTTTTGACAACACACAAAGGGATATTTCCTGAATTTTAAAAATTATAACAGACTATGTTAATATGATTTTTATCTTCAAACTGTGACATTAAGAACTTTTTTCATCAACTTTCAGATTTTCATTCCTGTAAGTCAAACATCTCTTACTCTTTACATATTCCTATCAATATATTCTGTTAAAATTTTTTATTGAGGTATAATTGACATATAATGAAACTCTTTATCTCTTGCTGCAAACTGTACATCGGCCCAGTCTGAGCCCCTGCCTCCAGCCACCAGACGGAGGCTCAGCGCTATGCAAGCCGAGCTGCCGCCCGTGCTCCGCCGTGAGTGCTCGTTTTGGGGCTCGGAGTGGGGCCCAGCTCACTGCCTGGGCCCCCGTTAAATGCACTGTGCTCAACCACATCACCACCAGATGTGAATGACTGTGATTTCCCAAGCTAGAAATGGTGCATTTTTTTTAAAAATCCTCACTTTGAAGATACACTTATTGATTGACTGATTGACTGAGAGAGAGAGAAGCATCAACAGGTTGCCTTTAGTACGCACCTTGACCAGTGATCAAATCCGCAACTATTTTTTTTTAGTGTAGGGGGCAACGTTGCAACCCACTGGGAAACCCAGCCAGGAGGAAACGATGCATTTTACTCAATTGCCTAGAGAAAACCACAATTATTTAGCCATGTCTTTCATTGGACAAAGTATGTATCACCAATTTCAGCTAATTACTTAAATGTTAATCTTTTGTTGAATCAGAAAAATTTAAAAACAGTACTAAAAATACCATTTTCCAATGCATTTATTATTAATATTATATATAGAAAAAGAAAAAAATGGAATGTGTTGCAATTACGGAGATCATCACAACCACACAGTTTTAGATATTGTGTTTGGGGTGTTTTGTTTTTGTATTCAAACCCTTTGTCTAAAATTCAAGTCTCTGCTCTACTTCCTGGAGGCATGGACATGTATTTCCTCAGTGCTGCTTCCTCAGGAGCATGAAAACTAGTCAGCATCCAAACAAAATATAAACTAGTAAGGATTTCAGATCAAAAAATAAGCTGGGTCAGCCTGGTTGTATGTTAAAGAAGATAACCTCAAAGTCATTAACAGGAGGCAAAACGCACTGGAGAGCCCCTCGCCCTTTGTAAAGATGACTGCAAAAACCTTTGCTTCTCAGTCCCCCCAAAAAACAAGTAAAAATTATTTTGCATTGCAAGGCTGACAAGTGAGCTCCAGAGAAGGCTTCCTCCTGTGATCCAGTTTTTGCTTACCCTTCCTCCCCAACCATAGAATAGGAAACAATGTTTCGGCACACACCTCCCTAGGAAGGGCATTCTCCTTCTTTCCCTCCCCAGCACATTCCCCTGAGTATCACCTCCTTTTATCATAGCCTGTTTGGATAAAATGTGTTTTGTTTCCATGTGTGAGAGATTTTCCACTCATGCTGCAGATGAGCACCAGAGATTTCTTTGAGCACATAGGTTCTCTCAAAGGAGACAGAGATAGGAGCCTTGTACAGATTTGGGAGAACCAGCCCCTTTTGTTCACATGGGAGATTGATGGCCTGTTTACAACTGAAATTCGTGTGGAGCATTTTTCATTATGGAACAAGCAGCTGACGTTATGCTGCTGGTGTCTGCACAGTGAAATAAGAAGGTAACAAAGAGATTGTCACATCAGATAGAAGATACAACCTTGCTCTCACTTTTTTCTCGGGGAAATGTACACATTCTTTAAGCACAGCAAAGTGCTGCTAAAAACCCTCTCCATGCTGTCTTCGAAACTCTGAATAATGCTATAGCTGGGAATTTTGGTACCATTTTCTATAGTTGAATCCCGTTTGTATTATCTTTCAATCCATTCAAAATACAAGTCAAACCTGACTTCGTAAAGATCCAACTTTAACTTCTGCAAAGTGCTCCAAAACTTGTATTTATTTCTCTCATTTCTAAAGCACGGTTTGAATGTTTTTGTAGGAGCTTTAGTATTTGGGGTCTGGCTGAACCAAAATGAAATTGCATCATGCTGGCTAGAGTTCAGCATTTAACATTTTAGAAAAAGTCTTTAGAGTGAGCGCAGCTGAAATAGACAGGCATCTACAGTCATAAGGCTATCAAAGGAACCGAGCAAAGGAACCAAGCGAACCCTGGCTGGTAGGGCCCCCGTGTGCTGCGGCAGGCCTCAGAAGAAATACTGGTGATCCACAGGAATATTGGCAGACGCCAGGAAAGAGAAAAGCTTTCTCAGAGCTACTGTTTCAGAATTTTTCACGGGTGTATAAAGGGACATGAAAAGCTAATCACCAAGAGGGACGTTGCTACGTCAAACCCAGCTTCAGGAGACTGCTGCTCCCTGTGGCCGGATTTACATGCAGTGCGGTGGGAGGGGAGCGTGGAGATGGCTCCTGCCCAGACCCGGCCTTGCAGGGCTGAAGCACAACAAGCAGTAGACGTCTAGGGTCTCAGGAAGGAAAACTGTGCCTATGAGGTCTATGCCAGTGAAACGGCAGGATGGCTTGGCACAGGTAAGAGAGTAGCGAAACAGCGAAGGGGACTCACTCTACCCAGGGGCTGCAGCTGCAGCAGGTTGCGAGGAGGTCCGTTCAACCTGTTGCCTGTCTGGGAAAGGTCAGGGGGCGAGCTCAGCAGCTCTGAGAAGGCCGAGGAGGAGTGAACCTCCCTGCAGCTGTGCTTTCTCAGGTCTTTCCAGGCTTTCTGCTCTACGCTGAAGAAGGGTGTGGAGGCTGCAGGCTGATTACATGGGGAACTTTCAGCTCTCACACACGAGTGGAGGGAGCCAGGTGAGGCCAAAGCAAACACAGGAGCCTGCCGAAGAGTGAAGCACAGGGGGGCTGTGGGCTGCCGCGGACGGGAGGGGCCCCATCCCCCTGGGGATGACACAGAGCAGTCGCCTCCCCGCAGTAGATGAGGACATTTTTACTGATGTGCTCAAAGAAGAGATTTGACCATTCTTGGCAAGTAACTAAATATTAAAGTGGATTTAAATATCAATGATTTTAAAAGGTAAAATTAGCTGACCTTAAAAATGAATTGAAATAGGAAGATGCCTACCTATTTAGAGAATTTGCTGGAGAAGATTTCAAAGAGTTATTGTTGTGTTTTTGTTTCTGGTAATAACAGCTCTAGCAGAAGCAATGTAGACCATGAATAGAAGTAATCATCATATGCAGTAATCCAGTTACAAGGGGAATGTTGAAAGCTCATAGTCCCATTTTTTTTTTTTATGCAATTTTAGATTTTCCTATAAAAGCAAAATAACAGGGATTGTGGTAAAAACTTTTTTCTCTCTTTTTAAAAACATTTACTCCATAATTAAAATTTTTGATCCATGTTAATGAAGTGATATAGATGCAGGGATATTTGAAATTCATAGCTAATTCATAAATACTATCTTGTCAAGAATTTCAGCCTCTCCCCGAGTAAGCCTTTCTATATAGAGCACTGAACGTAAGCAACCCATTATGGGTTTGGTGATTTAGCTTTTCGGTGTCTAATTTTGGGTGAACTGACACAGAGACAAATTCAGCAGGGTCATAGCTGGAGGCAAGCCCAGTTAGGGACTGTTCAGGGTGTCAAAGACTTTGGTGGGCATTACTACAAGCTGAGGCCTTGTGGCAGCTGCTGGGAGTATGGAGCTGTAATCAGGTCCGGGGGGGTTGGCAAAATTCTAATTCTATCTAGTAAACACCTATTTCTAAAGGAGGTTGTAGTCAAAGGGGAAAAGGAGCAGTGCCCTTAAGAGTTCTGAGGAAAGGCTCAGTGTGGACAGGTATATTGACTATCTTTTCTTTTCTCTATTCTTTATGCTCTGGCATTTGGGGCTTTGCTCCTGGAGGGGCTGCCTTTCCCTGGGCTGACCCATTTTTTAGAGATAGCAAACAACTTCCTGGCAAGCACACCTTTGCTTTTTAAACTAACTAATCCAGAGCCTGCATCCCCAACTGTCTTTTTTTTTTTTTCTATCAAACTCTCACCAGTACAATACATCAAGCCAGTATCCCAATTCCCTAAATCACCCCACAGACCAGTACAACGTGGGACCACAGGATAGCTCAGGACCCACCAAAATTATTTATACTATTCAGACTTCAATTCACTCCACGTACCTACCCAGTTTTGCCTCTTTCTCCTAAGAAAACCCCAATACAGGCTCTGAGCCATGTTCTTTACTTCTCCTCTCCTGTCTCCTGATGGACTCTGGTGCTTCCCCATGTGGCCCTGGTGGCTTGATGTGTTTCCTGATTTTAGGAAATCTGTGAGTATAAATATCTTTTTTTCCCCATGACAATCATTTCTATGTCAACTGTCTTACTATACTTGATTAAAACAAATCCTAGTATATTTTTCACATAACAGGGTTACTGACCATGTGAGACCGAGTTCATGATTTTCCTATTCCTGAGCAGTGTTTGTGGAGAGGGTTAGGTATGCAGACCATTGAGCTGCAGCTCCAGGAATGGGGGTGGGGCAAGCAGGAACCTACATGTCATTCTGCTCCAGGGGGTCTGGTATCAGAGCCGACAAACACAGGACTAGGGAAGTCTAGCCATGGGAAGCAGAACTGGTAGAACCAGGGTAAGAAGAGGGTTCTCACTCTAAAATGCACTTTTTGATGCAGCAACTCCAATTCTGGAAATTTGTAATCAGAAAATAACAAGATATTCACAAGTATCCTTGGAAATCTTTTTATATTGCACATTATTTATAATAAAAAAAAGAAATCACTCTAAGTAGGAGCATTATAAGATTTAAGTATGTAATGCATCACTTAGCAGGCATGCCATGTAAAATAATAAGATAATATTTAAAAGTTAGTTAACAAAACAGCATTATGATATAAATAAAGTAGACATAGACATGCACATAAGAGATTAAAAACAGGTTATCCCTTGGTCATGCCATCATACTTGTTTTGTGTGCGTGCATTTTTCTCTGCATTTTCCAAATTCTGTACAGTGAATGTGTATTAATCACTTAACTTGGTTCTAAGGCACACAGTCTGGTTGCTCCTAGAGCAGGACAGAGAAATCCTGAGTAACCAAGGGATTCCTGGTGAAAGAATGTGGACAATGAGTTACGCCTCCCCCAAAGACTGGAGAAGTTCTACACTGAAGGCTTTGTAAACACTGAGGGTTCAATAGGCCCCAGGCAGTTTGGCCCTAGGACAAAGCATGGTAGAAGTTTATTTCCAAGCCCCAACTGCTAGTGCATCAGAGGTCTTGATACTGAGCTCCCAGGCTCCTAGAGGAAGCATGGTGGCTCCAGGTGACAGGAGGTTCCCTAGCCACAGGGGTGTTATTAGACCTGGGCAGGGACAGGTGATGTTGTGGTGATGCTCCAGTTGGTGTAGAGAACTCATAATTAGCAACAGCAGGGTTACAAAGCAAGGAGCCCAAAAGAGAGAGAAGGGAGGAGAAATAACCTACCAGCAAAGGGCAAGAATAATTTACTTATGAGATCATCAATCCCTTAATAACCAAGAGATGGTAGTAATTACTTTAAATACTGTATCCCATAAAAAGGGATACAAAGACTATGATAATAATACAATAATGTGCAAAAAGGGTAAAATAAGAGCCTACGTAGTTAATCCATCTACAGGGAAAGAAAATCAATATTGATCAATTCATTTCAAGATCTCTGGTTTTATTAGGAAACCGTTATTTCTCAAATTTAAGGATGAGCGTAGCAGCACCTGTCACTTTCCAACCTCTCAGCTATGCTCAGAGGCAAAACCTGGGAAGCTCACATGCATTTGAAAGGAGTGCTCAGAAAATACGTGTTGCATATAATTGAAATCATATAGTATTTTTATAATTACAAAGAATTATTAAAATGTATGTATCTCAAATTTTAAGCCTGCAATATTCACAAAGCAGCCTCTTCCTGACAAATAACCTGTGACAATTTCATAATACAGGGTTCAGAAACCTCATTAGACCACACGCGTGGTGCAGCTGAAGCACTCAATAGTTTCCAAGGGTTTGTCAAAATGTAATTAGGCAAACCACAGGCAGCTGCAAATGTGGCACTTTTGCTCCAGACGGGTGGAATCTCAGGGTGCCCTAGAGCTTTCACGGGGACAATTTACTCTCAGTGTCAGTGACTTGAACGCACACCTAAGATGATCTTTTTTGGTCTTGCAGGAGAAAGTGTTGCCAAATGCATGTATTAAATGATGTATAACTTCCAATTTGGTTATATCCTATGTGTGCTACCAAATGTTGATGGGAGATGGGGCACTTTTTGAGCTACAGAATGGGTGCGTGGTCCCGGTCACTATATCTCACAATGGCTCAGGACCATGCACCCATTTTGTAACTCAAAAACATATGTCCATAGAATTGGCTGCAGGTCTTCAGCAGAAAATACCACCTGTTCATCATAGTGCCAATTCCTCCTGCTCCACCCTGTGCATCTCCTCCCTGGAAGCAGTGAGTTCGCCACTCTGGCAGCATCAGTAGCGAGCCCTTCAGTGGGTGTTAGATCTGAAAGATGGTGGAGCAAATGGTAATGGGAAGAAGCAGGTGAGATCTGAACAGTATTTCTGGAAGGAGAATGTCCCATCAAGAAAACCGTTGGAATGTGCTATGGTAGAAAAAACAGGCTTTGGGATCTGGCAGATCGGACCCTGGGCTTTGGATATCCCATCTCTACCTTGTAATGTTTATTTAACATGCTATTTATCATTAGTATCTCAGTTTTCTCTTCTGAAAAATTGGGGTAATAATATTTTCTTCATGGGGTTTTATTGAGAATTAAATAATATATGGAAAGATTATTTTTAGAAGTAGTAATTAATGTGTTCTCTCTCACACACACCCCCTTAACTTTGTCCATTCTTTATATGATGTTACCATTGGGGTCTCTGAGCCTTACGTGAAAATTGAACCAGAAGAAAATTATAAATTAAAATCTTGGCTTTCAATGAAAACAGAACCGTCGTTGAAGGAGTAAGACAGAGAACTTTGGGAACTCGTCCTGTCAGACCTGCTTCCCTCTCAGTCCTGGCCCTGGGCCTGCCTGAACAGCAGACTGAGGAATTAGAGAAGGCTTAGGGGCTTTCAGAAACTAAAGACGGTCCACTGGTCTACTAGGAACCTAGCCCAGGGGGCAAATTTCCCTTTCCTGAGGCCCAGAGGCTGGACAATAAATATAAGATTACCTGCCCCTTTATTATCAATAGTTATTGTGAATAATGCTGATATAAACATGGGTGTACAAATATCTCCGCAAGACCCTGCTTTCGATTCTTTTGAGTAGATACCTGGAAGCGGATTTGCTGATTTGTATAGTAATTCTGTTAAACTTTTGGAGGCACCGCCATATTGTTTCCCACAGCAGCTGTACCGTTCTTACCAATGTTCTTACCAATGATACACAAGGGTTCCAACTGCTCCGCATCATTGCCAACACTCCTTTTTTTTTTCAGTAGTAACCATCCTTATGAGCATTTTATAAGTTTTTGAAAGCTTCCCAGTTCATTCTACTATTCAGTCAAGGCGGAGAGCCTCCGGCTGAGGCTCTGCCAGGCCTGTCAGAGAGCTAGCTGAGTAGACTCTGCTGGCCATCTTGGTGTGGGGAAGGAGCCTAAAGCCTGCAGGAGAATTCACTTCAGCTGGAGGGAGGTCAAATGTCAGCAAATATCCAGATCACCTCCCAGGCTGGGGGAGAAGTGGGAGAACCATAGCACCCTTTGCGCAATGATAAAGGTCCACTAGAAAGGACATTTGTGATACCTTTTTACAAGTGTTAATGGATTCATTTCCCTAACATGTACTTCCTATTAAAAACATTGAATCTCACATATTTCATTAATTCAGGCCCCAGAATATGAGGTCTCCAGTGTCCTAGGACAGTATGGCACTAGAGAACAACAAAGTCGAATTCTTAGCTTTTAAGTTAAAAAACAAATAATTATCATGGGATAAAGACAGTTTTTAGAAAATTACTACAATACCTTCTCCCTTCACCAGGTAAAACTCCTCTGAAGTGAAGTGTGTGTATGTGGAGGGTGGAGGGGGACAAGTGTCAGGAAGAAAACAAGAAGATTAGATTTGGGGGATACATTGGTGGAACCGCTGATATAACATGGGGAGTGATAGGAATGGCAGAGCCTAAGGTTGCGGCTCTATGGGCAGAGGGACCTTGGGCTCCTAGTTTGGATGGTGCTGGAGAAAGCAATCAAGGTCCTAGTCCTCTCCACACCCTCCCTGCATGGGTGTGCATGTGAGGCACCTGTGGAGGTTACATTGTGTCAGGGCAGTTGGGGAAGCAGAGGACCCAGGACAGGCTCCTGAGTCTTCTGTGTCCTAAGAAACAGAAATGCTGTGTAGAAAGTGGTGGGTGCTCAGAAGGACATACCAAAGAGCATTTCAAGAAGGAGAGATGTTTTTGGCCACATGCCACTCCAGAGGGAAAGGCAGACCAGGAGGAAATTTTATGTCTGAGATGATGGAGAAAAGCTGTTAACTGCCTAAGACTACATTTTCTGCCATAGGCAGAATGGGGCTAGTTCCTTTTTAGTTGAGTTCTAGAAAAACGAAACATGTTATTAATATCTTGCATAAATGAATAAATGGCCAGAAGATGCAAACCTTCCACATCTTCAGAGTGGATGGTTCTTAGTAGAGCCTTAATAAATTGTGGCTCCCATTGAAATGCAACCCAAATTACTATGGCACCAGCCCTATCAGTCTGATTATTAAAAATTAGCTTCTCAGTGTTCCACAGGGGCGTGAGGGGTCCCTGGGACATGGATCAATAACTGCCACTGACCTTCTGTGTCCACTGGCACTCTGTACGTTGTGGTCAGCAGGGGTACCACTGTCTCATAGGAGCCCTGCTTCAGCCCAAGCCTTTTCCTCTTCAGCTTCTCTCTGCCAACCATGGGGCGGGGCCCTCCTCCTTTGTTCTGCACAGCACAACAAATGCAAATGGATATAAGTCTCATAGTCACAAAGTCAAATGTGTAAAACAAACGTTATTTCTCTATAAATGAACTTAGTTGAGCTCCCATTTCTGCCGGAGACAAAGAACTTGTTATTGCCAATTTAATTATAAACTATGTGACTATTTCTTGCTCTATTTTGGATGTTTTCCTTTCCCCTCTCATTACCTCTCCCCATGGGTAATCTAAGAATCAACTAGGCATCAGTGGAAGGGAGCATCTAATTTTTCTTTATCTGGCTCAGCTCAATGTTGTATCTACTGCCAATTTTCACTGAATACAACCTCCTTTGTTTACTGCTTAATGTCCCACGTTCGTGCTGTGTTTTGGTCTTCAGGTCTACTGAGGTCACTGTGCGTCCTCTTAGCCCTTTCTATAACCACAGGGCCTTTTCAAGTTCCCCTGCCTATCAGTTCTTCCCTGACCTTCTTGGGGGCTTGGAATGCTTTTGGATGGGCATTCTCTAATGACATTTGAGAACCTCTCCCCATAAATCTCAATGGCTTACAATAATATAGGTTTAATCTCGCATTACACATCAGCTGTGGTTTTGTTCAGTGTTCTTATATTATTGGGATCCAGACAGAAGCAGAAGCTTCCACGAGAACAAATATTTTGAACAATTAATATAATCTACTGTACTTGCCATTCAGGAGTTGGAAGAGACTTGAAGCAGAGAAGAAGTAGATGTTTCGTTCCTCTCTGCTGAAAGCACCCTACTCCCATTTCTACAAGCTACCACACTTTCTTGGCAGGCTGGTAGGTGGGTGGCTCTTAAGTTCCATACCAGCTGCCTTCTCAGGCTCTACCTCTGTGCTCCCCCTCACCCCCTTAGGGAGGAGGGTCATTCTCTCTTTTCCTGGAGCTTAACCCAGAGGTTTCAGTGAGTAGGGACCTTTCTTGGGCTCTCACAACCATAAGTGCTCTGGTCATGCTTTCTCTAGAGCTTTTCTCCCCATCATCTCCTTGAAATTTTTTTTCTTTTGGGAGAGAACACCACTGAGATGTCATCATGCATTTTGTCCCACTTGTCCCAACCTTTGGGGCTCAACAATGCTTTTCTACCTCAAAAAGCCTAACTCTTGCACTAGAACTCATCAGCTTTCAGCATCTCATTTTACAGTTTAAAAAACTATATTTGAACATTCAATTGACACCTTTCACTTTGGTGTGTCTGCCCTTCCCCAAAGCAGTGGATGTCACTGATGTAATGGATAGAGGGTGAATTCAACGGAAGACAATGTGGGGAAAATGAGTTATTGTTTTCTCAGAATGCTATCCTGCCACCCTTTTGATCAGGCTTTATTGAAGTTTCAAAAACAACAGAAGAGAATGAAATGGAGAGAGTAGCTTTACACCGGACTCCCACTTCCTCTGCCCTTACTTCCCGGTCTTAACCCTCTGGCTTGTCTCCACCACCAGAAGTGTCTCACGCTTTACCTCACTTTATCGCAACATCCGGTCACTCCTGGCTCCATAGGGATGAAAAGTTTTATCTTTTCCTTCTAGTCCTGTGTTTACTTCTCCAGTCTGCATTTTTTGCCCTGGGACCGGATAGGCCCCCTTTCAGGGTGAATGACAGCAAGGCCATCAGCTGCTTCTCCATGCCATCCTTTCTCTTCCACCCTGGGTTTATTCTCCCCTGTTCAACACATGCACACTAATCTGATAGAAGGAACTGCATCAAAGTCTGGGTTGTTGCCTTAAGTAAATAGCAACATATGAGAGACATCCACAGCCCAGCTGACTTTGGCTGCACAAAGCTCATACTAGTTCCTTTTGGTTTTTCTCCATCAGCATTTCAATAAGCCTCAACATCTAGCCTCACCTTGAGATGTTTTGTTATTTCAATAAGCTTCAAAGCCATCTCTGGACCAAGTCCACCTACTGTCATTTATCATCCCTCATCCAAAAGATCTTGTCTTTTTAAAAATTGTATTGTAGGGGTGGTGGTGTTTTGACTGATTTCAGAGTGTGGTGTGATGACCCCTTTTCAAGTGCTCTAGGCCTATGAACTCTGCTCTCTTGTAAAGGCCCATAACCATTCTTCATAAAACCCTGGTCAAAAACACTTTTACTCTTCTGAGGAAAAAAATTAACTTAGAAATAATTAGTAAAAAATTAGCCAAGCAAGTGACCTCTGGGGCTGAGCATAATCTTTCTGGCCTTATGAGCTCCCAACTGTAATTGAATAAGAATTATCCTAATTATCATTCTGGAGAGGCCATAGCCCTTGGATGAGGAATCAGAAGATGACATCTGATGGCTGGACTACTGCTTCTGCCCTATGTGCCACTTACTTCCTACAAGCTAACAGTGGACGTGATTGCTTCTGACTTCCGCCCAAGGGTTTCCTGCGGAATAACCAGTTACCTTTATAATGGGGTAACTGTCACTGACTTGCTCAGCCACAAGTGGTTCATCCTCAACTACCGGTTTCTCTTCCCTTACACCCATTTTACAGAGTTATGTGGATCTTCATTTTTTTAATCACAGCTAAGATGTAACTCATTCTTTACAGATTCACGTCAGAGCATTTTTATTTTCCTCAAACAGTATCATTGTTTTACCAAAAATCCAATGAAGGTGTTGGAAAGGGGCAAAAAATGGTCTATACTGCTACTGTTAGCTTATTTTTTTTCTTCTTAGAGTGACTTCTTTTTGGAACACAGAATGACTGGTTTTGAATATGCCAGCTCTACTGGACTGTATAAAAGAAATTAATGTCAAGTATGACAGCCAGTCTCTGGGCCATTTCAGGCTTTAATATTCTACAAGTGTAATCATTTTTCAAGATTCTATTCATAAAAAAGATTTTTGAGTGCTGATGTCCGTGTAACTCTTATAGACTAATGGATAGTTTTCAGTTTAATAGTACCTTACATTTACACTGATGTGGGTAGTCTTTAAAGTGTCACTCAGCAGTCTCTCATCTATTCATATAGCTTCCTGTGAAACAGGTAGAGGTAATATTCCTGTCACACAGCTGAGACACACACAGCTGACTTGCAGACAGTTTAAGGTCTAATGAAGGGCCAGAACCCCAACTAGAACTCAGGTGTTCAAATTATAGTCCAATTTATCACACTTGCTGGAAAGAGCATTGGATTTGGTGTCAGTTTGGCTTTATATCTGGATTTCCACATGTGGCTGCTTATTTCACTGGGTGGTTGTGCCACTAAGTGAGCGCAAGAATGTAATAATGTTGCATTAATGTGGACACTTCCTGTTCAACTTAAGAGTCTAGACAGTCTGATCACATGGAGGGCATGAAAAAAACCTCCTTCCACGTGGGAGATGATTTCATAAAGTTCCACTGTGGTGTCTCTAACCCAGTGGTTCCCAAATGGGAGAGGCAATGTCTGGAGGCACTCTGGTTGTCACAAATGGATAGGGGAAGAGCTACTAGCATCTAGGCTGAGATGCTGCCTAACATCCTGCCATTCACAGGACAGCTCCACAACAAAGAGTTCTCCAGTGCCTAGGTCAGTGGTGTCAATGTTGAGAACTTCTGTTCTAGAGTAGGGCTACTTAACCTGATGTTCATGGACTCACAGATAAGCTGTGAGGATCCAGGAACCACCCTGGTCTATGTGGGGCAAGTGTGCATATTTCTGGGAAGGGTTCATGGCTATCAGTCAATAGATGCTCATAGAGGTCTGTAGTTTCAGTGTGGCTATGATCTTTGCTCTTGCTGCACCTTAATACATAGTGAAACTGCTGCTTACACAAAGTTTGAGTCTTCAAATCCTTTTGGGGAGCATAAATAAATAAAATGTAATGTTTTATTGATCTCAAATGAATCATGAGTGCGACAAAGAAAGATGCACTGGAAGATCTAGTAGAGGATGAGCCATGGAAGCACCAGGTGGAGCGTGGGCAGTGCTGGGGGGAGAACAGCGTTCCCACTCTGAGCTTCTTTGCACTTTGTCCAGGGACAGTCAGATGAGACTGTGAGGTATCTCTGAGAGTGAACTGCTTATCAGATAAGGGAAATAAACCTTTTTTAGGGCAACAAAAGGCTACTTTTCAATACTCTTTTGTTTTCAGTGTGCTTCACAATACTCCCCAAAATTTACTTATGTTGCCTCATTTGAGATTATTTTATGCCCACAGTATAGCTTATTCACCTCAGATCAAGATCTGAGCCTCTTCCTAGAAGAAGTTGGAAGCTCTACTGGAATCTAAATATCACATTCAGATATCCTGGCTAATTGGCCACCGGACAGATGTTGTCATAGTGTGAAGCACTTTGCTAGAGCAATGATTCATGAATGAATACATTATAACTGTTGATGTGAGCCTGTTGAAGCTATGAACCCTCTCCATAGAAAAGTACTCATGTGCCTCAAACATACCTGATACTGACTTTTTAAAGTGGCAAGGGTTCTTATTCCCTCTGATATACAAATGATTACTACATCTTGATTAGAGCTCACAAATACTTCTTTGTCCCTGTATCCTATAATAATTATTTCATAACGTCTTGAATCAGCTTTAGTCCTCCTCTAGCTTAACTTTTTAAATTACCCTCCTCGATTTTTTGGCAGTTGTGGGAAATGAGATAGAAAAGGCTAGTTCAGGCTGACTTTCAGACAGAATACTTTATTTTAATGGCTATGAACTGCCAAATTGTAATACATTTTCCTACTATAATCTTTATTCATTGAACATGTCCAAAATACAAATAGTTATTACTGGTGTTATTGCCCAGTTCATATTATTTCCAGTGGGCATGAATTCTGTGGTGAAAATAACCTGTTCGTCTTTCTCTATATCTTGGCTATGACTCAGAAAAGTTCTGGAGGTAGATTATAATCCTTACCTTCCATTTCATTCTGGATTATTTTGTTCTAAATTCAAACCTCATTTCCAAAACTTAAATGAAGTTTACTGCAAATCAGTTATAAAACTTTTTAAAAAGACAATCTTAATGTGAAGGTAATCTTTTAAGAAAAAATAAAATAGTTAATCATATTCTCAGATGGAAAATGGATAAAATCAAGAAACATTAATGGTTATAGTATTTATCACCTGTGGGTCACATGGTCCAATCCTATCATAGCTGAAAGTAATCACATTGCTTTATCACCATTCTGCTGCCTTTATTGTCTCAACCCAGCTCCTAATTCAAGTGCCCATGTTATAAAGGCTATTATGAGCTGCTGTTGGCTCAGGAGGGAGCCATCACAGAAGCTGAGCTACTCTACTTTTCTCTGAGTGAGCACTTCAGGGTAGGGTTTTGGCTCATTAGTTGTAACAGAGTATGGCTCATGCCATGCAGTTCCCTTGTAAGCATAAACTGAAGAAACTTGTTTCTCCAGAGGTGTTAATACAACATCTATCTTTGGGGCCAAATTCATTCACAGGCTTGGAAAAAAAGCAAGCCATCTTTCATTAGTATGAGTTGGTAATCCAGGCCCATGCTGGTTCCCCACAGCATGAAAAATATGACATAACCTAAAATCTATTGTCAGTTGCCTTTTAGAGGCTAACTTCTTCAGATCAATCAGTTCAGACTTTGCTGGACACTCCAAGATGGTTAAAGGAGCAGACAGAGAGGAACTGCCATTCTGAAAGGTAGTATTTCTGAAAGGTCAGAGCATTTACAGTAAACATTCTAGAAGCAGAGAAACCAGTCTGGTCAGGAACCGTGTGGAACAGAATAAGGTTTGTTATGTTTTACTGCAAAATGAATATGAAATGTAGACTTTCTGAGGTGAGAGACAATGTGCATATGCTTAAGTGTACATACTCTGCAACCAGACCACTAGGGTTTGAATTCTGAGTCTTTCACCTCTAGATGTGTGATCTAGAGCAAATTACTTAACTTCTCTATGACTAAGGTTCTCATCTGTACTCTGGTTTGTGCTCAGTATCTGTGTTGAAATTTAAGTGAAATAATACAAGGTTCAAAGAAGAAAGGCCTGCTTGAGTGTGATTGGTAGGGCAATAATATGGGTGTAATAATTTATAGTTTTAATTTGAACATTTCACCTAAAATGTCAGGTGGTGTGCTTGAATGCAATATTGTTATGTTACAGAATTATATGCTTATGATTTTGCAATAAAAATTTGTAATAAAAAAGGAGCATTATTTGTGCCAAACCATATATATATATATATATATATATATATATATATACATATACATATATAAAATACCATATATAATACTGTATATATATAGTATTAGAACCTATGAAGGGTGTTTGAAACAATCAACAAATATTTACTGAGTATGGATTATGGGCCAGGTGCTGTTTTTGGCACTTGTCAAATAGCAATGGTACAAAGAGATAAAAATTACACACACATGCACATACACACACACCCCCACCCAAACTCATGGAGGTCACATTTTATAGCAAATACTTCATAATTAGTTAGTGCTGTGAAAATTCTAATGGATTGTTTTCATCATAAATGGAACATGCATTTCAGGAAGCCCAAATCCTGTTTATCCAGACACATTGATCAGAGGATGTGGCCACCTCAGGAGAATTTCCTTAGTTTTCTAATGAACTCCTTGCCCTCCTTGACATTTGTAATATTGCTTAAAGTATGGCCTCACCCATAGCCAAGCAACTGAGGTTGTGCCTAGAGCTTCTCAGCTGTCCCTCTCAGCACAGAGCCTGTTTCTCTGGGGCAGGGAGGCCCTGCCAGCATTGCAATCTGCCCTGATCGCTGTAGTTGTAGCAGGTACAAGTTTGGCTTCAGTGTGACACTTGAGCCTGTCTGTGTTGATAGCCACAGCCCCCGTTGACCTTTAGCATGCCTTCACCCCCTACTTAGTGTGTGGAAGTCATGAATAAAGGCATTGTTGGTGCTTCTGTTTGTCTGACTTGGAGCATGCTGGCGAGTACAGGCTCAGCCCATTGTCTGTCTCCAACAAATCACAGAGGTAAGAGGTGTTAAGGAGACCTGCCACCTGAGACATTGCCATCCCTTGTCCCCTGGGTAATGCACTGACCAAAGTTGCTGACCTCTCTTTCAGTACATTCCAATTCACTGTTGTTAATCTTTTTTATATTTAAGATTGCATGCACAACTATGCAAATCAGCAGAGGCTTATAAGCTCAGGATCTGAAAGAAACTGAGCTGGTTTAAAAGGAATTGATGGACAAGTAATAACATAACTAAAAATTTAAAACACTCCAGAGCCCTGGAGGAATAGTACTGCCTACCATCAGATAAAGAACCAATAAGCAAAAACAGATAGATACCTAGATACATACAAACATATGAGTACATACATACATCGATACAGATGTATCTATTAGTATAAAAGATAGTTTTTAAAAAGATTTTTATTTATTTATTTTAAGAGAGAGGGGAAAGGAGGGAGAAAGAGAGAGAGAGAAATATCAATGTAGAGTTGCCTCTTATATGCCCCCTACTGAGGACCTGGCCCACAACCCAGGCATGTGCCCTGACCGGGAATCAAACCAGTGACCCTTTAGTTTGCAGGCCGACGCTCAATCCACTGAACCACACAAGCCAGGGTAAAAGATAGTTGTACGCTACCTGTAAAATATAGCAAAATTACATTATATATGTGCATGTACATAGATATATATATAATGTATATGAGTATATACAGATATAATGTAATACAAAATATAAAAACTATATTATAATATATTATAAAATATCAGTTGGTTGGAGTGTTGTCCAGCACACTAAAAGGTTACAGGTTCCATCCCCAGCCTGGGCACATACCTAGGTAGATGGTTTAATCCCTGGTTAGAGTACATACAGGAGGCAACTGACTGATGTTTCTCTCTCTCTCTCTCTCTCTCTCTGTCTCTCTCTCTCTTTCTCCCCCCTACTCCACTTTCTCTCTCTCTAAAAAAATCACTAAATATATCCTTAGGTGAGAATTTTTTTTTAAAGTAGATGTTACCTTAGTTAAACTTCAATTATAACTCAACTTGAAATAGTACTACAATTGCCTGTATGAGTAATCTGTTTGGAATAAAATATTCAGAGAAGGCTCAGATTTCTTTCTGCTTGTTTCTAGTTGCTACAGTAAGTGTTAGAAAATTATAATGGTTGTATTAATTTATTTCAAAAGCCTTTTTAAATAAAAGTGACCCAGAAGCTGATTTAAAATATTGCAGTTTTTAAAAAAAAAAGTAAACATAATTCTTCCTCCAGGAAAATACTATTTTTCTGCTAAGTACAGAGACATTGATGTTGTTTACCTTTTATGTATTTTCTTTATTCTAGAGATCACATGATAGAATAATTAAAATGAAGGTTAAAAACAGCGAAGAAAGACAACTGAACTAATGCTTGTGCCATACAATTAAGGTTAAAGGGTCATTTCTGTATGAGATATGGAGTGTTATGAAATATTTCTTTTACATATTTTTGGCTCTCGATTTTCATTCCAATTGCCTCACTTGATTTATAACAACCCAGAGTTATTTGTTTATGGTTCAACATGGATTTGCAGACCTTGAAGAGTCTTTAGAGATCAGTTAGTCCTGCCTTCTCACTTTACTGGAGAAATGAGAGAAACTGGGAAAAGCAGAATCACTTATCTGAAACCACACAGGTAGAAAACACCTGATTCAGCCCCATGTTCTCCCCCTCCCGCCCAGTACACACATTTACATTAACACTTTGGCTATCAAATGTGCATTGTCCAATGTACAAGAAAGGAGAGAGAGCATGTACCTGGGCTTCCCATTGCACCTCTTTGCTCAAATGCTCAGTGCTATACACTTAACTTCAGCCCTATCCGTCCCCATCTGGCATTAGGAAAATGAAAAGACAAAGTATAACTTTTGTGAATTAGTACTTGTAAATGACATAGATACGCAAAGGTCTTTCAAAAAAAGCCCCCAAAGTTATTTAACCCTATGGCCATCTTTTACTCATCACCAGAAGAGGAAACAATCAAATTTCTGGCTTAAAAAATTGTGGGGAGAACAGGTGAATAAGTCACTTATGGCTGAGTGAAGAGGGAGGGATGGACTACAGGCAGGGTGAGACTTTTGAGGGTGATAGAAATGCTCTGTATCTTAGTTGTGGTGGTGGTTTCTCAGGTGTACATAACTGTCAAAGCTCATAGAATTGCACGTTTTAAGTGGATTCAGTTTTTGTACATAAATAATTTTTTCATAAAGTTGCGTTTAAGAAAACTGTGTCAGGAATCCTTGGATAAAAATGTCTAAATTATTGTTTCTCTTGATATCTAAGAAATAAAATAGACTCTATTGTTGTTTTATAAGATTATAATAAGGTAATATGAAGAAAGCAAAACTACCTGCCTATATAACATGGGAAATCAAAGATTTCTAAGTATTGACACAATTTAAAATATAAGACTTGTAAGAAAAGTGACTTTCATCCAAGATTCTTCCCTTTCCTACCCAGGAAAGAACTGGAAACTGATCTCCTTGGATGTGAGAAGGAAGAAGCCCTATCTTTAAACCCTATCTTTTTTTTTTACCTCCTTGCTGACCAGAGTGTCCACCTCAGTTTACAGGCAAAGAAGAAATACCTTTTAAAAGCTTACTGCTTTCCTTTACTTATTTTCCATTTGACCTGATATCTAAAAATATACAGGTATGCAATAGGTTCCCTTTCTCCATCACAGCAGATAATTAATCTACAATTCTGGTCAACTATCTTAAGTCTGTCAATTAACTTCTGTCTTTAAGCATGCCATTTCACATTGCCTTCCCCAGAGTCTCCAGGGAAAATGTCTAAATGTGGTGCCCTATTTTCATGCAACCTAATGCTCTTAAACCTGATACTATCTCTTGGATCTTGAATTAGGGTTGGTGTAGAAGGCACAGAGTTAAAGCAGCTGAAAAGGCCTAAATACTTTCTTGTAATGCCATGGGAAGTGTATGGTGCTATCTCTGCTCCTGTGATACAAAATGAAAGAATTAGAGGTTTAATGCATTAACTGGATGAAATTTTAAACGATGTATAGAAAGACAAATTAGGCACTTTGCCAATGCTGTTGTGTCTTTAAATAACAGAAGAGAATGCTCTCTGGGGAAGATATTGTCTATATGCAGAAATAACCCTGAAATGGGCAAGGAAGAGGGTTTCAGTCCCCTGACACGCACTGACCAGAGTACCCATCCCTTACGCACTGGCTTCTTCAGCTCTTCTGTTGGCCAGAGAGGCCTTTCCTTCCATCCTTGCTCACTTTTATTTTCCTGCAGACACTCACCTATTTATACAATAAATGTGACTCATGAGAATTCAGGATGCTAAGTAATTTAATGATTAGAAATTAGGAAAACAAGCTAGATATTTCTGTCTTTTAAGCCCTTTCCCTAATATTATTTATTTTTTTGTATAGTGGTTTTATTTTTACCTTCGATTTTGTAGGTTTCCAATGGAGCTTGGAGGAAACAGCATGGCTTTTGAGTCAAAAGACCTGTTTATGGGGAAATGCAGCACTGTATTGTGGGATGGCAATAGAAAAGACATTTTCTGTTTTGTGTTTAATGATAAGATTATATGTTGTTAACCCTTCTGATATAAAAACAGAATTTTGATGCACAGGCTTGGTTTTTAAGAAACCACTAAGGCCAAACTGAACAATAACAGCTGTTTACAATTCAGTGACATCAGTTGACAACAAATTAGAATTACAAATTATTTATGTACAATCTAAATGTGGAAAGATGAAAATGTCATAGGAGGAACATCAGAAATTTAACCTGGAGGAAAAGAAAAGAAGTGGGAAAATGCACACCACTGAAAAGGAAAAGGAACCACGCATGAGACATTTGTAATAAAAGGCTGGGTTTCAGTGAACCAGGATTCTGCAAAGGAAAAATAAAGGTGTGTGGCTGACGCAGGGCAGCGGTGAAGCTGGAGTGCTGGGCACAAGGATGCTACTTGTAAAATTCATGAATGGGCAACGAATTGGCTGAGTGTTTAGGATTTAAATTTTGGCTTTATGATTGAAGACCTAAATCCAACAATATTTTGTGGTTGTAAATAGTAGGTCCCAGAGGACATGAAACAGATGAACAATTGAGAGATATGGTGGAAAAACTCAGAAAACAGCCACTCAGGCTAACGAGCGCAATTTTCCTCAGTAAGCCTTTGTGTTCAACGTTGTAGTTTTATATTAACTGCATATAATATAGTCACATTTTCTGGTACGGGGATTATAGTAGTTAACACATATGGAATGCTTACTATGTGCCCAGCACTAGGCTGAGTACTTTCCATGCAAACCTCATTTAATCCTCACAAGCATCCAAAGATACACATCAAGTTTGATTCCTCAGAGTAAGGCCTTGAATGACTCAGTGGTTAGCCAAAATGCACGAGTCACATACCTAGCAGGTATTTGGGGTGTGAGCCCGTGCATCTCACTCCAAGGGCTGGGCTTTCATTTCTCTCTACCCACCTCCTCATATCCAAACGGGGGATTGTAATACCAGTCTCCTCTAACTCACAAGAGTGTTTTGGCAGAAGTAAAAAGAGATTTGGAAAAATGCGATGTAAAACAGACTCCCTGACCAAAGTGTATCACAAGCTGGCTTCTGCTAATTATACGCTAGCGGAAAACAATTTAAAACCTTCTTGGGGATTCGAACACATTATCATTTTAAACTGTCAATTAAAACATTTTAATATATTCGTATGAGCCTAAGGTAGCTTATTTAAATCAAACAAATAATTAACATTGATAAAGTGTGAACATTTACCGATGTGGATAGATCTCATATAATGATGAGGGGAAAAAATGAGTTGTGTAATGCTGTGTACTATTTTTTAACCATGTGTTTAAATTCTTGAAATATAAAATGGTACCATATATTATATATAGATAAATATTCTTTTGGTAAAAATTATAAAGTTAGGGTCATATTGAAAATCATATAACACCAGCTGCTCTAACACATAAGCCCTGATGTTTAATGACTTTAATGCAACAAATGCTTTTTTATTCTCATTTACATCACAGTCTAATGTCAGTTCCTGGTTTCACATGGCCACTCAAGGAACCTGGCTATTTCCATTGTGTGGTCTTTTGTCCCTCTCTCTTCAGGTGGCAGATGGAGAGAAGGACCACGTGCAAGACATATCTTCAAGTCACTACCTGAGCATAGAAGTGACAGGGTCACGTGCACCCATGTTCTAGTGGCCAGTATTCAGTCACATGCCCATACCTAAATGCATGGAATCTGGGATGTGCAGTTTTACCTCAGGTCCAAGAAGAAAGAGAACTGATTTTGGTGAATGGCCACTGGTGGGAAGGGTGCACAGTAACTCCTGGAGAGTTGCTATATGTAGTCAGGAAAAGAGGAAAACTAAACTAAATGTGCAAAATTTAATATTTTTATAGCCAGGTGAAAGGTACATGACTATCTTATCACTCTACTTGTGTTTCTTTATGTTTAAATGTTTTACAGTTTTAAAAAAGGACAAAAGTGGTACAAATGGGAAACTATTAATGCTACATATTAAACTGCCTGTAATCTTTAACCAAAACTAAGGCCCACAAGCTAAATTTTCATATTTTTTTCAAGAAATGTAAAATAAAATAAGGAAAAGCATGTATAACAGAGACTGTGTATGGCCCAAAAAGTCCAAATTATTTACTATCTGGCCTGCTGCAAAAACAAAAAGAGGTGGTCAACTCCTGCGTTAGCACAAAAGAAAATACAATGTACTGTCTTAAAAACATAAGTTAAAACTCACATATGCCAAGCACTGTGCTCACACAAGAATTTTTAAATAAAAAAAATTTATAACAGGGCTATTAGTAGGTAAATGGGACTTGAGGTACAGGGAGGTGAAGTAACCAGCAAAAAGCCACACAGCTACTAAATGAAATCTTGTGGAATTGAAATCCTGGCAGCCTGACTTCAGAGCCAGTGTGCTTCCCTCCTATACCATTCTGTCTTCCTAATTTACATTTCTATCTCATATTTAAAAGTATTTTCTTTATCTTAATAATAAAATGATGAAATTACACTTTAAAGTCATATGTTTACATTTCAATTTTATTAGACATTAACATATACATACACATGTAAACATACACGAGGGGAAACAAAAAACACCCTGGGATTTATTTATAAAAAATTGTGTATTAATTCTTACATGTTTAAACTTCAGTCACCTTCAAAGTACTTTTCATTTAATGCAATACACCTATCGAGACATTTTTTCCCACTGCTCAAAACAGTTTTTGAACTCATCAATTTTGATGCCTTTTAGTGTTTCTGATGTTTTTTGTTTCACCTCTTCCGTATAGACAAAATGTTTCCCTTTGAGGACTTTTTTTCATCAGAGGATACAAAAAAGTCACTCAGGGTGGGATCGGGTGAATAGGGAGGTTGGGGCACTGGGATCATGCCGTTTTTGGTCAAAAAGTGCTGAACACAGTGCAGTGTGGACAGGTGCACTCATAAATTGCCCATCATGTAATGGGCAAGCATGTTGAGTCTTCAGAAACATTCACTGAAGCTGAACACAGCCTCTCTCAACAACGCCAACTGGTACACTGATACAGATGGATTCCTAGAACACTCACCTAGCAGGGGAAGCCTGTGCTATAAGCGCCCCACCCTCCAGAAGAAAGTTCTGGTTTATTTTGGGTACCCACTTGTATAGTTACATTTTTCAGCAAATGAGAGTTACGGAAGGCAGTACTATTGTTCTGCTTCAGGATAGTAATGAGAGCATTATGAAATACTTGCTGTGAATGGGGTATCCATCTGCTGGTTTGGGAACCACTACTGTGGCGTGGGATAGAAAAGAACTGAGTTTGCCACTCCAGGAAACACTACGAATGAAAGGATGGGAAACAGAAGGAGAATGTAGTGACAAGGAGATCAAGGGAGCAGAGGTTTGCAAGGCACAGGGTATCTCAATTGGTTCCCTAGAAACAGCCTGAGATGGAGATTCTTGAGCAAATGACTTATTGAGAAAGTGCTCTTAGGAAAAGCCTATTAAGATGTGAGGGGCAAAGGATTGAAATGGGGAAGAAGCTAAGTGAAGATATGGTTTTAGTTGGCATCAGGCCTCAGTCTGACCCCACAGGACACTCTGGAGCACAACCAGCACTGAGGTACCCTCATCAGCCAGGTCACCTGTGGGTGCCAATTAGCTGAGGGGTGTTCTCTGAGGAGAGGTTGTGTTTCAGCCTTTAGTAGTCAACTCTTGAAGACCTAGAAGACGAGTGGATGATCTGATGGAAGGGGTCTCGGAGGGGCATGAACAAGATTACTATGGCTTCTGCTGCAGCCCCAGCAAGTGGTAAGGTAGAGACTGCACTGTTCACTGGAGTAATCAAACACAAGTCCATGCTGAGAATGAGTACAGCCAGAGCAGGTTCTCTAGAGGTCTGATTGAACTGGATTGAAAGATGGAGGTGGGAGCAACAAGTTTAGACCACTCTTTTGAAAAACTTAAATTGAAAAGAGAGTCTGAAGAATAGAGTATCAGCTAGAGGCAAATGTGAAGATAAATTTATTAAATTCTAAATACCACCTCCAAATAGCCTCCTCCTAAATACCACCTCCTAAATACCAACCAAAGCCACAGCCTCTTCTGAGCTGTTCCTTACCTGTAAGTCACTATATCCTGTCCCAGCTCTGACCACACATGATTGGATCTGAAATGAGTTGGTGTCTATCCTATACAAGCTGTCAATAGCCTGGCAAAAGAGTTTTGCTGATGGCAAGGTGAAGAATGGCCAAACCAATCTGATCTTTTCTTTTTTGGAGCTTGAATGTGAGGCCGACTTTGCAGAAGCCGAGATGGAACAATTGAGTCCTGAGCTGGCACCAGAGTTGCTCCTGGGCCATCAGTGTTGTATTGAATTATTAGAGCTCCTTCTGTTCACCAATGAGCCACAACCTTCTAGTTCTGCTGGCAGGGCACTGCTGAGACCATTTCCTCTCTTGTCTGCAACAGCTTAGACTAAATCTTGATTAACTACCATATCCAAAGTGATCCTATCTTTCCGACAATCTCAAAGAGCCTACCCCAAGGCAGGTGGTTTGGTTGGGGGTGGGAGAGGGACAAAGATAGGCTTTGCCTGGCATTGTGTCCGATCTAAGATGTCACCAGATGTAAGACACACACCACATTATGTGCCAAGAGAGAAGAGAGAAGCTTTCAGTAGAATTGTAAAGGGCCTTCATTGTAAGACATCCTGTTTTTAGAGATATCAAATGTGAGAAATGTAAGTCTTAGAATTGATGAAATACAGTGTATTCAGGAAGTGAGAGTTGGAGGTGTTTATAAATTGAGTGGAGGGAACTATTCAGCAGACAGAAGATGAAGATGCATCAGGGGGGAGCGGGGGATGATAATGGAGCAAGGTCCTGGCAAAGGCAGGAGGAACCAGCTCAAGGACAAGGAGGAAAGCTTCATTCTCATGAAATGAAGAGTGGACCACTCTCATGCAGATAGAAATGCATATGTTGGTGAGAAAGGAGATGTTTAGAAAGATCAGGCCTTGGGCCTCACTTTTCTCAGTTATTAGGTGGCAATTTTTCATTTCATTTTGGAATTATTTCAGGACATTTTAAAATGAATTCTTTTGCAAGCTCAGATTTGTGTTTCTGCATATCAACTGCATATTACCAAAGATTTTAAGAGATGGCTGAGAACATAAGGAAGTAAAATTCAGTGTTTAATAAAAGGACAAACAAGAGTGCTGCTTCTGTGATCACGCTGTACTTCAGCAGGATTGCAGACAATAAATTTCTTATGATATTATCAAAAGATGTAATCTCAGATTATGATGTTTATTGAAAATATTGCCAGCCTGAAAGTACAATGCTATGAAAGCCTGAGCATAGGGAAGGTGTTTATTGAACAAATGCCCATGTTGATCTACAAAAGCCTGAAAGTTCAGGTGACATTCCTTGCCCAGAGTCACACACAGTGTATGCAACCAGGACTTGAGAGCTTCTCCACAAGAACAAGGGCTAATCCATACCACTCCATCACTCACTTGGCAGTTTTATAAATCCTATCTCCAGATTAAATATTTTCATTCATTTTTGACCAAAGTTATGTGTGTTCACAGTTTGCTTTCCACAAAGACAGCCATTTTACTAACATTCAACTCAAGATGAAGCAACCCTTGCGTTTGGGATTGGGCGTTCAGTGCCATGCTGATTGATATATGATTTTAAGTTATTCTCCATAGACATAAACTCATCAAGGGCAGAGGTGGTTCTATGCAGCTCTTTACTGTGTTCTGTGTAGGGTCTTAACTCAGGACCCCATCTGTACTGAGAACTCAACTTAGTGCTACTTCACACATGGCTGAACATTAAATGTACCCCACCATCTCAGATGTGACCAGCCTTCCCAGCCCAGCTTTGGAGGACCTCTGAATTGGACTGGGATGGAGCTTCCAGCTACATTCCCCACTGGCTGTACTGCCTGCTCAGGTTACTCTGATGGTGTGCTGTTACATGGCTCTCTCTGTCTTTGTTCATGCTAAACTCTCAAGAAGGAAGCATTTTTACCTCTCAATATTTTCAAATGCATCTCCAGCCACAGAACCTCACAGTACTTAGTGCCTGCAGTGTGCAGCTGCTGGGCCAGGGGCCTTTGTCTCCAGTGGTACCCCAAAGTGACCTGGTCTCCACTGTCATAGGTTTCATAGTCCAGTGGGAGAGAAGTACGCCAGACACAACACACAGACATGCATACATCATCACAAACAATAGAAACTGATGCTATGAGATTGAATAGGAAGAGAACTGACTTTAAATGGCTTGGTGGCCTGGAAAGGCTCTTTTCAGGAAGCAGCTCTCAGGAGGAAAGGTGAAAACACTTTAAGCTCCAGCACCATTAATACATTCCCCATTCTCAGAAAATACTGTGCTGTTTCCTGCAGGGTCCTTCTGCTTGTGGTGTTTCCTAAATCTAGGACATCCTTATTCACCCATGCTACCCACTTCTAGTGTTTCCTCTCTCCCTTGACCTGCTCCTGCTATATACTCCAACGTTCAGTTCAGATGTTACCTCCTGAGAACAATGCCATGAGGCTTCTTCTCTCATCAGTTGGGTGTGATGCCTCCTTCTGTGACTGAGGGCACCTTGTGGAAACCACTACCACAGTATCTGTTACGTTGTGTTGACATCATCAGCCCAGCCACCATCTTTCCAGCTATGTTCTTCAAGGTAGGGACTAAATTGTCTTTGTAAGCCAAGACTCTGGAACAGTATGTGGTACAGAGTAGGTCCTTTGCAAGTTCCATAATTTATTATCCAAGTGTCTGGAGTGTACTGGAAAGTTACGGTTCTCATTTGTTAAAAATTACAACTATATGCCCTGGCTGGTGTAGTTCAGTGGATTGAGCATCAGCCTGTGAATCAGAGGGTTGCTTTTTTGATTCCCAGTCAGGGCATCTGCCTAGGTTGCAGACCAGATCCTGATTAGGGGGTGCACAAGAGGCAACTACACATTGATGTTTCTCTCCCTCTCTTTCTCCTTCCTTCCCCTCTGTCAAAATAAATAAAATCTTTTAAAAATTACAACTGTAGGAGAACATATATTGTAGGTGGAAGATAGCTTTGATATCATATTTGTTTTAACCAATGTTCACTTATCTATGTTAAAGATTTCAAGACACTGAAAATATTTCTAAACTTGGGAAATCAGACTGTGAACGAGGAAGCAAATGGTGTAGGAAGAAGGTCACTACTGTGTGGTAACACAGTCTCAGCTAAATGTCTAGATCCTGTCCTTTCCAGCTATGGCCTCTGCAAGTAACTCCACTCCTCAGTGCCTCACAATCAGTGTCTGTGACATAGGAAATATATTAATACCTTCCTTATCCAGCTGTTTGAGGATTAGAGGAGACAGCATAGGCAGTAGTTGTTTATCATGGATATTAATTAGACATAGAAGTAATATTACAAAGACTGAAAATAAGTTTTCTCAAAAGCCATGAGCACTCAGAATCTTTTTGTTTTACTGCCAAGATACAAAGACTAAAAAGTATTTTGTTTTTATCATCTGGCTTGATTTTTGATAGCCATTATGCAAATAAGCAGGTGCATCAATTGAGCCTAGCTTATATGTTTATGGGAAAACATTAGAGGGGAAAGGGTTATGCCATTCACTTAGAAGTTGTTCCTTTTGGACTAGGAGAATCCAAGATAGCAGAGGAGTGAGTGGAAGTCACACTGACCTCCTCCCAGGATCAACCTGGAATTACAACTAAGTTGTGGAGAAATCACCTGGAACAAACAACTGAACAGTAGCAAGAGAGGAGCCTTGTAACCTCAGAGACAGAAGAATCAGCTTTTGCGCAATCTAACTGGTAAGTAGTGCAGTACAGACCTGAGAAAGTGGGCGGGATGCCCACAGGCGGCAGCACCAGAAGGATATTGAATTGACGAGTTCAATTGAGAAGAGCGGGGTCTAAACCAAAAGTGTGGATCTCTAGCCCACAGCACCAGAACCCAAAAAGTACACAGAAAACAGCCAGCTGTGAAAAGCAGCAGGGTTGCTCTGTGCCAGAGACAGGCAGCTGGAGATGCAAAGAGCCTTCTATAGGGCCAACGCAAAATTTTTATTTGCAGCCACTTACCCTGGTCTCCGGCAAAGGCGGGGCAGAGAGGGCTAGAGATGCCTGAGGAGAAACTGTGGAAGGAGGCTTTGGGGAGAGAACTGGGACAGTAGCTGGTGGGATCTCAGTGCTGACTCATCCCCATGCTGCAGCAGCCATTTTGCTCAGGAAGAGACCACTCCCCTTGAGCAGCAGCAGCGTCAAAGGAACCCATAGCCCTGCCCCTAGGTGGGATTCCACCCTGCCCTGTGCTGTCTAAGCTGCCTGCTGAGTGCAGAATGGCAGGCACAGACAGTAGATCCCTGGCTAAAGGGGACACAGAGAGGTCTGGCAACACGTGAGGAGAGACTGGGGATGGAGGCTTTGGGGAGAGAGTAGAGAGAGTAGCCGGCAGGATCCCAGAGCTGACTCCTCCCCCATTTGGCAGCAGCATGAAAGGACCCAATAACCCTGCCCCCAGGAGGGACTCTGCCCCACCCTGAGCTGTCTAAGGCACCCTGCTGAGTGCAGAATGAATAGATTAACAGCTGAAGGAGACAGCCACAGACAGCAGATTCCTGGAAGTCTCGAACAGACTTCCTAAGGTCAGACAGGGACAACATCTGACATCATCAGAGGCAGATCCAGAAAATAAAAACAGTGGTCTCCTACCATAGAAGTTCTCACCACAAAGTCAGGAAATCAAGACAGATCAACTTAAGCATCAGAAGCAAAAGAGAAGAGTCTCACAAATAATGGGAAGACAAAGAAATATGCCCCACTCGAAGGGAAAGGAGGAATCCCCAGAAAGAGAAATAAATGAAATAGAGACACGTAAACTATCAGATATTGAGTTCCAAACAACGGTTCTAAGGAGGCTCAATGAGCTCAGTGAGCCCAGAGAGAATTACAAAAAACTACAGGGAAACTATGAGGAACTTACTGCAAACTATATCAGCATGAAAAGGGACATAGAAACTCTCAATAAGAGACAAGAGGAAGTGAAGAATACAATTTCTGAATTGAAGAATATAGTAGAAGAAATCAAAAGCAGGCTAGATGAAGCTGAGGATAGAATCAGCAAGCTGGAGGACAAGGTAGAAAAAAGCTCCCAGAAAGAGCAAGAAAATGAAAAAAGACTCAAAAAGGCATTAAGGGAAATGCAGGACAACCTGAAACATAATAATATCCGTATAATAGTGATACCAGAAGGAGAAGAGGATGAGGAAAGGATAGAGAACCTGTTTGAAAAAGTAATGATGGAAAATTTCCCTAACTGGACAGAGAAAAAGTCACACAAGTCCAGGAAAACCAGATGGTCTCATTCAAGAGGAACCCAATGAGGCCCACTCCAAGACACATCATCATTAAAATGGTAAATATCAAAGACAAACAGAGAATCCTAAAGGAAGCAAGAGAGAAAGAGGTAGTAACATATAAGGGAGCCCCAATATGGCTAGCAACTGACTTCTCAACAGAAACACTGCAAGCCAGAAAGGAATGGCAAGAAATATTCCAAGTCATGAAAAGTAAAGGCCTGCAACCAAGATGCTCTACCCAGCAAGGCTCTCAATTAAAATAGAAGGGGAAATTAGGAGTTTTCCAGACAAAAGAAGGCTAAAAGAATACACCTCCACCAAACCAGCACTGCAAAATATGCTAAAGGGACTGCTTTAAGATGAAGAAAAAGTTTCTATGAATACCCAATTCCTTTCAGAGTTGCCAATACTTGATATTACCAATATTTTAATACTCATTAATCTGATTGTGACAATGATGTTATTTTAATTGTTCCTTTACTATTTGTTGAAACTAAACCCGTTTTAGTGTATTTCTTGCCTATTTCTATTATTTTTTTTAAAAAAGCTTTAAATGACTTTTTAGTATTCTTTACCCATTTATTGATTAAAGGTTTGTAGAACGTTTTTCCCTAAAAAAAAAAAACAAGAAACAAAGAACCTATTAACCATGTTTTAGATGTGTTGCAAATACTTTTCTATTCTATTCCTTTTCCTTTAACTTTTTTAATATGTATATTACTATATGGTTAAATGTCTAATATAGTCATATTGTCAATATTTACTTTATAGCTTCTAGGGTTGAATATTTTACTTCAGGTCATGAAAAATACTAGTTCTGTTTTCTTCTAAAACTCTGTAGATTCTACATATTGATTTTTAACTCACCTGAATATTTCTTGTATAATGTGTGAAATAGGGCTCTATATTTGTTTTATTTCAAGTACTAGTGATCCATGCACCTTATTTGTGGAATAAGCCTTATTTTCCCCATTAATTTGAATATCAACTTAATCATACATATATTAATCAGATATATATGTTTGTCTCTAGAATGTTCATTATATTTCATTGATCTACTTGATTATTTCTGTGCTGGTGTCATGTTGGTTTAATTGCTGAGACTTTATAATGGTTTTAAATTTTTAAAAATATTTTATAATTACCTTTGACTTTTAAAAAATAAATAAATAAAATCAATCTACATTTAAGAAAGAAAGAGAGAGAGAGAGAGAGAACTCTTACCTTTTGTGACAACATGGATGGAACTGGAGAATATTAAGCTAAGTGAAATAAGCCAGTTGATGAAAGACAATTACCATATCATCTCACCTATAAATGGACTCTATTCAATAAAATAAACTAATGAACAAAATAAACCATAGGCACGGAAACATGGAACAGACTGAAAGTGACCAGAGGGGAGGAGGAAAGAGGACTATGGTGGAAAGAAGGGGAAGGGACTAGACAAAGAGCATGTATGAATCACCCATGGACATGAACAACAGAGTAGGAATTGACTGTGGGATGGAGTGGGATGGGTGGATTGGGGGAAAGGGGGAAGAATTGAGGCAACTGTAATAGAATTAACATGATTTATAAATAAATAATAATAATAAAAAATTAAAAGAACAAAAAGAAGCTGTTTCTTTTAAAATGTTAACATATTTAAGAACTGTGTTTAATAACCAGAAAGTACTGTTTGAATTTTTCACAATGCAGGGACAGTTAGAAGGAACACTAGAGAGGACACACTGAGGGGATTTCAACCTGGTTCCTTATAGCCACGGTTCTGTGGCCATGACTCAGGGGCCGTGGGGCCTGGGGATTTTGGTGTCATGGCTGTGGTCCCAACTAAGCTCTTCCATTTTTCTGGGTGCACAAGCACCTCAGGCCCCATAATAGACTAACTTGGGACTGGCTTCTTTCTTGTCTTATAGCCCTCCTGATTTATGTATGCCTATGCATTTTCTTGACATTCCAATTAATTTATTCCGGGGTCTGGCTTGAATATGCACTGCAGAATGTTGATTGCTTACTTAACTTATTAACCTCATCTATATTGTCAGACTCTGCCTGGCCCTCTCCAGCCAGGGCCCTCTGTGCCCACATTGTAGGCATAGCGGTCTCAGGTGGATCAACATTCTGGAGGTTTGGAAGACTTTTGGAACCCCACTTTGTAAAAATACCATTCCTGAACCGGAGTCAAAGCTGAACATGACCAGGGCATGGGTGCGGGGCATCTACCGCGGTGACTTGGTATGGGGTGGGCCCCGTTAAACTACATCATACCCAGTCTCAGGGAGGCCACAGGGAGATTTTGACCATTATTTCATCCACATAGTAAAAATTCGGCTACACTTATTTTTCTAAAATTAATACAGCTGGGTTGAGAGTTTTAGTAAATGTTAAGTATGCGTAATTAATGGCAAATATTTTGCTCAGAGACTCTCAATAGATCATTTGCAATTAATCAGTTGATTCTGAAGGTTAATCAAATAAAAGAGTTAGCCAAATTTTCCTAAACTATACTCTCAACACACACACACACACGCGCGCGCGCGCACTCACACACGCTGGCATTTCACATATCATACTCCGAAGAGAATAATTGCTTCCCAACTTTGCTACTTCAAATGTTTCTTGATTTCATAGTTTATTTCCACGTTCTCCATTCCCTCTTACCAAATTCCCATTTTCTACTCTTATCAAACCTCAACTATAAATACATTTAAAATTGTTGTTTTATATTAGAAGTAGCTTTTACTTACAACTTGCACATTCCCATCACTATGTGTCAGATCTCAATGCAGAGATGTCTTTGGCCATGGCACGTGGTGCTCTTGTCTAGGTTAAAAGCAGGTTATGTGGTGGTCAAGAGGATAAAAAGCACTAACTGAACACAAGTATTTGGATGATTAAAATAATAGGATCCATTTTAAGCCAATTTATTTGCTGACCCATGGATATATCTATAAACTCACAACCCTGAAATTATTTTACAAATACATTAGACTCAGAAAGAAAAAGGACTAAACTGGTGTTTTAACTTTAATTTTCCATGCTTAGGAAAGTTCATAAAAGTCCTTTATAATAAGTAGCCTCATAAATTTTAGCAAGTGTGTCCTCTCCTATTGTAGAACACCTATGAAATAAAAAAAGTGGGGGCAAAACCTGAGCCTGCCTCGGACCTTAGAGAGAGCCTCAGAGCTCTGGCCCTGGGGGTTGGCAGATTTGGGAAGGGCTGTCTCACAGCAGCAGAGTGGTAAACTCTGCTTCCTCTTACCTTCCACTTCCAGCCTGGTCCCTAACACAGCTCCTCCAAGTCATGCACTACTTACAAACTGAGTGCTCTCAGACATCCAATTGTCTTTAAAGTTTCTGTAAAACTCCTTAAATTTTGTGGATGATTTCAAAAAGTGGACTTTTAAAATAGGCAGAAAATAATTTTCTTTGAAGCTTTTAAATAGCTTTGAAATCAAACAAATTCTTGGCTTTGAACTTAAATATCTATGACAAAAATGACAACTACAAAGCTCTCCTTCTTTATCTAATTGTCCTGGAAAATTTTTGAAGCATTGTCAAGCTTTTTTACCTTATATAATATTCTTTCAGTATAATTTAGCCCCTTTTAATATTGAAGCCAAAATAAAAATTCGAATAGCAATAAAAATACATGGCTTCATGGTTAAAAGTAGCCTTTTAAACCCATTGAATAGTTGTCTACCTAACTTATGGATTCTTTACAAGGATTCAATATGATAGTAAAGAGACAAATACTAGTGATTTATGAAATAGTACATAAATGTAAGGGACTAATTTCATTATAGTTATTTTCTTATTATCATGGCTAAGAGCTTGTATCATGACCTGTAATCAGTGAGAGAAACTTATAAAAAATATTTTTTTAACTTTTCAATGCCGTTGACATATAGTATTATATTAGTTTTAGGTGTATAACATAGTGATTAGACATTTATATAAGTTACAAGGTGATCACCCCAATAAGTCTAGAAATCATCTGTCTAGAAATGTCTAGAAATGATTTTGTACACCATACAAAATCATTACAATATTATTGATTATATTCTTTATGCTGTACTTTACATCCCCATGACTGATAATTTGCACATAGTAATCCCTTCTTTTGTGACCCCCTCCCATCTGTCAACCATCAAAATGTTCTTTGTATCTAGGAGTTTGTTTCTTTTTTGTTTGTTCACTTATTTTTATTTTTTTAGATTCCACATATAAGTTAAATCATATGGTATTTGTTTTTCTCTGCCTGCCTTATTTCACTTAGCATAATACCCTGTATGTCCATCCATGTTGTCACAAATTTCATCCTTGTTAAACTTCTTGGCTTAAAGAAGAGAACTTTATTTCCCTGAAATTGTAGAGGCCGGAAGTCCAAGATCAAGGTGACAGCAAGGTTGGCTTCTCCTGAATCCTGTCATTGGTTTGTAGATGGTCTTCACATGGTCACCCTCAGTGTATGCGCACTACTGGTGTCTCTCTGTGTGTTTTCATCTCCTTTCTGTATAAGGACCGCAGTCAGAATGGATTAGGATCCACACTAACAGGCTCATTTCACTTAATTACTTTTTAATTTTTTTCCTTTTTATTGAATTAACAAAATTATATAGGTTTCAGGTGCACAATTCTACAACACATCATCTGTACACTATATTGTGTGTTCACCACCCAAAATCAAGTCTCCATCCAACACCATTTATCCCCATAACCTCCTCCAGGTTCCTGATACTCATTCTTCACACTGCTGTGAGTGCCAATGAGTTTTTTTCTTTTATTTTTTCATTTTAGTCTATTCCTCCCAACACTCCACCCAGCTCCACATCAATAGCTGTCAGCCTGCTCTCTGTCTATGATTATGTCTCTATTTTGCTTGTTAGTGCATTTTGTTCATTAGATTCTACATATAAGTGAAACCATATGGTACTTGTCTTTCTCTGACTGGTTTATTTCACTTAGCATAATGTTCTAATGGTCCATCCATGCTGTCACTAAGGATAACATTTCCTTCTTTTTTATGGCTAGGAAGTATTCCATTGTGTAAATGTACCACAGCTTTTTATCCACTCATCTACTGATGGACACATGAGCTGCTTCCAAATCTTTGCTATTGTAAATAATGCTTCAATGAACAAAGGGTCGCATATAGTCTTTCAAATTAGTGTTTCAGAATTCTTCAGAAAAATCCCAGAAATGGAATCTCTGATTCATAAGGCAATTTAATTTTTATTATATTGAACACACTTGTATTTCAGGACTGTAGGAGTGAATCCCATTTGGTTAATTATTAGTTTTAAAACATAATTAATATATTTTAATTAATGCCATGTCACTCAACAAATCATTGGATCACTACATGATTTTAGTCTTGCTTCCAGTGCTTCCTGTTAGATTAATTATGAAAACTAACCTCAGATAAAATGTAAAGAAGGATGTTCATAATATCATGAGCTAAGTTTAATTTTATACTTTGGATAATTCTGAAGACATAGTTACAACTGGCAGAAAACAGTTAATAATTTCAATTTTACAATATAATGAAGTTATATTGTAAATGAAAATGAAAAATTAAATGTAAATTAAATGAAAAAAACCGAAATCTACTTTGGGCTTTAGATGTAGTAGCAAATAATTGCAAAATTCCTGGTAAGATGATGGGAAAAAAGGCATGTTTCACCCTAATTCCACATTGGAAAAGGCCAATAACCAGGAGCCTCTTGACATGCCTTCCCTTTTCAAGAACACATTTAATCAGAAAATTCAACATACAAAATAGTGAGTTGTTTGGCATTATATTGCTTTATCTTTCAATCTTCAAGAAAAAAAATCTCCTGGAGACATACTTTTGTAGGGAGCAAACCAAATAAAACTTACTCATTGTGTGATTAATGATATCAACTTTCAGACTCCAGTTATGATTTTAAAAAAGAAAGGTTGGGAGTGAGAGGTGAATAGGTGGGATTTTTTGGGCAATGTAAATACACTATATTATACCTTATTGATGGTTACAGATCAATATGCATTTGTAGAAACCCATAGAATGTATAATGCCAACATGGAACTCTAATGTAAACTGTGGCCTCTGGTGATAATAATATGTCAATGAAGATTCGTTGATTGTAACAAATGTACTACTCTGGTAGAGATGTTGATAACAGGAGAGGCTGTGCACCAGGGGGCAGAGAGTATAAGGAAAATCTTTTTTTTGCTCTAAATCTAAAATTGCTCTTTTAAAAAGTCTTAATAAAACAAACAAAATGGGCAAAGGTGATATAAAGTACATCTCCTTCCAGCCTGTTTTATTCTGACTTCTCCAGCCTCACTCTCAGCTTCCTTTGGCCCCAAGTTCTCCTTTAGTGTCTCAAAGCAGCATGCTCAGGTTTCCATCCTAACCTTGTAAAATTCTTTAAACTTTAAACCCACCTCCCTTTTTCTAGAAGCTCTTTGTGTGTGTGTGTGTGTGCGCGCGTGCGTGCGCGCGCGCGCGCGCGCTCACTTGTGTAACCTCTTCAGAACTTTCTGATCTTCATAGAAGAAGCCAGGGACAGTACTTAACGTAGAAACACACATTCCAGTTGGAGAGGAGTAAGTGGGAAAGGAGCTCTCAGAGTCTGCTAAAAACTGCATCTTAATATTTGTAAGGCCAGAAAATGAATGCAAATTTTCAACCCTGAGTCTTACAAACTGATCAAGAAAAAGCATAAAAGTGGCACTCGCTCTCTCAAGGCCTGCTTCTCATGCACGTACGCAGGCCTACAGTTTGTGGCAGGCCTTCCTGGAAAGTGGGCTATCCCATGATCAAAGTGCAAAAACAAATTAATTTTACCAGACACTATAAAATTATTTCCCCTCAGAATATGTATTTGTTTATCATCTAATTCTAAATAATCTTTGTGAAGGCTCTTCATGAGGATTTCCTCAGCACTTTTTCATGTACAGTAAATCACTTCATCTCTATGCTGCCTGACATTTTCTAATAAGAACTTCCTTTAGGCTTCAAGATGACTCTCCTGGTGAGAAGTCAAGATGCTTCCACTCATCTGTCTTCCCAGAGTCTCAGAGACACCAGGTTTGCCGTAAAGGGGTGCATGTCTTGTACTTCTCTCTCAACCAAAAATTATATGATGAAAGGACTTGGAAATGCCATGAGCACAATATTAGTAGCTGCATCTCTGAGAGTTTACATGGTAAAAGAGACAAACCTCTTGCAGCCTGTGGCCTCAGATGGGGAGTGTTTCCACAGTGGACATATAAAAAAGATGCTTTGTATATAGTTTGGGTGATGCTGTGATTCCCTGGGCACTCTTTCTAGGGGTAGATACTTTATTTTCTTTATTCTCCCTTGCTCTCCCCTTCTCTGCTCCCTCCCTCATGGCCATTCACCTCACTCAACCTTCTTTCTCTTTCTTGGTCTTTTCACCAGATGCTGCCAGAGTGCCTGCCATGTGCCAGTCACCGTGCTTGCCCATTAGATGCAATGGTGAGTAAAACATCAAAATGAAAACTTCTGTGCAGTGAAAAACTTTGTTAACAGGATAAAAATACAAGTTATAGACCTGAGAAAAACATTCGGAAACCACTATCTGGCAAAGGACTCATAGACAAAATACATAAAGAACACTCAAAATAAAAAGCAAGCAATCCAGTTAGAAAATAGGCAAAAGATATGAACATACGCTTAACCGAAGAGAATATCTAGATGGTAGAAAAGCACATGAAAATACGTTCAACATCATTAATCATTAAGGAAATGCAAATTAAAGCCAAAGTGAGATCCCTATACCTATTAGAACAGCTAAAATAAAAATAGTGAGAATCCCAAATGCTGGTGAGAATGCAGAGAAACTCGTTCTCCCATGCCTTGCTGGTGGGAATGTAAACTACTCATGCCAAACTGAAAAGTAGTTTGGCATTTATTTAAAAACTAAACATCCAATATGAACCAGAAATCAAATTTTGGAGACTTTATCCAAGAAAAATGAAAATATGTGTCCACAAAAAATATGTCCTCAAATATTCTCAGTATCTTTATTTGCAATAAAGGCTACAGATTTGGAAGTAACACACATGCCCTTCAATGGGTGAGTGGCAAAACAAACTGTGGCACGGCCATACCAATGGAATGCCTCTCAGCAATAAAAGGAACAATTTGTAAACACAATTTGAATGGAACTCAAGGGAATTATGCTAAGTGAAAAAAAAAAAACAGTCTCAAAGGCTATATGCTATTATTCCATGTATATAACATTCTTGAAATGATCACATTACAGAGATAGAAATAGAGAACTGATTTAGTGGTTACCAGGGGTTGGGGACAAGGCTGGGGTGGCGACTATCAAAATAGAATATGAGAGATCTTTGTGGTGAAGAAATCGTACTATATCTTAATTTTTGTAGTGATTGTACAAATCTACACATAGAACTTTGTAAACCACACACAGACTTGAGTAAGTGCATGTAAAATTAGAGAACTCTGAATAAGGTCTGTGAGTTGTACTGATGTTAATTTTCTGGTTTTGATATCATATTATAATTATGTTATTATTGATATTACCATTGGAGGAATGGTGTAAAGTATACACAGGACCTTTCTCTACTATTTTTTGCAACTTCTTGTAAATCTAGAATTATTTCAAAACAAAAAGTTAAAAAATACTAAGAAGCAAACAAATAAAAGTATCTTACTCCCCGATACACTACTCTCAATATAATTTTGTTTTTTATTTAATTATCTTGTGTGTGCATGTGTGTGTGTGTGTGTGTGTGTAAAATTAGTATATTTGCAAAAAGGGCTTATAATGTTTATAAAGATATGTCACAAACAGGTTTCCGTGTTTTAATTTTTTCTGTAATATTCTTTAATGTCTTATTGGTATTAAGTTGATGAAAATAACCCAGTATTTTTGTGAACTCCTTTAAATAGCAGAATGCTTCTTTCTTAAAACCTGGGGTTACAGAGAAATAAACATGGAGCTGCTCCTTTTAGAGTGCAGAGCAGGAGGCTCAGTAATGTTTTGCGTGGCCTGCTGCATTGTTGGCTGTACTGTAATGATCCCTGACACATCTGTAGCAGATCTTAAGGCTCTGCAGGTGGAAAATTGTGTCTATAAAAGACAGTGACAAAAATGCTATATCAAAAATGTTCAATGCTAAATTTCTAATTGTACTCAACTCTGTCCCTACAGAGTTATCAGATATGGTAATTACCTCAACTTCATATTTCGACTTTATAAGGAAATGAAAAATGTAACTATTTGAGAGGGTCATCTTGGTGATAAACAGAGTGAAGGGAATGGGCTACTTGACCTTTTCCATGTCTTCCAGAACTTTTCATTTAAAATTTCTACTTTCCTCAGTAGTGTCACTATAGACCCAAATGATCCATATTGACAGTTGATATATCTATATTTTATACAGTCATATATCTTCATCTATATGAATTAGTTATTGGCATAACACTCCTAGCAATGCGGAGTTTTTCTTACTGAAACTGAAAATATTTCAAGACCTCCAACACACATCTAGCAGTAATTAACCTAAGCATATCCTGTATGGTTTTTGCTAGTATGATAATTCATAACTATGGCACAATGTCTTTAAAAGTTTAAGCATTTAATAAATAGTCAGCTACAATATATAGATTCGGCTACATAAAATGCCTCTTACGAAAGAACATGTAAAGTTATATTTACACTGCAGTTTCCTAAGAAGACAATTAATGCTCCATATCAAGTAGCACATACTTCTGCTAAAATTGAATGAAAAGTAATATTATCTCAGTAAGACACGCCTTTGGCAATTCATCCCATTTGTAGAAGTCTCTGGTGCCAAATTTGCTGCTAATCAGGTTTTCTATCTCAGCCTCCAGTCCTGGTAGAGTGCTGTGCTTTTATTTTCTTGTGCTATTTAATATTATGATTCAGAACCTTAGAGAAAGTGGGGTTGTCCCAGTCCCGGTGTACAATGTAAAAGGACCAGGTTTTTGATGTCCCCCGTTATCTGGGGAAAACAGTTATTGATACAAATCTTAATCTCAGAGGACTGTAACAATCAGGAACATTTTAGGATAATCACAGCAACCATCATCCTCCCTACATGAACTTATCAGAGCCCATAGACATTGTGAGAAGCTCGATTACTTTGCTCCCTGCACTAAAATGCAGTTCCTTGGGGGTCCCAGAGTTCCAGGATGGATGCAAAGGCATTTCAACCTCATTAATGTTTCTTGTGAATTTCCATTAATCATGTGCCATTTCAAGGGCTATCACTAATGCTTTCTGAAAAGCAGCTCAGTGAAGCGATTAACAAAACTGAAGCTTTTACTCAATATATTTCTGTGAGATCTTGATTAGTGAAAACAAGTGAACTAGGAAAGGAGACTGAATGAAGAGAATAACGTCCATGTGGCTGGGCTTTGCTAGACTTGCAGTTGACCTTGTTGCTTCTCAATGAAAATGATGTGTGTGTGCGTGCGTGCGTACGTGCGTGCGTGCGTGTGTGTGTGTGTGTGTGTGTGTATGCTGGAAAACGATACTGTACCTTTCTCTGTGGAGTCAAAGTTTACTCATATAGGGTTGGAAGTTTACATCTTAATGTATAGGGACTTACATTTCCCCATAAGGCAGGTAGTGGAGCAAATTTTCATTTGTGAGATAAGGGTTCCTGGTGCATAGTTTGATTCATAAACAAGACTCATGACAGAGTGGAAGAAGGTCTGTGTATTCTTAGTGAAATCAAGAAATGGATGTAGATGTCTTGCTGGGTAATCTGGATTACACTAAAATGCCTTGGCCACCAAGCTGGGAATTGCTCGTTGAGGTCAGGCCATATTGCATGAATTTGATTCATATTATTGCCTCCTTCTTCTGAGTTCCCCATGATCTAAAACATATGGTTATCAACTTACAACCAGCACATCCTGTATTCTGAGCAGTTCACACTGGCTACAACGCAAAGCACATACTTATTAGTGACATAAATCGAGTTGCTGTGCCTGAATGAAGAGTATTCTGTAATCCACATCAGAAAAAAATGTGAATTGGGAAGCAGTGCTGGCTATCCCTATGGTAAACATTAATAACTCCCTTGCCTGAACACTGGTCATGGAGTGTGGATTCTGTTTCCATGGCAAGAAAGGGCAAACAGAAAAGTTGGCTGGGTTTAAATCAGGGCCTCAGAAGACTCTAGATGAGGGTGTTTTTTCTTTAACTATGATATATTTTCATAATGGAGAAAGAGGCCTGAGAAAAATTGCTGTGAAGTGCATAAAAGATAACATGGGGGCCTCCTCTACAAATAAAACCCTTCTGTCTGCCAGATAGTTTCTGTTGCTAGGACTAACTATGATTGGTCTCTGCAAGAGATAGGCATGACCCAGGTGAGAAAGTTTGGCTTGAAAAGGGCTTCCTCCTGGGTAGTCAATGGGTTAATTAGAAGTTAAATGGCTTTTAAGGCCCAAGTGAGTCCATTAGGATTTGGTTACCAAATGTTCACTCAGCAGAGGTGATAAATGCTCATAGGGCATCAGAAAAGCATATAGGCTCTTGGAAGTGGTGGGGAGTTCATTCAATGAGGGAAGTCGTTGCCCATGTTACTGCGTGTAGACCCTACGTTGGGTGAACTTTGGGTGAGCTGAAGCCCTCTGATGATGAGTCCCAGCCCCTCAGGAGATCTCCAGGAGAATCTGCCAGCAGTGCTGTGGTTTACGATGCCCAGGGCCTGCTTTTGGCCGCGGTTGAGCACTGGGCAGGCAACCCATAGAGACGATATTTACCTGCCGTGGAAGCACATTATGACTTCTCATCAGGCTCAGAATCCCATCATGTCTGGTAGGTCTACACCACCCACTTTGCAGACTAAGTTAGGAACATGAAAAATAAAATAGGTATACTGCAACACTGCTTGACAGCTGATGAGAAAATTGTCTTTATTTATAAGAGACAAGCAGGGGACATACCATTGTGACTGGCACATAAGAATTGCAAGGTCAAAAGAATAATCTGCCTGAAAAAAAGGCGTTGCAGCCCCAGCAGTGTAATTCTCAAGATAGCAATCTGTCAGAGATTGGAGAGGATAAGCGTGTTAAGTGTAGAGGGTGTGTATGCAAGCACATATCTTCCTCCTCAACCACTTGCTTAAGGAACTCCCTTAGAGGCTATTAAACCTTTCTCAATGTAGTCAAGTGCTGAATCCACAGCTTTCCCCACCTTCCTCTTTTACCTTTAGAATACTCTGGGAAGTAACTAACATTTTGCTTATTGGAAGAAGCATTAAAATGTTTACTGTTGTCATATTCAGTTCTTTCCCTTCCCACATACATTTGTTCACAAGATGGAATAAGCCGTTTAATCAGGATCATACTCTCCTAGTTTATGTCTCTATATTAATAGATTTACATTTCTTTCTTCAAAGGAAATGAGGTAGTCTCTTTCATTTCATATGAGTCAGATGTTGTCTTCCATCCAGTTAAATGCATAAAATCAACATCAGCTAAAAGAAAGTTTCAGGCTGATCACTATTGTACTGAGGAAACAGAAGGTGATGGGAGCGCTCCACCTGCTCCCACCAGGTATTCACATGTGCACCCATGCACTCCTCCTGCCCCATTACAACTGTGAATGGCCCAGTAGCCTGTCTACAACTAGACTTTCCTCTTGGGCCTATCTTGTTTTCTCACAGGCATGTCTCCAGGTTTTTCCTTCTTCTGTTCCTTTTTTTTTTTTTTTAGGTTTTTAAAAATTTAATTAATTTATTTTTTCAAATACATTTGTCTCCACAGTCCCCCGACCACTTTCCCCTGCCCCCCACCCCCCTCTTCCTTCCTCAATCTTTCCCCACTTTGGCTTTGTCCATGAGTCCTTGCTATATGTTCCTTGACTTGCCCCTTCCCCTTCCCTTCCTTTCCTCCACCCACCCCTCCCTCCTTCCCTCTTGTCTCTGTTGGTTTCTTTTTTCTTTCAGTGTTGCTGGTCTTATTTTCCTTACATCTTTGTTTTGTTGGTTAGTTTCCTTTGATTACACACTAAAAATTTTTCCTCCATCTCAGAAAAAAAAAAGAATCTCTATTTGAGACAAGATAGAAAGAAATTAGGGAAAGCTCCCAAAAAGTGGAATGAGGATCAAACATCACAGGCCGATAAGCCATGAAGTCCCTCACCAGAGCACCCACCTCCGTGAATGATCCAATGGAAACAGTTTATGGCAGGAAATTCCTGTGGTGGTCACAGAAGTCAATAATGAGAACTGGCTAAAACCAGATCAATCCAAGATGGAAGAAAATTTAGCTGAAAAAAGACCCCAAAGCTCATTATACCATCATTATAATGAAAATTGACACCACAAGTAGAAAGGGAGTTCGGGGAGATGAATTCCATGACACTTCCAGAACAGACAATATTAGGAATGAGATGTCCTCCCAAACAAAAGGCAGAGATGGAATTTGGCACCACAAAGCCCAGGAACAAGCCACCCTTGGAAACAAACAAAATCCCAAGAACTGACTGACTGTGGTGTACAACTCACTGGCATTCACTTGCACCCACCGGAACATGTACTTTCACTTCTTTCACAGCGTTGTCCCGTGAGACTTGCCACCAGGGGAGCGGTGAGTGGCAGCTCACGCATACTCACCCCTGATCCTGTCTCTAGGAACCCACGCCCTGGCCTCTTTTTCTCTACCTAAATAAAACTTGCTTTTGCTCTCATTCAGATTTGTTCTTGTGTATTCTTCCCTGTGTGAAATCAAGAACCTGGCAGTCCCAGAGCACAGTGAAAACTCAGCTAGTTCAGCCACCTTTAACCTATTCACCCCACTCCAAGTTCACCTTCATCTCCATGCTCCCTTTACAGCAAAACACCTCAAAGGAGTGTCTGCTACTTTTTCCTACTTCTTCCCTCCTATTCTCTCTTAAATCTCATTCATTTGAACTTTGGTCCCTAACACTATACCAAAAATTACTCTTGCAAAGATCACCAATGACCCAAATGTTGTTTACTTGGCCTGTCAAGTAGCATCTGGCACAGTTTCCGTCCTTCTGGAAATTATTCACTTCACTTTTTGGGTAACACATTCTACCAGTTTGCCTTCAAATTCTTGGCTGGCTTTTTTTTCCCTTTTAGCACTTTTCTTTGCTGGATCCTTTCCATCTTGCTGACCTCTTGCCTAAAGTGCCCAGGGCTCCAACCCTTTGTGATTTCATCTGTGCTCATGATTTTAAATACTTTTGTAATAACTATGTCTTTTATTTTCTGCATGCTCCTGCTTTGACATTTGGGGCCTTGCTCACCCTGGAGGGACTGCCCCTGCCAGGGCTAGATAATTCCTAGAGACAGTAAACAATTTGCCTGCAGGTGAGCATGCCTTTCAAATGCAAACTAACCTCTCCAGAGCCAATATGCTCCTGCCCTCATCATCCCTAATCTGCTTGGTACCAGCTAAATGGATACAACCCCTGGACCCCAGAGCTCGTTAAAATTATTTGAATTAGTCAGCCCTTCAACTAGCCTGTTTACCCTGCCTTGCCCATCTCTTGCTATGGAAACCACAATAAAGGCTCTTGCCCACAATTTCCCTCTCTGTGTGCTTGCCCATCTCACCTTGGCACTTCCATATGTGGCCCTACACGCCACGACTCTTCTTTCCAGGGACTGTGACTATGATAAAATTCTTTCTTCATGATAGCCATTTCCATGTCAATGTGTCTTCTCATCTCTAATTAAAGCAAATCTCAGTTACCCTTAAAACAACTATAATCACATCACATATGCACACTCCAAATTTCATGTATTTACTCCAGACTTGTCTGTAAACTCTTGACTCACGTACTCATATGCCTTCTGAATATCTCAATGAGATGTCAAATAATACCTCACACTTAATATATACAGACCCTAATCTTCTACTATTCCTCTCAAGCATGCCCCTCCCACAGTCTTCCCCATATCAATGACAATTCAATCCTTCCTTTTACTCAGGCCAAAAACTATAATGTCATTGTTTACTCCTCTTTTACTCTTGAATTTCCTATCTAATCCATCAGCAATTTCTTTTGACATTGTCTTCAGGCGATATCTAGAACCTATTCCTCTTTTACAATCATGCAAAAATAAAACCCACTGTGACTACATCAGCCTTCAGCTCATAAAAAGTACCTGAAGCACAGTATATGTTCAATAAATGTGCTGAATGGCTGTCACAGTAAATGAATTATACTTATTTTATGATCTGATTAATTGATAAGTAATGTATACCTTACATTGTTACAAATGGGATAATATAACACTTTATTTCAATGTTTTTAAACCCAAGGAAAGATTAAAATATATTGCCCCAATGTAGGTTGAATCCTTGAGATCAAGATGAGATTGCTTCAAGTCCAGTTTCATTCTCTGTAGAAGTTCAAACCCTTTGCAAAGGTTTCCATGGTTGTCCAAGGAACCTGAATCTCATGATCATCTATGACTCTGGCTTCCCTGGAAATGGATACATTTATGGATTGTCTTCCATCATATACCTTTGACTCTCCAACAATGTAGAAATTGACACCTGACTTATTTTCTACTTTCACAAATCATTTTGAGTATAGCACAATTTACTGTATAATTGTGTCTCACAAAAGAGGAAATTATATCTCAGAAACACAGCAATTTTAGATTGAACAACATGAGGCACTGGTCACTTAACACTGGGGATTTTTTAATAGCTAGTTCATTCCATACAGTTCTCAGTATCACACTTTTTCTCTCCCTGTCTCCTCCGTCTTATTCCTCCTAGATTGTTATTCCACCCCTCCCTCCTTTAAAATTCTTCTCATTCTTTCCAAGAGCAGAAAGCATCAGCCTTCCACATCACAAGATCTTCCTCCTAATATGATAGTTGTAGGATTGTTTGTTTTTATCCTGAATTACTTTTTACTATGAGATATTTTAGACATATAAAACATAAAGAATAGGACAGTGACCATCCATGTATCACACTATCCAGATATAATAATTGTTAGTATTTTGTCTTACTTGCTTAATTTATATTTTTTGCTGAACCATTATAAAGTAATTTACAGATATTATGGCACTTTATACCTTTAGCATGATCTGCAAAAATGAGGACATTCTCATACATAACCACAAGGTATTATCACTCTAACATATTAACAATATCCTTTAATAGGATATGAAATGCCTAGTTCATTTTCAGATTTCTCCACTTGCTCCCAAACAGTTGTGTTTTGAAAGAGCAATTTTATATATTTAATTATTTGCTCAGGCAAATCTGTATTTAAAACAGCATTCAATAGTTACGAAATATTTTAATACTGTTACATGCTTTTCTGAACACTTCTCTTTGTATGAAGTAGAGACAAATACCAGTAGCCAAATGCTTTTTATTAAATTACCTGTTAGAGTGAACCCATACCATTAAAATGGGGTCTCCATTTTATATAGCTGGTTAATGGCAGAAGATGTATGAACTCATTTGTTAAATTGGGATCTGTAAACAAAAACAAATGGGAGGAAGAGCAACAGAGACAATGAGTAATGAAAACAGTTTCCAGACCGCAGAATCTGGGGCTTCAATAGAAAATATGTGCAGCCAAAGGAAAGACTTTCTGGAGTCCCTTTGTCTGTTACCTAGCAACAAGACCATCACATGGGGCACACCAGAGTCCAGCTAACAGAGCTCTCAGGTAGAGCATGTGGGTAAGAAAACCAAATTTCTTCTTTAATACTATGTTAATAACTCAGGTCTACAGCAGTCTCTAACAGGGGTGAGTGCCTAAAGAAATCATCCCTGTATAATGTTTCCCCCATGTTAAATCCCTAAAGGAAGAAAGTGGCTTTAGCTTAATTTACTGTGCACATGTCATTACTTATTTGTCCATATATCCATCAGATCAGAGTTAAACATACTATACGAAAAAGAAAATCACCCAAATTCAAATTATTTTTGACTCATAGTATAATGGTCCACGACCCAGCCAAATTCATTCGTAATAGCAAATGAAGCCTGTGTCACAGATTCACTGTTATTTTCATGATTTTTTGCTTTTAAGTAAATGACTGCATTTTTCAGGTTTGCCCTTTCTTGTATTAGGGTGTTAACATGAGCTGACAGGAGAGCTTCTCTATCATCTCTTTTTGCCTCAAATTTGCCAGGGAAAGTGTTTGTTTCATAGTACAGTGTTTTAATAATATAATCATGCCAATAGTCATTAATAACAATATCATCCTCTTTAAAAAAATGCCCATAGCACTGATTCCCATTTATCTTTTAGGTAAATGAAGCTAAGATATACACTAACCAAAGTTAGGACAGAAACCCAATCTGCTGATCACTGATGTAGCTTTATACCAATTAAACTGTTTTTTAAAATTTTATATATGTGTGTTTTTAAGTTTTTAAATTATAGTAAAATATACATAATATAATACATGCCACCATCTTAAGTGTACAATTCAATAGTGTTTTGTACATTCATATTATTGTACAACCAATGTCTGGAATTTTTTCATATTCCCAAACTGAAACTCTGTACCCATTAAAAAACAACTCCCTATTCCCTCCTTCTTCTCATCCTACCCTCTGGTAACCATCATTTTACTTTCTGACTCTATGAATTTGACTACTTTAGGTAACTCATATAAGTGTAATGACACAGTATTCACCTTTTTCTAGTTGGCTTATTTCACTTAGCATAATGTCCTCCAGTTTTATTTATGTTGTAGCATATGTAGCCTTTTTAAGGCTGGGTAACATTCCATTGTATGCATATACCACATTTTGTTTATTCATTCACTAACCAATGGACACTTGGGTTGTTTCCACCTCTTAAGTACTATGAATTATGCAATGAACATATGTGTATAAATATCTCTTCAAGACTGGTTTCAATTTTTTTGAGTATATACTCAAAAGTGAAATTGCTGTATCATATGATAGTTCTAATTTTTTAGGAACCACACTACCGTTTTCTGTAGTGGCTATGCCATTTCACATTCCCACTAGCAGTGCACAAGGGTTTCAATTTCTCCACATCCTTGCCAGCACTTGCTATTTTCTGTTTTTTATTTGTTTGTTTGTTTGTTTATCATACCCCTCTAATGTGTATAAGGTGACATCTCATGGTGGTTTTGATTTGTATTTCCTTAATGATTAGTGATGTTGAACATCTTTTCATGTACTTTTTGGTCATATGTATATCTTCTTTGGAGAAATGTCTATTCAAGTTATTTGCCTGTTTTTGAATCAGGTTGTTTATCTTTGTTATTGGATGTAGGAGTTCTTTATATATTCTGGATATGATTCACAAATATTTTCTCCCAGTCTGTGGATTGCCTTTTCACTCTGTTTATTGTTTCCCTTGATGGCCCAAGTTTCTAATTTTGATTAAGTCTGATTATCTTTATAGTTTGGCTGAACTACTTTTGGTGTCATATCCAAGATACCATTGAGAAATACAATGTCATAAAACTTTTCTCCGACCTGGAAACAATGGAACAATAGAGGGAGAGGAGCCTTGGAGCCGCAGGCAGACAGTGGATTCAACTCTCACACATCCCAATGGGTGAGAAGAGCTGTGGAGGCTCGAGAGGGTGGGCTGGGCGCACACGGGCACCAGCACCAGAGGGACATTGAAATGGCCAGTTGGATCCCCCTGAGAAGAACAGGGTCTGAAACATAAACAGGGACTCCTAGACTATAGCAGCTAAAACCAGGAAAACACACAAACAAAACACAACCCCGAAAAGCTTAGGGGAGCTCTCTGCCAGAGACAGGCAGCTGGGGATGCAAAGAGACATTTAAAGGGCCAACGCAAAATTTTCAGTGGCAGCCACCCTCCTTGATCTCTGGGTAAAGGCTGCAGCAGGGTGGGCTGATGGCTGGGAAAAGACTGGTGAGGAAAACTTCGTGAAGAGAACTGAGATGGTGGCCTGTGGAGCCCCGGTGATAACTCACCTCCCACTCTGTAGCTATTATCTTGCTCAGGCATAAGGGAATCAATTAACCTGCCTTTTGTGTGCTCCACACACAGCTTGTGCATGTGTGAGCTGGGGGGCTAAGTGCAGACAAGCTGGAAGAAATAGAGGATCCCTGGCCAAAGGGGTCACAGAGCTGCCCAGAGTCCCTGGAGGAGAGACTGGAGACAGGATTAACTGGAGAGTCCTGGAGCTGACTTCCTCCCATTTCTGTAGTCTCCATTTCACGAGGGCAGACGATGCCCTCAAAGAGCCAAAAGCAGGGAAAGCACACAATAGAAGACCCTAAACTGACCAGTCCCATGGTGCCCACAGGGCGTGGGTGCCAGACGAGTCCACGAGGTTGGGTGAATAAGTGTCCAGGCGGGCTGGAGATCCTGTCGGGCTGGGGCCTTGCTCAAGGAGCCGGCATGAGAGTGCAAAGTGATCCACAGAAATAGTGGATCCCTGGCTGAAGGGGTCACAGAACTGCCCAAAGCAGAAGTAAGACACATACAATAGACTCCTGGAAAACTCAAACAAATGACCTAAGGTCATATAGGGTCAACAACTGACATCATCAGAGGCAGGCCCAGAAAGAAAGCTAAAGAAAGAGAGGGGAAAAAATAAAATAAATAAATGAATAAAAAGACCTGCCTACTATCATAGAAGTTTAATTCACAAAATTAGGAAATCTAGATGGCCCAATTGAAGCAGAAGCAAAAATAAATAAATAACTTAACAGACTCTCACAAATATGGGAAGAAAAAGAAGTTCCCCCCAAATTAGTGGAAAAGGGGAATCCCCACAGAGAGAGCTAAATGAAATAGAGGCAAAGGAACTATCAGGTATTGAATTCGAAACAATGGTTCTAAGGAAGCTCAATGAGCTCAGCCAGCTCAGAGATAACTATGAGAAACTGCAGAGAAACCTCAGGATCTTACAGCAAACTATATCAACCTGGAAAAGGACATAGAAACTATCAAGAAGACACAAGAGGATATGAAGAATACCATTTCTGAATTGAAGAACACAGTAGAAGGAATCCAAAACAGGCTGGATGAAGCCAAGGATCGAATCAGTGAGATGGAGGATAAGGTAGAAAAAAGCTTCCAGAAAGAACAAGAAATGGAAAAATGACTCAAAAAGGATAAGGTGGCATTTAGGGAAATGCAGGACAACCTGAAATGCAATAATATCTGCATAATAGGGATACCAGAAGGAGAAGAAGAGGAGCAAGGGATAGAGAACCTCCTAGAAAAAGTAATGATGGAAAATTTCCCCAATTTGAGAAGACAAAAGATCTCATGGATCCAGGAGGCACAGAGGGCCCCACTCACGAGGGACCCAAAGAGGTCCACTCCAAGACACATCATCATTAAAATGGCAACTATCTAAGACAAAGAGAGAATCCTCAAAGCAGCAAGGGAGAAGGTTAAAGTAACATACAAGGGGGCCCCAATACGCCTAGGAGCTGACTTCTCAACAAAAACACTACAACCTAGAAGGGAATGGCAACAAATATTCCAAGTCATGAAAAGCAAGGGCCTACAACCAAGGCTGCTCTATCCAGCAAGGCTCTCAATTAAAATAGAAGGGGAAATAAAGAGTTTCCCAGACAAAAGAAGGCTAAAAGAATACATCTCTACCAAACCAGCACTCCAAGATATGCTAAAGGGACTGGTTTAAGAAGATGAAGGAAAAAGAGTGAGAAAGAGAAAAACACAGGTACAAAGAGAAAAAATGAATAGGTTTCTATCAGTAATAACTCTCAACATAAATGGACTAAATGCCCCAATCAAAAGACACAGGGTAGCTGAATGGATAAGAAAACATGACCCACACATATGCTGCCTACAAGAGACCAACCTTAGAGGAAAAGACCTACACATTGAAAGTAAAGGGATGGAAAAAAATATTCCAGGCAAATCGGCAAGAGAAAAAAGCAGGTGTTGCAATACTTATATCAGACCTAATAGATTTCAAAATAAAGGCCATTAAAAGAGACACAGACGTGCACTTTATAATACTTAAAGGAAGTATCTATCAAGAAAACATAAACATTGTAAACTTATATGCCTCCAATAAACGAGTACCCAAGTATATAAGGAAAATCTTGGATGACTTTAAAAAAGATATAGACAGCAACACACTAATAGCAGGGGATTTCGACACCCCACTGTAAAAAATAGATAGATCTTCCAAACAAAACATTCATAAGTATACCGTGGAGCTGAATGACGCACTGAATCAAATAGACTTAACTGACATATATAAAAACTTACATCCCAAAGAAGCAAAATACACATTCTTTTCAAAGGCTCCTGGAAGTTTTTCAAAGATAGACCACATGATAGGACACAAAGCAAGCCTCAGTAAATTCAGGAAAATTGAAATAATACCCAACTTTTTCTTGGACCACAAGGGCTTGAAACTGGAGATCAACCTCAAAGAGAAACTTCAAAAACTTGCAAACTCATGGAGATTGAACAGAAGACTATTAAACAATGAATGGGTCAATATTGAGGTAAGGGAAGAAATCAAAACATTTCTGGAAACAAATGAAAATGAACAGACAACAGTCCAAAACCTATGGGACACAGCAAAGGTGGTCCTGACAGGGAAGTTCATAGCAATACAGGCTTACCTAAAAAAGATAGAAACATTTCAAATAAAAGACCTAATGCTACAACTTCAAGGACTGGAGAAACAACAACAAATAAATCCCAGAGCAAGGAGAAGGAAGGAAATAGTCAAGATCAGAGCAGAACTGAATGACATAGAGACGAAAAGAACAATTCAAAGGATCAACAAAGCCAGAAGCTGGTTCTTTGAAAAGATAAATAAAATTGACAAGCCTTTAAGCAGACTCATCAAGGAAAAAAGGGAGAGGACCCAAATTAATAATATCAGAAATGAAAGAGGAGAAATAACAACTGATACCACAGAAATACAACGGATTGTCACAAACTACTATGAACAATCATATGCCAAGAAATTTGAAAAACAGAATGAAATAGACAAATTTCTAGAAAAGTATAATCTTCCAACACTGAAGGAGAAAGAAACAGAAAGCTTGAACAGACTGATAACAGCTGGGGAAATTGAAGCAGTAATCAAGAAACTCCCAGTACACAAAAGCCCAGGGCCCGACAGTTTCATAGGAGAATTTTACAAAACACTTAAGGAAGAGCTAACCCCTGTCCTTCTCAGACTATTCCAAAAAATCCAAGAGGAGGGAAGACTCCCAGACTGTTTCTATGAGGCCAGCATCACCCTGATCCCAAAACCAGATAAAGACCCTACCAAGAAAGAAAACTACAGGCCAATTTCGCTGATGAACATAGATGCTAAAATCCTCAACAAAATATTGGCAAACCACATCCAGCAATACATTAAAAAGATTATCCACCATGATCATGTGGGATTCATCCCAGGGATGCAGGAATGGTTCAATATATGCAAGTCAATAAACGTAATACATCACAGAAATAAAAGAAAAGATAAAAGCCACATGATCATCTCGATAGATGCAGAAAAAGCATTCGATAAGGTTGAGCACCCATTTATGAATAAAACACTCAGCAAAATGGGAATAAATGGGGCATTCCTTAATGTAATAAATGCCATATATGAAAAACCTACAGCCAATATCATACTCAACGGGCAAAAACTGAAAGCTTTCCCACTAAGATCGGGAACACGACAAGGATGTCCGCTTTCACCACTTCTTTTCAACATGGTATTGGAAGTTCTAGCCACAGTGGTCAGGTAAGAAAAAGAAATAAAAGGCATCCAAATAGGAAAGGAGGAATTAAACTATCATTGTTTGCAGATGACATGGTAGTGTGCATAGAAAACCCTATAGACTCTACCAAAAAACTCCTCAACCTAGTAAGTGAATTTGGCAAAACAGCAAGACACAAAGTCAATATTCAGTAATTAAAGGCATTTTTGTACACCAGCAATGAAACAGAAGACGAAATCAGAAAAAAAAATACCATTCGATATAGCAAGAAGAAAAATAAAATACCTAGGAATATATTTAACCAAGGAGGTAAAAGACCTGTACGCAGAAAACTATACAACATTGAAGAAAGAAGTTAAGGAAGATACAAATAATGCAAGCATATACCATGCCCATGGATTGGAAGAATTAATATCATGAAAATGTCCAAACTACCTAAAGCAATTTATAGATTCAATACAATTTCTATTAATATACCAATGACGTATTTCACAGAAATAGAACAAACATTTCAAAAATTTATATGGAACCATAAATGACCCTGAATAGCCGCAGAAATTTTGAGAAAGAAAACAAAGTAGGAGGGATCACAATACCAGATTTCAAATTATACTACAAAGCCAGTATACTCAAAACAATCTGGTGCTGACACAAGAACAGACCCATAGACAAGAGGAACAGAATAGAAAGCCCATAAATAAGCCCAGGTCTATATGGGCATCTAATATTTGACAAAGGGGGAAGAAGCATAAAGTGGAGCCATAATAGCCTCTTCAACAAATGGTGTTGGGAGAGTTGGACGGCTACATGCAAAAAATTGAAATTGGATCATCAACTGACACCATACACAAAAATAAACTCAAGATAGATAAAAGACTTAAATATAAGTCGCAACACCATCAAAGTCCTAGAGGAGAACACTGGCAGGAAACTCTCAGATATCCTATACAGCAATTTTTTCACCGATATGTCTCCTAAAGCACGGGACATAAAGGAAAGAATAAACAAGTGGGACCTCATCAAAATAAGAAGCTTCTGCACAGAGAAAGAAAACATCAGCAAAATGAAAAAGGAACCAACTGTATGGGAAAATGTATTTACTAATGTTATGTCAGATAGAGGTTTGATCTCCAAGATACATAAAGAACTCTCTTGACTGCACTCCAAGAAGACAATTGATCCAATCAAAAAATGGGCAAAGGACCTGGGCAGACACTTTTCCAAGGAAGAGATGCAGAGGGCCCAGAGACATTTGAAAGGATGCTCAGCATCACCAGCCATCAGAGAAATGCAGATCAAAACCACAATGAAGTACTACCTCACACCGGTCAGAATGGCCATCTTAAACAGATCAACAAACAACAGGTGTTGGCGAGGCTGTGGAGAAAAGGGAACAGTAGTACACTGTTGGTGGGAATGAAGACTGGTGCAGCCATTGTAGAAAGCAGTGTGGAATTTCCTCAAAAAGCTGAAAATGGAATTGCCTCTTGATTCAGGGATTCCCCTGCTGGGACTGTACTCTAAGAATCCTAAAACGCCAATTCAAAAGAACCTATGCACCCCAATGTTCATAGCAGCACAATTGACAATAGCCAAGTGTTGGAAGCAACCTAAGTGCCCATCAGTATATGATTGGATAAAAAAACTATGGTACATTTACACAACAGAATCCTATGCAGCATAAAGAAAAAAGTAACTACTATACTTCACGACAGCATGGATGGAACTCGAGAGCATATGCTAAGCGAAATAAGCCAGGGGGCGAAAGACAAACACCTAATGATCTCACCTATAAGCAGAACCTAACCAACAATACAAAGATGCAAGGAAAATAAGACCAGTAACACTGAAAGGAAAGGAAACGAGCAGAGACAAGAGGGAAGGAGGTGGGGCAGAGGAAAAGGAACAGAAAGGGCAAGTCAAGGAACATATAGCAAGGACTCATGGACAAAACCAAAGGGTAAGGGTTAAGGGAGGGAGGGGGCAAGGGAAAGTGGTGGGGGGAAGGCAGAGAGAAATGTATTTGAAAAAAAATAATTAATTAATTAAAAAAATCTTTTCTCCTACATTTTTTCAAGTGATTTATAGTCTTAGCTCTTTGATTTATTTTGATATGTTATCTGTATATGTTATAAGGAAAGAGTTCAGCTTTATTCTTTTACATGTGGATATCTAGCTCTCCCAGCATTAGTTATTGAAAAGACTGTCATTTCTCTATCTGACCATGTACATGAGAGTTTATTTCTGGGCTTTGTAGTTCATTGGTCTCTTTGTCTTTATGCCAGTACCACATTGTTTTGATTGCTGTAGCTTTATAAGATGTTTTAAAATTGAGAAATGTGAGACCAACTTTGTTCTTCTTGAAGATTTTTTTTTAGCTATTCAAGTTCATTAAAATTTCATATAAATCTTAGATAAATTTCTTTTTTAAAGTATATTTTATGGATTATGCTATTAGAGTTATCCCAATTTTTCTCCTTTTGCCCTCCTCTACCCAGTACCCAACATTCCCTCTGGCAATCACCCCTGCTCATGTCTATGGGTCGTGCATATAAGTTCTTTGACTACTCCATTTCCTACACTGTTCTTAACATCCCCCTGCCTATTCTGTACCTACCAATTCGTACTTAATCCATGTATCTTTTCCTTCATTCTCCCTCTTTCCCCTCCCAACTGGTAACCATCCAAATGAGCTTTACATCTATGATTCTGTTTCTGTTCTGCTTGTTTGCTTAGTTTGTTTTTTAGATTCAGTTGTTGATAGTTGTGAATTTATTGCCATGTTAATGTTCATAGTTTTGATTGTCTTCTTTTTCTTAAATAAGTTCCTTTAATATTTTATGTAATAATAGCTTGGTGATGATAAACTCCGTTAGCTTTATCTTGTCTGAGAGACAATTTATCTGCCCTTACATTCTAAATGATAGCTTTGGTGGATAAGAGTAATCTAGGCTGTAATATACTTGTATATCTATTTCCTTTACCAAATTAGTGAAGTTTTCTTTCATTATTTTTTCAAATAAATTTTCAAGCTTCTGCTTTTTCTGTTCTCTTTCCAGCACCTCTATAATGTGAATGTTGGTATATTTGAAGTTGTACCAGAGGCTCCTTACTTTATCATTTTTTTGGATTCTTTTTTCTTCTTACTATTCTGATTGATTTTTCCTTCCTTGTATTTCAAATCATTGATTTAATTATTGGCTTGATCCACTCCACTGTTAATTCCCTATAAACTTATCTTTATTTCACTTAGCATAAACTTTATTTCTGCCTACGTCTTTTTTATACTGTTGAAATACCCAAAGAGTTCCCTGAGCATGTTAATAACCAGCTATTTGAACTCTGCATCTGACAGATTGTTTATCTGCATTTTGTTTAGTTCTCTTTCTGGAGTTTTGTTCTGTTCTTTCATCTGGGCCATATTTCTTTGTCTCCTCATTTTGTCAGCTTCTCTGTGTTTATTTCTATGTATTTGGTAGAGCTGCTTCAACTCCCTCTCTTAGTAGTGTGGCCTAATGTAGAAAAGTGCACCTGTAAGTTGAATGGGGCAGAGCCTTAGTAATCACCACAGTGGTGCAGCATGTATGAACTATATTGATAGAGTTTCAGATATGGTGCAGTCGCTCTGTGGCTCTGTGCGGGGGAAGGCTCAGAAAAGAGACAATGCCTATTCCCTTTGCTCTGGAGTTTTGTACAGGAGGAAGCTGTCCCCCACCATTTGCCCTAATGCCAAACACTTCAGTTTTTCCTTATACTGAAGGAAGGAGATTGTTTTTCCTTAAACAATCTGTCAGATGCAGAGTTCAAATAGCTGGTTATTAAGCCACTGGTTCCCTTTGAGCTGCTACCCCAGTGCTAGAGCCTAGAGGGAGGGAGTCTATGTAAATCCCAAGTCCATTGCAGGCCCTTTAAGAGGAGACACCTAAGCATCATGAAGTTTCTTCCACTGCCCCAGCCTCCACTGGTTTTTACAGCCAGAGGTTATGGGGACTTACTTTCCTGGCAGTCAAACCCTGGGCTGCGTGGTCTGGTGTTGGGTTGGGATCCCTCACTCCCCAGATATCCCTCCCAGTTTTTACCCTCCACACATGGGTGTGGAACTGGCCACTCATGTCTCCGTATCTCTGTGTCTTGCCCATTGTACCCACCTGAATGAATGCAATTTTTTAATTCCTTGGTTGTTGGACTTCCATATAGCTTGATTTTCTGATGATTCTGGGTGCTAGTTACTTTATAGTTTAGTTGTTATTTTTGCTGTGGTGTGTGAGGAGGTGAGCCATATTCACCTACGCCGGCCTCCATCTTGACCAGAAGTCAGGATAAATTTTCCTATTTCTGCAAAAATCATCATTTGAATTTTGGTAGTGATTTCATTTTTAAAAACTTTTGAGGTTGTAGAAACTCATTTGCATAGCATTATGCTTTGAAATCTCAAAGTTCTGTAGACAATAAACATGAGACTTAGAATTTACTTAAAAGGCAATGGCCACAATTGTCATATTTTTATTTTGGGGAAAAATAATTCTCCTTGATGAGACTCTGAGATTTTATGATAACAATAAACGTTTATATAAGGCTTACTAGTCTCTAGGTACTGCTTTAAATGCTTTAGCTTTCAATTCATTAAGTCATTTAGCCCTCACAACAGCCCTATAGAATAGATAGTATTATTAATCTCATTTTATAGATGAAGGAACCAATGCAGAAAATGTTTAGATAACTTGCTCCAAGTCACAAAACTAGTAGAGGACAGAGTTGGAATTTGAACCCAAGGGACGTAACTTCCAAGTCTATGCTCTCAGCAATTATACAATTCTGTCCCTTTATTCTGGTTATTCATTCATTCATTCATTCATTAATCCAATAAAACTTGTTACAAGACCCTGGAGTTTCAATGATGAGCAAGGTAGATGTTGTCCCTGCACTCATAGGCTTGTCCTCATGACTGCTAGATATAATATACAAATATTTATGGTTGCTTCTGTCCAATTTCACTCTGGTTATACTGAATTATCATAAACCTCCAGGTAAGTCACTGCCAAGTTGTCAAAGACCAAGCTTCTTGCTACAGAAATATGACTCATCATTCTTTAATTGATTCACTTATCCAACATTTATTGAGTACACTTACTACATGTGAAATGCTGGGTCAAGGTATGTAAAGAAAACAGGGATGCATTAGAAGATGCCAGTATGCTAAAGACCAACATTTATTAAAAAACAAAAAGTGCTCATGGTATTTGGGGAACATAGAGAATAGTCCAACTGGTGGTTTATGGAGGAGGGCTGCTCTCAGGAAAGACCCCTGATTCTCCTCTGCTTCTCTGCCTATGTAGGAATGTATATGCAATTGGTATATGTCATTTTATTTTCCTGCAGAACCAATAGGAATACTTTTACTCAAAGTCCCTCTCAGTTGAGAGTCCCTTCTCCATGGAACACTCAGCTACTAAATCTTTTGAATACTTAGTACTCCCCAACTACAAAAGTCCAGGCCACCATTTGCAATCATTGCTAAGCACAGAGCCATGAGACTCTAAATTTCATTGAATATGTGTTTTTCTTTTTTAATGAATTTATTGGAGTGACATTGGTAACAAATTACACAGGTTTCACGTGCACAATTCCACAACACATTATCTGTACCCTCTATTGTGCGTTCAACACCAAAGTCAAGTCTCCTTCCATCACTGTTTATCTCCCCTACACCACCCTCACCTGCTCCCCACCCTCCCTCCCCCTGGTAATCACCATACTGTTGTCCAAGTCCATGAGTATTTTTCCTTTTCTTTCTTTTTTGCTCAATCTCTCCACACACACCACCCAGCCCCCCAGCCCCCCTCCCCACAGCTGTCAGCATGCTCTTTTCTGTAATGTAGAAATTGGAAGCCATGAGGGGCCAGCACAGGCCGTGGCAGGGCTGTCAGCACCCTCCATTTCTTGTTTCCTGAAGGCTGTCACTAGCCTTGAACTGAACTTTGTTGGCCCACGATAGAAGTCAATGTGCCATGGGATCCACAGCAGGATGGAGGTCCAGGCATCTATCATGGAAACTACCTTGCCTTTTCTTGGCTGCCATTCCTTTTCTTTCTTGCTCGCTGTCCTGTAGGTGCTTCCGAGATATCATTCTTAGTAAATGAATTGCACTTGAATCTTTGTTCTGAAGATTTTTTTCTGTTGTGCCCAAACTAAGACAGGGTACAGTTTGAACTCTTTTCCTAGAGGTTGGTCTGGGTTCTGGCACCATTCCCATCAGGCTCTACTCATCCACAGGAGCATTGTGGTGAACGGTTTTCATGCAGAAGGCATCATGTCTTCCTTTAAGCAGGGACCAAGGACTTCAAATGGGTGTACATTTACCTTTAAGATGCTTTCATTCTGAATTACTCTTGCCAGAACTTGGCCCTCTTATTTATTTGTTAACTCATTTCTCTATGGCTGCATTATCTTTAGAGTCCAGAATATGCTGATCAGGAAAGTGCCCAGTGGATCTGCTTTCAGTGTCTTTGGTCTTCAGGCAATAACAACTTGGGATGCAAGGCCACTCATTGTTTCATTAATTTGTGATTTTATCATAGATGAAACCTGTGCTTGCAAGTTACTTTCTTGGAGGTGCCAGTCATCTGCAGATGCCTTTCACCCTACATGTCCCCATATCTTGTCCTCCTAGGTTTACGGGGGTGACATCATAATATTCCAACCCACATTGAAATATGTTTTTAGCTAGAAAAGCCTCAGTTTAGAGAAGAACTGAGATGCATTGTGTTTGTAATTGAGGAAAAAGGCAAGCAGCTGAATATAGAAATGATTGGAAGGCTATGAGAGAGGCAAAGTTTATAGAGAGTAAAAGGGAAATTGGCAAAAGGGAGGAAGGAGAAAGACAAGCAGGCATGAGTCCAAAAAAAAAAAAAAAAGATACAAGCAAGATTTCTGTCTGCTTTGCTGCTCTACATTTGACCTCTCTGCTTGGAAAGCAAAAGAGGAAGAGGAAAAAAATATAGACACTCAAATAGCTCTAATGCCATGGTAGTTGGCAGTCCAAGTCCCCTCACAGGGCCTTCAGAATCATTTCTGCAGCACTTTGAGTCTTCCAAAATTTACTGCTTAATAATTACACTCCAATTTTTGTTTCTCATCACATTTCACACAGATTGACAGTCTTAAAATCAGAGTGTGTCTTAAACTGTGGGTTTACTAAATGGCTTCTTGAGGAAATGGGAGGTGGCCAAGGCCAGCATTTCAGCTTTATCTTATAATTGCATTATTTTCTATATTTTGCTACTGCCCCTTTCTCCACCCCAACCCCCAGTCCCCAGGCTGAAAGATGACAAAAATGAGTTTTATCCCCCTATCTCTTTGAATATTATTTAACCAAAAAGTGAATTGCGGCAAAGCAAAATGCTTTCATGTTTGCAGATTTGTAGGTATCCTACAATCAAGGGAAGTTAATTTCATCAGCTTAATAGGAAAACAGAGTCCTTTTAAAATGGAATTATCCCTTCTGAAACCAAAGTTCTGCTGAAGCGTATTACAAATGGCGCTGACACTGGACTCAACGTGAGGGTCCTGTCTCATGTTTCTGCTGCTCCTGGTTGACACACGCAAACCACATACCGCTTGATCTGCTTCTCATCCGAGTCTCTTCAGGGATGGGAGAGTAACAGCCAGAAACACAAATAATGTGCAGCCCCTGCGAATCTGTGAGAGGAGCATCCAGCCCAGGGACTGGAATAAACCTTGCTCTGTGGAAATTGCCCTAGGTTATTAAAAGTCCACAAAGAGCAGATGGGAGATCTGTTTCTTAGAGGTCCTGTTCCACAGGCCCCTCCACTCACAGAGGCTGGGGATTAGTCCCGGCTCCGCTGAAGGAGAGAGGCTGAGTTGATGTGGCTTCTGTTCCAGTCTGAGGTTTTGGCTCTGATTCTAAGGCAGAAGGAGCCAAGCAGCCTGGGTGGAGAAAAGGTCCTATTCATAGCTCTCCTGCTGGGTGGGCAGCTCTTGTCATGTGATGGACCCCTCTCCCCATCTGTAAAATGGGGCGAGGAGACCGACCTCTAATGAATGTTTGAGATTTATGTGGGTGGGGCTTTGAAATCAAGAACAATTTGAACATAAAGCATTGCTATTATTTCTCCCCCTCTCTGCCAGACCTCTGTTGTTCCTCTTAAGACGCTGTTGCTGCTTATTGGAAAACACCCACACCACCAAGCCTCTGGCTACCCTTCCAGCAGGGGACAGCCTTGTTAGTAGCTGACATTTTTGCTTATCAATTACATACAAACTTTAAAGTACACACAAAGATGATGATTTCTCATAAACAGTGGGAAACTTTCTCCTTTAAATGAAAACAAAAGACCTCTTTCACCTTCTGTCCCAACACAATGTATGCACACTGATCTTTTCATGTTTCTTTAAGGAACCCAAGCTGTGGAGGAGCAGGAGGTGCTTGGAGTTTACGAGGATGGAAGGTTGCCAGTTACTCAGGACCACAGAGCTCAGGGATTGATGAGGGGATGGGAATCTATTATTACCTCTCATGCATTGCCTCCTTGAATATTTTCTTTTTATTATTATTTTCGCTGTTCTTAGATTTAGTTTGTGAGTACAGTTAATGCTATATCTGAATGTTAAGGGAATTGCTGTCCTTGCTAAAATTCTGGCCACTTGGGGAAATTTTCTTTGGATTTTTCCCCCAACGTGATAAACACATCTGGTGGATGGCAAGGGGTGTATTTTTTTCTGGACTCCCTGGTGTGTGTTAGGTGGGAGTGTTTTAAGTCCCAAAGAGAGCATTCCCGCAACCATTTAACATGCTTTAGTGTTGGCTGAGGAAGGTGATCATCCTGTCCGTAGTTACAGGGGAAAGTACAAGAGCACAGCCACAGCAGCCAGGCTGCGTCTGCATGTTCATCCACCAAGATGAATGAAGGAGCAGTAAAGATAAGCCAATAGAGGACCAATCATTGGGGTGTACCCACTGTCACAGTACATCAGCTGCTGAGCTCTAGCTGTGTCCCCATCCTGTCCTTGAGGGGTGGGTCTCTGTTTGGAAGGATGGCTAGCTGTGGGGTGAGAGATTACTAACTGTGGACACTCTGTCAGCATGTGGGGTAAGGTGTGGGGATCAAAAACTGGATTCCTGAGGCTGGTCCAATCCTTTGGACTGTTAACCACCTTGAAAAGGTGCTTTGGAAGGAAGAGGTATTTACTCAGAATCAAAATCCAAACTGACTGCTCTTAGTGCCCTTGATAACAATATTTCATAGAGTCATGTGAGCAGAGCCACATACGCACATGTGTGTAATTTCTCAGCCAGAACTCTTTTCTGCACTTCTGAACCATATATCTAATAGCCTACAGTTCATCTCTACTTGGATGCTCATAAGCACCTTTAGTGTAACATCTTCAAAGTCAATCCCATATTGTTTCCCTCCAAAACCATTCTTTGTCTCTCCTTATTTAAGAAAACCATCTGCTCATCTGCCCAAACCAGAAACATTGATGTTCACCTTACCTCCTTTCTTTTCCTTTGCCCCAGGTCAGATCCATTCAATTGCCCAATCATTTTGAATCTGACTTATAAATATTTTTTCAAATCCCTCTGCTGTTTTCTATTCCAGTTGTCGTTACCCTATCTCAGGTGACCATTCTCTGCTAATCTGGATTACTTCAACAAGCCTCCAGTCTGGCCCCATTCAACCCGTTTTCCCAGTGCAATAAAGAATGGCATTAAATCACCTCCAAGTAAGGGCCAGGCTGCATAACATAGCTCAGAAGGACTTTCGTGGTCTGATTCTTCTCACTGTCCCCTGGCAGCTCCAATGCCCTGGCCATATTAAATTACTGGCAGTCCCCCAAACCACACTTGTCTCTCAGTGGGCCTTTGTGTATTTTTCTTCCTACCCAGAGCAATCTTTCTCTCTTCACACCTAATTCTAATTTTGCCTTCAATTCTTCGTTTGGATGTTACTTCTTTTGAGATGCTCTTTCTGTTCAAAGATTGGGCCAAATACCCTTGCAATATATTGCACATATAATGCTCATATAGCACTCCTGAACCAGAGATAAAGCCGATCTGAAAAATAATGGATAGAGGGCAAAACCTCCTACAAGTGAAGACTTTTCTAAAACCCATCTTACCACAGCCAACGCCCTCATCTTGAAAGAACCTGAGACGATCTGTTTGCACACTAGCACCTCATACTTTTCACCGCGTGACAGTATTGCTGTATTGTGTTGTACTGGAATGGGCTGTTCAGCCCTGAGTCCCCTAGACAAGGCGATTAGCTCCCCATTTTATTAATTGTTTTTATTCCCAGCATCAAGTTTAGTTTCAAGCACCTATTCAGTATTTACATATTTGTTCTATAAAAAGAATTCTTTCTACACCCAGTTAATGGTTTTCAACTATATTATGGTTTCCTTTCCTTAGTTTTTTCTATTTTAAACTTTACATTTGGCTGTCCAAGTCAATCCATCTACACAGACCCACAGTTTTATACTCCATGCCAAACTACGGTTCATCTTACCCAGTTAGAAAATAGGTTGCCGAAGCAGTTGGAGCTGTAGCAGTAAAAACACTTATTGAACATTTGCTATATGTTGGGCACCGTCCTGAGCTCACAGTTCTTACTTTACTTAATTATCACTGGAACCCTATGGAGGGGTACTAACAATGTCCTCATTCCAAAGATAACGTAACCAAGGTATAGAGGAATAAATTTTACTTAATCATTTAAAAAAGTGGTAGACTCAGGATACAAACCCAGGCAGCAGATTTAAAATTCAGTCTTTGAATCAGTAAGCTATGCACTATAGAGTTGAAACTGAGTTAAAATGTGATATTGTGATTGTTTAGGCCTTGGAGTTTTTAGCAGCAAGAATTAAATAGTCCCACTGGATTTATATTATTAATAATATATAGGAGTGACTGAATTTTAAGGAGTCCTTCCTTTTAGGGAAATTTTCACTTTCCTCTGATGATCTGGAACTGGAGAGGCAGTTGTGTCTTATGAGCAAAGACTTCTCGGGTCCTTTTTGGATGAGGGGTCAGCATGGTGGGAAGGACAAAAGAGAAGTCCTCATTTATAGGAGACCCCTCATTCTTTCCAAAAATTATCTCTGGAGTGCTGTGCATTATAAGTATAGACTATTGAGTGAAGATTAGAAGCACCTTAGAAAACTTTACCTGTTTACTACCAAACATGTTGGCAGAGAAAGACACTAGCTCATAAAGTTAAGCATAAGTTGGTGCCCGAGACAGTGCTCAGAGCCAACTGCCTGTAACCCTCAGGACTGGGTACAGAGAAGATGGATGGAGTGTCCTTGTGGGAAGAAGGAGAAAGCATAACATTAATACAGTCTTCTGCCTGCCATTGTCATCAAAATCATATCCATTTGTGTATATGGAGTCTTCGAGAAGGCCGCTCCACGGTGGAGCTGCTCCAGTATGGCTTCCATCCAGGGACTGATGAATACTGCTTGCTGTTTGCCCTTTTTCTTATGGGCTGAAGCCTTACTCAGAGATGTCTTGCCTCCTATCACAATTCCTTCCTTCACCAGTTTCAAGCCATCTGGTAGCTAAGGAGCCACTTCTCTCTCTTCTCCCCTCTTTCTACTTTTCCTTAGTTCTCAGAGACAAAAGATGTGAAGAAAAGGAGAAGCAATATGGTTTATTAAAGAAGCCACAATCTTCGGTCTGCACTCAGGATTCAGTTCTATCGACTAGGGAACAATGTCAACTGCTATGAAGGAAAGATTAAAAGCCTTGACTAGAGCATCAAGATTTTTACCAGTAGGTAAGACTCAAACATAAATTAATAGGCTGATTTCTGGTCCTTTAAATGCCAAAATGTTGAGCCAACAATTCTACTATAAAAAGATGGTTTCCAGATGAGGCATTTAAGCTCCCATGAGCATATGTGTTTACTGTGTCTGGATAAGTCAACATGTTTACTAGGCACCTACCCTGTGCCCAGAACTGGACTGAATCAACTCTGTGTTTGGCAGCAGCAACGCACACATTTGCCTTTAGTGAGGACAGAATGACAGAAGGGAAGAGAAGGCAGTCATCTTAAGAAGTGTGAGTTCTGAAAATTTCTTCCAGTGTGTACATTTACCTCACTCATTGGTAAAGTTTCTTCCTTCAGTAAATTTTTAGTTGAAAATCCTATTTCTGCCTCCTCCATTGATTAGCCAGATGAACCTAACAGAACAATGCAAATGAGTAACACGAAGCCTGGGATGACAGAAAGTCTAAAGGAGGCAGTCCCCGGACATGTGGCTGGCAGAAATTTACTTATTTTTCAGTCACAACACACATGATTCTTATTATGTGTCCAGTCCCTGTTAAACAGTTAACATACTGATATAGCCCATAACAGCCCTGTGAAATGGGGACATCAAATGTCCACATTTGATGGATAAGAAAATGGGGACATAGAGAGGTAAAGCAACTGCTCAAGTTTACACAGATGTGGATTTTATTAGTCTAACAACATGGGCCAAGTTCATTTTTCAACATTTAAAAATTGGGAGGCGTTGCACAAAAATATCCAGATCTTTGGTGTTTCTTTCTAAAATGGAAGATCTGATGACACTGGGCCCTACTGAATGCAGAATTAAGCTATAAAATATCAACATTTATTAGAAATATACATAAAATGTCACATCTGTCTTGTAAATGCTGAGCAGTCCCCGCTCCTGTCTCTGCAGGTAATCTAAAAACGATGTTTCTGAAAGAGTCCCTCTGAGACAAAAATGAGACAATGTCCTGATAGAAGATGCAACTCCCTCCCCCTAGTGAGATTAGACAATATTGTTATTCAATAAATTATGAGACAAAAGACCAGAGTTCCAGACCAGAGATGCCTCTCCCAAGATATTGGGCTTATAAGATTCTCAAACCCCATTCATGCAAGAATGGAAGTGTATGAATAAAGTGTACTCATTATACCTATAAGAAATTATTTCTGAGTGAACCCTTATGATCAGCATAACTATATAATCTACCATCTAAACTAGGACGCTTGTAAGTATAAAGGAGGTTGTTCCATTTCTCAGTTTATTGCATCTCATCTCCAAAACTATCCTTCATTGCCTGCTCAGCTATGATACAGATGAATCCATGAATATTTTGCCTTAGCCAGGTGGAATGTGGTGATGCTTTGTCGGCACAGAACACTGGAGGGACATTGCAGGAGGTGGGGTTTCCCTTCCTGATTCTGGTAGGCTCCTCTCCAGGTTTCTCCAGCACTTGGGTCTGGCAGCACATGGTGGCCAGCAGTGCCAAGTAGCCAGCAGCTTCCCCTAGAACAGCTTCCCCTCTTGCAGATCTTTGCAGCCCAGTGCCACCAGAGAGACACTTCTTTTTGCATGGCTTCCCTGGAATTGCCTCATGACTTTGTAGCAAAGTTCTGAAGCACACCACCTCCTAGAGTACAGCTTCCCCCAGTGCTCTAGAAGGCAGAATTATGGTAAGGTCCACCTGCGTGGCAATGTAATGATTGATTTCCCTAGTGAACCACAACCATGTCCTTTCCAAGGAGGCCTGGAACTCAAGCCTCGCAGGTGAGGGAATATGTCATTTCCATGGGTTTTATATTCTAGCCTTAGGGACAAGGTTGTCCCTTATATCTGTAATTCTATAATTCTTTAGAATTCTCTTTAACTCTCACAAGTCAGTTTCCTATATCCCAATCTCCTGTGATAAATCCTTTATACTAAACTTTCCCTGTAAAAGTTGCTATTTGTTTCCTGTTTTCTGATTAGATGCATAGAGTATCCAATTGTTACATAGAGTGGTCCCATGAGATAGACCTGAAAAAGATGCATTTGGGGATTGGTTTGGTGCTGCCTCTGGTTTGAGCACAATGCTGAGATCAATAACAATAGGAGATGGGATCTAGTATGCCATGGCACAAGTAACATCACAACTAGTCAAGTTATAGTAATAACCTGTGTGGATTGTAATGAAGTGCCTTGGGAATCCAAGTGACTGGTACGCTTGGCCATCATTATAATTACTAAAAGTCTGTGGTGTGGAATGGGTCCTTTTGCATGAACCTGAGCATGTACAGAAAGAAAATTATAAGCTCAGGCCTTTTTACTCTCTGTTTAAGTCATGGTTTGAGAACCAACAGCTTCCATGACACTCCTAAAAAATTTTCTTATATCTTGTTGCCATAGGATTCACATTGCTGAAAACTGAACACAAAATTGTATTTTTTTTATTATAATGGATTCACAATCTCACCAAGTTTACCATGTAAAAACCAGCGCACTGATTGGAGAAAGGTGGACTCCTGAAACTTAAAATGGGAACATCTGGTTGGATGGATTGTCACCTAAAATTGAAATCCGAGATTCACCTACCAGAAGTGTCTTGCTGTCCTGATACTGGGGAGACTAGACGTCCTTGCTTGAAAACCCTGTGATAACCTCACCCCATTGGGCAAATGCCCTTTGTCTTCAACACCATTCAGAACTACCCCATGGTATCACTAACCCATAACTTGGCTCAAATCTCAGTATGCTCGAGGGGTACAGGCACACTATGGCCCGGGGAGAAATAGACTACATGCCAAAAGGATGCAAAGCTTTCCAAACATATATCCATAGAAACCTTGGGACCACATGTAGAGGTTGTATTCTAAGGGTGAGAGACTAGGGAGAGAGCAATACAATAGTTGATACAATCAAATTTCTTGATATCAATGTATTTACTCGTTTTTGGATTTTGTGTGTCAGCTCCTGCCATTGGAGGTGGCTGTAACAATAAACTTGTTTGGTTAACTGAGACTGTGACTCAACAGTGGCCTACATATAATGACGCTGAGATGCCAGAGTATCTCTGGCATAATGTAGAGGAGGAAATCAAAGACTTAGGAAGAAAGAAATTTGAAACAGCGTTCATCATGTGTGACCTATACAGCCATCGACCTCCATGATTACCACCCGAGGCACTGAAAAATATATTAATGAGGGGGCACTGGCATCCCTGAAAAGCTCTGCAGTCACTTTCTTTTGTAGGCCACATATGACTACAGGGAACTGGTCATTCAAATGGGTTCCCTGATTTCAGTGAAGCTGATGGGATCCTGGAGTGGCAGAGGGCAAGGGGCTCATACTGTATGAGATTATGCTTGAAGAGCAGGTATAAACCAGTGGCACCAGGATAGTCACCCTTCTTAGGAGTATTTATGAACCATTCAGTGCAGATTTAGATAGCAATATTTGAAGTGTTTGCGTCTGAAACATAGACCTTTGATTAAGGTCTTTGAAATAGTAACTAACCACCCCCAGAGTGTGGATTTCTAATTTGGAGGGTACTTCAACTGTTCACTGCATCTAGGGCATAGATTAAAATTAAATGGTGTACACCAATGTATAAAACTGAATGTGCTGGAGTATTTTTAAATGAATTATAGGCAATATAATCAACAGAGTTTCTCACGTGATAATAATCAGCTTCAGCTCAGCACCAGCCACTCGTGGATGGGGCATGCGTGCTCCAGTTTTCAAAGTCTCTACTACTCCCTAGAATCTCCCTGTGGTAATATGAGCTCCTGTTAGTCATCGGGTCTGCACTGTCATTTTTTTCGTATATGTGTTAAAGGAAATTAGAATTTTTATTGTACTATGTTTCTACCAAAAGAAGGGAAATAGGAAATAGACCTGGGAGGATTGTATATGTCAAGAAAAATAGGAGAGCTTATAGGTACTATTTATAAAGAGTATATCTATATGTAATTAATGTGCAAAGTAAATACATTTGGAAATAATGTTTTTCCAAAGATGGCTGTGGCATTTTCTCCCATCTCATACACTTTTCTGTAATGTGACTGGCCACCCTTCAACAACAGCTAAGATTGGCCGATGAGGAAACACAGGTGCAATGTCTTGCTCTGAGTGTGTGTCCAGTACAGCCAGGTCCCAGGTCCACTTTTTCTGATTTCCAGTACAGTGCTCATGGAAAAGTAAATGTTAGTTGAGTAACAGGGAGTCCTGGAAATTGGCTCTGTTTTTAAAATGAGGTGACTGCTGGGTGAATGCAAATTTGGAGAGAAAGGGAGAGAGAGTTGGAGATAAAAAGCACAAGGTCAGATGAAAGAACGTGTACATGAATCTGGGCTCACAGTGATTTTCTTGACCGATAAAATGTGAAATAACTTACTAGGACCTCTGAAGCTTGTCCCCCTATAGAAACACAAACAATAATAATAAACTGTGTTTTAGCCTTTAAGTATGGGCCCGGTTTCATAACCCAAATAGATGCCTTATGAAATAACCTTGTTTTGTGCTTAAACTTTCCTGCCTGGACCCTGTAGGCAGGTAAGTTAAGAGCTTCCATTTTCGAGTTTTGTCATTGTTGGAGGCTGATGTCAAACACCTGTATCAACTAGCATTTATCCATCATGAATATTTATGGTACATAAACACATATTCAGCTGACTTCAGTTGAACGAATGTTCTCCCCACCCCCCAGGGTGAAAGAAGGAGAATCTCCAGCTCTTCCTAATAATGTCCTGCCTCAGAGATAGGTTCCTGTTCTTGGGCTCTATAGATGCCCCTCACATGGGTATACAACTCACACTTAGGAATGGTAGTTAATTTGTTTTTCACGTTAACAACTAGGTTTGTTCCGCTTCTCCAAAAGACTTAAAAAGAAGTTCAATGATGCTATTTTGTGGTAAGGTATAGTGGCCTTGCCATGGCCACACTGTAGAGGAGTAGAATCTAAACCTTAACACTGTGAACTTGAGTGACCCCCTATGAATCTATCATGCTGCTAGAACTGTCTTTCAGCCCTGGACCCTCTCTGATGTCCCCTGGCTTTGTTCTTTACTCTCCGTATTCTTGCATTTGACCTTCTTGTCCTTTCCTTCAACCTGCTCTCTTTAATTTGACCATCAATTCAGTCTCTTTCTCTCCCCCGACCTTCCTTCTCTCTAAGATTCTCTTCACCCACCAGGCAACTCCCTGAGAAAATAGTCAGTCTCCAGAAGCCCCTGTTGCTCATCCTAGTTTTCCATGAGCACTGTCCTGGGAGTCAGAAGAATTAGGCCTGGGACCTTGTTATGGCTGAATAAACTGTTTGGTCTCCAAGCAAAAAACATCACCTGTTTCATCTGGAAAAAATGAAGGAGTGAGCTCCTTCTAGCTCCACATTCTTATTTTCATATTCAAATTCCTGGTCAACTTTTGGCCTTCCTGAAGAGGCAAAGTGTTTCTCTTTCAAACACTTGCAGGCTATTTGAGCACTTCCTTAAGTATAAGAATGGGGTGTGACCACTAGTATATTTTATCCCTCTTTCTTTATTATATTATTTTGCACTTTGCCCTTAACAGTTTCAGAAATCCCAGTGAATATCTGCAAGATTAAATCCAAGCTTATTGTGATTTTTGTATTTCAGAAAAGCAATTGCATCATCCATCATTTAGCTCAGCTACACAATAATCAGATCGAGATCACATAATAACCTTTTTCATAATGCAACAGAACAGTTGAGTTCAAATAACGCCTTTACCAAGACCCTAATCTATTGTTCCAAACAATTAAACAGAATTCCTATCAGAGAGGCCATCTTTTTCCTGCCCAGGCCAGTGGCCCTACTTTGGGAAAGATACACACAGACAGGAAACCACTCCTCTTCCTCTTCCTCCACCTGGCCTCAGTGCCAGGACCTGGCTCCAGAATAGGCCTTGGTGGTCCCAGCTGCTCTGGCCCTTCCATTCAGAAGGACCTTGGGGCTATCCAAAGCTGCGGGTGTCATCTGAGGTCTGGCCTGTGCACAGAGACCGGTCACTGAAAGGGGCCCCCCACTCAGGCATTTATCTCATTCTGTTTCCTGAGACCCAGCACGGCTCACAAATGCTATCAGCATTCTGCTCCTTCCCCTGCAGATATGCTTGGGAATAGCTTCTGAATATAAAGATGTTAAACAATGAGCAGCATTTTAGATAGAATTAGGGCTAAGTTCTGAGCAAACAGCTGGATGAAATATGTCTTTATCTGTGACTGTCTCTAATTTAAACAACCCATAAGATGTTTGTTCAAAACACTGGCCAGATCTGGCTGTGTTGCCTTTATGAATTCCATCCTCCACTCTCCCTCCCCTTCAACTTCTGGGAGAAAATGACATCTTTTCCTGAAAGTTGATTACTTTTCCCTTCTCTCAGGATGCACTCCCACCAGAGTCAGCACTGGCTTGGTTTTCTAAGGGCGGTTGTGTGCCTTGCTCAAGGGTGCCCTGGCAGCTGATCCCAGGACGGGCTGGCATTCAAAGGACAGCACGTTTGGGGTGGCACGGTGTGGGGCATGCTGCTTTCCCCCACTCAGGAGTATTTGACATTCAGCTGTCTGTTTGCCCAGGCCTTTCTGGTCCCCAGTTCAGTTTTTATTGAATCCTTTGCAGAATGTGCAAGGGAACAAACAAATTACATGAAGAAAGCCCTCATTGTGAAATGTACTTGTCATTAAGAAGGTGAGTGAGGGATGCCAGTGAAAGCCGTAGAAGGAGGGGCAGAGAGGAGGGTGGCACTGTTGCACAGACAAGGGCTGGGGAGCAGCCCAGGGCAGGTATGAACCTGACCCTCGGGTTTACAGCTGCTGTGGGTTCCACACATCCCAGAGGAGGGTGATAGTTCTTTGATGGCATGATTCCTATTGATGCCTCCCCTTTTTGTCTCACCTTACCCTCAGTATCAGAAGATTCTCAGAGCTCTCTGATCAACCTTCATTTCCTTGCATGTCCCAAATAAAGGGACGAGCTGCATTTATGGGTCATCCTGTGTGTACCTGTCACCCTCATGGCCTCCCTTTAGGCACCCAGGTCCATGTGTCACTCGAAAGGTGTGCTCACAGCCGTTGTCCACACTGCCTGGCCCTAGTGGAATCCACTCCTGATGACTGTTCTGTAAACTCCACCACAGGGACCAAATAAGAAAAAATGCTGACGAGCCCTTCAAGCCAGGGGTGACTCAGGCAAGTTAGGGATGACTGGCAGGCATCCTTTCCACTGATTCCAGTAATCTTGTTCTCGCATCCCACCTTCTTTAGGGCTAGTGTGTATGGAGTCCTGACTTGGACACCCCCCTAGCCTCCTCACACTGGGAGGTAAGAAGAGTGAACATTTTTCTGGGGCTTTCTTGCACCAGAAAAGGACCCAGCTGTGCTCCAACTTCTTCTCCATGCCCCACCCCCCAGCTTCCAAAATATTTTAGGGAAATGGATTTTGCCAGGTGGCACAGAATAACAAGCACATAAATCAAAGGGACCTAAGATAGGGTGTTAGAAATACGCCAAGTTTCCTTTCATACCATGACTTACAGGCCTTCCTGCCTGCCTGTCATAGTAACTCCACTACACTTTATGAGCAAGCTGTGCAGGACACCTCTTTTGCTTTCCTAATAGGAATAGGTGCTTGATTCTCTACAAATGGCTGTAATTATCAGGTGCTGGGTCACAATATAGCAGTGCAGCACACATATTCATGTTCCATTCGCAGCACCCTGAAAATCGTCACATTGCTAACTATAAATGTGGCTGCCAAGACCCCAGCTTCCTTCTATTCTTCTTACATCCTGCAGATGGCCAAACTTAGGAACTAATCATCAGAGTCCCCTGGAATGGCAGCTGGTGGCTTGATAAGGCAGTGTTTGGGGTTTAAGCTGTGGCAGAATCTGGGAGAGGCTACGCCTCTATCACAGCATGGGATCCATCTCTAAGCTGTCAGGACCTCATAAGAGCATGGCCCTGTGCCTGGCTGGGAGCCCACACTGGAGCACTCCAGCTGGGTGCACAGGCCGCCTTCTTGATCCTTGGACAATCATAGCTCAGCTATAGTTTTGTCCAAAGGACCTACCTTTCTTTAAGGGTGACTTTCCAGAGTTGGGAGGGTGGTGTGGAAAGTGTATCACTTCATCAGCCCCGAGGCAAGGTTCCATATAACATGTACACTTGCTCTACAAGTCTTTGATAAAAGTAGAGCTTGGGATTACCTTTCAAGAAATATAGTGTTTGCCTCCATCTACTGCACGCAGGGACAACTCAGCCTCTCCCCTCCTCGCTGGGTACAGAGCATTGTCATTGTGTCCTTCTAGTCCTGAAGCTCATAGGTGGTTAATGACTCTGGGTTTTTCCTTCATCATTATTTTTAATATGGATGAAATCTGCTTGGCTGTGTGTATCCAGCAGAATCAACATGAGGAAATGTGCAGTGCTACCAGTCCTGGTTTCTGAGAGCAGTGGAGAAATCAAGGGGCTTGGAGTCAAAGTCCTGGATTAGAAGTGCCTCAGCCCCTCCCTGGCTGTGTGACCTTGGGAAGATCACTTAATCTCTCTGGGCTCCAGCTCTTTATTCCTGTAAACTGAAAGATCTACTACGAGCTTCTCCAATCACTGATACCAAATATTAAACCATTCAACAGCTATTGGTCGTTCCCTTTTGCCAGGCAATGTGCTGGCTGTTGGAGACCAATTCTCTGCCCTTGAGAGGCTCTCCCTGCACACTGGGGTACAGATAAGACCAGAACAAGCAGCGCCATCTCACAGTGTGGCAGACCCAGAGGCTGCTGCCAGGTCTCCACTTAGAGAAGTACTTGCTGCCCAGTGACAGAGAGCCTTGAGTCCAAGGTCATGCCCTTCCTGGGCAGCCACATCCGGTGATGCAGAGAGGCCAGAGGCTGAAGGTCCAATACAGGACAACTTAGTGCTGTGTTTGTTCCATGGGCCGAGGCTTTGTAGGACCTGAGTTGCATTTAACTTCTTGTTCCTGGTCCTGCTTTGCCTTTCCTTTCGCAGGTGCCCATCTCTAATCTACATCTTGTCCTCCAAACTCCATCTCAGCATCAACTTCTGGAGAACAGTCTGCAGTATATCTAGAAGGTGGTTCAGGGCTGAGATGATTGAGAGGGTGGAGGATCTCAGGGAGAGATGCAGAGCCCATTCTTGTTGTTTTCCCCTTGCTGTCATTGCCATGAGAGGGTTGCACCCTGAATACCTCATTTCTTTAGTTGGTTTCCCCAAAATTAGAGCCTGAGACAAAGCTTTGGGTCCATAGGACGGTGAGGTGACACCAGGAAGCAGAAGTAAAACATGAGGAACGTAAGGTGGAGGATGAGGAAAACCCACATGGTGGGCACTTCCTCCATGCATAACCCCAAGGGAAATTGGGCTCAGTTTTTCCGGGGACTCTCTAAGGAACATGTAAAATATGCCTCAGAATTTCCTTCTATTCACTGACTTTCAGTCTTGTTGGTTGAGGGCTGTCTGTCCTTCCACACCCTCCTCTGACCTGCCAGGCTGTCTTGTCCTTGGACTGAACGGGTTCTGAGGGCTTTGGACAAAGATCTGAGGTTGAATAAACAAGAGGTGGCCAAGGGGGTGGCATGGGGCCCTGAGGTCATCACAACCTATTCACTGGGCTCCTATACTGTGTGCCACTGCTGCCACTCCTTCCCTGAGGACCACCCTAATCTTCCCATGGGCTACAAATGGGAGGCCATGTGGGGCCATAAACAGATTGTTTGGACATGGCATAGGGAGCGGCAGCAGTGCCGGGCCCTCAGTGCCTGGGTCTCACAGCACAGAGCTGAGGGCCTGTGCTTGGGCTCGGGAGTCAGATGACATAGGCTTTGTCACTTAGGAGCTGTGAGAGTTTATGTAAGCTCAGTACTGTTTCCTCCTCATCTGTGAGGTGGGATCATCAAAGTGCATGCCCCAGAGGGTGGTCATGAGGCTCACATACACAGGGCCCAGCCTGGAGACTAAGGTCAATACTTATTAGTGGTCAGTGTTATTAGATTTTTAACTGAGTGTCTTTCTTGCAATGGGAGTCTGAACACCGCTTTCTCAACCCAAGGTACAGCTGTGGGATATTACTCTATTGTCCATTATAACAACCCCCACAATTCTAAGCACAAGAATGCAGACGCATTTCCCCAGTCATGTGAGAAGTAGCCCAGAAGTATTTCCTTCTCTTCTAGTGTGCAAATGAGCAAAACAAGGCATTGTTGACATAAAGAATAGACTTCACTTCTTCCCCACCTCAAGCTTCTTGGCCAAGGTCTGTTGCTAACACAAAGCTTCTCTGAGGGTCACTTACATCTGTAATTGCTTCAGGATAGCTGTTTTAATGCTTGCACTCAAATCACCCTCTATGCTTCATGAAACAAACTGCTTTAAAGTCATTTTTTCAGCAGCTTTGTTTTGTGTTTACTAAATTGTTTATTCTGCAATAAGCCTGATGAGATGCATGGTTCATTATTCTTGAGTTCTACCCCAGCAGAAATATAATAATCATGGATTCAAGTGCTTCTGGGTTGCTTGTGTTCCATTCATTCTTTAATTCCTTCCCTCCCTTTCAGCATCTTATGGATGCTGGCACACCTCTCCTGCTGGGACCAGGGTCAGTTTATGAAAAGTAGAGCCTCCCTGGTCTTGAGGGCTTTTATCATTCCTCAGAAGGATATAAAATCAGGACAATAGAGGAGCAAATAGTAGCACAAGGACTCTGAACTATGGCTAAGGTTCCAGAACTGACTCTGCCACTTGGGAATGAATTTCTTTGGAGTTAATAATATCAACCCAACCATGTAAAACGCTCAGCACAACGCTTGGCACGTAGAAAGCTGAACACAAGTCCTCTTTGTACCATAGAACAGTATACTGGAACTAACAAAGGTTTTGAATTTGGATGCATATGGTTGAAATCCTGGATGGAACATAACTAGCATGCCTTAGGTTTGAATTTCAAAACCCTAATTAAAGCTTTTAAACTTTTCTTCACAACAAATATGTTTTCCTTGGGGCATTTAAAGGTAAATCTGGAACATGATCAAAGGCCTCTTAAAATATTTTTAAATATTTATTATTATAATTATTCATTACTGCATCCAGACACAACAAGGAAAAGAAAGAGAGAAATGGTATATTGCATTAGAGGTGGGGGTTTGGGATGAAGGAAGGGCCCACAGGCTCTCTGCTGGCCATGGCTCAGTGTGATCATGGAAAGAACCTCCCCCAGGAGAAAGGACACTCTGGACAGTCCTCTGAGACCAGACCAGGTGCACAGAGATGCTCCTCACAAACAAAGCAAAACACTCAAGCAAAAAACAAGTTTGGAAGTAGTTTGTGAAGAGGCTTCATCTTAGAATGGCTTGCTCAAAGTGGGCATTCACTCAGTTGTGCTTAATCATTATCAGTTAAGCAAATTCCAGAAGTGTGGAATATTGACCCTGGGTGTCAGTCCCTAGGCCTCAATGGTGGCTCCCCATTTAGTCATGGACCTTCCTGGCCTACCTTCTCTGTATGTGGGATCTGCTGCCTTGCCATAATTCTTACTTGGCATATTATTTAGGGTAGACAAGGCTGTGCTGTGTTGGTCAGGTGATTTTTAAGAACAGCAATCCTCCAAGCTTCTCCTTAAATGTAACTTAGGAATTGGATTCCTGTCATTGTATGCTCCATAATTATTGAGTCCTTTGCTCTTAGCCTCACAAATGGGAAAGAGAAGGAAAAGCAAGGAAGATCATGTGGATATTTTATGACTAGCCTAGAAGGTGAGGATATCATTCTGCCCATATCCCCTCAGCCTTCTGCAGGCATTCTGGGAAATACAGGGTTTTTTGAGTGCCAGGACATGTAAATGGTACCAGTGAGCATCTAGCCAGTCTCTGATGTCATAGACACTATTTCAGGCCATCACTTCTGCTAATAGTTAGCTAATGCTCTTCTCTGCAATGATCTTATATAGTTTGCAAAAATGAATTATGGCTCAGAGGAGTTAAATGAAAAGTCTAAGTTCAGAGTGCATTGAAATGGTAAAATTACCTAGTTGTTCAACACCCAATTGTATTAGTTGGAATAGGTTAGGCAATCCTGCAGTAACAACTTCCAAATCTCAATGGCTTGAGACCCAAAGTTCACTCCAAATCCCATTGTGATCTGAAAAACCATCAGGGTACTACCCTTCCTGCAATGGCCTCTCTTTATAGCCCACTGAAATCTCTGGCTCCTTCTTTTCCGCATAAGAATTCCTTCATGATTATGACCACAAGGGAGGAAATTGTGGCAAGTTGTGCAGTGACTATTACATGCTACTACTTGTAAGTTACCCACATTAATTCTGCTTCCATTTCATTGCTCAAAACAAACCACATGGCCACAGCTCATTCATAGCTTCCCAGAGTCTAGGAAAGCAGAACAAGGAAACTCTTGAGCACTAATAATGTCTTCTATCCCTGTAGATATGAGAAAGGGCTCACGAATGCTTGTTGGGCTTGATTTCAGATGGTCACTCATAGTACTTCTTATTTCTATCACTATCAGAATGTAGAACTTTGGAATTATCTTGGACACTAGGGCATCTGATGCTTTTCACCCACCCAACACCCTTCTTTCTCTTCTAGATCCCCCTCTATCTCGACCCCAGTAATTCTGGTGATATTATCTGTCATGTGATCTTGCATTTGTGTTAAAATGCAACACCCCTTTAGATTCTAAGGCAGGGCAGCCTTTCATTTCTATAGGATTATGAACTAAAAGGAAAAGGTCTTAAGCTGACAGGAGCCCCTTTCCTTGTTCCTGTCTGTGCCAGAAAAGAATGAAAACAATAGGAAAAGGAGAGCAAAGTTAAATTAGATAGATATACACACACACACACACAAGGTGGGTAGGGGTGATGTGCTCTGATGATGTGTTTGGGACCCAGGATCCAACCACATCTAACCCAGCTTACCCTTGGCCTTCAGAGAGTTACAATTAGAAAAGAAAGGAAATGAGACAACTCACAGATTTTTTTAGTATTTATTCTCTCTTGGTGCTTCTTCTCCATATGTAATATGTTTAATCCTATATAATCCTGAGAAGTTTACTTTTTAAATGAGGATGTACAGGCTGAGAGAGGGTGAGCAATTTGCATTGTCTCAGAGACAACATGTAGCAAAACTGGGTTTGGAGCAGGCTCTCTCTCATTCCAGCAGCCACATACTTCCAGGGACCAGCGTTGCCAGGGAAGACACCCCCACCCCTCTAACCTCTACTCCCATTTGCAGATGCCTGAAGTTCTGTGATAGAAACTCAAACACTAAAGGCTTTCATTTGTGATAAAAAGCAAAACTCCATTAACTTTTGAATGAAAGGAAGAGCCCAAAAATCAGGAAGGCTTGCATTTCAGGTGACATGTTTCCTCCATTTCATAACTTTGTGGCTGATGGCAGCAAGTCATGAGGTCAAGGGCCACGTATCAGTAGGAGTAAAGTAGGAACCAGCCCAGGAACTCTGTAGCCCTTCTGGTAGGTCAATGATGAACTGTATACAAATGAGGGAAACTGATAAGAGTCAGGGCTTCCAGAAAAAAGTTTCCATTTCATTTCTACTTCAATGTATAAAATTATAGAAAATGAAGAAGGGAGAACAGCAGAAAAAGCAAAAGAGTAATATAATAGCAAGAAAACTAACAAGCACTGAACAATATTTTGCCAAGTTAACATTGGAGGAGGTATTTCCTCTCTTGACATACTCTGGAATTATGGTGGTGGAAATGCGTGGGAGATGCTGAACAATTACTGGCTTGTGGAAAATAAATGTGAGAGATGAATTTCAAGGGATGGGAAGTCATGAAATGGGATACTATACAGCAGTGAAAATACACCAGCTAGAGCAACAAGTAGCCTCATGGATAAATATCAAAAACATAATGCTGAGTAAATGTTACATGTTGTATTGTATTGTTTATATAAACTTAAAAAACATGCAAAGCAGTTAGTTCCATATATTGTTTAAAAGTACATGCACATCTAAGTAAATATAGTCATGAATGGGACTGATAAATAACAAACCCAAGATGGCAGTTTCTCTGAGTGGGGAGGGCAGAGGATATTTGGGATAAAAAACAACATAGGGAGTGCCCATTGTTTTGTAATCTTCACTAGTTAAGTTGAGTAGAGACAAATTAATATCTGATAAATTAGTTTCTACGTCTTTGATGTGTGAAATATGTCTTAATAAGTAAGAGAAAGGCAGGTGACAAAGATGAATTTAGCACAGGTCAAATCAAGGAACATGTATAAAGGATCCTTGGACAAAGCCAAAGTGGGGAAGAATTGAGGGTGGGAGGCGGAGGTGCATGGGGCAGGGGAAAGTGGTGGTGGGAAAATGGAGACAAATGTATTTGAATAATAAAAAAATTACATTAATAAGAAATAAATAAAATAAAAATTAAAAAATAAAGGGCAAGAGGGCCATATGGCTGGGGAAGATTCTAAGATCCCTTCAGAATGGTTTGAACAAATGTAGTGTCCTATTGTATTGCATATTTGGCTAACTGTAAAAGACAGCTTAAATATGACATTTGGAAATTGTTTTTGCTTATGAATCAAACACTTCATATGTCCTAACCTATCACATTATGCAAATATAATGCCAGTTACACAGTAGAAAAATCTCTTGTGGGAGTTTCATTATAGGAAACTGATATGTTTTTTCCCCTAGCTTTATCTTGGCAAATTTTAAATATTTTAAATGTCAAAAATGAGAAAGAACAATGCCATGTGCTGTCCTTTGGAGTGAGATAGCTAATTCAACAATAGAAGACAGCATTCAGGATGAAAAGAGGTATTTCATTCAGTTGTAGCCAATCCCCACCCTTGGATTTTACAAAATCAGAATTTATAAAATCAGAAACTTGTATTATTATACAATAAAAAAATGAAACCTCTTTCATTTATATCTTTGGACTTTTGTTGATTAAATATCAAAATAACATTTACCATACAAAGAGCTTTTGTAAATCCAAGGAAGGCCAACACTCTTTAAGAAAAGGAATATGAAAAGGCAACTTATTGAAATAAATATAGATGACCAAAGATATATAAAATTTTTCTGTTCTGTTACAACTCAAAAATAAACAAGGTAAAATACTGAGGTTTCATTTCCATTTTTAATGTATTAAATTGAAAAATATTAGAAAAATTGAAAATACCACATTCTTATTATTAGTTTGGTTCAGTGGCATGATATGGATATTGTGTGATGATACACACACACACACACACACACACACACACTCATGCACACACACACACACACACACACACACACACTATATATAATATGCAACAAGACTTCCCAACCCTGCCAGTTCCCTGACTTCTGACAAGGGCCTGGAAGCAGGTACTTAACATGACCAGGTGCCTTGGGTGTAGATGAGCTTGATTTGAAAGTAATCTTGGCTTACACAGTTGTGGATTGTAGACTTAGGGGTGAGAGGGAAGACCTAATTAAGAACTGGGACCATGAAGGAAAAGAACTGCAGAGAGAAGAGAGGCTAAATCCTCCAAAATAATGAATCTTGGTAGGTATGAAAGATGGGGAGCAAGAAACTAAGAAAATGGAGAAAAAGATGGGCCAACCAAAGCATCCTCTTGTTCCTGCTGACTAGGCATTGAAATGCATCTTAGAAAGCCTACCACATGTTTACAGTCAAGCCTGGGCTCAGATGCCTTCCTGTATTAGGGCAAGCCAAAACCAGGCCCTGCTGACCCCACATTCTCCTTATCTGCTCTCTTAGCCAGCTTTTCTTCAGCTTTAGGCAAAGCCAAATATAGAATTAAGCATGTAAATAAATGAAAGCATATACAGTTTATGAGAATGTCATGAAGTTGAACTACAACACATGAGTGGTAATATGTCCTGCTGGAGGAGCAGGAGAAGGGTTTATAGCAGTGAGGGAGGTAGTCAAGAAGACAGCAAGTTCCTACAGAAACACCCAAATTCTATTTCAAACACAAAGCTATGATAAGCAAAAATATCTTTAAATATACATTTACTTACTTTCAAAAGACTCAATTAAAATACTCAGTACTCAAGAAGCAATGTGATCATCTACGTGGACCAGAAATAAAATGGGAACACATATAGGGAACAGGAACCAAGTCTCAGGCCTGCTGAAAACCAGAGATAGACTGGGGTGGTCAGGAGTTTTAGTCCAAAGAAAACAAAGGGATAAAAAACTTCTGCATAACTAGGTGGGATAATCTGAGGCTCCCTAAAAAGGAACATTGGCTGAAAAGAGTTATAACTACTAACTAGAGCTGTGGAAGAAAGTTAGCTTCCCTCGAACTATATAAATAACCCTTGAATATAAAATTAGGCCTAACTCTAAAGTTACAAAAAATTGGGTTTTTATGTAAGGACTCCTGCTGTCCACATAAAACTTGATTATGACTAAGGATGGTATAAAGCTGGGGGGTAGCAACCTCAAAAAGAAAAGACATGAAAAGTTGAACATGAGGAGAGGTGATGAAATACAAAGAACTCACACTCAAAATTTCAAAACACATGAGAAAATTTAAAGTCATAAGAGGTAGCCAAAACACTCAACAACTGGAGAATTCATTCCTGAAGAAATGAAAATAATAATCTCCAATTGAGTAAAAAAAGGAAAAACTTTATTAAAAATACAAAGACTGGCGGATATTAAACACCAACAGGTGGATATAAAATGAAAGTATGTTAGGAGCTTGGAAATGAAAATCATAGATATTGAAATTAAAAAAAAACCCTCAACAGATATAATCAAATCTATATATGAGGTCTGTCTAGAAAAAGTCCAGCCATTGTTAATGTAACGAGAACAGCTTTCATGACATCAGTGTGACCTGGCAGCCAAGGAGAGTGGACTGAAATGCATGTGCGTGAACAATGACAACTTCACTGTACTTGTCAGTGGGGGTGGTAGATATCATTGAGTGAGAATGTTTGTTGTGTGACTGTTGCATTCAAAATGACTGAGTGAATAGAGCACTGAATCTGCATCAAATTTTGAGTTAAGCTTGAACATTCCTCCATGAAAACTATTGGGATGATTCAGAAGGCTGCAGCTATGGGCAACTGGTGATTGGCAGTTTCATCATGACAATGCCCTCATTCATGCATCATGTGTTATGCAGAGTTTTTTAGTGAAATATCAAATCTCCGAGGTGAATCAGCCCTCATAAAGACCAGATTTGGCACCCTAGGACTTCTGGTTTTTCCCAAAACTAAAATCACCCTTGAAAGGTAAGAGATTTCAGACCATCAATGAGATTTCGGAAAATATGACAGGGCAGCTGATGGCGATTGAGAGAACTGTGTGATGTCCCAAGGTATGTACTCTGAAGAAGACTGAGGTGTCATTGTCCTGTGTACAATGTTTCTTGTATCTTATATGTTCTTCAATAAATGTCTATTTTTCATAGCATATGGCTGGGTACTTTCTGGACAGACCTTGTAGGCATAGCCAAAGAGAAGACACTGCACTAAGTATTGAGGAATTCACTCAGAACACAACCCAGGAGACAAAAGATAAAAGAGAAGTGAATAACATTGTAATATGTTAAAGAGAGAGGCATCACCATACATCTATTAGTATTCCAGAACGAGAGGAAATGATGGTGAAGAAATATTCACAGGGATAATGGCTGAGAATTTTCAGGACAAATAAATAGAGACGTCTTCAGATTGAAAGAACACAAAGTTGAAAAAACAAAGATTAACTCCAGATCATCAAGGAAAAGAGAATTTGCTCTGGTTGGTGTGGCTCTGTGGATTGAGTGCAGGCCTGTGAACCAAAGGGTTACCGGTTTGATCCCCAGTCTAGGGCACATGCCTGGATTGTGGGCCAGGTCCCCAGTAGGGAGCACATAAGAGGCAACCATACATTGAGGTTTCTCTCCCTCTCTTTCTCCCTCCCTTCCCCTCTCTAAAAATGAATAAACAAAATCTTTAAAAACAAACAAAAAATATAAGTTAAGATACCAGAAAGGGTAAAATTCCTAAACCCGGATTATCCACAAAAGATAGCAATTGGCATAATACTCTCTAGTTCCATCAACAAAACAAACAAGCAAACAAAATATAACCAGAGACATCGAAATAAATAACAAACTGACAGTAACCAGAGGAAAGGGGAGAGAGGGATAGCAGAGGAAATAAGGGGGAAGGATCATCAAGGAACATGTATAAAGGACCCATGGACAAAGCCAAAGGGGGGTAGTATTGAGGGCAGAAGGTAGGGGTGGGTAGGGTGGGAGAAAGTGGTGGTGGGGAAAAATGGAGACAACTGTATTTGAACAACAATTAAAAAAAAAAAAAGATAACAATTCTATTGAGAGCATGCTGTCATCAGGAGTTCTAGGGATTAGAAGACTATGGAGAAATATCATCCATGGGCTGAAGGAAAACACTGTCAACTCAGAATTCCTCAGAGAGCTAAATTATCATTCAAGAATGAGGGCACAATAATTTCAAAGCTACAAAGACAAAGAATGTACATCCTCAAAAATATAAGTAAATCCATAAGGAAGCAGTAAGATGCACTAAGCAATGGTCACTATAAATAATGCAACAAAGACCAAACTCTGACATTGACAATGCCAACATGCCAGGAAATCACTCAACGTGTGACACAGCCCTCTGGGATTACATTAGACGTTAGAAACATGGGAATTAAAAGCAAAAACCTACTTCTAATTAAGGAAACTTAATTTCTCTCTAAGGAATGAAGGCAAGCAGAAAGAGATACGGAGAAGGAAATAAAAAGGCTGGGAGTAAGGAAGAAAGGGAGGAAGTTTGTCTTCCCCTTTCTAAATTTTTCAAGGAGGAGAAATGTGATGCTTCTCAAGAGATGTAATTGGAAATGTCAGCAGAAGGGAGTTTAAGCCTGTTGAGTTAGGCTTTACCCTTGGGGTATTGGGGGATGGGGGTTGGAGGCACATAGAAAGTGTGAGCCCAAGCTTTCCTGACCAGTGGACAAGTGTTCACTCCCTTTGATAAAACTCTACCCAGAGAGAATGACAGGCAGTAGGGCTTTGTGGAAAGGGCAATCTGGAGTGCAGGGCAGCACCCGCCAGGTTAAAGGTCAGGCAGAGATTTCCCAGAATAGAGAGAGAGCATAAAAGTCACAAGCTCCTGTTCTGTGTCAAGCCTGGCTGCATAAAGGGTATCCCTCAGGCTTAGTGAGAAGTTCAAATGCAGCTCTTTGTCCCCACCACATCTCTGTTAGGAACTTGAGAAGCCAACTGAGGCAGTTGCTGGGTTATAATCAGTGGGGCTCTGGGGAGATACAGGGTAAAGAAGATTTTTAACAACTTAGCTCAACTTTATGAATGAAATTCCTTCTTGATCCCTTTTGAAAATGTATTAAGATTTTTAAATTGCTTTTAATTACTTCTTCTGACTGGTGTTTCTTTTATGTGATGCTATACTGAAAACTTAGAGGTTCTGCTTGATTTGGGTTACATACATCAAAAGTAACTTCTATCCCTTTGGTGGATGAGAAATAGCCAGCCTTTCTTCTTGCCTCTTGGTTGTGATCTGCCCATGGAAAGGCTAAAAGTCACCTAGCATGATTGGGTTTAGAGAGTCAGGTGCTGGACCAACCCTGACCAGAGAACTTTTACAGTGAATCAAACTTTCACGTATTCTAGAGTTTGTCCCCAACAGGTCCAGCACAGCCTTTGCTGCACATGGGCCTTTCCTCTGTGGGACCACATCCCTCAGTGGGCAAGATTACAGGATGCTGACAAATTAGATCAGAGGCTTTGCCTTATCTGTCATATGGCACTAAAAGTTGTTTCCCATGCCTGGAATCATGTTTAAATATTTATTGAATGAAACAATGTTTATGAGGGGTATCCCTTGATATGACCAGCTTTCTCATGGGCTCTTTTTTTTTTAAAGATTTTATATATTTATTTTTAGATAAAGGGGAAGGGAGGAAGAAAGAGAGGGAGAGAAACATCAATGTGTGGTTACTTCTTGAACACCCCCTACTGGGGACCTGCCCGCTATGGGAATTGAATGTGCCCTGACTGGGAATCAAACCAGTAACCTTTTGGTTTACAGGCCAGCACTCAATCCACTAAGCTACACCAGCCAGGGTAACATGGGCTCTTCTATAAGTACCTTTAAGAATGTGCATTGCATCATAATAGAGACCAAGCAAAAGTTGGTGTTGCATATCATGTAGGATCAAATAGGCCAGGCAAACATGGTTTAGAGAATAGACAAATTCCTGAGTGCATTGTAAGTGGAGGGAAAAAGAAATCTACACTGTCTGCTGCCTAAGAGATTTAGTCTAAGAAATATTGCCATGCTATGAAATTAATTACTATCAAAGCAGAAAGCCTCCAGTGATTTAAAATTATATTGCACATATCTATGTACTATATTAGAGTACATTAAATAAGTTAAAGTAAATTAAAAGCCCTAAAACAATCCACATATTATTTCAAGATCCCAGTGGCATATTAATTATGCCTTCTGTTCTATTCACTTTGTCTCTTTTGTAAATATAGGCAGTCTCAGTATTAAACCACTTGACTAATAAAAGGCCCTTGCATAGAAACATCCACTGATCCTCTGTCCTCTTATAATTTCACAGAGGCTGTAGCCACCAAAGTTCCTGGCTACCACAGATCCAAACAACGCCCTAGAGCTATTGCTCATGGAGGTCCCAGTGATAGTTCCCAATTCCAACTTCCCTTTATGTTTTAAGGCTTCCTGTACTCTGTTCTTTTTTTTTTTCTTTAGGAGTGACAATATTCTTTTTTATTATTTATTTATTTTTATTATTTCTATTGTTATTCTATTAGTGTTGTCACAATATTTCCCCTGTTGCTCTCCCCTACTCTGCCCACTCTTCACTCCTGCTCCCATAGACAGTCCTCACCCTGTTGTCCATGTCATTTTGAAGTACCCTGAGTAGTATTCCAACTGTGCTTATTCCAACTGTGATGAATTGGGTTTTGGGGGGCTAGCCTGAGGCTCTGCCCACCACACCACACAACATTTGGGTCAATTGTGAGTCCTTATAAAATAATTATCAAGAACGCAGTTCTGGAGACAGGAACAACATCTGACATTATCAGAGGCAGATCCAGAAAGTAAAAACAGTGGCCTCCTACCATAGAAGTTCACACCACAAAGTCAGGAAATCAAGACAGATCAATTTAAGAAGCTGAAGCAAAAAAGAAGAGTCTCACAAACAATGAGAAGACAAAGAAATATGCCCCACTCAAAGGGAAAGGAGGAATCTCCACAAAGACAACTAAATGAAATAGAGGCAAGTAAACTATCAGATATTGAGCTCCAAACAATGGTTCTAAGGAAGCTCAATGAGCTCAATCAGCTCAGAGAGAATTACCAAAAACTACAGGGAAACTACGAGGAACTTACTGCAAACTATATCAGCATGAAAAGGGACATAGAAACTCTCAATAAGAGACAAGAGGAAGTGAAGAATACAATTTCTGAATTGAAGAATATAGTAGAAGGAATCAAAAGCAGGCTAGATGAAGCTGAGGATAGAATCAGCAAGCTGGAGGACAAGGTAGAAAAAAGCTCCCAGAAAGAGCAAGAAAATGAAAAAAGACTCAAAAAGAATCAAAAGACATTTATGGAAATGCAGGATAACCTGAAATGTAATAATATCTATATAACAGCAATACCAGAAGGAGAAGAGGATGAGGAAGGGATAGAGAACCTGTTTGAAAAAGTAATGATGGAAAACTTCCTTAATTGGAAGAGAGAAAAAGTCACATAAATCCAAGAAGCACAAAGGGTCCCATTCAGGAGGAACACAATGAGGCCCATTCTAAGACATATCATCATGAAAATGGCAAATATCAAAGACAGAGAATCCTAAAGACAGCAAGAAAGAAAGAGGTAGTAACATATAAGGGAGCCCCGCTATGTCTATCATCTGACTTCTCAACAGAAACGCTGCAAGCCAGAAGGGAGTGGCAAGAAATATTCTGAGTCATGAAAAGTAAAAGCCTGCAACCAAGACTTCTCTACCCAGCAAGGCTCTCAATTAAAATGGAAGGTGAAATAAGGAGTTTCCCAGACAAAAAAAGGCTAAAAGAATATACCTCCACCAATCCAGCACTGCAAAATATGCTAAAGGTACTGCTTTAAGATAAAGAAAAAGAGTCTATGAATACTCAGTTCCTTTCACAGTTGCCAATACATATTACCAATATTTTTCGTATGTATTAATCTGATTGTGATAATGATGTGTTATTTCAATTGTTCCTTTATTATTTGTTGAAACTAAACTTGTTTTTGTATATTTCTTGCCTATTTCTATTATTTAAAAAAAAGCTTAAATGACTTTTTAGTATTTTTTTATCCATTTATTGATTAAAGGTTTGTAGAATTTTTTTTCCCTAAAAAAAACAAAACCAAACAAACTATTAACCCTTTTTTAGATGTGTGGCAAATACTTTCCCATTCTATTACTTGTCCTTTATTTTTTATATGTATATTACTATACAGTCTTAAATGTTTAATATAGTCATATTGTCAATATTTTACTTTATAGCTTTTGGGTTTGAATATTTTACTTCAGGGTAAGAAAAATATTAGTTTATGTTTTCTCCTAAAACTCCTTAGATTCTACATATTGATTTTTAACTGAGCTGAATATTTCTTGTATAACATGGGAAATAGGGCTCTATATTTGTATTATTTCAAGTAATAGTGGTCCATGTACCTTATTTGTTGAATAAGCCTTATTTTCTCTGTGGATTTAAAATATCAATTTAATCATATATTACATTGTTAGACAGATATATATGTTAGTTTCTAGAATGCTCATTATATTTCATTGATCTACTTGATTATTTTTGTGCTGGTGTTTTAATGCTATTAAATTAATTAATTAATAAAATTAATTAATGTTTAATCATGCTATTTTAATTGCCAAGACCTTATAATGGTTTTAAATTTTTTAATATTTTATAATTGACTTTGACATTTAAAAAAATAAATAAAGTCAATCTGCATTTAAGAAAGAAAGAAAGAAAGAAAAATGGAACTCCTACCTTTTGCGACAACATGGATGGAACTGGAGAATATTATGTTAAGGAAATGAGCCAGTTGGTGAAAGACAAATACCATATGATCTCACCTATAAGTGGAATCTGTTCAGCAAAATAAACTAATGAACACAATAAACCACAGGCATGGAAACATGGAGCAAACTGAAAGTGATCAGAGGGGATGGGGAAGGAGGACAATGGCAGAGAAAAGAGGAAGGGACTAGACAAAGAACATGTATGAATGACCCATAGACATGGACAACAGAGTGGGAATAGACTGTGGGAGCAGGTTGTGGAGGGGGGTAAAGGGGGAAAATTGAGACAACTGTGATATAATAAACATGATTTTAAAATCTTAAAAAAATAAAGTGTAATTAAAATTAAAAAGAAATAAAATTAATTAATACAAAAAAAAAAAAGGAATGCAGTTCTGGAGAGTTTGGACCTCTTGTTTTAGTTTCCAGGCTCTAATGTTTGTTGAAGATTGAACCTTGGACAGTTCAGCTGCTCTTTGCCTTGTTTTTCTCATTCATAAAATGGGAAACTGAACTTATAGGTACTTTTATAAGCTGAATGTGACTGTATTTGGAAATAGAGGCTTTAATAGGATAATTGAGTCAAAATGAGATCCCATAGGTGAGCCCTATTTCAGTATGATTAGTGTCTTTACAAGAAGAGGGCATTAGGACACAGAAACACACAGAGGGAAGACCATGCGAAGACACAGGGAGAAGACAGCCATCTGCAAGCCAATGAGACAGACTTCAGAAGAAAATAATCCTGCTGTTACCTTGATCTTGGAGTTCTAGCCCCTAGAATTGTGTGAAATAAATGCCTGTTATTTAAGCCATCCAGGCTGTGGTACACCTGGCAAACTAATACAGTTACTTTTGAGGATTCCAAGGGACAATGCATGAATGAAATGCTTAGAAAAGTGCCTAGCATAGTAGGCATGTAATAAATGTCAGCTATCATTATTCTGTAGGCAAACATGTTGCTAATTCTAAATTACTTTCTTAAGAATTAAGATTTACATCACAACCTGTAAATACTGTGAATATTATTACATATTAAGGTTACCTTGAAAATTGTCTTTTCTTACATTGAACATTCATTTGTTCATTTGGTCATAAAATAAACATGTACTCACTCCAGTTTTGGTTCAGGAACTATGTTTGTTGTCAGGAGTGCAAGATGGATAGGACACAGCTCATGACCCTTCCTTGAGGAGCTTATGGCATCTGGAAATGGTCCAACATGGTGCTTGGCATCATTAGAGTGATGGAGTGGTGGCTGGAGGCCAGTAAGGTTGAACATAGCAATAAAGGAGAACAATTGCCTGTCTGCAGGGCAGGCCAGAGACGGGGTCTCTGGACCAGTTGAAAACCAACCCAGCTCTTATAATGCTGTGGGTTTTCTCGGGAAGTTCTGCAGTCACCTGGTGCTGACCTGCCACATCCAGAAGAAAATGGCTCACTGTGAGTGAAATTTTCATGCTGGGCTGGAGGTTAAAAGGTTGCAAACAACGGCCAGCTCTGCTGGTGCAACTGTAGTCAGGACAAGAGGGCTTAGCGGGTGCATAATCTAATGGGCAAAAAATGCTGAAGCCGCCCCCTCTACCTGCCACACATTCTAGCAGAGAAAGACTGGAATAACTTATGTATTTCTTAGGGAGGCTGCTGACATAGCCAGATCAGATTTCTTTGAAACTATAATGTCACTAATGAGTTTCACCATTTGTTTATCTTAAACCACTTTTTTTTTCAGGAATAACTGACACACGATAAAATGCATATATTTAAATTGTAATATTTGATGTTTTGACATATGGCTACGCCCATGAAAAATTTGCCATGATCAAGATAGTAAACATATCCATCATCTCCCAAAGTCTCCTCCTGCCCCTTAGTAACCCTGCCAGCTCACTCCACCCTTCCCCCTGCCTGCAGGCAACCACTGATATGCTTTCTTCAGTATAAATTAGTTGGTATTTTCATAATACTATTTAAATAGAACCAGAGAGTCTATACTCTTTTTTTTATGTTTTTTATCACCCCACACAATTATTTTGATATTTTCCAGTGTTGTTGGTATGTACCAGTAGTTTCTTTTTTGTTGCTAAGTAGTATTCCATTGTTAGAATATGCTGCATTTTTTTTATTTATTTTTTTATTAAATTAATTTATTTACTTTTTAAATACATTTGTCTCTGCCTTCCCCCCACCTCTTTCCCTTGCCCCCTCCCACCTTCCCTCCCTCAGCTCTTCCCCTTTGGTTTTGTCCATGAGTCCTTGCTATATGTTCCTTGACTTTCCCCTTCCCTTCCCTTTCCCTGCCCCCCCCCTTCCCTCTTGTCTCTGTTGATTTCTTTTCCTTTCAGTGTTGTTGGTCATATTTTCCTTGCTTCTTTGCATTGTTGGTTAGGTTCCGCTTATAGGTGAGATCATAAGGTATTTGTCTTTCGCCCCCTGGCTTATTTCGCTTAGCATGATGCTCTTCAGTTCCATCCATGCTGTCGCAAAGTTTAGTACTTCTTTTTTTCTTTCTGCTGCGTAGTATTCCATTGTGTATATGTACCATCATTTTTTGATCCAATCATCTACTGATGGGCATTTAGGTTGCCTCCAACACTTGGCTATTGTCAATTGTGCTGCTATGAACATTGGGGTGCATAGGTTCTTTTGTATTGGCGTTTTGGTGTTCTCAGGGTATAGTCCCAGCAGGGGAATCACTGGATCAAAAGGCAGTTCCATTTTCAGCTTTCTGAGGAAATTCCACACTGCTTTCCATAGTGGCTGCACCAGTCTGCATTCCCACCAACAGTGTACTAAGGTTCCCTTTTCTCCACAGCCTCGCCAGCACCTGTTGTTTGTGGATCTGTTTATGATGGCCATTCTGACCGGTGTGAGGTGGTACCTCATGGTGGTTTTGATCTGCATTTCTCTGATGGCTAGTGATGCAGAGCATCCTTTCAAATGCCTCTGGGCCCTTTGTATCTCCTCCTTAGAAAAGCATCTGCCCAGGTCCTTTGCCCATTTTTTGATTGGATCGTTTGTCTTCTTGGAGTAAAGTCGAGTGAGTTCTTTGTATATCTTGGAGATCAAACCTCTATCTGATGTATCATTAGCAAATATATTTTCCCAAATGGTTGGCTCCCTTTTCATTTTGCTGATGTTTTCTTTCACCGTGCAGAAGCTTCTTATTTTGATGAGGTCCCACTTGTTTATTCTTTCCTTTATGTCCCTTGCTTTAGGAGACATATCAGTGAAAAAATTGCTGCGTGGGATATCTGAGAGTTTCCTGCCAATGTTCTCCTCGAGGACTTTGATGGTGTTGTGACTTATATTTAAGTCTTTTATCCATCTTGAGTTTATTTTTGTGTATGGTGTCAGCTGATGATCCAATTTCAATTTTTTGCATGTAGCCATCCAGCTCTCCCAACACCATTTGTTGAAGAGGCTGTTATTGCCCCATTTTATGCTTCTGCCCCCTTTGTCGAATATTAGATGTCCATAGAGACCTGGGCTTATTTCTGGGCTTTCTATTGTGTTCCACTGGTCTATGGGTCTGTTCTTGTGCCAGTACCAGATTGTTTTGAGTATAGTGGCTTTGTAGTAGAGTTTGATGTCCGGTATTGTGATCCCTCCTACTTTGTGTTTCTTTCTTAAAATTGCTGCGGCTATTCGAGGTCGTTTAAGGTTCCATATAAATTTTTGAAATGTCTGTTCTATTTCTGTGAAATACGTCATTGGTATCTTAATAGGGATTGCGTTGAATCTATAAATTGCTTTGGTAGTATGGACATTTTGAGGATATTAATTCTTCCAATCCATGTGCACGGTATATGCTTCCATTTATTTGTGTCTTCCTTAATTTCTTTTTTCAATGTTGTATAGTTTTCTGCATACAGGTCTTTTGTGTCTTTGGTTAAATTTATCCCTAGGTACTTTATCTTTTTTCGTGCTATATCGAATGGTATATTTTTTCTGATTTCTTCTTCTTCTATTGCATTGCTGGTGTACAAAAACGCCTTTGATTTCTGAATGTTGACTTTGTATCCTGCTGTTTTGCCAAATTCACTTATTAGGTTGAGGAGTTTTTTGGTAGAGTCTACAGGGTTCTCTATGTACACTATCATGTCACCTGCAAACAATGATAGCTTTACTTCCTCCTTTCCTATTTGGATGCCTTTTATCTCTTTCTCTTGTTGACCGCTGTGGCTAGGACTTCCAATACGATGTTGAAAAGAAGCGGTGAGAGCAGACATCCTTGTCGTGTTCCCGATCTTAGTGGGAGAGCTTTCAGTTTTTGCCCGTTGAGTATGATATTGGCTGTAGGTTTTTCATATATGGCCTTTATTACGTTGAGGAATGCCCCATTTATTCCCATTTTGCTGAGTGTTTTGATCATAAATGGGTGGTGTACCTTGTCAAATGCTTTTTCTGCATCTATCGAGATGATCATGTGGTTTTTGTCTTTTCTTTGATTTATGTGGTGTATCACTTTTACTGATTTGCGTATATTGAACCATCCCTGCATCCCTGGGAAGAATCCCATTTGATCATGGTGGATAATCTTTTGAATGTATTGCTGGATGCGGTTTGCCAATATTTTGTTGAGGATTTTAGCATCTATGTTCATCAGCGAAATTGGCCTGTAGTTTTCTTTCTTTGTTGGGTCTTTATCTGGTTTTGGGATCAGGGTGATGCTGGCCTCATAGAAGGAGTCTGGGAGTCTTCCCTCCTCTTGGATTTTTTGGAATAGTCTGAGAAGGACAGGGGTTAGCTCTTCCTTAAATGTTTTGTAAAATTCTCCTGGGAAACCGTCTGGCCCTGGGCTTTTGTGTGCTGGGAGTTTCTTGATTACTGCTTCAATTTCCCCAGCTGTTATCAGTCTGTTCAAGCTTTCTGTTTCTTCCTCCTTCAGTGTTGGAAGATTATACTTTTCTAAAAATTTGTCCATTTTATCAAGATTTTCAAATTTCTTGGCATATAATTGTTCATAATAGTTTCTGACGATCCTTTCTATCTCTGTGGTATCAGTTGTTATTTCTCCTCTTTCATTTCTGATATTATTAATTTGGGTCCTCTCCCTTTTTTTCTTGATGAGTCTGCTTAAAGGCTTGTCAATTTTATTTATCTTTTCCAAGAACCAGCTTCTGGATTGGTTGATCCTCTGAATTGTTCTTTTTGTCTCTATGTCATTCAGTTCTGATCTAATCTTGACTCTTTCCTTCCTTCTACTTGCTCTGGGATTTATTTGTTGTTGTTTCTCCAGTTCTTGACGTTGCAGTGTTAGGTCTTTTATTTGAAATGTTTCTATCTTTTTAAGGTAAGCCTGTATTGCTATGAACTTCCCTCTCAGGACCGCCTTTGCTGTGTCCCATAGGTTTTGGACTGTTGTGTGTTCATTTTCATTTGTTTCCAGAAATGTTTTGATTTCTTCTCTTATCTCATTATTGACCCATTCATTGTTTAATAGTCTACTGTTCAGTCTCCATGAGTTTGCAAGTTTTTGAAGTGTCTCTTTGAGTTTGATTTCGAGTTTCAAGGCCTTGTGGTCTGAGAAAAAGTTTGGTATTATTTCAATTTTCCTGAATTTACTGAGGCTTGCTTTGTGTCCTATCATGTGGTCTATCTTTGAAAAACTGCCATGAGCATTTGAAAAGAATGTGTATTTTTCTTCTTTGGGATGTAAGGTTCTATATATGTCAGTTAAGTCTCTTTGACTCAGTGTGTCATTCAGTGCCACGATATGTTTATTAATGTTTTGTTTGGAAGATCTGTCCACTTTTGACAGTGGGGTGTTGAAATCCCCTACTATCAGCGTGTTGCTGTCTATATCTTTTTTGAAGTCATCCAACAATTTCCTTATAAACTTGGGGGCTCCTATATTGGGAGCATATAAGTTTACAATGTTGATGTCTTCTTGATAGATTCTTCCGTTAAGTATGATAAAGTGCCCCTCTGGGTCTCTCTTTATGGCCTTTGTTTGGAAATCTACTTTGTCTGATACAAGAATGGCAATGCCAGCCTTTTTCTCATGTCCATTTGCTTGGAATATTATTTTCCATCCCTTTACTTTCAATCTGTGTAGGTCTTTTGCTCTGAGGTGGGTCTCTTGTAGGCAGCATATGTGTGGGTCATGTTTTCTTATCCATTCAGCTACCCTGTGTCTTTTGATAGGGGCATTTAGTCCATTCACATTGAGAGATATTACTGATAGAAACTTACTCATCTGTTTTCTTTGTACTTGTGTTCCTCTCTGTCTCATTCTTGTCCTTCATCTGCTTAAACCAGTCCCCTTAGCATATCTTGGAGTGCTGGTTTGGTAGAGATGTATTCTTTTAGCTTTCTTTTGTCTGGGAAACTCTGTATTCCTCCTTCTATTTTAATGGAGAGCCTAGCTGGGTAGAGCAGCCTTGGCTGTAGGCCCTTGCTTTTCATGGCTTGGAATATTTGGTGCCATTCCCTTCTGGCTTGGAGTGTTTCTGTTGAGAAGTCAGCTCCTAGGTGTATCGGGGCCCCCTTGTATGTTACTTTCTCCTTCTCCCTTTCTGCTTTGAGGATTCTCTCTTTGTCTTTGCCATTTGCCATTTTAATGATGAGGTGTCTTGGAGTGGACCTCCTTGGGTCCTTCATGAGTGGGGTCCTCTGTGCCTCCTGGATCCATGAGACCCTTTCTCTCCTCAAATTAGGGAAATTTTCCATCATTACTTTTTTGAGGAGGTTCTCTATTCCTTGCTCCTCTTCTTCTACTTCTGGTATCCCTATTATACGGATATTATTGCGTTTCAGGTTGTCCTGCATTTCCCTAAATGCTTCTTCATTCTTTTTGAGCCGTTTTTCCATTTCTTGTTCTTTCTGGGAACTTTTTTCTACCTTGTCCTCCATCTCACTGATTCGATCCTTGGCTTCATCCAGCCTGCTTTGGATTCCTTCTACTGTGTTCTTCAATTCAGAAATGGTATTCTTCATATCCTCTTGTGTCTTCTTGATAGTTTCTATGTCCTTTTCCAGGCTGATATAGTTTGCTGTAAGATCCTGATAGTTTCTCTGCAGTTTCTCATAGTTATCTTTGAGCTGGCTGAGCTCATTGAGCTTCCTTAGAACCATTGTTTTGAATTCCATATCTGATAGTTCCCTTGCCTCTATTTCATTTAGCTCTCTCTGTGGGGAGTCCCCTTTTCCACTAATTTGGGGGGAACTTCTTTTTCTTCCCATTTTTGTGAGAGTCTGTTAAGTATTTTTGTCCTTTACTTTTCTTTCTGGGCTTGCCTCTGATGATGTCAGTTGTTGACCCTATAGGGCCTTGGGTTGTTTGTTTGAGCCTTTCAGGAGTCTAATGCCTGTGTCTGACTCCTGCTTGGAGCAGCTCTGTGACCCCTTCGGTCAGGGCTGGGCTATTTTTTGGGATCTCTCTGCACTCCCACGTGGGCTCCTTGAGCGCGTTCCCAGCGCGGCAGGGTCCCCCACCTGCCTGGGCTCGCATGTGTTTGCCCCAGACCAGGGGGCTTATTCGCGACCTCCCATACTCAGCTGGTCTCCCTGGCATGCGAGCTTCGCGGCACTGGTCAGTTTAGGGTCTTCTATTGTGTGTTTTCCCCGCTTTTGGCTCTTTGGGTGCGTTGCTTGCCCTCGCCAAATGGGGAATACGGAAATGGGAGGAAATCAGCTCTAGGACTCTCTGGTTAATCCTGTTTCTGGTCTCTCCTCCAGGGACTCTGGGCAGCTCTACTTATTTTGTGGGCCGCTCCGCAATCGCGGCGGGTAGGTCAATTTACGCCTGCCCTTGCCCCTCTGTGCACTCCCTCGCAGGCCGTATGGGTGCCAGTCTGTGTGAGTCCTTGCCGGCAGGTGCAAGCGTTCGCCAGCCCGCGTGGGTCACACACACGCTCGCCAACCCTCGCCAGTCACTCGGCGCAAGTGTGTGCGCCTGCTCTGGGTGTTTTGGGGGTGTCTATGTGTGCTTTTCGGCTTTTGGCTCTTTGGGGGTGTGACCTCTTCCCGCGCAATGGAGACTTCGGCAAGGAGAAGGAGTCGGGACTCCCCGGTTCCTCCTCCCGTTCTTTCCCCAATGCCTCTGTTTCTAGTCTCCCCTCAGGGGCCTCTGGGCAGTTCTGTGACCCCTTCGGCCAAGGATCCAACCCTTGTGCGGACTGCGTTTCAATCGCAGGCAGTCTGGTTCATGCGCGCCCCGCTTCTGCCTCTTTGGGGTCGCGCCTTTCCAGCCCACAATGGAGACTACCGAACGGGGAGGGAGTCGGGACTCCCCGGTTCCTCCTCCTGTTCTTTCCCCAATGCCTCTGTCTCCAGTCTCTCCTCAAGGCTCTCCCAGCCAGTCTGCACTCAGCCCCGTAGCTCACACGCGTACAAGCTGTGTGCGGAGCGCACAAAAGGCAGGTTAATAGATTCCCTTATGCCTGAGCGAGATGGTAGCTGCAGAGTGGGAGGTGCGTTATCACCCGGGCTCCACCGGCCGCTGTGTCAGTTCTCTTCACAAAGTTTTCCTCACCAGTCTTTTCCCAGGCACCAGCCCACCCTGCTGCCGCCTCTACCCAGCGATCAAGGAGGGTGGCTGCCGCTGCAACTTTTGCGTTTGCCCTTTAAATGTCTTTTTGCATCCCCAGCCACCTGTCTCTGGCAGAGAGCGCCCCTAAGCTTTTTGGGGTTGCGTTTTGTCTGTATTTTCTCGGCTTTAGCGGCTGTAGTTTAGGGGTTCCTGTTTATGATTCAGACCCCGTTCTTCTCGGGGGGACGCTAACTGGCCGTTTCAATGTCCCTCTGGTGCCAGTGCCCGTGCGCACCCAGCCCACCCTCTCGAGCCTCCACCGCACTTCTCACCCGTTGGGATGTGTGAGAGTAGAATCCACTGTCCGCGGCACCAAGGCTCCTCTCCTACTATCGCTCCACTGCTTTCCAGGTGATTACTCCATTGTTAGGTGCAATTCCAGTTTGGTTTTGGGAGGAGGTCAGCGTGACTCCCTTTCACTCCTCCGCCATCTTTCCCCCCTCAGTTATTTAAATTGTGTTCTTTGTAAGCAGCATACAGCTGTGTTGCTTCTTTATACAATATGACAATTTTAGTCTTTTTATTGAAATGTTTAGACCATTAATATTCACTATGAAAATATTTATGTTCAGGTTTATATCTCCCATATTACTGTTTATTTTATACTTTATTCAATTTTTCTTCTTGTTCTTCCCCTTTTTCTGATCTAATTAAAATATTTTATTATTCCACTTTATCTCCATTGTTGGCTTATTAGCTCTAACTGCTCATTTTGTTATTTGACTTGTTCTTTTAAGGTTTATAGCAAACATCGATAACTTATCCTAGTTGACCTTCAAGAGATATTATATTACTTCACATTTTGTCTTAGGTGGTTTGTGCTACTATAACTGAATACCATAGGTTGAAAGGCTGAAACAGCACACATTAAGTTCTCACAGTTCTGGAGGCTTTGAAGTCCAAGATCAAGGTGCTGGCAAATTCAGTGCCTGATGAAGACCCATTTCCTTATTTGTAGATGGCCTTCATGTTGTGTTCCCATATGGTAGACAGGAGAGACCAAGAACAAGCTCTCCTGTCTCTTCTTATAAAAGCATTAATTCCATTCATAAGGAAAAACCTCATTACCTAATTACCTCTCAAAGGTCTTATCTCTAAATACAACATATGAATTTCAGGGAAGATGCAACATTCAGTCCATAAAATATGTAAAAGTCATACAACAGTATATTTCATTTATTCACTCCAGCCTGTGTGCTGTTTTCATATATTTTACTTCTATATGTTATAAAACCTATGTTACCTTGTTATTATGTCTGAATAAACAATTATCTTTTAAACATATTTAAATAATAAGAAAAATCAATAATTTAGTTAATCATTTGTTATAATTTATAGTGTTCCTCATTTCTGTGTGGATCCAGATTTTCATTTGGCATCATTTTCCATCTACCTGAAGGACTTCTTTTTAACATTTCTTACAGCGTGGGTCTCCTAAGGCGATGAATTTGTTCAGCTTTGTATATCTAAAAATATCTTTATTTCACCTTCATTTTTGAAAGATATTTTGCTCAGCACAGAATTTAAATTGACTTTTTTCTTCTTTAAAAATGTTTGTCTCTTACATTGTTTTCTCTCTTACATTGCCCCCAAAAAGAAATCTGCTGTCATCCTATCTGCCTCTGTATATATGTCTTTTTCCTCTGGCTTATTTTAAAATACTCTTTATCACTGGTTTTGAACTTTTTAGTTTGATTTGCCTTGGTGTAGTTTTATTCATGTTTATTGTGCTTGGAGTTCATTGAACTTCTTGGGATTATAGGTTTATAGTTTCCATCAATTTTGAAAAATTGCTGAACATTCTTTATATTTTATTAAATCATTTTTGTTATTATTCTATTACAGTTGTCCCAATTTTCCCCCTTTGCCCTCCTCCGCCCATTCCAACCACCTCTCCCACAGTCAATTCCCACACTGTTGTCCATTTCCATGGGTCATTCATACATGTTCTTTGTCTAGCCCCTTCCCCCTCTTTCCACCATTACCCTCCCTCCTCCTCCCCTCTGGTCACTTTTGCTCTGTTCCATGTTTCCATGCCTGTGGTTCTATTTTGTTTATTAGTTTATTTTGGAACCAGAGAATATTATGTTAAGTGAAATAAGTCAGACAGTGAAAGATAAATACCATACAATCTCACTTATAAGAGGAATCTAATGAAAAAATAAATGCACATTCATTCTTTAAATATTTTTTCTCCCCTGCTCTTTCTCTTTTGGAAACTCCAATATCTTCTATATTAAGGTGCTTAAAGTTGTCTCACATTTTAGTGATGCTTTTTTCAGTAAAACAAAACAAAACAAAACAAAAAACAAACAAAAAAGACCTTGTTTCTGTGCTTGTGTGGATAGTTTTTATGTTATGTCTTCAAGTTCACTGATATTTTCTTGTGCAATAGCTATCCTGTCACTAACCCCATTCAATGTATTTTCATCACAGACATTTTAGGAATCATCTCTAGAAGTTATATTTAGTCATGTTTATATCTTGTAAGTTTCTGCTTAACTTTTTGAATTTAGGAAATATATTTAACAATAACTGATTGTTCTTGTCTGCTAATTCTAACACTCGTTTCAATTTGGGTCAGTTTTGATTGATTGTTTTTTATACCCATTATAAGTCATATCTCCTTGCTTTTTTGCATGCTTCATTGGATGCCAGAAATTGTGGATTTTGTTTTGGGGGTATTGGATAGTTTTGTATTCCTATCAGTATTTTCTTGAGCTTTGTTCTGGTATATAATTAAGTTACTTGGAAATACTTTGGTCCTTTCAGGTCTTGTGCTTAAGATTTGTTGTATGGGACAAGAGCAAGGCCAATTATCATTCACAAGATCCTTCTGAATGCTTTACACAGTGCTCTGTGATTTAAAAAGTTTTCCAATCTGACTGCTTGTAGCAGGCACTGTTCCTGGCTCTGTGTGAGTGTTGAGTGCTATTCTTTTTTATCTTTTAATATAAGAGAATATGGTTCTTTTGCTGTCCTTTGTTTTTTTTCCTCACCTACATGTACTGATTAGTTCTCAGCTGAACAACTCAAGGGTGGCCTTCTGTAGATTTCTGGAGTTCTCTCTCCTCTCTAACATTCTGTACTGCAAACTCCAACCACCTTCTTCTCCTTACATTTTCAGCTCTCTGTCCTCAGCACAGTGAGTCTGCTCCTTCTTGTCTCCCCCTTCTTGTGCTGTGCCCTGGAAACTCTCTTAAGGCAATCAAATCAGAATGTCATAGTGCTCACATCATTAGCTTCCCACCTTTCAGCAATTACTGCCCTCTATAGCTGATGCCCAATATGTTGAAAACCAAGGTGTTATATGTTTTAGCCACAGAAAGAACAAGGTCTATGACTGAGCACAGAACCTACAGTTCATCATTTCTACCATACCTTACTGGTTAGAGGAAGTATCCCTCTCCAATATGCGTGTGTTGGGGATAGGTGGAAGGAGAGACCACTCAGAGCATGCATATCTGGAGTTAAGGATCACTGGAGGCTGCCCACAGACAGAGAATACACCAACTTGGGGAGTGGGAAAACTAACTTGGATGAGCAGAGTGGAGCCAGATGATAGTACATCAAAAATAGTTTATATCCATCAGAAAGGGTCTTGACAGAAATAATTCCTTTCTACTCTTTATTCTATAAATATCAGTCTCAACTGAGCTTTCATCACACTGTTTCACTGTTATTTAAGTACCTGTCTCCTCTATTAAATTGAGAATTCCTAGAAGGCAGTGATTATCTCATTCATATCAGATCCCCAAGATTGTAGTGTTATGCCCAGATTATAATAGGAGCTCAAGTATGGTTCCTTAAATGGAACCAAATTGAATGGACTGGGACAATAAATTTCCCAATGCCTATTATATGGCTATAAACTTTGAGATATGCTAAGCTGGAAAGTAGCATGATGAAAATGATCCTTTAGAGAAGGATCATTTTAGAACCAAGAGGTTAGAGACAGAGGCCAAGAAGGTCTATTCCAAGGCTGATGTGGCAATTGAGGCATAAAACAGTAAGATTTGGAATAGGTAAAAGTAAGAAGTAGCAATAAAGTAGAAGGCTTGAACCCCAGGGTCAAATTAAGAAAATAATAGATAAGATTTCCTGACAGTTGAGTTGAAGTGAAGAAAGGGCCAAGATGATTCTAGGGTGTCAAGGTAAGGACACATGAAAATTGTGATGTCTCTAACAAATTGAGACATGCTCAGACTGGATGCAGTGCTCCCCTTTCCAAAATTGATTTTTCCTTTATTTCCTATCTGAGTGACCCAACCTAGAAATCTTGGAATTGTTCTTGACTTTTCCCCTTCTCTTATCTATGAATCAAGTTGCAGCTTGAGTTCCCTAGGAAGCAGACTCAGATGGAGTTCAGTGTGCAGGATGTTTATGAGAGTGGACTCCTGTGATCAGCCTGTGGAAGGGAGAAGAAAAAAGCAGGAGTAGACAGAGGAAGATGTCCAGTGGCACACAGCTTTGTGTCCTTCCACAGGGAGCAGTGGAGCTAGATAAACCCTTCGGGGTGGCCTCAAATTAGACCAAGTTGGCTAAGCCTTCATGCCTTCACATCATTCAGTCGTTGGACCACACTGAGAGGGGAAGTAACCTCAGGTGAAGAACTCTATGCAGCAGAAATCCCTGGAGGGGTTGGCAGCTGAATACAGCCTCCTCACTGCATTCCCAGTAAGTTGGGCAGCAAGTGTATTATGGATGGGGAATTTAGGTGGCACATCACAGTGTCCAGATCATTACCACCCCAAGTCTTCATCCCCATCCTTGCAAGTTAGTTAATTAGTTGGCTATTATTTAGTTACTTTTTTCCTGAATTGCTGTAACAGGATCCTAGTTTATCTCTCTGCTTATTTTCTTCACCTCTCTCCAGCCCATTTTCCACACAGACATAATCATGCTATTCTTCATCCTAAAACCATTCATTGGCTTCTCATCACTTGTACCTCTGGCCAAATGGCACTCAAGCCCTGACAACGCTTTTATGTGTCTTCTGGTTCTTTCTTTCCCAGATACCTTCTTTCTCTGACCTGATTTTTTGCTTAGCTAACTCCTGCCCTGTCCTTCAAGACTCACCTACTTTATGTACACTCCACGGTTTTGTGAGCCTTCGTTCAACAGCATTTTAGTATGTTGTTATATACCTCATTATTCACCTTTTGTAGCATTTATTACACGATACTCCAACTGTTTATTATTATATTTTTATCTCATGGAGAGCACAGACAGACAGCTTGCTCTTTTAAACGCAGCACCTAGCACATGGCATGGCACACAGGAGGTTTTCAAGTGTTTGAATAAGTGAATTAATCAAAGAATATATTTAAGAGTACACTTATTTTCCTGATTATCAACCACCCTCTTTTGGACATCTGGGACAGTTTTCAAAGGCAGGAATCAGTCTATAAACTGAGACTTATTATTGATAAGCTCTGAACTTCCCAGTAAAAACACTATAGTCTATGAAATTTTTAGCCAAGGGGATAGTTCATCCCATTATTAAAAATATTCCCTGTGGCTCTTGAGTAAGTTATTACAGGAAAGAAAATTGCTAACTGCTCTAATCCCACTCTCTAACTTTCCCTCTCCTCTCTTCTTCTCATACCTCATTGAGTAAACCCAGGAACAGGAAAGGAGGGAGGGTGTCCCTCCCCTCTCCAGGGGATGCAGACTGTGTCAATGCCTTCTTTTATCACTAGTTTCTTGGTTCCAGGCTTCTAGGCTGGAAGAAACAAGGTGGTGACTCTTGAAGAATCCCTCCTGCCCCCCTCCCCAGCCCAGTGTTGTCCAGACTCCACCCTCTCACTTCTATCCTTTCTTGGGGTAAGAGGAAGTCCTGAATCCTCCAAGCCACTCATTGTTATCTGGATAACATAGCCAACAGGCATCTGTTACTTACACATCACTGAGATTTACACTGTTGAGATTTACACTGTTAAACAGAGGCAATCCTGCTCTCATAGAACCTTTTAGTTTTCCCAAGAGACCTACATGCAGGAGCTTAAAGATGGTTTTATGGATGACAGTGATGTTTCAATAAATTCTCATACCTTATTCATTTGTATTATTTTAAAATTATTTCTAAAAGAAACTTTAAACAGAATCCCATGTTTTTTTTCAGATAACATTGTTTTTTTGGGGAATCACAGAGACACTTTGGGAAACTTTAATTTATTTTACAAAGCCATGCCCTGTCTTGGGAGGTTTTCATGTTGAATTCTATTAACAGCTTTTGTCTTTTTTTATAGTGCATATATTAGCAATTAAAAACATTTAAAGTAATTGATTCCATTCACTAAAGCCAACAAATTAATTAACTGATGCATAATTAATCAGAGCAGCAAGGCATCCCTTCTTAAGGGTCCAGATAGGGAAGCTGTGATCTGAGTGTTCATGAATAAAGTAGATAACAGTCAGCTGTGCTCTTGAACCAGATACTGACACAATCAGGGTCATAATTTAAGAGCTGATGGCTGTTCAGACCACTGGAGGAGCGCTTGGCCTTGGCTGCTCTGCTCAGCATGAAGTGATACTCTATGCTTAGGCTGGGTCTTAAGATAGACACAGGACCTTGGATGTCAAAGCAGGGAGCATCCTTGTATATTGCTCAACACATGCAGTACATTCAAACTGCATTCTGAGGAAAGTAGCTCATATGCAATTTGTTTTAGGTCCATGAGATGAGTCCACAAATTGAGAGTAAGCATTTAGGAATTGGACAGTCACTGTATGTCTGCGGAATCTAAATTTTAATTTTGGGATTAAATTTTTATGTTTTTATAACCTAGTTTTCTAATAATTTATTTTATTGTATTTAAAATAAATATCAGTATCTAATAGATTATAAATTATAAAAAACAAAGCAAAACAAAAACCCAAACTGGTCCTTTAACACAAATATTTCTAGAACCACTGCCTTGGATCATTTCAGTGATCCTTAAACCCAAACCTTGCAAAATACTGTTTGGCCTAAAAATGTTCTAGAGAAGATAACTTTAGGTCTAATATTCCTTTGCAACTGAGTTGAAAAACCGGATTTGAGATGCTTGCGTTTGTCTCTCTGGAGGGGCTTCTGTTCTCGCCAGAGATATAGATGGACAAAGATGAATCAAAGCCATGGAAGCTGTAAATAATACAGCTGCGCTGATATTCATTTTGAACATGTGCCTACTGAGAGGGTCACGAGTTAACTGTGAGGAGTAACATTACTGTACAATCACCAGCCACAGATGAGCATTAGCATACATCACAGTGAATTAATGGTCCCACCTCCCACAACAAGGGTGCTGAGAACTAAGGGACTACCTCACGGTGCTTTTAGTAAGTAAATAATAGAAAAGAAACTGAAGAGTTGTCCTTTGAGATGGTGGGATTTAAATGAACTGGTTAGAAGAGAGATAGTTAGCTGTTCCCAGACTTTACTAATAAGAGTAAAATGAGTATAGCCACTTACTGAAGTGGAGTGGACTTCTTCTGGGGCTTAACTCTAAGTTGCCCTTGGGTTTAGTAATGAGAACACCTTCTAGAAAGCTTGCCTAAAGCCTGTGTGTGTGTGTGTGTGTGTGTGTGTGTGTGTGTGTGTGTGCGCGCGCGCGCACACACACATATTGAAGTAGCTCTAATAGCTTTTGTAGCCCCTTCGATAGGATTCAAGATGGGCCTGTCTTTTTTGTACATGCACATACTGAGCACAAGGGATGACTCCAAACAAACCTATGTGTCAATCACTTTTCTTGAACTCCTACCATAAACAAAAGTCCTGCCCTGGAAATGAAGAAGGCTTATAGTTTGGTTTATGTGATTAAGTCATCTTGGAAATGTGACCTCAAGATTAAAAAAAATGAAATTGCTATTCTGAAAATAAGAGTTATTTTTGTAAAACAGCTACCATATAACATTATTTAATAGAAAGTCTCTCACCTGAGATTATACATGCAATACATTTATTCATATGAATGGGAATAAATATAATGTACTGAGTCAGGAACATTATACTTCCAAAACCAGTGATGCATTCAATGTAATGTACCTCATACTTTTGGTGTCATCTAAATAGCAATGGAGAATACCAGTAGTGAAGAAAGTGAGATTGATCTGGATTTAAATCCTAACTTCTCCACTTGCTAGATATAAAATTTTGAACACTTTACTTCACCTCTCTGAGCCTTGGTTTCCAAATTTGTAAAAGGGAGATAGTAAAACCTACCTGAAATGCTGACACTTATATAACACTTGCATGCTAGTTTCTGTACAAAGTAGTCACATATATGTTTTCACGTATCCTCATAGGAAATCTTTAAAATCACATGCTATGATAACCTAATACCCAAATCCAAACATTCAAAGATTACAGCTTCAGAAGTAAAGCATATAAAGGACTGAGCATAGTGCCTCACATATAGTAGGTACTGAATAAATAGTCATTAGTCTGTTATTATTGCGGCAACTGTCCAGAAGACAAAGGCAACATGGGCAATGAAAATGTGATTGCTATAAATTCTCCCCTCCCGTCTGCTTTAATGGTGCTGGGAGCTGGCCAGGTTCCAGGTTTCTCAGGCCCCAGCCACATCAGTAAGGAAAGCAGGTTAACCTCTGGGCAAGCATTAGGCAGAACATAATTATAGGGACAACCAGAAGGATCCATAATCTTCCAAGTCCCTCTGTAAGGCCTGGATGCAGCCTAAAACTCACTTCAGGGAAGTTACGCCATTCATTCTTCTGGAATACCAAGAAAGCTTAAATATGTAAGTTCCCAGGAGAGGTTACACAAAAGTGTGAATAAATTTCTGGCAAAGAGTATAAAATGACATCAGGTCTTAATAGCTGTGACAGAAGAAAATGCAGAAAAGCAATCGTCAGCTGGCATGGGTTAGAAAGAGAGGTTACAGGGAAAAAAGGGAGGTCAGAAACAACTTTGGGAGTATCTCAGTTTTATATCTGGCTGGCCCTGCTTATCCTCGTTTGAGTGCAAACTGCATATCATGAACAAAGGGAAGAAGCTTGTGGAAGAAGTGTATCTGCACCTTAATGCACCTCTCTGAGGAAACTATGCTGGCCACGTTGCCCTGTGGGTGTGTGGTCACAAAGCTTCCCCTACACTCCTCTCCTCCTCAAGTTTTTACTGCATATGGCTTACTGGTTATTAAAATTAGGTTGCTTGAATTCAAATCCCAACTCCATACTTACCTGACTTTAGACAAGTACACTTAATCTCCATGAACAGGTAGGTCACGAAGGTGTGTGAGGATAAAATGAGGCACTGAGCTGAAGTGCTCTGTTCTGGGTTTTGTATGTGTTAAGAAACTCTCCTGTCCCAGTTTGTGACCCACAGGAAGTGGGCAAGTAAGTCAGGCAAGTGCCAGGCCACCCAGTCTTCTCAGACCAACTATGCCATTGGCAGCTGCACACAATTTGCTACATGAGAAAGTTATTCAATTACAGAAATTATAGTTTCAAAATGTTTCCTTTCTGCATCACAAGGCACAAACCAGTGACTGATCTCTTCCAAATGAATGTAAACCTTTAAAGATACAACTGTCTAGGGCAGGAGATAAGAGCTCTGACTATCAAGTATTTTCTGTGTCACTGGTGGGAGGGATGGGAAAGGCTTCCCCTGAGTGGGTGGCTGAGACAACTCTCAGCAATAACTCTATCTGGATGTTGATCAGGACTTCTTTGTAAAGCCATATTATATTTCCTGAGCCTCAGTTTTCCTATCTGCAAATCCAAACTGCCACTGTCTGTGACAGTTTACTTAATATAAATATTTTTTAAATTTTTATTTATTTATGAGAGAGAGAGAGAGAGAGAAAGAGAGAGAGAAGCATCAATCTGTTATATACTCATTTAATCATCCATTGGTTTTTTCTTGTATGTACCCTGACCAGGGATAGAAGCTACAACCTTGGCATGTTGGAATAACTCTAACCAACTAAGCATCCGGTCAGGAAAATTAATGAGCTTCAAATTTTCTTCCCAGCTCTCTCTAAACATTCTTCATACCATGTTCCTCCCCCACTCCCAACATACACACACACACAAAATGAGAGGTTTAGCTAGCTTCTGAGCACTGCACATTGGATAAAGCCATCTAATGACAAAACCAGCAGGGAAATTCATTAATATACTTTCAAATGTAGTTAGTAACAAATATTCAAAAGAAGTGTCACAAGGTGCCTCCTCCTAGAACCAAACTGGAAATAAGACTAAGTAGGGGAACAGTCACCTGGAATTACCAGCCTAGGCTACCTAAAGAGGAGACTTGACCAAGAATGGTCAAGAATGGTCAAGAATGGTCAAGAATAGTCTCGAGAGACTACCTCGAGACCAGTAGGAAGGGCAAGGTTGTTAGAGTCTGACCCTGTTTCCATGGGCAGCAGGCCAAAGTTATGGAGGGATAGCATGGCTGTGGGAGCTTCTCTCTGAGGGGAGTGAAGCCTGAACCCCAGCCTGGGCTCTGCAGCACATTTGCCAGAGCTGGCATCAGCTGTCCATGTAGCATCCAGTGATAAAAAGCAGCAAGATTTTTGTCTGCTGGGTTGAGGCAGAGCTCACTGGAGACAAAGTCATTTTCTTTTAAGGGGCCAAAGCACAAGGTTTTCTTTTGCAGCCAGTCACCTGGAGCTCCCAGAAAGGAAAGACGGCAAAGACTGGAGTTGCCTGAGAGAGTCTGGAGTGGGAGTCACTGGGGAGAAACACGGGGGAGCAGCTGTCATGATCCCTGTGCAGGGTCATTCCTTGCTGTCTCAGCAGCCATCTTTCTTGTGAAGAGAAAGCGCCCCCCACTAGGGGAATCAGCCTGGGGATAAACAACCTTGCCCCACCCTCTGCAATCTTCCTTATCCAACCCTGTATGCTTTTTTCTTCCCTGTGCATCTTAACCCCTGCTGAGGAGAGAGCAACACAGGTAGACTCAGCAGGTATCAGAGACTGGTTTTGAGAACTGAACTGGTACTTCCTCAACATGGGAGAGCTGATAGAAACACCCAATAGAAACACCCTCCTGATTTCCAGCAGACCCAAACTCTGGGTGCCAGAGGCCTCACCTGCCTGCCTGCCTATTAGGGGCTCTGCCTTGCTGAGCTCAGGGCAGTAATCTGGGACAGACTCAGACATATGGCTCTAGGGTGAGAGAACACACTCACCATCTTCCCTGAAGTCTGAATGGCACCTCTCCCTCACAGGAGATTCAGAGATCCCATCCTCCTGATTCCACCAGAAGCCCTTTCAGAAATAGTTAGTTCAGTGTCGGAGGTTGGCAGCAGTCTGGCAGGCAGAGCAGATGGGGGCAGATCTTGTGACACGTTGGTACATTTGCTGATTCAGCCCTGGGTCTTGTGCTGGTAAAAGCTGGCCTTGCAGTGCAGCTTGGCCCTTCCCGTGCACAGCCAAGCCTGGTGGAAGCAGCCACAAAGTGTGGATCATTTGTAACATGAAACAGGCTGCTGAGAGACAGACATGGACAATATCTGACATTGGCTTACACCAGCTTCAGACAACATTGGAATGGTACTGTAAGGGAGATCCCAGCAGGCAAGCACTAAACACTGCTGAGAGGAATTCCACTTTGTTCTTTTTCATTGATTTTGTTATTTTTTCTTTTTCATAGCCTTTTTATTATTTTTTCTTCTATTTTCTTTTTTCTCTATTTTTTTCTTTCATAACTCTTATTTTAATCTTTCCTTTACTTATTTTTTATTCTTTCCCCTAGCTTGGTTTTTTTCACCATGATTCTCTATTTCTTATTTTTATTTTCCTCTTCCTTCTCCCCTCTTCATAAGCTTTTTATTTTTGTCTTAACTTATTCTTTGTTTTCATATGCTATCTTTTTTCTCTTTTCTTATACTTTATGTTTTGTTGTTGTTTTGCTGTTGTTGGATTTTTTGCTTTTTCTCTGTTTTGTTTTCTGTGTTTTGTTTTGTTCTGTCAGCACCTGTACAACAGCTTGCAAGATGTGGTTGGGGTTGAGCCTCTCAGTCAGCCAGCCAGAGTGGAGATCTCACCAACAAATGGGTCAACAGCAATCAAGATCCAATTACAGCAGGAGAGACCACATAACCCACACAAGGGACATTCCTAGAGCATCCAGCCCAGGAGATCAAAAAGACTGTACCACTGGGTCCCACAGGGTGCCTACCACATAAGGCCAGACCACAAAGACTGGGAGTCAAAGTAGGTCTACCTAATACATAGAAACAATCACAAAGAGACAACTAAAATGGTTGACAAAGAAACAACTCCCAAATGAAAGAAAAGGAGCTATCTCAAGAAAAAGAGTTAAATGAAATCAAGGCAAGCAATTGATCAGACATAGAATTCGAAGTAATGGTTATAAAGATGCTTAAGGAACTTAGTGAGAAATACAAGAAATATTATGGGAATTTTATAAACAATAGTAACTACATCAGCATGAAATAGAACATAGAAACTATGAATAAGAATCAGTAAGAAATGAATAATGCACTAGAAGGAATTAAAATCAGGCTAGATGAAGCAGAGGACTGAATCAGTGATTTGGAAAACAAGGTAGAAAAAATACCAAATCAGACCACCAAAAAGAAAAAAAAATACTTAAAAAGAATGAGGATAGTTTTAGAGAGCTAAGGGACAACATGAAACATAACAATACCCACACCATAGGAACACCAGGAGGAGAAGAGAGTGAGAAAAGGATAGAAATCTATTTGGAGAAATAATGACAGAAAATTTCCCTAACCTCGTGAAGAAAAAAGTCACATAAATTCAGTAAGCAGAGTCCCAATTAAGATGAACCCAAAGAGACCCACACCAAGATGCATCATAATTAAAATAGCAAAGTTTAAAGACAAAAAGAGAATCTTAAAAGCACCAAGAAAGAAACAGTTACTTACAGGAGAGCTCCCATAAGAATCATAGCTGGTTTCTCAAAAGAAACACTTCAGGCCAGAAGAGATTGGCAGGATGTACTCAAAATAATGAAAAACAAGGACCTGCAGCCAAAACTATTCTATCCAGCAAGAGTATCATTTAAAATTAAAGGCAAAATAAAGAACTCCCCAGACCAAGAAAAGGCTAAAGGAGTACATTTCCACCAAAATAGTATTGCAAGAGATATTAAAGGGGCTACTTTAAGAAGAAGAAATATAGAGAGGAACATATATATAAAGAAAAAAAAGACAATGAATAAGTACCTATCAATAATACCTTTAAACATAAATGGATTAATGTTCCAAACAAAAGATAGAGGTAGCTGAATGGATAAGAAAACATGACCCAGATATATGTTATCTACAAGAGACCCACCTCAGAACAAAAGATTTATACAAGCTAAGAGTGAAGGGATGAAAAAATTATTCCATACAAATAGTTACAAAAATAAAAAAGTTGGGGTGGCAATACTTATATCTAAGAAAGTAGACTTCAAAACAAAGACCATAGCAAGAGACAAGTAAGGTCACTACATAATAATAAAGGAATAAACCCAAAAAGAGGTTATAAACCTTGTCCACATATATGAACCCAATATAGGAGCACCTAAATATATAAAGAAAATCTTGGTGGAATTTATGGAAGAAATCAACAGCAATACAGTCATTGGAGGGGATTTTAACACCCCACTGTCACCAATGAACAGATCATCCAGAAAAAAAATCAACAAGGAAACAGCACCTTAAATGACACTCTAGATCAAATGCACTTAATTGATATTTACAGAACATTTCATCCCAAAGCAACAGAGTACAAATTCTTTTCAAGTGCACATAGATCATTCTCAAAGATAAACCACATGGAAGGACACAAAATATGTCTTAAATTCAAGAAGAACTTAAGTCATATCAAGCATATTCTGCAACCACAATGGCATAAAATTAGAAATCAGCCTGAAATAAAATTTAAAAACTCAAGAGAGGGCAAGATGGCAGAGGAGTGAATGGAGGTCACACTGACCTACTCCCAGAACCAATCTGGAATTACAACTAAACTATGAAGAAATCACCTGGAACAAACAACTAAACAATAACAAGAGAGGAACCTTGTATCCTCAAACAGACAGAAGAATCAGCATTAGCACAACCTGACTGGTAAGAAGTGCAGTAGAGACTCAAGAAGACAGGCTGGGTGTCCACAGGCAGCAGTGCCAGTGGGCTTTTTAAATGGCTAGTTGGATTCCCCTGAGAAGAGTGGGGTCTAAATCATAAGCAGGGATCCCCAGCTTACAGCACCAAAGCCCAAAAAGTACATTGAAAATAGCCAGCTGCAAAAAGTGGCAGCATTGTTTTCTGCCAGGGATGGACAGTGGGAGATGAAAAGAGCCATTTAAAGAGCCAACACATAAATTTTTATTTGCAGCCACTTACCCTGGGCTCCGGCAAAGGCAGGGGCAGAGTGGGCTGGAGACGCCTGAGGAGAGACAGGGGAAGGAAGCTATGGAGAGACAAGTGAGGGAATACCAAGAAAAATCCTGGTGCTGACTTATCCCAATATGGCAACAGCCGTCTTGATTAGGAAGACCACTCCCTGAATCAGAAGCAGAATGAAAGGACACAATAGCCCCGCCCCCAGGAGGCTCTGCCCTGGCCCAGTAGTACTCAAACCTGACTGCTAAGTACAGAGTGGCAGTCACAGATAGTAGATCCTGGGCTAAAGGGCATGCAGAGTGGTCTAGAGACACTTGAGGAGAGGCTGGACACAAAGAATTTGGGGAGAAAACTAAGAGAGTAGATGGTGGGATCCCAGTGCTGACTACTCCCCCATATGGCAGCAGCCATCTGGCTCAGGCAGACCACTCCCCTGAGTGGCAGCACCTTGAGATGACACAATAGCCCTGCTCCCAGGGTGGACTCTGCCCCGCCCAGTGTTTCCTAAACTTGACTGCTCAGTGCAGCGTGATTAGATAAACAACTGCAGGAGACACCCACAGACTGCAGATTCCTGGAAGTCTCAAACAGACTGCCTGAGGTCAGACAGGGTCAACATCTGATATCTTCAGAGGCAGATCCAGAAGGAAGAAAAACAGCAGTTTCCTACCATAGAAGTTCACACCACAAAGTCAGGAAATCAAGACAGATCAATTTAAGAAGCTGAAGCAAAAAAGAAGAGTCTCACAAACAATGGGAAGACAAAGAAATATGCCTCACTCAAAGGGAAAGGAGGAATCTCCACAAAGACAACTAAATGAAATAGAGGCAAGTAAACTATCAGATATTGAATTCAAAACATTGATTCTAAGGAAACTCAATGAGCTCAGTGATATTAGAGAGAATTACAAAAAACTACAGGGAAACTACAAGGAATTCACTGCGACGTATATCCGCATGAAAAAGGACATAGAAACTATCAACAAGAGGCAAAAGGAAATGGAGAATACAATTTCTGAATTGAAGAACACAGTAGAAAGAATCAAAAGCAGGCTAGATGAGGCTGAGGATAGAATCAGTGAGTTGGAGGATAAGGTATAGGAAAGCTCCCAGAAAGAGCACGAAAATGAAAAAAGACTCAAAAAGAATCAAAAGGCATTTAGGGAAATGCAGGATAACCTGAAACATAATAATATCCATATAATAGGGATAGCAGAAGAGGAGGAGCAAAGGATAGACCCTGTTTGAAAAAGTAATGATGGAAAACTTTCCTCATTTGAGGAGAAAAAAAAGACACACAAGTCCAGGAAGCCCAGAGGGTCCCATTCAAGAGGAACCCCAATGAGGTCTACTCCAAGACATCTTCATGAAAATGGCAAATATCAAAGACAGAGAATCCTAAAGGCAGCAAGGGAGAAACAGGGAGTAACATACAAGGAAGCCCTAATACGGCTAGCAACTTCTCAACAGAAACACTATAAGCCAGAAGGAAATGGCAAGAAATATTCTGAGTCATGAAAAGCAAAAACCTGCAACCAAGATTGCTCTACCCAGCAAAGCTCTCAATTAAAATGGAAGGTGAAATAAGGAGTTTCCCAGACAAAAGAAGGCTAAAAGAATAAACCTCCACCAAACCAGCACTGCAAGATATGCTAAAGGGGTTGCTTTAAGAAGATGAAGAAAAAGAGTGAGAAAGACAGTATCACAGGTACAAAGGGAGAAAATGAGTAAGTACCTATCAATAATAACTTTAAATGTGAGTGGATTAAATGCTTCAATCAAAAGACATAGGGTCACTGAATGGATTAGAAAACATGACCCACACATATGTTGCCTACAAGAGACCCGCCACAAAACAAAGGACCAACACAGGCTGAAAATTAAAGGATGGAAAAAATATCCCAAGAAAATGGACAAAAAAAAAAAAAAAAAAAAAGCTGGGATAGCAATACTTATATCAGACAAAATAGATTTCAAAACAGAGACAATAAAAAGAGACCCAAAAGAATGCTTCATAATCCTCAAAGGAAGAATCCATCAAGAAGATATAAACATCCTATATGCACCCAATATAGGAGCACCCAAATATATAAGGAAAATCTTGGAGGAATTCAAGAAAGATATAGACAGCCACGCATTTACATTAGGGGATTTTAACACCCCACCATCAACAATGGATAGGTCTACCAAACACAGATCAACAAGGATATTGTGGAACTGAATGATGTGTTAGATCAAATGGACTTAACTGACATATATAGAGCCCTTCATCCTAAAGAAGCAAAATACACATTCTTTTCAAATGCACATGGAACATTTTCAAAGATAGAACACAGGAGAGGACACAAAACAAGTCTCAAGAAATTCAAGAAAATTGAAATCATAATAAGTGTTTTCTTGGACCACAAGTGCTTACAACTAGAAATCAGCCTTAAGGAAAAAACTCAAAAACATTCAAACTCATGGAGACTGATTAGCATGCTATTGAAAATGAGTGGGCCAGTAATGAGATCTAAGAAGAAATCAAAAAGTGTCTGGAAACAAATGACAAAGAACAAACAGTCCCAAACCTATGGGGCACAGCAAAGTCCTGAGAGGGAAGTTCATAGCAATACAGGCCTACCTAAAAAAGATAGAAATATTTCAAATAAACAACCTAACCCTACAGCTTCAAGAACTGGAGAAACAAAAACAAGCAAAGCTCAGAGAGAGTAGAAGGAAGGAAATAATCAAGATCAGAGCAGAACTGAATATCAGAGAGACTAAAAGAACAATTCAAAGGATCAACCAATCCAGAAGGTGGTTCTTTGAAAAGATAAACAAAATCGATCTTTAAGCCAACTCATCAAGAAAAAAAGGGAGAGGACCCAAATAAATAATATCTAAATGAAAGGGAGAAATTACAACTGCTACCAGAGATATACAAAGGATTGAGTGAAATTACTATGAACAATTATATGCCAAGAAATTTGAAGACCTCGATGAAATGGAAAAATTTCTGGAAAAATATAACCTTTCAAAACTGAATGAAGAAGAACCAGAAAATGTGAATAGACCAATAGCAGATGGTGAATCTGAAGCAGTAATCCAAAAACTCCCAGCATACAAAAGCCCTGGACTGCACGGTCTCAGGGAAGAATTTTACAAAACATTTAAGGAAGAGCTAAACCCTGTCCTTCTCAGACTACTCCAAAATATCCAAGGAGAAGGAAGATTCCCAAACTCTTTTTATGAGGCCAGCATCATCCTAATCCCAAAATCAGATAAATATACAACAAAGAAAACTGCAGACCAATATCGCTGATGAACATAGATGCTGAAATCCTCAACAAAATATTGTCAAACCACATGCAGAAATACATTAAAAAGATCATCCACTATAATCAAGTGGGATTCATCCCAGGGATGGAAGGATGAATCAATATTCACAAATCAATTAACGTAATACATCACATAAACAAAAGGAAAGACAAAAATCATATGATTATATCAATAGCTGCATAAAAAGCATTTGATAAAGTATAGCATCCGTTTATGATAGAAACACTTAGCCAAGTGGGAATAAAGGGGGCATACCTCAACATAATAAAGGCCATATATGAAAAACCTATAGCCAACATCATACTCAAAGGGCAAAAACTGAAAGCTTTCCCACTAAGATTGGGAACAAGACAAGGTTGTCTGCTTTCATTACTTCTATTCAACATAGTATTCTTAGCCATAGCAATCAGACAAGAAAAAGAAATAAAAGGCATTCAAATTGAAAAAGGAGGAAATAAAACTGTCATTGTTTGCAGATGACTTGATAGTGTACATAGAAAACCCCATAGGCTCCACAAAAAACTACTCAACCTAATAAGTGAGTTTGGCCAAGCAAAGTGGGATACCAAGTCAATATTCAGAAATTGAAGGCATTTTTGTACACCAACAATGAAATATCAGAATCAGAAATCAGGAAAAAAATCCCATTTTTTATAGTAACAAGAAAAATAAAGTACCTAGGAATAAACTTAACCAAGGAGGAAAAAAGACCTGTACTCAGAAATCTACACAGCACTGAAGAAAGAAATTAAGGAGACACACATAAATGGAAGCACGAACTGTGTTTTTGGACTGGAAGAATTAACATCATCAAAATGTTCATAATACCCAAAGCAATTTATAGATTCAACTCAATTCCTATTAAAATACCAATGACGTATTTCACAGATATAGAATAAACATTTCAAAAATTTATATCGAACCATAAACAATGCTGAATAACTGTAGCAATTTCAGAAAGAAGAACAAAGTAGGAGGGATCACAATACTTCAGATCAAACTATATTACAAGGCCACTGTAATCAAAACAGTCCAGTACTGGCATAAGAACAGACACATAGATCAATGGAACAGAACAGAGATCCCAGAATCTCTATGGTCAATTAATATTAGATAAAGGGGGCAGAAGCTTAAAATGGAGTAAAAATTGCCTCTTCAACAAATGGTGCTGGGAGAGCTGGACAGCTACATGCAAAAAAATGAAATTCGACCACCAACTTACATCATGCACAAAAATAAATTCAAGATGGATAAAAGGTTTAAATATATGTCATGACACCATAAAAGTCCTAGAGGAGAACAAAGGCAGGAAACTCTCAGATATTCCATGCAGCAGTATTTTCACCGATATGTCCCCTAGAGCAAAGGACATAAATAAAAAGATAAACAAGTGGGATTTCATCAAAATAAGAAGCTTCTGTATGACTAAAGAAAACATCAGCAAAATGAAAAGGGAACCAACAAAGTGGGAAAACATATTTGCCAATGATACCTCGGACAAGGGTTTGATCGCCAAAGTATATAAAGAACTCACACAACTCCACTACAGGAAGACAAGCAATTCAATTAAAAAATGGGCAAAGGACCTGAACAGACACTTCTCCAGGGAGGACATACACAGGGCCTAGAGACATATGAAAAGATGCTCAGCATCACTAGCCATAAGAGAAATGCAAATTAAAACCACAATGAGATACCACTTCACACTGGTCAGAATGGCCATCATAAGCAAATCAACAATCAAGTGCTGGCAAGGTTGTGGAGAAAAGGGAACCCTAGTACACTGTTGGTGAGAATGCAGACTGATGCAGCCACTGTGGAAAACAGTTTTAAATTTCCTCAAAAAGCTGAAAATGGACCTGCCTTTTGACCCAGTGACTCCACTCTTAGGATTATACCCTAAGAATCTCAAAACATCAATTCAAAAGAATCTTTGCACCCCAATGTTCATAGCAGCGCAATTTACAATAATCAAGTGCTGGAAGAAACCTAAATGCCCATCAATAAATAAATCGGTCAAAAAAACTACAGTACATTTACACAATGGAATACTATGCAGCAAAAAGAAAGAGCTACTAACCTTCATAACAGCATGGTTGGAACTGGAGAGCATTATGCCAAGCAAAATAAGCCAGGGGGCCAAAGAGAAATACCGTATGATCTTACATATATGTGGAACATAATCAACAAAACAAACAAGCAAAAAAAAAATATATAACCAACAACATCGAACAAAAAAACAAACCGACAGTAATGAGAGGGAAGTAGGGAGGGGCGTAACAGGGAAAAGAAGGAGAAGGGTCAAATTAAGGAACATGTATCAAGGACCCATGGACAAAGCCAAAGTGGGGAAGGATTGAGGGTGGGAGGTGCGGATGGGTGGGGCAGGGGAAAGTGGTGGCGGGAAAATGGAGACTAATGTATTTGAACAATAAAATAATTATAAAAATACAAAACATTCAAATACCTGGAGGCTAAATAGCATGTTATTAAATAATAGATGGATTATCAATGAGATCAAGGAAGAAATCAAAAAGTACCTGGAAACAAATGAAAATAAATGCACAACAACCTAAAACCTATGGGACACAGCAAAAAAACAGTCCTGAGAAGGAAGTTCAATGCATTACAGGCCAACCTCAAGACACAAGAACATTCTCAATTATGCATTCTAACCTTACATGTGAAAGAACTAGCAAACAACAACAGATTAAGCCCAGAGGAAGTAGAAGGTAGGAAATAATCAAGATCAGAGTAGAAATAAATGCCACAGAGACTAAAAATACAATTTAAAACTTCTATGAATCCAGGAGCTGGCTCTTTAAAAAGATAAATAAAATAACAAATTTTTAATCAGACTCATCAAGAAAAAAGGAGAGAGGACCCAAATAAATAATATCACAAATGAAAGAGAAGAAATAACTGATATTATAGAAATATTAATACAAAGGATTGTAAGAAAATACTATGAACAACTACATGCCAAGAAATTGGACAGTCTGGTGAAGTGGAGAAATTTCTAGAACATGCAATCTTCTAAAACTGAATCAGGAAGAAGCAGAAAACCTGAATAGACCAATAGCAACTAATGAAATTGAAGCAGTAATGAACAAACCACCCAGCAAACAAAAGTCCTGGACCAGATAACTTCATAGGCAAATTTTACCAATCACTCAAAGAAGAACTAACATCTACCCTTCTCAAACTATCCAAAGATGTTCAAAAGGAGGGAAGACTCCCGAGCTGTTTTTTGTAAGGCCAATATTAACCTAATTCTAAAACCAGATAAAGACTCTACATCATAAATACCAAAAAATCCAATTACAAAATGGGGAAAAGACCTAAATAGGCACATCTCCAAGGAGAACAATAGGTAGATGCTATAGCTATGTGAAAAAATAATCAACATCACTAGTCATCAGAGAGATGCCAAACAAAACCACAATGAGATACCACCTCACACCTGCCAAAATGGCTATCATTAATAAATCAATAAACAAGTGCTGGCCAGGATGTGGGGAAAAGGGAACCCTAGTGTACTTCTGGTGAGAATGCAGACTGGTGCGGCCACTGTGGAAAACAGTGTGGAATTTCCTCAAAAAGCTAAAAATAGCACTGCCTTTGAACCCATCAATTCCACTATTGGGAATATATCCCAAGAATCCCAAAACATTAGTTCAAGAGAATATATGCACCTCCATGTTCATACCAGCATTATTTACAATAGCCAAGATCTGAAAATAACATAAGTGTCCATTAGTATATGAGTGCATAAAGAAATTGTGATACAGTTACACAACGGAATACCATGCAGCAGTAAAAAAGAAGGAATGCTTAACTTTTGCAACAGCATGAATGGAACTGGAGACTATTATTCTAAGTGAAATAAGCGAGTCAATGAAAGACAAATAACATACGATCTCACTTATATGTGGAATCTAATGAACAAAATATACTAATGAGCAAAATAGAATCAGAGGCATAGAAACAGGGAACAGACTGACAGCTGTAAGAGGGGAGGGGAGAGGGGCGATTGGCTGAAAGAAGGGGAAGGGATTAACCAAAGAACATTTAGGTATCACCCATGGACATGGACAAAGGTATGGGGGTTGCCTGAGGGAGTGGTGGGGCTGGGTGGAGGAGGGTAAAGGGGGAAAAATAAGGACAAATGTAATAATATAAGCAATAAAATATAATTTAAAAGTAAAATAAATAAAAGGCAAAAAAATATTTAAAAGAGCCTATGGAAGTGTCACAGTCAACAAATATCTACTGAGCATCTACCAAGGGCTAAAACTTAAGTTCCTTGGATAAATTATTGAATTCACATCCTTGTTCTGAAGAAATTTATAGTATGTTATGGGATAATAAATGCATGAATCCAAGTAACTAATTTTAGGTTGGAGAGGATAAGTGCCATAAGAGACATGCAAATTAAATATGATATGAGTTCAAGGGAGGAAATGTTATGGTTAGGAAATCAGGCCCTGTTACACTCTAAATGCTTATAAGAAGGGTTTGTGGAGAGAGTCAGGGAGATGAACTCTGAGGGTAAGTAGGGTATGGAACTATGAGGGCATGATGGGGATAGGAGTTCTTGAAGAAAGGAGGGAAAAGAACATTCCAGAGCAAAGGCATGGAACAGAAAGAGTAAGTCCAGGATGGATCTGTGGGCAGTGAATGGTGCATTCAGTTGACCTAATTCTGATCAATGAATGTTATAAATGTTGTCTGAGAGCCTAGAAAGCCTAGAACTTTTGATAAATAATCTATGCCCTATTCCCTATCTTATTAGGAAACTGAAAGTTTTGCAGCAGGGGAAGATATGTAGGTAAAACAGAAGGGAAAAGGTAGAGGAGAGGGAGTTCTGCAAGGAGAATATGGTACTGTTCCAAATTAGAGGTGGTGGTGGTCAGATGAGAGCCTGCCTCACTAGCGATACGAAGAGAAGAGGTTTAAAGGCAGAAGGACCACACATCTCTCCAGTTTGCCAGGCACTGTTGTGGCTTCAGTGTGCTCTGGTGTAATGATTATTACTCTTCTCTTTTCAAGTACAACAGTTTGGACAATAAATTATATAATCACCTTAGTTAAAAATGATGTTGAGTAATTAGAAGGGTGACAGTGAAAAGGATACAGATTTCAGAGGAAGGTGAGAGTGGTTGTGAATGTAAGTTAGAGGGATTGTTTGGGCTTCTCAGTGAAAAATATAACAATAATAATAGCCAACATTTCTTGACTGCTGATTTCTATGTCAAGCAGAGTATTACCTCATTTATTCTTCCAGATAACTTTGTGACATAGATATTACTTTATCCTCATTTTACAGGAGATGAAACTAGACACAGAGAGCCATATGACTAATGAACATGTGAAAAATTCAGGCCATGACCTCAGGAGAGAATTCAGAATAGAGACAAGAATCTGGTAGAAAAGGCCAAGAGGTCCAGGTGAGTAGCCAAAATAGAGATTGAAGAAAAATATGAGAGGAAAAAACAAAAATGGAAATAGCAGGAGGAAGAGAAGGTCAGGAAAACCCAGAAGGAGAAATCTGTTAGAGAGGTAGAGAAGCCAAAATGACATCCTCACAAAAACTATGGCAAAAATAGAGTGACCAGCCCATTAGTGCAGAATTCTATAGAGAAATGGAGAAGAGGAGGAATGGGAAAGTATGTTGGATTGGTGACTTTTGGCCCAACAACAAGCATACTAATTTCTTCATTGTCAAAAATATTTCACATGTACTAGACCATTGTGCAAATATCTAATGACAGATGTCAAGTTCCTCCTCATGTTCTGTAGGGTGTGGAGATTACCTCATGTTCTTGGGGGCAGGAAGCCCATTTGGAAGCCACTGTAGTCTTTGGGAGGCAAAGGATGGCGGAAGCAAGGAATGAGAGAGACTGGGTGTGAGTGTCAAAGGTCATTTTTGCCTGAAGCCACCATTAAAACAGGCTATTTAAGAGAAAAGCGGTGAAGCATTTCCCTCAAAACAGGAGCAGTATATAAAAGTAGAGGAGAAAAAGCTATAAGGCTTGTACCACCTTTGACTATTGAAGGAAGCTCACTAACCTCCAAGGATAGAATTTCACTAATTTGTAAGTCTAACTTGGCCAGAATCTCACCAAACTTTGTGTGGGAGTTGTTAGTTATGCATGCCAGGTGGTGATGAAATAAAATCTTAGTGTTTTTCTTTTGTGTTGTGTGGCTGTTAGTATTCTGAGTGTTTGCTTTGTGTTCTATTGGAAGTAAGATGCAATTAGCTTGACGTTCTTTTTTTCTGGGTGTTAGATAACATAAATTACCATACTGAAACTACTGGTACTACAAAATCTGTAGTAGGCTAGAATTTATTTTCTCCCTGTTTCAATTTATATTCTTTCTCCATCTGTACCACCTTCCTTCCTGAGGAATTTGGTCCTTTTATGATGAACATATCTTTTGATTCAGGAGAGAAATTTAAGGTTTCTTAACCTCAGTATAATTAACATTAGGGGCTGAAAAATTGTTTGTTGCAGAGGTCTGATCTGTGCATTGTATGTTGTTCAACAGCCTTCCTGGGCTCTTCCCACTAGGTGCCAGTGGCTACCAACTCCTCTCCCCAAGCTGTGGTGGTCAAAAATTTTTCCAGACATTGCCAAATGTCCCCCAGGAACAAAATCTTTTACTTTTGAGAGCCACTGTGAGAAGCTCACTCATATTAAGATGTTAGTGATTTAAGATGTTATTTCTCCAATGACATCCTTTCTATTTTGTAAGTGGCTGCAAGGAGCAGCAACGCAGTTGAGTACCAATGTCAGTTTCTCTATTTTTCTGTATCCCAACTAATCTCTAATTTAAGCTTCACGATGGCAGAAATATAATTCATGTATTGGATAGACTTGTTCATCTTCAGGATTGGATTCACACAGTTTAATTCAGGGTTTTTCACTCAGTCCTGAGGTGTTTATACAGCACTGCAATGCCCCTCAGGAGAATCTACATTAGAGGCTGAGGCTTGGCCTGCCTCGTGCTGGCACTCGTGGCATTGCACAAGCGTCCTCTCGGATCCCCGTGTGGAATCGGTCCTGTTGCTGGTGCTGGCGTTCTACCAGCACTTCAAATGGGCTATCTCTACCTTGTGTCCTCCTTGTCCTGACCACAGGCTCCTCTAGGACTCAGGAAACTCGAGAAAGCTCTCTGTGACTTCTTTGAAACTGAGGCAGACTCTCCCTGCCCTGGACCCACCTTGCTATATTCCTTTCTTTTTGCTATCAATGCATGCTGGTATGATTTCCTTTCGCCATTCAGTCCTCAGTCATCTGGGCTTCTACTGCTTTTTACCGCCCCTAATACAGCTAGAGGTGGGGGCAGTCACCAGTGTCCACTTCTCATGTTTCGGGGAAGGAGGGAGAAAAGAAAAGTCTCTTGAACTTAAAAGCCAAGAATTTATTACCTCTCTTTGATTCTGCAAAGGTGACTTCCCCCTAAGACAGTGATGAATCATTGCTAGCTGCCAGAGCTGGAGAGAAGTCCCTGGGGCCTGCGGAGAAATTGACTGGAAAGAGAACACATGGCTTAATATCCTCCCTACCCTCCTCACTTGGCAATCCTCCGTCTATAGGCACTATAGCTGGAGGTACATACAAGGCAGCGTTTTCCAGGCATGTCTTCTATATACTGCATGACATGGCACAGAGAAACTTAATTTGTCTAATTCCACCAGGCTTTTTGATGGAATGGAGGTATGAACCCATTTCTCATCTTTATGTATCAAAACTACATTAAAGTACACATTATAATGTAGTGTCTCCTCAACACTTCATAGACCTGAGGATTACAATGGGAAATCTGAGAGGATGTCAATAGTAAGACATATATTACTAAGTGTGTGCATTCAACAAATAGAAAATAATAATAACTTTTATACTGGGGACACATTAGACACACCGAAAAGTAGCATTGTCTTCCCACATTTATAGTTAGGAATAAACAACATCAAGAATTTATCCAGAACTGAAAAACATCCCATGTGGTCTTACAACTAACCTACCATGACAACTATCTTACCCATTCCTTTTCTTTAAGTTCCATGACTTCTTGTCCTAGCCTTACTCTCACTGATTTACTTGCTTCTGATTTCACTGAAGAAATAGGAGCAGAGGGAAGGTAACTTGCTCATTCTCCATCCTCCTGCACTAGGTCCATGTTTTCTCTCTCCCTCTTGTCCCTCTGGGCAAGGCCAACTCCTCCACTTCTCCCTAGACCCCATCCTCCCTCCTTCCTAAGAATTCCTTTATGCAGTTAATTCTCCTGGATTTTTTCTGTCTTGCTAAAGCATACTTTTCTACTCTTTTATTTCTGGGTATGTATCCAAAATATGTGAAAATACTTATTCATAAAGATATATGTACCCCTATCTTCTTTGCAACATTCTTCACAGTAGCCAAGACATGAAAACAAGACATCTGTCTTTCAATGGATGACTGAGTAAAGAAGGTGTGGTATATATGTACAACGGGATACTACTCAGCCAAAAAATATGAAATATAGCAATTTGTGGTGACATGGGTGGATCTGGACAGAATCATGGTAAGTGAAATAAGTAAGATGGAAAAGGACAAAAACATATAATTTCACTCATATGAGGGATATAAAACAAAAATCAGCAAATGAGCAAATAAAACAAGCATATAAACATAAAAAACAAATTCACAGGCACAGGCAACTGAATTATAGTTACCAGAGGAGAAGGTGTTGAGGGGAGGACAGAGAGGGTAAAGGAGGTCAAACACATGGTAATGGAAGGAGACCAGACTTCAGCTGGTGGGCAGACAATGGTGTACACATATGTTGTCTTATAAGTTGTATACCTGAAATTTACATAATATTATTAACCAGTTGTACCCCAATACATTTAATAACAATTAAAAAACAAGAATAAAAATCCTTTATCCCCTTCTCTAGCAAAGGAAAATACTAAAGTAAAAATGCTCTCTGAACTTGCTCTTCCTCCACTAACACTTGATGTCTCTGCTTCCCATTACAGCAAACTCAACAGAATTGTCCGTTCTCATCTCCTCCATTCTTTCACCAGTTAACTCCAGTAAACCTTCTGTCACCCATCCACAGGAACTGCTGTGATCAAAGGTACCACTAACCTCCAGCTGTAAATTCAGTATTCAGTACTCACTGCTCAAGATTGTCTATCACTTTTCCTTTTTAACATGTTTTCTTTACTTGGAATCCAGGACCCCACATTTCTTCTCTTTCTCCTATTCCTTCTCAGCTTCCTCTGGCCTTTCCTCTTCTCTTCTAGTTCTTGATGTTGTAGCATCTTTGGATGTGCCTTTTCCTTAACCACACTCATTCCCTAGAGCCCTCAGTCAGTTGCATGACTTTAAATGCCCCTGTAAGCTGATGACACCCCAATGGTACATCTACATTCTGATTCCCTCTCTTGGACTTCAAACTTATATGCACATCTACCTACTTGAAATCTCTGCCTGAACACCTAGACACCTAAAACTGGTCATATTCAAAACTGAGCTCCTGATCTCCTCACCTCAAGCCTGCTCCTCCAGTCTTCCTTCAGCGAACACTTCTGTCCTTCTGGTGGATCAGATCAAAACCAAGGAGTAATTCTTAATTCTTTCCCTCAATTCAGTAATTGGTCAGTTTTACCTTCAAAATATTTCCAGAATCGAAGCACTTCTCAGCACCTGCACTGCCACCACCCTCGTCAGCCCACTGTCCTGTCATCGATATTGAGTCTCCACTGAACACATCAGGCCTCATCAAACCTTTGTTAGACCAGCGGTATTCACACATTTGGTCTCAGAACACTTTGTACTCTTAGAAGAGGTTGAGGACCACCAAAAACTTTTGCTATGTGGGTTAAAAACTATTGATATATCCTATATTATAAATTAAACTAAAAGTTTAAAAATAATTAATTTATTCAAAATAATAACAAACCTATTGCATATTAACAAATGAAATAACTTCATGAAAAAGACCTTATTTTCTAGAACAAAACAATGAACTAAAAAAAGTAGCAGTGTCCATTTTGTAAAGTATGTAGGGTGGGCAAACGTAGGTTTGCAATTCTTTGTATGGAAAAAGACATGCAAGTTATGATTATTGCAATAGCTTTATTAACTGTTTCACATTCTCACAACTATAAACCTTTTTTGCCCACCCCTGTATGTTAGAATCTTTTTAGTGTCTTGCTTAATAGAATACAGATGAATACTCCTATCTGCTTCTGCTTTCAATTTGTTAAGCATTGTGTTGTGTAACCTCTAGAAATGCCACTGTATACTCATAAGCAGATGAAAATGAAAGGGCACATTATATCATATATTCCTATAAAGATATTTTGACTCTATGAAGTGTCTCCAGACCATGCTTTGAAAAATGTTGAGTTAAATTATATCATGCCTTCGCTCAGAACCTGTCAATGGCTTCTGGACACAGGGCAAATAGAAACAAAGTACTTATGACATGAACTGTTTCTGTTACCTGTCTGGCCTTAGCTCCCTCACCTATGCTGTTCCTGCCATACTGGTGTCCTTTCTAAACCATTCTAGGCATGGTCCTGCCTCAGGACCTTTGCACTTCCTGTCTTCCTGGCCCCGAATACTCTTCCTCCTCATGTCTTCATGGCTCATTGCCTCATCTCTTTTAGGATTTCACGCAGGTATCATCTTTTTTGTGGTAGCTGCCTCTCTAAAACTGCAAAACTGCCCCCTCTCTCTCTGCTCCTCTGATACTCCCTATCACCATTTCCCACTTTACTTTTTCTTTAGCATTCATATCTATTTCAATTGCCACTTATTTTACCATTTATTGTTTAATTCCTCTCCTCTTCCACTAACCACACTCTATAATTGTTTATGACCATAAAAATAGAAAATATTTTAAATATATAATAATGAAGTATAAGATAAATAAGTGATGTTACATCTGATCTATGCATCCTCACTTAAATGCAGGCAGGGATTTTGGTTGTTTCATTCATCACTGTATTCTCAGAAACTATGACAGTCTATAGTAAACACTCAATAGGATTTGAAGAATGAATGAAATAAATGAGGAAATAAATGAATGAATAACCCTATAATGTAGGCATTATTACATCTAGTTGCAGTTGAGGAAGCAGAAATTTATTGAGGATGAGATTTTCTCTGAGTCACAGACTTAGTGAGTAATGAGTAATGAGCCTTGAATAATACAGATTGGCTGACTGTAAAGCTTATGCTCTTTCAACCACACAACCCCAAACACTGGCACAGGTGTGCATACATGATCACAAAGTCAGGTTCATGTCAATCTGGAGGTCAGGGATGTTCTGTTTTAACTGTGCCTTCTTCACTGGAATAGTGGAGTCCAAAGCCCTCATTGCAGAGGTGAGGGCAATAGGTCCAGAGATGTGACCTTGCCTGGTGTCTTAGGCCCCTGAGCAGGAATTAGAACCTGTATGGTGCTCCACCAAGGAAATGCAAGTCATGGATGACTCAGTTTCATCACCTATAGTTTGGTTAAACAAGGTACATTTGGAGTAATTCATAGCTAACTTCCCCACTTGTCTTGGATTGATGATGTCAAAGTTATAGTTTACTGTCTGGTATGGTTCTGTGATAGATATACGCAATAAAGTATTTATTTTTATGCCGTGGTGACACGTCAGGACACATACTAGTGCTGCAGAGCCACCTTCCTTAAAGTCAAGGCTTGGCTGCTGGACTCAGGTGCCTGAAGTCTCTGCTTGGCCTGCTTTCTTAAGTGCAGGAGATGAATATGGACCATGTGCTTTCCCCTCTGTGCCAGACACTGTATTTTGGTGTTCTGCACACATTCATGATCTCATTTACTTCCCAGTACAGGCTTATGAGCTGGTTAGTATTGTTATTCCAACTCTAGGGCTCAGAAAGACTGAGTAACTTGATTAAATTCTGAAAGCCAATGACTGAGGAAAGCAAGAGAAGAACATATATTTTTCTGACTCTACAATTCATGCTACTGGTATCTTATAAAATAGGTGTACCATAAGCCTGACACTCTAACTTCAAAGGAAAAGCAGGGAGATGGGGTGTGGCCTCCCCTGAAACCTGCCCAATCCAGGGACCCTTAGAGAGGCTGGGGTGAGGCAGAGGAGAGGAAGTAAGTCTTATTTGGTAGCCTTCTTTACACTTTTCCTGTCCCATAGAAAGAATATAGAAAGTGTCAGATTTGTTTTTAAAATATTCTAGGAAAAAAAGTGTGTGTGTGTGTGTGTGTGTGTGTGTGTGTGTGTGTTGGGGAGGGGAGATAAATAAAAGAAGATTTGCAAAATATTGATAATTTTGACGCTCAGTAATAGACATGATGGATTCCATTACCCTATTGTCTTTATTTTGTGTGTGTTTGAAATTTTCAATAATAAAACAGGAAAAGATTCAGCTAAAAGAATACTCCTAATAGTTTTTGATGTTAAAATACAGGAAATATTCTAAATAACAATGATGCATTAAATGAATGATATTACATCTGGTCTACACATCTACAATGATGTAGACGTAATTTGTTTACGTGGGAGATATCTATAATGTGCTAAATGAAAACAAAAAATAACTTCCAGGAAACAATGTGTATTAAATTTTTATTTTGATTTTTTACTGTGTATTTATATTTTAATGTTTGTGTTTATATCTGTATTGAAAAGAATTTAGAAATACTCTTTGAAGGCTTAACTTTGCATACTTAGGTAATATATGAACTTTCAAAGTAAAGAGGAAGCACCATGGCAATTAAAGTCTTTCACAGTTTTGAAAAGCAGGTCATAAAACAACATGTACAATATCACCATATTTTCATTAAAAGGAAAAAAAGGAAGGGAAAAGGAAAGACTCAGAAGCAGAACTTAGATGTAGAACACAGACTATATATCAAAATTACGGTACCAGAGCTAAGCAGCTGGAGGGTGCATTTGGGAGAAAATCATGGAACAGACACATTGACGGTGGCACGGAACATAAACACTCTCACACCCCAAGTGCCCAGTGCAATACAGGGTTCAGCCAATACTTGCTAAATTTCAAAAACTCCTCTTTGCTCTGCTCTGCTCTGGGAATGTGCTTTCCCTGAACGGAGAGGGAGAATTGAGTTCATTATTCTTTAGATTGGAAAATTCTGATGAAAGAAAGTCTCCTTTGAAGAGAGAAGTCAGCAATGAACAGAATAGCAGGGGAAGATGCTCCTCAGAGTATTGTTGGCATCTGTCTGGTGACAGCTCTGCCAACAGATGAGGTGCAGCACCTTCCAGGGGCAAGGGAGTGGGCACTGCGGTGTGAACTCCAAGGAAAATCCAGAGAATAAAGTAAACATTTGAATGCTGCAGGTGCTCAGAAGGGCTGTAATTGTAGCAGCAGATTCACATTGTCCAGCTAAATGGAAAATCTGTAATTCAGATCATGCATTAGGCAGCTGGTTTTAGTGCTTTAGATAACATAAATCTAAGGTCAGAAATCTTACCCTGGATGTGGTACAGGGCGAGGTGCTCATCCGTATCCTTTAGCCATTGAGTATAAAGATAAGCTAATATGTCAATGCAATACTAATGGGACCCCATGGATTCTATTACTCAAGTATCTCCAATCAATTAGAGGTTTTAACTTAGTCATCCCAACATAAATAACCTTTAATGCCAATTAAATCCACTGTTCATCATCACAATGGCTTTATCATGGCACGTGGGGTGTTTTCATTTTCTTTCTTTCTTTCTTTCTTTCTTTCTTTCTTTCTTTCTTTCTTTCTTTCTTTCTTTCTTTCTTCCTTCCTTCCTTCCTTTCTTTCTTTCTTTCTTTCTTTCTTTCTTTCTTTCTTTCTTTCTTTCTTTCTTTCTTCCTTTCTTTCTTCTTTCCTTCTTTGCTGAAATTTTAACAGGGAAGAAGACAAGAAACTCAGGACTGAGTAGATTTCCTAGCCCCATGACCCACACTGGTGTCAGGGAATAAAGTTGACACCTGTATGATAGGTGTTCCATATTCAAGTGCTCCTTGAGCTCAGGGGAGGTCAGGCATTCAATGAAACAAATATTTTTCAACAGTGCATATTCAGTGAGAAACTCTGTTAAAGACTTTTCTTGTCACACTGGGTAAATAAATACATTGAAGCTCCTCATCTTCTAATAAGGTTTTCAAAGTTAAACAACATCAATCGATATCTAAAGGCTAAAGAAATGTTAATTGGTATTAAATATTACCACCTCTGGTTTAGGATTGAATTGCATTTATGGCAAAAAGAAAAAAAAAATTCTATAATAACTTTCACATTGTTTCTACTGCCACACTCCTTTCTTGTCTTCCCCATATAAAAATCTATTGGAACTTTTTGGTTCCAATTGCCCTCCCATGGCATAATCTTGTTACATGAACCATTATAATGAATAAAATGATCTGGAGAATAAAATGCTTTTAAGAATCTTGAATTGCATTATATCATAAAACTTCTTTAAAAATTTCCCCCAATTTTTAACCTTAACATTTTAGGGGTGTGTTGTTTGTAACTTTAGGAGGTTCTCAGAATGCTTGACACCCATGCAAGGACCCCACACTGAAGTAAGTATGAGCAAGCACTGTCGATCCTTCCATTCCTCTACCCAACCACCTACTTGTTCATATTTTAAATTTATGTTTACCCATCTTAAGAAGAGAAGACTGTCGTGAGACGGAAGAACCATTGGCAAATCACAGCTGACATCATATATGTACTTAAATGTTTACTAATACTCATTCAGAAGTTATATACAACTCAGATGCTATATAGAAATATTCAGATCAATACTTTCCATACATTCATATTGTACATCTCTCCACAACAAATTTTAAGTATTCTCAATATATTCATATATATTCCACATATTTACATGTATCATTGTGCAAATGTATTATGTGCATTATAAAGTACACATAAAATATAAATTTAAAAAGCTGACATTAAATTAAATATAAGTTCTGATATTTTCTTCCCTCACTCAGCGAATACCCTGTATGCTTGTGTGTATATATATTCCATCTTAGAGGCACTGGGATAGAAGTTACTTAGCATTGCCTGCTTGCATGAGTGGCAAATCCCATATTCCATCTATACATTTCAGATATAAAAATAAACACTGGCAGTCCTATTTTCTCATGGAATCTTTTTAAGAGGGAGTAAGGTTTCCTTTGTCCTTTCTTATAAGCCAAAAGATTTCTTAAAATGTATGGGCATGGTCTACCTCTTTTTCTTCATATGTTTAGTTTAATAGGCACTGGGGCTACCACAATCAACAAGACACTCTCCTGCATCCATGGGCTCAGAGTCTTGTCCCAAGGCAGACATAGAACTGGGTCACTACTGCTGTGTGTTCTGGGGCACAGAGGAAGGTGTAACGGGCCTGCCACCACTTTCCTTCCCCAAGATCGCTGACAAGATACAAGGCCACCCTAGATGTTCAGTCAACATGCCTCTATGAACTGTTGTTACTTCATAAACCTCAGTTAAGTCACTTGGTAGGCTTCAACACCAGAACTCCCATGTTGTGTTCTTTGATCGTCATGAAGGAAAAACAGGCATAAACACAGAATGACATACCCACTGAGCTATATCCCTACACGTCTTCTGTGTATTCATTGTGTTTTCACCATTATTAGTGTTACAATCAACAATGTACCTCTTTACACCATGGATTGTGGCAGCTCTATACCATTGTACCAATCAAACAAAATGAGGAATAAAAGGAATAAAGGAATAAAGACCACTGGTGATTTGTGACAGAGCAAGCAGTGTGGGAGACCTTTGTTATCCCTGGGGAGATAAGCTTCATTCATTTTATTTCACCTCACCTAGCACAGTACCTGGCACATAACAGAATTTGTACAAATGTTGAATGAAGGCACATAGTCATTGGTAGATCTCCTGATGTAAATTAGCTTGTAGGACACTAGTGAAAAATTTGGTTGGGGACATCTAGAGACTGTGATACAGCTTGGCATGCAATAATTCTGAATAAAGTCCTGGAAATGAAGGTAAAATTTTGAAATCAAAATAGGAAATAATGAAAATTGTTTTTGAGAAAGATAATAATGGTAATGTTATTACCTACCTCTACTGAATGTTTGCCATGCCCCAAGCACTGTCTAAAGGCTTCATCTTGGGCACTCATCCCTCTGACCACTGCTGGTCTGGCTCTCCTGCACTTGCATCCTCTCTACCAGCTGAGACCAAGTGTCCCAGAGCCACATGGGAGCTGGCACTGTGGCTGCTCACATGGGGTGCACTGCTGTGGCTGGCGGCCAGGGCCTGGAAACTCATCTTCCTGCACACCAATGATGTGCACAGTTGGATGGAGCAGATCAGTGAGGACTCAAGCAAATGCGGAAACACCAGCTGCTAAGTGGGTGGCATGGCCAGACTGTACCTCATATGCTGCTGCTCCATTACCTCTGGTTCACCCTGTACCATAGAACTGAGGTGGTGCACCTCATGAAAGCTCTGAGCAACAATGCCATGGCACTAGGAAATTATGAATTTTATAATGGTACAGAAGTTTGATCCACTCCTCAAATATTTTTCCAAACCTGAGTGCAAACATTAAAGCAATGAGGCCACAATCATCTCAACTAGCAATCTTAACTAACCATATAAAAACCTTTCTGTTGGTGATGAAATTGTGGGAATTGTTGGATATACCTGGAAAGAATCTCCTATTCTCTCAAATCAAGGGAAACTAGGATCTAGTAGAAAACAAGGTTTTCATTAATAATTAACTATACTCACACCTGTCAGAATAGCTATAATCAATAAATCAACAAATAATAAGTGCTGGTGAGGATGTGGAGAGAGGTGAACCCTCATGAACTGTTGGTAAGAATGCAGATTGGTTCAGCCACTGTGGAAAGCAGTATGGGGCTACCTCATATAATTAAAAATGGAACTGTCTTATGACCCAGCAATTCCACTTCTGCAAACATATCCGAAGAAGCCCAAAACTAATTTGAAAGAATATATGCACCCCTATGTTCATTGCAGCATTATTTACAGTCTCCAAGATTTAGAAGCAGCCCAAGTACCCATCAATAGATGGGTGGATAAAAAAGCTCTGGTACATTTTACACAATGGGATACTACTCAGCTGTGAAAAAAGAAGGAAAGCTTACCTTTTACAATGGCATGGATGGACTGTATCCAAGTGAAATAAACCTGTCAGAGATAGACAAGTACCATATGATTTCTCCTATATGTGGAATCTAATGAACAAAATAAACTAACAACATAGAAGCAGATACAGAGAACAGAATGACAGCTGTCAGAAGGGAGGGGAGTTGGGAGGGTGGGTGAAAAAGATGAAGGGATTAAGCAAAATTGTTTTAAAAACTCATAGACACAGACAACAGTACAGTGATTACCAGAGAGAAGAGCTGGGTTAGGGGAAGGTTGAAAAGGGTAAAGTGGGGATAAATGGTGATGAAAGGAGACTTGACTTGGGGTGGTAAGCACGCACTATAATATATGGATGATGTATTATAGAATTGTACACCTTAAATCTATATAATTTTATTCACTAATGTTAGCCCAATAAATTTAATAAAAATAAAATTTAAAAAGGGAAAGGCTTCATCCTGATTAGCGCAATACATCTTCACAGCAGCCTTGTTAAGTGGGTATTTCATTTTCATTACTTTACAGATGGGAAAACCAAGGCGCAAAGAGGATGAGTAACTTGGGCACTAATATAGAGCAGTGCACTCTTCTGAGCCAAAACCTGCCTGTCACATTAACTATCATATCTGGGATGGAGAAAGTCAGGTAAGCGTTAAAGTTTAAGGAAATTTCAAGCAAACATGAGGGAGAGCCATGAGCTCCTAAGTCATTATGATGCCAAGGATTAGAGAATGCTGGGAGGGCAGTGGTGAGAAAACTACATGAGAGACAAATAATTTCTGTTTCTTCCCAAGACCGTCTTTGCTGTCTACTTAAGCAGACTTGTGCAGATTTTCCTGGATTCCCTGCACATCACCAGGAAGTGAAGATGACATAAACACACAGCGAATTCCCCTCCACTCAGCATGCTTACCAAGTACACCTGCATATCCAGGCCCATTGCATTTCCACACAATGCTTCAGCCACAGGAGAGAGAGCAATGTTTCTTCTAAAGCTATTTCAAATACAAAATGATCTGTACGTACCTGAATATGTTTTATCCAGTTCGACCTTTGCAATGTTCAATGGTAGAAACATCTGTGGCTGTTAAAAGACAGACCAATCAGCCTACTTAGAGGGCAAGCCAATCATTTCTTCTCTCAGACTTTATTCTCCTTCAGTTTTTCTGGAGTGGATCAACATGGATTTTATAGCTGCTGATGGATTGATTTGTAACAGCTTTTGAATGTCACTTTAAACACAAGTGGTGACTTTTTTATTTTTGAGAAAATGAAAACAACCTAAATCTGTTTGCTTCCTTTCATAGGCTCCTAGTTCTGAAACCAAGATTCTTTTTGTTTTATCTCTTTACTTCATGTTCCTGGGATATGATACCAAGTGACCATCTCAGACAGCTGAGTTTTGTCATCCACCTTTGGGTGAAGGTGCTCGCCGTACCCAGAAACCATCAAGACTAGGGCCAACATAGCACTTCATCGTCTCTCTCAAGTCCACGGAAGCCCCGATTCACACTGCTTGAAGAAAGTCTTGGCAGGCACCTTGAAAGAACCAAGCATGTCTAGCCTCCTCTTGTAGTCTGTGTCACCTGAGATCCTGGGTGCTTGTAGTCTTCTTTCCCACAATTGTTCCCCATCCTCATCCCCCGTCTCCCCTCCAATGTGTCTCAGATCATTTTATTCACCAGTTCTCCAGGACAGGGTAATTTTCCTGCAGAACAAATGTGATTTGGTGGGACAGAGGGAGACATTGGGGGTTATGGCCGAAGAGTCAGAACACCACACTGTTGAAAGCAGGGGTTGTGGGCGAAGACTATACCAGGGTGGGACCTTGGACAAGTAACCTCTCTGAACTTCAGTGTCTTCATCTGTAAAATCAGAGTCATACTAACTCTGTGAAGTAGTTGGGTCCATTTATGTTGTAAGGGACAGAGACTCATTCAAATTTGCTTAAGCAGCAATGGGGTATTGGCTCACACACTAGAGGACAGAGATGTAGCTGAGGACACATGGACTCTGGTTTGAATCCTTGTCCTTTCTGTCCTCTCTTCATGATCTTCTTCTCTCTGGTGGGGCCTTGCACACTACAGGGCCAAGGCCATCGAGAGCTCCATATCCTACCAGGTCTGGGCCTGGGCAGCAGAATGTTCTTCTGCCAGTACCAGACACAAGTGCCTATAGCAAAGATCTCTGATGAGTTGTCTTGGTCCCCAGGTGCACCCCTGGACCAAGCACTGATTAGGGCTGTGACATAATCTGATGGCCCCAGTCTCCACCATGAGCCTCCTGCTTTGGTCAGGGGGCCAATGGGAAGAAGGTATGCTGGGTCGGCAGTAGCCAAGAGCCACCATATTACTTCACCAGGTTCTGGTGATGAAGATGTGCAGAAAGCACTGGGCGTGTTATCTGGAACAGAGTAATCACTCGGGGTTGGTCATTGTGATTAAAGGGGAAGGTGCAGGCCTAAGGCTGCTGCTGCTGGGGAGTGGTGGGAGACAGGAGAGAGGATTTTCAGTTGGTGGGAGTGGGCATGGGCCAATAGGATATTGCTTGGAAATGGCTTAGGCAAGCTGGTGAAGCTCTGCCTGAGGCTTTCCAGACCTGTATTAAAATCCTATCTGACCCCGTGCTGTGAGAGCACACACTCACACACACACACACGCTGGCTCACAGACATTCACACACACACACACACACACACACACACACACACACGGTCACACATGCTCACACACTCACATCCAGGGCTTCCTGTCCCTGCACTGGGTTGCTGGGAAAGGGAAGGTATCTTCTGGGAGCTGGGACCATCCTCCTGAAGGCAACCCAGAATATAGGTGAGTACCTGTCAGCATTTTGCCAGGAAAGTGGCAACACACTCTGAAGGCCCAACAGGACTTTTCATGATTGGATGATTTACAATGGTGGGACCCAGTTTAGGGAAACCAGAGAGAGGTGCTGGAGCACCAGAGATAGTAACAGCAGAGCAGAGGCCACTCTGAATACGAAGAACACAGGAGGGTTTAGGTCCCCTGTCTTCAGGAATGGGCTGGTGGATAGGAAGTGCATCTTTAGTAAAAAATAAAATAAAATAAAATAAATCAAGAAATAAGGCCCCCTTTTTCTCACTTTCCTTTCACCCCTGATCTGCTGCCACTGCCACCCAGTGGTCCAAACCATTTGGCAGCCAGTTTAGGTGGCCCCAACATCAGCCCCAGAGCTCAGAGCAGATGGGGAAAGTGGTGAAGGATCCCAAGGAAGAGGGGACCGTAGCCAGCCCCAGGCCCACAGGGAGTGCTTCAGGGATGGAGCTTTGCCCTACAGTCCCCCAGATCAGAGGGACATCCAACTGGATGCCACAGCCATCAAATTCTCAAGACCCCAGATGTGTGGCTCACTCAGGAGACTGCCCACCCTCATCACTCTGAAGCTGGGTCAGGGGCCTGGGCATGTCCTTTCTCTACCATCTGGAAGGCAGCAGTTCAGGCTTAGAGACTTGAGACTGACTGTGCTGGGATCCTCCTTTTTTGGTGTGCCTTTGAGAAAGCCAAATAACCTGAAGGAGCCTCATTTTCTTCTCCATGCAATGGGATGCCCTACCTCACAGGAGTATTGTAAAGATTTAGACAACAAGGTAAGGCTCTTATGACAGTGCTGGTAGATGCGCACCATACTGTAGTCATTATTATTAGGTTTAAAAGGAAGAATTATTTGGCTGGTAAAACCCAGCTGAACATTTTTATAATTTCGAAAGTGCACAGGGAACCTTCCTCTGTAGCATAATGTGCATGAGTTTTCACTTAACATGTTGACTAGAGAGTTAGTGCCTTGGGGCACTAACTTTTCCTTGTACCTAACAGGGAAACTACCCAGCTAACTTTACTGCCTTCTACTTCCACCATAGGCACAAAACTCTTTGGTGCTCTTGTGTTCCAACATGGAGCACTAACTGGTAATTCATCCCAAATATAATAATATAAATATTTCTACCTCCATAGAGAACCACATAGTCATAGAATTGAGAGCTGGAAGGAATGCTAGATATCATTGTATGTCTTCCAATTTGTGAAGGATAAATAGGCTGATAAAAATTAAAGGGGAGTACAGAGAGTGCAGTGGGGCTCTGTGTCCTCTCCAGCCCTCCACACTAATCATCTCCCCTGCTAGACCTCCTCTTGGCCACAGCTCCTCTGAAATGACCCTCATCCATAACTGACTGACCACTGGGATCACCATTGGGATCACCTTGTTAAGTGAGGATCCCTGAGCCTACCTGTGAAGACCCAGATTCTCTAGGTCTTGGATCCAGCCTAGGAAGCTGGATTTTGGACAATCACCCTGTGTGTTTCTAAGGTGGTTGTGACCACCAAAACATAATGATGCACATTTAGGACGTAGAAGGACTATGTCAATGTGGAATAATGGAATGGATACTCATATTCTCATTGATTTAGAGCAGAGGGACTCACTGGTATTTCAGATGGCTTTATGTTTTATCATTTTTTCCTGCTCCAAACTGAGGGCATTTTGGTTCATGCTCTTGTGTACATGACATCACCTCCCAGCATTCTTTGGTTTGACTATTGGCCTTTTCTAGAATGGTGTCCTAGGCCAGTTGACCATGAAGAATTATTTTGGTGACATGACTGACATTAAGCTGGAGGTTAAGTTAGTCTGAATCATAGCCTTAGGCTATCATTAAAGATTACTTAAATTAGGTAATTACTTAACTTAGGAAATTATGTTATCACCCTTAAACTCAGTAGTTCTACTCTCTTTGGAGAAGTTGGGAGGTTCCCCCCTATTTGTGGTATATGTTAAATCCACTCTTTTCCTTGCACCTAACAGGGAAATGTCACATGTGGCTCTAATTCTGGTCTCTACTTTCTCCTTGGCTTCCAGGCTCCTCTTCTGATGCACCTTCAGGAGTGAACATTGAGTAACCATTTTTTAAAGTGAAAACTAGATTCTATGGCTCCACTGCCTACACCCTGGGACATCTTTCCCTACAGGTTTCTATGTAATTTGCCCTGTAAATTTACCACCCTTACACTGCCCCCTCACACGTTGGGCCCCCTTCAACTCCTTGAACTTGCCGAGCGTGCTCCTGCCTAGAGCGGAGAGTTCATAGATTCACCAACATCCATTTCTAAGGGATTATTCCAGAACATTAACAGTATATCTTTTCCTGTAGTCAGACATTAACGCAGGAATGGACAAGCTAAATCAAATTTGGCTAATGAGAAGGGAGGGGAATTCAGCGGGGGAGCATCCTCACTACTAGGAGCTGGGGTGAGATGGGCATTGATAAAGCTATGGCAGCACTTGTAAGGTCTTGTAGGATGGCAGGCTTGGGAGAAAATGGCCAAGTAGAGAGAAACGACTTTTTCATATTGTTGAACTAATGAATCAACCAACCCTAACTTGGGTTATGTCTCTGGACTTCTTATTGTGTGAGAAGATGAACTTCCTTATTATTTAAGGCTTCTCTTTTTCTGGGTAGAGATTTTCGCTTATAACGAAAAGCATCCTAAGTGTTTGATGCTGTTCTCTCCACCTTGGATCTTCCTATCATTCATTTATTATCATGATCCAAACTCTGTTTTTCAGACAGCTCATCTCCACTGACATTTAAAACAGCAGCTCCCACCTGACACAGGAGTTACTCTGTGACATCTCCTTATGCCCTTCAGGGCACCTATCACCATCTTAAATTACACTATTTATTGTTTACTCAGGGTTTGTCTCACCCAGGTATAAACTCCATAAAGATTGATACATTCTTCTGTGTACCACTAAAACAGTGACTGGCACATACTAGGGCTCAATAAATATTTGTTGGTTCCTTTGAAAATAAACAGCATTCTGCCCAGTGCTCCACTGTAGGCCAGGGCAAGAAGAAATTCAGAAAAGTATAGGAGGTATTTCTTTTCAATTTTGGAGGGTATTCAGAAGATTGTATATTTAATAAATATTTGTTAAAAAGAAATAAAAATCTAGAGCAGTGCATTATAAAATGTTGTCAATGTATGTATTAATAGTGTTTCTAAAACTTTAACATCATGCTTCCTTTAATTAACATACAAATCTCCAAATCTCCCAGCACTACCGACTCTGGGGAGCACCTGGCATGCACATGCCCCTGGGGTAGGGATGTTGGGAAGGGTTGTCAGGTGTTTGGGCCCTTCCTGGGAATCTCTGTCTCCTGCACATTCAACCAGGAGGCAAGAAGAGTTAGTTGAGGTTTGCTTTTGCTTGTTTGTATTCTGAATTTAATAGAGGTCCCCCACTCTCTCTTTCCTTCCCCTGCTCTAGATACATAACGGGAGAATCACTATTTTTCAATGAAGCCAAGACTTGGGTGCATTTTAAGGACAACACGGTTTTCCATTTTGGATTAGGACCAAGACTGCCTTTGCTTCACAGGAAACAGTGTCATCAGGTGCTAGAATGACAAGGATCCTTTGGGGATAGTTTACAAAGTTCTTGGCTCTGTAGCTGCTTGATCCAATTTCACCCTTTTATTAATCAAATGAGATAGCTAGTAATATTCGAGATGTCAGGCTTAGACAGATGCTAACTAAATTAGCCAAGGCCAGGCCTGCCCCAGTCCTGAACCCACACTCAGCCATTTCTCTGTTGCTCAGCAGAGCCCATGTGGCCTCAGTGTCCACTGGGGCAGAGCAGAAGCGCTCCCTGGAGGGGTGGGGGTGACCGAGGCGTCTGCTCTCCATCTCACACCTGACACAGGGCCCATCTCAGGGGGAAGACTCCAGCGAGCCTCCTGCAGGCCCACTTTGAGAGTGACAGCAGTGTTGTTGAGATAAGAAATAATGCAATTCTCCAGGAGAACTACAGTCTTCCAGCCTATATAAATGATTCCTTTAGTAATTTTGCCAAGGATTATGTGTTATGTGTGCTTGGGGAACCAAACACAGCCTGAGAATCCGTCAATATTTCTAGAGAAGGGTGTGTGTAATCAGTCAGGCATTCTGGAAAAAATGTAGTTGATTTTAAATAGGAAGTGGTTTTGAATGAAAAGATTCAACTATAGTTTTTAATTTTGTTTTCTTTTTCCCCAAGAATCACCCTGAGCAATTTCTTAAAGAATTAAAATGAAATGTTTCTGGGGTAACAAATCATTCAGTCTCATGGCTTGGAGCTTTACTACTCGCCAGCTAATGGGTCCAAAGAGAGATTTCAGAAGATTCTCAGTCTGCTGTAGAGTCCTTGCAGCCAGAAGCGAACACAGGGAGCTGCTGCCAGGACGTAATTATCTGCAGTACCTCTTCCTAATGCCCTGGGAACAACAAGGAGAAGGGCCTGCAGGGGAAGGCGCAGTCTAGTCAGAGTGGGGCACCAGGATGGAGGCCCCCAAGGGGCTCCATGAGTAGGGGCTAGTGTGGAGGGCACTCAGTTCAGGTTATTCACTAATCCCTCCCTTAGTTACACATCTAGATCTGGTTTGGTTTATATAATGGCTGTCTTAGTATAGGGCCATTTGTCATTCTGTGAAGAACCAAAAGTGGATATCAGTCCTGGAAGTGACATTTTCTTTGGAGAAGTGGGTATAATGATTTATATATAACCAGGTTACGTATTGCAGAGACTGGCTCAAATTTGCGGTCCTGCAAGAAATATTACTGACAGGTAGAGCCTTACCAGTTTCTGAAAAGTATCCATTAACACCATTGCAAAGGGAATTATCTTCGAGGGGAAAAGAAGGGTAACCAAAGTCTAAGAATGGGGCCAAATGACAACCTCTGGGGCTGAGATGAAGTTGTTACAAACCCACCAAGTGTTCAAAGGAAAGGATAGACGGCTCTGATCTTAACTGAACCCTTTTTGGCATCCCTGAGAAAGTAACCCACTGTGATCCCTGCTGGGAGGGGCTTCTGGCTTCCACAGCTTCTCAGTAACTGTGTCTGTTCTCCATTTATCCTGAAACCAGTGGACAGGTCCAAGTTCCTGTCCTCCCACACCATCTGGGCCTCCATACACTAAACGTGCCGACTTCTCTGTGTCATTGGTCCACCACTCCCCCAGCTTTCTGGCTCTCTCTGGGCCTTTCCTCCTTCCCTCTCCAGCCTAGACTACATGGCCGATTTTACAACTACTTTCTCGTCCTTAGAACCATGCCCCTTGCATCCCTGCTCCCGTAGTAAGTACCCTGTCCTACAGAGCTCCAATCCTGGCACAGCCCCACAATCTGTTTTCTCTCCTGCATCAGTTGAGATTGTATTTGGTTGTATGTGATAAAACCTGACATTGATGGCTTAATCAAATAGAGGTCTTACCCCCACCCCCATTAAAAAAAAAATCTACAGGGCTGTGTGTACATGTAAAATATTCACAACAGGCCCTTTCTTTCTTCTCATTCAATCATGTCAGCACGTGGCTTTTGTCCTCGTGTTTACTGTCTTATGGTCCCAAAATGGCTGCTCAACATCTAGCATTGTGTCTGAATTCCAGGAAGCAAAAGGGTCAAAGGGTAAAGGACACGTGCCAGCTGAACCTTTCCACAAACAATTAATTACAAAATAAGAAACAAAAACAAACAAAACAAAACAAAACCTTCCTGAAAAGAAGGACTGTTGAACCTTCCTCAAAGGACTCCCTGCAAACTTTGGCTTTTATCTCATTGACCACTGACAGGCCACCCCTGGATACAAGGGGGGCCGATAGATGTATTTTCACTGTCACATTGTCCTTCTAAACAGAATAGGGCCCTGTTAGTAAGGGAAGTGGGCAGTGAATCCGGGCTCTACAACCAGCTTTCTCTGTGGTCCTCCACCCCCATGCCTCAAACACATGGTCTCCTGCTCAGTGTGTCCCTCTGCCCTCAGAGCCTGTCCCACACCTCCCTACTGTCCTCAGTCCCTCTGCCCAACCCCACCCAACTCATTGTCCTCTTTTCACATGGACATGTCATCCGTCAGGCAAGGCCTCATAAAGCGTAAGAACATTGACATCTTTCTTAAGTCTCAGCAGGTGAGTTGCCCTTGTCACCCCCTCTATCTGTGCTTCTATGTTCTACCTCCTTGTTGACTTTGCCCCATTCATGATCCACTGGCTCTCAGATCTTCAACTTTTTCTCAGTCTCTCAACATGATAATATATTCTATACATTCTTGACAGGACCATGTGAGTTATATGCATGAAGCACTTGGCGTGGTGGCTGACCTATAGAAATAGCTCTATTTCTATTAAAATTAGCTGTTATGATGATTATTCTAAAAAAAAACAGGAAAAACAATACAAACACCCTTTTACTCATTATATACTCATCTGCTTATGGAACCCACTTACTTGTGTACCCCAGATAGACCAGCTTCAACATGTTCTAAACAAAGATCACTTTTCTCCTCAGACTTCTTCACTGTCTCAGTGAATGAGACAAATTTCCAGTCACTCAACCAGAACCCAGAGGGAATCTTTAGTTCTCTCCTCTCCCACTTTCTCTCAATCCCAGAAATCATGAAAGGAGTCAAGCCAACCTCCCAAACATTTCTGCTCCTCTCTCTCTATCCTACGCTCATAGCCTAGGTCAACCAGCAGTGTCCTAACTAATCTCCCAGGGCTTGGGCCACAGTCCCCTCAAAGCTTTCCTCCCTATCACCCCCTGTGCGCCACATAAATGCAAAGCAGTGCTGACAGCTCAGAGTAGCAGGGCTCATGAGCATTTTTTATAAAATCTTATTTTCACGCAGTTAAGAAAAATTTAAGTAAGAATTTTGTTTTTAAATACTGCTTTTATTCATGGAAACAATAAAAGTAGAACACACCTCCCATGTATTCTAAGGGCTGAATCTAGTTCTAGAATGTCTAGTCTGATTGGGTAAGAGATGGTATTTGCCTGGGACATCAATTCTATGTTCATTTCCCTTCTCTCTTCTTTTCTACCACTTGCCATAATTGGCCTGTCCCTCATCTGGACTAAAGTCATGATGATAATAAGCATTCCTTCCTCTTTGGATTGTCAGCACAGAGCTACAGAGTCCAGAGCTGCAGCTCATGATATGTAAAAATCTTTGTTAAGTAATAAATGATCCTTGTAGGAATGATGAGAGACTCTTGACTTTAAATGGGAATGTTTTGACAAAGAGTTTAAAGTGTTCCATCCCAAATCACTTTTCTAACGTTTGTACTAGGTCAGAAAGGAGCCAAGATCATCACAGCCATCTTACTGACAAGAGCAGGAGCTGAAATAACAGAGGAAAGTTAGCAGTAAGTGTTCACAGTGGTGGATGAGCCGGATTTGAGACAGATTTGATCACCACACAATGTTCTCTTCACAGCTCACACTTCTCAGGTAAAATGCAGTTTATCATAAATCTGTAGGTTTTGGTGTTGGAGAGTGAAGAGTGAGAGTAGAGAGGTCATGCTATCAAATTAAGAAGGTTTTAGAACTAGCAGGGTAAAAATGAAAGAAGTCAGCTTATTGAAATAATATAAACTCTCTCTCAAACACTGATGACTCCCTATCTGTTTTTTGTTGTTGTTGTTTTGGTTCTTGTTTATTTATTTTTAGAGAGAGAGAAGGACAAGAAAGGTAGAGAGAAATGTAAAAGAGAAAAATCAATTGGTTACCTCCCATATGCGCCCCTACGAGGGATTGAGCCCACAATCTAGGTATGTGCTCTGACCAGGGATCGAACACGCAAGCTTTTGGTTTAGGTGATGATGCTCCAACCAACTGAACCATCTGGCCAGGGTCCAATCTTTCTGTTTTCAAATCACATTTTTTTCTATCAACATACCTAATATAACGTCTTTATGTTTACCCCCAAGAAAGCACACACTGGTTTCAGACAGAAATGGCATTCTGAGCCAAGGGCTAAACATTATATTCCTTTAGTGGTCGGCACAAGGCTGTGTGGCCCAGGCCTATATGGTGCTCCCTTGACCCTGGGGAGGCAGAAAGAGAGAATAGGTGGCAAGTTGTGGTGCACAAATCTCAGGAACTGGGGAGCAGTCAGGCAGCTGAAGACATGTAACTAACAAAAGGAATAATTATTTTAGAACCACAATTTTTCCCCATTATGATATAAAATACTGAATTTTAAAAGTAAGGGGGAACTAACTTGGATATAAGGCCTCTTGTAATTTGGTCACTGCCTAAATTCTCATTCTCATTCTCATCTTTCTAATTCTTTCCCAAGGGAAACCTTTGTTTTCACCACACCAAGCTACCCTTTATGGACCATACTTTCTTATGCTTCTGGCCTCTATGCTATCCCAGTTCCTGGAACGCTCTTCAACTGCCTTCTCTATATACTTGACTTTTACTTGCATTGAAAGATTCTATTTTTCAAGACAGTGGAGTAAAACTTTTGTAAATCCATTCCTCTATAAAAGCAATGAGAACACTAGCAAATTCTGAAAGCTGTCAAATTCAACTTTATCAGAATTCTGGAAATTAAGTAGAGGCTTGCAATAGTCTGAAGAGAGTTTATTAAAGAAAACTGAATCTCGGTAAGAACAACAAAGCTTGTACCATTTTTACATGCTCTAATCCCATTCCCCTCTCATCAGCTCCATGATAATCTTGAAAACCAAGAGCCTCCCAGTCATAGCTAAAAAACCAGCACCCCAACATCCATTGAAGGAGACAGAATGGATTTGGAGCTCCCCTAAACCCCATCTTTAGGGAAGTATTATTATTTTATCTGTCTGGTAAGTCACTGAAAAGTTGCATTTTTAGGACTTGACTTTATTTCATCTGACTCAAAATTCCACCTGCATGCACTACAATGTTTAACAAGTGCTGGAAACAATCAGCAGCATTTATTTAACATTATAGTTTCCTGTGACAGTGTTAGCAGTTGGGGCTAGTAAGTAGCTGGCAAAATATTTAAAAACAAAACTGGGTATGGGAGGACTGTTACAGGCTTTGAAAAGTTCCCTCATAATCCTGGGACTCTAAAAGGCAATGTACATGTGCAGGGCTGGGTGCCTGCTCTTAAATGTAGAAGACCCTAAACTCTCACCTCTGGTTCACCTTGCAGCTTTACACAAGCAGGAAATAAAGGCTAAGACATAGTTGTAGATACCATATCATTGAAGGCATGACTCAACATTCACACAAAGTTCCTCAGCAAAAACCATGGGAACATATTGGTTCAAGGTACTTAAGGAAGCCTCTCTTCAATAAGCTGAACAGTAAGATAACCAAGGAGAATTCAGTGGCCACACTTAACGAAGAGTACAAACTTTAGAGAATTAGTCAAAAAAAAAAAAAAAAAAAAAACACCAAGCAAACAAATAGCAACCGCAACAATACCTAGGCAAGGAAGAAGGATCTGACTTTCAGGGTTGCCACATGATAGTATTTAAAATACCTATTTTTCAATAACAACTATAACAAAAATGAGTCAGGAAAAGAAATAGGACTCTATGGTCCATAAAAAAAGTAAAACAAACAAATAAAAAAATGCAGTCAATACAAACTTTCCCCAAGGAAACCCAAAACAATGGGCTTACTAGAGAAAGACTTTAAAACAGCTCCAATAAATAAGTTTAAAAAAACAAAGAAAACTATATTTAAATAAGTAAATCGGTGAGAATGACATGTCTCACCAAATATAGAATATCAATAAAGAATAAGAAATTATTAAAAAGTGAGCCATTTAGAAATTCTGGAGTTAAAAAGTGAAATAACTGAAATGAAAAATACACCTTTGCATTCAATGTTATACTTGAACTGCCAAAGAAAAAAAATCAGTGAACTTGAAGACAGATCTATTGAGATTTCCAGACTGAGGAAAAAAAAAGGAAAAAAGAATTTGAAAAATGAACAGTCTCAGAGACCTATAGTACACAATTGCATATACCAGCAATTTTCGACCAGTGTGCCTCAAGAATTTTTAAAACATGCAAAACTTGACTATTTAGTGACCTCTTTTCCCTTAGATAGTCAAATTAAAAAAAAAAAAATGACAGTATCCAATACAACAATAGCCGTCTGGTGTGAGTAAATAAAAATTATGCCTATTTTTTTTCAGATCAGCAAAAAATATATTTTTTGGTGTGCAACAGAATTTTAGTAATTAGTTTATGTATGCCATGAGATGAAAAAGGATGAAAACTGCTGGCATATACCAACCTATGTATAATGGGACTCCCAGAGGATATAAAAGGGGCAGAAAGAATATTAGAATAAATAATGATTGAAAACTTCCCAAATTTGATGAAAAACATTAATCTACACATTAAAGAATCTTAGTATATTCTAAAGAGGATAAATCCAAAGAGATCCACACTTAATCAAATCATGGTCAAACTGTCAAAGCTAAGGAGGGACATGAATGTTCATATCAGCAGTATTAACAATAAACAAAGGATGGAAACAAACCAAGTGTCCATTGACAGATATATTGATAAACAAAATTGGGTATATTCATAAAATGAACAATATTTTTAACAGCATTAAAAGTAATAAAATTCTGACACATATTATGGCATGGATGAACTTGGACAACATTATGCTAAGTGAAATAAGGCATACATCAAATGACAGATATATTGTGTGATTTCATTATTATATATTTGAGGTATATATAGTAGTCAAATTTATAGAGATAGACAGTAGAATGGTGGTTTCCAGGAGGAATGTGGAAATGGGGACTTATTATTTAATGGTACTGAGTTTCAGTTTAGGAAGATGAAAAAGTTCTGGAGATGTTTGGTAGTGATTGTTGCACAAGAATGTGAATGTAATTAATGCCACAGAACTATACTCTTAAAAATTGTTAAAATGATAAGTTGTATGTTTTGTATATTTTATCAGAATTCTAAAAACAGACAGAGAAAATTTTGAATACAGCAGGAGAGAAGTGGTTCATGACATACATGGGATTATAAAGTTTAAAAGCTAACTTCTCATCGGAAACCATGGAGACCAAAAGTCAATAGAATAATATGCTCAAGTACTAAAACAAACAAAAAAACTGTCAACAAATAATTCAATACCCAGCAAAACTATTCTTTTCAAACAAATGATAAATTAAGACAGTCCTGAAAACAAAAGCAGAAACAATTGCTATTGTCACTAGACAAAGCAATTCCTTAGGCTAGAATGAAAGAACACTAGAAAGAAACTTGAATCTACACAAAGAAAAAGAATCACTGGTAAAGATAAATAAGTATATAACTAAATATACAAGACACTATAAATGTATTTTTGTTTATAACACCTTTTTCTCCTATCTGATATAAAAGACAACTACTTAAAGCAATAATTATAAAAGTGTCTGAATAGACTTATAAGGTATAAATATGTAATTTGTATGACAATAATAAAAAGTAGTGGGGAAAGGAATGGAGCTATATTGGTGCAAATTTTGTATACTATTGAAATTAAAGTTGATATTAGTCTGAAATAGACTGTTTTAAGTGAGTACTGATGCAAAAATCCCTAACAAAATATTAGCAGATCTGATCTAGTAATATATAAAATGATTATGTACCATAACCAAAAAGAACTTACCCTATGAATGCAGGTTGGTTCAACATACAAAAATCAATCAGTGTAATGCACCATATTAATAGAGTAAAATGCAATGAAATACATGAGTATTTTAATAGATGCATAAGAAGTATTTTTCAAAATCCAACAATTTTTCACATTAAAAACTTAATCCAATTAAGAATATGAGAGAACTTCCTCAATCTGATAAAACCCATAACTAACATAATTATGAAATCATAGTCATAAGGATTATTCTGAATGCTTCCTCCAAGATTAGGAATAAGACATGATTGTCCACTCTCATCCCTCCTATTCAACATTGTACTTTAGGCTCTAGACAGGGAAAGTAGATGAGAACAAGAAATAAGCATTAACATTGGAGAGGAGTAAAACTATCTTTATTCACTAATGACATAATCTTATATATAGAAAATCCTAAAGAATTTACACACAAAAAAACTATTAAAACTAATAAATACATTTGGCAAGATTGATTGCAGGATATAAGATAAATACACAGAAATCAACTATATGCCTAGATGCTAGCAATGAGCAATTCAAAAGTGCAATTAAGAAAACTGCTTTTTGATCTATTGATTCTTCTGCTCAGATTATACCCTAAGAATCCTGAAATGCCAATTTAAAAGAAAGTATGCACCCCAATGTTCAAAGCAGCATTATTTACAGTAACCAGGTGCTTGAATCAGTCTAAGTGCCCATGAGTAAATAAATGGATCAAGACACTGTGGTACATTGACACAATGGAATACTATGCAGCAGAAAGAAAGAAGGAGCTCCTACCCTTTGTGACAGCAGTGATAGAACTGGAGAGTATTATGCTAAGTGAAATAAGCCAGGAAGTGAAAGACAAATACCATATGATCTCACCTATAAGTAGAACCCAATCAACAAAACAAACAAATGAGCAAAATAGAACCAAAGACATGGAAATAAAAACAAACTGACAGTGACCAGAGGGGAGTTGGAGGGGACAACTGGGGAAAGAAGGGGAAGGGACAAGTCAAGGAATATGCAGAGGACCCATGGACAAAGACAACAGGGTTTGTATTGACTTTGGGTAGGGAAAGTGAGAGCAACAGGCAAAAATGTGGGACAAATGTAATTGAACAACAATAAAAAAATTTAAAAAGAAAGAAAAGAAAAAAATCTCATTTACCATAGTGTCAAAAAGAATATATTTAACTAAAGAAGTGCAAGGCTTCTACACATACTGAAAACTACAAGATATCATTTAAAGAAATTTAAGAATACCTAAATATTTAGAAAGAATTCCTTGTTTTTGAATTAGAAAACAATATTGAGAAGATAACAATACTTCCCAAAATAACATACAGATTCAAGAAATCCTCATCAAAATTCCAACTATATTTCTGCATGAAATGACAAATTTAATTTATAATTCATACAGAACTGCAAGGAACCCAGGATTACCAAAACAATCTTGGAAAAAAACAAAACTCCCTCCAATACAAAAGAATGAAGTTGGATCACTACCTTACACCATATATGAAATTTAACTTAAAAATATATCATTGACTGAAATTTAATAGCTAAAACTATAAAACTCTTAGAAGAAAACACAGGCATAAATCACTGTGACCTTGCATTAGGCAATGGTTCCTTAGACACAACACTGAAAGCATAAGCAACAAAAGAAAATGTAGATAAATTGGACATCGGCAAAATTTAAAACTTTTAGCTTCAAATAGTATCAACAAGAAAGTGAAAAGGCAACGCACGAAATGTGAAAAAAATGCTTGTAAGTCATATATCTGATAAGGGAATTACATGTATTAAAAAAAATTTAAAAACCTCACAAACATAAAAAGACAACCTAACTTAAAAATGAGCAAAGGTTCTTTTGAATTGGCATTTTGGGATTCTTAGGGTATAGTCCCAGCAGGGGAATCACTGGATCAAAGGGCAGTTTCAGGTGAAAGACAAATACCATATGATCTCACCTATAAGTGGAACCTAACCAACAATACAAAGATGCAAGGAAAATAAGACCAGCAACACTGAAAGGAAAAGAAACCAACAGAGACAAGAGGGAAGGAGGGAGGGTGGGCAGGGGAAAAGGAAGGGAAGGGGAAAGTCAAGGAACATATAGCAAGGACTCATGGACAAAACCAAAGGGGAATAGTTGAGGGAGGGGACAAGGGAAAGTGGTGGGGGTAGGCAGAGACAAATTTATTTGAAAAAATAAATTAATTAATTTTTTTAAAAAGAGCAAAGGATTTGAATAGACATTTTCATGAAGATATAAAATAGCAAATAAGCACACAAAAAGATGCTAAACATCATTAGTCTTTAGGGAAATGCAAATTAAAATCATAATGAGATACTACTTCATACCCACTAGGATGGCTATGATCTAAAAGATAGGCAATAGCAAGTGCTGGCAAGGATGTGGAACAATTGAAACACAGACATTGTCACTGGAAATGTAAAGTGCTGTAGCAGCAGTGGAACACAATTTGGTAGTTCCTCAGAAATTCAAAATGATACTGTATGACTCAGCAATTCCACTCCCAGGTGACTTGAAAACAAAAGAACTGAAAACATATATCCACACAAAAAACACCAGTATTTATAGATACACCATTCATAGCAGTCAAAAAGTATAAACTGTCCAAATGAATAATGGATAATGGATAAACAAAATGTGGTAGATCCATACAATGGATAAGAGGAATGAAGTACTGATGTATGCTACGACATGAATGAATCTTGAAAACATTATGTGGAGTGAAAACCAGATACAAAAGGCCACATATTGTAGGATTATATTTATATGAACTGTCCAGAAAAGTCAGACACATAGAGACAAAAATAGGTAAGTGGTTGAGAGACATGCAGGATGGAGAGTGACAGCTCATGGGTAACATTTTTTTGGGGGGTGATGAAATTGTTCTGGTACTAGAGAGTAATGATGCTTATGCAATTCTGTGAATACACTAAAAACACTCTTATATACACATTTTTAAAAAGAGTCAATTTGAACCTCATTTCCTTCTAATTCTCCTTTACAGTTTCCCCATGCTTAATCAATTATCTTCCCTCCTGAAGGTCCTGTGCTCTCTCTTCCTTATTCCAATGGCTTGTTATTAAGTCACTTCCGTGCCCTATTTCTGAGTCACCAACACTTAGTACTATGACTAGCACAGCAAATAGAAATTTGGGGATATGTGAATGACCTTTACACTATTTAGTGCTCAGATTGTATCCAGGGTGAGAGAACCAGCTTTGCCAGTATCCTTAGGAATGAAGGAAAACCTCACAGTCTCTTTGAGCAGAAACTGCCTTATCTGTAAAGTAATTATAATAATAATAGTATCTACTCTGGTTGTCCAGCTCTCCCCACCCACACTGGACAAGTAGGGCCCTGGGACCATGCGTTTGACTTGGGATTTGGGCATCTGGGCTGGCTAAAGATGCCAGGGTGACTCATTCCAGATTCAAAGGGTGTGCTACAGGCAGCAGCCAGAGGTGAAAGCAGAACAGAAGCCTCCCCCACCCCCAGCAGGCTGGGCAGAGACAGAAAGCCCAAACTGGCAAGGGTGTGTGTGGCATGGGGTCGCAGACCAAGAGGGCCAAGAAGGTTGACTGGAGGGTAGGAAGTGGCACCTGAAGAGTCTCACTGAGCAGCTGGATGTTGTCTGGAGGACTAAAATATCAGCTGGGAAGGGGGAAGAAGCCATCAGAGGCTCTGAGCTCGCTGAATTATGGATGTCTTAAAGGACAGCCAGATCCCTTATGGGTGAGAAGGGGGAGGGGAGTCTTCAAGTAATGGCCCATGTACCTGTAGGAAATAAGGTTAAGAAAATGAAGGAGTTAGAGTAGCTATGTTGGCTGCTGGAGGCTAGGGAAGACTGGAGTGGGAAGCAATGGTAGGCAAGAGATGCAGATTCAAGCATCATTATGTTTCATTGAAGAAGGAACCTAGAGGGATAATGGCGGATGATGTGGGCATGCTGGCATGGGTCTGGCATGATGTTAGGCATGTTTCTGGATTCTTCGTTTAATTCCCATAACCCTGTAAGATAGGTACAATTATACTACCACTTCAGAAATGAGAATATGGAGGTGGAGAAAGGTTGCTTACCTTAGTTCACTCAACTGGTAGGTATAGGCCAAGTGCTGCTCAAGGGAGGAGGAGTCCCCATGGAGGCCTGCAATAGAGGCACTCCCTCCTGACCTGTGAGGCAGGGTGTGGGTGAAGGGTGCACATAAACTACCACAGCACTAGGCATATTTCTGGGTCTTTAGAAGTTTAGATTTTAATCTAAGTCTTGAATTTCCAGCCATAAGCTCTGGATTTGGTAGGGACACAGGGAAAACAGGGTTGAAGTGGGTGTGGCACCAAATCCACATTTCATTTCACTGTGATTGAGGACAGAAAATAATAGCCTGTAAGAAGTCTGTTTTGAAAACTCAAAGTGCTTGCCCATCTAGAAACACTGAGCTTTAAAATCCAAAAGGAGATGAATTAAATGTTTTTAGAGCCAAAATGGAGAACATTAATAGAGTACATATTATCTTGTACTAAGGCACTTGCAGTGCAAAAAGAAACAGAAAAAAAAAACAAAACCCACAGATAGAATTGACCCTACAATTCCTGTGATTCTGAGATTTAGATGTGTCTAAAAGGAATTATTTGGGATCTGTTTTGCCTTTTTTTGTGAAGAGGGGAAGAGAAAGAGAGAGGGTCAGAGAGAGGTCATAAATGTGTCAAAAACTTTTTGGGATGATGGGAGTTGTGGGTCCCTTTTCTTTGTGCTCTGTGTGTGTCTCCTTAAAGCCTATGTGGACGGTGTGGTAACGGCTGCAGCAGATCTGTGGTGCTTAAGTGACTTCTTTAAAATCTTTCCCAAAACTCATATCAGTGTTCATGATATCAAACTAAAAGCAGGTGATGCATTCAATATTGATATTTATACTAAAGATAGCACAATATGGGAAAAACATGGACACGGTACATAATCTGATGATTAAATGATACAAATTTCACAGTGGAGAATTTATTTTCAGATTTTAATTAGAATCAAAATAAGTTGTGTGGATTCTGGTTAATTCTCATTTATTACCTTGTACATTATAATATTAATAAAACTCTTTCCTCATGTCATTTCTAAAAGAGTTAAGTAGCCAAAATGGGCGACCAGAGAAAAAGGCTGTCTTCCATGAGTCTGTAGTTCTGAGGATGGTGGATGGGCTGTGTGTGATTCAAACAAGCAACACTCACCAATGGTCTCCAGAGATGCCCATGGGATGCTGGGGATCAGTCCTCAGACAGGAGCTGGAGAGGTGACCTTGAATTCTGTTACACTTGGCCCGAGAGCCTACGAGTCTATTGTTCTTGAAGAGATACTCTGTGACCCTGCTCCCAGGGTAACTCCCTGCTCCACAAAGAGGGCAGAGACAGGACTTGCTGTTTCTGTCTGAAGAGAGAAGCCCTTCCTAGCATTGAAAATGTTCAATCATCAGAATTGCTATTTGCTTAGGTAATCTTCAACCCAGCCACAGGGATTTTCTGGCTTACTGTTCATACAATTTTATTTAAGTTCTTAGAATAAGTGCCCCTGTGCCAAAACAAACCAGAGCCTTAGCTAATTGAGTGTGCAGATTTAATCAATTTACCTGAGTCATTTGCACTAACCAGTCTCAGTTCCTCTTAGGCGCCTTCTTGTGAGGAAGAAGAAGCTTCCTCGGCTGTGTCTATGAATCAGAAAGGTGGGTTGGCCTCATCCACCTGACTCTTGGACTTTGACTAAGACATAAGTTTTCATCTCAGCCAGGGAAAGGAGAAGAGAGCAGTAGTTATTCTTTGTTGACTAGCGAGGCCCTGTGCCTCTTGTACACATGTGCCCTCATTTAGTCCTCATGAAATACTGAAAGGTGAGCATTGCCATCGTCACTTTACAGATGAAGAAACTAAACCCAGAGAAGCTAAGTAACAGGCCCATTTTCACAGAGCTCTAACTCAGAGCTGAATTAGAGAATGGGACCTCCATTTTGTATAGCTTTAGCAAAGCAGTGCAGCTCTCTGCAGTCATCATCTTCTCTCATCTCTCCTGAGGAAGGCAGCCAGACCCCCAGCTCCGAAAGAGCAGGCTTCTCACACTATGGTGGAGAAAAAAGCCCCAGCTAAAAGCACCAGTCATGGTTAGCCCAGAACGAGAAAGCTGGCAGACCTGTAATGCAAACCTTGCAGTTCACCCTCGCCTCCCCACCTCCTTCCTCATCTTTGCCCACCTCGTCTAGATGTAAATAATTGAGAAAACAAACATGCCTCCTGAAGTTTGCTTAGTTTCCTCTCTCTGCAGATTATGAGAGAATGTGCATTTTTCCTCTCTGCTGAAGATAGTTTTCATATAAATAAGGGATTCAGTGTGACTCTTTTCACCAATGTTAAAATTCCATTTAAAAAAGTAAATTGAGTTCCTGAAATATATGTATTGGCAACAGAGTCCACCACAGCTGGTATTACACTTTACATTTAACATAGAGCTGTTTGCCTTGATAGATTCCATATTTTTCATACAAAAATCAATAGAGTGATGTTTGTAGAGCTTAAATCTTTCATCATTCCCCCCGACTCCAACTCTGTCTTTGAAAACTATAAAGAAGTAACTTTCTAGCAGGTGTCATTTAGTTGGAGAGTCTTCTTTACAGTGTTTGAATATAACCTCATCCACTGTAAACACAAACAAGAAATGCTAGGAGGGAGAGCCAGGAATTTCCTTCTAAAAGGAAACATTCTGATAATTTTTTAAATCCTCACCTAAGGATGTGTTTTTATTAATTTGAGGCAAAGGGTGCGGGGAGAGACACATCAATGTGAGAGAGAAACATTCATCAGTTTCTTCCCATATGCGCCCCTACTGGGAACCAAACCTGTAACTTAGGTATGTGCCCTGACAGGGGATCGAATCTGCAAACTTTTGGTGTACGGGACAATGCTCCAACCAACTGAGCCACCTGGCCAGGGCACATTCGGATAGTGCTTAAAAAATCACATATGTGTGTACTGGTGTGATGCATGTGTGTGCATACGACTGTGTAAGTGTATGGGGTATATGTGTACATGTTTTTGCGTGTTGTGTGATCAATTACATATATACATATATGTGTGTGCACATGGACACACACATATATTCATGGTCTTCTGATCTGGTGGACATGGTGTGGGAAGGGGTCTGGGAAAACTAGCGAATGGTACATTGTGAGAGATGGGTGGGTAGGAGCGTGGGTGGGTGGAAGCAGGAGTACATGTGAGTTTGCCTTTGTTTGTTGAGCTGCGCCCTTTGAGATTAACATTTGGCCTTAAAAAGGCAGAAAACCACTTAGGCCTCTAGCCTCCACTTCAGCTCCTTCAATCAACTCTCAAGAAGGCTGATCAGATAATCACATTTCATGCTTGAGATTTGGTTTCTTTTCTAGAGAATTAGAGCTTGGAACTACACAGAAATTGTACAGACAAATAAAAGTTTCACTGGCTTCTTTTTTCTTTTTTTTTATGTAGCAGGAAGGTAGAGCTTTGGCTAGAATTGCCACCCTCCCGCCACTTTTTAGGACTAATAGACCAATAATTTGTTGTTACCATAGAATGACAAAACTCATAGCTTATTTTCAGTAATTGATCAATTTAAAACAAAGAATACATCAAGAACTCTCTGGGATCTTTTACTATTTTACATTTTGGACAGAATCAGAGGAGCTGAGTCATGACGGTGGTAGATGAGGGCTATAAGTGAAAGTGAAAAGGTGTAGAGTTGGCATTTCAAGCCAGGAGCTGACCCAGTTATTCATATTTGGATGGCCCAAAATCTTAACGTAGGCAGCTAGAAGTTAACAAAAGAGAAGTCAAGAAAAGAGCTGAGCCTGATTGTTTCTGGAAGTTACACTTAATCAGGCTAAGTCTGGAAGTTACAGCTTCAGATACCCCAGGAGATAGTCCAATCCCTGCCAAGGGGATTAACACCCCTCTGTCTCCTGTGTATGGGAGGGAGTACCAGCTTTCAAATGCCCCCAGGGGTAGGGGGATAGGTGTAACTGGTCCACTCGCCCTGACTATGGGGGGAGGAATAAGAACTAAAGGGAAAATTCCTCTGCTAGGTGCATGCACAGTAGAAACAAAGATGGCACAGAGGGAAGTAAGCACATGCAATAGAAACCAGATGATAGCAGCAAAACTTTGGAGCATGCGGGCAGTAGGAGCTGAAATGGATGACATAAAGGGGAAGAGTCTAATCTGGGAAAAGAATTAGATTGGATAAGGGTGTGGGACCCCAGATGTCCCAGGAAAGGGATTGGTTGGGGGAGAGACCAGCACAAGCCCAGGAAACCCCAGTAATTAGGTTGAATAGTTTGTAAGCAAGCCTGCTTATTCCCCCAAACCAAGAAAATATATGAAGGATTATCAAGAATCTCTACACAGCTGTTAAAGCCTCTACGTCCCTGAGGTGTATTATGTCCCTTCACCCTGATAAACCTTGCCACTGCACTTAAACTTTTCCTACAGGTGTGCCCTTTGAAATTTCTTTCTCACTACACTGCAAGAACCCATTTTCACCAGCAACAAAAGGGTGCCAGGTACAGAGCTGCCATAATGATTCTGATATTTCAGGGAAAATGGAGATTCTTCTCCAACTTACTTTTGAAGAAAAAGTTCTTACTTTTATTTTAATCTGAAACATTCTGATTGTTAATATATAAAAATATTCAGAGAATATTTTTCCTCTTTCTCTGGTCTTTATAGCTCCTAGATTTTCACATCATTTATTCTTTTCAATATTTATTAGAAAAAGAATCATATGTGATTTAAATTTTATTCTTTTGCCAGCCCAATGAAGTCTAATTTTGGGGTCAGAAATAAGGGTCATTTGTGAGTCTCTAGGAGGGAGTTGTCCCTGTCCTTTTAACTCCACTGTCAAAGAGGAGACCAGCTTGCCCAACTGAAAAGGCCACATTTTCAGGTAAGTTGAGCTTGATGATAGGCATAAGCTTTTAATAGGAAATGAGAACTCTTTGTTCTAGTTCTTTTCTGTCAAGACTGTATATATTTGACCTTTCTTTGTAGAGCAGTATAATCTGAAATTTAGGTTTGAGCAGAGAGGAAAGTAGCTACTTGGGCCTCAATCCTGGAGAAACAAGTCTTTGCCAGGACCAAGTAGAATCTACTGGAGTTCTGCAGTGGGATTTGGGTCAAACTAATAGGCAACACAAACATTTCTTAGTTCTTGATTTGCTAATCATTGTCCTAAATCATCAGAAACTTAGGAGGAAATTGTGATCAAGGGTGAGTTTTAATAGTCCTGTCTCTTTGAGCAAGTTCCCCTAAAATGGAGTAGTTTCCAATCTCACCATAGAACAACTCTACAAACAGATCCCATGATACTGGTAGTTGGGGAATAAAGAAAATACAGTTAACCAGCATTCATGACTAAGATTGGGTTAGAAGAACCTCATTTAGAATCACTGGCCAGAAGATCCTGAGAGAAGCAATCTAGTGAAGGCATAAGAAACTAAACCAGTCTACTTACTGTCCCTTTGATTCTCCAACTATTTTCTGTAATGGAGTATGGATGGGAGCGGATAAGCAACAGCTGGCACCAGGAGGTCTCAGATATACTTTCACATCAGAGCACTTCACTCTCCCCGCTCCTGGAGGAGCAACAGGGCCCTACCACACTGTCCAGGTCTTACTCATTCCTCAAGTGCAGTTCAAGTCCCAAGTCCCCCCTGTGGTGCCAGGGCATAGTGATCCTTCCAGAATCATTTAGAACATAATACAGAATGGGGCAAAAGATGACTTACAGTTGTGAGTATGTGAAACTCAGAGTTTATTCGTATATTATTATTTATTAATTATTATATTTTTCCATATGAGCAACTGTAAACCTACTTTTCCCATGCCATGTATAATGGCTTTCTCTGTTAATTTTTTATTTTATGTTATTTCTTGTCTCAACTAAGTTATAAACATCTTAAGAGTTGCTTCCACTTTTTATCTGTACTCTCCACAGAGTCACACACACTAGTTTGTATATAGTATGTCCTAGTCCACACTTTGTGGATTTTTGAATGAATAGTTTAAAGGACACAGGAATGGGAAAAGCTGCTTGGATTTTTAGTAAAAAAGAAAAACTAACTCTGAATCTATACCTGCAAGGCTACTTCTGAACTGCAATGAGATTCCTTTGATACCTTCTTGGCATATTATCACTCTTACCTACTCATTTTTAAACTGCAGTTAAATTAGAGAATAATCAGATTTTAGAAAGAATGTATATACTGTATTCCATCAATTCTAAAATGCACATTTTTTCATTTTTAACACTGATGGCTCTTAAAATTGGCAGTATTTTTTCCTTTTTTTGTGTTATATAAAATAATACTGTTTCTTATAATGGATGATGACTTACAGCTAATGGAATACTGTGTGTATCTATCATTTGTCACATGCCTATCTAGTAATTCATCTATAACTCCATGCAGTGACCTTTACTTGATAGATGCATGTGCAAGGAGTCCATAACTTACATCAAAATGTGACGGTCCCCTACTCTGTTCTTTCTCCCTGCTGCCATTGTCATGCATGTTCTCAGGTGTCCCCTTAGAGGTTATAGGGTGTCAGTGGACTCAAAATTAGGAAAAGAGAAGGTTGCATAAATAGAAATAGTAAGGAAGATGTATCCAGAGAAAGACACCTTGATGTAGCCAGACCCAGGTACATCTAGCTTGCTTGTCATCACTATTTCCATTTCATTCTCCCTTTATTATCTCTTTATGTTTATGCAGCCTTAAATTTCACTGGCCTGTGATTTTTTAGGGTATTGGATAATCATATACTTTAAAAACATAAATATCTGAGTTAGTGACTTATTCACTTTAGTGTGTCTAGCTTCTATTTAGCTTCTTCTTACTAGTCAGCTGAAGACAGCAACACCAATGGGCATTTGAGGTGCAGAAGAGAGAAATGGATGACCTGAAGAATTCCAGGGAATTGCATGGGTTAGTCTTTTTATTTATTGATTGGTTTTAGCTGGTTGGGGGAAGGGAGAGAGACAAAGACATCAATTTGTTGTTTCACTTATTTATGCATTCATTGGTTACTTCTTGTATGTGCCCTGCCTGGAGGTTGAACCCGCAACCTTGGTGTATGGGGACGATGCTTTAATCAACTGAGCTACTCAACCAGGGCTGGGTTATTCTTTTGATGTGGATTACTTCAGCCTCAGTGAAAGCCTGAGTGTGCTGAAAAGAGGGATCTAATGAGGATAGATGATGTTGAAGATTTTTAACCTGACTTTGTACAAGGAGCCAGAGAGAAAACATTTCTTCCTTTTATTTCTTCCTGTAGCACACATGTAGTAAATAGGATGCTGGGTTTGGCTGTCCAACATGCTCCTTGCATTTTCCTTTTTCATTCAGTTATTGGTTCTTTCTCCTTTCAGCCCAGGAGTTTTAGGAAGAACTTACATCACTCTTACCCTCAAATGCTTAAAGTCAATGAACACATATTATCCCAGAAAAAGTGTTTAGAAATGAACATATGACCCAGTTTGAGGCAGTGAGTGTTTCTGAGAAAGAATCTTCTCTCTGCTTCTGAGAAGACTAGTAAAAGAAACACCTTCACTTTCTTTGGTCAGGGTTGTATAAGGCTGTAGTGTCCCATTCTCTTTTTTTTTTATTTTTAAAATATTTATTGATTTATTGATTGTAGAGAGAGGAGAAGAGAGAGAGAAAGAGGCAGAGAAACATTGATATGAGAGAGAAACCATCAGTTGCCTCTCCTACGTGCCCTGACCAGAGACTGAACATACAACCTAAGCAAGTGCCCCAACCAGGAATCGAACCAGTGACCTTTAGCTCTGTGGAACGATGCCCATCCAACTAAGCCACACAGACAGGGCCCCATTCTCTTTTAGAGTTATAAATATTTTTGTAAGTTTACCTGGAAACCTAATCAACATGTATATAATTTTCGTAATAAAAAATTTCCATCTTGGGAAAAATAGGTGACTTCAAACAAACTTTTGGAAACCAATTTGTTCATCAATCCAAGAGTCATAGTGGCAACTTTTGAATGGTAAAAGTTATTGATACATGTCAAGGAAGTGAAGAATCTTTTCTAAAATATTTCAGAAGTTTTATAAAGACATTGTGTCCTGAAATAATATATTATATTAGAAGGGAATATAACAGCCAGATATAAAAATGCAAGAAACTAAAATAATTTATGAAGTATTAGCAGCTAGCTTCATGTGAATTCTCACTGTGTGGGCCCTAAATTACTCTGGATGCTGTGGTAAGAAGTTTCAGTGCATCATGCTGTGAAAGTACCAGGATCAAAGTGGGAAGCTCTTGGGAAAAGGGATCTGCCCAGCATATTGGTGAACAGGTCTATTGCAGCCTAATCTGGTCCACGGAGGGTGCTCCAGAACATCTGAAGGTTGAGATCCATTTGGATCCAAGGTGGTTCTGAAGGGTCTGCTTTATCTGTAGGTAGTCTTCACACTTATAATAAACAAATAAAATAATAATAACAGACAATGATTTTAGAAAATTTTCCAGTTTGCAAAATGTTTTACAGTCATATCTCAGCTGTGCTCAGGGAAGGTAGCTTTTCTGACTTAGACAGCAGCAAACAGGTGAAGAAAGGAGTGCTTGGGACCCAACAGCAGAGCTGGGACTCCAACAGCTTTTCTGACTCCCAAACATAAAACTGAAGTTTAGTAACTAATCCAGATGTTTCTGCTTCATCTTGCCTTAAGCTTTACCAAGAAAATTGAGATCACCAGGTGTGAGTTTCCTTGTTTTCCCTCTTCTACATTTTAATGTATCTTTGCAACCATCTGCGTTCTCTCCATTGTCTCTTAACTAAAAGATTACCCCTCTGGTATCTAGAAAGAATTGCTTTGCCTGAATTAAGCCCTCCTCTGTTCTTCCCTGAATCATCTTTGGTTTCTGTCTTTGCCTCCTTTCCCTTTGTCTCTAAGTGTGTGGAACTATGCTCTATACAAAAAAAAAGTAAAGCTTTTATATTTATATGGTTACTATGTGGTTACCATATTTATTGTTTTTCTTCCTTCCCTTTCATCCCTTACCTTTTATAAATAGCAACCTTTGCCTACAGCTTCACCCAGCATCCTTCTCCCTTCCCGACACATCCAGTCTTTCACCAAGAGTTGTTCTAAGAACCCCAGCATTTGCCTGAAACCGTGGATAGTACTGAACCCTGCATATACTACATTTTTTCTGTACGTACATACTTTTTCACTTAAAGGAAGCAATTTATGGCTTCTCTTTGGTATATCTGAATCACCAGTATCACTGCTCTTCAACTTGAGACCATAGTTAAATAAATTAAAGGTTAATTAAACACAAGCATTGTGATGTCATCACAATTGACCTGACAACCTTGCTGGCTACTAAATGACTGAAGGGTGGGGAGCATATGCAGTGTGGAGAAGCTGGACAAAGGGATGTTCCACATCCCAGGTGGGATGGGACAAGATGACACAAGATATCATCATGCTACTCAGAATGGCACTCAATTTAAAACTTCTGAATTGTTTCTGGAATTTTCCATTAAATATTATCAGACTGTGGTTGACCACAGGTAACTGAAACCACAGAAAGCAAAACTTCAGATAAGAAGGGATTACTGCCCTGGCTTATGTGGTTCAGTGGATTGAGCACCAGCCTGTGAACAAAATGATCACTGGTTTGAATCCCAGTCAGGGCACATACCTAGGTTGCAGGCCAGGTCCCCAGTAGGGGCATGCGAGAGGCAACCACACATTGATGTTTCTCTCCTTCTCACCCTTCTCTTCTTTAAAAATAAATAAATAAAACCTTAAAAAAAAAAAAGAAGAAGGGACTACTGTCCTACAGAATGTAACAGTATTTGGAGACAGGGTCTTTAGGGAGGCAATTAGGTAAAACAAAATAATATGTGTGGACCCTAATCCTATATGACTGGTGGTGCTTTAGGAAGACACACACAGGAGAGACCGTGTGAAGACAGAGAGAAAAGATAGCCATCTACAGGGCAATAAGAGAAGGCTCAGAAGAAACCAACCCCATTGACACCTTACTCTCAGGTTTTCAGTCTCTGAAACTGTGAACATAAATGTCTGTTGTCTGAGCCACCCAGGTTGTGATAACTTTGTTATGGGAGTCCTAACAGACTGATGCAACCCCCAAGCTCTCATTAGCTTACTAAACCCTTTCCATACTCCCAATTTCTCCCCTTCCAATTACAGTGTCCTTTGCATGACCAAGGGCAAGAAGTTTCCCTAAATCACCAGGTTCACTAGTGCACTCCCCTTCTCAAAATATTCCAACAGCCTTCTTCTACCTGTGTAGTAAGTTTGAAAAGCTTTGTTCTAGCATTTACGGCTCCCACAATTGTCTTACCCTCTTCCTTTCCAGCTGCCTTATCCTCCTACCTGAATTTTTGCTTCTTTCATGTTCAACTATTTGCCACACCCTACCACACTTTTCCAGTGCACATCCTTCCTGGCACCCCTCAGCATCTCCAGGTATGGAATTGCTGTCCAAATTTCAAGGCCAGGAACAAATGGCACCTCTAAAAGGTTTTGCCCTAATTTCCCTTGTCTTCTAAATTCCAGAAGAAAATAGCATGTATTCTACTCATAGGACACATTACCCACCTCACCTAATTTTGCAGTTGTGTATACACTGGATGTAACTCAACTCCTCAACTAGTCTCTAATCTCCTAGAAGACAAGGATAAATGCTTTATGCTTTGTTTGGTATTCTCTATATTCTTTCAAGAATGTCTTATACATAGCAAGTGATCAGGTAATAAATTAATAAAGTAGAAGTTGAAGTGTTTATTGTTTTCTCCTTCTAAGGTTAAAGAAATTAATATTTTGAAAGGTATAAAAATGTGGAACCTAGCTTGCTGTTCGAAAGTGAGCATTTTTGCATATATTTTCTTGCTTTTTATTTATCTTTTTCCTGTGTCTTTCCTGTGGATTTTTTTAAATCTGGTTATAAAGAAGTGTTGGTATAGAATACTGCTGTACTTCACTTGAGTTCTCACTTAATTACTTTTATAATGTATTCATTGCATTACTTGAAGTAAGCAGCTCCCCTATAACTTCCATGATTGAGTATATTCATTTCATGAAGATTAAAAATGGATAGCAAACCATTTTTATTACCATACATATGTTATTAAGGAAAGTATGCAATTGCTTTGTAACTTTTGATTCAGAGAGAATTTCCTTTTGTTTACAGTGTTACTGAATAATTCCCCTGCTCCCCACCCTGACTCCTCTCCAGAATAGCTCTGGCTTTGGCAGTGCTTGCTGGCTAGACAAATATATCACCGTGATTGGAAAAATATCACAAGAGGGACAGTTCCAGGTTTGAAAATAGGGCAATTAGCTCTCAGCAGGAAAAGGTGTGTCAGATGTTCCTGAAACTGAGTGACAGATAATGTTGGCTTGAGCCAGGCATAATACCCAGAAAGGCCATGTCAGATGCCTCCCTGCATATTTCTGTCAGAGAGGGTGACTTCTGAACTGAATTCCACTGCTCACCCAAAGAGAACTTACCAGTGGGTGTTTGTGCCAGAGGGTATATATGCAGGGTCAAATATTCATTTTCCTCTTTGTCTCCTTTATTAGGAGGAATTCATTGCACAAATGATATACTGAATCTTCAAAAAAAAATAACCATAGTAGACACTCAATGTGGGTATGACAGCCGCCCGTTTTTTGGGGGTGGAGAGCAGCTTTCACTTAGCTCTATTTGGCTCCTGATAGCCTGCCTGGAGATTGATGGCCGCAGCCCCATACTCAGTGGTGAGTCACAGCAGTGGGCGTGCCCTCCTTGCTGGGCCAGTGAGAGAACTTCCCTGGGAATCCTGTACCTGGAGCAGAGAAGGGAGGTTCTTTTCCTCTGGGATTGCTTCACTGACATGGCATAGCCTGTCTTCAGCAGTGCTGTATGCCCAATGGATATAATTTGTTTCAGTTAAAAGGGAAAGAAGAATCTAAGTGACCAAGATAAGCAAAGACAAGCTGGAGAGAGAGAGAGGAAGAGAGGAAATGATATTATTTGCATCGCTATATCAATCCTTCCCTGAGGCCATTTCTCTGCTGTCTTCCCAGCTCCATGAGTTCACAATCCTCTTTTATTTATATGTGTATTAGGCTGAAGAGCTAGCTCCTGAAGAAGAGGACGGTGTAAAAATGTGGGACACTGCCCTGCAGGGATTGCCTCTATGCCCTTCCCTGTGCAGAAGTTGTGATTGGATATGCCAGGGAAGGCTGCCAAGGGGTCAGAAGTAGCCATATGGTGTCCTGGGCCAACTTCATGTGAGCTGGACTGCCCCATAGACTAGCCACAGTGCTTGTGTGTGGCCCTCCAGCACAGTTTTTGTCCAGACTCTTTCAATCGAGTCAACAGAAAAGACAAGACACTGAGAAATAGAGAACCACCTGGGGCACCTTGTGTCAGCCTACCAACATTCATGGTGTGTTCACTGGGGCTGTAGGGCTATGAAGACGAGCACACAGGTGGGGCTTGTAGGGTCACTGAGGGGTCCCAGTGGCTGTGGTCCTTGGTCAAAGGCTTGGAAGGCTGTCTAGAGATTGTAGTCAAATAGAATCCTAGCTCTTTGAGTGACAGGATAAAATAATTCTCATCACTCTTTAGGGTTTTAGAATAGCTAGAAGGGTTTGATTTCTTCTTTTCTTGAAAGTTTTACATTTTTCTTTTTCTATTATTCTTTCATTGGCCCAAGGATTACCAAGACCATGCCAAAGCTGAAAGGTAGACTTTTCACTAATTCTGTTCTTGGCCACACCAGGGCACCAAGCTCTCATGGCTGTAAAGTGTGTCTCTTTCCAGTGTGGTCACATGGGAGCACGCTACTACCTGTTTTACCCTCTTTGCAGCTCCACTGTGACCAAACCCCAGGACAATCTGTGTGATAACTTAAGAAAGCAAATACTAAGCATTATCAACCAATGTCTCTCAGCTCTGACACCAAATATACCACCCAAATGAACAGGCCGTAGCTTTGCCAAGTTGGTCTGTAAAGGTCATGGTCCCTTCTCAGAAATGCCATGACTGGAGGGTATAGGTAGCCTCCATCAAGACTGCTATTCTGGCAATGAATGATCCTTTCACTTTTCAGCATTTCTAAGGAAGAACTTTTTCAAGAAATTATGAATGAGAAATAATTTTAAAGTATTTATTTAACCACCTGCAATTTACAATATTATTTTATAATTACAAACTCATAAGATAATGCATATTTAAGACAGATTTTTTAAAAGATAAAGAGTGGAAACTACAGCAAAACCAAAAAGTATATTTGGGACAAGTACTGTCTGAAAGAATTTCAGTTCAGGGACTAAATTCTGTTCCTACAGATCAAGAACCCCTGGGAAGACAGAATTGATGTGGCCTTCTCGGTGCTTCCCGTGTGAGTACTAACACCTGAGTGGGATGGCGAACGGCTTTTAAAGCAATGAATCTTCATTCCAGGGATGAATATTAAATTTCACATTTCATAAAGGACTTGAGTCAGATGCACTGCATGGAAAGTGACTATCAGTTAATGTCGTCTCTAGGAAGGAGGGCCCCGTCTCCTTGCTTCTGATTCAGATTGCCTGGCTCAGACCAGCAAACAAGGGCAGTCATTTCCTTAGCTGTCCGTTGTATATTAAAGATACTATAAGGAATTTTAATTTAGGACTGAGGCCAAGAGATTTCTGAATCTCCCAAGATCTGCCCAAATCTAAGTTTGGTCATCAAGATATGTAGAGAATAAAGCCTCTTTAGCTTCTTAAAACTTGTCTAGCTGGTAAACATGGTGGAATAAGACTAACTTATCAGAGAAAATGACTTTATGATGGAATGTGCCTTTTTGAGCTTACCCCTCCCCCCTACACACACACATACACACCTCTGAAGCAGTGTGGATTTGCTCAGGAAAGAAGAGACCTCTCTTAGCAGGTCATAAAATTGAAGCAAAAGGAGGAAGGGGTTGGATAGAGGGACTGAGGTGCTTATAAAACCACTGGAAGCCTGAAGAAGGGAAAACCTTAACTTTCGGGTTTGCTATTATCAAGTTAAGAGGAAAGGTTGCTCTGAGTCAAGAACCTACAGACAATTGTTGCAGGTCTCATAAATGATCCCCTGTAGGCCTGAGACAAACAAGACATCAGGGCTCAAGCTGCTGGATAAGTCCTGTCTGGCAAGACCACAACCATGACTTCCAGAGGAAGAAAGAAAATGGCTCCTGTCTCTATTTCACTTGCCAGATATCAAGTGAATGCAACTCATTGATGGAATTTAAAATGTGTGCAGAGCATTCCTGGCAAGGGAGAAGGAGAAATGTAGTTTCCAAGTTTCTGGCCTGTGAAACATGAGAAAAAACATAGAAAGAGATATACTGCCAACAGATAGCACCCAGCCCAACCTCCACCTTAGTGTTTCTGGTTCGGTATCTTTCCTTCAGCAGCTGCCTCCCTAACTTTCAGCCACTGTGCAGTTCTGATTGGTGCATACCCAGTTTTGCTTATTGTCCTAGGTAAATTCATTTCCTAAATAAAAATCAATGACCAAGTGGTCTTCAAAATAATTCTCCATTCATTTCTCTTTTCTCTCCTTTGAATCCAAACATCCCTGATCCCTTCGACATCAACTTTTATTGAATTTAAAAAAAAAAGCACAAGTCAACATTCTAACAAAGAATGGGAATGCCAATATGTGTCAAATTTATTAGGTCTGACAAGAGGTGTTAGCATCATAATGAAAGCTATTGAAAGTGTTGTCGCTCTGTCTAGTTTGGATGTGCATTAATTCAATTCACCTTGTCCATTTACATTTAACAGAAGACACAGGATGACATTTTGACACTTTTCTTTCTCTTGGATCTGATTTGTGTGAAAAGCAAATCCGTGCTAAGAAAATATGAGGATGTAATGGGGGGAGGGTGAAAAGATAAAACGAGAAAAGTTTATTTGCAAAATAAAAAGAAAGGAAGTAAATTGTACTACTTTTAGTGAAATTTTAAGTCACATTGAAGCAATAAAAGGAACTGAGTCAACTGACCACATTCTCCCTTCTAGGCCAGGAGCAACATAACATAAGAAAGAATGAATCCTCCAGTCCCAGGGCCCTTTGGTCCTGGGTGGAAGTCCATGGGGGTGGAGGAAGTTCTGTGAGTGTATCCCTGGTGACTCATCTGTTGTCTCCACACCCTGCTCTGCGAAGCCTGCACTGACACTGTAAGCCTCCACGTCACTGTTGTGCCCCCAGAGCTTGTCAGGCTTTGCCAGTGTGAGGCGCAAGAGGCAGGAGGAACTTGGTCCTTCTGTTGCCTCCCCATTTCTCTGCGTGTCCCCTTAGCCACAGAGCTTCATCCAGCATGGCAGTTCCTCTCCATAGCAGCAGAAAAATCCAATCTGCTGTTTTTCTAATGCCCATAGAAATACCCTCACCCCATGGGCTCAGAAACCAGCACCAGCTGAGCAGAGCTTTTTTCTGAGAGACAGAGACCCAGCACCATGCACTCTTGAACTTTAGGAAAGGTACCCCCACCGCAGGGTGGCAGCTGTTTCTCCTGTCACCATCGCTGAATACCTTGCTTTTATCCTTTTGTCTATTTAGTTACCTAGTTAACAACTTTATACACAACTTACAATTCTTTATATTAAATTCTTGCTCTTAAAATAACTAGTGTGGTTTCTGTCTCCTGACTCACACTGCTAGAAAAGAGCCCTTTTGGCATTGAGGAGGGTTTGCCTTTGCTGAATGGATGATTGAATGGGTGAACCAGTGCGCTCAGTACTGTTTGGTGGCTGACCAAAGGCCAGGCTCATTGCACAATCAGTGGTCCTGGACAAAGATGTGTGCTGGGAGGCCAGCAAAGGTGAACCCCAGCACACTCCCTCACAGGTCACCCAGATCACCACCCAGCTCTCTAGGCAAGCCCTTTTCTGACTCCCTCCCTGGACTCCCTTGCCCCAGACAGGGAAGGGCAGCCCACAGATTCCACATCCAGGGTAAACGTGCCCCTGCCCAGAGGGTGTCTGCACGAGAACCCTTGGCGTTATGGGAGAGACACCCAGCTCTGCATGTAAGTACAGCATTTCTGTTGTCTGCCAGCTCTGTACTTACAGCTGAGACCCAAACTCGGGCAAATCTAAAACCTCATACCCAGCTCTAGGAAAGAACATAGCCAGGGGAGAAGTTGGGTTGACTATTAGCCAATTGAAGTAACACAGTAGGAAGCAAATGAACCTGATTAGAGAAAATGGAGCACATTTCTGACTTGGCAGAGAAAAAATATAGAAAAATAATTTTTTAAATGCACCTGAAATTTTCCCTTGTTACTGCCTTACTTAAGAGCTGGAATCATAAGACAAGAGTGCCACCTGCTGTCCATTGTCAGACTTGAAAGTCGTAGTTACCTTAAAGTTGATGTTCCCAGTGGTACAATTGTGAAAACAATGTTTTGTGTTAACATTGCATGAAGGCTTACAGGCATGATGGCCTAAGTCATTTAGATTCCACAACATGTTTGGCCTTGCCCAGAGTCGTTTGCACACATTCAGAGAAACACGCTCTCCAGGGAGGCATGCTTTCAAAAATCTAGCTCTTTGGAAAGGCACTTCATCTGAAGATTGGAAGTATGCCACACTTTCTGGCAGATGAGACCAAAGCTGAACAGTTAATATATAGAAATAAATAGTTGTAACTGTGGATTAGATAAAATAATAAGTTTACTGGAATCTGTTCCATGGAATCAGTGAACCATAGGATGTTAAAACTAGAAAGGGTCTTTAAATATTTTTTACAAGAGCCAGAGCAAGCCATAAGAGTAGGTGAAGTGGCTGACAGATTGTAGATGCTGCTTTAGAGTAATGGAGAAGACAGTGTCCATTGTTGGGAACCGTCCCACTTGGTTTCAGGGACTGTAGCCTTGCCTGTGGGCCCCAAGGCTGGAGATGAGCAAGGAGGCCTTGGGAAAATAGGCCAGTGACGAGACAAAACCTGTCCCCCTGGCAGGGGCTGAGCCCTGCTCTCTCTCACATCACCCTGCTTGTCCCCAGAGGATGGCTGGTTAGTCAATGATGGGTAAGACCCCTCGATGGCAGGGGTGACCTAAGACAGGCACAGTCACATAGAGGTCATTAGGGAAGGACTTGGGGGACATGGAGAAGGGGCAAAAGACCTTCACTCCTTGGCTTTGTCATGGCCGGAGTCCTCATTCTATCTGAAAGAAGTCTCCTTATCTCTTGGCTGCTCTGCCAGCTGCCTGATCAGGTCAGTGAAACAATACTAAAGTCAGGAACAGCCCTAAACTGGATCAGGTGGTTCCCAGGGACAATTAGGCCTGGAAAAGGAATGCATTCAATCCTATGAAACTTACTTTGCTAAGAATACTCTGCAGTTGATGAGTACTGATGTTTGGGGTCCGAGCATAGGATGTGATCAGTTTCCCAGGTTTCAGGGCCAAATGGGCACCACCCTGTCTACCAGACCCTGACCTGAGGCAAATCTCTGTGTTCCTCCAATTGTTATCTATGATCTCTATCTGTTTTCTGTAAAAATAGCCATTTGACATTGATTGATGAGATTTGCATCCTTATTGTATACCCCTGTGTATATCATTCTCAATAAAATAAACTACAAGAGAAGGGCTTGGGGCATTCTCCACTAGAGGGAATCGCCACCCCCTATTCCTGACAGACCAAGAAGTGTCTGGAATGACTTATTTCCTTCATCTGCAGTGACCTGGGGGGACTCTGCAGGATGTGGTACCCAGATCATCTGGCTTCCTAACAGGGACCCCACAGCCCATGAAAAAGCTTTGATCGTATAAGAGTGGTGGTGATTATGATGGTAAATATTATGTCAACCCCCTTCCCAGATGCAGTGGGGGAACCTTCCTTTCCCAATCATTTTGTGAAACTGTAACGAGAGATACAGCTGTTCTAGATAAAATTAAAAATGAAAATTAAAATGCAAATGTCATGAAAAAGATGAAAACACAGATTCACTTATGTTGCTTCAAAAAGTGAAAGGTTTTAAATTAAATCCTTTCCAAAAACAAGTTTGGGAGTGGGATGGGGACAAAATAAACCAAAACAGTGTGGTAATGACAATCAAGACAAGGGGGCACAAGGAAGCAAAACACAGGCAGCCTCAGACCAACACAGCTTATGAGGATGTGATCAAGACAGGTGATCTCAGATATGCGTAGCCCAAATGTGAGGTATGCATCTTCCTTTTCTGGCCAGTGCAGCCCCTGAATCCATAGCCTGGGAAAGAGTGAAGACAGGTGCATGATAGCTGCCATCCTGCTTACAAAGCCAAAGCTGTACATAACCTCCAGGATGGCTTCATACGATGGCTCCAATGTGAGAGAGTCTAATTTTCTCTTTTCAACTTTTTACTACTTCATTTTTATTTCCTGTGGAACTTACTTCATAGCTTTGTGAGAGATATGTGATTTATCCCCTGTCCTACCACGAATAAAATTTCCCATTATGGTCCAAATATATTCATGCCATCTCTCTCTGCTACCTACCCTATAATTCTTCATGAATCAGTGATAGTCACAGGAGACACCACAAGACCTTAAGGTGCTTCTAAATCATCAATGATTGGATTATGTTCAGTGAAATTTTAGTGTCAAGTATATTTTCCCATGACCCAATTTCCTAAAATTGAACATCAACATTGGTAAATGTGACATCTGGTGACTCACTGTTAACTGGGATATGAATGACCAGAATTCCCTTTCCAAGTGTGCGCACATATCATCTGCAATAGAAGCCAATAAAGTCAAATTAGTTTCTATGGTGATACAACATTTTCATTTCAATGATAATTGAAGGCTTCCTGGGCAAGAGAAATTTATCTTAAAATAAATCTCAAAAAATTATTTAAGAATATCAAAGCATGTCAGTCATATTAGATATTTTCATGATATTGATATCATTGATTTAATAAAACTGTTGGAGATCCTACAGTGCCTCAGGCTTTGTCCTGAGCAGTGTGGGGAGGAAAGAGTGAGTAAGATACACTCTCTTGATTTCCCTGAACATTTGGTCAAAACTTACCTCCTCTACAACCCCTATACCCCATGTTACTATCTATACTGTTAACTTGATTTTTTTCCTCCATAGCAATTAACCCTATCTGAAATACTATATGATGATTATAATGCAGAATGTTGTAATGAACTCTCAGGAGCACACTGCTACTATGCAATTTCCTCTTTGGTTCTCTCCCTCCTCCAGGAGAAGGTAAGGCCCCTGAGAAGAGAGACTGTCTCACTCACTAATTAATCCTCAGTGACTAGAAGCACAAAGTAAGTGTTCAACAACTATCTATGGATCGAGAAATGATGGTTGAAAAAAAATTTGTCAGTGTATTTTTTTATATACTGGCTTAATTTTTATATTTTAAGTAAATCCACATGTTTTTGGTTTATACCAAATGATTATTGAATTTTAGTAGGCGATTTAAGTGCTATGCATGATACATTTATAAACATGAAACATCTTTAAGTCAAATATATCTCCCTAACTCATTCATTTCCTACCAAATTTTGAGTCTCACGTTATTAAATGTATCCTTTGGACAAGTGTCTTTTACTTTATAGTCATTACAGCCTTCCCCATTAAACCAGACAAACTCCAGAAATATCATTAACCTGAAACAGGTTGGGTCCCAGACATTGCTATTAAGTGATCTGCTGTGCAACCATTTATTGAGTGAATACTGTTTTCCAAAGAAGTGCCAGCACTTTGCATTTGTTTCATATTAACTACATGAAAACTCTAAAAATAAATGTTATCCCCATTTAGCAGATAGGGAACTGAGCCTCAGGCCAGTTAAGTAATTCCCAAAAGTTTCATATCTGATAGATGTTAGATCCTAGGTCAAAGTCTCTTAACTCTGAAATCCAGGTTTTTCCACGGCCACTCACATATGTACTTTGTTCTCTGTAAGACAATGCACAGTACAATAAAAAGTGTTAAAATCTTTTCTCACACAAAAATAGAACACAAACAACATTGTTTATATAGATCAGTAACACCAATTTGCCAGTAAATGTCACATTTTCTGCCATTGGTTAGGTATTCAAATAATTACCTATGGCAAGGTCTACCTCATAAGTTAGGCGGACTCAGGCATGACAGGATATAGCAGGGTGCTGCAAGTCAGCAGCCGTACAAGCTCAGGGATGCTATGAAATGAGCCTGATGCTCTATGGCGCTGTGAGTTCATAAATGACATGAGCTCTGGGATGATATAATTTCAAGGGTGTGATGAGTTTAGGGGTGCAATGAGCTCAGGGATGCTATGAGCTCAGATGCACTAAAAGTTCAGAGGGCCATGAGCTCAGAGGGGATGAGTTCAGTGGTATTATTATGAGATCAGAAGCTCTTATTTATGGGTCTATGATTTCAAGGATGCTGTGAGCTGCTAGGTGCCATGAGCTCCGGATGCTATGGGTCTAGTTGTCTATGAGCTGAGAGGTGCCTTCGGTTCCAGGAGGCGATGAACCCAGTGTGCTATGAATTCGTGGTAGGCTGCATTATGACTTTCATGAGCCACAGGCATTTTTGCTGCTATGTGCCTCTTCTTCCATAAAAAAGATTAAAATTTATATTGTAGGACTGTATTGGTATAAGACAATATAATACAGGCTGAATTCATTATTTTATGTTTGTTATTCAGTTTTTCTTCTTATTTTAAAATAAGTAATAATTCAATCATTTAATGGGTCCCTAAAGCTATCGTGGGCCTGGGTGCTGTGCCTGCAGTGCCACATGGGTGGGTTGGTCCTGGTTCAGAGGCTTAAGCAACGTGCGTGCACCCCTACAAATGTATTTTTTTCTCCTTCTTGAATTTCTGCCATTAGAAAGTTATTTGTTTAAATTGTGTACCTTTTGAGGTATAAATGTCATCGGAAGAATGGATGTTAGGTTAGCAACTTATATACAATTTAAATGAACAAGAGCAAACACCTGAGTCCACAGTCCCTGATGAGATGCTCGGATGGGAGGAGGGTATGCTCAGCAGAGAGACTGTGGAGGGAATTCTTGGGGAAGACCCCACACCCACCAGCTTCCAAAAGCTGACCAAGATCTTGGTCCAGTGATATCCTGGATGGCTGCCTGCAAATTGGGGGTGTTCCTGTGTAGTTGTCATATTGCTTCTTTCTCTAAATATAAAGCAACATGTTTTATAGAAGCAAGGAAACTTTGGGCTATTTGGGGGGTCTATTTTTCTGACTTCCCTGCCCATATTCACACACACACACCTCACACACATATTAAGTTTTGAATCATATTGTAGATATAAATTAAGTTCTGCATATTGTCCCTTGTCATTAAAATTTTACTGTTTTTTATGGCTCTTCACTGAGGCTGTATTTTAAGTTTTTTGTTAAAATACTAGGCTTTATCTACTTGCTTGTATCTTCTCCAAAGATTGGGAAGTAATGTTCTATTTTAAATCTATAAAATCTTAAGCTATAAATATAGAACTTCACATACATTTCCCTAACTACCTGAGGAAAATGATGACATAGTCGATTTTGTATACCCCACATAAGAGGAGGTATTTAGCATTGCTTTAATTTAACATCACCTGCTGTATCTTGAACTTTACTCATAAAATTTAGGGCTTTAGATCAATTTGCTCTTATTAAATTATTTTCTATCAAATATAATTCGACATCAAATTTGAAATTTTCAATGTTTTCAAGTTAAATTTACAACAGATTTATAAGTTTTATGCTATATTTTAAGCAGATTTCATTGACCAGCATTAGTCCTTTTATATCACAATTATTCATTCACTAATAATGGCTAATTTCTTGGTTGATTAAAGGAATAGTACATTAACTTTTACTATAACCAGTTGTGATAATAACCTGCTATGTAGAAATCAATAGGACTTTATTGCCAGTTCCAGCAACTTCTGCTCAACTTCTGGGTACTTGAAGCCAAATAACATGGTCTATCCAGTTGACCTTAGCTCCTGCCTGACAATTTCTTCCGTCCCTCGCTGGGTTGCAGCTTCCTCATGCCTGTCCCTGTGGGAGAACATGGGACTGTCATCTCAGCTCTTTCCTTTCTGAGGGGTATGAGACAACCCCTCCTGGATCAGCCAACAGAATGGATGCCTGCAAACACTTTTAATAAGCTGACTTGAAACCCCAAGGATGATCAAATTCTCTTTCACTGTACCCTGTGCCCTTGGGACCTGGATTCTTGACAGGCTGGTCTCAAACACTGGAAAGAACGATGTTGGGAACAAGCAATCCTGAGTGAAAATACAGCTCTGGTGTTTACTTATAACCGGCAAGGCATATAATCACTGTCAGCACCCATTTCCTCATCTAAAAGTTGGGATCAACAGAGACAAGAGGGAAGGAGGAGGGCGGCGGGGAAAAAGAAGGGAAGGGGAAAGCCAAGGAACATATAGCAAGGACTCATGGACAAAACCAAAGGGGAAGAGCTGAGGGAGGGAAGGAGGGAGGGGGCAAGGGAAAGTGGTGGGGGGTAGGCAGAGACAAATGTATTTGAAAAAATAAATTAAAATAAAAAAAAGTAAGAAAAAAATAAAATAAAAGTTGCGATCATTGTGACAATTTAGTGAAAAAATATAAAGTGTCCACTAGCCTTGCACAGAATAGAAATGTCAGCTTTGCTGTTTTTCCCCTCTCTGCTTGGCTTTTGACCTAAGAACTAGGTCTCCAAGTCAACAAAATGGCAAAGCGGATAGAAACAATGACTACATTCTTTCTCTGCCCCAAAAATCTTCTGGCATTAAAACAAACAAAGAAACAAACCAAAAAAACCCCTATCAAACATGGCCACCAATTGCAGCTGCCTCAAAACTTTACTCCTCTCATCGTCTGTGGTGACTGGTGATGTAGGGGATGCTTGAAATGTAGGGAGATATCATCGCGCCTTTGAGAGATCTCCTTTCCCAAATAGCATGGGGAGCAGGTCACTGCTGGCCTGTGTGGGTGACTCTTGTTAATAAAGGGCTTTGGAGCTGTCTCAGGACTCCAGATCAGGTAGCAGTTTTAACCATTTGGCCTGTTGGAGCAAACCAAGGATGCCCCTTCACCTCCCTGCCTCTCAGCCTCATCTCTGTAGACCAGCCTCCCAGAAGAGCCCACTGGTCCCTTACCTGTGGGACATACAGTCCTCTCAAAAATCAAGGTTTCTATCCCTCCGAATCCAGAGAGATAAAGAATATTTCCTGAATCTTTTTTCAACTACATACCAGTAGTATGCTATTATATAAGAATACTTCAAACTTTTCATTTTTCTTATTAGATTTTTCCTTGATCATTTTCTCTATATTTTTCAGATGTGGTTGAGACAAGATCAAATACTGGAGGATATGTAAAGAAAGAAGAAATCTACCAAAAGGACTCGTGGTGGCTTAACTAGATTCAAATTAAAAAAAAAAAAAAAAAGACAGCCTGGCAGCATTTCTACATAGAGGCCTCTTATGCAAACTGCAATTCAGGGAGAAGCTGCATTAAGCTGCCTGCCTGTCACTGAGCTGCCTGCCTGCACTGTGTTTCTGCCGTCAGAGCCAGCCCTCATAAAGGAGTTCCTGGAGTTGTATTTCAGCCAATAGGACTGAGGCTTTCCTCATCCAATTGGAGCTGTACAGTTATATCCCCATCAGCATTTTTATTTTGACCACTCAGGACAGTGCTTTTTGGACCAGTCAAACTGTGAGGATATGAAGTCCTATTTGCATCAGGAGAGACCAATCAAGGAACAGGGGTGGGTACTTCTCTCTATGTAAGTTAGCTCCCTTTTGGCTCAGAGAGCACACTTTCTCTTTCCACTAAAGATTGAAGATTGTGTTTCCCCAGCTGGAGCTGAAACATTGAAGTTGAAACACCAAGGATGTCTTGCCAGAGCAGAGCAGAGCAGACCAGCACAGGAGCAGAGAGAAGCAGATGGGTGCAGGGCAGGGTGGAGTAGACTAGAGCAGGTGGAGCAGACCAGAGCAAAGCTAGTTCTCTAGACAGAGAGGTGCCTCGCCCAAAGACCAGCTTGCCCTTAGGCTGCTTCACAACCATGCTGTCCCACAGCTATGCTGCTTCAAAATTGAGCTGCAGCACTATTGTGCTGTCCCACAACTGTGCTGTTTTCACAGCCATGCTGTATCACAACTGAGCTGTTTGCACTTTCTTCATCACACACCAAATTTGGGATTCCTGTTGGTGTCGAATTGAGGCCAACAGGCAACAGTTGACAAGGGAAACCACTAGAAGGAGGATGGAGACTAGACAATAGGGTTTCTGGGGAGGTGGGGGGTTCGGAAACAGAGTGGGGTAACATGCTATAGGAAGGAGCTAATAGTGAGAGAAATTGAGAGCTTAGGAGAAATCATAGCAAAATAAGCAGGAAAGCAGGAGCCACTCCAGGGGACCAGGAGCACAGCCCTTCAAACCCAGAGGAACACTGGTGGTCAAGTACTTGAATCAGGGATAAATTGGGCATCACAAATAAAGATGCTCCAGAAGTCTGTGTGTAATAGCTCAGAATTTTCCTAAGATACATAATCAACCATTTTTATTTTGTTTGGAGATCTTGAAACAAACCAACAGACACACAAACAAAAAATCAAGTGTCCGGATGGATACCTATGCACATTTGTACTTGTTTTACAACTTACCCAATTCTACAATGCCTTGAGGGCCCAGGAGCAACAAGACAGCTGTTAGTTTGCCATGATCTGCCATTCCAGAAGCATATCTTAAAGCAGCTGTTTTAGCCACTTATGCAAAGTAAGGGAATATAGTTCTTGCCAGCTCCTTGTCAAAACAGAAACATTTTAGTAATGCAGCCAATAAAATTGTTAGCTTCTGACCTCTGGAGGCTGTGACAAAACCCTGTGTTGCTTACAAATGTCAGAGCTGACTATTTTCCCACCCTTGGTAGATGTTTGGCCACTGCCCCAAACATAATTGGCACCCCCTATTTCTTTCAACCAGAAATAGCACAAACGAAGCTCTGGAACTACCACATGGGGATATATATGCTATCTGGGTCTGGTTAATTAAATCATTTTATGACCTAAGTGCATTGACCAATAACCCCAAAATTCAGAAAGAACTGATCAATGAATAGTTTGTGCCAAGAGCCATTTCTCTGACCTCCCATTTGGTTTCTAGCTTTCTTTGACAAGTGGGAGGCATTTTTGGTGAATTCACAGGCATTGTAGGGAGGGTTGGCAGAGGTACCCAAATGTGGCTGAAACGTGGCAGAGGCCATACCCTTCCATGTCACATGCAATAATAAAGCCTTCAGTGAGTTTGGAGTTGTACTATAGAAGGACTTATCAGCCAGCAAAGGGGTCCACTGACATAGTGACAAATCAATCATCTTTGTCTTCCTTAGAGGTAGTACCATTTAATTATTGAATGAAAATAATCTAGAAATGGATACCAACTACTTAATACATAAATTAATTACAGTACTGTGAGTTGATTATCTAAGCAGTTTGGTCTTGAAAAAGCAAATCTATTTTATGTGAGCCTGGGAATGCTGAATAAAGACTTCTTTTTTCTTTTTCTTTTTCTTTTTCTTTTCCTTTTATGCCTCTAAATAGAAACCTGAAAGTTGACAAAGCAGCGTATCTCAGTTTTGTGAACAAGTAAACAAACCACCGGACTCAGGAATGTCTATTGTGTCTCCTCTGATCAGATATGAATTTGCAAGGTGGAAGGTGAGCAGAGGGAATTTACCAATTTTTCCACCTAAGCAGGGACCGTGCAGGAGGCATGTGCAAATTCTGTCCATGGGGGAGAGAGCAAGAGAGCACTTTACTAGTTGTCCTTAAACCCATTTGTTAATTACAGAAAAACGTTCTGGATTGAGGGGTAAGTCCTTCCACCCTGAGAAGCCCAGGAAAGAAGATCTCCCTTCCTTGATTCCAGGGGATCCCATGATTTAGAGAGAAGCCTTCCAACATGTTCAGCCATTCAGCCGTCTCATCAGGGAGTGCTTTAGACTAATAAATGCAAGTATTCTAACATTACTGATGGGATTATTACATCATGTTAAATATTTCATTTACATGACATCATCCTACTAACTCATTGCTGTAATTTATTAAATCTGCCTCCTAGTAACACAATTGGATCATTTTTCACTACAGGATTCATCTTTCAATGTCATTTTCTGCCATACCTGCAAACACACTTCCTCCCTTGTGCTTCTATCCTGTTCCTATTTTCCATGAGTTGCATATGGGAGGGGGTGAATCCTAGCTACATGAATGGAGCAGGTGGACAGGCTTAGAAGTCAATGGGAAGGGGACAAAGGGAGCTGGGGGACATCAAAAGCTGGTATAGAGAGACATCTGGTCAGTCTGTTGGACAGTTAGGAATCAGACAATAAACATGGAAATAAAGGGCCACCACCAAGTCCAGATGCCTGAGGCTGCAGCAGGCAAAGTGACAACTTTCACCTTTGGGAACACCCAGTCTGAAATCATCTAATAGATTGGTCCCTAGGAGAGCTTCTTGATAGGACAGCAGCACATCTGCCTCTGTCTTCCAAGATTGATTTATTCTATGCCAGATTATTTTATTTATTCATTGAGGAACTATTTGTAGGATAACTACTAAATGATAGCTATTTAAAAGCAGTGACCATCAAGGAATGGTCCTAGAAATCATAGACTTACATAGTCAGGTGGGATTCCTGCCTTTCTATACCTTGCGCCAGGTACATTGGAGAGATCATTTTCAGTCTTTCCAGCAAGACTGCAATGATAGATACCATCATCACTATGTTATAGGTGAGATGCTAAATACCTCTTGTGAGTGCACACAACCAAGAAGTTACCAACCTACTATTTAGACTCAGACCTTTGTGACACCAGACACTGTGCAATTTGTAATAGAGGGAGATCCTACTTACCCTAAGTAAAGAGTCAAAGGGTAGTGCACACCCACATACGACTTTTCGTTGAATGAGTTTTTTAAATGACACTTTATTTTCTGGCCCACTGAGGTCTAAAGGGAGGGGTCCAAGGTTTTCTTGCCTTGTTGACATCTGTGTCCTCAGGTTCTTTAGTTGGAATCCTCTTTCACTGTGTTCTGCACCCCTTACACCTCGACCAATCAGGATATAGGGTCTCTTCCAGGCTTTAGTGGAGAGGAAGGCATGTTTATGGGCCAAAATATTTCAGATCAATTGGAGATTTTTGTTGTTTCTCAAGGTTGTACTAGCTTGGATATAAAGTCTCTATCTACCACAAGGGAAGTAAGATGGGCATGTTCAAGTCTTTGCATGGGGTGAGATATCCGTGTCTCAGAGACGAGCCCACTGAGGTCTGATCAACTTCGTAATTGTAGTTTGATTTTTATACTGAAGCATTTTTATTTGTAAAATACAGATTATCCTTTTAATCTCAACCCTGATTTCATCATACACTCCCTTTCTGTTTAATGGAGCCCAAGCATAGCCTGCAGGAGCATTTAAATGATGGCAATGTTGTTGTTGCTGCATGGCTTTAGTCTTCTATAGGTAGACACATTACCACTCCTCACCTAGTGGCATTCTTTATTCAATTACTACTCCCTCGTGGTTTTCTGAGTGAATTGTTTTGATTAGATACAGCAGGACAGATTACACTAAGGAATGTAGACTATCTTACAAGTAGTTATCTGATCTGCTGTGACCTGAGAATAGAAAGGGAGAGAAATAATGCTATCCTATAATTTACATCTCAAAAAAAAAAAAAAGATCATCTTCTAATTAAATAAATCTATTTAAAGCAATGTATTCTGAACTATTTAAAAATAGGATAGCATACCAAAACATCGATGAAAGTAGATATAATAAAATATGAGTAGTGGTTTCTTCTGGATGGAGGGGAATATCACTTTCTTATTGATACTTTTCCATTTCATTTAGTGTCTGTAGTGAGCATTTAGTAATATTATAATCAGAATGAATTCCATAAACATTGTGTTAAATCTTAATTTATAAAATGTTACCAAAAAGTATTCACATTTAAATGTATGTTATGCCCACATGAAGTTACTTAAAAGCTAAATAGACATGGAAGTTGACAGTCTCATAAAGTCTCAATTCCAGGCTTTTATCTCTAGCATGATCCCACATAAAACAAACAAAAATTCTGGGTATAATATCTTAAAAATTATTAAATACATGCAGCAGTGCTCTGGAAGTAGGAATTCTGAAAGGGAAGAGAACCAATGAGGCAGGTATTATCCAAACCAAAGTAATTGCCAAACCTAGATAAATATGAGCTTAAATTTCTACAGCTTTTCAGGACAGGAGAAAAAGGAGACAAAGCCTGGGGTCTGCCCAACCTAAGAAGTATGTCCCTCATCCTGAAAATTAAAAAAACCCTCAGCTGCAACCAAATAGTTAACCATCAAGATAAATGTGAAATGGGAATAAGCCATTTCCTCTCTTCAGAGGGGAGCTATGTCCTGTCTTAAAGATTTGGGCTGGGCAGAAGAAAAAAATCTCCACCTAGAATTTATACAACATTCTGGGCCTCAGGCAGGTGTGCAGCCTAAATTTATACCAACTAGGTAGTCCAAAGCTTTAATTCTATACATTAGCTTAAAGCCATTGCAGGTAGTTAAAGGACCCAAGAACCAAGGGGAGCAGGTGCAGATCCTCTTTGGATAAATCCTCCCTCTACCTTCGACCTATGTGTCAAAGGATTCTTTCAGTTCCCTCAGAGAAAGCCCCACAATCAAAAATTGTAACAATGATGATCATTCTTGTTGCAAGAGGCAACAAAAACAAAAATTAGCAGATCAGGGATGACATTAGATATTAGAGTTATCAGACAACGGACAATAAAATGAGTGTGTTTATTAGGTTAAAAGACATGGAAAGAAAAGTAATCAAAAATAGTAAAGACAAATATTAGAAAAGCCTAGGAGATTGAACTAAAAATCAAGTAAAATTTTTAGAAATTAAAATCATAACTATTGTAATTAAAAGTTCAATGAATATGGTTTAACTGATCAAAACTTAGCTGAAGAAAAATTATTGAACTAGGAGATGCACCTGAAAAAATTTCCTAGAACTCAGCCTAGAAATAAAAGGTGATTTGGAGAGAAGATGGCAGAGGAATGAATGGAAGTCACGCTGACCTCCTCCCAAGACCAAACTGGAATTGTTACTAAATAGTGTAGAAATCATCTGTTGTGTAGAAAACACAACAGAACGATAGAGTGAGAGGAGCCTTGGAGCCGCGGACAGACAGTGGAATCAACTTTCGCACATCCTAATAGGTGAGAAGTGTGGTGGAGGCTCAAGAGGGTGGGCTGGGCACCCACGAGCACCAGCAACAGAGGGACAGTGAAATGGCCAGTTGGATCCCCCTGAGAAGAACAGGGTCTGAATCACTAAGAGAGTCCCCTAGATTACAGTATCTGAAATCAGAAAAACACACAGCCAAAATGCAACTGTGAAAAACTTAGGGGTGCTCTCTGCCAGAAACAGGTGGCTGAAGATACAAAGAGACATTTAAAGGGCCAACGCAAAAATTTGCAGTGGCAGCCGCCTTCTTTGATCTCTGGGTAGAGGCGGCAGCAGAGAGGGCTGGTGCCTGAGGAGAGATTGGCCAGGAAAACTTTGTTAAGAGAACAGAGACGGTGGCCAGCGGAGCCCTGGTGATAACTTACCTCCCACTCTGCAGCTACCATCTCCCTCAGGCATAAGTGAATCAGTAAACCTGCCTCTGCGCACTCCGCCCAGAGATTGAGCTCACATGGGCTGGGGTGCTGAGTGAAGAGTGGCCAGAAGAAATAGAGGATCCCTGGCCAAAGGGGACACAGAGATACCTAGAGACCTTTGAGGAGAGACTGGAGATGGAGGCGTTGGGGAAAGAACTGGAGGAGCAGCCGGAGATTCCCGGATCTAACTCCTTCCCCACTCCGTCGTTCCCATTTTGTGCAGGCAGACCACGCCCCAAAGGGGCAGCAGCAAGAAAGTAAATAATAGCCCTGCCCTCAGGACAGTCCGGCCTGGACAGGAGTTGCATGCTGGCCTTAGTGTTGAGTGCGGAGCTGCCTGCAGAGACAGTAGACCCTGGGCTAAAGGGGACACAGAGCTAAGAGGAGAGACTGGAGGCAGAGGTGTTGGGGAGAGAACTAAGGGAGTAGCTACGGGGGGATCCCAGTGCTGACTCCTTCCCCACTCTACGATCCCCGTCTTGCTCAGGTGGACCACTCCCCTGAGTGATAGCAGCCTATAAGGACACTATACTCCCGCCATCAGGAGGCACTGTTCTGCCCAGTGGTGCCTAAACCTGACAGATGAGGGCAGAGTGACCATATTGACAATTGCAGGACACAGACACAGACAGTAGATTCCTGGAAGGCTCAAACAAATGGCCCTAGGTCAGACAAGGTCAACAACTGACATCATCAGAGGCAGACCCAGAAAGAAAAGAAAAGAAAAAAAATAAATAAAAAGACCCACCTACTACCATATAAATTTAATCCACAAAGTCAGGAAATCTAGACAGCCCAATTGAAGCAGAAGCTCAAAAAAAAAAAAAAAAAAAAAAAAAGACTCTCACAAATAATGGGAAGGAAAAAAAATATCCCCTAAATGAGGGGAAAGGAAGAATCCCTGCAAAGAGAGCTAAATGAAATAGAGGTAAGTGAACTATCAGATATTGAATTCAAAACAATGGCTCTAAGGAAGCTCTATGAGCTCAGCCAGCCCTAAGATAACTATGAGAAACTGCGGAAACTATCAGGAACTTGGGGCAAACTTTATCAACCTGGAAAAGGACATAGAAACTATCAAGAAGAAACAAGAGGAAGTGAAGAATACCATTTCTGAAATGAAGAACACAGTAGAAGGAATCAAAAGCAGGCTAGATGAAGCCAAGGATCGAATCAGTGAGCGGGAGGACAAGGTAGAAAAAAGCTCCCAGAAAGAACAAGAAATGGAAAAATGACTCAAAAAGGATAAGGTGGCATTTAGGAAAATGCAGGACAACCTGAAATGCAATAATATCCACATAATAGGGATACCAGAAGGAGAAGAAGAGGAGCAAGGGATAGAGAACCTCTTTGAAAAAGTAATGATGGAAAATTTCCCCAATTTGAGGAGAGAAAAGGTCTCACAGGTCTAGGAAGCACAGAGGGCCCCATTCAAGAGGAACCACAATGAAGCTCGCTGTGAAGACACAGCATCATTAAAATGGCAAATATCAAAGACAAAGAAAGAATCCTAAAGGCAGTAAGAGAGAAACAGGTAGTAACATACAAGGGATCCCCGATATGGCTAGGAGCTGACTTTTCAACAGAAACACTGCAAGCCAGAAGGGAATGGCAAGAAATATTCCAAGTCATGAAAAGCAAAGGCCTGCAACCAAGACTGCTCTCCCAGCAAGGATCTCAATTAAAATAGAAGGTGAAATAAGGAATTTCCCAGACAAAAGAAGGCTAAAAGAATATGTCTCCACCAAACCAACACTACAAGATATGCTAAAGGGACTGGTTTAAGAAGATGAAGAAAAAGAGTGAGAAAGAGAAAAAAACAGGTACAAAGGGAAAAAAATGAATAAGTTTCTATCAATAATAACTCTCAATGAAAATGGATTAAATGTCCCAATCAAAAGACACAGGATAGCTGAATGGATAAGAAAACATGACTCACACATGCTATCTACAAGAGACCCACTTCAGATCAAAGGACCTACACAGACTGAATGTAAAGGGATGGAAAAAAATATTCCAAGCATATGGGCAAGAAAAAAAATCAGGGTAGCAAAACTTATGTCAGACAAAATAGATTTCAAAACAAAGACCATAAAAGGAGACACAGAAGGACACTTTATAATACTTAATGGAAAAATCGATCAAGAAGACATAAACATTGTAAACTTATATGCACCCAATATAGGAGCACCCAAATATATAAGGAAAATCTTGGAGGGTTTCAAAACTGATATAGTCAGCAGCACAATGATAGTAGGGGATTTTAACACCCCACTGTCAAAAATGGAGAGATCTTCCAAACAAAACATTAACAAGGAAATTGTGGAGCTGAATGATGCATTAAATCAAATGGATTTAACTGACATACATAGAACCTTACATCCCACAAAAGCAAAATAGACATTCTTTTCAAATGTGCATGGAACTTTTTCAAAGATAGACCACATGATAGGACACAAAGCAAACCTCAGCAAATTCAGGAAAATTGAAATAATACCAAGCCTTTTCTCAGACCACAAGGGCTTGAAACTAGAAATTCCTCAAGGAGAAACCTCAAAAACTTACAAACTCATGGAGAGTGAAGAGTACACTATTAAACAATGAATGGGTCAATAATGAGATAAGAGAAGAAATTAAAAAGTTTCTGGAAACAAATGAAAATGAACACACAACAATCCAAAACCTATGGGACACAGAAAAGGCAGTCCTGAGAGGAAAGTTCATAGCAATACAAGCCTACTTAAAAAAGATAGAAACATTTCAAATAAATGATCTAACACTACAACTTAAAGAACTGGAGGACAACAGCAAATAAATCCCAGAGCAAGTAGAAGGAAGGAAATAATCAAGATCAGAACAGAACTGAATGACATAGAGATGAAAAGAACAATTGAAAGGATCAACCAATCCAGGAGCGGGTTCTTTGAAAAGATAAATAAAATTGACAAGCCTTTAAGCAGACTCATTAAGAAAAAAAGGGAGGGGACCCAAATAAATAATATCAGAAATGAAAGAGGAGAAATAAACTGATACCACAGAAATACAAAGGATTGCCAGAAACTACTATGAACAATTATATGCCAAGAAATTTCAAAACCTCAATGAAATGGACAAATTTCTATAAAAGTATAATCTTCCAACACTGAATGAAGAACCAGAAAATCTGAACAGACCAAAAACAGCCAGTGATATTGAAGCCATCATTAAGGAACTCCCGGCACACAAAAGCCCTGGGCCAGACGGTTTCACAGGAGAATTTTACAAAACATTTAAGGAAGGGCTAACCCCTGTCCTTCTCAGACTATTCCAAAAAATCCAAGAGGAAGGAAGACTCCCAGACTTTTTATGAGACCAGCATCACCCTAATCCCAAAACCAGATAAAGACCCTACAAAGAAGGAAAACTACAGGCCAATATCACTGATGAACATAGACGTTAAAATCCTCAACAAAATATTGGCAAACCGCATGTAACAATACATTAAAAAGATCATCCACCATGATCAAGTGGTATTCATCCAAGGGATGCAGGGATGGTTCAATGTTTGCAAATCAATGAATGTAATACATCACATAAACAAAAGGAAAGACAAATACCACATGATCATCTCAATAGATGCCAAAAAAAAAAAGCATTTGATAAGGTACAACATCCATTTGTGATAAAAACATTCAGAAAAGTAGAAATAAAGGGGACATACCTCAACATAATAAAGGCCATACATGAAAAACCTACAGCCAACATCATACTCAATGGGCAAAAACTAAAATCTTTCCCACTAAGATCAGGAACAAGACAAGGATGTCTACTTTCACCACTTCTATTCAACATAGTATTGGAAGTCCTAGCCACAGCGATGACTCAAGAAAAAGAAATAAAAGGCATCCAAATTGGAAAGGAGAAAGTAAAACTGTCATTGTTTGCAGATGACATGGTAGTGTACATAGAAAACCCTATAGACTCCATCAAACAACTACTTGACCTAATAAGTGAGTTTGGCAAAACAGCAGGATACAAAGCCAATATTCTAAAATTGAAGACATTTTTGTATACCAACAATGAAATAGAAGAAGAAGAAATCAGAAAAAAAATACAATTCAATATAGCAACAAGAAAAATAAAGTACCTAGGAATATATTTAACCAAGGAGTTAAAAGACCTTTCTGCAGAAAACTATACAACACTGAAGAAAGAAACTAATGAAGACACAAATAAATGGAACCATATACTGTGTTCATGGATTGGAATAATTAACATCATCGAAATGCCCATACTACCCAAAGCAATTTATAGATTCAATACAATTCCTATTAAAATACCAGTGACGTATTTCACAGAAATAGAATGGACATTTCAAAAATTTATATGGAACAATAAATGACCCCGAACAGCCGCAGCAATTTTGAGAAAGAAACACAAAGTAGGAGGGATCACAATATCGGACATCAAACTATACTGAAAGCCACTATACTCAAAACAATCTGGTATTGGCACAAGAACAGACCGATAGACCAGTGGAACAGAATAGAAAGCCCAGAAATAAGCCCAGGTCTATATGGGCAACTAATATTTGACAAAGGGGGCAGAAGCGTAAAGTGGAGTAAAAATAGCCTCTTCAACAAATGGTGTTGGGAGAGCTGGACAGCTACATACAAAAAATTGAAATTTAATCATCAGCTGACCCATGCACAAAAATAAACTCAAGATGGATAGAAGACTTAAATATAAGTCGCAACACCATAAACGTCCTAGAGGAGACTTTTGGAGAGCATTGGCAGGGAACTCTCAGATATCCCATGAAGCAATATTTTCACCAATATGTCTTCTAAAGCAAGTGACATAAAGGAAAGAAGAAACAAGTTCAGCTTCATCAAAATAAGAAGCTTCTGCACGGCTAAAGAAAACATCAGCAAAATGAAAAGGGAGCCAACCCTATGGGAAAATATATTCGCTAATGATACATCAGATAGAGGTTTGATCTCCAAAATACATAAAGAACTCACACAAGTCCACTCCAAGAAGACAAATGATCCAATCAAAAAATGGGCAAAGGACCTGGGCAGACACTTTTCCAAGGAGGAGATACAGAGGGTCCAGAGGAATTTGAAAGGATGCTCAGTATCACTAGCCATAAGAGAAATGCCAATTAAAACCACAATGAGATACCACATCACACCAGTCAGAATGGCCATCATAAACAGATCAACAAACAACAGGTGCTGGCGAGGCTCTCGAGAAAAGGGAACACTAGTACACTGTTGGTGGGCATACAGACTGGTGTAGCCATTGTGGAAAGCAGTGTGGAATTTCCTCAGAAAGCTGAAAATGGAACTGCCTTTTGATCCAGTGATTCCCCTGCTGGGACTATACCCTAAGAATACCAAAATGCCAGTTCAAAAGAACCTATGCACCCCAATGTTCATAGCAGCACAATTTACAATAGCCAAGTGTTGGAAGCAGCCTAAATGCCCATCAATAGATGATTGGATCAAAAAATTATGGTATATTGACACAGTGGAATACTATGCAGCAGAAAGAAAAAAAGAACTGCTAAACTTCGCGACAGCATGGATGGAACTCGAGAGCATTATGCTAAGCGAAATAAGCCAGGAGGCGAAAGACTAATACCATATGATCTCACCTATAAGTGGAACCTAACCAACAATACAAAGATGCAAGGAAAATAAGACCAGCAACACTGAAAGAAAAAAGAAACCAACAGAGTCAAGAGGGAAGGAGGGAGAGGTGGGCGGGGGAAAGGAGGGGAAGGGGCAAGCCAAGGAACATATAGCAAGGACTCATGGACACAGCCCAAGTGGGGAAGGACTGAGAGTGGGAGATGGGGGAGGGGGAGGGGGAAGTGGTGGGGAGAAGGCAGAGACAAATATATTTGAACAAAAAAATAAATTTAAGAAAATAAATAAATAAATAAATAAAAGGTGATTTAAAAAATAGTATTAAAAGAGGTTAAGATCTATGGTAGAGTGAGAAAGATATAACAAACACTGAATTGACATTTGAGCAAGTATGGCTACAATTGAAAGAAAAAATCATATAACTGCTGAGAATTTGACAGAACTGAGGAAAAGTATCAACATACAAATTTAAGAAGCTAGTGAATACTAATCAAGTTTGATAAATATGATACACCATAATGGAACTGAAGAACAACAGAAGCAAAGAGGGAAAAAATCATGAAATCAGCCACAGATGAAATATGAGTTGCCTAAAAAGATAACAATTAGACTGACAGCTGATTTTTCAAAAACAGCAATGGAAGACATCACATAGTGGATAAAAGACTTCAAAGTGCTAAAGGAAAATGTCAGCCTAGAGTTGTGTGCCTGGAAAATATTATCAATCGATAAGGTGAGAACAAAACAAAAATATGTTTAGATAGATAAAAACTGATAGCATTTTTCAATAGTATAGTTTAACCAAAAGAAAATGGAACAGATGTACACTGGCTAAAGAAGAAATGTGATTCCCAGGTGGGATGTCTAAGCTAGAAGATAGAATGATAAGATAAAAATGGACTAAATATGTAACAGTGACTGATGTAAAAATAATATACTAATCAGGTGGTAATTATAGAATAAGCTATACTAACAAAATTATAGAAGATTCATGTATTTAAGTTTCCTTGTAAGTACTTTATAAATATCAGCAGTTGCAGCTCCTGATTAACCAAGGAATGACACAGAACACAAGAAATTGGGCAAGCACCAACAACTTGTATCCAAACCAGCAGAAATGCTGCTTGCATGTCCTGTTCCCAGGTATCATCAGTGAAACTGCAGATGGAGCAATGAAAGTACATGATGACACTCACAGGAGATAATATTGAAACACCTAAGAGCAGAGCTGAGAAACTGCACATCACCAGAAATTCCTTAGTTTCCCTTTCCCACTGTTCCCCTATATTAATCAGCCAGGATGCCTGAGATGCTGAGAGGGTCTTTGAGACAAGGGTCCCCCATCTTCCAGGTTGCCTGCACCTGAATAAAACCACTTTCCTTTACATTATCACCAGCCTCTCGAGTATTGGATTTCAAAGCAGCAAGCAGCAGGAACTGTGTTTGGTTACAAATATGTGGGCAAAACTAAACAAACATAAATTGCAGTAAATGATAATAATAATGTCTGTTGTAATTTATTTTTAAAAGAGAACACAGTCACAAAATATAAAATGCATATATGTATTAAATGTGAAAAAAAGTGTCATAACTCTTACCGAAAGAGGTAATTATAATTATTTTAAAGACCTTATATAGGACTGTTGAGACATAGATTAACTTTAGGCTGTGACAAGTATGCAATAGAAAAATATATTGCATAAGTTCCGAACTAGTAGGGGGAAAGGGAAATAAGGAAAATAATAAATCCAAAAGAGACCAAGAAAGGAAAAAATAAACTTAGAGATGGCAGGAAAAATGGGACCAAATAGCACAAAAAAACCCCTCAATTCCATATAGAATTTAGAGCACCAGTTCTGGAACACTATGATTATTAACCTTGGATATGTAGGTAAAAGGAAAAATCAGAAGTTGATTAGCTTCTCTTCTTAAACCACTGCTATGGTAGTTAAAATATCTATCTCTTTGGTACAAACCACTCTTCTTCATGATCACACTATCAACTAAACTCTACTGAAAGAAAGATAACATGCTCTGAATACATTCACAAACACTGAGGAAGCCCTGTGTTCACAAAGGAACAAACCTCAGAATCAATGACACAGTCCAAGGGTCTGTATTCTAAGAAATTTTTTTTTTACACAAACAAGCAGTAAGGCAGATTTGGTGTGCAGACAGTAATTTGCTGATTCTGATTTAGTTTAAAAGAAACAATAAATAGGAGGACATGCTTTACTTCATCTAAAAGTATCATTTCCAGCTTTTAAACAGATTTGGAAAATCCCTCCTGTAATATGGTCTCTGTGACAACTGACCCTGCTGACCACATGTAAGGAACTATTTTGGGCAATAGTGGGGCTGAGCCAGGAGATTCACACATTGCCATATGGCACCCATGATGCCACAAAGCTACTATCACCAACAGAAGGCATGAAAAAGCATGAGATGGTCACTCAATTACTTGCCATCTTTTGACAAGTGTCCCTCATGGGCACATACCTACAATTGCACTTGAGTGATGCTGTGATGTCAGCCCCAGAAATTAGGGATACCCCAGTATAGTAGAGGGATTAGCCTCATCTAAATATATTGATAAACGTAATGGAGGACAGGTGGTCCTATCCTATGACTCTTGAAATGAGAGGCACAGCAAGAGGATAAGAGGCAAGTGACACCAGTCCCCTTCGATCAGTTAACAAGAATGTCAGAACAGCATTTCAAACTTGCAACTTGTGGGGATATATTATCCCAGAACCACATCTCCAGAAGGGGACAAGAGAATCTTATGTGGAGTCCTGATATCAGAGCAGGGCAGTGGCTAACCCGGATCTCAACAATAAAGGTTTCACACAGCAGAATGAAATAACTCCAGAGGAATCTGAATAAAAACCAGAGCCAGAAAGAGAACTAGGAAACACTGCAGTGGGGAAGTGAAACCCTAGAGAAGGAGACTTTTAGGGAACATGAACGCAAGGACTGGCAGAAAAGGGTCCTGAGCTTAAGAAAACTCTGCTGGTGAATGAGACTATTAGGAAACAACAGTAAGGGATAGAGTCAGTCTCTGAGAACGGGGTTGATGCTTGAGGAGTCTGCAGTGGGCCACCCCTGGGCACCCTGGTAGAGCTGTTGACCTCTTCCTTCTTCATTGTTGCTCTCACCCAGTGTGGGACAAACTGCAGAATGGCATGTCTGGACTTGCACCTCTTACCAAGATATCCCAGGGCATGGAGGTCCCCATGGGATGAGACTTAACCTTTGCCATATGTTTAAATTTTTTTCTTTTACTTAAAATACATAGCGCAAAAAGCATGTTCTATGTCACCAGCCAAAGCAACTCATCTGGGATGTGCAAGTATCATCCATCACAGTTGGCATTTTGATCCAGTGTTCCGTCTGAGGCTTGAAATGACAGAACTGCCTCCATATGTGAAATCTGCCTTCGCTCTGCTTACGGTTTCATTTCATCCTTGATTTACCATCACTTTTAGAAGTATTGAACACATTATTGAAGGGCTGAGTTGATGTCTACAACACTTCTTAAACTGTCTTCGATTTTCACAGCTAAATATTTTAACAGAGTTCCTGCAAGTGAAACCAGAGTGTAAAAAACATTTGTATTTGTTTATTGGAAAAGATAATCAGTAAAATATTACTACAAGTCTTGAAGACCTGTTTGAGTCAGAAATCATAGGCTTTAAATCAGAAGACGCTGGCGTGTCTGAAACTCTGGAGCCTGGAATGCAATGGGCTTAATAGGATTAACCACACTGTAGACCAATCTGTTCAACCTGCAGAGATGGGCTTCCAGCCTCAGCCCAAAGAGTCAGAGGAAAGATGCCTGTAGGAGACAGAGAGACATGGAGAGGAATAGTCTGCCTGGTTGGAGGCATCTCAAATGCAAAGTCTGCTCTTCCTGGAGGATTTAACTGCACGTCATCATGACTCTCCTCAAAGGGCCCCTGCCTTAGACAGCACGTCCTGTTCAAGTGGGTTGTGACATTTCCTTATGGCAGTGCCACAGTGCGGTGCCCAGAGATGTGCACACTGCTACCCCTGGCAGACTAGGAGAGGCATCACTCCCTCCTGGCTTGCTGCTCCTGACATGTAACTGTGGGCACCCTTTGTGTTTCACTCTCCGTGATTATGGAAAATAACCAAATAACAGCTCTTGCAGAGATTGATCAGGACATATAAATCACTATACAATTATTCAGTGTAGATCAATTCCTATATGAGGATTCACCAATGCCCATTTTGGGGAAATTGGTAGAAATACCAAAATTTACCATGATCATGATTGAATATTAATGATATTTTTTCTTAAATATACAACTCAGGTGCACAAACTGAATTTAATCATCAATAAACTACATAGCTCTCTTTATTTCAACCTTTTTAAAAATCTTTTTATTTTTATTTATTTATTTAAATTTTATTCTTATTTTTTAATTGTTCAAATACATTAGTCTCCATTTTCCCACCACCACTTTCCCCTGTCCCACCCACCCACACCTCCCACCCTCAATCCTTCCCCACTTTGGCTTTGTCCATGGGTCCTTCATACATGTTCCTTGACTTGACCCTTCCTCTTCTTTTCCTCGTTACCCCCTTCCCTCCTCCCCTCTCATTACTGTCAGTTTGTTTTTTCTTTCAATGTTGCGGGTTATATTTTTCTTGCTTGTTTGTTTTGTTGATTAGGTTCCACTTACAGGTGAGATCATACGGTATTTGCCTTTCACCCCCTGGCTTATTTTGCTTTGCATAATGCTCTCCAGAGTTCTGAGTTAACTCTTTTGTGTGTTATTATGGGGAGATATCTAAGCAAAATGAGGGGGTCCCCTGTAGTCACAATCCCAATGCCCTCACTGGGTAAATCAGGGAAACGCACCTGAGAGACCCCACAGAACAGTGGAATCAGACAGACGTATGGTCAATGCCAAGCTCCTTCCATTACTAAATTGACAAGAACTTTAAGCTCTCCAAGGTTCAGTTTTCCAACCTATAAAATAGAGTAATAATGATATCTCGTAAGAGTGAAATACATCTAACTCAATGTAAGTACTCAATAAATGGTATCTGTATTTGCATTGTTATCATATTTAATCATTATTTTTATTGATTCCACATACCACTAATTAGAAAACATAGTAACTAAATTGCAGCAGCAAGATAATGTCCTCTGCCAAACAATAAATTAGATGATACCGCCAATGGTGAACATTTTGTCCTCAAGCTAATCATTCATTTATTTGACTCATGAACGTGAGTTTAGTTATGTATGCACTGCTAACATGAAAGTTCAGCTAAATAAGCATAATTGCTTTGATATTTTGAGTCTTTATTTCTCAAGTACAGTATAGTTTAATGGAGACAACTTTGTCTTATACTAAAAGGTACTTCGTAATCAGGATTCACATGTATCAGTTGACTGATAGAACAAATTTCAACCATGGCACAACTTCCAAATTAATGATTTTTGAAATTCTTTTTCATTTATTTTTTATTGTTCTATTACAGTTGTCCCAATTTTCCCCCATTGCTCCCCCCTGCCCCACGCACACCTCAGGTCCCACAGTCAGTTCCCATCCTGTTGTCCATGTCCATGGGTCACTTATACCTGTTCCTGGGTTAAGCCTTTCCCCTTCTTTCTCCTCTTTATCTCCTGACCCACCCCCCTCTGGTTACTGTCAGTCTGTTCCTTGTTTCCATGCCTCTGGTTTTGTTTTGCTTATTTGTTTGTTTTGTTCATTAGGTTGCTCTTATAGGTGAGATCATATGGTATTTGTTCTTTACTGCCTGGCCCATTTCACGCAGCACAATACTCTGCAGTTCCATCCATGCCGTCACGAAGAGTAAGAGTTCTTTCTTTCTGCTGTATGGTATTCCATTGTGTAAATGTACTATGGTTTTTTGATCCACTCACTCACCAATGGGCACATAGGCTGCTTTCAGCACTTGGCCATTGTAAATAATGCTGCTGTGAACATAGAGGTGCATAGGATCTTTTGAATTGGTGTTTAATGATTTCTAATAATTAGAAATGAATGCATCTTGTACAATGTATTAAATATTTAATGTGAATCAGAAAAAAAAGTTATATGCAGGGTAATGCAGCACTGAAATAAAGCAGCTGTGCTGTTTACTGTCATGGGTTGGAGAATAGATACTATACAAGTTATTCATCTATATGACTATATGTGTAATTCCATATACACTAATTGTATGTGTACATGAACATATGCACATACGTATAATTTAATTGGTGGAAAGTACTATGAAGGGAAAGTGAAAGGACAGAGAACGTTTTTCTGAGTAAGCATATTTGAACTAAACCTAAAAGGGAGAGTAGGCTCTAAACATGCAAGATCACTCCAGAGAATGGGAGCAGTGTGTTTGAAAGTGCTGAGATAGGACAGTGTTCAGAAAATCTTCAAGAATTAAAGAAGATTGTTATGGGTGCACATTCATGAGAGAACAGAGTGGTGGGCAATGGGTCTGAAGACAGAGAGCTCGAGTTGGCAAAGCCATGTAGAGCACGTTAAGGAGTTTGGATTTTATTGCAAGTATATATTGAGGGACATCAAGCATGGGTCTAACATGATCCAATTTACATTTTTTAAAATCCCACTTTGTGCCTGTATGGAGAATGGATGAAAAGGGCTAGAGGAGGAATTGGGGAGACATAACAGTGGCTTAGACAGGCTGACAGAAGAGATGGAAAGAAGGAGGTAGAGTGTCAGAATTGGGTGACAGATAAGATGAAAGGATTAAGAGAGGGAGGTGGCCAGAATGAGTCCCAGGCTTCTGGCTGGATAGAGGTATCATTTTGAGATGGAAAACAAAGAAGAAATATAATATTTAAGAGAAGATTCTCAAGGATTTAATGGACTGGGATGTTTTTACATTGGTGAACCTCTGTTACAGAAAGCGTTTGAGCATATATATATATATATATATATATATATATATATGGAAATTTAGAATTTTAGATTAGATGAATTTTAAGGTTGCTGCATTCTAATTCTAAAGTTTGCAACCATTGCATGGATGTTAGCCTGATAATATTAAGAAGAAAAATAAGACAAATATTTAGCCATCATTTGACCTATGGAACTGGGTACAGCACATAATTTTTTATTACCTTCAATATTAAATCAATTGTCACTTATCTGCATATATTGTTACATATATGAAAATGTATGTAACAATTTGAAAAGATGTGCTTTGAAAAGATGTGAAATAATGTGGTGACATTATCATAAAACCTCAGTCTTGTACAAAATTCAAAATAATGCCAATCCCTTAAATTAAAAAAAATTAAAAATTGTGACTTCAAAGCTGATAAATCCATGAATTTTGAATTGTGTTTATGTTACTTTGCTACAACTGTATTTCATTTTAGCTGGTAAACAGAAATACTGATCACTCTTTTCTCAAATTAGTTATGAACTATGATAGTTTTGAGTTCAGAAATGCATAGAGGACAGCTAAGGGGGAAGGCTAGGAGGTGGAGGTTTTGAGCAAAAAGGAAAAAGGACTCATGGACATGGACAACAGTGTGGTAGACTATGTGGTAATAGGAAAAATACAATTAAAAAATAGAAAAGAATTTAAAATGTATAGAGGAAAATATACTCACTTGGATTAAGTCTTCCTCCATATAGCAGAGTTATAGGAGTTTAACTTAGAAATTATTCTGTCCAGCCTCCCCAGATGTAGCTTTATACAATGCTACATATCCAGTAGAAATAGTGAATGATCTTTTTCTCCAAGTATTTCACATATATTCTCAAATGTATTATTTTAAGAGGCTCGCTCTTCTCTTTTTCTTTGACTCTCATTTTCCCAAAGTATAGATTTAAAGTTGTTAGCAAGTTTGTAGACAGTTTATAAACTGCAGTGATACGTGGATAGAACAGCAAGTATCAAACTAGATATTATTCCTTACATTTCTATTCCCTCAAGGAGGAAGAACTGCAAGATGGAAAAAAAAGCCTGTCATTATCAAAACACATGTGGAGAAAATAATTTCCCAGTGAGAAGATAAAATTTTTTGAGCTGTCTCTGCATTTTAAGGTAGGAGTATAGAATCTATTCAAAAGCTCTGTATTAGCAAGATATAAATGACAATTGGATTATTTGACCAATATGGGGGACCAATACATACATGTACATGCCAGTAGAACTTTTATTTTGTTTTTCAAAACTATTCAGCATTATGTAACCACTTTCTTTCAGATATTCTGTAGGGGGGAAAAGGAAAAGAAAAAAAAAAGAAGAGAAAAGAAAGAAACAATGGAACACATCCTTCACTGATCCCTAGAAGGGAGACACTTTCCCTGTGACTTGTGTAAAAACACATCATCATGCATAATGTATGGGGCAGTTTCTGGCCCACATGTAAGAATCAGGATGTGAAGCACCACAATTCCTCCTTGTGAATGAGTATATGGGGTTTCCATGCCTGTGGAAAGAATATGAAATGAAGCTGATAATATTTCATTAGAGTTTTGGAAGAGAGCTGTTTGCTTCTTCTTAAACAAGAGAGACATTAGTTATTCAGGCTAAGAAAAAGCGGTAGAATAAATTCATGTACAACAGAGAGAAACAAAGAAGCCTCTGGTCTCCTTGTCTTGTGGATTCATCCAGATGTCACAGGGTGAAGCAGGTATCTATAGTGCATAGTTTGGAGAAACTGCAAAACCAGCTGTTAAACTAATATGTCAAATTTTGTGTTCTCAAATGTATTTATTAGAATATGTTTGAGCCCTGGCTCGTGTAGCTCAGTGAATTGAGTGCCGGCCTGTGAAACAAAGGGTTCACAGTTTGATTCCCAGTCAGGGCACATGCCTGGCTTGCTGGCCAGGTCCCCAGTAGGGGGCACCTGAGGGGCAACCACACGTTGATGTTTCTCTCCCTCTCTTTCTTCTCCCTTCCCCTCTGTCTAAAAATAAATAAATAAAAATCTTTACAAAAATAAAATAAAATAGAATGTTAGGTCTGAGGAAAATTTTCCTTTCCAAAGTTCCAAGAGGAAAACTAATGGAAATATTGATTTTGCTATCCCTCATTCTCATTTGAAATGTAATTTGTGAATGCAATGCTGTTCCTTAAGATCCAAACAAATTAAACCATATAGAAAATAAAATAAAAAGGGAGATGAATGAAGATTTTCTAACTATTTCAGTGTATCTTGATCAATACCAACATATATCTCTGCTGGATGACTGATTAACATCACTTGTCAGTTAGGATAGTGGGGAGGGGTAATTGAACAGACAAAGGCAGGTGAGATATACATGTTCACTTGGAACACTTGCTCTTCTATGTTCTACTTTCTAACTTCTGTGTGACTAGAGGCTGCCTCTCTCCCTATCAACCAATAATTCTGAGGGTTTTCACAAACATAGGTCTGAGACCTAGATAGAGTAATATTCCATCCATCCAGCATCTGGAAAAAGTAAGCATTGTCATATACTGGAATTTTCCAGCCAACTGAGCATAGCACTTTGAATACTAAAATTTAAAGAAAAAAATCACCATTTTTGATTGAGGCCTTTCGCAGTGGAGACATGTCTTCATGACTTCTTCCTATTTTGTTGGTGATTTCCAAATTTATGACTCCAATCAACACCACTCCCCTGAACCCTAGATTCTTTATCCAAATGCCTGTTCAGCTGACCCATTTGAAAATCTATTTATCATCTCAAAGTTAGAGTGGTGATATTTTTTCCTAAACTCTTCCTCTTGCAATATGTGACATCTTTATCCTTCCACTTGCTCTGGTTAAAAGTACTGAAATTATCCTGGATCTCCTCCACTCCAACCAATCTGTCAGCAATTTCTTTTGGAGCTAACATCAAAATATATCTCCGTAATTGGATCACACCCACCATTTCGACCTTGATTGAAGCTACTATCATTCATCACTTGAAATATTGTAGAAAATTCCTAACAAGTCTCATGCTTTTATTTTTACTCCTATTCTCAATCCAGTAATCAAAGTAACTCCTCTAAAATGCAAGTTAGTATGTATTTCTTCTCTAGTGAAAAATTTCCAATGGCTTCTCACCTCACCTAGTGCAAAAGCCAAAATCCTTCCAATGACCTGAAGCCTTGCAATAGGCACCCCAAACAGAAATATGACCTCAGTGCTGTCCCCTGCACCCACTCCATGCCATGGACATGCTGGACACATTTCTGTCTTTCCATATGCTTTCTCTTATGTTCGGAATATTTTCTCCTAAGATACTTTCAGGGCTAGCTCCTTCACTTTCTATAGGTCTCTGTTCCAAAGTTGATTTTCTGGGCAACTTTCCTAACCACCTACAACAAATACCTCTCCAGCCCTATTGCCCCTCACTGCCATATTATTCTCCATGTATTTATCATTGTCTAATATATATGTATATATACATTCATTCATTTATTATCTTTTGAATTAAAGGTCTTACCTATGAATACATGAATAGAACTTAATGACAGTAACTCTGGGATCTCAGCTATATTCTGAGTAACTGAGATTGACATATAAATGACCTTGTAACAGAGTAGCATTATCACACTTAGAAGGAAATTGTGAAATGACTAATATCTTGTCAAAGAGTTGTTTGAGCAGCAAGAACGTCCAAAAGAGACATATGGACTCCCTCTACATTCCTGAACAATGAGTTCATAGGACCAGGGTTTTACCTTTTTTCCAGAGAAGGAAATGGCACAGTAGGCAGTCTCCTCTGGGACTGGTGATGGTCATTCCCATGGCAGATCCATGAATCCAAGGTTTTCTGGTGCTCTGAAGCTGGCTTTCTTAGACAAATCTTAGAATCAAAATAAGACATGCAGGCACCAAAGGAGAATGTTTATTGTGCTCAAGATTTCCCTATACAAAGAGAGAACCATCAAGGAGGTGAGTTCTCTTCCAGAAAGTCACGCTTGCCACATGTGATAAGCATGGAGATGGAATCTGAGGATCTGCAGCTTCTCTTCTCTTGCTTTGTCAATAAACTCTACTTTTTAATCAATGCTTTTGGGAGATCTCCAAGACCACTCTCACGTTCATCGATTTTCTAGACAAAATCACAGAATTCAGAAAATCTATTATACTTGCGGTTACAGTTCATTACAACAAAAGTACACAAGTTAAAATCAGCAAAGGTAAAAGGACTGTACTGAAGAATCCAGGAGAGCCCAGGCACATGTTTTCCATTGTTTTATCTTAATAGAGTTGTTTGATGGTGCTTAATTCTCCCGGCAATGATATGTGACATTGATGAAGTATTGCCAACTAGGGAAGCTCACCTGAGCCTTGGGGGGCAAGGTTTCTATTGGAAGCTGGTCAGATAGGTTCAGAGCGCCCATGTGACCCACCTTAGCTCCTCAGTCTCCAGCCTTTGCAGAAGTCGGACTGACACTGTGCTGCCAAGGCCCCCCTCCGTAAATCACACTGTGAACATAGACAATCTGGTGTGACACAGGTAGACAAAAACACTTATCAGGCAAGACATTGCAAGGGATTAGAGGTCATTTCCCAGGTGAAAAGTGAAATGTGCAGAGTTTGAACACCCCAGGCCTGCTGAGTCAACCTTTTACTGCATACATGCCACGTGATTGTTTTCAAATTCATTCTTGGTTATTGCACAATAGATGAGGACTATGAAGGAACTGACCTTACATAACATAAAAAAGTAACCTGTTCATTCTGATCTATCAGAAACAGAGGTACTTTCCTCCTTCAGCTATAGAAGAGAGTCACCTAAAGTGCTATTTGTGGTAGCAGATTAATAATGAGTCTGGAAATTTCATTTGCAAACTAAGTGAGTAAATTCAATTTTATATAACCAGCATATTGCATAGTCAGATGAACAATTAGATTTTTCTATAGTAAACATACATTTCTGGGAGATTAAACAGAGTTCTAGATTATTTATGAGAGAAGTTTAATCATAACAATTAGAAAGTATAAAAGATTAAGCACAAAGAAGATTTTTCTCCTTCTTGGCTAGATTCTTTATTTCTACTATCCTGTAATTTCCAGAATGAAAATATCCCTTAACCTTCTCTTATACAAGGTCTGTCCAGAAGGTATCAGCCATGTAATATGAAAAATAGAACTATTTATTGAAGAAGATACAAGACTCATTGTACATAGGACAATCACATCTCAGTCCCCTTCAAAGTAGGCACCTTGGGACCTCACATGTTTCTTCCAGCATCTCTTCCACTGTTCAAAATGCTCTGCAAAATCCTCTGCTGGAATCACCATCAGCTGCCCCATCGTATTTTCCTGAATCTCATCCACAGTTTGGAATCTCTTCCCTTTCCAAGATGATTTTAGTTTTTGGAAAAGCCAGAAGTCACAGGGTGCAAAATATGTGATGTAGGGTGGCTGAGTCACCTGGGTGACTTGATGTTTTGCCAAAAAACTCTGCATGAGACATGATGAATGAATGGGCGCATTGATGCATATTGGTTCACTCAGTCATTTTGGTTTTTTAAAATTTTTTTTTATATTTTTAAATTTATTTAAATTTATTTTTTCAAATACATTTGTCTCTGCCTACCCCTCACCACTTTCCCTTGCCCCCTTCCTCCTTCCCTCCCTCAGCTCTTCCCCTTTGGTTTTGTCCATGAGTCCTTGCTATATGTTCCTTGACTTTCCCCTTCCCTTCCTTTTCCCCACCCCCTCTCCCTCCTTTCCTCTTGTCTCTGTTGCTTTCTTTTCCTTTCAGTGTTGCTGGTCTTATTTTCCTTGCATCTTTGTATTGTTGGTTAGGTTCCACTTATAGGTGAGATCATATGGTATTTGTCTTTCGCCTCCTGGCTTATTTCGTTTAGCATAATGCTCTCCAGTTCCATCCATGCTGTCGCGAAGTTTAGCAGTTCTTTTTTTCTTTCTGCTGCACAGTATTCCATTGTGTATATGTACCATTACTTTTTGATCCAATCATCTACTGATGGGCATTTAGGTTGCTTCCAACACTTGGCTATTGTAAATTGTGCTGCGATGAACATTGGGGTGCATAGGTTCTTTTGTATTGACGTTTTGGTATTCTTAGGGTATAGTCCCAGCAGGGGAATCACTGGATCAAAAGGCAGTTCCATTTTCAGCTTTTTGAGGAAATTCCACACTGCTTTCCACAGTGGCTGCACCCGTCTGCATTCCCACCAACACTGTACTAGGTTCTCTTTTCTCCACAGCCTCGCCAGCACCTGTTTGTGGATCTGTTTATGATGGCCATTCTGACTGGTGTGAGGTGGTACCTCATGGTGGTTTTGATCTGCATTTCTCTGATGGCTAGTGATGCAGAGCATCCTGTCAAATGCCTCTGGGTCCTCTGTACCTCCTCCTTGGAAAAGTCTCTGCCCAGGGCCTTTGCCCATTTTTGGATTGGATCATTTGTCTTCTTGGAATAGAGTCGAGTGAGTTCTTTGTATATCTTGGAGATCAAACCTCTATCTGATGTATCATTAGCAAATATATTTTCCCATAGGGTTGGCTCCCTTTTCATTTTGCTGATGTTTTCTTTTGCTGTGCAGAAGCTTCTTATTTTGATGAGGTCCCACTTGTTTCTTCTTTCCTTTATGTCCCTTGCTTTAGGAGACATATCAGTGAAAAAATTGCTGCGTGGGATAAATGAGAGTTTCCTGCCAATGTGCTCCTCTAGGACTTTGATGGTGTTGCGACTTATATTTAAGTCTTTGATCCATCTTGAGTTTATTTTTCTGTATGGTGTCAGCTGATGATCCAATTTCAATTTTTTCCATGTAGCCGTCCAGCTCTCCCAACACCATTTGTTGAAGAGGCTATTATTGCTCCATTTTATGCTTCTGCCCCCTTTGTCAAATATTAGATGCCCATGTAGACCTGGGCTTACTTCTGGGCTTTCTATTCTGTTCCACTGGTCTATGGGTCTGTTCTTGTGCCAGTACCAGATTGTTTAGAGTATAGTGGCTTTGTAGTAGAGTTTGATGTCCGGTATTGTGATCCCTCCTACTTTGTGTTTCTTTCTCAAAATTGCTGAGGCTATTCGGGGTAGTTTATGGTTCCATATAAATTTTTGAAAGGTCTGTTCTATTTCTGTGAAATATGTCATTGGTACCTTAATAGGGATTGCGTTGAATCTATAAATTGCTTTGGGTAGTATGGACATTTTGAGGATATTAATTCTTCCAATCCATGAGCACGGTATATGCTTCCATTTACTTGTGTCTTCCTTAATTTCTTTTTTCAATGTTGTATAGTTTTCTGCATACAGGTCTTTTACGTCTTTCCTTAAATTTATTCCTAGGTACTTTATTTTTCCTCTTGCTATATCGAATGGTTTTTTTTTTTCTGATTTTTTTTCTTCTATTTCATTGCTGGTGTACAAAAATGCCTTTGATTTCTGAATATTGACTTTGTATCCTGCTGTTTTGCCAAATTCACTTTAGGTTGAGGAGTTTTTTGGTAGAGTCTAATGGGTTCTCTATGTACCCTATCATGTCATATGCGAACAATGATAGCTTTACCTCCTCCTTTCCTATTTGGATACCTTTTATCTCTTTCTCTTGTCTGACGGCTGTGGCTAGGACTTCCAATATGGTGTTGAAAAGAAGCAGTGAAAGCAGATATCCTTGTCGTGTTCCCGATCTTAGTGGGAAAGCTTCTGGTTTTGCCCGTTGAGTATGATGTTGGCTGTAGGTTTTTCATATATGGCCTTTATTACGTTGAGGAATGCCCCATTTATTCCCATTTTGCTGAGTGTTTTGATCATAAATGGGTGCTCAACCTTATCGAATGCTTTTTCTGCGTCTATTGAGATGATCATGTGGCTTTTGTCTTTTCTTTTATTTATGTGATGTTTCACGTTTACTGATTTGCGTATATTGAACATTCCCTGCATGCCTGGGATGCATCCCACTTGATCGTGGTGGATAATCTTTTTAACGTATTTCTGGATTGGGTTTGCCAATATTTTGTTGAGGATTTTAGCATCTATGTTCATCAGCGAAATTGGCCTGTAGTTTTCTTTCTTTGTAGGGTCTTTATCTGGTTTTGGGATCAGGGTGATGCTGGCCTCATAGAAGGAGTCTGGGAGGCTTCCCTCTTCTTGGATTTTTTGGAATAGTCTGAGAAGGACAAGGGTTAGCTCTTCCTTAAATGTTTTGTAAAATTCTCCTGTGAAACCGTCCGGCCCAGGGCTTTTGTGTGCCGGGAGTTTCTTGATTACTGCTTTAATTTCCCCAGCTGTTATTGGTCTATTCAAGCTTTCTGTTTCTTCCTCCTTCAGTGTTGGAAGATTATACTTTTCTAAAAATTTGTCCATTTCATCAAGGTTTTCAAATTTCTTGGCATATAATTGTTGATAGTAGTTTCTGATGATCATTTGTATTTGTGTGGTATCAGTTGTTATTTCTCCTCTATTGTTTCTGATATTATTAATTTGGGTCCTCTCCCTTTTTGTCGTGATGAATCTGCTTAAAGGCTTGTCAATTTTATTTATCTTTTCAAAGAACCAGCTTCTGGATTGGTTGATCCTCTGAATTGTTCTTTTCGTCTCTATGTCATTCAGTTCTGCTCTAATCTTGAATATTTCCTTCCTTCTCCTTGCTCTGGGATTTATTTGTTGTTTCTCCAGTTCTTGAAGTTGTAGTGTTAGGTCTTTTATTTGAAATGTTTCTATCTTTTTTAGGTAAGCCTGTATTGCTATGAACTTCCCTCTCAGGACCACCTTTGCTGTGTCCCATAGGTTTTGGACTGTTTTCTGTTCATTTTCATTTGTTTCCAGAAATGTTTTGATTTCTTCTCTTATCTCATTATTGACCCATTCATTGTTTAATAGTCTAGTGTTCAGTCTCCATGAGTTTGCAAGTTTTTGAACTTTCTCTTTGAGGTTGATTTCCAGTTTCAAGCCTTTGTGGTCTGAGAAAAAGTTTGGTATTATTTCAATTTCCCTGAATTTGCTGAGGTTTGCTTTGTGTCCTATCATGTGGTCTATCTTTGAAAAACTGCCATGAGCATTTGAAAAGAATGTGTATTTTTCTTCTTTGGGATGTAAGGTTCTATACATGTCAGTTAAGTCTATTTGATCCAGTGTGTCATTCAGGTGCACGATATCTTTATTAATGTTTTGTTTGGAAGATCTGTCCATTTTTGACAGTGGGGTGTTGAAATCCCCTACTATCAATGTGTTGCTGTCTATATCTTTTTTGAAATCATCCAACAATTTCCTTATAAACTTGGGGGCTCCTATATATTGGGAGCATATAAGTTTGCAATGTTTATGTCTTCTTAATAGATTCTTCATTTAAGTATTATAAAGTGCCCCTCTGGGTCTCTCTTTATGGCCTTTGTTTTGAAATCTACTTTGTCTGATACAACTATGGCAACCCCAGCCTTTTCCTCATAACCATTTGCTTGGAATATTTTTTTCCATCCCTTTACTTTCAATCTGTGTAGGTCTCTTGCTCTGCGGTGCGTCTCTTGTAGGCAGCATATATGTGGGTCATGTTTTCTTATCCATTCAGCTACCCTGTGTCTTTTGATTGGGGTATGTAGTCCATTCACAATGAGAGATATTACTGATAGAAACTTACTCATCTTTTCTTTTTGTACCTGTGTTCCTCTCTCTCTCATTCTTTTCCTTCATCTTCTTAAACCAGTCCCCTTAGCATATCTTGGAGGGCTGGTTTGGTAGAAATGTATTCTTTTAGCTTTCTCTTGTCTGGGAAACTCTGTATTTCCCCTTCTATTTTAATGGAGAGCCTAGCTGGGTAGAGCAGCCTTGGCTGTAGGCCCTTGCTTTTCATGGCTTGGAATATTTGTTGCTATTCCCTTCTGGCTTGTAGTGTTTCTTTTGAGAAATCAGCTCCTAGGCGTATCGGGGCCCCCTTGTATGTTACTTTCTCCTTCTCCCTTGCTGCCTTGAGGATTCTCTCTTTGTCTTTGACATTTGCCATTTTAATGATGATGTGTCTTGGAGTGGACCTCTTTGAGTCCCTCTTGAGTGGGGTCCTCTGTGCCTCCTGGATCCATGAGAGCCTTTCTCTCCTCAAATTAGGGAAATTTTCCATCATTACTTTTTTGAGGAGGTTCTCTATCCCTTGCTCCTCTTCTTCTCCTTCTGGTATCCCTATTATACGGATATTATTGTGTTTCAGGTTGTCCTGCATTTCCCTAAATGCCTCTTCATTCTTTTTGAGTCATTTTTCCATTTCTTGTTCTTTCTGGAAGCTTTTTCTACCTTATCCTCCATCTCACTGATTCGAACCTCGGCTTCATCCAGCCTGCTTTGGATTCCTTCTACTGTGTTCTTCAGTTCAGAAATGGTATTCTTCATATCCTCTTGTGTCTTCTTGATAGTTTCTATGTCCTTTTTCAGGTTGATATAGTTTGTTGTAAGATCCTGATAGTTTCTCTGCAGTTTCTCATAGTTATCTTTGAGCTGGCTGAGCTCATTGAGCTTCCTTAGAACCATTGTTTTGAATTCCATATCTGATAGTTCCCTTGCCTCTAGTTCATTTAGCTCTCTGGGGATTCCCCTTTTCCACTCACTTGGGGGGAACTTCTTTTTCTTCCCATTTTTGTGAGAGTCTGTTAAGTAATTTACTTATTTTTTTAATTTATTTTTGTTTCTGCTTCAATTGGGCTGTCTAGATTTCCTGACTTTGTGGATTAAACTTCTATGGTAGTAGGCAGGTCTTTTTTATTTATTTATTTACTTACTTATTTACTTTTGTCCTTTACTTTTCTTTCTTGGCCTGCCTCTGATGATGTCAGTTGTTGACCCTATATGACCTTGGGTTGTTTGTTTGAGCCTTCCAGGAGTTTACTGTCTGTGTCTGACTCCTGCTTGGGGCAGCTCTGTGACCCCTTCGGTCAGGGCTGTGTTATTTTTTGGGATCACTCTGCGCTCTCACGCGGGCTCCTTGAGTGCAGTCCCCAGCGCGGCAGGATGCCCCACCTTTCTGGGCTCGCATGTGTTTGCCCCAGAACAGGGGGCTTATTCGCGACCTCGCGTACTCATCTGGTCTCCCTGGCACGCGAGCTTCGTGGCACTGGTCAGTTTAGGGTCTTCTATTGTGTGTTTTCCCCGCTTTTGGCTCTTTGTGTGCGTTGCTTGCCCTCCCCAAATGGGGACTACGGAAATGGGAGGAAGTCAGCTCCAGGACTCTCCGGTTAATCCTGTCTCCGGTCTCTCCTCCAGGGACTCTGGCAGCTCTGTGACCCCTTCGGCCGGGGATCTACTAATTTTGTGGGCCGCTCCGCAATCGCCAGGCCGGGAGGGTCAATTTACGCCTTCCCTTGCCCCTCTGTGTACTCCCTCGCAGGCCATATTGGTGCCACTCTTTGGGAGGCCTTGCTGGCCAGTGCAAGCGTTCTCCAGCCCGGGTGGGTCACACACATGCTCACCAACCCTCGCCGGTCACTGGGTGCAAGTGTGCACACCTGCACTGGGTGTTTTTGGAGTGTCTATGTGTGCTTTTTGGCTTTTGGCTCTTTGGGGGTGTGGACTCTTTCCGCGCAATGGAGACTACTGCAAGGAGAAGGAGTCGGGACTCCCCAGTTCCTCCTCCCATTCTTTCCCCAATGCCTCTGTTTCTAGTCTCTCCTCAGGGGTCTCTGGGCAGTTCTGTGACCCCTTCGGCCAAGGATCCACCACCTGTGCTGCCTGCGTTTCAATTGCAGGCAGTCCGGTTCCTGTGCGCCCCTCTTCTGCCTCTTTGGGGGCGCGCCTTCCCAGCCCACAATGGAGACTATGGAGCGGGGAGGGAGTCAGGTCTCCCTGGTTCCTCCTCACGTTCTTTCCCCAATGCCTCTGTCTCCAGTCTCTCCTCAAGGCTCTCCCAGCCAGTCTGCACTCAGCCCCGCAGCTCACAGGCGTACAAGCTGTGTGCGGAGCGCACAAAAGGCAAGTTAATTGATTTCCTTATGCCTGAGCGAGATGGTAGCTGCAGAGTGGGAGGTGCGTTATCACCTGGCCTCCACCGGCTGCCTTGTCAGTTCTCTTCACAAAGTTTTCCTCACCAGTCTTTTCCCAGGCACCAGCCCACCCTGCTGCCCCCTCTACCGAGAGATCAAGGAGTGTGACTGCCCCTGCAACTTTTGCGTTGGCCCTTTAAAGGTCTCTTTGCATCCCCAGGCACCTGTCTCTGGCAGAGAGCGCCCCTAAGCTTTTCGGGGTTGTGTTTTGTCTGTATTTTCTTGGTTTTAGCTGCTGTAGCTTAGAGGTCCCTGTTTATGGTTCAGACCCTGTTCTTCTCACGGGGAAGCTAACTGGCTGTTTCAATGGCCCTCTGGTGCCAGTGCCCGTGGGCACCCAGCCCACCCTCTCGAGCCTCCACCGCACTTCTTACCCGTTGGGATGTGTGAGAGTCGAATCCACTGTCCGCGGCTCCAAGGCTGCTCTCCCACTATCGTTCCATTGTTTTCTGGGTGATTTCTCTACTATTTAGTCGCAATTCCAGTTTGGTCTTGGGAGGAGGTCACGTGACTCCCATTCACTCCTCCGCCATCTTAATCTCTCTCCACTCAGTCATTTTGAATGTGACAGCCACACAGTATACATGCTCACTCAGTGGCATCTAGAGCCCCCACTGACTAATACAGTGAAGTTGTCATTGCTCACACATGTGCATTCCAGACCACTCTCTTTCTCCTTGGCTGCCAGGTTACATCCATTTCTCCTAAACCATTCTAGTTATGTTAACAATGGCTGGACTTTTTCCAGACAGACCTTGTATATTTTTGCTGAAGAGGCTAATACCAGAACTTTATTTTGAGTTCTCAAAGTACTTATGGCAACAAAATTATTCAAGAATTTTTATGAAACACAACTGTAACTTACCAACTTTTATAAAGAAGGTTAGTCAAAATCAAATTAAAGTCATAAATTTCTAATTTTTTCTCATAATGTGGATGTCATCAATTTGTGGCTTTGACTAAAACGGTGGAGGCAGAGAAAGGAGCAATATTAAGACCCAAAGAAACCAAAGGAAGAGCTATTTTGCAGCTTTATGTGTATTAATTTGCATAAGTTGTTTTTGAAAATTTATAGTGAAATTTATGTTTGACTCACATGTGTATGTAGAAGGGAAAGTGCTGTGAAGGAGGCATGAATTTTATTCCAACTCACTCTTTGGCACAGATTATCCTTTTATTTATTTTTTAACAGAATATGCTCTTTTTTTAAAAACAGGAATGATTTCAACTCTCAGTGCCTGAATGTTATTATTGAGTCAAAACCAATGAGGTTTTTTTTTTAATGGAAAACAGATCATTAGTAATTCCTTCTCTTCTAGAAACATAGGAAGGGTTTTAAATCAATCAATCAACAAAGTCAAAGAGAAATATTTCCTCTGAGCCTCCCATCCAATAAAAAGTTGGAGATTGCCTCCAGGCAATTTGGAGGTCTGGAAACTTCTAGACTTACCCTTAATAAATGCTTAGTTCTTTGTATATTTTTGAAAGTCAACCAAAATTAAATTATATTTTTATGGCACTACAAGGAGATATTAAAACACATACTGAACTTGACCCATCTCCTCAATGATTTTTGCTTTTCTTGAGTAATCAGGATAATCATAATAAGCTCGGGTGTTTGTTTACTGAGACATTAGATAAGGGGAAGACAAAACAAAACACACACACACACACACACACACACACACACACAGAGTCTGAATTTCAAACCTGAAAAAAACTTAAAGACAGTTCACTTTAAAGTAAGTTTAATTTATAGAGAACTGAGGTCCAGGAAGGGTAAGTCATCTGTGTAAACTGGTTCATTTTTTCATTCATTTATTCATTCATAGAATATATTATTATTGAATATCTTCCCTATGCTTGATGCAAAGATAAAAGTCAGCAGTACTCAAAGCCTAATACAGAGCTGGTAAGGAAAAGCAGCAGCACAAGATAGCAGCTGAGTCTAGAATACAGTGCTTTATCATTTTCCAGTGGATACACATACAGTGAGCCCAGATTTTCTCCAGTCTGCTTTTTGATAGGAGACACCTGGATTGTTGGTTGGACCTAAGAATGCCAAGCTCTGCCCTAACCTCCTGACTCTCAAAGTGTACCAAAGGGACCTGGGATTCTAAATTTTTAAGAAGTGCCAGATGAATCTAATCACAGGTACTAGCAGACCTTCACCTGTTGGCCAAGTTCAGTGATCACCCACCTTATACTGCTTTCTTTCAGTTGGTAAGCTCCTGACCCAAATGGCTTAAAAGTTTCATGTCTGACTTTCTAGGTAGGAGCCCATATCAGCATTTCTCAGTTCAGAATCAGCAACAGAATTACCTACTGAGCTTTAAAGACAAATTTAAGAAGCTCTGGACTCACTTGGACCAACTAATCAGAACACCTCAAATTGAAAACCAGGGCTTTCTTTTTTTAAGGTCCTACAGGGGATTCTGATGAGCAGCAGCTTTGAGGGCATTGCCAACCTGGGTCCTTTCAGAACGCCCGGGAAAGACCTTCCCATACAATGAGGTAGGGAAGGCTCAGGAGTACCTCTGGAGCCCATGACACACGGTGTCACCATTAACATAACATGCAGTCTTTCCAGTCATGTGCCTGCCTAATATCTTAGATCCAGGCAGAGGGGAAAATTTCACAAAGTTGTTATAAAGCCAACCACTCTGGGAGAGTGAGATTCACAAATTTTCCGAGACAAAGATCAAAGGAACCACTGAATCAATAATTGTCATGTTAGATTGGGTGTTCTCCACACCATTTTAGTCATATCACACCTCTGTCCCTCCTGCCTTCTCAGCCACATACCTTTGTACTCATTTATACACTGTTAATGCAGTTGTTCTCACGGGATCACATTTTGTTTAGCTGAGCCTCATCTTCTCTCTCCATGGACTTGGGACTCCACGGAGGATGGGGAGCTTGTTCCCAAGCTAAGTTCCCAACACCTGCACAGTCTTAGGTGCACAGGTGCTCAGTAAGGCCTATACAATTGACACGGCCAGCTCTCAATCCAGAGCTTTTCCCTACACCCCACAGGGCCTCTTATCTCATGCATGCATATGGAGATGGGCATGACATTCTGGAGACAGAAGAAAATAAACATCCTCAGGTGGTGTGTCCTGGCACATTGACATCTAGGGGACTCAAATCACTCAAGACTAAATAATATGGGTGATTATGTGGTGTTCCACTGGCAGCTCTAACTCATACCATCAAAGCCAACAGTCTTCTAGTTTTCATAATGTATGTTTCTCAAGAGTATCAGGAAATACATTGGTACTTTTCAAATTGACTCCAGTTCACCTCTTATTTTTATTTTCTGACCTGTGCTGAAATAAGGAGTGAGTCTAGAAGCAGTAGAAAATAAGCTGTCTCCTTGCAAGTAGATTCCTATGGCACTACTAAAAAAACTGCATAGCAAGCTCCATGCTAATAGCTTTTAGTTATGCTTGCCTAATGATGCCCAAGCTCTTAGAGATTTGTTATGGGTCCTCTTTGCTTCCCATTTATTACTATGCTATCCTTTCTTGTTGGTAATTAGTAATGCTTTGAATTCAATGTATAACTTGACAGGTAACTTAAACAGTCGTAAAGAGTTTTTTTCTCAATAAGGTCAAGAGTGTTCCGTTATTGTCCATCATAGCTTTGCTGTTTCTCTGTATTTTATTTTGCTTTCTTAAACCATATGATGGGATTGTATTTTGGTGTTCTCGGATGAATTATTACTGGTACTGATACTTAGTTGCATTATCAAGGATACTGGTACTTAGTTGCACATGTAATCTAGGCTGGGTATTTTGTGTTTCTCAAATATATTTACACAGTACTAAAAGTTATTCTTTGGTGGGGTAAGAGAATAGAGCACATGCAGCTACCGAAATAGAAATGGATGGAATAATTGTGTATTTAGTATCTTTATATTGGCTAAACTAACAGCTCATATTTTGGGGTTTTTTTCTCTTTTAAGACAATTTTCTGAACACATTTTCTATTTTTTGCCATTCATAACAGAAGCTCTATGACTCTGCTCAGGCTACCCTTTGCCCATGCTGATACCTTCACAAGTCTTCCAGCGACCAAGCCTACAGTTCTTTAATCTTCCTCTGTTTTTAATGCATAGCTATCAAATCTATATTCACTATGTGCTTTGAGAAATATGAATTTTAAAATGCAATAATCCATTACCAAAATGAAGGAGTTTAGTTTAATGTATCTTTACCAATAAAGACAGAATTCCCTCTTTATCTCTGTTCAGCTCAAACATGACATCATTGTGAAGTACAGGTGCAGAGTTCTGAAGTCACTGTATCTTTGGTTATTAAAGAAAGGCATTTTATTAACTAAAGCCTCAGAATAGAATACATTTCTTCTGCTATCCATTTATTAAGTCAACAAGCTAAGTAATGACTACTTTTTTTTCTAATATGCAGCAGTTTCATGCATTTAGCAGTATTATTCTTGGAACAGATGTGTCTTTTCAAAGTCATCTTTCTTTCCTAAGAACATAGAATTTCTTTTTAATTGTATGCTTGTTAGCTGCAACTGCTTCAAAAGGTGTTTCTGAACACACCACTGAGATTGCTCCATACTGAGAGCCAAGTGACATGAAAACCACAATATCATCAAGAATGTGAGCAGCCAGCTTCCACAACAAGCACTCAATTAGCTCGTATTCTTTGGCTAAATATACTCCACAGGCAATGCAGTCATCCCAGTGCTTTGATTTCATAAGCCTCAGAAATACCTGGGAGTTATCTGAATGTGGCAGTATTAGAACTACAAAAAGATAAGCAGGAAGTATTTCACTTTCAGTCAGCAAACTGTAGAGTTTGACAGCAAAACACTGAAGGCTGTATCAGACTCCCTCCATGTTAATATTTTGGATAACTAAGCACATTAACTAGTATTTTACTCAGCACTTCCCTTTATCAATAAAAAGCATTCACAAAGAATGAGTATCTAAAGCACATTGGGCAGCTACTATTACTTTTATGATTTCCTCAATGCTAAGTGTTAACAAAGAACACCTTGCTACTATACTTTTGAAAGGCACAGATGGATCCTGCAACCAAATTGATACCACTTTTTTTCATATAAAAAGTATAATGTGTTCTAGGGTCACCTTCAAAATATAGTTAGGTTCTTTCCCTGGAATAGATACTTGGGATCAAGTGACTGAAAAAGCATGGAGAGGAAATACAATGATTGCTCAGCAGGAATAACGCAGTGCTGCTGTTGCGGCCCGCCTCTCTGCCCACAGCAAGGTCATGGACATTCAGCATGAGCCCAAGTGGTTTGTCAGCAGCAATGACCGGCATGATCCTGGCACCCGCAGAGCTTGTCTGACAGCTGCATGTGCTTCAGCCAGCACTCAGCAAGTGATCTGCGTGGTTCTGCTCTGCAGAGGAAGGCTCGCTCTGCAATTTCCCACTGAGTCATGAGGTCAAGTAAAAATTCCACTGATGTCTTTAAATAGTCTTGGCTTCAGCAAGCTAACATGGGTGAGGATAGTGGAGTGTGCCTGTGTGTTCCTGGCAGGGAGAGCTGGTCTCAGTTGCTGCTGGAGGGGGAATTTAGGAGAGACTTCAGCTGCTGCCCAGTGATACCGGTAAGATCTGTTCGCAATGGTTTGACTAAGAGAGAGCTCAGGCACAAATGTGCTAATGGAACTATGGTATCTGATGATAACAGTAGGAATTAGCTTTCGTCTTTTATGAGTGGAAAATTGACTGTGAAACCTGCTTGGAAAATCACCTGTCCTATTAATAAATTACATGAACCCCCTTTGAGCAGCTTGTAGAAGGTGGCTACTCCATACAAAAATTGCCCATGCTCAGAACCCACTGCCCCAGCACTTTGTTGTTTTTTCCCACATAGGGTGAAGGGAAGAGGGAGAGGAATTAGGGTGTGATGGCTGCAGTGAATAAGAGTTTGACTGATTTCTCCCAGTCCTGTTCTTTGGTTACTGTTCTTTGTTTATTGAGACATTGGGGCTCCATCTGGTCTACACTGCCCAGTGTGTTACCCTTACTCTAGCCCATCACTTATATTTCTCTCAGGAGAGATCACGACTTGCTGTACATTGTAGGAAACTATGTGGGTTTCTGTCCCTTCACCACATTGTGAACTCCTCAGTGGAAGGACAAGGGCTTTACTCCCCAAGGATTCCAAGCCCAGTGTAATAAAGAGAAGGTACCAACAAATACAAGTTCAACTGAATTAAGCCAAGGATACTAAGAAGGTAGACAAGCCTTGTCAGCAAACCCAAATTCTGTCTTGATATTGCATTGTTAGCTATATTCTGTAGTCAAAAGTACTGAGATACCTGAATAATTGGCTCTCCATTGATCTGTAGATTCTGTAGGTACTGTGCTTTCTTCACTGCTACCTCTTCATTCTAATTCTTTAATTTTCAATAAATAGTAATTTTTAGGGGTTCTTGACAGCAGTAACATCCAATGACCCTTGTGATAGAAACTCTAAAATTGGCACATTTAACTAACAGCTGTTTACTTTTATGATTAAAAAACAAATTTAATATTTTACAGCCTGTGTCCAAAAAGCTTTTAAATGTCACTAAAGTCATTTCTAAAATGTCCATATGTGAAAGCCAAGAGGCAAATATTACTCTTCTCTGAATGTTGGAAAGGTAATTAGTGTTGTGTGTGTGACTTATCTACACTTTACTTCCTCTTTCCTGCCTTTTGGGCATTTCTTTTCTCAGTTATTATCTCATCTCTGAGAGGGCAGATCCAGTAAGGGAGGAGAAGTGAAGTTAGAAAGGATGACAAGCATTGGCTGGCATCTTTAGAAAAGCTCAAGGACATGATCGTGGGTGCAAGACTACTGAGAAAGGAGGTTGAAACAGTACATTACAATTGGTTTTTATTTATTATCTGAAAGCTATCATGCTGTCCCAGTCACTCACCACCACACATAAACATGAGCAGTTTGCTTGTTACTCTACAGTCATTTTAGAGACAAATTTCCTCTGACTGTCCCCCAGAACTCAAGGGAAAAGCTCTGCCTGATTTGGTCATCACCAGGAGAGCACGGCTCCAGTTTGCTCTTTGGTCCCAAGTAATGCTTGCTCGAGGCTGATGCAGGAGCACGTCTTGCTGTTGCTACGTTATTATAGGTTGCAAATTCAAAGGTTGAAACCAGATGTTGCCAATGCCTCTGACCATACTTGGCACATGCTTAGTAAATATTTAACTTCTGAATTCCATTGAATCAGATCTGCTGACCATTATTCTAAGAATTGAATCCCACTGCTCCTCAGGAAAATTAGAGCAATTATTTCTCTTTGGATAAAACCAATTTATGCTTAAAATGAGATCAACATGATATTCTGGGGGTTATTAGGAACATAAAGAGTTAAAAGCAAATATTTGCTTAGAATGGCATTCAACGATAACTTTGCAAATATTAACAAGAGCCTTGACCAACACAGACAGTAAGAGGAGAAAGCATATACTAGAGAAGTACCCAGTTGACAGTCTTGTTGAATTGGCTGCTGTTCCTGCCTCCAGTGGCCCCGTCAGTTGTGTTTTTTGTCCTTCAAGTAGCTAACAAGCATCTCCAGGCCCCCCTCCACCAGCTCAGGCAGAGGCTTGGATAAAGGGTTATAGGAAATATGGAGCCCTTTGTCCATGGGATTCCAAGCAATCCTCACCAGTCTACACAGCAGGTAGAGTTCATCTGGGAGGGTCTGGATATCATTGTTGTTCAGGTTCAGCAGCTCCAGGCTGGTGAGGAGGCAGAGCGACCGTGGAAAGGAGTGGATGTTGTTGTTCTCGGCAATGAAGATCTGCAGGCTGCTCAGACACTGGATGCTCTCAGCGATGTTTTCCAGGCGATTGGAGCCCACATGCAAGAAATCCAGCTCTTTTAGTGCAAACACACAGATGGGGATGTGAGCAAAACAGTTGTTGCTGAGGTTCAGCTTCCGTAGTCTGGAGAGGTCTGCGAAGCTGGCGGGCAGCTGAGAGAGGCGGTTGTGTGACAAACTCAGGACTTCCAGGTTCCCACAGGCACTCAGCTCGGCCGGCACCTCAGCCAGACAGTTCATGTTGATGAACAGCACTTTCAGGCCCTTGAGGAGGCTGATTTCTTGGGGCAGACTCTTCAGGCAGTTCCCACACAAGTTCAGGACCACCAGCCTGGTCAGCCTCCCTACCTCAGGGGGCAGAACTCTGAGCTGGTTGTGAGACAGATTGAGTTTCTGGACCTCGGACAAGCCCCAAAGAAAGTCAGGGATGTCCGTCATTCCCTTGGTGACCAGGCTGAAGCTGATGTGGCACATGCCCCGTTTCAGCAGGGACCGGGGGTCCTTTCCCGAGAGCAGAGCATCATCCCACGGGGAGAACTTCTGCCTCCCCCGCAGGAGTGCCATGCCCCTGGGGTCCTTGTCCTTGGAACAGGCACTTGACTGCCTGGCCCCCATTTGCTATCCTTCCCACCCTCTCTCCCCTGTTGCCCAAAGGTTGGGAGGTATCCTACCCCAGCTGCTAAAAGCCTGGCTGTTCCAGGCAGGGAGTGCAGATGGAGGTGAGAACAGGACGGTGGCCAGGCAGTCCAGAGCGCAGAGGAAGGTCGGGGGGGGTCTGGGTCAGATGTCCAAGACACCCGCCGTGGCTGTGGACAGGCAGGGAGTTTAGGTGGTTTCTCTCTGAGTAGCCGGGCTGTAATGATACGCTTGTCCCTGAGGCTGCAGAACTGAACTGCCTGGATCCTTCTGTTTGCTGCAGGGCAGCTGTCACTGTCATTCTGCCTGGGTTTATCAGGCTGGTGTGTACAAAGAGGTCACCAGGAGGCTTTATCTTACTGTCCCCTCTCAGCTTTTCTTGGGTACCACAGCTGAGCAGGGTGATTAACAAGCCCGCCTCCAGAAAGAAGCAATGCAGAAAATTAAGTAGGCCAGGAAAGTGTCAGTCTACATGGTTGCTGGGACTCTTCCGGACTCCAAAGTGAACCTGGAATAAGTCCTGCTGATTGACAGAGTTTTTGTTTCCAAAGCTAAGGATCGTCAGATGATATGATATGCACTCATTTCAAACTTTGGTGAATTATGCAGTTGTGGAAAATTAACAGAAATAACCTGGACACCTGGAATCCTCCAGGCCAAAGTTTTTTACATGGCGCTTGTAAGAGGTGATTCAGTGAGGAGAGAATGAAGGGGGTCTGGACCTCCACTCTTATTTCAACCAGAGAAGCTCTGGAGTCCTCTGTTTTACAGGGAGTTCTGAGTTTAGTAGGGTGCACTTTAAATGTCTAAACAGTCTCTTAAGTGGTTGCCTTGGAAAGGTAAACACAGGGGCCCACTGTTCTGAAAAAATAATAAAAAGAGACCTCCCTGAGCATACACCTCTCTCTCTTTCCCTCTCTACCTGCCCTACCATTTTGAATTTTAAAAAAAGGCAACTTATACATTAAGTAAATAGAGGTAATTGTTGCTATTATGGGCTGAATTGTGTCTCCCCAAAATATCACATGTTGAAGTCCTAACCCCTAGAACCTCAGAATGTGACTACTTGGAGATTGGGCCCTGTGAAAGCACAGGTCTCAGGAGCAGCCAATCCTGCTGACACCTTGATCTTAGCCTTGTACCTTCCAGGTTTATGAGAAAACAAATTTCTATTCTTTAAGCCACCAAGTCTGTGTTATTTTGTTCCAGCAGTCCTGATACAGCTGGGGAGGAGGCAGACACACAGCATAGGTAAAACCTATAAAAATAGACAGTGATTAAGGGGAGAACCTATGAGTCGATGACCCTGGTTCTAAGAAAAGGGAATGCAGTCTCTAACAAGGGCTGGGCTGGCCAGGAAGCCTGTGGCTTTGCTAGCAGCAGCCTGTGTGCGCAGCCCCCAGCACAGCAGTTGTGTGTCCTGGAGAGCAATGCTGGTCCTATGACCATGGCCTCAGAGCTCTGATCACCGAGCCAGAAGCCTGAGCTGGGCCCTGACTGGGCATGGCCAGCGTCTGGGCAGGAGCAGCGGCAGGAGGTGTAAAGCAGGGCAAGGCCTTTTCTCACTCCACTTGGCATTTGAAAGAGACCTGACCCCTTATGACTGAGTAAGTCCCTGGGAATCTTGGACAAAGGTGCAGACTTTGGAGTTTTTTGTTTGGTTGTTTGTTTTTTAGTGGAATACTTGGGTGTTCTATTAATTGAAGGGAAAAAAGTAATGTAGCTAAATTTGTACAAGAAATTTTTGGAGCAAACCATGGCTTATATATGCATATGAGAGCAGGGTTCTGCTGTTTTATGAAAAGTCAGCTATGCTTCTTCTTTCCCTGTTTTCTTTCATAAGCATAAGAAATTATGCTAGAGTTCCTGAAATGTGGGGAAAAGCAGGAACTAGGACGGTGTGAACAACAATCAACAGCTTTCTTCTTTGTGGCAACTCTCTCTTTTCGTCTTGACACATTTTGTCTAATAAAAACTTTTTGAGCATTTATCAATAGCCAACATCTACTGAATATTTACTGTGGGGAAGGCAATCCACTAGGCACTTTACATGCAGGACAGAAGTACTAAAATTATCTGTATTTCACAGATGTGGAAACAAAGATGGGAAGAGCTCAAGTAACTTACACAAGACCAAGTCATTTGCCCAAGTTAAAGTATCTATCCAGTTAATAGCAGAAACAGAATTCAAACCCAGTTAGTCAGGCTCCACAGCCCACTGAAACCATAGAGGACTCTGGGCTTAGCCCAGAAAATAGAATAACTATGGCTAGATTGTGTATTTTTCTTTTCAAGTTTCTAAGGGCTAGGTCTGGAGAGAATATAGATAAAATGACTGCATAGCTACATGCATAGAAATAACTACATAATTAGGCATTTACCCTGTTTTCTCTACTCCATCACAGCTAGGAAGAGCAAAAGTTAAAATATCCTTCCAGAAGACATTGACGTAATGGATTTAATCCCCTCCAAAAATAGTTCAGTTCTTCTCTAGTGAGGTTCTCATATATCAAATGCATGAGCTGTGTGAATAGCTGACTTTATTTCTTCTAATTTTTTGAAATGTAGACACTGCCCACTTAGGTAACCATGGCTATGCAGTCACAGCATGGGTCACCCAGAGGACAGTCAGTCAGTCGTGGACTCTCAGTTCATGTCATCATCTATGAAACAGGCCCCCTGGGGGGATGATTTCCCAGAGCCCCTGCTCACTCTGCAAGTTGGATTCTCACTACACATGAGAGCACTGTAGGGAAGTCTAAGTCACGTTTAACCTCTTTTCTGGTGAAAGCATTCAAAATCCAAGGCAGCTTTTATTTTGCTTGCAATGATATTCGTCCCTGGGGAATAAAGAGTAACAGGGCTCCCTCCCTCCCTCTCTCCTCCCTTCCCTCCTTTTAATCCTCCCTTCCTTCCCTTCCGTCCTTCCTTCTTTCCTTCCTCCCTCCCTTTTTAAATAAACTTTTTTATTTAAAAGAAAAAAAACAGTAACGGAACACTGCTGCCTTTCGGATTCACTGTGGAGACCACACATCCGACTTTTGCTGAAAGAGACTTTTCAAGACTCTCTGAATGGATTTCAGTTTGGAATAAGTCTCAGAATGAGGCATTGTTGGACAAAGTTTTGAAAATCTAAGGCAAGGTAAGTAATGTGGCTGTTTTGAAAACCTACGGAAGTTATATGATAATTGAAATGTATTCAGTATGCTCAATGTACTCATATTTACTACTTTTTATACAGTCCAACTGAACATATAAAAATTGACATTTGTTATTTTTAATCCTAAATAAAATAAAACTGAAATGATGAGAGTATAAAATAGTAGATTAGGAAAACATCCAAAGCTACTCCTTAATTCACAGTAATGAAATATGTATTGAAAACAATTTTCTTTATCCTCAGGATAGCTTTTCTTTATCCTCAGGATGGCATGTCATGTTTGTTAATTCTGGAAGAAAGAAACATGTATGTTTAAATAATGTATTAAAATAACCATTTTACTGATTTACAATTTTTAGAATAGAGGTTATAGAAAAGTATGAAGAGAGTCAATCCAGTTTACATTTTGCATATGCAAGTCTAGATCATTTTCCTATGTATATCTTCTTCAATGTATTTCCTTTTGCCAAAAAAATTAAAACAAAACAATTTCTTTCATTTGTCATAGCCCAGGTTTTCTCAAAAGCAGAGCCTGAAACAAAAGCTGTGGGGCAAATGTTTTATTAAGGAGAACATCCAGGCAAGCTAAATAAGGGAGCCTGGAAAGTCAGACAAGCGAGGAGAGCAGGCAGGAGCCATGCATTCTGAGCTGGTCTCATCTTTGCATCAAGCACAGCCTGTTGCTAGGTTTCACAGGCATCTGCAGAGAGGCTCTATTAAACCACCATTTCTGAACAGCCCATGGTTAAACATCTGTAAAATGTGTGTAATGATGAAGTCCATAGTATACAACAAAATCCCCTAATTCATGATTTCTGATGGTATATGACCCACAGTGCAGTGATAGGATACACTAAGACCTAATTAAATGATAGTTTTTACATAAATGGTAAGTATTATACATGAATACCCCACACACATACACATGCCCCCGGATTCATTCACTGGACAATCTCTATGTGTTTGATTTTATTTTGTCCTGTTCATAAATTTTACAATCTCTTCAAGGCCAATCAATGTTGTATCTGTGAAGCATCTCGTATTTATCTTTAACTCACCTTAAATTTACAGATTATTTACTCAGTGTCAAGAGATGTTTTAGACACTATTGTATGGTCTATCTGATTTTCATAAGATTTGTGAGGTTGATGTTATTAACTTAATGTTAAATATGATGAAGCTGACCTTCAGTGGTGTTAACTGAAATGTATTCAGTATGCTCAATGTACTCATATTTACTACTTTTTATACAAAACTAGTTACTACTCCAGTTACAAAACTAGTTACTATCAGCATTATCATCAAGACCTAGTGTTCTGATCTATATTCTGTTCTCCTACCATGTCAATACCCAGTATTTCTCTGCACAATTTTTTTTAGTAAACTGCTTTATTGTTACTCTGATTAAAACACACCTTAGGCTTCCAGCTCATAGCAACCGCATTGAATGGCAGCAACACTCTGGCAGTTAATATCACAAACCTGGGTTGCTGTGGCTGGCCATCTTGGGTTTTAATACTGGGTTTACTACTGAAAAGCTGTGTGACCTTGAGCAAGTTGCTTAGCTTGTTTGTATTTCCATTTCTTCATATGTAAAATGGAGATAATCAGAGTATCTTATAAGGTTGCTTTGAGGCATAAGTGACTTAATACACATAAGATGTATAGAACATGTCTCCATAGGTAGCCTCTGAGTGGGTACCTGATGACATACTGGGAAGACAGCCAATTCCACTCCAAAGGCTCAAGTGCGAGGATCTTCATCAGCGCAGGGTGTGCCTGGCTCTTTTCTCTCCTGAAAACTTCCTTGTAGCCAATCAGTGGGCAATCACCTCTTCCTAGGGAAAGACCACTTTCCTAGAGTGAGAAGTTCAAGGGCAAGTTCTAAATTGAACTGCTTCTTTTCTGTAAGTCAAGCTCTTTTTTCCAAAATCCTTTCTCCTCAGGTTTGTTCACTGTCTGACTGTTCATTCAGCTCACATTTGTTTTGATCTCAGTTAGATTTCATGCTCTTTGTCTTCCCTAGAACCCTCAAACAATTCTGAGGACACAGTAGGTGCTTAATAGATGCTCACTAAAATGAACAAACATTTGGGCCCCAAAGGAAGTTCGATGTGAGAAAAGAACAGTGCAGAAGGTACTTGGGCGCTGGACTGGTAGCTCAGTTAGTTAAAGCGTCATCCTGATGTGCCAAGGTTGAGGGTTTGACCCTAAGTCAGGACACATACAAGAAGCAACCAATGAATGTATAAATAGGTAGAACAAAAAAAAATCAATGTTTTTCTCTTTCCCCCTCTTCTTCTCTCTCTAAAAATCAATAAATAAAAATATTTTTTAAAGAAGACACTTGGCTTTCCCATTTGTTTTAAAATTACTTTTCTGTTACTGTATTTTAACATTTGTCTGCTTAATGCATCGCTTCAGAGGACTTTACCCATGTATTGCATGGGCTGATCATAGAATCTCGATTAAATCTCCACAGTAGCCGCCCCCTGAACAGAGCTTTGTCAGACAAGCCAAGTCCGTTTCATCTTTCAGAGGCAGCCTCAGGCACCTGTTCAGGGAAGGTCAGTCTGGCTATCCTGTTGGCTGCATGGCATCGAGCAGGGTCAGGCTCAACCCTGCTACATCCTCATCTGCGAGTGGGATAAATATGCTTCCTCATCATAGACCTGTTGTGAGGATCAAATGGAGCGATCAAAGTAAAGCAAGTAGCATGGCATCTCATGCAGAGGGCCCCCTGCTGCTATCCTAGAGCCCACTGTAATCCAGCCTTGGAACTGTAGCCAGAATATTCTCAAAGTCTGTTCCTACCTACTTGCTGCTTAGGCTGTCCTTGCAGCCAATGGTCATACACTTGCCCACGTCTCAGTTTCATGTCCCACTGTTTCTGTGTAATCCCTAACACACACACACACACCCCTTCCAGTAACAATAAGGTAGCCACTGATTGCCCTGCACACTCCTTGTATTCTTAGGATGCTTTCCCTTTGTTTATGCTGGTCTCTTGTTTCTCATGCTGACATCATTCATGCTTCACACAGGGCACAGTGTCATCTGTCACCTTCTCAAGGAGGTGATGACCCCACCTGACCCCAGGGCTGCCTGGGCATCCTTCCTCACTTCCTAGAGCATCTGGACTTTCCTCTGTCTCACACAGCGCTCACCCCACCCCCCAAAACCCAAACAGCAGCTGTTCTCAACTGAGGCAGTTTTGCCCCTCAGGGGACACTTGGCAAAGTCTGGGGGTGTTTTTTCTTCGGCTGTGAGGGTAGTAGTGGTGCTGCTGACATCTAGTGATCAGAGAAGCCAGAGATGCCGCTAACATCCTACAGGTCACCTTACAGCCCCACAACAAAGAGTGATGTGCCCAAAATATCAATAGTGCTGAGGTTAAGACCCCCTCCATAGGGAATCAGCAGTTTTGGGGCCCATCTCCTCTGTTAGGCTTATACACTTGTCAGGGCTCTGATTGAGCTAAATCATATTCCTCATCGTTTGTTCCCCTAGAGCCTAAAATAGTGGCCATTGCAGACAGAGTGCCCAGTCACTGAACCCTGGCTTCTCCCTCACTGCAGCCTCGCATTTATGAATCTATCCATGCTATTTTGCCTCTCCGCTCCTATGTAACCCATGTAATCAGACACATAAATAAAACCTGTCTTGCTCATTTACTGGTATCAGACTTCTATTTATGCAGAATATGCTGCTAACATTATTCACCCAGGAAAAGAGAACTCAAAACAAGGCCATTTCATTTTCTGGAATCTGAACCTACCTTTGCTGGCCACTGCGTTTCATTCAATCATCACAGATTAAAACTGAGCTTTTCCAAAGGTTGGCTCCAGGAAGACAAAGAACCCCTGGGCTTTTTCACACCTTTTCCTCCTGGGAAACCTCTCTGCTGGGCTAACCTCGTTCTCAGGCTTCAGTCTTGCCTACGTCTCCTGTTTGTCCTCACGTTGCTGAGTAACCAGTGAAGGCTTTTACAGTGTTGCTAATTTGGGTCTGATCACCAAAGTGCACTTCTTTCCCAACAGCAGTGGAGGAAAGAGGAAATTAAAAGATGCTTTGATTAAAAGTTGAGAGAGTAATCAAAAACCAAATCAGCCTTCCACAGGTTAAGTTTACATCAGAAAGCAAGGCGGTGAATTTAAGAGCAGTGAGATTCTATATAATATTCTCAGACCAAAGTAGCAGAGCTTCAATGAAGAGCAAATCTCCTTTTAAGAAGTTTCAAATTATTGTGACATTTTAGAACAATAAATTTTAAAATGTCTAAGTAAATAATAGAAGCAAAGAGTCTAAGTTCAGTCAAGTGAACCGTACAGTGCCTATCTGAGATACATGCCCCTTCAAGGAAGTTTAAAATATACATAGTGTGTACCTACCTAGGGTATTTGATAAATAACTTGGAATCTAATTTGAAAACTCCTCCCAGGACCTATCACTGTTTTAATTTCAGATTTGGCATAAACTGTTGGCGAAAGAAACAGCCTCGCTGTCAAGGTGGCAAGGTGGAGTAGAAAAGGGCAGGAGGCCTGGAGTCTGGGGGGTGATTCCACACCTAGTTTTAAATCCTTGGCGATGAGCCAGGCTCTGCAGTCAGAGAGCTTCAGGTGAATTCAGAGGTTTGTCCCTTTCTTGTTGTGCGACCTGGCGTCAATGACTTGGCCTCTCTAACCCTCAGTTTCCTTCTCTGAGAGATGGAGATAATAATAATTTGGGACTGGTATAAGGAGTAAATGAGATGAAGCAGATGAACTGCTTAACTTGAGTCCCAGCATATCGTAAAGCAATTGGTGAGTAATAGCAATAACAAATACTATTACTGTTACTATTCCACTACTTTTGTGCCTAAAGTAGAATAGTAACAGTAAAGCTATTCTACTATTCTACCAGTTTTGTGACTTTAGGCACAAAAATTACATTTTTAGTCTTGCTGAGTTTGTTCTAGGGATTAGAAATAGAATTTGGGGTGCAGGGCGGGTTGGGCAGCAGAAAGAAAGGCCTGAAATGCAAAGGCGCTACTGAAGAACCTCAGGAGGATGCTGTTGAAGAGGATGGGGCAACAGGTTACAAGGCCCAACCCCTGAAAGCATCTGCCTTTCCTCCAGGTTTCAGCATTTCAGTGACCAAGAACAAATAGTGGCAACATGCAATGTTCACTTGGTGGAAAACAGCAGCCGTGGAAGGAAAAGTTGGCAGCTAAGAAAGAACTGCAAAGGATGAGAGAGGCTCTTGATGATAAGGCTCCACCAAAGCCTGTACCCAAGACCACCGACAAGCAGTGAGTGTACGTTGAAACCACAGTGGACCCTAATGACGAAGAGGTTGCTTATGATGAAGCTACAGATGACTTTGCTTCTTACTTTAACAGATAAACTTCTCCTGAGGTTCTCATTACATCAGAGAGACCTCATGGGAGGACAGCATGAGTCTGTGAACAGCTTTTCACAGTTACGCCAAACTCACACGTTTATTAAAGAAGGTAAAAGATTATTTCACAGTACAGCTCAAGAGATTTCAAAGATCTGATCATTATTAAAAAAGAACGTCAAACACTAAATGGATGAATTCTGAGTCACTTGTCAAATGGACCAACTGCTCACTTAAAATAAATAGTGTTTGTCTGCATAAATTATAATTAAGAGAAGAGGCAAGAACCCCACAAAATACATACCTGGAATAATTCTGAATAATTTTACAATACAGCTGGGTTATTCTGTCGGACAGATGTTTGCATCTCTTTTTTTCCATAATCTTCAGTTTATTGGAAGACAGTTTGCCTCATTCCACAATCGTTGAGATTATACCTTCTTCAGATTTCACAGATACATATTCAAGAGTGAAAAAATGAGAATTCAGGAACTTGGATCACATTTTACCTGAAAATTCAGATCTTTTCAGAAAGGAACCTTTGATTCTAAATCTGGAGAATATGAATGGGTCCATAAGCCCTGGGAAATGGATACAAGTAGAAGAAAATTCCATTTATAAAGGACAGATGGAATAATAGTGGATTTTGCTGAGCAGGACTATCTTGAGTTTGTGACAGAAGACTCTTCAAAATGTCACTTACTGATTCCATAAACCTTATTTTGATTGGACAAATTACCAAGTGCCATGAATTACCACTCACTGTTTCTGTAGGAAATACAAATAAAAGTCATTTTGCTGAGAGTTTTAAAAAAAGAAAAGAAAAAAGAAATAGAATGTGTAATACAATGGCCCAGGGGTGGAGCTCCATTAAGTGACAGTCACCATCATCATCACAGACATCATTGTCTTGGTGGTTACTTGACTTTTAAGTAATTACACTTTAGTTGAAAGACAGCAATTAAGGTTCCTCTATACTTAAAAACATATGTAAATTATTTCAACCACATAAAAATTGCATATGCACATGGGTAAGAGCTGAAAAAAGGCAGAGAATAGAAACTGATTATGGGATTTGTCAGGTGTGTGGTTGCTGTTTTTATTTTTCTTTCTCTTGGATTTCTACTAATGTCATAACTGTGTATAATAATAATTTTTTAAAATTTTGTTATATAAAAGTATAATATATCTCACCTTCACAATTAATAATGCCTCTTTAATCATGAAGAAAAATTCAAGTCAGCACTGTTGCCAATTGTAATAATTTTCACAAAGTGAAGAGGCAATAAAATTGAGCTGGAATAAGCAGGAATACGAAGAGTATGGAATAGAAAATAAAAATGTCTAGCTCAACTGAAAATTTCACTCTGGTTGGTGCAAACAAGTTGGGAGCTAGCCCAGGTGTGTTCACACCACATTGTTCCTTACATTCATTCAACACGCATTTGTGAAGCATTTGCTCTGTACCAGCCCAGGTACAAGGTCCTAGGAATGCAAAGAGAAAGTCACTGGGGAAACAGCAAAATGATTACCAACTCCAAGTCCTTACTGAATTCCTACTTGAAATCTGTCAAAGGATTTCAGAACGTGGTTACAAACACTGTAGTAGAAATGTGTCTGAGCTGCAATAGGAAGAGACAGAGGGAGGGAGAAGGTCTGCAAGTGGTGGGGACAGTGCAGATTCAGGGGAAGCAGGAGCTTGGTTTGGTCATGTGGGGCCTGGGGCTGAGCATGGCAATAGAGGAACTAGCAGGAGTGGTATGTGCCCTGTGCCCAGCAGACCTGCAAGATTTTTGAAAAGACTGGAATAAGGGGTACAAACTGGTGAGAGAAGCTCCCACAAGTGGAGCAGATAAAAGGGAGAAATTGAATATCACAGAAAAGAAATGAAAAGTACACTCCTTCAGCATCACTTTTCTCAGAATAGATAGATCATCTTTAGAGAGTTATTTCACTTGAGTTAATGACTTCTCTGCCTTTAATTGTGATTCAGCTCAACGTAAGTTTGAAGAGGATTTCACTGTTCTGGTGTCGTACATTTGGAAAAATCCATCGTTTTGGTTACAGGTCCCTGAAGGTTTAATGACCCTACCTTTAGGCCTTCACAACAGTTAATTATTTAGTATTGTGATGGATTTTAAATATCTCTTAAAATAATTTAAAAGAATAGAGTCTTGATTAAACATTGAAAAGGTTTAAATTTTTGCAGCTATGTCCAGCTAAGTAAACTTTATTTCCACATTAACACCCATCTTGGAGTCACATATTCCCATCTCTTGTGCCTTCACTAACACCTGCAGGGCTCTTTCTGAAGGGCACCAGATTAGGTCCTACACCAGGACAGTTCCTTGCTTGGAGCTCACATCTTTGCAAATCCTTGTGCATTGCGCGCAGCCCAAGCTAAGTCCTAACGATGGGGCTTGCCTGGATGACTGAGAAGTAAGGGGCTATCCAGCACCCACTTTGGAGGCTGGAAATCATAGAGTGGATTGCCCAACCTCCCGTCCGGTTGCACTGTGAGATGATAAGTCCAACGGATGGCTCAGGACCAACCACTGGGTGAAGAAGGAGAAATTTTAAAATTTGGTTGAGTTTAAACCAAACATTACTACAACATCCCTGACTTTAATTGCATTTATATGGATGGTTTTGTGTAAGTTTTCAGTTTCCAGGAAGCTATAAGAGCTTGAGATAGACTTCAGTTTGGTTATGAGAGAACAAGAAATTTATTTTTTGCACAGCTCAGTTTGGCTGAAAATCATGCATACTCTATCTACAGAGCTTTAAAAAATTCAAAAGCCAAATTAATGAAAACATTATGGGAGAGAAAGCAAAACATGTTTTTTTGAAACAAAAAGAAAAACACCCTTTTCCATGGTTCATAGCTCTGTAAAGATTTGTATATTTGGATTTAATTTGTTCTGCAGTTCAGTAAATTGGAGCAGTTTGTTTTGGCTTTTGGTTCAGTTCACATCCCTGTAAATATATTTGCCCTTTGAGAAGCAAATATGCTCCAAAAGAGTAAGTGTAGAATGGTACCTTATGCCACTTGAAATCTTCTCTATCACTCTGTGAGCATATGAAATATCCAAGTGCAGAGTCAAATTTTCTTTCAGAGACTTCTGGCTCCATGTGGCCTTAGAAGAGCCAGTCTCTGAACTCACTCTGAGGTGTTCTGATCAACTCTCAGGCAGAAATAGATTAACTGCAAAGATGGTGCAGCTTAAATTTGGGCCCCTCACAGGTCACAGATGCTCCCAAAGCACCAGATGAGACCATAGAGATATGTTCATGTTGTGGCATTTAAAAAAATAAAATGTATAAAAGTGAGGCATTTTAGCTATAGTCCATTTCTTCCCCTCCATCATACTGCCTCTTAGTTCAGATGACATCAAAGTATCTAAACACTTTGGGGATTCAGATGAAGAAAATTTGTGTAAGTGACGCATCTTATTTGGGCTTAGAGGAGTATGTTTATATGGTCCTCTGTTACTTCTACGGGTAATTAAATTATTGTTAGCCATCCTGGGGTCAAAATAGCTTCTAGGACAACTCATATCATTCACTGTACATCTCAAATGATGTCATGACATAAAGTTGCAAAACCAGAGGTCATGTTGAGATACCAAAGTGTGCTGTGGCCCTTGGCACCAGAAGCTAATTTGTGAAAAGTTCTTTCAGCTGTTAGACATTGTGGTACATTTTTGCAAAGTTGGCTGTAGTAGTTCTTCCCTCTTTGCCCATTCACTTATACGATGTGTCTTTCCTGCATATTGCATTAAGAGGTAAAGACTATTTCCTAGCACCTTGAATCTGGGCCACTCTGGGATTTAGTTTGACCAACAGAATGTAATGGAAGTGATGAATTCAGTTTTCCGCAGTTCATTAAGTTGTCAAGGTCTGCATTCAGCTTCTACTCTCACCCTGTTTCTACCATGTGAAGAAGCCCAGGCTAGCTCCCTTGAGGATGAGAGTCCACAAGAAAAGAGATACCTAGCAGACCGTCAGCACTAGCCACCAGGTATGTGAGTGAGGCCATCTTAGCCCATCCAGTCCCAGCTGAGCTATCAGATGGCTGCTGCTTTATGAATGTTGCAGGTTGAACTAGCAGAACCACCCAGCTGAACCCAGCCCAACTTGCTGATCCAAAGAATTGTGAGCAAATAAAATAGTCTTTGCTTAAAGCCATTAAGTTTGGGAGTGCTTTGTTATGCAGCAATGAATAACTGATACGTACATGTAAAGTTATACACAATGAATTTGTTTTTTAAACATGCCTAATAAAAATTGTTCTCTTCTGTCAGAAATCTACTCATAAAATACTTTATAAAACTTAAAAAAAGGAAAATTATATGTTTTCCTTTATTCCCTTGCTACTTTCTTTTTTTTTTTCTCATGGGAATAATGATAAAACATGAATAAGCCTTTAGAAATACAATTTGAAAAGATGTTTTAGAAAGTTTTAGTATAACAAGTAAGAAATCAGTGACTCACGATTTGAATGTATTAGAAGAGTATCTTTTATTACCTTTAACTTTATTAGCTAAAAAAAAAGAAACCACAACAAACACCCTGGCTGGTGTGGCTCAGTGGATTGAGTGCCAGCATGCAAACCAAAGGATCATCGGTTTGATTCCCAGTCAGGGCACATGCTTGGGTAGCAGGCTGGGTCCCCAGTTGGGGGGCGTGCGAGAAGCAACCAACCGATTGATGTATCTCTCACACATAGATGTTTCTCCCTCTCTTTTCCCTCCCTTCCCTCTCTCTAAAAATAAATAAAGAAAATCTTTTAAAAATAAAGTAAAATAAAGAGGAAATTCAGGTAAAAAATAAATAAAATAGAAAACCCCAACTGAGCACCCTTCTACAATGAAGTTGGCCTGTACTCTTCAAAAATGTCAAGATCATGAATGTAAAAAAAAACAACAAACAAAAAACAACAACAACTAAGGAATTGTTCCAGACAGAAAGAGCCTAAAGAGAAATGATAACTACATAAAATGTGTGATCCTTAATTAGATCTTGAGCCAGAAAAAATTAATTATTTTTACTACATTAGTAAACTACAAAAAAATGTATTTTTACTACATTTAGAACATTAGTGGAATTCCTTCTTTCTTTCTGCTGTGATTTTCTACCTTTTGTGACAACATGGATGGAACTGGAGATTATTATGCTAAGTGAAATAAGCCAGTCAGTGAAAGAAAAAAAATGATCTCACTTATAAGAGGAATGTAATGGACAAAATAAACTAATGAGCAAAATAGAACCAGAAGTACAGAACCATGGAACAGACTGACAGCTGCCGGAGGAGGGGAGAGACAAGGACTGATCGAAAGAATGTGAGGAGATCAGTCAAAGAACATGTATGAAGGACCCATGGACAAGGAGAACAGTGAGAGGATTGATTACAGAAGTAGGGGGCGGGCTGGATGGAGGATGACAAAGGGAGAAGAGTGGGACAACTGTAAGGGCATAAACAATGAAATATTATAGAAAAATAAATTAAAAAGGACATTAGTGAAACAATTCTGAAATTTGGGTTAGGTTTATGGATTAGATAATAGTATTGCATCAATGTTAATTTTATGCTTTGAAAATCATACTGTCATTATACAACAGAATGTCATTTTTTAAAATAGAAATGCACACTGAAGTATTTATGAGCAAAGGGACATTCTACAACTTACTCTCAAATGGTTAAAAAAATATATATACACACATATATTTATTTAATACTATACATACAAAACAGAGTAATAAAGTAAATAAGGTAAATGTTCTCAATTATAAAGGAGTTGGCACCCATTCTGCAATGCATGTAGAGAAGTGTTTAAGAACATGTATGATAAAGATATTTTTTTAAACCAAAAAAAGAAAAGGAAAGATATAAAAGCCTAGAGAAAAGATTTGAAAAGTAACTCAATAAAACCCAGAAAAAAAAAGAGAAGGAGAATAAAAGGAAGGGTGAAAAAAAGGAAAAGCTTAGAGGGAAGGGGAGGAGAGGAAAGAGAAGGGAAGAGGAGAAAAGGAGAGAGGAAGGAAGAAAGGGACAGAGAGGGAGACAGGAAGATAGCTATTTCAGGAACTTCAAAATGCTGGCCAAGCTTTTCCTTTGTAATTTTGAAGGATTCATTTGCTAAGTGGGGAAACTGTGCTGCTAAGTAGAAAAGCTTAAAGGCAAAATCTCAGGAGGGCTCAGAAGGTGCAGCAGCAGACACACCCACAACCCATCCAGCACCCAGCACTCATGCCATGCCACTCATCTCTTTGGGGAAATGTTACTGACAGCAGGGAAGGGACGCAGGTTAGATTGTTCGAGGGATTTTGTTTCCCAGGACAACAATTTGCATCATTTCACTACTCATGGCCAGGACAAATTGCCACGTGACCTTGTATGAAGCAACCTGGAAGCAGATGTCTCTTACTAAAAGTGAGTTACCATCACTGTGTGAGCTTATTCTCATGTGCCACCTCCTTCTGACCACATTCATCCTCATAGGAGTTGTGTCGACTTTTAGTAAAAATGGTGTGGGAGAGGTGGAAATGGGAGGGCTGAGGGTGATAAGTGGGAGGATATATTTCACATATAACTTTATAGCCTGGGGATTTTACGTTGTTTTTTTTTTTTTCTTGCAGTAGTTTGGGAAGCACATTTCTATTTCTTTTAATGTTTTTTCAAGACCCTGATTCTTTTGAAATGTGTACAAATGCTCCTGTTTTCTACTCTCACCTTTGAGAATTACTTCCCCATAAATTGATTTCTATTTTAAAAAAATACTTCTCTTCAAAAAGAGGGGGAGAGAAGCAGCTTTGCCTTTATGGGATGGGCTCTGCATTCCTAGAGCCTCAGGTCTTTCTCTGCAAATTGGAGAACTGTTGTAAGGATTGGCTGTGACTCAGCACAGTCTGGCTCACAGCACGAGCTCAGTAAATGAAGGCAGCTATCATTTTCATTGTCTTACGTCTCCTTTTCCATATAAAAATACAGAGGTGACTCATCTAAAAGAAATCAAGGCAGGCAAAATGGGAATCAAGAAGTACATTGAGAAAACTAGGAGGTCACCATCAAAGGAATTGAGCTTGTTTGATCTCCTCTTACACTTTCCTTTCCAATCTGTTGGCGTGTATTTACTACACTAAGTACCTAGTGCTCCCATTTTTGTCTCTTCTTCAATCCAGCATCACTGCTTATGTATAAGCCTGGCATCTATATGGAGAGACACCAGGATACGGACACTGCCCTTGAGCAACAACCAGGAAGAATAGCAGATGATAAGGAGAGCCTCAGTTGGAGAGCTGAACACTTTTTGCAGTGTAATGCTTGTTATTAACTAATTGCAAAGCTTAAAATACTCCCAAGAATGGCATTTTGCAGGTTTAACAGATGCAGCAGCCCTACCAACTAGCTAGAATAGCCCCAATGACACAATAAAATGCTTGTGTTTATTGAAAGTCTTTGAGACAATGAGCTCCAGAAATTTTCCAAAAGTGGAATAGACAGTGAAAGTGGATGGAATAGAGAATATATGGAGAATGAGTGAGAGAGAGAAAGAGGTAAGTGGAAAGAAAATAAAGAAAGTATACATAGTAAATGTAAAAGAAATAAGATTTGATGACCACTGAGGGTAAGCCCTGGGAGGGATTTAGGAAGGTGATCATCTTTGAAAGTCATTATAGGAACATGATAGCACTCCTAATTAAGTTGATATAGCATCATATTCCTCTAGAACAGTATTCACAAAAGATTTTGTTTTTAGCAACTTCAACAATAAGAACAGTCAAGTTCTATATAAAGTTGATATAGCATCATCTTTTCCTAAAACAGTATTCATGAAAGATTTTGTTTTCAGAAACTTCAATTAGAAGAACAGTCAAGTTCTATATAAAGTCCTGGCAAAACGTTTCACAACTATCTTTTTATGAGCCAAGCAAATTATTTTTAACCCTTAGACACTAAAGACTCAAATATGTCATCAAACAGAAGTCTGGATTCTTCCACTGTTGATTCTAATCTCATGATTCAAAACAACTGAAGAGTTTAAACATCAACAAAGTACTGCAAGGCATAATGAAAACTGAGCATGCTAAAGCTGGGAAGAATCCCAGGTCTCGGGTTTACTGCCTCTGAATTTGTAGATAATTGAACTGAGACCTGGTGCTGTTGAATGCTGACCCAAATAACTAGACAGCTGATGGCAAAGCCAGGGTTGGACTTGGGTCCTGGTGTCCTCAACACCTAACTGAGCATCATTTCACTGCTACCAGTGCTTTCCTGAAAACACCTTAACATACTATCCTTCTCAATAACATTGTATTTTAAGCAGAATTAAATCTTCAAAATAAAATGAATGAGGCTGTGATTGGTTGACTTTCCAGTCTTTAATCAGTAGGAAGAAATATTCTGTTACCCAGTGTAGTCTACCTGCAACTCCAAGATGCCCCATGAAGAGAATGGTTGCCTCTCTGCTCTTTCTACAATTAAGATGAGCTTTGGGGGGAAAGGGAGAATTTTGGTGGTATGCAGAACGCCGGTGTCAATATGGAGTTTCTGCACTGTCCCTTCCTCACAGGAATATAAAGGAGACACGAGGAAATTTGTCATCAGGATGTCTGGTGCTGAATGGAGCACTCAGTTTGCATGAGGGAGACTTGGCTTTGAGACCCAGCTCTTCCACTGACTGCCTGGGCAACTTGCTTCCTCAGTACACCCTGACTTTTAGGTTCTTTATTATAAAATGGAGACAAAATGCCATTAACAACAGGTCTTGGAAGTGATTCAGTAGGATAACAGATGCCATCATTCCTTATAAACTGTACTCTACAGGTTTAAGTTATTGTTATTGTTGAGCCTTTTTCAAAAATTGGTCACTCTGTTCTTGCCTCTTATTAAGCACATATATAGATGGAGCTATTCAGTTTGGGCTAATATAAAGTAATAGTTAAGAGAAAGGACTTTAGTGTCTCACAAAAGTCTGAGTTTTAATACCGGTTCTATCTTTTTTTTTTCTTATAGTACATTGAGCAACTTATTTACTCTTTCTCAACCTTGATTTGTCAGGTGTGAAATAAAAATGGTAAAACCACCTATCCCTCAGGCTGAGTTAGTACATGCACAGTGCTTAAGACATGACATATGCTTAAGTGCCCTAAACATGTTAACTAAGTTTGTTAGTAAAAGAAATTAAAAAAAAATTTCCCCATGGAACTATGAGATGTAATTTTGTTCCAAAGTCTATAACTATGGCAAGATTAAAGGACTGCTTGGACATGCTTTCTGAGCTACTTTAAAGGTCAAGCAGATGTGAGTTTGTTGCATGTGATACAATGAGCTACTTCCAAGACATCTAGCATAGGATGCTGCTATGGTACATGTTCTGAAAGTTGCAAGATTGGAGACCCAAATTACCTTAAGTCCAGAGTCTCCCCACTCATTCTCAATCAGGGGTTTAGTGGATCCTTGTGCAGTATAATTGAGGAATTCATAAAATGAAGTTAGGGGTATAAATTAAGCTGTATTCATATCACTTATGAGGGGGGACCCAAAATAAACTCGAATTATTTTCTGGATGGTGGGCCTCTTGTAGTACAGGCTTCCCCTGCTAAGTGAGTGTTCCAGGAACCCATCTGTATGATTGTACCAGCTGGTGTTGTTGTAAGAGGCTGTATTTGGGGTCAATGAATTTTTTTGAAAACCTTTTAAACGTGATTGCCCATTTCATGATGGGTGACCTATGAGTGCACCTGCCCACATTGCATTGAGTGTTCAGCAGTTTTTCATCCAAATGGCATGACCCCTCTGCTCCACCATCCCTGTTCACTGGATTTCTTCCTGAGCGACTTTTTTTGTTTGTTTCTTCAGATGAAAAAAGTCCTCAATGGGAAACGTTTTGCCAATGTGGAAGAAGTGAAACAAAAAATGGCCGAAGCACTAAAAGGCATCAAAATCAATGAGTTTAAAAACTGTTTTGAGCAGTGGAAAAACGTCTTGATAGGTGTATTGCAACAAGTGGAGAGTACTTGGAAGGTGAATGAAGCTTAAACATGTAAGAATAAACCCACAATTTTTTAACAAATAAATTCTGGGTTTTTCAGGGGTCCCCCCTCATAATAGAATATATTCTTTAGCTTGGAGATTTATTATATAGTGATTTTAATTTAAATGGAAAGACCTCATTTTTAAAATTACTGTTACAGCATTTTAAGATAAAGCATTATTCAATGATTTTCTGTAGATGTGTGCAATACAAAAGGGGAAAGCCGGGGTGCAGAAGTGGAGTGTTCAATTCTTGCTTATAATCTCAATGTTTTGTTCCAGGATATGAATGGAATTTTTAGAGAACTGAAAGATCTTGCCAGTCAAGGTGGCATCAGTACTCCAATCCTCTCACAACCACATCAAAACTACAGAACAGCCATCATTCAGAAATCTACCTGAATGGAAGTCTTACAACTAGGGATATAAAGAAAAAGCCACACTGAGACTGGTAGGAGAGACAGAGACATTGAAACAGGCTGGTTCACACACCCATGTGTGGTGTATAAAAATTGGGAGGGATATCTCAGCTGCAGAGGTTGCCCTTGAGGAACGAGGTGTTCCGGCCCCACAACAGAACCACAGCCCAGGGTTCCAATGTTGGAAACCAAAGTCCCCATAACTCCTGGCTATAAAAATCGGCAGGGATTGTGGTTGAGTGAAACACAGGCTCCTGGAATCCCAGGCATTTCCTCTTAAGGAGTCCGTGTATGTACTTACGTGGACTTACTCCCTCTGGATTCTGGAGCTGGAACGGTAGCTCTAGGGGTTCAAGGTGCACGAGGGAAGGAACTAGGGTGTTTGACATCAGGGTGAGAGCTGGAAGGGTGAGGTGCTTCCTCAAGGACAGAGGTGCTGGCAGAGGCCACTGTTTCTTTTCTGAGTGCTTCCCCCATGGAGCCAGTAGGCAGGTACTATGTCTGAACCTCCATCAACCTAGCCTTCACCGTTGGCCTCACTCTGGTGATTCCCTGAGATCTCACCCCACCAACTTGCAGGCCCACCCAAGCTGTTTCCAGTGGCTTTTGCATACAAATGGCCAATCTTGGTTCATGCTTCAGACTTTCCTAAAGTCTTTCAAACAAGCAGCATCTGGCCTTAGCATGCTCCATACCTCTCAACACGTGACCCCAACCTGGCACTAGTGACAGCTGGCTTTTGTTTGCAGTTTGACTTGTCCAAGTACAACATAAGTAGCAGCCATCTGCATATTGCTTTATAGCTCATGCTGGGTGGCCCTAGGCAGAACACAGGTTGAAGCTGACCTTGGTCTGCACTTCCGCAGGCTCCAAGGGCCAGCATACCTAGTGGAGAGCAACAAATCACATCAAAGTACCACCCAACCACCTCCACAAGTGACACACTCAAGGGGCAGACTCAGAAAGAAACAGAGCCCCACTGAAGTAAGTTCTTGGGGTGGGCCCCTGCACAACTGATCCTCCATGATGGTTGCTGCCAGTCCTTGCAGCCAATCAATCTGGGGATAAATCCATCCCATAGATGTGCCAATAGCAATCAAGACTCAACTGCTAGAGGAGGGTGTACACAGCCCATGTGGTGGAAGTGGGCATGCCTGGAGTGGCCAGCTCAGGTGAATGGTGAATGAGGAGGTTGCACCACTGGACCCTACAGGACACCTACTACATTAGGTCACTCTACCAAGCCTGGAAGACATAGCAACCCTATCTAATACGTAGAAACAAACACAGGGAAGCAGCAAAAATGAGGAGACAAAGAATCATGTCCCAAATGAAAGAACAAAACAAAACCCCAGAAAAAAGACTATGCAAAATTGAGACTACCAGATAAAGAATTCAAAACCCTGGTTATAAGGATGTTAAATGAACTTAGGGAATGAGTAGATGAACTTAGTGATAACTTTACCAAAGAGATAAGAAACATAAAAATGATCCAGTCAGAAATGAATAAGACATTAACTGAAATGAATAATACATTACAGGGAATCAACAGTAGAACAGTTGAAGCTGAGAATCAAAACAGCAATTTGGAATATGAGAAAACAAAAAGTACCCAATCAGAACAGTAAAAAGAAAAAAGAATCTAAAATATGAGGATAGTGCAAGGGGCCTCTGGGACAACATCAAATATATCAATATTCATACCATGGAGGTGCCAGAAGGAAAAGAGACAGAGAAAGAATTTGAAAACTATTTAAAAATATGACAGAAGACTTCCCTAACCTGGTGAAGGAAATAGACATAAAAGGCCAGGAAGTGCAGAGAGTCATAAACAAGATGAACCCAAAGAGGCCCACACCAAGACACAACATAATTAAAATGCCAAAGGTTGAAGACAAAGAGAGAAACATAAAAGAAGTTAGTTACCAACAAGGAAGCTCCCATAAGAATGTCAGCTGATTCCTCAACAGAAACTTTGCAGACCAGAAGGGATCGGCAAGACATTTTCAAAATGATGAAAAGTAACAATTTACAACCAAGATTCTTTACCCAACAAAGCTATCATTTAGAATTGAAGAACATATAAAGAGCTTCCCAGACAGGAAAAAGTTAAAGGAGTTCATCACAACCAAACCAGTATTACTAAAGATCTTCTTTAAAAAGAAAAAGATAAAAAATATGAACAATATAATGGCATTAAATACATATCTGTCAACAATCGAATCTAAAAAAAAAAACCAAAATAAATAAACAAGCAGAACAGACTCATGAGTGCAGATAGCATTTTGCTGGTTGCCAGATTGGAAGGGGCTGGGGGGTTGGGTAGAAGAGGTGAAGGGATTAGAAGGTACAGACTGGTGGTTGCAGAGTGGTCATGGGGATGTTGAATGCAGCATAGGGAATATAGTCAATGGTATTCTGGCAACTATGCATAGTATCAGATGGGTATCACATTTATGAGGACGATCACTTGGTATGTGGAGCCATGTCTAGTCACTGGGGTGCACATCTGAAACTAGTGTAGTATTATATGTCAACTGTAATAGAACAATAAAAGATGATTTAAAAATTTCAGATCAACTGGCCTCGCCTGTCTGGTTGATGTTTTACATTGAAATGGAGCGGGAGAAGTTTGGTGTCTAGACGCCCCCCCACACCATGCTTTGAATTCACCATGTGCTCATTTCTTTTGCATTCTTGCTTTGCTACTCCAATACTACAGGAAAAAAATAGCCATATTGGTTATATTTATGGCACCCTTAATAAAATATGTGTGTCTCTGTGTGTGTATAAGTAGCTGAGTGTGAATGAGTGTTTGTGAGTATGTGTATATACTTTTACATATTTCATTGTTGCCTTTCTGGCTAACTATAACTTGATTCTCATATGTAATGTGGTTCTGTAATACAGCAGGAGAAGTAAAAAACCTGTTTAACATGTTTTTACTGCAATGATCATTATGCCATGACACACATCCCCGTGTCCATGCATTCTCTCCCATGCGTTCTACCTTAGGTTCCCTCTGGAATGCAGATTTGACATGTTCCTAAATGACTTAGAAATCATCAGAGCCAGTTCACTATGGAGAATGTGATAAGAATATCCAGCTTTTTCTGTCATCTCCTTCTGCCCTGCTTCTACTTAGGAAGACAACATATGAATAGCTTGGAAGTTCAGAAAACAGCTTGAAATGGTCTCCCTTTTCCTCCTCACCCCTTTAGCCTACTCCTGTGTCAAGGTCTAACTTTACTCCTACCTTCACCGTTAGCATTCTCTGGCCATTATACCTCAAAGGAGATCCGTCCTTGAACTTTGAAGTCCGATATAAAGTGATGGAGAAGATTTATTACATCAGAATTCTCTTTGGGAAAATCACTGGCTGTATGTGTTTGAATATAACATTTTGAAAATGCTGTTGGATTAAAAGTCAGATTCAACGGAAATGAATAAGTAACACAACATGGTCACCAATATGCCTTCTAAAGAAGTTGGAGCCTATTACCTGGAGAACTCATAGTCTGGCTGAGCAACAGTGATAAAATAAGTTGGAGTGGGGATCAGTTGTTGGTTCAATGCTGAATTTCTTTCTATTATAGAAGGGGAAGGTATCTGAAGATACCTCTGAGAAGGAGTCTCAGAGTGAGGGGAGTGAAGGGAGCCTGGTGCGGGTTAATGGGAGGATGAGAGGCGACAGTGCAGCCACTCTGTGGCTGAGACATCACTTTGGAGGATACCATGTCTGGGTAGAAATTTTGTGTTGTTTGCTAAGGAGCATGTGATCTAACATACCTCCTACTCTCCACTGCCCAGTGTTCCCTAAAGTTGACAGTGCTTGGTAGTGCTTTCACCTGAACTCAAAGAAGAGCTGAAATGGGTATCTGTCTGGTGTGGTCCAGGAGAGGGAGACAGCATGTGCAGACAGACACCTGGGTTATTCTTGAGCAACACTCTGCCTGTCAGCACTGCTCTGGCACCATTCCAGCCACATAAAGCCACATATCCTACTCTAAAACTCAAAGAGGAGACAGACAATGTACATAAACACACAGAACACAATTAGCCCAGTGTGAACAGATGGAGAAGCGTTTTCTTTTTTGTATCCTTGATCCATGCATTTCCTACTACCTACAGGCTGACAAGTGGTTGTCTCTGCTCCTCTAAACAACTTCTTAAGTTTCCTTTTCACATGGAAAGGCATAGTTGGGCATCATGCCTACCCCATGGGGAATATAGAGCCCTTTCTTTGGCTAAGCTTATATTAAGGAGAAGTTATGATTTGATTTGGTTGGCAATTCAAAAAATAGTCAAAAATCTAAGATTTAGATCAGATTTGGAGTCCTCAGAGATCATCATGTCCAAGTAAAAGCTGGTAGCACCCTCTAACGAAATATTTATTAGGACTGTGGTTTTGCAAATTACAGATCGATTTAAAGTGATGATTTTTTTGGAAGAGAGAGGAGCATCGCTGAGCTTCACACCCATCACACGTTGACATTTCCTTGAACCTCTTAGCTTCAGCCTTTCATTGTGCAGCAAATGTGTCACACAAATGTAGCAGAACATTATGCTCTAACTGGCCTACACAGCAGCCTATGTGCCTGATAGAAATAAAGCATCAGTAAATTGAGGAAAATGGAAAACATAATTGAACAGAGATGAGGATAAGAGTCAGGTTTTGTAAGTTCATCCCTATGTGGATGCAGCTAATGGCCTTATCACTCTTTCTCAAATCAGGGCTGAATTGTTGAGTTGGCAGATTCAGGAAGACTGTAGCCATAAGGGAAGAATCACAAATACATGGATCTTCCAAGCAGCAGACATAGCTGTCTTGTTGGGGAAATACTTTTTTAAGAAAATTGGAAAATAAATGAAGGAAGAAGCAAAGAGCAAAAGAAATTGGGTGTCCTCTCTTTCACAGAGGAATTCTGAAGTCTCCAAAAAGCTGGTTGTTTGTTTTTTGTAATGTACCATAAAGGTAAATGGAATCCAGAAAAAGATATTTTTCTTTAACTTTATTAATTTCTTGTTCCTTCTTTCCTCCAAACTCTGGATTCCCATTTAACATGTCTTGGATTTAATGAGATCTTAACATCTGATTAGAAGTGGAAAAGGCAAGCAGAAAAGATAGAATCATGGAAATCAAAATTGGTATAAGTAGTGAATTTTAGATTTTCATTTGTAGTCAAGGTGGGATCTCTGAAAAACAGGACAAAATACATGAAATGATGAGTTTCAGACATTCAACACCAGAAAAATGATTCCAAAGATAGAAGATACAAACGAAATAGCCCTACGATTGCCTGCTTACTGCCTGTAGAAAAGGGCAGCCAGGAATGGTGGGGCAATCTCCCTGAGTTCAGGAGACAATCTTGGGAGTATGGAGGGACCAAAGATATTGGAGTTTACTGGGCAGAGAACTGGGAAGGTAAGAGTTTCATAAAGAGGAAGCCCTGGAGATCTGCAAAGGGTCCCTCTCCAGTCTGCAGCTGATAGACATCAATGTGTGCATATGATGAAACCATCCAAGGCCAGGAAAAGAACCATCTAAAAATATGATAGAAAATGACAGCTTCAACTCATGGGACCAGCAGTAGTTTGTGTTCCAGAATGGGAAAACCTTGTACTTTATGCTACATCATGTAAAGTGCTCATATGGCATTACCTCAGGAGTGAGACAACATTAAAGTGAGATATGCTTAGGCCCCACCAACAAAGTTTAAAAGCAAATAATAAAAGCATCCAACCCCTTTCAAAGAAATAAATGGCATTCCAGAATAAAATTTAAAAATATTTATAGTAACACAAAATATCCAGACTCTAATAAGGTAAAATTCACAATATTATTATTATCCAATTGGAAAATTCTAGGCAGGCAAAGAAGCAAGAAAATCTATGCCTCTGCTGGAGAATGGAGGGGTCTTCCTTGCAGATCTCCTGAGCTCTCTCCTTATGCAGCACTCACCTCTCTGGTTAACATTCAGCAAACATTTCAGGATGTTTACCAATACCAATAATACCAATTCTTCATAGACTCTTCAATGAAATCATAGAGGAAGGAATAGTTAACCACAAAATCTATGAGGCCAGCATTACTTAGATACCAAAACCAGACAAAACTGTTACAGGAAAGATAACGATAGATCAATATTCCTCAAGAACATAGTTGTAAAAATTCTTAAATTGTAGCAAATTTAATGGAGCAATGTATAAAAAGGATGATACAGCATGTTTATTTCAGAAATGCAAGGTTAATTTAACACTGAAAAATCAATCAGTATAATTCATAATTAACAAACTAAAAATAAAAAACTGTGTAATTATCTCAATAGATACAGAAAAATTATTTGACAAAACTCAACATCCATTCCTGTTAAAAACTCTGTACAAAACTAGAAATAAAAGGAACCTTCTTGACCTGATAAAGAGCATCTACAAAACACTGATAGCTAACATTGCACTCAATAGCTAAAGACTAAATTATGTCCCCTAAGATCAATAAAAAGGAAAAGATATCCACTGTCACCTCTTATATTCAGCATTGGACTAGAGGTCCTAGCCAATGCAATACAAAAAGGAAAAGAAAGAAAAGTCTTCTAGGTCAGAAAGGAAGAAGGGAAACAGTCTTTATTCACAAATGACCTGTAGAAAATTCTACAGAATATATAAACACCAAAAACAACTAATGAATGAGTTTACCAAAGTTCCAGGATACAATGCCAATGTACAAAAATTGGTTTATTTTCGTATCCTTGCAACAAACAATTATACATTTAAATTAAAAGACAACATTTACAAAGCATCAAGAATATGAAATACTTAAGGATAAATTTGATAAAATATGTATAGGAATTGTGCATTAAAAGCACAAAGCCCTCACTGGGTGGTTCAGTTGGTTGGAGTGTTGTCCCCCACACAAAAGGTTGCAGGTTCGATTCCCCCAAAAGGGCACATACCTAGGATGAGTGTTTGATCCAGCAACCTAGGTATAAAAGCAACTGATTGATGTCTCTCTGTCTCTTCCTTCCTTCCTCTCTCTCTCATATCAACAAAGATATCATCAGGTAAGGATTAAAAAACTAAAATACATACATACATACATACATACATACATATCACAAAACATTGCTAAGAGAAAATGATTTTCATGAATTGAAACAGCCAACACTATTAAAATTTCAATTTTCCCCCAAATGATCTATAATTGGATAAATCTTGACAAATATTCCAACAAGTTTTCTTATTGAAATTGACAAGCTAATTCCAAAATCTGTATGAAAATGCAAAGGACAAAAACAATTTTGAAGAAAAGGAATGAAGTTAAAGGATTTATACTAACTGATTTCAAGACATTACAGAGCTACAGTAATCAAAACAGTATAGCCTTGATGTAAAAGTAGACAGAGTCCAGAATTAGTCTTAAATATACACATATATTTATTGATTTTTATTAAAGTGTAATTTAGTGTTGAAAGGATAGTGTTTTCAACAAATGATGCAGAAATAACTGAATATCTACATGCAAAAACAAAAAAGAAAAAGAATAAAGAAAAGGAAAGGAGAGGGGAGGAGAGGAAAGGAAAGAAAAAAGGAAGGAAGGAAGGAAGGAAGGAAGGGAGGGAGGGAGGGAGGGAGGGAGGGAGGGAGGGAGGGAGGAAGGAAGGAAAGAAGGAAGGAAGGGGAGAGAGGAAGAAGAAAGAGAAAAATGAAAGGAAAAAACCCCAAACCTCTATACCTCACACCATAAATAAAAATTCACCTTAGAACCAAATGTAAAATCTGAAGCTATAAAACTAATAGAAAAAAAACCAGGAGAAAATCTTTGTAATTTTGAGTTAGGCAAAGACTTCCTAGATACAACACAATTAATAAAAGGAAAAATTGATAAAATATACTTCATAAAAGTTAAGAAGTTTTATTCTTTGAAAGACACTGCAAAGAATGAAAGACAAACTAGAAACTGGGAGAAAATAATTGCCAATCACATATATGATAAATGAATTATATCCAGATTATATAAAAATGTTCAGAATAGAGTAATAAGAAGATAGATAACCCAAATAAAGATAGATAAAATATTTGGACATATCACTCAAAGATATGTTCATAGTAAATAAGCATGTGAAAATGCATTAAACATAATTAGGCATCAGGGAAATACAAATTAAAACCACAATGAGATACCACTATACAGCCAGTGGAATAGCTAAATTTCAGAAGACTAAACATACCAACTGGTGGTCATAACCCTTGTACACTGCTAGTGAAACTATAAAATGGTACAACCATTGTTGAAAACAGTTTTGCAGTTCCTTAAAAGCTTAAACATACACTTACTGTGGATTCCAATCATTTCACTCTTAGGTATTTATTTTCTCAAGATAAAGGAGTGTTTATATTTACAGAAACTTATACATGATTTCATAAAAGATTTACTCATAATGGCCAAAAACTGGAAATAACCCAAATGTTTATCAACCAGTGAAAGGATAAACAAATTGGAGAATATCCACATAATGGAATAATACTCAGAAATAAAAATAATACTCATCAATAAAAAGAAGCAAAGTATTGATACCCACAACATTGATGAATATGAAAATAATTATGATTAGTGAAAGAAGCCACACACACAAAAGAGTATCTACTTTATGATCCCATTTCTATAATATTCCTGAATGTGCAAAACTATCTATGGTGACAGAAAGCACATCATTGATTATCTGGAGATGTGGAAGGAGGAAGGAGCCAGGGAGATGACCAAGGGATATAAAGATACTTTGAGAGATGTATACATATGTGTGTCTGCATCTATGTATGTGAGTGTGTGTGTGTGTGTGTGTGTGTGTGTGTGTGTGTGTGTGTATGCCAAAATTTTTGAATCCTCATCCAAGGATATGTTTATAGAATTTATTTTATTTTTTTATTGTTCTATTACAGTTGTCCCAGTATTCCCCCATTGCTCTCCCATGCCCTGCCGACCCTCCACTCCCACAGTCAATCCCCACTTTGTTGTTCATGTCTATGGGTCATTTATACTTGTTCTTTAATTAGAATTTTTTCTTTCTTTCCTCCCTTATACCACCCCCCTCCCCTCTGATCCCTGTCAGTCTGTTACTTGTTTCCATGAGTCTGGTTCTATTTTTCTCGTTTGTTTATTTTGTTCATTAGGTTCCACTTATGCTTGTTGATTTTAGAGAGAGAGAAAGGGAGAGAGAGACATCAATCAGTTGTCTCACATACGCACCTCAACCAGGGATCGAACCCACAACCTTTCAATATATGGGACAACACTCCAACCAACTGAGCCAACCGTCCAGAGCTATATACCAAATTTTATCAGATTATATTTTATACATGTACTATTTATTTTACATCCATTTACCTTTATAAAACTGAGGGTAAATTAATATCCTAAGCTGTTTAGTTAAGAAAAATAATACTTATATTTTTTTGTGGAACTTCTTAGCTTTCAAACAAATACTACTTTCATTTCATATTTTCACCAGAATCCTACAGAGTCTGGAGGTGGAGCTGTGATGGTTCCCTTATTTAAAGAAAGATTCTAATCTCAGAGAGATGAAGTGCTTTCTTTAAGTTCCTGTGGCCAAGTGGTGGTAGAACCAAAATTGTAATTCAGGTTTTCTGGCTACTGGAACTGTCACAATGCCTGCTGCTTACATCAAAAGTCTCATGGCAAACACCACAATTGGCCTGTTGGAGATTCTTTTTCTAACAACCTTAATTCAACTCCAAAGCCATTATACTTTAAAGTGTTAACTTGTTTTAGAATAAAATCTAAGTTACAGTGACAGTTTGAGAGGATTTTAAATCACAAAATGCAAAGTACATTGCATTCCAGCCACCCCAGGTGAATTATTGGCCAATTTATTGATCATGTTGGATAATCACTGCTAATCCCTGTAAGCTCTAGGACTGTGTAATGAAGCACGAGTAATTTTCAATAAAAGAAGGAGTCCATAAAAAAGTTTTTCTTTGTGTATAGCACATTTTCCTTTTGACTCTAACATATCTAGCAACAATCTTATTTTTTAATTTTTATTGTTATTCTCTAACAGTTGTCCCAGTTTTCCCCCTTTTGCCATCCTCTGCTCAGCCTACCCCCTGCTCCCACAGTCAATGCCTACACTGTTGTCTATGACCATGGGTTATTTATACATGCTGTTTGCCTAGTCCCTTCCCCTTCTTTCCACCATTATGCCCCTCTTCCCTCCCCTCTGGTCACTGTCAGCCTGTTCCATGTTTCCATGCCTCTTGTTCTATTTTGCTTGTTAGTATTTTGTTCATTAGATTCCTCTTATAGGAGAGATCATATGGTATTTGTCTATCATCAACTGGCTTATTTCACTTAGCATAATATTCTCCAGTTCCATTCATGCTGTCACAAAAGGTAGGAATTTCTTTTTTCTTTCTCCTGAGTAGTATTCCATTGTGCAAATGTACCGCAGTTTTTATCCACTCATTTACTGATGGGCACTTGGCTATTTTTTTAAATTTTATTTTAATTTATTTTTTCAAATATATTTGTCTCTGACTACCCCCCACCACTTTCCCTTGCCCCCTCCCTCCTTCCCTCCCTCAGCTCTTCCCCTTTGGTTTTGTCCATGAGTCCTTGCTATATGTTCCTTGACTTTCCCCTTCCCTTCCTTTTCCCCTCCCCCCCTCCCTCCTTCCCTCTTGTCTCTGTTGATTTCTTTTCCTTTCAGTGTTGCTGGTCTTATTTTCCTTGCATCTTTGTATTGTTGGTTAGGTTCTGCTTATAGGTGAGATCATATGGTATTTGTCTTTCGCCCCCTGGCTTATTTCACTTAGCATAATGTCTCCAGTTCCATCCATGCTGTCGCGAAGTTTAGTAGTTCTTTTTTTCTTTCTGCTGCGTAGTATTCCATTGTGTATATGTACCATAACTTTTTGATCCAATCATCTACTGATGGGCATTTAGGTTGCTTCCAACACTTGGCTATTGTAAATTGTGTTTTAAATAGCGCTGTTATGAACGCTGGGGTGCGTAAGTTCTTTCAAATTGGTGATTCGGAATTCTTAGGGTATATTCCCAGCAGTGGAATCACTGGGTCAAAAGACAGTTCTGTTTTTAATTTTCTGAGAAAATTCCATACTGTTTTCCACAGTGGCTGCACCAGTCTGCATTCCCACCAACGTTGCACTTGGGTTCCCTTTAGTCCACATCCTTGCCAGCACTTTATGGTTGTTGATTCATTTTTTAAATATATTTGATTGATTGTGCTATTACAGTTGTCCCAATAAGCCCCCTTTGCCCCCCTTGCCTGGTATCCCCTTTCCCTCCAGCAATACCCCCTTAGTTCATGTCCATCGGTCATGCTTATAAGTTCTTTGGCTACTCCACTTCCTATACTGTTCTTAACATCCCCCTGTCTATTTTGTACCTACCAATTTGTACTTCTTAATCCCTGCACTTTTTCTCCCATTCTCCCCCTCCCTACCCCCTGGTTGATAACCCTCTAAGTGCTCTTCATATCTATGATTCTTTTCCTGTTTTACTTGTTTGCTTAGTTTGTTTTTATAGATTCAGTTGTTGATAGTTGTGAACTTGTTGGCATTTTAATGTTCATAGTTTTGATCTTCTCTTTCTTATATAATTTCTTTTAACATTTCATATACTAATGGCTTGGTGATAATGAACTCATTTAGTTTTACCTTGTCTGGGAAGCACTTTATCTTCCCTTCAGTTTTAAGTGATAGCTTTGTTGGGTAGAGTAATCTAGGTTGTAGGTCCTTGCTCTTCATCACTTTGAATACTCCTTGCCAGTTCCTTCTTGCCTACAACGTTTCTTTTGAGAAATCAGCTGACAGTCTTTGGGAACTCCTTTGTAGGTAACTCTCTGCTTTTCTCTTGCTGCTTTTAAGATTCTTTATCTTTAATCTTTGGCATTTTAATTATGATGTGTCTTGGAGTGGCTCTCTTTGGGTCCAACTTGTTTGGGATTCTCTGTACTTCCTGGACTTGTGTATCTATTTCTTTCACCAAATTAGAGAAGTTTTCTTTCATTATTTTTTCAAATGAGTTTTCAGTTTCTTGCTCTTCCTCTTCTCTTTCTGGTACCCCATGACTCGGATGTTGGTACATTTGGCGATGTCCCAGAACTTCCTTAATCTATCCTCATTTTTTTAATTCTTTTTTCTTGTTGCTGTTTTGATTGAATGGTTGTTTTTCTTCCTTATGTTACAAATCATTGATTTGACTATCAGATTCATCTCCTCCACTGTTGGTTCTCTGTAGAGTTATCTTTGTTTCACTTAATGTAACCTTCATTTCTTCCTGGGGTTTTTTTATGCTGTTGCAATATCCAATGAGTTCTTCGAGCACCCTGATAACCAGTATTTTGAACTCTGCATCTGATAAGTTGCTTATCTCCATTTAGTTTAATTCTTTTCCTTGAGTTTTGTTGTTCTTTCACTTGGGTCGTATTTCATTGTCTCAATTTGGCAGTCTCCCTGTGTTTATTTCTGTGTATTAGGTAAACTTTCTTTGATTCCCTGTCTTAGTAGTGTGGCCTATTGTAGAAAAGTGCACCTGTAAGTTGTATGGGGCAGAGCCTTAAGTAATCACCAGGGCAAGGAAATCTGTTTCCCAGCTTTGTGGCTCTGTGTGTGGGACAACTCAGGGGACAATGCCGCTACCTGGACTTCAAAGTTTTGCCCCAGAGTAAGCTGTCTCCTGGCACTCACCCTGTTGCCCATCACTTCACTTTCTCCCCATATGCCTCTGGTGCCCTTCCAGCTGTTGCCTTGGTGCTGAATCACAGAGGGAGTGGGTCTGTGTAAGTCCTAAGAGACTTGCAGGCCCTTTAAGAGGGGTGTCCTGAGAATCCTGCAGTTCCTTCCACCACCCCAACACTCACTGGTTTTACAGCTAGAAATTATAAGGACTTATCTACCTGGCACTGAAACCCTGGGTTTGGTGGTCTGGTGCTGGGATCCCTTGCTCTTGAGGTATCCCTCCTGATTTTTATTACCACATGTGAATGTGGGACTGCCTGTTCTACATCTCTGCATTTCTCCACCTCTCCCCATGTGTCTCTGCATTTCTGCGTCTCCTACCCATCTGGATGAATGTGGTTTCTTTAAATCCTTGATTGTTGCACTTCCATACAACTCAATTTTCTGACAAATTTGGGTGATATTTGTTTTGTAGTTGTAATTTTTGCTGTAGTTGTATGAGGAGGCAAAGCGTGTTAACCTACATTTCCATCTTGACCAGAAGTCATTGTTTGTTGATTTATTAATGATGGCCATTCTGAAAGGTGTGAAGTGATAGCCTGTTATGGCTCTAACTTGCATTTCTCTGATGGATAGTGATGTTGAGCATTTTTTCACATGTCTATGAGTCATTTGTACATAGAAGAAAATATAGGCAATAAAATTTCAGATATCTCATATAGCAATATTTTTGCTGACATAGAGATGATCTTGTTACTAGGGATATTTTCCTCTCCATAGGACAGGGCTTGGTCTTGCAGTTCAAAGCTCTACAATGCAAGTTTTTTTCCTCACTAGCCAGCTTTTTTCCTCACTAGCCAGGTAATTGGGGCAAGAATTTCACCTGAGCACCCACTTTCAGATTGTACCTAAGAGTGGCTTGCTTGCTACCTATGGATGTTTAAGAATAGAACAGTACCCTGGATAGTGTGGTTCAGTTAGTTGGAGTGTCATCCCATGAACCAATAGGTGATGGGTTCAATTCCCAGTCAGGAATATGCCTAGGTTGTCAGTTCAGTCCCCTGTCAGAGTGCAACTGATTGATGTTTCTCTCACTCTCTCTCTCTTCCTCTTTCTCTAGAATCAATGGATATATTTTTGGGTGGGGATTAAAATTGAAACAGAGCCCTGGTTGGTGTGGCTCAGTGGATTGAGTGCCAGCCTGTGAACCAAAGTGTTGCTGGTTTGATTCCCAGTCTAGGGCACATGCTTGGGTTGTGGGCCAGGTCCCCAATAGGGGACGCAAGTGAGGCAACCACACATTGAGGTATCTCTCCCTCTCTTTCTCTCTCCCTTCCCCTTTAAAAATAAATAAATAAAACCTTTAAAAATTAAAAAAGAATAGAACAGTGTTGGTCTTCCAATCAGAGGCTTTCTAGAAATGAAGAAATGTGAATAAATTATCACTCACAATTAGTGCTCTTATTTTAAATTTCCTACCTTAAACTGTCATATTCAATTGTGAACTAGACAAAAACATTCATCCCTTCTTTGTGTTTTCAGCTGGAACCCTGTCTGAAATGACTATTCTGTCCTCTGTTCTCTACTAGTCTCAGCCCCTGACCCATCCAGTGCTCTCCTCACTAAGACTCAGAATCATCAGATCCCAAGGCATGAACTCTTCCTACAAGCTCCATTTCCAATGCCACCCCTTTTGCAAGTCTTCTCCTACCACTTAATGAGCCCCATTTAGCTCTCTGTCCTTCCTTTTTATGTTACTTGATGTGCAAGATTTCAATTTGCTTTTCAGTCTCTGCTTTGTAGTATAATCATGTAAGGACACATCTATTTCATTCACTAGTACATAAGCACCTTGAAGGCAATATTGTCCTTAATTCATCTTTCTATATCACAGAAAACCTACTACCTGGGTAATTCAACGATACTGAACAGACACAAAGATGTATAAGGGAAAAAAATATGGATACAACTCACAATTGTGTGCTCACAGCTGAGATTAAGATATGACACATTACCATGACCTTGGAAGCTTCACAGGTGTCCCTCACCAGTCCTATTGCCTTCCATCTTCACTTAGAGAAAACCATTATTTTACATTTTAGCTGATTAGTCTCATACTTTTCTACATAGTTTTGCTATATATGTTCACATTCCTAAATGTCATTTATATAAAATGAATTTTCATAATATATATCATGTACCTATATTATATAAAATGTTTTTAAACTTTATGTGAAATGGAATCATACTGCACATATTTGGTTGTGACTCCCTTTTGTGTTCAAAATTGCATCCTTGAGAATAATGCATATTGCTGCTTTTGTCACAGAGATAAGCAGGGGTCCCATTGGCACTTTGGCCTCTTGTGCCCAGCAATAACTTGCCAGAAACAAGAGGAATCACCTGATTGCTTGGAGGAACTAGTGCGACAGGAAAGAAACTGTGTGGAACTCACATGATCCATGTGGGTGTCTCTGTGATCTGTCTTTCTTTGGAAGTGTGAATGAAAAGTGCAGGAACCCCAAACGAAGAAGGGGTGACTGCCAAGAGTGAGTTCTCCTTGGGAGTGAAGTTGGGTTTACATTACCAGATAAACCACCAGGTAAAATGAGGTGACAGCTAAGGGTGGAAGGAATATAGAATGGACAATAAAGGTGGAGAAGATGAGTGCCTGAGTGGCCTCAGGTTGAACTGCCCTCCAGGAAGCTCTACCAGTTCTAAGTTTTCCATTGGGAAGAGGGGCCTGGAGGAACCATGGGATACAGTTGCTGCACTTATGTGGACGAGTGTGTCTGTGCTGCATAAGGAGTGGGCCAAACAGGCCATGAGAAGACACCCCTCTGGTGTCCGGGCACAGGGACTGAACTGGCCAGCAGGTCACCAGTTACACTCAGAATTCCATTGTTGCATTCACACCCAGATCATGCTTCCTGTGTGCTGTTCTCTGTCAATAATGGAGGTTGGCAGGGATACTGAAGCAATTACACTCCTGTAAGAAAGGGATGTGAGAGTTAATTTTGTGTGTCAACTTAGACCCTGTAGCTAGGCCACGGTGCTTAGATACTTGGTCAACATGTCTGGATGTTGCAAGTGAAGAAATTTTTTAGGTAAGATTAACATTCAAATTAGTGGACTTCAAGGAAAGTAGATTACCCTCCATAATATGGGTGGGCCTCATCTAATCATTTGAAGCCTTTAAGAAGAAAGCCTGAGGTTCCCCAAGGGAAAAAAAAATTTGCCTCTAGATTGTTGTTGGACTCGAGAATTCAAGAGCTCTTCCTTCAATTCTCAGTCTGATGGTCTCCCCTACAGATTATAGACTTGCCAGCCTTTTGTGAGAGCCAAGTCCTTAAATCAAATCAAATCAATCTCCCTGTCTCTCTCTCTCTGTATCTATATGTTATCTATCTATCTAGCTTGCTAGCTAGCTATCATCTGTCTATCTATATCTATTATCTCTCTTTCATTCTATTCTATTCTATTCTATTCTATTCTATTCTATTCTATTCTATTCTATTCCATTTTGTTCTTATCCATTCCGTTCCATTCCATTCAATTCTATTTGTTCTGTTTCTCTGGAGAACTAACCCTAATACAGGGGAGGCCTACAATGACTAGCTTTGGCTTAGAAACTCCTCAGTTGCCTTCAACTTTCACTAAAACTGAACTGTAGTTTTCTGCCTCAACTTCCTTCCTTCTCTGGTTTTATCAGTTGCAGTCAGACCTGTGCCCTGTGCAGCTCTCCCAGCCTCTCCTAACCTCCATCCCATCTTCTTTCACAGAGTGAGAATGTTCTTGTACATCTAATCCCACCCTGGCATCTGATTATCAGAGGACCCAGGCAAATATAAACCTCTTTCCATTCCACACTTGGGGGGATTTTTGTATGTTTACTCTTTCAGATTCATTAAATATATTAGTCTGTCAAAGAATTAGTATTTAACTTTGTTGATCCTTTCAGTTATAGATTGGTTCTATCTCATAATTTTTGGTCTTATGTTTTTTAGTTCCTTTCTTTTACTTTTTACAGTTGATATTGCTATTCTTTTTCTATTCTCCTAAAATGGACGTCTAGTTCATTAAATTTTACTCTTCCTTCCCAATATATCTCTTTCAAACTATAAATATCCCTTTATGAGTTGCCCTAACTGTATTCTGCAAATATTAATTTGTAATTTTCTTTTTTCTGTAGTTCAAAATATTTTCTAACTTTTATTATGATTTCTTCCATACCTGTGTTATTTAGGAACAATGAAAGATTTTTCAGTTACCATTTTGTAATTGATTTTTAACAAAATCACATTATAGTCATATAATATGTTTTATACAGTTTCAATCCTTGAAAATATGGAGACTTGCTTTATGGCCCAGCATAGAGTTAATTTTTGTACATGTCCTTGTATACTTGAAAATCATGTATTATATATTTGGTTAAGTTTATGAATTGTATCATGTTCAAGTCTTCTTTGTGTCGTTATCAATTTTTTCTGCTTATTTTGTCATCTCCCAAGAAAAGTATGTATTCTTAGTTATATTAACTTTTAAAAATATATTTGCAGCTATATTACTAGGTGCATAAATGTTTTAAAGTGTTATATCTTCTTAGTTAACTGAAATTTTAATCAATAAAAAATACTCTTCCTTTCCATTAGTTAGGCTTTTGCCATAAAATCTATTTTGCCTGCTCTTCTTAGGTCACCAGATTTCTTCTGATTAGTACTTGGAGGGTTTGTCTTTATTTTTCCCCCATCTTTTTACTTTCAGATGTCCTGTATCTTTCTGTATCCTATATATTTTAGATCCTTTTTTAAAGAAATAGCTTGTAATTATTTTTATTTTGATTTTTTTTCCTCTATATTCATTGTCCTTTAACTGGAACATTTAGCCAATTAATATGAATTGTAATTGATGTTTTACCTGGGTTTATTTCTACCATCTTATTTCTGCTTTCTCTTTGTTCACCTTGATTTTTATTTATTTGTCTCTCATTTATTGCCTTCTAGGTATTGATTGAAACCTTTTTTCATTCTATTTATTTTTGGAAACTATGCATTATATTTCTTTTTGGAACTATGCATTATATTTTGGCAACTATGCATTATATTTCTTTTTCTTGGTTTATTTATTTAAAATTTAACATTGAGAACCAAGTATATGCCAGGCACTGTTATAGGTGCCTGGGAAAACACAAACACAGGTATAAAAGATTCCTATTCTTCTGAATCATATATTTTGGGGGGAGTGTGCCAGAGAGAGAAAGAAGAAGGGAGGAAGAGAGAGATAGTAGATAGTGGATGCAATCAATAAGTAAAGTAAATAAGCATGCTAGAAAGTGATAACTACAAGGGAAAAGAGAAATATGTAGTAGGGTAATGAGTTTGAGTGCAGATGACAGGAGTGGGGAACAAGTTACAATGTTAAATAGGGAGAATCTCAAATAGAAAGTGACATATGAGAGAGGACTTCAAGATGGCAGAGGAGTGAGTGGAAGTCACAGTGACCTCCTCCCAGGACCAAACTGAAATTGCAACTAAATTCTGGAGAAATCACCTGGAAAACAATGGAACAATAACAAGAGAGGAGCCTTAAAACCTTTGACAGACAGAGGAATTGGCTTTAGCACAACCTAAGTGGTAAGGAGTGCAGTAGAGGCTCGAGAAGGCAGGCTGGGCACCCATGGGTGGCAGTGCCAGAGGAATATTGAAATGGCCAGTTGGATTTACCTGAGAAGAGCTGGGTCTAATCATAAGAAGGGATCTCCAGCTTACAGCACAGAGCCCAAAAAGCACACAGACAACAGCCACCTGCAAAAAGCATAGGGGTGCTCTCTGTGGGAGACAGGTGACTTGAGACACAAAAAGCCATTTAAAGGGCAAACACAAACATTTATAGTGGCAGCCACTTACCCTGGGCTCTGGCAAAGGTTGGGGAAGAGGTGCCTGAGGAGAGACTGAGGAGGGAGGCTTTGGGAACAGAACTGAGAAAGTGGCCGGCAGGGTCCCAGTACTGACTTGCCATGCATTCTACAGCTGCCATCTTGCTCTGGTAGACCAGTCCCCTGAGTGGGATAATATTGTGTCCCAGAAAGGACACAATAGGCCTGTCCCCAGGAGGCGCTGACCCAGCCTGTTGTTGCACAAGCTTGGGTGCAGAGTACAGAGCAGTAGTCACAGATAGTAGATCCCTGGCTAAAGGGGGTGCAGAGTGGTCTAGAATGCATGAAGAGAGTTTGGAGGCGAAGGCATTGGGGGGAGAACTGAGGGAGTAGGCCGGGAGATCCTGGTGCTGTCTCTTCTCCCATATGGCAGCAGCCATCTTACTCAGGCAGACCACTCCCCTGAGTGGCAGCAGCATGAAAGGACACAATAACACCACCCACAGGAAGGATTCTGCCCCACCCTGTGGTGCCTAAGCCTGAATGTGAGAGCAGAGTGACTAGATTAAAAATGGGAAGAGACAGACACAGACAGTAGATTCCTGGAAGTTTCTTAAAAACTGCCTAAGGTCAGACGGGGTCAACAGCTGACATCATAAGAGGCACATCCAGAAGAAAAGACAACGGTCTCCTACCATAGAAGTTCACACCACAAAGTCAGGAAGTCAAGACAGATCAACTTAAGAAGCAGAAGCAAAAAAGAACAGTCTCACAAATAATGGGAAGAAAAAGAAACACCCCCACCAATTGAAGGGAAAGGAGGAATCCCCAGAAAGAGAACTAAATGAAATAGAGGCAAGTCAGCTCTCAGATATTAAGTTGAAAACAATGGTTCTAAGGAAGCTCAATGAGCTCAGTCAGCTCAGAGAGAACTACCAAAAACTATAGGAAAACTATGAGAAACTTACTGCAAAACTATATCAGCATGAAAAAGGACATAGAAACTATCAATAAGAGACAAGAGAAAATGAAGAATACAATTTCTGAATTAAAGAACACAGTAGAAAAAAATCAAAAGCAGGCTAGATGAAACCAAGGATCGAATCAGCGAGCTGGAAGATAAGGTAGAAAAAAAGCTCCCAGAAAGAACAAAAAAATGAAAAAAGGACTCAAAAAGAATGAAGAGACATTTAGGGAAATGCAGGGCAACCTGAAACATAAAAATATCCATATAATAGGGATACCGGAAGAAGAAGAAGAGCAAAAGATAGAGAAGCTGTTTGAAATTTGAAAGTAATGATGGCAAACTTCCCTAATTGGAGGAGATAAAAAGTCACACAAGTCCAGGAAGCACAGAGTCCCATTCAAGAGGAGCCCAATGAGACCCACTCCAAGACACATCATCATGAAAATGGCAAATATCAAAGACAAACAGAGAATCCTAAAGGTAACAAGGGAGAACATATAAGGGAGCCCCGATACATCTAGCAGCTGACTTCTCAACAGAAACACTACGAGTGAAAAGGGAATGGCAGGAAATATTTCAAGTCATGAAAAGCAATGGCCTGCAACCAAGATTGCTCTACACAGCAAGGTTCTCAGTTAAAATGGAAGGTGAAATAAGGAGTTTCCAAGAGGAAAGAAGACTAAAAGAATACACCTCCACCAAACCAGCATTGCAAAATATGCTAAAGGGACTGCTTTTTGAACATGAAGAAAAACAGTGGAAAAGAGAGAAACACAGGTACAAAGGGGGGAAAAATGAATAAGTTTCTATCAGTAAAAACTCTCAGTGTAAATGGACTAAATGCCCCAATCAAAAGACCCAGGAAAGCTGAATGGATAATAAAATATGAGCCTCACATATGCTACCTACAACAGACCCACTTCAGAACAAAGGACCTACACAGGCTAAAAGTAAAGGGATGGAAAAAAATATTCCAAGCAAATGGACAAGAAAAAAAACTGGGGTAGAAATACTAATATCAGGCAAAATAGATTTCAAAACAAAGCCCATAAAAAGAGACCCAGAAGGACACTTCACAATACTTAAAGAAGAGTCCATCAAGAAGACATAAACATTGTAAACATATATGCACTGAACACAGGAGCACCTAAATATATAAGGAAAATCTTGGAGACTTCAAGAAAGATATAGACAGCAACACACTAATAGTAGGGGATTTTAACACCCTACTGTCGAAGGTGGATAGATCTTCCATACAAAACATTAAGGATATTGAGTAACTGAATGACACATTAGATCAAACGGACTTAACTGATATATATAGAACCTTTCATGTCAAAGAAGCAAAATACACATTCTTTTCAAATACACACAGAACATTTTCAAAGATAGACCACATGATAGGACACAAAACAAGCCTAAACAAATTCAGGAAAATTGAAATCACAGTAAGCATTTTCTCGGTCCACAACGGCTTGCAACCAGAAGCCAACCTCAAGGAAAAAAATCAAAAACATTCAATCTCATAGAGACTGAACAGTGCGCTATTAAACAATGAATGGGTCAATAATGAGATCAAAGAAGAAATCAAAAAGTTTCTGGAAACAAATGCAAATGAACACACAATAGTCCAAAACCTATGAGACACAGAGAGGCAGTCCTGAGAGGGAAGTTCATAGCAATACAGGCCTACCTCAAAAAGATAGAAATATTTTAAATAAACCTCCTAACCCTGCAGCTTCAAGAAATTGATAAACAACAACAAACAAAACCCAGAGAGATTAGAAGGAAGGAAATAATCAAGATCAGAGCACAACTGAATGATGTAGAGATTAAAACAACAATTCAAAGGATCAACAAATCCAGGAGGTGGTTCTTTGAAAAGATAAACAAAACTGACAAACCTTTACGGAGACTCATCAAGGAAAAAAGGGAGGGGGCCCAAATAAATAGTATCAGCAATGAAAGTGGAAAGATAACAATTGATACCACAGAAATACAAAGGATTGTAAGAAACTACTATGAACAATTATATGCCAAGAAATTTCAAAACCTGGGTAAATGGACACATTTCTAGAAAAATATAACTTTCCAACACTGAATGAAGAAGAAGCAGAAAGACTGAACAGACCAATAACATTTGGTGAAATTGAAGCAGTAATCAAAAAACTCCCGGCACACAAAAGGTCTGGACTGGAGGGTTTCACAGGAGAACTTTATAAGACATTTGAGGAAGAGCTAATCCCTGTCCTTCTCAGACTATTCCAAAAAATCCAAGAGGAGAGAAGACTCCCAGACTTTTTATGAGGCCAGCATCACCCTGATTCCAAAACCAGATAAAGACCCTACAAAGAAAGAAAACTACAGGCCAATATCACTGATGAACATAGACGTTAAAATCCTCAACAAAATATTGGCAAACCGCATGTAACAATACATTAAAAAGATCATCCACCATGATCAAGTGGTATTCATCCAAGGGATGCAAGGATGGTTCAATGTTTGCAAATCAATAAATGTAATACATCACATAAACAAAAGGAAAAACAAAAACCACATGATCATCTCAATAGATGTGGAAAAAGCATTTGATAAGGTACAGCATCCATTTGTGATAAAAACACTCAACAAAGTGGGAATGAAGGGGACTTACCTTAACATAATAAAGGTCATATATGAAAAACCTACAGCCAACATCATACTCAATGGGCAAAAACTAAAATCTTTCCCACTAAGATCAGGAACAAGACAAGGATGTCTACTTTCACCACTTCTATTCAACATAGTATTGGAAGTCCTAGCCACAGCGATGACTCAAGAAAAAGAAATAAAAGGCATCCAAATTGGAAAGGAAGAAGTAAAACTGTCATTGTTTGCAGATGACATGGTAGTGTTCATAGAAAACCCTAAAGACTCCACCAAAAACTACTTGACCTAATAACTGAGTTTGGCAAAACAGCAGGATACAAAGTCAATATTCTGAACTTGAAGACATTTTTGTACACCAACAATGAAATATCAGAATCAGAAATCAGGGGGAAAAAATCCCATTTGCTATAACAACAAGAAAAATAAAGTACCTAGGAATAAACTTAACCAAGGAGGTAAAATATTTTTTAGCAGAAAACTACACAACACTGAAGAAAGAAAGTAAGGAAGACACAAATAAATGGAAGCATATATCATGTTCATGGATTGGAATAATTAACGTCATCAAAATGTTCATACTATCCAAAGCAATTTATAGATTCAAAATGCAATCCCTATTAAAATACCAATGACATATTTCACAGACATAGAACAAACATTTAAAAAATGTATATGGAGTCATAAATGACCCCAAAAAGCTGCAACAATTTTGAGAAAGAAGAACAAAGTAGGAGGGATTACAATACCTGACATCAGACTACGTTACAAAGCCACTGTAATCAAAACAGACTGGTACTGGCATAAGAACAGAGACATAGCTCAATGGAACAGAATAGAGAGCCCAGAAATAAACCCATGTCTCTATGATCAATTAATATTCAACAAAGGGTGCAGAAGCAAAAAATGGAGTAAAAATAGCTTCTTCAACTAATGGCCTTGGGAAAGCTGGACAGCTAAATGCAAAAAGTTGAAACTGGAACAGCAACTGACACGATACACAAAAATAAACTCAAGATGGAAAAAATACTTAAATATAAGTCACATCTCCATGAAAGTCCTAGAGGAGAACATTGGAAGTAAACTCTCAGTTATTCCATGCATCAATATTTTCACTCATATGTCCTCCAGAGTAAGGGACAAAGAAAACAATAAACAAATGGGACTTCATCAGAAAAAGAAACTTCTGCAAGTCTAAAGAAAACATCAGCAAAATGAAAAGGGAACCAACTGTATGGGAATATATATTTACCGATGATACCTCAGACAGGGATTTGATCTCCAAAATATATAAAGGACTCACACGACCTCACTCCAGGAAAACAAGCAATCCAATTAAAAATTGGGCAAAGGACCTGAACATACACTTCTCCAAGGAGGACATACACAGGGCCCAGAGACATATGAAAGGGTGCTCAGCATCACTAGTCATTAGAGAAATATAAATTAAAACTACAATGAGAGCACTTCATACTGGTCAGAATGGCCATCATAAACAGATCAACAAACAACAGGTGCTGGCGAGGTTGTGGAGAAAAGGAAGCCCTAGTATACTGTTGGTGGGAATGCAGACTGGTGCAGCCACTATGGAAAACAGTTAGGAATTTCCTCAAAAAGCTGAAAATGGAACTGCATTTTGACCCAGCCATTCCACTGCTGGGATTATACCCTAAGAATCCCAAAATATGAACTCAAAAGAATCTATGCATCCTAATGATCACAGCAGCACAATTGACGCTAGCCAAGTGCTGGAAGCAACCTAAGTGCCCATCAATAAATGAGTGGATCAAAAAACTATGGTACATTTACACAATAGAATTGTACGCAGCAGAAAGAAAGAAAGAGCCACTACCCTTCGGAACAACATGGATGGACCTGGAGAGCATTACGCTAAGTGAAATAAGCCAGGGAAGAAGACAAATACTGTATGATCTCACCTATAAGTAGAACCTAATCAACAAAACAAACAAGCACAGAAAATATAACCAGCAATATTGAAAGGAAAAAGAAACCAACAGAAATGAGAGGAAGGAGGGAAAGGATAACAGGGAAAGGAAGGGTAAGGGTCAAATCTAGGAATATGTATGAAGGACACATGGACAAAGCTAAAGTGGGGAAGGATTGAGGGAGGGAGGTCGGCGAAAAGTGGTGGTGGATAAATGGAGACAAATGTATTCAAACAATAAAAAATAAATTAAAAATAAAATATAAAAAAAAAGAAAGTGACGTAAGTGCGAATTTAAAGGTACTGGAGGATTTAACCATGTAGATATCTGAGAAAAGTTTTCTTTTTATGACAGAGAAAACTGCCAGTTCAATGCACATGGCAGGGGTTTGTCTGGTCTTACAGAAACAGTGAGGAGCCCCGTAAGGGAGGAGAGTAAAGGAGATAGTCAGAGAATTGACTGACAGGGAACAGGGGGCAGCCCAGCAGGAGGTCATGTGGAGCTCTTGTAAGGGCTGTTGTAAAGAATTTGGCTTTTACTCTGGGTGAAATGGAAAATCATTTAGGGTTTTTGGGTAAAGGGGTAATATGAATATGATCCAACTTAATATTTTGGAAGAATCATCCTGGATGCTGTAAGAAAATTAACTTTAGAGGGCCAATGGTAGAAATGGGGAGACTGTTAGAAGCCCACTGCAGTAATCCAGGTGAAAATGATAGTGGCTTAGAGCAGGATGTTAGCAGTGGAAAGTGGTGGGACCTAGTCTGGAAATAGTTTTAAGATAGGGTCACCCACACTTCTTGATGGATTGAGAGACTTTTTTTTTTTTGTATTGAGCAACTGGAAAGATAGAGTTTCAATGAAATGAGACTGGAAATCTTGTAATTAGCACAGGGGTTTTGTTAGTGGGAGGAGGGCAGTTACGGAAATACCTTTTGGACATGGAGATGTCAAGAAAACAGTTTGATATATGAGTCTGGAGTTCAGAGCAGAGGTCTGGACTATAAATATAAATTTTGGAACCTTTGGCATTTAGGTGGCACATAGTGTCACCCCCAAATTTTGACATATTATTAACTTAACCAAGTTTAGAGTTAATATCTTTACAATGTTCTTAAATCGTGTAAGGAATCTGGCACACTATAACTTTGATTACTCATCCTTTTACAAAAAGGTTTTGTTCTCTTTTTTTATACTTAAGTATACTTGGTATATAATATTAGTATATTAGTTTTAGGTGCACAATACAGTGATTCAACATTTTGATACCTTACAATGTGATCACCCAACTAATTCTAGTGATCACTGTCACTGTGCAAACTTATCACAGTATTATTGACTATATTCCCATTCACCTTTTTCACCCATCCCCCTCCTTTCTGGCAAACATCTCTTTAGTCTCTATTTCTGTGAGTTTGTTTTTGTTTTGGTTTTTTTTTTAAGATCTCACACATAGTGAAATCATTCAGTATTTGTCTTTCTCTGTCTGACTTATTTCACTTAGCATAATACCTTGAAGGTCCATCCATGTTGTCACAAAAGGCAAGATTTCATTCTCTTTTATTGCTGCATAATATTCCATTGTATATATGTACCCCAACTTCATTATCCACTTGTCTATTAATGCATATCTAGGTTGCTTCTATATCTTGGCTATTGTAAATAATGCTGCAATGAATATAGGAGTGCGTATATCTTTTTGAACTAGTGTTTTTGTTTTCTTCAAATAAATATCCAGAAGTAGAATTGCTGGGTCACGGAGTAAATCTATTTTTAGTTTTTTTGAGGAATCTCCATACTGTTTTCCATAGTGGATGCACATGAAAGAAGACATTTCTCCAAAGAAGACATGCAGATGGTCAGCAGACAAATGAAAAGATGATCAACATCACTAATCTTCAGGGAAATGCAAATCAAAACCACAATGAACTGTCAACTCAAACTTGTGAGAATTTTTATTATCAAAAGGTTAACAAATAAGTTAAGGAGGATGTGGAGAAAAGGGACCTCATGCACTGTTGGTGGGATTACGTTGTATTTTGTAGTACATTTTTCTTTCTTTTTTTTAATCCTATAGGGTTTATTGATATCATTTTACATAGTGTTTACATAGATTTATCCTTTCTCAGAATTTCTTCTCATACCTCAGATCTACATTTAGAATCACTCCCTTATTCATGAAACACATCCTTCAGAATTTCATTAACAAAAGTTGATGGTTATAAATGTTTTTATTGCTTTAAAAATGATTTTATTTTACTTTCATTTTTGATAGTTTTTTTTTTGCTAAGAATACAATTCTAAGTTGACACCTATTTTGTCCAAGCACACGAAAAATCCCATTTCACTATCCTGGTCTCCCAGCTGTTGCTAGGGAGATATCAAGTCTCAAACTAAATGTCATTCGATTGTAGTTAATCTGCCTTCTTTCTAGCTTTAAAAAAGAAAAAAAAACTCTTTGTCTCACTACAATATAACTAAATGTGGGTTTCTTATATTCTTTTAATTGTATTTGGAAATTGTTGGGTTTAATCTGTGAATTAAAATTTTTTATAACTTCTGAAAATTCCACAACCATTACCTCCCCAAATATTGCCAATGAGCCATTTATATATGAACTTTTTTCCCTCTAGCCTCCATATCTCTGTTATATATTCTATAATTTGTTCTCAGGTGCTAACTGTAGACTATTTCTTCAGAATTAGCTTTGATATATATATATATAACTATTTATAAATTGCTGCTTAACCTTTCAACTGTTTTAATGTCAATTACTATACACCTCTTGTCTAGAAATCATTCAGTTTCTTTAAAACCTGCTTTTTATTTTATTATTTTAAGCTCTCACTTTTATTTATTTACAAACATTGAACATTCTTCTTTTATGTTTCTGATAATCCAAATACCTTCCGTCTTTGTGAATATGATTCTACTGGCTTAGTTTGTGCTGGCTCTCAATCACGGTGTCTTATTTCTTGTGAATTTTGTAATTTTTAGCAATGAGTTCATATTTTTTGGATTTTATATAAAGGAATTATTGAAGAGTTAAATTGAAGGAAAATGCCTCCAAAGATAACTTTTTTCTGCTTTTTCCAGTTACATCAGCTCACCAAACAACCTGGACTACTGTAAACTAAATCATGTAAACTAAATCATAGTTCAAAGAAGTTCTGGACTACCAAATCTGTGTGAATTTAAGGTGCAAACTTCCTTAAGGCCACCTGGTAGTGATAAGTTTTTCAAGATTTATTTTCTTTCTAGTCCAAGGACCTAAGCTAGGCAGATGGACTTGCAATCCTCCTGGGATGGGGTATCAGTATCTTTAATCCACCCCAACACCAGGTGGGAAATCATTTGAAGTTTCAGTTTAATGCAAAGGGGTCTCCTGTCAGATTCTCCTTGGACCAGCCATGAAAACCAAAGATCAAGGCCTCAAGTTGGCAAAAGTACTCAGGGCTAAAACCTGCCTCCTATCTACATACTTTCAGGTTCTATTTTCAGTTAGCTTTCAGCCTGTATGGATGCATTAATTTCTTCTTGATTTATCAATATGTTATAATTATTTTGTAATCTAGCTTATTTAGTTTGTGCAAACAGAAGAATCGGTCAGAATATCTATAACCAGACTATTTGAATCACAAGCTCTCCATTGTCTTTCATCTTAATCTTAACAATTGTCATATTATAGCAAGATAATCCTACTTATTATTTCTTTTTATTTTTTTTATCCACATCCAAGGACATTTTCTCATTGATTTTAGAGAAAGAGGAAGAGAGAGAGGAAAGGATAGAGAGAGAGAGAAACTTCGACGTGAGAGACAAATGTCGCTTAGTTGCCCCTTGTACAAGTCAAGACCAGGGATTGTGTGTGTCCAGACTGGGAAACGGATCTACAACCCTTTGGTTATGGGACGACATTCCTACTAACTGGGTCATAGTCTCATTTATAATGATTGAAAAGATGTTACTTTTGGAAAACTTGCTCCCTTTTCTTGTCCTCATAGCTACATTTTTTGAGAGCATGAATGTAGGTAGAGAAGGAAAAAAAAAAACCCAACCAAAAACCAGAATCAAAGAACCAAGGTCATCAGGGAGGCACAGGTTTTGAAAGCAGGCAAATGTGTTGTAGGCTGTATTAACTCCCGAGCCGGATACAGTGAGCTCTTCTCACGCCTATGCAGTTCTGTGATCAGGACAGGTGCATGTGATAAATACGCCCAGATAACCACTGCTGGACATACCCAGGATCCTAAACTTAGATCCCATTCCAGAAATTACACACATTAAGATGTTTTAGTTTTGTTTTGTTTTGTTTTTTTGACCCACAAGTTTCTGTTAATGAAAACTAATTGCTTTGAAACTCATTTTTCTGGGTGTTTATATCAGAAAATCTCCAGCAATTCATGAATTATTTACTACATTTGTATTTCTGCCTGAAAATCCAAAACAATGTTGAATGTTTCACTTCCTAGTTTTAAGCTTGATATTCTCTTCATGCATTTTATTGATTGCAAAAACAAAAAAAGTGGGTTAGTATTAAATGTTATCCAACTCTATGTGGCTAACATTTTTATATTTAATTTGCCTCTAACTTGTTAGGTGAATGCAATTAAATTATAAATAAATATTACTAATACATTCTCATATTCAATGCCTAGTAGAATCTAAGAGAAATGATTTCTTCTCTGTTAAGCTTTTTCCATTAAATTATCAAGTTTTATTGATTTTACTTCTCTGTGCAATTTGTGGCTCCATATAATTTTATTTTATTTTATTTTCATTTAATTTATTTTCTTCATATTTTTCAAATACATTTGTCTCTGCCTTCCCACCCTTTGGGTCTTTTCAGTTGAATTTTCAAAGTCTTCTGGGAATCTTTTCTCTTTTGTTGCACATTAACTTAGAATTATGCAGAATAATTTTCCATTTGGATGAATGAAGCAATTAAGGAAGAATGTCACCAATCTCTACTAAGCTTTGTTCACACTTGAAAAAAATTTGAAAAACAAATTGAATATGCTTTTTTCTTGGTGTTTTATAATTTTTCTCCAATTTATTAGTGGCAGTTACTTAACTATACATCTATTTTCTCATGAAAATCTAAGCAAAATATTTTGGCCTCACCAGTAGTATATCAATTTTGCTGTTCTTTTAATAAATCCTTATAATTACATTTTAATAAGTTAATATAAACGATTGCTCTGGTATAATTAATTCATTTTTATCTTCGTCTTTTTAGATTTTAGACAATTTAAATAAATGCACGATATTATAAAGTCTTTCAGTTAGAAAAAATAATTGATATAGTGTTTAACTTATTTCTATCTGATAATTAGAATTTTCGCCTTCAGTTTTTTATTCTACTTGTGAAAATCTGGAGTAAAATGTGGTTTAAACCTGAATTTGTGCTGATTTAATGGGGTTCCTAGTTTAGCTAGTGTAAACATTTATACCCCTGTAATTGCACTAGAGGGAGCTGTTAGTCCTTCATTACTCAGTAAACCAGCAATTATTTCTGCACATCTGTCAGCCACTTTCTGATTGGGACTGTTTCATTACCACTTCATGCTCACCAGTTACAAAAGTGCTCTCTAATCATTCTGAGATGCAGAAAAAAAGCTATGAGAAAGAATCAGATACCTTGTAGATCTAAAGAAAGTTCAGCTGGCTTCATGCTTATCATCAAATGCTAACAACTACTCTAACATAGAAAGTAAAATTATAAAAATTGCATATATAAGAAACATGTTTCATTGAAGTTGAAAGGGATAGTAGGTCAAAAATTATATGGTAAATGGTCTTAAACCTGCTTATTTAAGAACAAATGGCAACAAAAATATTGTCAATTAACCAGTGTTGTTTTTTTTTTTAACTTTTTTCTTCTTTTCCAATTTAATTTAAAGAAACTGGATATTCCTGGCCCTCACAACCTGAGAGTACAAAAAGGTCATAATATCCCTGAGAAAGTTTACTAGCTTGCTAAACCCATTTTGTCACTTCAGGACCTTGGCCCCATGTAGGAGCCCTCCCCTGTTCTAGACTCTCTGAGAGCCCCAGCGAGTATCTCCAGTTGGGGAAAAGTCTCCGTCTCTTACCACTTTGTCTTCTCAGGTGTCCAAAGTGTTCCAGAATCAGAGAACAAATTCTCTCGGATGGCAATGAGCCTTTCCTCTCCAACATGTAAACCTGCTGCAGAGGCCTAGGGAGGTCAGGCTGAGCAAGCAGTCCCATGGTGTCCCAGAGGCCTGGTGAGCATGCCATGGCACCTTCCGTTTCTCGAATCAGATCTGCTCTCAGGGATCTGCCCTGCCGCTCCTCCTGCAAGCCCATTTTTATCAACCTCCTTTCCTCAACCACTTTGCCAGGCTTGTTCATAGGTATGGTAAAACTCCACATAGAAGTAAGGAAAATAATGCTTTGAAAAATATTAAGCTAATGGACCTTTTTTTTCCCTTATAGGCAATTTTCTCATTTTGGAAGGGGAAAGGGGAAAATGATAAGAAGATGCCCATCTAGAAAGGAAAAGAAAATGGACAAATGGGGATACTAGTCCCTGGGGATTAAACAGAAAATAGAACAGAGCAAATGGAAACTAGTAGAAAAGGGTACTATGATGGGTTAAATTGTGTTCTCTCCACCGATCCAAATCTCCTATGTTGAAGTTCTGACCCCTATATCTCAGAATGTGACTTCTTTTGGAGAAGGACCCTTAAAAAGTTAATTAAGATACAATGAGATAATATGGGTGGGCCCTACTCCTGTATGATGAGTATTCTCATAATAAGAGTCATTTAAGACACAGAGTGGCACAGAAGGAAAACTCTCTGGCTGACATTTTGGAGGAGGGCTAACGTGTGAGTAGGCTGAAGGGACACTGAGAGTAGGTCTTTTGTCCTATTTCCCATGCAGGGCTCTGGGCAGAGAATTCCTGGGTGTCCTTGATCCCACATGGGTGTCCCATGTGTTCAGTGAGTACTAAGGTTGTACATGAAAGGATAAGTGACTAGAGGGTCACACGCTGATGTGGGCGTTGTGGAGGGCATAGGTGGCAGGTCACATGTCAGAGGACACCCTGGGGGTGAGCTCCCGGGAGGGAGAAGCCTAGACTCTGGAGGCCCGGACCCCAGGGTGGACTCCCTGGCTGGGAAGCAAATGGGAGATCTGGGCAGACTTTGCTCCTTGGAGACAGAGATGGGGCAAGGCTGGCAGGGAGCCGCACCAGAGCCAGGTGAGCTGTAAGGACTGTCCACAGCAGGTGCCAGCAGAGTGAGCAGTGGCTACTACTGAGTGGCCATTGAAGACTCCTGTGCAGCCCTGAGAGCTCAGTAAACACCCCTTGTCAAGATGCCATCCCGGGAAAGGAAATGAGATGTGAGCTGTGGAATCTGAAGAAAACCTTCTCCTGAAAGGAGACAGAAAGAAACCGAAAAAAGATTTTTTAGCAAATGTAACTCCCTTCTATCTGGGTTATGAGGAATCAAGTTTGCAACCTTCCTACATAGGTCACAGGAGGGCAGCACACTGAACCTGGGCATTATATGTAGCTGACCATCATTTGCTGTACATACAAGGAAGCCCCATCTACCGTGTTGGTACCAGGCACTAGAATGTCACTACTACTGCGTGATATGATTACCTGTCCTGAGTGAAATGTCCCTATTATCACTTTTATTTCTCTTGTCTCTCTTTTTTTCTTTTCTTTCTGTGTTACCAAATCCCAACTCCTCCAAAATATCACCAAACAATCTGTTAATAACCAGGATCTTTACTGAGATTTTGAAGTCTGGTTTAAAGGGCCTTGATTAGGATAGTGTAAGCACAATAGTGTAATTGTAGGAGTATTGGGCGCAGCATGGCAATGATTTTGAGGCAGAGCTGAGAAAGTCTTGGGATGTAAAAGATCTTTGATGTTTTCTGTTGGAAGAGTCTTGGGTCTTTCAGTAACATTTTGGAAATAGAAAGTAATTTGCAACATTCTGGGCTAACCCACCTTAAGGAAAACAGTGGAATAGTGAAGTCATGTTAAGGCAGCCAGGGTGCTGTGGTTCAGGTTCTCAATCTGGAAGAGCCTGGTGTGGAGAGAACCCCGGTACCGATGAGGCAGTGTGGTTCTGAGCATGTGCACTGGCTCTGCTCTCATCATGGAAGGGATTTAGGGCAAGCTACCTAACCTCAAGCCATGGGAGAGAGCAAGTGCTTGCTATTCGTATTATCAGAATCTCTCCTCAACCCTCAAAGACCTTCAACATTCATAGAAAAATTAGATATACCCACAATGAGGTGTAAGAGGAGGTCAAATAGAAAAAGCCACGGCTGGCAGTGGGGATTTCTATCTCTGGGTAGTAACAGTCCAGTAGACTGAGCTTTAAAGAAAGTGGGGATGGTGGGTCATGGCGATGTCTTTTCATATAAGGTGATTTGTGATTCCTCACTGTCTGCCTCCGCACTTCGTTTTTTCCACAGCGGCCTGACACTTCAGGCTGGATGCTGCCTTTGATGGACACGTATTTCCAACCCCTGCTTCTGCAGATGTGGAGATGAGAGCACCGGGCTCACCTCCCAGCAGGTCTTGGCAACACATCCCAGAATGCATGACCCTTGGGCAAGCGAGTAACTTAACACCCAGCCTCACATTTCTCACCCGTGCTATCTATTCTCTGTACTTCATGGGGTGGTTACTGAGATCGAAGGATACAATTATAGTCAGTCGTAAGTTCTCTGCTAATTAGAGCACCCCTTTGGGTCTCCCCCGGCATCTTCTAATCTGTTCCCCTCATCGCTGCATCCCTTTACCCTTCCTCCCTTCCTCTGCTAGTCCCTTCTTCCTCTCCCACACCCACCTGATTCTGCTTGTGCCTCCATTTACCCCATCTGTGTATCTTTGGCTCCTTTTCAGAGTAAAATCTTTATTTCAGACCTGCATTTGCCTAGTTTCAATTGACCACACTTACCACATGCTACAAAAACTCCACGGGGTCATGGAAAGATCTTGGCTCTACAGCAGAACCTTAGGGTCAAACCCTGGCCCATCCACTTACTAGCTGTGTAAACTGAGGTAAATTGTTTAATGTCACTGGATCTGTTTCCAAATCTTTAAAATGAGCATAGTAAAAAGAAATTTTTTCTTTAAATGAGCATAATGTAAGTCATGTAGATACATATTTTTCAAATTATCCAGTGCAGATAAATAAATGCTTTCTTCACCTCCAAAAGTCTTCTGGGACAATGGGAACCACCTTGAGGGGGGCCCGATGCCCCTTTTCCTCTGCTCATTTTAAAGAAAGGTGAGTCCACTGCTTGAGAGCACAGGGCTAGGGTCAGGCTGTCTGTGCTCAGACCTTGACTGTACCCCCAGAGCAGGGCCAAGGGTGAGGAGAGCGAGGCACTCAACTTGGGCACAAAATTTAAGAAGGCACCAAATAACTCAGTTATCAACAGATAATATTACTGCAGGATTTAAAAAAATGTGTACTAGCAAACTATGGCAGACCTCCTCTTTTTGTAAATAATGTTTTATTTCTGAGCCGGGATTAGGGTGAGGCAAGTGAGGCCAGGTTGTAGAAGGACACGGTCAAATCCTGTCTTTATCTAAAAGATTAATGTTGTGTTCATCATAAAGTTTTATGTTAATTTTTATTTTAAAATACTATACTAAGACATTTTTCTTGATTATTAAGTGTTTTGGCGTTCCCTTTCATTTTGTGCCAGGGTCTGGTTACTCATGTATCAAATGGGGATTATAATAATAGCACTTGTCTCATAAGGTTATTGTAAAAATCAAACAAAGTGGCGAGTGTCAAGGATTTTTATGAGTGACTATATAACAATAGCTGTTGTTATTATTTCCTCTTGTGGCATCAGGCATAGATGTGGTCTTTTCCCACTTCCTTGCATCATCCCTCTCATACTCTGTCTTTCACTGACCTACTCAACCAACATCTCATTAGCGTCTAATCTGTAAAAGACAAACCATTAGGTGCAATAAAGGACTAAAAAGTGTATACAACATAGTCTTAGAAATCTGTAATCTAGTTCACTGATCTGTTGGGCTGATTTAGGCTGCCAATAGCAGAATGCGTGGCTAAAATATTACTTAGAAAAAAGAGCTTTATTTTCTTAGAGAAAAGGAAGTGTAAAGGCAGGTGGATCCAGAATTGTTTAATCCAGGAGATCAGCAGCACCCGGGCTTGGGTGCAGTGTCTTTGTGCGGCCCTTGACTATACCCTCGGGATTGCAGCATGGCAGTGAATCCTCCACACACAGCTTCAGCTGACAGCATTCAAAAGCAAGAGGAAGTTGGGAAGGGGCATGCCTATGCACGTATGTGCATGTTGTGTAACTTGCATATGTGTAATCTGTGTCGCATGCTATTGTGTGCTGTGTGTGGTCTGTGTGGTATGTGTAGTATGTGTATATCATGTGTGCTGTGTGTGGTCTGTGCACATGTATGTGCTATATGTATTGTGGTCTGAGTGGTATAGATAGTGCTCTTGTATAGACATATATGTGCTTGTGTGGTCTGTGTTTTATGTGTACATGCATGTGTGCTGCATATGTGCACTGGGGGTGGGGCAGATTACCTTTCCCTCTGAGTCCCTGATGCAAGAACACCGTCGCTGCTCAAGGAGCCTTTCCTACCCCAGCCCCACCGCTTTCCTACCTACCACTGCAGACCTGCCGCCAAGCCCCTCGCACCCCGAGTCACAGGGCTGTGTGACTGGCTCAGACCCGACGCAGGGGTGTGTGGCCCCTTTCCTGAGAACTCTGTCTCTTCTCTACCTGTGCTGCCTGGGCATTCTGCTGCCTGGGCATTCTGCTGCCTGGAGGAAGGGGGAAGGGCTGTGGGCAGGAGATCGACAGCTCCTCCTGCCCTGAGAAATAAGTCTCCTGAGTGGATTTTCATAATCTTCAAAAATGTATTAGTAGTGGCATTTTAAGGAGGGATCACTTAAATCAAGAGACAGTTCATTCATTCAGCATTTTTGGCTTAACTGCTGGCTGCCATCAGTGTCTGCCCAAGCTCAGTTCCCGCCTGTGTTAGACTCAGGCCCACAGGGTCAGCGGGCCTCGTCTGATAAGAAATGAAGGGCATCTCGGGCAGCACTGGAAAGAGGGCAAAGTTCAGAAAATCTCTGTCTTTCCTCTCATCTCCTGGACTTTTTCTTTATTGAGGTGACACTGGCTAATAAAATTATATAGGATGCAGGTGTTCAATTCTTGAACACGTCATCTGTGGGTTGTATTGTATGCTCACCACCCCCTCTCCTGGCTTCTTTAAGGCAGCAGTTGTGAATCATGGCAGGTGCTGGTGAGCACTCTGTGAAGAGGGAAGACGGAACGAGAACTTCCAGCTGGAGGAGCCCTGGGAGGCGTAGTGCGTGTGTGGTGGGAGGGAGTTTCTGTAGCTGAGGCAGGCTCAGGGAGGGCAGACATGGACCTGAGGTGGGCTCAGCGGGCATGTTTATTGTATGATTTAAAGATAATCAGTTTAGCTATAGAAAATAAGAGAAAGAAGCAAAGATAAAATGGAATATGGAAGCATGTCGTTTAGGAAGCATAGGCGTAGATAAAGCATGCAGCCTATATGCTGAGCAGAGAGGGGCGGGCAGAAGGACCAAGTGGACCTCCATGTGTGGAGGCTCCGTACACTCAAGAGTATACTCAGTTCTCAGGAGGTGTTATGCACAGCCATAGTAAATCCCACCTCCGCAAGCTCTCTGACAAGCACCACAGCCATGCATAATGTGTACTGTCCCTGTGTGTCTCTTTCGGTAACAAGTGCCTGTTGGCTCCCCTCCTCCGTGCCGTCCCCTAGAACCCCAGAATCTTTGGAAAGGTCTTGGTGGGTGGCGGATTGAGGGAGGAGGAAGGACTCAGGTGACTAGCTCTCCACCACGTCTCTTTCTCCCTACTCTTTATCCTGGGGTTTGAACCAGCATGTTTAAACATCTCATGTAGCTGGTGAGCCTTTCTGTTCCTTGGTCTCTGTGACAGCTGCCTGGTGATGAACTTGGAAGTAATTTGACACAGGCAAGGGGTTCCCACTTTACTCAGCAGATGACCGCGACTGGGGGCCTTCCTTGTTTCGGTGTGCCCGGACACACAGCTGGAGCGTAGAGCATCAGAAAAGCCAAAGGAGGCTAAAATACAGCAACAGATTTTAAAACAAAATATTTTTTTCTTCCTTTTTTTCTTCCTCCTCCCCCCCTGCAGCCAACATTGTAAAACTGTGCTGTGGGTCTTGCTTTCCTTTTCCTCCTCCGGTTCACCTGGCGGCATATGGTGAGGTGGGGAGGGTGGACTCCAAATAAATGTCAGCCTAATAGCCCTGTCTTCTGCTCTATTATCAGAAAACAAACAACAAAAAACTGGCGTCATAAGTATGAATGGCATTGTCAGATGAATTAGTTGGTGTTATTTTGCACCACAAACACATGATAATCACAAAGTTTTATTTCCTTTCTTTCCCTATTTTCTCACATCCCATCCATCACTGAGAGCTTTCGTTTGTACAGAAACTTTAACTTTACAAATCATTTCCATACAACTTCCACCCTGCTTGGGTTTCAAAACTTCCCTGTCATAGGAGATCAGTATTGCTGTTGTCACTTCACTGCTAATGAAAATGTCTCTAAAATGTGGAGAGATTTGAGGGATTTGTAGCACAGCACAGGAGATGGTGTCAGAGCAGAAATTCAAATCCAGGCTGCAAGCTCCCTGAGCATGGCCTGAAGAGATTTTTGTACTTCTCATTTCTCCTGTCTGCAGTAACAATACATACATACCTATATAAATACATACTATTTTAAAAGACAAAGAACTAGAGTTCAGGGACCAGTCCTAGTCAGCAGGGGGCTGTGCAGAGGATTCTTGTCACAGCCTCATGTGAGCAAACCATGTGTTCTTGCCAAGCCTTTACATGCAACTCTCAGTTACTGGAAACACCAGGGGTGAGGGAACAAACAGTCCTGGGAGCAACGTTCTGCAGGAGCCCTGGCAGGGCCTCTCCATAATCCAGATTAAAGGGGGCCTCAGGGACATATGAACCAGGCTCAACGAGTGTGCTTGGATTGGCTCCGGGTCAGGATGAACTCTCTAGGAAGGACATTTGGGGACTATTCAGGAAATCTGAATATAGAATGGGCAATGGACGGGATGAAAATCCGTTCTTTGAAAAAAGCAGATCTCAGACTGGCATGGACAGAACCGTCTGATTTGGATAAAATATCTATGTCTGTGGAAAGGATATACACTAAAGGGTTAAGGGCAGAAATCTACTGCTAGATCAGTATGAACTTTGTGTTTCATTTATTTCTGCTTACCAATTTTCTTGTATACATCAGAAATATTTATATGTATATAGAAATATTTATGTTTCTAATATTTATGCAGGGGTGGGCAAAAGTAGGTTTACAGTTGTGAATACATGAAACAAAGTTTATGTAGCTATTGTAATAATTATAACTTGTATGCCTTTTTCCATACAAACAACTGTTAACCTACTTTTGCTCACCCCTGAATATATGCTTTTGTAACAATAAAAAGTTATCTTACAGGAGATGTTAAGGTAGAGGAAATGGAGAAGCTGAAGACCTGACATGCATGACCCCTGGGCATGAACTGAGGGGCGACTGCTGGAGGGAATGGGGGCACTGCATGGAGGGAGGCAAGGGGGGGAACTGCAACAACTGTAATAGTCAAAAAAAATATTTTTTAAAAGTAATCTCCCTTTTAAAGAAAAATAAAATAATTTCCCTTAAGAAAAGGAAGGAGGTCCTTGTGCCTGCGCACCCGCCCATCGGCATTTGTGCCAACCGTGGGGCCCCAGCCCCCCTTTCCACACCTATATTGCAGCAACTCATGCAGGTTGCTGTCCACATTCCCCAAATCGGAAAGTATCTCCTGCGGCCTCCTATAGAGCTGCCCTCCTTCAGGTGTCCGGTCGTAAATGGTCTGATGAGTACCTGAGGGTCCCTGTTGTGTTACCATTTTATTTTATTTTTGACTCCCAGGGTAAATCTTTAGTGGTTAAAACTCGGCCAACCCACATGCACACACAAAATCTGCTGTCAGTTGTACTGAGAGGGAAACTGCCAGGGAGCCCTCTGGCATTGCCAGGCCCCGCGCACCTAAGCCACCCTCCAGCTGAGGTGAATGGTGGGATGTGTATCTCAGGTGAGCTGCAATGACTTCTAAGAGCTCCTCCCCTCCTAACCAGAGTACAAAAATCCAGCTCCAGACTAGGCAATGAAGTCATCTGCTGAATCAAATGCTTTGCATGGTAGCTACCCAGGTTCCCAAAGATATTACTATTTAAAACAATGCAATATTCCAAAATGCAACTTGGATTGACCTCTTCCCCAATAGTGCTCTGAGCCTGAAAAATACTAAGCTGAAGCTTTAATTTCCTCCTGAAAGCTCACATGTCTCTTCCCTCTCCACCCACAAGACGCTTCTCCAGAGGTGGAGTTTGTTCTCTTCAGCAAAACTAGAGGCTTGAAATCCAGACACTGTCTTGAGAGAGGAATTTCCAGATTCCTCCAGTCCCATCTCAGTGCAGAATCAGCAAGGAAGCCCTCACTGCTTAGAGCAAATCCTGGCTTTAGGAGCCTGGGCAGCAAAAGGCGAGGCTCATCCCCACCATTTGGGCTGCTGTGCCTTGGTGTCTTCATTCATAGAATAGTGATGATGTTAGATCACCTTATAAGATATTTGTGATGGTTAAAGGAGTTAATGTATGCCCAGTGATTAAAATAGTGTCTTCCTACCCCAGCGCATAGTTAAGTGCTTGATGAATGTCAGCCTTCGTTACAAGAAGTAGGGGAGGGCTACACTTCATCCACGTGGGAAAGAGTAGGAGAGACATGTAGGAAGTAGCCAAAAGGAGTGTCTCCTAATTTCCTTTCTCAGGGAATCTTGGAAAACAGAGAAAGAAATTATTGCCTTCCACCCACCACCCACCACCCACCACCCATTCCCTCCCTCCTGGGGAGAGCTTCAGAAAAACGTATACAAGAAGGCATCAACAGTGGTCATCTGCACGTAGGTACGGCCGTGGCAGCAGTTGCAGATGAGAATCCGGGTGGTCAGCCCAGAGTCCCTGGCAGGGAGTCCTGCCTGAGTGGCCTGCTATGGGTCTGGTGGCAAAGCAAGGGCATTTCCTGAGGGTCTGAAGGAGAAGGTGCCTACAACCCCTGCAGGCAGAGAGAGGCCCAGGCCTGAGGTGGGAGGGGCTGAAGGCACCAGGACACAAAGGCATCTCCCAAGCTCAGTGAGACAAGCTATGTGGGCTTCAGAGAGCCCCAGGGCCTGTGTCTTAGCAACCAAAGGACCCTCCCCAGGAACAGAGCCTGAAGGGCAGCACCCATGAAAAACCAACCTGAGGCCAGGGGTTCCCCACCAACACCTCATATCTGTGTCTCCTGAACCCAGATTAGCTCAACTGTGTTTTGGTTGAATCCCCAAAATGCTCACAGCCGCTCCAATGCCAGCCAACCCAAAGTCCTGAAAGGGGCAAGCTGGAGTGGAAAGATAAGATGCTCTTAACATTTTGCTGATAAATCATCTTAATTTAGTAGTTGGGTCCCTCTAAGGCCCTATGGCAGACCTGAGTGAGGGCCCTGAAGTTTCCTTCATCTCCAGGTAAGTCTTACAGGGCTGGAGGAACGAACACAGGAAGAGAAATGAGGAAGATGATGCGTTTTCCTCCCAGTCACATCTCAGCTCAATCCTATTAAACTCTAGATATGACCTCTGTTTAGAGGAAGGATTAACTGCTTTCTTTGAAAGAGAAAGTAGATAGTAAAAAGCCGTATATTAATGAATTTATGCTTGCTTATAAAACCCTCATCATCAAAAATTAGATTTGAAGCAAGTAAAAACAATAGAATTTATCCTCAAATGTTCCCTTTGAAATGGTGTGTGCAGAATATGAATGCTGACCTCTGCAACCACAGAACCTTAAATTGTCAATCTAATGGCTGCCTATTTCCTTTAGTCTTTATGACCTTTTATTGCTGCTGAGCAGCTTGTTGCTGTAGGATTTTTGCTTTATGTTATAGTTTTTTTTAACTACCCTGTGATAGCATGCAGAGAATATTTCAAAATGGTTTCTGAGCACAATCTTTGGCAAAATAAAGTCACAGCGGGTTAATTAAGGAATTTAGAAAATTCTTCCATAGACAACTCTGTGCCCTGAATGGAAAAGTTATAATTAAGATAGATTTGATGTCATTAGGATCATTTAAAATACCAACTTTTCAAAAACTAAAGATAATAAAGTCAGTAGGAAGAAAACATTCTATATATTTAGCTCATTTTTGGATGAACTCATCTTGTTGGAAACCAAAAAAAACCCAAAACTTTTTCTCCCCCACTGTCCTCACCCTTGCGCAGTCTGATCTCTGTGTCCAAGGCCTGAAAGATGTTCCAAACATTTTTCACTGTCATTTCCAATGATTAGAACAATCTTATTTTTAGACCTTTTATGACCTAAAATATAAGTCTCTCCTTCAAATCACAGCTCCCATAGCGCAGGCCTGATGTGGGCTTGGTAACACCCCAGGCAGCTCTAGGGGCAGGGTGGACATGGACAGGTGAAAGGAGCTATTTGTGTGCAGTCATTTTCTGGTCCAAGTGACAGGCGTCCCGTGATGACTCCTCTTGTGAGTTCTTCTCTCTCTCTCTCTCTCTCTCTCTCTCTCTCTCAGACACACACACACACACACACACACACACACACACACACACACACGGAGCTGGGGACATCTGACACGGCCCCCCTTCCCCCCAGAGCGAGCAGTGATAAGCCTTGAGTCAGTCCTCGAGGCAAGGACAGGAGGGCATGCAGAAGGTGCAGCCTCAAGGCGAGGCTCTGGTGTCCAGCAGGAGGCAAGCAGGGGCCTGGGAAAATCATTGTATTACTCTCTTGGGGCTGCTGTAACAAGGCACCACAGACTGGGGGGCTTAAAACAACAGAAATGTGTTGTCTCAAAGACCTGTAGGCCAGAAGTCTAAATCAAGGTGTCAGTAGGGCCGTGCTCCCTCTAAAATGTGTAGATGGCCTTTCCTTGCCTCTTTCAGCTTCTGGTGATTTCCATAATCATTTGCTTGTAGCTGAGTAACTCCAGTCTCTGCCTCTCATCACATGGTGTTCACCCCTCATGTGCCTGCATGCCTGTGTCTCTTCTCTTATGAGCATACCAGCCATGTTACATTAGGGACGACCTGCCCTTGTATGACCTCTTCTTACCCTAACCAATGACATCTGTAATGACCTTTCCAAATAAGGTCACATTCACAGGTACTAAGGTTAAAACTCCATATCTTTTTGTGTGGAGATACAGTTCAACCTATGTGGAGACCTGGACAACCTTTGCTGGCTCCTCATGACTTAGTGTTTCAGGTACATATAAATATCAGAAGGCATTCACAGTCCCTCACTGTCCGTCCTCAGGTCCCTTCCAGTCTCCTGTTTGGCCAATCTCCTACTCAGTCTACACTCAAGCTTCCTAAACTTCTTAGCCCAGCAGCCTCCAGCGGTCTCTGTGGCTTTCTCCATGCCTCCCTACCCGCTCTGCTGAGGAACTCTGCAGAGTTCAAGCTCAGTGTCACTTCCTCCACAACACCTTCCTTTAACCTTCCACCACCAGGAAGAATGCATCACCCCTGACCCACTGCATTTTCTTTAGAGCCCTACTATAGTGCTCAATATGAAATACTGAATATGCACTACTATTAACAAGCTTTGATTCCTTTTTAACTCTGTTAATCACCCCCTTTGAGTTTTGTGCTCTCTAAATGACAGGATTGTTAGGATTGGTGGCTATGTTCTTTGCCAGCTTCCTAAAATCCATTTCACCTCTAGTCTAGTGGAACTAAAATGCTGCATTTAACAACTGGCTAAACAATGTCTGTTCCCAGGAAGACTTGAGATGCCAGGAATACCTCTCTCCACCTGGTAGAGGGGAGGAGCTAAACTCTGGTTCCAAACTCTGAAGGAAGCTTCCAGCTTGTCCCTTAGGTGTTAAGGGTGGGCCTGGCAGGCAGCCAGCAAAGGCCTACAGCCCTGGGGAGAGAAGCCAAGGAGATCAAAGGCTCTTCATATTTTAGGACAACAATAGGGTTGTGAGGAAGAGAGAGGTAGAACTAAAATAAGGAGAGGGAAATTCTAGGCATCTACTTTTGGAGGCAAGGCGGTGTTCTTTTGGCTCTTTTCTGGTGAAAACTTTAGAAGGATCCAAGGTAGGGATGGGGTTTGATAATTAAGCAGGTTCTAAGAATGCTACACATTTTCGGGAGATAGTGTTTTTGGCTAGTGATGGACTATTACCAATGAAATGGTACCCTCACTCTATGATTTCATACAGAAATTCACACGAGTTACATTTGAATATGATATTGGATACGAGCTCTGCAAAATACAGGTTTATCCGGCGACATGGATAAGCAGCGCCATCTAGTGGCGAACTGACCAAATTGTTCATAGTCTGGAAGTTTGAAGACCCACGTCCTCTTCTATTACTCCTTTTGCATGAGTTCAATATAATTTATTCCAGAACAAAAATTTAATGAGAAAAGACTTTTGCATGGTAATATGACTTTAATTTAAAACTGGGTGGGGTTGGGGGTGGGAGGGGTGGGAGTGAACGGAAGAAACAGTGATCTTTACCCCAAACAACATTTTATCCTTTTATAAATACCGAGTGCTATGGTTCACCCAGGACCTGGGCAGGTAGGGGGTTTGACAGCGACATAACCTCTCCCTCCGGGGACATAGTATGAATGTTCATGGTCATCTGTGCACACTCCCATATTTTGGAGATTCTGCTTCACACAATATTCATTCTAAGAAAATATAAGGACAGAACCATGAGTTTATACAGTTTTTTGGATTGATATTTAATTGAAATAAATTTCAACTTAATTTAAACTAGAATTTCAGTTCCTCAGTCACACTAGCCACATTTCAAGTGCTCACTAGCTGGCCACATGAAGTTGTGGTTACTTTGTTAACTGAGGGAAACCAGAAGAAAATTTTTCACTGTGTACCATTTTTTTCTTTTAACATTTTTACTAAGTTCATTAAAATAAATAAAAAATAAGCATTTTAATTTCTTTCATACAAAATTCTAAAATAATATTTCAAGAATTAAAAAGTCTTGGTCAAGAATAAAATACATGTTAATTTTTTATAATTATTTTGAGTTAATACTATGAAACTTAAAGGATTGTATTTAAGAATTTTTAAAATTTGGCTGTAAAAAAAACTAATTTTACTTCCATAGGCCATTAAAGTTGACTATTGAATTAGCTAAACTTTATTTGAAATTATTCAATAAATGAACCTCATTTGCCATTTTGAATTACAAGATATAGAAAACTACATTTCTTTTTTTAATTAATTAATTTATTTTTTCAAATACATTTGTCTCTGCCTTCCTCCCACCACTTTCCCTTGCCCCCTCCCTCCCTCCCTCCCTCAGCTCTTCCCCTTTGGTTTTGTCCATGAGTCCTTGCTATATGTTCCTTGACTTTCCCCTTCCCTTCCCTTTCCCTGCCATCACCTCTTTCCCTCTTGTCTCCGTTGGTTTCTTTTCCTTTCAGTGTTGCTTGTCTTATTTTCCTTGCATCTTTATATTGTTAAAACTACTTTTAAAAAACTGGTTTATAGTAAATTCAAATCACATTTTCAGCTTCAAGGTTTTTGGTTTCTGGTTTAGCAGCTATAGCAAGAGTCATATCACTGTCCAATCTCTCCATCAACAAATTTTCCTGGAGACAAATGTACTGGGGAATGAGCATTGTTTTAGGTGTGACAGGGAGAAGGTGATGCAATCCCAGTTTTGATCGTGTATCTTAATCTCACAGAAAACTGCTCTCCTAAGAATATCTATATATTTTGACAAAATTTGAAAAAAAGTAAAATAAAAATAAAATTCAAGTTTTTTGGTAAAATCTAGCCTCAGCTCTATTATATCTTTACTTGGGAGGGCTATTTGGACTTGGGGAATTTCATGTATTAAATTAATTTAAAATTCATATGAGATCTTCTGATCAAGATGGTAGAGTCGGTAAATGGGAACTCGAATCCTCCCACGACCACATCAAAATTACAACTAAACTACAGAACCATCATTGAGAAACACCTGGTCTAGCTGAACGGAAGTCCTATAACTAAGGATATACAGAAGAAGCCATGTAGAGACTGATAGGAGAGACAGAGACTCTGAAGGGTCTGGTCTCACATCCACCGATGGCAGTTAAAAATCCAGAGGGGTTTCTCAGCTGTGGAGTCCACCCTGAGGAGCAACAAGTCTCAGCCCCACACCAGACCCCCCAGCACAAGATTCCTGTACCAAAAAATAGAAGTCGCCATTACTTCCGGCTGTAAAAACCACTGGAGATTGTGGCTGAGTGGGACGGAGAGCTCCTGGAGTCCCAGATGTTCCTCTTAAAGGGCCCATGCACAGAGTTACTTGCTGATGGACTTAGTTGCTCTAAGCTCCAGAGCTGGGGCAGCAGCTCAAAAGTTCCAGGGACATATGCACAGGAACTAAATTGTCCAGCTTTGGGACAAGGACTGGAGGGTCACTTCTCTCAGACAGAAGTGCTGGCAAGGCCATTTTTTTTTCTGAGTGCTCCCCCATGGAACCCACAGGTGGGCACCATATCTGAGACTCCATCAACCTGGCTAAAGTTGTCCATCCCATCCTGATGATTCCCTGACACCTCACCCTACCCAGCTTGTAGGCCCAAGATATTTTTAGTGGCTTTCCTACATGAACAGCCTGTCTTGGCTCATGCTTCAGACTTTCCTAAAATCTCTCAAACGAGCAGTTTGATTCAGCATGCTCCATATCTCTTGCTAATCAGCCCCAAGTCTGGGACTAGAGGCAGCTGACCTTGGTTTACAGCTTGGATTCTCCTGGGCACCTCCAAGCCCAGCACAATTAGCAACCATCTGCCGATCACTCTGTTGCTCATGCCAGGTGGTTCTGGGAAGGGTGCAGGTGAAAGCTGATCTTGGTCTGCATCCAGTGGACAGTTTCAAATCATGCCACAGCACCACCCAAACACTTCCATAAGTGACACATCCAACAGGCAAATTCATCAAACACCAGAGCCTTGTTAAAGTGATTCGTATTCCATGGGGTAAACCCCTGCACAGAAGCTGCTTCCTTGCAGATGCACAGAGTTACTTGCTGATGGACTTAGTTGCTCTAAGTAACAACAATCTACAACACAAGGGTGTACACAGCCTACAAGGGATGAACATGGAGTGCCCTGCTCAGGTGACTGGGAAGGATGCACCACTGGGCATCACAAGACACCTACTACATAAGGCCACTCTATGAAGACCAGGGGATTGAAAAGCTCTACCTAAACATAGAAACAAACTCAGGAAAGCTGCCAAAATGAAGAGACAAAGAAACATGTGTCAAACAAAAGAACAGGGCAAAACTTCAGAAAAAGAACTAAACAAAATGGACACAAGTAATCTACCAGATGCAGAGTTCAAAACACTGGTTATAAGAATACTCAACAAACTTAGGTGAAGAATAGATCAACTCAATGAGAACTTTAACAAAGAGATAGAAAACATAAGAATGGAGATAGAAAACAAAACAAAACAAAAAAGAACTAGTCAGGAGTGAAAAATACAATTAAATGAAATGAAGAATATGCTAAAAGGTGTCAACAGTAGATTAGATGAAGTAGAGGATGAATCAACAATTTGGAAGATAAGATAGCAGAAAACACCCTATCAGAAAAGCAGAAAAAAAAAAGAATCCAAAAAATAAGGATAGTTTAAGTAGTTTAAGGGGCCCCTAGAACAACTTCAAGCATATCAACATTTTTATCACGGGGGTGTCAGAAGGAGAAGAGAGAGCAATAATTTAAAATTTATTTTAAAAAATAATGACAAAAAACTTACCTTAGCAAAGGAAGTAGACATATAAATCCAAGAAGCATAGACAGTTCCAAACAAGATGAATCCAAAGAGGCCCGCACCAAGAAACATCATAATTAAAATGCCAAAGAGAGAATATTAAAAACAGCAAGAAAAAAGTAGTCAGTTACCCATAAGGGAGCCCCCATAAGACGGTCAGATGATTTCTTTGACCGTCTCAACAGAAACTTTGCTTTGGATTGGCACTAAATATTCAAAGTGATGAAAAGCAAGACCTACAACCAGGATTACTCAACATACCCAGCAAAGTAATCATTTAATATTAAAGGAGAGATAAAGAGCTTTCTAGACAGGAAAAAGCTAAAGGAGTTCATCACCAGCAAACCCATTTTTTACACAAAATGTTAAAAGATCTTCTTAAAAAAAGATAAATAATATAAATAATAAAATGGCAATAAATACATATCTATCAACAAGTAGTTTAAATGTAAATAGATAAAATGCTCCAATCAAAAGACACAGGATGGCAAAAAGAGTAAGAAAAAAAAGACCCATACATATACTGTCTACAAGAGATTCATTTCAGATCAAAAGACACACACAGACTGAAAGTAAAGGGATGAAAAAAGATATTTCATGTAAATTTTAAAAAAACAAAACAAAAAAAGAGTTGGGTAGCAATACTTATAAGAGACAAAATAGACATTAAAACAGAGATTATAACAAGAGACAAAGAAGAACTCAGATATTTCATTTCTGGGTATTTATCCAAAGAATTCTGAAATTTTTACACTAATTCAAAAAGAACATAGCTTCTATATATTAATTGTGGCATTATTTACAATAACCAAGATATGGAAGCAACTTAAGTACTTATCAATAGGCACAAAGATAAAGACAATGAAATCTTGCTATTTACAACAACATGTATGGATTTAGGGGGTATTGGGCTGAGGGAAATAAGTCAGACAGAGAAAGACAAATATCATATGATTTCACTTATATGTGGAATCTAAAGAACAAAATAAACAAACATAACAGAAACAGACTCGTAGATACAGAGTATTTTTGACAGTCACAAGAGTGGACAGAGGTTTGGGAAGCTGGGTGAAAAAGGTGATAGGATTAAGAAGCAAAAATTGGTAGTTACAAAATAGTCACAGGGATATAAAGTACAGCATAGGAAATACAGTCAACAATATTGTAATAACTATGTATAGTGTCAGATGGGTACTAGATTTATCAGGGTAATCATTTCATAAGTTATATAAATTTCTAATCACTGGGTTGTATACCTGAAATTAACATGATATTGTACATCAACTGTATTTGAAAAAATAAAAAATTATTTTAAGAAACTTTAAAGATTTTATTTTTTTATTTATTTTAGAGACAGAGGGGAGAGGGAGAGAAAAATTGATGTGCAAGAGAAACACCAATCAGTTGCCTCTTGCCTGGCCCTAATCGAGGATCTGGCCCACAACCCAGACACGTGCCCTGACTGGAAATCAAAGCAGAGATCTTTTGGTTTGCAGGACAGCACCCAGCTACACCAGTGAGGGTTATTTTTAAAAACTTTATATAAAATAGTTTACTCCTGCCTTGGCCATGTGGCTTAGTTGGTTGGAGTGTCATCCCATACACCAAAAGTTTGCAGGTTTGATTCCTGGTCAGGGCAAATACCTAGGTTGCAGGTTTGACCCCCAGGAGGTAACTGGGGATGCATGCCATGACATTATAGCTGATATCTGAAAACAGGAAAAGGAAGAAATTTAGATTGTAGGCAATGCCATGCTATAAGCCAGAAGACACAATATCCACTCTAAAATGTGTCCAGCCATGAGGACGGTGGATCCTCCTGCACCATACCCCCAGCCTCCCACACCCCACCAACACCACGGGCAGCCTGGCTCCCTGCTTTGTTGCTGTTTGCCTACACCTCTACCTGATTTTGATTCACATTTCACATCTAACATGTCCATTCCAACTGGAGCCCTCAAATGAAACCTTCCCCCCCGCCACTGCTTCTCTAAAATCACCCACATTTACACAGGTTTGTTAGAACTGTGCAAGGTTACCATACCAGGGAGCTGCCAAAAGCTGCCAAAGCAAGTTCTACAAAATGTTACCCTACCAAAGGGGTACAGGTACTACATACCAGCCATGATTTTTTTTTTTTTTTTTTTGTAATGATGAAAAGTGCTTGGAGGAAGCAGTGTGAAAGCAAGAGCTAGAAGCTTTTAGAGAAGATGATCAAAGGAGACAAGAGCACCACAGAGCCCTGCTCTGGCCTCCTCCACTACCCCACTGGGCTGCTCCTCCAGAAGTTAGATTCAAGCTAAGCCTTTGGTCTGAGTCTTGAGAAAGCCAGGCATGTTATCTAGAAGGAGATAGACTGTTTTGGTTTGCTAAGCCTTTTATCAAACATAGGGCAAGCCACCTTCTGTAGAGGTTGAACTAACAATGATGATGATCATTAAATTATCATTGCTAACATTTCCAGGCTCAGGACAGGCATACTTCTCCCCACATTGCTTCTCCTTCAACTGGAGATCAGGAGCGCTTGAGGATTTACAGATTTGTTGAAGCATCCACTAAAAAGGTTCTTCTTCCTTTCCCTCTCTCCATCCCTCACTTTCTGAACTGAGATAGCTCTACAATAACATTCTCAGAAGACAAGGAAGCTTCCAAGGCCTGGGCTCAGAATGTGTTCTGCCCGACAAACTAAGATCAGCTGGTAAGTTTCTTTTTTCCCTCCTGCTGTCTAGAGAGGCTCCAAGAGAACACCACGTAGCACCTTCAAGCATTCTCTCTTCTTAATTAAGGGTCACTCTTGGATATTAATAAAACTTTTTAAATTTCCCAAGTATGTTTACATTTCATATCAGTTGGCCAAGTAATTAGGTTAACAATCCATGTGACACCTTCTTTTTAACCAAGAGCCTTAACTAACACTTCAGTCGACACTAAGCCATGGGAACAGGAAGTGTCAACAATGTATTCATCAATATGTTGATTTTTTCTGCTTGACACACAACACTAAAAAGTCAATAATAGTAAACTGAAGCTTTCCATTCATCTGTCCTGGACACCATAAAATTGACACTCCAGTGGATCACTCAAATTGCATTCTTTCTGAATTTAATGTTACAAAGAAAAATTAACAAACAATCATTAAATATTTAAATTTATACATCATTATTACTTGTGGAGTTGGTTATTCTCCACTTGCTCCCAGCTCCATTCCTTACCTTTCTATACCCAGCTCCATGCCGCAGGAGACCAATCCCAGGGACCACACCCACCTCCCTGTCTGGTTTGTCTCTGGTGGATTCAGCTGTTCAGAGGCACCAGCCAGAGACTAAAGGGTGAGGGCAGAGAAGTCATGGTATTTCTTCCTTGCTCCCTCCCTTCTTTGGCAACATGTCTCCGGCATTAGCTGTGTCTTCCTGTGACTACACTGCCTTTAAAAAGATTAATAGGGTTGCATCAGATGGATTTACTAATAGGGGCTTTCCACACAAAGGAAAATAGGCTAAAAAGGCAAATTTTATTTGGAGAAAAGCAGAAGTTGACTTTAAAATTACTGTATGCACAGAGGGCACTGGGAAAGGGCATGGAAAATAGATCAAGCTGGTTGTAGAGGAACAGAGCCTTATGGGAAAGCTTGAACTTGCTTGTAATGGACAGAATTCACTGGGGACTTTGGCGAGATGAACAAGGCAGTACTTTACAGGAGAAATCGAAAGTGATACCAGAGACAGGATGTCAAAGAGGTAATTGCTGATATCTATCTTGGACAAAATTACTGAAGAGCAAGGTGTTGAGAAAGGGAAGGGAAGAGAGAAAGGTTGGAGAAAAATCCTCGGACAAGTCCTATATTTAAGGATGGGATGATGTAATAGGGTATGGCAGACACTACTCTCTGCTACCTTGCAATTATTCATCTTGAAGTTATTATTTAATTGAGGAACTTTGATTTTACTTGGGGTGAAAAAGTCCCCCAAATAAAAGACTACATTTCCTTGCTTCTAGATGTGGCCATGTCTGGGACAATGAGATATAAGTGAAAATGTGGGTGACTTCCAGGAAAGCTAACTTGCCAGGAGCTGAACCTGAACCTTTCTGCTCTTCCTCTGCTTGTTGCTGCAGCCAGGAATGCAGGCATGCTGGATGAAGCTCCAGCAGTTGTAGTTAGGCCATGAGGTGACCTTCAAGAAAGAAACTTCAAGGTGAAATGAAGGAGCAGAAACTTCCTGGGTTCCTGAAGATTTTTTGGAATCTCCAAACCAGTCCTAACTGGCTCCTCCAGAAATTTTTGTGGAAAAATAAATGCTTATATGTTTACGTGATGATTATTTTGCTTTTCCTGATATATGCAGTTGATTGTGATATGAACTGATATAAGATTGAGCATAGTAAATGACAGACAAAAAAGGGAGGCCAAATGATAGGTTTGCCTACTGCAAAAAACCAAAGCAATGAAAGCATGTTCTCCGTTAAAAGATAGAAATAAAGAGGGAAGTAGTTTTTGTCACACATTTCACCAAGGTCCTTCACGCCGATGTCCTTTAATCCTCCTTCTTGTCCCTTTAAGGTCAAATGGAAATGAATCAGTCTTTACCTCATGTGTGTACATTAGGAAGTTGGAGCCATGACCCCATTTCTGGCACTTCTCCTGAAGGGTCCCATCATGGTCAGCTGGTCACCTCCTTTCCAGAATCACTGTTCTGGAGGAATTCTCAGCTGTCCTGTGTCGTCACCTGGCCCCACCTTTCTTTCCTCATTCTGTAAAGTTACTCCAATACAAGGCTGGCATGAAGCAATCTTTTTCTAATGAAAAGGCCATTTCTGCAGGGTACTATTTTCAAATTTAATAGAACACATCACTGCTTAATTTCTACGCATTTAATTATGGGAGACTCTCATTCAATTACTCTCCTCATGTTTCTACCTACTGCCTTTTGTTTGGCCCCCCTTTTCCCACTGAGACCCTCAGCTCCCCTCTGCTATCTCTTCTGTCCAGTCCTAGGCATCTCAAAACCTTGTCTACCCCATCTTTCAAATAGAAGAAGATTTAAACTTTGCATTATTAGTTTAAAAATTATTCTTTTTATTGGGGAAATTTAGTTTCCATTGTTGCAACTCTCATCCATCTAGGTTACTTCTATAGCCAAAGGCCCACATGGTGTTTTACAAAAACAAAAGGGATATCTCCATTTTAGCAACCTTAAGAACTGGCAAAAGCTTTGAAATTAAAATTTTCTTTTTACTTGGGCCAGATCAAATACTTGGATAAATTCTTCTTACCTCTAAATGGAAAGGGTCAGTAGAATGTTGTGTGTTTTCATATGGCCATAGAAGAGTCCAGTACTCATGATTCCTATTTCTCTTCCTACTACACAAATGACAAAACATTAATATCTCTAATACAATAACCCCTGAACATTAATAAACAATGAATATCCTAATAAATAGCCAAACAAGCAATTCAAAAGGAATAAATGCATATAAACAATACATTTATTATTTAATATTTTTATCATTGTTATCAGATATGCAAAGTTGACTAGCAACTGTACAGACTTTATATTATTATGTTAGCAAAGATGAAAAAAGATTAGCAATATTTAGCATCAGTAAAGATAAAGGAAAAGTGGATCTTCGCATGACCTATTGTGTGTATACTGTGTAGTACACTTAGTTTTTGCTTATTCCCATTTGTCTCCCAGCCCCTCAATTGCTTGCTCAATTGAACACTCCAGATGCCACAAGAGTGGCCTCCTCTCTTAGCACTGCGAGAGGCCTTGACCTCCCCGTGATGAAGGTCAGACTCTGATATGGCCATCATTGCTTAGTGGCAATCCTGGAATTCAGACTGAACCCGGCTAGACTGAAGGGGGCTACTGGCTCTCCCTCCATTTCCTGACTCAGATGAAGCACGTCGGACATGGGATCTAGCTTCCCTAGCAGTTGTTCCCTACCTATAAGGACAAGGAAGTCAGCACCCCATAGGGTACACTGAACAATGAGAGACAGTTACTGGTAATTTCTCTCCCTCATAAGTACCAACAAACTATTCCACAGCACAGGGGTTCCATATGATTTGTCTAGAGTTTTTGTCCTGACAAAATAATGACTGGGCAAGAAGCTGTGACCAGCTGGGGGATACAGCTCTTCTCTTTGCTGTCCTCCCTTTCCCATTTCCTTTTTTCATTCTCATTCTTCTCTGATATAGTACCTCAATCCTCAATAAAGTATTAGCATTTAAGCTTTGTCTCAATATCAGTTCCTAGGACCTAGAAAGATGGTATAGTAATATATCCTTTTTGGAGGACAGTTTGGCAATATACATCACATTGTTAAAAATGTATGTACATTTTTTTAATTAATTTATTTACTTTTTAAATACATTTGTCTCTGCCTTCCCCCCACCTCTTTCCCTTGCCCCCTCCCACCTTCCCTCCCTCAGCTCTTCCCCTTTGGTTTTGTCCATGAGTCCTTGCTATATGTTCCTTGACTTTCCCCTTCCCTTCCCTTTCCCTGCCCCGCCCCCTTCCCTCTTGTCTCTGTTGATTTCTTTTCCTTTCAGTGTTGCTGGTCATATTTTCCTTGTTTCTTTGCATTGTTGGTTAGGTTCCGCTTATAGGTGAGATCATATGGTATTTGTCTTTCGCCCCCTGGCTTATTTCGCTTAGCATGATGCTCTCCAGTTCCATCCATGCTGTCGCAAAGTTTAGTACTTCTTTTTTTCTTTCTGCTGCGTAGTATTCCATTGTGTATATGTACCATTATTTTTTGATCCAATCATCTACTGATGGGCATTTAGGTTGCTTCCAACACTTGGCTATTGTAAATTGTGCTGCGATGAACATTGGGGTGCATAGGTTCTTTTGTATTGGCGTTTTGGTGTTCTCAGGGTATAGTCCCAGCAGGGGAATCGCTGGATCAAAAGGCAGTTCCATTTTCAGCTTTCTGAGGAAATTCCACACTGCTTTCCATAGTGGCTGCACCAGTCTGCATTCCCACCAACAGTGGACTAGAGTTCCCTTTTCTCCACAGCCTCGCCAGCACCTGTTGTTTGTGGATCTGTTTATGATGGCCATTCTGACCGGTGTGAGGTGATACCTCATGGTGGTTTTGATCTGCATTTCTCTGATGGCTAGTGATGCAGAGCATCCTTTCAAATGCCTCTGGGCCCTCTGTATCTCCTCCTTAGAAAAGCATCTGCCCAGGTCCTTTGCCCATTTTTTGATTGGATTGTTTGTCTTCTTGGAGTAAAGTCGAGTGAGTTCTTTGAATATCTTGGAGATCAAACCTCTATCTGATGTATCATTAGCAAATATATTTTCCCAAATGGTTGGCTCCCTTTTCACTTTGCTGATGTTTTCTTTAGCCATGCAGAAGCTTCTTATTTTGATGAGGTCCCACTTGTTTATTCTTTCCTTTATGTCCCTTGCTTTAGGAGACATATCAGTGAAAAAATTACTGCGTGGGATATCTGAGAGTTTCCTGCCAATGTGCTCCTCTAGGACTTTGATGGTGTGGCGACTTATATTTAAGTCTTTTATCCATCTTGAGTTTATTTTTGTGTATGGTGTCAGCTGATGATCCAATTTCAATTTTTTGCATGTAGCCATCCAGCTCTCCCAACACCATTTGTTGAAGAGGCTGTTATTGCCCCATTTTATGCTTCTGCCCCCTTTGTCGAATATTAGATGTCCATAGAGACCTGGGCTTATTTCTGGGCTTTCTATTCTGTTCCACTGGTCTATGGGTCTGTTCTTGTGCCAGTACCAGATTGTTTTGAGTATAGTGGCTTTGTAGTAGAGTTTGATGTCCGGTATTGTGATCCCTCCTACTTTGTGTTTCTTTCTCAAAATTGCTGCGGCTATTCAAGGTCGTTTATGGTTCCATATAAATTTTTGAAATGTCTCTTCTATTTCTGTGAAATACGTCATTGGTATCTTAATAGGGATTGCGTTGAATCTATAAATTGCTTTGGGTAGTATGGACATTTTAAGGATATTAATTCTTCCAATCCATGTGCACGGTATATGCTTCCATTTATTTGTGTCTTCCTTAATTTCTTTTTTCAATGTTGCATAGTTTTCTGCATACAGGTCTTTTGTGTCTTTGGTTAAATTTATCCCTAGGTACTTTATCTTTTTTCGTGCTATATCGAATGGTATATTTTTCCTGATTTCTTCTTCTTCTATTGCATTGCTGGTGTACAGAAACGCCTTTGATTTCTGAATGTTGACTTTGTATCCTGCTGTTTTGCCAAATTCACTTATTAGGTTGAGGAGTTTTTTGGTAGAGTCTACAGGGTTCTCTATGTACACTATCATGTCATCTGCAAACAATGATAGCCTTACTTCCTCCTTTCCTATGTGGATGCCTTTTATCTCTTTCTCTTGTCAAACCGCTGTGGCTGGGACTTCCAATACGATGTTGAAAAGAAGCGGTGAGAGCGGACATCCTTGTCGTGTTCCCGATCTTAGTGGGAAAGCTTTCAGTTTTTGCCAGTTGAGTATGATATTGGCTGTAGGTTTTTCATATATGGCCTTTATTACATTGAGGAATGCCCCATTTATTCCCATTTTGCTGAGTGTTTTGATCATAAATGGGTGCTGTACCTTGTCAAATGCTTTTTCTGCATCTATCGAGATGATCATGTGGTTTTTGTCTTTTCTTTGATTTATGTGGTGTATCACGTTTACTGATTTGCGTATATTGAACCATCCCTGCATCCCTGGGATGAATCCCACTTGATCGTGATGGATAATCTTTTGAATGTATTGCTGGATGCGGTTTGCCAGTATTTTGTTGAGGATTTTAGCATCCATGTTCATCAGCGAAATTGGCCTGTAGTTTTCTTTCTTTGTAGGGTCTTTATCTGGTTTTGGGATCAGGGTGATGCTGGCCTCATAGAAACAGTCTGGGAGGCTTCCCTCCTCTTGGATTTTTTGGAATAGTCTGAGAAGGACAGGGGTTAGCTCTTCCTTAAATGTTTTGTAAAATTCTCCTGGGAAACCGTCTGGCCCTGGGCTTTTGTGTGCTGGGAGTTTCTTGATTACCGCTTCAATTTCCCCAACTGTTATCGGTCTGTTCAAGCTTTCTGTTTCTTCCTCCTTCAGTGTTGGAAGATTATACTTTTCTAAAAATTTGTCCATTTCATCAAAATTTTCAAATTTCTTGGCATATAATTGTTCATAATAGTTTCTGATAATCATTTGTATTTCTGTGGTATCAGTTGTTATTTCTCCTCTTTCATTTCTGATATTATTAATTTGGGTCCTCTCCCTTTTTTTCTTGATGAGTCTGCTTAAAGGTTTGTCCACTTTATGAATCTTTTCAAAGAACCAGATTCTGGATTGGTTGATCCTCTGAATTGTTCTTTTTGTCTCTATGTCATTCAGTTCTGCTCTAATCTTGACTATTTCCTTCCTTCTACTTGCTCTGGGATTTATTTGTTGTTGTTTCTCCAGTTCTTGAAGTTGTAGTGTTAGGTCTTTTATTTGAAATGTTTCTATCTTTTTAAGGTAAGCCTGTATTGCTATGAACTTCCCTCTCAGGACCGCCTTTGCTGTGTCCCATAGGTTTTGGACAGTTGTCTGTTCATTTTCATTTGTTTCCAGAAATTTTTTGATTTCTTCTCTTATCTCATTATTGACCCATTCATTGTTTAATAGTGTACTGTTCAGTCTCCATGAGTTTCCAAGTTTTTGAAGTTTCTCTTTGAGTTTGATTTCGAGTTTCAAGGCCTTGTGGTCTGAGAAAAAGTTTGGTATTATTTCAATTTTCCTGAATTTACTGAGGCTTGCTTTGTGTCCTATCATGTGGTCTATCTTTGAAAAACTGCCATGAGCATTTGAAAAGAATGTGTATTTTTCTTCTTTGGGATGTAAGGTTCTATATATGTCAGTTAAGTCTCTTTGATTCAGTGTGTCATTCAGCGCCACGATATGTTTATTAATGTTTTGTTTGGAAGATCTGTCCATTTTTGACAGTGGGGTGTTGAAATCCCCTACTATCAGTGTGTTGCTATCTATATCTTTTTTGAAGTCATCCAACAATTTCCTTATAAACTTGGGGGCTCCTATATTGGGAGCATATAAGTTTACAATGTTGATGTCTTCTTGATAGATTCTTCCTTTAAGTATGATAAAGTGCCCCTCTGGGTCTCTCTTTATGGCCTTTGCTTTGAAATCTACTTTGTCTGATACAAGTATGGCAACGCCAGCCTTTTTTTCATGTCCATTTGCTTGGAATATTATTTTCCATCCCTTTACTTTCAATCTGTGTAGGTCTTTTGCTCTGAGGTGGGTCTCTTGTAGGCAGCATATGTGTGGGTCATGTTTTCTTATCCATTCAGCTACCCTGTGTCTTTTGATTGGGGCATTTAATCCATTCACATTGAGAGATATTACTGATAGAAACTTACTCATCTTTTCTCTTTGTACTTGTGTTCCTCTCTGTCTCATTCTTTTCCTTCATCTGTTTAAACCAGTCCCCTTAGCATATCTTGGAGTGCTGGTTTGGTAGAGATGTATTCTTTTAGCTTTCTTTTGTCTGGGAAACTCCGTATTTCTCCTTCTATTTTAATGGAGAGCCTAGCTGGGTAGAGCAGCCTTAGCTGTAGGCCCTTGCTTTTCATGGCTTGGAATATTTGTTGCCATTCTCTTCTGGCTTGTAGTGTTTCTGTTGAGAAGTCAGCTCCTAGGCGTATCGGGGCCCCCTTGTATGTTACTTTCTCCTTCTCCCTTGCTGCCTTGAGGATTCTCTCTTTGTCTTTGACATTTGCCATTTTAATGATGATGTGTCTTGGAGTGGACCTCCTTGGGTCCTTCTTGAGTGGGGTCCTCTGTGCCTCTGGATCCATGAGAGCCTTTCTCTCCTCAAATTAGGGAAATTTTCCATCATTACTTTTTCGAGGAGGTTCTCTATTCCTTGCTCCTCTTCTTCTCCTTCTGGTATCCCTATTATACGGATATTATTGCGTTTCAGGTTGTCCTGCATTTCCCTAAATGCTTCTTCATTCTTTTTCAGCCGTTTTTCCATTTCTTGTTCTTTCTGGGAGCTTTTTTCTACCTTGTCCTCCATCTCACTGATTCGATCCTCAGCTTCATCCAGCCTGCTTTGGATTCCTTCTACTGTGTTCTTCAATTCAGAAATGGTATTCTTCATATCCTCTTGTGTCTTCTTGATAGTTTCTATGTCCTTTTCCAGGCTGATATAGTTTGCTGTAAGATCCTGATAGTTTCTCTGCAGTTTCTCATAGTTATCTTTGAGCTGGCTGAGCTCATTGAGCTTCCTTAGAACCATTGTTTTAAATTCCATATCTGAGAGTTCCCTTGCCTCTATTTCATTTAGCTCTCTCTGTGGGGAGTCCCCTTTTCCACTCATTTGGGGGGAACTTCTTTTTCTTCCCATTTTTTGAGAGCCTGTTAGGTATTTCTGTCCTTTACTTTTCTTTCTGGGCTTGCCTCTGATGATGTCAGTTGTTGACCCTATAGGGCCTTGGGTTGTTTGTTTGAGTCTTTCAGGAGTCTAATGCCTGTGTCTGACTCCTGCTTGGAGCAGCTCTGTGACCCCTTCGGTCAGGGCTGGGCTATTTTTTGGGATCTCTCTGCACTCCCACGAGAGCTCCTTGAGCGCGTTCCCAGCGCGGCAGGGTCCCCCACCTGCCTGGGCTCGCATGTGTTTGCCCCAGACCAGGGGGCTTATTCGCGACCTCCCGTGCTCATCTGGCCTCCCTGGGATGCGAGCTTCGCGGCACTGGTCAGTTTAGGGTCTTCAATTGTGTGTTTTCCCCGCTTTTGGCTCTTTGGGTGCGTTGCTTGCCCTCGCCAAATGGGGACTACGGAAATGGGAGGAAATCAGCTCTAGGACTCTCCGGTTAATCCTGTTTCTGGTCTCTCCTCCAGGGACTCTGGGCAGCTCTACTTATTTTGTGGGCTACTCCGCAATCGCGGCGGGTAGGTCAATTTACGCCTGTCCTTGCCCCTCTGTGCAATCCCTCACAGGCCGTATGGGTGCCAGTCTGTGTGAGGCCTTGCCAGCAGGTGCAAGCGTTCGCTAGCCCGCGTGGGTCACACACACGCTCGCCAACCCTCGCCAGTCACTCGGCGCAAGTGTGCGCGCCTGCTCTGGGTGTTTTGGGGGTTTCTATGTTTGCTTTTTGGCTTTTGGCTCTTTGGGGGTGTGGCCTCTTCCCGCGCAATGGAGACTTCGGCAAGGAGAAGGAGTCAGGACTCCCCGGTTCCTCCTCCCGTTCTTTCCCCAGTGCCTCCGTTTCTAGTCTCCCCTTAGGGGCCTCTGGGCAGTTCTGTGACCCCTTCGGCCGAGGATCCAACCCCTGTGCGGACTGCGTTTCAATCGCAGGCAGTCTGGTTCATGCGCGCCCCGCTTCTGCCTCTTTGGGGTCGCGCCTTTCCAGCCCACAATGGAGACTACTGAACGGGGAGGGAGTCGGGACTCCCCGGTTCCTCCTCCCGTTCTTTCCCCAACGCCTCCGTCTCCAGTATCTCCTCAGGGCTCTCCCAGCCAGTCTGCACTCAGCCCCCCAGCTTACACACGCACAAACTGTGTGCGGAGGGCACAAAAGGCAGGTTAATTGATTCCCTTATGCCTGAGCGAGATGGTAGCTGCAGAGTGGGAAGTGCGTTATCACCCGGGCTCCACCGGCCGCAGTCTCAGTTCTCTTCACAAAGTTTTCCTCACCAGTCTTTTCCCAGACACCAGCCCACCCTGCTGCCGCCTGTACCCAGCGATCAAGGAGGGTGGCTGCCGCTGCAACTTTTGCGTTTGCCCTTTAAATGTCTTTTTGCATCCCCAGCCACCTGTCTCTGGCAGAGAGCGCCCCTAAGCTTTTTGGGGTTGCGTTTTGTCTGTATTTTCTCGGCTTTAGCGGCTGTAGTTTAGGGGTTCCTTTTTATGATTCAGACCCCGTTCTCGGGGGGACACTAATTGGCCGTTTCAATGTCCCTCTAGTGCCAGTGCCCATGCGCACCCAGCCCACCCTCTCGAGCCTCCACCGCAATTCTCACCCGTTGGGATGTGTGAGAGTCGAATCCACTGTCCGCGGCACCAAGGCTCCTCTCCCACTATCGCTCCACTGCTTTCCAGGTGATTACTCCAATATTTAGTTGCAATTCCAGTTTGGTTTTGGGAGGAGGTCAGCGTGACTCCCTTTCACTCCTCCGCCATCTTTCCTCTGTATGTACATTTTTATTGTGATAAAATATACATAACAAAAGTTACCATTTTAACCCTTTTTAAGCATAGAGTTCAGTGTCATTAAGTACATTCACAGTGCTGTGTAATCACCACAGTCAATCTGCAGAACTTTTTCATCATCTCAAATGAAACTCTATTCATTAAGCAATAGCTCCCTATACACCCCCTCTCCCCTCAGCCCCTGGCAACCACCATTCTATATTCTAGCTCTATGAGTTTGAATACTCTATGTCCTTCATGTAAGTGGAATCATACAATATTTGTCCTCCTGTGTCTGGCTTATTTCATTTAACATAATGTCCTCTAGGCTCACCTATTTTGTAGCATGTGTTAAAATTTCCTTCCTTTTTTTTTAAAAAAAAAGTACAAGTATTCCTTTATTGCTAATAGAGTTACTATTTTTTAAACATTTTTATTGAACTTATTGGGGTAACATTGACTAATTAAATTATACAGGTTTCAGCTGTATGCTTCCATAATACATCATCTGTATATTGCATTGTGCATTTACAACTCCCCCCTCAAAGTCACCATTTATCCCTCCTTTACTCCTGTATCGCCTCTCCCACCTCACCTTTTCCTCTGGAAATCACCGTATTGTTTGTTGTCTGTTTTTTTTCCCCTCAATCCCTTCACTACTTAAGGCTGAATAATGTTTCATTGCATGTATAGCCCATATTTTGTCTAACCACTCATCCATTAATAGACAATTAGGTTGTTTCAACCTTTTGGCTATTGTAACTAATGTTGTTACATACATGGGTATACAAATATCTGTTTGGGTCTCTGCTTTCAATTATTTTTGGGTATACAATTTTTGTCCAGAAAAGGTCTAGCCATTGTTAATATAACGAGAATGGTTTGTGAGCCATTAATGTAATGTGGCAGTTAAGGAAAGTGGACTGGAATGTGCATGTGTGAACAATGATGACTTCACTGTACTCGTTGAGGGGGGTGGGTAGATGCTGTTGAGTGAGCATGGGCACTGTGTGGCCCTCACATTCAAAATGACTGAGCGAACAGAGCAACAAATCTGCATCAAATTTTGTGTTAAGCTTGAACATTCCTGCTCAAAAACTATCTGGATGATTCAGAAGGCCACAGCTATGGGCAACTGGTGATTGGCAGCATCATCATGACAGTGCACCTGCTCATGTATCACATCTCATGCAGAGCTTTTTGGTGAAAGGTCAAATCACCCAGGTGACTCTGCCCCACTACAGCCCAGATTTGGCACCCTGCAACTTCAGGCTTTTCCCAAAACTAAAATCACCTTTGAAAGGGAAGAGGTTTCAGACCATTGGTGAGATTCAGGAAAATAAGACAGGGCAGCTGATGGCGATTGGGAGAACTATGTGAGGTCACAAGGTGCCTCCTTTGAAGGGGACCGAGGCATCATCATTCTATGTACAACGTTTCTTGTATCTTGTACCTTCTTCAATAAATGTCTCTATTTTTCATAGTATATGGTTGGATATTTTCTGGACAGACCTCATCATATATACAGATATATATTATGTGTGTATATATTGTCTATACACTTATAGATTGTTTATTATGTATATATTTGTTGGGCTCAATTTTCAAATTTGGGAAATTATATGATTGGTAAGAGAGATCAGGGTACTTTGGTTTCCCTAGACTGCATTCAATGAGGTTTTCTGAAAAGGAATATGGAGCTTCCATCCCTGAAGAGGGCATGGGATCTGGGTGGGTGAAATCTTAAAATGTGCATTATAGCTTCATATTTTACTATGAATATAACCCATACACCTTAATATAGCCTACAAGGCTCTGATAAACTAGACCATGCCTTCCTTGACAAGAATTTTCTCATATAACTCTGGCCCCTTATGCTATGCTTTAGCCACACTGGCCTTTTTATATTTCTTCAGCATTCAAGCATTTTTTTTATATACATCTACATCCTTAAACTTCAGGTCTCAACTAAAACACCATCCTTCTTTGTGAATCTATCTACAGTAGCTAGTCCCCTCCTCTCTGCTACTTTTATCATGTTATGCTTCCATTTCTTTCATAGCATTTAGTAATGATCTGGTTTATATCCACCTCCAGTTATCTCTGTCCAATGTAAGCTGCTTGAAGATATGGATTGTCTCTCCAGTTTATTAATTTGTTTCAGAACCTAGAAGCCTGCCATGTCAACATAAGAAATGTCCAAACCTGTAAGAACTTTTTATGTGTTTATCTGAGCCAAACTGGTAACAACTGCTTGGAAGCAAAACCTCAACAGACTGGGAAAATGCTCCAGAAAATGACAGTTCTACACCCTGCTTTATACATTGCAATGAAAAGAGAAGATGGCCCTGACTGGCGTGGCTCAGTTGGTTGGAGCATTGTACTGTGGCCAAAGGATTGCAGGTTTTCAATTTGAGGTCAGGGCACATACCTAGGTTGTATGTTTGACCCCCAGAACTTCTGACCCCCAGTCTGGGAGAATACAGGAGGCAACCAATCGATGTTTCTCTCTTTCTCCTTTCCTCTCTTTCTAGAAGCAATAAAGAAAGCTCCTCAGGTGAGGATAAAAAAATGAGAGAGAGAGAAGACATAAGTTGGTTAGGGAGGTAGGAGAAAACAAAGCAGGGAAACTTTTGAGACTGGATAAAACATAAAATGATAGGCATATACTTCTTTTACATAGGTGGGTATAGAATAGTTAACAGTCAACAATTAACTCAGTAACAATGAGGGGATTTGTGCTCTCCCCTTTGGTGCTCTAGTGTGGTATCTGTGCTTTGAGGGGTCTGGGAAAAGTAAATTACCATGATATTCCAAAAGTATGTTATCTCAGATGCAAAAAGACAACAGACAGGCATAGTTAAGGTAAAGATAGACTTTTTTCAGTGAAGATTCTAGGCTAGGACATTGCTACCTGCCATAAACTGACTGCTTTTAGTTGGTAAGTTTTAATTTCAGGCCATTCTTTGTGGTAACGTTAGGTCTTTGAGTTAATAAGGTAACCACACAGGCCAGGTTTAGTGTGTGGCCCTTGTTGTCTACATTCACATAAGAGTTGGTCAATAAATTTAGGTTGAGTACCTCCATACATCAAATTGCTGATTCACCTGAACTGAAGGCTTAATTACTCATCTTTATTTTCCAACGTTTTTCAAAGTGTAGCCTTCAAATCATTTGTATCAAAGTCCTGGGGTGTTGATTAAAAGTGCAGATTCCTTGGTTTTGTTCCAGGCTGCCAAACTGAGATTCTAAGGTTGGGTCATAGCAAATTCACTTAAACCAGAACACAATGATTCTTAGAGAATCTAAAGTGTGTTAACTGTGATTGTTTAAGGTATATTTTTGACTACTTGAGCAATTACATGGTATTATATAACTTCCTTATGAAGTATAAAAAGAGTGGAAGGAATACACCCTACATCAAGTAACTTACAGTTGAAGCCAGTACTGAATGGCAAAAAAAGAAAAGAAAAGTCACATCACAGGGAGAAAAACCCATGGGGTTGCAGAGAAGGATCTTCTAGACTAGAAGAGACAATAAAATATAAAGTATGAACTTCAATTGAATCCTGGTTCAAAAACAAACAAACAAAAATCTACAAACTCATTTTAGAGGCAATTGAAAATATCTAAAATGAACTTAGATGATGCAATCAAATTAATTAACACTTTAGTGTGATAATTATACTGAGGTTAATTAGGAAAATGTTTTTATTTTTAGGATATGCATGTTGTAGTATTTAGGAATAAATATGCAGATAAAGCAAATATGGCAAAATGTTAATAATTGTTGAATTTAGGTTGAGGGTAAATGGGTATACCATTCTTTCTATTTCTTGGTATGTTTAAAATGTTTCAAAATGAAAAGCTGGAGAAAACTGACATAACAAAAGGTCTTTAACAATACTTACTTTGTGAGTTCATGGAGAGAACCCACGAATTTTTCAAAGCTGAGCTGGCAAAATCTGTCATAGCATGATTGAAGCAAATAAATGGCAACAGTATTATAAAAACAAAATATTCAAGACCAAAACAAACCTAGCCCATAAGGTATAAATGGAGACAAATAACATGAAGTAATGGAAATTTTAGACATTATGTATGTAACATTCAGAGGAAGCTTCAGGTTTTAAAATTCTAAAATTTATGGCAAAATTTTGAAACAATCATAAAATGAAATATAGACTCACCTCTGTCATGAATTTTTGTAATTCTACTAACAGCCAAGAACTATTACTAAACCTTTGCTATTTAGAAAACCTCTTCAAGAAGTTTGCATATATTAGACGAAGCACTTAGCATCATCATTTTTAATTGCACGATTTATTATCCAAGCAGAATAAATTAAGTGGAACATAATAAAATGTTAGCCTACAGGGGAAAATTAAACCCTTAATTATTAGAAATTGTATCTTTGTATAGGTAGTGCTTTTAAAAAGAAGGAGCAAAATAGAAACACACATTTAGCACATTTAACTAAACATCTTAAATACTCTACCTTTAAGTACATTTTTAAAAGTGGATTTTGAGATGATTACCCCAAAATACTATAAAAACCTTAGTTAGTCTTTTAAATCTGCAGTAAGTGCCACATTAAAGGACAAAACTGTATATCTCAAGTAAACCCTTCATTTCCAAAGGAATACCATGTTATTTGTTTTAAATAAGTTTTTTTAATATATTAGAAACCTCAAGTGAATAAATGTAAATAAATGCATAAATTTTAGAAAGCTGATTAGATTTAATAGAAAGCAAATATTTAACCCTAGAAAATGATGACAAAATATGAACCTATCAATTAACAGTGAAGCCCAACTGGGAGACAAAGGAACAACTGATATCAGTTCTTTTTCTATTAACTCTTATACTATTGATGGTTAATGGTAATTTAAAATAAGCTCAAAATTATATATTAATATATGGCACAGATAAAAGGTTAATTGTATATTAAAATATCACACAGATTAAATTATATATTAATTTTAAAATTTAATGCTCTTTAAAATATTCTAGCATTTAATAAAGTTGTCATTAAACATTAGAACTGAAAACTAAATGAATACTGTATTTGATTATAAACATGTTTTTCTACAGTCGAGTCAGTTCAGAATCATTTGACAAAATTTATGATATTAAAAATGACAGTGTATGCTCCAGCTGGGTGGCTCAGTTTGTTGGAATGTCATTCTGTAACCAAAAGGTTGTGGGTTCAATTTCTGGTCAGAGCACATACCTAGGCTGTGGGTTTGATTCCTAGTCTGGGCACGTACTTGTGGCAATTGATTAATGTTTCTCACACCCATTTTTTCTCTCTCTCCCCCCCAAGTCAATAAAACATCCTTAGGTGAGGATTAAACATAAAAAATAAAAAAATAAAAATGACAATGTTATAAATGAAATGTCTCTATTAACAATTGTCATTTCTTCTGTCATCCTCATTATTTCAAAAGAACTGTGGAGTAAGGAATTTGATCTTACTCCAAGAAACTTCTGACCTAATATTTTTAGGAAGTCCCATTGACAGGAGTATCTTTGTTATCCATGGTGGGCCCCTCAGACCACACTGGGTAGTTTATGCTAACAGATGACACAAGATGAGCCTTTGGAGCCTGCCTGGTGTCAGCCAAGTCTCCAGGAAGTGGTAGGGCTAGCCAGTGAGTTCAGCCATGTGGGCATAGGACCAATCAATCACGACAAGTTATAAAGCTTAAGTAAAATCTAGACACCATTGCACTGTTGAGCCTTCCTTGTTGGCAGTACCCTATGTGCACTGTTATACATTGTGGCCACGAGTAAATAAAACTGTCCATGACTCCATAATAAGCTTACAAGTATAAAAGAGGACTGGAGTTTGGACCGCGCCTAGACTCTGTCCTATCTGTCTCTTTCTTTGGCTGGAACAAATTTGTATCCTATCTCTGTTTTAAATGTGATTGTGAGTATAAAAAAAACATTGAGCTTTTTGTATGTATATATACAGAAATATATAATATATATCAACCAAGAAATACAAATGTCAATAAAAATCAAATATTAAAGTGTTAACTAGGCAGAAGCATCACAGATATGCCCTTTATTTCCTTAAGACAATTTTCTGGAATGAGATTCCTGTGTCAAAAAATATATACATTTTTATGGCGAGTCACTGTGGAATGGTAGTTCTTCAAAAAATTAAACATAGACTTATCATATGGTCCAATAATTCCACTTCTGGGTATACAAGATCCATCCCAAAGGTATATAGCCATGTGAAAAATGGAGACATTTATTGGAGAAGACACAAGATATAAGAAACATTGTACATAGGATGATGATGCCTCGGTCCCCTTCAAAGGAGGCACCTTGCGACCTCACACAGTTCTTACAATCGCCATCAGCTGCCCTGTCTTATTTTCCTGAATCTCACCAATGGTCTGAAACCTCTTCCCTTTCAAAGGTGATTTTAGTTTTGGGAAAAGCCTGAAGTTGCAGGGTGCCAAATCTGGGCTGTAGTGGGGCAGAGTCACCTGGGTGATTTGACCTTTCACCAAAAAGCTCTGCATGAGATGTGATACATGAGCAGGTGCACTGTCATGATGATGCTGCCAATCACCAGTTGCCCATAGCTGTGGCCTTCTGAATCATCCAGATAGTTTTTGAGCAGGAATGTTCAAGCTTAACACAAAATTTGATGCAGATTTGTTGCTCTGTTCGCTCAGTCATTTTGAATGTGAGGGCCACACAGTGCCCATGCTCACTCAACAGCATCTACCCACCCCCCTCAACGAGTACAGTGAAGTCATCATTGTTCACACATGCACATTCCAGTCCACTCTCCTTGGTTGCCAGCTTACATTGATATTGCACAAACTGTTCTTGGTATATTAACAATGGTTGGACTCTTTTCAGACGGACTTCCTATATATAAAAACTCAATAAATTTTAAACAAAATGATATGTAGTAAACATTTTGAGTAACATTCCAAATAGAGTTGGTAGAACATTAGCATCTTTTTTTTTATCCTCACTGGAGGACATTTTTCATTGCTTTTAGAGAAAGAGAAAGAGAAAGGGAGAGACAGTGAAACACTGATGTGAGAAAGAAATGCTGATCAGTTGCCTCTTGTATGGGGGATTGAACCTGCAACATTTCAGTGTATGGGGCAACAGTCCAACCAACTGAGCCACATTGGCCAGTGCAAACATTAGCATCTTGTAAAGATATTTTAAAAGGCAAGCTCAGTGTCAGCAAAGGAGATTTATACCTCAGATGTAGGGGTTAAATTAGACATCAGAGGAAAACACAAGACAATCATATTCTTGATGCATCATCAGAACCTGATGTTTTAAGCATTTCACATTTTACCATATGTGTAATGAAGAATTTGGCTGGCCTTCATCTTCTGTTCTTGGGATGTGACCTTTAAACTTCTGAAATTTCCAGAGTGATTGAAGTTCTTTGCCATTTGTGGTAAACCCATGGAACCACATCTGACAGTTGATATTAATAAGGTGACTCAGGAGGGCCCCCCTTTTGAGTCACGTCAGAAAGACCAAACATGAGATTAGTGGGTTAGGGCCTTGAGCCACCTAATATTAGTCTAGCCTCTGGGGAAGAGACTAGGACTGGCAATGGAGTCACATGGGAAATTATACAAACAATTGTGCCTGCATAATGAAACCCCAATAAAAACTATGGATTTGCAAGTACAGTTGACTTTCCTGGTTAACAGTACCCTCCCCTTATTGTCACACATTGATGCGCTGGGAGCCTAACACATCCCGAATTCACAAGTTCCCATGTGGAACCCTCCCAATTCTCTCCCTGTGTGTCTTTCCATTTGGCTGGTTCTGATTTGTATCCTTTCATCATCAGAAAACTATAATTGTAAATATAAACCTTTTCTGTAAGTCATTTAGTGAATTATCAAACCCCTGATTTTGTAGCCAGCTGGTCAGAAGTGAGGGTGACTTGAGGGAACTCTGAACTTGTGGCTGGTATGTCAAGTCAGGTCAGTCTTAGGGAGAATGGTTCCCTTAACCTCTAAAGTTTGGTCAAAATCTGAGTGCCATTGAACTTTGTTATTTAACAGTCATTGTTGCTAACTTTTACTTATGTTTTTGGTAAGCAGTTAGGCATTTGGTATTGGTATATAACTAGAAATATTAGAATAATGAGAATTTTTTCCTGGTTAACATTTTCATGCGAATATTTAAATTTTCAGGTATAGATTTCCATGAAGTATATAAATACATATATACTTAATACTATTCATTACAGACTCTTCTAAGGTCTAAATTTTAGAATCAATATACATATCCATTCATGAGGGTGCAGAGAAGTGAATGACTTTTGAATAAATGCATATAGGGAGCATATACCATATAGAGCTCATCCCTAGAGAGTCCTGAACATAAAGGTATATTTCCAGAAGAAAAAAGACTGTAGAACAAATGTAGTTGACGAAATTTTGATTCCTTATGATAAAAAACAGAACACTTTTTTCTCCGCATCCACCTTCTTATCTACCTCCTTTCTTCCAGAACAGGAAATGCTAATCTCCTAGGTCAAGCCATTGATTAGGTCATATTTTTTGGCTGGCAAGATCACTGCGCTGTCTTATATTTATGAGGGATTGAGCCATTAGACCTGTCTTAGGGAAGGTCTGGCTAGTTCCTTGAATTCTCTCTCTTATTAAAAAATATTTTTTTTAAAAAATACTAATTCTCTTCCATGAGCTCACTGCTTACTCCATCAGAGAGCCTAACCAAGCCTAGATGTTCTTGAAGATCAATCATTTCTTTTCTGTCTTTTTGTTTCTCTTCCCAATGCGAGCATGCTCATCATTGTAGTAGACTGAGTTCTAAGAATAACCCTCAATAATCCTTGTTCTTATTGGTGGAAAATGGAAAATATGGTGAAATACTACTCCTGTGATTATGATGTGCAATATGTCCAAAGACCAATTATCTAGATGGGCCTAATCTAATCACATGAATGCTTTAAAGAGTTTCCTAGGCTGGTCATGGAAAGGAAGTTCAGAGAGATTGGAAGCATGAAAACAATGCACTGCTATTGGTTTTAAGATAGAAGCAACCATGTATGAGGACCAGAGAGTGGCTTCTGAAACTGAGAGCTACCCCAAGGCAGCATCTACCATGGAAATGGAGACCTTAGCCCTGCGGCCAGAGACCTGAACTCTTCCAATGAGCTTAATGAGCCTGTGAGCAGGTTTTCCCAAGATCTTCCAATTAAGAGCCCAACCTGGACTCTTGATTTCAGCCTTTGAGACCTTAAGCAGAGAACCTAAAAAAGACCAGCCAGCCTTCTGCCTTATAGAACTATGACCTAAGAAATAACTGTTGTTTCCAACACTGAATGAAAAAGAAGCAGAAAATCTGAACAGACCAATAAAAGCTTGTGAAATTGAAGCAATAATCAAAAAATTTCTGGCACACAAAAGTCCTGAACCAGATGGTTTCACAGGAGAATATTATAAAACATTTAAGGAAGAACTAATCCCTGTCCTCCCCAGATTAATCCAAAAAAAAATCCAACAGGAAGGATGTCTCCCAAACTCTTTCTATGAAGCCAGCATCATCCTAATCCCAAAACCAGATAAAGACACAACCAAGAAAGAAAACTACAGGCCAATATCACTGATGAACATAGACATTAAAATCCTCAACAAAATATTGGCAAATTGCATCCAGCAATATATTGAAAAGATCATCCACCATAAGCAAGTGAGATTTATCCCAGGGATGCAGGGATGGTTCAATGTTTGCAAATCAATAAATGTAATACATCACATAAACAAAAGGAAAGACAAAAACCACATTATCATCTCAATAGATGAGGAAAAAACATTTGTTAAGGTACAGCATCCATTTGTGATAAAAACACTCAGCAAAGTAGAAGTAAAGGGGACTTACCTTAACATAATAAAGGTCATATATGAAAAACCTACAGCCAACATCATACTCAATGGGCAAAAACTAAAATCTTTCCCACTAAGATCAGGAACAGGACAAGGTTGTCAGCTTCCACCAGTTCTGTTAACATAGTATTGGAAGTCCTAGCCACTGTGATCAGACAAGAAAAAGAAATAAAAGGCATCCAAATAGGAAAGGAGGAAGTGAAATTGTCATTGTTTGCAGATGACATGATAGTGTACATAGAAAACCCCATAGACTACACCAAACAACTACTTGACCTAATAAATGAATTTGGCAAAACAGTGGGATACAAAGTCAATATTCAGAAGTCTAAGGCATTTTTATACACCAACAATGAAATATCAGAATCAGAAATCAGGAAAAAGATCCCATTTGTAATAGCAACAAGAAAAATAAAGTACCTAGGAATAAACTTAACCAAGGAGGTAAAAGATCTGTACTCAGAAAACTACACAATACTAAAAAAAGAAATTAAGGAAGACACAAATAAAAGGAAGCATACACTGTGTTCATGGGTTGGAAGAATTAGTATCATCGAAATGTCCATACTGCCCAAAGCAATTTATATATTCAATACAGTCCTTATTAAAATACCAATGACATATTTCACAGACATAGAACAAACATTTCAAAAACTTATATGGAACCATAAAATGATCCAGAATAGCTTCAGCAATTTTGAGAAAGAAGAACAAAATAAGAGGGATTACAATACCTGACATCAAATTACATTACAAGACCACTATAATCAAAACAGTCTGGTACTGGCATAAGAACAGACACATAGATCAATGGAACAGAATAGAGAGCCTAGAAATAAACCCATGTCTGTATGGTCAATTAATATTTGACATAGTGGGCAGAAGCTTAAATGGAGTAAAAATATCCTCTTCAACTAATGGCCTTGGGAGAGCTGAAAGCTTCATGCAGAAAATCGAAATTCAATCACCAATTCACATCATACACAAAAATAAACTCTAGATGGATAAAAGACTTAAATATAAGTTATGACACCATTAAATCCCTAGAGAACATAAGCAGGAAACTCTCAGATAGTCCATGCAGCAAGATTTTCACCACTGTGTCCCCTAGAGCAAGGGACACAAAGGAAAGAATAAACAAATGGGACTTCACCAAAATAAAAAGCTTCTTCATAGCTAAAGAAAACATCAGGAAAATAAAAAGGGAACCAACCATATGGGAAAATATATTTGCCAATGATAGCTTGGACAGGGCTTTGATCTCCAAAATATATAAAGAACTCACATGACTCCACTCTAAGAAGACAAACAATCCAATTTAAAAAATGGGCAAAGGGCCTGAACAGACACTTCTCCAAGGAGGACATACACAGGGCCCAGACACATATGAGAGGGTGCTCAGCATCACTAGCCATCAGAGAAATGCAAATTAAAACCCAATGAGATACCACTTCACACTGGTCAGAATGGCCATCGTAAACAGATAAACAAACAACGGGTGTTGGCAAGGTTGTTCGGAAAAGAGAGTCCTAGTACACTGTTGGTGGGAATGCAGACTGGTACAGCCACTGTGGAAAACAGTTTGGAATTTCCTCAAAAAGCTAAAAATGGAACTGCATTTTGACTCAGCCATTCCACTGCTGGGATTATACCCTAAGAATCCCAAAACACTAATTCAAAAGAACCTATGCACCCCAATGTTCATAGCAGCACAATTTACAATAGCCAAGTGCTGGAAACAACCTAAGTGCCCATCAGTAAATGAGTGGATCAAAAAACTATGGTACATTTACACAATGGAATACTATGCTTCAGTAAGAAAGAAAGAGCTACTACCCTTCACGACAGCATGGATGAAACTGGAGAGCATTATGCTAAGTGAAATAAGCCAGGGGGTGAAAGTCAAATACCATGTTATCTCACCTAAAATTGGAACAGAATCAACAAAACAAAGAAGCAAGAAAAGTATAACCAGCAACATTGAAAGAGAAAACTGACTGTAATGAGAGGGAAGGGGGGAAGAGGTAACGGGGAAAAGAAGTGGAAGGGTCAAATCAAGGAACATGTATAAAGGATCCATGGATGAAGCCAAAGTGGGGAAAGATTGAGGGTGGGAGGTGGGGTTGGGTGGGGCAGGGGAAAGTGGTGGAGGGAAAATGGAGACAAATGTATTTGAACAATTTTTAAAGAATGAATAGGCAAGCAACATTAAAAAAAAAATGAGTGCTGCATTAAGCTTTGAATACTGTGATACTTAGTTACATAACAATAGAAAACCAATATAATGGTCTTTTCAACTAAAAAGCATAACTTGGTGCAATTTGAGCCTTTGTTTTCTCATCTATCAAACAGGGATGATAATTCAAGAAGTGTTTGTTGTGCGGCTTAACTTAAATAACAAATGTGGGAAACTCTTTGTAGATTGCAAAGTGCTAAAGGAAAATGTGAAATATTTTTATTGACATTACTGAGGATGAACTTAAACTGGGCCCAATAACCTAGTGTTAATACTTTTTCAGCTAAGTGCCTGGCAGTGTGGAGGTTGTCGTTGAGGCAGGGGACATGGAGAAAGACTTTGGCCACTTGAGAAGTCTTCATAATCTGTGCCTAAGTCTGCATCACAATACACTATCAGCAGACAAGACTAGCACTCCTGTTTTTATCTCTCGTTCTTCTGTCCTAAGACGAACAGTTTTTGGTATTTGGAATGCAGATCACATCGGAGGGTTAGAGCATCTTTAAAAAGTACACAATTTCAAATTTTGTCTTCTCTCCCCCAAAAGTATAGGAGGGAGGTTGTTCTGTCCACTGTGTTTCAATTGTGTGTCAGAAATGATCTTTCACTGCCAGTTACTCTCTTATATCCTGTTGGCATTATTGCCAAAATATCCTCTTTTTGTCATCATCAAGGATTCTTATGTCTCCATCCAGTATCCCTGGATTTTATGGCTGTTGGTTACTCTTTCTCTTTTCTCTTGGATGTTGAGAGATAGTCACACTTAATTCATGATACTGGTGATTTTTCTGTCACATTTTCTACATAAACTAAAGCACATTTGTAGGCATGTTTCAACCAGTTAAACAAATAATGGGAAAAGAAGTAGCATTGTTAAGGTTAGGCTCCTAGGATAAACCAAGTCCAACTTCATGTTTTGTCAAGCAAATTTTTTTCCAAAAAGAATTTTGTTATATTCTTGACCATACCTAATTTGGAAGACAACAGAGTAACTGTATTCATTTCCAAAATAAATTTTTTATACTTGTTTTCAAAAAGTGATGGATCTCTTTAGGATTTTTCCATCAATTAAAAAATAGTAGCATAAGAAAAAAATAAATTTAAGCCAGCTATTTATATATATCTTCCTTTATCTATATAAATGTGTCAATCTATTATTGAGCCACTGTTTAAAGTGAAAATATATTATTATTATGGTTAAATATATTATTTGGGAAGGTTTTGCTCTTTTGTTTCATTTGGCTCCTTCAGTTAACTTAAATATACATAATACTTAATATTATGCAAACTTAATATACATAACACTGTAGTGGCTTGTTAAGAGTAAGGTCACTTGCCCTAGTGGCTCAGTTGATTAGAATATCCTACAGTACATCAAAAATATTGTTGGTTCAATTCCTGGTCAAGGCACATACATAGGTTTTGTGTTCAAACCCCAGTCAGGGCATGAACAGAGGCAACCAATCAATGTTTTACTCTCACATTAAAGTTTCTCTCTCTTTCTCTCTGTTCCTTCCCCTCTAAAATCAATAAAACAACAACAACAACAACATATCTTTGGGTGAGGATTTAAAAAAAAGAATGAAGTCATTTTATGTTGTCTAATTTTTGTTCAAGGTTCATTTTATTCCCATTTGAGAGAGAGGAGAAGGGAGAGAAAGAGAGAGAAATATCCAGATGAGAGAGAAACACTGATTGGCTGCCTCCCTTATGAGCCTCAACCAGAGATCGAGCCTACAACCTAGGCATGTGTCCTGACTGGGAATTGAACTGGTGACCTTTTGGTTATGGGACTATGTTCCAACCTACTCAGACATATCAGCTAGGGGGAAAAAAAACCCCAAAAATTTGAACAGACACTTAACCAAAAAAGCTACACAAATGACAAATAAGCACATGAAAAGATGTTCAATATCATGTCCTCTTATTTGTTATCTCTGGTAAGTGCAAATTAAACTACACTGAGATACCACTACTAGAATCATTGGTAAGGAAAAGAGAGGCAATATCAAATGTAGGCGAGGATGTGGAACAACTGGAAATCTTGGAAATCTTATATATTGTCGACAGGAATCCCACTTTGGAAAACATTTCTGTAGCTTCTTAGGAAGTTCATGTATATTTTCCCTATGATTCAGCAATCCCACTCTTGTGTATTAATTCAAGAGAAATGATAACATTTTTGCACACAAAGTTTTGTGCTTGAATGATTATAAAAGCTTCTTGCACATGAACTAAAATCTAAGTCATCCAAATTGATAAGTAAATTTTGGCATAGCCATAAATTGGAAAGTTATTCAGCTATGAAAGGATCAGACTGCTGAATCACACAACATGGATGAATTGCAACACATTAAGTGAAAGAGGATAAACACAAAGGCTACAGACTGTATAATTCTATTTGTGTGATAATTTAGATAAGGCTAACCTACAGTGACATAAATCAAGACAGCTTCTAGAATGTCGGGGAAGGAACTGAACTACAAAGAGACAGCAGGAAGCTTTTGGGAGATGAGGAAAATGTTTTATATCATGAATGTGGCGGTGGTTACAAGACTATTTACATTTGTCAATGTTATCAAATTGTACAATTAAAATTGATGGATTTTATTATATATATAAATAAACCTCAATAATACTGGGTCACCAGCTGTATCTAAGGCAATCCTAGCAATTACCCTGTTCAATCTAAATTTGCTGGGATGAGAAAGAGCTGACTTTCCCTCAAGGACAGACAACTTTAAACCTGGTTAAATTGAGGCTTTGTTAGCAAGGAAGAAGTTGGGGTTATAACCAGTAGTGTCTGCTACCCAAGGTCATATACAGAGTCCAGCAGAACTAAGTCCTGCTTAAGTGTGGTTGGTAGGGTAATAATATAGGTATAATCATTTATAGTTTTAATTTGAACATTTCACCTAAAATGTCATATGATGTGCTTGAGTGTGATATTGTCATGTTACAGAATCACATGCTTATGATTTTGTAATAAAAAGGAGGCATTATTTGTGCAGACCCTATATACAGGCTTTTGTGAACAATGATGTCCTTATTAAAATTAATCATATATAATTTCCATCTTGTAATTAAAATCTAACCTTTCATGAATAGCAATTGTCTAGGGAACCATTTCTGATAACCAAAGCTGTCTAAAATGTTAATGAAAGATAGCAATTCAATTAAGACACCTATCAAGCAAATCTTCCAGCTCAATCAGCAGGCAATTTAGAGAAGAGTAGATTAAGCCCCTCCTTGAACAGTCATGACATTGTGACCGACACATGTGGTATGTGACCTTCTTTAAACTTTCTATTTTCCTTTCCTACATGTGGGTTATTTTGTTTTCAATCCTTGGCTGCTTAGCTTGTCCTTCTGTCTTTGAAGGGAGGACATTTTTGGCCTAATTCTCAGAGAGGAAAGACATATGCTGCTTTGCTCTTGAAATCTGTTTATTTTTTCCCACTACATATGTTTTGCCTCCTCCTCTGATGTCTGTGATGAAATTTAAGAAGTCTGCCTTGCACCGATGGTTCTCATTAAAATAGGCCCAGGCTGGTCTCTGCTTCTACCTAGATTTCAAGACCATAGATTTCAATGTTCGATTTGTAGAGCTATGCACAACTTATGTTCTCTACTCCTGATGCATTAATGTGGTTGTGAGAGAATTCAGGCATAAAATGATGGAGATCTGGTACAGGCTGACTTGAAACAACTGATATTTAAGTGACTCAATCTACTTGGTGCTTGTTTCTAGATTATTTAGGCCCTTAATACCTTAGGAATGTAGGTAATCAAAAAACAAACAAACCTGGCCTCATTATCTCAGGAATCCGCTTTCTTCCTGAAAGCACCCCACTAAGTTATACACGTGAAGCTGTGCCCTGGGCCCTCGGGAAAGTTAACAAAAGGATCTGTTTGAATAGTACTGTCTCTTGGAAACCTGTAACTGAAAATATTGTGCATTATGTTGATAATTCACAATAATGAATTCATTGTTGGTTTTATGTTCATCCTGCTGATTTCTTTTATTAAAAAATGAAAACTATGTAGCCACTGGCACTTTCATTTTTGTCTTAGTTGTTAGGAAGCCTAAAAGCTAAACCTCCTGAAGTACGGTAGTGAGGAGCCTAACTTAGATACAGATTAACAGCTGAAATATTTGGTTTTTCAAGTGGTCTTAGTCAGAGCCCCTGGCCCATGTCCAGCTATAGAGACCTGGGAAGGCCCTGGAGATAATGTGACTGGTCACCTCTGCTAATTAAGGCCTCTCTTGTCTCTAGTGAAGTTCTCATTCCACACCTCGAATTGATAATGAGCTGTCCCAGGATAAATTTAAAGAACGTGTGGACCATGAGGAAACAAATCCTCGTGGAAACAAATGTAATCTGTGTTCATGTCTCAGGATAGTCCACAAGGATTTCTCTGTGGTTGTAATTAGCACTATTTCTCCAAATGTTTCTGGTTTTTCTTTATTTACAAACACAGGAGAGATTCCAGAGATTAGGTATGGCCAGGCCAGCTGCCTTGACCAATAAAATGTAAATGGAAACTTTAAGATCCATCATGTAATTTATGTCTTTTGCTGCCTCAGTGATAATGGAAGCATGTGTTGAAACGAAGCCTCCATCAGCTTGGAGTCATCCCTAAATTACAGAGTTAACAGAATGCACTCCTCATCTGCAGTAATCAAGAAAGATGCCTTTGTTATTATAGCTTCTGAGTTTTGGGAGTTGATTGGTACTGCAGTATAATCTGCCATATCCTGACAAAATGTCCTCTTCTGTATTTGTCTTTAATGTTTCTGTTTCACAGTATTTTATAGCCTTATCAATCCTGAATTTCATCACAGCTCTCAGGGCTTTGTTTGCATTGCTTCTTATCCTATGCCTTATCATCCATCGTTTTTCTTATTGACTTCATATCCATGCTTATGACCTTCAGTATCTTAGACTCAGAGTTTCTGCCCTCCTTACCTTTACAATTTTTTCCTTTATATTTATCAGCACCTATTCAGGTCATATCCTAAAACTCATTGTAAGGCATTTATACCAAGAGTGAAATCCCTAAGTTAAACTTTTATTCCAAATTCCATACTCCTGACCACTTTTCCTGGATTATCTTGGTTAAGGGCATTTTGTGCCTATTTCCTCATGGAAAAATAAAGGAGCAAAAACCACACTTATCTCATCCGGTTATTGTGGGGGCTTAACCCACACAAGCCCTCAGAGCAGTCCCTGGCCCTTTGCAAATGCTCGATAGTTGTTAGTTCCAATAATTGTCATCATGATGTGCTGCGGCCACTGCTGTTATTAGATTTGCTCTCCATTCCTGTTATTTGGGATATTTTGTTCTAATTCTAACTTTCTTCTAATTTCTAATTCACTAAATCTATTAGTATCTTTTGACAGTGGTGGGCCCTGAGGTTTCACTCCACTCATCCCAGCTGTGGCTCCCCCGTCACCCAGTTCCTTTACTGGGAGTTGACAACAGACACATTAAGGAACCCAGGGAAGACCGGCAGGAAAGGCATCCAGCTGAGCCAGCCCAAACCGTTACCCCCTAGAATTACCTTGAGAAAAGTAAATAAATTTTTCTTTAACCCATTAAGTTTGGGGGTGATTTGTGAAATAGAAAAAACTAACTGATATACTTTATAGCTGTGTGATTTTGAGCAAGTTGGTCATCCTCTCTGAACCTCTATTGTTTTACCCATATAATGAAAACAATGTTTCTCTTGCATGTAAGGATTAAGCAGCTGACAGAGTGACTGCTCAATAAAGTAAATGCCTATTATCTTCTCTACTACATTCTGGAGTATTCACGATAGCCATTACTTTCTCCTTTCTCATTCTCCAAATTTCCTTACTATAACTTTTACCTTCACTGGATCAATTCTACACCCACTTTTCATGAAAGTTTTCTATCATCTGCCAGGAGTTCTCTTTCCCTGCCTTGCTTTTACTTGAGTTCCTCACCTCCTCTCTCTGAACATTCTCACTGTTCGTGAGCTCACATGTGCCCATGGCTTTATGATCATACAGAGAAGACTGAACTCTCCATCTGTCTTGAATTCCCAGCTGTTTTTCTAACATCTCCATTTGACTATCTGGTAACATCTGAACTACAACAATCATCTGTACTCATTATTTTCTTTCCCATTGGCTCACCTTCCCCTCTAACCCATTTTTTTCACTCTCACAAAGGAAATTTTAAATTTCCAATTTCCTTTATCATCTGTATCCAATTAGTTTCTAAGTCATGTTTCTTCTTTTGAAATCCCACTTTATTCTCTCTATTCCCCCTTCCCATGGCCGCTCTCTTCTAGGCCCTCCCCACCTCCACCCCATTCCTATCCTAGCCACTGACCTTCCGTTTCTCTTGATTCCGCCCTTTCTGTTTACTGCTAGCAATGGAGTTCCCTTAGAAAGACTGTGGTCTTATTGTTTCTCTGCTCAAGACTCTACAATAATTCCACCTCACCTCTGCTTTAAGCTCCAATTCCTCACCCTGGTTTCTTCCTACATATGGTGGCCTCATTACAGTACCTGAACTTGTTTCCCACCTCTCAATGAATTGCTCCCTTCAGGAAGGTGCTTTCTTAGTTAAGTGTCTCCGTAAGGATATGCTGAGGCAAAAATTAAAATGCTGATGCTTTATCTGAAAAGTGAAATCCATGGCAACAGAGGAGAGGAGAATGAGGAAAAGGTAGGAGCGATGGGAAGCTGCACAGTGAGGTGTTAGGTTAGGTGCTGCTCTGCTTCAGGATGAGCCATCAGGAACTCATGGGGGGCTTGACAAGGTTGTCTGCATACTGGACTTCTCTGGGCAGGCTGCAAGGAGACTGGGGCCTTCAAGCAGTGTGTGGTAGAGAGAACACAGGAGGAATGTCTCAGTCTGTCTCTGTCTTCTATTTCTCATTGGTCAACACTTCTGTGACAGGGAACAAACTGACCCCCACTTCTGGGTTTCATTATATCCTGTTCAGTAGATGCTTCAGGTGACACGTTTACACAGTACAGCATGGCGTGTTTCAGCCAAGGCCAAAAGTATAAGGAGGAGAAACTCTAGCAACTGTCAGAAGAGGCCAGAGCAGAGCACCCAGCAAAGCTCAGGCAGGCACCAGGTTGGTCTAGCACTGAGGGGACCTGAGGAGGCCTATGAGCTGTGTCTCATACAGTCTGTCTGTGACCCTGTCCCTCCAAACATATCCTATTTTCTATCTTTGTTTCTTTGCTTGGCCTATTCCCCACAAACTCTTTTTTCCTGCATTTCCAAGTCATAGTGATTCTTTAGTGAATGTTCAAGATTCACTCTTTCCATAAAGCTCTTTCTGACTCCCAGCAGAAGACATTCGCCGTTTTGGCTATCTCTTCCTATTAACATACTATTCTCTCCTTGGATTGAGGGTGTGTAGTGGGGAAGGTTCCTGTGGTGTAATATCATGTTCCCTCTTTCTTGCCCAATTCCTACCATGGGAGAGAAAGTTCAATGCCTCTTCTACCCCCCACCTTGGGCACACATTTTTAGCTCAGCTGACGAGTTACTGGTGCCCCAGGTTTTAAGCCTTGAGCTAGTAAAACAAAGGTGAAGTGAACATCTGAAGTCAGATGACTCACTGTACTGAATGTAGTCTGTAGACTCATCAGCTGTACTTTTTCAGTGGGTGACCTTGGCCATGATCCTGTTACCTAGCATTTTAACTCTCTTGGTTTCTCTGTGTTTTCCAAGCTTTGTCCTCCAGGTTCCTGTGGATTCTGTGAACCACACTGTCACTGTTTCCTGATATCTCTTCAATTAATGTCTTTTTTTTTTAAGGTGGTCGGTTAGTTTGTGTTGCTAGCAACTGAGAATTCTGTTTATACTTAGTAGCTTACTTTACCTTCTGTCACATTGGGACGTTTGTAATACTTTGAGATAATCTATGTAACATGTCTAGCATAATGCTTGGAACATAGCACACACAAGAACTGCAAGAACATTATTACATATTGTTGAATGCAACAATATTATTATCATATTCAATAAATATTTGTCAAGTTTTGGATACTGTGGGAAATGTTAAGGTGAAATAAAATGAAAAAGAGAGCATTTGTTTAATGTAAAAAATGTTAATAAAATCAATAGATTGGATACAATAGAGACTGTATTGTCAAGTACATTGAAAGCATGAAAAGGCAAACTGTCTGTGAGTGCTGGGACAATCAGAGAAGGCTACTATCTGGGGAGGAGATGTTTGAGTTGGGTCTTGAAGGATCACCAAGAATTCAGCAGCTAGGAGAAGGAAGGGATGGGCATCCGAGCCAGAGGAAAACATGGTTAAACTCTGAAAGGATGGGATTACTCAGTGGAAAGTGAATAGTCTAGGGCAGACCAAGTGATTGCGAGACAATTCTGAAGGACAACTTTAATGACTGTGGGCATGAGTTGAAGAGAGGCTGGTCAGCATAGGTCCCTGACCTCAGTCAGCTGCCATGATGCGGTCCTGGGACAGGTCACTTTGGAGATTTAGGCAGAATAAATGAGACAACAGGTATAAAGTACACTTTCAAGATTCAATACATGATAGCTGTTTCCATGATCATTGTCATTAGAGGCAGTAACTACTTAAGAGATGTTGTTAATTAGATTTTACAAAGGGGGAACACTGAGGCTCAGAGAAGATATTTGATTGGTTCCAAAGCCAAATAGCTAGTATTTTCCAGAAATACAACTTTAATTTTAGATAATCTGACTTTCTGATATCAAGTGTTGCCTTCCAGGATTAACTACTTCCTAAAGGATCTTTTGATGAAAGAATGGTAGAATGGTACTCATTTCTACAACAAATCCTATTTCATAGTAGTGTCCTTGTCATAAAGTTTGAATATTGTCTTTGCCACTAGATGATTGCCAGGTTTATAAGTTATCTGACTATAAATTAACTTCTTGATGAAAGGTATGGAGGTGTCATAAACTGACACACAATTAAGATCTTGAGGCAAACATGGAGAAAAGAAATGCTCAGAGAACTAAAAGTGCAGAATATATGCCTCTATTAGGAGTGGATAGAAGGAGAACTTTATTAAAAACAAACAAACAAAAAACCAGAAAAACACTAGTAACAGCGATGTTTTGTAGCATCTTCTCCAAAACAGGGCAGATGGAAATGGCACAATGACAAGTATCTATAAATGTCTATGTCTTTTTTTAAATTGAGGTACTGATAACATTATAAATGTCTTTCTTACTTTTCATGTAATTGGCATCCAGCATAAATTTCTTGTGTCCTACTATTCTTGCAAACTTTGATTTCAAGTCTAACTATCCTATTGAAGGTTTTTATTGTTACAGATACCCGGCAGGTGGGGACATCCTGCTGGGTCAAGGGGACAAATGCTTTTTACACGTCCTTTTGAACAGCTGTCTTCCAGACTCTCCCCAATTTGATTTCCTCTTCCTCAATTAAAAAAACAAAACAAAACACTAGTCAGGTTCCCTAATGACCAGTTTATTGTCAAATTTAAAAAAATTATAAAAATTTTTTTGTTATAGGTGGTCATTATTTTATTTTCATCTTCAATGCTTGGCTTTCAGGAAGAGGCTGTTTTGTAATTTGTCTTTCCCCTTGGGGTCTCCTGTGCTTCTTATAAATAAGAAGGGAAGAGGAAGTTTGCCTCTTCACATATATCAGACTACCTTTCCTAATCATTCACTGACAAAATTTTCCCATCTTCATAAAGTCTTACATTATAGTCTTATAGTAGCTGTACAACTCTGCTTCCTAATCTATGCATGTTGATGATGAGGAGGAGGAGGAGGAGAACGGGAAGGATAATAATCAAAGAGAATAATTATTGGATACTTTCTTGATGCCAGGTACTATGCTAAGAATCTGGATTCTGGCCTTTTTATGTAGATCTTATATCTATCCTCATTTTACAGATAAAGAAACTGAAGACCAAAAGATGAATAATTTTAAAAGATAAATTATTTTCCAAAGATTGTCAAGTAAATGTGGGGGCTGGATATTTGGATCTAGATAGTCTGATTTCAGGATTATTTTACCATTGTTTTTCTTGTGTGAAAGTCTTGTTAAATTCTATTTAAGTGTATTTTTTAAGTTATGCTCTGGAAACTCAGACTTTTAAATGTAAGATACGATAAGCCCTTTAAGAAATCATTAAGCATCAGAAAGTAGGTTCTACCTGACATTCCCGATGGCCACTAATGCAAGGGATGGCAATATAAAAAGTACGTATTTGGACTCAGTTTCAAGGGATAAAAACCCAATTCAAAATCATTAAAGAAAGAGGAAAGTTTATTGGCACAGGTAGGCTGAAACCATGATGGTGCCCGGGCTTAGGCAGCCTGCCGAGGTAGGGTCTCAGACAATGACTGTTACTGGCTAACGCACAGGGTGCGGCAGCCTGGGTCAGGTGGAGTGACCACCTATAAAATCATCTTGTACCAATTGGATTTTCTTGTGGTAACCACAGAACTATAGGAAAGTAATTCTCAGAGAGCCTATGGGTGTGTGGTTGGACCATCCAATAGATGTCCTGTACAATGGAGAAGCTAATACATTTTCTTAAGAAATATTATCTAAGAAATGTTGTCAAAGGTAAAGTTCTAAACTGAATGGTGAAAAATGTTCTCATTTGATAAGGCTGCTCTGGGCCGGGCAAGACATGGTAGGTTCCTGGTATATGTCATAACTTTACTCACATTGTTCTGTACATTTGCAAACAAATAGTACCAATTGGATTTTCAAAAGCAAAAATTTCCCTGGCATTTAAGCAGATATAAGACAGAAAGTTCAAAGCAAGGAAAACCATGGGTAGCCAAAAAACATCTTGTGTGAAATAATGAAACAAGGACAGAACATATCAATCAAAGGTAATTCAAAGTTAAGAAATTCACAATGAGTTGGAAAAAAGTGTTCTACTGAGGCCTGACTGAAGAACACTCAGGCTAAATTCATATTTGAGGTGGTATTTTATTTTATTTTGAAACTGACTTGCAGAGTAGGTACTTCAGTAATGATGATCAGTCTTCTTAATGAGTTTCTGTTTTTAATTTCAAAATAATCTGGTGGAAGGTCATGATGGTTTACTGTTGTTAACTGTGCAGGAGACCTTGGTTTTCAGGTTCTCGGTTGTATTAGGGGAAGGCTAGGCTGCATTTTTATAAAGGACTCCAAAATACAGCATTTTAACTTACGTAACACTTTTCTTTTTCTTTCTTTCACAATGCAGGCATATAGAAGGTGCCTTTGTTTCATGAAGTAGTTCTCTTTTCTTCTGTCTTGTTGCTTCTACAGCGTCCAGGAGTGGTCCACACCTAAAGAGTTGAAACTGCATAGTGGAACATGTAAATTTAAGCTGGTGAAAAGGGGAAAGACCCAGCATATATGGCAAGGGGGTCCTCCTTAACTGGAGGAGGCCTGAAGTTGTACACTTCACCTCTGCTCATATTCCGTTGACCTGAAGCTAGTCAGAGTCTGTTACTGAATGAATATTTGTGTCCCCTCAAAAGCCTCAAGTGTGGCTGTATGCAGAGACGGGGCCTCTAAGGAAAGATTAAGGTTAAATCCTTCCTTAGAGGCCTGCAGGTCATAAGGGTGGGGCCCTGATCCAACAGGATTACTGTCAGAAGAACAGATACCAGAGCTCGTTCTCTCACTCTCACTCTCTCACTCTCTATCCCTTCCTCTCCCCGCACAGCCCTCCCACCTCTGCCCCAGGTGAACACACAGGGAACTGGCTGTATGAGGACACAGTGAGGAGGCTGTCTGCAAGCCAGAAAGAGAATTCTTACCAGGAACCAAATAGGCAAGAATCTTAAACATGGACTCCCAGCCTCCAGAACTATTCCTTAAACCACCCAGTCTGTGGTGTTTTGTTATAGCGGCCGGGACAGAATAATTCAGAGTCATGCCTACTTGCAAAGGAAACTGGAAATATAGTTTCTACCTGAGTGACCAAGTCTCAGAAGAAAACAAGTGTAGATTTCCGAGGCCATCTGTCATCTGAGCTATAAACAGAGTCCTGCATATCATTTTATAGCTGCTTTGCCCTGTTGTTTACAGAGTTTATAGCACACTGATCTTTGTATAAGACCAAAACTTAGAAACCTCACAGTCCCCCTTGTAGTAATCCTGTTCCTTCCCAGGCCACAGTTTCTTCTCTGCCACTGTGCTTTGTGAACACACTTTTTCCTCTACTTCATAATTCACATAATTCCTTTAAGTTCTTTCTTTGTCACAGACCCAAATGGCATCTTCAGTACCTGCCTAGATTTGAATATAGCTACTCATTATTTTCTCCATAACATCATCTTCACTTGATTTCTGGGAGAGAGTATTTACTTTATGTATCAGTCCCCTATTGCTGCTCTAACAAATTAACATACATTTAGTGGCTTCAAACAACACAAATGTATTACCTTACCATTCTGGAAGTTAGAAGTTCAAATGGACTGACTTGTCTGAAATCAAGGTGTCCTCAGAGCTGGTCCTTCCTGGATCTCTGTTTCTTTGCCTTCCCAGCACTCAGAAGCTGCTGCTTTTCCTGTCGCCTCGTCCCCTTTCCCTGTCTTTAAGCTAGCCATGACAGGTTGAGTTCTTCTCACACCAAATTCCTCTGGCGCTCCTTCCTCCTTCTTTCACTTCATAGGGCTAGGGGATTACTCTGGACCTACCCAGATTGTTCAGGAAAATTACCTCATGTCAAGGCCCTTATTTATACAGAAAAATGCAACAAATCTTAAATGTGTATAATTAAATAAATTTTGGTAAATGTTTATACCCATCCAACTGACACCCCACTCAGATACAGGACATTCCCATTACTCCTGCTCCCCTTTTATCCCCTTCCACTCAATCTTCAGTCTCTCCAAAGGAAGTCACTGTTTCCTTTTGATTAGTTTCGTGTGTTGCTAAACTTCATAAAAATGAAATTATACAGTACTCTCTTGTGCCTGGCTTCTTCTACTTAGCATAATGTTTTAAAAATTCATTCATGTTTTCATGTGAGTCAGTGTTTCATTCTGTTCTTTTGCCAAATGCTATTCCATTGTGAAATAGACCACAATTTTTAAATCCATTCTCCTGCTGAGGGACACATGGCTTGCTTCCAGTTTGGGACTATAAATGAATAATATATAAATTTATGAAACAATTCCTTATTTAATCACATCTGCAAAGCCCATTTTGTCATGTAATATAACACATTATTTTATATTTATATATTTATAAATTTATATATATTTATATTTATAAATATATAAATAAAATTATATTTATTTATATATTTATATATTTTTTATATAACAGGTTTTAGCTATTAGAATGTGCACATCTTTGGGGTACCATTATACAGCCTACTACCCCTAATTTGCCTACTTTATCTCCTCCTCCTACTGTCCTTTACCAGTGCCTAAGACTTAGTCTCCTAATCATCTTATTTCTTGCCTGGGACCTTAAGGAGCTTAGCCTACACAACAGCCTTATTAGCTTTGTCCTGGACCAAACTCTGACACCGTAACCCAGTTTTAGTAACTGAGTTAACTAACTGGGTTAGTAACTCTCAGCTCTTTCTTCGGTAACTGAGCCCATAGTTTTATACTCCAGGCCTAGTACCTGGATTCTGGACTTGGTGCTTCTGTGCCCAAGTGCCTGCCTGGAATCTCCATTCCTTTAGAACTAAAGGACAGCTCTACTCACACCAGGCCTCCAGAGAGCACTCCTGCTCCATACTCTGGTCATCATGCCCTGATCCCTGCCGTGGAGGCTGTGCAGGAAAGACACCGGCCAGGCTGCACTTCCTCGTTTTTCCCGTGACCATCGTTCTCTGAGGCTGGCTCCCCCAGCCTACCCAGCCACCAGAGATCAGACCTGGACTGCTTTGCAGGCAGAAACTGGTCAGTTTAGCTCAGTGTTTCTCAAATTTTGTTTCACATTAGGATTACCTGGATACCTAGGCTTCACCCCACACCAAATAAATCAGAATCTCTGGGGTCTGACTCTGTTATGGACCAGCATCAGTATTTTTTAAAACTCCTCCATTGATTCCAATATGCAGGCAAGATGGAGGACAAGTGAACAAGTGACTTATGGCTCAAAGTGTGCTCTGCTTTCCAGCTTTTCTCACCTCTCAGTGTTTCTTGCAAATTTAGGCTCTCATATTTTAAAAATGGCTACATAATAGCACAACACATTGGTTTACTATAAATTACATAATCATTTAACTATTGATAAGCATTTAGGCATTTTCATTGTTCATTATTTTTAGGTGACTTTGAAGCAAGAATCTTTATGGGCCTTGTTGAATTGAAATTCTAATTTCTCACAAAACATGAACATTCTTATACCATTTGCACCTTAAATAGGCCATCCCGACTTTTCATGGCGCTGTAGGTAGTTGAGATATTTCCAAGTGTGCTACAGAATGGGAAAATTTGGACTGCCAGATTTTATAAGACACGTAGAATTGTGACATTTTTACTGTTCCACCTCATCAAAGTTTGTTCATTAAAATGGCTTTTGAAATTCCTCCACTGAAATCTCTGCTTAATCTTGAACAGTGACAAATTGTGCCAACTTGAAGCTTTTGACAATTCCACTTCCTATTCACTCTCCAAATGTGCTGATCCTTTGCAACCCTTGAAATTACAAGTGTGAGTTCCCTGTCTGCAGTTGAAAGATAAGGTCTAACTGAAGTTTGGACTGACTCTGTAGAAGCCCAAGATACAGAAAGACAGATAATCCTTTGTGATTCCTCCTACTGCCTTTGATCTCATCCTCACGATCTTAAGGCAGTAATGCAGAGAACTATCAACCAGAAATCAGATCAGGGGTCTAGCTCTAGACAGGGCCTTAACCCCCTGAACTCATTTCCTCAAGTCTCACACAAGACTATCTGCCCATCTTACAGAGCTGGGAAGATCACTGTGTGAATGCACTTAAGACACTTGAAAAGATATGTATATGTGTGTGCATACAAAGTTATTTCAGTGTAGAAATACTTATAATTCTATATTTGAATATGTAAGTGCTTAATACTTGATTTCTTACTAAATGCTGAATTTACTTAATAATTTATTTGATAATTAAATACTTAATTCTTTAATATTTTGCTAGTTAAAAACATCTGTATTTTAAATTTGGTACGGTGATGAGTCCTTCTCACCCAACTATACTGCATCCTTTTTAAAGCACCAAATTATACCTTTTGTTATGTACTTCTACGATTTTTTAAAGAAAAAAATTGCTAATATTACAATGATAATTTATTCATTAAGGATTTAAGAACGTGTTTTTAGAAAAACTGGAATTGGTAGAGTTGTCAAATTGTTAACACAACTGAGATAAAATTATCTCCCTAACAGGCCGAAAAAGAAAAAGAAAAAAGAAAAAAGGAGAGCATGAGAGGGTAAAGGAAATTTTATTATCCTGTGTGTTTGTTTTATGAGAAAGGGAAATCTACAAAATGCAATGAATATACTTTTAATAGGAAAAAGTCAGAGGAAATTTAAAACATTTTAACGGGGAACAGATGTAGTTTAAAAAGGAAAAAAAAACAACAACAAAGCAGTTGAAATCCTGTGTTAAGATTAAACTTCCAATAAGAATGAGACCTCTTTCTGCAGCATTAAGAGGAAACTAATAATAATAATAAAGTCCTAGCGACCTTTCTTGCTTTCCCTGTGGAAAACAAGTCACAATACATTTCAAGTAAAATCTTCCTAAAATCCTCTGCCAGCCGCCGAGAGGGGAAGGCTGGTCAGTTAAGCCTGAATTCTCCTCCTGAGAGGGAAAGCTCGAGGCTAGGGCTCAGGCCACCTTCTGGGGAATAAGGACGGTGGTTAACTAAACCCTGGGTCCTATTCCGAGGGAGGGAGGTTGGGGGCCAGGCCCCAGGACACCCTCTGGGTGGAGGACATGGAAGGCGCGGGCTGGGAAGAACGGCGGTGCCCGGCCGCGGTGAGCGGTCCCGCCACCCGGGGCCGGGCGGGCTTCAGAGCCACCGTAGGGCGGGAAGGGTCAACAGGGTAAATGCTTTCTCGGAATGCACCCATCCGGGCCCACGTCAGCAGCTTCTCCTCCCTCCCAGCCCACCTTCTCCGCCCACCCCCCGAACTGGGACCCGGCGGCTGCAGCGGGTCAGCGCCCACCCCATCCTGTGTCGGGGGACGCTCTGCGCAAGGGGCAGGGCCGGCGGACAGGTCGAGCGTGGCCTGGGAGCGGCGGGTCCCCGCGGGTCCCAGCGGGCTGAGCAACGGGGCCTCCCTGGGGGAGGGGTCTTCCGCGGCCCGGGCCCGGCGGGGAGGGGCGGGTGGCGGCGGAGGTCGGCGGGGGTGTGTCCGAGGGGCGGGCTGGCGGGAGGCGAGTGCCCCACGGGGAAGCGGCAGACTCGCGCTCCGTGTAGAGTCCCCGCGCGTGGCTGAGGCTTTCTTTGCAGAGCCACCGAGCGGCAGAGCGGCGAGATGCGCAGGGGCGGCTCTGGGGTCGCACTCCTAGCCTCGGTGCTCTGGGTCGCCGCGCAGTGCCAGCAGAAAGGTGAGCCCCGGTCCCCCGTCCCTCTGTGAGCGGCGGGCGGCTGCGGGACAAAGCCCTACGCTTTGTCTCTTTTTAAGTGGGTGCGCGAATCCCCGTTCGCCTCTGATTGAAGGATCGGACACGTGGGTTTCCCGCGCAGCTCCTGTAAGGATCCTTCCAGTGGGGCGGGAGAGGGCTGGGAACGACACCCCTGACGGACGCAGCCCCGACATCCGAACCTCCTGCTTTAAACTCCTGAGGGCCGGAGCGGTCCATGCCTTGACGTTTGCAATACCGGAGCGCCGTAGAATAGAGCAGTGCGCGGGGGGCGGGGCGGGAGTGGGGCGCCGGAGAGCGGGTGCACCGACCTCGCCGCGCACTCAAGCTCTGGCGGGCTGGTCGCGCGGCGGGCGAGCTGCGGGGCTGCTGGCTGCGCGCGGGGAGTGGATGGCAAAGGCTTTCTCCCGGGTCTCCCTCATTGCCCTGCGGTGGGAAGCCTGATCGTCTGCGGCCGGGTGGGGATGGGGTCCTTGGGGCCACTCGCGGCCCAGGTTTGGGGAGAGAACGGTGAGAGAGAAGCACGCCTCTAGCCAGCTGCCCCAGGCAGGGGGATCGCCCGTGCAGCCCCCGCAGACGGCGGCCAGGGCACAGATTTGCCCTCCGAAACGGCGCGCTTTGTGCCTGCAGCCCCGAGGTGGCCGAACTCGCTGGTTCAGACCGTGGTCACTCTGGGGTGAGAGAGCCGGCGGAGAAGGGAGGGAAGACTAGGCCTGCTCTTCGCCGCAGGGGTTCAGTGGCTCTGGGGACAAGGTTTTGGAAAACCAGAGGCTAATTTTCATAGCTGCTGTCAATGACGAGAAAGAGAGAGAAACCCTCTTTTCGTTTGTGGACAACCCCATTGCCTACTCCGCCCATTCGGTTAAGTCTTCACAGCGCTTCTGCTTGTTGGCTGAGCCGTCACAAATACTTGTTGGAAACATCTTAATGTACGCAACACATGACCATGGGCGTACGTCCACAAATACACATTTCATTAAATAAATGTTAAGAAAACACACTTCAAAAAATAAGTAGGCAGAATGCGAAATGCCGTCGTGGGAAAAATGTGCGTTTTGGCATTGTGCTGAGTTAGTAACTCTGCAGAAACGAGACCATCTCATTCATTCAAGCATTCATGATGAAAGCACTGGACCGGAGCTGGCAACACAGCTTTGAATAGCTGGGCGTCTGCTCTGCGCTGAGCCCGGGCCGGGAGAGCGAGCAATTTGCATAGTTATCCGTGAAAGAAAGGAGCGGGCCTGGGGGAGAGAAGGCTTTGAGGCTGCAAACCTCATTTCTCTCAGGTTGCAGAAAGTGAACACGTCCCGGTTTCCCACAGGGTGGGGAGAGAGGGCAGCTTGACTCCGCTTTATTGTTATAAGAAATGGAAAGTCCTAGACAGAGGAGGTGCCCTGAATGTTTTCTGTGCCCCTCCAGGGGCTCGGCACTTGGCCTGGGCGAGTATGAATGGTGTTTGGAGAAAGTGGACCACATGGGGCTTTCCTGTTTTAAGACGCTGTGGAAAACCACCCACAGCTGGAGCCTTTGAATCTTTCAAGTCGCCTTCCAGTCCCCACCCCATCAACCATCACCCTTCCTAACAAGCATCTTTGGGACAGTTTTGATTTTTTGAAAAAGTATCTGTGCCCCATGTAGATAGCATGGATTGGTGAAATGGTATAATGTGGTGGTTATAAAATAATAATCCTGGACTGTATCATTTCTGAGGTAGCTATCTGGTGCTTGTATTATTTGAAAACAATCATTATCTCATAGCATTTAGATTATTGGCAGTTCTCTACCATTTCTGCAGTCTCGAGGTTACCTTATGACTCAATGGCTAATTTCCTTTGAAATGTAACCAGTTTAAAGTAATCTATGTATAAGTATATTATAAGAGGTGGTGTCTTTCTAAAAATAATGTTAAATCCACAGCTGAGAGTTACATAGAATTATAGTCACTTCACAGGTTGGCTCATCAACTCTTCTGTTTTAAACGGTTTCCCCCACCCCCCAACAGGTAATAAATAGACAATTCCAAGTGTAAAGAAAAAATCTATTCCATGAATGAAAGAAAATTTACTTCATTCTTATAAGTAACATACTATTCCCATTTAGCATGCATGTATTCACTAGTAAAGTATGTGTGCCTGAATGGATTTCAAAGGCGCACGTTTCTTTCCTAGAGCTGTATTCCCTAAGCAAGGGCCAATAAAAAAAATATTGATTTTAGCAGTTAGGAACAAAGAAGTGTACAATAAAAACATTACTGCCTACCTCCTACATCTCCTGGACTTTGGCCCACTCCTTTTTATCCTCTTTTTCAGACACGAAATATAAAGCCGGCATCTGTAGCTCATCTAGTGTGATCGAGGATTCACATGTGACGGGCATGATAGAAACATTTACACTGCTCTGTAGTGTCTTGTGCCCCTCTTAGAGCTGCGCTGCTTTATAAGCCACTGTCATAAAATGGTTACATGACCACTTATTTCAAGGTAATCATCCTTGAGACACCCTACCATTTTATAATAATTTATTCATAAAGTCCTACTGATATTCATTATCATCTACAGAAAGTTTCTGTGGGAAAATGACAGGATAAATCTTGGTGTTTTAGGTGTTTTATTCTCTGGCCTTACTAACTATGGAAAATTGGGCAAATTACTTAGTTTCTCTGTGCTTTAGTTTCACCATCTGTAAAATGGGAGTAATAATTGTGCCTCCCTGGAAGAGGCTGTTAATGATGAAATGAAACAATGCAGGAAAAGTCCTTAGAACAGTGCCTAGTACAGGGTTAGCCTTCGATAAACATTAACTGCATGCGTCACTACAGCGTTATTATTTTACACAGAACTATTGGGGAGGCCCTCTTCCAAGCTATATTCTCCAGGATATATAGTTGCTCAGAAATTTGGAGTCTGCATTTGTAATCAAATAGTCTGGATCTCAAATACCAGACCTGCCACTTGGATGAGCCATGACATTGGTTATGTTTCTTTATATATCTGAGTTCTTAACATCTTCCTGTTTATAAAATGGTTGGGATTAATGTGATTAAATAACACATGAAAAACATTGTTGCAGTGTTGGGCATGCCCTGGTGCCACGGGCATGCAATCCATGATGGTGACTCTCTCATTGTTATGCCTGTCCTGTGTGCTCATTATCCAGGCAACCGCTCCTTTTGTTATTGCTCACATTCATTCGATCATTAAGACTTGTTGATTTTAGCAGCTGAAAATCTTTGCAATCTGTCTCTCATTTTCTGACCCCACTGCTGACTAGTTGTTTGATTTTCCCCTGAAATATTGTGATGGTTCTTTCAGGGGGCCTCCCTCAATTCCTCTGTCCTTCCTCACTACTGCCACCACTTATTTTTCTAGAAACGCCACCCTATGCTGGACCAACGCCTCCCAAACTCTTCATTTCATAACATGCACACACAAGATGACACTGGCGCAGGTCACACTGGGGGTAAACTGAGGAGACTGGAACCCCAGCTCACCTTTTGCTCCAGAGCTGAAGGGTGTAATCTTGGGCACACCTGCACCCATTCGTAGCTCATCAGTGTTTCCCAGCTCAGGGGCTGTTAAGTGCAGGACAAGTCCCCCCTTTGGGTTTTAACACCCTGGAAAACCTTCCAGGTCCCTGGAGGCTTTCCCAGTGAACTCGACTTAGTGCTTCTGTTATATTGTTGTTCTATGAGCCCATGTTGAGCCCACGGTGGGGTAAACAATGGGCTCGCTACCCTGCGTCACTCACCGGCTTGGGCTTCTTGAGGGCAGCAACTGTTACATTTACATCTGTGTATTCATTGCTTTTGACATTCCTGAAAGTTAACAGCCACCAATCTTTGTTGAGCCAAATTGAAATTAATATCTCTACTTATGAATCAAGTAACTTAAAAGAGTATTTTTGAACAGTTAATCCATAGTCATGGTACACAGGTACCAACGGCTGTAGAGAAAAAGATCGTCTTGATTTTGTCATCTTCTTTTTAGGCAACCACTACTCTTGTTTTCTTGAGTATCCTTCCATAGTTGTTTCTTCATATAACTCTTAAAGCGAGCTTCTTCATGAAACGTATTTCTCCCTAATAGTATAAGGGAGGTACCGGTTATTTCCTGATAAAATACTGAGCCATATTCCTCTCTCCGCTGCCCTCCCCCATTCTATTCCCTCAATGTACCGATTACAGGATAGTAATATGTCACTCATTGAATGTATGTACTTGTAAAATTCCCACCTTCCAACTTGTTCATTTTAAGACAGTCTTTCACAGAAAGGTACTGAATCCATGTTTCCTAGATCTTTTGGAATTTAAAAACTAGATCGTCAGTTGATTTCATGACATTGCACTCCTTTTCTCTTTAATTCCCACTTGAGAATATGTTTGTTGATTTTAGATGGTGGGGGCAGAAAAACATCAATGTAAGAGAGAAACATGGATCAGTTTTTTCCCATATGTACCCTGACTGGGAACTGAACCCACAACCTAAGTATGTGCCCTGACTGGGAATCAAACCTACAATCTTTTGGTGATCAGGAAGATGCTCCAATCAACTGAGCCACCTGATAAGGGCTGTACTCCTCTAATAGCAGTAACAAGCTATACCTTCAACAGTAAATAATTTTTAAAACTATATTTTAGGAGATTTATAATCTAGAGAAGTCAAGTTTGAGAATAATGTCATTAGAAGTTTAGGATCGTGTGTTATTTATTTTATCAATAAGTATGACTTATGATTGTAAGACCTGTGGCAAACACAGAGAAATTTGATTTTTAAAAATAACTCCCACTGAATAAAGGTAAGCCTATTCTTTGAATACAAAAGTTAACTGGGGACAACCAGAGAGAACTCTTGATGGTATACCTTAGGTGAAGTTTTTAGTTACATTCCTCAGATATGTTTGGATGAGCATGAGAATTGTAGTCTCCTATGAAAGATGTATGTAGTTTATTTACATGTTTGCAAGTAATTCTTTTCTTAGTTTTATTTCTAAAATACTAATAAATACTAATATGTATCCACAGACAATTGAGTAAAATAAATCCATTTCAAAATTAATGAAGAGAAAACGATCTTTTATAGAAGTGATTTATTGAAGGTCATGAACTTGGATTCTGTTGGAACACGCCTGCCAGGGAGTTATTTCAGCATGAGATACCGCACTGCAGCTGGATTCGTTGCATTTTCACATCCTTTATACTGAGGGTGACGACAATCCATGGTCAGAGTAGCCATTTAATAGCACAGAACTCCTCTACTTGGGTCTTGTTTTCTCAAGTCTGGACCAGGGGAGCTTTCTTTGGGTTAACTTGTTCCCAGTGATTTTGTGTCTTGCTTGGGGGCAGGAAACAGACAATGGAGGCAGTGAGATTCCAGAGCAGCTTGGTGTATGACATTCTTGCTTAGGTAAGCATTTATCTCAGAGTATTAATCCAGAAACCCCAATGTAGGAACACATAAAATTCTGATTTCAGTGTGTGTGTGTGCATGCATATTAGTTTTTCTTTTAAGAATCTACCATTTGAAGTCTGAATCTTTTCATTCCTGAAGTTATCTTTAAGTGTGATCTGTTGGCCCAGCAGGCCGTATGACTCAAATTCTTGTGCTGGACAACCTCCTGTATTGCTGGTGGGAATGTCAAATTTAGGTAAATCAGTATTTATGGAAAATGTCATCTTTTCTCATTCCATAAAGACTTTGCTGCATTTGGTTCCATTGCTCCACAATTTCCTTCCAGAACTCTGCGAAACTCTCTACAGCAATAAAGAAGATGCTTAAGTTTAGTAGATGATTTTTAATTAAGAGACTATTTAGAAAGAAAAAAGCCTCCTGGCACAGCACTGATTATTATACACCACACATTTAAATGTCTTCCAGCCTCTTTGTAATGACAGAATCTTACTCCAAAACAGTGATGACCTGTTGTTGCCATCCCAGCACAGGAGCTCCTTCTTGCCCCAGTGACTCCTCCCTATTTCTCCCACTTTGTGACATTCTTGCAGTTCCCGCAGCTTCACCTTCCTTTTCTTTCTTTTTTTATTTTTTTGTACCTCCTTGTCCAAGTTCCCCCTCTGAATTTTTGTTTCTTCCTTTAAATAACTCCTTAGTTTGTTTTTGGTTTTCCCCATTACCACTGCAACTAATCACCAGCTGTCTAAATTACAATTACCAGCCTCTTTGCATAGTGCTGGCATTCTTTCCCTTACTCTAGTCTCACACTGCAGTTAGGCTCATGCTGCCGAAGCACTGCCTTCATAATGCCTCCCTGCTCCCTGCTTCACAGGGTTCCTTCTCCGGCCCACAGCCCACCAGCCTTCGTAATCTCTCCAAATTTAGTCACAGTCAACTAGCACTTACCCTCATTCTCTGTCCTGAACACCTCCTTCCCCCCTAACTGCAAGGGATGTATTGACTTTCAGCTGCATGATTTGCTCCCATTACCCACTCTCCTGAATTGCATCCCCAATGCACAGCCAGCAATTTAGTGCCCTAGCAACAGCCTTGGCGTTACGGCATTTGTCAACTCTCCTATTTCTGAATTTGCGTCGTATTTTGTAAGTCAGAGTTCCCACCCAGCCAGAGTTGCCATCTGGTCCTCTTTTAGATGGCTTGCCCTGAACGCCATCAGTGAAAGCCAAAAAGAAGGGACATTTTTCTTCAAAAATCAAAACCTTAGCTTCCAGAATATTTCTTTCAATACACAAATAACTTGAGGGCACAGGGTTCTAGTACTAAAACCTGGCAGTGGGAGGGCAGTGACACCCAAGGTGGCAGAGCTGTTTCAGGAACCATGAAACCCTTATCTCGTCTCTGGATTGCACACCCAGCCTGAGTCCTGGCCCGCTCTGAGCATGAGGTCCTCCAGCCTCCCAGGTTACATACCACCCAAGGAATTACCACTTGGCAGGTCTAGGTGGGGACTGGAATCTGTTACAAAAACCATATTCAAATTTTGGTATCCAGAGGCACAAAGACCTTACCAGTTCATTGTCAAGCAGACCCTTTGGGTTTCTAGTTTGAATAGTTGTTTTCAGAACTATCTCTGCCACTTGGCTTACTTTCTGTCCTGTGGCTGTGTCCTGTGGTAGACCAGCACTCGCTCCCCACCCATCAAAATTCCCACTCTCTATCCTTTCAGCCTCCTTATTCTGAATCTCAAATTCCAACATACATTTATTTATTTATTTATATTTAAATTGAGGTATAGTTGACATATCACATGAAACATACTAGTTTCAGGTACACAACATAATGATTAGATATATATTATTGGGAAATGATCACCAAAATAAGTCTAATTAATGTTCATCAGCCCATAGTTACAAATTATTTTTCTTGTGATGAGGACTTTAATTATCTCCTTGGCAACTTTCCGATATGCAATTCAGTATTATTAACTGTAGTCTTCATGGCGGACTTCTTTATTTTTTAACTGGAAGTTTGTACCTTTTGACCTCCTTCACCAAAACACTGTCTTTGTTTATGAGCAAAATCTAGTTTTCCCAACTCTTTTTTTTAAACTTTTTTCCTGGCTTTGTCAGCATACTTTCGTTCATTCTAGAAGTTTGAGGTTGGGAGAGTTTAAGATACTAACATGTGAAATGCCTTTGAAAACTCCCATCACTTTTCTTTAAGGGAGATGGCATCTTAAATAGTTTATACCTTTTTGGGGTAGGAAATCTTTTCTTGTGGGATTTTCATTTCTATTCATTTTTCCTATTTTTTTCCCTGTGTTTTCTCATTCATTTATTCACTTATTCATGCATGCACTGAACATATATTGGGTCCCTGAGTCAGGGATGTGCAATGGTTACAATGGCTAGTGTGTCTTGAGGACTCCATTCTCAACTGCTCTCCTCATTATGATTCCAAGGCAGTTGTTGACATTCTTGGTGGACTTGCTTTTGAAGTTTGCAGAACTGAAAGTGCATACATTGAAAAAAAAAAAAAAAGCTCTCCATAAGACATAATAGTCTAAGAAGGACTGGAGGGATTAAAGTCACAATAGTGGAAGTTGCTGTCTATATTTTGCTTGCTTATAGTCATGCAGGTCCATGTTGAAATGAGTAGGCCAAGTCATGGGGCAGAGAAAGGTGGGGAGGAGTGAAGGGAGGGGCACAGCCTTAGCTGAAGTTGTAGAAACAGCTGATACATCAAACACCCTGCTAGGTAATATCAGTTTCCTTAGGTTCCCTTTCTTTCACGGGAACTCAGAGCTCACCTGCAGAGCTAGCTTTTCTGTGTGCTCTAGGAAAACAGGCACAGTTAATATAGAAGTTCTCCCTCCAGGCTGTACATTAGATTTTAATAGCATCAAGGCCCAGGTCCTACCCCAGGAACTATAATTTATGTGGTCTGAGGTGGGGCCTGGTCATGTGCATTTCAGAAATTCCCTTCAGGTGATTCCACTCCACAGCCTGTGTTGAAAGCCAGTAAGTTAGCACCATAAGCTTTGCTGTACCAGAGAATGCAATTACACCACAGTGCGGGCATGGGAAGGGAATGCAGTACCTGGTGGTAGTAACCCCAGCTTGTCCATGGGGTGCAGATTGGGGCATTGATCCCAATTGATCCCATTGCGCCTGCCATTGGCTGCAGTCTAATGCTTTGTGCATAGAGGTGCCCCACCCTCTTCATTTACTATTTCATTCTATTCTGCCTGCTCTGTTGTCTAGTTCAGGCTATTCTGACTGCTCTGTGGGGATGATAATATACACCCAAAGCTGTAAGGGATCCCTGCACTGAGACCCTGGGTCATTGAAGTTGCTCAGAGAAAGTCAGTTCCTTCTTTTTACCCAGCAGCCTCTCATCAAGTGTTTGTCACTGGTAAGTGCTCAGTAGACATTCATTAATAGTTGAGCTCCCATGTAAATGAACAGTGTTGGTCTCGCTTTGCTGACATGGTCACTTATGAAGACTCTTCTTTCTTTTAAAAGTACGCCTAACCAAATACAGCGTTTAGAGTTCCTCGTGTTTTGGGATAAGATCTGGTCTTGAAGGCTTGAGTGGTTGATTGATTGAATTATTTTTTTCATTCTTTAATTCATCCAAAATTCATTAACTGTGCTCCAAATGTAAGCATTACTTGTGCTCTGTCCCTCCTTCTCAACCTCTCCATGGGCAAGCAACATGTACCTTTTCCTCTGAGATTTTATGGGCCCCCTCCTTCTCTCTTGATTTAATCGGGTCTGGAGATTCCAAAGCCTTGCTGTCCTTAGGCACCTACTACTCCTGTCTTTCTCTGGCCTTGCCTTTAATTGCACTTACTTTTCCAGGCTTCCTTCAGAAGTTTTACCTCCCCCCACTCCCGGTGTTTGGCTTATTATTTCCCTTCAAGTTCCACACAGCAAAGTAAGAGCCATTCTTCCTTCTACAGCCTCAGCATCCCCACCACACACATACTCTCACGCACACACTCACACCACCTATACTGACCCGTTGATCAGCCCCAGTGAAAGGTGCTTGAAGAGGTATTATACTGACTAACCCCTGACTGACAAAGTCAGAATCTGGACCTCATCTCCTGAGGTGGAGCAGGGGCTGCTGGAAGTGTGAGCCCAGCTGCAGGTTTTGGGATGAAGTCTGATGTGGACATTGATGCAGTTTCCTAAGAGCTTAGAAAGCCACTGGCATCTGAAGTGCCCCATGCGTTAATGGACTGTGCAGTTGCCATCCCATCCCTGTGGAATGGCTTCAATGGTTTCTCACTCTCTTCTGAGCAGGACTTACAAGGTGCTCTGTGATCTGACCCTGTTCAGGCCTCTCCACAGCTTTGTCACCCACTGCTGGCTGAATTTTGGCCATTCTGATATATTGATGCTTCCCATAGTGTGACATGGGACTCATATCTCTGAGCCTTGAACACACTGCCCTAGTACATGGAAAGCCCTTTATTCACCAGTGGCACTCTGACATATTCAGATCTACTCAGTCACAACTTTCCTCCTGCTTGTGGCCAGAGCAATTTGTCTGTACATTGTATTAAGCACATCATTTTGTAACTTTTTGTTAATTTCCCTGCTTCTCCTCAAGGGCAGAGATTTTTGTTCTCATCTCTAATACCTAGCACAGTGCTTGACATTTAATGTTGATTCTGGAAATATTAGTTGGATGAATGAATGAAAGTCCCAATGCAGACAAGCAACAGGGATGAGAAGGTGATCTAATGGCCATTATTTTGAGATCCAGAGAGACAGACAGTTGGCATGAGGAAGTCACTAAGCAGAGTGATAATCTGGAAACAGTGGGCAGGAAAAGAACAGGACGTCAGCTCCAGAAGGCTAGGGACCTTAGCAGGACACCCAGATAGTAATTGAGGACAGAGAACGAGGAAGAATACAGATGATCAAACTAGGGCAGAGGGTGGACAAATATTTTTGGAATGTCCTTAGCTCACATTCTAAATGTCAACACAGTGATCATTTACAGCCCAGCGGTGGAAAGAAGAATCACTCTCAGACAAGGTCCCAATGTGGAGAGAGAGGAACCACTGAATCTGGTAATGAGGAAGTAATTAATAACTTGAAGGGATTATTAATTTGTGTTTTTATCCATCTACCAGATCAGTACAAAGAAAAAATGGATTATGTTTTGTAATTAAAATATTGACTGATGCTGAATATTTAATGTAGGCTTCAAATTCAGATTATATTAAAAAAAAAACACCTTATTTCTAGATTTGGAACCAATGGCTTCTAGGCATTTCAAGCCAGCAATTCATTAACTCACATTCAGCAAGTATTTGTTAAGTTTCTAGAATATTCTATACACTGGTGACTAGTGGTCCTTGAACCCCATTGCTTATAGTCAAGTAAGCTTGAGAAGTGCCTAGAGAATCCTCCTAAGTAGGTTGATCGGTTTAGATCTGGGAGATATTTTTGTGTCTGAATGTCTCCTACACCAATATAACTCCATTTACAACTATAGAATACATCAATAAACAGAAGGAGAAATCTGATTCAACACTACATTTCTATTGCATGGGATTTTCTTTTATTTTAAAAAGTGTGACTTCAGACATGCGGGCATTTGTTTACTAGCTCTTATAGTTTCATAGAGAGTTTTTCTTTGTGTGCTTGTCTGTTTTTTTTTAAGGAACTGTTCCTGCTTGCCTTGGGAGGGCTTTGTTTAAGTAGGGGAAGAGCCGTTCTCCTCTGGACATTCTGGGCTAAGCCATCCTTGTCTTCTCAGGGAAGAACAAAGGCATACAGAGTTGATGTCACACATGGATTTTTGTTTGATAAATACCAGTTACTACTGAACGAGTTTATTCTCATCAGAAATATGAGCATAACATCTTCTATGTTGTTAGTGGTTTCCAATTGGTTGATTTAGTTTTAATTGTTATAGTTGACTAAATTAAGATGCACCTCATTTTATGTGGTCAAAAGAACCCTGAAAATTTATGCATCAAACAGTTTTATGAAAGAAATAATTTCAAATTCAATATTAAAATAATTCCAAAATGAAGGAATCAGCTAGTAAAGAAAATAGATGTCTCTTTGGTTTTTATCAACTGATCTAAACATAGCTTCAACCAAACACCAGCTTACATATTATACATTATTAACATACCTTAATTACCAATCAGGTCCAAAACCATATCCTATACATTTTTTCCCTATACATTTCATAGAGTTGAAACTTTTCTGCCCTTTGGATGTGCAGACTTCTCCTTTGACTCAGCAGCTGGCAATCGGCAACCCTCCTAAACCATTGTCTGGATACAGGACACTTTAGGGATCAGGTGGCTTCATCGTCCTTCAAAATGCAGGCTTCAGGCTGCATGATTTTGTATCCTGTGCATATAAGTGTAAGGAGAATCTCCAACAGGTTTTAACAGTTTTATTAGGTAAAATTTATGTACCATAAAGTTCTGTCAATTGGAAATGAATAGTTCAATGATTGTTTAGTAAATTTAGAGTGTTGTGCAGTCATCACCCAACCTGGTGGGGAAGATTTCCAGATTTCAAGTGTGCCCTCCGTCCCCACTCCCACTCTGACCCCAGCACCAAGCAATAATCTGCTTTCTGTACTTTTAGATTGATCTTTTCTGGAAATTTTAGCTGTATGGGCTCATACAGTATGTAGCCTTTTGTGTCTATCTTCTTTAACTTAACGTGATATTTTCTAGGATCATCTATACTGTAGCATGTATCTGTAGTTCGTTTCACTTTATGCTGAACGGTATTCAGTCATGAAGATACACCACATTTTGCTTATCCAGTCACCAGATGATGGACATTATGACTGTTATCATTTAGGACTATTAGAGTAATGCTATAAGCAATCACATACAAGTGTTTGTATAGAAATGTTTTCATTTCTTTTGAGCAAAATCCCTAGGAGTAGAATATGAATCATGTGTTAAATTTATATTACTTGTAAAAAGAAGTTATCAAACTCTTCTCCTAAGAGACTGCACCAATTTATAGTGTAAAATATAGCAGTGTCTGAAGATTCCAGTTTCTCCAAATCCTTACCAACACTACATATTGTCTCGTTCTGATCATAGACACTTCAGTGACTGTGAAGTCACTAAAATATTTTGTGCTTTAATTTGCATTTCCCTAATAATTAATGATATTGAGCATATTTCATATGCTTATTAGTTATTCATATATCCCCTTTACTAAAAAATCTAAGCATTTTATTCAATTTTTACTTTTTTTTGTCTTTGAGTATTGAGTTTAAGAGTTTTTCATATGACCCTGGCTGGGTAACTCAGTTGGTTAGAGCATCATCCTGCTTCGCCAAGATGGCAGATTTGACCTCTGGTCAGGACACATTCAAGAAGCAATTAATGAATACATAAATAAGTGGAACAACAAATAGATCTCTCTCTCTCTAAAATCAATAAATAAGATTTTTTTTAAAGTTCTGGATACATACCCTTTATCACAAATATGACTTGAAAATATTTTCTCTCAGTCTATGACTTGTCTTTTTATATTTTTTTATACTTCTTTTTTTTCCAGCTTTCTTTTCTTTTTTTTAAATACATTTGTCTCTGCCTCCCCCCCACCACTTTCCCTTGCCCCCTCTCTCCTTCCCTCCCTCAGCTCTTCCTCTTTGGTTTTGTCCATGAGTCCTTGCTATATGTTTCTTGACTTTCCCCTTTTTATATTCTTAATGGTGTGTTTGGAATGCCAAGCATTTTTTTATTGTCCATTTTATCAAATTTTTACTTTATGAATTTTTTTGGTGTCATATTTAAAAATTCTTTGCCTAACCTAAGATCACAATGATTTTATCCTATATTTTCTTCTAGAAGTTTTATCATTTAGCTTTTACATTTACATCTGTGATCCATATTGAGTTTACCGGCACTTCATGCATGGTAAATTCATTTATGGAAAAGACAGAATTGCCTTGGCATTTTGCCGAAAATCAATCAACCATAAATGTAACTGTATATTTCTGGATTCTCTATTTTGTTCCATTAATCCATATGTCTGTTCTTAAGCTAATATTCCACTGTCTGGATTTCTTCGGCTTTTGAAATAAATTTTAAAATAAGTAGTATAAGCAATTTGATTTCTTTTACTTTTTCTAAATTCATTTGACAGTTCCAGAACCTTTGCATTTCCATTAGTATTAACTTATCAGTTTCTACAACAAAAGCCAACTGGGATTTGGGATGGGAATTAGTTGAACCCATAGATTAGTTTGGGGAGAATTGCTGTCTAACAATATTGAATGTTCCTATCTATGAATAAGAAACATCTCTTCATTCATATTCCTTAATTTCTCTCAGAAATGTTTTGTCGTTTTCAGTGTATTGGTCTTGAATCTCTCCTGTTCAGTTTTCTCTTACGCATTTTACTCTTTCTCAGTAAAAAAGCCAGGGATATTTGAAGAGCGGATCTAGCCCTTCTCTGGCACTCCTGTCTCCAGGGTCTCCCTGTGAAGCGGGTGGGCCAGCTGTCATTAGCTTGCTTCTGCTGAGACCCCCGCCTCAGGAGCTTTCCCCATTCATTATCTAGAGTTTATGATTTTTATGACAACATTGCTGGGCACGTGTTTCTACTCTCTGCTCCAAATCAAGTCAGCTTTTGGCTCTAGCCATGTAGCTTAGTTGGGTAGAGCGTCATCCTGATACACCAAGGTTGCAGGTTTTATCCCCGGTCAGGACACATACAAAAAGCAACCAATGAATGAATGCATAAATAAGCGGAACAAGAAATCCATGTCTCTCTCCCCGCTGTCTCTCATTCTGTCTCTCTTCCTTCCTCTCTCTCTAAAATTAATAAATTAAAAAGTCAACTTTTGGGTCTTCTGTAGAGAAATTGCTGCTTTCACACTTGCTCTGCCTTGCTAATCTATGCTGATGAGCTGGAAGAGCATGGGACAGCCCTAGGAAGAGGGGCTGCTTCTTTCTGCTGGTCCAGCCTGAAACTCTGTTGCTTTTCATAAAGAAAACTTTCCCAGTTTGTCATTAGTCTTCTCTTGGTTTCAGAGTCCTGAAGTGGTTGTTTTTGAAAATTTTCTCCAGTTATGTAATTGTTATTTTAGGGGAGGGTTTTCAACCTCTTTACTCTGCTCTTGCCAAGAAGTTCCTGTGAAATATTTTAATTTATATAGACATCTTGACAACCAAGAATTTCTCTAGTGAGAATCCACTTCTCTTATTCATCATGCCATTAACCATCCACCAATTTTACTAATAACCCACTTCTGATATTCCCTTTGCAAATTAGTAAGTGCTGGTGTGGATGGAGAGTGCTGCGGCGGGTGCCCCTGGGATGCGGGCAGTCTTCCCGATCAGACTGCGCCTGACGGCCTCGGGAAGGTGCAGCACCGATTTTAGTGCTAGGTGCTTATGGGCAGTTTAACATGTGTAACATAAGCACACACACATGGGTGTGTATACACACGTGATACAACCATCTTTGCTGAAGTATCTTAATTTCATATACTGTACTAGTTATCGTTTGTTTAAATGGATGTTCATCTTGAGTCAAACTTCAGTGTATATCCTCAGTGTGAGTACTGGTCAGCACAATTGTAGTGAAGAACTGGAATTTGCAGTCCCTGCTTTCAAAAAAGGGCTCTGTTGGCAGTTTGGGAGTTTCAACCCAGAAGTTGAAAGAAGGACTGACGTTCATTCTCCTGTATGCAAATTAGGCCCTTAAACTTGCTGATTTCTTCGGGGTGAAAACAGCCTGTGTCTGGAGAAAACAGCAGGTAGAGCTCCATGCTAGGTGCTAACTGGGAATGAAGAACAAGAACAACTGGGGAAATGTAAGTATGGAAGGTACGACTTGAACTGAAAAAACTCACTGTTTGACAGCATATCAGTTGAAGATACGCAGTTTGCTTAAAGTGGTAACCGTGCATGTGAACTGCAATGGAGCGTGTAGTAAAGGCTGGCCGTTTTGTTTTAGTGGTTGTTCTCAAAGAAAGAGCGTTACAGAAGATGTATATAAATGTGATTTATTCGAGAGTAATCTATTGTGATCTGGCCTGGGTTCTGATTTCTTCATGACTGGTGTATGGAAATAAAGTACATTTTTTTCTGTCTATATTATCATAATAAAATATATTATAGTGAATAAGTTAAAAAATAAAAGGAATATAACATTAAAAATTTATTTTAATGAGAGAGAGAGAAATAGAGTCTGAAGGGCACTGCTGTGGTGATAAGCTGCAAGTCCTTGACCTTCCTCACCTCTCTCAAACTGTTTTTTTCATCAGAATGCGGAGACAGCCCACCTTCTCTGATGGCCCTGCTTTTGTTCTGAGAGGCTCTCTTGACAACTTTTTCCTCTCCATCTGTCACCTAGGTCTAGACCCTTTTCTGGAATCTCATATGCAAGGTCCTGAGGCAGCCAGGGAATAGGCGTCCTGCTCTCCTCTCTGACCGACCTCTCCCTACCTTGTGCAAAGCTCTCCCTGCACGCCCTCTGTGAATAGACGCCTGCAGGCCACCTAATTTCTGCTACATCAGACTGGTCAGAATACCAGTCACTGGCAGGACTTGGGCTTAAAGGGGTAGCCTCCTGTCGGAAATTAGATAATGCTATGTAAATGTCCTCCTTTTAACATTATATTAATACTGTTTCACATCTTTAAAAGTATATTTTCGATATGAATGAACCAGAACAATGACAGCATCATTTGAGTGGAACAGGGCTGAAAAATCAATCCACTGGTTTGTTTTAATAGATTTCCCTGTTGGATGCTCAGTCAACCTTGTTTATATGTAGTACGTTTAGTTTTGGAGCAGTTGAAGGTTTTTTCCTCTTTACAGTAAGCCAAAAACCTTTGTCCTGACTGAAGCACCACACTCCCTCTAAAAATAGCTGTCAAAAGTCTACAAGAATTGAATGCAGGATGGAAAGTCTGGAGTTCTAGTTAAATAGTGACAGAAAACTGCTGGAGGAAGCATGATCTCACTAATCAGGCTGATGATCTTTGTGCCAAGGTTTGGCTGAATTGGCCAACTCCAGAGTGTTAGAACTGGAAAAAACCAAGGGGTCATTTCATCTTTTGAACTCAAAGCAGCCACCCCAGGGAGATGCTTAGCCATGAAGCATCTCAGCTGCCCCCAGAGCAGCAGAATCAGAATCTGCATTTTAATGAGATCTCCAGGTGATTAGTATATATGAAGTTTGAGAAGCACCGCTCTAATTCTCAAATTCCTCCTTGCAAGCTTGAGCACAGAATGACATTCAAATATTTTGTGCATAGTTAAGTCACAGTTATTAAATTTGTGGTGGCTAATGGCCATCTTCCTGTCTTTAATAGTATAGCATTATTGATTGAACCTTAGATCATGTTAACATTTTTCATTAATACTATTCTCATATTGTAAATCTCTATCACCAGGAACTGTAGCATCTTTTGCACCTTTGCCAAGACTATGCTGTGCTTGTGGTGATTTTGGGAGGAAAGTAGAAGGTCCTGCATCTATGATTATTAAACTCATGTTAGTTTTATTTTGGCCACTGTTGAGGTTCTGCTAACTCCACAACCCAGTGTATTTATTTACTTGCCACACATATGATGCCTTTTTAGGATTTTAATCCTAAATTGGATTAATAATATTAAAGAAGGAAATGTTGGGCACATGAGATGAGAAACCCAAGTGTTTGCCCTGAACCCAATATATGTTATGTTGCACCTCTTTTTTTTGAGATGTCTTTTTCGGGAAGTATGCTTCTTTCCACTTTCCCCATGAGTATGCACCTGTTTGGTGAATGAGCTGCCTTCTGCATTCTAAGGAAATCAGTTCAGGTGGAGACCTCCAAGACAACTAGGAGAGACAGACAAGAGGAAAACTTATGAGTCTATAGCATGATGGAGGCCAAAAGAAGACATGTTTAAGAAAGAGAGAAAGGTCATTTTTGACAAAAGCCACTGTGTGGTCAAGTAAACTGAAGGTAAACTTCATGTTGGGTTTGACCAAATGGAAGTTAATAGAGACTTTGAAAAGCGCATTTTTAGTGATTTCAAAGGACAGAATTCCAACTGAAGTTGAGTGAAGAGCAAATGTGAGGCAAGGACTGGAGACAGTGAATATAATGCTTATGCATGTCCTTGACCTAGTAACAGCTTTATAAAAATAGGAAAACAACTATATTAAATGTATGTATCTATTAAGAGGCAACACAGTTTCAGAAAAAAAACAAGGATATTGGAACTGAGAAAATAAATTGTTATTTATCTCAGTGAGAATGGTACCAATTTAATTGAACTCTATGAACTTTTGATTGGCATATTTAGTTGTTAGTGTCTAAGGTGAAAGATACCTTAAGTGATTTCTTTGTTTGTAAAATGTCTCTAGATATGCAGTGGAATAAAAGGAGCAGTAATGGGTGGATCTGGCTACCTTGGGGTCCTGGTACTGCTGTTCAGTTAGATGTGGTGATGCTATACAGATTGTCAAATGATTTCATCAGAGGTGCGTGGACACTTGTGAGGACAGTGCTCTACTGAAGCTACCACTGGCCACTTCCACGGCCAGTAACATAACTTGAAGAGCTTGTGCAAAATGAAAATGTGGGACCCCTTGTTTAAATTTTGAAAAATTTCAAAGCAGTTTCAGCAGAGTATTAAACCAAGGGCAACAGTACTGGTCAAACACCCATGAAGCAGCCCTGGGCACATTCCAAAATGGAGATGTCAGAGTTTTAAAGAATAAGCAAGCAAAATCTATACAAGAGAGCGTGGAAGTGCAGAGGAAAGGGGAAGAAATAATTAAACCTTCCAGGGATTGTAGAAAAGCTGATGGTTTTCAGAAGTGTTTAGGCTGATTAAAAAAATGTTGAATTAATTGATGTTTTAGGGTATTTAAAAATGATGTAAATAGTACAGCCCTGGCCCGGTTGTTCAATTGGCTGGGGCATTGTCCTATACACCAAAAGTGGTGGATTCGATTCAGGTCAGGGTGCGTACCTAGTGGAAGGAAGATTTGATCCCCGGTCGGAGTACATATGGGAAGCAATGGATAGATGGCCCTCTCTCTCTCCCCGCTCTCTAAAAATCAATAGTAATATCCTTGAGTGAGGATTTAAAAAATTATATAAACAGTACAAATGTTATGAGTGATAGAATATCGTGAAACTCTAATTCAACAAGACTGGTGATATTCAGTTTAAAGTCTGTCCTTGCTTTTCCACTTTCCTTTAAGTGGAGTAGTGAAGTTCACTCTTGTAAGGATTTGGAATGAGTGAAGAAAAACAGTACCTTTCCAGGGTGATGGGGAGGATATAAAATTTAAACATACTTGTGAACTTTCAGGTGCTTTTGTGGTTTGTCTGTGTGCAATTATGATTTTGATCAGTCATTGCTCTTTAATAACAATTTAAATTTTTTGGCAACAAAAGCAGAAAACACTTTATGATGAATGAATTGTATTTTTCTATGCTGAATTAAAAGCTGCAGTATCATGGGATACAAGTATTAAACAAGCCTTTGTGGGAGGAGTGGGCGAATCCTGATAAGACGCTATTTTCTGCAGACAATATGTGTGCCTCGCTTATTCATAGGCTTGTTTATCTTAACAGTGAAAACCTCTGTTTTTGTCAAGGACACCTTGAGCCCATTGCTATGGAAATGGAACTCGAGCAAAATCCTGCTAAGGCCTTTCACTCACCACCCTCTTTGGTTTTTCTGAGATTAATCTTCTCTTCATTTTCCCATGTGAGAAAATAAAGATCAACTGTGTAAAAGGCCAAATGCTCAGGAATTTGGATCTGACTTTTTCCTCACTGTTTGTGTGGGGGTCTTTTTTTCTCTCCCTCTCCCCCAACCCTTTTTTCTCACTGTGCTGGAAAGGGCCTTGGAATCTCTAGAAAACTTTTCTTTTACTAGCAACCATCAATGATTAAATTGGTTTAGTCCAAAAACTGAGTTATTTGCTTTTAAGGGGGGTGGGAGGGAGGGCGTGAGAGGGCAGCCATTCTCCAGTTAGTGCTTCTGTCCTGCTGAAAGGGCTCCGCGCCTACAGGAGACTCAAGTCACCTTCATTTAAAACACTCCGAAGTGCTAGATTTTTCTTTATTTGAAAAATAGAATAATTAACTGGTACCATTTGGATAATTCTCACTGGAAACGAAAGCCCTGTTTGTTTCATAGTAAACAAACAAGACTTCTAGGTATTTCAACACTAGCTTTGATGTGTTATTATTTAAACACTGTAAGAATACTGGTATTTGATAAAGTTCACTTAGTAGGGATTAAAATGATATTTAATTTAATATGCATAACATAAAATAGAGTTTCTTTAAATGGTGTTCTCTCTTATGACAAAGTATTTGGCTCAGGTTTGTCACAGGAGAGGAGTAGAGGAGGAAGGAGCCACTATTTGTAAGGAGTTGCTACCAATTGCTGGTCAATCAGAAGTAAAAGTGATGCAGGCGTTCTGGGGGTCCGGGAACCCGAAGGTCAGCTACACATGGGAGTTGTTGGCTTTGCGCAAGAAACAATTCCGAGACGAGCCAGCATACAGTTTGAAGGGAGAGAGAATTTATTAGTGATGCAGTGAAACAGAGAGTGGGTCTTTCCACAGACAGAGCAGCCCCTCTTTTAAGGGTTTATTTATTTTTTTATTGATGCCATTTAATGGAAGAGGAAGACATTCAATAAGGGAGAGGAATATTCAGGATCTCTCCAGAAAAGGGATGAAGACTTCCCGGAAGAGCTCTATCGGCCATTTAGTGTCTTTATGTGGGCCTTCCGTTCCCATGACCGTGTTGTTTAGTATGTTAATGTATTACAATGTGCCTATAAGGAGTTTAGGGGTTACCACAAGGTGAAATTAGTCACCATGTTTGTCTTCCGCAGGTCCTAAGCCATAAATCTGTTGGGGGTTCATCTTACTATTTCCTTGGCAGTCTCTGTAGCCATTATTGGTTATAACCATTTTGCCACATACCCTATCTCAAAAGTAGGAAAACAGTTTAATTTATGCTTATATTTTAAACACACTTAACTTCATAATATACAGGTATATTTGTATTGTTTTCTGGGGGAAAGAAGTTTGAGTTAAGACAAATTTTGCCACAGCTTGTTAATGGACTCCAAAACATGTTTTAAGGGTTGGGGATGGGCTACTATAAGTAATTTCAATCTAAACCTTCCTCTGTCTTTGTCCTTTTCTCCTTTTATATGTGCTCACTATCGTCAGCATTTATAGGAAATGTTCAGGCAACCTGGATAATATTGAGGACTCATTTTTCATTTAGTTCTGCTGAGCTGGGGGCAACTGCTGCTCTACGCCCACCTGGTTAAGTCACTTTGAACCACACCTGAGCAAGATATTAACTCTTGGTGTGGGCTGAGTTCCTCCCAATCACCTTCACAGTCTACTGGAATCCAAAGGCCAGGAGCCTCCTGGAACTAGGTTCCTGCATTCAGAAGAGAAGGGGAAAGGGCGCTAACAGTCACCTGTACCATTAGCTCCTCACTCACTGCACCTTAACCATGCACCTTCCCTACCAGTGCTCTTGATCTTTTGGTGCCCTTTGGCAAAGCTCACAAACCTATTCTCAGCATGTTTTTAAATGCATAAAGATATATTATAAAGAAATCCAAATATACTGAAATGGAGTGCTACCCCTGCAGGCTAGCTTCCTGTCATTTTTTAGGTTACCTCTTCAAAAGTTACCTCCTCAGAGATGCCTTCCCATGTCAGCTTGTGGAACAATGAAAGAGGATTGTGAGCCCTAGCTGGTGTGGCTCAGTTGATTGGAGCATCATCCCATAACTGAAAGGTTGTGGGTTTGATTCCTTGTCGGCACATACGTAGGTTGCCAGTTTGATCCCCAGCCCTCGCGCATGTGATCTGTGGTCTGGGCGCATATGAGATGCAACCAATCGATGTTTCTCTCTCTCCCTTCCTCTCTTTAAAATCAATGAAAAAATATCCTCAGGTAATGGAAAAAAAAAAAAGATTGTGATTTACAAGTGTGCATCTAACTTACAGGGATTCAACTATAAACACAGTGTTGCAAAGACATCTAGAAAGAGTAATATTAGAAAAAAAAGCAAAGAGGGAGGTTGGGAAGGGGGACAAGTGCGGGTAGAGTAGAACTGGCAGTCCGGCCTTCTGTGCCTTGGGGGGGCATGAGGTGGGCCCAAGGTCTGCATTTCTGCCATGTCTCTCTCATGGTGCACATCGCTTGCCTGAGGGTGTTTCTTCTGATTAAAGGTAGATACTTGTATTACTCAATCGCCCTTAAATGCAAACCAACTACTTCATCCAAAATTTAATCAGAGAAACAGAGATTCAAATATATGAAATATAACCATAAAAGTTGAATTATACTTGAGGAAATTTGTGTTAGTGATATGCACTGGTAATATGAAAACAGTAATAGCAATTATTTATTGAGCCCTTAAGATACTATACTAGGTCTTTTACGCACATAATTTCATTTAAAGATCACAAAAATCCCTAGGCACTATGCTTTTCATTGCACAAATAGAGACTGACAGGTAAAGCCACTTAGCTGGAAAATGGTAGATGTGGAATTCATACTGGCAGCTGTCTAACTCAGAAGCCATTGCTCTTACTTCTTACCCAACACCACATTTCATAGGCACTAGTGATTCTATAAAATACCTGTTTTGAATGGATATTTCTATTTTAAGCCTGGAGACATATAGGTTAGGTATTCAACATGCCATATTAAATATAGAACTTTTACTGCTTTGAAAGAATTCCATGACACACACTTGTGTTGAAAAACAAAATTCAAATTTTTAAGATCTTATTGGTTTTATTCAGTGATTCATGAATCAGGCAGCATCCAATCTAACAAAAAGGAGCTTGGAGGAACGGAAAAAAATGGAAGACTTTTATAGGCAAAAGGGAGTGAGAACAATGAAGTTATACTGGGCAAGAAGATTGGTTATTGCAAGGTTACTTTGCTTAAAGGGGTGGCAAGGGTCTACCTGCAGATTACCTAACTAGTGCTGATCAGGCGATTCTTCAGTGACTGGTTTAAAAATTCCATTTCTGGAAGAGCCAGAAACCCTACTGTTTTGGTTTGGTAATGTAGGGCTTTATATGAGCAACTCCAATTTGGGCCTGTTGTTTTGTTTCTAACATTGAGGAGTAAGCAAGAGTCAAGGAAGAGCTATTGCCGTTAGCATAGATGGAAAGCAAAGCAGCCTCTGAGAGATCTCTGGCTTAGGATTATGGTTGTATGAAATATCAGTTGTTTCTCTTCTGTTCCTCTTCAGGTGGATATGCTGAAGAATGACTTCCATGTAAGCAAAAAAAATAATACCACCTTATATTTCTACTTGGTTATTTTATCCAAAAAGATCAAAGAATTACCAAATTAACTCTTTTTGCCATTCAGTGCATTCATTAAATGGAGAAAAGCTATTCTTATCTTATTTTTCAAATAGTGAGAGTGAGAATGGTGGGCAAATTAATCTGATAATTATAGTAAAATTCTAGACTCATAGCATCTGAAGAAAAAATGGACTCATAGCGGCACTCATTTAATAATTGAGGAACTAGAGGCCCGGAGAGACTGACTTGTCCAGATGTACTGTTGGTTAGTGGTGACACCAGGACGAGAGCGTGGATTTAGGCTCCTGGTTCTGTGCGTTTGCTGGTAATCCAGGAAAGTGAAAGAACATGTCTTCATTCATTTACTCATTTTTTTTCATTCAGGCCCCTGACATGGGGCATTCACATGGGCCCTAGGGCATAACAGGGCATAATTCTGCCCTGAAGGAACTCACATGTTAATCAGGAGTTGTTTATATTTTTTGAAGAAGGATAGTGAGGGGAGAAGAATTAGTGAGAGACTGGTTCCCAAGTTAATGATCTCTGTATAAATGGTAACTGCAGTGAGAGGGCATGCTGATTTAAAACAGGACAGAAGAAAACATTTATATTAGCCTGGAGTTCCAGAAAGACCTGGACTTAGCTTGAAGGATAATTAGGCAATGAATGAATATATGAAAAGTGCAAAGGGAAGGAGATTGAAATCGATTGAAGAGCAATGAGGATTTTAGACCTGCTCATGCCTGAGCACATGCCCTCATATTTCTCCTTGGGTTATGCCTGAGTTTCTTATTCTAGATTCTCTCCTCTAATCTATTTTTATGTATATTGCTGTGTTTTAAATATTATACTAATCAGAATCTGTGAGTAGATGTCTCTGTTTCCCCCCGGATTGTGAGAGCCTTCAGAGTAGAATAGCCCAGCTTCTTCGTCTTGGTGTCCCAGAGAGGTGCCTGGCATAGTGCTTTGCACATAACAGGTTCTCATTACAAATTTATTGAACTTAATCAAACTTTCTTACCTGCTTTCTATGACTCATAAGCCTGTGTTACTAAATATGAATTCATACATCCTCCTAAAATTCATGTCCTTAGAATACCTTAAGTATTATTAGAATACTTTAAAATTATGTTGTTAGAATACTTTGATAGTGTATCCTGTAATAGTATTAAATGCTTCTAGGAGCCCTGGCCGGTGTGGCTTAGTGGTTTGGGCATCGTCCAGCAAACTGAAGGGTTGCTGGTTCCATTCCAGGTCAGGCACATGCCTGGGCTGCAGGCCAGTCCCCCGGTTGTGGGTGTATAAGAAGCAGCCAACTGATGTTTCTCTCCAACATCGATGCCTCTCTCACTCCCTCTCTTCCTCCTTCCTTTCCCTTCCCTCTAAATAAATAAGTAAGTAAGTAAGTAAATAAATAAATAAATAAATAAAATATTTAATAAATAAATGAATGAATGAATGAATACCTCTAAGAATTCACTAAATAATGCCATCTGTAGCTGTTTGAGGTGCTGTTTTTATTGTTCAATCAGGTGACTACCATGTTTCAAAGGGTACAGGAAACAGGATAGTTTCTATCCAATACCAGTCTTCTCTAATCACTTCATAGATATTTACATGGTAAGTGGGTGAGATTAGGAAAGTGAGAAGTGGGTATATGGAGAAAAATAAAGAATTTGAATGTTTTTCAAAAATCACAAATTTGTCAATTCAGAAATCTTAAATTCCTGTTTCTTTTTTCAAATTTCTCCTTGGATTGAACAAGTAGCTTTGACTGTTTTTCAGAACAAAACTCCTGATACCAGAAGCTAATTTTATTATTTAGTCATAGAAAATATTTATAATCCTTAATTCCATTCTGAGAAAAAATGACCTGAAATATTGCCACATATCTTTTAAGAATTGCAAATCATTTTTCCCCTTAATACCACAATAATTATCAATTAGGTAAATACCATTTTGTAGAACTTGTTTTCTTCCAAAATAGACAACACCTCCTTAGAAAAAACTCATGCTTCTCTTACACACCAATGCATCAGAGCCCTGAACGATGAGCCCTGAATCGTTCCAGAAATATTGGTGAAGAAGTTGTTGCCATGAGCCTCCGGACTAGTCAGCATTGTAGATATTCTTTTTTTTTTTTAGGTGGTAAAAATATTTTATCCTGGGAAAAACCTCTGAAACCTCTAAAAATGAATTATTCAGCTATCTGGAAGTCTTTCAGCTGAAAGCTTTGGTAATTGTGTATAGTAGCATTTTTGTCAGCATTATGGCAACTTTTCACCTAGTAGTAATAAAGAAATTTCCAGCAGATTAACGTGCTCCTGAAATGTATTTAAGAAAACCGAATGTATTCAGGCTGTGAAGAAAAGATTTAAAAAAAAGCTACTGGTGAATGAGAAGGAATTTATTTCATGCTTGATGGAGTTTGGCATTATAAAGGCTTTAGCAACCAGTTAAATACAGGGATAGAAAAATGATTCCATTGTGTGACCTGAATGGGGGAAATGTACAAATTAGTATTACAGTAACACTAACTAAAGCAAATAATGTCTCTCAACAAAAATATATAGTCTAATTTATTAAGTGCATAGCTAAGTAATGGTAAAACTCTTGTCATGTGTACCCTGCTACAGCCCTCATTCTGCCTCTGATTTTTATGTGGAAAATCAAACGTTTGTTCTTGGTAGGTTCTTGATCCCAGTGCCCTTTCTCATGCTTTAATTTCCTAGCTTCCCTCCTACTTGAAGCTCATGTAGTTTCCCTTTAATTGAAATATTTTGGTTGTCTTTGAAATGATTCCTCAACCTGAGGGAATTTTTTAGAAAGTTCTTTTTAAAACATGTCTTCTCTAGTACATATTTCTCACTTTGATCCTCACACAGATGTGGTTATGTGCAACAAGGAATAATAATTTTTCTATAACTATGAAGAGTAAATGTAATAAGGAATAATTTAGTTTTTATTCAAATACTAGTCTATGTGAGAAGAAAGATAGATTTAGTGAGAGATAGCTGGGATATATTTTTGAAATTAATTATTTAAAGTTTTTTTCTACACAGCCATGCTAACAAAAGAATTTTTTTTTCTTTTATTAAAAGCCTATTTAGAATATCAACAAGGTAAGGAAATATGGCAGTTCTTTCAAACCTTTCTAGCACAAGAACTACCTGATGGTGATTAGTACAATTACGATATTATTCACCAAAATTATGTTAAGTTTACATTCATAGGGTTTGACCTCCTTTTCTCAGAGACTCAGAGCATGGCCCCCTGGGTACAGAGAGCATGGCGCCCTCAGGAGGCCCTGCCCCCTCCCCTCCACACCCCTGCAAATAACTCCGGCTCTCCAGGGTCGAAGGAGCCCTGGGCAGGAAGCGGGGAGTTCTCTTGATGTGGAGCAACTGGAAGGGGAGAATAAAGAAAAAGTGGCAACATTTGTTAAGTTAACTGGTAAAGTATTTGTGGATAGAGAAATGCATTGTTAAATCAGTTCCTGTGACCTTGGTTTCTTTTCCTCGCTTGACTAGCCTGTGAGAAGGGAATGGAGAGAGTTGTTTGTACTGCAAATCTAAATGTACACGTGTGATACACAGCCTGAAAAATATCATTTAGTTATTTGATAAAACACTGCAGTTTAAAACCATGTTAAATTTTCAATTGTTAACTCATAAGATACATTTGAACCAGATAAGTAGAATATTATGGTCATAAAGGATGGAGAAAAATAATATTTACCTCAGTATTAAACATAATAAATATCAGCTCCTGCCATATAAGTATCATTCCCAAGAATTGCATGTCACTTTAACAAGTAGATCATTTCATAAAGTGTAAATGTCTAACTACTGATTGATAAAAATAATAATTTGAAGAACTGCATAATTAAACATAAAGATTCATGTTTCCTCATAAAGCTTCTTTGATTAGAAAGAAACTCTTTTAAAGAAATATAATAAAAATGAAAAACTTTAAGTTAAAGATGAAAATATATATGACGTATTAAACATAGTATATGATGTGTCTATTATGCTTCAAAATTAATAATAATGCTCTAAAATAAAAATATTCAGTTACTATTTTCTACTGAGAAACTAAGGGCCTATGGACTTGAATGGGGTCATTCTACTATGATAGAACTACTAATAGATAGCTCTGTTTTATATGGAAAATGTTTGAAAGGCTACTTAATAAGTTATTTTTTAGATAGATAGGTAGATGCCTGGTAAGTTTTTTAGCGTAGCAACTCTTACAAAAATAACCATTTTTATTTTATAAATTAAATTATAATAAAGATCATTGAAAAGAGTAAGCGATACCTTAAAAAAATCAAAACTGAAGACATGAATTCCTTCTATATTACTAAAATTATATTGTGCTTTTAAAAATTTTGCTGGAAAAGGAATTCAGAAATAATATTTCCTCTATATTCTTTATAAAGAAAAAATGATCTCCTGTGATCTTTGAAGACCAAGTTCTAGTAACTTAGAGAAACTGCTCTTAGGTAAGGCCCCTCCCCTCCACACTCTGACTCCGTTCACGGTGCCCTTTCAGGCAGAATGCCTCTTCAAGATCATATGCACTGCACTTTCTGGACCTTTGTGGAATCACTCTGCTATTATCCTCTTTTATCAAGACAAAGTCAAATCTCTAAAGAACCTATTCGAGTTATTTTCCTGATAATCATCCAAAAATTGTTTTCTGAATAATTTGGACCAGCTTCTTAAAGATAAAATTCACTGGAGACAAAAGAACTGTATAAAGGCAAAGATTAATACTGAATTGATGAGAATTTTGAAACTATCTTAGATAATGATAGAAAAGATCTTGTAAATATTAGCAGAGGCAACTGAAACAAAGTGGATAGAAAATGGATGCCCTTCATTTGAATGAAAGGTGTTTGAATTTCACTGGCATATGCATGCCTTGGATCATCTGACACTTTTCTTAAAACCTATTTTCCTACCATTTTGTTATGGAACAGTTCCATCAGAAAAGTGGAAAGAACTGTACAGTGAACATTTACCTTCTTACTGAGATTCCACAATGAACATTTTAGTCTCTTTATCACCTGCCTGACCCTGTACCCGTCTCTATTTATCCATCAATCCAGCTTATTTTTTGATGCATTTCAACATGAGTTGATGGATAAAGTACACGTCACTCCTAAACTGTTCAGCATTTACATCAACGTTGTTTATGACTCTTCTTAATTGTTTTAGGTAAAATTCACACATAGTGGAACACACCGATCTACCAAATCTTACCCATTCTATGATTTTTCACAACTGCATCTGCCTGTACAATCCAAACCTTTATCAAGATATAGAACATAACATTACCCCAAAAAGTTCCCTTGTGTCCCTTTACAGTCAGTCCCACCCTCTACCACTACTGTTCAGGGTTTTTTTTTCTCATAGATGAGTTTTCCTTCTCCTAGAATTTCATATAACTGAAACCACTGTAAAACTACTTTTGTGTAAGACTTCCTTCACTCAGCACATAGACCTGTAGTCTCTTTTTGATCACCTGCAAAGTGATGCTCCGTAACATCCTTTGGACTTGAAGTGGCTGAACTGATTTGGTGAATTTTTACTTCCAGGCCTCTTTCCTGCCATTCTCAATCTTGCCAGCAATGCGCACATCATCACCAATGCCACCTGTGGTGAGAAGGGGCCTGAGATGTTCTGCAAACTTGTGGAGCACGTGCCCAGCCGACCTGTGCGGAACCCCCAGTGCCGGGTCTGTGATGGCAACAGTGCCAACCCCAAAGGCAAGTGTTGCTCCTTCTGTTTGGAAGTACCTGTGGGAATTTATACTTTTTGAAATGATTGTGAAGACTTTTATTAGGAAACCATGAACCATGTAATGTGTTCACCTTCACTGCTATTCACTTCCTCTAGCATACAGTTTAGAAGTTAAAACAATTCAGACCAAAAGTTGAAAAATACACATATTTTTAATTTCCTTCCTTCCTTTTTTATAATTTTTTAAATTACAGTTGACATGCAGTATTATATTAGTTTCAGCCACTATGAAAACAGTATGGAGGTTTATCACAAAATTAAAAATAGAACTATCATATGACCCAGAAATTCCACTTCTCATTATTGATCTGAAGAAATTCAAAACATTAATTTGAACAGGCATATGTCTATGTTCATTGCAGCATTATTTGCAGTAGTTATGATATGGAAGCAATCTTAGTGCTCATTGATAGACAAATGGATAAAGAAGATGTGGTACATATAAACAATGGAATATTAATTAGCCATAAAAAAGAAGAAATCTTGCTATTTGTGACAACATGGATGGACCTGGAGGGTATTATGTTGTTTCTATTTTCTTTTAACAGAACGTCATCCAATATCAAATGCTATAGATGGCACCAATAACTGGTGGCAAAGTCCCAGTATTCAAAATGGGCGAGAATATCACTGGATCACAATCACTCTGGACTTAAGACAGGTATGTAAGGCAAGAACTGCTGTTGCTGAAGAATGTGGGTTGCTGAGTTATAGTCTGATGATCTTTGGAAAGTCTGCCTTATTTCTTACCATGTTTACCTTCTGTCCTCATTGTTTTTCCACCAGGTGAAGTTAAGCAATATACAGAAGTAGTGCATGGTAACATTGTTTGACACATTTCTTATTCTCAGAAATCTTTTAGAAAAGGAGTGAAATTGTTTCCATGGGGTTTGATGTTCTTAGAAGCTGTGTCAGCAGGCACCCTAATTTGTTCAGGATCCTATGTCAGGCTGTGTGCTAGATTCGACAGACACACTGGGAGTGGTGTGGAGATACAAAATGTATGCATTTTCTGCCTGTCTAGCTTATTATCTTGCTATAATCACTGTACAAAGTTACTTTAGCAAATAAGGCTTGGAAACAAAAGGGTGTAGTGTTAAACCCCTTGAGCATGTCTCACCCTTGTCATGCTGTCTGTAAGGGCTGTGAGTAGAGTGGAGTTGTCCTCTACCTCAGAGGTCAAGTCTTCAGCTTGAGTTGGGAGAGGCAAGGTAAAATGGGCTCAGGCCACACTTGCATCCTCTTAATTTGCTTCAAGACTACATTGTAGAATGCAGAAAAATATGGTATGGGCTTTGTTTGCCTCCAAATTCCTGGGAATGAGAAAAAAAATTTTTGAATGAAAGGGAAGAAAAAGAAAGATGGCAGCTATTGTCACAATTTCTGGTTTCAGTTCTCAAGGCATAATACAAGGCATAATATTCTTATTTATGAAAATAATTTCTTTTGTTTTAGAACTCTTCAACATAATGTGAAAAATCATTTGAGACAAATAGTTGAAATGTGCACTAGAGCACTGAAATAGGAATTTTGGAGATTTAACATCAAATAATTATAATTCTTTGAATAAATGATAGTTTAAAAATGTGCAAGATTTTAAGAAGACAAGATACTACTACGTCTATTCATGTGCAAGGAACTTTTGATCTCTTTAAATAACAGTAAAGAAGGTAACAACCAACTTGTGTGGCTCAGGAGACATTTTTCCAAGTTTACGTTCATAGTATTGTGCAAATAAAATATCACTTCTGATGATTTTCAGCCATACGTCCTGAATTAATATGTCATGCATTAATATTTTCAAACTCACCTAAGAGAAAGGGAGAAGAACTTCCCTTTTTCCTCGGACTTGGTTTTATTTCAGTGGGAAGGATGATTCTATAGGAGATTTTGATTTTCCCATCACCTTTTCAATTTACTTTTCTTTTTTAAGGGAAAAAGTATAATTATTTTCATCATTAGAAGTGTAATATTCTATGAGTTTGGTCAAGGTAACAGCTGACCATTTTACATATAGACTTCAAATGCATTTTAGACTATCCTTTGGCAATATGCCATGCTTGACTTCATCTTGAAGGGAGCCTTTTGCTTTAAGTTGAACTGAATCAGCTTGAGAAATTCCACAGGGGAATCAGTTTTAGGTCTTTAAGGCATATTTCAAAAACAGGCATGTGCAGATGACCCTTGAACAATGTAGTGGTTAGGGGCATCAACCTCTGTGCAGTCAAAACTGTGCATATAACTCTTGACTTCAAAAAAACTTAACTACCCTCAGTATCCATGGGAGACTGGTTCTAGAGCTCCCATGGAAACCAAAGTCCGTGGATGCTCATTTGCTTTTATAAACTGGTGTAGAACAAGGTACACAGCTGGCCCTCTGCGTCTGCAGAGTCCTGACTATGGGTCGAAAACAGTATAGGAATTTATTGAATTCAAACCTATGCTGTCCAAGGATCAACTGTACATACAGTTATAGACGACGAGGTAATCTCTAGCACTTTTAGATGTTTCTAAATTAACATTATTGAAAATAATTAGTGCTCATTAATTTCTTTACTTTTTACACAATGTAAAATCTCTGCCATGCTTTCACTTGTTTAAAGATTTTTATTTATTTATTTTTAGAGAGAGTGGGGAAAGGAGGGAGAAATAGAGGGAAACATCCATGTGTGGTTGCCTCTTGAGCGCCCTCTGCTGGGGAACTGGCCCACAACCCAGGCATGTGCCCTGACTGGGAATTGAACCAGCAACCCTGTAGTTTGCAAGCTGGCACTCAATCCACTGAGCCACACCAGCCAGGGTTGCTGGCATTTGTTAAAAAAAGGGCATTATGTTTACATCTGAACAAACCTTTCTCAGATGTAGTTTTTTATTGAGCCTTTTTACTATGGATATTTTTGATAATGTAGAAAGTATATTACTATGGTATGCATATACCAACCCCTGCCTGAGGTTCAGAGATTTTTAAAAGTTGTTTTATGTTTGTTTTTTCATGCTGAACACTTTTCAAGTTAAATGCAGTCATTGTGACATTGTACCAATACAATATTTTTTGTATGTTCCAAAAATAGGACAGTTGTTCTGAATAGGCACCATGTCACTAGCACCTCTAACAAAACTGACAGTAATTTCTTAACTATTTCTACATCCATGTCCAGTTTTCCCAATTTATTCACCAATGTCTTTTATAGGTTTTTTTTTAAACCAGAATACAGTGAGAAACAGGCATTGCATCTGAATTTACCTCCAGATTTTTAAAAATAATACCCTTTGACTAGACTAGGCTAGTTGTCTTGCAGAATATCCCACATTCTGGGTTTGTTGGATTGTTTCATCATGGTTTTGTTAACATGTTCCTTATACCCTTTATTTCCTAGAAGCTAAAATCAGCTGGAAAGACTTGGTGAAATTCCAGTTAAAGGGCTATGTCTAGTGCATCCACGTGTAGTTGTCCCTCTCGTAATGAGGCCAGATTTGATTCCTATATAGGTATTGACAGCCAGATCTCTTCCTTATCAAGTTATCTCCTTTGTCTCCCACATTTCATCCTTGTTTCTTAGGTCTCGCTGGCACTCAGACTAGAGCACTGATACCCCTTCTGATGACTTTTTTCCACTGTTAAAGTATGTGTGTTTCCCTGTCAAACCAGCCGTTGACCAGCTACTAGTTCATTTCTAGATTATATATTCCACAAAGGCAGAGACTGTGGATGTGTCCTTCCTCTTCCTTCTCCTCTCCTTTCTTTTTCCTTTCTTTTCCTTCCCCTGTTAACGTTTATTGAGAGTTGCCTTGTTCACTCTTGCATGCCCAGGCATTGGCTGAGGTGAGGCACTGAGTGAAGAGCTGCAGTGTCAATAAATGCTTTTTCTTTTGCATTCCCTTCCTTTTTTTTTGTTTACCACCTGATTAAAAGATGATGATCAACACACTTTTCAACTACTTTGTTTCACTCCTATAAAAATATGAAATTAAGTATAGATTTCCAAAATAAAATTATAAACAGACCTGAACATAACTAGGAGACATAACAACTTCATGTTGTAAATGTGTTCATGTACTTTAATAAATATGTAAGATTCTGAGGTTTTATGATCAAATTAGTCACTTCCATTCTGTGTTGGCAAATGATGGAGACATTGATTCCATTCTCAATTCTCTAGTTGATCATGCTGTTGAAACTATGGCAGTTTTTAGCCTCTGTGTGTAATGTTTATCTACCCAAAAGATAAACTAAAAAAAAAGATAAAAAGTGGTGTTATCAGAAAGTTGATAAATATTGTGTGGTTTGTAATAAGATTTAACTACAGAGTGTTTGCTTTAGTAACATATTACAAGAGGAATGATTAGATTTATTTCTTCTTCAAAATAGTGCCTGCTATTCATTTCTTACATTGATTCACAGGATTTTAGAATTAACATTGTTAGATATTTAGTGATATCTTACTATGATAAAAATCTATGGGTATTGAATGAGTGTGGCATTTTTGTCTTAAGAAAAATAAAGCTGAAGGGTGTCTTTAACAATCATGAAACTAACATACATGTGGGTGGTCTCCAGTAATAAATTATTCCTTGTGCTTGCTTTGGTAGCTCATAGACTATAATAAACTACTCTTCACTGTCAGGTGACTTAAAAGCATTTTCTTTAGCATAACACTACACCACTAAAGTGAGTCAGGGAACTTTTCTGACAACTTAAGATTTTTAAGAAATTATTCTGATAGAGAGAACATGCACATCTGATGGATCTTGAATTGTATGATTGTAAATGTTCTTTTAGGCCCTGATAATTACATTAATATGTATAGCTATGGTGAAATTTCTTGATATAAAACCCCAAGGTTTTCCAATTTGAAACACACTACTTTAAAAGTTGATACATTGGGCAGATGACAAGATGCTCAACATATTTAATCATTAAGGAAATGAAAGCTAAAACCACAATGAGATAGCACTTTACGCTCTTATTAACATGTCCATAATAAAAAAATTCGAAACAGAAAATAAGAGATTGTGAGGATGTGGAGACGTTGCAACCCTTGTGCATTGCTGGTGGGAACGATGCAGTGCCGTGGCAATTCCTCACAAAGGTAAACATAGAATTTCAACTTCTAGGTATATTCTCAAAGAAATGGAAAGCAGGTATTCAAAGAGATGCAGGCACACCCACCTTTATAACAGCACTATTCACAATAGCTGAAAGGTGGAAGCAACGCAAGTGTCCCACAGTGAATGGATAAATGAAACATGATGTATACATAGAATGGAATATTATCCTGCCTTAAAAAGGAAGCAGAATTTCTTAAAAAGGAATCCGCAACACATGGATAAATCTTGAAAACATGCTAGGTGAAATAAGCCAGACTAAATGACAGATTTTGTATAATTCCACTTATATGAAGTGCTAGAATAGTCATACCCATAGAGACAGACATTGGACTGATAGTTGCCAGGGACAGTGGGGAGGAGGGTAAGGAGTTATTGTTTCATGGGCGCACAGTTTCAGTTTGGGAAGATGAAAAACTTCTGGAGGTCGACGATGGTGATGGGTGCATGACAATGTGAATTACTCAATGCCACTGAACTGTGCCCTTAAAACTGGCTAAAATAGTGATTTTTGTGTTACATATATTTTACCACAATTTTTAAAGGTTAATATACTATGAAATGCATGCTGTTATATATCAGCCAGGGTCAAATCAGGAAAGCAGAAAACTCATCAGGTATATCTAGTATGAGGAACTGGGTAAACAGTGTTGGAGAAATGGGAAAGGGGGTACCAAGGTAACTCAGAGACAGTAAAGTATGAGGAGGAAGTTACAGAGGTGACTGGGACTATTAGCACCTAGAGGCTTGGAGGAGAATGTCCCACTTCTGCGCTGTGAAAAGGAGGCTCATTTGGGGAGTGTTGGGAGTCTGGAGACTGCAGTCAAATGCTGTAGCCAGGGTGAAGGGCACCCACAGGAACAGCAGGTACACGGAGAGGAGCAATCCTTCTTCCAGCCTTTCAATTTCCTGCTAGCGCCTCCCCTCACAGTGTCCCAAAGCTGAGTATGCAAAGGTAGATTCACAGTTGCTTTGCAACCTGCACAAATACTGTCTTCTCAGTAGGCGAGCACTCATACCAGTGCAATGACATAAATATAGAGACACAGCTTTAAAATCCTGGAGCAGAACTTTGTTATAGACTTTTATTGCATATATATACAGACAGTGAATAGGGTTATATTGAATTTTTAGATGAACTTTGGAATGAAAATGCAAAATTTAGAATTCTTATGGTGAAATCATTGACAACTTTCTGATACATCGACTAGGTGTCCTTAGATCTCAGCTGAGAGACTGCCATAGGGTGACACCTTGGTGCTGTGACTTTAAGAAGGATGGTAATGGAGAATAAATGAGAGCAGTTCCATTTAGGTATGTATGTATATATGTATGTATGTATGTATGTATTATTATTATTATTACTTTGGGTTGTATGGTGTGGTGGAGATGTGTAAAGTGTAGTGGGGTGATACGCTTTTCTAAGTAGAATGCCATAGTATTAAGAGTGAAGGGTGGCTCCTAGTCCAGCACTTAACAAATCCTCAGGCTGAATAAATGTTTCCTTTCCTTCTGCCACGTTTGTAATCCACAAATGACTTTGAAGTCCCAAAGATCTTCAGATATGACCAAGGGAAACTTTTAACAAAACCTTGATAAAACCTAATTGAAGTTAACTAAGAAGTGCAATTAAGCAGATTTTGAGAAAATAAATTCATAAGTCAATTCTATTTTTTTCTGGTTAGAAAAGTAAAAGGAATTCATGGTAGAAAAATATGTAGAGGGTACATGTAAGTATGAAGAGGCAGAAAAATACTTACAGTTTCCTCACTTCATTCTGAAACAACCACTAATAATTTTGACATATTACTTTTAGACTTTTGCATGCATTTCTGTGTATTCAATAATGTTGCAGTATCATTTATTGTGGGCCAGACCTATGCTCAGCACTTGATCAGTGTTACGTTATTGAATCGTCATACTCACCCTAAGAATATGGTCCTATTATTATCTCCTTTCAACAAATGACAAAACTGAAACAGAGAGTTTAGGTAACTTGCTCAAGTATAATGACTTACTGAGATTCTAGAGTCTGGGCTCTGCCTGCATTACTGGGCGATATCATCTCTTCAGCTGACATATATGACATGTATGTTTGTATCCTGATGTTTTATTTAACATCATAGCATGAGCATTTCCAAATATAATTAAAACCCATTATTAATATTTTTTAAAGTTGCATCAATATTCTTCTATATGGCTTACTCATCATTTGCATAAGAATCCCCATATTGGACATTTTGGGGGTTTTTTGCTATGTGTGATAACTTGACAGTAAAAAAAGATTGACCTCATAAGTATGTCGATTAAGTAATGCAGTGAATACATATCAATTTTAAGGTTCAATTGCAAGTTTGTGGTAGTTTTGTTTAGAGTATTCCTTTAAAAAAATGTTTATTGCCTGTATTATATGGGAATCTACACATATGCATTACATACAAATATGTAAATGCAATGTCTATATCTAGAAATCTGTATATAATATACAGATTATGTAATATATAGATTTAGTATTATAGAATTTAGAATATTATAAATTTTAGTAATATAGTGTTATAAAATTACATATATGACCTATATATAGCATATAGAATCTACATGTGAATATGAATACACAATCTATATATTGTATATTCATACATAATCATATATACAAATTGTCCTATATTTATGATCATTCAACTTATAAAAGTTGAACTTTACAATGGTGTGAAAAATACTGATAATAAATTACACAAGATATTCAACACTTTATTATAAAACAGGCTTTGTGTGCCCTGGCTGGTGTGGCTGTGTTAGTTGGAGCTGTGGACCCGTGTGTTAGTTGTTCTGTAAACTGAGAGGCCGGAGGTTCGATTCCCGGTCTGGGCACATGCTTCGGTTGTGGGTTCTGTCACTGGTTGGTGTGCATAAGAGAGGCAATCAATCGGTGTTTCTCTCTCTCACATTGATGTTTTTCTCCTTCTCCTTCCCTTTCTCCCTCCCTTCCTTCTCTCTAAAACCAGTAAGCATGTCCTCAGATGAGGATTAAAAAAAATAGGCTTTGTGTTTCATGATTTTGCCCAACCATGGACTAATATAATTGTTCTGAGGTTGTTTCAGGTAGGTTAGGTTAAGCTGTGATGTTTTGTAGGGTAGGTGCATTAAATTCCACTTAATGGTATTTGCAACTTACAATGGTTTATCGTGACAAAGCCTCATCATAAGTCAGGGAGCATCTACATGGGAATCTATACATATACATACATAAGCATAGGTTGTTTATGATCCATAGCATTTTCCCCCAAATCCATATTATTTCATCCTCATTCCTCAACAATTCTGGAATCCAGATGGTCTCCTCTTTGGAGATAAGAAAATTGCAGCATTGTTTCCTTCTCACTATGTAACATTGTCGCACCTCATTTATTCCTGGTCTCCTACCATTGTTTTCCCTTACATTATGATTTCATGGGAAGACTGGCAGGAGCTGTTACAGCTTCCTCCTAGAAATCAGGAGGGTCCGATTCTTCCTACACCACTCTCCTTATTCTCTTTGCCCGTGGCACATTGAGGCTCAAAGAGTCCTTTCCCCTGTGACTGAGGCAGACTATTAACACTTGTCCATGCGTGTGCTGTGTCTGGTAGGTCTGGGTGCTACCTAACCTGTATTTTTGACCAAGATACAGGAAAATAAATGAGCATTTTAAATTCTACTCTAAAAAATGTTTAAATCTGGGGGAAAATTTCACTGGGCATGGTCATATTTGTGAGGAAAAATTTGTAATGTTCCTTTAGAAAACTAAATATATTATGTAAAAAAGGAAACGTTTTCTATGGTATTGAAAATAAAGCTGCCTTTTGAAGAACTGCTTTGTTTTCTGTGTAGGTTTAATTAGGAAGTAGCACTTTGTTGTGGGAACATTATCACAGAAGGGCCTTTGTTTTATGCAAACCTTCAAACAAGAGCTACTTGTTTGCTGGGTTTTATAAAACCTCATTAATTTGAATCTGTTGTTTTTCACCCCAAATTTCTGAAAACTTGATCAGAACTGGATTGAAATTTATTATTGTATTATTCAAATAGACAGTGTTTGCTAAGCACACCAACATGATAAATGTAAAGAACATGCAAATTTCACGTTCTTGAGGCTGAAAATCTTGCAAGCTTTTCAGGACAAGAATTGCATGTAAATTGGAGCTTCTTATTGCAAATGAGTCTTGGCTGTTTCTTAAAAGAGGTCAGGCAGAGACCCCTCCTGGAAACTGTGAAAGAAGTTACCTTTCCTGTGTACTTGTATTTATTCAAAATTATTCTCTTTTAATTTTCTATTAGTTTATACTGGCCTCAACCAGTTTAAAATATTAAGCTTTTCTGGAATTTGTTTGGTAAAATGAATAGACAGGAAAAAATCTTAAGCTCTTTATTATGATTTAGAAGTAAGTAATTTCTCGGTCTTCAGATAATTTTATCTATTTTGTCCTGTACTCTGTGAAGCTGCTATTCCATAGTAACATCTTTCTTTTGTTTGCACATTTTTATTATCTCATTTTATTTTCTCATACACAGCTTCACTTCCAATTGTTTATCTCTGTGTAAGAAATCACTGCAAACCTTTATGGCTTAAAACAACAACATTCATTTTATATCTATCCAGGTTTCTGTGGGTCAAAATTTGAGGAGAGGCTTGACGGAGTGGGTGTGTCTAAGGCTGCAGCCCACAGGGCTGACCCTGGGACGGTGGGGGATGGGTGCTGGGGCAGCTGGGGCAGCAGCGGCAGGCTGGGCTGCTTCTGTGTGGTCTCGCCAGTGGGCTAGTGGCTTCCTCCCAGCAGGTAAATGGCTTACATGGCAGTTCAGGGCTCCAGCATGAATGTTCCAGAGAAAGAGACGGAAGCTGTGTTCCTCTATAGAGCTGACCCGTGGAGTCACACAGCGTCACTTCTCCTGTGTTCTGTGGGCCACTTAGCCACTCAAGTCAGAAGAGACTCAAGTGGAGGAAACATGAAGCAACTCCACAGCCTATCAGCGGGAGGAGGGGTAAAGAATTTGAGACCTTTTCTAAAGCTACCCCTGCCTCCTACTTCTGAAAAGGCCTTCCTCTGAGAGGCTTCTTCTGGCAGCCTTCTGAAGCTTATCTTTTAGGTGCCACACGTTTAGGTGACATAAAGACCTACAGGATCAAATGGGGATCATAGATGGGGATGCAAATATTGCACCTTAAATTGTTCAGTACTAATGAGAAGTGAGCCAAATAAATAAAAGTAATTGAGGCCAGGCTTTAAAAACTATATGGGATTTCATTTTTTGATAAGATTTATTTCTAAGCTTCATCATTTGTGTATTATCAATGGTAGTTTGCCAAGCTATGTTTCCATTTAACACAGTTTAGTTTACCATGACTTTGCTCTTTTTTCTCTTTTTGTTTTGAATGGCCATATGCATATTACAGCACATCTTACTTACTCAAGAGGTCTTCTTAGACAGGGCCTTGGAGAGGGTGCTGGGAAATTAGGGAAGATAGTTTTCAAGGTTGTCAAAATATACTTTTCAGATCCCCAACTGTTTTGGCTTCAAAATAAAGCTTCTTGTGTATTTATGGAAAGAAGGGGAGGTCTGTTCTAAAATCATTATTTCTTCCTGTTATATTGCAGCTAAAAACAGAAAAGTTTTATTTTCTGAAGAAATATTTCTTTGATAATTTACAGTTGGAATCCATTGCAGCATTTGTGTTTTTTTCTTTTTTATTTAATAATCTATTCAAATTGTAACATCTTCATCTATAAAAAGAACGATGTAACAAATAAAAAAACAAACAGCTCATGACTACCTCAGCTATACCTTGAAAGCTCATTGTTTTTAATGTCTTTAGCTGACCTTTTTTTAATACAGAAACTTCCTTTGTTCTGGTAGAAAAGTAGAATTTTTTAAAAAATTAAAAAAATTTAAGGAAAAAGATATTTAAAGAATCACTTTCAATTCTAACAACCAAGAATTACCTTTGGATGCATTCCATCAAATCTGAAAACACTGTATATATTAATATTAATAACTTGTGACCTCTGATTACTGGGTTCTAGGGTCACAGGATTTGTTGATGAACAAGATAACGATGACATCCAGGGAAAGCCCTTACTTAGCACAGAGAAAGAGCACATATATCCCTTTTATGTGCTAGTTTTTATCACTGTCACTTCCACTGTTATTTAAGGCTAACCCTGGTCCTCAGGGGCTTTTCGTCTTGTGGGGGGAATAGGCAAGTAAGTAGACTGCTTTGTCTCAGTGCTGTGGGATGTGCAAGGGTTGAGGATGCATGGATGGAGTACACGTAGGAAGGGCAGCTTAAGGGACAGTGAGACTACCCAGAGGAGGGACTCGGTGACAGAAGGGAGCAGAGAATGAGGAAGGATGCATAGGAGAGCAGCATAGGAAAGACATGTTTGTGGAGCAAAAATAGTACATCCAGTCTTGTAATACATATTTCCTTAATTTTTCCTTTTGACCGAGATACATTTACATACTGCAGAATGCATACATCTTAAAAGTACAGTTGCATGAGTTTTGGCAAATACAGGCAGGTGTAGACCACAACCATGTCAGGATACAGAAGCTTTCCGTCACTCCAGCGTGTTCCTCTTCGCCCTTCGCTGTCAGGGCTCCCCCAGCTCCCCTCCTCTCCTCCCACCACAAGATGAGCTTCTGTTCTGAACTTTTTCTTTTTTTGCTTTAGATTAGATTTGCCTGTTATTTAACATCATGTTAAGGGAATCAAATGATGTGTCCTTTTTTGTGTCTGGCTTCTTCAGCATTATGTTTGTGAGGTCCATCTATGGTTACTTTTATTGGTAGTTTGTCCTTTTATTGCTGAGTAGTATTTCACCTTATGAATATATTGAAATTTGTTTATCCATGCCCTTGCTAGGCTGTTTGGGTTATTCTAGTTCTTTTTTTCAGTACCTATTTTATTTATTTACTTTTATTAAGATATAATTACTATGTAACATTGTGTAAGTCTGAGGTATACAACTTGCTGGTTTGATGCATGTATGTATTACAATATGATTACTAAAATAGCGCTAGCTAACACCTCTATCATGTCACATATCTATTTACTTATTGTGTTGAGAATAATTAAGGTCTAGTCTCATAGCATCTTTGAAGTTTCTCATACATATTGTTGAGTGTACTGTGCATTAAATCTCCAGAACTTATACACTAGTTGCTACAGTTTTTTTCCTTTGCTTTCCTTTCCTTTCCTTTCCTTTCCTTTCCTTTCCTTTCCTTTCCTTTCCTTTCCTTTCCTTTCTCCTCCCTCCCTCCCTCCCTCTCTCCCTCCCTCCCTCCCTCCCTTCCTTCCTTCCTTCCTTCCTTCCTTCCTTCCTTCCTTCCTTCCTTCCTTCCCTTCTTTCCTTTTGTAAATAAAGGGGCCCTAATTATCTTATAAGGTCTTTTCCTTGTCACATGTTTGTATTTTTCTAGGAATGGAATTGCCTGGCCAAAGGATATGTGTATATTTAACTCTGTAAGACATTGACAATCCACTGTCCAGAAAGTTCCTCTGGGCAGAAAGCTCTTCTTCCAGGAATCACTGTCCTGTCTGCCTGCTGTCTGATATTTTAGAACCACTTATTATATACTTTGTCAAGTTTTCTAGTTGACTCAGGCAGTACCAATTTCTTCTTCATGGCCAGCATCTAAATTCTCATAATGAATTTTAATGGCAGAGTAATATGTCATCATCTGGGCACATGGTAATTTATTTAATCTGCTCCTATTTTTGGACATTTAAAGTGTTTCCAATTTAATACAATTATGCTGCTTCTGTGGCTGCAGTGCTGATTATTATTTTATTGTAGATTCTAAGACTTGGGACTATTGCGTAAAAGAGCTTAAACATTTTTCAAATATGACCTTTACTATCTTATTTTTCAAAAAATACAGGTGTGGACAGAAGGAGGTTTACAGCTGTAAGTACGTGAAACATGGAGTTTATTCTGTTATTTATTTATTAATTACTGTATTATTTATTATTATGAACATACTTTTGCCCATCCTAGTATTGTTCAATTTATATTTTCACTAACAGTAAGTGAAAATATGTGTCTAACAACCAAACTCCTCAGTAGCATAGAGATTAAAATTATCTTTTATTTTTAATTCTCTGCCAATTAAATAGCAGAGAATTTATTAATTCATTCATTCAGATATAATATAATTATTAACTTACATTATGTCAATATGTTGTCCATATATTTAGGATCAATGGGTTGGATTCACATGCTTAAACAATGTTTGGTCTTGTTTATTATCTTCACATGTATAAACTGTGTCATGATTATTAATCTCTACTGAGGCAGTTATATTGCTTTGTAACCTGGTTTTAGATATTTGAATAGCAGGACAGAATTTTCAAGTCATATTGTAATATAAGAGAAAAAATCAAATTAACTCAATATCATTTTGAGAGGCGCGAGTTATCAGAAGAATAAATATTATACTTGGGGAAAGCAACTAAAAATCTGATAGTAATACCTTATATCTGTATTGTAGCATTTTATGAATGTTTCCTAATCATTATTTCATACTAATAATGTGAGAAATCTGAAGAACATAATGATATATATATAAATAAAATATCCACATTATTCATTGTGAATAATGCAGTGAAAATAATGTAGAGAAAACACCCTCCAGATTTCTCCTGTTAAGCCTGAATCATGGAAACATTCAACTTAGTTTTATAATTTTCTAGATTGTAAGAAATTTAAATGTATTAATTAGTTATCACTTCCTGTTTGGGGGGATTAAGGGGGAGAGTGATTCTGGTGTCTAATTCTGTGAGCCTTAGGCTTGCTGAGATGACCAAGCTGCCAAGGTTGTGATAAAGGTGGAGAAACTCATCAGTGACTAGGGCAGCTGCCTGTTCATGCCAGTGCCTTTCCCCAGACCTGTGATCTCTTTGAAATTGTGCCCAGATACTTGGAGAGCGCTGACTGGCTCTATCCTGCCCTTTATGCACCAAAAGGTATGGAAACGAAGCCTGGGAAAGCTGTGAGATCAAATTAAAACCTGCAGATAATTAGCTGGGAGCCACAGCTGTCCAAACCAAGATATCCTGAGAAATTTGGTGAAACCTTAAAAACACTCATGAGCCAGCTGGGTGGTTTAAACGTTATTAGATTAATGGACAATGACTAGCGTATGTGGAAATAGATTTTTTAAATAACAGACATTATTTTGTAGAGAAGTTTTATATTTATAGAAAAAAATGAATGAAAAATACAGAGTTCCCATATATCCCCTCTATAATAGTGTCTTTCAATCAAATTTGGGCTACTCTTTTTTTTTTTAATTTTATTTTAATTTATTTGTTCAAACATTTGTCTCTGCCAACCCCCCACCACTTTCCCTTGACCCCTCCCTCCTTCCCTCCCTCAGCTCTTCCCCTTTGGTTTTGTCCATGAGTCCTTGCTATATGTTCCTTGACTTTCCCCTTCCCTTCCTTGTCCCCGCCATCCCCTCCCTCCTTCCCTCTTGTCTCTGTTGATTTCTTTACCTTTCAGTGTTGCTGGTCTTATTTTCCTTGCATCTTTGTATTGTTGGTTAGGTTCCACTTATAGGTGAGATCATATGGTATTTGTCTTTCGCCCCCTGGCTTATTTCGCTTAGCATAATGCTCTCCAGTTCCATCCATGCTGTTGCGAAGTTTAGTAGTTCTTTTTTTCTTTCTGCTGCGTAGTACTCCATTGTGTATATGTACCATTACTTTTTGATCCAATCATCTACTGATGGGCATTTAGGTTGCTTCCAACACTTGGCTATTGTCAATTGTGCTACTATGAACATTGGGGTGCATAGGTTCTTTTGTATTGACGTTTTGGTGTTCTCAGGGTATAGTCCCAGCAGGGGAATCACTGGATCAAAAGGCAGTTCCATTTTCAGCTTTTTGAGGAAATTCCACACTGCTTTCCACAGTGGCTGCACCAGTCTGCATTCCCACCAACAGTGGACTAGGGTCCCCTTTTCTCGACAGCCTTGCCAGCACCTGTTGTTTGTGGATCTGTTTATGATGGCCATTCTGATCGGTGTGAGGTGGTACCTCATGGTGGTTTTGATCTGCATTTCTCTGATGGCTAGTGATGCTGAGCATCCTTTCAAATGCCTCTGGGCCCTCTGTATCTCCTCCTTGGAAAAGCGTCTGCCCAGGTCCTTTGCCCATTTTTGGATTGGATCATTTGTCGTCTTGGAGTGGAGTCGAGTGAGTTCTTTATATATCTTGGAGATCAAACCTCTATCTGATGTATCATTAGCGAATATATTTTCCCATAGGGTTGGCTCCCTTTTCATTTTGCTGATATTTTCTTTTGCCGTGCAGAAGCTTCTTATTTGGATGAGGTCCCACTTGTTTCTTCTTTCCTTTATGTCCCTTGCTTTAGGAGACATATCAGTGAAAAGATTGCTGCGTGGGATATCTGAGAGTTTCCTGCCAATGTTCTCCTCTAGGACTTTGATGGTGTTGTGACTTATATTTAAGTCTTTATCCATCTTGAGTTTATTTTTGTATATGGTGTCAGCTGATGATCCAATTTCAATTTTTTGCCTGTAGCCGTCCAGCTCTCCCAACACCATTTGTTAAAGAGGCTATTATTGCTCCATTTTATGTTTCTGCCCCCCTTTGTCAAATATTAGATGTCCATAGAGACCTGGGCTTATTTCTGGGCTTTCTATTCTGTTCCACTGGTCTATGGGTCTAGTTCTTGTGCCAGTACCAGATTGTTTTGAGTGTAGTGGCTTTGTAGTAGAGTTTGATGTCCGGTATTGTGATCCCTCCTACTTTGTTTTCCTTTCTCAAAATTGCTGAGGCTATTCGGGGTCATTTATCGTTCCATATAAATTTTTGAAAGGTCTGTTCTATTTCTGTGAAATATGTCATTGGTATCTTAATAGGGATTGCGTTGAATCTATAAATTGCTTTGGGTAGTATGGACATTTTGATGATATTAATTCTTCCAATCCATGAGCACGGTATATGCTTCCATTTATTTGTGTCTTCCTTAATTTCTTTTTTCAATGTTGTATAGTTTTCTGCGTACAGGTCTTTTACGTCTTTGGTTAAATTTATGCCTAGGTACTTTATTTTTCCTCTTGCTATATCAAATGGTATTTTTTTTCCTGATTTCTTCTTCTTCTATTTCATTGCTGGTGTACAAAAATGCCTTTGATTTCTGAATATTGACTTTGTATCCTGCTGTTTTGCCAAATTCACTTATTAGGTTGAGGAGTTTTTTGGTAGAGTCTACAGAGTTCTCTATGTACACTATCATGTCATCTGCAAACAATGATAGCCTTACTTCCTCCTTTCCTATGTGGATGTCTTTTATTTCTTTCTCTTGTCAAACCGCTGTGGCTGGGACTTCCAATACGATGTTGAAAAGAAGTGGTGAGAGCGGACATCCTTGTCGTGTTCCCGATCTCAGCGGGAAAGCTTTCAGTTTTTGCCCGTTGAGTATGATATTGGCTGTAGGTTTTTCATACATGACCTTTATTACGTTGAGGAATGCCCCATTTATTCCCATTTTGCTGAGTGTTTTGATCATAAATGGGTGCTGTACCTTATCAAATGCTTTTTCTGCGTCTATCGAGATGATCATGTGGTTTTTGTCTTTTCTTTTATTTATGTGATGTATCACGTTTACTAATTTGCATATAGTGTACCATCCCTGCATGCCTGGGATGCATCCCACTTGATCGTGGTGGATAATCTTTTGAATGTATTGCTGGATGCGGTTTGCCAGTATTTTGTTGAGGATTTTAGCATCTATGTTCATCAGCGAAATTGGCCTGTAGTTTTCTTTCTTTGTAGGGTCTTTATCTGGTTTTGGGATCAGGGTGATGCTGGCCTCATAGAAGGAGCCTGGGAGTCTTCCCTCCTCTTGGACTTTTTGGAATAGTCTGAGAAGGACAGGGGTTAGCTCTTCCTTAAATGTTTTGTAAAATTCTGTGAAACTGTCTGGCCCTGGGCTTTTGTGTGCCAGGAGTTTCTTGATTACTGCTTCAATTTCCCCAGCTGTTATCAGTCTGTTCAAGCTTTCTGTTTCTTCCTTCTTCAGTGTTGGAAGATATCCTTTTCTAAAAATTTGTCCATTTCATCAAGATTTTCAAATTTCTTGGCATATAATGGTTGATAGTAGTTTCTGACGATCCTTTGTATTTCTGTGGTATCAGTTGTTATTTCTCCTCTTTCATTTCTGATAGTATTAATTTGGGTCCTCTCCCTTTTTGTCGTGATGATTCTGCTTAAAGGCTTGTCAGTTTTATTTATCTTTTCAAAGAACCAGCTTCTGGATTGGTTGATCCTCTGAATTGTTCTTTTTGTCTCAATGTCATTCAGTTCTGCTCTAATCTTGACTATTTCCTTCCTTCTCCTTGCTCTGGGTTTTATTTGTTGTTGTTTCTCCAGTTCTTGAAGTTGTAGTGTTAGGTCTTTTATTTGAAATGTTTCTATCGTTTTTAGGTAAGCCTGTATTGCTATGAACTTCCCTCTCAGGACCGCCTTTGCTGTGTCCCATAGGTTTTGGACTGTTGTGTGTTCATTTTCATTTGTTTCCAGAAATGTTTTGATTTCTTCTCTTATCTCATTATTGACCCATTCATTGTTTAGTAGCCTACTGTTGAGTCTCCATGAGTTTGCAAGTTTTTGAAGTTTCTCTTTGAGGTTGATTTCCAGTTTCAAGCCCTTGTGGTCCCAGAAAAAGTTTGGTATTATTTCAATTTTCCTGAATTTGCTGAGGCTTGCTTTGTTTCCTGTCATGTGGTCTATCTTTGAAAAACTGCCATGAGCGTTTGAAAAAATGTGTATTTTTCCTCTTTGGGATGTAAGGTTCTATATATGTCAATTAAGTCTCTTTGATTCAGTGTGTCATTCAGCGCCACAATATTTTTATTAATGTTTTGTTTGGAAGATCTGTCCATTTTTGACAGTGGGGTGTTGAAATCCCCTACTATCAGTGTGTTGCTGTTATATCTTTTTGGAAGTCATCCAACAATTTCCTTATAAACTTGGGGGCTCCTACATTGGGAGCATATAAGTTTACAATGTTGATGTCTTCTTGATAGATTCTTCCTTTAAGTATTATAAAGTGCCCCTCTGGGTCTCTCTTTATGGCCTTTGTTTTGAAATCTACTTTGTCTGATACAAGTATGGCAACCCCGGCCTTTTTCTCATGCAAATTTGGGCTACTCTTAATCATCTTTTACAAGGTAAATCATAAATTGACTGATACAATGTAGTTTCAATAGTTTTACAAACTTTTCCCTTCATATTTAGAAGGTGACTGTGAGATTTGTCAGTCTTATAGTTTAAAGTTTTTAGTTTTCTCTCCTGTGTTATGGCATTTAATCAGGTGACATCTACCTCTGCTCTTCAGAAGCACTGACAGCCAGAGAAATAAGCATTTAAGAGGCCTCCTTTGAGGCGGCCAGCATTTGGGATCCTTTATAACTTTATACCAGACTTGGTCCCGGGGCCAGTCAGGAAGCAGGGCTCCCAGAGGCCAGCTCCCCCACTTCTTAAGAAGTGGCACCAAGGAGGAAAACATTCTGTCCCAACTGTGGCCCTTCAGTCAAATCATCGCAGGGCCTCCTCTCATGTTCAAACCCTAACAGGTTGGGGCTCTGATTCTGTATGCTTGAAGCTCCATCATGCCTTACCAAAGCTTAGTAACTACTTGACAAAAGTAGGGTCATGGGAAAAGAGAAGATTTCAAACATCCCCTCTGAGCTGTCTGCTTGACCTCCAAGTGCTTTAATTGGCTTCAGAGTTAGTCCCTGACTGAAAATTCTACATTCCTACTCACATTCTACTGAGAAATCTCCATCTTCCACAAAAGTTGAATCTTGGTACCATTCACTTTTTTCTCCCTATTTCACATTTTTTTTCTGTGACAAAATATACATAGCATACAGTTTATTATTTTAACCATATTTTAAGTGTACAGTTCAGTAGCATTAAGTGCATTCACATTGTCATACAATATCACCACTGTCCATCTCCAGACCTTTTTCATCTTCCTCAACTGAAACTCTACCCATTGAGCATTAACTCCCCATTCTCCCCTCCCCCAGCCCCTGGCATCCACCATCCTACTTTCTATCTCTATGAATTTGATTATTCTAAGGACCTCATATGTACCTATGAGTACATTTCTCTTTCTCATCTAAGAAAAATCATACAGTATTTGTCCTTTTGTGACTGGCTTATTTCAGTTAGAATAATGTACACCAAGTTTATCAGTAACGTAGGATATATCATTCCTTTTTAAGGCTAAAAAATATTCCCACGTATGGATATGCCACAGATATTAACAATAGTGCTACTATAGAAATTGGTGCACAAACATCTGTTTGAGTCCCTGCTTTCAATTCATGTGGGTCTTTACCTGAGAGTAGCATTGCTGGCTCATATGATAATTCTGTATTTAATTTATTGAGGGAATTCCATACTGTTTTTCTACAGTTGCTGCCCATTTTACATTCCCAGCATACTTTTTAAATAAACAAAGACCTTTCTACATAAGACCACTACTTATAAATTCTCTTTTAAATAAGCCTTAGATGATTTACATAACAGAGAGCTGAGAAATAAACCCATGTCTTTATGGTCAGTTCATATTTTGATAAAGGAGGAAAAAAATGTGCAATGGAGTAAAGATAGCCTATTCAATAAATGGTTTTTGGAAAATTGGGGAGAATGTGCAAAAAATGAAACTAGACCACCTTTTTACACCATACACAATAATAAACTCAGTATGGATTAAAGACAAATGTTAGGCTGAAAACCATAAAAATCCTAGAAGAAAATATAGGCAGTAAAATCTTGGTCATTTCTCATAGTAATATTTTTTTATATATCTCCTGGGGCAAGGGAAACAAAAAAATAAATGGGACTACATCAAACTAATAAGTTTTTGCATAGCAAAGAAAACCGTCAACACAATGAAAAAACAACCCACTGAATGAGAGAACATATTCATTTATACATCTAATAAGGGTTAATATCCAAAAATCCATTTAAAAACTTGTAAAACTCAACACACACAAAAAACAAACAATCCAAGTAAAAAATGGGCAAAGGACCTGAATAGACACTTCTCCAAAGGGGACAAACACATGGCCAATAGACATATGAAAAAATGTTCAACATCACTAATCATCAGAAAAATGCAAATTAAAATCACAATGGGATATCACCCATACCTGTGAGAATGGCTACCATCAATAAGCCAACAAACAACAAGTGCTGGCGAGGATGTGGAGAAAGGGGAACCATCATGCTCTATTGGTAGAAATGCAGATTGGTGCAGTCACAGTGGAAAGCAGTATGGAATTACCTCAAAAAATTAAAAATGAAACTGCCTTATGACCCAACATTTCCTCTTCTGGGAATATATCTGAAGAAATCTGAAACACTAATTTGAAATAATATATGCATCCTTATATTCATTGTATCATTATTTACAATAACCAAGATTTGATAGCAGCCCAAGTGCTCATAAGCAGATGAGTGGATAAAAAAGCTATGGTACAATGGAATACTACTAGGCCGTAAAAAGAGGGAAATCTTACCCTTTTGCCACAGCATGGATGGACCTGGAGAACATTATGCTAAGTGAAGTAAGTCAGTCAGAGAAAGATAAGTACCATTTGACTTCAGTCATGTATGGAATCTGATGAACATAATGAACTAATATGCAAAATAGAGACAGACTCATAAATAAAGAGCATCTTGACAGCTGTCGATGTGTGTGTGCATGAGGGGGGCTGCAAGGATGGGTGAAGGGATTTTAAAAACACATAGACACAATAGTATGGTGATTACCAGAGGGAAAGTGGGGTAGGAGGAGGCAGAAGAGAGTAAAGGGGGAATAAATGATGATGGAAGGAAACTTGACTTGGGGTGGTGGACACACAATACAATATACAAGATAATTCTATAATACAAGATAATGTATTATAGAATTGTACCTCTGAAACCTATATAATTTTATTAACCAATGTCACCTCAATAAAATCAATAAAGGGAAAAATACAAAAAAAAATTAAATGCGATGACTTGTCAGTTCAATGCCTGACAAATCACAGATGCTCACTGAAGTTAGATATATCTAAAGAAAAATTTGAATCTTCAAATAAGTTATAGGCCAAGGTTCTACATAAAGAATGAAATCTTACAGAAACAAAAAATGCTTTCTAATCTCTGTAATGCCAAAAGTAAAATGATTCAGCTGGATTTAATGACCAAAGGAAAGAAACACATTGTTTCTAGGTGTTGTAAATGAATAACTAATAGGTTACTGTTTGATGGAGTTAGTCAAGCACATATTTGCACAGCTTTTCAAGATTGTATCTCCAGTTGGATTTTCGAGGCTTAATGATTAAGGGCCCCTTTTACTTTCATAGGGTGTGATGACACTGTGTTTTCCTGATAAAGGATGAGAAGAAGTGATGTGATACTATAAGCTCCTCACTCTTGCTAGGTCTATTGGGCATTAGAGGTCAAAGTGAAGCTGAAGAGATAAAGTGAAAAGTTGATTTTTCAAAAGTTTTCAGCCAGAAATTCTCTGGGACTGAGGAAAGAAAGGGGAAGTGTGGGCTTAGGGGCCCTGTGGGAGAGATCCGTCCCATCTTCCTGAAATGGAAAGAAGGTCTGGTCCCTAACCAGCCTCCCTCCTACTTGCTACACTCAAGGCAACCAGGCCTTCTGCAATTTCTATATGGCAACATGCCGTGGTCCCAAAGGGGCCTTTGCTCCCTGTCCCTCTGCATGTTTACTGTCCTTACCTAGATGTCTCCTACTCAGTCTTCCCTTGTTTTCAGAGGTGTCTCAGAGAAGCCTCAGCCAGTCATCTTCAACACTTCTGTATTTTTCCATGAGGACTTGGGCAACCTCTGTCTTTCCCATTAGGTCATCCAGCCCATATTGACCACGTTCCCAATGCTCTGTGCATTTGTAACACCTGCTGCAGTCTCCATTACAAAATAGATGCTCAGTCAATGTTTACTGAATGAATCTTAAGTGAAAAATTGTCCGGGGAGTCCCTTGCTCTCAGCCTTCACTCAGAGTAACACCTCTGCTTCTCTGCCCATCCCGCCTCCCCTCCCCAGGAGAGGAATAGTCATTTTTCTAACTGGTAGAAAATCTGATGCTGCCCTCTAGGGCCATGTCTCTGTTCTTCTTTTACTGGGAAAATTGTTCTCTGGACACACAAGTTCCTGACCCTCAGGGTAAGGCCACCAAGCAGGTTTGTACATCTCTGCTCAGCCTGTGACACAAAAGGTAGGGTGTCAGGCAACCTCTGCAGCCACCCTTGTAAGCCACAACCTCCAGTTTTGCTGGAATATTACTGACTTTTTTCTTCAAATTTCTGAGCCTACTTCACAGGCAGAAGAGGGAGAAAGGATGGTAATTATTGGCACCCATTCTCCAACATGAACAAATGGAATACTGCATTTTGGGGAAAAGCCGAATGTAATTTCAAAGGCTAAGATATTCACAGGTGAACACTGGTTAGCTTTGGCTGAGATGGTGGGTAGGAGGGCTCTTTTTGCATTTCTCAGGTCCTGGAATGGTCTGTGACTACATTTCACAAGCTGGTTTATCTCATTTAGGAGCTAGGCTGTCACATGGCACTCACAGGGTGGGGGCAAGGTAAAGAGCCCCACAAAGGGCACTGGGCGATGTGCTCTGTTGTGCTTTTGAAGTAGTTCCCACTAATCTTCCACCAAACAGCAAAATCGTTTCAGGACGCCTGGTGGAACTGACCATTGGGTGTTATATAGGGAAATACATTGAGACAATGAATGAAAGCCAACCTCTTACTTTTCGGTTTTGACTTTTTAAAGTGATTGACATTTGTCCTTTGAGATACTACTACTAGTCATCCTTAAATGGAAACAATGGCATGTGGACCTGAGACATCTTACTAGTGGGCTTTTTCTGAAATAGCTTTTCTAGATGATGAAAAACAGAACTATTCTGACAGGTGTTTTAAACAGCTCTTTTCCATCCTCAGATTACTCGTTACAGGTTACTGTTTGCTTTTAGATGGCTTCGTATCTCTGTACCCTCCATTTGTTGGTGATTACTTTCTTACTCTGGCTTTTCTTCAATGTCTATTTGAAGTCTCAGCATGGTTCCAAAGGGAGCAATCCTGGATAGTCTAAGACATGAGTCTTAAGAGTTCTAAGGAGAGAAATTTGTTACTAGTGCAGCCAGTCCATCCTCATCTTCCCTGACCCCAGCGTAAGAAGAAAAAGCAAGAAAGGGGAAAAAAACAGTGTATTTTGCCATGGTCATTATGCACTTCTGATGAAAATACCTATCTATATTATTACAACAAGTCTATATTATTCCAAAATTCTCATTCATGAAACTATTTCCTATTGTCTGTTAATTGTGTAAACTGGTCCTAAAACAAGGAGATAACAGTAAAACAGCCAACTAAAATACAATAGAAATGACATTTTAAGGTAATTGCCCATAAAAAATTGACCTAAAATGTGTTTTGCACGTATACCACATGCCAAGTAAACTTCTAAGTCCTAGACTTCTCTTATTGTGCCTAGTTGCTGTTACTATTTCACATTATTATCAATTGATTAGACACTTTAGTGATGAGTACTCTATAAAGCCAAAAGAAATTCCTATTGCTGTTAGTAATTAGCCTTCTAGTAAATAATTATTTCTTTAGTCTTGAATAATAAATATTAAATCAAATGATTATTTTAAATTTTATTTTCTATTAATGTCATAATATATAAAGCTTACAGAGCACTAATTCAACACTTGCACAGGGATAATTGAACAATGTTTCTTATTAAATACATTTAATTCTTTTTTGTGTGTGTAATTTGATTCTTAAATCTCTTTTGTCTGTGAAAAGTTCGTTTTCATTATGTGAGAACATTCTTCCCTTCACTGTTCAGTTACTGCCCTGAAGGCAGGTCAGTGTTGCGTGGAGAATTTCTAAAGGGGAGTCCTTGCATCTGGGCCCCTGCAGGTCGCGTGCGGCAGTCCTACGCGCTCTCCGGGGAGGAGGGACTGTGTTTCCCCATGTACGTCTGAAATTGACCTCTGATATTGGAGAACTAGGCTACCTGTATTTTTCAGATTTCTGTGCCTGAAGTGGATTTAGTATATTTAAGACTGAGGCCCACATAAAAATTCCTGTCTGGATTCCTCTGTAGAAACTGTTATTTGATGTGTGTCTACCTTAATTCTGTGACGTGACAGTGTTTATGTGCATTCCACTGATCATTAACAGAGGCCTCTTGGTGGAAAACCATGATGAAAGTGGATTTTAAATGTCTATCAGCAGCAGGTTTGGTGAGACTACAATGACTCTGAATTTAGTGAAAACCTTGTGTCATCAATTTGTGTTCAGCCAACCTTATTAGAGAAACAAAGCAATTTAGTCAACCAGGGGGCGAAATGAGAGCAACAGAAATATCATGGATTTCATTTGGGCAAAGATTACAAGTTCTATATATTAACAGAATATTCCTCACTTTTTAAAAATATTATGTATGACAATGACCTGTGACTCAAAGCTCAAATCACCTGCCATCCCACTGCGGAAAGGAGTCATGTTATGTAAGCCCCTTTCATGTTTCCAACGTCCTAAGTTCCACAAACAATATTTCCATCTCTGCTAATAGTGCAGATTTTAATGGAGTGAGATATCCTGTTAAAATGTAATTTTATGCTCTCATTTTGCTCTGCGCATTTCAAGAGTTTATCAAGTGTGTACTGGGAACTCTGTCCCATGTTGCGTGTCAGATGTTTCACATATAAATATGAAACTAATATAGGCCCCTCCTGTGACACACTTGCAGATTAGTCTACTAAAAACCTGGCCACGAAATGGCATCTTTATAACAGCAACTAAACCAAATAATATCTTTTGAAAACAAAATAATCTTGCTTTGTGGTAACGTATCTGCCAAAAAGTACTTTGAATTATAAAAATTCTTAAATATTGGATTGTCAGAAAACATGGCTGGTGGCCCTCGAAAACATTATATGTAAAAACAAATGTCCTCATAATTTATTAATTTTGATCATATACATGTGGAATTTGTGACAAATTTATCTTTTAAGTTATTGTAGTGAAGGGGTTGCTAAGTTGACTTAACAGTAAAATTGACTACAGATGTGATTGTTGGTAAACTTCAGGACAACTTTAAAAATTTTTAAATTTTATGGCATTCTTTTGTATAGTAACTATTTTTGTAAAAACTGTTAGAATCTAATTGACTGAAATTGGTTTGAATCCATACTAGAAATACCCTTGGTTTGGAGAATACCTAAAATCCTACATGTATAATACTTCTGAAATATCCTATTTCAATGTTTTCATTTTTTATGAAAAAGCAGTTCCATCTTCTTTAATTTCCAAGTAATAAATCCTTTCCATTGTCTTCTTTAATTAAATAGCAGTGATCAAGAAGTATTTATGTATTATTAATAAAGTACAAAATATAAAAAATAAATAAAAATATTATGTATGAGACCTGTTTGCCAACACACAATTGATTAATTAGAGCTTGTAGTAATTTGCTAGGGCTGTCTAAAGGACAGAAATTTATTTACTCATAGCTTTGGAAGCTGGGAGCCCAAGATCGAGGTGTTGGCAGGGGCCTGTTGTTGGCTTGGAGATGGCCTCCCTCTTGCTGTACCCTCACAGGGCCACCCTAAGTCTGTGTCTGTCTATGCCCTATCCTTCTCTTCTTATAAGGACACCTGTCTTGGTGGATGAGGGTCCACCCATATTACCTCATTTAACCTTAATTACCTCTTTAAAGACTATTTTCACCTATAGGCACAGTCCTAAGTACTAGGAGTTAGGACTTTAGCATACAAATTTTTGGGCAACACAGTTCAGCCAGCAATGTGGCTTAAGTGAAGCTAAACTGTGTTTAGATGCTTCATAGCATCTCTTTCCTTTTTTGCAGATTTACAGCTTACAGTTCCTTTCTTGGTTTTTTTCCTAGCTTCCAATCTGGTGACGTAGAGAACAACTGAGAGATTTTGAGACAATGCCCAGGTTCATGGCTGATCAGAGTTAAACGGTTTCTCCTTGAGGGATTGTCCTGAAGTTTTCCCACCATGTCTGTTCTTCTATTTGGTATCATTTCATTACATATGACTAAGCAATTCATATAAAAGCTGACAAGGTTTGGATGAAAGTACAAGAACATGGTATTGAAACAATTACTCCTGGTTGAAGTAAGAGGTTTGAAACCCTGGGTTAGTTCTCACTGGTTGCCTCAACATGGGATTTCATTCTTCTTTTTCCTTGCAATCTATAGCAGTGTTGCATAGTGGTTCTGTAATCTGCCTGTGTTCAGTACCTGTGGTAAACATTTTCATATCTGTGAGATCCTGGAAAGATTATTTTTCTATGCCTTAGTTTCCTCATCTATAAAGTAGGGGGAATAATAATACATACTTCATAAGATGAATGTAGTTGTAAGGATAAGAGCAATAATTCTCATAAAGCACTTAACATTGTCCCTGGGTAGAGTAAGGCTACATAAACATTAGCCACAATTCATTTTTGTTTCTTGCATCCTGTCCTTCTCCACTACGTATCCAGGGCGGTGATGAAAGAAACTGCAGAGAGTTAACTAGGACAACTGCCACTGTCCAGTGTCCAAGTGAACTGAGGGGGCTTATGTTTTCTGGTATCACAGAAAGAAACTTCAGTAAGCATAGGTGTGAGGTATGTGGACATTTGGGGACAGTTCTCTGGAATGTCCATGGTGGCTGAGGACTCTGTAGTGCAACCAGCTGTTTCTTATTGGGACCTGCAACTCTGTAGTCTGTCTTCTAACCTCTCAGTTTCCGAATAAGTGAAGTGGGAACAATAACTTGAAACTCCTGAGGTTGTTTGGGATTAAATGAGATGATACACATAAAGCTCTTAACACACATGAGGTATATCTCTTAGTTCTTTCCACTTTCAAATGTGAAACTGGAAAATAGAAGGCAAAGACATTTTAATCCATTGGTAAATGAACTCTTCTGTCCCTCTCAAATGGGCTGCCTGGTCACACCGTCTCACTTGGCACCTCCGTTGTGCAAAGTCTGGTTTAACATATTCGACAGTGGTGAACAATCATGGCTCACATGCTCATAGAGGTCTACTTTTATGATGAAAATATTGACAAGGCAGTTGGACAATGGCGAATATAGATGAGGGTATTCTCCCTTTGGTTAGTTTGGGCATCAGTACAAAAATCAAATGGGAAGCTATTAAGGACGGATTCCACTGTGGTGATACAGGAACATGACGGGTCTTTGGGAAAGTGAGACACACCATCAGGCTGTAGAGTGAACTCTGCTCGTTCTTCAGGGCTAGTTCCAGAAGGCACAATACAGTTAACTGCTGAGTATTTCAGAGAAGTTTGGGGATTTCAGTAATGTTAAAATGTAGTCAATCAGGGAAACATATAAATTATGGAATATGTGAATTATAAAATTGGGGGAATTTTTTTTTAAATAAACTGAAAAGAAAAATCATAGTTATGTTCATGGGAGAATTTTGTGGAGTTGTTTATGCTAGGACAAAGTAGCATTTGCATTATTTTAATTTTTAAAAGTGATTTTAATAGATAAAGGTGGTTCTAGAGTTTTAAACATTGGACATTCAATTCCAGATTCAAGTATTAATAGCAGAAACAGAGTTCCTGATTTCCCTCCTTGTTTAAATATGAGAACATTCTTTTGCTTCTAATGGGCTTTAGAAACAGTGGTTGCATTCTAGAAGAAAGTAGCACATGCACATGGATGGTCAAAGTACCACACTTAACATCACTCCCAGGTGAAACCGTTGGATGGCGTTTCTTGCACATCAGCAGAGTCATTATATTAAGATAAAATTGTCCTTCCTGTGGAATGATTCAGTAGATGGATGTAAAGTTACTTGGCTTATGGTGGGTAAATTTCAAAGAGATCTTGTGTTTCTGAAATTGGTGAGGGCTAAAACAGAAGAAAACTAAAAACAAGAAACAAAGAGCCCAGAGACAATAAGATGCAGAGAAGTGAATAATAACTTCTTTCCCAGTACATACTCATATACATAGATAGACATTTAAATACACATACACATTTACATACATACATTATATGTGTATTTTTAAAATAAAAAAGTACTTGACTTTGGTTTAAAAAAGTCACTTCTATCAATGTGGATTTGGGGAAATCTGGATGATACAGCAGTTCACATGGAAGGAGTTCTTTCTTAGCTGTTGCTTGCAACCCCCACTTGTGTTACCAATCTAAGTTTACTACAGAAGTGAATGCTTGCTGAGGCTGAAAAATATACATAACATTTTCATCATATTCTTCCCAATTCAGAAAATACTTGGAGTTTTCTATTCAGTTCATGAGAATAAAGTGATGTCCAGAACATTGTGACTAGGTGATGAGGTCTTATTAAATGACGAATATTTTCAGGAAATCAGAATGTTGATGCTGAAAACTTTGGATTCTGGAGGTGATACATGATAGTTATGTACAGAGTTTGAAGGACAGTTGCATGAAAGTGGAATCAACATATTTTCTGTAGCTCCAGAGCATAGAATTTATGGAGCATCCTGAAGCAGTGGAAAGAAAGGTCCTCTAACAGGTTTTCATAAAACAAAAGAGCCATCTTAGGAGCAAGTGAATTTCCTGACACTTCCTGTGCTCCCACAGGGGCTGGTTGTGGGAGAGGTGATTCGTTCCCAGCGCCCGATTATGGGCTGCATACCTGTGAGGGTCCCTTCCTAATCCAGGATTGGCCTGGCTAGTTTCTTCATACTATCAGTTGTCATCTACATCCCTTTTTCCCCCTCTTTCTTTCTCTCCTACTCTCTAACTTTTAAATTTATAGGCCTTACTATTTTTTAGCACCTTTAGGTTTACAGAAAAATGAGTGTAAAGTACAAGATTTCCATATTCCCCCTCTTTCCTGTCCATCTATTTTACCTATTATTCTCATCTTGTGTTATTAGCGTGGAGCACTGGTTTCAATTGATGAGCCCATGTTATTATATCATTATTAACAACATCCAAAATTTACAGGAGGGTTCATTCTTTGTGTTCTACATTCTGTGGGCTTTGACAAATACATAGTGACACGTGTCCACCGTTACAGTGTCACACTGTTTCACTGCCCTAAGTATCCCCTGTGCTCTCCCTATTCATTCCTCCCTCCTCACAACCCTTGGCAACCATTGATTTTTTTACTGTCTCTATAGTTTTACCTTTTCCAGAATGTCATGTTGTTGGAATAATATAGCCTTTTCAGATTGGCTTCTTTCATTTGGAATATATGTTTAAAGTTCTTTTTTGTCCTTTTGTTATATGAGACCTCATTTCTTTTTGTCTCTACATAATATTGGTTGTTTGGATGTATCACAGTTTGTTTTTTTGTTCACCTGTGGAAGTTTTTGATTCATTTAGGTGAATACCAAGGAGTACAACTTCTGGTTGTATGGTAAGAGTATGTTTAGCTTTCTAGGAAACTACCAAGCTGTCCTCCAAAGCAGCTATACCATTTTGCATTCCCACCAGCAATGAATGAGAGTTCCTATTGCAACACACTGTCACCAGCATTTGATGGTGTGTGTTTTGAATGTTAACCATTCTAGTAGACATGTGTAGTGGATGGACTTTTTTTCTCATATTCAGATGTTTTATCTCCAAATAACTATGAAAAATATATTTAACACTTCTATTAATGTCATATAATACAATTACTATCATTCAGAATCCAGGTGGAGAAATATATTGGGAACAAGAAAAGCACTTATGTTAATATTAATGCTATTAATAATAATACAAATTTATTTGTATTTTTTTAGTTTACTTTGGAAACAGATGCCACCAGGAGAATATTCACAAGTCATATTTTTGATTAACACTTAGCTGATAAGTAGCTATCCTCAAAAGCATTAGAGATATTGGAGTTCTCTGAAGAGAAATTTGGGTTTTTGAACAGTTGCCACTGATTCTTGATTAAGATTTTTCAGTATCTTTGTTTCAGGTCTTTCAAGTTGCCTATGTTATCATCAAAGCTGCTAATGCCCCTCGACCTGGGAACTGGATTTTGGAGCGTTCTCTGGATGGCACCAAGTTCAGTCCCTGGCAGTATTATGCAGTTAGTGACACAGAGTGTTTGACTCGTTACAACATAACCCCAAGACGGGGGCCACCCACTTACAGGGCTGACGATGAAGTGATCTGCACCTCGTATTATTCCAGGCTGGTGCCCCTTGAGCATGGAGAGGTACTGTGCCCGTTGAAGTGATGTCTGTTTTACATCAGGACCCTCCGACCCCCACCTCAAATGCTAAGATTGCCATCACAAAAGCTAACATGAAACACTCGAAATACATCTTCCATAGTACAGATTACAAAGACCTTTAATATAACTATCTAACTATATTTAATGGGTCATTGACTGGTGTTGACTGATGATTAATCTGATAACCAGCACATTTCACCTCATCAATATCTTCCCTTCAAGGAGACTTCTCAATTCTTACTCTGCTGTGATTTAATAACTCAATCAGGTACTTTTCAGAGCACTTTTCCCATGTCATTAAGGCAAGAACATTTGTTGAAATATTAAAGAGAGAGCCCAATTGCCTCTAAAAGATATAGTTCCTGAATTTCTCCATGAAGTTCTCCTTCTCTTTGGTGGTGGTAAGGACTGGTGGTGGCTTGTGAGGTATTCCAGGTCAGTGCTCAACACACCCAGACTGTACACACTTCATTCAAATCAGAGTGTAATCCAAAACAAACCATTCTTTCCTAGAACCTGGCTTGAAGAGATAAAGCTACAAAAACTCTCCTAAGTGCTCTCTGCACAGCAGGACGCCTGCAACAAGCCCTATATTGTTTCAAGAGCAGAGATTCTTAAATAAGAGTGGACATTACAAGGCTCTGGCACTTCCTCTCACTCTCCCAGGTCTATGCATGGCATCTAAAATTTGTTTCAGAGAAGTCATAACCTACGTATTAAAATCCCTTCACCACACTTGGTGAAGAGCTCCTATTAAAAGATTTCCAGCAATCTCTGAGACACTAGAATGGGTAACTTCAAATTAATTGCTAATGCTAATGATATTCTAATCAATGCTAATGATATTGACAAGTAGTTAACAAATGCTAGATTTCTGCAAAAACTTAGCTGTTTGACTTGATTTTATATAGTATCTGTAAAAATTTTTGTCCTGAAATTAAACTAGGGCTATGGGTTTTTTTGTTTTATTTTTATTTATTTATTTATTTAAATTTATAAATCATGTTTATTCTATTACAGTTGTCTCAGTTTTTACCCCTTTACCCCCCTCTACTCACCCCACTCCCACCCCCCACTCCCACAGTCAGTTCCCACTCTGTTGTCCATGTCCATGGGTCATTCATACATGTTCTTTGTCTAGTCCCTTCCCCTTCTTTACATCATTGTCCTCTTTCCCCATCCCCTCTGGTCACTTTCAGTCTGTTTCATGTTTCCGTGCCTGTGGTTTATTTTGTTCGTTAGTTTATTTTGTTGAATAGAGTCCACTTATAGGTGAGATCATACGGTAATTGTCTTCCATCAACTGGCTTATTTCACTTAGCTTAATATTCTCCAGTTCCATCCATGTTGTCACAAAAGGTAGGAGTTCCATCTCTCCCTCTTTCTTTCTTAAATGCAGATTGATTTTATTTATTTTTTTAGATGTTGAAGTTAATTATAAAATATTAAAAAAATTAAAACCATTATGAAGTCTCAGCAATTAAACCAACATGACACCAGCACAGAAATAATCAAGTAGATCAATGAAATATAATGAGCATTCTAGAGACAAACGTATATATCTAACAATATATGATTAAGTTGATATTTCAAATCACTGGGTAAAATAAGGCTTATTCAACAAATAAGGTGCATAGACCACTATTACTTGAAATAAAACAAATATAGAGCCCTATTTCATACATTATACAAGAAATATTCAGGTGAGTTAAAAATCAATATGTAGGGCTATGTTTTTGCATGCTTAAACTGACATTTTTTTATTCTGATGCCCTTAGATTCATACATCACTAATCAACGGCAGACCAAGTGCTGATGATCTTTCCCCCAAGTTGTTGGAATTTACTTCTGCACGATACATCCGCCTTCGCTTACAACGCATTAGAACCCTCAATGCAGATCTTATGACCCTCAGCCACCGTGATCCAAAAGACCTCGATCCTATTGTTACAAGACGAGTAAGTCTGTAGTAGAGCTCCTAACCATTGGGAAAAGATTATCTTGTTTAAGGGAAATATACTTTTCTTTTTGGTTAGACTTTTCCTCACAGCTTGGCCTTCTTATTTTATTAGAGATCATTGTAAGGGCTTTGTTAAAAGTGCCACCTTTATACTAGGTGATTGTTCTGACACCCCGCCCTCAGGCCTCATCAACTCCACCACGTCCCATATAATGTAGCTAATGTAGTGGTCACCATTCTTCACATTTTAGTCTGGCTCCGCATCTGATCGTCAGCAGGTGAGGGGTGCTTTTGTTTGTTTTCTTGCTTAAAAGAAAAGTTTAAATTTTGCAATATAATTTATATTCAAGAAAACTTACAGATTTAGTATGTAGTTTAGTGCACAAGTTTTGTGTGGACAAACATTTTCAAATACCTTGGATTTCAAAAACTAAGAGTGGAATTAATGAGTTATAGAATATCTATATGTTTAATTTTTAAGAATTTTCTAGACGTTATCAAAATTAGTTGCATTAGTTTGCAGCAATGTGTGAGAGTTCTGGTTGCACTACACACTTTCACATATTTGAGTTGTCAGTCACTCATGCCAGCCATTCTAATGTGCATATAGCGGCATCTCCTTATGATAATTTACGTTTCCCTGATAACTAATGTTGAGCATGTATCTATTGGCTTCAGATCAGATTTTTATTTGTTTTTAAATTGGGTTATCTGTTTCCAAGTCCTTTGTCAGATACATCTATATTGCAAGTATCTTCTCTCTGCCTGGAGCTTGCCTATTCACTTTCCTAACTATGAATTTTGATGAGTGGAGATTTAATTTTGATAATGTCCAATTTATAATTTCTCCTTTTACTGTTAATGCTTTCTGTCTCCTCTCTGAAAAAATATTTGCCTATCCCAAGTTTACAAAGATATTATCTTATGCTTTCTTCCAGAAACTTTATAGTTTTAGCTTTTCCATCAATTATCATTTCAAATTAATTTTTTATTTGATGTAAAGAGTCAAAGTTCTTTTATGCATATACAATTGCTCCATCACCACTTGTTAAAAAATGCTTTCCTTTCCCCCATTAAATTGTTCTGGTGCCCTTTGAAAATTATTTGATCTTATTGTGGATCTATTTCTGGACTCTGTACTATTTCATTGATCTATTTGTCTACCCTTATGCCAACAACAAACTTTCACAATTACTGTAACTTTATAATAAGTCTTCAACTCAGTTATTTTTCAAACTTGTTTTGGCTATTCTAAGTTCATTGTGTTTTCTTATACATTTCAGAATCAGTTTGTTAATTTCTGCCAAAAAAGAGAAAAACCTGCAAGATTTTTCACTTGGGATTCCATTAATTCTATAGATCAATTTAGAGAAGATTTTGGAAGCCATTTGACATTATCAGATCATCCAGTTCATGAACATGCTATTATCTCTCTGTTACCTAGGTCTTCTTCAATTCCTCTTGGCACTGTTTTATTATTTGTTTATTTGCACATCTTAAGTTCAATCTACTCTTAAGTATTTTATGTTTTTAAATGTTAGTGTTCATAGTATACTTTCTAAGTTCATTTTCCATATGTTCATTGCTAGCATATAGACATGCAATTCATTTTTTTTATTGATTTTGTACATTGAGGCATCACCAAATTCACATATTATTTCTAATGGTTTGGGGGTAGATTTTCTATGTATACAGTAATGTCATCTACAAATAATGACAGGTTAGTCTTATTGTGTACTCTGTATGCCTCTGGTTTCTTTTTTCTTGCACTATTGAACTGGCCAGTGTCTCTCTCAGAACGTTGAATAGAAATGGCAAGAAGAGAATTTAAGAAGAATGCACTTAAACTTTTACTGTTAGCTCAAGGTTTTCTATAGATTCCTTGTATTAGACTGAAGAATTTCTCCTCTACTCCTGGTTTGCTCAGCTTTTTAAATGAATGGTGTTGAATTCTGTAAAATGCTTTTTTACTAGTCTAATAAAATGATCATATGATTTTTCTCCTGTATTCTGTTAATATGGTGATTTAAACTTACTGACTTTTGCATGTTGACTACATTTCTGGGATAAATCCTACTTGGTCAAGAATTATTATACTTTTTATACAATGTTTTATTCAATTTAGCAATATTTTTTAGGGTTTTAAGTAGCATAGGTTTTGAATATGACTGCCTTGGTTTAAGATGCAGCCAAGTTGAAAAATTCTCTTAAACTTCGTTCGTTTCTGCTGATGAGCTAATTGAACATTATTTATTTTAATGAACATAAAAATTCTTTGTGCATGATATATTTTAAAATGCATATCTAATTTTTTAAAGCTTACTGGTAACAACTGGGATAGTTGTTGGAATGCCAACATTTTCTTTTTACTGAAATTAAAGAGGTTTTAATTTTTGTTTGTAACTTCATTTTTCCTTAGTATTATTATTCAATAAAAGACATCTCTGTTGGGGGGATGTGTATTTGTTATGGCCATGCCAGCAGTTGCCCCTGGGATGAAACTACAAAGGTAAGTTCTAGTCCTTCACATTTTGCTTGAATATCAAAGTAGAAGCTGTAGCTATAATGTTTGCATTGTGCTTCTTTAATTCAAGGCAAATGTTGAAATGTATAAAATCATGCTTCAAAAAAAATTTTCTGATAATTGGTTTCTTTTTCTTTTTTGGTTAGGTCGCTATAAATGTTCCATTTTTTCAACAATTTCATTGTGCTTTTTCTTTGGAGAATATATTTCGAATTAAATATTTATTATGATTTTTGGGTAACATATACAAAATATAAAAGTTACCATTTTAATCATTTTAAAGTGTACAATTCAGTAACCTTATGAATTTTGAAGCCCTTCTTCTGTAAGACAAGCATACAAAAAACACGCGCAGTTATTATGTTTACATTTTTTAAAGGAAGAATTCCCCTCTTCCTATTTCTCCCTCTTCCATTTTTGTGGTACTAAAATCACGATAAAGTTTATCTGTTTTAGCATAATATTCAGTGAATAAGATGACATCTTTTCTTATTTTAAACAACTTACACAAAGTTCTTATTTTTTTCGAATCTTTGTTTTAATCTAACTCTTAAGTAGGATTATTCTCTACTTACGCTGAAAATATGTAGAGGACTCTCGAAAAATTTATTAATGGAAGCTTTCAAACCCTCAAAGTCAATGTCTCTTTTTTGAAAAGCTTTTGTTAGTTAACCGATATTTTAGTTTTGCTTTGTTCCTCCTTACTTTTTACTTATAAACAACAGGTCATATGGGTATATTTTGTTCTTAAAATTAAATGCCAGTTTGCTTTGGTATAGCCATATATCCTCAGGTGTAAAACCTTGCTATGTATTTGACTGTGAGAGATTCCTTCTAAAATAAAATTAAGAAAAATATAAATTACAATTAAGGAAAATACATTAGTTTTCTGATGCAATTTTGTATCCTTGTTGTCTAGAAACTGCAGTGCCAATGTGAACATAACACCTGTGGAGAGAGCTGTAGTAGGTGTTGTCCTGGATACCATCAGCAGCCCTGGAGACCTGGGACCATTTCTTCTGGTAACATATGTGAAGGTAAGTCCTCTAAGAATTGGAAGAATGTAGAGAGTTTTCCCCTCTTAGTATGCGTAAGTTTATGGTGACTTAACAATATTTGTAATTAATAGATACCTTTTTTTAGGTATTTAAACAGTTCCCAAAACTGCAAATTAATAAAATTCAAACTAATGAGACCTAAAAGTATGTTTATGAGTTTGATATTTTATCTGAGATTTCCTTTACCATAGATTAATATATCCTTTATTAATTTGTATTTAATTTTTAAATAGGCAGTACAGTCACAAGATTCTAACATCTAACAATATATAAAAGTACATAATAAAATCATTACTTCCTCTCTATCTCCATCCTTTCCACTTTTTATTATTTCCTAGTGTGTTCTTCCTAAAAAGTTTATGCAAATAAAGAATATATTGACATATTCCTAAACCTCACAGTTTATACACAGAACCTGACATACTATGAGTGCCATTCTATGCATTGCTTTCATACTTAACAATACATCTTGAAAAAAATCTTTCCATATTAGCAATATGAAATGCTGTCTTTTAAAACCAGTAGCACTGAATTCCATTATATGAATGTAATGTAATTAAAACAGCTACCAATTTGTGGGTATTTTGGTTGTTACCAGTCTTTTGTTAACATAAGCAGTGGTGCAATGATTAACATTGTATATGTCATTGAGAAGTGTGCAATGACTTCTGCAAGATAGGATCCCAGGCGGTAGATTGATGGGTCAAATGATAATGCCCATTTATGATTCTGATAGCTATTTCCAAACGCCCTCCATAATATTGCCCATATCTTATTAAAATAGTTTATTCTATAATTTTAAGTTAACTTATAATCATAGAAACTTACCTATGAAGGGAAAGGTTTTCTTTATATTGGACAAAATATATATATATTAATTGAGATGTTAAAATATCCTTGTAGAATGTAATTGCCACAATAAAGCAAAAGACTGTTACTATGATGAAAGTGTTGCAAATCAGAAGAAAAGTTTGAATATGGCTGGACAGTACCAAGGAGGAGGGGTTTGCATAAATTGCCTGCAGAACACCATGGGGATCAACTGTGAAACCTGCATCGATGGATATTATAGACCCCACAAAGTAAGAGTTTTTCTTTGACATAGCTGAGCTTCATCGTTGTCCTAAAGTGGAAAAGAGACTTCGCCAAATGTCAACCTCAGTGTTAGAGACTCATTGCCTTTTGTAAAATCTCATTTATATCCTTATTATATTAGTAGTGTTTTCAGATATTGATTTCCTACTCTATCTGTCCTGTATTTTTGCTCATATTAGGATGGCCGCTCATTGTTATTTAACATGGATTTGAGGGGCCCTTGGCTGTGCAATCTCTGAGTTTTGTCGTACGGTCAATGCAGAGTTAGCTAGTAACTAAAACAGCTATATCTTGACCGTAGGAAGTGCTCAGTCAGTCATCAATTGACTTGATATACAGTTGTCACATGAATCCCTGGGGTCGTCTGGTGATAGGTAACCGGATACATATACTCGTATAAGTGATGCTTACATACGGCTCTGAGTGATGGCAGAGTTGGGGGAGTAGCAGTGATAATGGGGATTACACTTTGCTGATGAAACTAGCTGCTGTCACCATCAAAAAGGTGTTTGGGACTTTATAGCTCAAGTTCACCTTATGTTCCTGAGACCTACATCTCCTGTGTACACAAATCATTATAATAGTCACATCGTGGATAAAAAGTCAATACCTTGTCATTGGTATTATTGTTGATATTATGTTGTTATTATTTCTAGTAAGATTATCCAGGACAACCCCTTCCTTTCAGGTATCTCCTTATGAGGACAGCCCTTGCCATCCCTGTGGCTGTGACCTTTTGGGGTCCCTCAGTTCTGTCTGTATTAAGGATGATCTCCATTCTGACTTACACAAAGGCAAGTCGTGCTTGTAATTGATTTCTTTTCTTTTTTCTTTCTTTTTTTTGTGTGGAAGGATTTGTACCTAGTGAAACTATCACCATTGCATAACAATTTGGTGCTATGATTTGCTATTGATTCTTTTGTTCACCAAACATTTATCAAGTAACTACTATGTGTCAGGCAGTTTTCTGGGACCTAGGAACACATACTTGCACAAGATGATCAAGGTTCCTGCTCACAGGCAAACTCTAAACAAACACATGCGTGTGTGATACAATGCCAGGCAGGGATAAGGGCCATGGGCATAAAGCAAAATTAGGAATCATGATTGAAGCGAGATAGAGTGCAGAAAGGGCAATGCTGGAGTGACAACATGACATTTGAGAGGTTAATTGAGCATTTGATGAAGAATGAAATAAGGCTTATGTAAAGTCATATATGGGACACAGTAGATAGCAATCACTTTATTTAGCTCTTAGAAGACACAGTGTTTTTTAGTACATCTTAGCTGGCAAAGCAAGCAAATCCTCCAGGTAACTTTGTAAATGTCAGTGTTCTTTTTGTTTCAAAAACTGGCCAGTGGGCTTGCAAATACCTAAGTATCCTGATTAGGTTTCATCTGTTTCAAGACTTCTGTGACCCCATCAAATCCTCAGTCACTAGAAGTTAAAATGGATATTGACCGGCAGGAAAGGAAATGCCAAGTGTGGGGCCCTCTGGGAATGTGGAGGGTAAATTACACAATTGAATTGATTCTTAACTGCCACTGTTAATGAAAGATGACGACGATGATAATGACAATGGCCTTTGATTGGGTTCATTTAAAAATATACGTATCATTTTAACTTTGAACCATAGCAGACAGAAATAATTGAGCCCATTTTACAGGCAGGGAAACTATGTCAGAGCAGTTAAGAAACTTGTCTTGGCTTTCATACCAGAGAGCTTCAGAGCTGAATTAAAGCAAAGATAGTGCTTGTTACCCTTTATCATTTGCCTCTGTGCTGTCAATGTATAAAACATTCAAACCTGTAGAGAACTGCTGTGAGTTTATTTGAGCCAAACTGACAACTGCTGGGAAGCAAAACCTCAGCGAGCTGAGATAATGCTCTGGAGAACGGCAATGTTGCACCTTATTTCATACATCACAATCAAAAGAGGGGGTGAGGTGTAAGTTGGTTACCTTGAAATCCACTGGCGATAGATCAGGGAGGCGGGAGGAAACAAAGCACAGAAACCTCTGGGATTGGATAAGAAGTAAAACGATAGACACATCTTTTACATAGGTGGGTACAGGAGAGTAACAGTCAACAATTAACATGATAACAATAACAGTGAGGGGATGCGTGGTCTCCCCTGGTGTGGTGCGTGTGCTTTGAGGAGGTGGGGAGGAAATTTGACATTCCAACAATGTGTTATCTTAGATGCCAAAAGGCAACAGACAGGCTTGGTTAAGATAAAGATTGACCTTTGTTAGGGAAAAATACCAGCCTACGACATGACTACCTGCCATGACCTGTCTTTAGTGAGAAAGTTTTTAACTTCAGACCATCCTATGTGTTTTTTTTAGGTCTCTGAGTTTCTAAGGCTGTCATTGCAGGCCCTGCCTCAGCTTGTCAGGTTTGGCACGTGGCCCGTTTCCTTCCACAGTGCTTAAAAACAAGCAATGCCCCCCAAACCCCAAAACTTTATATTGTTTATAATTCACTGCCATACAGTAGAGTACACCCATATAATGTGTACAGTGTTTTTTGGCATATTCATGGGTGCAGCTATCACCACAGTCTAATATTGGTGCATTTTCATCACCCCACAAAGAAACACCCATCAGCAGTCACTCGCCATTTCCCTCCACCCTAGGCAACCATTGATCTACTTTCTCTCTATAGGTTTGCTTATAATGAACATTTCATATAAATAGAATCATACAATATGTGGTCTTTAGTGACTGGCTTCTTTCACTTAGCATGTTTTCATGGTTCATCCATGTTGCAGTATGAATCAGTCCTTCAGTCTTTTTTATTGCTGAATGATAGCTATGCCATTGTGTGTATGTATCACATTTTATATACCCATTCATCAGTTGATGAACATTTGACTTGTTAAGACATTTTGGCTGTTATGAATACTGCTGCTTCAAACATTCACATACAGCGGTTTGGTGGGCTTATGTTTCCATTTTTCTTGGGTAAATGCTTAGGAGTGGAATTGCTGGATCATATGGTAATTATATGCTTAACATTTTAAAAACTGCCCAATAATTTTCCAAAGCTGCTGCGCCATTTTACATTCTCACCAGCCTGTATGCTTTCATCTCTGTTTTCTCTTTCACCCAAGGGTTGACAAACTATGGTCCCTGGAGTATATCTGACAGTACCTGTGTTTGTAAATAAACTTTGGTTGTAAAAGAGCTCTGCTCATCCGTTTATGTATTATCTATGGCTCTTTTTAAGCAATAGCGGCAGAGCTGAGTACAACGAGACTCTGGCCAAAAAGCCTGAAATAGTTATTCTCTGGCCCTTCACAGATACGGTTAATGACCTCCGCTGTAAACATCTTTTACCTTACTGCTGGGTCATTGTCATTCTTTTCTTCCCAGGGAAATGGCCGGGTCAATGTCCATGCAAGGAAGGGTACACAGGAGAAAAATGCGATCGCTGCCAGTTTGGCTACAGGGGTTACCCAGCCTGTGTCCGCTGTGACTGCGGCCCGGCTGGCAGCGTGAATGAGGACCCATGCTCAGAGCCTTGTCTCTGTAAGGTACGTGCGGCGGTTAAAGCTGGCCCTGCCTTTCCTTTGAAGATTCCTGAAAAAGGAAACATTCCATTGGCTCGCTCAGATGATCAGCCCCCTGAGCAAAGCAGCAAGGTTTAAACACAACTCTCACTTTCTTCGCACCTTCCTGAGAAGCATGACATTATGTCACAGTGAAGTGACCGCTGTGTCCTTAGACTTAGATGGGCACCTGGTTTTCTTTTTGGTGCCTTCTGGGCAATGGCCAAATATTCCAGAGGTATTTCTGTTACTTCCTGGGTGAAACCAAATACTGCATTTCTTAGGCCTTCACTATTACCTCTCCTATGACATTATTTTTCAGCTTTATGTTTGCAGGAGAACCAGGAAAACACTAAATTTCTAAGAATATTAATTAAAGACAGATGGACAGGGAGGTGTTTTATTCGGCTGTCTGATATTAATAACCATTTCCCCTGAAAGTATAAGGACTTCCAATTATATTTTATGTGCTATTCCCATGTAAGCAGAGTCTTAGGCACATGTGACATTATGTCTGAAAATAATCTTGAGAATTTATAAACAAGACAAACAATCATTTAGCCCTCATCAGCTTTTAAAATGTTTGAAAGATCAGCAAAGATGGAAGATTTAAAACAAAACAATAGAAAAAAATCCACCTAAATATGATGACCAGGCTCTAAGATCCTTAGCCTCCTTCTTGACTGCAAAATCATGTGATAAGTATTTCAAAATATGTGTTCTGGAAATATTGACCTATGGTTTCACATTTACTCTGAGTGCCTTTTTATTTACATGTTTATTTCTCAATCACAAAACACCTCTCTTTAAAATACCATGTGAACATGATTTTTCATTCTGTCTACCTATTGTTTCAAAAGCTAACCTTTTACTCTAACTTGCAGGAAAATGTTGAGGGAAAAAATTGTGATCGCTGCAAGCCAGGATTTTATAACTTGAAGGACAGAAATCCTGAGGGCTGCTCCGAGTGTTTCTGCTTTGGCGTTTCCGATGTCTGCGATAGTCTTTCCTGGCCCATCAGTCAGGTGTGGACACCTTCCAGGAGCCAGGACCTGATAAGTGCACCCTTAAATGAGCTTTCTAGAAGTTGTGTTATGAAGCCACAAGGCTAATTTTTCCTTGTAATTCTGCTCTCATTTTTTGGAATGAGTGTAGGCCTGAATCAAGGCAGCCCCCTACTAAAGTGTTGCTCAAGTTTCTTTCCACGTCATGTGTTTGCCCCCACATACATTTCCCCATCAATAGAGATTATAGTGTTGTAGGATGCAACATGTTTAGATGTGTTCTTTGGGGAAATGCACCCAGCTGTGGGGTCAGGTCTCCATACTGGTCACGGCCAGGAAACACACCAGGACATAGAGACAATGCAGAATTTTCTAGCTCAGAGAAGCTGGAGAGGGTGGAAACAGCAACAGGTGGCTCAGGGATTATGAGGGCAGGCAAGGGATCCCCAATTGTTTTGGGAATGAGGAGTTCTAGGGGAATGAGTACAAGGGGAGGTGCCAAATGGTGACTAGCAGGGACAAAGTGTGATGGCTGGAGGTGAAGGAGGAGCTGCAGAGTGGAGGACTTGCCCATGATAACCACCTCTCCTCCCTGTGCTCCATCTCAGGAGACCTGTCTTCAGCATTGCCTGGGGACGGGGGTGCTACGCACTGAACTCCTTTCCCTCCCTTCTTACGTGCCCACAGGATGGTGAGGAGTGGGGGGCCTTGGGGGAGGGAGGGAAAGCTTTGAGCAACACTTGAGAATGGAGGTGAGTTCCTGTCTGTGATCACTTATCTCTATGTAAGTGACAAGTTGGAAAGACGGGATCTAGAGGATATTGTTAGATACTTTTCGGCTTTTGGCTAAAAAGCAGGGGGCAACAATGAAAAAGAAGTCATAGTTAGCCAAAGACATTTTAATATATTTATTATATTTATTCAATATAATAAATTATAATATTAAATTAAATTAAATTTTATTATAATATTTATAATATATTATATATTATATTTATTAATATATTCGATATATTTATTAAGTTCTCTGCTACGTTTGTAATCATCACAACTTTGCTCACCTATTTGCTTATACTTGACTTAGCTTTGGGGGATGTGTGGTTCATTCTCAAGTTTTTTGTTCCTTTGACAAGTAAAACGGTCACAGGTCCTGAAGTTCTATGAGGACTGTGAGTTAACTGCATCCCTAGGTAATCTTTCTGGGTCTCTCTTCATTGTGAACATATTAGCTCTATCCTGTGTGAAATCTAAGGTGGCTTCTACTTCAGATTCTAAAATTCTTGGATCCTTTTTTTTTAAGGTGAAGGATATGTCGGGCTGGATGGTCACTGATTTGGTCAGTCCAAATAAGATCCCATCTCAGCAAGACACACTGGGTGGACGTCATCAAATCAGCATCAACAACATGGCAGTCGTGCAGCGGCTGACTTCCAAATATTACTGGTCAGCCCCGGAGGCGTATCTCGGAAATAAGGTACTTCCTGTGACAGTGTCTTAGAGATCTCAGAGCATATTGAAAAAGATCTTCTGTTGGCATTTTAAGTAGTCTTATCGGTCAATTGAGTGTTTGAGAGAAAATCATACAGCATTTACATACACCTCACAAGATTGTTTTTATCCTTGTTCGTCTTTGTAACATCATGAAAACAGGAACTTTGTTCTTGGCCCCATCATGGACAGTCCGTTGTGTGAAGTCCTGTCCCTTCTCTTGAGACAGACCTTCTACTTTCCTCTGGGTCACCTGGGCCCTAGTAAAGTGTCAATCACATTCCTGTTTGTGTAGTTAGCTGTGTGCTTATCCTAGCCTGGCCTGTAGGAGACACTTGGAACGGTTGTGCACGGGGACTGTGGTTCTGCCCCTGGTTTCTTATCATGGTGATTGTGACTCACATAAAATTCCCATCTAAGAACAGATAGAATCCTTTCCAATTTTTTTTTTTATTATTTTACTTATGACAGAGGGGAAAGGAGGGAGAAAAAGTGGGACAGAAACATCAATCGACTCTTGCACACCCCAGTCAGGGGCCTGGGCCGCAACCAAGACATGTGCCGTAACCAGGAATCAAACTGGTGGTCTTTCAGTTCATAGGCTTACGCTCAATTCACTGAGCCACACCAGCCAGGGCAGAATCCTTTCCATTTTAAGAAAATGCTAAAGGGTGACTCTACAAAGTGGACAGTTCGTTAATATGATTTAACCTTTCCCTTCCTTGACTTAGTCCCCTTCCCCTCAATTACAACACTGCTCTCCAGATTCTGATTAATCTGAAAATATATTAGTGGAATCTCTCAAAAACAACAGCACTCTGCTCATCTCTCCCATTGCTTGGTTTGTTTTAATGTATTGGTATATTTTTGTAGTAGTGCAAGTCTTGTAGCTTGGGAAATTTCTAGTTAATTTGATGATTGCATTTTAATTTTATAGATCATTTTATATATGTTCAAGTAGTGTTTATTTTTGAAAATGGTTATTTTTCCCATCAAATAATAATCATAGAAGATGTTTTCTATTTACAATATGATCCTATCATGAAAGATCAATAGTTTTGTTTTTTGAGAGTTTTTTTGTTTGTTTGTTGTCTCTTGAAAAATAACCTCTCTAATTTTATGGTATAAAGATTGGACTGTGAACATTTCATTGTTGTAACATACCTGGAAAAAATAAAATCTCTGTTTTTACATCAAAGGATATCTGAACTGGAAGAAAAATCTTTAGTTTTTTCTCTAGCTCATCAAACATGTTTTTTATTGTTCTCCTACAAACAGTGCAATGACATCACAATTTTGAAATTGTAGCTGTGGATCAAACTCCCCAACTCCTGGAGTATTTAAATGAAATAAATGTCTATTTTTATATAATTAGCAGACATTTATAGTCATCTACCTTAGGGCCTTTAAGGAATACAAAATATTCATATAATATACTTTATTTTTACTTCCTTTAATAAGAACATCCTTACACATCAGGGCCACTCAGGCACCTCAAAGCCCTGTGGTTTCCAGATAACTCTAGCAGCCACTTCCTCTTGCTGAGGGACTATGATCCTGCCTCCCCTGGGTGTTTACTCCCACTTAAACTTTCCAGCTGACGGCATTCGGTGGATTTCTGAAGTACACAGTGTCTTATGATATTCCAGTGGAGACAGTGGAGAGTGACCTCATGTCTCATGCTGATGTTATCATTAAGGTAATCGCTTTTACATTGCTTTGCTATAGAGTGAAAAGCTGAGAGGGGTGACAGTTTTATGGCATGAGGTGGCTAAGTGAGGCCATAGTGGCAAGGAGCTCTTGGCCAAGTGACCATTTAACAATGATTCACTCCTCTGGATACCAAGAGACCGAGTGTGAGAATTCTGTCTTTGGGCCCAGTTTTGGAATTGCCGCAGAGCAGCACCTGTTCCTCTTCCCTTGATCCCCACAGCTGACCTGTCTTGTCATATTTTAAAGGGAGATGAGTTTTTGTTCTGATGTTGGAACTACCTTTTCTGCCCTTTAAGTTCCCCTACCCCCCGCCACATTGCCTCCCCATGTGAATGATTAGGCAGCAGTGCCTAATGTGGGGACAAGAGATGCATTGTCTTTTTTGTCCTTAGTCTCCACCCCTCCTGTCCATTGTCCCTTTATCCTCACCCCTCCTCTTCTCTGTCACAAAAAGACCCAGGATGGCCTCACCCAAAAGGATTTCCAGGGCTGTAAGAAACCACTTCAGGTTCTCATCTGTGGTGTCTGCACCTGCTCCTGTTTCCTCCGATGCCCTTTCCCTCCGCCTCCAGCCTGAAGCAATTGGAAACTGAGAGCTAGATGCACATTTTGTTAACAGCCATTTTTAATTTTTAACAGAAAATTTAACAGCAATTTTATGAAAAGTTAGAAGTATATTGATTTATATTTTCTACTTTTGTTCTTCAACTGAAGATTTGTTGGTTTCTGGAAAACTGTGGGCAGATGCATGATATTGGTTCTTTTCTGATGTCCTCACAAAGGACATGGCTTTTAGATTTATTATTCAAATCCCTCTGAGAAGAATGCAATGAAACATCTCTGATTGTCCTGGGCCATAACACAGGAACCTATGCACAAATGAAATGCTATGTTGCTGAATACAAAATTTGCTTTCATTTTTTTATCACAAAATTGAATTACAAATACATTTCCTCTCGTTTTGAAATGTTAGGGAAATGGACTCACTTTAAGCACCCAGGCTGAGGGTCTGACATTGCAACCCTACGAGGAGTACTTTAACGTGGTTAAACTTGTGCCTGAGAACTTCCGAGACTTTAATAACAAAAGGGAGATAGATCGAGATCAGCTGATGACTGTCCTTGCCAATGTGACACATCTCTTGATCAGAGCCAACTACAATTCTGCAAAAATGGCTCTTTACAGGTAAGTATTGAAAGAGAGGGAAAACTTATGGTGAGCATACTTCACTGTTGTCATTTATTATTATTATATATTTTAAGCTTAATATATTTTACTTGATTATTTTAAGGATACAGCTAGTAGAACTGTCTGCCTTAACATTATTGTTATTACTGCAATTCTATTGAAGATGTAAGACTAGTTGTCTATGACAAATATATCTAGTAGGAGAGAGACCTGATGTAGGGATCAGAAACTTTCAGGTGGTTTTCTGAGAAATGCCTGATGAGTTAATGGTTTTCTGAGTCACAGTGCATCTGGTTTTCACCCTCCTGATGTTAGTGGTCTTAAATTTTACACATTCTATTTAAGCAAATATGTCTAACCTTAGTAATTTTATTACTTTGAGAATATCAATTTCTGGCACTGCTAGGCTAAGTATAAACATTGGATACAGTTAAAACAAATGTAGAATCACACATTTAAGGACAATTTCTCTTTATGAGCGATGTGACAATTGAATGGATTAATATTTCTGAAGTGCTTCAACTTGGAATGGGTGACATAAACCTTTCCTATGGCCTTCTTTAGGTAGCAACATGTCTCTGCATCAAGTGTTGGAGGCACTTCCAGGGAATAATGACAGCTCCAGAAAGTGTATGATAAAGATCTTCCCTTACTTAATGACAAAAAACATCACATCATTGCTTTGGTTGAATTTGTCATGTTTTAAGAATTTGTCTTCATTTTAGATGTCATTTGTGAGTAGCTCATACGACGACCCCTATCTCAATATGCAGGTTGGATTCCGTCTCTCTGGACACAGCTAATCCTAACGTCATTGACCTGGCACTGGCCACTGAGGTGGAGCACTGCGAATGTCCCCAAGGCTATTCAGGGATCTCCTGTGAGGTAACATTCCTCTTGCCCCGTCTTCTTCCTTTTTTCCTTTCTTAACGGGGAGAAAACACATTGAAAGTGATGTAGCAATGCACATTTGAATTTTAAATTTAGAAACCCAGTGTTTTGCCCTGGCTGGTGTGACTCAGTGGATTGAGCACCAGCCTTCAGACTAGAGGGTCCCTGGTTCGATTCCCAGTCAGGGCACATGCCTGGGTGCAGGCCGGGTCCCCAGTGGAGGACATGCAAGAGGCAACCGCACATTGATGCTTCTCTCCTTCTGTTTCTCCTTCCCTTTCCTTCTCTCTAAAAATAAGTGAATAAAATCTTAAAAAAAAAAAAGAAACCCAGTGTTTCTAAACTTTAGACTTTTGGGGACCATAGAAATGTTGGAAACCACATTGTTTGAAGAAATATGATTCCTCTGCCAGGGGCACTACTTGGAGCACTTTCTGTGTGCCACCTCATTTAATCCTGACAACAGCCATAGCAGTTAGGCACTTCGCATACTAACTGTTCTCCAGGTTAAGAAACTGAGGCACAAAGATGTCATGTAACTTGACCAAAGTCATATGGCTATGAAGTGGTCAAATCAGAATTTGAACTTCATTCATTTGTTAAGCACCACATTATCTTACCTCTCATTGTTTATGACTATAAACATTTGTCATTGGTTGTGATTTCTTGGCAATCAATTTTTATGAAGTGAAAACATTTAACCCTTAATTGTTTTATGAATATTAATTATAAATTTTGCAGTTAATAAGTTGGCGTAATGCTTCATGATGTGAATATTTAACTAAATATTTCTATTTTAAATATTTTCAGGGTTTTTCTCTGAGCAATGAACTTTTATTTAGATCTCAAACATTTATATTTAGGCCCAGCAGATGTTTGTAGGTCCTGATCCTTGAATGCATAATGCTTAATGGATAAACAACACTAATGCCACTTCATGGTATGTGGTATGTGGGAATAGGTGAGCCTGCAACCTGCAGACAGGTAGAATCATGGAAGTAGAAACTGAGGCCAGCCCCACCAGGATGGGGCAGCAGTGAGCAGCTGCTGCTGGACATCAAGTCCTGGGCTTTGGAGGGAAGTTTTGCAAGGTGCATGGGACGATAATACAAGTAAGAACAAGAAGCTTAATACACATTCTCAAGTGTCTTCGTTAAGCAGAAAAACTCATCATTTACCCAGGCTCTTACTCAGAAGATGACTTAAAGAATCAGGAATGGAATTTTTGGTAGCACTCTAGCCACCACACAGAGCTCCAGGTAGCTATCTGCCCCATGCCCATCTGCAGGCAAGGGGAGCGTGGCTGTGTGGAAGTGTTAAGGAACTTTCCCAAGGTCAGTGTAAATGAATGCAGTTTATATTACCTGTAGAATGAAAATATGCCTTAAGAATTATAATAACTCTGTCTGGCATGGCTCAGTGGGTTAAGTGCCAGCCCACGGACCAGAGGGTCACTGGATCAATTCCCAGTCAGGGCACATGCCTGGGTTGCGGGCCAGGTCCTCAGTAGGGGGCACTAAAGAGGCAACCATGCATTGATGTTTCTCTACCTCTCTCTCTCCCTTCTCCTTTCTCTAAAAATAAATAAATATTTTTTTAAAAAATAATTCTTATAGTAATAAAAACAAAGCCACACCCCCTCCTACCATGCCCCTGTGGGCATGTGCTGGCCTCCAAATTAATCATTCCCCAGTCCACACTCTCAGCACGTTTCCTGTGTGCTGTAGCCCTGGGTGGGCTGAGGACATGGGTCCTAGAGGTTCACACACCTGGCTTTGAATCACTCCCCTGGCACAATGGGCACATTATCTAACTGGCCTTTGTTCCAGATTCCATATCTATAAAATAGAGGTACTATTTCTCAGGGTTGATTTCTGTGTCTGGAGTGGTTCTCTGTTCCTCATAGACAGGGAGTGGCATCCTTGGATGCCCACACTGCCTGTCTAGCACTCAGACCTCAAAAAGCACACCTATAATGTTTGCTCAGTTAAACTGATGCAGTTTGACTCAGACCTACATTTGAACACTTTGGTAGCAACATTTAATGAATTTTAAGCAAAAGGAAAAAAAAATAAAGTTGAGAGAAAAATATCCTCTGCTTGGAACACTGTTAAACGGCTGTGTGTTGTGCATTATTTCTGAGAATACTGCAGTGGAATATGGCGAAGGTATATGCGGACTCATTAAGTTTTTGTGTATATGCTTCTACCTTAAAGAAAAATAAATAACTGGAATATGGTGATGGTTGCACAACTTGGTAAATTTACTAAAAGTCTTTGAATGAGTACTCTTAAAATGGGCGAATGAATGATGCCTTGATAAAGATGTTTGGGGAAAATAAGAAAAAAAGAAAAGAAATTAGTTTCTCTATTCATGGAAAACCGAGCAGTGTGTGTTTCTAACATATTGAGAAGATGGTGTGCGTCATGGACAAAGTTGCCTTCAGCAGCATGGGTCGTCTGTCCTTCTTTTGCAGTCCTGCCTCCCTGGATATTACCGCGTGGATGGAATTCTCTTTGGAGGAATTTGTCAGCCCTGTGAATGCCACGGCCACGCAGCTGAGTGTGATATTCACGGCGTTTGCTTTGTGAGTCTTACCCAAACCTTGAGCGCCGCCCCACCCACCCCAAAGTCATCTGCTGTGCAAAAGTTTAAAAAAAAAAATGAATCCACCACAGGAGAACATCCCTGCCTTTGAAGACTCCAAAGGAAATCTACAGATTTCAGTTCATGTGATAAAATATTTCCTTTTTTTTAACCGTTTTTTGGGGGGTAAATATGTACTTTGGTGATAATGAAAAAGGAGTATATAATTTCATGGTAGGTTTTTATTAAAAAAAATGAAAAGTTATTTACTTTGCAAGATTATAAAGCCATAAAAAGCCATGTAAAGTTAGAAAATGTTGCCCACTGATTAAATAAAAAGGATCAGATCTTTTAAATGCAAGTGCAAGGATTTTTCAACATTATATTACATAGTATATCAGGAAAGTGTAATAAGACCAATACAATTCATTTGTACAACATATAATGCTTTATAGTTGTTAGCTTGGATCAGCTCTTTAAACAAGTACTTCTTTCATGCAATATGAGCTGAAACAAGGCTTAACAAATATGTAATTAATCTTCAGAATGAATTTTGGGGCAAATACAGGGCAAGACTTGTTTTTTAACTTCAATCAGGAATTCTTTTAGGCTCTTATGCCTGGAAGCAAGGCCACACTTCGGAGTTTTAATGGATTCGCTCCTCATAGATGCAGTGAATGCATATGCTAATTAGCTGAATCTCATCCATCCTACAGGGATATGTTCATGCTCTTTCCAAAAGAGATTGATTGAGTCACAGGGCTAGGGAAAATTAATTATTGGAACCATGGATGAGATCTTGGCAAGATGCCAGGGGGTGTTTTTTTCTCTCCAGAGTCTAATTTTTCTTTATTCTGTTAGTAAAGCATTCATTTTGTTCTTTTGTTCATTGCTCCATTCTGTAAATAAAGCATCTGTAGAATTGTGTGAAATGATGGTTTGCACACAGACTCAGTCCTGCAGGATCAGTTTCCTCAGGCACGCAGCTTCCCACAGCTTGGTGAGATGGCTGCTTTTTGAAGCATCTCTCCCTTTGCCATTGGGGTTTGCAAGGTGAGCCTCATGGAGGCCTTAGCCAGCATTTGGGTGTGCTCAGCAGGTGGTGGTTGTGCCATCTATGGCTCTAGCTACAGGTAGGCTGAAAGAGTATTTGCACATGCTTCTATTAATATGTACTTACAAAAACGTATACTCACATTCAAGGGCAAATGCTAAATAACAACTGCTCTAAAGCTCTAATCACAATAAATGATAATTTTTATAGTTTAAATTTTTTTGAAATAATTTTAAATTTACAGAAGAGTTACAAAAATAGAGAGTCCCTGTGTAACCTTCACCCTGCTTCTCCTAACACTCACAACCGGCACAACCACAGTAGCTATCAAAACGAAGGAATTAACACTGGCACAGTCCCATCAACCAAACTACAGATTTCGTTCAGATTTCATCAGTTTTTCCACTCATGCCCCTTTTCCTTTCAAACACAGGATCCGACATGGTATTCACTGTTTTCACCTCCTTCAGTCTGTGACAGTTTCTAGTCTTTCCTTGTCTTTTGTGACAGTAGCACTTTTGAAAAGTGCCGAGCCTTCTGTGGAATGTCCCTCCTCTGAGGCTGGTCTGTTTTCTCATGATTAGGTTGAGGTTATGCATTTTGGGCAGGTAGATATGGAGGTAATGTATCATCAGTGCCCCCTGTTTAGGGTTCATGGTGTCACTGTCCTCTTCCTGGGCATGGTAGGCAGGGTCCCTTGAATAAGGTGGTGTCTGCCAGGATTTTCCACTGTAATTTTCCGTTTTCAAATAATTAATGTTTGAAGAAGTGAAAATAATAGAAATTTAGATTGAGATTTAAGGAGTTTTGAAACAGTAGCATCATTTGTCTGTTTAATCTAACTTTGCTTTTTTTTCCCCAAGAAAACTTTAATTCTGCCTTTTGTACAGCTGTGTACCTATAGCCTTCACCTTGTACTTAGCTATCTAGCTTCCAGAATTTAACTTTTTATTTATAATTTATTAGAGAGAAGTTTCCATTTCTTCTTAGTGCTCCTATTCTTTTTTCATAAGATTTTATTTTTTTTTAAGAGCAGTTTGAGGTTCACAGCAAAATAGGAAGGAACAGAGATTGTCCATATACATCCTCAGCCACACATGCACATCCTCCCCCATAGCCAGCATCTCCATTGCTGTGGTACATTTGTACAATCGATGAACCCCCCCTGACACATCATAATCACCCAAAGTCCACAGTTTATTTTAGTACTTAGTCTTTTCTCTGAGCTCTCTCGGCTCTTACACAAAAGAGAAGCCAATTTCTTTGTCTTGCAAAGATAGGAGCATAAAATTCAGTTGTGCATGCCTTGGGCCCTCTTGTTTTTCCTTTCTACTCAAGAGACGATGTTCCCCCCGCTCCCCCAAGCTGTCAAGCTTTCCATCCTTCACACTGCAGATCTACGGACAGAGGTGGTCACTTAGAGGGATGGTGGCACACACTGAGAGAACGTTGAAACAAGCCCTCTGCAGGTTCTTTTAAAAACTACATAATAGTTTTCCCAAAGAGAAAGAAGACCCTATATGGACCTTTGAGCAAAAAGAATGTATCACAGACATTTTGCAATTGTACATAATCAAATATATTTTAATGAAACTAGTTATTTTATGTAATACTTTTAGGGCAACCGTGTAGCTGCTTATGAAGGCCAGTTGCCTTTTTAATTGATTTACATTAATTATCTAAACTAGGATTATAGGAGAATGGGGAGGAAAAAAGAGTCTAAGACATTGCTACCAAAATACCATCTGAGGACCAGCAGCATTGGTGTCATCTGGGAACATTTTTTTAGAAATACAGATTTTCAGGCCCCTCTCAAACCTCCAAGTCATAATCAGTATTTAACCTAGGTAATTTGTGTACACATTCAAGTATAGAAGCTCTGATCTAGGATAACCCTAAATAAAACTTGTGAAACCCTGGTACAAAAGTTTGGAATATGAGTGTTTAGAGTCGCCAGTTTTAGTACGTGGGAAAACTTTTATCAACCTCTGGAATCATAGAAAAGTGTATAGTTTAGAAAGTGCACATATTTAAATGGTTGGATGGAGAACATCCAATAGATGCTTGTAAAATGAGCGGTTCTAAGAGAAGGAGTACAAAGGGAAATGGAGTAGGGTGACACCAAGGGCAAGGCAGTAAGAAGAGAGTACCCACAGGTGGGACTGGGTGGGTGACTACAGGCCAGGGGGGTAGAGGTCATGGGAGGAAACGCTGGATGGCACCAGCACAGGGTGGGACCGATGGGGAGACCTAGAGAGGAAAGAATGTGCAGAATAGAGCAGGGTTCCCTTGAGCCATTAAGGTACCCTGGTGCTCAGCAGCCTCCTCAGCCAGTGCGGCCACCTCCTTTCCTCTGCGCACCTCCTATCCCCCTGACTCAGGGTGGTTTCACGTTCTAAAGAGATGCTTTAAATGAGAAAAATAAGTCTTTTATTTTTATTCACAAATTTGCCATTTCTGTTCCTCTTCGCTCGTTGATGTAAACTGAAATTTCATCTGGATCATGTTTCTGCCACCTGAAAAACTGTTTTGGCACTTCTCCAGTGCAAGTCTGGTGGCCAACAACTTCACTTATATCTGAAAAAGGCTTTCTTTTTTAAAAAAAATATTTTATTGATTATGCTATTACAGTTGTTTCAATTTTTCCCCCTTTGTCCCTCTCTACCTGATATCCCATCCTTCCAGCAATCCCCACCCCCCTTAGTTCATGTCCATGGGTCATGCATATAAGTTCTTTGGCTACTCCACTCCCTATACTGTGCTTAGCATCCCCCTGTCTGTTCTGTACCTACCAATTTGTACTTCCTAATCCTTGCACCTTCTCTCCCATTCTCCCCGTTCCCTCTCCCAGCTGATAACCTTCCAAATCATCTCCATATCTATGATTCTGTTACTGTTCTGGTTGTTTCTTTGGTGTGTTTTTTTAGATTCAGTTGTTGATAGTTGTGAATTGGTTGCCACTTTAATGTTCATCATTTTGATCTTTTTCTTATATAGTTCCCTTTTACATTTCATATAATAATGGCTTGGTTATGAACTTCTTTAGTTTTATCCTACCTGGGAAGGACTTTATCTGCCTTTCAATTCTAAATTACAGCTTGGCCGGACAGAGTAATCTAGGTTGTAGGTCCTTGGGTTTCATCACTTTGAGTACTTCTGGTCAGTCCCTTCTAGCCTGTAAAGTTTCTTTTGAGAAACCAGATGACTGTCTTATGGGAGCTCCTTTGTAGGTAACTCTGCTTTCTCTTGCTGCTTTTAAGGTCCTCTCTTTATTTTTAAACTTCAGCATGTTAATTATGATGTGTCTTGCTGTGGTCCTCTTTAGGTCCAGATTGTTTGGGATTGTCCATGCTTCCTGGACTTGTATGTTTATTTCCTTCACCAAATTAGGGACGTTTTCTTTCATTATCTTTTCAAATAAGTTTTCAATTTCTTGCTCTTCCTCTTCTCCTTCTGGAACCCCTATGATTCAGATGTTTGTACATTTGAAGTTGTTTCAGAGGATGCTTAGTCTATCCTTGTTTTTTTAATTATTTTTTTCTCCTTGCTGTTCTGATTGAATGCTTTTTCTCCTTTTGTTGAAAATTATTGATTTGATTCTCGGCTTCATCCTCTCCTCTGTTGGTTCCCTGTAGAGTGTTCTTTGTTTCACTTAATGCAACCTTCATTTCTGCTTGGGTATTTTTTATGCTTTTGAAGTACCCAGTGAGTCCCTTGAGCATCCTTATAACCAGTGTTTTGAACTCTGCATCTGATAGGTTGCTTATATTCATTTCATTTAGTTCCTCTTCTAGAGTTTTTTTTTGTTTGTTTGTTTTTTCACTTGGGTCATATTTCTTTGTCTCTTCAATTTGACAGCCTCCCTGTGTTTGTTTCTGTGTATTAGGTAGAGCTTCTTTGACTCCCTGTCTTAGTAGCGTGGCCTATTGTAGAAAAGTGCACCTGTCAGTTGTATGGGGTGAAGCTTTAGGTAATCACCAGAGTGGGACAACCTGTTTTGCCACTCTGTGGCTCTGTGTCGGGGAGGGCTCAGAGAGTAGACACTGCTGATGCCTGGCCTCTGGAGTTCTGCCCAGGAGGGAGCTGCCTCCCAGCCCTCACCCTGTTACCAGTCACTTCAGTTTCTCCCTGTATGCCACTTGTGCCCTTCTAGCTGTTGCCCTGGTGCCGAATCCCAGAGAGAGTGAGTCTGGACAAGTCCTAAGCCCATTGTGAGCCCTTTAAGAGGAGACTCTTGAGAATCCCACTGCTGTTTCTCCCACCTCACCAACCCCCACTGGTTTGTACAGCCAGAAGTTACAGGGACTTACCTTTGTGGCACTGGAAGCTTGGGCTGGGTGCTCTATTCTGGGACTGGTATCCCTTGCTTCCAAGATATCCCTCCCAATTTTTATCCACCATACCCACAGTGGATATGGGACTGCCCGTTCCCCGTTTTCACATGTCTCTGAGCCCCTCCGCCCATCTGCACCTCTCCATGTCTCTCCACGTGTCTCTGTGTTGCTGTCCCTCCTACCTGTATGGATGAATGGGGTTTATTTAATTCCTTGGTTGTTGGACTTACATACAACTCGATTTTATGACAGTTCTGGGTGATATTTGTTTTGTAGCCTAGTTGTAATTTTTGCTGTAATTGTGTGAGGAGGTGAAACATGTTTATCTATGCCTCCATCTTAATCAGAAGTCCTTATAAAAGGCTTTCTTTTACCTTCACTGTTGAAATACATTTTTACAGCTTTTTCTTTCAGTACTTGAAAGTTGTTCTGTTTGCTTATGGCTTGGAGTGTTTCAAATGAAAAGTCAGTATAATTCTAATTTGTGTAATTTTCTGCATGTTATGTCTCTTTACTCTGCCTGCACTTTAGATTTTTCTCCTAGTTATGGATCACATTTTTTTTTCTTCTCGTGTCAAGTAATTATTGTCTCCAGTTTTTTATAAAAACCACTTTATTTGGAAATAACTTGTGCAAAGGATGTAAGAATAAGAATAGTACTTAGGACACTCACTATTTACCCAGATTCACCTGTTGTTAACATTATCCCCATTTACTTTATTATTTTCATTATTTACCTATCTAATCATAATTTTTTCTAAACTACTTGTGAATAAGTTACACATGTTATGTCCATTTATCTCTAAATATTTCAGAATGTATGTCTTGAGAATAAGGATATTCTCTTATGTAATCATAGTATAGTTATCAACTGCAGTAAACTTAACATTAATACTCTACTTTTTCTAATCTTCCATCTATTTTTAAATGTTGTCAATTGACTCAATTAAGTCCTTTATATAATTTTCCCCTTCAGTTACAGGCCTCCATTGAGGATTGGGTATTGCATTTTATTGTCATATCTCTTTAGTCTCCTTTAATTCAAAATATTTCCTCAGCATTTCTTTTCCTTCCATGACACTGGCATCTTGAAGGACACAATCAATTTTCAAAAAAATTGAATGCCCCCCCTTTGTGGTTCTCTTATTTTCCCATAAATAGATGCAGGTTATGCTTTTCCAGCCAGAACACTTCATCAGTGTGTCCTTTGCAGAGCATGGCACGTGGAGACCCCCAATATCCAATAGGCCACCCTGGCAGTGATGTTAGCTCTGATTACACAGGCTAGGTGTTGATCAACTTTCCTACTACATATTTATTATTCTTTTCTTTAGTAATTAATAAGCAGTCTGAGGGAGACCTTTAAGACCATGTGAGTATCCTATTCTTCATCGAAATTTCTTCTTAGATTTTGCAATCATTGATGATTCTTGCCCAAACAATACTTATTCTGATGCCTGTAAAGGAGAGTTCTCCATCTCTTTTCCCCCAATTCTTATTAGTTGGCACACAGCATTCTTTTATAAGCAAGAACTTTCTCTCCTCCCCATATGTCTATTTATTTACCTACTTGTTTTCTGTCTAGACTCATGAATTTCAAATTTTCCCAGATTTGGCCAATGTGAGCATATCCAGTAGTTTTTGATTGTGTGATGAATATTGTTTGGTGAATGTTAGTATATTGTTGAATTTTTAGATTTTGTTGCCCCTTCTTGCCTTCAAGGTTTCGAGAAACAGCTGATAGTCTTATGCGAACTCCTTTGTAGGTAACTGTTTCCTTTTCTTTTGCTGCTTTTAAGATTTTTTCCTTATCTTTAATCTTGCATAACTTAATTAAGATGTGCCTTGGTGTGTGCTTCCTTGGGTCCAACTTCTTTGTGACTCTCTGAGCTTCCTGGATCTCCTGGAAGTCTATTTCCTTCACCAGATTGGGGAAGTTCTTCATTATTTTTTCAAGTAAGTTTTCAATTTCTTGCTGTTCCTCTTCTTCTGGCACCGCTATGATTCAGATGTTGGATCTTCCTAAGCTTCTCGTTTTTTTGAAATCTTGTTTCTTCATTCTGTTCTGGTTGAATGTTTATCTCTTCCTTCTGCTCCAAATCATTGATTTGAGTCCTGGTTTCCTTCCATTTACTGTTGGTTCCCGGTGTATTTTTATTTATTTTACTTTGTGTAGCCTTCACCTTTTCCTCCATTTTGCGACCATACTCAATCAATTCAGCGAGCATCCCGATTACCAGTGTTTTGAATTGTACATCTGATAAGTTGGCTATCTGTTCATCACTTAGCTAAGTTTTTGGAGCTTTGACCTGTTCTTTCATTTGGGCCATATTTCTTTGTGTCAGTGTGCCTGTTATGTTGGGAGGAGCAGAGCCTTAGGTATTTGACAGGGCGGGGCAACCCAGGCTGCTGAGTTGTGATGGGGTGTGTGGGGAAGTCATCCGAGAGGGAACAATGCCATTTGCTGGCTCTCAGCCAGCTTTCAGTCTGCTGCTACCCACAAGCAAATTGGACTCTTCTAGTGCTGATTCCTGGGTGGATGGGGTTGTGTACATTCTAGGACCTCGTGGGTCTCTCCAATGGACTCTCCTATGATGCTGAGAGTTTCTCTTGCTGCCACAACCCTCACGGGTTTTTACTTCCAAAAGGTTTGGGGATTTCTTTTCCCCACACTGGAACCCTGGATTGTGAGGTCTGTCTTGCTCCCCTGCTGTTCCCTATGGTTTACTCATATGCAAATGTGGGACCGCCAGGTCTGCCAGCCACAGCCTTGTCGCATGTCCTCTCTGCCCTGGCTGCCCATCTCCGCCCCTCCTACTGGTCTGGGTGAATGTTTTTTCTTTAGCTCCTTGGTTGTCAGACTTCCATACAATTTGATTTTCTGGCAGTTCTGGTTATTTTTTGTTTTTAAATTTGTTGTCCTTCTTTTGATTGTGCTAGGAGGCAAAGTGTGTCTACCTATGCCTCCGTCTTAGCTGGAAGTCAGATTTTGTTGTTTTCTTTTAAAGAACTTGGAAATTTGTTTTGGATGGCAGTTATCGAAGTTTAGCATGATTGTTTCAAAGTTTCTTTGAAAAATTGTGTTGGGGCGGTTCTTTTATAGCTTTTACTCTATAGTTTAGCACTGTTAAGAACTATTTTTCCTTCTGGGGTCTCTTCTGAGTGAGCTGGGTGTTTTCCAGGGTCTTCCTACACTGACTGGTTAGAATTCTCATGTCTCTGAGTTCTGTGTAGGTTCTGAATTTTTCAGTTTATAGATCACCTGTCTTTCTTTGGCCTCCAGAAGTTGTGTTCCACACACAAGTAACTTAGTATTCAGTAGTTATTCGAAAGGATCTCCCATGTAGATTTCTAGAATTCTTGATCTCAGAAACTCCAGTCCTCTACTCTAGCAGGCTCAGCTTCCCCGAACACAGACCTCTGTCTTCTCAATTCAGCAAGAACCCCCACTCTGCTCGGAAGTGTCTCTAGGCAGAAAGACATGCAGTTGGAGGCCTCATCCTCCGTCTTTGTTCTCTCAGTCACAGACCTGCCCCCTCTGTTGTCCAGTGCCTGAAAGCAGTTACTTGATAGATTTTGTCCCAGTTTTCTAATTGTTTCCTACAAAAGGGCAAGAGTAGTACCAGTTACTCTGATGTGGTCAGAAGTAAACGCTGTTATGCTTCCATTTACACAAATTAAAATTTTTACCGGTTAATCTGGCAGAAGACAAACCCTCCTCATATAACAGAGTTTGGCAACTTAGTATTTTGTCTTTTTTTTTCCACTTGTCCTTCAAGCTGTTTTTACATGAGTTTGAGAAGCCTTTAGAGAACCCAGAGCTGAGTCCTCTTTCCATGCATGTGTCCTAGGCGTGTGAACACAACACCACTGGGGACCACTGTGAGCACTGTCTGCCCGGATTCTACGGGCTGCCTGTCCGAGGGACACCTGGGGACTGCCAGCCTTGTGCCTGCCCGCTCTCCTCAGCCTCCAACAAGTAAGCCTGACCCCTGCTTGACGCGGCCAATATTTCCAGGCAGCTGTACACTGAAACCTTCAGAGCAACTCTTTGTGTGCAATAAAAATGTGGATTTTGTCCCATGGCATTTAATATGGATTAAAAATGGAGGACTAGATTCTCTTTTAAAGTGCATTAAATTATATAAGTAACGTTGTGCCATGGAAAGGATATTTGCATGGTTTTTTTCTTTTCGCTTGGTCTAAAATTGGTCATTAGCTCTTTTCCTTTACAAGTGTGTATTGTGTGCCTACCACTGGGGTAGGAGGTATAGGTGGATATAGAGTTGAATAAAGCATGTTCCTGGGCTGAAAAGTTTTTGCTATAATGACCAAAATATTCAGCACATTGAGAATGGGCTGAATTCATTTAATTGATTCAGCGAATATTTATTGTGTGCCTACTATATACTGGGTATCATGGTAGGTGCTCTGAAGATCAAACTGTTCATCTGTGGCTGCCAACCCCCAGAATCCACAGTGTGGTCAGGACCACAGTGGAGGAATGTCCACTGTATGGTGGGAATCTGCCAGGAGTGACTCTGTGGAAGCTTGATCTGAGACATGAAGGAATTTGAAGGCAGCAGAGAAGGGCATCCTAGGCAGAAGAACTGAGTGTGGCAAGGCTTGGCAGCATAAACAGGTCCAGTTTGAAGGATGTAGGTGGTCCGGGAGCACAGCGGGGCAGGGAGGTACAGGAGATAGTCACATGCAAAGCCTGGAGTGTCATGCTGGGCCTGTGCTTCCTGCAGGCCTCTCTCTCTCTCTCTCACTGGTTTACCCTTTAGAACCTCCTTCACCCACACCCAAAGAATTCCCCCAATTTCAAAAATCATGGGGATTTTCATTTGAAATTCAGTGTATAAACAGACACTATCAGGACTACTGTGCTAAAATTGTGAGGGACTCTCCTCCGCCCCCATACCTCCCTTTGCAGGCCTCCCCAAGGCTCAGGAATAGTGTGAAGCGACCCTGATCAGCAGAGAGGGTCTTCTGGGAAACGTGATTACTGAAGTGTGCAAGCGAGCTCACTCTTGGCCAGTGTGGCCTTGGGTTCTGAGGCAGGCAGACCAGTGCCAAGGAACCTAGAGGAGAGGGACTCAGAGCAGGCCTCCTGGAGGAGGTGACAGCTGAGCTGGGCATTCGGGATCAGCTGGGTGAATCCAGACAGAAAGGGGAAGCGATGCTGGGTTGAAAGATGAGCAGAAGTGAAGAGCAGAGACTGTCCAGTGCCTATGTAGGATGGGCTATAAAGCCAGGGGTCTTGGGTTCTGGGCTAATGATTGAGGACCCAATGAAAGTTTGTAAGGATGAGTGTGGTAGAAATTGAGCACTTCAACTATTTAGAAATTCTACACTGTCCACTGGAAAATTGCCTTCACTTTTTTCCCCCTACTTTTATTGTTGTTCAATTTCAGTTGTCCTCATTTTCCCCCCATTACTCTCCCCTGCCCTACCCACCCCCACCTCCCGCATTCAACCCCCTCCCACATTTACTTCTAATGTTTTGACAGTTTCAGCCCCACCTGCCACCTAGATGATGCAGATGAAGTGATCTGTGACCAGTGTGCCCTGGGACACTCCGGAACTTGGTGTGAGAGGTACACTGCATTGCTCAACTGTTTTCCAAAAGTAGCATTTTAAAAATTACTTTAATATAGGTTCTATGTGTTTATTTTTAGATATGTAGTTAAGTGTGGTTTTGGAGTTTTGGTATGCAATTATTATTTCATATAATTATAGAGAAAAGCCAGAATATTGATTACAAAATTAATGTTAAAACTGTCTGAGAAGTTTTTGAGAATAGCATTTGAGCTTCTTGAACTAATCTCTGTTCTCATCAATAACAATAGGAATCAGCAGGGAGGAAGTATGTACTGTTCACACACTTAAAAATCCCATTACTCTGAATAATTCCATAGGGGAGGGATAGTTTGATTAATAGCTGCCTCCTGGATCCTGCAAGCCTGTGTAGTCTGTTCCCACATGTAAGTCTCAGTGCCACTTCTGGCTACAGTCCCTAGGACAGGGTGACACCCCTGAGTGCTGGGATGCCGGTCCAGCTGGCCTGGGGCCAGCTGCACATCCCTTTGGATTTATGGCTCATTATGGACCACTCCCCCATTTTTCTCAGTGAGTGAAAGAACTCTGTGAATGCTTGAACTTGGAGTTGCATTCCTTCCACAGTAAATCTAACATAACAAGAGTCAGTCTGATTGATTAACCACTTAGAGAACCCCTGGATGGTGAGTAATGTCTAAAGAAATTGCATTTATTTGAATCCCTTTTTTGATCTCTTATGCAGATGTGCAGATGGTTACTATGGAAACCCAACAGTGCCTGGGGAATCCTGTGTTCCCTGTAACTGCAGTGGGAATGTGGACCCCTCAGAGGCCGGTCACTGTGACTCTGTCACTGGAGAATGTCTAAGGTGCATTGGGAACACGGATGGCGCCCACTGTGAGAGGTGTGCTCCTGGGTTCTACGGGGATGCTGTGACCGCTAAAAATTGCCGAGGTGAGTGTATGGGATGTGAAGTCTCTGTCCATTTACTTACAGGTGTCAAAGGTGCTGCGGTAGCTTTACCTGAGTGGTTCCTGTGTTAATAGACCTGGGTATGGACCCAAGACCTGAGCTGTCCTTATGTTCCTTATGTTAGCTTGATCAGTTACTCACCTAAAAAAGGTGCACCTTCCATTTGAGGTGAAAGTGGGACTTTACAAAGTGTGGGACACTGCTCCCAGGGACCGAAATGAAGAGTTATGCTCAAAGCCTATCAGGTTTGTGAGGGCGATGCTAAGGGTTTCATGAAGGAGATGGGATTTCACGATGTGGTATGGGAAACAGGGAGACTCTAGCCCTAGACACTGGCATGTCTTTAGTGGTCTGTGCCTGATCTACTGACCCCACCTTGTTTTGCAGGGCTCTGCTTAGGTCCTTAAACTTATGGATCAGGTAGAATCATTCACTTAGAAAAGTAGATTTTCCTGTGCCCCAGGTGAAATAATTAAAGCCTAAGGGCCAATAAAGATATTTTTTGTACAGTTTTTGAAGAAGTAAAAGATTTAAAATGTGAATTATAAATTTTTTTGGATAATTTCCTATAAATGCTGAAAGCTCACCATGTCATTATAATGTGGAGACACTAGAGGGTGCTAACGTTACAGAAAAAATATTTTTACTGGTTCACATTGAGAGATCAACAAAGTTTTATAGCCCTGGGCCAATCAACATGATCTTCCACAGCGTGGCCACCCTGATAGGTTATCATATCATATCTATGATAACTTATATTTTTATAAAGCTTCAAAGTTTATGGAATACTTTTACAACTCTCATGTCCTTTCTTTTCATCTGTACTGTAAGCCTTGATGAATTATTTCTTGGTTTATTGGTCATTTACTAGGTACCTGTTACCCCTGGCACTGTAGTAAGTACTGTGATAGGAGTTGGAAATTTATGATTCAAGTCTGTTGGGGAACTACAAATGATGGTGTAGACGCCCGAAAGGGGCGTCCCCAGGCTTTGGAGTCTCACTAATGTAGGGTAGAGTCCAGGGCTGATTACTGACCAACTCTAGCTTTAGGCAAATATATTAACCTCTCTGAGCCATTATTTCCTTATATATAAAATGGAGATCATCATATGTATACATTTAGAACTTTCTGAGAAGTCAAAGGTATAACAAATTTAAAGGTCTAGATGTTAAATAAATAGTAGTTATTATCATTGCTAGTGATCAACAGTATTTTTTTATTATTTTTCTATATCAGTGTTGTCCAACAGAAATGTCAAACTGTAATCTTGTTTTTCAGTAACCAAATTTTAAAAAGTAAAAAGAAACAGATGAAATACATTTTAATAATGTATTTTATTTAAACTAATATATAAAAATTATTATCATTTTATCATGTAATCAAGTTTTAAAGTGTTAATGACATATTTGCTTCCTTTTTTAAGCCTCTAAAATTCAATATTTTATAACCTGTCTCAATTAGGATGCTGAATTTTCAGAGATACTTGAGTGTATTTTAGATTACATAGAAGCAGTGTTGAAGAAGTAGATTCATATACTCAAGTTGTTCAAACATTGAAAAGTTCTCCAGTGTGTAGCAAAAAGTCATTTGCCTTTAACATGCACGTCCACATTGGCAGAATGCTTCAGTCGTCTGCCATGGGGGTAAAAGGAAAGATGTGAAATAGAAGGTCTTGGTGAGGAAGAGAAGGTGGGGGGATCAGGGTAAGGGCAGGTAGGATTGGGATCTTAGTTCAAATTCTCAGCCCAGACAGCTGGATTGGTTGCGGACTGACCTTATCCCGGCTCTCTAGTTTCTCAGCATTTACAAAGTTTATTCCTTTCTCATCTCATTCTTCTCCATCCCTAGCTTTAATGAGATGAATTTTTTCAACTGTTTTTGGATATTTCACTAGAAATCCTTCCAGATCTATAATAGAGTCCCTCTTATGGTCTTCCCAGAGATAGCTTACATGTACTAATGTAATACCATATTTTATTAGGTTAACCCAAGTAAAAATCGCAGTGTTCAGTATTACTGACATGGGAAGCCTCATGGAGTTTCTGGAAAGATGACTGAATATTCAGGAGTGCAGGACTCAGGGAAGAAATGGAAACTGGAGAAGCACCATTTTTCGCATGGTAGCTGAAGTGGTGGTGTGGATATGACTCTCCAGAGCAAAGAGTGGCGCTGAGGGAGGAGAGGGTTGTGGGCACCCTACTGAGCTCTAATTTTATATGAAATAAGTCAGGTGGGGTTCTTAGGAGAATTAAAATATATGTAAAATATCTGGAAGTTGGTAATCAGCAACTATTTTAAATTAGTATTATTTATTATGTGAACAATTTTGATTAATAATTGCTATTATAATTGTCATTATAGAAGGACATAGAAGCTGTAAGACCTATGGCAAGTTACATATCTTTTTAAGGTTGAGATTTCAAATCATAAAACAGAGAAAAAAAGACTGCTTTCCCTCCTAAGTTTGTTATGAAGGTTTAGTGAAATGTTGCCTGTTACATGACTGGCACATAGTATGATATATGTTTTGTGATGGTCATACTTACAATAAACTTTTAATTTTCCCCAGAGGAAGGGGAAGCTGTAAATAAGGCACAGAGGGGGAGGCACAGAGGGAAATAAGTGACAAGTAGGAAGAAACCAAAGAGTGGGTGTCCAGAAGCCTTGGTAAGAGGGAGGTTCAAAAGGGAGAGAGTGATTATAGGGTCCCATCCCACAGGAAAACATGACAAGTTGAAGACGAAAAATCCTCTCTCTAAATTTGTACCTGGGAAGTCCCTGGAGACTTTAGGAGGTGTTGTTTTAGTAGATAAGGGGCCAAGAGGGCACTGGACAGGGCCTGCTAAGGGGAAGCAAGGGAGAGAGGGAGAGGATACAAATGTCAGGGAGATGGAACCTTGGAGAGAAAGCTAAGGGTGGGTGGGTTGGGGGTGTGTGTGTGTGTGTGTGTGTGTGTGTGTGAGAGAGAGAGAGAGAGAGAGGGAGAGAGAGAGACAGAGAGAGAGAGAGAGAGATGCATGTGTGATGTTTTCAGTGGGAAACACTTGAGAATGGTTGGATGCTGAGGATTGTTTTAACACATAGGTTTTATTATTATTTAAGTATGGCAAAGCCAGCAGATTGGGAGATGGCTACATTGAGAAGATAGTTCGTTTCTCACAGATGCCAGCATGGGGGTGCCAAAGGGGAAGTTCCCAGTTGTCAGATGGGAAAATGGGGGCTAGAAGTTTCTGTGGAAAGGGAAGGGCAAGGCAAGGTAAATGGGTTTAGAATTGGTTGGTCTGAACAATTTCAGCAGGCTTGGGGCATAAGGGCTGTCCCTAGTTGGCTGAGACATGGCCCTGGGGTGATTAGGGCAAGTAAACAGTGGAATGTCAGATCTCAATAAAGACGCCCCGATTGGTTGGTTTGCATACAAAAGGTATGTAGCTGTTCACTTTCTCTAGAAATCTAAAAGTGCTGGGAAGGATAGTCTCTTTAGAGTCTGCAAGACCCCAGAAGTCAAAGCATCAGAAATACAAGAAATAAAAAGGCATTTTTGATACAAAGAGTTAGTAGAGTATTCAAAGTTTGGCTACAGGAATGGGCAGAGCAGGAACGGGCAGCAGTGAGTGGGGCCCACGGGGCTTCACCGACCTCTGCAGGAGCTGATGGCATCAATCCACTTACACCAGGTAAACCTCTGATGACAAAGTGGTCCGGTGCTTGGCCTTTGTCAGTCAAGGAGACAGAAATCCCTCTGACCTTCAGCCTCCAATTTCTAGCATCTTCTATGGCTCTGCCTCCTACTGCAGTGCACTGCCACACAAAGTGTGCTTGAGCTTGAAATAATTTGCACTTTTTCTTTTCCTTTTACATCATTATACAATATGATAGAAATGGTGTATTTTCTGAGTCCAAGCATTCATGATATTTTGTCAGTGAGCATATTAAATATTTTAAAGGAAGTGCATATTGACAGCTGTGGGTTAAATATCAATTAAACATTTCTTGGACCCATTAAATTGCATCACTTTGAAAATGTGGTGGATTATGTAGCTTTAATCATCAACATTATAACTGTAGATTAAACTGAAAAGTCTGGCCTGAAGGTAAGTGTATTAGGACTGTAAATGACTCATGAGTTAGAACAAGGAAATATTTTTCATTAAATTACAAAATACGATGTTTACCTAGATTAGTATAACAGCTTTAAAATAATAATAAATACAGACATAACTGAAGTGAGAACAGATGGCTAAGTTGATTTTGAAATCTCCAGTATATGTTTTTTAATGAAGATTTGTGGATATACATTGGTGGGTCATTGAAAAAAATTCAAGAAACTTATGAAATTGGTCTAGTTAGTTTGCCTATTATTATCTTAATAGCTTTGGGGGTTTTATTTTCTCTGTGATGGTTTCTTCTACCAACCCTATTTTGGCTTACTCTTCAGAAAAGTACTAAATATTTAAAGTTACTGCAAAACAATATGCAAGTATGTATTTCTTTTTGCTTTGTGATTTGTAACATAAATGTTCACAAATTTTCCTCTGGGGATTAGGGGATCTTACTTTACCACACCCAGAAATGAACACAGCATGTCTTGTGTGTGTGTTAGCCTGTGAATGCCATCGGAGGGGCTCCCTCTCCGATGCCTGCCATCTTGAGACCGGACTATGTGACTGCAAACCACATGCGACGGGACAACGGTGTGACCAGTGCTTGGTAAGATGCCTACTTGCACACAATTAAAGTATTTGTCAGCAATGTCTATAATTGACATCTTAACGTTGGTTCAAACAAAATGAATTCATGATTGCTAGAAAGAGCTAATGCCTAAAACACGACTGGTGTGGGCTGTGCCTTCCTATCTAGAGGATGTATTCTGTTTACAAAGGAGTAGAACAATATCACAAACATTTTATGATTCTACGAAACATCCCATGTTTGATTTGGAAAACATTCTGTATCATCAGTCACTTGTTAAAACGTATTTTGGCTTCCACGATTCTGCCCCCCTGTGAAACAGCGTGGCTATTACGGGCTGGACACAGGACTTGGCTGCCTGCCCTGTAACTGCAGCCTGTCGGGCTCTGTGTCGGGTGACTGCACGGAGGAAGGCCAGTGTCACTGCGTTCCAGGTGTAGCCGGGAAAAGGTGTGACAGGTGTGCACGTGGCTTCTATGCATTCCAGGATGGTGGCTGTACACGTAAGCTTTTAAATTCATTATTTAGACTTTATAGTAATCCCCAGATGTTTCCCTGAGCCCTCCTTTGCCTTCTAATTCTATTAAGTTCCTTTATTTTTTCTCTTTTTAGCATGTAGGATTTCATATCTTTCCTCTGTTTCCTTATGCTCGGTACATCCATAAGCTTTGGTCAGGTTCTACTAATTGTGTGAGCTTAGATTAATTACTTGGCTTCACTTTCCTCATTTGTAAAATGGAGAAGCTAACTGTAATCTCCAACCAGGAGTTATTTCTAAGGTTGGAGGTAGTCTTTAACACAGTGTTTGGCATACAAAAAATGCTTGATAAACACTAGCTCTTACAGTTCTTCCCACCCCTCCTGGTTGTTTCCAGTCTCTTCTCTATTTCTCCCACTGTGTCTGGATTACCCCTCTCTCAGCAGCATCTCTTGACTGGAAGGGGCAACAACTTTCCATGAGACATGGAGGGGTCTTGGGATTCATGTGGGCATTTTAGGAACTAGAATGGTTTAGGTTATTAATAAAAGGAAATCACTTGTAGCATCAGCTCTTACCCCTTCAGTTGCACCAGTGGTCCTGACCTGTGACACCACCATCTGTCTTTGCTGTAGCCTGTGACTGTGCTCACACTCAGAATTCATGTGACCCACAATCAGGGGAGTGTATCTGCCCTCCTCATACTCAAGGTGTAACGTGTGAAGAATGTGAGGATGGATTCTGGGGCTATGACGTGGAGCTCGGATGCCAGGTGTGCACCATCATCTCTGCCTGTTCTTAACTGAGAATTACTTTGCTGCAGCAAGTTTTATTCCTTTTTTTAATCTATTTGCTTGATTTTCACCTGTTGAATAAGCTATACTTAAAACTCAATCTGGATTGCAGGAATCAAAGTGAAAAAAGCAACACCCTTAAATGCATCATTCTAAATTTTCTTCAAGAATCTAACTGTGGAATTGAAGAAGATCAAAAATGTATTTTAGTGCTTTTTAAATATATTCTGCAATGTATACTATCTTTCAGGACAAAGGAATAAATCACTTTATTGGGGGAGGGTTATATCCAGGTTTCGAGGGTTCTAGTATTTTATGTAACTTTTTAGTTTGTGTTTTGAAATTGGAAAAATTACTTGGCCTCTAAAATAATAAGGTTGGACTGTTAGGACATATTAAGCAGATTGAACTTCTGATCACAGGCTTGACCTGGTGTGCATGTGCCACAAAGATGCACAAATGTTCAGCAGCACAGTGCCTGCCTCCTGTTGGCACACTGCGAAACAAGTCCATAGAGCAATGGCGAGAGAAATCCGTTCATTTGCATAATTCCCCTACATTTAGTGTTTTCTTATCATACCAATGTGTGTACATTATGAAACTGTAAAAGCTGCCTTTTTATTTAAGGTTTTTTTCCTCTCAGGCCTGCAATTGCAGTGGTGGAGGGTCAGCCAGTCATCAATGCGATGTGCTCACTGGCCATTGCCAGTGTAAGCCTATATTTGGTGGCCCAAGCTGTGACCAGTGCTCCCTGGGTTTCCGGGACTTTCCAGACTGTGTGGCTTGTGACTGTGACCTGAGAGGGACGCTGGTGGACACCTGTGATGAGGAACAGGGTCTATGCAGCTGTGCACAGGAGACTGGTGCCTGTTCTTGCAAGGTATGGGTCCTTGGCACTCTGCTTTCCTCCTCTCTTCCACTCATCGTCATGACTTTGGGGCTTTTAACTAATCAAGCACCTAGGTTTTAGACATCTCTCACAATGTGTTCACACTGCCATCTAGGTCTCGGTTTTAGTCTGTATGCTCTTCTAGAACTATAGATGACTCTGTAAGTGGAATTTTTACTGATTATTACAAATGTCAGACAGTGGCACTGATTGAGAAACACTCTGAGTTTTCTTTCATGTGCTCCAGTTGGCTGAGTAGCCAATTTGTCTTGGATATGCAGGTAAAACAGATAACCCAGGGCTAAAAAAGATTTGTGATTTTAGAGCTCTTAAGTAATTATTCTTTTGTATGTGCTGGCCAGACCAAAGAAAAATCGTGTTTCTTATTTTCCCAGAAGGTAAGATTTCAACATCATGTTTAATTCCACATATTTCCATTAGTTTTCCCATTGTAGTTTGTCATAAGGAAGTCATTGTCTACCTTCTCTGGTCCTTTCCTGGGTCTGGTGAGATGGAAGCCAGACAGTAGTGGGTTGATTAGTGACTTGGGATGAGGAAGGGAAAACTCTCTCTCTCTCTCTCTCTCTCTCTTTCTCTCTCTCCTCTCTCTCTCTCTCTCTCTCACACACACACACACTATGCCTAGGAGTAATGGAAACATCAGTGAATATTTTTGGCTCCCCACATTTATGATAGAAGTTCTCATTACAGATGGTTTGAGCAAGAGGGACCTGGTCCATGGTTCTCTGTCTCTCTCCCTCTTTTTTTTTTTTTAAGAATTTTTTTTACTGTTGTTCAAGTACAGTTGTCTCCATTTTCCCCCTCCACTCTTCCCTCCCCCACCAACCCCCACCTCCCACCTTCCATCCTACCCTCCTTTGGCTTTGTCCACGGGTCCTTATACATGTTCCTTGACGACCCTTCCCCTTCTTTCCCCGTCCTCCACCCTGACTGATCATCAGTCACCTGAGACCTCCAGGAGGATTCTGGCACCCCCTTCAGGAGATTCTCATCAGGGAATTTGTATTTTCCCAGAGCTTCCAAGATGATTCTGATCATCAGCTGTGTTTGGGACTCACCCATTGAGTTTTTGAGAGAACTGATCCTCAGAGGGGTTAAGGAGCTTGCTAAGGAACAGCTAGATCAGGGATGTTTGTTGATCCAAAATTATTTTTATGGCTGGTTTATTTCACTTCTGTTTCTTTAGAAATCGTGTCTATTTTTTTCAGGTAAAAATGAGTCTGCTATTTTTTTCCCCTTTAGGAAAATGTCCTTGGCCTTCAATGCAGCAAGTGTCGAGCTGGGACGTACGCCCTCCATGCTGACAATCCTCTGGGGTGCACCCCGTGCTTCTGCTTTGGGCTGTCTCAACTCTGCTCGGAGGTGGAGGGTTATGTGAGGACACCAGTAAGTTAGGCATGCAGTTAACATGTTCTGTGTTTAACCCCTGTCCCCTTGGGAGTCGCATGGGGGTAAGGAGAAACAGTCAAATACTTACATTAAATTTTACTTTTTGGCATCAGAAATACTGAGAAACTAATTTGGGTTTGTTATGAATCAGAACTCTGCTTCTGCTGTCCAAAGAAATACATGGAGCTGGAACTAAAAGCATTCAGTGTTGCTCTTTAGCTGATCTATCAAAAGTGTTAGTTGGAGAGATGGTAAAATACATCTCAACAATCTCCTCCATATAACTGAACACTGTTGTTATATAGCAACAGTTTGACCTGAAATGCAGCATCTTAAAACATGTTTAGTTCATTTTAATCCAGATGTTTAAATTTAAAGGAAAAGTTATTATTATACCTGTTTTAACATTGAAATTATCTTGTGTGAATTAGTGGTAGAATCTGACCAATCAAAGATATGGAGTTAGTTCATGTTCCAAAGTGTGTTTTTCTTCCCTTCTCTGAATAGATAACACTGGGCTCAGATCAGCCGCTCCTGCGCGTGGTTTCTCAGAGTAACCTCAGGGGCACGACCCGAGGGGTGTATTACCAGGCCCCCGATGTCCTCCTGGACGCCGTGACCGTCAGGCAGCATGTCCACGCAGAGCCATTTTACTGGCGGCTGCCGGGGCAGTTCCAGGGCGACCAGGTGAGGCCCGCACCCACCCTGGAGTCATACACATTCCCAGGGAAAGGGGTATCATTGGAATCACAGCTCACTGTGCTGGCCTATCATTAAGTGAAGACGTTATTAATTTTTGCTTCTGAGTGGGGATGGAGAAGTTTAACACTAATAAAAATCCTCCTATATGTGTGGGTTAATTTTGGAGTCTTCAAATTCAAATCATATTCTTTTTCTCATTCTTAAAGAAGTCATTCAACAAGTATTTATTGTTTTTACTAATTTAAGCTCAGTACAAGCCTCGGTGGTATACCTGCGAGGTCAATCTCAAGAAATTGTCACTCAGTTTTGGGGGAAAGAATCTTGAAGGGATCACCTGCATTTTTGTTTATTAAACATCAAAATCTGTGTGCAAATTCACCCTGATCATGAAAATTTGCAAATATACATCTAGTGGGCCTACAGGCATAGATAATTTATACTTCAAGGGAGCTTGAAAATAATTGGGACCATTATTGTGTTGATTTATTATTCTGGAGCTTACCCTTGTTAGTATCATCGAGAGGAGACTGTGTGAGGTGATGGATATGTCTGTGGCTTTGATGGGGGTGATGGTTTCACAGGTTTATACATTAAATGTATATGGCTTTTTACAGACAATCATGCCTCAATAAAGTAGTTAAAAAGCTTTGTGTTATAATCTATAGATTAGTGGGAAGAGGATGAGGGGAGGGCAAAGTGGGTAAAGGGGTCAGATATTATATATTGAATAGTAAAGGAAGGAAACTAGACTTTGGCTGGCAGGCACACAATAGAGCACACAGATGTTGAATTATAATGTTGACAACTGAAAATTATATAATGCTATTAACCAATGTTATCCCAATACGTTTAATTTTTAAAAACTTTGTAAAAATCATCTACTTAACAAAAAAAAGACTAGTTTGAGTCAACTTAATAATCCATAACTAAATAGAATTACAAGTAAGCAAATTCTAGACAACGTATTCCAACCATATGATGTTTTTTTTAAATGCAAGATTTCTTCCAAATGGGAACAGGCTTGTAATGAAATATTTTAAATGAATGCTGTGTCAAAGAAGTAAACAACAATATGCTGTTTGATAGCTCATGGCCTATGGTGGCAAACTGAAGTACAGTGTGGCCTTCTATTCCTCCAATGGCTTGGGCACCTTCAACCTTGAGCCTCAAGTGCTCATCAGAGGAGGCCGGACCAGAAAGCAAGTAATTTACATGGATGCACCAGCACCAGAGAATGGAGTGAAACAAGAGCAAGTAGTAGAAATGAAAGAGGTGACCATGCATGCTTTTCATATAAGCCCCGCAAAGGTGTGAACTTCGCTATGGATATGAAGTTATTTAGCTGCTAGTAAGAAAGTGATCTCAGAGAAACTGAGATAAAAATTTCAAAGGGTTTGGCAAGATCTCTAAAAATGACTCAAATTCCTATTCTTAAGATATGGATGTAAGACTTATGTTAATTTAGTGGAAACTGCATTTAAATCCTTTATCTTGGTGCCCAAGTCTCCACCTGTGTGGATATAATGATAGCAGTCTTTGGACTTGCTTGAATCTAGTCAGTGTGTATTCATTCAGCGGGGAGATACTGACCCACCGCCCCCTGTGTGGCTGCCATAGATGACATTTGTCTGTGGATAAAGGAGACCGGCCTGTTGCTGCCCCTGGAAGGTGACAGGAGATCTTCCCCAGTTAAATTTAGTGTCATGCACAGAACCGAGCTCATTTCTGGAGAAATATATAGAAGGATCACTTTCCTTATAAGTTCATATGCTTCTGAGAATTCATATTCTGAATTTCATTGAATGTGTTTCTCATCCACAGGATTATTGGAAATATTTTAATTCTGTTTCTGAAAAACCTGTCACACACTCAGATTTTATGTCTGTTCTTAGCAACATCGAGTACATCCTCATCAAAGCATCTTATGGTCAAGGGTTACAGCAGAGCAGGTACTTGGAAACTTCTAGAATTTTAAAAATATTTTTCTTATGTGAAAGCAAACTGAAGGGATTTGATTCACTTCACCCCCATTACCTCCTATCTTTATTAATATATATTTCTCTTCTCCACCAAAACCTTATTAAAATTTCATATTAGTATGAAATGTGTGGAAAATGACATAGACTATCCATCTCCCACACTAAAGTGCATATAAAATACAAGTACATAATGGTGATATCTTAGGTGAGGATAAAATGTAAAAATAAAAATTTAACTTCTTTTATTTTCTGCTCTTAAACTGCAATGCTCCTTTCTTTATAAATAATGTATCAAGACTTTTGTCACCTACCCGTATAGTACTTAACCCATAAAGGAAGCCACCAAAGTGGTACTTCAGGAGGTCTTTCAGGTATGCATTCTGTAACACTTATTTTTAAGTTCCAAGATGTCGATTAAGAGCCATCACTGTGTAATGACAGTATTAACGTGCTTTCACATATTTCTTTTATAATCCTGAGTGGCTGCAAAGCTTGGGTTTAACATATGTGCAAATATTATTATATAACGTGCTGTTTCTAGAAAGTGTCTTTCTAAAAATTTGTATTTTTTCTCATACTCCTTAACGCACCGGTTTCACAGGATCTCAAACATTTCAATGGAGGTCGGCAGAAAGGCTGACCAGCAACCCCCAGGCAGGGAGGAGGCCTCCCTGCTGGAGAAGTGCCTCTGTCCTCCCAGCACGGCTGGGCTCTCGTGTCAGGTAGGGAGGCTCTGATTAAAATCCCTTTTCTGGTTTTGAGTTGAAATATGCCTGTGATATAGCAGCTCTAAGTGATGATCAGAACTTATGCCTATCTATTATATTATCTTTCCCTTAAATTTTTTAACATGGTAGAATATGCATAAACTTAATTTTTACCATCTTAACCATTTTGAGTGTACAGTTCTGTAGTGTTAAGTATATTCACATTATTGTACAACCAATCTTTAGAACTATTCATTTGGCAAAACTAAAACTCTGTGCTCATTAAATACTGACTCCTCATTCCTCACCCCACCCCCAGTCCCTGGTAACCACTACTCTGTTTTCTGTATCTATGACTGTAACCACTCTAGGTACTTCATACAGGTACAATCAAAAGACAGTATTTGTCTTTTTTACAACTGGCTTATTTCACTTAGCATAATGTCTTCAAGGTTAATCCATGTTGCACTATGTGTCTGGATATGATGTGCTTCTTTTTTAAGGGTAAATAATACTCTACAGTACATATCAACCATATTTTGTTTATCCATTCATCTATCAATGGACACTTAGTTTGTTTCACCTTTTGGCTATTGTGAATAATGCTGCTATGAAGAAGGGTGTACATATATTTCTCCAAGACCCAGCTTTCAGTTCTTTGGGGTTTATAGGTCAAATTGCTGGATCTTGTGGTAATTCTGTTTTTCATTTTTGAGGTGCTGCCATACTGTTCTCCACAGCACTGCACCATTTTACATTTCTTCCAGCAAAGCACAAGGGTTCCAGCTTCTCCACATCCTTACCAACACTTTTTTTTTTCCTTAAAATAATAGCCATCCTGATGTGTGTGAGGTGGCTTTGATTTGCATTTCCCCAGTGATTAGATATATCCAGCATCTTCTCATGTGCATATTGATCATTTGTGTATCTTCTTTGGAGAAATGTCTATTCCAGTCATTTGCCCATTTTTAAATCAGGTTGTTCATTCATTCCTTTTGTTTTTGCATGCCCACAGAACTGTGCACCTGGTTACCACAGAGGGAAGCTTCCAGAGGGTGGTGATAGGGGACATCGCCTTCTGCTTGCTCCTTGTGTGCCCTGCAGTTGTAACAACCACAGTGACATCTGTGACCCTGAAACGGGGACATGTGTGGTATGCTTGTTTGGGTGGGAGCTTGCTTGAATATTAGACTGAGGGTAGGCAGTGAGCCTTTAAAGTTCTAATTCAAAGGCATACCAGTTCCTTGGTTTAGAGAGCTTACAATTATCAAAATATAAGATATACATATATATTTTTCAGAAAAGTCTAGCTAAGTAGTCTGAGATTGCTTGTGGAAATTCTTTTATACATTTTGCTTCCTCGACTTTGTGGGCATCATTTGGGGAATTGGTTAAGTGTGCCTTGTTTTTATTCACGGTGCTTGTGGTTATAGTCAAAATAGATGAGACTTTCACTTCATAGAATTGAAAAGTCACCTGGAAGTTTTAAAATAAGTTTATGACAATGTTGAAATTTTATTGCTCTGTGTAAAGTATTGCTCTTTCCTTGCATTTGTAAAAAAAAAAAAAATTATTCTCATGGCTGTCTTAGTATGCATTTGCTTCTCAGCCACCTTCCCCGCCACCAGGATTGGTCTCAGGGACATGAGGAGAGCTTTGTTAACTGCAAAAAACCAAGAGACCCAGACAGAAGTCTGGTAGCCCTGACTGAGGACAAAATCTTGAGTTCATGATTTTGCTTAAGCTGTCATTGATAACATAGAATAATCTGACATTCTTTTCCTACTCTTAAAATGTCATCCTTTGTAGTCACTTATGTGGAAACATTGGTAACTTGTATAAATTGTGCCAAGACTAACTTGCCTCAGATAAAATAACTCATTGAAGAAAAATGAACTGCCCACCAAGAAAGACACACCCGAAGCATTAGAGGTCCTAGGTGTGGCCCAGTCATAAGGAATGGGACAGAGGAACTAGTGTGACTTGGCTTCTAGTCACACTAGATACATCTTCCTCTCCTTTTACTCAGAAGTATCTTTCATTTGTAGAATTTAAAAGCAATTTCTACAGAGAAAATTGCTAAATTACAGCACTGCCCAGGTGAATTTAGAAACTGAAGTACTTTGTGGTTTTCCTCAATTAAAAGATATGTGTTAACCTTTGCTGACCCCACTATATATGTGGAATTAAAAAATTATTCCAGTCATCCAAGGTAAAGTGGACTTAATAAAGATACAAATAGCTGCAACACTATTAAGAAAAATGTATTCATTCTAATGAGCTCATGCTCCAGGCAAAAGTAAAATGCTAATAGAGAAAGTGAGAAAATCTCATTTAAGGCTTTAAAAAGAATTGATTTCAGGCCACTTAAAGAGAGATGTAATCAACTGGGAAGGTCCCTTGGTCAATCATAGGGCAAAAATCACATGAACAGTTTAAAAAGTTGATTAATTCTTTCAGACTACATCTGCAGCTAACTATTTTAACAAGATTAAGTACTTACAACATTAAATCACGACCCTGCCTTTCCTTGCCTGAATCTACCAGAACAAAGTTCCAAGATCTTCAGCTGACTTGTTGATTTGTACCTAAGAAAGAACATAGTCTGCTTGCCCCAGCCCATGAAAGATCATGACAGAGACATTCCAGCATAAACAATGATAAATAACTTCCAGACAGTTCCCTGCCCAGGGGGGAATGGTTGGCCAGATGTGACCTGGACCCTTAAGAGACCTCTCCTGGGCCTGTTAATTACATTTTGCAGTAAAATGGCAATGGGTATTCATAGTGCGAGAATGCTGGACAAAGATTCTAAAGCTAGATGTTCTGTAATCTCATGGTGTTGAGCAAAACACATTTTGCTTCTTGCTCTTCCCCCTTTTTATGGAAGATCTGTGTTCTGTTTGTCCCTACAATGCTAATTACTGTAAACAAAACCGCCTCTGAACAGAAAACTGTCTAGGCTTACATCTTGGAATTTCAGGGTTGCAACTGACCTACTTTTGTCAAACACCCTTCACAAAACCTTAACATGAAACTACAACATCCATGCCAAACAGTTACTTAATATATGTTTATACACCTCCAGCAGCTCAGCTCATCTTTGAGGAGCCCTAATTATTCCTGGGACTGGTGTCCCTGGATCATCCACCTGTTTATACAGTTTTAATGTTGGAGTCATTGAGGCAAGCCAGTAGCTCAAATTTATTCATGAAAAGTGGCAGTACCTTAACAAGTAACTTGCAAAAAAACACGTGATAAAATTCCTCTTTCACATATGCAAAAGCTCTGAATACTCAGCCCTCTTGGTCAGATACCCTCAGTTTATTTGTCCGTGGTGGTCGCCTGTGCTGGTTCTTAGCCTGTCCAGCATTCTGCAGTGTGCCAGCATCTGGCTGAGGGCATGCTGAGAGTGCAGCGCCCGTTTACTGCTGCCTCTCCTAAACTGACCAGACAGAGACACATATTCTTTCCTCAAGTTTAGTGCCTGGGTTCTTGTTCTTTGAACGTGGGACCTTACCTTCATCTTCAGTCTTCGTTTCTTTTGTGGTGTAGTTCTTAACATTTGATCAAATCTCTTAAGCACTTCCTATGGAGTTGTTATAGTATAGGTGGTAGTCAAGACCTTTTTAGATCTGATTTGTCATCCAGCACATAGGACATTCCTCCCTCTTCATGTCCCTAGGCCTATGGTATAACCATCGAAGTGATTCGTCAGAAATGTGACCTGGATGGGGGTGGGGAGTCCAAGGAGCAGAAAGGTAACCTGGGAATCCCTCTCTCCAGCTACTCTCTCCCCGGAGATAGGACTCACCCCTTTTCCGGTTGAAAAATTGTCAGGCATTCTCTGTGCACTTCCCATAGCAGCTAACTCATCCCACATGTCAGTTCATATGAACAGTTCTGATTTGTTTCCTACTCTTTGGGGAAGCTTGTCTTCAGTTCTCTAGAATCTTGAAGACCAGGGCACTCATAGTCCTTTATATGTTAGGAGGAGTTTTTAATGTTGGAGTTGGTGTTAGCAATCAAAACCCAAAAAATATGCTTCAATCCTCTCATCATCTAATATTTATTCTTTATCAGCCATATATATACACACACACACACACATATAATTAAAATGCCTATTTAACACATTTTCTTTTTAAGAGAGAGCTTGCAAATTTTACTTCTAAAGATATGTCTGTTTTAGGGGCTAAGTGGATCCCACTAAAATCTATTTTCATCAGGTGAGATAGGAATACAATTTTAAAATGAAAAATCTGGAATCATTTTTAAATATAAAAAACTTAAAAATAGTTTTTTAAACATTTAAGAAGGTTTCTTTCTATATCCTCTTTTGCTGCCCAGGATAAAGTCTGAGTTTGTGAGTTTGCTCAGTGGTTTTCTGTTACTGCATCTGACCCAGAATCCAGCACCCAGGGCCAAAGAAAAGCAGATTTTGTGTTGAACTCAGATGTCAAGAACTACTTTCTCCTTTAGCTTAAATTTTTTTAAATAGCATAATTTTAGGTTCAAATGATGACCTAAAATTTAATTAGAAATGATGTGGTTATCGCAGGACTCTGTTGGTGGTGCTCCAAAACCCTCCGTCTTCTCCCCTTGCTGTCTCTTTCTTAAATCACTTATCCATTCACCTGTGCTCTTTCAACTCCCCACACGTGATCATTGACCCCGACCCCATGCAGCATCCTTGTGCTTCAGTCATTTTTAAGTCACTATATAGTTTAGATTCATATTTTAAGGATCAAAAACTAGCTGCTCTATGGATATTTTCTGTAAGAAGAATGTATTAGTAATTTTTAGGCTGTATTATTGGATCAATGCAGTTTTATAATAAATGAAGGCCACAGAGCTGGCAATGTTTCCATGATGTAACAAACATGAAGAAAAATGCCTCTCTTCCTTAAGAAATAAACAAACAAACTGATACGAAACATGCTAATTCTTAACTACTGCCAGGTAAGGATGATTTCTAACAATTTACCATTGTTTCCCTCTTCTTCTGAAATGCGGTGACCAGAACTGCAGCCATAACACCTCTGGTGACCACTGTGACGTCTGTGCTCCTGGGTACTACGGGAAGGTGACCGGCTCAGCCACTGACTGCTCTCTGTGCGCCTGTCCTCACCGCCACCCTGCTAGGTGAGCCTGTGCAGGTGTGCCGGCACATCCGCGCCACCACAGCTGGAGATGGTTCTGTTTTCAGCCCCACCCTCCAGGGTCTCTATGTGATCTGTTATAATGAATATTCTCCATATGTTAAGAAAGGCTAGTTTTAAGAAACAGTGTTCAATTCTCACAAATGGTTGAACAGAATCTTTTCAAAAGCGAAGTTGGTATTTGGGTGTTAGAATGGAACCAATTAAAAAAAGAACTTTCAGGTGCATTTTTTTTCGTGAAGATTAATTTTAGCCTCCAACCTATATATCCAATGTACCTAGGTGACTAGTTATTAATTTTATGAATAATGATATAAAGAATTACGTTCCTGTTTAGTGTAAGGGAACAGGGCTAGAATTTATATTTGATGATAACTGATAAAGTGTGGAAATGCTACATAGTGATGTGGTTGGGGCCAGGTTCTACCTTCTACTCATGATGCTTGCATAGAATTATCTGAACACCAAAAGGAACCAGAGATTTTAAGTGGAAGTTGGAATGTCTGTAAGTCCTCTTTGGTTTTAATGAAAATTGTAATTTATAAATAATTATTTCATTATTGCTTAGAATACTGACAAGGCATTGAACACATATAGAGCAAATACCAACACTTAGTACACTAAAATGAAGTCTTCTATCTTTTATTATATCCAAGTAAGCAATGCTTGACAATGAATACAAAATGAGAGGCACTATGTAAACTTCCACTGTAAACTATTAAGTGTCCTAAAATTTATTGTTACTATTAATGTTTTATATTAAATCTGTATATAAAATTTGACTCATCAATTCCACTGCTGTAATCTAAACTTAGAAATACTTGCATATGCATGTAAAGATGGATACATTTTAGCATCGCTTGTACTCATGAGATATTGAAAAGAAACTGAAATACCTGCCTACAGGGGATTGATTTATAGACATTGTGGTATATACCCAGAATGAAATATTGCACAAACACTGAGAAAAGAATAAGATATATCTATATGTAAAAATTGGAGATATAGCCAATTAAATTACTTAATTGTCACTATATCAAGTGATACCATTCAGGGAAAAAAATTGTATTCTTATGTATATTCATATCTATAGCTCCATGGCAATATGTGCCCAGAGAAATGTTTGGAAGAAATATTATCCTTCTGCTTTGCATATTTCTTTAATGTTTGAATATTTTACTTTTTCAATCAAAAATGTTATAACCATCCCCAGAGCCCATGCTAATATATTAAAGTTTGTACTACTAGGAAGAGCCTGTGAGGCTATGAACATTCTAAATGTGATCTGCACCTAAAATACATCTTTTTTTGTTTTCTACACATTTTATGTTTCCATTGAAGTCTTTCCCTGTAGTGTTTAAGGAGGGGAAAAAGTCAAAAGTGAAGTGGGGCTGATAGAGAACTTCGTAACTCAGTGTGGGAGCTTCTCTTTTTTTTTTTTCCTTAACTTTTGAATTGAATTTATTGGGGTGATATTAATTAATAAAATTATATAGGTTTCAGGTGTACAATTCTATAATATGGCACATGTAGACTGTATTGTGTGTTCACCAGCACAAGTCAGGTCTCCTTCCATCACCATCTGTCCCCCCGTACCCTTTTCTACCTCCCGCCACGCTTTCCCTCTGGTAATCACCATACTGTTGTCTGTGTCTGGGGGTTTTCTTAAGTTTGTTTTGTTTTGTTTGTTTGTTTGTTTGTTTGTTTTCTTAATCCCTTCACTTTTTCACGCAGCCACTTCTCTTAACTGGCATTTACCAGCCTACCCCAGTGATTTTTTTTTTCCAGTGCTTTGCAGTACCCAGCTGAGACTCTAGATGGTGCATAGTGCATTGGTAATTTAAAACATGGAGGCAGCGGTTGTTGAAAAGAAAGGCAGGAATAAGGCAAAAACTGAAGTCCAAGAGTTGGGGAGATCGGTATCCGAGTGGATATTAAACTTTGAGTGGCTCTATAATTTTGCTTCCAATGACTCGTCACGTGACTCCCTATGTTAGGGTCCATTTATTTTCAAATTCCACCCTCACTCTTCACTTTTCTTCACCCTGACTTTTCCTGCTTGCCTTTCATTACAGCCCATTACACCAGCATTTGTCCAGTTCTCTTCCCCCTGCTAGTTTTCAACTTGCTCATGTACAGCTCTCTCTAATCACCTTTTCATCAATAAGTCACATAATTCTTTGCCTAAATCTCAGAACAAAACCTTTCACCCAAGAAGCTCTCTTGTTTCCTAAATAATTAGGTTGTCTCCTTTCCCTCAGCATTCACATGGTTGTCACTAAGCAGGTGTCCAATGAGTGTCTTCTGGATACAGGAGGTGCACACTTGTGTACTGATTACATGGGGAGTTTTTTCCTTCTTTTTGCCTTCTAGATTTTAAGCCCTAAAATCCTTGTCTAACTGTGCACTGTGATCACTTAATTTTTAGGATAGTATCATATACCTAAGAGTAATGAACAAGTGTCACAAGAAAAAGTTGAAATTGTATATCTGAAAATTCAAAAAAAATTTTTCTTTCAGTTTTAGTCCCACTTGTGTCTTGGAAGGTGATCGCGATTTCCGCTGTGATGCCTGTGCCCTGGGCTATGAAGGACAATACTGCGAAAGGTAAGTTGTGGACTCATCACTTGGAAATTGCAAGGCACATCTGCTCCTTTTATAGGACATGTTTACTAAAGTGGTTTGAGAGTCATTATCAGCTTGGCTGTATGTGATTGATATTTCAAAACAAAATCTCCTATGTATTCAGATAAGTAAATGCACTTTCTGTGACCACCGCATCTTCCTTTTAGGAAGTCAAATGTAGAATGAGATAAGTGGGCCTGTGTTCTTTGCATTTCATTTAGCAGAAATGATTACTGTCCTTGGGCAAGAGCTGGTTTATAAATGAACTTACTGGTAGTGTTGATACTGTTGCCTCTACCTGCATATTCTCCTCTCTGTAGGTGCTCATCAGGCTATCATGGGAACCCTCGAATGCCAGGTGGCACCTGCCAGAGGTGTGACTGCAGCCTGCATGGCTCCGTTCACCGTGACTGTGACCGCGGGTCTGGGCAGTGTATCTGCAGGCCAGGGGCTGCAGGGCTCCGATGTGAGGAATGTGAACCCAGGCACATTCTGGTGGAAAGCAATTGTATTTGTGGGTATTTTCTTTCCTTCCTAAACGTTTAAAGGTGGTTTTTCCTTTCACATGTTTTCCTATTTCTGGGCCCTATGGCATCAGCAGGATAATGTTTTATTTTAACTAAGTATAGATGGCCGCTGTATCTGCCAAATGGAACTTTTCATAGCGTGTTTGGAGCTGAGATGCTTGTAGGATAACAGAATTTATCTCTCTAGCACTGTAAGCAACACAGTAATTCCAACGTCATCGTTTATCTGCATTAATAGTCCTGTAATGGAGCCAGTGTCAGTCAGCACAGAGAGGGAACAGCGGTGTGGGTTGTCATTTGTGTTACCCAGATTTCACTGACAGCTTCAGCTCTTGGCTGCTGTGGAGATTTTTTCCAGTTCTGATTTACTTTAGCAGCAAGTACATGAAGTAGTCATCTGTGGATGTCTTCCCAGTGGTTCAAGGGGGAAGATAGGGAGGAAGTAATATTAGGATCATGGCATTCAAGTGCTTTTTTGTTTATGTGTTTGTTTTAAGCAAAAACATGCCCATTATTTTCTGCAGTCTCCTTCACTTGTATGTGCTGAAGGTGTGTCTGCAAACTATCTGAGAAAATGACAGACCGGGCTCTTCAAGGAAACGCATTTGGAATTCATTGCCATTGGTCAAGGTCAAAGATGAACAGGTGCACTGTAAAGGTTGGAGCAGTGCAACAAAACGTGCACCAGGCCTGGCATCCACTCGGATCCGTTGTTTTTTCTTTGTGACCCTGAAGAAGTCACTTATCTGTTCTGAGACTCAGCGTCATCATCTGAGAATAGGAACTTAGTGTTTTCTGCTTACCTCCCATCACACAGTTGGTGTGAGACTGTGGCTCCTGGAGGCCTTGTAGTGTACTTTGCCCTTATGATTTTATGTTATCATTAAAAAATAGCTAATGTACACCCATGATAAATTGTGCAGACCATTTTGCATAAACTGTAACTTTTTTTTCTTCTAGCTTGTGATGATGAATGTGTAGGCGTGCTGCTGAGTGACTTAGACAATCTTTATGATATCATTCTTTCTGTAAACCTTACCAGCATTATCCCTGCCCCATATGGAAGTTTGTCAAACCTGGAAAATACAACTACATATCTTAAGGTAGGTACTGGTAATGCAGAGACAGCTAAAAAACATGTGTCATTGAAAGCTGGGGAGTTAGTCTGGGCAGTAGGAGTCATTTTGTCCATCTTCCCCTCCTCCTCTTATTCCCAGCGTACACTGCTGGACGTGTCCAGCCTTCCTTTGAACGTGACCAGGGACTTCATTAGCCAATGCTAACTGGTTTTACTGTGGGACAGCTTTAATTGTTTGAGTCATTCATTAGATTCCTTTGTATAGAGATCTACCTCACCCCATGGTCATTCTTCACTTTTTAGAATAAGACAAAGTCCACTTGCTCCTCTTTATAACTTTGGATATTTGGAAATAGCTGTCCTAATACAAATACAGGAAATAAATCTGGATAATGTGTTCTTTAATGTTGGAATATACTAAAGATATTTTCTGTAAATGTATTATTCTTAACTGGAGTTTTAGGGCACACAATTTTCTTCAACCTGGAAGATTATATGAAAATCTCTGAGGCTATAGCACAGTTCTGTGTTTAGTCAAATGGGATCTGGGTCCAAAAAAAAGGTGGAAAGTTAAGGAATTGACTTGGTAGACAACATTCTACTCTAGTATTGCTAGTATTTTTAATACTAATTGGAAAAAAAATGATTCTTAATTTTGCTTAAAACCTATACCTTAGAATTTGAAGTAATTAATTTACTGAGTCAAGAATAATCTTTCCTGAATACCTTTTTTAGTTAAAAACTTTTCTTAGACTAAATATTATCTTAGGCCAGCGAACTTCTGTGTTTGTGTGTGTGTGTGTTTTTAAATAAAAACACAGGAATGAATGAAATGTCTTTTCCACTCACTGTAGACACAATAGAGAAATACTATATTTTTTATCACTATGGGCCCCAGGCACACAACTGTATTTTAAATTTATCAAGTATGATAAATAGTTGATTAAAATTTTAACAACTATTTTTTATTTATTTTAATAATATTTTCATTAATCTGAGAGAAAAAGATGTTGATTTGTTGTTTCACTTATTTATGCATTCATTGGTTGATTCTCTTTTTTTCATTTTAATTAATTTATTTTTTCAAGTACCTTTGTCTCCGCCTACCCCCACCACTTTCCCCTGCCCCCCTCCCCCCTCTCCCTCCCTTAATCCTTCCATACTTTGGCTATGTCCATGAGTCCTTGCTATATGTTCCCTGACTTGCCACTTCCCTTCCTTTTCCCCCACCCACTCCTCCCTCCTTACCTCTTGTCTCTGCTGGTTTCTTTTTTCTTTCAGTGTTGCTAGTCTTATTTTCCTTGCATCTTTGTTTTGTAGGTTAGGTTCCACTTATAGGTGAGATCATATGGTATTTGTCTTTCACCCCCTGGCTTATTTCGCTTAGCATAATGTTCTCCAGTTCCATCCATGCTGTCGCTAAGTGTAGGAGTTCTTTTTTTCTTTCTGCTGCGTAGTATTCCATTGTGTAAATGTACCATACTTTTTTGATCCAATCATCTACTGATGGGCATTTAGGCTGCTTCCAACACTTGGCTATTGTAAATTGTGCTTCTATGAACATTGGGGTGCATAGGTTCTTTTGAATTGGCGTTTTGGGATTCTTAGGGTATTGTCCCAGCAGGGGAATCACTGGATCAAACGGCAGTTCCATTTTCAGCTTTTTGAGGAAATTCCACACTGCTTTCCACAATGGTTGCACCAGTCTTCATTCCCACCAACAGTGTACTTGGGTTCCTTTTTCTCCACAGCCTCACCAGCACCTATTGTTTGTCGATCTGTTTATGACGGTCATTCTGACTGGTGTGAGGTGGTATCTCATTGTGGTTTTGATTCGCATTTCTCTGATGGCTAGTGATGCTTATCATCCTCTCTTATGTCTCCGGGCCCTCTGTGTGTCTTCTTTGGAAAAGCGTCTGCCCAGGTCCTTTGCCCATTTTTGGATTGGATCATTTGTCTTCTTGGAGTGGAGTCGAGTGAGTTCTTTATATATCTTGGAGATCAAACCTCTATCTGATGTATCATTAGCGAATATATTTTCCCATATGGTTGGCTCCCTTTTCATTGTGCTGATGTTTTCTTTAGCCATGCAGAAGCTTCTTATTTGGATGAGGTCCCACTTGTTTATTCTTTCCTTTATGTCCCTTGCTTTAGGGGACATATCAGTGAAAAAATTGCTGCGTGGAATTTCTGAGAGTTTCCTTCCAATGTTCTCCTCTAGGACTTTTATGGTGTTGCGACATATTTAAGTCTTTTATCCATCTTGGGTTTATTTTTGTGTATGGTGTCAGCTGATGATCCAATTTCAATTTTTTGCATGTAGCTGTCCAGCAACAGCATTTGTTGAAGAGGTTATTACTCCATTTTATGCTTCTGCCCCCTTTGTCAAATATTAGTTGCCCATATAATCCTGGGCTAATTTCTGGCCTTTCTATTCTGTTCCACTGGTCTATGGATCTGTTCTTGTGCAAGTACCAGATTGTTTTGAGTATAGTGGCTTTGTAATACAGTTTGATGTCCGGTATTGTAATCTCTCCTACTTTGTGTTTCTTTCTCAAAATTGCTGCAGCTATTTGGGGTCGTTTATGGTTCCATATAAATTTTTGAAATGTCTATTCTATTTCTGTGAAATGTCATTGGTATTTTAATAGGGATTGCGTTGAATCTATAAATTGCTTTGGGTTATATGGACATTTTGATGATATTAATTCTTCCAATCCATGAGCACAGTATATGTTTCAATTTATTTGCGTCTTCCTTAATTTCTTTCTTCAATGTTGTATAGTTTTCTGCATACGGGTCTTTTACCTCCTTGGTTAAATTTATTCCTAGGTAGTTTATTTTTTTGTTGCTATATCAAATTGTATTTTTTTTCTGATTTCTTCTTCTTCTATTTCATTGTTGGTATACAAAATGCCTTTGATTTCTGAATATTGACTTTGTATCCTGCTGTTTTGCCAAATTCATTTAGGTTGAGGAGTTTTTTTGGTAGAATCTTCAGGGTTTTCTATGTACACTATCATGTCATCAGCAAACAATGATAGTTTAACTTCTTCCTTTCCTATTTGGATGCCTTTTATTTCTTTTTCTTGTCTGACTGCTGTGGCTAGGACTTCCAATATGATGTTGAAAAGAAGTGGTCAAAGCAGACATCCTTGTCGTGGTCCCAATCTTAGTGGGAAAGCTTTGAGTTTTTGCCCTTTGAGTATGATGTTGGCTGTAGGTTTTTCATATATGGCCTTTATTACATTGAGGAATGCCCCCTTTATTCCCATTTTGCTGAGTGTTTTGATCACAAATGAGTGCTGTACCTTATCGAATGCTTTTTCTGCATCTATCGAGATGATCATGGGGCTTTTGTCTTTCCTTTGTTTATGTGATGTATTATATTTATTGATTTGCATATATTGAACTATCCCTGCATCCCTGGGATGAATCCCACTTCATCGTGGTGGATAATCTTTTTAATGTATTGCTGGATACGGTTTGCCAATATTTTGTTGAGGATTTTAGCATCTACGTTCATCAGCAACATTTGCCTGTAGTTTTCTTTATTTGTAAGGTCTTTATCTGGTTTTGGGATTAGGGTGACGCTGGCCTCATAAAAAGAGTCTGGGAGTCTTCCCTCCTCTTGGATGTTTTGGAATATCTGAGAAGGGTGGGGGTTAGCTCTTCCTTAAATGTTTTTTAAAATTCTCCTGTGAAACCATCCAGCCCAGGGCTTTTGTGTGCTGGGAGTTTCTTGATTACTGCTTCAATTTCCCCAGCTGTTATCAATCTGTTCAAGCTTTCTGCTTCTTCCTCCTTCAGTGTTAACCACTTTTTTCCATTTTATTGATATGGTACTGGTTAACAAAATTATACAGGGTTTAGGTGCACCATTCTGCAACACATCATCTGTACACTGTATTGTGTGCTCACAAACCCAAGTCAAGTCTCTGTCCATCACCATATCCCTCCTTTACCTTCTTCCACTTCCTGTTACCCGCTCCTCCCAGCTATCACCACACCATTGCCCTTGTCCATGATTCTTTTCTCTTTCTCTCTCTTTTTTGCTCAATCCCTCTGGCCCCTCCACAGCTCTGAGCCTGCTCTCTGTCTGTGAGTCTGTCAAATTTTAACTATTTTTGAATGATTTGCTCCCATTTAAACCACTTGTCAATTCCTTTAAATAACTTTTTATGTAAAGTGTGCAATAGGTCAAGAATGTAAACTCTTAACTGTTGGTTGTTTTTATCAATCTACACAGCAGCCTTGGGCAAGTAACTTAACTAACACTCCCCCAACCCTGAATAATAAAATATCCACTTTATAGGTTTGCTATAAGGTTTAAATACAATCATACAAATAAAAAATTAGGAATGTTGGCATAAATTAAGCACTTAGTTGTTAGTAATTAGGAAGATTTTTTTTACCTAATACTTTTATATTTTAACCTAGTAAGCTTTTTAAAGTAAGTTTTTAAGGTATTAACAATTATGGTTAATATTGATGTGACTCTGATACTGAAAGTAAGCCAGACTAATCCAAGAATAGCAGCAGTATCAGATTCTGCACAACGCACCAGACTAAGTTTATATCTATATAGGAAATATAATGCAAAAGATGGCAGATGATAACATGTTGCTATAATTGAAACTTAAATAAATGTCATTCATTTTATTTTTAATGCAATTGCAAGGAAAGAAGAATGTGAACAAAATAGTTAATAATAAGTGAATCAGAACATTTATTTTGAAGCATTGTAATCTGTTTTCTTCATTCTTTGTAGGAATCTTTATTAAAAGAAAATACACAAAAGGAACTGGTAAAAATTCAACTTGAAGGTGTTACAAGACAAACAGATGACCTGCAAAGGAAGGTAAATTCTCTGCCTAAAGGGCTCGCTTTCTGCCCAGCCTGTGTGAGCAATTGCACTGGGGCTGTCCCGGAGGTTCTGAGAAGGTCAGCGTAGCCTCGTCCTCTCAGGATCAAAGTGGTTTTAACCCTGCCAGTTGTTATGCATTAGTGAGAAAGGCTCCTGACCTAATTTCTATTGCCACCTCCGCTGAGGGAGCAGTTGGGCGTTCACCTTGCCATTTGACCATCATTTTCTCCTGTGAATCCAGAAGTGGGTACAACGGAAAGATCCCTGCGATTTCTTCCTTCTCCTAAACTTGCTGCATTAACCGAGCGCCTTGGGAACATGGTGCTCAGAGGCGCTTCACCCAGCGCCAGGACCGCTGACTGCAGCTCACCAGGCAGAGCCAGCAAAGCCTAGAGCTTGTAGTGTAGTGTTTGCACAACGTCTAGGCTTCAGGCCACCTGCTTCTGATTTTCTGACTTTCAATGTCAAGTGAGCTTTTCCTGAAGTCAGCAAGGAATTATTTAGTCTGTTTATCTCGTGTCAGATGAACGGTTTTTAGTGACCCTAAAAAGAATTTCCTCATCCACAGATGGTGAGGGGAGCCTATTATCAAATTTATAATTTGATAATTTTTACTTAGGAATTTCATGTGCACATACAAATGCATATTATACTTAGATATGTATATGAGTGTGTCTGCACATATGTATGTGTTTGGATATATATACAATGGCATGTCTTTACATATATCTATCTACTCTTTGTCTTTCAACATCTACATACATACACAGTGATGCACCCTACAAAAAGTATTAGCTTGGATCCTGTTAATTTAGAATTAATGATGATTTGAGATGAGTTTAAAGGTTTAAGTGTGGGGTCTAAGTACCTCAGTGAGCAAGCATTTGGTAGAAAGTGATAAGCTGAATAAATAAATTCTCACTATTCACTTAAGAAGATTCTCTTTGGGTTTTGACTACAAAACACTTTTAGACCTAGTCTGAGTTACTTTAGATTCCTGGAAAGTACAAACAACCTTTCCTTTTACAAATTATAACATTCCTAATAAAAACAGCAGCTGAGGGCAGCTAAATTTCAGCCCTTGGGCTGCCAATTTTAGGGACATCATCAAACTTAATCTACACAAAGTCCCATGAGGTTAAGTGCTATTATTATCCCATGTTATTGATGAGGCTAGAAGATATTGCAGACTAGGTCTCCAGGTTGACAGAATTAGGCCTAAAACACAGTTTACCTGACTCCATGTTCTTAACTCCTCAACTAAGTTCTCATGGTCAATAAATATTAGTAAGATTTTTCTTCCTATATTCTGTATACTTGGGTTCTAAAGTGAATATAACGTCTTCACAATAGAAGACACTGGAAGAGTCTGGTTTAATAGCCAGTTAGGCTGCTTTAAAAAACATGCCATCTTTTCTCACACAGAGTGAACAGTAAATTATTTTATTAAGCACTTACTCAATTTCCAATCCCAAAATATTAGCCTTGGTTTATGTGATAGTGCACATCTCTACTCTGTATTCTGGAATATATTTTATTGTTTAAAAAAGACAGCTTGAACATCCAAGCTTGCATATTATTCAAAGTCAAACTAATGGGAGGCCTTTTTTTTCTATCAGCTAACTGGAGTGTTAACAAGTAGCCAACACGTGGCCAGAGCAACTGAAGGAATCCTCAACAAGAGTCAAGATCTCATGACACTTACCGAGAAACTGAAGATAAGCATTCAAGGTAATGTGGTCAGTGTTTAATTTGAGGAGTCTATGCTTATTCAGTCTATACAACATAAAAAGATGCATATGACGCCCACTTGACTACTAGAGCCAAAGGACTGGGCTCTTCCATAGTTTGAGGATCCTGATGTGTCCAGACTACTATCTTTCACTGAGAGGTTTTTTTTTTTTTTAATGCAAGTTTCCTTTTTATTTTCTTTATTATGTGTTACACTTAGGTCCTAAGTATCAAGTAGATGTGGTGCCTCTCCATGTGTTATGAATTTGTCAAATTAACACTTACTAAGTGGAGCACAAGGTGCCAGATGATGCACCAAGATCCAACTTATATTTGCTTCTGACTCTGCAGGCGCTTATGTGGGACACATGCTTGTGTGAGAGAACAAATGTCAATTTAAGGTCACTGCAGGCCTCTGGGCCAAACAAAAATGTTGCTAGGGCAGCAATGCCACATGAGTGGCTGAACTGACTCTCAACACCAGGCCTTTGCCCACAGTAAGAGCTGATGCCATTTAGACCTTCAGTGTGGTCCCAATGGACATCCACAATATTTTAGTAATTTAGTCACTACTCAATTGGGATACTCCCTCTGATCTGGCTTTCAGATGACTATTTTCAGTTTTCTGGTCATAAGAAATATATTCTTGATCTTCTTTTTGGATTATTGTATAATGGCATAAGGAGTACAGAATCCAATGCAAATCAGACTTTATAAGACAAACAATAAGGAAATTATTAGAACAAATAATATGCCTAATAAAAAGGGTAGTATCAAGTATGGGTGATTCATTCATGCAGTAAATATTTGTCAAGCAGTTTTTATGTGCAAATGTCTGTGCCAGGTGCAGGAAGTGCTGAAGTAAACCCAAAGGCCACAGACCCCTCTCTTTCAGAGTGTTAAGTAAACCAGTAATTTCAAGTCCATGAGTGTTTTGATAGGGGACATCCAGAGTTCATTGGGATATACAGGCCCGCCAGGCTGGCTTAGAGGTTCAACCATTTCCAGTGAACAGAGCAGGTCTCACTGAAGAAAGGCCTAAGTTTTCCCATTTTAGTACTGTCCACTTTTGAGAGACTTATTAAATGATTGATTAATTTTTCTCCATAGAAATTATTGAAAAAGCAAAAGCTCTAAATCAGACCTTGGATGAAGATTTCCAGCTACCCAGCTCTACTCTTCAGAATCTGCAAAAGAACATTTCATCTTTGCTGGAAACCATACGGAAAAGGCATTTCATGCAGTTGCACCAAAATGCTACCTTTGAACTGAAGTAAGTCCCTAGATACCATTCATGACACAGCCAACGGCCTATGGGGAAAAAACTTTAGTGCTGGGGGGAGGGGGGCAGGCATGTGGGAGAGAGGAAAGAAAGCTCTCACTGGGGGCAGAGTGCTGTAAGAGAAGAGAAGGGCTCTATTGTCAAGTAAATGAAGAGATGGTGTCAACCTCCCAAATCAAGAAAATTGTAATCAGCGCCAGTATCTCTGTGATTGTACTACTGTGCCATAGGTTTTGTTTCTCTGGAACAACATGACACTGTATTTATTGAAGATCAAGGATAATGCAGTAAACTCCCATGGAAGAAAATGTAGTCAGTGGCTACTACATGTGCTGTAAACTCTTAAGGCAGATTGACATTATGCCAAAATAATTTAGCTTAGTTATGCAAACTCTAATTGAAAACCACAATGTGAAATGACAGATCACAGAGAATTGTTAGACATGGTCACCAGGAGCTTATAATTTTCTTTCAGTCTCTTTCCTTCATACTTCACACAATTATTTCTTGATGTAATTATGGCACAAGATGTCTTTTTTACAGGTTGTAATAAATATCCTAAATACTGGCTTAAATACTTACACACAACTACATACTCTATAATGTGATATTTAAACTATTTTTAATCTATTTTTCTATTTTAAACAATGTTGTCATGGACATCTTAAACAAAGCTCTTTTTCTATATTTCACATTATTATCTCGTTAAGGTAAATACTAAGAAGTGAAATCATTTAGCCAAAAATTTTGCATTTTGAGGATTCCTGACTTGCATGTCCAAATTATTTTCTAAAAAGTTTGTTTAAAACAATGTGTGCTTCTACTGGCAACACACTGTAGAGTTAGTTAAGTTTACATCTTTTTTCATTACTGAATATGATTTTTGACATTGTTGTTGGTTTGTTAGGTGAAAAATGAAAGGAGGAACTTAGTGTTGGATGGGATTTGGAGAACTAGAAACCTAATTATGAGAGCATTAGTTAGGGCCTGAAGAGGGTCCTGAGAGAGCTGTGAACCAAAAGCCTTGAGGGGAGACGAGAGGAGGCCCAGGAAATGGGAAAGGGAGTCCCTCCTCTGTGCAGGGAGGGTGTGGGCTTCACTTCATATAGTCTGTCCTGTGATGGTCTCCACCACCTTGTGAGGCAGGGGAGGACACAGCTGGGGAACCTGAGGCCCAGAGACCCTAAGTAATTTGCCCAATGTTAAACCTCCAGGATAATCTGAAACCTGACCACAAACCTAAGTCTGTGTGACTGTAAACAGTTATTCTCCAGCCCCTAAAAGAAGGAAGTACCACTCCCTTGAGACCCAGTTCCTTAAAGATGGGTGATGGAACTAGGACCATTATTAGGTCAGAGACCATGCTGCTGCACTTATACTAGATTATAATCATGTTTCCCTACCCTGACCTTTTATCTGCATCATCCCTCACCTGAAATGCATGGCACACTCGAAACGCATGGTTGGGGGAGCAATGGAGGGAAAGAAGCTCACACCTCCACGTCCACCTTCCCAGGCCCCGTCCACTCTTGAGGTGGCCTTCGCAGGCTCAGCTCTGCTGTTCTCTGCTGCCTGCCCTTCCTTAGCTCCCCCTTGCCTCCCAGATAACAGAAGTGTTGTCTACTTGATTCCAGCCCACCCTCTTCCACGTCCCACACTTCCCCCACCCACCCATCTCCCACTCATGCTGGGCTCTCCGGCTCCACCTGGTGCATCCTGCCCAGGTGTGTATCTTGTTTGCTTGTTAAAGATGGAGCTTCCCTAGAGATCCACGGAGACATTTTGGGGGACCGTCCTCGCCCATCATTACCCTTCCACGGTCACTTCATTCATTCATTCATTCACCAGAATGAGTCCCCAGTGGCAGATATTGTGCTTAGGAGTTGGGGACACAAAGGAGAAGAATAGAGATTGTTTTGCCCACTAAGATCTCATAATCCACTTAGTAAAAGTTCATTTTCTGAAGAGCATTTGAGAGGAAAGGGAGAAGGCAGGGCCCCTCCACCACCCTGTTACCCTTAGTGTTCCCTAACTGTCCTCCCCAGCTAGGCCCTCTGCCGTTGTCGGTCCTGTATTTTTATTTAGAACAAAGTTATTATTGAAATTGCTGTCCTGGCTTTAATTTTGTAGTTAAAGTATTATTAAAGAGATCTTTTATTTTCAAAAAAGTTAAAGTTTAAAATGTGTTCTCTGGCTTCCACTTTCTTATTTTCTATAGATAGTCTCTGTTCTTATGCTATTTCAAACTTTGTGGATTGTTTTTAGGAACTGCTTATCAGTTTTTTAAAGATAATCCTAGAAAATTGGTAATGTATGCTGAAATACGACAATCCTGTTGGTTGGAATATCTAGCACACAAATCAGTTACTTATCATTCTTCTGTCAGGGTCCCCAAGACAGTCACATTCAGTTTCACTAGGACTCTCAGGACTCAGTGTATAGTTGTATGCAGGACCGGTATATCACATGGCAACATATTAAGGATGCACAACTGAGTCAGGGAAGAAGACATGGTGGAATCCTGCAGTACCCATACAGGCTTCCCGATGCTCCATTTCCTTGAGGGGCACAGAGCGCACTCTTCCCTCAGCTACGAAAATGCAATGGCACTTGGGTGATGTTTCTGCCCAGGGAAACCCACTTGAGGTTCAGCAGCCATGGTTCTTACTAGTGGCTGGTCTTGCAGGCTCCCTCTGCCTAGCATGCGCCCAACTCCACATTCACAGAGGGAAAGCAGGTGTTTAGCATATACCATATTGTTTGCACAGACAGTGCATACATTGAACCACTCATATCAGTTAGAGAACAGTGGGAATACTTTGCAGACCTTGCAAGCAGGGCTTTCAAAGGACAGCTTTCCCCTGCCCACTGTTACCCTTTTCTGCACTCTATAAAATCAGGTATGGATATGCATAAATTACTCCTCCTTTCATTTCAGTGATAGCAGTTTTGTTATTCACTTACTAACTATATGGACCATCTATATTTACCAGGTCTGCTAAAGATTTATTATCACGAATTCAGAAAAATTACCAGAAGCCACAGAATAAGTTGAAGGTGATAAAAGAAGCAGCAAGCAGTCTCCTTTCAAAACACAACAGTGAACTCCAGACAGCAGAAGACCTCATGAAGGAAACAGAGGCAAAGACGCAGGAAAGCAACCGCCTGCTGCTCATTGTCAATGCCAGCCTCCAAGAATTCAGTGTGAGTCTCACTAGCTCTCTCCTCAGTAAGAGCTAGTAACCAAAATCTCCAATGTAAATAACACTATTTTTAGCTTCTTAAAAAATGAGCCCCGATTACTAACTTGAGCACATAGCATCAGGCACCAGTGTTTGGAAGCTGACTTGCTTTATGAAACATCCTTAAAGGTGATTTTTGCTACAGGATAAAAAGCTGCTCGTTCAAGAAGAACAAAACTTTACCTCAGTGTTAATCACCAAAGGAAGGAGATTGCTAGATGCTGCCACCGCACATGCAAAGGCTGCACAAAGTGCTCTAGCAGTAAGTTAAAACTCAGCACAACTGCAATACAGTTTTCAAATAATCTTCATACATCTAATATATATGCACACACATACATTGTTAAAAATGCATATGTATTCACAGTATTGATATCTCTTATAGCAGTTAGAGCATCACCGGGATGAGCTACTTTTATGGACTTCCAAAACCAGGCAGCATGTGGATGATTTGGTCATGCAGATGTCCAAAAGAAGAGTGCTTGACCTTGTCTACAGAGCTGAGGATCATGCAGCTGAGTTCCAGAGACTAGCAGGTGCTCTCGACAGGTAAGATCACATTTTACAGGAATTCCAGAAGTTGTGATCCCTGAGTCAGAATGAATAAAGATGGCTATTTTGATCACAATGTTGAGTCACTCTTTTTTGCCTAAAAGTGAAAATTCCCACTTTCTTTATATGGTTAGGAGGATTTCTTCCCATGCCTAATTACACAGTTGGCCATTGACATAAAGGTATGATGGAGAAATGAAAACTGAATAGGCCTTAAAGCAAATATAATGCTACAATATCAAGCCATGAAGGCCTTATTAAGCCTCTAAGTGCTCAGGTCTTTGTTGAGTTGCTTGTGGACAGAACAAGGATATTAATTTCTTTATATATCTTACCATTTTGGAGCTTATGCTTTGCCTGGCTTTCTGCATGGATGGAGGTTGTGGTTGCCCACGCTGGACCTATAGAAGTGCTGGGACACTCTCTCCTCCTGAAAGATACCACCTCCAATTATTTTCTATTGCCTGAAGGTCTACCACAGTATTAAAATAATTTCATCTTATATTTTTAAATGTGTCCTCTCTTATAGAAGTGTCTTTAAATGAGAAGCATAATGTTAGGCCAGTAGTTCCCAAACTTGTCTGCACGCTGGAACAACCTCGGAAACTTAAAAAATGCTGGTGCCTTTGTGCCCTAGTCCTCCCACTCCTGCTCAAAGACTGTGACTTAATTTGTCTGGGTTGTGGTCTGGGCTTTGTTCTTTCTTTCTTTTTTTTTTTGAAGATCCCCAGGTGATTTAATATGCAGCAAATGAGGGAACCAATGTTTTAGGCCTTATCAGTGGTTTACACAATATTATAAATGAATTGGTATATTTACTTAAAATTTGTTATAAATTATGGATGGAAAAAGTCTGGGGACACTGGGAATGTGTGTTCTTTTGTGTTGGGCATGTTTTGTGGAAGAGAAAAAATAAATATCATTCCAGTGAGGATTGCTGCCATAAAAGATTAGATCCCACAATGACAGCAATTAAAAATGATGTAAGAGAGGATATTGCATAAATTATGTGCTGCATTGAGCATTACTGCCTACAGATGCTGCAGGAATTGGTAATAGAAAATAGAATTAGATACTCAGTGTCTCTCTTTTCATCATCTTTCATAATTTCCTAAAAGAGAAAACAATATTTTGACTATGTACATAGCTAGAACAAAACATTTATTACTCAATATGTATAGTAAAAGCAATTTGGCATCATACACAAAGTTAAATAACATTATTATCTTTTATTTACCAAATTTTGCCAGTCAAGTAGTAACAAGTAATGATTGTTGATGTCTGGCATGGGAATCACCCAACTCAATTATCTTGGGAAGAAAATGAAGTGAGTTACACAGCAAGCAAAGATGTGTCAATAGTCAGATTGTATATTCAAGATAGAGTGGCTGGATGAAATTGCACCATTACCAGTTGGCAAGTTCATAAGTGATTCGCCCACCCATGAGAGTGAAGTTCAGATGACTGAAATAGCATCTGATGCTCCTCCAAAACCTCTAGTGAATTTCATCAAATTGCTGTATACCATTTGAGGAATAAGATGCAGCATCCTTATATGTGCTCAGGAAAGCTTTTTCAAAATTAGAAATTGCTTTGCTGGAGAGATTACAATGAATGCAAATGCACAGTGACTCCGCAGACACATGCAGGGGGTTTGGATAGAGATGAAAATATGTTGAGGGCAGCTGGAAGAAACTGATGAATGGTTAAAAAGATGGGAAACAGCCATCCTCTCTTCTCTGGCTAAAAATTAAACAGCAGTTTTTAGTGTTATTGTGACAATATGGTTACTGCTTTTTAAGATTGCTTTTGTCAAAGGAGAATCCATATGTTGTTATTCCTTGTTGATGATACTGTTTTAGGGGGAAGGAAACTAGGAGACTTTTAAGAATAGTGGGCAAGTCCAATTTTAGTTTATCATATACCTCTAATATGCTGATTTCATAGTGGTCTTGGAAATGTTAGACTTGTGTCCCTGAATGCAACCAGTGCAACCCACATCCACTCCAACATTCAGAGCCTGATTGAAGAATCAGAAAAATTGGCAAAAGATGCTCTCAGGACTGTGACTGAGGCAAGCCTGGTAAGAAGGGCCCTGTGGGTTCTGGTGTGTACCTTCCTTTTCTAGGCACTGTGGGAGATTGTTCCTTAATGTTCTTGAGCAAAGACTCAGTGGCTTAAATTTATACTTGTCAACGTCCTTTTATGGTGGGATCTGTTGATGGGTTCTGTCATCATGTGATATGTTTTAATTGCATAAGGTCATAAATACTTCTTCATAAATACTAGGGAAGAGTGATATAAGGATGAGGGAAACAATCTCATCATTTCTTATTCCAAAAATGATAATACTACTTAAGACATTTCTACTTGAGACATTTCTTAATTTTTTAAAATTACAGTTCACATTATTATATTAGTTTCAGGTGTTCAGTATAGTGGTTAGACCCCTATAACAAAATGACCCCTCCAATAAATCTAGTACCCACCTGGCACGAAACATATTTCTTAAATATTGTTGACTATATTCACTATGCTGTACTTTATATTCCTGTGACGATTTTGTAACTGCCAATTTTTGACTCATTTTTCTTGCTTGTGGTGAAGGTCTTTATTTAGTGGTTGGTTTTATATAGTTAAAAGCAGCTTGTGTTCTTTCTCCTCACTCATAAATTAGGACATATATTAGGCATAAACTAGCAAAATTTAAACTCTTCCTACCTGTTGTCTAGTTGACTTCCTTGTTTGGAACGAGACGGGAGGCTATTCTGATGGAGTTGCCTTTCCATTCCCAGCAGGATTCCCCCCTGCCCACCAGTCACCGTATTTAAATTGTCCTGTTTTCTAGTCCTCTGAATCCCTGGTGTCTGATGGGAAAGCAGCTCTCCAGCACAGTTCCAAATTTCTAAAAGAAGGCAAGAGCCTGAGCAGAAAGAATCAAGGTCAGTGTCTAGCTCGGACTGTGTTGATAAGAACACATCTCTGAGCGTACTGCCTTTCCTAGAGCAATTTGAAGCTTGACATTTCTTTGTCACAATAATATTCCAACTTGCTATCATATAAACTTTACATAATTTAAAATATTACTTTAGTGATACCTCTTATTTTAATGTGCAGTTCCCTCTAATCTTCCATAGACTCATTAAGCCTTCCTTAATAACCAGACCCTCCACTCTGCTCTATCTCCTGAGCTTTTACAGTTTTTCATAGTGTTTGTCAGCTTATCTTTGATGGCCTGTGCTCTTCTATTTGTCTCTTACTGTTTTAGTTTCTTGAAGGGTTGTATTAGGTTTGATACTTCTTTTGCCTGTTTTACAGGGCAAATATGTTAGATTCATAGTAGGTCCTCATTATATAATTATTGAATTAAATTATAATTAATTTATCAGTTTTTCAAAAAATGCCAGTCCAGTTTAATTTTTCCTAAGAGTTTCAGTAAGCAATTAGTTGGCATATGTAAGAGCTATCCAATAACATAATGGCATATACACAATAAAATGGCAGCAGGAATCTGCTGTGTAAGAGAAACATGTAAGTTTTATAAGATATAATGTGTTTTCACCTTAATATATTCTAGTATCAAGTCTTTTCCTATAGAGTAAATGGTGGTCCATAAATAGCTCATGCCCCTTTTAGACTACTTCTGTGTCTAGTGCTGTATCCCTCGCCAGCTGTCTGAGCCAAGAGTGTGGATATGTGCTTACCTTTTTATTTCTCTGTGTCATACAGTTTAAAATTTGTTGTCATCTCACCCTATAGAAAGTACACGATTCTCAATCGTAAAGCATTAAACACAAACTCTAGCATCGATGTCAATGGGCTATGGTTTCAGTTTGTGCAACTAAAGCTATTTCATAGGCCATGAAATAATGAGCTTCCTGGCAATTAAAGTTTTAGGCAGAACTCTCATGTTCATGAAGGATTTTATCAATAATTTATTTGTTAGCTTGTGTTCAGATTCTAACGTGATTGTGTATTATGAACAGAAAGTCCTAAAGTGAAAACTTTGATCCAACATCTTTGATCAGATTCAAGGAGGGTGCTGAATTGAGCACCTGCTGGGTCGTCAGAAGGGAGCAGGAAGCAGGAGGGGCCCTGGCCAGAGAGAGAAGCAGGTGGGAGGAAGAATCGTAGGCAGGAGCCCACATTTGGGGTTTTACAAACCGGGGGAGAAAGGTAGCCACAGTTTAAGTGCAGATAAGAAATCAGTGAGTCTAATAAAGACTGAGTGATTTAAACACTGTTCTCCACCTTGAGCTGAGCTCTAATTAAATTGGACATGCAATTTAAGAAGAAATATTAGTAAGAAGGGCAACAAGCAAAGTAGAAAAAAAAATGATCAAGCAAGATAAAAACAGAATTTTTATAATCAGGAATACTAAATTCTTACTGGAAAAACTTTCAATATTGAGGAGGCTCTCTGTAGAAAGTGGTCAATCTGTAGGTAGATCAAAGTGATGAAGAAAACTTGCTTAGGCTAAAATGGAACACTTTTTCCCCTTTAAATAGGCATCACATTGGAACTGAGAGAACTGAAAAATACAGCAAACACATTTCAAGAAAATGCTGGTAAAATTAGTAGGCAGACCAATGAATCACTCTTAATACTTAGAGCAATTCCTGAAGGTAAGTGGAAAGAGGGTTGATTTAATTAATGTCTTCTCATTGCAAAGCCGTTAGACATGAACATGAGGAAGTTCTGCTTTAGGTCTGATTAAAAACCCCCACTGGAAATGAGACCAGGATTGATAGTTTTCACTTGCAAAGAAATGTGATTTGGAAGTAAAGATCACTATTTTGTAATAAATTCAGAACACCTGAATTGAAATACTAGAATTATACTTTGAAAACAAAGTCTTAGAGTTTTTATGCTACCATATTGATTGTTTACTTTAAAATGGGCTTGTGGAATCTAATGAACAAACTGAGCTAACAAGCAAATGAGAGACAGACTCAGATGGAAAGCAGGCTGACAGCTCTGGAGGGGGCGGGGTGAAGGGGTGGAGGCTGGAGCAAAAAGGAGAAAGGACTCATGGCCATGGACAACAGTGTGGTGATTGCGGGAGATGGGAGGGAGGGGGTATAAGGGAGATAAATGTTAATGGGAAAAATACAATAAAAAAAATTTAAACTAAGATTTTATTTTATTTTATTTTATTTTCATACAAATTAAGGAGCATTTATTTTTTACTTTTTTATTTTTTTGTATTTTATTTTAATTTATTTTTTCAAATACATTTGTCTCTGCCTACCTCCCACCACTTTCCCTTGCCCCCTTCCTCCTTCCCTCCCTCAGCTCTTTCCCCTTGGTTTTGTCCATGAGTCCTTGCTATATGTTCCATGACTTTCCCCTTTCCTTTTCCCCACCCCCTCTCCCTCCTGCCCTCTTGTCTCTGTTGATTTCTTTTCCTTTCAGTGTTGCTGGTCTTATTTTCCTTGCAGCTTTGTATTGTTGGTTAGGTTCTGCTTATAGGTGAGATCATATGGTATTTGTCTTTCGCCCCCTGGCTTATTTCGCTTAACATAATGCTCTCCAGTTCCATCCATGCTGTCGCGAAGTTTAGTAGTTCTTTCTTTCTGTTGCGTAGTATTCCATTGTGTATATGTACCATCACATTTTGATCCAGTCATCTACTGATGGGCATTTAGGTTGCTTCCAACATTTGGCTATTGTGAATTGTGCTGCTATGAACATTGGGGTGCATAGGTTCTTTTGTATTGGCATTTTGGTGTTCTCAGGGTATAGTCCCAGCAGGGGAATCACTGGATCAAAAGGCAGTTCCATTTTCAGCTTTTTCAGGAAATTTCACACTGCTTTCCATAGTGGCTGCACCAGTCTGCATGCCCACCAACAGTGGACTAGGGTTCCCTTTTCTCCACAGCCTCACCAGCACCTGTTGTTTGTTGATCTGTTTATGATGGCCATTCTGACCGGTGTGAGGTAATACCTCATGGTGGTTTTGATCTGCATTTCTCTGATGGCTAGTGATACTGAGCATCTTTTCAAATGCCTCTGGGTCCTCTGTACCTCCTCCTTGGAAAAGCGTCTGCCCAGGTCCTTTGCCCATTTTTGGATTGGATCATTTGTCTTCTTGAAGTGGAGTCGAGTGAGTTCTTTATATATCTTAGAGATCAAACCTCTATCTGATGTATCATTAGCGAATATATGTTCCCATATGGTTGGCTCCCTTTTCATTGTGCTGATGTTTTCTTTTGCCGTACAGAAGCTTCTTATTTGGATGAGGTCCCACTTGGTTCTTCTTTCCTTTATGTCCCTTGCTTTAGGAGACATATCAGTGAAAAATTGCTGTGTGGGATATCTGAGAGTTTCCTGCCAATGTTCTCCTCGAGGACTTTGATGGTATTGTGACTTATATTTAAGTCTTTTATCCATCTTGGGTTTATTTTTGTGTATGGTGTCAGCTGATGATCCAATTTCAATATTTTGCACGTAGCCGACCAGCTCTCCCAACACCATTTGTTGAAGAGGCTATTATTGCGCCATTTTATGCTTCTGCCCCCTTTATCAAATATTGGATACCTATATAGACCTGGGCTTATTTCTGGGTTTTCTATTATGTTCCACTGGTCTATGGGTCTGTTCTTGTGCCAGTACCAGATTGTTTTGAGTATAGTGGCTTTGTAGTAGAGTTTGATGTCCGGTATTGTGATCTCTCCTACTTTGTGTTTCTTTCTCAAAATTGCTGCAGCTATTCGGGGTCGTTTATGGTTCCACATAAATTTTTGAAAGGTTTGTCCTATGTCTGTGAAATACGTCGTTGGTATCTTAATAAGGATTGCGTTGAATCTATAAATTTCTTTGGGTATTATGGACATTTTGATGATATTTATTCTTCCAATCCATGAGCACGGTATATGCTTCCATTTATTTGTGTCTTCCTTAATTTCTTTTTTCAATGTTGTATAGTTTTCTGCATACAGGTCTTTTACCTCTTTGGTTAAATTTATGCCTAGGTACTTCATTTTTCTTCTTGCTATATCGAATGGTATTTTTTTCTGACTTCTTCTTCTTCTATTGCATTGCTAGTGTACAAAAATGCCTTTGATTTCTGAATATTGACTTTGTATCCTGCTGTTTTGCCAAATTCACTTACTAGGTTGAGGAGTTTTTTGGAAGAGTCTACAGGGTTCTCTATGTACACTATCATGTCATCTGCAAACAATGATAGCTTTACTTCCTCCTTTCCTATTTGGATGCCTTTCATCTGTTTCTTTTCTCTGACCGCTGTGGCTAGGACTTCCAATACGATGTTGAAAAGAAGTGGTGAGAGCGGACATCCTTGTCGTGTTCCCGATCTTAGTGGGAAAGCTTTCAGTGTTTGCCCATTGAGTATGATATTGGCTATAGGTTTTTCATATATGGCCTTCATTACGTTGAGGAATGCCCCATTTATTCCCATTTTGCTGAGTGTTTTGATCATAATTGGGTGCTGTACCTAATCTAATGCTTTCTCTGCATCGAGATGATCATGGGGTTTTGTCTTTTCTTTTATTTATGTGTTGTATCACGTTTACTGATTTGCGTATATTGAACCATCCCTGCATGCCTGGGATGAATCCCACTTGATCATGGTGGATAATCTTTTGAATGTATTGCTGGATGCGGTTTGCCAATATTTTCTTGAGGATTTTAGCATCTATGTTCATCAGCAAAATTGGCCTGTAGTTTCTTTCTTTGTAGTGTCTTTATCTGGTTTTGGGATCAGGGTGATGCTGGCCTCATAGAAAGAGTCTGGGAGTCTTCCCTCCTCTTGGATTTTTTCGAATAGTCTGAGAAGGACAAGGGTTAGCTCTTCCTTAAATGTTTTGTAAACTTCTCCTGTGAAACCGTCCGGCCCTGGGCTTTTGTGTGCCAGGAGTTTCTTGATTACTGCTTCAATTTCCCCAGCTGTTATCGGTCTGTTCAAGCTTTCTGTTTCTTCCTTCTTCAGTGTTGGAAGACTATCCTTTTCTAAAAAGTTGTCCATTTCAACAAGATTTTCAAATTTTTGGCATATAATTGTTCATAATAGTTTCTGATCATCCTTTGTACTTCTGTGGTATCAGTTTTTTTTTTCTCTTTCATTTCTGATATTATTAATTTGGGTCCTCACACTTTTTTTCTTTTTTTTTTTTAATTAATTTATTTACTTTTTAAATACATTTGTCTCTGCCTTCCCCCCACCTCTTTCCCTTGCCCCCTCCCACCTTCCCTCCCTCAGCTCTTCCCCTTTGGTTTTGTCCATGAGTCCTTGCTATATGTTCCTTGACTTTCCCCTTCCCTTCCCTTTCCCTGCCCCCCCCTTCCCTCTTGTCTCTGTTGATTTCTTTTCCTTTCAGTGTTGCTGGTCATATTTTCCTTGCTTCTTTGCATTGTTGGTTAGGTTCCGCTTATAGGTGAGATCATATGGTATTTGTCTTTCGCCCCCTGGCTTATTTCGCTTAGCATGATGCTCTCCAGTTCCATCCACGCTGTCGCAAAGTTTAGTACTTCTTTTTTTCTTTCTGCTGCGTAGTATTCCATTGTGTATATGTACCATCACATTTTGATCCAGTCATCTACTGATGGGCATTTAGGTTGCTGCCAACACTTGACTATTGTAAATTGTGCTGCTATGAACATTGGGGTGCATAGGTTCTTTTGTATTGGCATTTTGGTGTTCTCAGGGTATAGTCCCAGCAGGGGAATCGCTGGATCAAACGGCAGTTCCATTTTCAGCTTTCTGAGGAAATTCCACACTGCTTTCCATAGTGGCTGCACCAGTCTGCATTCCCACCAACAGTGGACTAGGGTTCCCTTTTCTCCACAGCCTCGCCAGCACCTGTTGTTTGTGGATCTGTTTATGATGGCCATTCTGACCGGTGTGAGGTAGTACCTCATGGTGGTTTTGATCTGCATTTCTCTGATGGCTAGTGATGCAGAGCATCCTTTCAAATACCTCTGGGCCCTCTGTATCTCCTCCTTAGAAAAGCATCTGCCCAGGTCCTTTGCCCATTTTTTGATTGGATCGTTTGTCTTCTTGGAGTAAAGTCGAGTGAGTTCTTTGAATATCTTGGAGATCAAACCTCTATCTGATGTATCATTAGCAAATATATTTTCCCAAATGGTTGGCTCCCTTTTCATTTTGCTGATGTTTTCTTTAGCCGTGCAGAAGCTTCTTATTTGGATGAGGTCCCACTTGTTTCTTCTTTCCTTTATGTCCCTTGCTTTAGGAGACATATCAGTGAAAAAATTGCTGCGTGGGATATCTGAGAGTTTCCTGCCAATGTTCTCCTCGAGGACTTTGATGGTGTTGCGACTTATATTTAAGTGTTTTATCCATCTTGAGTTTATTTTTGTGTATGGTGTCAGCTGATGATCCAATTTCAATTTTTTGCATGTAGCCATCCAGCTCTCCCAACACCATTTGTTGAAGAGGCTGTTATTGCCCCATTTTATGCTTCTGCCACCTTTGTCGAATATTAGATGTCCATAGAGACCTGGGCTTATTTCTGGGTTTTCTATTATGTTCCACTGGTCTATGGGTCTGTTCTTGTGCCAGTACCAGATTGTTTTGAGTATAGTGGCTTTGTAGTAGAGTTTGATGTCCGGTATTGTGATCCCTCCTACTTTGTGTTTCTTTCTCAAAATTGCTGCGGCTATTCGAGGTCGTTTATGGTTCCATATAAATTTTTGAAATGTCTGTTCTATTTCTGTGAAATACGTCATTGGTATCTTAATAGGGATTGCGTTGAATCTATAAATTTCTTTGGGTAGTATGGACATTTTAAGGATATTAATTCTTCCAATCCATGTGCACGGTATATGCTTCCATTTATTTGTGTCTTCCTTAATTTCTTTTTTCAATGTTGTATAGTTTTCTGCATACAGGTCTTTTACCTCTTTGGTTAAATTTATCCCTAGGTACTTTATCTTTTTTTGTGCTATATCGAATGGTATATTTTTCCTGATTTCTTCTTCTTCTATTGCATTGCTGGTGTACAAAAACGCCTTTGATTTATGAATGTTGACTTTGTATCCTGCTGTTTTGCCAAATTCACTTATTAGGTTGAGGAGTTTTTTGGTAGAGTCTACAGAGTTCTCTATGTACACTATCATGTCATCTGCAAACAATGATAGTTTTACTTCCTCCTTTCCTATTTGGATGTTTTTTATCTCTTTCTCTTGTCTGACCTCTGTGGCTAGGACTTCCAATACGATGTTGAAAAGAAGCGGTGAGAGCGGACATCCTTGGCGTGTTCCCGATCTTAGTGGGAAAGCTTTCAGTTTTTGCCCGTTGAGTATGATATTGGCTGTAGGTTTTTCATATATGGCCTTTATTATGTTGAGGAATGCCCCTTTATTCCCATTTTGCTGAGTGTTTTGATCATAAATGGGTGCTGTACCTTGTCAAATGCTTTTTCTGCATCTATCGAGATGATCATGTGGTTTTTGTCTTTTCTTTGATTTATGTGATGTATCACGTTTACTGATTTGCGTATATTGAACCATCCCTGCATCCCTGGGATGAACCCACTTGATCGTGATGGATAATCTTTTGAATGTATTGCTGGATGCGGTTTGCCAATATTTTCTTGAGGATTTTAGCATCTGTGTTCATCAGCGAAATTGGCCTGCAGTTTTCTTTCTTTGTAGGGTCTTTATCTGGTTTTGGGATCAGGGTGATGCTGGCCTCATAGAAAGAGCCTGGGAGTCTTCTCTCCTCTTGGATTTTTTGGAATAGTCTGAGAAGGACAAGGGTTAGCTCTTCCTTAAATGTTTTGTAAAATTCTCCTGTGAAACCGTCTGGCCCTGGGCTTTTGTGTGCTGGGAGTTTCTTGATTACAGCTTCAATTTCCCCAGCTGTTATCGGTCTGTTCAAGCTTTCTGTTTCTTCCTCCTTCAGTGTTGGAAGATTATACTTTTCTAAAAATTTGTCCATTTCATCAAGATTTTCAAATTTCTTGGCATATAATTGTTCATAATAGTTTCTGATAATCATTTGTATTTCTGTGGTATCAGTTGTTATTTCTCCTCTTTCATTTCTGATATTATTAATTTGGGTCCTCTCCCTTTTTTTCTTGATGAGTCTGCTTAAAGGTTTGTCCACTTTATGAATCTTTTCAAAGAACCAGCTTCTGGATTGGTTGATCCTCTGAATTGTTCTTTTTGTCTCTATGTCATTCAGTTCTGCTCTAATCTTGACTATTTCCTTCCTTCTACTTGCTCTGGGATTTATTTGTTGTTGTTTCTCCAGTTCTTGAAGTTGTAGTGTTAGGTCTTTTATTGAAATGTTTCTATCTTTTTAAGGTAAGCCTGTATTGCTATGAACTTCCCTCTCAGGACCGCCTTTGCTGTGTCCCATAGGTTTTGGACAGTTGTCTGTTCATTTTCATTTGTTTCCAGAAATTTTTTGATTTCTTCTCTTATCTCATTATTGACCCATTCATTGTTTAATAGTGTACTGTTCAGTCTCCATGAGTTTCCAAGTTTTTGAAGTTTCTCTTTGAGTTTGATTTCGAGTTTCAAGGCCTTGTGGTCTGAGAAAAAGTTTGGTATTATTTCAATTTTCCTGAATTTGCTGAGGCTTGCTTTGTGTCCTATCATGTGGTCTATCTTTGAAAAACTGCCATGAGCATTTGAAAAAATGTATATGTGTATTTTTCTTCTTTGGCATGTAAGGTTCTATATATGTCAGTTAAGTCTCTTTGATTCAGTGTGTCATTCAGCGCCACAATATGTTTATTAATGTTTTATTTGGAAGATCTGTCCATTTTTGACAGTGGTGTGTTGAAATCCCCTACTCTCAGTGTGTTGCTGTCTATATCATTTTTGAAGTCATCCAACAATTTCCTTATAAACTTAGGGGCTCCTACATTGGGAGCATATAAGTTTACAATGTTGATGTCTTCTTGATAGATTCTTCCTTTAAGTATTATAAAGTGCCCCTCTGGATCTCTCTTTATGGCCTTTGTTTTGAAATCTACTTTGTCTGATACAAGTATGGCAACCCCGGCCTTTTTCTCATGCCCATTTGCTTGGAATATTTTTTTCCATCCCTTTACTTTCAATCTGTGTAGGTCTCTTGCTCTGAGGTGGGTCTCTTGGAGGCAGCATATGTGTGGGTCATGTTTCTTATCCATTCAGCTACCCTGTGTCTTTTGATTGGGGCATTTAGTCCATTCCCATTGAGAGATATTACTGATAGAAACTTACTCATCTTTTCTCTTTGTACCTGTGTTCCTCTCTCTCTCATTCTTTTCCTTCATCTGCTTAAACCAGTCCCCTTAGCATATCTTGGAGTGCTGGTTTGGTAGAGATGTATTCTTTTAGCCTTCTCTTGTCTGGGAAACTCCCTATTTCCCCTTCTATTTTAATTGAGAGCCTAGCTGGGTAGAGCAGCCTTGGCTGTAGGCCCTTGCTTTTCATGACTTGGAATATTTGTTGCCATTCCCTTCTGGCTTGTAGTGTTTCTGTTGAGAAGTCAGCTCCTAGGCGTATCAGGGGCCCCTTGTATATTACTTTCTCCTTCTCCCTTGCTGCCTTGAGGATTCTTTCTTTGTCTTTGACATTTGCCATTTTAATGATGATGTGTCTTGGAGTGGACCTCTTTGAGTCCCTTTTGAGTGGGGTCCTCTGTGCCTCCTGGATCCATGAGAGCCTTTCTCTCCTCAAATTAGGGAAATTTTCCATCATTACTTTTTCCAGGAGGTTCTCTATCCCTTGCTCCTCTTCTTCTCCTTCTGGGATCCCTATTATATGGATATTATTGCGTTTCAGGTTGTCCTGCATTTCCTTAAATGCCTCTTCATTCTTTTTGAGTCTTTTTTCCATTTCTTGTTCTTTCTGGAAGCTTTTTTCTACCTTATCCTCCATCTCACTGATTCGATCCTCAGCTTCATCCAGCCTCCTTTGGATTCCTTCTACTGTGTTCTTCAATTCAGAAATGGTATTCTTCATATCCTCTTGTGTCTTCTTGATAGTTTCTATGTCCTTTTCCAGGCTGATATAGTTTGCTGTAAGATCCTGATAGTTTCTCTGCAGTTTCTCATAGTTATATTTGAGCTGGCTGAACTCATTGAGCTTCCTTAGAACCATTGTTTTGAATTCAGTATCTGATAGGTCCCTTGCCTCTATTTCATTTAGCTCTCTCTGTGGGGAGTCCCCTTTTCCACTCATTTTGGGGGGGGAACTTCTTTTTCTTCCCATTTTGTGAGAGTCTTAAGTATTTTTGTACTTTACTTTTCTTTCTGGGCCTGCCTCTGATGTTGTCAGTTGTTGACCCTATATGACCTTGGGTTGTTTGTTTGAGCCTTCCAGGAGTCTACTCTCTGTGTTAGACTCCTGTTTGGGGCAGCTCTGTGACCCCTTCCATCAGGGCTGGGCTATTTTTTGGGATCTCTCTGCACTCTCACGCGGGCTCCTTGAGCGTGCTCCAAGCACAGCAGGATCCCCCACCTACCTGGGCTCGCATGTGCTTGCCCCAGACCAGGGGGCTTATTCATGACCTCGCATACTCATCTTGCCCCCCTGGCCAGCGAGCTCCATGGCACTGGTCAGTTTAGGGTCTTCTATTGTGTGTTTTCCCCGCTTTTGGCTCTTTGGGTGCATTGCTTGCCCTCGCCAAATGGGGACTACGGAAATGGGAGGAAGTCAGCTCCAGGACTCTCTGGTTAATCCTGTCTCCGGTCTCTCCTCCAGGGACTCTCGCAGCTCTACTAATTTTGTGGGTCCCTCCGCAATCGCTGGTGGGCGGGTCACTTTACGCCTGCCCTTGCCACTCTGTGCACTCCGTCACAGGCCTTATTGGTGCCAATCTGTGGGAGACCTTGCCGGCTGGTGCAAGCGTTCACCAGCCTGCGTGGGTCCACACACAGGCTCACCAACCCTCGCCGGTCACTCGGCGCAAGTGTGCGCGCCTGCACTGGGTGTTTTTTGGATGTCTATGTGTGCTCTTCAGCTTTTGGCTCTTTGGGGGTGTGGCCTCTTCCCGCGCAGTGGAGACTATAGCAAGGAGAAGGAGTCGGGACTCCCCGGTTCCTCCTCCCATTCTTTCCCCAATGCCTCTGTTTCTAGTCTCTCCTCAGGGGTCTCTGGGCAGTTCTGTGACCCCTTCGGCCAAGGATCCACCACCTGTGCTTCCTGCGTTTCAATCGCAGGCAGTCTGGTTCCTGCGCGCCCCTCTTCTGCCTCTTTGGGGGCGCACCTTTCTAGCCCACAATGGAGACTATGGAGTGGGGAGGGAGTCAGGTCTCCCTGGTTCCTCCTCCCATTCTTTTCCCCAACACCTCCATCTCCAGTCTCTCCTCAAGGCTCTCCCAGCCAGTCTGCACTCAGCCCCGCAGCTCACACGCGCACAAGCTGTGTGCGGAGCGCACAAAAGGCAAGTTAATTGATTCCCTTATGCCTGAGCGAGATGGTAGCTGCAGAGTAGGAGGTGCATTATCACCTGGCCTCCACCGTGTCAGTTCTCTTCACAAAGTTTTCCTCACCAGTCTTTTCCCAGGCACCAGCCCACTCTGCTGCTGCCTCTACCCAGAGATCAAGGAGGGTGGCTGCCACTGCAACTTTTGCATGGCCCTTTAAATGTCTCTTTGCATCCCCAGCCACCTGTCTCTGGCAGAGAGCGCCCCTAAGCTTTTTGGGGTTGCATTTTGTCTGTATTTTCTTGGTTTTAGCTGCTGTAGTTTAGGGGTCCCTGTTTATGATTCAGACCCAGTTCTTCTCAGGGGAAGCTAAATGGCCGTTTCAATGTCCCTCTGGTGCCAGTGCCTGTGGGCACCCAGCCCACCCTCTTGAGCCTCCACTGCACTTCTCACCCGTTGGGATGTGTGAGAGTCGAGTCCACTGTCTGTCCGCGGCTCCAAGGCTCCTCTTCCACTATCGTTCCGTTGTTTTCCAGGTGATTACTCCACTATTTAGTTGCAATTCCAGTTTGGTCTTGGGAGGAGGTCAGCGTGACTCCCATTCACTCCTCCGCCATCTTCTCTCAATCTCAAAAATAAGATTTTAAAAATCGGCTTGTCACATACCTTAAATTAAAGAAGTGTCATTCAAAGAGGTCAGGAAGTAAAAAAGCTGGAATGTTTTTGCTTTGAGGCAAAGTGTTAGAGTCATTATAAATGTAGGAAATTTAAAAAGTCTTGCTTGGTAATCTTCCCTCATGAGGCAGTAAAGCATTCTAAAATAGATCACTTTGATATTGTTGGTTTGGAAATGCAGCATTCATTAAAATTTTAATAGGATAACTTTTTAAAAGTGTAATACAAATGAATTGTTCTCTGGTATGTTATTTACATTCCATCAACCTTCTATATTTTTTTCTCAATAAGAATTTTTTTTAAAGCTTTACAAGATGCCCAAATATCTCTAAATGTCTGGCTGCTGTGTCACCTTGTAAGCATGCAGGTTGCCTTGGGAAGCTGGATCGGGACCCTGTGGACTTCTTACTTTGAACCAGTGGAACATTTTCTGACCTGCATGTTTCTTTTCTCTCTTTTTTTGAAGACATGTGGTGTATGTTGATTAAACACTTAAAAGTAACTTTTTATTTGGAAGTAATTTCAAAATTGCAGAAAAGTTGTAAAAATAAGAAGAATACCCATATATTCTTTTTTCTAGCTTCTCCTGGTGTTAATATTTGCCCCATTTGTGATTTAAAACTTTTAAAATGAATACTAGTGCCTTTTTTAAAAAAAATCATCATCCAGATTTTTTTAAAAAACTGAATTCTAATTTACCTTAAGTGACCATTTAATCTTTTTTCTGGTGTTATATCTAGGAACCAGTTGATAAAGTGAAAAAAAAAAACACTTCCTCTAGCCTGGGACCGGCCCATCCCACCTACACATTTAAATTCACAAACCTTCCTCTGGCCCGGGAAGATTTGAAGAATGCGTTTAATGAATGTCGGGAGTGAGAGAGAGAAGAGACCAAATAAAGAAATTTAGTTTTTTAATATATAAGATCCTGAACCCGACAATTAACAGCTGCTTTTGTTGTCTTGTGTGTACTGAAATCACATTTCAATACAGTGAACTTTTACCAAAATTATTTCATTTATCCCTAAAAGGAAGCAGTAGAGCATATATGACAGGCAGCCTTAACATTGCCATGAAAAAGAAGCCCCATTTTATGGTATGTATGCTTGCACATGAATTTGTTTCAGGTGTCAGAGGCAAAAGAACAAAAATCAAAGAGATGGCCCTCTCTGCCAATCAGAGCGCTGTGAGCACGCTGAAGAACATTGTTGGACTGAGTCAGAAGCTGTTGAACACATCGACGGACCTGTCCAGGGTCAATGCCACATTACGAGAAACAAATGAACTCCTATGGGATTCCTCAATGACCAGTATGTCACAGTTTCCCTTCCCATTAGGAAAGCCTGCATCATGCAGTTTTGAGCTTACCAAGTGCACAATGGTGCCTTGTTCACGGACAGCATTCCAAAAAAAATAAAAGTGCACTACTAACATCTGGATTTGCATTTATAAAGAAAGAGAGGGGGCTTTTGTAATGCATGGTGCTGGTATGTTTTATATATGTACCAAAATTTCAAGGACTTCATAATTAGGATATTCTATTTTATCCAGGGCATTAGTAATGATCAGTTCATTTCTCTTGTGTCCTTCACCCAAATCCCACCAACTTTCTTGCCACCTTGTATTTGTTAGGTCTGTTAGCTGGAAGAAAAGTTAAAGATGTGGAAGCACAAGCCAACCTTTTATTTGATCGGTTGAAGCCTTTGAAGGTATTAGAAGAGAACCTGAGCAGAAATCTGTCGGAAATTAAACTGCTGATCAGCCAGGCCCGGAAACAAGCAGCTTCTGTGAGTGTGGAGCCCTATTGCTGTCAGCAACGCCCAGCACCCCCTCCAGCTGAGGCTCTCAGTAACCCCATGTCCCAGAGAATTCCTGTAGAAACAGCTTTCTGTCATACTGGGTCCCCAAGAACATCTGCTGACCAATTCTCAATAATCCCAGCTTCCTCACAACCTGTCTTAAGTATATTTAATTGGTCTCATTTTCTTTGATTTCTGCATTTATACATGTTTCAAAATGTTGTTAGCAAAGAGATCTCCACATCTTTATGGAGATTTGTAATGGTAGGCTGGCTTTATAGATTCATAACTATTAGCTAATGGTTGTCTAAGAGTTACCATCACTTTATGCTTCATTGGTGGCAGATGGTGTCATTTCCATCATTTTACCAAGTTGGCTTTAATAATCCAAGTATTCCTCAGAACATGTGTGCAGTCTGAGCCCCCTCCTCCAGGAGTCTGGCATAACAATTTGTATATATGGAAATGCTGCACACATTCAGATCACTACATACATAAAACTCTTGACACTTGGAGAAGCACAAACTTGAGAAAATGTTTTCTAGCCATCCTGTCCATAGGACATGGCATTGGCTATGCTCTTAAGAAGTGTTTCAGGGAAATAAGACGTTTGAGAAAATATGCAATTGTCATGCTACTAGAGACTTATAGAGGACTGATGTGACCTCTGGTCTTGTGTTTATCTGCCTAAAGTTCTCCAGCCAAGAGAAAGGAGCTCTGAGCTCTTCGACACTCCCTATCTCCACAAGTGATCTCACTATTGCAAAAAGGCCCTAAGTTTACATGAGCTCTGGCTTTCATCTGTTTTAGGTACAGTCACCAAATAAATGTAAGCCCGACAGATGGTTCCAACTGCTCTGCTTAATACAAATGTATACTCTTTAAGATTAATATAAGCTATATATGTGAATAATTACTTAGAGAAACATGTACTAGTGTTATGTTTGCTCTATAAATATTTGCTGAAAGAATAAATAGATTATCCCTCCATTTATTCAACAAATGATCATCAAATATCCTCTCTGTGTCAGGTCTAAAAATTCCAAAGTAATTTGGATAAGCGCCTTGTCTTTAAGGAATTAAATCTCACATGACAGAGACAGTTTTCTACATAAAATACTCTCTTAAAACCCCAAGACTGACTTTTTCATATCTAAGTACTTTACCAAATAAAATTATTTTAATCACCATCTGATTTCTCACTTTAGGAAGCATTATGTATTGTCAAGAGAGGAAACCTGCCTAACAGTGAAAATCTATCTTTGAAGAGCACTTTGGAACTCCTGGCACACTGACAATGCATCACAAAATGATTGGGACACTTTTTTTTTTCGTCCACAGATTAAAGTTGCTGTGTCTGCAGACAGAGATTGTATCCGAGCTTACCAGCCTCCGATCTCTTCAACTAACTATAACACCTTAACACTAAACGTTAAGACAAGCGAACCCGATAACCTTCTCTTCTACCTCGGCAGCAGCACCAGCGTGAGTATGGACCCACAGAAAGCAACAGTGAATCTCTTGTGAATACATATGTTTTCTGAATGGACACTTTTTTGATGAAGAAGCAATAGGGTCTTAGTGAAATCACTCATTCTTCTAAAGAAACTAACCTTTTACTAAACCAGTAGCATTAGCTTAAAAATAAACAAATTACAAAATTTAATACCTGTAAGACCATAAGTAACATTGAGGAAACTTCAACGAACTTTTTGTACTGCCTTCTGTGACCTCTGAAGCCATTGAGTTTAGCTTTGGGTCTGTAAAGTCGATCTTGGTGGTTGTTACCAGGAGTGGAGGCGTGCACCCTAAGGCCCATCACAATTGCACCCTAAGAAGCTTCACCCAGGCTCCTTTACCCAACAAGATTCCAGTGGTTCCCGGAGGGCAAGTCCCTAGTGGAAGTCCATTGATAACTTTGGCTGTGCCAGGGGGACTGGGTCAATACAGAAGCCTTGTCTGTATTAAGACAGAAACTATTGACAAGCACAGATATTACCGCACGTGTCTCTTTAGGAGCTAAGGGCCAAAACACGTGCAACCTCTGATGTGGGATTCATGGCTCTGCCTTAGTGCGTGTTTCACATTCATATATTGCCTTCTCAGATTGGGCAATCATATCTTCAGTGCTGTCCCTCATGCTCCCTGAAGACTGTGGTGATCCTCCCTCCTGCAATGAGTTTTCCTGGGGAATTTTATGGGAGGCCTTATGGAGAGCCATGCAGCGCAAGGACAGTGGGGCACTAATGGCCAAGCATGGCCGCTGCCTGTAGTCCTCTGAGTCATGCTTCAGCTCTGGGGCATTGAGGGGGCAGAGGGTTAAAGACAAAAGAAGCTAGTTTTTAGACATTTAATTTTTTTTAACAAATAGAAAAAATGCTGTAGAAACTCATTATTTGAAGTGTAACAGTAGTCATGCAAGCACACTGACCTGTAAACTCATGCCAATTCATACCCCTGCACCCCAGTCTGACTTCCTGGCAGTGGAGATGCGGCGAGGGAAAGTGGCCTTCCTCTGGGATATGGGCTCCGGGTCAGCACGGTTGGAATTTCCAGACTTCCCAATTGATAACAACAGATGGCACAGTATCTACATAACCAGGTAGTAGGAAAAGTTCTCTTACAGCATTTCTCTTTTTTTAAAACTCTATCTTATATGTAATTATATGTGTGTAATATCATATAATAGTCTGAAACCTCTAGGAAGTTAGATTATAATGAAGGAATTCTTAAAAATAGTTTTTTTCTTATCACAGAAGAAATTAACATTGTTACCAAAACCAACAATGAAAGTAGAAAAATTAAAAGCTTATAATACCTTCAGAATGATAGGTGTTAAGTCTGAGCAGCCAACCCAGTAAAATGGGAGTAAGGGCAGCGTGGGGGCAAGTCCCTGCGGCTGCACTGGACTGGAAGCAGAAGAGACAGATCATGGGATTCAGGTGGGGAATGTGTTGTCATACAATTCAATCACAAAGCAAAACTCACCCTTATAAAGCCTCTCCAAAAATATCTACTCTTAAGCAGGTTTAGATGTATTTTTTTTTAGCTTTTCTGTAACATTATGGTTTGTTGTTGATGGTATGTTGTTTTTAGGAATTTTTGTCTTTTGCTTTGCTATTAATAAAAATAGGTCACATGAAAGGCAGTAAACAGTTTCATATATGGTTTAACTCATTATCCATGATGAAATTTATATTTTAGAAGAACTGCTTTACAAGATTTTGGAGTGTAAACTGGGGTGGAGGTGGGGGTTGGAAAAGACGAGAAGCAGGGAGCGAGGCTCGGGGGCTGTCGCAGTGGACTGGGGGAGCAGGCGGAGGCTGCGTGTGAGCTACGAGTGTCCACATGTGGGTGGGCTTGCGATTCTGGAAGTGTTCTTTTTGCCGTCCTTTGTGACCCTTAGATTTGGAAACATTGGTTCAGTGACTGTAAAGGAAGTAAGTGCAACTCAGAAGCCACCACCAAAAGCAAGTAAATCCCTAGGATCTGCTAATGTTCTGGATATAAACAACTCAACGCTGATGTTTGTTGGAGGACTTGGAGGACAAGTCAAGGTAACATGATGAACGTTCTTCTGAACATGACTGATTGGCTGATTTTACCTAAATAAAAATTTAGGTAAAAAAATTTAGGTATAAAAATTTAATATTTAAATTTAAACAATGTTATATGTCTAATATATTTCAATAAAAGTTAATATAATTAAATTGTTGAATATATCCTAGGCAGACAAAGGTTTTTTACTTCTCTTATTTTGCTTAGTGACAGTTCATCTGCAGAGTTGGGTTGGTTTTGCTGGGTATAGGATCATGCTTAATAAATAGTATAAATGGGAAAGAAGTCCATGGTTCATTTTGTGATTTAGGTTTCTCTTCCAGTGATGAATCAAGAAATTCCGTATTTCACACTACTTACTGTGGAGTTCCTTTATCTCTGTTGTAAATCTACTGGTAGACTTGTACTAATTAGTGTTCAGTGAAGGGACCCATTGTATTTATTTTATTATGCCAGTTATCCTCCCACTGAATACCATTGAGTCACGTGGACCTGGTTTGTATTTGCACATGGGGGTTGGTGTCTCTGTGCCAGCCAGGGCGTCACCACCGACCACATTCTCTTGGCCTCTGTTTCTCAGCTGTATGGGGGACTCAAAAGACTCTGGGATTTATTTATAAAAAATTATGTATTTATTCTTACATGATTAAATTTCAGTCACCTTCAAAGTTCTCTCCATTTGATGCAATACACCTATTGAGACTTTTTTCCACTGCTCAAAACAGTTTTTGAACTCATCAAGTTTGATGCCTTTTAGTGTTTCTGCCATTTCTTGTTTTACCTCTTCCACATCAGCAAAACATTTCCCTCTGGGGACTTTTTTCATCTGGGGAAACCAAAAAATATTGCTTGGGGTGAGATTGGGTGAACAGGGTGGGTGGGGCATGGGAGCCATGCCATTTTGCTTCAAAAACTGCTGAACACACTGCATGGCGTGGGCAGATGCCCATCGTGTAATGGGCTGAAGTGTTGAAAGAGCCTTCAAAAAAAATTCACTGAAGCCAAATGCAGCCTCTCACCACAATGTTAGCTAGTACACTGATACAGATGGGTTTCTGGAATGCTCATCCAGCAGGGGAAGTACTACAAGGGGCACGCCCTCCAGAAGATAATTCCGGTTTATTTTGGGTCTCCCCTTGTAAAGGAGGCTTCTCTCCAGTGGCCGTAGTGCATGAGATGACATTGAAGATCCCATCCATTTTGTCACTCATTCTAGTTTTCCAATTCATAATTGGAAGGAAATCCCATGGTTACAAACTGGCTATTTTTTTGGATGTTTTCTTGAAATTTGGATCTGTTAAATAAGCTTTCATGCATTTAAAGACTTTATTCCTTTTCATCAAATATATGTGGATTATGTTTGTTTGTTCATCTACATTAGAAGTCTCCTGCTGTGAAGGTTACTCATTTCAAAGGCTGCATGGGAGAGGCCTTCTTGAATGGACAGTCAATCGGCCTATGGAACTATATTGAAAGGGAGGGCAAGTGCCATGGCTGCTTTGGAAGGTAATATGCCCCCCTATGATTTAACGCACTGTATCACTGTATGTTAGTTAGTATATTAACATCTGAAAACTGCTTAAAGGATTTACATGCACATGAAGGATGGATTGTTTGTGATGTCAGTTTCCTTATTGCAAAGGATATCACGTATAATTACTAATAGAAGCATGGGTATCATTTTCAACCCTTAAAAGTACTCCTGTTGCTGAGTCTTGTACTATATGCTTTGATCATGGATAATAAAATTGAGGAGCATCAGATATATGCTCAAATAACCTTCTGTCTCAAAGACCAACAATAAGCCTTGGGTAAACTACTGTACATTTTTATTTTGAAAATACTTCCAAGGATGAGAATTTTTGTGTGTGCTGTCAATTTTTATAAATGAGTACTTTTCTATTCCTAAGTTCTATAATTCTAGAAATAAAATGCAGTTGGAAATGGAGAACTACCTAACATTTTTGCAAATGCTGATAAAATAGAAGGCATATAATAACTTAGTATCGCCAAGCTCAACACCTCCTCTATTATTTTCTAACAAAATAACTGCAACCCTATAAGTATATATGACCTGTTATGTAACACTTTAGCAATTACAACAATAAATTGCCTTTGCTATTAGAGCAATGTAACATCTGATATAATTTCTCCATCTAATGGGCTGCTCTGTCCAGATAGACACCTCTAACAGTGAGCTGTGACAAGATCTGTTAGAAGCAACTTGCATTTCATTAGAAACTCATGGGTGAGTTTTCACTTTGTCATTGTCAGTCTGCTTTCTCATGTGGCTCCTAGCTTGGGATTTTATAGTTTAAACCTTTTATTTGCTCCTCCCCCCTTCCCCAGTTTACATAAAGAGTTATGACCAGAGTGTGGCTATTGGAGTCTTAGAACTAAAAAAAAGTATTGGGTTTGGCATCTTAATTGCTCAGCTCCCTGGCCCAGCTCTCCCCCTAAATCTCTCAGTGACTTGGGGTCACTACACTTCATGGAAGGAGGCTTGGTTTCTTCTTCCAGAACAGAAGGACAATAATCACACTTATCTTACGTATCTCCCAAAATTATGGTGATAAACACATAATATGATGTATGTGAAAATACTTCATAAATTTGAATGTTCACCAATGTTCATCTCTGATTTCCTGCAGTGATGCCTCATTGCTGTCCAGGTAAATGTCAATAAATGTGTTAAAAACGAAGGTTTTATAATTGGCACATGTCATCAAAGTGATACTACCTTGTGAGGTAATGACACCCGCTCTTGAACTTCAGCACTATGAGCGCATGTATTGAGTCCCTCTCATCCATCATTTCTTCCTCATTCTGTTTCTCTAGTATGGAAGGAAGTCTCCCTGGCAATTTGGTAATTCTAACTTGGAAATGCTCCAGTTCCTGGCCTTTGTCCCCTACATTGACCCCAGAGCATTAATCTTAAGTGTAGAAAGGAAAATCTTAACAGAAATTGAATGTTGCTAATATGGAAAATGTCCCCCTACATTAGCTGTTACAATATTCTGAATTTTCATCAGTCATTTTCAGGGTTATTTTAAAACCACTGACCTCACATTGCAATGAATGAATTTAATGATTGCTGGCTCTTCTCAGTTTTGGAATGAGACAGTCCATTTTCTGTGTGGCCATGGGTTTTGTTCTCCTTGAGAACTGCCCTCCCACCAGATTTCCACCCACTCTGGACCACTGACTGAATCATAGAAGTTCTACTGAGAGGAAGGATTTGTAGGTGCTACCATATTCCTGATGTTTATCCTGGAACTAGCTTTTTTTGGTAGAGGGATGGCTACACAGCTAAACTTAAATGCCAAATTGACTCATTAGCACAATCAAACTAAGGTTAGATTAAATATGTTTTAAAAGGAGCATTCTGTAGTTGCTTATGTTTCGTAGAATATACTTTGGCAAGTACTGATATAGACACTAACTGGTACTTTATCTCTAGGTTTATAAATTGATTTAATTGTCCTCATCTTAGGTAACCACCCCTACTGTTAAAAACTTTAGCTCAGAAAGCTAAATAAACTAATTCTAGTAACCGAATCTATTTTCACAGGCCAGTGATTCAAATTCATTGTGCCTTTTGCATTTGTGTGTAATATACCATTATTCAATCATTGGAATGGTCTATTGATGTCCTCTATTTTATTTTACTTTTACTTTTTAATTATATTTTATTATTTATGCTATTACAGTTGTCCCAAAATTCCTCTTGTCCCCCTTTACTCAGCCCCCCAACTCCCTCAGCTAATCCCCACATTGTTGTCCATGTTCATGGGTCATGCATATATGTTCTTTGGCCACTGTATACCCTATGCTGTACTTTACATCCCATGACCATGGTGTAACTATCAATTTGTAACTCTTAATCCCTTCACCCTTTACTCTTACCCACCCTGACACTCCTCTCATCTGGCAACCATCAAAATGTTCTCAGTACCTATTATTCTGTTTCTGTTCTGCTTGTTTGCATAGTTTGTTTTTTTTAGAATCAATTGTTGGTAGGTATGTGTTTATCGCCATGTCATTGTTCATATTTTTTATCTTCTTCTTAAAGAAGACTTTTTAACATTTTATATAATACAACTTAGTGATGATGAACTTCTTTAATGTTTTCTTGTCTGGGAATCTCTTTATCTGTCCTTCGATTGTAAATGATAGTTTTGCTGGGTAGAGCAATCTTGGTTGTAGGTCCTCACTTTTCATGACTTTGAGTATTTCTTGTGAATCCCTTCTAGCCCGCAAATTTCCTTTTGAGAATTCAGCTGACAGTCGTGTGGGGCTCCCTTGTAGGTAACTAACTGCTTTGCTCTTGCTGTGTTTAAGATTCTCTCATTTTATTTAAACTTCAGCATTTTAATTATGGTGCGTCTTGGAGTGGGCCTCTTTGGGTCCATCCTGTTTGGGACTCTTCTGTGCTTCCAGGACTTATATGTCTATTTCCTTCACAAATTAGGGACCTTTTTTGTCATTATTTTTTGAAATAGGTTTCCAATTTCCTTCTCTTCCTCTTCTCCTTTTAGCACCCCTATGAAGCAAATGTTTGTATACTTGAAGTTGTCCCAGTGTCTCCTTACAATATCCTCATTATTTTAGATTCTTTTTTCTTCTTGCTGTTCTGATTGGCTGTTTTTTGCTTCCTTATGTTCCAAATCACTGATTTGATTCTTGGCTTCATCCACTCTACTGTTGACTTCCTGTAAATTGTTCTTAATTTCAATTAGTGTATCCTTTGTTTCTGACTGGATCTTTTTTATGCTGTTGGGGTCCTCACTATGTTCCTTGAGCGTCCTTATAACCAGTGTTTTGAACTCTTCATTTGACAGATTGCTGGTCTCCATTTTGTTTAGTTTTTTTCTGGAGTTTTGTTCTGTTCTTCCATTTGGACCATGTTTCTTTTCTCCTCATTTTGGTAGCTTCCCTGTGTTTGTTTTTATGTATTAGGTAGTGCTGCTATGTCTCCGAGGCTTGATAAAGTAACCTAATGTAGTAGGTGTCTGTAGGGTTCAGTGACACAGCCTCCCTTATTATCCAAGCTGGGTACTCAAGGTGTGCCCACTCTGTGGGCTGTGTACACCCTCCTGTTGTAGTTGAGCCTTGATTGCTGTTGGCACATCCAACGTCAGCCACGACCTGTGTTCTCCCTGGAGTCACACAGCATAAGCTGTAAAGCAGTCTGCAGATGGCTGCTACTTGTGCTGGGCTTAGAGGTGCCCAGTTGAGGCCAAGCAGCAAACCAAGACTGACTGCTGCTAGTGCTGGTCCTGGGGCAACTTAGTAAGCGGTATGGGGCTCACTAATGCCAGATGCTGCTTGTTTGAGAGAATTTAGGAAAATCTGAGGCATGGGCCAAGACAAGGCATTCATATGGAAAAGCCACTTGAAACAGCGTGGGTGGGCCTGAAAGTTAGTTAGGGCAGGGCTTCAGGGAATCACCAGGGTGGGTCAAATAGTGTGAATCAGGTTGATAGAGTCTCAGATATGGCACCCATCTGCCAGCTCTGTAGGAGGAGGGCTCAGAAAAGGAACAATGGCCTCTGCCAACTCTTCTCTGTGAAACAAAGCTGTTCCACAGTTCTTGCCCTGATACTGAATAATTCACTTCCTCCCCATATGTTTCTGATGCCTTTCATTCTGCTCCCCTACATTAGAGCTGAATGAGTCTAAGTAAGTCTGTTTGCGGGCCTTTTAAGACAAACTGCCTGGGACTCCAGAAGTTTCTGTTTTCCACAGCCACAATCCCCACTGGTTTTTACACTTAGAAGTTATGGAGACTTATCTTCCTGTCACTGGAACCCTGAGCTGGGGTCCTGGTATGGGGCTGGGACCCCTTATTCCTGAGATATCCCTCCTAACATTTATTTGCCACATGTGGGTGTAAGACCAGCCTGTTCCACATCTCCACTCCTTCTACCAGTCTCAATATGGTTTCTTCTTTAATTCTGTAGTTCAGGACTCCATTCAGCTCAATTTCTGATGGTTCTAAATGATGGTTGTTCTATAATTTAGTTGTAATTCTGATGTGGTTATGTGAGGAAGAGAGCTGTGTTTACCTACTCTGCCATGCCATTGATATCTTTTAGATAAAAAAAAATTCTCAATATAAGCATTTACCTTTACTTTTAATTTATATTACCAAGTAAACAAACAATAATTTTTTGGTTTTCTATTTATTTTTTAATGTATTTTCACTAAACATGGTGTTGGCATATGTTTATATTTATCTCTTCAATTCTTCAAAATATAAATAAACCATTGATTCTAACAGATCTCATCTAAATATGGAAAAAGAACCCTTTTGTTTAATGAATAGGCCTTATTCTTGTATTAGTTATGAGTGGCTATTGCAACAGAGCACTGGCTGTGTGGCTGACCTTTAGGATAGGAAAGTCCCCTGTGCTCCAGGCCCTTTTCTGGGTACTAGTGATATCAAACTTAGCCACATGAGTTTATCTTCTCTGATGTCTCATGCTCTAGGGAAATCTACCTACATGGAAACACTATAAATATCTCTGTGCAATGGCTAGTGGGGAAGCAGAAGTCAGAGGCATCCTAGGCCTGGGGCCCAAGCATTACCTCACTCCCATAATAGTTGCACACATGCTGATGAACGGTTCAGATGCTTTATTCCCATCTCATGGGTAAGCTCTGAGATCAGGGAGGTCTAGTGACTCCTCCAGGCTCACAGGGCTGAGAGCTGGAAAGGGAGGGCATCTCCCCTGACTGCAAGGCTAGGTTCTTAAACAGAACGATCCATGAAGTGCTGTAGTGGACCTGCTCTTATTTATACAGGCCTCTTACCGAGGCTGTGCCCACCTGGGAGACAGGCACCTGGCTGACCAGAAAGGCACATGGACCTCCTCATTAGGAATGGAAGCCACACAGGGGGGAAAGTCCCAGAAATGTGCCAGTCATGTTCAGTCATCATGTCATTTGAATACAGCCCTCTTCACAACTGCCTCTGGTCAAGCCCTGCTAAAGGAGAGAAACTAGAGCAAAGATTGCACATTCCTGAGAACAATCCATTCACATGCTCTGTGGAGAGGGATGGTATGCACAGCTGGACAAGACAGATTTCTGGAGATTTGTTTGAAACCAGACTTCACCATTTTCTTAAGTGTGTCCTTTGGCAAGGTACTTAATATTTGAGGCTCAGCTTTTAACAGACAAGATGGGGACCTCTGATCATAGCAGAATTGTCAGAACTAAAATGGAGTGAACATTTGTTATGTGCCAGTCACTGTGTTAAGAACTTCAAACCATATATTAAATCATGTGTAGCTCTCCCAGAGATGTTCTTTTATTATCACTATTTTATAAATGAAGGGAATGAAGCACAGATAGGTAAGGTAACTTTTTTGAATTCACAGAGATGGTAAGTTGGGAAACTGGGATTTGAACCCCAACCATCTGGAGTCTGTGTCCTTAGCTGTATGAAGCTATGGTCAGCTAAGAAGTAGAACAATAGAACATTGTTTTAAGAAACCACAGGTTTAAGAATTAAAGAATTGAACCTTTTTTTTCTCGGCGACACGAACATCTGTGGGCTAGTAGGTGAGATAGCTCTGTCTCCAGAGCCCCGCCTGTCGACTTCTTTCGGGGCCTGGAGCTCACCCTTGGTACCTCACAGTGCCTCATCCTTGCACCACCATGCCTGCCGGCCTGCTACCCCACATCTCTGGGAGGGGGGATGGTAGCGCTGTGAGCGTCTGCAGGGATGGCTACTGCTCTTGGACCTGCTGCTCCTCGCCTGCACCCCTCACACACCTTGCACACCTCACACACCTTGCACACCTCACACACCTTGCACCCCTGGACCCCGCCCGCCTGGCGGAGAGCCTGGCCCTGCAAGACATGGGTCAACAGATCAAGGAGGAGGCACAGATAGTGGACAGCCACACCTGCTTCTGCATGACCAGGCTGTTATTGGTAAAGGCCCCAACTCCATGACCAAGAACCCCTTGAGTCTCTCCTGTCAAAAGGAGCTGGTAGGCGCCGTGATGAACCCCAGTGAGGTCGTCTGCTCCCTCCGTGGAAGATTGTCCATCGTGAGCTCTACATCTAAATACAAAGTGACAGTTGTTGAAGTCCAGAGGTAATTGTCCCTACCTGAGTGCTTAAATGCCTCATTACTGGGAGGTGTTCTCAGAAGAGCCAAATCTAAAAATGGAGGCTGGTCCTTGCAGGAGAAGTTGGACAAGGCTGGGCCGAACTTCCAGCTGGCAGACAGGAGGCTGCACATGTAACCCTCCTGATATTCTTAGTAGAAGGATAGGCTGTTCATTTTGCTCAGGACTTTGCGTATGTCTGAGAAGCAGAGTTTCCTAGTAAACTGGTGCCAGAGTACTTAATCAGACCTCACCTCGGAGGCCAGAATGAGATGGCAGCAAACAAAAACATGCTGCTGGCCTCACAGCAAGTGTGTAAAGAATTCACAGACCTCCTCAGTCAAGATCAAACACTCCAACAGGAACAACCAGCCCACCCCAGTCTTGGAGGCCAACAGTCAGAACTGCTTGTCACACTTCAGCCTGATTACCCACAGGTTTGGCAGCCAGGCCAACTGTGCCACTGTGTCTGCTGCATAGAGCTACATAGAAGAGGCCTTGCTCATCCTGGACAAATCCATCATGAATTCCTGGAGACCAGAGCCCAGCCAGTTCCAGCAAGACCCTGGAGAAAATGGAGAAGCACCTGAAATGAGATGGGTGGGAACAAAGCATTAAAGAATCTGGAAAGGAAAACCTTCTCCGAAACCGCTCTGGACCAGCACAGGCAGGGGGACTCCTCTTGTCGGGGGGACAAGGTGAGCTTGTTACCGTCCTTCCCATTAAAAAGGCCTCTGTGCATCTCATGATCTTGGCTTGACCACGACCCCTTGGAGTCCTTAGTATTTCTCTGGCTCTGAAGCATGGACAAGTTATCAGAAGGTGACAGGTACTGATTCTTGACTTGTTAAACTTAACGTTTTATTAATGTGAATCCCATTTTTCCTGTCTCTTAATTGGTGTTACATGTTTTCAAACCTTTTCAATCCATCCCCTGGGCTAACAAAAAAAACCCACATGCTTAGTTGTTGAAATCTGATGTTATCCAAATCAACAGTAACTCACAGTGTTAAGGTAATTGCTGGCTTTTGTACCCACTAAATATTTACCTTTTAAAAAAGTATGTAGTGGTTTCAAATATCAAATCCTACACACAGTAAGAGGCAGATTCTACATGCTTAACAACTAATTAATAGGTGGTATTGGACGCACTTAAAAACCCCTTGTTCAAAGAGGGCCTTCAGGTTTTACAAAACTTGCAGAAATAAAGCCTGCTGATGATTTCATGGTGTTTTTTTTAACTTTGAAAATTAACCCTTCAAATGGGAGATTCTTTGGAATGACATGTTCCTTTAAGTTACTGACACTTTATTTGCATATTTATTTCACAACTTGGTGTTTGAATAAACTTTAAAAGTGTAGGCATGAAGCATTTTTGCTGCTCGTCATCCCCAAGTCCTGGAGGAAGGGCTGTTATTTTGAGAAAAACTGTGTTGACTGTACAGATTTTCTTTATGCGTAACTCAATTGGGCCTTTAAATATGGGTGCACGTCTTAGTGACTATTTGAGAAATGGGGTTCCATTTTAATAACTTTTAAATGTGATGGGGTCATCTAAAACACATCCTTAGGTTTATTTGTATGCACACAGAGTATTAGGAATTACAACTTAGGCTCTCTCTTCTTGGTGTGAAAGATTCTCTTTAATTAAAGCTCTCTGTCCACAAAACAATAACTTGGTGTTGCATTCTTTTTGGGCTGATCCCAAAATGAGTGTGCAGTGCAGTGCATGGGGTGCCATGGAGATTTGGAATTGAACTCTGTGCCTGTAAAAGTTCACACATTCATTGTTGTGTGTATGATCCCTGTACCATTAAAAAGTATTCTTTACCATTTGCATTCCCAATACAGAACTACTTTTTGTCCGTTTGCATTCCCAATACAGAACTACTTTTTGTCCGTTTGCATTCCCAATACAGAACTACTTTTTGTCCGTTGCTTAATAAAGCTGCTGCTGTAATCTTGATAAGCTTTTAGGATATGTACTAAACACGTAAGAGGTACCGGCAAAGAGCCTGTTTAAAACTTTGTGTCTAAATGGACCAATAAGAATTCTATGTACATCATGCCTGCTTCCAAGCAATACTGAGAGCCAGAAGAATATGGACCGCCAGCACTATTTTCCCAGCTGCAGAAAAGCTATCATTTCCAACTAATATTTTAATTGCTGGGATTTTATCCAGGAGGTAGAAGGATGGGGGTACTAAATTATTTTGCCTAAATAAAACAAACTCATGGTTTGTATGGACAGCATTTCGTTAATTCTGTGGTCGTACTACTCAGCCAAGATGGCTCACTTCTGGGTTTGCTCTTCTTGAGCCGTTTCAAAACAGCTTTGTGCTCACTCTTTGGTGTAATATAATATCCAGTGAATAATTTCTTCATGCTTTGTACTATCTGGTTTGGATTTTGCAGGTGGCCTGAAACTGCTTTTTCATTTGGAGTTCTTTAGACTGAAAAGAAAAAAATAAATGTATATAATTTTTAACAAAAAAAAAAAGAATTGAGAATTAAGCCATAGTTCAAGAGTTTATGCAGAGTGTATTTCCTTTAAGTCATACTCCCTAAAAGAGCAAGACAGAAATTTTTAGAGAAAGTTAGACTGTAGGAAGCAATAAATGCAACCTCAGGTTTCACAAAGCACTGCTATCTTTTTGTTTTGGTTTGTTTTGTTTATTAATAGAAACAATTTTACTGTTCGGTTATTCTGTCCTGCTTGAAGATGTGGCACTGAGTTGGGTTATTATTACACCTTCATGTGGGAAAAATTCAAATCATGCCCCAAAATCACCCAGCCCAAGTTTCACTCTCAAGCCCTATGAGATTCCAGAAAAGTATTTTTAAGCATGATAATGATGTGTTCCAGATGAACTTACTTTATAATTTAATGGTTTTTGGTTATGTCTATATTGTATCAAGTCAGATCTGAGCCCCTGTAAATACCAGAAACACACTCTTGTGAGAAATGCGGTGGTCCATTTTATATAACTCTGTCATGAGCTCATCCTGCAGAGTTTTGAGGCCTCCTTTGCGTACTTGTTTAAAATGCTCCTTCTGGTACATTGGTATGAATTTATTTTCCATTGTAATTCCAGTTTCACTGATGAGATAGTTAAAATCAACAGAGGGTGATAAATGCCAATATAAAAATTCTCCTGAAAGCACTGGAATTAACAAAGAACAGTTACATTAGAGGAAATTAAAACAAACAAACAGAAATCTAGTTGATAAGTAGAAGTACTTATAGCACTTACTCATCCTTTTGATGAAATTTGTTTTTACAGTGAATACTGCTTACATTAACTTTCTTTTCCTTATAAAGCAAATGGACATTTGTGTTGTGTAATCTCATGACAAGCATATTTTAAGATAAAATTTACACTTGTTATCACATTACAGAAATAATAGCTCTACCATGATTTTTTGAGGGAGAACTTGGTAATTGTGTCATTTCTCTTGACCTACCTTCCTGAGAATGGATTGCATTTCACTTGCTCTGTTTTGCAGCCCCCAGAATGAAGACTCTTCCTTCCATTTTGATGGGAGTGGGTATTCTGTTGTGGAGAAGACGCTTCGGGCTACTGTGACACACATAATTATGCTTTTTAGTACCTTTTCAACAAATGGGCTTCTTCTCTACCTCACTTCAAATGGCACCGTAAGAATCTTTATGGGACACTTGGCCCTAATATGAATATACAGTGAAATTGCTCTGAGGATATTTATGTTTAATGAGCATTTTATGAGCGTATACTAATTATGCATAAATATGCCATACTATGTCCACATTTTAAATTATTTATTATCTCAGCACAAATTCATTGAAGAACCTTTAGAAGAGCACCAAGAAGAAGATAGCTTTCCTATCATTATAGATACCAATCGAATATTTACTATTGAATTCTGAGCTTAAATAATGTCTTATTCTATGTTCACTCTGATGACTGTAGTCTTATTTGAAATCCATTCACTACAATTTCATGTTTCCATTTTTTTGTCACATGTATTGGTGATTTCTCTCAATTGTCTAGTTTTCTTTTTAGAACTAGTCCATCTGTCAGTCTCAGTGAAATAGATACAGAGAGATTTCACATCTTCTACTGAATTGCAGGTTTTGAGAATAATGAGTTTATCTTGTTTCTGTGTAGTATTTCAGAAAGCCTCTGTGGACAGTTTAGGTCATTTAGAGTCATAGCGTCAACCTCTGGCTGTTGGACCAGGTCTAGCTTTCTTAGTTTGACTGCAGAAGCTTTTTGCCACCCCTGATGTGAAAGGAAAGGAAATCTTGTGATAATGATGTGTCCACAGGTAACTACTTTTTCTTCTTTACAGAAAGACTTTTTATCCATTGAGCTTATCCATGGCAGAGTTAAAGTTACAATTGACCTGGGCTCAGGGCCTCTTGCCCTGGTAACAGACCGACGCTATAACAATGGAACCTGGTACAAAATTGCCTTCCAACGAAACCGGAAGCAAGGTAAGTGCCCAGATGGATGGATCAGATGTCGGTTGCCCTCATAGGAATAGAAATTTTTCCAAAATTATTGGTCTTTACTTACTTTAGCTTTCTGGGTATTCTTAAATGATATTCAAATAAAAATCCATTGTATTCTTTGGAATACTAACCATCGGGATTCATATTTTGCTAGAGAAATATCTAATTTATAGACTGCTTTCCAAATGTATCATTTAACCTTAAGGGTTCAATTGGAATCAAGATTCAAATCAATTCTACTTTTTTTCTAGATCTACTGACTTTTGTACAGAGGATTTTCAGTTTATAGTCAAGAGCATTCACTGGCCAAAATAGCAGAATGTAAAAGAAGATGTCTTTATAAATGAACTTTGTTAGCAGAAGTTTGTGTTTTACTTTAATGTAGGAAGTGATTTTCATTTTATTACCTATTCCTTTCAATCCCCTGTAGGTCTCCTAGCAGTTATTGATGCTTATAACACCAGTTACAAGGAAACCAAGCAAGGTGAAACTCCAGGAGCATCTTCTGACCTCAATCGTCTTGATAGGGATCCAATTTATGTGGGTGGATTACCTAGGTCAAGAGTTGTGAGGTATGAAACCACAGTGCAGAATTTTCATATCCTCAATTACCAACTAACTGCATTAGTTTTCTAGGGCTGCCATAACAAGGTACCATAAACTTGTTGGCTTAAATAACAGAAATGTTTTTCCTTGCCATTCAGAAAGCTAAAGTCCAAAATCAAGGTGTTGGCACAGTTGCCTCCTTCTGAGGGCTGTGAGGAGAATCTTTTCCATACCTCTCTCTTAGCTTCTGGTAACTGCAGGCTTTCCACAGCATGTAGATAAAGTTCTCCCTATGTCCACACATTGCCTTCCCTCTGTGTGTGTCTCTCTATGTCCAACATGCCTCTGTTATTAGGATGCCAGTGATACTGGATTAGGACCTACTCTAATGACTTCATCTTAACTTGATTACATCTGTGAAGAACCTATTTCCAAGTAAGGTCATATTCTCAGATACTTAGGATTATAACATCAGCATTTTGTGGGGAGGACATAATTTAATATGGCATCTACTTTGATTCAAAGCACTCTATGCCATGTTAATTTGGATGTGAGGACAGCCTTCTGTAGTAAAATTAATGATTTTATATTTATTGCCTTTAGAACATCTAAAAACGGTTACTGTGCAATATTTGGAGACCCCACTTTCCATCACAAGTCATTCTCTTCTCTGGATATTTTATAGTAGTAGAATCTCTTTCTAGGCGCATACACACACAAAATCATGCATCTGCACACTTACCTGTATTCTCTTTTTATGTGAATAGAGTGAATAATACACAGAAAAGTTGAAAAAGCAGCATCAGGAGGTTGGATGACAGATGGCAGAGAAGAGAGGCAATGAAATTCTTCTATAACACTGATTCATGTTTAACTTTGTGACTTTAATAATTTATACAAACTTTCTGTGGTTCATGGTCCTCAGTTTTGTAACTTTTGATTGGAAAAATTAAGCTCTAACTTTTTTTTAAGGTCATATACAAAAGGCCTACAGTCAAAGCAAGATAGCTTCGAGGGAGTGGGGTCATCAAGCGTCCACACTGCCACCCAGCACAGTGGTTTTCAAATGTATGTTTGTAGTAATACCCTGCCTCAAGCTGAGTCCTTGTACAGAGAATCCTGATATGTGACACACAAGTTCAGTCACTCTAGCTGCTATGGGTTGAACAACCCAGGCCCTCTTTCCCCTTATTTTTGCTAGAAGTTTATGAAAGTTTCAAGGAATGTAGTTTGCAATGGCAGTCACCCCTCCCCTTCCCCAGTCTTAAAAATAAATACACCTAAATTTCTGGGAATTGGTCACATGTGTCCCAGGTCTTACTCCCTCACCAGGACACAGCCGGGACTAGAAGCCAGTCTCCTAATCCCTGGTTGTAGATACCACCCCCTGACATGGTACGCTGAGGGTGCTCCTCTGTGCTGTGCCTAAATAACATGGAGTGTAGATATTGGAGTAAAAGACAGAGCCCGTTTCTTAGGAAGTCATCCCAAATCACAGACTCATGCTAGAAGGGACTTGGGTATCATCAAGGCCAGCCTCTTTATCTGCAATGGAAGAAACCGCGATGCAGAAACATTGAGATTTGTCCTAAATCATAGAGTTGTTTAATGGTTCACAGCTCAACACAGAGAAAAAGAAAAATGAGATGTGACTCTCACAGAAAACCATGTTACTAACTGCTGTTTAAGAGCATAACTTAGTATGCTCACTATTTTGGGGAGGAGTGCCTAACCACATTATAGCCTCACCACTTGTCACAGCAGTGTGGCAACTTCTGTTAAGAAAAATATGATATTGACTTGGAGTCTAAAGATAGGCTTGTGAATTATCCCAGATTTCACCACATGAAATTATTATTTCACTCAGGACAAAGTTCATGACTATGCAGTATGAACAAAAAACAAATGACTTCTCTACCCATGTGATCCTAGGAAATCACGTTGCCCACACTTGCCCCAGTGTGAGCGAATGTTCTATCTCATGGAGACTGGATTATAATCTCTGTACTGTAATTTCCTTAGGACAATACTCTTTCTTTTAATTGGCCTGTGTTTTAGTATGTTTAAGTTTTAATGACTATAATATTTGCCCTTGAAATATTAAACATTTTTATAAAGGTAGCCATCTAAATAGTCAATTGCACACAATTCAGCCCCTTTCTTTAGTCCTAAAGAGAGAATTTGTTTGAGACTTGAAGTTCTTACCATCAGTACCCTTCTTTGAGGGAGGCCTGAACATTTCTGCAGAATCACACATGGAAACAGATCTTTCTTATTTGTAGGTCCATTTGTATTCCCTCTTTCAAAAATGGAATTACAACCTTTGTTGTTCTCATGTCCTTCCCTACAGGAAAGGTGTCACCAGCAAAAGCTACGTGGGCTGTATCAAAACCCTGGAGATATCCAGATCAACCTTTGATTTGCTCAGAAATTCCTATGGAGTGAGAAAAGGCTGTATACTGGAGGTGGGAAACATTTTATTAATATTGGACTAAGTTTGTATAAATGCCCGCTGATTTATCAACCTAATAAAGTAATACAATCTAAAGCAGTGGGGCGAACAGGAAAGAGCTGAAGGGGAGGTCAGGCGGTCCCTCCACTGCGGGAGACCCAGCATGCGGAGGGACCTGACTGTGCTTTTCCTTTCCTTTGCGACCAGCCTATCCGGAGTGCTAGCTTCTTGAAAGGCGGCTATGTTGAGTTGCCACCCAAGCCTTTGTCTCCAGAATCGGAATTGTTGGCAACATTTGCCACCATGAACAGCAGTGGCATCATCCTGGCTGCCCTGAGCAAGCATAGGGAGAATCGGCAGGCCCATGGGGTGAGTAGCTCAAATGCTAGGGAGCACTAAGCTCAGAAAGGAAATGACTCCAGGAAAAACCAAATGGAAAATGACTTAGTTGTAAGTGCTTATTGTTTATGGGCATGCATTTTTAGTAAGTACAAGTGGCTATGGTTGAATGTCTTTCTCTTACGAATCAGCAGTTTCTTTGTGTTGCATCATTCATGTTCCTTGTCTGGCTACTAAGAAGAAAAATACTTGTTGTCTACTTCTAATTATTTTAAAACTCATTCAGATAGCATATACTGAAATTTCTTCTACTTGTTATGGTTGTTACTCTTGATTCTAAGGCTAAAACAGCAAGATCTCAAATTCTGTAAAGTTATTTAGTACACTGCTCCATGAAGCAGGATTTTGTTTACCTATTACTATAGGATGGAAAGGAGCAGAAAGAGAAAGGTGACCTGTGACAAGCACATAGACCAGCATTAGGATAAGACAGAAAAGTTAATCATTTGCCATATTAATATTTCATTTCAATAGCATAGGTGACATTTATACTTTGCTCAAACTTTTGTATACACATAATCTGAAGAATCTTCACAAATTGCTGATGTATCATCTTAATGAAGTAGAGGCCATGTGACTACCGTTTACAGAGTACTGTCCCTCTGCTGTGGTCATTTAGCAGACATTGCTGTGCAGTTATCACAACCACTCTGCAGAGTGAATGCTGCTTCTCATATTTTGCTGAAGAAGAAATGGGTTCAGAGAGACTGGTTAACCTGCCTGAACTCACACAGCTATTATACATATGTCAGAGCAAGGACTGGAACACCAGTCTGAAGACCTCAAATACCTCACAAGCCTCTTGATGAAGGGCTAACAATCACAGATTGGTTTATGGGCTTCATCAGTCTTTTTTTTTCAGTTGAGGTGAAATTCACATAACATAAAAGTAACGGTTTTAAAGTGAACAACAGTGGCATTTAGAGCTTTCGCAGTGTTGTGAAGCCACCTCTCTATCTAATTCCAAAACATTCTCATCACTGAAAATATTAAACATCCACTTTCCCACTGCCCCCCTCCCTGCCCCAGGGAACCACCAATCTTCTTTCTGTGAATGAATTTAGCCAGTCAGTATATTTCATATAAATAGACTCATACAACATGTGATCTTCAGTGTTCGTTCACATTGTAGCATGCATCAGTACTTCTTCTTATGACTAATGAACATTCTACTGTATGTACATAGTGTAATTTTTATATTAGTTCATTAATGAACATTTGGGGTTGTTACTACCTTTTGGCTATTATGAATAATGCTGCTCTGAATAGTCACATACAACCTTGTTTTGAGTACTTGTTTTCATTTCTTTTGGGTGCATACTTAGGAGTCAAATTGCTGAGTCATGTAATAATTGTATGTTTAATTTTTTGAGGAACCATCAGACTGTTTTCCTCCACCAGTCTTAATAGGACCACTTGCAAATCAAAGTTTCTCCTAAGTCAGCAAAAAGGAATGCTGTCACCCAGTGCTAGCAGTTCTACCAGTGGACCTCTTTTCAATATGACACAAAACGTTTTAAGAGCTTTAAACATTTCAAACTCTTCAACTCTTTAATCCCATGTCTATAAATATTAAAAACAATTTCACAGGCAACATAAGTTAAATATTCATTATATATGGCTATTCAAAATTATATATAGCCCTTGACTGATGTAATTCAGTGGGTTGGGCCTCATCCACAGCTAAAGGTCCCTGGTTCAATTACTAGTCAGGGCAATGCTTGGGCTGCCGGCCAGGTCCCCAGCTGGGGACATGTGAGAGGCAACTGATCAATGTTTCTCTCATACCTCAATGTTTCTCCCACTTTCCTTCTCTCCCCCTCCCCTCTCTCTAAAAATAAATAAAATCTTTTAAAAAATTATATATAAACTACCTGAATTTTTAACATAAGGAAATAGATCCAGATCCCACAATGAGATAGCACCTCACAACCTGTTAGAATGGCCATGATCTAAAAGACAGGAAATAACAAATGTTGGTGAGGATGTAGAGAAAAGGTAGCTTTCCACATTCTTGGTGGGGATGTAAATTGGTGCAGCCACTGTAGAAAACAGTATGGAGATTTCTCAGTATGATCCAGCAATTCCGCTTCTAGGTGTATAGCTAAAGGAAATGAAATTACTATCTGGAAAAGATATCTGCACCCCCATGTTCCCTGCAGCATTATTTATAATAGCCAACACATGTATGTTAAATAAACTTATTTTAATCATTTTGCAATATATACATATATCAAATCATTATGTTGTACACCTTAAACTAATACAATATTATGTGTAAATTATATCTCAATAACACTGGGAAAAGAAATAGATTAATGACTTACAATGTATCTGTTTGTTGGTACATAATGTGGCAATAAATAATAAATAGGAAGACTGTAGAAATGTAAATCTTCGATATGGTTAGTGATAATAACATAATACAGAATGTAAAATATATGAATAGAGAAGAGAAAGTAATATACAAACTTAAAATGGTTGTTTTAGATGGTGATACTTCCGAGAAATTGCTTACTTGGTGTTAATATTCCCACAAAATTGCTTACTTGGTGCTAATTATCTTCATAAGATGATAATTCTTAAAACCATACAGTAATGTTTTTTTTTTTCCTGTGGAATCCTTTATGCAATCTTTCCAGCCCTTCTTTTCCATCATGCTCATTGAAGGCCACATTGAAGTGCATGTTAACTCTGGGGATGGGACAAGCCTGAGAAGAGCTCTTCTGCATGCTCCCATGGGCACATACAGCGACGGTCAAGAGCACTCTATCTCCTTGATAAGGAGCGGGAGGTATTTGTGTAACTAGGGCACGGTGACCTAACGGAGATTCCCCAGTAGTAACCTTGTTATGGTACTCTTTGTACGAATGATTGGGATGACTACTATGATGTCATTAGCAGTTAGAGTTCTTATAGTCCCAAGAGAATTCTATAACCTTGCTAGAATACTTCCTTAGGTATTATTTTATGTGTTTTTAATAAGATTTTTGCATAATTTTCATAATTAAACAACCTTAACCCTTCCCTTTTTTGATGTCCAGTATAAATTATCTCTACATTAGATTAATTTTGTTGCAAATAGTATTAGTAAGTGTTAGCAGCAAATCAATACTAAATAATAAATGGTAAAATAGTAAATAGTAAAATGTAAGAAATAAGATATATCAACATTCTTGTATATTTTCCTTCAAAACTATAGACCAAATGCTTTAAAAGCACACTGGACATTTTATTACAGATAAAAGAAAAACACCCTCCAAAAAAATTGAATTTAATAATAGCTAATAACATTCCGTTCATTTTTGGAGAATGTTCAGTGGTAGGTTTTAGTTTTCAAAATTCACCTTTTTATACACACAAAATGTCATATTAAAATTTATTTTTAGGGAACTTTTCTTATTCAGTAAGTACTTGTGGAATTATGTATTAAAATAGACAGTTATATTTTATTATATTTAAAAGCTTTTGAAAATTTTTTTCCTTCAACGTTTTAGAATTATCACTGTCCAATTGGATGAGACAAATCCTGTAGAAATGAACTTGGGCCTGTCCGTGGAAAGCATGACAATAAATGTATCCAGCCTGTACATAGGGGGGATTCCAGAGGGTGAGGGGACAGTGATGCTCAAGATGAGAAGATCATTCCATGGCTGTATCAGAAACCTTGTCTTTAACATGGAGTAAGTATAACTGTGCTCTCAGCATGTTTTTGACTTCTGGATCTTTTATTGCTGAGTACTGACACTAATCTACCATCTAATTTTGTTGTTTGAGATTGCTAAAATTCTACAGGTTCCTAAAGTGAACCCCATTGTTCTATCATGAAAGTCTCCCAAATGGATTTTACTGAATCAAAATGATGAATAGATTTGGTCATCACACATAAAAAAAAATCATTGAACATTAGTTCCTTAGGACGATCGATAAACAGCAGAGATCAAATATATTTTTGGCATGCATTTAAGTGAATGTAGAGATTTTGTGATGGAAGTTTCTTGTTGTCTGGAGCTCATTGATTTAAAGGAGGCTTTACAACTGGGCTATTTACAGCTCCCACTTATTAATGGCTCCTCCTGAAATAGTTGCTACCTAATTAAGAACTGGAAGTCTCCATCCCCTGTGTGGGACTCATGATGCAGAAGAAAATGAATATGTGCCCATGGACATCTGATGCCTCCTTGCTCATCCTACACCTGTTGTGAGCGTGCTGGCAGAACAGAGCCATGGTTAGACCTGGGCAGGCCATAATCTGCACAGGAGAAACTAAATGTGCACTGAACATCAACGGACTGAAGTTCCCCTCTTGACTTGCCTTCTGACCTTGGGCAAGGACTTGGATCTTTCATGGGCTCAGTGTCTTTCTTTGTGAAAGAACCCCTTAGGAGTCCTTGAAATTTGCAAGAATAAATCATTGCATTGGATTTCAACACAATTATTATGTCAGACCCTAGATATAGTTATTTTTACACTTGATATATTTACCCAATTGTCTTCTTATTAATTGATTAAGCATCTATATGTTCTTGAAAGCTGTGAGGCTGGGAACTCGATAGGGCAGAAACCTCTCTGTGCTGTTCATGGTCATGTCCTCAGAGTGTGGCAGTAAGGTATGTGTGGACAGGGGACATGTTGCCAAAGCTTCAGTGTCAAAGAGACTTATGACAAGTATAGTTCATGGCTTTCTGGCAAAGGAAAACCTGTGTGAAAGAAAGAAAGGAAACTGAAGCCACTGCAGTGCTGTGAGAGCCAGAGATGGAATCTGCCCCTGAAGTGGCCCAGCCAAGGCTGCAGGAGGAGGTGGCCACAGTTGAGCCAACTCTTGAAGGATGCTGGGGAATGGCCAGGTGGACAACATGGGGATGAGCCGGGGGGTGGGGGCAGCAGAAACATCAAAAAAGAGAAATATAAGGATATCTGGACTTCTGGTGAGTGTGAAGAATGGTCAATTTGGTTACTCTAAGAGTAATATATCAATGTTTTTTAATGGATTTTAAGTGTTCTATAATCAGATGACATCAGTTCATGTGTTGGCTTGTAGTATCCTAATTAATTTTGAAAACACTTTGTTTGTTTCTAGACTTTTGGATTTCTCTCGTGCAGTTGGCTATGAACAAGTGGACTTGGACACCTGCTTGCTATCAGAAAGGCCTAAGCTGGCTCTTCATGGAGTGGATGGCGAGCTCCCGCCAGAGCCCCAGCCTTTACCCAGCCCAGTAAGCGGGGCTCTCTTACATCAGTGAGGTCTGCTCAGAACAAAGAGCACAGCCCAGAGGAAATTAAAATGGGGGCCTCATTTCACAGTGTTGGGAAAGCTGAATGAGTGCCTGGAGCAGTGATGAGAAGGGAGAGGGTGGTGCCACTTGAGTGTGGGAGCTGAGGCTGCTGAGAGAGCGAGCTGTCTGGTAGACACAGAAGCATGGAGAAGACAGGCCCTGCCAGAGAGGCCACCTGAGCCCCGAGGTGGGGAGAAACGCTCCCTTTCTTACATCCACCCACCGTCCAGCCTCCCAGCACTGCCTTCCTTTGGCACAACCAACTGGAGGCCACTTTTCATAGGAGCCTGGATGGAGTTACAGGGTCACCCTGTGATCAAAAGCAGTAAGGGGGCAGGGAGGGGATGGTTCTCAGCAGACTCACAGATGACATGGCACAGCCTTCACGGACTGCAGGGCGCAACACTCAGGCACCCTCGCCTGGCTGCCATACAGCAAGCATTTTGACAGAGTTTCTGTGAGGACTCATGATCACTTTGGAATTAGTCAGAAACATGAAAATAAGTGCTTAACGGAAGCCACTGTACATATTGTTTTAAAAAAAGTATTTGATTCATCTAGGAAAAGCCAGTTTTGACAATATTTTTAATGGCAGTCATTGTTAGTTTTCAGTTTCTCTTTCCTTTTCTGATTTCTCTGTTTCCTTGATTGAAAGCATGCACTCTATTTAGATGATGGCGCAGCCACACAAAAGGAACATCCTTCTGAGCAGGGCAGTCTTTGAGTTCAGGATAGTTCTCTTGAAGCATCAGCCTCCACTGCCCCACGCCCCCCACATCCCACCCCCTCCCCCTGCCCCCACCCACCAGAGCTAGAAAATGGAGTCTGAGGCCTCACCTGGTTTGAGGTCAGTGTGTGCTGACCACCTTCTCTGGCTCCTCACATTCTGCCCCGGGGGTCTGGGAGCCACTTCCAGCTGACTCCTCTTGGCTTCACCTTCTCCTTTCTGTGAGGAATTAGAGACATGGAATTCAGAGCCCCTGCTGGGCTTGTCCCCTCTGGGCATGCCCAGTGTCCTAATGCCTCTGCAGCAGCTGCTCCTGCAGTACTGGCATCTTCTAAGCAGAGGTAAGGTGGGGTGGGGGCGGTGGAACACAGGACAGTGAGGGTAGCAGCAAGGCCTTAACACTTGAGAAGCTCTAAAGGCTCAGTGAGTAAATTATTTAAAACAGAGAAAATTAAATCAGTGCAAACATGTATTTGTGATTATTGGTGTTCTGATATGATTGCTTCTGAGATGTTTTCCTCAGAAGACTGTGCATGTGTTCGTGGGGGTCTTGGCTATGCTCAGCTGAGCATCTTGTGGATCTCTTACAGCAACAGTGTGCCGTGGACGGAGTCCCCGAGTATGTCCCCAACGCTCACCAGTTTGGCCTTGCACAAGGCAGCCATTTGGTGCTGCCTTTCAATCAGCTGGCTGTCAGAAAGAGGTAGGCATTGCTCTAAAGCCCTTTTGAGGGATTCTATTGCTCGATGAATACAGAGGTATTCTTTAGCAATGGGTCTCTTCCAAAGCAGCTTTTAAAATTGTATTATGGAGTGTTCAACTGGCAACAAAAAGATAGCAGTAAGAAGGCAAAGAGATAGGAGTGCAGCCTTCATGCCAATCAGATGCTTACAATGTGGTTCAATGGGGTGTCCAGGGTTTGTCTTCACCCCTTCTAGATGATGGCTGGTTGTTGCCTCTTTATGTGCATATAGGAAAGCATGGAAGTATCTACCTAAATCACTCCTCACTCCTGGAACCCAAAGTCCCCTAGATCTATCATCAAGGAGTGACCAACCTGCATCCCTCAGGCCACATGCAGCTCAGGGTGGCTATGAACGCAGCCCAACAAAAAATCATAAATTTACTTAAAACACTATGAGATTTTTTTTGTGTGTGATTATGTGTCACAATGTACTTAATGTGTGGCCCAAGACAAGTCTTCTTCTTCCAGTGTGGCCCAGAGATGCCAAAATATTGGACACCCTTGATTCAGCCCCATTCTATTGTAAGCATGTGCTAATCTGATGAAATTGTCTACCCACTCTTTCACTATGCCCCCCAAAATTCCTGGGGCCATACTCACACTGCTATATACATTTAGTCTCTCCCTCACACTTGCCTGTCCCCAAGGATCCTTCTTAGGCGAGGCCAGCTCACATCCCACAGATCTCAAGACCTGAGGCTGGCTGAGGTCCCTCCAACTCCACATCCTTCCTGTCTCCTCTGAATCTAGCTGCCATGCCCTGTGCCTCTTGTTCCTACCCTTTGTGATAACCTCCCCCCATCACCTTCAGACGTTAGCTTAGTGTCTTTTTTCTACCATTCCTGCCATTGTTCTCCATGAATTCACAGCCACCCAACCAACAGCTGACCTTTCAAGTTGTCTGGCTCCATCTGTCAGTGGTTTTTTCTTCCTTCCTCAGTCACCCTCTCCCCATGGTCATACCCTTGCTTGCTTCTTAAGTGTTTATTCCACCTCCAAATTCTTTACTTTAAGCATCTGTGTAACCAACCTCTTCCCCATCTCTACTGTTACTCTCCTATAAAGTCCTCAACTGCATCAAGACCTCTAAGCCCTCATGTTTTCTCATGGTCATCACCTCCTTCCCTAGCCCCACAGCACAATTTACCTTCTACCCAGGGGATGGATGCAATTATTACAGATGTTCCTTTGTAGACTCCCTTAACACTCTCATCTCTTCTACTGTGACCACAGGTAAAACCCACACTTGGCCTAATTCATGCCAGAACCCAAGCTAGTGCTCAAGGCTGCAGAAGTGCATGTCTCCATCCTACCATAATGTTAAAGCCATGGCCACAAATCTCAGATAAAACATCCAGGCTATATGGGGAGCCAATACATTTCTCTGATACATTTTTTTATTTTTCATAGTTTCTCCTCTTATCTCAAAACTCATACATCCTTCTTCATGCCCTAGCTGATGACTTGCCTCATTGAGATAAAAAAACTTCAACTGTCCACCTCCAGAAAAAGCAATCCACTGCCTTTGTCCCCACCCCAGAAAAAGCAATCCACTGCCTTTGTCCACCTCTTCCCCTGACACAGAAGGACAGTCCTTATTCTCCCTCGCACTTGTCTTCCAGAGCCTGCCACCTCTCTCCTTTCAGAGACAAACGCAACATCTGAGCCCCCCTCTTTCATACATGAGTTCCATCAACACAGAGACACAGTCATCATCCCTCTTATCATCAATGATAACGAGAAGCCAACACTGTGCCAGAGACTGTCTCAGTATTTGACACACAAACCGTGACTTAGTCCTCACATATTTATCCTGTGATGAAGGTATTACTGTTATCTTCATTTTAGAGACAAGGAAATTGAGGCACAGGGAAGGTAAGTGATCTGCTCAGGGTCACACAGCAGAGCTAGAATTTAAACCCAGTTACTATGGCCCCAGAGGCTATACCTGTAACTACCGCTCCCTCTCTTGTAGTTTCCAACTTTTAAAACAGAAACTCTCCAGAAGTCTTCACACCTCTCCCCAGTCCTTCACATGTGGTATCCTGGCTCTATTGCACAGTAAGATTTCTTGAAGGAGTTGTCTTATGTGGCTGTCTGCCTTTTCTCACCCCTCACTTCCTCCCCCACCCATCCAGTCAGCCTCCCCTCACTCCTCTGTTGCTCTTGCCAAAGTTGTCCCGAGACCTGTTATGGCCACATTCTGTTGTGCCTCCTCTGCTTGGCCCTCAGAAACGTCATACTCACTTAGTCACTCGATACTCTGGGCCCATATGCTGCTAATTTCCTGCTCCCTCCCTGCCCGTCCCTGCTCAGTTTCCTTTGCTGGCCTTCTTCCACCAGTGAAGGCCAGGGCCCCTTTCACATATTCTCCCAGGGCAACTTGGAAATACATTCTTTTTGGCAACACCCACATTTTTAGCCCTGACTTTCACTTAAAGCTCAGGAGTTGTATCCCCAACTGGCTGCTTGATATCTCCATGGATTGGGACAGACTCCTCAACCTCAGTACACCAAAAGGAAATTCACACTCTTGCAAATCCCCAAACCTGTTCTCCTTGTCCCTGCCATGTCTTACAGACATCACCATTTATGTAGTTGTCCAAGGACCAAACGGAGAGGTTTTCTTCCCCTCACTCTCTAAATTCAGTCCACCTGCAAGCCCTATTGCTGCTGCTTCCAGAATGTTTCATGCATTAGTTCACCCCCTCTGCATCCCCCACCATCACCCTGGTCTAAGCCACCACCAGGCCTCTGCGGACTAACAGCAGCTTGTCTGATGCCTACTGTCGCCCTGGCTCCATTTGATTTGTTCTTCAAAATTTTATTTTAAGATATAAATCAAGTCATGCTCACTCCCCTTCTTAAAACACTCCTGTGACTTACCAATGCACTTAAAATAAAATTTAAATACTGCCTCCCAGAGCCCCTCATCCACAAGGATGGAGCCATGCCGCTCTTTGCTACCCCAGTGTGCTTTGGTGGCATCACACTTCCTTCTGTGGAAGGGCACCAGACACCACCTTTCCCTCCACCCCAGTGTGGTGCCATCTCCCATGTGGCCCTGGCTGAAGATTCCTGTGGAGGCTTGTGGGGCTTCCTCCGGTCTGTCATTCAGATCTCAGCTGAAATACCATCTTCCAGAGTTGCCTTCCTGACAACTTAACGTACCCACCATTGGCCTCCTCACAACGTAATAACTCTGGTATATTTCTGGTATTAGTTTCAAGGAAGAAGGGAACTTCCCTTTTTGTTCACTGCCTTAGCCTCAGCTCCTAGAACCATGCCTAGGGGCACACAGTAACTGTTAGTTGAATGAATGAATGGGTAAATGAGTGACTCTCCTGAGATGCTAAATATAAATGTTGGAATAATTATTGGGTTACCTCTTTGAAGTTATTTTAAAAAGTAAATGGGAAAGTTTATTCCTTTCTGAGGGCTGAGCTCTTGTTTTCCTCCAGGCTCTCTGTTGAGCTAAGGATCCGAACATTTGCCTCCAGTGGTCTGATTTACTACATGGCTCACCAGAACCAAGTGGATTATGCCATGCTCCAGCTGCATGGGGGCCACCTCCACTTCATGTTTGACCTTGGGAAAGGAAGAACAAAGGTCTCTCATCCTGTGCTGCTCAATGATGGCAAGTGGCACACGGTACGCTCGCAAGAAGCTTCTGATCACTCCATTCAAGTTTCATTCCATCTGTTCCTTGTGTCCTCTCCACTTCACTGGAGTGAAATTATTCTCTCAGATTCCTAGCTTGCCTTTTGTTTGCTCTCTCTCCAATAGAATGTAAGTACCTTGCAGGCAGGGACCTTTTCTGCTTCCTGAACTATCCCCAGGGCCTAGCCCAGTGCCTGATACTTCATAACCACTCAGCAAACATTGCTGGAAAGGTACCAAAAATGTTCTCACCTTAATGAGAAAGAAATTAAGCCCACCCATGGTGTGAATGGGCCAAATCTGAGAGCACAGCATCTAGTATCTTGTCAATAGGACTCTGGAACCCTTGTTTTCTAAAGTATGCATTGCCCCTGCATCCCATCTCTAGCAGGCTCAGTCTCTTCGTGGCACCAGCTGTGTAAAACTCAGAGCCATCCTTTAGGGTGTCATTTGGGTTATTACAGCTATAATGAATAGAGTTGCAAGCACACATCTGTTAAAGTTTTCTCAGATTCCCTAAAAATCATGCGTGTTTTCATTTTGCTCTAGGTCAAGACAGAGTACTTTAAAAAAAAGGGCTTTATGATGGTTGATGGCCAGGAATCCCCCATGGTGACCACAGTGGGAGATGGCACCGCCTTGGATGTAGAAGGAAAGTTGTACCTGGGAGGCCTTCCCTCTGATTACAGGTCCAGGAACACTGGGATTGTAAGCAGCATTTTCTGTGTGGGGCCCATGTTACCTTTATCGTCGTTGTGTTTATTTTTAAAGGAACATTTTTATGTTCAAATTGTCTTGTTTTTTGACCTGCGGTTTGGCTGCAAGATGCAATCCTCTCAAACCACAGCCCTGGATGGTGTACTGGGGCTTCCCCTTGAAGCCCAGCCAGCCCTCCTGTTAGTTAATGAACATATTTCTTTCCACAGCTATTTAGCCCCAGTGATATTCAGGAAAGTCTAAGAAATTTTTATTTGAAGATTAGAAAACTCCTCCTTGACTTCCACAATATTTAATCAAAATAATAAAAAACACATTTACTGCATTATTAGCAAAGATATTTAAATAGTAGCTTTAAGTTAGATGTCCAGGTGAAGTTTTGTGGCAATTAGATTTTAAAAACCAAATGATAATGTTGTTGAAGTATAGGGAAAATTTGCCCTTACCCTCCTCATTGTACTCACCACCGTCCCCCTCATGTCATTTGGTTTAGATCACCCACAGCATCCCTGCTTGCATTGGGGAGGTGACTGTGAACAGCAGGCAGCTGGACAAGGACAGCCCAGTGTCAGCATTTGCAGTAGCCAAGTGCTATGCAGAGGCCCAAGAAGGAACTTTCTTTGAAGGAAGTGGATATGTAGCTCTTGGTATGTATTATAGACAATCCCAAAGGAAATCTTTGGGATTCACCTGCCCTCTAAGATGATATGGATCCAAGACATATATGACACAGCAGGACCCACTGGCCAAGGCTGCAGCAAGACCACATTTAATTAAATGTTCCAGTTTATTTTGATTTCTCAACCTGTAGTATACAAACCTTCTCACCTCTGTGCCATCCCTGTGGCCCAAAAATAGGCTCCCATGTCTTGTCGCAATACAGCTCCTGACATACATGTGGTCCTGGTTCCATCTGTATTCTCCCCAAATTTATGCAAGGCATGCTCTTGGTGTCCAAGTTAACAAAGGCCTTTGGATTAAAAAAAATAATAAGAAGCATAAAATATTTAGACCAGACCAGCCAGCCAAATGCAAGTCAGATTCGATGAAGAAATTAACTCCATTTAGATCGTTGAAAATATTAATCAATTAGAAGTAAAAGAATTCCAATCTCTAAATTGCCTTAGAATGTAAATTCTCAAAGCTTAGAACAAGCCCTTATGAGGCACCTCACATGGCCTCCTCCTTTTATTGTAGATACTTAATTTGCTGGTTAACTTCCTGTTTGTACTCAGAACCATGCTCCTCTCCACCCTGTTCTCCTTTCTATCACAAAGAACTCATTTTTCTGGTTCCTTTGCCCTGCAGCCTCCAGGAAAGTTCTGGTGGGAGACTGGGGCAGGAGGGAGCGGGGGAAAGCTAACACACTTCTCTCCTTCACTCTGCTTGAGAGCTCTGGTAACACCGCCTTCTCCCATTTTTCCTTCAGCCCTGGGTGTGGTAACGACTGTCTTCTATTACTAATATCCTCAATTTATCTCAGCTTTTTTATTCACCTGAATAAAAAAATTCCTTCAACTAAATCTCCATTTTTAAAAAAACCTACTGTAGACTCTGACTAATCCACTCAGTAAATGATGACACACCCAGGATGGGAAAACAAAACAGACTGTTCTTGTATAGATCATGAAGGGATCAATACATTGGATATTGGGTATATTGGATCAAACCCCTTTCCCTTTTTCCCTACATGGCTCTAGATGAGAGGATGTGCCTGTATTGTCTTTAGAAACATCACTTCATCTTACAGATATGCAAGCTGAGACTAGAGATTAAAGGTGACTTGCTGATGGTGGAGCTGGATCCAGAGAAGGAGGTAGAGCTGTGTCTCCTGAACCTCAGTCAGAGGTTTAGATGTATAGCCATCCCAGCCCACTGTGGGGGCAGGACATGTCTCTCCAAGCCCCAGCCTTCTTGGGCCTGTCAGGCTCACCTATAACTTGGAACTCTTTTTGTGTTTTCCAGTCAAAGAAGGCTATAAAGTTCGGTCAGATGTGAATATCACACTTGAGTTTCGTACCTCCTCAGAAAATGGCGTCCTCCTGGGGATCAGCAGCGCCAAAGTGGATGCCATTGGGTTAGAGATTGTGAATGGCAAGGTAGGTGTTCAATCTCAATAAGGTGCCCTCGTCGCCTCAGCGTCAGAAACAGAGCAGTTGAGAAACAGTAGAAATATGTAGACCCACACTTCCAATTATCAACTTTAATGGAATGGAGAAAAGATTCAGTTAAATGAAAAAATAGATAATCCTAAAATGCTTTTAAATAACTTATTTTATAATTTTGAAATTGAATTTAAACCAGAGCTGCAACTACAATACAAAGAACTTCTTTTCCTGAACAATCTGAAACTAAGTTTCCAAATTGATGCACTATATTTCCTAATTTTACTTGGAAATAATTATAGATTCATAGAAAGTTGCAATGAATTGTACAGAGAGGTCCTCTTTCATACTTCACATAGGCCCCTCCAGCGGTAGCATCTTGCATAATTCTAGGACAACATCAAATCCATGAAATTGACATTGGCACAGACCACTCAGTTTAAGTTATGCCCTTTGTACATGTACATGTGTGTGTGTAGGCTTTACACAATTTTACCATATGTGTAGCTTCATATAACCAACACCACAATCAAGACACTTAATTGTACCATTAATACAAGTCTTCCTAAAGCTACTCCTTCTGACTTTCTCCCCCTACAACCTAACCCCTGACAATCACTACTATGTTCTCCATCTCTCTAATTGTTAATTGCTTCAGGAGTACTATTCAAATGCAATCATGCAGTATGTGTCCTCCTGAGATTTTTCTTGAGCTACTGCCTCATGGAAGGCAAGGAACAAGTCTAAGTTCTAGATTCCCCCAAACTTATAGCTTGTTTCTATTATTTCCTACTTACTCCTCAGGTTTTTGGTCCCTAGGGGATGCTAGGATGAGGGTGAGAAGAATATAAAAAATTCATCTGATCTCTACCCTACACCTCTTCTCCCTGCTTACTTCATCTCCATGTCGAAACAGAACTGGCTCTACATCATATTGTTGCCTCTCTGTACTGTGGCTAATTGCCAACATATTTTCCTCATCTTTACTTCAAAAGAATTTTGAAAAGTTGTATATCCATTTGCACATTTTTATGTGACACCTGAAAAATGTTATCAGTGTAATAGTTGCAAAAAATGTAATGTCTGACATACTGTGTATTTTACGCTACTATGGCTTATTATTTATTGTTCTTTTAAAACATTTTTAGTGGTTGCCCAAGGGTTTATAACATAAATTTTTAACTTGTCACAGTCTATCTTGAAACAGCACTGAGTAGATTCACATTTAAGAACCTTACAACAGTGTCCTTACTATTCTTCCCTCCCATGTCTTGCATGGCTTAGGTTATTTTTTTTGTTATCATTTACAGTAGGAGAGCATCATAGTTTGTCAGAGGGAGTTAGTAAATGTCCCTTTGTAGGTGCTAGCAACTGCTATGAAATGACACCCTCAGTAAACCCTGAAAAGAGGGGATTGATTTAGGCTGTAGTGCTTAAAGTAGTAAGTAGCTCAGTCTTGTTCCCATGGAGGTGGCCATTTGCCCTTTCTGAAATTTCAGGGATAAAATTGCATCTGAATCCTTTAAAAAGCTACTTTTAAAAACGTTTTTTTTTTATGTCTGTGTTTTATAGTTTCCTCTCCTTTTTAGCAAAGTGCTGGGATTTTATCCACTTCAAGTGCATTATATAAATGGGCTGTGTTTCTTAAATATGAAAAAATTCAGTAAGTATTTGTTTTTGTCTGTTGTTTGTTTAGCTCTTGTTTCATGTTAACAATGGTGCTGGTAGGATAACAGCCACATACGAGCCCAAAGGTGCCAATACTCTCTGTGATGGAAAATGGCACACTCTGCAAGCTAACAAAAGCAAACACCGTGTGATGCTGATTGTTGATGGGAACACCGTTCATGCAGAAAGTCCACACATCCAGTCCACCTCGGTAGACACCAACAATCCCATTTATGTCGGTGGCTATCCTGGTATGTACAGGTGTCTGCTCTGCTCATTCACTTTCAAGGGGCGTTGTCACTGGGGAAAGTCTCAGGTAACGTGGATATAGAATAAGGATTAAGAAAAATATATGGTTTGGGTGACAAGTCCTTTACCATTTAGAAAGGCTATTTCAAATACCTAGGAATTCTTGGAAAATTAAAATAATCTACACATGTAAATTGGTCATTAGGTAGGACTCTGAGAACATTGGAGATGATGTAAAGTAAATTTGATGACTTCACTGAAGCAAGTTGTCTTAGATTACTCCTGTTATGAGGAATCATTTTGGGGTGGGTGATCATTTTAGAGGACAAACGCATGTCTTATCCTCTCATATTGGTTTTGGGTTGGAATTATGCATTTTTATTTGTTCCAAATAACTATTACAAATGATAAAATAAATACCTCTTATGACATTTTTAAATCAAAACTATGCCTTAAAATTATTACATATTAACAGTTTTCATTGACTTATCACAGAAGCCACATATGTGGAAGAATATTATTCTAATTTTGATATAGGATCCAGTTGAGTTTATTTTTGTTCTTATTGGGCTCTCTATGTCATTTAACAATATTAAGCAAAACTTCTCTTCTTTCCTAAACAGCTGATGTAAAGCAAAACTGCCTGAGCAGCCAGACCTCCTTCCGGGGGTGTTTGAGAAAGCTCACGCTGGTTAAGGGCCCACAGGTGCAATCCTTTGACTTCAGCAGCGCTTTTGACCTACAAGGAGTTTTCCCTCATTCCTGTCCCGGGACTGAGCCCTGAACTTAGGGAAACTCCTCAACTGGGAATCAGTTATTGCTAATATTTTGAAGAGAATTATTTTTGTGAATTAAAATTTCTTCAGTTTGGATTCTGTTTCCAACTCAGGTTAAGTGTTCCCAGAGAGAAATTCTGTGTTTATCTTAAACTAAAACCACATGTACAACAAATACCTCTATTAAATAGTTTAAAATATAAATTTAATTCATTGGCTTTCTTTGTTAGTTCTTTTAATGAATCTTTGTAAACATTGAATGTTCTGTTAATTAGTTGACTATATTTCATGATATGCTTTTTAAACTTTTAGAAAATAAAATATAATTTTAGACTATAATAGATTAGAGCAAAAAATGAACACTTTCCTTTCCTTTCTTTACCAAAATGTTAAGTTCTGATTTCTACAACAGGGAAGCAATGCTGTTGGTTACACGCCAGCCAAGAGCACCAGCTGTTCGTCACTTAAGCGTTAAACAGGCTCCAGGGAGCCATGGGGGCAAAGGGAGCAAAGGAAGGGCCAGAACCTCCTTTAGATATATTGTTGAGTCAGGACATAACAGCATTTTTCAGGACAAAAAACAAAACAAAAAAAAAAGCATTGCAACTTTGTAACTAGTTAGTTCTCCTTTAATTGTCTACTATTTTTCACCTTTTGATCAGCTACTTTTCCAGGGAGAATGTATATAATTTCAAAAGAAGGAAATTTTAAAAGCCACACATACCTTTGCATTCTTTTAATTAACTAAGCAGTTTTAAACCCAGATTGCTGAAGTCTTATTTGGTTCCCTCCAAATGTATTTAGTTCTGCTCTGTGGCCATGGCTGGGGTCAAAATCGCTGTTACTCCATAATCCTTATAAAAACAATTCCTTTTTTCAAATGCTTACTTGAAGAGAGGACTCTACCTCTCTTAGCAGTGACCCGCTTTTCCAATATGGAAGGTGATAAATTCAATTACTATTTCTGTGGGAGATTTTAATTTGATAAACCAGGAAGGCGACTGTGGTCATGTTCCTTGTCCCTCTTCTGTGCTTTGCTCATGGTCTCTGAACTCTCGTGGTAATCTGCACCCCCTTCCTGGTTAAATATGGGCGTGAAGATGTTACAGAAAGATAGCAGCCAACTGTGGAAGTCTGAGTTCTGTAGCACCTGGCAGTTTAAGGACGCAGACTCCTGCAGCCTAAAGGCATCCACTTGGGCAGCTGAGTTAGATAAGGAACGTTTGCATCTCAGCGGTGAAAATGTACAAAGCGACCCTCACTAGACTGTGGGTGGTCTTTCTGTTCATTTTTCCATGGGAACCATCTACATCAGGAGATGACGTGCCAGACCCTTGTCCACCATGTTGGGAGGAGTGATTCAAACCAGGTCAGAGAGCAGACTGCAGAGTTGCCACGGACTTAGTGCTTCTCCCTCCCTCCCTCTTCCCTCTCTCTCTCTCTCTCCTGCTCTCCCTGCCCATGTATTAATAGAGCTAAAACAGAGTTTGGCCCTTTCATGGCTATGCCTATTCATGAGTCCTCTCTTAAAAGATCCCCTCAAGGGAGCATCCACTTCTCCCCTCTTTGACCTTTCACTGAGAGGAGCAATCTGAGTTTAGATGTCTTCCTGTGAGAGTCAAGAGCCTGGGCTCTGGGTCAAACTCCCAGCTTTCACTCTCACTGCTGGGCCTCATACTAGTTCCTTCACCTGTCTCAGCAAGGCTGGATTGAGTCCTTAGAGTAAGGCTGCCAGACAAAATACAGGACCAGTTAAACTTGAATTTCAGGTAAACAACCAACATGTTTTCAGTATATGTCAATATGTACACACACAGACATATAATATATATATATTCACAGTATCTATTTTACATATATACTATGTACATATATATGTATATATGTGTGTATATACACACACATACACCTTTTTTTTTTTTTTTTTGCTAAATCTGGCAACCCCACTTGAAAGACCCTAAAGACATAAGAAGGTTGTGACACCCCTTCCCTCACTGCCAAAAGATTCAAAATAAAAACAGTCTACAACTTAAAAGACATACCAAAAAGTCCCTTGAAAAATCACATGTGGTAAAAACACTTAACATGAGATATATCCTCTTAGCAAAATTTTAAGTACATTATACAGTATTGTTTACTAGAAGTACAATGTTAACTACAAGCACAGCAAATCTCAAAAATTTGTCCATCTTACACAACTGAAACTTTATACCCATTGAAAAGCAACTCTGTCCCTACCGACCCCCCACTTCTTGGCAATTACCATTCTGCTTTCTGTTTCTATGAGTTTGACTATTTTAGATACTTCAAATAAATGGAATCTTGCCCTGTGACTGGCTTATTTAATTTAACATAATGTCCCTGCAGATTCATCCATGTTGTTGCAGATAGCAGGATTTTCTTATGTTTTAGGCTGAGTAATATTCCATTATATGTATTTTATTTATCCATTGATGGATATTAGGTTGTTTTATATCTTCGCTACTTTGAACAAGCTGCAATGAATATAGAAGTGCAGATAACTCTTTGAGATCTTGATTTCAGTTATTTTTTAATTTTTGAAGGACTTCATACTATTTTCCATAGTGGCTGCACCATTTTACATTTCCACCAATAAGGATTCCAACTTCTCCACATCCTCACATCCTATTGTTTTGTTAATAGCCATCCTAAAAAGTTGAGGTAACACCTCACTGTGGTTTTGATTTGTATTTCCCTGATGACTAGTGATGTTGGATATCTCTTCACATACTTGTTGGCCATTTGTATGTTTTCTTTAGAAAAATATCTTTTCAAGTCCTTTTACCATTTTTCAACCATGTTTTGGGGTTTTTTGCTATTGAGTTGCAGGAGCTCCTTATGTAATTTGCATATTAACCTCTTATGTGATACATGGTTTGCAAAATCTTATCCCATTCCATAGGTTAATTTTTCATTCTGTTTTTTCTTTTGCTGTGCAGCATGTGGTAAATTTTTAACTGGTTTTTTGCCCATCTTTCCAGTTTTTCTTCCATTTTCTCTGAAGTTGTGATTTAGGGTTGATATCCTCACTTTGTCCTGACATACAACCAGGCTAGCTATTCTCAAATAAGTGATTGAACCTACAACCTGTACAGGATAAAGAAGGGATGCTGGTGGGTTGACAGTCACACAGATTTCAAAATGAAAAGGAGCCAAACAATGAAAGAAACATCAAGATGGACCTTAGAACTACAACTAAGGCAAACCGGCTAAGAAACTCACTGGGCATTAATGTGTACGTATATTTTTGAGCACTGCTAGGTTTTTTATGAGGGTTCTTCCACAAAACAAGTGTTCAATCTCAATGGATTCTCAGAGTCTTTTGGATTTGCAAATGGTTTCTCTTACTATATGTTTTACTTTCTACAGGTCATAATTTTTTTTAAAGACCAAGGAATTACTGATGCATAGATAAGGACATCTCACTAGATGTTTTACGATAGTGTACTTGGTAACAATGACACTCCTTTCTTCACCAGTAGCAGAAACTGTTTAATAGCTGATTATATGCTTTAAAATTTCATGATAGACTGAATGTTTCCTCCTCAGTCATAATAACCCTCAGCCCAAAACACACAGTGCCATTTGCTTTTCTCTCTTGCTTGGAACTCTCTCTGTAGACAATTGTACCCATGTCCCACCCAGGACTCCTCTCACAACTACAAACTGTTATTTTTATACCAGCCTCAGGATCACTAATTGCTATAGTACAGCCAAAAGCAAAATGAACATGGGCACATTTCCTAGCATCTTGTGATAACTGTTTCCCCTTAGGTGTATTTTGAAGCCTTAACATTCCTTTGGCAGACTAGTATTTCATATAAATTTCAAAGTTTTGAAATATCACATATGCTTCAAGTGTGTATATTTCATGTCTATTTCACTGTGCAGTTACAATTTTAGTTTCTATTGTTCTTAGTAAGTCTTCTGAACAGCCCATGCAGCAGCACTGACAACTCCAGTGAGGGGCCTTAGTTATTCTCAGTTTTGCCCTCAGATCACAAGTGCTCCTCAATGATCCTCTAGCTGTATCATAGCTCCTTTCAGGGCTATATTGTTTTGGATATGCCTTGGACATTTCTCTCGGAGCTAGCACCATTAGGACTTGTGGGACATTATTAGTAATTGTTGAATTGAATATTAGTTTATCATTTTTTCCTAAAAATATCTCAGCAGCATAGTTCTTCCTATGAGTTTCAAAAGTTCTTTTCAAATGTAACTCCTCTAAGCCATCTAGTAAGGATAAAACAAATGGTGAATGAGCCTCTTTTGCAAGATAATCCCAAAAGAAGTTCTATAGGCTTAACAGTTTTCATAATATCGAGTGAAGTTTTCAGCTTGATATATTCTGAAATGCCAAAACTATCAGGACTTTTTCACAGGGTGACAAAGACATACATAATTCATGTTCCTTTCAGATGCTTTCAGTGTCCAGCAATGGGATCCATAACAGCTGTATGAAGCAAGGACTTTGATGAGAATCCAATGGAAATCATCCTTTTTCTCTTTGAGTAACACAATTTAGAAATGATATTTCCTTCTCAGAATGTATTTAGTATGTAATACTTAATTTAAAATATTAAAACACAAACTCCAGTGTAAATATTGAAGAGCTATGGTCTCTATTTACATAAAAGAATTGTATAGCTATGAAAGAGTCAAGTTTATGACATTTAGTTTTTACCAAGGACCATTATAAGCATTAAGCCTTTCATCAATAATTTAATTTTTAGAATGTGTTCAAAACCCAAATATGACTCCGTTATGAATAAAAAATAGTAGTAGTTTTGATAAAAATTGAAGAATGTTGAGTTATGTCCCTGTTAGTTAATCAGAAGAGAACAATTAGGGAAAGAGTATCAGTGGCGGGAGCTAAGGGAAGCTTGTGAGGCATAGACACACCAGAGGTTGCAGCTGGGGCTCTGCAAGCAAACTGGAAAAGGCAAGCAGGATTTAGGTGAGGGTAAGAAGTCAGTGAGTCTGATTAGTACTGTGTGGTTTAAATGTAATTCTATACACTTAAAGTTTAATTAAATTGAACCTGGAATTTAGGAAGAAATATGAATGAGAAGGACAAAAAAAAAAGGAAATGATCTGGCAGACTAATCTGATTAAGTCTGGCTGGAAGAGAAATGTTCAATCTTGACTATGAGGAAAGCTTTTGACCTTCCAGGTGAGGTCAGAGGTGAACTGAAGAAAGCACTGCTTAGTAGGTTAATCTAAAATGGAACGCTTTTTTTTCCTTTCATTAAGTGGAATTGAGTAAATTGGGGGAAGGGTAGAAAGAGGGCAGAGGAATCCTAAACTGATAAAGTGACTAGGAAAATCAGTGAATTATTGCTGACTCTTGTAGCAATTCCCCAAATCAAGTAGAAATGTATGCATGTGTGTGTTTAATTGATATAACAATGGAAAATGGGATGTGACTTAACAGTCTAAACATAACTTAGTTGATTTCTTACTGAAACAGAAAACATCAACAATTCTTCAAAGGCTTACAATAGGACTCAGAGTCTATAATACATAATATTCACAATGTCCAGGGTATAATTAAAAAAACCTCTCAACATACACACAACCAGGGAAACAGGACCAATTCTTTAGGGAAAAAACAATTCACCCAATACCAGTTCCAAGATGGAATTATCAGACAAAGACTTTAAAGCAGTTGTTATATCTATGCTTCATAAGGTCAGGGAAAACACATTTGAAATGAACAAAATGATACAAATTCTCAGCATAGAAATGGAAAACAGAAAATGGAATCAACTGAAAATTATAATATCTGAAGGGAAAAAGTTCACAAGGTGGGTTCAATATTAGAATGGAGATGACAAAGGTCAGTAAAATTGGAGGTAGAACGATAAAAATTATCCAGCCTATCAAGTAGAAAGGTAAAAGATTGAAAAAAATAAACTCTGAGTGTTAGATACCTTTCGATAACATCTAAAGATCTAACATAGTATAATTTTTAGATTGCCATAGGAGAGGATAAAGAGATTGAAACAGAAAAAATATTTACGGCAAAAATGAGCAAAACTCCTTGAATTTAATGGAAGACATAAATTTACAGATTCAATACAATGAGCAAACTAAATGAAGAACAAACTCAAAGGAAAAAATCTCTCAACACATAATAATCAAACTTTTAAAGTCTAAAGATAACTAAAAATTCTTGAAAGCAGCTGGAGAAGAAAAAAAGCACATTACATGCTGGGGAACAATGATTCATATATTCATATATGAATTTATCAAGAGAAACCCACAAGACAACAGAAACATGTCTTTAAAGTACTAAAAGAAAAGAACTTATCAACCCAGAATTATACATCCAGTGAAAATATGAAAATGTTCTTCAATAATAAAAGTGAAATAAAGACATCCTAAAATAAAAGAAAAATATAATTCATGAAGAACAGTCCTGCTATTATATTCAGAACATATGTATAAAGAACTCTTAGTGTTGGGAACCATCCCGCCTGGTTTCAGGGGCTGTAAACTTGCCACGAGAGGGCCCCAAGGCTGGAGCTGAGCAAGGAGGCCTTGGGAAAATAGGCCATTGACGAAATAAAACCTGTCCCCCTGGCAGGGACACAGCCCCTGCCTCCCTCACATTACCCTTCTTGCTCCCAGAGGATGGCTGGTTAGTCAATGACAGGTAAGACCCCTTGATAGCAGGGGCAACCTACGACAGGCACAGTCACATAGGGGCCATCAGGGAAGGGCTTGGGGGACACGAAGAAGAGGGAAAAGACCCTTATCCCTTGGCTTTGTCATGGCCAGAGTTCTCATTCTATCTGAAAGAAGCCTCCTTATCTCTTGGCCTCACTGTTCCACCTGCCTGACCAGGTCAATACTAAAGGCAAGTACAGCCCTAAACTGGATCAGCTGGTTCCCCAGGGGTAATTAGGCCTGAAAAAGGAGTGCATTAAATCCTTGCTCTGAAACTTACTTTGCTAAGAATGCCCTTGAGTTAATGAATATTGATATTTGGGGTCCAAGTATTGGATGAGATCAGTTTCCCAGGTTTCAGGGCTGAATGGGTACCACCCTGTCTACTAGACCCTGACCTGAGGCAGATCTCTGTGTTCCTTCAATTGTTATCGATGATTTCTATCTTTTCTGTATACATAGCTTTTAAGCTTTGCATGCATGCTGTATACCCCCGAACACATCATTCTCAATATAAGCCACTTCAAGAGAAGGGCTCGGGGCAATCTCCACTAGGGAGAATCACCACCCCCTTTTCCTGGCAGACCAAGAGTGTCTGGAACGACTTATTTCCCCATCTGCAGTGGCTGGGGGTACTCTGTGGGACAGGGTACCCCCTCATCTTAGCCCTGGCCAGATAACTAAGTTGGTTAGAGCTTCACAATATGCCAAATTTGCGGGTTCAATCTCTGGTCAGGGCACATACAAGAAGCAAACAATGAGCCCTGGCTGATTGAATGGATTGAGTGATGACCTGAGGATCAAGATGTCGCCGGTTCAACTCCCAGTCAGGGCACATGCCTGGGTTGCATGCCAGGTCCCCAGTGGGGCATGTATGAGAGGCAACCACTCACTGATGTTGCTCCTCTCTCTCTTTATCCCTCCCTTCCCCTCTCTCTAAAAACAAATCAATATTTTTTTAAAAGAGGCAACCAATGAATGCACAAATAAGTGGAACAACAAATCAACATTAGTGCCTCTTTTTCTCTCTCTAAAATCAATCAATAATTTTTTTTAAAAAGAACTCATAGCTCGATATATTATAAACAACCCAATGAAGAATGAGCAAAAGATTTGACCAGAATTTTCACAAAAGAAGAAATATGAAAGGCCAACACATGGAAGAAAAGATGTTCAGCATCATTAGTCATTAGGGAAATGCAAATTAAAACCACAATGAGATCCAACTATATACCCTTAGAATGTCTTAAAGTGTTGTCAAGGACATTGAGTAACTGGAACTTTGCACATTGCTGGTGATATTGTAAAATGGTACCACCACTTTGGAAAACAGTTTGGTAATTTCTTTAAAAAGTTAAATATACACCCATCATACAACGCAGCTATTCTATTCTCAGTATTTATCAAAGAGAAATACAAACATATATCAATCCACACAAAAATGTATAGGTAAGTGTTTTTAGGAGTTTCGTTTGTAGTAGCTATAAACTCAAACCATCCTAGATATTCATCAATAGAAGAATAAACTGTAGTATATTCATATAATAAAATATTACTTAATAGAATAGAAATAACAAGGAATAGGCTATTGACACATCAACGACATGGATGAACCTCAGAAATATTTTGCATGAAAAAAGCCTTATGTAAAAGTATAGACTGCATGATATCATTTATATAAAATTCTAGAAAATACCCAGGGCCAGGGTGGAGAAAGAAATAGATTACAAAGAGCATTAGGCAACTTTTGGGACCACAGAATTACTATCTTCCTTGTGGTGATGTCTTCAAAAGTGTATATATATATACACTTTTATATATATATACCAAACACTTTATATAAATGGTGATTAATTATAGTTAATATACCTCAATAAAGTTATTAAAAATCAATTAAAAAATGTGACATCCCCAAATCCTCTCTCTTTGGTCCTATAGCTGTTAATACCACAACCAATTTAAATTCCACATAGGAATTTAAACTTAATACCTCAAAGCATGCTGATAAAATTATTCAGAGCAGTATGTGACCATTCTTTCAGTGAAAAATTGCATGACTGACCAGGGACCAGCTCTACATTAAGCAAAATATTCTGTAATCAATGCTGCCAAGGTAACTGAAATTTCTATTTATGCTGGTATTAATTAGAAATTTCTATGTGTTTCAGATTTTTCCAATTTACTGTCTATGATGTGATGAGAAATGAATTTTTAATTGACCAAGGACCTAGCTAGGTCTCAACATAGTCATTTTAAACCTGTACAAATAGCAGGTAAGGACAGATAGAAGGCTTGTGTGATTTGACACAAAATACTATGGAAGAAAAATTTGAGAAATAAATACAATTCATCCTGGACCTAATATACCCATGCAGAAACCAGGAGAATGTGCCAGGGAATAAATCTTGGCAGTTTTGGAAGGGGTGAGTTTGAGAAGGAATGAACGTAAGGTTGGCTAAGACAGCGTTTATTGCTATGTGGGCACTTTCTCACAGGAAAAGAAAATACATTTCTTGGTTCTAGGTTATAATATTTTTTTCCTTTGCAGTCTGATCTTAAATCATTGAAAAATCACTTCAGTTATTTCAGGTCATCAATTACTATCACTCAATATTATGTTTTTAATCATGAATAGAAGTCTTTTGGGGGGTGGGGGAGGTTGTCAAAAGACCTTTAATTAAAATATTTTCCTTTGTAGTTCTTAACTAGTCAGGCGTCCCACTGCACCACTGTTGATGTCATGAGGGTGGTGGCCATCAACACTGCAGCCCACAGACTGGGCAGTTCCCAGGATCTCTTTAATAGTTCCAGAGAGTTCTCTAGCTAAAGATCAGTGCTGCATCTGTCGGGCAATGTTGACAATCTCATCAAAAGTGATATTTTCCACTGTGCTTAATGTTTTTTGCTTCTTCCTATCTTGTGGTGGTTCTTCAAGGGCTTTGGTGATGAGGGCAGAGGCAGAAGGCACTACCTCCATCTGGGTCTGTCTGTTCTGAATGGTCAGTTTTCACTATAATCCTCAGACCCTTCCAAACACCAGCTGCTTTGGCGATGTCATTACCAACATTTTTGGAAGAAGATCGAGGGGGCCAGTGAAGGGAATAGCCTTTAAATACTAAAATTCAATTTTTGCTGTGACTTAATGCTGCAGGCATGCAGTATATGTTTTTCTCAGATAAATTTCAATATATGTCACTTCTAATTCCCTAAAGATAGATGCTTGATGAATTTCTAATATTGACTTTGTTTCCCTGTTTTTCTTGACTTTAACTTAGGTCCTATCTATGTCTAAGGTTTAAAATATAACCTGGTGCAAAGGATTACAAAAGATATAAAAATAAATATTCACAGTCCCAACTTCTTCAAAATCTATTCCCGTCATCCTACTATGCATCTTCACTTGTATGTGTCACCCAGCACCTCAATCTCGCCTTGTCTAAACATGCTTACATCTTGGAAAGATGGTGGAGGAGTGAATGGGAGTCACACTGACCTCCTCCTCCCAAGACCAAACTGGAATTGTGACTAAATAGTGGAGTAATCACCTGGAAAACAGTGGAACTATAGCGGGAGAGGAGCCTTGGAGCCATGGACAGACAGTGGATTCAACTCTCACACATCCCAACTGGTGAGAAGTGTGGTGGAGGCTTGAGAGGGTGGGCTGGGTGCCCACGGGCACTAGCATCAGAGGGACATTGAAACAGCCAGTTAGCTCCCCCCCCCAAGAAGAATGGGGTCTGAATCATAAACACGGACCTCTAAACTACAGCAGCTAAAATCAGGAAAATACAGACAAAACGCAACCCTGAAAAGCTTAGGGACACTCTCTGCCAGAGACAGGTGGCTGGGGATGCAAAGAGACATTTAAAGGGCCAATGCAAAAATTGCAGTGGCAGCCACCCTCCTTGATCTCTGGGTAGAGGTGGCAGCAGGGTGGGCTGGTGCCTAGGAAAAGATTGGTGAGGAAAATTTCGTGAAGAGAACTGAAATGGCAGCCAGGGGAGCCCAGGTGATAAAGTACCTCCCTCCCACTTTGCAGCTACAATCTCGCTCAAGCATAAGGGAATCAATTAACCTGCCTTTTGTGCACTCCGCACACAGCTTGTACGCGTGTGAGCTGGGGGGCTGAGTGCAGACTGGCTGGGAGAACCTTGAGAGACTGGAGACAGAGGCATTGGGGAAAGAACGGGAGGAGTAACCGGGGAGTCCCGACTCCTTCTCCTTTCCCTAGTCTCCATTGTGCAGGACAAGGACACACCCCCAAAGAGCCAAAAGCCGAAAAGCACGCAATAGAGAGCCCAAAACTACCCAGTGCAGGCGCGCACACTTGCGCCCAGTGACCGGCGAGGGTTGGCGAGTGTGTGTGTGGACCCACGCGGGCTGGTGAGGCCTCCCACAGGTTGGCACTGATGGGGCCTGCGAGGGAGCATGCAGATTGGTGAGGGCAGGTGTAAATCCACCTACACGGGCCCGCAGAGCAATCCACAGAAATAGTGGATCCCTGGCCGAAGGGGTCACAGAGCTGTCCAGAGTCCCTGGAGGAGAGACTGGAGACCGGATAACCTGGGGACTCCTGGAGCTGACTTCCTCCCATTTCCGTAGTCTCCATTTGGTGATGGCAGGAAACGCATCCAAAGAGCCAAAAGCAGGGAAAGGATACAATAGAAGACCCTAAAGGGACCAGTGCTGGGGTGCCCGCCAGCCTGGGGGGCCAGACGAGTACGTGAGGTCGCGAAGAAGCCCCCTGGGCTCAGACAAGCGCCTGCAAGCCCAGGAGGGCAGGGGATCCCGCCAGGCAGGGGAATGTGATCAAGGAGCCCGCGTGAGAGTGCAGAGCAATCCACAGAAATGGATCCCTGGCTGAAGAGGTCACACAGCTGCCCAAAGCAGGAGTCAGACACAGACAGTAGACTCCAGGAAGGCTCAAACAAACGACCCAAGGTCATATAGGGTCAACAACTGACATCATCAGAGGCAGGCCCAGAAAGAAAAGTAAAGGGAAAAAATCAATCAATCAATCAATCAATCAATTAATAAAAAGATCCGACTACTACCATAGACGTTTAATCCGCAAAGTCAGGAAATCTAGACAGCGCAATTGAAGCAGAAGCAAAAATAAATAAATAAATAAATAAATTACTTAACAGAATCTCACAAATATGGGAAGAAAAAGAAGTTCCCCCCCAAAAAGAGTGGAAAAGGGGACTCCCCACAGAGAGAGCTAAATGAAATTGAGGCAAGGGAACTATCAGATACTGAATTCAAAACAATGGTTCTAAGGAAGCTCAATGAGCTCAGCCAGCTCAAAGACAACTATGAGAAACTGCAGAGAAACCTCAGGATCTTACAGCAAACTATATCAGCCTGGGAAAGGACATAGAAACTATCAAGAAGACACAAGAGGATATGAAGAATACCATTTCTGAATTGAAGAACACCGTAGAAGGAATCCAAAGCAGGCTGGATGAAGCCAAGGATCGAATCAGTAAGATGGAGGGTAAGGTAGAAAAAAGCTCCCAGAAAGAACAAGAAATGGAAAAAAGACTCAAAAAGAATGAAGAGGCATTTAGGGAAATGCAGGACAACCTGAAATGCAATAATATCCGTATAATAGGGATAACAGAAGGAGAAGAAGAGGAGCAAGGGATAGAGAACCTCCTCAAAAAAGTAATGATGGAAAATTTCCCTAATTTGAGGAGAGAAAGGGTCTCATGGATCCAGGAGGCACAGAGGACCCCACTCAAGGGGGACTCGAGGAGGTCCACTCCAAGACACATCATCATTAAAATGGCAAATGTCAAAGACAAAGAGAGAATCCTCAAGGCAGCAAGGGAGAAAGAGAAAGTAACATACAAGGGGACCCCGATACGGCTAGGAGCTGAATTCTCAACAAAAACACTACAAGCCAGAAGGGAATGGCAACAAACATTCCAAGTCATGAAAAGCGAGGGCCTACAACCAAGGCTGCTCTACCCAGCAAGGCTCTGAATTAAAATAGAAGGGGAAATAGGGAGTTTCCCAGACAAGAGAAGGCTAAAAGAATACATCTCTACCAAACCAGCACTCGAAGATATGCTAAAGGGACTGGTTTAAGAAGATGAAGGAAAAGAGTGAGAAAGAGAAAAACACAGGTACACACAGAAAAGATGAGTAAGTTTCTACCAGAAATAACTCTCAATGTAAATGGACTGAATGCCCCAATCAAGAGACACAGGGTAGCTGAATGGATAAGAAACATGACCCACACATATGCTGCCTACAAGAGACCCAACTTAGAGCCAAAGACCTACACAGATTGAAAGTAAAGGGATGGAAAAAAATATTCCAAGCAAATGGGCATGAGAAAAAGGCTGGCTTTGCCATACTTGCATCAGACAAAGTAGATTTCAAAACAAAGGCCATAAAAAGAGACCCCGAGGGGCACTTTATAATACTTAAAGGAAGAATCTATCAAGAAGACATCAACATTATAAACTTCTATGCTCCCAATATAGAAGCCCCCAAGTATATAAGGAAATTGTTGGACAACTTCAAAAAAGAGACAGCAACACACTGATAGTAGGGGATTTCAACACCCCACTGACAAAAATGGACAGATCTTCCAAACAAAACATTAATAAAGATATTGTGCAGCTGAAAAACACACTGAATCAAATAGACTTAACTGACATATATAGAACCTTACATCCCAAAGAAGAAAAATACACATTCTTTTCAAATGCTCATGGCAGTTTCTCAAAGATAGACCACATGATAGGACACAAAGCAAACCTCAGAAAATCCAGTAAAATTGAAATAATACCAAACTTTTTCTCGGACCACAAGGGCTTGAAACTGGAAATCAACCTCAAAGAGAAACTTCAAAAACTTGCAAACTCATGGAGACTGAACAGTAGGCTACTAAACAATGAATGGGTCAATAATGAGATAAGAGAAGAAATCAAAACATTTCTGGAAACAAATGAAAATGAACGGACAATAGTCCAAAATCTATGGGACGCAGCAAAGGCAGTTCTGAGAGGGAAGTTCATAGCAATACAGGCTTACCTAAAAAAAGATAGAAACATTTCAAATAAAAGACCTAACACTACAACTTCAAGAACTGGAGAAACAACAACAAATAAATCTCAGAGGAAGTAGAAGGAAGGAAATACGCAAGATTAGAGCAGAACTGAATGACAAAGAGACGAAAAGAACAATTCAGAGGATCAACCAATCCAGAAGCTGGTTCTTTGAAAAGATAAATAAAATTGACAAGCCTTTAAGCACACTCATCAAGAAAAAAAGAGAGAAGACCCAACTTAATAATATCAGAAATGAAAGAGGAGAAATAACAACTGATACCGCAGAAATACAAAAGAGTGTAAGAAACTACTATCAACAATTATATGCCAAGAAATTTGAAAACCTTGATGAAATGGACAACTTTATAGAAAAGTATAATCTTCCAACACTGACTGAGGAAGAAACATAAAGCTTGAACAGACCGATAACAGCTGGGGAAATTGAAGCAGTAATCAAGAAACTCCTGGCACACAAAAGCCCAGGGCCGGACGGTTTCACAGGAGAAGTTTACAAAACATTTAAGGAAGAGCTAACCCCTGTCCTTCTCAGACTATTCCAAAAAATCCAAGAGGAGGGAAGACTCCCAGACTCTTTTTATGAGGCCAGCATCACCCTAATCCCAAAACCAGATAAAGACCCTACGAAGAAAGAAAACTACAGGCCCATTTCGCTGATGAACATAGATGCTAAAAACCTCAACAAAATATTGGCAAACTGCATCCAGCATTACATTAAAAAGATTATCCACCATGATCAAGTGGGATTCATCCCAGGGATGCAGTCATGGTTCAATATACACAAGTCAATAAATGTAATACATCACGTAAATAAAAGAAAAGACAAAAACCACACGATCATCTTGATAGATGCACAAAAAGCATTCGATAAGGTACAGCGCCCATTTATGATCAAACACTCAGCAAAATGGGAATAAATGGGGCATTACTCAACGTAATAAAGTTCATATATGAAACACCTACAGCCAACATCATACTCAAAGGACAAAAACTAAAAGCTTTCCCACTAAGATCGGGAACAAGACAAGGATGTCCGCTTTCACCACTTCTTTTCAACATCGTATTGGAAGTCCTAGCCACAACAGTCAGACAAGAAAAAGAAATAAAAAGCATCCAAATAGGAAAGGAGGAAGTAAAACTATCATTCTTTGCAGATGACATGATAGTGTACATAGAAAACCCTGTAGACTCTACCAAAAAACTCCTCAACCTAATAAGTGAATTTGGCAAAACAGCAGGGTACAAAGTCAACATTCAGAAATCAAAGGCGTTTCTGTACACCAGCAATGCAATAGAAGAAGAAGAAATCAGGAAAAATATACCATTCGATATAGCACGAAAAAAGATAAAGTACCTAGGGATAAATTTAACCAAAGACACAAAAGACCTGTATGCAGAAAACTATGCAACATTGAAAAAAGAAATTAAGGAAGACACAAATAAATGGAAGCATATACCGTGCACATGGATTGGAAGAATTAATATCCTTAAAATGTCCATACTACCCAAAGCAATTTATAGATTCAACGCAATCCCTATTAAGATACCAATGACGTATTTCACAGAAATAGAACAGACATTTCAAAAATTTATATGGAACCATAAACGACCTCGAATAGCCGCAGCAATTTTGAGAAAGAAACACAAAGTAGGAGGGATCACAATACCGGACATCAAACTCTACTACAAAGCCACTATACTCAAAACAATCTGGTACTGGCACAAGAACAGACCCATAGACCAGTGGAACAGAATAGAAAGCCGAGAAATAAGCCCAGGTCTCTATGGACATCTAATATTTGACAAAGGGGGCAGAAGCATAAAATGGGGCAATAACAGCCTCTTCAACAAATGGTGTTGGGAGAGCTGGATGGCTACATGCAAAAAATTGAAATTGGATCATCATCTGACACCATACACAAAAATAAACTCAAGATGGATAAAAGACTTAAATATAAGTCGCAACACCATCAAAGTCCTCGAGGAGAACATTGGCAGGAAACTCTCAGATATCCCACGCAGCAATTTTTTCACTGATATGTCTCCTAAAGCAAGGGACATAAAGGAAAAAATAAACAAGTGGGACCTCATCAAAATAAGAAGCTTCTGCACGGCTAAAGAAAACATCAGCAAAATGAAAAGGGAGCCAACCATTTGGGAAAATATATTTGCTAATGATACATCAGATAGAGGTTTGATCTCCAAGATATACAAAGAACTCACTCGACTTTACTCCAAGAAGACAAACGATCCAATCAAAAAATGGGCAAAGGACCTGGGCAGATGCTTTTCTAAGGAGGAGATACAGAGGGCCCAGAGGCATTTGAAAGGATGCTCTGCATCACTAGCCATCAGAGAAATGCAGATCAAAACCACCATGAGGTATCACCTCACACCGGTCAGAATGGCCATCATAAACAGATCCACAAACAACAGGTGCTGGCGAGGCTGTGGAGAAAAGGGAACTCTAGTCCACTGTTGGTGGGAATGCAGACTGGTGCAGCCACTATGGAAAGCAGTGTGGAATTTCCTCAGAAAGCTGAAAATGGAACTGCCGTTTGATCCAGCGATTCCCCTGCTGGGACTATACCCTGAGAACACCAAAACGCCAATACAAAAGAACCTATGCACCCCAATGTTCATAGCAGCACAATTTACAATAGCCAAGTCTTGGAAGCAACCTAAATGCCCATCAGTAGATGACTGGATCAAAAAATGATGGTACATATACACAATGGAATACTACGCAGCAGAAAGAAAAAAAGAAGTACTAAACTTTGCGACAGCATGGATGGAACTGGAGAGCATCATGCTAAGCGAAATAAGCCAGGGGGCGAAAGACAAATACCATATGATCTCACCTATAAGCGGAACCTAACCAACAATGCAAAGAAGCAAGGAAAATATGACCAGCAACACTGAAAGGAAAAGAAATCAACAGAGACAAGAGGGAAGTGGGGGGCAGGGAAAGGGAAGGGAAGGGGAAAGTCAAGGAACATATAGCAAGGACTCATGGACAAAACCAAAGGGGAAGAGCTGAGGGAGGGAAGGTGGGAGGGGGCAAGGGAAAGAGGTGGGGGGAAGGCAGAGACAAATGTATTTAAAAAGTAAATAAATTAATTTAAAAAAATAAATAAATAAATAAATAAATAAATAAAAAAGAAAAGAAAAAATAAATTAATTAATTAAAAAAAAAACATGTTTACATCTGACCCACTTAATTTCTCCTCTGGATTCAACCCCCTCCAACTTTTTTTTGGTTCCACCATCATTTGATCAAATGATTATAAATTGATTATATGATAGATATATAAGATTATATATATTTATAATGATTATAAATCCTATTGCTAGAAGTGTTAGGATAATTTTGATATCCATATTCAATCAGTCACCTAGTGCTATTTTTCTTTAAAAATGTTTTTTGCATTACCAGCTTTATTTCTATATGCTAGTTTGTCTTTTCACATTCATTCAATAAATAAATACCAATGATATCAAAGCCACCATTCTTGGCCGTAGGGGTAAGGCAGTGAATGAAACAGACCAAGTGATGCCCTTCTGACTTCACCTGTCCTACCTTGGTGTCAGTCTCTTTCCGTTTGAAGGCTCTGCTCCAGGCAGCCAGCTCGCACTGATGAAGTACTCCTTTGATCACATCACTAGTCCTCCCCTAGCCTTTCAGAGGGCTCTATAAAATAAAACCCACTTTCTGGAGTTCCCACTTTCTACGGCCTGTACAGGACCATCTTAAACTCCTTACCTCCCTGAAACCCGTGTTCCAGCCGAAATGGGCTCTTGACTGTCCATGAATATGTACATGAATATGGGCGTTCTTGGCTCATTCCCACTTCATTACTCTTGCCTTTCTGCTTTTCCAGTTGTGATTTATTCTTCTCTTTTTTCATGTGAAATTCTAAATTCCTCCTTCTGTGTGAATTTTTCCAGCCTACTTCTACTAATAGGCATCACTCCACTTCTGAATTTGTTCATCACATAGACCTGGCAAATTAATCATGGTTTATCTTAGGGCACCCTTTCCCCAATTTTAATAAGTGCTTCTTAATTAAGAATGAATTCTCAATATGTCTGATGGCAAGAATTTGAAATGACTCCTTCTTTGAGGAATCATTAGTTTTGGCTTGTTGTATTCTTTGGATTTCTACTGTTCCTGTAATCAACCACATGGTTTAAAAAATAGAAGGAGGAAACAATTCCTAACTCATTCTATGAGGCCCGCATTACTATAAAAATGAATAATATCTAATATCTAATATCAAAAACAAAGACACTGGAAGAAAACTATAGACCAATAACCTGTGAAAATAAAGGAAGTCTCATTTAAAATGGAATCAAGAAACCCTAAAAGGTGTATATCTCATGCATTTACTACTCCTTACAGCCTAAATAACCAACAGCTAGAAAATAATTATTTTGACAAGGCAAGACATTAATCACATGGGAATTTCATCTGTTGCTTTTGAAAAATAGAGATTGTTCAAGTATACTAACCCCATGACGCTGTCCACTCCCAGACAGAATTTGCAAAGAAATACGGATTAAAACCATTAACGTTATAAAATAGAGAGGAGGAAAATGACCCTCATTTTAGAAGAAGCTTACTCCCTCTTCAAATGAACCCAAAGAAACTGTCACAAACTGTGTTGAATGGTGACCTTGGTATTTCTATCTGTGCTGCTGTCATCTGTTTCATGTTTAGATGTGTGGGAGTGACTTGGTCACGGTTTACCTTAGAAAATTAGCAGAGTTGCAGCTTTTATTCCCCATGCAGCAAGAGCTTAGAACCTGTTAAAGGGACATTAAAATACAAGTTGCAGAGTACAAATGATAATTAGTCATGCAAATAAAAACTTTGATTTGTTAAAAATAAATTTAAATAAGTAGACCTATTACACAAATTGTCCTCGTTAATGTGAGTGTCCTTTATTATATTGTTGAAGGCCAACATGTAACAATAAGTTAATTTTTATAAAACCTTTTAGTGGGTAACATGCTTTGGGATTTAAGAAGATGTTATACTAAGTTCTACTTCACTACACATTATAAGACTGAAGAAAAAGATGAGAAAAATTCCATGAACCAGTAAGACAAGAGGATGCCCATGCTCTTGCTCTTAGGAAATAGACAAGAGTGTTTATATTGTGTTAGAATGAAGTGTGGGGGAGGGGGAACTTCAATCAACAGAGAAAATATCAATTGAAGTTATATACACTTAATAGCATAGTTGACATTTTAAGAAAAATGTAAAATATTGAATCCTCCTTCTCATTAAGACAAAAAAAGCTATTAATGAATACATTATTTACTTATCAATACTTGTTTAGAGAGAAAGAAAAACAGCTAACAGATAGCTAATGATAGATAATAGATAAAGCTCATGTTTTTCTGATCTTTTTGTCTGGAAGGTCTTTGGAGAATGGGTTGGAGGTTAACTCCTCAGGAGGGTTTACATTGTCAACCAGTGGTTGATGTCACCAATTCAGTGCCAACAGGAATCCCCAATCTGGTGTGTGGTGAAGAAGGAAATTTTATTCAGTGCAAGACAGCTCAATGGTGATACAGCACAGCTCTGAAAACAGCTGGGCTGTGAGTACACCCTGGGGCCAGCTCCCTCTCACGGCAGACAGCTCAGCTTGTGGCTAGTCTGCTTTGCTCTGGTCTGTCCCATTCTGTGCCCGCCTGTTCTGGTCTGCACTGATCTGCTTTGCCTTGCTCTGCTGCACTCTATGACTATGCTCCACACCTCCAATTGGCAGAAACACAGTGCAGATGGACAGGTCAGTGCAAAGTCACTTGTGTAGAAATGGCTGTTAGGCTCTGTTCACTTTGTTTTGGTTTTTGAGCCCAGTTAGCCACCAGGAGCCCTTTTTAGTAGGCATATTCTCTCTCAAGGCCCACAGTACTTAACCACAAGTTCTGATGTTTTTGTTAGGAAAATATTGTTACCTATTTTTACCCAGGCCTCAGTCTAATTCTTACTGGTTTCAGCTTCTCCCACCTGCTACTAAATGGTTAGACAAGGTGAGCCTTGGTTGACCTTATTACCATCCTTGACACTAGTGCAAAAAAACTCCCAACCCTACCTTGTTTAGGCAAGGTAATCCCACCCTCTCTTTTCCCTGGGACAGCAGCATGTTCCACCTGACCTGCCTTTACCTTCCCAGCCTTGGATTCAGACACCTATAGAAGTTAACTGACTTGCATTTGTTTATACAGCTGGTAGGTAATGGTGTGAAACTTGAATAGAGGGATTTATGTCTGTATATCTCTCTCTACTTCCTTGGTCTTAATTACCACACTAAGTTTGATACTGATACATATATTTATTTCCAAAGGGAGATTATAAAGTAATGATATGGATTTTTCTGTGTGGTTTGTGAACAATCTATAGGTACCATGTCTGTCACGTAAATGGGGATATATGTGCAATACTTATTCCTGATTAGAAAGATTTCTTATGGGTTTTGTCAGGTGAGCATTGGTCAGTCCTCTCCTGAAACACTTCAAGTTGCATGTGCTTTTAGACTTTGACTAGTGAAGAACTGTGTATTTCATAACTGAAGATTTTAATTCACAAATCATTTTCTTGCCATCTAGAAGTAACTGGACAAAAGAAATGTGTGTCATGTTATATCTAATACAGGATACAAATAAAATGTTAAAGAGCTTAGCTGCTGCAGAGACAATAAAAGGATTAATTGCACATTTGAAAAGAAACCAAGTATCATTAAGAAGCCAAGTTTGGCTCTGGCCCTGGGCAGGCTCAGTTGGTTAGAGTATCATCCCAAACACCAAAAAGGTTGCAGGCTAATCCCCTGCACACCTGGGTTGAGGGTTCGACCCTCAGTCGGGCACCTACGGGAGGTGACCAATCAATATTTCTTTCTCACATCCCTCTTTATCTGTCTCCCCCTTCCTTCAGCTCTCTCTAAAAAAAAATCAAAATTTATTCTTGGATGAGGATAAAAAAATAAAAAAGAAGAAAAAGAAAGCAAGTTCCGAATGAGGGGAGAGCAAGGGAGGGTATTTTCATCATTCCATATGGGTATGGTGAACTGTAAACAAACCAAAATGTGGATAGGTTGGGCCTGCATCAATTACTAAAAAGTAATCATAACAAAAATAAGTTTCTAAAGTTTTAGAGTTCTAGAAAGAGTCCTAAAAGTTTCAAAGTGCTCTTAGAGATATGATCTCATTTGACCATATGATCCACACAGCAGTTTACAGAGGAGGAAGCTAAGACCCAGAGTGTCAATATCCTGCATACACTATTTCACCCTTAATAAATAAATAACAGGGAGCACAAGTAATCTGAATATTGGTCTAAAACCTTTGGAATGGTAGCACTGATTTTACAAATTTTTTTGTTTGTTCGTTTGGACAACATAAACCAAAAATATGGGAGTATTTTTAGGCCAAATTATTAATCAAGATAATCCTGATGGATTTTTTACTTATTACATAAACAGCTCTCAGGAATTATATGCAGATAATGAACAACAGACAAAAAGAAAGCAGTCACAAGATCTTATTAAACTTCCAAGCTATTAAAGACAACATTCATTTGTTCAATAAATATTTATTGAACTACCACATGACAACCACTGTGTTAGATGATAGGGATCCCATGGTAATGTGTATGGGGAAAAAAGGGGTTCTATGAAAAGTAAGCTCACAGGGTGATCTGATCACAGATTCCTAACTGGGCAGGTCATGGTGGGTAGTCATACCCTAGGCATATATATATATACACACACACACACACATACATATATATATATGTAAAAGGTTTATCTTTGCCTTAATCAAGGCCTATCCATTGTTTCCATGCATTTCGATTTGATACAAGATGCAACCACCCAGAGGAGAACACATAATCTTTACTATCCCATAATCCAACCCAGCCTTGCCTTTTCCACCTCCATGTAAGAAGAGGTTACCAGCGGAGGTCATGATGCCAATCTAATGGTCGTGTCTCTGTGGCTAGTCTGTTACTCAGCAACAATTAGCAACCACTCTAGAGCAGATGCTGTCGATGCCTCACCCATTGCCCCTGGGCTCCTCAGTAAGACCATGCCCACCAGATCCCACTGCGGCACGCGTGGCTCTTCCTAAGCGCCTTGTCTTGACTCCCATGGAATGTCAAACAGCCTTGGGAGCGGCCCTCACTCAGCCAGTGAAGCAGCCCCTGCCCCCACCCTGGTTTGATTCCCTGACCCCCAACCTCGCCTGAAAGCCTCTGTTGCCTTGCGCTTGGTCTGTCTCTCAGATCCTCCACCCCGTTCATACCCTGGGTTTCAGTCCCACCACCCCGACCCCAGCCCAGCCTAGATTTCTGGACAGGATTCCCCATCATCTTTAGTGGGGGAAGGGGGAATGTGGATATTGGTTTCTCTTGAAAGAAATGATACAAATAATTGGGGAAGATGAAGGAAGGCACGGTGTACCTCTGGCCCAGCTGGCAGTGAGGATAACGGTGCTGGGAGTGGCCGCTGGCCTGGGACTCAACTCTGGCCTAGGGGCTTCTTGGCTCCTCCCGTAGCCAGATCTAGGCCCCTTTGACCGGTCTGTTTACTCAACTAACCAAGGGTGCTGGGTCTCAGGAATCGCACGGGAGTCACCCGTTTGCGCAACCCCAAGAATAACCTGACCATTCTGTGGCCCGTCTTTCCCTGGTACTCAAGGTCTGTTTCCTTGGCCACTCGGGTATTGGGTCTCTGTGGGTTCGCAGTTTCAAGGTTCTCTCAGCCAGTTCTTAATTCGCAAGCAGACGCGGGGCGGGGGCAGGGGTGGGGCGGGGAGGAAACAGGTGGCCCCGTTTCTCAAAGCCACGTCATTTGGGTCGACGTGATGAGATGTGAAAAAGGCTCCAAGACGGGATGCGCAGAGACGCCCATCAGGATGTTCGCGGCAGTCAGACTGGCAAAGGTTCCGTGTGGCTGGAAAGGCTGCGTCCCGTCCCCGCCCCCTTTCCCCGGAAACTGAACGAAAGAAGGCCAGGGTGGGGCGGGGCTGTGCATCCAGGGGCGTGGCCTGAGAGCGGCTGAGAGGGCCCGGTGCTGCCGGCTGGCCTGGTAGTGGGCGGGGTGGTCAGGTGGAGTGGGCGGAGTCAGGAAGCTGGGGAGGGGAGGGGAGGGGCCCCAGCGTCGCGGCTTCCGCGGTGTAGCCGTTGGTGGCCGTTGGGTGGCGGTTGGGAAGGTGTGGGTGGCGTGGCTGGGACCTGGGGGCGGAATCATTCATATGAGGGCTGGGTCCAGCTCTGCGGGAAGCAGAAACCCGTAGCCACCCCAGGGTGAAGTGAGTGTCTGCCCCAGCTGCGTCCTTCAGTAAACAGAGCCTTGCTTCCTCTGCGTTGCACTACAAAACCTAAATCCAGTGTTTCTTTTGTTCTCAGTATATTATAGCACCAACCCCAAATGTGGGCAAGATACTGAACTATGTTTCTTCTCAGTCCAGCAGTGAGATTTGATTATTCTAATAACTCTACCTACATGTTTATAGTTTAATTTCTCTGAGCCCTCAAGTCTTTTAACCTGTAAGAGAATCCTATCAACATGTAAATGCCCCTTGAGGTGGTCAGAATATTAAGGCAAGGTACCGCCTAACAAAGAGATGAAAATTGGCCTAAATAAAAGGCCATGGAAGAGAGTTGTGTGAGGAGACAATATTAAATGATTTGCCTCTCAACTAGCCCTCTGAACTGCCCGTGGTGAAGGACCAGTTTTGTTTTTTAATTTCCTGTCTACTGTGAACTGGTACTTTTGTAAAATACTAGAAAAATAAAATGAAAAACCAGACGTAATACAAACCCAGTTTTTAAAATTAAAGACAACACAATGAAATTGCATTTTATTAACTATTATTAGAATAAATACAGCAGAAAAAAGAATTTTAAATCAATACACATTCATTGAAAGAATATAGGTGATTAATATAGAGAATTTTTATTATACTTTAACATTGTGTCATTGGACAACGGTGCTTCTTGTTAGTTTATCTAATAAAATTTTAGGGTTTATGACACTCTCTCAAGGGGTAATGATTCTCTAAATGACTTTTATGTGTTAAAAACTCAGTAGAGAACCTAGTCTCATAGAGTTAGTGATGGCAACATAAGAGATTTGAAAATAGTTTTAGCAAGTTCAAGATGATTCATTTTTAACTTTCATCCAAAGTAAAACAAGTGATTCTATATTTTCAAAATCAATTTTCAATCCATCAATACTTAGGTCCACAATTTATTTTGTAAAGTTATAGTTACATTTCAATGACCTTTTATAAAAAGAGCCATGGTTTTCTTACATATGGATCTTCTATTAATGAAAAATAAGCTTTAAATAATTCTGTCAAATTTATCTTTATAACTTTTCAGATTGGCAATATTCAGATAATAACCTCCTTCACTGACAGTCATTGTTAAATTGTGGAAGATTCCCAAAAATTGTAAAACGATTCTTCTAAGCTTCTAACTTTTGTCTTGACTTTTAGTTACATATTGCTTGGCAAAAGCATGTGGCCATGCTTTCTCACATGGAAGTATAAATATCAGTAAAGATAATGAAGAAAAGAGGCATATGAGCAAGGCTGAGTATCCAGTTTACACTTTAAAAAAATTACAACCAAACTACTTACCTATTTTGCAGAAACATGACGAATTTGTCTCATAGATCAGACATTCCTGATGCAATTTTCCACTCCATGAAGATCGTAATACAGCATACAGTACCAGCTATGATTCAACCTCCATGTGATTACATTATAACAGGAATAATCTTAAATTTACCCCATCATGTTTTACTGCATCACTAAGCATAGCTATTAGTTCTGCTACATATTTCACAAGAAGACTTCTCAGTGAAGTTATAAACTGACTATAGTCAGTTGCAAGCTCTCAGTATGGGTAACTCAAAATGTTTTTAACTCACCGCAGTTGTGCCCTTAGAACAAACTCTTATTCAGAACTTGAATTCCAAAGCACGTTTGTCACAATGTAATCAATCCTTCATAGTTTTATTCAGTTCAGAGCTAGCTGTTTATAAATAATAAAGCTGGGAAAAAATTTATATCTTTTCATGCTCATATTCAAATTACATAATACCAACAAATTCTCTTTGGTAGCAATATCTGTGCAGTTGTCAGTTGCAGTGAAAAATAGGTGGCTTTAAATATTCTATGAGTGGGTCTTGTATCTAAATAGTCAGCTCCTAAACACATCAGATTGGAAAGTGGTACTTGAATCCTGTGTTTCACCCAATGTTCCTAAGAAAACATCTCCAATGCAATCTTTTGCTAATCACTCAGCAATTACAAGTGGTTTTTTAGTCTTAGCGACCTGAAGAACAATGCTGTGTGAAGCCCCCAAAAGCTTTCATGTGTATGTGTGTAATACCAAACATGTGCTTCTGTCAGCCTTTCAATTCAAAACTCTCAAAGAATTCTTTTGTTTTGAATTTGTTTGGTAAGTGTCACTTAAGAACCAGTTTCATTCATGACTTCATTAGTCAGTGCTTTTCCACAAATTACACTATGGTTTTATCACTTTGCCATACAAATTTACTTGTCTAATGTAGCCTCTAAATATGTGTGTGCATTTATATTAAAAGTATTGATTAAAAGTCAAATTGAGTATAAAAACAAATTATAAGTGAATCATAAATGCATATAAATTATATAATGTTGGATTATAGCTGCCAAACCTAGAAAGACACACATTTGAAGGAGGTCTTATGTGGGACAAGTACACAATTAGTGCCACATGTCTCCCCTGGGGACATTTGTCTGGAAATATTTTCTGTTGTCACAACTAAGAGGAAGGGGAAGTGTTACAGCACCTAGTGGGTGGAGGCCAGGGATGCTGCTACACATTCTACCATGCCCAGAACAGTCCCCACAACAAAAAATTATCTGGTCCCAATTGTCAATAGTGTCAGGTTGAGAAACCATGATTTCGTTACACATTTAAATGCCAGTGGGTCTGTCTAGCAACTTGGCACAAGTTCAGATGTAAGAGAGCTCCTCTCTAGCATCAAATGTAATTTAAACTTCATCTCCTTTAATACCTGCAGTGGTTGCAGTGCAGATCATATAAGGGTTCTTTCTGTTTATTGCTTCAAGTTTCATTCCCACCTTAAATTTTTTAAGACTGGCTTTGGTAATTCCTTCTTACAGAATGTCAAAGTTGTCACTTCAGATCCACTTATCCTAAGTTGATCCTAAGAGGAACACTGGCCATGATGACATGTTCATCAAGAACCCCAAGGAAGGCTGAAGTAAAGCCCTCTTCCTCCCCACAATGTGTCCTACAGGCTGTGTGGCTGAGGAGTCTATAAGCCTCCGAAAATCATTTCTGCTGTCACTCCAGTCCAGTGTTAGCTGTAATCGGGCACCTGTAATTCCAAGGGCTGTGACAATACATGCTGAAGCAGTACCATAGAGGTAACATGCTTCCCCTTCAAACCAACTTTGAAGTTGTTAGCTAGAAGGATCTTGGACTGTGTTAAATACTGTGCACGAGCGCAGGAAGACCCAATGCACTAGAGATAGTCTGGACTGTCCTTCTCGACATTCTAGTGATCTTAATGTTTCCGCCATGGTGACCCCATCTGGTATTCTTTTTTCAAGTAATGGCAGTGGGCAAAGCATGGTTCTTCCACAGGGTCCACTCAACATGGAATGTCAGGGCACTGCCACCACATTTGGAGCTCAAGCACAGAGCCTAGACCTAAGTTTTATTGAGATATAATTGACATACAAGAAACTTCACATATTTAAAGTGTACAATTTGATGAGTTTTAGCTTATGTTATATCTCTGCAACTGTGACTGGATAGTAAAAAGCTTGGAAAATTCCTAGGCAAATGAAATAGGGAAACTGAGACAAACAAGGCCAAACAGTTTGAACAACTTATAGTCAACTGGTGAATTGCAAGACCTGATCTCCCCTAACCAAGGACACTTGAGAGCAAATGGTTTATACTTCTCCATAACCAAAGTATATACATAGCTTAAATCACCCTGGCCTAGGAAATAGAAAACAGAGGCCCAATTAATGCCATTTGTGCCAGTGCTACCCAAGGACAGATGAAATCAGGGGAAAAATAACAAAAACTCCATTAAAAGCTAAACAGAGCCAAGATACAAGTAAAACAGTATGACAGACCAAAGAATATTTCCAAACCCTCCTTTTATGCTCATTTTGAAGCATCAGCATATTGAAAACATACCTGGGAAGCTAATGAATATTCTACTGAAACCCTCCCCTAAGATTCTCACAAACAGAAGGAGGATAAAAAGTCCTAAGGACAAAGACTCAGTGCAGGCTCACTCTAGAGCATGCCTGTGCCCTTTTCTGGGCATGAACTTGTTACTTCCTCTTAAACTCTAAGGGTCCCCAGGAGATTTGCAACCAGAAAAGTAGTGGGCAATGGCTCAACCGGGGCTTAACCCTTGATCCTGTCTCCAAAGCCCCCTTTTCCTCCGATTTCCCAGTGAACCAAAAGCAGTCCCATATTGGCTCACTCCTGTAACATTTCTAGGGAGCCAAAGCAGAGCACCACCCCGGCTCTCTCCTGTTACTTCTTCTACCCTAAGTCCTTCCTTTGTTTCACTGTGCCCAGCTTGAATAAACATACTCTCAAGATCACCTGCACTCGTGTTGTGAAATCATTCCTACACAAAGTCAAGAACCCACACACTACAGGCTGCCCTGAGGCAAACCTTCCTGTCCAGTAACACACACCACATTCAAGGTAATGAACATATCCATCACCCCCAAAAGTATCCTCTGGCACCTTGGTAAGAGCATGATCAATTTCACACTTTTCTATCAGTTTTCAAAGTGGCTCCCCATTTTATACTCTCACCAGCAATGTATATAGGTCCCACTGCTCATTGCCAACAAACAAAAACTCTGGAGGCAGAATTTTGTGGAAAGGAAAGGAATCTTTTACTCAAAGTCAATACAGTTTGATGTCATGGCTGGTTTCTCCCTCAGAGCCCATTTCCTCCAAGACACCCAAAGGAAATCACCCTTCCATACACTTCCTGCTCAGTTCAAGGTTGTGCCAGGAACTTCTTTTCCCACTCCAAAGTATCATCCTTTAAAAAATGTAGGTGGCTTAACTGGTTTCCAGTTGCTGTCTGGTATCAGGCATCTTTTGGAGTCTGTGTGTCTAGGTATTCTGCGTACAGCATGTTGTCCTCTTCCTCTGGCCCTTGCCTTCTGGTGTGCCCCATGCAGCACAGTCCCAGGTGCTGCTGTGGCTTCCTGTGCATAGCTTGTTGCCCAGGTGCATGGCACTAAGGGTCCACCTGCTCAGGCCTCCTTTCCTTTAACACTTATTTTCCCTCTATGCTACTTCTAGGATGGACACAAACAGGTCCATTAATCCTGCCAAGGTCCAAGTAGGCAAAGTGGCAGTGGCAGTGGGAAACTCATAGACAAGCCTAATGTGGAGGTGGGTGGGCAGCTGCCACCATGGCTTCCCATGCAAGGGAGGGGTTCAGGGCTTACTGCCCAGTCATGCTCCCTGGGCTCACTGGCCCAAGTGTCTTCTACTCCCCTCTTACCAGACTAGTGCCCGCTGTGCTCCAGACAGGCCCTGGAGCACTCAGGGAGGGACTCTGGGAATGTTTCTAGACCATGTGGTCCCCAAGGCCTGGGCTCAGGAACTCCATTCCCCAGCAGCCAGGAAAGAAGGCAGAATCCAAGAAGGCAGTATTTCCATGTGTTCTCCCTTTTAAAAGCTTCCTGCAAAACCCCCAGAATCCGCAGCATGGCCAGCATGCATTGCCCTGGTTGCCAGGGAGACATACACTGGTTGAGCAGCCACGGTGCAGCTGCTGCTCATGTGCCATCCTTAGCACTTCCCAACCCCTCTCCCATTTCTGGGATGAGTGGGTGTCCCCCCCCATTACACTGCCTCCCCTTTAATGCTCTGGATACTTGTAATCTTACAAGGTCAAATGGACAAAGGCCTCATCTGTAACTACTTCCTGCTAGCCAAAGTTGTAGTCCTGCCTATCCCCTGGTCCAGAGGTCCATAACAAAAGAGGGTCTAGAGTGGAGGGGAGTTTTCACATGAGGGAGAATGATCTTGCAAGGTCCAGTCAGTTGGTTGTCCCTGGATAGCAGCATGTGTGATGTCCAAAGGATGGTATTGCTGGACAAGATGGCAACCTGATATTCTGGAAGCAACAAATTTGGCAAGAGGGTTAGAAGGCACAATCAGAACCACAGCAACTATATAACCAAGGTAGGAACTGTGACAAGTCCCTGCTTCTCACATTTCTGGAACTTTTCTGTCCAAAGCATTAAGGCAGAAAAGAAAACCAGTTTCAAAACAAAGCTAATAGGCTGCCTCATCACACACACACACATCTAGCCCAGCCAAACCAGTGAGTCAGTGGCCATGCAAGTGGGCTTCTCACAAGGGGTCCTCAGTGTCTCTGAGTTCAAAGCAAGGCCTTTGCTGGAGTGTTATCAAACATTGCCAATTTGATAAATCTTTTACGTAAACTAATTCAACTTCTAAGTGAAAACAAACTTTGAGGACAGTTAGCTGCACTAACGTCCAATATTCACAATTGAGCACTGCGATTTTCCTTAAAACCCAATTCCTCTCCCTAAGATTGCCCTCATTATCATCCAAATTCAAGAGGGATCAGGTAGGGAGAAAATACAAATCAAAAAGGAAAATCCTTGTCTTTCTGATACTATCAAACTTTTATCTCTAAGCCTCATATTTTTTGTTATTTTATTTTCCAACTTAATGTTAAGTTTTAACCCTTAGAAACCTCAATTTCTTTTCAAAGAAATTGAAATCCAAAGCAAGGACAGAGTTTTAGAAAAAAAAGGAGGAGGACTGAAGCTAGCCTCAGAATCTGGTCCCACACTAACCAGTCCCACTAATTAGTCACACACATGACCTCTCCAAGGTCCAAATGGCATGAAGTCCCAATGGCGGAGACACTCTCTTGCCCAACAGTGTATCCATTGGTCTCCTGGCAGACACGACCTCTCACCCTAGCTCATATGCCCACCAGCATTAAATGACATTTCCTAGGTCCAAATGGCATGAAGCCCAAATGGCAGAAATGTTATCTCATGCCAACCGGTACTGCAGGGGACCCTGAATGGATCCAAATGACACAAAATCCAAATGTCAGAAACAGAGGACTCCCAGTATGAACAAAACAGCTAAGGTCCCTCTTGTCCCCAAAAGATCAGAAAACAAGCAAAGAATAACTGTAACTAAGAACTGAGGTTTCTTTCATTTCAAATTAAAATGCTCACAACTTTCTGTACTCATTCAGAAATAACCATAACTCACTTTCAATCCTTGTTCTTTTTTAGCAATGGTAAGAGCCATACCCTAATTCAGTATTAAGCAGCCAAAAGTCCCTAAATTTGCAAACACATTAATAAAGTAAAGGAACACTGTCACTGCGTTGGGGTCCGCGGTTTTCTTCTGAAAAACAAATATCAAGTCTCCTTCAGGAGTGTAGGTCCAGCTGTCCTTTTCAGCATCAACCACAGCAGCAAGGTTTGAATCCTCCTCAAGTGGTGCCCATGTTATCTGTATGTGGTAGAGCCAAGGCTTAATTCCCATGAGCTTTAGACAGGCGTGCATTGTCAGTAGGGCATCATAAGGACCAGTCCGTTCATTACTCAGTTAGCTGCTGTTCATGTCCTTGAGTTCCAGGTTTTTAGTAAGACTCAGTCCCCCAGTTGGAATGAGTGTAAAGGTTGTCAGATGGGTAGGCAAACCTACAATGAGCAAACCTGTGCAAAATAGTTGGTGTTTGCCCTAAATGTTGCACACATTGCTTAATTTTTGACTCATGCTTCAAATCTAAAAGGAGTATTCCTAAAATAGGGATTTGGAAGGGTCTCCCATAAACTATTTCAAAAGGGCTTAACTTAAGCTCACTTCTGGGGGCTACCCTAATCTAGAGCAAAGCAATGGGAAGTACTTGGTCCCATTTCAAATGCGTTTCCTGACATATTTTTGCCAGGGTCTTCTTTATTGTGTGGTTCATTTTCACAGTCTTTCCCATAGATTGAAGTCTCCAAGATGCATGTTGTTTCCATCTTATTTGCAATGCCCATCCAACCTCTGGGAGATCTCTGAAGTAAACAATGTTCCATTTCCACTCTGATTGCTGTGAGGAAGGCCAAACCTGGGGATTATTTCTTTAAGTAGAATTTTGCTACCTACTCACTTTCTCAGTTCTAGCTGGGTATGTCACTACCCATCCAGAAAAAGTGTTCACAAAAACTAGTAACAATGTGAAATTCCCTCTGGTGTTAGACACCTGTATATAATTTACTTGCCAGTCCTCAAATGGTCATAATCCTTTATGCTGTACTGTTTTTTTTTGCTGGGGTACATTTTGCCTTAGGATTGTTTTTGGCACATATCTGATAGGCTTGGGTAATCTAGATGGTCCTTTGCAAATGAGGGCCCTTCAAATGAGGCCTACTGAAGTCCATCAAACCATCCTTTCCATAATGGGTCCTTTCATGTAGGTGTTTGAGGATGGGATATATTAGAGCCTCGGGGAGTAAGATCATACCATGGGTGTCAATCGTCCATATGGAATTGGGATTAGTGTTAGTGAATCCTCATTAATGGTCCTGCTTCTCATCTTGCTCTGTATACTGGGGTTTAAATTTTGACAAGTCCAAGCAGGGGATCAAACCCCCTAAATGTGGCAGCCCTCTGGCTGCTTGTCTCATTGCTTTATCAGCAGGGTTTTTTTTCCCCCTGGCTCACTGGGGAACCGTCCCTTACGTGTCTTGGGCAGTGCATTATGGCAACCTGGTCTGGTAGCTTCACTGCCTCTAGCAATTGTAAAATCTCCTCTGCATGTTTGACATCCTTGTTTCCCAAGGTTAAGAGTCCTCTCTCCTTCCATAATGCTCCATGGGTGTGGACTACCATGAAGGCATATTTGGAGTCCATGTAGATGTTAACCTTCTTTCACTGGGACAGTACTAAGGCTTTCATCAGGGCTATCAGTTCAGCCTCTGTGTTACGGTTTCCGGTGCAAGGACTTGGGCTTTTATTACCTTGTCTATGGTAATTACCATGTATTTAGCTCATCATGGGATGTTATCCATGAAACTACTCCCATCTGTGTATTGCTTCTAGTCTGGTGCTGCCAGTAGCTGGTCCAGTAGATCCAGCCTGCTACTTTTGTAGTTAGCACTGAGTAGCTCACATATCTACAAAAAAATTGGTCAACAATTTCCAAGCAGTCATGCTGGAGGGCTGAGTTTTCTTCTGAGTCTTGGAGCAGAATGGCTAGATTCAAAGTTGTGGTAGTCTGCATGGTCACATTTAGGTTGCCCAACAGAATGGCCTGGTATTTTTCCTTGCACCTTGCCATCAACCAATAACTTCCTTTCTGTTCCAACAGAGTTAGGACCTGGTGTGGTACGAATACCATAGTAGGCTGTCCCAAAGTGAACTTCTCAGCTTCCTGTATGATGTCGCAGGTAGCTTCTACTGCTCAGAGGTATGGTAGCCAGCTCTTTGTCATGAGACCCAACTACTTTGAGAGATAAGCTATAGGTCTGATGATGTTTCCCAGAGTTTGGGTTAGTAACCCCAGTCCAATCCCCTGCCTTTCATGAATGTACAATCTGAAAGACTTTTGTAAATTGGGCAGTTCTAGTGCAAGAGCTGAAACTAGCTTTTCCTTCAAGGTGTTGAATGCTACCTGACAATCCTTTGTCCATTTGAAAGGTTCAGAGTCCTTTCAAAGAATTGTCTAGTAGTTTTGCTATAAGTCTGAAGTTTGGAATACAAATTTGTCAGAATCCTGTAATTTCTAAGAACTCATGAAGCTGACTTCGGTTCTCTGGGATTTTTAGTGTAAGCAATTGCTTGCTTTTTATCTGCCATCAAGCTCCTGGTGCCCCGTTTCAAGTGAAATCCCAGGTAGCCACCTCTTGTTTGCAAATCTGGGCCTTGTAAGGTGATATCTTATATACCCTTTTCCCCAAAAGATTTAGAGCTGTGATGGTGTTGAATAGTCCCTGTAGATATTGCTAGCTATCAATATATCATCTACATATTGCAGAAGAATTCCTGATTTTAATTGAATATCCCTTTAGTCCTTTGCTAATACTTCCCTGAATATAGTCCAGGAGATCTTAAATCCTTGTGCCAGCACATTCCAGTAGTATTGGAGCATGGTTTTTGTTTCTGGGTCCTACTATTCAAAGGTTAATAGTAGTGGAGCTTATTCTTCTATCGGGGTGCAGAAAAAGTTTTCCTTCAAGCCAAGAACTGAAAACTATTTGCTATCTGTAGGCACCATGGACAACAGAGTATAGGGGCTGGATACCATAGGATGAATGCCCTGAACAATGTCATTAATAGCCCAAAGGTCCTGTACAAATCCATACTCATCAGAGTGAGGCTTTTGAAAGGCAAAATGGGAGTGCTATGGGAAGACTGGCATGACTGGATTAGTCTTGATTTTAAGAATCTCTATAATACTGGCTGAATCCCCTCTAAAGCCTTTTTTTTTGAAGGGGTATTGTTTCTTCCATGGGGTCTGTGCCCCTCTTTTTAAGTTAGCTATTATGCTTTTGACTTTAACCACTTTACCTGGGGTTCCATCAGCCCCAGTGGTTTGATTGACCTGATCACAGATCTCAAGTGGGAAGAGTTCACCTCCAGGACCTTCTGGGCTAGTCAGGAGTGCCTGAGCCTGCAGAGCATGTTCCAGTTCACATAATTGTTGCTTTTCAGGAGAAAAAGTTATTTGTGCATGCAATTTTCAAAGTAAATCTCAGCCCAGAAATGGAATAGGGACAGTCTGGCATGTAGAGAAAACTATGTCCAAACTTCTGATCTCCAAGCTGGCATTCTAGGGGTTGAAGGAACGCCTGTTTTTGTAATTGTCTAGTCACTCCAGTGACAATTGCTGCATCTGAACTTTCCTTGGTTACTTTCGTATTTAGCACTGAATAGCTCCTGTATCTACAAGAAAGTCAATTGGCTTATTTGCCACCATCAACTATACCTGAGCCCCCTGCAGCGACATAGTAGTAGGTCAGGAGATGTCCAAGGGAGCCTCTGGGCCTTCTCACTCATCATCAGATTCCCCTTGCCCTTTTAGCATTAAGGGCAAGGGTTTTCATCTTTACTTTCCCTTTTGAGTTCTGGACACTCCTTTCTCCCATGGCCCTCCTCCATGCAATAGGCACATTGATTGGCACCTAGTGGGCCTCTCTTTTACCCTTTAGGGTCCTACTTCTTCTGGTGTCGCCACTCTGTTTCTAAGAACGCCATGGCTTGCTTTATCTTCCTTCCTTCCTGGGTGTTATAGACGTCAAAGGCTATGTCTACCAGCTGAGAGGGATTAATTCCCAATGCGCATCTAAACTCTGGAGTTTCTTTCTGATATCCGGGGCACTTTGCCCAATAAATGTCCTGTTCACCATCTGCACATTTTCCGGTGCCTGAAGGTCAATATCAGTGTGTTTCTTTAGGCCTGGTAAATCTTTTCTAAAAATTCAGAAAATTCATTCGGGTTTTGTTGAAGGGCTTGTATCAGATTCAGGCTCTTTTGTTTAGGCACCCCTTTCTTAAGCCCTTCCAGCATGCACTTTCTGTAATGTTTCAGGAAGGCTAGGCCCCTACCATCTGGGTTCCTGTCAGGCTCTGTCAAAGGAATTAGGATTCTCTTGATGGAGATGTTGGGCCTTTTCCTTTGCCTTATATATAACCAGCTGTCACTCATCTGCAGTTAGCAAGATATTTAGGAGAGCCTATACATATGCCCAGTTTGGATGATGAGCAGCAAAAATGGGGGTGATAAGATCTGCCATTCTCTGAGGATCCTCCCTATGTGAGGGGTTGGAATTCTTCCAGTTCAGTAAATCTGAAGTAGAGAATGGAGTATGGGCCCAATAGTAGTCAGTGGGTTACTTCCTGAGTTACACCTGGATAGGGTATTGCCTCGAAGGAAAGTGCCTTGCTCCAGTTAGGGCGGCTCCCTGGCCAAACTGGGGTTTTGAGGGGGAGAGACCCATCCTTTGTCATATAGGGGGTGGTGGGGTTGTTGACTCTCTGGACCCTATTTAAGGAGTAGCTAGCAGTGAGGGTGGGGATGAAGTGGGTCCTCTTGCTATTAACCCTGTGTCCCCAGGGTTCAGGGCATTAATGAAGATGATTTCCTCATTCTCCTTTTATTCCTATGCCTTACTATCAGGAAGAGGTTTCAAGGTCCCTTACCTTCTCTGCACCATCAAGTGGACCTCTGTCTCTGGTGAAATCCTATTATGCAGTGATGTAAATGCCTTTACATAAGGTATTTTATCCCATTTGTGTAACTTTTGGCACCACTGTTCTAATTGCATAATGGTGCAGTAATCTGGGAAACCATTCATGGGCCATATTTCCCCACAATCCAGGACATACATAGGCCACACAGCATTACAATAATAAACCAATACCTCCTTGGGCATTGCATTATGGTGGTACATACGCCAGTCTGCTAAAATTCTACCCAGTGGACTCCCTCCAGGTAGCAACCCAGAACAGCCCCTGCTGGCCCAGATACACAGCAGGCCCAACCCTTTGACCAGAAGAACCCAGGCAACCTGGGAACATGCAGACAAAACCAGCATTCACAACATCCATAACTCCATTATTCCAACAAATGCTCACAAGCAAGTTTTCTGCCAACCAATCTCACGAACAGTGGCCCCAAGCAATAGCTTCCCTAAAGCTCAGCCAGCCCTCACCCACCTCAATCAGATTTTGGTTCACAGTCCCAAAACTCAGATGATCTTTTCTCCTTCCCAGAGTCTGTTCCCTTCCCAGACCTATTTCCTTTCCACCTGCCAGGCACGTTTAAACCGCCGATGCCTCTGGTAGGCATACAGAGAATCTCCCAGCAACTGGGAAACCCCACAGCCCCACTCCTCAGGGGGTTAACCTTCCACAGGCAGCTAGTGCCCCACGTTGGGCACCATTATTGTTACTGAACAACCAGTGAGGTCCTCCTGCTCATCACCAATAGGCAAAAACTCTGGAGGCAGAGTTTGGTGAAAAGGAAAGGAATCTTTTATTCAAAGTCAATACGGTTTAAAACAATGGCAGGTTTGTGCCTCAACGTCCGTGTCCCCTAAGATACCCAAAGAAAATCACCCTGCCACCCTCTGTCTTTTCATTTCAAGGTTATGCCAGGAACCTTTTCTCCCACCCAAAAATATTTTATCTTTTAAGAAATGTAGATGGCTTAGCTGGTTTTCAGTCGCTGTCTAAAGTCAGGCATCTCTCCCAGTATGTCAATACAGTTCTGCTCATGGCACACTGTTCTCTTCCTCCGGCCATTAACCTCCTGTGTGTGTCCTGCCTAGCACAGTTCCAGTTTTCTCTGTCGGTTCCCATTTGGAGGGCAGGGAAGGGCGCAGGGCTCGTTGTCCAGCTGTGTGGCTCCTGGAGTCTGCCTGCCCGGGCCTCCTTCCCTTACTTCCCTTTTTGCTACCAGGGCTGGCACCAACCAGTCTGCTAAGCCTGCTGAGGTAGAGCAGCAGCAGTGGTGGGAAACTGTCACTGACAGGGCTTGCACTAGAGGTGGGCAGGTGGCTGCCTCCACGGCTTCCCATGCATGGGGGTGGGGTACAGGAATTGCCACCCAGCCACACTCCTCTGGCCCACCAGCCTGAGCCTCTTCTCTCCTCTTACCAGACTAGTGCCTGCTGTTCTCCAGGCAGGCTCTGGAGTGTTCAGGGAGGAGCCCAAGGAACGTTCCTAGGCCACATGGTTCCAAGGCCAGGGACCCAGGAACTCCAGCCCCCAGTAGCCAGGAAAGCGGGAAGAATCCAAGAGGGCAACATTTCTGCATGCTCTCCCTTTTAAAGGTTACCCGCACCCCACACCCAGAATCCCCAGAAACCCAGAGTCACCCTGGTTGTCACTGTGGTTGCTACTCCTGAGCCATCCTTGGCACTTTCCAACCCCTCCCTTATTTTTGGTTGGGGAGGGTCCCCTGTTACATTAGGTCAAGTCTTTTTTCTTCTTTTAATTAATTAGTTTATTTTTAAATGTATAAATCATGTTTATTCTATTACAGTTGTCTCAGTTTTTATCCCTTTACCCCACTCTACCCCCCCCCCCCCCACTCCCACAGTCAATTCCCACTCTGTGTCCATGTCCATGGGTCATTCATACATGTTCTTTGTCTAGTCCCTTCTCCTTCTTTCCACCATTGTCCTCTTTCCCCATCCCCTCTGGTCACTTTCAGTCTGCTCCATGTTTCCATGCCTGTGGTTTATTTTGTTCATTAGTTTATTTTGTTGAATAGAGTCCACTTATAGGTGAGATCCTATGGTAATTGTTTTTCACCAACTAGCTTATTTCACTTAGCTTAATATTCTCCAGTTCCATCCATGTTGTCACAAAAGGTAGGAGTTCCATCTCTCTCTCTTTCTTTCTTAAATGCAGATTGATTTTATTTATTTTTTAAACATCAAAGTTAATTATAAAATATTTTTAAAAATTAAAACCATTATAAAGCCTCAGCAATTAAACCAACATGACACCAGCACAGAAACAATCAAGTAGATCAATGAAATATAATGAGTATTCTAGAGACAAATGTATATATCTGTCTAACAATATATGATTAAGTTGATATTTCAAATCAATGGGTAAAATAAGGCTCATTCAACAAATAAGGTGCACAGACCACTATTACTTGAAATAAAACAAATATAGAGCCCTATTACACACATTGTACAAGAAATATTCAGGTGAGTTAAAAATCAATATGTAGAATTTAAGGAGTTTTAGAAGAATATAGAACTAGTATTTTTCATGACCTGAAGTAAAATATTCAAACCAGAAGCTATAAAGTAAATATGAACAATATGACTATATTAAACATTTAACTATATAGTAATATACACACACAAAAAAGTTAAAGGACAAGGGATATAATAGAAAAGTATTTGCAACACATCTAAAACATGGTTAATAGGTTTGGGGTTTTTTTTGGATAAAAGTTCTACAAACCTTTAATCGATAAATGGGTAAGCCTACCAAAAAGTCATTTAAAGTTTTTTTAAAAAATATAGAAATAGGCAAGAAATGTACTAAAACAAGTTTAGTTTCAAGAAATAGTAAAGGAACAATTAAAATAACATCATTGTCACAATCAGGTTAATGACTATTAAAAATATTGGTAATATCAAGTATTGGCAACTCTGAAAGGAACTGGATATTCATAGACTTTTTTTCTACATCTTCTTAAAGCAGTCCCTTTAGCATATTTTGCAGTGCTGGTTTGGTGGAGGTGTATTCTTTTAATCTTCTTTTGTCTGGGAAACTCCTTATTTCACCTTCCATTTTAATTGAGAGCCTTGCTGGGTAGAGCAGTCTTGGTTGCAGGCCATTGCTTTTCATGACTTGGAATATTTCTTGCCAGTCCCTTCTGGCTTGCAGTGTTTCTGTTGAGAAGTCAGATGCTAGCTGTATTGGGGCTCCCTTATATGTTGTTACCTCTTTCTCCCTTGCTTGCTTTAGGATTCTTTTTGTCTTTGATATTTGCCATTTTAATGATGATGTGTCTTGGAATGGGCCTCATTGAGTTCCTCTTGAACGGGATCCTCTGTGCTTCCTGGACTTGTGTGACTTTTTCTCTCCTCCAATTAGGGCAGTTTTCCATCATTACTTTTTCAAACAGGTTCTTTATCTCTTGTTCCTCTTCTTCTCCTTCTGGTATCCCTATTAAATGGATATTATTATGTTTCAGGTTGTCCTGCATTTCCCTAAATGCCTCTTCATTCTTTCTGATTCTTTTTTCATTTTCTTGCTCTTTCTGTGAGCTTTTTCCTACCTTGTCCTCCAGCTCACTGATTTAGTCCTCAGCTTCATCTAGCCTGCTTTTGATTCCTTCTACTGTGTTCTTCAACTCAGAAATTGTATTCTTCATTTCCTCTTGCCTCTTATTGATAGTTTCTATGTCCTTTTTCATGCTGGTATAGTTTGCAGAAAGTTCCTCATAGTTTCCCTGTAGTTTTTTGTAATTCTCTCTGAGCTCGCTGAGCTCATTGAGCTTCCTTGGAACTGTTGTTTGGAACTCAATATCTGATAGTTTACTTGCCTCTATTTCATTTAGTTCTCTTTGTGGGGATTCCTCCTTTCCCTTCAAATGGGGTGTATTTCTTTGTCTTCCCATTATTTGTGAGACTCTTCTTTTTTGCTTCTGATTCTTAAGTTGATCTGTCTTGATTTCCTGACTTTGTGGTGTGAACTTCTATGTTTGGAGACTGGTGTTTTTTTTACTTTCTGGATTGGCCTCTGATGATGTCAGATCTTGATGCTGTCTGACCTTAGGCCGTCTGTTTGAGACTTCCAGTAATCTGTCTGTGGCTGTCTCCTTCAACTGTTAATCTATTCACTCTGCACTCAACAGACTATCTTAGACAGCTCAGGGCAGGGCGGATTCCCTCTTGGGGTCAGGGTTATTGGGTCCTCTCACGCTGGTGCGTATGTGGGAGGAGTCTGCACTGGGATCCTGCCAGCTACTCTCTCCCCAAAGCCTCCGTCCCCAGTCTCTCCTCAAGTGTTGCCAGACCTCTCTGTGCCCCCTTTAGCCAGGGATCTACTGTCTGTGGCTGCCACTCTGCACTCAGCAGGCAGCTCAGACAGCACAGGGCGGAGTAGAATCCCACCTGACAGTGGGGCTATTGGGTCCTTTGACACTGGTACCGCTCGGGGGAGTGGTGTCTGCCAGGTCAAGATGGCTGCTGCTGCATGGGGGATGAGTCAGCTCCGAGATCCTGTCAGCTATTCTCTCAGTTTTCTCCCCAGAGCCTCCTTCCCCAGTCTCTCCTCAGGCGTCTCTAGCCCACTCTGCCCCCAACTTTTTCAGAGACCAGGGTAAGTGGCTGCAAATAAAAATTTATGCGTTGGCCCTTTAAACAGTTCTTTGCATCTCCAGCCGCTTGTCTCTGGCAGAGAGCAACCCTGCTGCTTTTCGCAGCTGGCTGTTTTCTGTGTACTTTTTGGGCTCTGGTGCTATGGGCTAGAGATCCCTGCTTTTGGTTTAGACCCTGCTCTCCTCAAGGGGCTCCAACTGGCTGTTTCAATAACCTTCTGGTGCTGCCCCCTGTGGGCACCCTGCCTGCCTTCTCAGTCTCTACCACACTCCTTACTGGTGAGATTGCACTAAAGCCGATTCTTCTATCTCTGAGGTTACAAGGCTCCTCTCTCGCTCCGTTCAGATGTTTGTTCCAGGTGATTTCTCCACAATTTAGTTGTAATTCCATGTTGGTCCTGGGAGGAGGTCAGTGTGACTCCCACTTGCTCCTCCGCCATCTTGATTCCCCTAGGTCAAGTCTTTTGCTCCTTAGAAAGAGTTGTCTTTTATTATTGAGGTAGATTTCTTTATATATTCTGGATATTACACACACACACATAATTCCTCCTCATCTGTGACTTGCTTTTTCATGTCTTAATGGTATATTTACTGAGCAGAAATCTTAAATTTTATGGGTCCAATTTATCAATTATTTCCTTCTACAGCTAAGTTTTTATTGCCCTGTTGTAGCGAAGGCTATGTGGTACAGAAACCTATTCCTAATATATCATCCTAGGACATGGAGCTAAGGACTACAGCAAAGTCCATTGCCATGCAGTGCTAAACTGTCACACAAATGCAGAGCTACCACTGAGAGTGATTAAAAAATAAGTGATTATCATCTTATTTATGAGATTGCAAAATCTCATAAATAAGATGATAATCCGAAGAGTATGCATGTGATTATTAGTTGATAATACTCAGACAAATCTTTCAAGAGTTCTCCCTACCACCCTTCCCAACTTCCATCTGGATTGTCAGAAAGGATATAATTTACTGCTGGGAAGATAAACCTTTCTATGTGAGCTCCCAGCATCCTAGAACTCCTGATTTTTAAAAAAGATTTTACTTACTTTTAGAGAGAGGGGAAGGAGGAAGAAAAAGAGGGAGAGAAACATCAATGTACAAGAGATACATCGATTGGCTGTCTCCTATACGCCCTCAGCTGGGGACCTGGTGGGCAACCCAGACATGTGCCCTGACTGGGAAATGAACCAGTGACCTCTCAGTTCACAGGAAGGCACTCAATCCACTGAACCACACCAACCGGGGCTGAACAACTGATTTTTTAAAAATATGCTTGTGTGCTTTGCTTTCAAACCATATTTTGTAGAGATCTTTGGAGTTTAGGCAATGCCCTGTGTCACTTGGCACAGTCAGCAGGATTCCCAATTGAAGTAGTGGGCTCAGGGTGAGAATCTTCCAAGATGGCCAGAAGAAGAGAGCATGTACTCTCTAGTCAAAAGTCACGGAGATAGGTCACCTGAATGGGCCCATGAGGCTATTAACTGGGTGTTTTGGAATGACATTTTCATTAGCCATGGAGCAGGAAGAATGTTTCATGGGAACAGGGCAGAAAACTCTAGCGTGGGATGACAGTGTTCCTTACTCTTCCAAGTGGATTAACTGGCTGCACTGAGAGCGAGCATATCTTCTCATGTCCTTTCTCTGAGCCAAAGGCCAAGAGCTACTGCATCTGAGGGAATAAATGAATCATTTCAAATGAAATCATACTTGTGTAGGAGTCAGAGAGAACCAGTCTACTGGTCTCACCTTGAGTGATGTGCTGATAAAGACCACAAGTCACTCTGAGCTGCAAGGTACAGATGGCACTTCTAAGTTCTCAGTCCCCACCATTTAGGACTTGAGTCCAGATGGTGAGCCCAGAGGTACTGGCTAAGGCTTCTGTCCACACTAAGGGTCCTGCATCCCTGCCTTGCCCCAACCAAAGCCCCATGGAGTCATGGTAGCCCAGGACTCAGAACTGCAGGAAAAAGCCCTGCCCATCCACCGACCTGCACATCATCCAGGGCCGACTGAAGTTCTGCCAGGTGCTGAGGCCAGGGACACCTGGCTTGCACTGGGGCCCTGGGGCACAGAGGCAAAGCTTTAACAGCTTTCCACCTTTCAGTCCTCCTGTAGGGGGATGTTCTGAACAACTGTTTCCGGGAGAGTTCTGACACAGGAGACAAGGACAACAATGCCAACAACAACACAGCCACAACCACCGCCACCCCAGCGTAGCTCTGACTGCTCTAACCAACACTGGAATCGAACCCAAGACCTGAGTTTACATCTAGTGCAAGTACTGGGAGAGCCGAATAAAGTTCTCCAGGATAATTAATGATATCATATGATAAGGAGACTGTTTAAAAGGTAAAAGTGACAGAATTTAAATGTTTAAAAGTTCAACCCAGAGAGCCTGGGCCTACCTGTGTTCTTTTGTAACTGTGATACAACTATGCTTTCAAACTTGACCACCCTGGCATTTTACCAGTGGGTTGATGTGAGCTCTGACAAGAACAAAGAAGGCAAGGGACTCTGAGTTTAGACTTGAGGAACTGAAACATCAAAGTTGCTGTTAACTGAGATTAAAAAAAAATACTTGTGGATAGAATGGATTTTGGCATAAAGATTTAAAAATTCACTTTGAAACATGCTAAGTTTGGAATGGTTGTAAAAGGATACTTTTGCCAAACTGAAAATTGTTTTGTGCCATGATTTGGTGTGTTACTGTCATGTGCTGTTATTAGAAGTAATCATGCTTATAATTTCCAAGATAAAGATATTGGAGTCCTATTAAGATTAGTTGTATATATAGTAAATAGACCAGTCAAGAGATGATAGGGAGATTACTGTCCCATGGAAAAAGTCAAATCCTAATGCTCATATGTATATTACTTATATATTTGTATGTTTAGCATGTTAAACATGCATCTTGGGTGAAAGGACTTAAATAAGGGGTTACAATAGTGTGTTCTGCATCTGCATGGAAAACTGATCTCAGGTTAACTTTCTGGCCCTTTTTCTCTGGGACCATGGTAAGAGGTCATGTTAGCTGTACTGCTGGGGAGCACTGCTTTTAGTAAAAGAAAGGCACACCTTATGATGCATACCTACACTTTTAAACTATGATTTTTGTAACTCTTTTCTTCTGAAACAGAAAACTGTTTCCTTGATTTGATGGGTTATACAGTGTATTGATATGCAGTTGAAGCTCTACTGGACATTCAAAAAGGCCAAAGCAAATACAGTTGACCCGTGAACAATATGGGTTTGTACTGTAGGGGTTGACTTAGGGGCAGATGTTTTCCAATACATACAGTCGGCCCCCGGTCCCTAGTCCCTGGGTTTTGCACCTGCGGATTCGATCAACCTCAGATGGAAAACAGTGCAGTTGATCCTTGAAATATGTGGGGTTAGGGGTACAGACTACCATGTGGTCAAAAATTCTTATGTAACTTTATTCTCCTACAACTTAGTTATTCCTAAGTATCTGCAGAGGATTGGTTCCAGGACCCAAATCCACGGATTCTCAAGTTCCCTACATAAAATGGCCTAAATTAATGCACACAGTCAGCCCTCTGTATCCACAGATTCCCAACCATGGATGGAAAACAGTACAGATATAAGTGGACCCACACAATTCAAACCTGTATTATTCTAGAGTCAACTACAGTTCCTCAGACTCATCCCTCTGTATGAATTGCTGTCCACTGAGAAAATACATGAGATCGCAGACAAAACACTTAGAATGAATTATTCTTAGCTTGAAGTCCATGAACAAATTGTAAGAGTACAAAAATTCTTGCTAGTTGTTACAACTCAGATAAAATTTTTTAAAAGCATACTCTTCCTCATTCCTTTTTCTCCTCACCCTCACCCAACTTCTGTTTGAAGATATTTAAAGAAGGTATAATTTACTACGGCAAAGATAAAAGAAACATCTAATAGGAATGCCAGCATTGCTCAAACTACCAATTCTCTTTAATCTACCTTTATGTTTTGTTGTCAAATATATCATATTTTGAAGACATCTTTGAAATTGAGAAAATGTCCTATAGCATTGTCTGACAAATCTTTGTTTACCCCAATATATGAACAGATGGTATTGCTTCTATATTTTATTTTTCAGTTGTCTTTGGCTAATGTGTAGGGCACAATTGATTTTTGTGATTGACCTTGATCCCATGATCTTGCTAAATATTCTTAATAATTCTAATAATTTTAATGATAGATTCATTACTCAGGATTTTCTTTACATAATCATATAGTCATATTGTCCTCAAATTAAACAGTATTATTTCATCCTTTCAAAAAATTATTTTGTCTTTTTTCTTAACTTACTAAACTAGTTAGGATCTGCTGTATGGTGTTGAATAGAAATAGCAAAAGCAGACATGTTTTCCTTGTCTGTGATCTTAGGGCAGGATTTCTGAAGAGTAGCTCTATTCAGGGCAAGATAATTCTTTGCTTTGGAGGATGTCGTGTGCACTGTTGCATGGTTAGCTGCACCCCTGGCTTCTCACACACTGAAGGCTAATAGTATCCTCTCCCTCCCCAGTGATGACAACCAAATGTGTCTCCTGACATCACCAAATATCCCCTGGGGGACAAAATCACCACCCAGTTGGGAATCCCTGTTAGGGAAAAAGAGGTTCAATATATTACCATTATGCATGTTATTAACTATAAGATTTCTATTTGCAAAATTCTACTATGGGAAATTTTAAGCATAGAGAAGACTACATTCAACACTGGTATACCTGCCACTATTCTACCATAAATATTTTACTAAGTCTTGTCTGGTGCATATCTACCCATCTATCAGTCTTTCTCTCCATTCATCAATCTAGCTTATTTTTAAACACATTTCAAAATAAGTTACAGACACCAGTACGCTACTCTCTAGATATTTGAGTATGCATATCATTACCTAAATTTTAATATTTACATATTATTACAGATTTTTTTCTTTTCAGGCAACAGTTACAAATAATGAAATGCATAAATCTTAAGCAAACATTCAAGGAGTTTGACAAATGCATACATCTGTGTAACCCAGACCCTTATCAAAATATAAAACGCGCTGTCCTGTGTGGCTCGGTTGGAGCATTGTCCCATAACCCAAAGGTTGCAGATTCCATTCCCCAAGGGGCACATACCTAGTTGTGGGTTTGATCCCCAGATGGGGCACATATGTCCCTGGTCCAGGTGGGTATGGGAGGCAACCAATTGATGTTCCTCTCTCTCCCTTACTCTCTCTCTAGAAAAACAATGAAAAAATGTCCTCAGGTGAGGATAACATATGTATGTAATATATAACAATATTGCCCCATAGAAATATAGTGCAAAGCACATAAATCACATATACAATATAATTTAGAGTTCGTATTAGTCACATTAAAAAATAAAATGAAACTACTGAAGTTTATTTTCCTAGTATATTATTTAAGTTATCTAAAATATTACTAATGAGATATTTTATATTTTTTCTTTCCTACTAAGTATTCAAAATCTGGTGGGTATTTTATACCTAGAACACAGCCCAATTCAGACTAGTCACTTAGTGCTCAATAGGCCCATGTGGCCAGTAGTACTGTCTCGGACAGCCCAAGTACAGAACACTTCCATTCCCCAGAAAAGCTCCTCATGCCACTTCCAGTCAATCTCCATACCTCCCTCCTTGGAGTCAACCATTCTGCCCCTCCTCCATCGTTATTTAGCATTGCCTGTCCTAGAAGTTCATGTAAATGGAATTGACAGTATGTAGTCTTTTGTGTCTGGCTTCTTTCACTCAGCATGTTGTTTCTGAAATTCATGCATGCTGTTACCTATTATCAGTTTATTCCTTTTGACTACTGAGTAACATTGTTATATATATACCACATTGTACCTATTTTCCTATTGGAGGATGCCTGTTATGTTCTCAGTTTTTGGATATTATAAATAAAGCTGCCATGTACATCCTTATACAAGTGTTTCTTGGGAGAATATATTTTAATTGGGGTAAGTATCTAGAATTGCTGTGTCATAGGGAAGTTATGTGATTAGTTTGATAAGAAACTGCTAACCCTTCTCCAAAGTGGCCTTTCCCATTTTATGCTTCTATCAACAATTATATGTTCTGATTCATCCACAGAAATTTTAACTCTTTTTGTTTGCGTGTGATGGTATCTCATTATGGTTTTAATTTGCATTTCCCTAATAGTACACAATGTTAATAAACATTGTTCATATGTGTATATTCTCTCCTGAAATGTCTGTTCAAGTCTTATGCCCAGTTAAAAAACTGGGTTGCCTTTCTAATTAATGGGTTCATTATATATCCTGAATCTCAGTCTTTTGTTAAATGTGCATTACAAATATATATTTTTCCCCATCTGTGGTTTGCTATTTGATTTTTTTCTTTTTAATCCCCACTTGAGGATATGTTTATTGATTTTAGAGAGAAAGAAAGGGAGAGAGAGAGACAGACAGACAGACAGACAGTGAGACAGAAATAGGAATTGGTTGCCTCCAGTACGCATCCTAACCGGGGACTGAACTCGTGTACAGAACAATGTTTCAACTAACTTAGCCACTTGGCCAGGCAGTTTTAAGTTTTGTTGAAGTCTAATTTATTATTTATTTTCTTTTATAAGCATTTCTTTCTGTTTTTAAGAAATCAGTGCCCATTCCCAAGTCACAGAGCTATTCTATTTTTCTTCTGAAGGCCTTTTAGGTTTTAGATTTTATAATTAGCTTTATGATCCATTTTGAATGAATTTTTGTGTATACTGTGAAGGGGTCAAGTTTTATTTTTTTCCATATGGATATCTGAAGGGGGACCTCCAACCCACAGTGTCCCCCAGCATCGTGGATGAAATGAAAATGCCTAATGCAAGATCTGTTTGGGGACGAAAGGCTGGCTATTCTCTCACAAAAGAGCCCCGAGCTCTTTTCTCCTTGGGCTTTTATTGAGTATAGCTCGAATGGGGATACATAGCATGCGCATAAAACTCATCAGTCAATTTTAACCAGTAATGATTAAAGGAAGGAGATATGGTTTAAGCATAACAGTAAAGGGATTACAAGATTCTTTCTTAGTCAGGGTCTGGTAGACAGAGTGATGCCCATTTGGCCCTAAAACCTGGGAAAATAAACTCATCCTATGCTCGGACCCCAAATACCAGTACTCATTAACTTGAGAGCATTCTTAGCAAATTCTTGAGGGCTTTCTTAGTTTCATAGGATTCAATGAATTCCTTTTCCAGGCCTAATTGCCCCTGGGAGCCACCTGACCCAGTTCAGGGCTGTACCTGCCTCTAGCGTTATTTCAAGCCTGAGTCAGGCAGTGGGGGTGGGGCAGCGGTGAGCAGAGCAGCCAAGAGATAAGGAGACTTCCTTCAGATAGAATGGGGACTCCGGTCATGACAAAGCCAAGAGGTGAGGGTCTTTTGCCCCTTCTCCATGTCCCCCAAGTCCTTCCCTGATGGCTATATGACTGTGCCTGTCTTAGGTTGCCCCTGGCATCAAAAGGTCTTACCTATCATTGACTAACCAGCCATCCTCTGGGGCCAAGCAGGGTGATGTGAAGGAGGCAGGGGCTGCATCCCTGCCAGGGGGACAGGTTTTGTCTCTTTAGTGGAGTATTTTCCCAAGGCCTCCTTGCTCAGCTCCAGCCTTGGGGCCCTCTTGCCTGTCGGCAAGGCTACAGTCTCTGAAGCCAGGTGAGATGGTTCCCAGCAGATATACAACTGTTCTTGTACCATCTGTTGAAAGTCTGTTTCCCCATAGGGTTGCTTTGGCACCTGTGCTGAAAATCAAATGACCACATAAATGGGCTGGCTCTGTTTTGTTCTGTGCTCTATTTAGTTTTACTGATATAGGTATTGATCTTTATTTTGTAACATACTCTTAAGAGCTATAAGTTTATACTAAGTCTCGAAACTAATTCTAAATCAACTTTTTCTTATAATTTTAGGTATTCAAGTTTCTTTATATAATTAGTTTGTCAATTTCTACCTAAAAACCTACTGGTATTCTGATTGGGACTACATTGAATCTATAGATTTCTGGAGAACTGACATCTTGCCAATTCTCTTCCATCCATCTCTTGTTACCTAAAAATATGGTGTGTGTGTACACACACACACACACACACACACACACACACTTATTTAGCTATCCTTTAATTACTACCAAAATATTTTGTAGTTTTTAGCATGTTTTGCATACATTTTTTCAATATATTCAAATATGTTGTTTCTTGATGCTGTAGTAAATGGAGGTTAAAATTTTATTTTCCAATTCTTTGATGCTAATAAAAATATAATTTATTGTTATATATTAATAATCTTATTTGCCATGACCTTGCAAATTATATTATTTAATAGTTGAAGACACCTCAGGCTTTTCTATATCAATAATAATATCATTTGCAAACAGGCCATTTTTTAAAATCTTTCTTTTTCTTGCCTTTTGCAGAGATATATGGTTAAATGTTGAATTTTCTAAAGAACTCATAAGTAGTTACTGAATTTTGTCAAATGTCTTTTCTGTATCTATTGAAAACAATATTAAAGCACCTATTAAAAACTTGTTCAGACAAAGCACTGACACAAATTTAGGAAACAGTGTTTGCTTACTCAGTCAATCCTGTGCCCACAACCATTTACCATGTCCATAGTGCTACGTGACTCCTGCACAAGACCACCACCTGGCTAGTAAGTGACAAAGACTTACATGTGTCAGACACAAACCTTCCAATTCTTAAGCTCTTGTTCTTTCATTAGCACCATGGTGGACTTAAGAATAGTTAAATATAAGAATTCTCAAGACAATGTTTTCAGTTTGTTTATTTTTATGAATAAAATGCAACATCCATATTATACTTAACATGAAAGATGATGGGATTGGCCAAAGAACATATATGCATGACACATAGATAAAGACAATGGTGCAGTGATGGTCAGGGGGAAGGCAGGGTTGGGGCTGGGTGGAGGTGGGTAAAAGTGGGGGGAAATAGGGACATCTGTAATAGTATCGACAATAAAAATAAAGTTAAAAAGAAGAATCATTACTAACTTTTATAATGGGAACCAACATAAAACATTGACATCCCTCATGACATTATATGATTTTTCAGTCAAATCAGTTTCAGAAGAAAATAGTTGGAAAATGCCTGAAAGAAAGCTTATTATTTTTAAATTAAGATGTGTATATAAAACTGTTGAAAATGCTTAAAAGAAACATTCTAATCCATGTCATATAATTTTTATTAAGTGACGTATTTATGGAAAAGTGTTGAAAATGCCAGTCAGAAACTAGGAACTATTCAATCCCATAATATATATTCTTTTCAAGCATGTAATACATTTGTGAACAACAGTTGAAATATGCATGATAGAAAGAAGGGTCATGTTCATCTCATCCTACTTTTCAGTCAAGTGCAATAGAGGAAAAAGCAGTTGAAAAATTCCTATAAGAAGAGATGAATTTAATTTTTACACTTGAAAACCTGCATCTCAATGTGGTTCAACACACAAGACAGTGACGAAAGGACACGGAATCTGAGTATACCACAGGTCACAGTTACAGAGTGTTTTTGGTTTTAAAGCTTTTGCTAAAAATATTTTACATTATTATTACATGTACACTGAAAGCTAACTGAAGTGACAACTAATAAGACTCAGGGACAGTTTGTAACAAAAATTGTTAAAGTCCATCAACTTTTTCCCAAGAAAGGCAAGTGAGGTAGTTTATATTGTGTATATATTATAAAGAAATTAACACTCCAGTTTGTTTGAAGATCATTCACTCCAAGAATTATATTCCCAAGTGAGCTGCTTAACAAAGGGATTCCTTTTTGAAGAAAAGAGGAAAAAATAAGCCAGTTCTAGGGTTTCTTCTTTTTTATGAATAAGTGTTCCTAATAGGTTAATTTTCTTTAATACTTTCCTGGATATTATTTTCCTAACTGTACACCAAGGGCACTTGGGATGAGGTGGGGTGGGAAGCTATTAAAAATAGAACTTAGAAGCCTAGTATCTGATTCTGCTTTTATTTGCAAATATACTATACAATTTTACAGATTACCATAACTATTTTAAAACAACTTTTAATAAGGCAAAGATAGTTTTTCAATACTTAGGTGGCAGTCATTTTTGAAGTTTAAATGTAGGGGATTATTTCTTAAGTAAAAAGAACCTCTTTACTCACATAAAAATTAGTCTGTGTGTCTAGTGAAAATTCTTCTTTAATCAGTTAGTTAGCTCTAAGACTCAGAATAATGGTTATCATTGGGTAATGATATTGGTATTGACATGGCCTTCCATATTATATATTTATTTGAAAGTTGTCACACATCCTTGAATACAATAAAGTAAGTAATTTAAAGTCATTGACTCAGCTAAGTCCTTGATATCTGAAAGCACAGAGAAATGGCTAAGAAATTCAGAAACTTATTGCTTTTACCTGTCATCTGTTAGCCATTTATTTAGAACTGATGGCAAGTGAAGTAAATCTTGAAATCTTTAGAACTCTTGTATAGGTTCTAATGTGTTTTCAGTCAAAATCCCTGAATAAAAAATGAATATATTTATGAATTTTTCATATAAACACAACAGAATTTTTTTCTAAATGATAATAAATACAATGAGATAAATCAATCATTGTTTTAATATATTCATAGATGTTTAAGGAAGCTAATTTAAAGAATTTCTTTTATGTGTAGGCATACATTACTGCCATCTTATGTCCATGAAGTGAAATGTTTACTCCCATTTTTTGAATTGCAAAAATGATAAAAGCATTTTTTCAGATTCTTGAAGTTCATTATGTAAACTCACATGCCATCAATTAACCATATATTGAAAACTAATAAAATATTAAGTATAAACTTACAGAACATGTTTATTTTCTAGTGGGTTTTCAGGAAAAGAAAATGAAAGTTTTCAAATAAACAAATAAAATGAATAGATATTTGATTCTTCTGTAAAAAATGTAACAAAATCCTAATGACCATAAACAGAATTATCTACATGTTGAATATAAGTAATGTTTTTATAGACATCAAGGCAAAATGCAGTATATAAAACTGTTCTTCTATATATGGGCTTAAATTATTATCACATTATGTTTTGACTTGGTAATTGCAGTTGTGAGCACCTTTGTCTCTCCTTTGAACTGCAAGAGTCATTTGCGTGTTAAATCTCATTAAAACTGATCTAAAGTCATCAAAATACCAATCTGTGGATTCTAATCCAAAGTGCGTGAGACAAATGAGACCACTGTTCTATTTCTAGCTAACCCTAACATGACTATATCTGCATTCTCAAGATGAAAGGCAGAGCTATCTGACCCCTTAGCATATTTTAGATTTGCTCTCAGTTAGAATCATGGGGGACTGTGTATTCCTGCAGGTCTGGAACATGGCTCCACAGGATCTTGATAGTGACATAGTTTTCCACTTACAAAATATGCATCTGATTTTAAAGCTTGATGCTAATCCACGGCACTTAGCTGTGACTATTGATGAACAGAAACAAAGCCTGCTTTTACAGAATATGAAATCTGACTATAACAGTATTTTTGAGCTCTCTTGGATAAGGGCATGTGTATTTTCAAAGTAGGGCTGTAGAAGTGTCTGCCTACAGTTGTAAAATACAAAAAATGATATGTTTGACCAGAAAAGGAAATCAATGCCTGGCACATGGAAAGCTATTCACTGAGCACCATAATCATGATGAGAAAAATAGAGGCTCTGTACTTCTGACCACAGGCTATGAAAACATAAGAATACCCTTTGTCAAACTAAGCTGGCCTAGGAGGCCCTGTACTCATAAGAAAACAAGCTTTAAAAATATCAGTTTTCAACAGTCCATGAAAGAGAAATGTTCATTTGCACCAGAATGCTAATTGACATGATACAGTACAATATGCATAACAATACAGTGTCTTTAAACAGAAGTTCCTCCTCCTCCAATTCAGGAGTAAGTCAGAGCATAAATATTGTAGGTGTAACTTTAGAAACTGATTCCCTTTGGAAAGTAGATTTGAATTATTTTGCAAAGTGGAAGTTACCGATGTTTCTGGCATTCTTGCTCAAAAAGGTCAATATGTGTATATAACAAGTATAAAAACGTCTCTTTCCATCTCTTTGTGTTTGGTGGTAGCATTTGCTACATAAAGAAGTGTTTCTTATCCCTATGTATAGGACCAAGTTCATTTCTGCTGTGAAGTCAAAGTACTAGAAATGATTAGAGTTCCTATTCTAGATTGGTCTTCAGGAAGGATCACAAAATCTTTTCTTCACTCATATAGAGGAACCATCATGGGAAAGCTTTAGCTCCAATGGTTAACCATTTCTTCTTCCACCATCATGTTGACAATGCCTAGAGACACCACTTAGGCTGAGAAACACCAAGAGGGTTATAGAGACAAATATGTCAAAAGCAGTCTTTTTTTAATCCTACTTTAGAATTTTCTTGGCATATAATTCATAACAGCTGCCATCTTGGGCGTATTTCAAAAACTTGGTTGGGGTTTGATCACCCATTCTGCTTGAGGATTGACACGATATACATCCAAAATGTAAGCATCTGGATCCAAGCAATGCTGTCCTAAAAGAAACAGAAAATCAGAGAATGTTTATGAGAGTAAACACTTCTTTGTGTGTGTGCATGTATGTATGTAAGGTTTTGATAAGGCCAATGTAGTTCTCTTAGCCAGAAGCAAGTATAGTAAGTGCTTTCCTTATTGTTTATAGAGCTGAGTGCTTTAGTTATTAAATACTTCTGTACCTTTACTGATCACTTGACAAGTGATAAACAATTAAAATATAGATTGAGAAAAAAATTTGGATAGTGAACATCATAGTGTTCTTACACAAATCTAGATGGTATAGCCTACTACTGTACTTATATGTGCTATATTTTTTTTTTACAACTGGCAGCATAGTAGGTTTGTTTACACCAGCATCACCACAAATACATGAGGATCCTGTTGTCCTATAACATCATGACAGCTACTATGTCACTAGGCATTAGGAATTTTTCTGCTCCATTATAATCTTATTGGACCACCATGGTATATGTGGTCCATTGTTGACCAAAAGCATGACTGTAGATACATTTTAAAGATTCTAAGTGAAGCCTTCCTTCTTTCCTTCTTTCCTTCCTTCCTTCCTTCCAAGTATTTCAAATAAATCTCCATGTGAAATTGTGGGGGGGGGGAAGACATACCAACTACAGGCAAATTGTCCCTTAGACTCACCATATCTATAGGAAAAATATAGAAAAGACTTGTTTCAGGTATAAACTGATCACTTATATTATAGTACATGTCCTTTAATGGTTTTACAGATAGTAGCTGGACCAGGAATAGAAAAGATTAAAAGTTCATCTCAGTTTACTTCCTATGGCTGTAAGGCTCACAGGCAGAAAATATGGAAATAACAAGATCATTCCATGTAGAAAATCTTTATATACAATGTGTTTGAAATGTATATTAAAGTCTCAAACAAAACCACCAAGATCTAACTGCTTGCTTGATTCATTCGTTTATTGAATATTTATTGAGAGTTATTATGTTCCAGGAACTAGTCTAGGGGCTAGCACTACAGCAATGCATCAGACAGTTAAAATTACTTGCCCTCTGCATGCTTACATTCTAAAAGTGGTAAAGGCAGTTATCAAATAAGCAAGTACAATATAAAGCAAGCCTGATAATATAAGAACATTAGAGAACAACAAAGCATGGAAGGAACATAGAGAGTATATACTCCAGGAAAGCCTCACTGAGAAGGTAATATTCTGTAAGACCTGAATGAGGTAAGGGAGTGAGAAATGAACACTCTGTAAGAGAGTGTTCTGGGCAAAGGTTAGCAACGCAAAGGTCCAAGGCAGAATGTGCTCAGTGACCTAATACAAAAGGTTGGTGTTTAAGGGAAAGTCTGGATATAAATGTGAGAGGCATCAGCATACACATACATCCAAAGCAATGAGATGAATTGAGCTCCCTAAGGAAGTTAAGTGTAGTTAAAGAAGAGTTGCAAGGACTGAGCCCTAGAGCACTCCAATCTTAAGAGGCTGAGAAATGAGAAGTAACTGGCAAAAGAGATCATAAGGAGTAGCCAGTGTAGTGGGAGGAAAGCCAGAAGCTCAGGTAGTCCTTGAGGCCAGGTGAAGAAAGTGTTTTTCAAAGCAGGAAAAGATCAACTCAGGTAGTTACAAAGACAGACTGAATTGTTGGATTTTACAACATAAGAGTTCTCTAGTGACCTAGACAAGAGAGCAATTTTGATGAAGTGTTGAAAGATAAAGCTTGACTGGAGTGGTTTCTAGAGAGAAGAAGAAGAAGAAATTGGAATATAGACAACTGGTTCCAGGAGTTTATGCTGTACAGCCGAACAAAAATGGGAGTTGACGTGAAGGAGTCAAGAGAGAATTTTTTAAAGATGAGAGACATTACCAGAATTTTCTGCAGACACAAATGATGTAGTTGGAGAGAAAAGCTGATTCTATAAGAAAGAAGGAGGGAATAATTGGATCAATGTCTTAACTGGGCAGAGGGCACAGGAAGTGAGACATGAATGGAGGCACTAGTCTTAAATAGGAGTACAGATATTTCCTCTGGATTGTGAGGAAGGCAAGCAGAAGATATGGACACAGAATAAACAAGAAGGAATTTTCTTTGGATTTCTTTTTCCCCCTCCAGGAAGAATAAGCTTGGGCTGCAAGTGAAAACAGGGAAGTTAAACAAAAAGGGTGTCATGATTTTGAAAGTTCCATGATGTTCTTTTCTCTGTTTTTCATTCTTCTCCAGGAAGAGAGTTTCCAACTTTGAGCCACAGTTAGAAGACCCAAAATCTACTCCATATCAACTAAAATATTCACATTTAAATCTTTAAATTATCTTAGGAAAGTCATACTGTTCTTATATGAGATTAAAAAAAATCAGAACCTTACTGATTCTGAATTTATATATAAGAAACTTGTAAAATACATTTTTATAATAATAGCATCATATTTCTTTTAGAGTAATCAGAGAATTTAGGAATAAAAATTGTTAAAGGATCCTTACCTATATTTCCTCCAATTTCATATAACCTTTGGTTCTGAATTTTAATGCATCCTGAAGAACCATGACTGAAAAAAGGAGAAAGCAATATAATTTTAAGCCTTTCATAACCTGAGGTAAATCTTTAGATTAAATAACCATGGCAATAAACAATTCATTCTGCCTTGAGTGAAATACATCCCACAAATTATTATGACTGAAGTTATGATAAAAACAATTTTTTTGTATTTGTTTCACACAAATAAGCATCTGAGGCACAGAGAAGACAGGACTTTTTCAAACCAAGATGGATGCTGCAAGGCTCTACAGCAACCCGGAGCCCGTTTTATCCACACCTGTCAGTCCCATTTGAGAGGTAACTATTACTGACATATAAAGCTGGCCAAGGAGCAGCTGGATGTGCAATATTGCCTTGTCATTGGTCACAGTACTCTCAGTTCAAAAGAAGTCAGGTTTCATTTCCATATTTGCCAAAAATTGAATGGGATTCTCTCCTCAGCCCAAGTCACATTTCTAAGCTTGACTAATTAATACTTTGCTAATTGTCTTATATTGATTTCATTGCATGTCTTTGCTCTATAATAAAAGTCAGAGAAAATGACTACCCAATTTAATTTTTCTATGCCAGACTAGAATGCTGAGGTGGAAGAGTCTGGAAAAACCCTTTCTGATCTCTATCTCACTCAGGAATGAGTTTCAGCTTAGTTTTTTTTCAAAAAGATTCTTCTCATTCTCTATTTTGAGGAAGAATATGTACATCTCCTTTATTTAAAAACTTACTGAAATAATTATAAATTTGCATATATTTGTAAGAAATAATACAAACAGATCCTGTGTTCCCTTTACCCAGTTTCCTCTAATAGTAAAATCTTGAAAGACTAGCACAGTATCACAATGAGAATGCTAATAATGATTCAGTTAAGATACAGAACATGCCCATCACTGCAATGAACCTCACTTCCCTTTTATAGCTACATCCACCCTCCTCTTCCCATCCCTATCTGTACCTCCATTCTTTATCCCTCTATTTTACGTGTCTATAAATTTGTCATTTCAAAATGTTATGTAAATGGAAATGTACAGTAGAGAACTCTTTTGAATTGGCTTTTTTCAATCGGCATAAATCCCTGGAGGTTCACCCAAGTTGTTGAATTTTTATTGTTGAGCAGCAAACCATGGTAAGGATGTACCATAATTTCTTCAGCCATTTACCTGTTAAAGAATATCTGGGTTTTTTTCCCCAGCTTTTGATTATTATAAATAGAGCTGCTATAAGCATTTGTGCACAGCATTTTGTGGGAACAGTCTTAATTTCCTTGGGATAAATGCCCAAGAGTGTGAATGCTAGTTTCACATGGTAATTGCATATTTAGTTTTACAAGAAACTATTAAACTGTTTTACAGAGTGACTGTACAATTTTACATTCCCATCAGCAATGTATGAGTGATCAAGTTTCTCTGTGTCCTTGCCATTATTTAGTGTTGACACTATTTTTTATTTTAGCCATTCTCATGGGTTTCTAATGATGAAAGATACTAAACATTTTTTCACGTGTATATTTGCCATCTGTATATCCTCTTTGGTGAAATGTTTGTGTCTTTTGCCCATTTTCAGAGTAGATTGTTTAGAAAATATATTGTATTTTTTAATTTATTTTTAGAGAGAAGGAAAGAGAGGGAGAAAGAGGGAGAAAAACACTGATCGACTGCCTCTCATACGTGCCCCATCCAGGGACCAAACCTGCAACCCAGGCATGTGCTCTGACCTGGAATAAAACCAGTGACCTTTCTCTTTGCTGGATGATGCCCACCCAAACTGGAAACTGAGCCACACCACTAGATTGTTTTGTGCGTGTGTTTTTTAACTATTGAGTTTTGAATGTTCTTTATGTATTCTAGAAAATAGACCTTTATTGGATACGTGGTTTGTAAATATTTTCTTCAATTCTTTAGCTTTTCATTCTTTTTATGGGATCTTTCAGTGTACATTTAAATTTTGATGAAGTCCAACTTATAAATTTTTATATCTTATGAATCTTGGTTTCAATGTTAAGTCTAAAAATTCTTCACTAGCTTTGTATCACAAAGGTTTTGTCGTAAGTAATTTTCTAAAAGTTTTATGTTTTCCATTTAACTCTGTAATCCATTTTGGGTTAATTTTTGTATAAGATGTGAGGTTTAGATCAAGGGTCATTTTTTTGGGGGGGGCTCATGGATGTCCAAAGTTTTCTTTCTACAAATGTTGTACAAGAGCATATGAGATGACTTTGTAACACATATAAGTAAAAATCTGATGGATGCCCACATGCCTCGAATGGAATGTCAAGTCCCTCTACTACTTACTGCCTAGTGATAACTATTCACAGTGTTTTAGGTACCAGGGCCAGTGGCAGAGAAGAGTAAATGTTTGGCATTCCTGAGGCTTTTGTCTACTCTTCTTTTTTTTATGTAAGCTTCACACACACATACACACACACACACACACACGTGTGTGTGTTTAAAGTAGAAAACATACAAAAAGTGCACATACCATGTAACCAGCCCCCATTTCTGAAAAAGGGACTTTGTAGAAGTGTCTGTCATATGTCTTCTGAGTCACTAACATTTCACCCTCACAGAAAATCACCATTCTGATTTCTAACAGTATAGATTACTTTTATAGGCTAGTCCTGTTTTTCTTTTAATTGAAAATTTTATTGAGATAATTGTAGATTTACATGTATTTGTAAGAAATAATACAGACAGATTATTCTTTGCCCAGTTCTCCCCAGTGATAAGATTTTATAAAACTATGGTATAATATCACAATCAGGATATTGACATTAATACAATCTTCTCATCTTATTCAGATTCATCATTTTAATTGTACTCTGTTGTGTGTGTATTAAGTTCAGTATAATTATCTAGAGGTTCCTTTGTTGACCCCCACAGTCAAGGTGCCAGTCCCAATACCACAAAGGTATTTTGTGTTGCTCTTTTTAACCACACCCATCTCCACCCTTTCCTCAAAATGACATCTCCCCAACCTCTGGAATCCATTGATCTATCTTCCGTTTCTAAAATTTTTAAATTTCAAAAATATTATATAAATGGAGTCTTGCAGTATATAATTTTTTTTGCAACTGGCTTTTTTTTTTTTGCTCAACACAGATGCTCCTTTTTCATATGATTTGAAAGCTCCTTTTTAAGGATATCAGAGTTTAACTAGAGACCATCAAACTGTACTGCTCTCTAGTGAACAGGTTTAAATGAGTGCTTCTCATCTTTTAGAAATCTGAGGGAAAATGTTTATCCTTGAATAAGCATGCCAAACCAAAAATGATTATTTATCCTCTTTAATGGCCGATATGCAAAATATTTTTTGTAAATATCATCCTAATCCCAAAGTTTATTGATAGTATATTTTAAGGAAAGCAACAGGTGATGTTCACTTAACTACATAAACTCTATCTGATATTGGCATGTTAAAGCCCACTGGAGCCTGAAATTATGATACTCCTGTAAAGCTATCAAGAGATCTACAAAACTAACCTGCTATAATTTTATTCTAATAAAAAGTAAAACTCATTGAGTAAATGAAAACATCAAGACAGAAAAGGTTTCCTATTAAGAATCCCATTAGAAATCTTATACAAAAATCAACTCAAAGTAGATTAAGGCTTGAATGTAAGACCTAAAACCATAAAACTCATAGAAGAAAATGCTGACATTGGTATTGGCAATGATTTTTTTGACTCTGACACCAAAATCAAAAGCAATAGATACAAAAATAAACAAGTGGGGCTCTGTCAAACTAAAAAGATTCTGCATAGCAAAGGAAACCATCAAAAAAAAGGCAGCCCATGGAATGCGACATAATATTTGCAAATCATATATCTAATAACAGGTTAATATCCAAAATACATAAAGAACTCATATAACTCAATAGCAAAAAAGCAATTTAATTAAAAAATGAGCAGAAGATCTGAAAATTTTTCCAAAAAAGATAATCAAATAGCTAACAGGTACATGAAAATATGCTTAATGTTACTAGTTATTGGAGAAATGCAAATTAAAACTCCAATGAGATATAACCTCAGACCTGTTAGAACTGCTATTATCAAAAAGAAAAAAAAAGTGTTGTCGATGTTGTGAAGAAAAAAAAACCCTTTGTGCACTGCTGATGGGAATGTAAATTGGCTCAGTCACTAAAGAAAGCGGTATGGGGGCACCTCCAAAAATTAAAAATAGAACTACCATATGATCCAGCAATTCCACTTCTGAGTATTTATCCAAAGGAAAAAAAAATCACTAACTTGAAAAGATATATGTATTCCCATGTTCATTGCAGCATTATTTACATTAACCAACATATGGAAACAACCTAAGTGTTCACTGATGGATAAGTGGATAAAGAAAATATGAAATATATAATGGAATATTATTCAACAATCAAAAATGATATCTTGCCATTTGCAATAACATGGATGGAGCTTGAAGGTGTTATACTAAGTGAAATAAGCCATGTAGATAAAGACAAATACCACATGATCTCACTTTTATGTGGAATTTAAAAAATGAAAACAAAAGAACACAAAAACTAATCTCACAGATACAGAGAAAAGATTGATAGTAGCCAATTTAAGGAGGTGTAGGGGAAATGGATGCAGGCGGTCCTCCTAAAGGTACAAACTTCCAGTTATAAAATAAGTAAGTCATGGTGATGTAATATACAGCATGATGATTACAGTTATGAATACTATATTGCATATTTAAAAGTTGATAAATGAGTAGATCTTAAAAGTTCTCATCACAAGAGAAAAATGCTGTAACTATATGCGGGGCCAAATGTTAACTAGATTTACTGCAGTGATCATTTTGCAATGTATACAAATATCAAGTTATTAATACCAATTCAAAAGAATTTATGTACCTCCGTGTTCATAGCAACACTATTTACAATAGCCATGATTTGGAAACAGCTGAAGTGCCTATCAGTAGATGGGTGGATAAAAAAACTGTGGTGTATCTACACAATGGAATATTATGCAGCAGAAAGAAAGAAGGAATTCCTGCCTTTTGTGACAGCATGGATGGAACTGGAGACTATTACGGTAAGTGAAATAAGCAGGCAGTGAAAGACAAATACTATATGACCTCACTTATAATAGGAATCTAATGAACAAAATAAGCTAGTGAGCAAAATAGAACCAGAAACATAGAATCATGGAACAGACTGACAGCTGTAAAAGGGGATGGGGGAGGCAGGGACTGAGTGAAGGAAGGTGAAGGGATTAGTCAAAGAACATGTATGAAGGACCCATGGACATGGACAACAGAGTGGGGATTTGACTATGGAAGTAGGGGGTGGGCTGGGTGAAGGAGGGCAAGGGGGAAAATTGGGACAACTGTAATAGAATAAACAATATTTTTTAAAAATCAAGTTATTCTGTTGCATATCAGAAACAAATGTTATATGCTAATTATACTTCAATTAAAAGAAGAAAATAAAGAATCCCACTTATAAAAATTCCTTTAAAAATACAAAACTCATGTTATTGACCATTCTTTAGTTTACTAACTTCTTGCTGTACATTTGACTCCTCATCTGTTGGTAAAGCTTCCAAAGTAATAGGTTCGAATTTTTCAAAGAGGCCAAATTTGTAAATTCCTGGAAAATTACTCATCTGATAAAAGTCTATCGTCTTTGTACAGAGACATTTTGTCTTACTCACCTGTTCTCATATTGAAATTTTGCCAGTATGTCTTTGGCTGTGGTTTGACTATTGAGTTGAATGGCCATGGACACCTTCGACAGAAGTGGAGCATGGACTCTTATGACTCCTTCCGGCACGTCAGACTGCCAATGAGGAAAAATTCAGCACATTCTGTCAAACTAGGATGGACATCAGTTCAATGACTGTACTTAAGACATAAAAATCAGTGGCACTCTGAATGAGGAAAACATGGAAACATGACTAGTATTTAACCAGAATGAAACACTTCTTTCTTTTTAACAGGAGATTTGACAAAACTTAACCTAGGATTTTACTGTCACTACATGCTTAGGTCTTATACACTGCCTTAAAAATTGTGAGAAGTAGAACTGGGCTATTTAATGAATAGAAATCTAATGTTACTACTACTACATTTCCTTGAATGATGCTTTAAATCATCCTACTGTAAGCAGAAATCTTTATTTCCATATATTTTAAGATTAATCTTCTGAACCATTCAAAGATCTTTAGAAAACGACTTTTTAAATATCCCTTTTCTTCAGTCAGCCCAAAGTTAATTCCAGATGGGCACTTGGAACTTGTTCCCTCAAAGCGCACTGATAGCACCGTGGAGAGCAGAGCATGGCCTGTTCCTGGGGAAGAGAATGTCTCTGCTTTCACATGTTATGATTGGCTTGGGCACTTTCAAGCTCTCATCTAAATGAAATACTCAAAAACTGTTGCTCTCTAATTAACAGAAATTTCTGTTTTGTCAGGATTGACTGTAAAATTTGCTTGCTTCAAAATTTTGAGTGTTTTAAAGTTTAATTCTCTAGAGATGAACAGAAATAAATTTTTATTTGTTTGAGGGTCTGGCTACTCCTCAGCTAATCATTTTAAATCTCTGTATTCTCAAAGGATGGTATTGTTGATGTAGGATTATGGGAGCTGACTCAGTATCTACCCTAGAATGAGTATGTTATATCTTGCATTGTGTCCCCCACACATATATGTGGAAGTCCTAACTCCCAAGCCCTGAGAATATGACCTTATATGGAAATAGGGTCATTGCAGATATAATTAGTTAAGATGATCTCATATTGGAGTAGAGTAGGCCCTTAATCCAATATGACTGGCGTCCTTATAAGAGGAGAGAAGACAGAGACACATCCACAGGGTGAATGCCATAGAAAGATGGAGGCAGCGATTGGACTGCACTGGCAAGCTACAGAGTGTCAAGAATTGTTGGCATTACAAAAATCTAGAAATGACATCAAATGAGGTCCTTCTTTCAAAGCCCTAAGAAACAAACCAATACCTTGATTCTGGACTTTGAGCCTCCAGAACTATGGGAGAGTAAATTTCTATTGTTTCAAGCCACCCAGTTTGTGCTGCTTTGTTATGGCAGCACAAGAAAACTAATACAAAATGTTTTAAAGTAGGATCAGGTCTAATAGGGCTCTTTTACTGTTCTCTGCAAGAACCAAGAGAGCATGGCAAGAAATGTAGGGAAGGGATATAGATTTGGGATGGGACAGAGTGCCCCTGGCTCATTGTATCCCCTGCCTACTATGTAGGAGGTTAATAATTAGGGAGGAAATAAAATTCTCTGTTTTCTTACCATTCTTCTTAAAGAGGGTGATTTTTGTAGTACCTTTGAAGTTTTAGGGCTGGTAACCTAAATAAAACACATTTAGTTTTTAAGATTAATGTTAGAAAAACAAGCATATGCTGTTGTTGGAAGTATAAAATGGTACAATCTTATGGAAAACATTTTGGAATATTTACTAAATTATAAAATGCATATCTATACATTTATGATACAAATATATCTTTTTTGAGAAATAACATACAAGTTTCTTCACTTGCAAAAATCTTAATAGCAAAATTCTGGATACAATTTAAGTGTTCAATAATCTGGGATGGCCTGAATAAATTATGACGTGTCCATGGAGAAGAACCAGAGAAGAACGCTTTGTGGATCTATGTGAAATAATCACCATGATTTCTTAAGTCAGTAACACAAGATGAGGACAGTGTTTCATGTGTGTTATCATTCATGTAAAAAGGGGGAAGAATACTGACTTATATTTGCTTGTATGTGCAGTGCTTCTCTGGAAGTATATACACCTGCAAGTTCATGAGCACACACAACCTGTCCATTGGTAACATTATTTGTCCCTGGGAGGTGAAGTCAAGGTGGCCAATTTTTATCCTATAGTCTTTCTTTCTTTTTGAATTTTGTAACCTAGTGATGAGCTGTCTATTCAAATAAAAGTTAATTAAAAGCATGGTAGAGTACAATAGAACTGAAGAAATACTGTTTCTTCATCTTTAAGTGTTGCTTTTATGGTACTTATAACTTTTAAATTCTACCTTAGTTCTAATTTACAATTAAAACATTAAAATAATTGGCATTCCTATAGCATTGGACAATTTACAAAGTGCTTTATACACACATTATCATCAGTTGATGCTAATGAAAACTCTGTGAGATAGATAACATTATCCCCCTAGCTTTATAATAAAGTTGAAATTCAGGGGGAAAAAAAACTTTAATTCACTCAGACTTGTATGGTAAAGCCTGACCTGACCTCAGTTTCAGCTCTGAGTGTATCATAATTTTGACATTAAAATTTTTCACAGTGTAAATGGCAGAGTAAGGAGTCCAAAAGTCTGTCCTTCCAGAAAAGCAATGAATAAACTGGCTCAAACTGCCAGTATCAACATTTCCAGAACTCCAGATACCAAACCAAAGTTTGCAATCAGGGGAATACTTAAGTCAGAAAACAGTTGAATCTTGGTAAGAGCAGTAAGTTTTGTGGCTTTTTAAATTACACTTTTCCAATCTCTGTTCCCTAGCTCAGTGATAACCTTGAATACAGCAGCCTGCATTCCTGGTACAGGTACCAGAGGAAGCAGAAGGACTGTCTGGTGGTTCCCTGGAGGACTGGTTCAAAAGGTTTGCCTTTGGCTTGCCTAGCTTGGAACTTGATCAGTGCTAAAATGGTATAATGTTTAAAATACCTACAGGGAAATGTTTTAGTCACTGCTGCCTGATGTAGTGGACAAGAATTGGGGAAAACATGAAACTAAGAAGCTTTGGAGGCAAGCCTAGAAATTGAGGTACTTTGAGGAATGAGGGCTGTGCAAAGCTCCAATATGTTTTAGAGGATCCAGAAGGCCATGTGCATGTCCAGGGCTGTGCACGTGTTCAGAAGAGACCTGAAAAGAACTTAAACCCCGCCCTCTAGTTGACATTCAGGCTCTGTCGAAGGAGAAAGTGAAGATTTAGGCAGTTAAAAGCTGCCTGAGTGTTAAAGATGTGCCCCAACAAACACAGAGAACTCATCAGCAAAGACTTGGAGCTTTTTTGGTTACAGCTGTTTAAGAAAATCTCTGTTCAAACATTAGCTAATCACTAAGCTAATGGAAGGGAGATTTCAGTAGCCACAAAAAACAAAGAATATAGACTTCACAAAATCAAAATGACTAAACCAGGGCACAATAGCTACTATAGCAGCAACAACCCTGGGGGAAAAGGAAAATCTTATTTTCACATTTGCCACATTATAACGTTCAAATGTCCATTCAATAAAAAATTATGAGGCAGGCAAAAATGGCAAGAAAATATGGCCCATATACTGAAAAAAAAATCAGTTTCAATAGTTTTAGAAGAAACTCCTTAAAGAAATCTGAACATTATACTTATTAGAAAAAGTCTTCAAATCAGCTATTTTAAATTTGTTTAAAGAACTAATGGAACTCATGGCTAAAGAACTAAAACAAATGAAAATGATATCTCATCAATTTGAGAATAAAAACAGAAATTATAAAAAGGATTAAATAGAATTTCTGGAGCTAAAAGTCCAAATGAAATAAAAAGAATACACTAGGTAATTCAGCAGCATATTTAAGGAGGCAGAAGAAAAAAATTAGCAAATTTGAAGAAACGTCAATTAAGATTATCCAGTCTGAGAAATAGAAAGAAAAAATAATGAAGGAAAAAAAACAGACTCTAAGAGAAACTGTGGGACAACATCAAATGCACCAACATATACATAATAAAAGTCCCAGAAGGAGAAAAGATAAAGGAACTGAAAGAATATTTGAAGTAAAAATGACTAAAAATTCACAAATTTGCTCAAACACATTGATCTACCTATCCAAAAAGCTCATCAGACTCCAAATAAAACTCAAAGAGATTCACACCAAAATACATTATAACCAAACTGTTGAAAGACCAAGAGAATTTTAAAAGCAGCAAGAAAAAGTAACTCATCACACACACACACACAAAAACCTCAATAAGATTAACAGCTAATTTCCCAAGTACAACCATGGAATCCAGGAGATAGTGAAATGACATATTCAGAGGTCAAAGAAAAAACTGTCAACTAAAGTTCTCTCTGGCAAAACAATCCTTTTAAAAATGGAGAATCTAAGGCATTCTCAGATAAACAAAAGCTGAGAGTGTTCATTGTTAGCACACTTTCCCTAGAAGAAATGATAAAGAGAGTACTTCAGGCTGAAATAAAAGGACAGTAACTCAAATCCACATAAAGTAATAAAGAATACCAGTAAAGGTAAATATATAGGTAAATATAAAAAAATCAATGTATTTTTTGTTTATAAATCCATTTTTTCCCCAATCTTATTTAAAAGACACATGCAGAAAGCTTTCATTATAAGCCTATATTGATTAGAACACAATTTATAAACATATAATTTGTGGCAACACCAGGAAATAGGGGCAAGAGAGGTATGTAGGAAAGTTTTTATATACAATTGAGTTTAAGGTGCTATTAATACAAAATAGATTTTTTCAAATTAAGATATTATTCGTAATATCCAGTGCAACCACTAGGGAAATATTGAGGTAGCCAAAAAGTTTGTTTGGTTCTTATGTGCAAAAGGACACATTTTTTCATTTTCACCAGTAACTACTGACCAGCTATTCACTGTTATGTTCCACTACTTTCTGCCACCATTCACGCAACTTTGTAATTCCATCTTCCCAAAACTTTTTATGTTTTTTTGAGCAAAGAATTGTTCCAGGTACCTTTTACAGTCTTCCAGGGAATTGAAATTTTTTCCATTAAGAGAATTTTGTAAATACTGAAATAAACAGAAACATGAAGGTACAATGTGTGATGAATATGGCAGATGAACCAGAACTTGCCAGCCAAGATGCGACAGTTTTTGTGTGGTTATTAAAGAAACATGCAGTCTTGCGCTATCCTGATGGAAGATTATGTGTTTTCTATTGACTAATTCCGGATGCTTTTTGTCGAATGCTGCTCTCAGTTGGTCTGATCGGGAGCAGTACTTTTTGGAATTAATCATTTGGTTTTCCCCAAAAGGGCTCTTCATAATAGAGGACTCTCTTCCAGTTCCACCATATACACAACGTCACCTTCTTTGGATGAAGACTGGTCTTTGGTGTGGTTGGTGGGGGAGCACTTCACTTGCCCCATGATTTCTTCCATTCCACATCATTGTAAAGTATCCACTTTTCATCATCTGTTTTAAAAATGGAATGTCTTTGTTATGTTTAAGTAGAGAATCTCATGAGGAAATACAGTCAAGAAGGTTTTTTCACTTAACTTATGTGGAACCCAAACACCAAAGCAATTAACATAACCAAGCTGGTGTGAATTATTTTCAGTTCTTGATCTGGATATTTTGAGTGTGTCGGCTCTCTCCTGTATGGTGTAACGTTGACTGTTCTCAATTAATGTCTTCATTTGATTGCTATCAACTTCCACCGGTCTACCCAACTGTGTAGCATTGTCCAGCAAGAAATCTTCCAGCACAAAACTTCACAAACCACTTTTGACACATTTGAACAGTCACAGCACCTTCTCCATAAACTGCAAAATTTTTTTTGCATTTCAGTTGTGTTGTTATCTTTCTTGAAATAATAAAGCATAATATGCCAAAAATATTACTTATTTTCTTCCATCTTCAACATTAAAATGGCTGCACAGAAACTCACCAATTTTTGTTTTTTAAAAACACATGCTCATATGACAGCTGTCACAATACAATCTAACAAAACCGTAATGAAGTTAAATACAACTAAGTGCTACAAGAGCCATCTCAGAGGAAAAAAACCAAACTTTTCAGCTAGCCTAATAATTCAAACATATATAGCAAAAGAAACAAGAGAATTGAGATGATACACTTGAAAATACAAATGAAGGCAGTAATGGAGGAATTGGGGAACACAACCATGTAAGTAAGACATATAGCAAAAAAAAAAAAAAAAAAATTGAAGGGAGAAATAGTTTTACAATAGTTGGACACTTTAATACCTCATTTTTATTAATGGGGAAATAGACTAAACAGAAGATCAGAAAGAAAATAGAAAACTTGAAGAACATTCTAAATCAAGTAGAGCTAAGAGGCATCTTTAGAACACTCCACCCAACATTAGTAGAATCCATTCTTCTCAAGTACACATAAAACATTGTCTGGGATAAACAATATGTTAGACCACAAAACAAGTCTCAACACAGTTTAAAATATCAAAATAATACAAAGTATGTTCTTCAACGATAATGTGATTAAATTAGAAATTATTAACAGAAGGAATTTTAGAAAATTTACAAATATTTGGAAATTAAACAATAAGTAACCAATGGATAAAAAAGGAAACTTGAAAATTCTCTGAAATAAACAAAAATGAAATATAACATACTGAAACTTTTGAGATGGAAAATTTATAGATGTAAAAGTCTATAATTTAAAAAAATTCTCAAATCAATAATCTAATCTTTTGCCTTAAAAAAACTAAAAAATGGAAAATGAAACTCAAAAACAAGCATAAGGAAGAAAATAATAAAAATTAGAGTTTTAATAAGGACTAGTGAATAGAGAAAATTAATGAAACAAAAGTTGATTCTTCACAAAAAGATCAACAAAATTGACAAAGTTTTAGCTAGCTGACCAAGAAAAAATAAAATTCAAATTATTAACCAGGAATATAAGTACAGATATTACTAACAGAATTACCGAATTTACAGCAATAAATAGGAATGTAAGAGAATACTATGAGCAATTTGTATATCAACAGTTAAATAACCAAGATGAAATAAGCAAAATCCTAAAAACACAACCTATACTGACTCGAGAAGAAATAAAAAATCTGGTGGGAATGCAGACTGGTGCAGCCATTGTAGAAAGCAGTGTGGAATTTCCTCAAAAAGCTGAAAATGGAACTGCCCTTTGATCCAGTAATTCCCCTGCCGGGACTATACCCTAAGAATCCCAAAACGCCAATTCAGAAGAACCTATGCACCCCAATGTTCATAGCAGCACAATTTACAATAGCCAAGTGCTGGAAGCAGCCTAAATGCCCATCAGTAGATGATTGGATCAAAAAGTTATGGTACATTTACACAATGGAATACTATGCAGCAGAAAGAAAAAAAGAACTCCTAAACTTCGCGACAGCATGGATGGAACTGGAGAGCATTATGCTAAGCGAAATAAGCCAGGGGGCGAAAGACAAATACCATATGATCTCACCTATAAGTGGAACCTAACCAACAATACAAAGATGCCAGGAAAATAAGACCAGCCACACTGAAAGGAAAAGAAACCAACAGAGACAAGAGGCAAGGAGGGTGTGGAGGCAGGGGAAAGGGAAGGGAAGGGGAAAGTCAAGGAACATATAGCAAGGACTCATGGACAAAACCAAAGGGGAAGAGCTGAGGGAGGGAAGGAGGGAGGGGGCAAGGGAAAGTGGTGGGGGGTAGGCAGAGACAAATGTATTTGAAAAAAATTAATTAATTTTTTAAAAAAAGAAAATCTGAATAGAGCCATAGCCCATAAAGAGGTGGAGTTAGAAAGCAAAAATATTTCTACAAATAAGAGTCCAGGACCACATAGTTTCTGGTAGTGAATTCTACCACACATTTAAAGATTTAAAACTAATCATTCTTCAGCTCTTCCAAAATACAGAAAAGAGGAAACACTTCTTAACTCATTCTATAAAGCCAGTATTACCTTGTTACCAAAGCCAGACAAAGACATGGCATGAAAACTACAGACTAATAATATCCTTTCTACATGTTAATGTAAAAATACTCAACAAAGTACTAGTTAGCAACTTGTCAAGCAGCATATTAGAAAGGATTATACACCTTGGCCAACTAGCTTTTTTCTCAAGAATGCAGGGTTAGTTTGACATATAAAAAACAGTCAATAAAACATACCATATTAATAGAATGAAGAAAAAACAATGGTCATCTCAAAAGATGGGGAAAAAAGCATTTGAGATCATTTAACTCCTTTTCATGATAAAACACCCCCCAAAGGTAAGAATAAAAGGGAGTTTCCTCAAAATATAAAGGGAATGTGAAAAACTCACATATATTGTATCCTCATACTTAATGGTAAAAGACTGAAAGCTTTCCCCTTAAGATCAGACATCAGACAAAGATCTCTGCTCCTGCCTTCTTGCTTACATTTTACCGAAAATTTTAGCCAGGGCAATTCAGCAAGAAAAACTAACTAAATAAAAGGCAACCAGATTGGAAAGGAAGAAGGAAAATTATCTCTGTTCACAGAAAACATGACCTTATATATAAAAAATATTACAGAATCTAAACAAACAAAACTATACTTTTAGAACTAATAAATGAATTCAGCAAAAATGAAAGATACAGTATATAAAATTCAGTTTCATTTCCATACTCTAACAATTTACCATCCAAAAATTAATTAGGAAAACAATTTCATTTACAATAGTATCAAAAAATACTGTGTGATCAAGAAAGTCCAAGATTTATACACTGAAAAGTGTAAAACATTAAAAAATTAAACAAAACCTAAATAAATGTAAAGATGACTAATTTTCACAGACTGGAAAACTTGATATTATTAGAATGAAAATGCTTCCCAGTTAATGTGCATAGTCAATCAACCTCTATTGAAATTCCAAGCACCTTTTTTTCTTTTTGCAGAAATGGAAATGTTGATCCTAAAATTCATATGGAAATGCATGGAATCCAAAATAACCAAAGTTATTTGAAAAATAAAAAGTTGAAGTACTTACGTCTTTCAATTTCAAAATTTAAAACAAAGGTACACTAACTAAAACTATATGGTACTGGCATGAGAATAAACATATAGATCAATAGAACAGAATTAATATTGCGGAAATAAACTTTTATATCTATTATCATTTAATTTTTGACAACAGTGCCAAGACTATTCATTGGAGAAACAACAGTCTTTTCAACAAGGGATAACTGGTTAGCCACATGCAGAAGAATGAACTTGCACCCCTACGTAATATATTAAAAGTAACTCAAAATGGAACCAAGACATAAATATAAAAATTAAAACTATAAAATTCTTAGGAGAAAACATGGGTTTAAATCTTTATGATCTTGGATTTGACAAAGTATTCTTAGATATGACAACAAAAACATGATCAACAAAATTAATAAGTTATATTTTTTTCATAATTAAAAACCTTTGTGCATCAAAGTACAAACTAAAAAACAGAAACGACAATCTACAGAATGGAAAAAATACTTTCAAATTATAATGGACTTGTATCTACACTATCTGAAGAACTTTTACAACATAATAAAAATACGCATAACCCAAGCAAAAATGTGAAATGATCTGGGTACACAGTTCTCTAATGAAGGAATACAAATGGCCAATATGCACATGAAAAGATGTTCAACATCATTAGCCATCAGGGAAATATAAATCAAAGCCACAATAAGATACCCCTTCATACTTATTAGGTTGTTAGAATAAGTAAATTCAGATAATAAGGTATTTGGAGAAAGTTGAATCTTCATACACTGATGGTACAAATGTAAAACTGGGCAGGCACTTTGGAAAACAGTGGAAATTCCTTGGATGATTCAACATAGGGTAGCCATATGACCCAGCATATACCCAAAGGAGTGGAAAACATATATCCACACTGTAACTCATATATGAATGTTAATAACAGCATTGTTTACAGTAGCTAAAAGGTATAACCAACCTAAATGTCCATAAATGGATAAATATTATGTGGTATATTCATATAACGGAATATTATTCAGCCATAAAAAAGTGCTGATACACACTGTAAGTTCAGTTGGTGAACCATAAAAATATGCTAAGTAAAATAAGTCAGCCACAAAAACCCATGTATTATATTATTTTGATTCATTAAAAGTCCAGAATAGGGAACCCTATAGAGATAGAAAGTAGATTAATTACTGCTGAGGGCTGGTGGGTGGAAATGGGGTGGGTGGGGTTAGGGAGATGATAGGCAAAGGACATTTCTTTTTCTAAAATAATAAAATATTCCGGATTGTGTTACTGGCTGCGCATATCTGTAAATGTACTAAAATCACTGAATTGTATAATTTAAATGGGTGAATTGTATATGTGGGTTATATCTCAATAAAGTTATTTTTAAAAGAAGGATAAAATCAAATTTAGAAAAGGGATAAATGAAGTAACTATATATGCTACAATATGATAAACCTTGAAAACATTATACTAAGTGAAAGGTGTCAGACACAAAAGGCCATTTATTGTATGATTCCATTTATATGATATGTCAAGAATGGTAAATTCAGAGACAGAAAGTAGATTAATGTTTTTCAGAGACTGTAGGGAGGGAGTGAGTGCTTAACCGGCTGGGGGTTTCTTTTTGGAATGATGAAAATATTATGGAATTAGATAGTGGTGATGATTGCATGACATTGTGAATATACTCAAACTAATGAATTCTATATTTTACAATAGTTAAAATGGTAAATTTTCTATTGTGTGAATTTTTCTCAAAACAAATACTTTTTTCATATAAATGTGTTGGTTCTCCTTGATCTGAAGTCACTTTGCCTGTAACTGATGAGGGAGCACAGCCATTTATCACGATTGCGATAAATCAGCCAGCACCCCCCCCACCCCGCCACTGTCTGGGCTTTCACCACTCCGTTCCCTGAATGACATTTCCCTTCCTTTCTACCTTTGAAATGTGATCCATCCTTCAACATGCAGCTCAAATGCTATTTCCTTCATAAAGTTGCTCACAATTTCCCATGTTGGAGCACATCTTTCTCTTCTGTATGGCCCTCGCGCATTGTGTGCGCAGCTGATGTTGCACTTAATGCATAATTGTAACTCTTGTACACACTTGTCTCCCACATTAGGTTTAATTCCTTTAAGGGCAAATAAGTTGGAAATCTTCCTCAAGGTCAATTGCTATGCCTGACACTCGTAGTCACCCTCAAATGAAATTAAAGCAATAAAAGTAACTCTTCTGAAACCTGTTTCAGCTACACACCTCCACACAAACAACTGTTACTGTGATATTCTTCAGAATGCAATGAATTTACACAAAACAACTTGAGAATAAGAGTTTTTCACTATCCAATCATTAAAGAAATTTCTTTATCTACTTATTAGATATACTGAATATTGGGATCTTAAATCTAATTCACAGGGACTAAAACATCACCTTTTAGCTTTTGTGAGAACCATTCTATACTTAAGTACTTAACAGAGTAAAACAGTAAATAGTCTTCATGACAGAGATATTTCAAGAACCTCAACCAAAAAGCACAACAAAATAAAAAGACCATGGTACTCAGCCATGGACACAATTTCCAGAATGTTTAGTCGCAAGACTGACACTTTGTGAGAATATACAATGTTTGGCTCTCAGTTACAAGCTGCTTTGTGCCTTCCTCGGAGAAATAAAAACCTGGGTAGTAGCACTATTTGCACTCTTATTTATTGTTATTACCTCTCGTTCTATGGTTTTCCTCCTCAGCAACTTTTTGACACTTGGGAGCTGCTTCTTTAATAACATGGTGGCTTCATTCATTTTTCTGACTTGAGTGATTAAGAAAGATGGGACCTGGAGAATAAAAATCGCTTGACTAGAAGGAAAACACCGGAATTAAACCTCCCGGGTAGATTCTGTCTTTAGTTATGGTAACTCTTGGCCACTCAGTACCCTGGAACTGTGGCATTTGTCCTTGTAAAAATTAGAAAAAAACTATTAGGATTCATATTTAATAGAGAGAACATATTCAGGAGCAGCCCTTAAAGAGTATATAAACATGCCACAGGTAACCTGGGATTATATTCTCATATTTCCTCCCTGTGACTGAGAGCATTGCTGGCTCATGGAGCCTTTACATTTCCTGGGTGCTGGTAGACTCCAAAGGAGTACATCAGTCACACTGTTACTCACCTTCCACAGTATTTTCTGGTAGTTAAGCATTAAGCGGATGATGTGGGCTGCAGTGTTTGCTAACCGTAATTCTTCATAATCAGAATGTTTGCTTCTACTGAAGAAAAGGTTTGGTGCCATTACAGTTGAAATGTTCCATATACTCATTCGGTTTTTGGATTCATTGGCAATCACTTTATTAAAGAATGTCATGAGGGCCTAAAAAGAAAGAGCACTATGTCACACTACTGTAAGTTATCAAAATGCATCACTGATTGCTGCCACTTATTTCTACACCCATTTACTGTGTCCCTGGGAAATAGCCAGAATATTGTCAGAGCATAGAATGGTTAAACGTCATATTCCCCTTTACTTGCTTAAAAGTGCTAATGAGAAATGTAAACAGTTGTTATGGAGTTTATTATATTGAAGTTTCTATGAAAAATAGTTTGCCTTATTCTCTTTTATCTTAAAAAAGTTTGACAAATGTTAAAATTAAATAGTAAGCTAGGAAAAGAAAATGCATCTCAAAAAAAATGTAATGTATTTTCATTGTGAACAAAGTAATTCTAGAAAACACCCTTATTTAAAGTATTACTATTAAAAACTATGTAATGTTTTCTTGTGAAAGGAAAACCCATTTCTTAAATAAATTATCTCATCCCTCAGCCCTAATGTAAACACAGGTGAAAAAATTTTTAATTTTACTTTTTGGGTATCATTTTTCTGTTGCTTTTCCATTTTGGAATCTTCAGTAGACCAAAGAAAAATGCTTACGTGCAGCTGTTAGCAATGTCAAAAAAAAAAAAAAAGATTTGAAAAAAGTTAGTAAAAGTTTGGCTAAGCCACCAAAGTGTAAGTGTTCATTAGACCTTCTGAAATTCACCAAGAGGACCAAAATCCTAAAAGGAGATTCCTCAAGTTTGAATTCTGTTATAGTATTTGTAATGGGAAAACAGCACACTATACTAATAATAGTTAGCATTTATTTGAGGGCCTATTGTGAGCCAGGTATTATTCTTAGTACTTCATATATATCCACTGACTTTATCATTATTCCAAATCCTGTGAGGTAGGTACTATTATTAAGTTGTACAGATGAGAAACTAAGGTGGAGAAGGACAGAGAGCTTTGTCAATCATCAGCTCATTAAGTGGCAGAGCCAGGATTTGAACCGAGGAAACTGGATTCTTGAGCCAGAGCCTTGATCTCTGTACCACACCAACTTTTCTTAGTTCCAGTTAAAAGTTAGAATAGGAGGGAGGGAGGGAAAGAAGGAAGAAGGGATAGAGGGGGAGAGAGAGAGAAAGATAGAGATTTTTCTCAAGTCTCATAATGTTTTTTGAGGATTTCCTGTTAGAAATGTATTGGATTTTTTGATAATTGCTGCATCATCAGTTATATAAAAGGGTATATAACATTTTGACCCAGATATCTGCTGCCAGATGCATTTTTTTTGGATAAAAGATCATTGTTTAGACAAAGCCAAAAAGAAACTAATAAATTCCAGTTTTTGAAAAACTACCAAATTGTACTGGCTATGTATTCCATAGCCACTGCCCTCCCCCATGTCTGGATTGAGGATATAATATAATTGACATATGGTATAATTAACACAGTTGCTTTTACTATGTAGGAGAAAAGGTCCTCATCCAACTGAAATGTCTGATAAGAGGTAGCATTAAGAATCATATTTGTTTTTAGCATTATTTTTACTGGCCTCAAAGTTATTGGCTCCTTGTAACTCATCCTTACTTCATTTCAAAGATTCTCCACACCTGTTGTGCTTATAACAAATCTCCTGTGGTATATAGAAGCACTATGAAAATAGCAAGATAAACTTTGATTTTTACCAATTCACAGTAAAGAAATGAATATGAAATAAAGGGAAGGCTATTTGGGATGAAGAATCATGGAATAGGATTCTACCAAATGTTCTCTTATATGTTAAAGGAGAAATTATTTTTCTGAGCTTAATTTTCCTAATCGGTAAAGTGAAAAGATCCTATTAGGTAATCTCTAAAATTCAGAGATTGTAGGACTCTTTAAATTGAACTGAATTCATAAATTATAAGGCACAAAGATTTTTAAAAATTTATTTATATCAGTGATTTCAAATTTTCTCCCTAAGGACACTCATCAGATCTTTGCCACTAGACTGAAGTGGGCAGCTAAGGACCAAAATTACAGAGTTTTATATTTACAACTTACATAATGTTCTCACATTATTCTGACATTATTCCATTTAAGTTCTCCATCTTTGCTCTTTCCTACTCCTAACCCTAGCCTAGTGCCTGGCATGGGGTAGATACTGAGTATCTCTTAATAGATTGAATGAATGAAACTGAAATGTTTACGTAAGACTCAAGGATTTACATTCTTTCCTGCTTCCTCAGGAGAACAGCAATGGGAACATGGAAAGGAAACAGGTTTGCAGCATGCTCAGCTGGCTTAGTAAATTGTCTTGTTTTTCACTTTTTCCTTTCACTTGTTTTTCACCTGAGCCATCTCCTCTGACCAGTAAGAGCCAATGACAAACCATGAGGTCAATACAAACATACCTGGGCTGTGTCCCTGTTGGCATCAGGCAGTGCCATGACCATGAGGTGTAAAGCTTGAAACTGTACTTTGATGTGAGGCCCTCCTAGCAAGAAAACAGAAATAACCACACGTTTGGAACAGCACTGATGTGTTCTGACAGCATTTCTTGCTAATATCTGTGGCATAGGAGGGCTCCTGACAGCTCTCAGTGGTAAGGACTCAGTTTTTTTGCCCAACGATGTAAATTTGTTTGCCTGGACAGTCTATCAACTCCACATTCACATCCCATGACGCCATTGTAGAGGCAGGTGGCCAAGAAGATCCTCAAAATAATTCTGGATTTGTATAACATTTCCCTTTTCAAAGTACTTTTACAGACCTTTACCTTTATGCTATAAACAGAAGGCTTGAAGCTCAATTCAAGGGAAAATAAATCTTTCTTCCACATAAAGCAGCAGCAAAGTATAATTATTAGGAGCATAGGTTCTATAACCAGATTCAAATCCTGCATGTACTACTTAGCCACTGACTGACCTTGGGCAGGCTATTTAATCCCTTGTGGTTTCTATTTTATCTTTTGCAAAATGGAATTAGTCATTTTACCTACCTCGCTGGGCTATTATAACAATTAAATGACTCAAAACTTAACAATGGATTAAAAATTTGTATGTTAGACCTGGAACCATAAAACTCCTAGAAGAAAACATGGCAGTAATGTCCTTGACAAAAGTGTTAGTGAAGAATTTTTTTAATCTGACGCCACAAGCGAAAGAAACAAGAAGAAAAATTAACAAGCAGGACTATATCAAACTAAAAAGCATCTGCACAGGAAAGAATACCATCAGCACAATGATAGGCAGCTTGCTGAATGCAAGAAAGATTTGCAAATCATGTATCTGATAAGAGGCTAATATCCAAAACATGTAAATAACTTATACAGCTGGATAGCAAAAACCCCCCAAACAATCTGATTTAAAAATGCGCAGAAGAACAGACACCTGAACATTTTTCCAAAGAAGATATAGAGGTGGCCAACCGATACATGAAAAGATTCTTATCATCATTAATCATCAGGGAAATGCAAATCAAAACCACAATGAAATATTACCTCATACCTGTTAGAATGGATATTATAAAAAAGACAAGAAATAACTAGGGTTGGCAGGGACGTGGAAAAAAGGAACCCTCATACGCTGCTGGTGGGAATGTAATGGGTACAGCCACTATGGAAAACAGTAAGGAGGTGCCTCAAAAATATAAAACTAAATTTACCATATGATCCAGCAATTACAATTTTGGGTGTTTATCTAAAGAAAATGAAACATTAACTCAAAAAGACGTAAGTACCTGAGTGTTTACTGAAGCATTATTTATAATAGCTAAGATATAGAAACACTTAAGTGTCCATTTATGGATGAATGAAAAAAGAAAATGTGCTATCCATACACACAAACACACAATAGAATATCATTCAGCCATAAAAAATAAAATCTTGCCATTTGTAATAACATGGATAGACTTTGAGAGCATTATGCTAAGTGAAACAAGTCAAATAAAGAAAGACTAATACCATCTGATCTCTCTTATCTGTGGAATCTAAATATAAAAAATACACCAAACCTCCCACCTTCAAAACCCCACAACCAAGTTCATAGATACAGAGGACAGATTTCACACACACACACACACACACACACACACACACACACACACACACACACACACACACCCCCCCCCCCACCATTACTGAAACCTAATTAAGGCTTTGTGATTTGGGCAATTATATAAAATCCATTTGTAAATGTTCAAATTATCCTTGAAGTGGAGTGTGAATTATGCCCTACCTTTATAGTTTTTCCTAGGTTGTAATGATTATAGAAATGGCAAGATTTGGTCACATGTTAAGTCTTTCAGGGGATACTTCCCACCAATAATTTGGCAAAGTTTAGACCAATTTGCCTTTGCCTTTGTGTCTGGACATTCACTTGGGTGCTACTCAGTAAACACTTTGGGAGTGGTCTAAATCCATTGCTGGGTGAGAAGCAGTGCTAAGACATCTTTTTCTTTTTCTTATGTAGGGATGGATTGTTTTATTTGAATTAGTACTTTTCACTCAAATATGGATTCATGAAATCAGAGAAGACACCTTTTAACACCAGGGCTAACAAAATCAATGAAACGTGCTTGGATGGAGTAAACCCCTTTAGCTTCAGAAATGTGGGCTTTATTTCATAACTAAGATTTCCTTCATATGTTGGACTGCCTCTAAAGCTCATCTGTTTCTTCTTCATGTAGAGGTACCTCAGGAACCTAGAAAATCTTTGTTTTCATGTCATGCCTATAGTGGTGCATGGGACACAATGCCTGCATCCCCACTTCAGGACCAAAGGACCTAGTCCCTCAGCTGTCAGCTCTTCCTAGGAATTGCTCCCTCCAGTTGTTTTGCCTAAGGTCATGCTGTCCTCTCAGGTGCAGTATACATCTGGTGATGGCCTATTTCACAGTAAAAATGCTCAATTTTCTCACTGTAATGGGAAACTATTCTGAAAGGCCACCCAAGCTTCAGAGCTCCCCACAGGGTTGTGTGAGGTCTTGGCTGAGGCTGCATCGCTGCCCAACTTTATCCTCTGCCCATTCTGCTTTCTTTTCCCTTCCCTTTCAGAAGTGTGGAACCCAAGTGTATGCCCTAATGAATGTTCTAAGCAAACTAATCTTGGTCTTAGATGCTGTTTCTGGGGGACCCAACAAAGCTTTAATCATGAGCAACTTCTAAGGCATATTATCTGCAAAGATGGTAACTTAAAACTTCAAATGAGGTAGCTCCTGTAAACAGAGTGCCTGGCATTAAAAAGAGAAACTCACAAAGATTAAATGAGTTACTATGTGCAGAATGTTCCTACCTGTTCATGTAAGCAGTTATCTCTATGTGTGTTTGCTCTTGTTATGATTAATGTCACATTCTAGATCTTAAATGGACATTTGGGGAAGGTGATCCTAGCTGGCTCTCTGGATATTGTTGATATTTTATTCCTTGACAATGACAGAAGATGGCGCCAGAGGGTTGGCATTTCTACTTGTGTTCTCAACGCTGGCTCTTTTCCCTTGTCAGGGAAGGGATTTCAGCAGTTCCATTAACAACTGGATAATCCACAACCATCTGTGCTGAAAAATGTATTTACTATAGCATCCAGGTTTTGCTTTGTCTCTGTAGTTTCCTCAAAATGGTCTCTTAGTGGGGAGTTCCTGGGGGAAGCATTATGTTCTAGAATCCCTGGGGAGTTTGCAGGTTGAAGAAAAATCTTTCTTTTTATATTCAATGGATGAAAGGCGGTCAGCTGCCTATAAAATTTCTGAGCTTTACAGGGCTGGAAATACTCCTGTGACAAGCTACTTGTTATAGGAGGTTATGTGCACTTGAGTTAGGAGTAGATGACTAACGTGTATAACCATGGAATAAACCAACAGTTAGAAGGAGTATTTATAGGATTGCATTATATTGTCTCAGCACAATCCCCATGTAGATTTCTAAAAATTTATGCCAAATTTGTAAACAAAAATGACACAGGTCCAGGTTATTTTTTAAAATAGCTAATGCATGTTGACAGGAGCTTTGACTGAATAACAACCTAACGGGAGCACATCTCAGTACAAGTATTTAGGGACAAAGAAAGCATTATTTTTCTGAGTAAACTGCAGGCTAAGGGCTGTCTGTAATCATCCAATACAATACCCCCCCCCCAAAAAAAGAGAAAAAAAAACACCTCTGTTGGGGGGAGATAACAAATGCAGATGCAGACTCTGTATTTCCATCAATTTCAGAAAAAAAAAAAGTTTCTGTTAAAATTAAATATCTAAACTGGCAAAGAGTCATTTTTATTTTATTTAGGAAACCTGGCCCTACAGTGTTTTTGTGGCTGAGTTTTTTCATTTATTGCATCCTAGTTAAGTCTTTTTTGTCCTGAGGTCATTTTTTCCTCAGAAAGTTATTAAACTTTTCATGAAAATATCTAAGGTTTGATTGATAAAATATTAGTCGTTTAATATTATGGGCAATTTTTGGACCAAGTCTGAAAAGAGAAATGGTTACATTAGTGGAAATGACTGTATATCTTCCAAATTCTGTTCCAGAGTATAAAGAAGGGCAGTTTAAACACACTTATCCACACATCCACAATTTTTCACTTTGGAAAATCTCTTACAACTAGAGGTTATTCTAAGTGTTAAAAAGGCTATTTTCCCTGCTGGTAGCAGCCCTGAACTTGGGGTTTCCTGTGGGGTTGGCTGGTTTCAAATCAGTCAATGCAATATAGTATTTCTCACTTTCAAAGTCATACAATGAAATGTGGACTCCTCAGTGAGCCTTTTCAGGATATTTCCCAGATCCTCTCCCTTAAATGAAGTGTACTGACTGCAGTAGGAGAGGGAACAATAAAGCTGAGCGGTGGCCACCTCTTTGGGGTATTTGTCCTCTCGATCTGTCCACAGCCCCTGAAATCACCATATACTTAACAAGCTTGTACACCAGGTCCTGGAATAACATCATCTCATTCAACATTGTTTCCTTATAGCATTGATGACATGCTCTAGGAACTTAACTCTTATTTAATATCAATTAGCCTATGGTAAAATTGGTTTCCTTATAAGTGCTTCGCTTAAAGTTGCAGAATCTATCAACGACATACTTAGATCTGCGATCCCTGAGTTCCTCAGGTTAGAAGTGAGCGCCTCCGCAACCTAGCTCCATTCTCTCTCTCATCACACCCTCCATGTTTCTCTTTCCTAAATTTCTCTCTTGTCACACCCTCCAAAACAGTCCACCTTTAGGTTGAACCATGACAAATTACTCCCTCACTGCTAAACACAATATACTTTCCATTACTATACTTTTTACCAAAATACATCATTTAAGGCCTAATGTATGTGACTTTGTAATTTTCAGAAATATTATTTGATATTATAATTTTCAGAGACAAAAACATCACCTGTGTAACATTTAATACATTCTACATCATCAGCGCAGGACTTCAGGTTTAAAGAAAACAGAGGCCTTACATTTTTTTCAAGGATTATTATACACCAGACACTATTCTAGATGCTCTCACTTAATAGCCACAATTCTGACACATAACTACTAACTGTAATTTATAGGCACAGCAATGGAGCTAAGAAAGGTTCACTGCATGGCTAACAGATGGTTGAGCAGGAATTTAAGTCTCAAGAGTCTATTCTTTCTGCAAACCCCTCTGCCTTTTAATGATTATTAAACCCTTTAAATTATATCCATCAGACTTAGATATATAAATATGTAAAGAGATGACTGTTTACCATCAAACACAATATTTCACCAAGCCTTGCCAGGAAAGAGCAAATATACACTTCTGATTACATTTGATTATGCATCTCTCTTCTTACTCTATGTCAGCTTATTGACCTTATATCTTAGTCCATTAACACTTAACATCTTCCACCTACTTTCCATTAGAGTGATGAAGGCGGGTATATATTCCACAGGGAAGAGAGAAGTGGGTAATTCTCTGAAAAAGGCTTTCAACATCACTGCAGCTTCTCTGTGGCACATTTTGTCCCATTTAAATTTGTCAGCATTAAACTTGGCATCCAGTTCTTCACGGTATTGCTGAAAAATAGGAAAAACAGACAATATTTAATGAGCTTCACCTTTTAAAACCGTCATTACACAAACTATTAAAAAGCCAATCTCTTCTAAGCCTAACTTTTTAAAAAAATGATTAAAGAGTTAAAGTAGTTATTTTTTGATTAATTTTAAAAACGGGTTTTCTAAAATCTTTTTAGAACAATGCTAATCTTGAAATCATTTGCTAATTCTACACAAATATGAATTCTTTACTCAGGTCATATTTTATTTATGTAGTTTTGACAGAATGCCACCTATTCCCACATGATAATGCACTGTCAGATTTTGACAAGCTTCCATTTCTCTGTTACCCATGATCCCTTCCTTTTGTCATCTTGGTCATCTCTTTCTAAATGAGATCATGACTGTATGCCTCTCAGCTATTTCATATCCAGAATGAGAAATATCCCAATAAAGAAACTCTGATCTCATTGCAATATGCAAACCAATGACATCTCCCTGGAGCAGCTACGGCAAAGTTGTGTGCCAAGACATACACATGTCCTCCACATGTTTGCAGGCTTGTCCAATCCTTCATAAGGCTTGGAATACTGCATAAATACTTTTTAAAAACCACTAAGCCTCCATAAGTTCTATTTGTGTTATACACTTTATATTATCAATTCATTTGAATGTCAGTGCCACCTCTTATCCATGTTACTTTTTCAAAGTCAAACTCACTTTCTCCTGCTCCCCTGAACTACAGATTCTACTATTAATAGCAGGTAGTTATAGTCAGTTACTTGATTGACCCTGACTGCTCCAAAAAAAATACTTAGAAAGATAACTTGTAAAACTCCCAATTTCTCTAAGTCTCCTGCTTTATTCCCATGAGAAGCCTAATTCTTCCAGCCTTAAACATGCATAATTTTCACATCTGACTCTTTCCTTTTAAGGAGCAGCTCATTAACCATCCCAGAAATAAACACTCTCACGGATCCCAAAGCCTGCAAAACAGGGGTGCCCCGGCAGGACACGTCTTTTATAGAGAGACAGACATGATTTCAAGCCATCCTTTGATGACATCAAAAAGTTATTCTTCTTGCACTAGCCGGTGTGGCTCAGTGGATTGGGTGCTGGCCTGTGATCCAAAGGATTGCTGGTTCAATTCCCAGCCAGGGCACATGCCTGGGTTGCAGGCCAGGTCCCCAGTGGGGCGGGGGGGGCATGCAAGAGGCAACCACACATTGATGTTTCTCTCCCTCTCTTTCTCCCCACCTTCCTCTCTCTCTTAAAATAAACAAATAAAATCTTTTTAAAAATGTAGTAAAAAAGATTATTCTTCTTGTCCTAAAAAATGTAGTAAAAAAGGTTATTTTTCTTGTCCTTTACTACATCTTTTAAAAAACGTAAAAAAGGTTATTCTTCTTGTCCTTAGTACTGGTTAAGGAGCTGGCTAGAGGCAAGGATATAAGTTATTGGACCGGGGCACCATTTCTAGTGATTGATAATCAAAGACTAACCTGCATAAGCAGCTATAAGAAAGGAAGAATTAAAAAATGTCATTGAGGGAAAATTCTCAAAACTAAGTGATGACTACGGAGCTACCCTCAAGGAACATAGGTAAAGGATTCCATCTTGGTACACCCCCTTTATCTTGCTCCAGGTCATTGGTATCTCACAGAAAAGAGCTTATATACTCATCAAGAGCCCCAATGAATGCAACTGATGAAAAGTGAATACTGCCAGATCACCTGGCCAGCAGGTCTTGAGCCTGCAGTCCCGAAGGATATATTTGCATATTTTAAAAAGCTGCTACCTGAAGGTCTGGCTTTCAAACAGCCTGAATCTAGGTGCTGAGGTCCTACCCTTAGGGACACTGGCAGGTCCTCAACAACTTGGAGCTGTTAAAAATATAGTAAGCTGTTTGGACAAGTACAAAGATTTGAGAGAAGACAAAGAGCTGGGGCAATGTTGAATGGCATGGTTCAATCCCTACACAAGGCCGCTCACTCCTTCAAGACTGGGAGAGGTGGTTGCTTCATCTACTTTATAAAAATCAGGACAGAGACATAAGCAAAATGAAGAAACAAAGGCATATGTTCCAAATAAAGGAATAAGATAAAACCTCAGAAAAAACATTAACAAACAGAAATATGTAATTTACCTGATAAAGAGTTGAAAGTAATGGTCATAAATATGCTCACCAATCCGGGGTTGGGGCGGGGGGGAGAATGGATAAACACAGTAAGAATTCAAAAAAGAGATGGAAAATATAACAAGGTACCAAATATTAATAGAAGTCACAGAGCTGAATACAATAATTGAACAGAAAAATACATTTAAGGGGTTCAACAACAGACAACTGAAGCAGATTAGAGATTAGTCAAATTAAACACAAGACAGTGGAATTCACCTAATAAGGGCATCAAAAGGAAAAAAAAAGACTCTAAAAAATGTGAAGATAACTTAGGGCTTCTTGGGACAACACGAAACAACTAACATTTGCATGGCAGAGGTCCCAGTAGGAGAAAAGAGAGAAAAGGGGAGAAAACTTGTTTGAAGAAAAATGGCTAAAAATGTCCCTAACTGATGAAGGAAATAGATTTCCAGGTCCAGGAAGCCCAGAAAGTTCCAAATAAGATAAATCCTTAGTCTTAGACCCAGACTAAGACATATTATAATTAAAATGTCAAAATTTAAAGACAAGGAGAGAATATTAAAAGCAGCAAAAGAAAATCTGTTACATACAAGGGAACCATAATAAGACTTTTAGCAGATTTTTCAGTAGAAACTTTGCAGGCCAGAATGGAGTGGCATGATATATTCAATGCACTAAGAAAAAAAAACTGCAACCAAGAATACTTTACCCTGCAAAGTTATCATTCAGAACTGAAAGAGGAACAGAGTTTGCCAAACAAGCAAAAGCTAAAGGGGCTCATCACCACCAAATTGGCCTAATAATAAAGATTAAAGAGACTTTTTTAAGCTAAAAAGAAAGTGCACTAATTAATCACAATAAAATTTATGAAATTATAAATCTCACTGGAAAGGTAAATATATAGTAAATGTAACAAACTAATCACTTATAAAGGTGGTATAAAGGTTAAAAGACAAAAATCATAAAAAAACTATGATTGCAATAATTTGCTAAGAGATACACAAGATAAAAAATGTAAAATATGACATCAAAAACATACAACATGGGTGGGGGAGAGTAAAAATGCTGAGCTTTAGAATGGAATCAAATTTAAGTTGTTGTCAACTTAAAATAGACTGTTATAGACATAAATTGTTAAATCTAAGCACAACAGTAACCACAAAGCAAAAACCCATAGTAAATATGCAAAAGACAGAGAAAGAAATGTAAGTACACCACTAAAAAACTCATCAAACCGCAGAGAGAAAGAGAAAGAAACAGAGAGAAACTACAAAACACTCAGTAAACAACAAAATGGCAGTAAGTATATATATACCTATCGATAATTACTTTAAAAATGTAAATGGACAAAATTCTCCAACCAAAAGACATAGAATGGTTGAATGGAGAAAAAAACTAAATCCATCTATATGCTGCCCATAAAAGATGTACTTTGGATGTTAGAACACAAAGAAACTGACAGTGAATAAATATAAAAAGACAGTTCATGCAAATGGAAATCAAAAGAAAGTTGGAGTAGCTACACTTACATCAGACAAAGTGGACTTTAAAACCGAGACTATACTAAGAGAAAAAGATGGGCTTAATAATGATAAAGGGGACAATGCAATAATAGGATATAACATTTGTAAATATTTATGCATTAAACATAGGTGCTCCTAAATATATAAAGCAAGTGTTAACAGATCTAAAGAAATAGACAACAATACACTAATAGTGGGGAATTTTAATATCCTACTTACATCAGTGGATATATCATTCAGACAGAAAATCAATAAGAAAATATTGGCCTTATATGACAACATTAGATTAGATGGACTTAATAATATACAGGCATATGAGGTCTGTCCAGAAAAAGTCCAGCCACTGTTAATATAATGAGAACAGTCTGCACAACCTTGATGTAACCTGGCAGCCAAGGAGAGTAGATGGGAATGCACATGCATGAATAATGACAATGACACTGTCCTAGTCAGTGGGAACAGTAGACACTGTTGAGTGAGCATGTGTACTATGTAGCTTTTACATTCAAAATGACTGAGCGAGTACAGCAATGATTCTGCATCACATTTTACACTAATCATGAACATTCCTCCACAGAAACCATTTGAATGATTCAGAAGGCTGCAGCTATGGACAACTGGTGATCTGCAGCTTCATCACAACAATGCACCCTCTGATGCATCATGTCTTGTGCAGAGTTTTTTAGTGAAATGTCAAATCACCCAGGTGACTCAGTCCCCCTACAGCCCAGATTTGGCATGCTGGGACTTCTGGCTTTTCCTAAACTAAAATCACTTTTGAAAGGGAAGAGATTTCAGACTGTCAATGAGATTTAGGAAACTATGATGGGGCAGCTAATGGCAACTGGGAGAACTGTGTGAGGTCCCAAGGTGCATACTTAAAGGGGACTGAGGCATCATTGCCCTATATACAATGTTTCTTGTATCTTCTTCAGTAAATGTCTCTATTTTTCATAGTATGTGGCTGGATACTTTGTGGACAGGTACCCATTCAAAAATTCCATCCAAAAGCAACAGCATACTCATTCTGCTTCAGTGCAGATCAAACATTTTCCAGGATAGATATGTTAGACCACAATGCCATGAAACTAGACCATAATGGCATGAAACTAAAAATAATTACACAAAAAACTGAAAAATTGACAAATGTATAGAGATTAAAAAATGTGCTATTGATCAACTAATGGGTCAAAATAGAAATCAGAAGAGAAATTTTTAAAAACCTTCAAGGCAAACAAAAAAGGAAACATAACATACCAAACTGTGGGATGCAGCAAAAGCAGTTAGGAGGGAAGTTCATAATGATTAAATGCTTACCTTAAAAAACCAAACAAACAAAAATCTCAAACAACCTAACTTTACATCTCAAGGGAATAAAAAGAACAAATGAAGCCCAAAGTTAGTATAAGGAAGTTAATATTGAAGACTAGAGCAAATATAAATGAAATAGAGATTAAAAAGACAATAGAGAAGATCAATGAAACAAAGAGCTGTTTTTTTGTAAACATAAATAAAATGGACAAGCCTTTATCTAGATTCACCAAGATAAAATAAGAATGAACTCAAAAATCAGAAACCAGAAATCAGAAACCAGGAGAGGCTACAACTGATACCACAGAAATACAAAGGATTACAAGGTACTACTATGAATAATTACATGCCATCAAATTGCACAACGTAGAAGAAATAAATTCCTAGAAACATACAACATACAAAGACTGAATCATGATGAAATAGACAATCTGAACATACTAATTACTAGCAAGGAGAATTAATCAGTAATCAAAAACATTGCAACAAAAAAAAAAAGTCCAGGACCAAATAGCTTCATTGGTAAATTCTACAAAATATTTAAAGAATTAATACCAATTGTTCTCAAACTCTTCCCAAAATGGGAGGAAGAGGGAGCTCTTCTAAACTCATTTTAAGTGGCCAGCATCATACGGACACCAAAACCAGGCAAGAATGCCACAAGAAAAGAAAATGAACAGGCCAATATTCCTGATGAACGTAGATACAAAAATTCTTAATGATATAGTAACACACCATTAAAAGAATCAATATATCGATAAATCAATTAAACAGCATACACTATGATCAAATGGGATTTATTCCAGGGGTGCAAGGATAGTTTAACATCTACAAATCAATGTAATATGCCACATTAACAAAATGAAGGATAAAAATAATGTGATCATCTCAATAGATGCAGGAATATTTCACAAAATTCAATGGCCATTAATGAAAAAACAAAAAAATCCTCACAAAGTGTATATGAAGGGAACATAACACAACATTAAAAAGGCTATCTATGACAAGCCCACAGCTACTGTCATACTCCATTTTGAAAATCTGAAAGTCTTTCCTGTAACACAGAGAGCAAAGATGCCTACTCTTATCACTCTTATTCAACATAGTGTTAGAAGTCCTAGCCAGAGAAATTAGTCAAATAAAAAGATAAATAAGCATTCAAATCAGGAAGGAAGAAGCAAAACAATCACTATTTGCAGATGACATGATCTTATATATAGAAAACCTTAAAGTTGCCTTAAAAACAGTTAGATCTAATAAATTCAGTAGAGTGGCAGGACACAAAATTAATATGCAAAAATCTGTTGTGTTTCTAGATGCTAATACAAAACTATCAGAAAGGGAAATAAAGAACATATTCCCATTTAAAAATGAATCAAAAAGAAAATATCTAAAACATTTTTTGATCAAGGATTTGAAAGAACTGTATGTTGAAAACTACAAAACACTCATAAAAGAAATTGAAGAAGAAACAAATGGAAAGATATTTTGTGCTCATGAACTGGAAGAATCAATATTGTTAAAATGTCCATACTGCCCAATGCAGTCTACAGCTTCAATGCAATCCCTATAAATACTCCAATGGCATTTTTCAAAGAAATAGAACAAGCAATCCTAAATATTGTTTGAAACTACATAAAACCGATCTTGAGAAAGAAAAGCAAAGCCGGAGGAATCATACTTCCTGATTTTAAATTATATTATAAAGTAATAGTACTTAAAATAGTATGGTAATGGCATGAAAACAGACACACATATTATTGAAACAGAATAAAGAGCCAAGAAATAAAACCACACATTCAAGATCAATTGGTTTATGATGAAAGGAGCCAAGTATATACAATGAAAAAAGAACAGCTTCTTTAATAAATGGTGTTGGAAACAATGAAAAGCCAGCCACATACGAAAGAATGAAACTTGACCCATTTCTTATATCATACACAAAAATTAACTGAAAATAGATTAAACACTTGAATGTAAGACCTGAGACCATAAAACTCCTAGAAGAAAACATAGGTGGTATGCTCCTTGACATAGATGTTGGTGATGGTTTTTAAAACCTGACACCAAAAACAAAAGCAACAAAAGCAAAAATAAACAAGTGGAATGACATCATACTGAAAAGCTTCTGAACAGCAAATGAAACTATCAACAATGAAAAAGCAACCTACTGAATATGAGAAAATACTTGCAAATCGTACATCTGATATATATGTGTGTATATATACGTGTGTGTGTGTGTGTGTATAATTCAGTTATCTTTTAAAGGAATGAAATCTTGCCATTTACAAAAACATGGATGGACACTGAAGGCATTATACTGAGTAAAATAAGTCAGATAGAAGAAGCAAATTACTAAGTACAGTATGGTCTCACTTTTATTGTGACATCACTAAAAGCTCATAGATATGGACTGGTGGGTGCCAAAGACAAGGGGGTTGAAAGGGGGGACAAATGGGTGAAGGGGTTCAAAAGATAAAAGGAAAAAAAATTTAAAAATCAGTGATGAATTGAACATGAGACTCAGTGGGAGAAATAACAGTCCAGGATGAGTCTCATCTCAGAATACTAGCTAGAGTGGTGGGCAAATGGTAATGCTGTTAATAGGAAATACAGGAGGAGAAAAATATTTTTCATCCATTGCTTGGTACCACTGCTGTAAAGTAAGGGAGAAACAGTGTTCAAATAGGCAGGAAGTGCCAGTGAGGGCAGAATAATTCAAATTCATTTCCTACATACCTCTGCCATAGGAAGCTACCTGAACACTAATGTGGCCATCATCCCCACTTGTCAGTGGCTCCCTGTCACCTAAAAGGCAATACGGCTCCAAGGTCAAGAGCCAGGCTCTATAACCAGATTCTTCAGGTTTTTACCCCAATTCCTTCCACAACTCACTTATTGTATAGCCAGAGTCTCAAGTTTCTCACTGTATAATAGGAATATTAAAATGACCTCAAAGAGATGAAATCAGATGACACAATGTAAAGCTCAGGGGGCAGGGCCTGACGCACAATCAGTGCTCAATAAATGCCAGCAGCTGGTATGTCCCCTTTCTCTGTTATAACCTTTTGTATTATTTCTAGGGGAAATGCATGTGTATGTGGTTGTGGATATTTGGGTAATAATGTCATTTTGTCTTGTCTGGACAGCCGATGTAAAACAAAACTCAGAGAAAGAATGTCCTCTATTGGTTCCAACCAGAGCAGACTGTGGAGCAGGGGAGTAGAGCTGATATTTCTGTGGTCCTAAATGTGAAGCCATATAAATCCCGTGCTGCATTTACCTTGCCAAAGGCAGGTAGCATTTAAAGGTTAAAGAAGTCATGTTTTTTGTCCAATGTTAATCAGAACTCTATGCAAGGGTCAGAGCCATGTCCTTAAATTTCCTCTGGCAAACAGGCAGTCTGTTTCCATTTCTGGGGTAGTTTTATAACAATGCAAGCGGCCTGCCTTCAGCTTCAAAAACCAGTTCAGGAAGGAAAAGCAGCACACCAGGTCACTAATTATAAAACATTTAGAGAAGCCTCAGAATAATTTCATGAGTCAAAAAAGAAAATCTTGCATACCAAACAGTATGCTTTCTTCCATAAAATATACTCCCTAGTATTTGGCTCAAATTTCTGTCATTTGGGGGGAAAATCATTGAAACACCAAAATATGAAATTGGTTCTAAATGATCTGAGGCCTGAAATACAAGAACAGACTCCGCTGCTGTGGACCATGTATGGCTAACACTAGCAGCTTCCTCTCAGCACTACGTTCCTGTTAGTCTTCCCAGGCCTTGACAACACAAGAGTGGGCTGAGGGGATGTTCCCAATACATCAGCGTTAGTGTCATCCACTTGGCACAATTAGAGGATAATTATAATGGCTATTTTTTGTAATGGTCTTTCCCCATGCATATTCCTAGAAAAAATAGTCTAACAGATGAAAGTACAAAAAAATAGTTTAAAGTTTGTACAAGGAGAGAAATAAAGACCCCTTTAATATATCAAGTTACAATGCCTTTCTAACTGCAATATTCCCCTGTTTTTGTTCACTGGCCCAGATTACTTTCACATTGACTTTCCTGGAGCTCAAACCATGAAAACATCTGGATTCATTTTTTGGACTAATCAGAGATGGAATAAATAGGCTGAAACTACATAAAAATGATGAGAGGAGAAAAGGGACTTCTAACCAAATGCGATTTAGAAATGCGTGTGCCTATAAGAACACTTCGAAGGCGTTATTAGCCTATGATCAGCATTTTTGTCAAAGATTAGCTAAAGAAAAGTAACGGCTGCTATGATGTTAACATTCGTGCATACAAGAAATGTCATGTAATGTTTTCTCTTCTTGGTTATTTAAAAAGAGAACTTTAAATCATATTTATCATGCTTCTCTCTCTCTGTCTCTGTCTCTCTCTCACACACATGCACACGCACACAGAGGAGCCAGTAAGAATATGTTCAACCAGAGCTTCCCAATTTTGAAGAGAAGTTTAGAGGGAGATGGTCTAATTCTCTTTAAGAAAAAAATGTGTTTCTTTGTTTGTATTTTGATTCTCTGACTCTACAAATATAACCAAAGGTTTAACCTAAAGTAGGTTTTCATCCTCTCACAGAGGACACGTTTGTTCAGCAGTATATAACAACCATGCCTGTGAGAACCTGACAGATTCAATTTAGAAAGTATAAACCTTAAGGAGGATTAGGGATTTTCCTGCCTTCCAAAAGAACTTGTGCCAGGATTTAGTAATCTCTACCTCCAGGGAAGTCATGACTCCCCCAAATGCTCTGCTCCTTATTGCTACTGGCAAAGTAGGGTGCACTGCTCTGATCTCCCTTCAAAAAGGAACTTACCAATCATCTGCAAAAATTCAGGTAATTGACTTGCCTGCTGTTAGGATCTTCTGATCTGCCTCAGCCCCTCCTCCAAGAGAGCCCTGGCAATGACCAAGTGTGGTGTCGGGTGGGGCTTGGCCCACTGTGCCCAGCGCAGGGCTGCTCCGCGGGGCAGGATGAACAGTCAGGCCTGAACTGGGGTCTGAGGCTCAGCCTGCCCGATCCAGCCTCCATCCCTTTCTCTCTCAGAAACGCTATCCTGCAAGAACCCTCTTCTCCTAACTTTGTCCCAGCGTCTGTTTTCTGGAGCTTCCAATAGTCACTCATAGCCTATTTATTCTCAGTTTCCACTTAGAAAAACATCTTGTCACATTTCCACATAAAAACTCGGAGACTTCTGATAGAATTTCTCAAAATGTACTAAAATAAATTAATAGAGAGATGCTTTTTCACCTCTATACATTTCCTTTTAATAGTTCTACAGAGAAGCAGGTTCATGTTTCCCTCTCCTTGAGACTTTTTTCTTGAGAAATTCATCATTTGAAACTGCTCATGTTTCCATGTCCACCAGCCAGAGCGACCCCAGGCAGACAGGCAGGGATTCTTCACTGTGAGTGCCCACTGGGAAATAAAATAGTATACTTTCCTGGAAATTTATGAGAAAAGCTTTGCTTTTCTAATGATTTTTTTCCCTTACTGACCGATAGAGTTTGCCACCAGTTATAAGTAAGAAAGCAAAGTAAAAGAATTCACGTTGCATGGATGCTTTTATTTGTAGAAACTAACACTTAAAAATGGAATTTGGTTTCAGAACTGCTGAGTATTGTAGCAGTTATGGTCATTCCTACAAATTCTTATGAGGACTTTATATTCTTATAAGGACATTAAAAGGAGAGCCAAAGAACATTTCTGAATATAAAGCAAGTGGTGATGGAAATAAGGGCTCTTATAATAATTGGCTTAATGAATTCCACGACTGAGATGAACACAGCAAACTAAAATGTTTAACCCTCAAAACAACAACGGGACATTTCAACTTTTCAGACTAAAGGCATTTGGTGGTAAATTGGTGTCATTTCATTGTTATTGGTTTTTAATCTTTGTTTTAAAAGAATACACAACTCAGGATGATGGAACAACATCTCATCATAGGTATAGAGGAAAACTAGGTAGGAACAAGTGATAGTGTCAAAACAACAACAAAGGACTGATGCTTCTGTGAACTGGGTCTAGCTAGCTCAGATCTCTAACTAGGAAGAGAGAAAATGTTTGTTACCTTGACTTTGGCAGTACACCCTGAGAGTCGAAAAATTCCTTCAGATTCCAAACCCGATTCCTCAACTTTCTCGAAAAACTAGAAAGCAATGATACATTACAAAAATAAATACCTCCAATATGATTACAAACATCTAAAATAATACTGTTGATGACAACAAATGATAAATTGCCAAGCATTATACGTGCTTGGCACTTGAACGCCTTGTTAAGTGTTTGCAACCACCCTATGAGGTCTTCATGAGGGAAAGGAGACTTAAAGGTGTTACATAACTTTGCCAAGATTAACCGTAAATGTAACGGCCCTAACTCTCTCAGGCTTGTGCTCTTCACCACTCAAGTATGCTGCCAGTTAATTAGTTTAAGAGGTGATTACTACATCTCTTTCTGCGGGCTGACCAATAAGAAAAAATTCTAAATTCACTATCAGTACTTACAACCACTATGGCTAAGAAATTATAGGAACTCTACAAATATGACCAAGGAGGTAGGAATTGCACAGGTTTATAGTTCTCATGAACTCTCATGGTGATAATGATGGTGTTAAAATAATAGCAGTAGTAATAATAATAACAATAAACAACTAACATTAATTGTGTGCATTTTGTGTTAGATATGGTTCTCGGTACTTTACATCAGTCAGCTCATTTATATCCTCACAATAATCCTATGAGGAAGGTTATTAGAATTCTCACTCTATTGCTGAGGAGGCTGAGGCATGGTAATGATGCATACTTGCCCAACTTCTCACAAGAGCAGATCTAGAGTCTCGCTATTTTCCCTTCAAGATATGATCGTGCCTGAAACTAGGGTAGTTCTTGTAGGTATGGAGAGAAATAGATATTTAGGAGGAAGAAACACACTCACAAGGAAAGGTTCTCCCATAGGAGCAGAAAGGTAATATCTCAAGCTGTCTCAATGAGGAACAGTTAACATCAGTATGAGTAATAGCTGATATTTATTGGTTGTTAATGCAATATAAATGCACATTTAGTTTAACTAGCATTTATTGTGCACCTTCTATTTGCTATGTCCTGTGCTAGGCTTCTGCACTTACATAGCAATATAAATTCATGTATTTAATCTTCTCAGTCTTGGATTTTTATTCATTGTCTTTAAACTCCATCCTGTACACAGAGGACAAAGGGCAGAATCTTTGTCCTCTCTTACTCTATCTTACTCTACTATGCCTTAGTTTCCTCATCAGGAGAAGGGAGAAGATAACACCAAGCTCCTCAGGCTGCTCAGTGCTGATGAAATGTGACAGGATTAGAGGACACTGGCACAGCCCTGAGCAGGAAAGGCCCCTACGGACAGGCCCCATGTACGCTGGCATATCACTGGCATCCTCTGCCATCCTCCCTTCTCCCAGTTGGCAGCCAATTAATCATCTGATTTGAGGAATAGCTCAACTTGAGGTGCTAGTAGCAAAATTTAAAAAGATAGTGAAGAGATGGAGAATTATTACTGTGAATAACGTAAGTATATGTTCTCTCAGTCAATATCTTAACAAATCACTTAAAAACTCAATTTAAAATTCAACAGGATTTGTGTTTAGGGCTTGCAATTTTAATAGTGCCACTGGATGTCAGTGTTAAATAAATGCATACTCAGGTAAACTGGTATCAACTGTTGGGTATAAAAAAACACAACTTAAAGCACACATGCCATTCACCAATGATGGATATTAGCATATGCTAGTTCAAATAATATCACTTTCAAAACTTCCAAAACCAAAACTCTTCTATGTTTAACTCTATCCTATTTTCCTAGTTATACCTAAAAAAATTACTACCATAACAAGCTGATTTTTATACTTTATTAAGCTTTGTTTGGAAAACTAATTTAAATGATTACAAACACACATTTTGAAACACTCAACCTATGATATATCTCAGCAAATACTTGTAAATACATTGCTAATAATTAATGGCCACTCTTTTATCTCAGACATAATGATAAATATACACAAACACATACATACACACAAATAATATTTTTTAAAAATATTGGAAAGAGATATAACTAAAGGAAGCCATGTATCCACCACTTGATGCTTTATGGTCAAACAATGCAACAGGCTCCAAAAGTTCACAGCAAGGCAAACTTGGTCCCAGAACCTGTGGGATGTATGGGGCTTCATGGAAGAAAGTGGAAAATTACCAGGTCGTGAACTCTAATAGGGCTTGGCTTTAGTGTCTTTAAAACTAAAGGAAAATTCATTAGCAGCTTTACAAATAGCAAATCGCAAGTACAAAGCTCTATCAATTCCCCATTCATTTATATTCTACTCACTTTTTGTAATACAAGGGGAACTTTTACTCCAGGGTCCTTCTTTCGGTCATTGTCCAGCAGGACTGTAAGGGGAACTCCAAAAATCCCATTGTCTTCATTGTAAAATAGTTGAGGAAAAAAAAAATCAGGAAAGCACTGTTATTCTAATGTGTCAAAGTGTTAAAATCAGAAGAAATCAATGCTCTTAATTACCTCTTCCTTTGACTTTCTCTGTTTTGTTTCTCTTCAGTGGAATTCCAAAGGCATCAAAAAATGCTGTCAATTCAATCAGAGAGAGGTGGCGGATTTTCTTCATGTCTTCAGCAGATAGATCTCCTGCTTCAGTTAGGCCAAATCTGGTTTTCTGAACAATAAATTTCTAAAATACATATTAAGAATATTTATTTTTTAAGAAAAATTATTATACCTTCTTTCAAATGCTACCTGGACGTGCTAAATCTGTACAGCAAGACATGCTATTTGCAAATAATAATACTACTAATAATAATTTAAAAAATTTGAGGCACAATCTACATCATAGAAAGATGATGAATATGATTTTTAGAATATTTGCAGGTTACTACTATGTTAAATTTGAAGTAAAACAGTGCTCTGAATATACTATAACATTGCCATCACAACAGTAAAAAACTGCTTTCTTTTAAGGATCATCCTCTTTTTGTCAACAACAAACATCCCAGGCATCACATGAAATGTACATGCCATGGGCACAAGTGAGACAGGCATACAAAGCACACCATCTATGTACTCTCAGGAGAGCTTTCAGTATGTTTTTTGTTTTAGGCTGTCAGTCCTTAAATCAGGCATCACCTATTCTCTTCTGCATAATTTAAAAGACTGTAAGTAATTTCCAAATTGAAACTGATTGCACATGCTTGCTGAGACAGTAGTTATTCTACCTTAAAAATCAAATTTAGATGATTCCAAATAGTCTTTTAAAAATGCATAGAAAGTACCAAAGAATCCTATTACCATTTTGAAGACAATGATATTATTATATTCTCTATTTCCATACTAGAAAGAAAAATATACTGAAATAACAAAAAAACCTTCAATAATCCAGAAATATTGTGAAGGCTATAAGAAGACCCTTTAAAATCTAGAGATTGTTCTTGTTAACATATAAGTATTACTGCAAGTATTATATGTAATAATAATAAAAGTATGTAATTAACATAATTATATAATAAATATTATACACACACATATACACACATACAGTATGTAGTATATAACATATACTTTACTGGCAGGAAACCTAGTATTGAAAAAAATGCTAAAGTAGAAAAATAATAGTGATTTCAATTTCAAAGCTTTAAGTACACATTTTCCATAGGGGTTCCTTAAACTAGAGCTCCCTTGGGGTTTTAAAACCATCCATCCATCCATCCATCCATCCATCCATTCATTCATTCATTCATTCACTCATTCATCTATTCAACAATTGTTCCTTTGAACTCCCAGTATTCAAAAGTTAAACAACAAAATGTGGAATGTGCTTTGGGGTATAACTTTGCTATTAAATGCTTCGTTATTTTATCTTATTTCTCAGACCAAGCCTTCATATAACAATAACACATAACAACAATATAAACAAGAACCACAATCATTTATTGAACAATTACTTCCTGCTAAACCTGATGCAAAGTTCCTCATGGAAGTAGGCTGTTCTGTACCCTGGGTGAGCCAAACTTCAGGGAGAGACATACACTTGGCTGAGGGGACTGGGGGCCAGCATGCTCCCTTGGACAGCTCTCTCTAAAGAGTCAGAGGGACTGCACTGGAAACCAGAGTCCCACTGGATTTCCTCTCTTCGTCCAGAATGCCATTGTGCCCTTCAACATAGAGGCTGCTTAGGATCAAAGAGGGATTACTTAGCTGCTCTGGGCCTCAGTTTTCTTAGCTGAATTATAACTAGGTATTATAACTGAATACCTAGTACATTGTCAGGCCCATAGAAGGCACTCAATGAATCTTACAGTTCTTATTCTGCCCTCTTCTTCCTCTCTGTTATGGGGTGTTTGTCTGGGAATGGTCCATGTCCCCTGGGGCAGACTCTGCCTATTGCCTTTAGCTCTGAACCTACCTGAGCCCTGCTCATCATGCTGCCGACCCCAATCAGCACAGAACATTCAAGGCTCTATATCATGATCTCTTCCTAAATGCATTTATTGAGTAGCAAATTGGGCTTTCAGGATGTATTATCATATATGTATACACACACATACACACACACACCTAGTATATATTATATTGCATATATTCATTATAATACATATATATGTATTTGTGTGTGCTTGTGTGTGTGTATATATATATATATATAAAATGAGGCTTTCAGGATAATGAAGTACATAGCACTACTTGCTCATCCGTAATAATAATATAAATTCTTGAATTTATTTTTGATTAATTTTAGTGCCTATCCTGTGAGCTCTCATTTCTTGTTAGGACTGTTACTTTCTGCAATACTCCCTTCTGATATGTGCTTCTAGAAGCACAAGTAGGTAATACAGTTAGAATCTGCATTAACCTATAAGTAAGGATATAAAGTGCATGAAAGCATATAAGCCAGGTAGAAATCCCATTTCACCTACACAATGTTCACATGTATACCCTTACAACTCTTCCTAGGCCCAGGGTGCCAGGAACAGCCCGGCAGGTTGCGCACTACACAGGAAGTGCTGCCCGAGCGCTACACGACACTGCTGCCTGGCCTCTTCCCGTCCTTTGTGCACACACAATGAAATTTTTATGAAATCCTCATTGTGGCCTGTGCAGTGTGGCTCCCTTGTTTGGAGCATCATCCCATAGTCGAAAGGTTGTATATGGGAAGGCAACCAATCAATCGATAGTTCTCCCTCACATCAATGTTTCTCTCCCTCCCTTCCTCTCTGTCTGAAAACAATTAAAATACTGTCCTTGGGTGAAGATAAAAAAAAACCCTAGTTTGTGTCATGGAGAAGTCACAGGAAGCTACTGCAATAATGACGAAGGGTTTTACTTACAGTAAAAACATAGTCTTCTTTCTTAAAATCTGACTTCTTAAATTTATTTCTTTTTGGAGCCTCTGTAACCATTTCTGAGTAAGATACTTCAAAGGACAGCTCTTCAGCTTCTGGTGGAATGTTCTTTTCCAGATAATCATCATCTAAGGAAAAAAGATATAAAATATTTAACATGCCATTTAATCAGTCAATACCATTTACTGTAAAATAAGCACAAACTATTTATGAGTTAAGTCATAAGCACATAAGCACCCAAGGAAAGGCATCAGACTCACCCAGAATGATTTCAGTTAAACATAATGTAGTGTCATCAGACTTCCATATGAATAAATTTCTGTAATCGTTATCTAAATAAATTTTATACTTAATGTGATATTTTCAATTTTAGATTTTTATGTGTTGTGAAAGGTATTGAGTATAACTAGAGGAAAGTCCAAACATGGGATATTTCTATATATTATTATGATATTAAAATTAAGCCCATCTAAACCCAAATGTTGCTGCTACTGGGGAGCAGCCTACTTACTGGCTTGTTTGCAACTGTTAGCAGATCCAGATTACTTGTGAAAGAGGCCCCAAATCAAAGACACTACCCAGGTGAGTAACTTTTAAATGATATGGTGGGAGCAACAGAAGGAAAGATTCTGCTTCCGGTTGGCTCTATTAATTTTGCCTGGTGTGGCAGAACCGGGTGTTTGGACGTGGAAGGAAAGCCTGCTGGAGCGACAAAATCAGTTTGGGGAGAATAACACACTTGCATTTCCCTTTCAGAGATTCATTGCTCACTTTACTGATCACCAGCACAAAAGCAAGAAGACATAGCTTAAGTTCAATAGGAGGGTTTATCACTCACCACTCACTGCATTCTGAACTGACTGTCCAGGGTCTGCCGATCCATTGGAATGAACTGGTATATCTGGAATAGTCTCAAGGATAGACTGTGAAACAAAGGAAGATGAACACAAACATTTACTGTAAATACAGTCGAGTCTACATTTCAGTCTGACTTTTATTTGGTAGTATTAAAGAATTAATAGCAATTCTTGATTTCATAAAATGCCTACATCTGATTTCCTTTGTTTCTTCATTCAGTTCAGACCTATACAGTCCACACTGTTATCTCCAAAGGGAACAAAGTCAAGGTCAAAATAAGTGCATCTTCTTAGCTCTTAAATATTTGTTGCTCATGTATTTCCTAACATATAGAAATTACAATGCTCGATGTCATATAGTTTGGCAATCAGTGTATGTTATTCTTGATGCACCTGGTCACACATTTCGTTCACAAACTCTAAGTCATGAGATAGCTAGGTGGTTACTAAAAAGGGATGCTAGAGCTAGACTGCTTGAATTTTAATCCTGGTTTTTCCACTTACTTTGTAACTTTCAGCAAGTTACTAAACTCTCTATTGCTTAGTCTTCTAGTCTGTAAAATGCAGATGATAGCAGAACATATTTCAAAGAATTATTATGAATTTTAAATGACTTATCCTATGTGAAATCACATGAAACAATATCTGGTATGTAGTACTATAGGAGCTAACTACTCTTAATATATTAACATATTAATTCCTTTACTATAAAGTAGACTAATAACAACTGCCAAAAAATTATGTTTTCTAGCTGTTTCTCCTCTTAGTAAATTTGCTACTTTCTCCACTGAGATCCCACCAAAGCACTGTGCACCCTGCAATACTATCAGATGTTGAGGATCTACCTTTGTACAGCCCTGTGAAGCAAGTTACTGCTCAGGTTGGACGAATACTAATAAAAAAAATTTACACACAAACCCTACCATTCCTATCAATAAAAATTTTAATGTGGGAGTTATCTCACATTACGTGAGGGTGAAAATCTTATTCTCACATTTATTTAGCAATAACTGAACACCTGCTTCATGAAAGATGCTTTCTTGTGCTACAAATTACACAAGGGAGTCTCAAATTCTGAGCCTGCATTATTTTTTTCCTATTTAATTCAAAGGAGATGTCACACTTATTGTGTAGACAACATATGAATACATGGTCAATTACTGAAACATAGATGACTAATTGTGCAATTGGTAGAACAATAAAAAGACAAAAAGGTCTAGGATGATACAATTCATTGTTAGTCAGATTTTTGGTGGCTCTAAAACCTAACACTACAGAATAAAAATTATCCATACACTAAAATCCTTAAAAAGATGTGGACCACTTTTCAGTGGTTTCCTTAAGTTTTCCAAAGAAGAAATGTCTTCTTAAACTCTGAAATAACTCCCCCATTGGACAGAACACTCAAAAATTGAAAGACATTTATGAAGGGCTTAAACTGATAGTTTAGGATACTTTACCTCCTAAATGTTAATTTCTTAATTGTGAAGTGGAGAAGCTAGTCTGCTGGGGTGAATGAGTCCCTGCACTTTGTAAATTATTCTGGGACTTTGCTGGGAGAAGCAGAACTTTAAATTGTGATCCTTGCTCTTGACTATTTATAATAAAGAAAACAGAGTAACAATTATGCAACATTATTTACAGATAATCAATCTACTGTTAAGAAGAAATTTCTACAATACAAACATAAGTGTTTGTTGGAGAGCATTGGAGAGGATGGTGTGGCCCAGAAGATTTTACTACAGAGGTGGATGAACTGGCCCAGGAACTCAAGGAAAGACAGGAAGAATGTACAAAGGCAGGGGAGGTGGGCAAGAGAATCCAGTCCAGACGCGGAAGTATAAATTTCAGGTGTGGAACTCTCTGAAGCACTTCAGCTACAAGGCATCATGAGAGACAAGTTTGTCAGGAGTTGAGGCAAAATGTTAAAAAATATGAGAGAACATTAGTCAGGATGGTCTGTTCAAATTACTGAAGGCTTTGAAAGCCAGGTAAAGGAATTGAGACAGAGTCATAAGGGTTAAAACAAAACAGCAAAAGGACGTTCATGTGTTAAAACGGAGGAATGACACAGTGAAAATGAAAAAGGAAGACAGCCTGCCAATAAATGGACCTTGAGTTTTGAAATAGATTGAATAAAAAGGCTAGGTGCTTGGTATTCAGGGTTTTGTTTTATTTCCCATCCTTTTTTATTGCACTTTTTTCCCATTACATTTAGTCCCCTTGTACCCACACACCGCCCCCCGCCCCCCCGCCCTCAACCACAACTCTGTTGTCCACGCCCATGAATCCTTTTTCCTCAATCCCTCTACCCACTCCCCTCCCCACCTTTGCTGCCATCCATCTCTCTGTGAGTCTGCCTCTATTTTACTTGTTAGTTCAGTTTGTTCATTAGATTCCACATATGAGTGAAATCATAGGGTATTTACAGTTTAAAAACATCTATTCACCCATCATTAAACATAATAATACCAGTAATTTAAAAAATGTACTAGTGATTTTAATCTATTTAAAGCATAAGTGCCACTTCCACTTAAAACAAACTCCCCTAGACTGTCAGTAACAGATCCTACTGTTTTCCTCTGGGTCCAACCACAAGAGCTCCACACTGGGGCTTCAAATGGTAAAGAACGGCAACACTTTCCAGCCACCAAAACTTCCTCGGCTGTCCAAATCATACTGCACTGGGATTGAAGAGTAAAGTATGGAGGATTATTATTTTAAATTCCAAATTATAGAAGGTCTGCATTACCTGCTTGAGCTCTCTTAAAACTAGAATTTGACTATCTGATATTTCCTTCACATTACAGAAACACCACACCATTTTCATGTTCATTACTTATGGGAGAAATTCAATGACTCAAGAGGTGTTTCTGACCCTCCTGACTAGCTGTTTGGTTTTTCTCATGATTTGAGTCTACATACTATAGCTATGTGCTATGACTCTGTACTTAAGCAGCCTGTGCTTGAATCAATACAGATAATAAGGTTCCCCATCATTCTCTTCTGCAACTGAGATCAGAACTGATCCATCCATGCTTTGAAAATGCTGTGCCAAATTCCTCAGAGAACTTAAATAAGCCACATTCACTGACAAATGTACAATAAATTTGGAAATAAAAAATAACAATTACAAAATCTATCCAAATGTAAATTTATAAAGAATTCCAATGATGTCTTGGATTAAAAATTAAATCACACCTAAAATTATAAACTAAATGTCAAAAACAGTAAAAACATTCTATTCCAAAAATCCATGAGAATAGCCAAAGTACTCAGAGATTCTTAAGTGCAAATAGGGAAGATTATATGTAAATAAAATATGTTAATAATCCAAGAGACAATAAAAAAATTATCCAAGCACCCCAAGAATAGATGAAAAAATTAATAAGAATTCAATAAATTAATACAACAGAGAAAAGCAAACTTAATTAATTAAAGGTAGTGACCTAAAAAATTGGTGATATGGACAACTATTTACAGTTATTATTGAAAAATTTTTAAAAAACCATAACTTTTAGGAACATAAAGGAAAAATAGTTACCTTCACAGGAAATTTAAAAATTATGCACCTAAATAAATGTGTGTGTGTGTGTGTGTATGTGTGTATGTGTGTGTGTGTGTGTGTATGTAAAAACATATATTAAAACCCTAAATGAATTGGATTCTTTGCTAGAACAAATATATATTATCCAAATTCATATAAGTTGGGATTGAAAGGACCATAAACCCCAAACCACATCAAGTGAAAAATTAACCAAAGCATTATGCCATGCTACAATGATGCCATGCCTTGGACATTCATAAACAAATTACAATACAAATTTATATATAATAGATTTTATAGATTATTTACACCAATGTTAAATAAATGGCTCCAAAATACTGAAAAATATTCAAAGTCCTCAACCTATCTGTACCAAGATTAGCACAGCTCTGGTAACAACAAAAGAAGTTACACACACACACACTAACCCCGACTTATTAGACTAGTGGTTAAAAATGCTAAAATAGTAGCAAATCATATTCTGTAATGTAATATAAGAATAATGTAACATGACAAGCAGAGTTTATATAAGAATGGAATTATAGTTCAACATCAGGAAGACATGTCACTAATTTCCTGAAGTAATTGCTTAAATAATAAAAATATTATATTCATTTTAATAGATGATGAAAATCATTTGATATAATTCAAGCTTCATTCCTGATAAACGCAACTACAAGGCTCAGAAACCTAGAATAAATATTCTAGTTAGTTTTCTCATGGTTTCTTAGAAATTCTTCTTAGAAGAATTTATGAGAAAATCAAAACCTTACCGAAAGATCTCCAAAATTATTACTCAATGTACAAGTGATTACGGTCAGTCAATAAGGCAAGAAAAAGAAATAAGATAAACTGAGTAAATAAAACTTTCACTATTTCAGATAATATATACACAAATTATAAAATAAAATGAAAAATTCTTAAAAGTAAAAATTTTTTCAGAAAGGAAGCTATAAGAGATACTTTTGTACAGAAACTAAATAATTACTTTTCTTATATATGAGTATCTGCAAAAATAAACTAGATGACATCATAAATACTCTACCATTCAAAATATGAACAAAAATTATTAAGTGATGAATAATCAACCAGTAAAAAAGGTGTGTAAAAAAAATGTAAGAAAATTATATAGTTTTTCTTTGAAGGATAAGTATAAATAAATGGAAAGACATAATCACTATTTCTAAATGATGAAACTCAGTATTTTAAGATGTGAATTCTTTCCCTGGCATTAATCTTTAAATTCAATATAATTCTTGGAGGAGTCCTACGAAGATTTTTTTAATGGGAAATAATAGTGTTAGTCTAAGCTCACCTGAAAAACATTTCTGAGAAGAGCAAAGAAAATTTTTGATGCAGAATAATGACAGTGAACTTATAACGATTTAAAATTAAACTATAGAGTCATAATAATTAAAAGAGATACCGTATTTATAGAGATTTCATGTATCACAAAGGTTGTGTAGAAAAGATGAAAGATTGAAAAAAGTATTTGTCAAGCCAAAATTACCCGTTTGGAAAACATGAAGTTAGGTTACCTATTTTATACAATTCCATACCATAAATTGCAATGTGGCAAATTATCAGGAGTCTCTGATGACAGTACAATGCCCCTGAGAATCTATCTAAGCAGGTGAGATTTACCTTTACGGAGGTCATGGCCAGGATCCCTGAAGCCCTTGCCACCACTTCACTGAATTACTTGAAATTCCACCATCTAGAAGAGGCTGAGGAACCAAACTAGGGTGCCTGTGGTACTTATAACCCAGAAGCAGGGGAAGCAAAATGTATTTACCTTCTAGTTCTGGAATGTTTACCTCTAGATGTTCTAGAATGATTTTCAATACAAGTGCATTAAGGGTTAGGTTGGCACCTGTGGGCTATAACCAATTAACCAAATAACCAATTTGTTTAACATTTTTAAGTAAAGATACTCTGAATTAGCAAACCAAAGCCGGTTAGGTTGGAGATCGGTGCCAATGAGATTTTTTTTTTCATAATTTTTTGCTGAAACTTTTATTTATGTCGTTATCAGTATTCAATACATTTTCAGAAAACGAGATGAAAATAAACCCAAAATCTGAGTAATTAACTTACCCCACTCTAGTTTACATAAAAGGTGATTTATTTCTCCTATGCTCTCAAATTTTCAAGAAGCCTATTTGCAGACAATATGTGCTTAGTAAGTATATGTTGAATAAATGAATGTATAAATAAATGAATTAGGCAACCAATGATATGTAGAAGCTAACAGAAAAAAAAATAAATGAAAAAACATGACTAGCATCGGTCTTTTTGTTCAAGGTTTATTTGGTGTTTTTGTTGGTATGACACTTAGATACTTCGCTGCACTATTTATATGTATACTTTTATTTTTACGTTATATGGCAATGTACATTATTCTGATACACACAGTACACAAAATAAGATCCTTCAGAGTAACTATGTACAAGACATGCAATATTGGACTTACTGGATCCCAGGATAGGATTGATTGGAGGAAAAAAGTTGGACTGGGCAAATTGAAACTGCCATGGAAAAGCCTCAAAAACAAGGCCTATTCAACTGACTTTTCTTTAGCCACTCAATTGTGCAAACATTCTGCTGCCACTTCTGCTTGGTGTGTGCCTGGAACCAAATGCCTGGGGTGGGAAAGTCAGCTAGAGAGGCAGATGAGATGTTAGACTCTGTCAGGAATGTGGGGAGGAATGACTGTGGGCTTTAAGCAAGACATGCAGCTATCGGAAAGGTGAGTTTGAGGGTATAAACTAAAGTCCAGGAAATGATTAAAGGGGCTATTTCGGCAGTACAGAAAGATGATGGTGAGTTTCTGTACTAAGGAAGTAGTTGTAGAAAAAGTAGGGGAACAGAAATATTCTAGAACTACTTGACAAAATAAAATCCACAGGTCTCAGTGATGGGCATGTAGACAGGGAGAAGGTCATAAACTTGAGGCTAATATTTAAGTCTTGGGCACATGGGTACCACCTTCTGAGACAGAAAATAAAGGATCCTAGGTAAAAACCTAAAGCAGGAATCCCCAGTCATAGGAGCACAGCAAAGTTGTGTTAAGGTCTATTATGGGTAAGTACTCACTTCCAGTATTTATTCAGAGCATATGAATGACTTCTAATATGTAGGGTGGATTGGAGATCATTATTTGAGACATAGTCATTCATTTGCATTCTAATGCATGGTCTTAAATGAGAAAGTAAGGGCTGAATTTATATCCAGTTGTTCCTACATTGTAGGTAATTCTTAGCCTGTCTATGCCAATACCTGTAGTGTTACTGATAAGTTACTCATTGACAAAAGTCACTCAGATTATTTTACTTATGTGATCAATGTGCAACAAAACAAAACAACTCCATAACCAAAAAATCTACAAACACAACAAAAAAACTGATTTTCATGGGGCAACTAGCATTATCTCCCTGAACAGTGGGGATATACTAGGAATGTGATAAGCATGTGAATGTCACCTATCCTGTGCCTCCAAACAAACAACGGAGGAGCAACTATTGACCTGCAGGGACATCTGACTGTGCCCTCTCCTTCTGTCTGTCTGAAGTGCTATCTGTTGTTGTCCATCAACTTGCCATCAGAGAACCACTACCTCATCTAACAGAATCTCTCACTTCTTCTGGTTCATTCTATTACCATCTGCCAGAGCACCTGCAGAGACACCACACGGGGATTCCCAATGAAGGTGGGGAGAGGGGAGATGGCACAAGTTTTAACAAAGAAAAGTACAGGTTCTGTTAGTCAAGGCCAAGTAAGTGAATTTGTATGGAGTAGAGGGTTTACATTAGTGAGTCCTGAGAGGTAACGCTAGAAATGTAGGCAATAGTGGAAAACCTTAAATCTCAAGGTGAGGAGTTTCAGTTTATTCTGCAGGTAAAAGGACTTTGGGTTAAGATGGTAGAATGCGGCCAGATCATCTGTGTGAATTCAACTAAAAGGACCGCAGCTAATTTCTCCATGTTTGATACACATAAAGAACATCCTTTGATTTATAGTTGCAGTGGTGTTAATTTATGAAGTCCTCTTTTAAACTGAATCTATTCATTCCTCAGTTTTGGGTCTCAAGGTTGGTAGGTCTACTGGCAGCCATGGTTTTCTGGCAATCTTAGATCAAGTTTTTCTTATCTGTTTTGAAGAAACTGCTTCTTTTTGCCTTGAACTTTCAAATTTTCCCTGACATTCAATTATTTTGGCATGCGGTGACTTACCACAGAGCCACTCCTGGAAAGTGGAAACTTCCCTTCTTCATCCTGGGACCCGTCTGACAAAGGAGTACTGTTGAGAGAAGCATCATCTGGCTAAATGGAGAAATGAAAGTACCATTCTTATTCAGGCAATACTTTCTAATGTGTTTGTGTACTCTGTTATGTGTACTTATTTAGACATATGTGGCAATCTATGAAGTTTCGACTGCCTGGGCCCAAACGACTGCATCCAGCCCTCCAGGGATCATTACTGTGAGCCATCTAAACAGTTTCTAACAGTGGCCGCTATGGCAGACACCTCTACTGCCTGCCACAAACTCCATTTTCCTTAACAATATCTTGATTTTTGTCCCAAGGATTTAGGTATTAAGCTAAAGAATTTGATCTCCAGGTTATTTTGCAGCTGAGGGTGATCATGTGACAAGTGTAGCCAATGAGGTGTCAGGGTAATTTACCAAGAGTCCTTCCAGAAAAGCTAAGGCTTTCCTGAACAGTAAGAACAGGGTCAGCTGATGTATGCTCATGACAGCACATTGATGAAAGCCTGGAATTGCCAAGAATCTTGTATTAATAATGATGATGCTCACAGGGAGGAATGCCAGAGAGAGATCAAATGTGGCTGGATCCCTGCTAAAGGTCATGATGTAGCTGCTATGTCAGACTTGGATCATGTCTCTTAAAGAGAAGCAAAACAACTTCTAATTTTATATCACGTGCAGCCAAACACAAACTTATCTAATTTTATTTTTTTAACAGACCCTAAAACTACCTTTTTCAGAGATTAGAATTCAGTAGTAATAGTACCAAGTTGTTTTTTTATTTATAAAGCTGGAACTAAGAAATTTTTGCTGTAGTGTACAATGGCTTTACTGAAATTTAAGACATAAATATTCTTTCTTTTACTAAAGGAACCTGTTACAAAATTGAGTACAATTTATACTTATGAAAACATACACTATTTTGTCTTTCAAAAAGCTGTCATTCATCTTGCTTGACCATATTTTCTAAGTTTTCTATAGATAGTATGCATTACTTTATAAAATGAACAGAAATATTTTTTAAAGAAACAAATAAAGCACAAGAACTAGCCAAAAAAAAAAAAAAAAAAGTCAAGATGGTGAATTGACAATCACTACATTTCCTCCCATCCCTAAATCGTTAAAAATGGTAGAAAACATAAAGGAACAGATTTTGATTAGCACTTTAAACCACTAAAGAATTCTGTAGCAGACCAACTGATAGAAATTTCTAGATAAAAAACAAATAGAATTGGTTTGGTAAAATAAAACTTCTACCTAAAAGCAGAATTTTAAAAAGAAAATTTAAAAAAAAATTTGTAGAAAACTTGTAGTATGGGAAGAGAAAAACAAACAAATAATACAGATTGTACACAGAGCAAGAAAGAGTTGCGGGTGAATAGTTAAAAATGTTTACAAAAGAGGAGCCAAGTAGAGCTCTTTCCCTTAAATAAGGAAACATTAATAAAACCCTAGGAAAAAACCCCAAAATGCAGTCTACATAAAATGAACTAATTGCTTTTGGGGGTACGTTGGTTTTTAGATGAGTATAGTGATCTAAGGGAGGGTGAACTTAGGAAGCAAGAAAAAAAAGACAAGGAGGGGAAACTGAAAAATAGTATCAGCTTTGACTGGAAGTAATGAATTAGGGTTCTTCATTCCCTTCATTGGTTTTGTACTGGGGGAGTGTTTACTAACCTACCTGCCTCCTCCATGCAAGTTAAAGTTAAGTATACCTTACTCACTCACAAGAACATACAATCAGTAATTTTGACCTTTTGGGAAAATTAATCTGTTGTAGGGGAAACACACAGCAATTTCCTATACTAATCAATCATAGACCAGTAACCACAGAGAACTCTAGGGGCCTGGAGGGCTGTAGTTCCACCTGAAAGTGTGCTGGTATCTTCTGCTTGTGGAACACTTTCTACCCTATGTCTTCATGGGCGGTGTCTTTAGTGGATCACTTCACCTTCTCACTGTGACAGGATTTTGATAGATAGGGCTATGGGGGAGGGACTGAGAGCTGAACAGGAAAAAAAGACCAGGATCCACAGTCTTGGTCAGAAGCTCTCCCTGCACTAGAGGCAAAACATAAAACCTGAAGATACTTGCTGCCACCGAAGGAGAGACGTGCACTTCCCTGACCAGGCGGTACTCTCATTCAGGCAGCTATTTCACTGTTTGCATCACTTATTGCCTCACATTCCAAAAGCTAACATGTTCTCCACACAAGATGTTAACATTTGAAAAATAACCAGAAAAAAACTAAATATTTATATCTTAGTTAATACTGAATTACTGAAAACATATTTAAATGGTCGTCTGTTATTTTTATGAGCTCACCCGCAAGGACCAATGTTTAGTTGATAATATCCTTCACTTAGGACATACATTAAAAACTAAACAAGCTAGTATTTGTTGTTGTTTCTGCCTGTAGATGCTTTTGTTTAAAAAAAGATATAATTTAGTTACTTTTAATTTGTCTATTAAATTAGTCCTTGTTGAGTTTAAGAGCTATGAACCATGGGGCTGTGGGTATTTGTGTTTGCCAATAATATGCATCTTTACCTAAGAGAAATAAAAATATACAATTTTTTATAGAACATGAGTATTCATGGAAGCATTACTTATAGAAGTTTAAACCTGGAAACAACCCAAGTGTCCATCAAAAGATGAAGAGATATACCAAGATAGTATATGCAAATGCAATGCAATAATAGTAAAAGTACCAAATGTATAATACAAGCAATAAATAGATGAATCTAAAAATTATGAGTAAAATAAGCCAGATACAAAAGTGCACATTATGTTTACAATTCGATCTATATGAAAGGGAAACCAACCTAAGATGTTAGAAGTCACAACAGGTCTTGCCTCTACAGGGGTGGGAAGACAGCAGATTGGAAAGGGGCTGAAATTTCTATGATGACGGAAATGTCCTATATTTTGACAATGTTTTAACAAAATGCAAACATTTCTTAAAATAATTGAATTATACACTTAAAATGTGTGAATTTACTATTTTTAAATTATACCTCAATAAAAAAGCTACATCACAATAATTTGATTCCTTAAAAACAATGAACTCTTTTTTTCACGGTGATTTACAGATCACTTTATGAATCAAGAACCTATGGCTATACTAATTGGTACATCAGAGAGAAAAAAGTTGTTCTTGGGAAAGAAGAATAGGTTTGCTAAAATTTACAAAAAGTGTGAGGCAAGCTAAAATATAATACATAAATGACCAAGAAAAAAAATTTACTAAATTGGAACATAAAGTTGAAGAAATCTAGAACAGAAAACAAACTAACATGGTAAAAAAAAATTAGTAGATATTAAAATCCAATTTGAGCCAAGCACCAACCATTTAACATGTATTCTAGAGGGTTGGGACATAGAAAACGGGGAAAGAATAATGACATAACAGAAGACAACTCCTAAACTGAAGAAAGAAAGCTTCTTTGATGGAAAGGACACAAGAGTTGTGACCAAGATGAATGAAATAAAAGGCAAATTCTTGTGAAAGTTTAGAACTCCAGCAATAAATTCAAAATTCAAAAAAGTTGGAGAGGGTAAACAAAAATAACTTTAGGAGCTTATTTTACTTAAAGGAATGAGATTCAGGCAACTAAAGTAGGAGTGTAACTAACAGCTGCTCCATGAACAGTAAAAGATATTCTGCTGTGCAGGTTTTCCAGAACTAAGGTTTTCTGTTAATAATGGACAGTCAATTGGCATATGTTCCTAATACAAACACCATGGTATCCATATTTTGCAGACCATCTGGTAAGTGTAAAGATTAAATCCACATGCTAAAGTGGCAGCATGGAAGAAAAAAGTTAGAAGTTCATACTAAAGCTTGCACTATATTGCAATTGTTAACAGCCTTAGTCTACCTACCATTAGTTTTCCTGTTTTGTGACTAAAATATACTTCTACTTGTTTAAATCAAGGTTCCTTAGGTTTTCTTTTCTATGAAGCAAACACATATGCAACTGTTAACAGATGATATGATTATACTTTGCAGTGAACTATGAATCTATATAGCAAGTGTAGCTATTTGATTTTCCTTAAGGAATTGGAAGTAAACTTGACTGCCTTTTAAATAAACTAGCATCTCAATTGAATAATTCATTTATGTCAACTGCACACATGGGAAATGTTTTCTCTTATCTATACAAGTAATGATTTGTAGAGCACATTTGTGATGACTGTAGATTGGATTGCAAGCCTTTGGTAACTGCTCGGATTTAGTGGCATTGGTGATTTAGGGTCAAGGGTCAATCACAAGTAATACATGAATAGACTATTCTTTATTGTAAGTAGCCTATTGCAAAAGAAACACTTTGGATATTAATGAAATCATGAAACATTGTATGGACTTTTTAAAACAGGTTTATTGTGGTATAACTGACATACAATTAACTGCACACATTTAAATAGTATAAAATGTACACTTTGATGAGTTTGGACAAATACACCTGTGAAACCACTACAATCAAAACAATGAACAAAACCAGCACCTTGCAAAATGTCCTCATGTCTCTTTGTCATCTCTCCTTTCACACCCTTCCTTGTTTACACTGAGGTCCCCAGGCAATCACTAATTTTCTTTCTATCATTAAAGGTTAGTTTACATTTTCTATAATTTTATATAAGCTGAATCTCTTTTTCTGGTTTCTTTTACATGGCAAATTATTTTAAGATGCATCCACCTCTACTGTGTACATCTACTGTATATATCAATATTTCATTGCTTTTTTTTTCTGACTAGAGTTCAATTGTATGGATAGATATACTACAATTTGTTGATCCATTTATCTGCAGAAAAAACTGGGTTATTTCCAGTTTGGGATCATTATGCTATAAACATTTGTGGATAGTCTTTGTATAAATCTATTAATATATTTTCTATGAGTAGAATAGCTGGGTCTAGGGTAGATATATGCTTAACATTTTAAGAAACTGCCAAATTATTTTTCCGAATGGATGGACAACTTTACATTCCCAACAGCAATGTCTGAGATTCCCAGTTGCTGTGCATCCTTAGCACCAGTTGGTATGATCAATCTTTTTAATTTCAGCTATTGTACAGGGTATGTACAGATATATCATTGTGGCTTCATTTCCATAATCACTAATGATACCAAGCACCTTTTCATGAACTTATTTCCTACCCACATATCTTCTTTGGTGAAGTGTCTGTTCAAATCTTTTGCTCATTTAAAAGATGAGAAAAGACTGAATAAAATTTTACCACTGGAAAACTCAAGGTACGTTCCAAAAAGAGAAAGTTGATTTTTTTAAAAAAAATTAGAGGGCTTATGTGATTAAATCAAGAGAACTCAGGTTGGAAAAAACAGCATGGAACAGATTGTGAATAATTTTTAATATCAAGAAAAGGAGTTTTCTGTAAACAACAGGGATTATATTCTGGGATAAAAATAGAAGAGTTATATCAAACAACCAAGCCTCTCTCTCCTAAAACATAGTAGAGTTAACAAAAAATAACTAAAAAATAGGAAAAGAGAATCCCAGGAGCATTCACTGAGTGACAGGGGGAGAAAGATATTCCAGAAATAATGTGAACTCTTTTCCAAAATCCATCTCCCTCCCCATCAAAATAGCACCAAAGAAGACCGCACATCGAGAAAATTCTGAAAAAGACAGTTATCTCCTCCTAATTATGAAGGAAAATGACCGAGGGTGTGTGTAATCACACCTGTGTTCAATATAGGCCTGCCCTTCCAAACTAAGTCTCTCCCCAACACCATCTCAGCAGGGAGTGTCCACCCACTGGGACTCACCATTTTGCTTTATTCTCTTCAGGAGGAAGTTAGAAGAGGGACTATGAGGATAGGGGAAAAAAAAGGAAAATAGATTATATAAGCTCCATCAAGGGAGAGAAAAGATAGCTTAGAATAGGAATGCAAGCAGAAACAAATGTGAGAAAGTGCCCTGGGATAAGACATAAATACAGCAACGGTTTCCATGTGCAGTTTGCTAGAAGCTTGATCACTCTGTGAGGCTTGCCTGACTTTGCCCTCCTTTGGGTGAGTACGAAGCAGAAGTGGCCGTGTGCAAACACGGCGGAGGGCAGAGGTTGGACACCTGGGATGGAAAGTATTGTCTGCAGAGGTACCTGAAGTTCACCCCCCACTGGAGAAACAATAGGAAACCCAAGGATACCTGCTGCTGCTCCAACCAACGGTCCTAGGAATTTTCTTAAATGTAAGAAAAAACATAAAGGAACTAGATTTATTGAAAAGAAATGCATACAATCATCAGGTTTTGGGGTATATATCTGTTTTTATATGTGTGCAGTTATTTGTGGATTTAACATGGGCTCATTTACTGCTGAGTGTCGTCCCACCAATCAATTAAAGGTAGGTAGGTATGTTGCCAGCTGCAGCTGTCCAGCCACCCTAATTATGTTGCATTGTGTTGAAGTTTTGCATGATTGTTTTGAAGAAAAAGCTCTTCTTTCATCCCTTATCCCCTGCCCCTTCTCCTGCTATAACTTACCAAGGAACCGCTTGTGTTGGTAATTACAGGCAGCTCTTTTTCCTCCCGAGTAGTATGACTGTCACAGGTATCACCTGGCTGATGAGAGAAATGAAAGTAATTTTTATCCAGGCATAGCTTTCCCAATGTGATTGTTTATTCAGTTATGGATTACACTAGAACCTGTAAAAATGTACAGCCATGTCACTGATTTGTTCATAATTATATTGACCCTTATAAATATCATGCACTATCAAAAAATTGGTCTCAAAAGCAGACACTGCTAAATGCCTGCCAAAATCCACTGTTTTTCTTTAATTTATGAATATCATGATTTTCTCAGAAATGCTAACTGAAAGGACTAAGTGTGATCCTGTCACGGTTACACCCAGTGAGATGAGTAGAATCACACACAGTGAAGCACTCAAGGAGGCTAGTATCTTCCTGTGGAAGGAATCAGCTGCTTGATGCTTATTCCAAACATGGACAAGGTGCCTGTGATGTTGAGACATTCTATAAGCATTAAATACGTACCCGTACGCTGAGGGGAGCAGAATGGAAAGATGAAGAAGTTGGTAGATCTGTATAAAGTGTGTCAGCTGTACTAGCCTCGGATTTCTAATTTTGTCAGGAAAATAAATCTCTAATTTTAAGTCTAAGTCACACAGCTTACTGATAAAACTCTGCTATTTTAATATCAGACTTCATGACTATATTTTGCAATGATTTATAGATCAATAGCAGGAAGTCAGTTTTTTTCAATTATGAAATTGGAAATACATTAGATTATCTCACAAATACATATGACTGAAACATATTTCATTCGTAGTCACAGAAGACTGGAAAAGCTCTGGTTTTCATTATGCAGGAAGTATATCTGGAGACTATTCTGACATGATGGGCTGCACTGTAAGTCTCTTGCAGACATTTGAAGACTTTTAGCAGCACTTGCAATACGATGGCATTCCCCAAAATAAGATGAAAATATTCAATTCTCTGGTTAAAGCAACTTTTTGCAAAATTAAACATAATGCATATTAATAAAATCATAAAGTTTTACATGAGACCTTAGAAGCATTTGTTTTTATGTTGCTTTTCTGTATCTTCTTTCTCCAAAAGTATATATATTATATTAATAACAAGAATACGTGATCTATTTTGAAGTGGAAACATCTGAGGAGGAATTACAAGAAAACTTAAGTAAGGATGGGTGACTGAGGTGCACCACTCCCAATCACTCAAAATTAGAGGAAGTGTGTATTTTTATAAGAACAAACTGCAAATGGCACTGGAAACCAACAAAGTGTTCTAATAACAGATCAGAATTTGTTAGAAATTCCTGAAATTAAAAAGTAAGCAATTTATTTCATAACTGTAGAGAAGTTCTCAGACTAAGAACAGCGTTAAGACAACCTTGCTGCCAAGTAAAGGACGGAGCCTCAAAAATAAGCAACAAAGTTCAGAGTGAAAATTACAAAGGGCAGTAAGGCGCCTCAGGGTAATGGCTAGGATAACTTAATGTAAAGTGTTTTCTCAACAGAGGGGTCAGGCTGACCTCCCAACAGCCCTCTCTATACTAAATAGCAGGTAGTAGCTACATATGAACCCAAGAAAAGCACTCTAAATGAAGTGAACTATCTGCTTTGGTAAGATGTTCTGTGTTGGAATCAGAAAAAGACTTTAATCAGGTTATTCTGAACCTCCACAAAAGGCATGGATGGGAAAATAGAAGAAAAACATCAGCTTTGTCTCGGATAGAAAATAAAGTTGTTCACTGCTCTCCCTTTGGCACTTAAGATATGTTTGGGGGGGATGTGTGTGTGTATGTGTGTGTGTGTGTAGTACTGCATGTGTGCTTTTTAATTTCCATTTACACACCATGCTCATACTTTATTTACTTATACAGGACTCAAAGTTTTCCCTCTTATTCAAGAGAGAGTTATTGGACAAATATCTATATGACGGGAAATCATATAGCAATGATATATCCTAAGTTATTAAGTAGTCAAATCAGTTCATTAATAAATATAAATTAATCACCAAATATCATCAGCCATTGGAGAAAATCAATATAAAAAAGTCACCCATGGAGAAAATTAACATCCTGAAAAAGACATGTTGTGGTAAACAGTCTGGGAGAAAGAGATAACTGAGGGAAGAGAAGGCAGCTTATGATGATTTAATCATTTCAGAGGGATTTGAAAGGCTATTGTATTCATAAATCAGAAACTAACCATAATAATAAAGGGGAAGTCAGCAAACAAGCAAGAGTTCTTCTGAATTAACAGAACAATTGCTGAATTAAAAAAATTAATGGCAGTTAAATTATAACTACTCAGGGCAAATATTAGAACTAGGGATCTACAAAATGATGTACACAAAATCTTTACAAGCATATAAAACAAAAAAAGTAAAGTATAAAAAGAATTTGAGACGTGAGTTTAATGAAAGTAATGAAAGGAAAAATAGAGAAAATGAGAAAAACAAAATTATTAGAGAAATGATGGGAAGAGAATGTTCAGAATTAAAAGGAACATTTATAGGAACAAAAAACTGGGTGCTAATCATGATAAAAAATGATTTTATATCCTGATGAGAGTTCAAGTTTCCAACAATAACGATATCCTAAAAAACTTCAGGAAATATGAAAATAAGAACATGATATAAATAGAGGAATAAGATTTACAGAGGCATCAGACTTCTCAATATCAACACTATATGTAAAAGCAAATAGATGAATATTTACAAGTATCTGAAAGACACTGATCTAGGGCCTAACATTTTGATATTCACCAAGTTAGGATTTAAGATTTTGGGATATGAAAATTTAGTATCCAGAGATATTTCTTGCCAGCTCTGCTCAAAGGATAAAAGGTGCAATCTGCTAAGAAGATGTAACATTTTGTAGTATATGTGATTATGCAGGTTAATATTTTTACTGTTCTCTGTAGTCACTCTGTAACGCTAGCCCTCATCATCCTCCTGGAAGAACAGTACAATTGACTCTTGAACAGGAGTTTGAGCTGCTCGAGTTCACTTATACATTCATGGGTCAGGTGTACCGACTTTCTCATTCTATAAACTTGTGAGAAGTTGGGGTATGGCTAGAGTAAAGTTGAAATGTTCTCTCCATTTCGGTGAGAAGTTTCTTCACGTGTTTGGCACCACACCTGATCCTGATTAACCTTTGAAAGGGGAGAAGACTTTCAAAAAATTGAAATAAAAGGTAATAAAAGTGACAAAAGAGAAAAGAAATAAAATAAGTACAAACTAATCATGAGAGTCCATAGCTGGGGTGGAAGTGTCAGCGGCGCGTAATACCTAACGTCAGACCCATTGTTATGTGCTGCCTGGACAGCTGGTAAAATTGGGAAGGCTGTGAGTGGCCTAACCACAAGTTCCCCTCCCATTCTGCTCCTGCAGATAAGGTGCCCCAGCCAGACAATGCTCTTTATCCAGGGGACCAGACACAGTTCCTCATTATCCCTGAGTGGTGGGTTTCAGTTCCTTGTCAGCCTGTGAAAGCAAGTCAATCACATCCTCCCATGGGAACCCGGGGGCACCCCACCCTCTTACTACAAAGCCTGCCTCCTGCAGCCCTGCTTGTTCACTCAGCTCTTGAGGGCACCCCACATGTGGCTCTGTGTGGTTGTGGTGTCCTCCACCTCCGAGGCTGTGAGAATATGTGACTAACAAGTTGCTGTCAAGTGCCAGGTGTCCTGTGTTCAGCCATCCCTGTGACCCTTAGGTAGGAATTCCTCCCTCACCTGTGAGGGGACTAGGAGGCAATCAAAATGTACATAGAGTCAGGTGGGGTAAAGGCTCATAGAAACTCACTATTTGGAAAGAGGCCAGTGTCTATTCTGACTTGTTCCTCCTCTGGCTGAGGGAAGAGGCAGTGGCTGCTGTAAAGGAAAACACGGCAGGAAGAGAGGAACAAATACCTTGGGTCAAGTTCCTGGTTGTGAGTGAGGTATACAGAGCTCCCTGCACTGATGAGGAAACATGAAGGCTGCTTTCAACTCAACAGAAAATATAAAAACCTCTGACTAGAAAGAGTTAGCTCTCTTACAAGAAATATAATAAAATTAGGAAAAAATTAGAGACAAAATCTGCAGAGCAGGATTGCTCACAGCCGCAAATGACCAGACTCTACCTCCAGAATTCGGCTTACCCTCATTAAAAGACGAGGAGCCAGAACACAAACTGTTCACATCCAAACCCTGCAGGAGAATTTTGGGAGGGACCAAAAGTAACCCATGATAGAGTACCCCATGCAAAATATACATAAGATGAAAATAGATTATATAGAAACTAAACAACATCATCATCTTCATCAGCTCAAAGGTGGTACAGGGGTTATTTGTAGAATAGCAAAGAGTTCCTATTCTGTTAGGAAGGGATAAAAAAAGGCAGAGCTAAAGGGAAGGAAACATATTGCAGTATAATAGAGGAAAGTCTCCCACTGCAGGTGTTCTGCAGCCATGAGTCCAAGTGGAGAAAGATATCAGCAAACCCATGACCTTTCTACACTTCCTACTCGGGGAGCACCTCCTCAGTAAAGAACCCAGGCCTCATGCCAAGTGGTACAGATCACAGTGGGATGAATTAATCGTGCAAAAATAAAGCCGTCTATTGAGACAGCTTCACTGGCAGTTATGAACTCCGACTAGGTCTTTAAAACTCTGTACTAAAACGAACAAAGTGTGTGCTAAATGAAACGTCTCACCTCCTGTGGCATAATGAAAACTGTCTACCTCCTGAGCTAGATAGCACACTTTTTCCCTCTTATTGCTATATGTGTAAGATGCTATCAAATGCCCCAGGCCCCCCCCCCAAATATTTGCATTTAAAAAGTAACTGAAAAGTCAAAATATTTCCTATGGTCAGAATTACATTAATATTGAAAGCTAGATGGAAGATAATGCAAATTATTTCATTATTCACTCCACAAAGAGAACAAAAGTTTAGCTGATGACCTCCCCTATATTTTGACTTATGGCTGTGGCCATAGCTATAGCTGTGGTTGTTTTTGATGTTGTAGATACAGGTAGGCCATGCACTTATTTATGGTTTTAACTCTTTAATTATTCATTCCTAAGTATAAGGGTCTCAATTTTGTTGTTACAAGCAGGTATTTTTTTCTCAAGTATTCCTGACTGCCTTGAAATAATTAGTTTTTCCTAATTTCCTTACTCTTAATTCCCCCTTGCTTTATCTTACCAGTAGGCCATTTCTGGAGGGGACTGCTGATATTCCTTCTTCATCCAGGGTCGCATCCAAAAGAGGAGTTGGGATACAAGAAAAATCATCTGGCTGTTGAAAAAAAATGAAAGTGCATTTTTATTCAGGCATAGTCTCCCAAAGGTCATTGTGTATTCAGTTATGTGTTATGTACAGTATGTGTACATTCATATATGTTTGTGGAGCCATACACACATATGACTTGTCTGTGTGCACTTATCATTGTGCATTTATCAGCCAGTATTTACCAGGATGATGATAGACACTGGTCTCAGTGGACACCAGATACTGTCAACTGCCTACCTCTAACTTAAACCTATCTTCCTTAAAAGAATATCAATTTTTTTTAGAACTTTAGTGTCTATCTTTTAAAAAATTGATTTTCCAGGCTTTCTTGCAGCTTAAAGATGGTCATGTAACAGTTCTGGACAACAGGTGGTAAATAGAATTCTACTACATCAGATTTCCAAGAACGGAAGGCCAGAGGGACAGAAGCAGTCAGTACAGGTTCCAGGAACTGCCAGGAACATGGACGTGGTGCCTGTAGTGGCCAAACCAACTTGTAAGCAAAAAGATGAAGGTCTCTATGAAGGACAAAATAGAAACACAAAAGGAAGTTCGATCAATGCTAAAAAAAGGAACACTTACCTTCACCTTCCTCTTAAAGACAGAAAAACAAATCTATATTTGTATAACTCATGATTTCTTGGGTTTCCTGTTAAATGCAGTCAAATGTATATAAATGATATAACCACACTTTCTAAAACAGAATGTATGACCCTATAGAATGTATGACCCTACTTATACAGTCAATTATAAGTATGCACCACCTTTAACAGTTGTTTATCAATAATGAAATTGGAAATAAATTACAATGACTATTTTGCTCAATTAAATGTGTTACTGAAAGAAATATTTGGTTCACATCTTCTGAATATTATAAAAATGTACCTGGGCACTAGAATTCTGTTCATGATGAATAAGATTACAGACCGTGTGTTATCCACAGGTTGATTTAGTATTTGTGATTTAGTGTATAATGGCTCTACTAAAACAAGGGTTAAATAATCTTTTATGGCAAGAACTCCATTGAAAATAAAATTTATTTGATATTTAATGAAATCATAAAATTTTATTTGGGCCCATAGAAATAGTCTTTTTTTTATCTTCTTAGTCTATATTTTCTAAGTTTCCAGTAAAGATTATGTATTACTTTTATAATAAGGAAAAAATATTTTTTGGGAAGGAACAATACTACTGTATAGCATAAGAAAACTGGATCAAGATAGCAAAATACACATACCACTTTCTCTTCCCCCTGAAAATCACTCAAAGTGTCAAGAGATACCTTTCCCATAGAGTAATTCTAGAAACCACTAAACATTTTCACTAGAAGAACAGAAATTGTTTAATGTCCCTGGAAGATAAAATGTAAGCAAGAATGGTTGATAAGAATAGAGAAAAACCTTAGCCTGAAAAAAGGTACAAGAAGAAAATGTGTAGCAGGTCCAGAAAAAAAGCTCCTATCAAGAATGAAAATAAAAAAGAGCACATAGGCATCCCTCAATTTGGAAAACAATGAACAAAGTAACTGAAGAATTTTTTTATGAACAAAGAGGCCAGGAGACCTTTTCTCCCTCTGACACTGAGCACTAGGTAGCAGCTAAATGTGATTCTAGGTTAAAACCCCAGAAGTATCCTCTTGCTGATGGAGTGCCTGAATTGCACTTCACTGGGGCCTTCTAAAAACGTATGGACAGGGGTATAAAAAAGGAAGTCAGGTTTGCCCGATATGAAAATTAATTAGGATTCTGCAGGACTCTTGTTACTTTGACACTGATGTCATATTTATGCCTCTTAAAGTAAAAAGTGACAGTTGACGTTGACACACTTCACCACAGAGACTCAGACGCCTATTCACGAGAGAGTTCTGGGGAGAAAACAGGTTACCATAACTGCAGAGGAAATATACAGTCATTACCTATACTAATCAATCAACCTGTAAGTAAATATGAATCGATACCCAGGGATCAAAATCAATTGAATAGCAGTGAAAGAGAAAAACAATGATGCCAAAAATAAACACTTAACCCTGTAGTAAACAAATAATTTAAGGAAAATAAGAGAATCCTGGAATTTAGATCTTAACCTAGTACCTTCAGAGTGCTTAGAGGTTATTGCAGCAAAGAAACAAGAACAAACGGCTAAAAAATGGGAAAATCAGGGGCAAGGAAAGCCTATGGTAAATTAACAATATAAATGTTAAATTTTCCAAAATAAATGAAGGGCATATTACTACTATAAAAATGACATTGAAGGGATATTCAAGAATGCAGACTAAACACACACACACAAAAACAAATCTTGGAATATATAAGAGAGCATTTAAGAGAAAGAGAGGTTCACTCCAAACATTGCAACAATTACCTAACAGGAATTCCAGAAGGAGATAACTGAGAAAATGAATGAAATAGATACTTGTTTTAAATGTTAGGAAACAAATAAGCAGAACCTGCGGAATCAAAGAGCTCTCGGATTGCAAGAGCTCACTTAGTAGAGACTAGGATGTATTTTCCAAAAAGGTGAAACAGGTAAAAATTTCAAGGCTCCAATGATAAAAATAAAATTTGAAAAGCTTCCACATATGCAAATAAAAAAATGAAATTGATATAGACATTCCTGCACTGGTGCATGAGAGAAGATAATGGACAAATATCTTCAAAATTCTAAAGGAAAATGATTTCGAGCATGTGCTTCTATGTGCAAAGAATTAAGAGAAAAACTAGTTTAATCTACACATTTATCTTTCAAATCATTGAGTTTATACCTCCACTAGGTAAGATTGCTGGGTCAAATTCATATGTCTAAGACTGATGCAAAATTACCTTATGTTAATTATGATGTGAAGTGGAAAACTTGAGGTAATTATTCTATTAATGTAGATAAATGATGCCAAAGAAAGAAAGAGGAGTCGGAAATATGGGAGGGAGACAGACAAAGAGGAAGAAGAGGAAGAAGAGGAGGAAGAGGAGGAGGAGGAGAAAGAAGAGGAGGAGGAGCACATTCACAAAGAGGCAGACCAGGACAGATACTTGAAGAAAAAGAAGGAGGGAGAGAGGAACTGGTATTTTTGCTGTCAATTCAAATAGGAAACTGAAAATTTTAGGTACATTCCTAAAAAACTTCCACATCTCTTTACCTGAAGAAAGAGATGATTTTGGGGGGATTTAAAAAAAAATTGTAAAGACGATTATTAGGTCTTATATATTATAAATGTAATATATTTTTTAAAAATACTGCTTTTTTACATTTTAACAAAGGACAAACTAAAGTTTTAAGCAGCATATACAATGCCAGGCTTTCAGTGACTTTCAGACATCCCATTTGCCAGGACAGCACAAGACCTCTACTCCTTGAGTACCTGGCCTTTCTTTTACCTGCAACCACTCTCCCTGCCTCATTCCCATTCTCCATTCATTCTAGAACTGGGGCTTCAGCAGTACGACTGGAAGGGGAGACGAGAAGGACAGCAGGAGGAAGAGCCACTCCCTTTCTCCCGGCTGCCTCTGCCCCTGCAAAGACACTGTCTTAGGCCCTCTCTCTGCCTTTGCTGGCGTTCAAAACAGAACAGTTTACTGCACTTGTGCATTACAGAAAAGTAAAAGACTCCTCATTTCTTTTTATACTTAAAGCCCCAATGGGTAAGTGCTCACTTTATGTTTCCCTTCAGGATCTAAGTAAAAGAAGGAGGAAGAGCACAAAAAGATCTCTTTCCCTCCCTGTTTCTATTTTACTCAGATGACCAAAGTTTAGGAACTCTAAAGGGGCTACTTATCCATTTTCTTGAGTAACTGGAGGATTTGGGAGAAACCAATAGACCCTTTCCTATTTTGCAGTTTGCCAGCGAAGAGCAACAACCTTTCTCTGAAGTAGCCCGAAACAAAAGTGGGAAAGTAAGCATATAGCTCAAGTTCTCAGAACTCTCTCAAGATGATCTGGAAGATAACTGAAAAATGACCCAGAGAGTTTAACCAGCAGGTAAGCCTTTTCCTTGGTACACACCTCGGCCAGGAACCTGTGCTTGGAGCCCTTGCCTGAAGTTGTGGGCACCACTTTTATTTATTTAATTACAGCTGTAGGAAATCTCTCCATCCATAATGACGTAGGTTTCACGTAGTTTGAACGTTCAAACAGCACAGAATTCTAAAAAGACTTACTTCAAGGTATATCCTTATATACAGCACAAGATTCTAGAAGTGTGCTATTCAACTCATTAGCTACAGCCCATATGTAACTATTTAGATTTAAATCAATTAAGATTAAATAAAATAAAAAACTCATTTCTTTATACACACCAGCCATATTTAAAATGCTAATGTCAGATGTGCCTGGGGCTACCATATTGGACACACAGAAATACATCATTCCTATCACTGCAGCAAGTTCTAAAGGACAGTGCTATTCCAGAACAGTATTAGCACAAAAGCAAAGGTTAACAATGTATATGTGAGCTGCTCTGGCAACTACTCACTGTGATTAATTATCTAGGAGAAGATATGATTTACAACCTAAAGTAACTCAAACAGGAAACTGTCTTCAACTACGCTCACTATCCAAGATCCTTGGAATTTTAATTTATGTCATTATTGGCATTACAATGAAACAGGAGAAAAACCTAAATCAGAGTGATTAACTAATTTGCCCCAGGCAACTTTATTTGTAACTGCAGCAGAATATCAAGTTTTCCTTTACCTATATGCTAATTACCACCAAAGTTCCAAGAATCCTATCTGCATAGAACCTAATATAGGACCTTTCACAGAAAATGTGTCCAGTAAGTACTGGTTGCATCAATGACACAGCTCTGCAATGCACGTTGCAATGATGCAATGAATGAATGAATAAATGAATGAGTTGTAAGGCAGAGTGTACAGTAAAACAAACATTGAAATAGGAGAACATGATGAACAGCCTCAGAAATAAAAGCAAGGCCGTGGAACTGCTTACAGTAAGCTGAAATTTCAACCAGCCCTTCCTTATAAAGCATGTGACGCTTCCCTTATGCTTTTTTTATGAATCACTCTCTCCTACTTAATGCTCTTTTCTTTTGATTTTTTACCTTTTTAATTTATTTGACCACAAAGGCTACCCTACACACTCTCCCACCCCCACACCCATTTAAAACAAACCACCCAGACTTGCTTGTAATATTGAGGCCACTGTCTCAGGACTCCTGCACCTGTTTCCATTTAGCACTTAGATTTAAGTAAAGGCTCTGTATATCCCATCCACGAAGACTTGCTCCATTGCCAAAAAGCTATTCTACAACATCAGTGAAAAAGGGAATAAAGTTAGTGTCGAGGGAAGATTCCTGAATGGGAGATAAGGAACGACTGCTTAAGTTTCAAGTTTGTAAAAGTTTGGACTGTGCTGTCCACTCTGGTTTTCTTTAAAGCCTAGGCAGTAAATGGCCTTTTCTGATACTTTTTCCATATCCTCCTCCTTCCCCTTCCTCCCACCCACAACCAACCAAAACAAACCTTCGGAGACATGTTTATTACTTACAGGAGAAGTGCTGACTCCAAAGATGTCTCTGACATCCCGGACAGATTGCTTGTTCTTTTTTCTCATGGTTTGTGTGTAAGTATTGTATCTCTTTTTCACTGCAGCTGCTTGGGTTCGAGTCAATGTGGAGAGCAAGGCTTTGCCATCCTCCTCTTCATCACCAGAGATCAGGGTTGATAAACCCACATCTTGCAACCACTCTGCTTCAAGTTCTCCTTCTGTAAAATGACATGACCAAGAGAAGGCTGAACATTTTCTGTCTGATTGAATGGCATGTATATCTTGGTCTTGCATATCATTGAATAAGAAACATCAGTAAGCAATATATTAAGACTGTCCTTTTTTTTTTTTCCAAAGTATGGGAAAGGCCTATAAAATGAATAAAAAGTCTGTATTTTATTTTTTAAATAAGTCAAATTTTAAAGTATTTTTTAGTATAGTAAGGTTAATTGGCAGATTGGATAAGGCATTTTTCCTTGTCAGTTAAATATAAGCCATATCTGGACTATCAATTCAAAAAAAGATAAAAATATGAATATTTAAACTAAAACTATAATAGAAAAAGAAAGGTTTAATAGCACGCAAAATAGCTTTTTAATCACTCAAATACAGATTCAAACCCCAACGTTACCATTTACTAGGTGAAAGACTTAGGAAAGTTTTCAGATAACTTTGGGCTCAGTGTCCTCTTGACAAAAAAGAAGTAATAGTAACAAAATTATTAGGTGGCCATGAAGATTGTTTTATCAATGTAGTTATACAGAGTATACGTTCAATAGATATTTGTTCTCTTACTTTTCTCCTTGTTCTAAACAGTAGGTAGTCTTCTATTTTTCAGAAGGCAATTTAAAAAATGTAAAATTTGTAAGAATAAGAATCAATTGCTGTTGTAAATTAGAAGTACAAAAAAACAATAATTCCAAATAACAACATTTTGTAACAGAAAATCTATTGCACATACAAATTTGGGAACTATGCTAAACAAGCATTCCTGAATGGGGTTTGTCTAACAAGCAGGTTAGACTGATTCGTAAATAGGCTCTTCAAAATATCAGTCTAGGATTCTTGGACTATGCTTACATTATTGCATCATTGGTATGTGAACAAAGCCTTCTAATGTGCTTCATAGGTCCAGTTTCTTAGCTGGGTAAATCTTGTACTTACTTTCTTGTTTTTATTGTTCAGTTGCTTTATAAACATTCCCTTTATCAGAAAATGCAGAGGTGAACCTGAGGTCTGCCATTCTGTACTAATCCACCATATTAGAAAGTTTGTTGGGGAACCACATTAAAGAGGGAATAAAATCTTCCAGGAAAGGTAGAGTAGCTTGTGTATAACAATTATGAACTCTGAACCAAGTACATAAAACTAGCTATTTGAAGGTAATGGAGAGGAAACAAGTGCAGGCAGGAACTGAAAAACAATTAAATTTTGATAAAAGAAAACACACTGGGTGAGATTCACATTCATACAACTTTAAACTGAGGTCATTCTCCAGCTCCTATAGTGCTGGGTGGCTAGAACTCAAACAGAAAATCACAGTTTTACGTATTTGAAAAGTCAGAGCATAGAGTACGGGATTATCAGAACAGCTGGAAAGTGAGAGACATATCCCTGTTAAAAGAGAGTCACAGAGGAAAGAACTTCAAAATCTGTGCATAAACTCTGACCAAATCCTTGACTAAACCTTAAACTAAGAAGGTACATGGGAGACCAAGCATCCTATTGAAAAACAGCAGCTAGAAGACTAAATGGATGACCAAGATTACAGATGTTGCATAGGGCACGGAAGACAGACTTGGGAGTATGAGTCTAGTCAAGTTAACTGCTACAACTAAAATTAACCCCAGTAGAGGGAAATAATGGAGTACAGAATCCCTGAAACATATTAATAATGTCATAATATTATTACATTATAAAAAAGTTACAATATCTAGGATATAATAAAGAGAAAAAATGGATTAATTTATGAAAGAAAAGGTAGTTTATAGAAAGTGACTCAGATAACTAAAATTGGACAAGGACTTTGAAGCGGCCTTTATATCTATGCTCAAGAACAAAGGAAGAGATGCTCATAACGAATGCACAGAAAATTATAGCAAAAAGTAAAAGTATAAAAATATCTAAAAGAACTAAAATTTAAATTATAGAACTGAAAATTAAAATATATTAAATAAAAATTTTGCTGAAAGGGCCTAACAGCATACTAGAGAACTTAATAGGGCATTAAACTTGGAATAATCAATAGAAATTATCCAATGTGAAAGAAAGAAAAATATTTTTACATATTTGAAACATTCCCCAGTGATCTAAGGGAAATGCTAGGTTGTGTAATATATGTGTAGTTGAAGTTTCAGAGAAGAGAGAGAGTAGTGCAGAAAAAAATATTTGAAGAAATAATTTCTGAAACTTTCCAAAATTTGCTGAAAACCCAACTAGTTTAGCAAGTAGATCAATACAAAAGAAAGTGCACTTAGGCATTTTAAAGTCAAACTGCTGAAAACCAAAGATAGAAAGAAAATCTGAATGAAGTTAGAGAAAGACAACACATTACATACAGAGGAACAATAATATGAATACATTGACTCCTTATCAGAAATAATGGATGTCAAAAGAGGATAAGATAACATTTTTAAAAATCCTGAAAGAAAAAAAACCTGTCAAACAATAATTAGATATCCAGCAAGCATACCTTTCAAGAATGAAGGTGAAATAAAGTCATTTTCAGGTGAATAAAAATCAAGAGAATTTATCACCAGCAAACTTGCTCTCTAAAAATATGCTACAGATAGCTCTTTTTAGGCTAAATGGAAAAGGCATGAGGTGGATACTGAATATATATTAAAAAAAGTAGTTTAAATGTTAAATATGTAGATATTAACTTCTTTTAAAGACAGATGGTCATTTTCTCTTCTGCCTGTTTTGTCCTAAAGCCTAAAGCCATTAGTTGGAGTACAGCCAGGCAGGTATATATGAAGAGGGGTAGTCTAGGGATGTTGGAGCCTGAAATAAGAAGGGCAACCTTGAGAGGCAGAGAAAAATTGGTACCGTTGGGGGGGATTGATCAAATAAGTATAAATAAGTTTATATATTTAAGATGGAAGCCACAGTCTAAGAAGAAAGTCACAGATATGTTAAGGGAGAACAGTACAATGAAACTAGTGGTATTATATTGAAATTGAAGGTACAGGTGTGAACTCGAATGTTTCAATGTCTTTAATTATAGAAATATAGATATAAGTATATAAGTAGAGATGTATAAATACATATAAGTACATATATGCAAGTATGTAGGTACATGTGTATATGTATACATAATATTAGACAGTGGTATATATACTACCTTCAGTCTTTCCTTGTTGTCTTATGTATTTACTTGTTGATAGGTGGCACCGGGAGGAGATGACATATGCTTTCAATCTCAGGTGAACAATCTTGCTCTTTTTGAAAACTAAAGGCAATTACACTCTTACTACTTTCATTTATTTTGGTCCTTAACCTTCTATTTAATTTTACAGAGAACTAGTATATTTTTATGATTTTTATTTTGGGTAATACAAAAGAATACATTCTCTAAATATATTATTATCAGTAAATGCTTCAAAGATTTTTTTTTTTGTTTAAAATTATACTGGCAATTTTTTCCATCTCTCTTGCTCTCTCTCTTTCTCTTGCGCTCTCTCTCTCTTGTTGTCGCCCTCTCTTTTGATAATTAATAGTCAGGTACATAGATGCAGAGGCCATCAAAGTTAGAATACTCACTCTAATTGTATTGAATTACTTTATCAAAAAATAGAAGCTAGCACGCTAAATGAATGACCAAGATTACAGATCCTGCAAAGGGCAGGGAAGACAGACTTAGGAGTATGAGTCTAGTCAAGTTAACTGCTAGAACTAAAATTAACCCCATTAAAGGGGGATAATGGAATACAGAGTCTCTAAAACTGAATCAAATTGACAGGCGCAGCCTCCCTAAGTAGAGATATGCAAGAGGTCAGTTTGAATTGTGTCGATAGCCTGCCTTTAGGTCACGTCTCCTTAAATAGAAGCTACATTGAATTAGTGCAGTAGATATAAACCAAAAGGAACAGGTAGCTGATATGCTGAATCCTACTAAATTCATTTGTTACACTACTAATGGGATGTGTTCTACCTGCCAACAGAACAAGAGCGAGCATACTGAGACAGTAAGTCAGCACACAGCAAGAGGCATCTAGCACCTTACCATCCACAGGCTTGACCTCAGCTGGTATCTGCTCATCCTGCCCTCCCATGCTGTTCTCTTTAATACTTTCTATTTCCCGCCAGAAATCCTCCATGGAGGCACTGTCTACGGAGGCTTGTGAGTTGGAGCGGCTGAACGCAGGAGGATGTAGGGATTCATTCGAGAGCATCCTGTTAATTCTTCGGCAGCGAGGAATGGATTTTCTGAGGAAAGAATAATACCTGCAGATTAAAATCAGTGTCTTCTATGTCATAAGTCACATAATTCAATTTAGGTTTAAAGTCAGTAGAGAAATGGAGTTAGTGTGGTAGAGAGGAGTTTGAGGGAATAATCTCCATTCAATAGTGGCCTCCCTTTTTCTTTTTACTCTCTATAATTCATAATGAATCTGTGGCCATTTAGACTTACAACAAAACTACTTTTATAATTTTTACACTTATAAAGTAGGAAATTATTTGTATTAGTCAAAACATATATAGTCTGTCTCAGTGAAGTATTTAAGGTGATGACAGAGAAGGGTGTAAGAAGTTGGCTGCTCACACCCAGTAAGATCGTCCTCCCCTCCCCACCCCCGCCAAAAAAAGGAAACAACTATGTTGATGAGAATGCGGAGAAACGAATCCTGGTACACTGGTGGTAGGAATGTAAAATGGTACAGCTATTGTAAGCAGGATCTCGAAGAGATTTTTGTATATTCATGTTCATAGAAGCATTACTCACAAAAGCCACAAGGTAGGAACAACCCACGTATCTGTTAATGAATGAATAGATAAACAAAATATGGTACATAACACATACAATAAAATATTATTCAGCCTTAAAAGGAAAGAAATCCTGATACTTGCTACAATATGGATGAAACTTAAAGATTTATGCTAAGTGAAATAAACCAGACACAGTAAAACAGGTACTGAATGATTCCACTTATATGAGGTTCTTAGAGTAGTCAAATTCATAGAGACAGTAAGTAGAATGATAGTTTCCAGGGGCTTAAGAGAGGACATAATGGGTAGTTTAATGAATACTGAGGTTTATTTTCTCAAGGTGAAATGAGTTCTGGAGCTGGATGGTGGAGATGGTTGTGCAACAATGTGAATGTACTTAATACTTAATGTAGGCTTAGTACTTAATACATTCTTAAAAATGGTTAAGAAGACCCTTAATGGTGTAGTTAAGTGGGTTGGGCATTGTCCCGCAAAACAAAAGGTCGCTGGTTCAATTCCTGGTCAGGGCACACGCCTGGGTTGCAGGCCTGGTCACCATGAACATTGATGTTTCTCTCTCTTTCTCCCTCTATTCTCCTCTCTCTAAAAATTTATAAATAAAAATCTTTTTAAAAAACTCACTGAAGTAGCTTTTTTAAAAAATAGTTAAGAGGGTAAATTTTATCTTACGTCTATTTTATCAGGATTTTTTAAATTGGAAAAAGTTGGCTTTTGAAGTAATGAGATAGTGAGAAAAAATTTATAACCTCCAATGGAAATAATTTATAACCTTCAGGGGAAAACCCTATATTAGGATGGGGAAGTAGGACATCAATCTGGAGCATGGAGACCCATGATCAGTTCAGGAATAACTGAATCACCACCAAGGCTAGTGGACCAGTCACTGAGAAGTGCAGTGTAGGCTCTGGTTCTCACAAGCCAATTGGACCCCCACCCAGCTAGGAGACAGTGGCTGAGAATGGAGCGGCTTCCTGGGGCACATTCCCCATGGGGACGCAACAAGGACTAAAGAAATTAGCACATGTAAAGCATCTAGAACATAAGAATGTTCAACAATTGTTGGTTTAAAAAGCAAGAGACATAGTAAGGTAAACATGTCAAATGCTGGAATTCTGAGAGATTTTAGTGGTTTACGTATTTTTATGTAAGGTATGGGTTGATGTGTTAACTAACCCTATTGTGGCAATCATTTCACAATACATGTGCATCAAATCATCAGGTTCTACACCTTAAACTTATACAATGCTACGTTAATTGTATCTCAATAAAGCCAAAAAAATTTTAAATAATTGACTTCCATGATCTCTGACTGACAAATATTACACTTTACAGGAGCAGAATGTTTGATTAACTGGAACACTTCAATCCCCAATAACAAAAAAATAATTGCGTTACTTCATGTAGTAAATCTGTTCTTGTACTTACATCTTTTTTAAAGTTTATTTTCCAATTTGGTATGAGTATGCAACTCCTTTCAAAGTATCTCTAAGCTTACCTAGCTCTTTTTGGGTTTAGGTGGAATTGAACTAAAAGGATGATTGGGTACCTCTTACCCAATATGTGATCCGAGCTGTTTCACCCCTCAAAAAGCTCTCAGATGAAAAGAGATAATGTCTCAGAAACATCCAATTGTGGGCCTTATGGCTCAGAACAATTAAATTTTGATATGCAGCTCAGCTGTCCTGTCTTATATTTAGCATATCCTATAGCATTTGTAAAGCACGCTGATATTTATGAAAGTACAAAAAGAGAAGGAGATAAGAAAAAAGTCTGTTTCCTCATACTGCCTATACTTCTAGGAATCCTAGATTTCTAAATCACCTTTAATAAAACTTTCTGGAATTTTATCATTGATCCTTTTGTGGTTCCAGACTGAGAGTCATTCTAGATTTGAACATTAACTAGAGCAAGGTAGTCAATTTATTTTTAAAAACCAATGTATTTCAGCCCTGACTGCTGTGCACAGTAGACTGGGAATCATTCTGCAAACCGAAAGGTAGCCAGTTTGATTCCCAGTCAGGGCGTATGCCTGGGTTGCTGGCCAGGTCCCCAGTTGGGGTTGGGGCATGTGAGAGGCCACTGATTGATGTTTCTCTTACTCTCTCCCTCCCTTCCCCTCTCTGTAAAAATAAATAAAATCTTTTTTAAAAAATCAAAGTATTTCAGGAAAATATGAACTTTATTTTTAAATGTTGTGCTTTATGATAAAAATAACTTTAGGCTGCTTTGATAATTAGGTGTTAAGAGTTTTTCACTAAATTCTTTATAATTTGACAGGGTACATTCTGGTGGGTGTAATATAGATGAAATCAACACAGATATCAAAACAGTTATTGCTTTCTTTATTAATTTTAGGCTTTAAGCTTTTTCTCTTCTGTGACAAAACCAATACTGAAAACCTCTAATAAATTCCTGTAGTTCTAGTATATACATGCCTACTTATAAAACTGTAATTGATCACCACTGATCGTACAGCCGACTGCCCTCCATGTACCATATTCGGAAAGAGCTTATAGGTACCCCAAACTTTCTCTAGTTCTGAATTGTTTAGGTTTATTTCTTTAAAAACATTAATAGGGTTGATTTGAATAAATATACAGTATTAACTGCATACATGAAACAATTTTTTAAAAATTATTATACAGTGTATTAGTAAGTGTAAAAGCTTAAATAACACACTATTGTATAAAGTAGAAATTCTCCCATCTGTATATATCACATCAATACTGCTCCATAAACTGCTTTCTCTTCCCCATTCAAAAATATGTCATAGACATCTTTTCCATGCCAATATGAATATATCATCTAAATGGCTGCATGGAGTAGCATAATTTGTCTGAGAAATCAAGCAAAATGCAAATATAACCAAGCACTGTAAATGTTTGAAGAAGTGATAAATTTGGGAAATAATAAGTGAATCTTAGAAAATGAGGAGCAGATATACTTAGGGCTAATTATGATAATTTATAGCTCACAGTGTCTTGCTCATGCAAAGGGTATATTGATGAATCTCAGGGACCAGGCAGATCATCATAAAGCTGCTGAGGGCAGGGGGATCAGATAGGAAATACAGATCATGAGCATCTGAGTAACACACCGGTTTCATCTGCAACAGGCCTCCTAAAGAATGCTCTAACTGCAGTGATCAACCCTTCATTTTTGGCAAAAGTAGACAGACAGCATTTTTGGGACAGGCACATTTGGAAGAGTTGACACATTTTTAGTTAGATATCTAAATATTTCTCCCTTCATCACAGGGTGGAGCAAGGCCACCATGACCTCCGATTCTTAAAGCATCACATAATTGCAATCCTCGGGCTCATCCAACACTTCGATGAGCCTTAATCTGTAGCTGCATACCTCACCATATTAGGATAAATAAAGCTTACACTTCATCAGCTGTTTGCATTTTTTTATTTCAAACAAGACCAGGAAAACATTACATGAAAAACAGAATGCAATTGTATCACATAGTGACTTATGTAGGGAAAACACCATTAGGTTTAACATTACATTTTAAGTTCATAGTAATTACCATAAATTCAAAGTAGCATTTTAAAAAAATTTTATTATTGCATTTTCCTCAATTATTTTTTAAATAACTTTTATTATGTTTTAATGATTACTAGAGATCTATAATTTATTATTGTCTACCTTGAATTAGTACTTTACAGTTTCACAACAATGTAAATACCTTACAGGAGCATAATTCTCTTTCTCCCTTATATCATTATTATCCTAATGTTGCTTCTTCACATGTCTACATTCCAAAATAGTTATCATTGTTGTTTCTTTTAAAAAGTTAATAGTCTTTTTAAAAATTAAGTAAACAGTTTTTATTCTTCCTTGTGCTCTTTATTTCTGCACAGAAGTGTATCCATAACAGATCATTTCCCTTCAGCTTTGAGAAGTGTCTTTTTAAAAATTAGGTAAACAGTTTTTATCCTTTCTTGTGTTCTTTATTACTTTCTGCAGAGAAGTGTATCCATAACAGATCATTTCCCTTCAGCTTTAAGAACTTCTTATAGCATTTCTTCTCTCTTTCCTTACCATTTCTTGTACTGTGGATCTGCTGACAACCAATTCTGTCTGAATATTCTTTCTGAATATGTCTTTAATTCATTTTTAGTTTTTGGGGGCATTTTTGTTCACTGGGCATACTAATTTAGGTCGACGGTTTTTTGTTTGTTTTAAAATCCTTTTAAAGATGTCATTCCATTGTCTTCTGGGCTATTGATACTGATAAGGAGATAAGTCAATTACAATTCATATTGATGTTCTAAATCTAATGCATTTTTTCTAGCTATTTTTAATACATTTTCTCTTTATCTTTTGCTTTTAGCAGTTTAAGTATGATGTGCCTACATTGTGGTTTTCTTTTTATTTATTCTGCTTTAGATTTACTGAGTCTAGAATCTGTCATCAATTTTGATATATTCTTATCTATTTTCTCTTGAAATATTTCTTATATCCCATTATCTCTCTCCTCTTCCTCTGGAACTCCAGAAATATGACTGTTGGGCCCTTTGATATTGTCCCAAATATCCTTCACAATCTGCTTTGCCTTTTTCCCCACTCATTTCCTGTGCTTCAGTGTAGAGATTTTCTTTTGCCCTATCTTATAACTCACTTTTCCTTTCTCCTGTGTGTCCAGTCTGCTGTTAAGTCCATCCAGTGAATGCTTCAATTCTGATTTTATTTTTTCGTATCAAGAATGTCCAATCAGCTCTTTTTAGAGATTCTATTTCTATGTTGATATTATTCATTTTATGTTTTTCTCTAATTTATTTAACATATTTATTATTATTTGAAAGTTATTGCCTTTTAACATCAACATCTGTGTCATCAGTGTGTCTGCTAATTTTGAGATACAGTCAATTAATTGTTTATGGGTCACATTTTTCTTTTCATTTACAAATCTCCTAACTTTTTGTTGTATGGAAGACATTGCTCTTAGAAGAACTCTACGATACTGGAGTAAATAATACTGTCCTCCAGAAGGGCAAGACTTTTCCTCTGCCTGACAGTTCAAGTGAGGCACAGATCACTTCAATCCCATCAGGAACTGAGCTGGATCTGGGCTGGGTTGCAACTTTAATAAGTTTTAGGTCACCTTCAGTTTCAAATGCTTCAAGGGGGCAATCTGTCCTGTCTGTATTTTAGGTCCCTCCCTCTAGGAGGACTCTGGGATATACACCATGCCACTACAGAAATCTCTCTCTGCTTTAGAGCTCAGTCCCCAGCCTCCTGTGTTGCCATGCTCTGAGCAAAAATACCAAGGGGGAAAACTATCAGGTGTGGAGAACTAGCTCCGCATTTGGCACGTTTACAAATTCCGATGTGCTGAGCCTGTGCAGGCTGCCATTAACAGCTCCGCTGGTGCCCCCTCACTGAGCAGAGATCTTCTGCCCAGGCAGTATGATCTTCTGCCCCGCAGTGCACAAACTCTGGGACAGATTCATCCCCATGGAGGGAAATGACCTCTTCCTGGGTGTTCCGCTGACCTAGGAGGAATTCTTCCCTCACTGGAATTTAGGTCCTTTAGACTTCTCTGGTCCGCAATTCTATATTAAAGTTTTTTTTTTTAAACACATGATTTTAACATTTATTCTTTTTTCTCTAGTTATTACAATGGGAAAGATAGCCTGTCACAACCTATTCTATGACCTAACTAGAAGTGGAACTCCCATAGAACACTGTAAACATTTTGTTCATACTCCCACAAACACCGTAAAAATTGATATTTTTTAACATTGTATTTGCTTACACACTACTTGCTCTGTCTAACCACAAGTTCAATTGTTCTGAGCATTTTCCAAAGAAAATTTTTAAAAGATATCATTCTTGCTAAGAAATACTCTGTGTGCCTTTATTATCTCTTATTTTGTAGAGAATTTCACACATAACAAGTTACTATCGTATACATTACATCATTTGATATTTACATTAACGCCATGAAGTAGCCAAAGCAAGTATTATACATCTCATTTTATTCATACAATGAAAGAAATAGATGCCCAGACTGAAGGAGGGACACATAACTTCCCATTGTAACCACCATAATATGCAAAGTCTTTTCTATGATTTCATGGCCCAGCATGTTCTGTCCTGGAATTTCTTTTCCAATCTTACTTTATATCACTGTCTCCAGCATTAGAACCAAGCATGCTGATCTTTTCGCAGTTTCCAAAAAGCCAAGCTCTTTCTTCTCTTAGGGAATTTTCTCTTACTGTTTTTTTATTCTGCCTCAAACATCCTCCTGAAATTTCCATGGCAAGATGTTTCCCGTCACTCAGCTCCCAGCCTAAATGTCACCTCCTCAGGGATACTTTCCTGGCCACGCTGACACGGCATTCCTCCAGTCATGCACCATCTCGACTTTCTGCATTTCCTTCTCCTCATTCTTCAACAATCTACAATTAATTTACTCACTTATTTCAATTTTTGGAACTATTTTCTCCACCAGAATATAGAGGAACCATGTCTGTCTTATTTACACAGTATTTGACAAGTAATAGGAACTCAGATATATTTGCTGAATGAATGACGAGTGTGGATCACGGGAAAGAAGATGCAAACTAAGAAGGCCTCCAGGAGGCTAACAGAGCTCCAATTTTTAAAACAGAGCCTAGCAGCCATTTCTACACAGCAGCCTCTCATGCAAATAGCACTTTGCACTTTAGGGAGAAGCCCACACTGAGCTGCCTGCCTGCACTGTGTTCCTGCCATCTGAGCAAACCCTTACAAAGGAGTTCCTGGAATCCTAGACTGAGGCTTTCTTTCCCCATTCGATCACTGCTGAGCAACTGCATCCCCATCAACTTCTTCACCAACCAATCAGAGCAACCGCATTCTGACAAACCAAGACAGTGCCTTTTGTACCAATCAAACTATAAGGATTTGAAGTTCTCATTTGCATGAGGACAGATCAGTAAGGGACTAAGGGCTGTCCCTTACAAGTCAGCTCCCCTCTTGCTCTGAGAGTGTACTTTCCCTTCCCACCAAAGACTTCAGACTTCATTTTCCTGGCTGAACTGAAACACCAAAGATCAAACACCAAAGATGTCCGGCTGGGGCAGGGCAGACAGGTGCAGGGCAGAGTAGACCAGTGAGGAGCGGAGCAGAGCTGTCCGGCCAGAGAGAGCCTGGCCTCAGGGCCACCTTGCCCCATTGCCCTGGGCCTGGTAACACCAGGGGTGTTTTCACAGCCCTGCTGTATCACGATTGAGCTCTTCCACAGTCTTGTTGTTTTCACAGCCACAGCCATACTTGGTTACAATTGAGCTGCCTGGACTGAATAAAGTTTCCTTCTTCACCACAATCCCTAATGGGGATTCCTGCTGTGTTGAATTGATGCCAATGACTTTCAGTTGACACCAGTGACAGAGGGGCCAGAATATGAATTCAAACCTTTTCCATGGTGATTAAATGCCCTCCCTAATCTTTCTCAATTTTAAAAGTCCCCTGCAGTATTTGTGTATCTGCTTATAGCTATCAATATTTTTGTACTAGAGAAAGAATGTAATATAGGGATTTAGAGGAAAATCACTGAAGCCAGCTGGCCTAGGCTTAAATGGAGAACTATGGCTTTGAACAAGCTATTGGAACTCAGTGCCTCCATTTCCTTCTTTATAAAATAGTTACCAAATTGAAGGGGCTCCCTGCTTGGGGTGTTCTATTAAGAATGAGACCTTGTTGCTGCAAGGTAGTTTTATTTACTTGCAGCTGGTAAAGAAGATGTGGTCAAAGCTCTGCCTCCTCACAGTGAGATGGAGCCATTGCTTATATATATACTATTTAGTCAATTACATATTGATTTCTTCTTTGCAGTTGACTATACTTTATTTGGTTGAGTTCCTGTCAAGCTCATCCTGTTCCCATGTGCATCTACAAAATATTGTGCTACATTTTAACATTTAACAAGAACAGCATTTAGTAATAACATTTAGAACTGGGTCAAACTTGAGATCCTTGTCCTAACAGAAATCTGAATCATATCTATTTCATGGAGTTCTTAGAAGGATTGAGTTAATTAATATATGTAAAAATGCATGCCACATAGTAATCCCATGTTTTAAGTGATTACTATAACTTAAATAATTTGCTTGTATGTTTATAGCTAGATTTAGGATCAGACTACAACAGGTTCTAGAATATCACTGGGTGACTGGAATATCACTGGGTGACTGAAATATCACTAGAAATGTAATGAGATAAATAAAACTAGGTCAATCAGAACTCCTCTCTAACCCAATGTTATTCTCAAGGCTTGTTTCCCTAACTCCCTTAGGCTAAATGTGGACATATGACAGAAATTTAGCCAGAGTCACACAGGAATATTGCTCTTCATGGTTTCAGTAAAATCTTTTTTCTCCCCCTGACATAGGTGCTATTCCCTTCTCTTCTTCCTTTATTAAAATGTAGACAAAATGACTGGGCCTCAGCAGCCATCTTGCAACCATGAGAGAAAAGCCAAGAAAATTGTAGTTATCAGCCTTGAGTCTCAGAAATAATGTGAAATACTACCTACCTCTGGACTGAGACATGTGGAAAAGTAAACACTTGCTTTTGAAACCTAATTTTTGTTGTTGCTATTGTTACTTGCAACCAAAATCATTCTTAACTGATATAATTGAAAAAAATATTTAAGGTCATTTGGAGTAGTGTGAGATAAGACACCCTCCTCAACCCACTAAGATCAATATTCAGGTAAGAATAAACAATCAATAACCTGCTTCCTAAAGAAGGTGCGGTCTAATGCAATGATTTTTAGTTATACAGACTGCCAAATTATAAGCATAACCCCATGTCTTAGTCTGGTCTCGATCCCTATACTATGGAGTTAAAATTTATGTCTGAAGACATCCTTGCCTAAATACACAGGAATTATATTCACAGTTCTCTCCAGCCCAACATAGTTCAAGAATTTGATGAAGAATATGCATAAAATCAAAGATTTCCTCTTCCCCTTCTGAAAGAAGAGAAGGACTTCATTCTTTATTGTCGGTGTCTTTGAATGATGTTGATGCCAGCACAGTGTGGCCATCTGAAGGAATGGTCTTGGGTACTGACCACAGTGGGACTTCACAGCAGGGCTCTTGCGAGACAAATTACTTGCTCTCTGGAAAAGGCCCTGGGCACAGGCCCATAATGCAGCTGTTTGCCCTCTTTGCTTCCTCAGGAGACTATTCAGATAAAGTAAGGGGACAAATCTCTTGTTTTTATGTTCTGGCTTCTTAGTAATCTTGGACTCTAACGTGCATATAAACAAGCTCAACTTGGATGTCTTGCAAAAAGCACTTGAAAGGCAATGGTGATAAAAGGAAGCTATAGTTTCAGAGTAATAGAAGCCAGAACAGAGAGGAGGGAACCGCTCTCTTTCTCAGGCTCCCTGACTCCTCTTTCACTATCATTCTGGCGCCCTCTCACTCTCATCCTGCCATCCCGGTTCTCTGTTCCTTTCCTGGCCTGCTCACCCCTCTCAAGGAACAGGGAGAAAGCCGATGAAGCTATTCCACACAAGGTAAACAGGTGTGCCTGAATCTCTCTCTAGTGGCAGTAAAAGATACAGAAAAATATATTTGTAGATTAGGAGGAAGCTTAAAACAGCAAACAAATCTCAGGCACTCAACAAGGAATATTCTAAATCATTTTGAAGGCTGGAATTTTTTTTTAACTAACTGAAGTTCACATCAGCAATTAAAGTCTTATGCATCTATGTATCACCTCTGAGTATAAGCACTGTGCTAGAAATACAGAAAGTTGCAATGGAGGAAAGAACAACTTCAAACCATTTGGTTGCAATATTATACGCCTAACCCCAGCGATTTACACAAAAGGTGGCTCAAACAGGGCAATAAGCTCTTTTGTAAAAAAGAATGACAGAATCTTTCCCTGGGGGTACGAGGAGGATAGCATGTTTTTCTGTACTTTTGGCTATGAAAATAAAGCAGCTCCGCATGCTTGACTCAAAGTAATATATGCTATGTGCTGTCTACTAATCTACCACAGAAAAGGCAATTAAATAGAATCATTGTTTATATAGTTACTACATAATTAAAATATTAATTATATGCATATATATATAACAAAATCAAAATACAATCTGTTTCTTAAATTCTCCCTGCCTTGGCTGAAGGGAGTGGGAAATGGAGAGTGAATGCTAATGGGTATGGAGTTTCTTTTCGGAGATGAGTATGTTCTGGAATGAGTGGTGATGGTATCACAACTTTGGGAATATACTAAAAACTGCTGAATTGTATACTTTAAAAGGGTGAACTTTATATCATGTGACTTATATCTCAATAAAAATATCATATCAGAAAAAAATTACCTTTAATTTTTTAAAAAGATTTTGATAATTAAAAGTGCTTTGATACTGACAACACCAAAGAGTGGTAAGAATGTAGAGCAACAGGAATTCTCAGTCATTGTTGGTGGGAATGCAAAGTGGTACAGCTACTTTTGAAGACAGCTTGGCAGTTTCATACAAAACTAATACCCTTACCGTACAACTCAACAATCACTCTCCTTGGTATCTACCCAAGAATTGGAAAGCTTAGGTCCATGTAAAAAACCTGCACACAATATTTGAAGCAACTTTTTCATAATTGTCAAGTCTTGGAAGCAACAAAGATGTTCTTCAGTAGGTGAATGGATCAACTATGGTATATCCTGACAATGTAACGTTACTCAGATCTAAAAAGAAATGAGCTGACAACCCATGACAAGACATAAAGGAAACTTGAACACGTGTTACTAAGTGAAAGAAGCCAATCTAAAAAAGGTTACATATTGTATGATTCCAACTACATGACTTTCTGGAAAAAGTAAAACTGTGGAGGCAGGAAAAGATCAGTGGTTTCCAGGGGTTGGGAGGAGTGGCAGGAGAGGTGAGGAAGGGGTGAACAGGTGCAGAACAGGATTTTAGGGCAGTAAAACTGTTAGGATAGGTAGCTAGTGAGTATTACTAAAGGAAATAAGCGAAGGGAATCAGACATAAAGCCAAATGAACTAGGGTGCTGAACCATATATTAAGCCTAGTTTACTAGGGAGTTGAATTGGATATTAAACCTGCTTCACTAGGAAGTTGCAACATTCACAGGCTCCCCAGCAGACCACCACATCCTCTGCCCTAGGCTAGGACTTAATTGCTGAGCAGGAATGAAGAATCTTCCCATGAAACCACATGCCTGATACTGGGACTATCTGGAGAAGAGAGGGAATAACCTCTGCTAGGTGTGCACAGATGGCACAAGGGGAGGTAAGCGCAAGCACAACGGAAACCCAATGATGCAGCAAAACTTTGGGGCATGCATAGTAGGGTGAAAATGGTGACACAAATTTTTAAAAAGAGCAATGGGCTTAGAAAGATGGAAAGTTTCTTTCATGAGTGGTTAGTGGCTGCTTTGACCGGCCTATAACAGTCACAGATGGGAAATGGTCTTAACTGTTCAACTAATAATATTTTAAACAAGTGATCGGCTAAAATAAAATGATTGCTTTGCAGGCAAAGGAAATCACCCAGTGTGAACCTTTTATATTCTGTCTCTTTTAAAACTAATATGCAGTCTATGACTTTGATGTTATATTGATTTTGGTGAAGCTCAGCCAGTCCTACAAATGACTCATTATATTATCCTCAAAGATAAAGTTGAAATTATGAGTGGAAAACTAGCTTGGTGACACCTAATCATTGCTCAGTGGCTCATATTTTTAGTCAATTAGGAGATTCCCAGGAAAGAATCTATGAAACAATATAAGAAAAAAGTAGCTTTCTTTTACTTTTTAATAGAATTCTACCTTAATCCATTTAGAAACATAGGTTACTATAAGAGCCCTGGTGATCTGCATGTTTTGTACTTCTGAAATTACTCTTCTCCACTTAATAAGGATAAATAATTTTTAAAATACCATGTTTTTATTTAAAAATTTATATGTTTTCTCTATATTTTAGTGCCAAACTGCAGTATATATTTTTTATTATGTGATTTGGAGGAGCCTGCTGTGTCCGATATTGTTATGCATGACTTTCAAAGAATTTAACCAGATGATTTCTCCATTTGGAGGGTCTGCTTTGGTTTTCCATCTCTCTTTCTGCCTCTCTGATGCTGTGATGATTTGTTGGAATGCAACCATGTTTTCTCAGGTGGCCTCTCCTGAAGAAAGGAACTCCTCAAACCTATTCCGCTGCATTTATTGTCATTATTACTCAGTTATTAATGTTCGGCCACAAAATGTGAAAACTCTGTTCTGTTGCATCCTTGTACTGTTTGTTATTGAAATTTCTTTTTTTCTGTTGTTCCTCTTCAGCTCCAAAATCTCAATAACAGCAGGTCAGAATCACAAAGATCAAAGGAATCATCAGGCAGTCTCTCTGCCTGGTGTCCCCTGTGGCCATCTTTACGTACATGGACCTTAAGGAGTTCTATGGTCTAGACTGACAGACTTTCCCCTAAGTGGGACTGAGCTTCTTCCTCAGGGGGTCCTACCATCAGCTCAGCCTTAAATTATTTGGTATAAAATCCAAAGTCAAATGTAAATCCAATTTATTAAATCCTGGCAGGAATGAGTTGGCCATTTGAATAAATATGTATCAACATCTCTTGATTTCTCTTCTTTCATAATGTAATTGCTCATACTCAAACTCACTCCATAATACTTTTAATTCTATAGTTTGAATTTGAGTAATGACCATCTTGTGTTCCATTTGTTTCCATTGGCTAACTTTAAGATGGTTGCTTCCTAACTTCCATACAAACAACTTTAAATTATAAAGCCATAACTAGGGTTTCCAATGCAACAGGAGATCCCAGAATTGAAAGGCAGAGAAGGAGTTTGAGAAATGCCCAAATAAATCACTATGTTTTACAGATAAGAAAAGTGAAGCTCAGAGAGGTCAGGTAACTCTTCTAAGATCACACCACGAATTACTGAGAACTAGAACTACATATTTGGTCTCCTGATTCCTTAATCCCATAATCTTTCCCCCTGATCACCAGCCTTCTGATTCATTTATACTTTATTTAATCACTCACCAAAAAAAAATTAAGCTTCAAACTTTTACATTGGAGATTATCCTTTTCCCTCATTGTACTTCTGAAAAGGACATGATAACATATTTTATCAAGTGGATCATATTTTTATCATAAAATATTCTAGGAATTATGTCCTTACTCAAAGTTTTTATTAAATAACAAAGAGAGCTATATACACAAGTATCTCATAAGGTATCTTTTTAAAAAAGTTCTCTAAGAATCTGAAAGTGAAATAATAAAATTCGCAACTGTAGCAGACCAAATATACTAGCTATTTTAAGTTGTATATAACATATAGACATATATCACATGTTAAAAAAACAACTGACATATATCTGATCTAAAGGCCTATGTTAGCACTGTTAAACATAAATCACATTTTAATTTATCCACTGGTTAATGTATTAGAATATATTAATTTCTTGAAATACTGTCAATAATTTACATGGTGGAAGCTCTTGTTGCCAATATATCTGCAGCCCCACCGGAGTTGAAGGAAATGACTTTTGTAGTTCAGTATCTAATCCTTGACAGTAGACAGGCAACTATAACTCTGACCAATAGTTTATGACATGAGGAATGGAGAATGACTTCTTTTCTATCATCTTGGTGAAGCTTTTTCTTTCTGCAGAGAGTAACCCAAACAGAAGGTTTTCCGTCCTCAAAGGTTTCCTGTCCACTCATTTGCCATTAATGTTGTCATCTTTCTTTACCACCGGCTGGGACTAATTATAATAATCAGTAATTCCTTGAATAGACTCTGTTGAGAGCAAATTTGTTGAGCCTTCATCCATTTTTTTAAATACTATGGACCTGAAAAAGAAGATACCTACTAAGAAGGGCTCCTGGCGGCTAACTGGGCTTAAATAAATAAATTAATTAAATAAACAGACCTGAGCAGCTTCTTCACAGGACCCTCTCATGCAAACCGCACTTCAGGGAGAAGCCTGCACTAGGCTGCCTGCCTCCTGCGCTGGGCGGCCTTCCTGCACTGTGTTACTGCAGTCTGAGTCAGCCATTATAAAAGAGTTTCTGGAATCCTATTTCTACCAATAGGACTAAGGCTTTCCCCATCCAATCAGAGCTGTACAGCAATATCTCCAACAGCATCTTCACCAACCAATCAGAGCAGCTCCATTTGACCAATCAGGACTGTGTCTTTTGGACCAATCAAATATCAGAGACTTGGAGTCCTCACTAAGAGCAGAGAGAGGGAGTTCTGTCTGTATAAGTCACCTCCCCTCTGGCTCCAGGAGCACACTTTTCCTTTCCACTTAAGACTGAAGACTGCATTTCCCAGATGAAGCTAAAACACCAAAGATGAAATAGCGAAGATGAAACAGAAAGATGACTTCCTGGAGCAGAGCGGAGCAGACTGGCACAGGGCAGAGTGGAGTGGACTGAATCAAAGCAGGGGGGGCAGAACTGAGTAGAGGAGAGTAGAGCTGTCTCACCAGAGAGGGGCCCATCCCTAGGGCTGCCTCACCACCATGCTGTTCCACAGCTGTGCTGTATCAATCACAATTGAGCTGTAACACTCCCGAGCTGTCCCACAGCTGTGCTGTTCTCACAGCTTTGCTGTATCACAATTGAGCTGTTTGCACGGAATAGTTTCCTTCTTCACCACATTCCAAGATGGGGGTTCTTGGTGTCGAATTGACACCAGCGACCAGAGAATACAAATAATGCAGAAGAGTCAGGTCTTACGTTTAATTGTATTTACTTTCATTTATTTAAAAAGAAGCTGGCACTTAAGATTTTTGGCTTTTTAAAAATTTGATGAAAGGGCAAGAGTGTTTCCATTTTTGCTTTTATTTCCCATGCAAAACTTCTTCTTTAAAACAAAAATTACCCAGATTCTACTTTACAGAATATCTGAATTTCAGTAGAGTTATAAAATAAAATTCTACTGGGGCCCCTGCTAACCAGCATACATAGTACCTTTGTATGAATTCAATAAAGGCTATCCTCTCTGGGAAAATGTGGTTTGGCTAATGGAGCAAGGTTGAATCTTCACTTGACCCTTTGGCATTCCTATTCAATAAATAACCTGTGCAACTATATTCATTGATCCTGAATTCTACTAAATGACTCAGAGTTTCCCAGTTATTTCTATTATACATTCTTTTAGGAAAAGTTCAGTTTCTAGCCAAACTTCTGAAATCACATATTTAACAAAAATTTTCTTAAATGTTTGGTAAATGTGAATTTATAGCAATTCATTAATGAAAAATTAATAATTATGGGAAGGTTGTGAATATTAGTTTTGACAATATGAGTAACCTTGGGAGGAATATGCTCTTTTACAAAAGAACTATTAATTTTATTATCTTAAATAGAAAATAAGTAAAAGCAAAACTATGTATTTCTCAAAAGAAGGCATAAAAATACATTGTGATAGAAAAAAATAGATTTGTAGGGTTAAAAACTCTAGGAGAGTAATAAGTGAAAGCTTCCTGAGTCTTTTCTATACACCTCTGCACTTCCAATCATGATAAACATGAATAAGTAAACTCTGTTGTACTAGGAAGTATATTTGGATATGTGCAATAGACACAAATTAAGGGGCTGCTACATAGCAAACCCGTAGAAATGTTTACTGAACTGAATAGGCTTTGCAAAAGAGTGCAGTAGGTTCATTTCCACTTTTGAGAAGTGAATGCATGATCATCAGCAAATTCAGCATTGGTTCAAAGATTGTTCTTGCCCCTCTCCCTCCTTCAAGTATTTTATACCTTCTAATATATCAAATTAGTTATTAATAATATTCAGAATCTTTTATTTTAAGATGATTTATTCATCAATCCAAATAATGTTTATTAAATTAACACAGTAATACGTTTTGGAGAAAATTGGCCAAAGGTGACCCTAGTTGCAGAAACAAGAAGATTCAGGATCCAGGGATATCCTTCGAATGGGCAGAAACTGTGGATGCTTTAATGGTCTAATAAGACTAGCATTTTCTTTTATATTTGATGAGTTGATGAGCCCCCCATCTTAAAACTCTATTTTATTTTGCTGAAAATTTCTTAGAGGACTTCATAAAATGCATATCTTTAGGCCCTAGCCACAGAAATTTGAATTCAGAAGCTTTTGAGAAGCCTGAGTATGTGTTTTTATAAGCACTACCTCCACACCTACCCTAATTCTAGTTCCACATTTTTGTGAATCACCATGAAATACAAATCTGTCTCCTAGCAAAAAATCACTCTCTCTTGATTCTCATTAAACCTCTCTAACCAGTGCTTCTTTGTCTACTTTCTGAATCCTCTTTACCCATTAATCTTTATATATTGGTGTATCTCTCAAGGTTCTACCTTTAGTACACAGTTCTTTATACTCTACATATCTATATAGATCCCCTCAAAAGCTCTTCCTATATCAGAATTTAGCTGTAACCTATGTGCTGGTGCCTCCCCAGTGCTTAACTTCATTCTTAAATACTCCCTCAGACTCATCTAACAGCCCACCGGACATCTCTATCTGGGTGAGACTGCAAGACAATGTCATGCAGTTCCTCAATTGCACATCCTACAGATTAAAAACTGGGTCCCTTTGCTCATGCTTTCCCTATGCTTGGACTCTCCCCTCCCACTCTTGACTTAAGTTAAGATCCACTTTAGGTGGCCCCTCCTGATAATAGGAACTCCTCAAACCTACTCTGCTGCATTCCTCTCATTGTGGGCTGATGGACTTTTGAGCATACTTCTGTTAATGCACTTATTGGAATCCCCATGAAAGACATACAGAAATAATTTGTATGTGAATGCTTTAGAAGTCACATGAAGATATAGGCCATTAAACTCAAACATTTCCTCTATTCAGCTCCAACTTTCTCAGTAATCAGCCAAAATTTTGGCTTGATAGCAGAAAAGAAAAAATATTTCTAAAAAGTATCTGCAACTAAGAATTTAATCTGAAGGTGATTTAGAGGTGAAAGTAAATTAGAAAACGTGCAAAGACAATAGTAAAAATAGATTTCTGAAGAAACTTATACTGAATACAATATGATGATGATAATATTGAATAATTTAACAAATACTGGTCCTGGGTATGAGGTTAAAGGTGGCAGACACTGTCCTAGGTACTGTAGATATAATTATAAATAAAAAGATCTAGGTCTCATTGAGATTTTATTCTAATAAGGCCAAAGGAACCAAAAAGTTAATACTGTATATATTCAGGCACGCAGATGTGTAATAATTAAAAATTCACAGGTGATCTTTCATTTCCAACCATAAGAATAACAGGGCTCAGAATTACCCTCCTGATGTAAACAACTAGAAAACTGGACAAATAAAGGAAACAACTGTTTTAACTTTAACAATAGTCAGTGTAAGACTGATACCAGGGAAAAAGGAAACAAGGTGAGTCTTCCAACGGACATGGTTATCTACTTGAAGGCAATTTCAAGAATAAAGCACAGAGAAAGGGATCTTGAACAGAACCCATCCTCAATGAAGTGAACAAACAGATACCAAAGCTCAGGAAGGCTGAGTCAGCTAGAATTTGCTGGCCAGAGTACCAGAAAGACAGGATCTATGAAGCAAAATTACTCCAGGAATCAGCATGCTCCTTAATTCTTTGGCTGAACACCTGCCTATCAAGGCTGTACAAATTGAACATTCACAAGACAGGGAAAAAGTAAATCCTAGGAAAACAACCAAAAAATAGCTATAATCCAAAAAATTTCCAGTGTTCACAAAGGAATGTGTGTTAGTACAGTAGTGTGTGTACTAAAACCATCAGGTGGACTCCTGCTTTCAACCATGACAGAGCAACAGACAATACTAGGGAAGGAGATGTGGTAGAATATGCAGAGCATACACAGACTTAGAAGTCTCACACCTTACTAGTAAGCCTAAATTTACCCTAGCTAGAGGATACTTGAGAATGCATCCTCTCCCATAGTTGCCTCATGAGTGCAGTACATCAGGTAGCACGTCAGTCTCACAGAGTGCATCAACTCCCTAAAAATCCACAAGTATCTGTCTGCCAAAATAAATCTATACACTCTTTTTCAAAGTACAATAATAAATAAACTAAAATCTACCAACCCACAACCTAAAATTCACAAGTTCAAGAATTCAATGAAAATTAATAGATATGTGAAGGAGAAAAAAGTGACTCATAACCAGAGAAAGTTAGTAGAATGACCGAAAAATGATGGAATTAGCAAAAAATTAGTGTTAAAACAGCTATAGTAAAAATACTCAAAATACACAAGGACTTACATAAAACAAACATAAAAGAGAAAGAAATATATAAAACAAAATCTCTATACATAAAAATGCAATATGTAAAATGAAACAACAGTCATTGGGTAGAATTAATAACAGATTAATTCTGGAAAAAAAAGAGTTATAAACTTCAAGACACATCAGTAAAAACAGCACAATCTGAAGCACACAAAGAAAAGAGTGAAAAATAATAATAAAAAGAGTCCTTGTGCACCAATAAGAGGATGTTTCTAATTAATGTGTCAACTTTCAGCCAAGATAAAGGAACAAAAAACAGATTTACCTACTGTCTCAAATAATGTAGAAAAAAGTTTATGAAATGTATTAATTCTCAAGGTACTAAATGTCAGAGAATTAAAAACAGTGATCCTTGAGAGGCAGAAAGCAAACAAACAGAGTCCTACAATGGCTCTAGCTTAAGACTTATAGAGAAATTCCAGGCCATGGTGTAGGGGCAGGGAACCCAGCTGAGCCTGAGTTTAGCGCTTAGAGCTGGAACTCAAGGATGCTATGGAGCTCACAGAAAAAACTAATAGAGACAAGTTCTACAAAGGGTTAGTACTGTAGAGATACTCGGAGGATCCTCCTCAAGTCTTCAGCTTAGTACTGATTGGCAAACTCATTAATGGAAGTTCCTCTAGGCCAGGGGAAAATCACTGGAAGGATTAGAGACAAGTATACCCAGTAATCACAGAAGGTCAGAAATAGTTAGTGTTCCACCAACCAGACTGAAAAACCTCATGATTTAAAAAGCCTTGGATAGAGCACTCAAAAGTATTTTACCTGAGAGTAGGGAAAACTTTTCCTTAGGCTAAACGCTACTCTAGTCCTGCCCAATAAATGTTAAAGCTAGACACAACAGGATGAATAAGTTTTTAGGTCCATGAGAGGTGGGGGGAGGTAGGGGGACTCAGAAATAGTTATAGAAATGTAAAAATATTCAGCTCCAACAAAATAAAATTCACAACATTAATTCCAATAAAAAATTACCAGGCAAGAAAAGAAGCAGGAAACTACGGCCTGTATTGAGGAGACAACTCAACCAATACAAACCTTGAAAAGAAATAAATGATAGAATTAATTAACAAGGACACTAAGACAGTTATTACAACTTTATTTTGTATGTTTAAATAGCTATGGGAAAAACTGACATCTCAAGTGAATGTATGGGAGATTATAAAAAGACCCAAATAGAATGTCCAAAATTGATGACAACTTTGAAGCCACAGATACAAGGAGCTCAACGAACTCAAAGTATAAGAAACACATATAAAACTGTACTGTGGCACATTATAACCTAATTGTTTAAATACTGATAAAGAAAACAATAGCTTAAAATCATTCAAATACATTATGAAGAGAATTTTTTTAAAAGGATATCAGCAAATTTCATGTCAGAAACAATGCAACCCAAAAAAACAGCAGAGAAACACCTCTTAAACACTTACAGAAACAACTATTAACCTAGACTTCTAAATTTGGTGGAAATTAAGTTGCAGAAATGAAAGGGAAATAGTTTTTTCAGGTATAAAAAAAAGATAAGATTCATTAACAGCAGAAGTTTCCTATAAGAAATGTTAAAGGAAAGCCTTCAAGGAATCAAGATGGTGGAGGAGTGAGTGGAAGTCACACTGACCTCCTCCCAGGACCAATCTGGAATTACAACTAAATTGTGGAGAAATCACCTGGAAAAAAACAACTGAACAATAGTGAGAGAGGAGCCTTATAACCTCAGAGACAGAAGAATCAACTTTAGCACAATCTAACTGGTAAGGAGTGTGGTACAGACTCAAGAAGTCAGGCAGGGCGCCCACAGGTGGCAGTACCAGAGGGGTATTGAAAGGGCCAGTTGGGGCCCCCTGAGAAGAGTGGGGTCCAAACCAAAAGCAGAGATCTCCAGTCTGCAGCACCAGACCCCAAAAAGTACACAGAAAACAGCCAGCTGCAAAAAGCAGCAGGGTTGCTCTCTGTCAGAGACAGGTAGCTGGAGATGCAAAGAGCAGTTTAAAGGGCCAACTCATAAATTTTTATTTGCAGCCACTTGCCCTGGTCTCCCAACAAAGTGGGGAGGAAGAGTGGGCTAGAAACTCCTGAGGAGGGACTGGGGAAGGAGGCTTTGGGGAGAGAACTGAGAGAGTAGCCACAGGGATCACAGTGCTGACTCATCCCCTATGTGGCAGCAGCCATCTTGCCCAGGCAGAGACCACTTCCCCTGAGTAGCAGCAGTGTCAGAGGACCCTATAGCCCCAACCCCAGGTACGATTCGACCCTGCCCTGTGGTGTCTAAGCCACCTGCTGAGTGCAGAGTGGCAGCCACAGATAGTAGATCTCTGGCTAAAGGGGTCACAGAGTGGCCTGGAGACACCTGAGGAGACTGGGGATGGAGGCTTTGGGGAGAGAACAGAGAGAGTAGCCGGTGGGATCCCAGTGTTGACTCCTCCCCCATACAGAAGCAGCCATCTTGCTCAGGCACAAACCACTCCCAAGTGGCAGCAACGTGAGAGAACCCAATAACCCCGCACCCAGGAGGGACTCTGCCCCGCCCTGAGCTGTCTAAGCCAGACTGCTGAGTGCAGAGTGACTACAACAGCTGAAGGAGACAGCCACAGACAGTAGATCCCTGGAAATCTCGAGCAGACTGCTTAAGCTCAGACAGGGACGACATCTGACACATCAGAGGCAGATCCAGAAAGTAAAAACAGCAGTCTCCTACCATAGAAGTTCACACCACAAAGTCAGGAAATCAAGACAGATCAATCGAAGAAGCAGAAACAAAAAAGATGAGTCTCACAACTAATAGGAAGACAAAGAAATACGCCCCACTCGCAGGGAAAGGAGGAATCCCCACAAAGAGAACTAAATGAAATAGAGGCAAGCAAACTATCAGATATTGAGTTCCAAACAACAGTTCCAAGGAAGCTCAATGAGCTCAGCGAGCTCAGAGAGAATTACAAAAAACTACAGGGAAACTATGAGGAACTTTCTGCAAACTATACCAGCATGAAAAAGGACATAGAAACTATCAATAAGAGGCAAGAGGAAATGAAGAATACAATTTCTGAATTTAAGAACACAGGAGAAAGAATCAAAAGCAGGCTAGATGAAGCTGAGGACTGAGTCAGCCAGCTGGATAACAAGGTGAAAACGCTCCCAGAAACAGCAAGAAAATGAAAACAGACTCAAAAAGAATGAAGAGGCATTGAGGGAAATGCAGGACAATCAGAAACGTAATAATATCTGGATAACAGAGATACCAGAAGGAGAAGAGGATGAGAAAGGGATAGAGAACCTGTTGGAAAAAGTCATGATGGAAAACTTCTCTAATTGGAGGAGAGAAAGTCACACAAGTCCAGGAAGCACAGAGGGTCCCATTCAAGAGGAACCCAATGAGGCCCACTCCAAGACACCATCATCATTAAAATGGCAAATATCAAGGACAAACAGAATCCTAAAGGTGGCAAGGGAGAAAGAGGTAGTAACATACAAGGGAGCCCTGATATGGCTAGCAGCTGACTTCTCAACAGAAACACTGCAAGCCATAAGGGAGTGGCAAGAAATATTCTAAGTCATGAAAAGCAAAGGCCTGCAACCAAGACTGCTCTCCTGGGCAAGGCTCTCAATTAAAATGGAAGGCAAAATAAGGAGTTTCTCAGACAAAAGAAGGCTAAGAGAATATACCTCCAGCAAACCAGCACTGCAAATATACTAAAAGGACTGCTTTAAGATGAAGACAAAGAGTCTATGAATACCCATCCTTTCACAGTTGCCAATACTTGCTTTACCAATATTTTTTAATACATATTAATCTGGTTGTGACAATGATGTGTTATTTTAATTGTTTCTTTATTATTTTTTGAAACTAAACCTGTTTTTGTATATTTCTTGCCTATTTCTATTATTTTTTTTAAAAAGGTTTAAATGACTTTTTGGTATTCTTTATCCATTTATCAGTTAAATGTTTGTAGAATTTTTTCCTTAAAAAAACAAACAACTATTAACCTTTTTTTAGATGTGTGGCAAATACTATCCTATTCTATTACTTGTCATTTAACTTTGTTTATATGTATATTACTATATAGTCTTAAATGTTTAATATAGTCATATTGTCAATATTTGGGTTTGAATATTATATATCGGGGTGAGAAAAATATTATTTTGTATTTTCTCCTAAAATTCCTTAGATTCCACATATTGATTTTTAACTCACCTGAATATTTCTAGTACAATGAGTGAAATAGGGCTCTATATTTGTTTCATTTCAAGTAATAGTGGTCCATGCACCTTATTTATTCAATAAGCCTTATTTTCTCCATCTATTTGAAATATCAATTTAATCATATATTACATTGTTAGACAGATATATATATGTTTGTTTCTAGAATGTTCATTATATTTCATTGATCTACCCGATTATTTCTGTGCTGGTGTCATGTTGTTTTAATTGCTGATATTTTATAATGGATTTAATTTTTTTAATATTTTATAATGGATCTTGACATTTGAAAAAGTAAATACAATCAATCTGCATTTAAGAAAGAGAAAGAGAGGAATAAAGGAAGAAAAGAAGAAAAGAAGAAAGGAAGGAAGAAAGAGGAAAAGATGGAACTACTTTTTGCGACAACATGGATGGAACTGGAGAATATTAAGCTAAATTAAATAAGCCAGTTGATGAAAGACAAATACCATATGAACTTACCTATAAGTGGAATCTATTCAACACAATAAACTAACAAACAAAATAAACCACAGGCATGGAAAAATGGAGCAGACTGAAAGTGACCAGAGGGGATGGGGAAAGAGGACAATGGTGGAAAGAAGGGGAAGGGACTAGGAAAAGAACATGCCTGAATGACCCATGGACAGGGACAATGGAGTGGGAATTGATTATGGGAGTGGGGGATGAGGGTGGGATGGGTGGAGGGGGGTAAAGGGAAAAATTGAAACGACTGTAATAGAATAAACATGATTTAATAATTAAACAAAAACAAAAACAAAAAAAGAAAGCCTTTAAGAAGAAATGATAACAGATGGAGATATAGATTTACATGAAGGAATAAATAGCATAAGAAATGGTAAATACAGGAGTAAATATAAAACTTTTTATCTTATTACTTAAATCTTCTTAAAGGCTAATTAATTGATTGTTTAAAAAATAATGTGATTTAATATTAATAACATTAATATTAATCTATAATATATTAAGTAATATATATTAATAGATGGTACACTGTAGTAAGTTAAAGAGTATAATATATATCTTGAAGTAATGATAAAAATAACAAAACAAAGAGCTATTAAGTAAAAATTACTCAATTTATCCAAAATAAACTCCCCCCAAAAGAGGATAAAAGACAAATACAAAGATACATAAAAATAGTAGATTTACATCCAACCATATCCCATTGGAAGTAAATAGCTTAAACCTTCCAATTAAAAATTAGATGGTCACATTAATTTAAAAACCAAGACATAAAAATACAAAAACAACCACTGTTGACAAGAAATCCACATTAAATGTAACTACACAAATAGGTTAACAATAAAAGCAGAGGAAAATCACACCATGCTAAAAAAATTAATGAAAGCTGAGTGGCTATATTAATGTCAGGAAAAGTTGATTACAGGGCAAAAAGTATTACTAGAGATTAATCAAATCATTTTATGGTAGCAAAGAGATCAATCAAATAGAAATAACGATCATAAACCTTTATGTATTTAATAACAGAGCTTCAAAAAACAGAAATCAAAAACAAACAGAACAGCAAACAGACAAAAATCACAGTTTTTGTAAGAAATTTCAAAATCTTTTTTTCAACAATTTATAGAACAGACAGTAAATCACTCAGTATAAGTGATAACTTACTTAACATTTACAGAACGTTCTGATCACCAGTAGCAGAATACATATTATCTTCAAGCGTATACATACCACTTCCTATAGTTAATATTTGGTCCATAAATAACTATCAATAAATTTTAAAGAATTCAAGCCACAGAAACATGTTCTTTGACTACAGTTGAATTAAATGAAAAATTTATAGCAAAATATAGTGGAAAATCCTGGAAAATTTTAAAACTAAATAGCATACTTACTATAAATAGCCAATGGGTCAAAAGAGAAATCAAGATGTAATTATAAAGTATAAACACATAAATACAGCACCACAAAAGCTGTGGGATACAGCCAGAGCAGTGGCTGAAGGGAAAATTAATAGCACTAAACACCTATGTTAAAAAATAAATAAATAAATAAAGGCTGTCTAACCAATGACTTCAATTTCCTCCTTAAGAAACTAGAAAAAAGCAAATTAAACCTTAAATAAGTAGAAAACAGAAAATTAAAAAAAAAAATCAGCCCTGACCCATGTCACTCTGTTAGGCATCACCCCACTCCACAAAGAAAAAGGTCACCCTTTCCATTCCTGGTCAGGGCACATGCCCAGGTTGCTGGTTTGGTCCCCAGTTGGGACGCCCATGGGAAACTACCAATTAATGTTTCTCTCTCACATCAATGTTTCTCTCCCTCTCTTTCGCCCTCCCTCCCCCCCCTAAAAATAAATAAATAAAAATAAAAAATATATTAGAATTAAAACTATAAAATAGAAGACAGAAAAATAATACAGCAAATCAGTGAAACCAAATGCTTGTTCAGTAAAATTAATAAACCTCTATCCAGATAGATTAGGGGAAAAAGATAAATGACACAAATTAGCAATATCAAGAATGAAAAGTTACATAACTATACATTTTCAGATATTAGAATATTATTATGAATTAGAATATTATATGAATATTATAAACTTTATGCCAATAAGGGCCACAATTTAGATGTAAAGAATACATTTTTATAAGTTAAAATCTACCAAAGTTCATTCAAGAAGAAATAACATAACCTGAGTAGCCTTATGTCTATTAAAGAAATTGAATTTGTAGTTAAACACCTTCCCACAAAGAATACTTGAAACGCAAATGGCTTCACCAAACATTTAGAAGAAATAATACCAATTCCACACAAACTTTTCCAGAAAGTTAAAGGGTGGAAACATTTACTAACTCAATAGAGGCTAGCATTATCCAAATACCAGAATAAGATAGATACCATAAGAAAAGAAAATCAACACCAATGCCCTCAACATTTGTAGCTGCAAACATTCTTAACAAATTCTAGCCAATCAAATTCAAAAATACATAAAAAGGATAATGCATCATAACCAGTGACTTTGTCCTAGGCCAACACAGATGATTTAACATTTAAAAAGTTAATTATTTTAATGTATTATATTTAGTCATCATCATTTAAGTCGTAGTAAAAAATAGAAACCACATTATTGTCACAATAGATGCAGGAACAGTTATTTGACAAAATCCAGCATCCATTGGGGGTGGGGGGTGGGCGGGGAGGGGAATCCTCTTAGCAAATTAGGAAGAAAACTGCTTCCACCTGTAAAGGGCATCTGAGAAAAAAACAAGGAAGACAGCTAATAATATATTTCATGGTTAAAGACTCAGTGCTTTCCCCCTAAAATCAAGAACAAGGCTCGGATAACTGCTCTCAACCCTTTTATTCAGTCTTGTTTTGGAGACTGTAACCAGTGCAGTTAGGCAAGAAAAGGACAAAAAAGGCATTTAGATTGGAGGAAAGAAAGAAGTATCTCTATATGCAGATATGATCACCTATATAGAAAATCGTACAGAATACAGAAGTTACTAAAATTAGTAAGTTTAGCATGTTTATAAGATAAAGATCAATATATAAAATATCAATATACAAAAGCAGTTGTATTTCTATATACTAACAGTGAGCAATTAGTAATCAACATTTAATAGCAATACAGCCCTGGCCAGTGTGGCTCAGTGGATTGGAACATCATCCTGTAAACAGAAATCTTGTGGATTTGATTCCTGGTCAGGTCACATGCCTAGGTTAAAGGTTTGATCTCTTACCTTCCTTTCTCTCTAAAATCATTAAGTATATTCTCGGGTGAGGATAAAAAATATTTTTTTAAGTAACAAATAAAAACAATACCATTCATAATACCATCAAAAATGCAAACTATGAGGTCTGTCCAAAAGGTATGCAGCCATTTAATTTGAAAAATAGAGACTTTTATTGAAGAAGATACAAGATATAAGAAACATTGTATACAGAACAATGATACCCCAGACCCCTTTAAATTAGGCACCTTGGGATCTCATATAGTTCTCCCAACTGCCATCACCTCCCCCATCTTGTTTTCCTGAATTTCATCAATGGTCTTAAGTATCTTCCCTTTCAAAAGTGATTTTAGTTTTGGGAAAAACCAGGAGGCACAGGGCACCAAATCTGGACTGTAGGGGGCTGATTCACCTGGGTGATTTGATGTTTCACCAATAAACTCGGCACAAAACATGATGCGTAAGTGGTCATGTTGTCATGATGAGGCTACCAAACAACGGCTGCCCATAGCTGTAGCCTTCTGAATCATCCAAATAGTTTCCATGGAGAAACGTTCAAGCTTAACACAAAATTTGATTCAGGTCCATTGCTCTACTTGCTCAGTCATTTTTTTAATGTAACAGCCACACGACACACATGTTCACTCGATGACGTCTACCACCCCCACTGACTGGTACAGTTAAGTCATCATTGTTCACACATGCACATTCCAGTCTATTCTCTTTGGCTGCCATGTTACATCAATGCCGCGTGAACAGTTCTCATTATATTAACAGTGGCTGGACTTTTTCCGGCCAGACCATGCATATAGGAGAAAAATCTGTCAAAAGATGGGCAAGATCTACATACTGAAAGTACAGAGATTGCTGAAAGAAATTAAAGACAACCTAAATAAATGGAGAAAAATTGTACATGGGTTGGAAGATTGAATACTTCAAAAATTGCCAATTCTCCCCATATTAATCTATAGATTTAATGCAATCTACTCAAAATCCCAGGAAGCTTTCTTTGCAGAAATTGACAAATTTTCTAAAGTTCATATGGAAATACAAAGAGCCTAGAGTAGCCAAAACAAATGTGAAAAAAAAGAAAATCAGAACACATGTCTAACTTCAATATTTATTATAAAGCTATGGGAGGAGGCAATACAGTATTGTCATCAAATAGACACATAGATCAATGAAATAAAATAGAGACCCAAAATACACCCATCTATATGCTGTCAACTGATTTTCAATAAAGGTGCAAAGGCAATTCAGTGAGGAAAGAATAATCTTTTTAATAAATAGTGTTAGAACAAATGAAGATCCATATGCAAAAAGAAAAAAAATGACCTACCATATACGAAAATTAACTCAAAATGAATCATAGACCTAAATGTAAAACCTAAAACCTCTTAAAACTTCTAGAAGAAAACACAGGAGAAAATTTTTGTGACCTGAGGTTAGATCATGATTTCAAAGGTAAGACAAAAGGCACAATCCATAAAATAAAGCATTTATAAAACAATTTTTTTTTATTTATTGATGTTTAGAGAGAGAGAAGGAGGGAGAAAGAGAGAAACATCAAATTATTGTTACACTTATCTATGAATTCATTGGTTGATTCTCTTATGTGCCCTGACCAGAGATTGAACCTGCAACCTTGGCATATTGGGACAATGCTCTAACCAAGCTACCTGGCCAGGACTTTAAAGTGGATTTAAAATCTGCTCTTCAAAAACACCATTAATGAATGAAAACAGAATTCACATACTGGGTACTTATATACAGAATATTTAAAGAGCTTTCAAAATTCAATAATAATATAACAAACTGACTTTTTAAAATGGGCTAATGATTTGAATACTTCACACACACACACACACACACACACACACGCACAAACACAGTACACATTGAGAGAAAAAACAGATGACATATAAACCAAGAATGAAAGTAAATATATTCCCTAACATACTGTCATCCCTGGTATTACTACATAAAAAGTATCTGGCAACATATGCCACTTACACATTGATTTGAAGATATGACTCACCTCAACTATTAGATTTTAAACTACTTGAAATTAGAAATTACGAGAGATTTATTTGACATCTCTCAGACTATCATAGGTCTTGGCATGATGCCTGCTTCATGAGTAAATACTAAATGCATAAAGATGAATGAATTACAGTTACATATAGATCCTTTCTTAAGTGAATGCTGTATTGAATAAACATGTTTAATTACTTTATAGGTTTAATGATTTTTAAATTTATTTTTATGTTGTAGAAAAACTTGAATATTATTAAACAAAATAAAAACCTATCTTCTTCCTCCTTCCAAAGTTAATGATTTTCCTTTAAGCTCAAGTTTTCACAAAACAAAACAAAATTTAAAAAAAAGAAAAGAAAAGCGCAACGATTTGTTTTTAAAAACCTGAAATTAATCACCATTCTCTAATTTCCTTTCTCTCACAAACGTCCAAATTGTAGAAATTAGTTCCAGGCAGTACCAGCTCCAAAAAGATAGCAAAGGTATGCTATTTTGGAAAAGAAAAGGAAAAAGAAAACTAGAGAGAGGGAGAGAGGGAAGGGGAAGAAATACCACATAAACTTCCATGGAAATCCAGAGACCTTAAATTGTATGCATTGTCCCAGAGACAACTGCCAGGATATTCTGGCCTCAGAAAATATTCTGAAGCAAAGGCAGACAGATGTCTGAGCTAGGAGAGCACCCAGAAAGCAGAGATCTATGAGTAGACAGCCATTTTTTCTCAAAGTGGCACAGAATAAATTCCAAAAAGCATCTAACTGATGTAGGATTTTTCCATCTCTAAAGTCTTGCTTCAGGTGTGGTTCGCTGATGCCAAAGGGGGAACAAAAAAGGCTGCCTCCCACACAGGAGGGCAGATTTTGAAAGTAGATACATACTGCCACAGAAAGTTAACCTTACACAATGCCTGAAGGTAACAAACAAACAGCAGAGACCAATTAGGCACCCAAAGCCTGTTTACTTTCCATAAATATTTATTGGGCACAGACATATAAAAAAATTTTTCCCTCTGGTAAGCTTGTAAGTCTGCCTAAATAAACATCTTACTGCCATCATCAGTTTTGAGAAGTTTCTACCAACAAGCCATCCTGGTTAATGTGTGGTTCTCATTTTCCATTTGCTATTTAACTTAAACTTTTAAATTAATTTTAAAAGAAATATAAAATCACAGAAATCTGTGAGTATACACATGAAAAGGAGAAGAAAACACAAATAGGTAGTTTTATTGAGTACAGACTTTGTACCTTTTATTTCCAAAGATGTAATGGGACTGTAAAAAATTTTATTTTTTTAATAGTTTATTTTTTATTGCATTTTTTCCATTACCATTTATACCCCCATACCCTCTTCCACCCTGCTGCCCGCACCCCCCAGACCCCCCGGCAATCACCACACTGTTGTCTCTGTCCATGAGTTTTTTTCTTTTTCGCTCGATCCCTCCACACCCAACCACCCCTTCTCAGAGATCTCAGCCTGCTCTCTATCTATGTCTGTCTCTATTTTGCTTGTTAGTTCAGTTTGCTCATTAGATTCCACACATGAGTGAAATCATGGTATTTGTCTTTCCCTGACTGGCTTATTTCACTTAGCATAATGTCAAAGAATGTAAATGACCTCCAGTTGGAAAATAATAAGACACGGAAGAAAGTGAAGATGAAACAAGTTAAGTGGAAGCATACAACCTGTTCATGGATAGGAAGAACTAACATAATTGAAATGCCCATACTACCCAAAGCAATCTTTACATCCAATGCGTTTCCTATCAAGGTACCAATGACATATTTCACAGAACTAGAACAAATATTCCAAAATCTTATATGGAACCAAAAATACCCCAAATAGCCACAACAATCTTGAGAAAGAAGTTGGAGGAATCATACTACCTAATATCAAATTATACCATAAGGCTATAGTGATCTAAATAGCATGGTACTGACATAAAAGCAGACATATAGATCAATGGAACAGAACAGAGACTCCAGAAATAAACCCACACATTTATTGTCAATTAATATTTGACAGAAGATAAATATTATTTGTATTCTTATTAATATTTTAGCCCATACAATGGGCTAAAGATAATTTATTCAATAAATGGTGTTGGGAAAATTGGACAAATACATGCAAAAAAATAAAACAACCTTCTTAAGCCACACACAAAAATAAACTCAAAATGGGACTTTTGTTAAATAAGGTTAACTTGGTAATCTCATTATTTAAAAGACCTACAGGATATTGTAATGAGGTATTTTTGGGAAAAAGACAACAAATTTGAACTTAACAGAATTCAGAGGAGAAAAATAAAGACAGAAAGAGTCGCTATAAAAAAAAGTGCAGTGAATTGGTTACCTGAATTTCTTAGGCTCTGCAAACACCTAACTTTTTCTGAAGAAATGACTTAACGTGTTGGAGAAAAAAATGTTGTGTTCAAATAAGTGATTACTGATTTAGAATAAGGAAGATCCGAGTAGCTTTGAAGGCAAAAGGCAGAAAGCTTTTTGAAAAGGAGAGACTGATTTGGGGGTGGGGACTGTTGGGCTACTAAGCAGGGCTGCCAAGGGGGCAGGACGATAAAGTTTCAAGCTTAGCAGAAGTCCCGTTTTTCTCAGTCAGCAACAAGGAGAGGGAAGATGAAGATCTGTAATAGAGAAAGCCGAGTCCCATGTGACCTCGATATTCTCTGGAAAAATTTACATACGCATACATGGATGTAGGTATACTCTGTTACCATCTACGGAGAACTTCTTTCCAGTAAGTGATCACCAGTAGAACCTCGCTGGCTGTCAACTACCTGAGCCTGTTGCTCTTGGTAGTACCTGGGCCTTTCCAAGAGTTATTAAATAGTAGGTCCTGGCCACGTAGCTCAGTTGGATAGAGTGTCATCCTGATAGGAACAACAAATTGATGTTTCTCTCCAATAAATAAATTTTCAAAATTTTCAAAAAATATTTGTAATACCACCCTTGCATGCTCCTATACATTTTATTAAGCTTTCTATCCATTCATTTAAGAGACTGTCCCCAAACGTAGAAAAAGTCTATAGGCCTTAGATATAACAATCTGGCTTGGCTGCCTGGTGTAGTTTGAATTTAGACACCAATGTTACACATGAAATCTAATGGTATAACTCTTACTTGGCTATATGTTTTAAAACTTTCTTTAGCATGTCTGAGGCAGTGGCCTGGATACCACAAGTGCCTAGGGAGGTCTAACCTCTAAATATCTGGTCACCATTTTGGTGAATGTGAACTAGACCCCCCAAATGCCTTCTTTTACCTTAAGGCCTGAGCCATACCAAGTTAGTTCAATAAGAACACGCCATGTAACCTGGAGCTGGAGTCAGTGAATTCCTACATGTGGACAAATCCAGTCTGCCACTGTTTTTTTTGAAAAGACAGCTTTATTGACATAGAGCCGCTTCCACTTGTTTAAGCACAGCCTATGGATACTTTCATGCTGCAATGGTAGAGCTGATTAGATGTCAACAGAGATCACATGGACCACAAAGCAGAAAGTGTCTACATCTGGCCTTTTACAAGAAATTTGCTGACTCCCGCCCCAAAGGAAAAAAGAAAAAAAAAGTGTGCAGGAGCAGGCTGTTGCTGCGTGCCTGCCTAGGACATGTCTAGAGAAATCCTTAGAGAAACTCTCTCCCTTCTCCAGATTAAGGGAATAGACTGTTTCCTGAGGAGCTATGGCTGTTAGAAAAACACCCTCCCATTTCCCCACTAGGACCACAGGCTGTGCTCACAGGAGCACTAAGAAGCTCTAAGACTCGACTCTCCTTGCTGGTCCTCAGGAAGAATGGAAAGCTCATTCAAAACTTGTTTGTGCTATTTTCGTACCCTGAGTCTGAATCTTTGTGTAAAGGTCACTTATCCAGAAAGAACAATGCTCTGAGTTTCATTTCTAGACTTAGAAAATTAGCCTTTAATACAACAAATATGCAGGAAAATACTCTAATGGAAATCTGTAAAAATAAAATTTCAATGTTTCAGTTAATTTCTCCAGGAAGTTTAAATATATTTAATCTTCCTTCATGCATCTAGGAAAAACTGCAATTGAAAAATTAAATTGGCCATGTGATTTCAAATTCCAAGGTTCAAGGTTGTAGAGTGAACAAAAAACAGGACACACTTTGCCTCCTCGTGCAACCATAGGAAGAATTACAATTAGATTTCAAAACAACACCCAAAACTGTCAGAAAATCAAGCTGTATGAGGGTCCAACAACCAAGCACTTAAAGAAGCCAGGTTCATCCAGATGGGTAGGAGGGGCAGAGTCTCGGAGTCAAGGCGGAGAGGCGCGAAGAAACAGTGTGGCCCTGAGTGCCAGAGGCAGCGGTGGAACAGAGAGTCCCACATTCACATACGGCGGTTAAAAATTAGGAGGGATATCTTGGGAGCAAGTGATAACGGCCCCAGGCCAGACCACACAGTCCAGGGTGCCAGTGCCAAGAAGATAAATCCCCACAACTTCTGGTTATAAAAACCAATGAGGGTTGGGGTAGTAGAAGAAACTGCTGGGTTTTCAGGAGACTGTGTTTAAAAGGTCTGCACACACTTAGAACACACGCAAACTCACCTGCTCTGGGATTCACCACCAGGGCAACAGTCACATACAGGAAGTGGGTGAAGTGACTGCAAACAGGGCAAGTACTGGGTGAACCTCCAGAAGCCAGGCAGCAGCATTGTCCCCTCTCTGAGCCTGCCCCCTACACAGAGCCACAAAATGGTGAAATGGGTTGCCCTCCCTGGCAACTACCTAAGGCTCCCACTCACACAATTTATAGGTGTCTTTTCTACAACAGGCCATGCTACTAAGAGAGAGACCAAGCAGCTCTACCTAATACATGGAATCAAACCCAGCGAGGCTACCAAATTAAGGAGACAAAGAAATGTGGCCCAAATGAAAGAAAGGTCAAAACTCCAGAAAAAGAACTAAATGAAACAGAGAAAGCCAACCTATATATCAGATGCAGAGGTCAAAACACTGGTGGGCAGGATGCTCAAAGAACTCACTGAGCATAGCTACAACATAGAGGAAGAAATGAAGGTTACACTAAGTGAAATAAAGAAAAATATACAGGGAACCATCAGTGGAGGGCAGGAAGCTGAGATTCAACTCAATGATTCGGAACATAAGGAAGAAATAAGCATTGAACCAGAACAGCAAGAAAAAAAAAGAATTAAAAAAAAATGAGGATAATAGAAGGACCCTCTGGGACATCTCCAAATGTACCAACATTTGAATCATAGGGCTGCCAGAAGGATAAGAGAAGAGCATGAAATTGAAAATTTTTCTGAAAGAATAATGAAAGAAAATTTTCCAATTTGGCAAAAGAAATAGACACACAAGTCCAGAATGCAGAGAGAGTCCCAAACAAGTTGGACCCAAAGAGGGCCACACCAAGACACATTATAATTAAAATGCCAAAGGTTAAAGATAAAGAGAGAACCTTAAAAGCAGCAAGTGAAAAGCAGAGAGTTGCCTACAAAGGAGTTCCCATAAGACTGTCAGCTGATTTCTTAAGAGAAACTGCAGGCAAGAAGAGACTCCAGGAAGTATTGAAAGTGATGAATAGCAAGGATCTACAACCTAGATTACTCTATCCAGCAAAGCTATCATTTAGAATGGCCAGGCAGATAAAGTGCTCCCAGACAGGGTATAGCGAAAGAAGTTCATCATCACCAAGTGATTATTACATGAAATGTTACAGGGACTTATTTAAGAAAAAGAAAATCAAAACTGTGAACATTAAAATGGCACCAAATTCACAACAACCAACAACTGAATTTAAAAAGAAAAGCAAACAATGAGAATAGGAACAGAATCATAGATAAGGAGATCATTTGGAGGGTTATCAGCTGGGAGGGGGCAGGGAGAGAATGGGGGAAAAGGTGCAGAAATTAAGAAGCATAATTGGTAGGTACAAAATAGGCAGGGAAATGTTAAGAATAATAGTATAGGAAATGGAGAACCAAAGAATTTATAAGCATGACCCACAAACATGAACTAAAAGGGGTATTGCTAGAGCAAATGGAGGTACCAGCCAGAGCGGGGCAAAAGGGGGAAAACTGGGACAACTGTAATAGCATAATCAATGAAATATATTTTTAAAAAATAAACCATGATTTTGTCACCGCTTCCCCCCCCACCCCCCGCAAAAAGCAGGATTTGAAATAAAGGCTTTAGACACTTTAGTGAATCTAACCAATGTGCAAGAAAAAGTAAAAAACTACTGTCAATTTTCAATATCACAAGTTAAGAAAGACAGCACATTTTAAAACAAAATTATCAGAGCACAGCTACATAAGGCGAGAGAACAGCAACATGATGTCAATAGCCAGGGAAGGATCTTTATGTTCTGCTTAATGTATAAAATGCAAGTTTGAACAAAGAGACTGATCAATTCCAAGACCCTTCTGCAATTCACAGAACTGTGGTTCCATTTTCCTATTATATACCAAAGGTCAATGAATTGCTTTTAAAAAGTGACAATTTCTTTAATATTTCTGAAGTCAGGATAAAATAGTAAACAAAACCACTACAATTTACTTACTGCATTATGAAGAGAAAAAATGGATTTAAACAAAACTTGCTATCTAGTATGAAACTGAGTTTGTGGGGAGGATCAGACAGAGGTGGGAGAAGACTGCTCATCATGTGTAATGAGATATGTTGTAGAAAACATAGGAAAAACAAGAAATCTATTTTAAGCACAATTTTCTGTGTATATATTTTAAAACACTGTAAGTCTATAATTGCACATCTTGCACATTCTCTCAAAGAGAAATATCGATATTATTGAACACTCAGTGGAAAAACAGCTTAACAGTGTTTACCTAACATTTTTATTTTTCCTAACTGAAAATTAATAAAAAATTAATAGTAATTTTATCATTGTACAGAATTTACAAGTATAACCTCTCTTTCCCCTTCATATTTATTGCATGAACGATCTAACAGAGCCTTGAGCAAATAATCCAACATACTCTCATATTGATGAATGAATTGGGTGTAAAACTTTCCATTCATATTATGAATTATATTTTCAGATATCCTTCTTGATTATCCTTAGCCTTCTTGGGTCTCCCTGAACAAATGACAAGTTTAAATCAAATCTTCATTTGGATGCCAATATACATCCTTCACTGCTGGAAACAAACAAACTTATCATCTTTTAAATGTCACTGCCAAGAAAAACATACTATGTTTTACAATTCACAATATTGACTCAAATGGAACTGAGGTGGGGGAAGGAAGGAGAGTAGAAAAAGACATTTAAACAGTTTCCTGAAAATTGGCTGCAATTCCTTATTCTTTCTCACTCAGAACATAACCTCCGGAGCTCTAAATTTAATTTTCTTCCACACCGTTTCTATCTACCCCAAATTTGCTCATTTCCTTTGGGCACAGGAAGATAGAAAGAGGAGGAAAAAATAAACATAAAATGACATATGGTGTATATAAAAAGAGCACCCTGGTCTGAATACCTAAAATGACAGTTTAAAGAAATGCTGGAGGAGCAGCTTTCTCCTTTGTCCTTATTTCGGGTAGAAGAAAACCTTATATACTCTTACATGCCAAGGTCTTCTGTTTAATCATGATCGATAACAGCTATGGACCTTGTACTTTATAGCATTTCAGAATTCATATTTATCATGTCTCACAACTATTTTCATTAGGAAGAAATGGAAGTTCCATGTATTAATGGACTTGCCCAAGGTCACATGACTTCAGTAGCATGGTCTTTTGGGAAGAAATGTGGAAGTCTTTTGCATCCAGATGATTGGTACAAATGCCACACAAATCACCCAGATTAACTGAGGTGTTTCTTTCAAGATTATCTTTATGTTCTGCTTAATGTATAAAATGCAAGTTTGAACCAAGTAATTAGGAGCATCAGCCTGGAAGCAGCTGTAAAGAACAGATTTTGTTTACAAGTTGGCTGGAAAGTGGCTAGATCAGGGCCATTGCTAGCAGGACCTGCAACATTTGTGTGTCTAATGAATTAACCTAAGAATGTATAGTTGAAAGAGGAAGAAAGGGGTTGCAGCAATTTATGTAAAAACAGGAGGAACACTTTATCATCGGATTAGGGAGGGAAATACAGAGTTCTAAAAAGGTCAGGATTCCTACTCCATGATGTAGTTCCCCTCCACTTCTTGCTTAGCCTGAGCTCTATAGACGAAAGAACCCTAAAGAACATTTGACACTGTGAACCCATGCATCTCTCTTGGACTATGTCACTCTATAGGGCATGCTCTGGAATGCTTCAGGGGAGCTTTCTGATTGCTGGACTGACCAGGGTTCTTGCTGGTATTTAAGAGACAGAGCCAGGAATGCTGAGAGTCCTCAATGCAGTGGGCAGTCCTGCACAAAGAAAGAATTGTCCTGTGTCACACATGACTTTCAAACACCATGGTGGGCATTCACCACAGGTGAAAGACCTGTTTATAATTCTCAAAAACTAGAGCCTTATTTAGTTTTAGACTTAATAGAAAGTATTTTTTTTATACACAGAATTTTCCAGCAACACAATTATAATGTAAGTTGAGAGAAAAGCATACTTTTAAAACCTCACCCAAGGATATGTTTATTGATGAGGGAGAGGGAGGGAGAGAGGGAGAGAGGGAGGGGGAGAGAGAGAGATAGAGAGAGAGAGTGAGAGAGAAATATCATTGTGAGAGATGAGCATCAATTGGTTGCCTCCTGTATGTGCCCAGACTGGGAATCAAACTTGCAACCTAGGTATGTCCCCTGACCGGGAATCAAACCCACAACTTTTTGGTGATCCAGATGATGTTCCAATCAACTGAGCCACCCAGTCAGGGCTGTACTTTATTTTGTTTGAATATTTACCATTCTGGAAATTCAGGTCACATGTAACAACAGTGCAATACAGCTCGTGTGGACCAGTCTCCATTTGCAGCATCCCCATTCATGGGAATTCTGCACATCAGAGCAACCACCTGACTCCTTCGTCTTGTCATCTTGTTTAGTCATTTACCAATGGTTATATATAGAAATACTTATTCTATATGCTTTCATTTTTTCCTTTATTTTATATTAAAGTTGAGGCATTATATTGATTTCTTAAATTTTATGCATAGGTAGGTTATACTACCTATAAATTTTATTTTGGAAATGTAAAGGAAGTGATGTGTCTGCTAGGACTAAGTCAGAGCTGTCAATCATTCTTTTTCTGGAACACCTCACTCCTGGCTTCAGTAACTATGCTGTCCCTGGTTTTCCTGAACACTCTTTGTCTATTTCACTTCACCCAACTCTTTTTAAAACTTCATTTTATTGTTGACACTACTACAGATGTCCCCATTGCCTTCCCCCAATTCCACCTGTCTACACCCAGCCCCTGCTCCCCCTTCCCTTTGGCCATCACCACACTGTTGTCTGTGTCTCTGTGTCATGCACACATGTTCTTTGGCCAATCCCTTCACCTTCTTTCATCCAGTCCCACTTCCCTCTGACAGCTGTCAGTCTGTTCCATGTGTTCACACTTTTTTTTCTATTTTGTTCATCAGTTTATATACCCATCTCTTAAAAGCAGCAGTGTTCTCCAGTTTCACACCCACCCCTCTACTCTTACTCATTTATCTCTCCATCTTACTTCTCAGACTTTGACTAACACTTATTTGGCAAATTGCTCTCAAATCTAGACCGTGAGATTCCCACTTCTTTTGATGAATTTCATGCAACATTTTCATTTTCTCACTGTAGTACTTGGGTAGTCTACCAGAGTAGTTATCTCAGATGAAGTGAGTCTGAAACAGAACTCATCATCTTCCCTGCAAAGTCTGCTCCACCTATGTTCTTGTTTCTCTTGGTAGTGATAATGTAGTTTAACAAGTCTGCCATATCAGAAAACTGAAATCATTTTAGACTAATTCATCATTTTTTACTTTCCCAAAGCTATTGTTTACCAAATCCAGCTAAACTATGCTATATCTTGAATATTTCTAAAATCTAGCTACAGCGCAATTGTTTACATTTTCTTCTGAAATACAATACAGCAGTATTGTTAATGTTAAGTGTGGGTTAACTGATTAATTTCACTTAAGTTATATAGCCTATAAAAATCATAATTTTAGATAACTTTAGGCCCAAAGATGTTAAATATAAGGTTTTTTAATGAAAGTTTGGAAAGAACCAACTAAATAATACAACCAAAGGAAACAGTTTGGTATTGTTATTGTGCATCCATGCAAAAGTTATTTTTGTAGCTATTATAATTTGCTAATGGAGTGTCTTTATTATAATAAGAAATGCTTTTCATAATGTTAAATAAAAAAATCAGGATCTAAAATTATCTTAACCATATGATATATACTGGGGCAAATGACTAGAATGAATCATTAATGGTAGTTACCTCTGGTGAAAGGATTAAAGGTGATTTGTATTTTCCTCCTAGTATTTTTTTTAATCTTCCAGGTTTTCCACAGTGCTGATGGTTTTCCCATAAAAAGTTATTTTAAGTCCTTTTCAAGTCTCGTCAATAGTGCCTGATCCATAGTTCAGCCTCCTAATGCACTTTCCTTGCTTCCTGTATCTTTTTCTTTCACTCCACCCTCCATGCTGTGATTAGATGAATTTTTCAAAGTGTGTATCTGTTCATGGAGCTCACTACTGGCTCCCTTCCATGCAAAAGGCAAGGAGCAAACATGTAAGCATGTCATAAAAAGGTTGGACAACTTCTCTCCCACGTCTGTTTTTTCAGGTTCATCCCCTGCAATTCCTCACCAACAAAGAGACCTTGCCACCTTTGCTTGAACAAGCCATGGATTGTGGCATTTTGGGCACGGCTGTTTTCTTTGACAGAAATGTCCTTTTTCCCTTTGCTGCCAGGTCAAGTCACAAATTTATCCTTAAAACTTATTTCAAATGACAATACCTCTCTGAAGTATTTGCTGACAAGAGTTAGGAGCAACTTACACTCTCCTCCCAAATACTGTTGTGGATACTCTCCCATTTATCTCTTGGTATAAGAAAGACATAAGAAAGCCACAAGAATTAATCTTCTTGGGAAAATACTGTGTCTTACAATCTTTGTATCCCAAGCCCTGACACAAAATTTGGCATAGAACAAGCAATCAGAAAGTATCTGATGAATGACCCAATTAATGTATGTAGCCAAAACCTGTAGGAAGAGAATCCACAAGCACCTCAGATACCCATCTGGTGGGGAGAAACTGAAGCCAAGCTGTAGTTTCTGACTACACAAAAGGCAGAAGGAACCACAATGTGTTGAAAGAAGAACTACTCAAGTTAAAGAGAAAATGGCAGTTGGATTAAAGTGATTAATAACTGCTAGAGATTGTTTAAAAAGGTAAATTAAACATTTACATTTAAAAAAAAAACCCTGTGCCTATGTATTTAAAATACAGAAGCCCTTGAGAGTTGTGCCTAATAAGCCCCCAGTCTCTGCCCCTGGGGTTACAGGCTCCATTTCCAAACTCTTAAAAGTTTAATAGGATTGACATAGTTAAAGAAATGACTAAGAACTCTTAGCAAAATTGCTTTGTCTTTAACAAAGATTCAAATTATATTTAACACAGAACTAAAAAACTAAAAACAGCACCAATGTTGGATGACACGGGTAAATACCACACATTTCTGAAGAGGGACTTTTTGGTGGGTATAGATAACACTATAGTAATCACGTCCTTTCACTCAGAAATTCTGACAAGTGCTGTGCCTAATACTTTTAATAAAAAAATCTAAACTTTGCTTAAAACTGTGTTTTCGAGAAGTAAAACCAAACACCCATGGAAACAGTTATGGGAGGCCAAGACACCAGATTCATATTCAAGGTACTATTACTTTGATTGCACATCACAAATTTTCAAAATCTTAATTCCTGGACCCCATCCTAGGTCAACTGAGACAGAATCCCAGGGAGTGGAGCCCAGATATCAGCATTTTTTGAAAGCTCCCACTATTGAGAACTATTACTCTACATGAACAGTTTTCCCCAATTGTAGACCATGTCCCTGTAAGGAAATGTGTATCTTCATTATTATTTTCATTGTTAGTCTCACTCTTAAAAAGTGAGAGGCAATAGTATATTTCACTCTCAAAGAAAAGCGAATAACATAGTGTAAAGAACTTTCTTCATTCCAGGGATGCTGATTTTTCTTTTAGTTGACTTTTTTCTATTTTTTAAATTCATTTCAACACAAAATTTAACTATGAATAAATTATCATATTGGAACATTTTGATATGTTCAGGCTAAAGGAAAAAGCCTGGAGAATAAAGAATTTTATAAGAAACTGAGCTGTAAAATAAAAATTTGCTATTGTAGGGATTTTTTTCCCCCATAGCAAAATTTTAATAGTTTTAAATGGCAGTTCTTGCTCTGGGAATAATTTATTTTAATCCTTTTAATCAAATTCTATTTATTTATTTTTAGAGAGAGGGGAAAGGGAGGTAGAAAGAAAGGGAGAGGAACATCAATGTGTGGTTGCCTCTCACGCACCCCCTACTGGGAGCCTAGCCCACAACCCAGGAACGTGCCCTGACTGGGAGTCAAACCAGCAACCTTTTGCTTTGCAGTCCGGCCCTCAATCCACTGAGCCACACCAGCCAGGGCTCTTCTAATCAAATTTTAAAGGGTACAATCTTATATCATTTTTCAGGGATTCATTTAATAACAATAATGATTTCAAAGAATGAGGAGAGCTATGTGCTCAGTCACCCTAGGATGGTGCCCTGGCAGGTAAGTGCTGCTGAGAAGGTCGCAGTGGGATTGGCTGTGGGGACACTGGGCTCCAGCCCCCCTTCCCTGAGGGCTCCTTTTCTCCTCTGAGTTCTCAGTTCTGTGCCCATTGCCAATGTATCCTGATTTGGGTATACACTCGGCCCTTTTAGAATCCAGATAGGAAAATCCTCTTAAGTTTTTAAGTATATATGATACAGGTACATTTTCAAAAATTATTTACTAAAACTAAAGAAATAAGGGGGAAAAATAAAATAGTAAAGAAACAGGAAATTTATAATAAACGTGTGGCTAGTAGTGCAATTTGACTGGTATAAATTGACAACTCTAAAAATTATTATCTTGGTCAGTTGATCTCAAAATGCTGTTTTTGTTTAACTGACTCTCTGCTCTGTTTCAACATAAGTGCCTTACTTCCAGTTCCACCCCTACCACCAATAAAACTTATTTCAAGTGCTGTGTATCTCTGAAGGGAGTATTTTTTTAACAGTGTTTAACCTCAACCCATATCAAGAAATATAATTTATAACTCTATCCAATAGACACACATATCATATATGCAACAAATATAAGTCTCATGAGCCTTATTATGTGTGATGTATTTCCTCTTCTATTCCATGTTTTCAAATGCCAATAGTGACCTAATAAATTGATTTCACAACCTACCACTGGGTAGTATTAGTAGGTAGAAAACTAAGCATAGTCGGCAGATTTCTATCTCAGGCTTGTGCTCACAAGTACATGGAAGCTCATTTCTACATCAGAAGCACAAAAATGCCCCCTTCTCAGTTTCTCAACTCTGTCTGCTTCTTTGGAATCCCCAGGACCTGCTGGCTGGTTCAGTCTCTTCCCATACAGTCAGGACAATGACATAACAGGGGTGTAAGAATAACAGAGTCACAATCAGGGCATCAATTGTTCATATGCATAGAAGTTAATCCAAGTTCTAGCTGCCTGCAAGTAGAAGCAGCAGAGAGGAGGGAGGAACATGTGCTAGTTGAAGGTCAACTGAGCCAAAGAAGAACTGAAGCTCAAGAATCCAGAATGGTGAAGACATCTTTTCTCTATCATTCAGTTCATATGCCAGGAGGAAGTAGCAAAACTGTGGGTTAAGAATGTATTTTGAGTGATACATCTGGTTTTTTTTGAATGATGAATGAATGAATGAATGAATGAATGAATGGTTAATTCAATACTCATGGTCCTACGCCAATATTTGTTTAAAATTCATAATGGTATAAAAAATTGTCCCCTCATTTTGTGTGGGTAATTTGAAATCTGTGTTATTTTATTTAAATACATGATGCAGAGACTTGGATGGGAATGTTGCTTACAGGTGACCTAATAGGAACTCCCATAAGAACCTTTATAAAGGGGGATTTAGATTTTTTAACAAGCACTGAAATTAAGTCCAATGACAGCTGGTGAAGTGATCAGTTGGTTGTTTTCTCCATGAATTTCCTTTTGGAAAAAATCAGCTCCTTAATTTCTTTAGGGCTCTGGCTGTCCACAGGCATCTGCTGCTCAACAGCTACTGCAATACAAACAACTCTGAGGCCACAGATCGCTAGCTGTTCCTGGGAGAGATGCTGCTATTTGTCAAATGTGACATTAGGATGAGGTCTGAAATGAAGGATTACAATCAAATACCTTTACTCAAGATTTTCAAATGTGACTAAACAGAGAAAACACGGCTTTCACTAGCTTTATAAAGGGACTTCCTCATATTCATCAAGCAAAGTAACTTTAATTTTGATAACTTTGGCTTTTCTCTCTCTCCCTCTCTCTCCACCTGCTCCCCCCACCCCCCGCCCCGCCCCACCTTGCTCCAACCCCTCTACCACTCCAAGACCTAGCCTTTCCCCAGCCTCAGAGGTAACAAAAGAGAGTAGCCAGGACCTGACTAATAGTCTCATGGTCTGAAACTGGCAGGGAAAGATAACATCGTCACCTAAGTGGTATTTCAGTTTCTGAGCCCTAACATGGAATGACCCCCTGGCTACTCTCTCATTAGACCCGAGAGGAGGATGCCGGAAAAGACCTCAGAACTATCCTCAAGACAAGAAGAAGTGATTCATTACCCTTACCTCACCTCTAACCAGTCAGCCCCCGGCAGGACCTGGAACCTCTCACCCACAGTGTCTTGTGATTTTACCCTGTATAAACCTGCAGGCCACTGGGGAGACAGGTTTATAGCATTAGCTCCTGTCTCCATATTGTTCAATTCAATATTAAACTATTTTTCTTTCTGAACTATTGTATGAACTCCTGCTCGTGCATTTCTTTGGGCCAGTGTGCACTGGCAGTGACTCATTAAAATCAGTTGGGGGTCCTGGTAACATATGAACAGGTCTTCATTCCTTCACTAAATCCAGTTGAGGGCTTATTCTTATGAGTGTCTTATTCTTCTTTGTATACCTAACACCTAAAACAGTACAGAGAATTTAGAATGGGTTCAAAAACCCATTACGTAAACAAATAATGGGAGGGGTAAAAAGGATGTGAGCTTTGCTCCAGGGCAGAGGGTAGGGGGAGGCAGAGGCAGGACAGGAGAAAACAAGGAGCTGCAGGCTTTCCCCAGAAATGAGAGGTGACCCTCCGAGGAACAAGCTTCCACCCAACAGGGTTCCTGGCCACTTACGCCCTCAAAAGGAAGATTATCTCTAGAGCAGGGCTTCCCCATCTTCAAGGTGAATTTAAATCATGTGGAGATCTGGTTAAAATGTAGCTTCTGCTCTAGGAAGTCTAGGGCAGAACATAAGAGTCTGCATTTTTAACAAAGCTCCCAGGAGTTACAAACGCTGCTGGGCCGCAGTTTACAGACAGCTCAAGCAGCAAAGCGGCCTGGCACCTGTGCTCTAATACTCTTGAACTGTATGGATTCAAATGGGGCCCTGCGAAGAACTAGATTGCAAACTCAAACAGGGTAATTGAGGAGGCTTCACGATGATTGAGAAGCACTGGAAGATGAAGCAAGAACAAAATGAAAGACCTTACTGCTAGCAACTAGGAGGATGAGCTGTCACCATCCCCAGACGAGAAGGGGCAAAAGGAGGATGAGGTTACCAGAACTAAAGAACTTTGAAGCTGGAATAGGCACGGGGAGCGGGGAGGGGGGGGGGAGTCATGGACAGAGCCTGTTCTTGAGTACCTGGAATAAAGAAACACACAGACTTCCCAGGAGAGGAGGGAGAATAATCCAATCTCACTCCCTTCCTTCCTTCTGATCCCCTCCTGTACCCTCCTTGGCCAGATCCCTCTGGGACCTAGGTAGCAAAGGGGCTTGTCGATTAGCCCTGAGGGCTGCCCAGAGCACACACCGGTGATGTAGAATGGAGACTGGATTGAAGGATGCAGGAAGCTATCCAATTCAGGAACTTCGGACCACTCTGACAATGCATAATTTCCTGTAGTTAAAAGTAAATACCCTGAAAACAGAACGAGTCTGGACTTGTCTATGGGGGCTACAGAAAAAGACTACAATGAGTCTGTGCTGTTTCTGTAGGTAATCTTTAGTAAGAAAAGAACCTCAAGAGGTTTGGTAAGTAGGGACAGCTTTAGGGATAAAAGAAAAACAAGCTGAATGCCTGAGGCAAAGGCATAAAAGAAGTGCGGGAATGCCCTTAGATGGCCAACTCAGGAAGTTAAGAACAGAAGGTTCTCCCGGAAAAACAGGCCTGGCCGGTTGGGGTTGGGGTTGGGGGCAGTCCAAAAAACCAGCCTTCCCTCTGCCTAAAACCTTCTGACTCCTTTTTTGAACTTAGTGCAATATCACTGGTGGATTTCCAAGATTTAGGGATGAAAGCTAACCCAAGGAAAACTAGAAATGTAAGTACCGTGAATAAAGTCAGCTCCGAAATCCATCCAGAAGTTTGCTAGAGAAATAAGATTTTAATTGTGTGTGTGTGTGTGTGTGTGTGTGTGTGTGTGTGTGTGTGTGTGTACATACATATGGACTCTTCATTAGAGCTCTAATAAAGGCTCTTGGGAAAAAATTAAAAAATAGAAAGAAATCCTCACATTAGGCTTTTCAACATGTTAAACACCAGTGTCCTTTCCTCTAAAACACAATGTCACCTCCCAGCTCTGAGGGATGTGCCATGCTCCTCAGCAGTAACAGTGGGGACAGTGCTGAGCACAGCAGTCCTTCCCAGGTATGGGCGGCAGCCAAAATGTCTGAAATCGCAAGAAAGTGAGAACCCAAAATCTGGACCTTGACTGATGAGTAAAGATTTGGGTGTCCTTTGCCAGGATGACATGATATAATGTTGCCTGCCATGTCCCCTCTCCAGCACCTCCAACCCCCTCCCTTAAGTCCATCTTTCAAGAGAGAGATATGGCATGGCCAGTTCACTGCTTGCTCCAGGGAGAACTGTCCAGAGAAAAAAATTGAAGGAAAAAAAAAAAAAAAACAACAGCAAACAAGGATTCTAAATTCTTGGCTCTAGTTCAAATGAGACAGATTCGTTTTGAAAAGAGACAAACTAGCAGAACAAGTTGTTCTGTTGTTTTTGTTGTTGTTTTACTCCCCCACTCCAAAGTGTGAAGAAAGAGGAAAAAACCTAGAGAGAAAAAAGCATTATAAGCAATTAGAGGCCATGTGCTCAGTGTCCCATCCCCCAAATAAGGCCATGATTATCGGGTGGGAGTTGGGTTTCTTACAGGTTTCACCAAAAGGTTTGGAAGGATCTAGGAGGAGGCTTGCTTCTTGCTTCTCTTCTTTAATTACTACTAAGGGAGGCTACCGCAGAGACATCCCACATCACAAGGGCAGGAGGAATGAGTACAAATGAGCTTGGTCAGGCATCCCCTGCATCGCCTAAGGGGCGCTGGCTTTAACTGAGAGAGAAAATAAAGAAGGCAAACTGGTTGACTCTCAGTTTGGCAGACACTCCTGGCTGGAGATAAGCGTCCTGATGGCAGGGGTTGCTAGTGGGCAGTTCATGACAGGGAGTCAAGTGGGAGCCATGCCCATGCCCACAGATCCACATCTGCGTCCCAGGAGCCCTGCCTCTCATTCCGGGATCAGGAGGTCAGCTCAGGGCTCAGCAAAGGCGGGGAGGGGAGGGAAGGCTGAGTCCAAAACACGGGTCCCCTCACTGCTGTTATAGAGGTGCTCGTTCAAAGCAGTAACACAGAGTGTTAGGGTAGGGATAAAGGGGAAATATCCTGAGGGTTCCTGATATTTAACCAGAAGCAATTTAGAAGGCACTAAATTGGATGAAGCTGACTGGATGTAGCTGTGCCTAGATTGTTTTTCTGCTGTCTGTCAAAAATGGGAGATTAGAGTTAGACTATAAAGGTATTGCCAGAAATAAAATAAATAATATTTTGTGACTGCAGAATTCATGGGAATTACAAGACTAACTGATTTCTCCCAGGCTCCATTGCTTAAATGTTATATGTGAATATTCAGTTAAGTTCAAATTCTATCCAGAAGCAGCAGTTCTGTGGCCTGGCTTCTGCAGAGGACAGAGAAGCTGATTCTGGTTGGCCATTTATCAGGTCTTGACCTTGATCTTACCTAGAGTCAGATTTAGAGCTGGGCTAGATTCATAGGTCCAGCTCATGCTCAAGGCCTGGCAGCCCTGCCTAGAAGCACCTGGGCCTACCCAGATCCGTGGTCCTGCCTAAGAGGTAAAATGCGCAGTTAAGCCCTGCTCACACATGAGACAAGATGGCTGCCATGTGCGACTCCACTGCTCACATGCAGGACCTGACCCTTCTGTTCACCTCTCCATTCTAATGTCTTGTTGCATCCTCATATTCTCCCTGAGTTTTTCAAACTATTTCAGTTCATAAGGACCTCTCTTACATAAGCCAGGGACTCTTAGGTTCCACACCAGTGAAGTTTTGGGATCTCCTCAATTTACTTTTATAGCAGTATGGTTGAATTTCTGCCAGAATTTGCCAGAAAAAACACACATTGATCAGAGTATTTCTGAAGCAATGAAGAATTATCACAGGCCTATGAACACCTTGGCAAATGGATTTTCACCATTAACTAACACATCTTTTCCTGATAATGAAGATGTTTAAATGCTATACAAGATTAGGCAGGTGTTTCTGCTCTCTGTAAGGACTGATGAGTAACTAAATGTGACATTTGCCCCAGGACCAGGGTGGATGTTCATAAAATGGCTGTTTAGGGGATCATGTGATACCTGTACCTGGGAGTTATATACTGAAACTTTAATTGTAGAATTCTGATAAAAACAACATGGAGACACATTTTATATAAACACAGTCTTCATATTCAGTTTATGAAAACCAAGCAGGAGTAATGGTGAAGCCATCTTGCAATTTTGTGCTACACAAGAAAATGTTATAAAAGTATGCAATCCCTGAAAATGGCCATTTAACAGCACTATTATATACATTTTCTATCAAGTGAATTCCACAATTCTGATCAGAAGCCCAAAGAGGACAGCTCTGCTTAACTTTACAGAGCTGTAATATCTGTCTTAATACTGCAACTTGGGAGAATTTACCCAACATAATGCAGGATTGTTTTTATATACAGGACATAGTGCACCAATCAATAATATCTGGACCCAAGCTAAATTTGATTTTTATAATGGCCTATGAAAACGCCCAGCCTCCTGTCTGCATGAATCTATGGCATAGACATTAGAGGAAAAACTTTAATACTCAGGCAGTGTTCTTTGAGACCTGGTCTGGAGAACAAAGGAAATGAACATACCAGGATGTCGGCAGATTGCTTCAGATGTTCTGATCCCCGCTTAAACTGCAGAGTTAGGCTAGCACTCTGCTTGCAGATGTGAAGTGGTGATTCTGCAAGATGAAGGGAGGGAAATCCTGAAAAAATACAGCCTTCCACTCCCATTAGAATGGCCTGCTGTGATAATCCAATATCCTCTAGTATCAGAGAGTCTGTTATTCACAGCACCATTTAGCTAGGAACTAGATCTAGAAAACTGTATCACATTCAGGGAAATCAGTTAAAAACATTTCCAGATAGTAAAGCATTAGGAAGTTTATTTAAAACAGAATTAAAGAGAGAAATTAATTCTAGTCAATGTGCACTAATACTCAGTAATTACATGCAAAAATCCCCAGTGCCTAATCATGGATAAAATACCTATTGAAAGTCCTCAACAATCCTATGAGGTGTACTATCTGAACTATCACAATTTATTTTTACAGATAAAGAAACAAAGGCTTAAAGAGAGATAATCAATGGCCTGAGGGCCCACAGTTGGTAAGAGGAAGACTAGAATTCAAACTCAAGCCAGTAGAACTCAAGCCAGAAATCTTTGTGTACCTTAGGTGCTTTCCCAAAGGCTACTTGCTGTGTTGTTACTTGCCCTGCAGTGGTCATTGCCTATGATGGACAATGCAACCAATTTTTAGAGAGCCTTCTGCTCATTAATGAATGAGCATACCACAGTAGAATCATATATATATTTAGGAAGCTGCCAATAAAGTTTCCAAGACATTTCACAAGAAACCTGGAGCTCATTAAGGGTTTATCAAACATCATGTGGATACCATCACTAATTTATTTTAAAACTAGAAATGTAACATGCAAACTTTATGAAAGAAAAGCTGGGACATCTAACAACCAGTTTATGAATGAGTTATACATATTTCCAGACTATACCAATCCTTAGTTAATTTACAGACAGCAAACTATTTCTCAAGTTTGGAGTCAGTCCTCCAAGAGTGATACCAGTAAGAACAGCCAATGGCTTAGCCACTACTCTAAAGGACAGCTTGGAGTCATGTGGACAACGGCTTGAGAAACACCTACATCCAATCCAAGAGTTTTTATTGTACCCATCAGACTGGAACACTGCTAAAGAGAGTCATATCGTCCACATTTGTGGCTTTCCTGAGTTTAGTCCTTTATCTTCTTTTAATATATCTCCCTACCTGCAGCACCTCAGCCCCTCACCACAACCATATCTATTGTTATGGTTACACTTACAGGCTGGGGATTCACAAATCTTTTGCCTGATTGCTCTTGAGCTCTGACTCTTCAGGATGTTAAACTGTCTTTAGTATGTTCTCCTTCACCTGAAGTTCATTATTTCTAAAGCTCAGCCCCCTCCCAATTGTAATCACTCCTTTTTCCAACCTCAGGAATGGTATCAGTAAATACCCTGCAATTTTTACTCCTCCCCCTCCTCTGCCCTCCATATTGTAAAAGTCCACAAATCTAGGCAAGTCTACCTCAGACACATCTCTCAAATCCATCTTTTTCAATTTTGTTGTACGTCAGTGGATAAATTTATGAAATACCTAAGGCATTGTACCACCTAACTTGTCTCCCAACATCTTGTCTCCTCCCATTTTAATACCCTTTACATACACTTGAAAGAATTACATTGCTAAAACAAAATTTAATAATGCCATTCTCTCGTTAATAATTAGTTGATGTACCTTCCCTAACTGTTGGAAGGATATTCCAAACTCATTCCCTTAGATAGATGTTTCTTTACAACCTAACTTAGCTTACTTTTTCCAACTCATCTCTGTCCCCTACATCAACGTTTGTTCATAATGATCTATGTCAATGGGGACTAGATATTCCAGTGGTTAAGAAAGAGGGCTTTTAACCCCATGGAGGTCATGGCTGATCTGAGAAATACAAAAACTCTTTTCTTAAATATTTTTACATGTATCAGGTGCATAGGTTCAAGGTCACGACTAGCTGCACGTTTGTATGTGACTAATGTTAAACCACAACATTTAAACCATCAGTTTGGCTATAGCATGTATTTTGTAAGGGTGTGTGATAATAGATAGTACATTGTATCTGAGAGATACTGCGAACTCCGAAGTCAGTGTTGGTGTAGTTGTTTTACTCATGAACTTCAAAGTCAGTGTTGTGTTTCTTTTCATTTACCATTGAAAATGGCTGGAAAAATATATTGATATGATAATCCAAGAGATGCTGAAAGACTTCAGCAAATGTTATTCAAGTACTTATCAAAATATTTGTGCAAGTGTTGAGAAAAGTATTTATGCCTTGAGCATAACAATATTGTTTGTGATGACTGTTACAAACGTTTTGCAAAGTCAAATACTGAAGATTCTGATTAATGAATGTTAAAGATTTTTTTTTGGTTGTATTTTTTAGCAATATCCATGTTTCTGTTATTTGAAAAAAATTTCTATTCTTTATGTTCTTATATTTTTATGTTTAATAATTTCTAGATTGTAACTGAAAATAAATTAAAAATAATGTATTTTATTATATAATAAATCCAAATCTGCAGTGTTTTTAATTTTTTTCACATTTCAGTACATACTAGTAGTGAATGTATCTCTCAAATACATGCAACCTATACTGTAAGTTTTTTGATTGTGACCTCCTCAAGGTTAAGTTGCATTCATATGAACTGAACCACAGATTTACCTCTTACTGACATAGTAACCTATATGTCCACTCTGAGGTGATTTCTCATGTCTCAAAAATGGGATAGATAACTTGGGAAATAGTCAAAGATGGTGGCCTAGGTAAACACAGCTCACCTCCTCACAACCACACCAAATTACAACTAAACTACAGAACGACCATCATTCAGAACTGCCAGAAATAGAACTAAATGGAAGTCCCACAGCTACAAAATTAAAGAAGAAACCACATCAAGACTGTTAGGAGCGGCAGAGACACAAAACAGACTGGTCTCATACCCATGTGTGGCAGATAAAAATCAGGAGGAATATGTCAGGAGCGAGGGATCCCAGCCCCACTCCAGAACCCACAGCCCAGGGTTCCAGTGCCAAGAAGATAAATTCCAATAACTTCTGGCTGTAAAATCCAGTTGGGATTGAGGCTGTGGAAGACAGAAACTGCTGGATTCTCCGGTAGTTCCTCTTAAAGGGCCCACACAGGGACTTACTCAGACTCACTCCCTTTGAGCTTCAGTACCAGTGCAGCAGTCTGAAAGGCAGCAGAGACATACAGGGAGCAACTAAAGTGTCTGGCAGCAGGGCAGCTTTCTCTCAGACAGATGTGCTGGCAGAGGCCATTGTTCCCTTTCTGAGCCCTCCCTCCATAGAACTGGCAGGCAGACATCATATCTGAAACTCCAACAAACTGACTCACACAGTTTGCCCCACCCTGGTGATTCCCTAAGGCTCTGCCCCAACCAACTTTAAGGCCCACCCAAACTGTTTCCAGTGGGTTTTCCACATGAGTGGCTTGTCCGGGTCCATCATTCAGATTTTCCTAAATCTTCTCAAACAAGCTGCATCTGGCCTCATTTAGCCCCATATCTCTTGCTAAGTGGCTGCAGACCTGGAACTAGCAGGAGCTGGCCTTGGGTCACAGTTTGGCCTCATCTGGGCACCTCCAAACCCAGCATAAGTAGCATTCATCTGCAGATCTCTTTGCAGCTTGTGCTGGGTAGCCCCAGACAGAACACAGGTGGAGGCTGACCTTGGCCTGCACCTCTCAGAAAACCCCAGAGCCTGTGCACCCAATGGACAGCTACAGACCACATCAGAGCACCACCACCCAACCACCTTCATAAGTCACACATTTCATAAGACAGATTCAGGGGGGCACCAGAGCCCTGCTGAAGTAAGTCCTGCTCCGTGGAGTGGGCCCCTGCACAGCTGTTTCTCCATAGTGATCAGAGGTTGGTGGTCAGTCGTCACAGACAGTCCTTGCAGCTGATTGTCCTGCATAAACCCCTCCCTTTGTCCTGCCTACAGCTATCAAGGCTAAACTACAAGAGAAGGCTGTATGCAACCCACACAGTGGGCATGCCCTGAGTATCCAACCTGGGTGATAGGGGAGGCTGTGCTACTGGACGCCTACTACATTAGGCCACTCTACCAAGCCAGGGAGTCATAGCAGCTCTACCTAATACATAGAAACAAACACAGGGAGGCTGCCAAAACAAGGAGACAAAGAAACATGGCCCAAAATAAAGAGCAGAACAAAATTCTGAGAAATAATTCTACAAAATGGAGAGAAGCAATCTACTAGATACAGAGTTCAAAACACTGATTATAAGGATGCTCAATTAACATAGGGGAAGAGCAAATGAACTCAGAGAGAACTTCAACGGCATAAAAAAATACATAGTAACCAAAAGAATCAGTCAGAAATGAAAGATACATTAACTGAAATGAGGAACAATTTACAGGGAATCAACTGTAGAGTGGAGCCAAGAATCAAATCAGTGATCTAGAATATAACGAAGCAAAAAACACGCAATCAGAACAGCAAAAAGAAAAAAGAATCCAAAAAAATGAGGAAGTCCAGGAAGCAGAGTCCTAAACAAGATGAACCTAAAAAGGCCTACACCAAGACACATCATAATTAAAATGTGAAAAGTTAAAGACAAAGAGAAAATCTTAAAAGTTTTTAGAGACTGTCATCTCATACATATTAAATGGACACATGGCTATAAGACATCATATAGGAAATGAGTAGCTCTGTATTTTATATTTTATGCCAGTCTGTTGTGAAAAGATTAGAGGTTTGAATCAGGACTTGTGAAAACCTGTAGTAAAATACCTTAAGCTGTTAATTGCAAGGCGTGGAATAGGAGTTGCTCAGTGAATTGGTTATATGTTGCAGGCTACTTAAGTTTGCATTTGTTACTGTGCTAATAAACAATATTAAAAAAAAAAAAAGCAGCAAGAGAAGCAGTTGCCTACAAAGGAATTCCCATAAGACTGTCAGCTGATTTGTTGAAAGAAATTCTTCAGACTAGAAGGGAATGGCAAAAAATATACAAAATGATGAAACGCAAGGACCTACAACCACAATTACTCTAACCAGCAAAGCTATCATGTAATATTATAGGACAAAGAGCTTCTCAGACAAGAAAAAGCTAGACAAGTTCATCACCACCAAACCAGTGTCATATGAAATGTTGAAGGGTCTCCTTTAATAAAAAGATCAAAAATATGAACAATAAAATGGTAATAAATCCATATCTATCAACAATTGAATCTAAACAACCAAGTAAGTGGGGAGAATCAAGATGGTGGAGGAATGACTGAAAGTCATACTGACCTCCTCCCAGGACCAATCTGGAATTACAACTAAATTGTGGAGAAATCACCTGGAAAAAACAACTGAACAATAGCAAGAGAGGAGCCTTATAACCTCGGAGACAGAAGAATCAGCTTTAGCACAATCTAACTGGTAAGGAGTGTGGTAGAGACTCGAGAAGGCGAGTGGGACCCATGGGCGGCAGCACCAGAAGGATATTGAAATGGCCAGTGGGATCCCCCTGAGAAGAAAGGGCTCTAAACCAAAAGCGGGGATCTCCAGTCTACAGTACCAGAGCCCAAAAAGTACACAGAAAACAGCCAGCTGTGAAAAGCAGCACGGTTGCTGTCTGCCAGAGACAGGCGGATAGAGATGCAAAGAGCCGTTTAAAGGGTCAATGCAAAAATTTTTACTTGCAGTCACTTATCCTGGTCTATAGCAAATGGAGGGGCAGAGTGGGCTCGAGATGCCTGAGGAGACTCTGGGGAAGGGGGCTTTGGGGAAAGACCTAACAGAGTAGCCAGAGGGATCTCAATGCTGACTCATCCCCCATGCAGCAGCAACCATCTTGCTCAGGCAGAGACCACTCTGCCCAAGCAGCAGCAGCCTAAGAGGACCCAATAGCCCTGCCACCAGGTGGAATTCCGCCCCACCCTGTAGTGTCTAAGCCGCCTGCTGAGTGCAGAGTGGCAGCAACAGATAGTAGATCCCTGGATAAAGGGGGTGCAGAGAGGTCTGGAGACACCTGAGGAGACTGGGGATGGAGGCTTTGGGGAGAGGGTAGGCAGCGGGATGCCAGTGCTGACTCTTCCCTCATACAGTAGCAGCCATCTTGCTCAGGCAGACCACACCCCTAGTGGCAGCAGGGTGAGAGGACCCAATAACTCCGCGCCCAGGAGGGACTCTGCCCCGCCCTGAGCTGTCTAAGCCAGACTGCTGAGTGCAGAGTGACTAGATCAACAGCTGAAGGAGACAGCCACAGACAGTAGATCCCTGGAAATCTCGAGCAGACTGCTTAAGCTCAGACAGGGATGACATCTGACATCATCAGAGGCAGATCCAGAAAGTAAAAACAGCAGTCTCCTACCATAGAAGTTCACACCACAAAGTCAGGAAATCAAGACAGATCAATCGAAGAAGCAGAAACAAAAAAGATGAGTCTCACAACCAATAGGAAGACAAAGAAATACGCCCCACTCGCAGGGAAAGGAGGAATCCCCACAAAGAGAACTAAATGAAATAGAGGCAAGCAAACTATCAGATATTGAGTTCCAAACAACAGTTCCAAGGAAGCTCAATGAGCTCAGTGAGCTCAGAGAGAATTACAAAAAACTACAGGGAAACTTACTTGCAAACTATACCAGCATGAAAAAGGACATAGAAACTATCAATAAGAGGCAAGAGGAAATGAAGAATACAATTTCTGAATTGAAGAACACAGGAGAAGGAATCAAAAGCAGGCTAGATGAAGCTGAAGACTGAGTCAGCCAGCTGGATAACAAGGTGAAAACGCTCCCAGAAACAGCAAGAAAATGAAAACAGACTCAAAAAGAATGAAGAGGCATTGAGGGAAATGCAGGACAATCAGAAACGTAATAATATCTGGATAACAGGGATACCAGAAGGAGAAGAGGATGAGGAAGGGATAGAGAACCTGTTGGAAAAAGTCATGATGGAAACTTCCCTAATTGGAGGAGAGAAAGTCACACAAGTCCAGGAAGCACAGAGGGTCCCATTCAAGAGGAACCCAATGAGGCCCACTCCAAGACACCATCATCATTAAAATGGCAAATATCAAGGACAAACAGAATCCTAAAGGTGGCAAGGGAGAAAGAGGTAGTAACATACAAGAGAGCCCTGATACGGCTAGCAGCTGACTTCTCAACAGAAACACTGCAAGCCATAAGGGAGTGGCAAGAAATATTCTAAGTCATGAAAAGCAAAGGCCTGCAACCAAGACTGCTCTCCCGGGCAAGGCTCTCAATTAAAATGGAAGGCAAAATAAGGAGTTTCTCAGACAAAAGAAGGCTAAGAGAATATACCTCCAGCAAACCAGCACTGCAAATATACTAAAGGGACTGCTTTAAGATGAAGACAAAGAGTCTATGAATACCCATCCTTTCACAGTTGCCAATACTTGCTTTACCAATATTTTTTAATACATATTAATCTGGTTGTGACAATGATGTGTTATTTTAATTGTTTCTTTATTATTTTTTGAAACTAAACCTGTTTTTGTATATTTCTTGCCTATTTCTATTATTTTCTTAAAAGCTTTAAATGACTTTTTGGTATTCTTTATCCATTTATTGATTAAAGGTTTGTAGAATTTTTTTCCCAGAAAAGAAAAAGCACACAACTATTAACCCGTTTTTAGATGTGTAGCAAATACTTTCCTATTCTATTATTTTCCTTTAACTTTTTTATATGTATATTACTATATTGTCTTAAATGTTTAATATAGTCATGTTGTCAATATTTTGCTTTATAGCTTCTGGGTTGAATATTATACTTCAGGGTAAGAAAAATATTAGTTTATGTTTTCTCCTTAGATTCTACATATTGATTTTTAACTCACCTGAATAATGTGTGAAATAGGGCTCTTTATTTGTTGCATTTCAAGTAATAGTGGTCCATGCACCTTATTAGTTGAATAAGCCTTATTTTACTGATTGATTTGAAACAGCAATTTAATCATATATTACATTATTAGACAGATATATATGTTTGTTTCTAGAATGCTCATTATATTTCTTAGATCTACTTGATTATTTCTGTGCTGGTGTCATGTTGTTTAATTGCTGAGACTTTATAATGGTTTTACATTTTATAATATTTTATAATTTGGCATTAAAAAAATAAACAAATTCAATCTGCATTTTAGAAAGAAAGGAAGGAAGGAAGGAAGGAAAAAAGGAAGGAAGGAAGGAAGATGGATGGTTGGAACTCCTACTTTTGTGACAACATGGATGCAACTGGAGAATATTATGCTAAGTGAAAGAAGCCAGTTGGTGAAAGACAAATACCATGTGATCTACCTATAAGTGGACTCTATTCAACAAAATAAACTAACAAACAAAATAAACCACAGGCACGGAAACATGGAGCAGACTGAAAGTGACCAGAGGGGATGGGGAAGGAGGACAATGGCAGAAAGAAGGGGAAGGTACTAGGCAAAGAACATGTATGAATGACCCAAGGACATGAACAACAGAGTGGGAATTGACTGTGGGAGCAGGAGTTGGGGGAGGGATGGGTGGAGGGGGGCAAAGGGGGAAGCATTGAGACAACTATTAAAGAATAAATGTGAATTTAAAATTAAAAAAACATAAGTCAACAAGCAGAACAGAAACAGAATCATAGGTACAAAGAATGTTTTGATTGTTGCCAGATAAGAGGAGGATCAGGAGGATGGGTAAAAAAAAAAAAAATGGGATTAAGAAGTACAAATTGGTTCTTACAAAATATTCATGGGGATGTAAAGGACAGCATAGGGAAATTAGGAGCCAAAGAATGCATATGAATACCTAGGTATTGCCAATGGATATGGACGACAGTGTGGGGATTGCCCGAGTGTGGGGTGGGTTCCGGGTAGAGGTGGGTAAGGCAAGAAAAATTGGGACAACTATAATAACATAAACAATATAATTTAAATTTTTTAAAAATTGGATACCTTCAGTTTATCATCAGAATTTATTAAGCAAATGTGTTGGCTATTATAATCACCATCATCAGGTATATTATTTAAAACTATTATTTAACATAGAGCAAATTTTCAAAGAAAAAACACTTTGTTCAAATATTTTGTTTAATTGATGCTGCCCTCAAGGCTTATATTCTTTGCTCTCTAGAGGGTCCTGAAGTGATAATTTGAAAAGAAAATTGAAACAGATTTGTAGCAATTAAGAGCTATCTTCTTGAGGCTCTGATAATACCCATTTTTTACACCACTCACTTAGTAATTCACTAACACAGAACTTCCATATGATATGCCTTATGTTTTTATTTTATTTACTATCTGTTATGTCTCCAAATAAACCTGAGCATAGAAATTTTATCTCATACTTCTTAACATCTCAACACTACCTAACCCAACACTAGATTCTTAGTGGACTATCAATAAATATTGAGGTCAGAGTAAGTTATCACACAGAAGATTGTTAATTCCCATGGTAAATGCCAAAAATCCAAAAATGAAATTCAAGAGTTTCTGATGTTGGTGAACCATGATTTAAACAAATTTTTTTTATAATTTATCATGATCTACAAAGGAAAATGCAAATTAGCATGAGCCCATGGGCACAGAATATTAGGCTTTGAGGAATTAAGTATTTTAATTATAGTGTTGATAAACATAGTTTATAACATGGAAACCGTATTTATCCAGGTTACCTACACTATTTGATAGAAGTAAATATACACAGTGCTTATAAAAGTCAGCTATTATTTGACTACAAGTGAACAAGTCCTCAAGTCTGCCCCATTTGTGGACCATCTCACAATGTACCCTTGAGAAAATGTTGTTTCTCTACAATATTCCATTTCCATAAATTTATAAGTGTTTCTTTGGATAGTCATCTTTTGAGGATTCAAAAAATCATGTCCATAAGTTACTCTGAGCTTCTTCAGTAAAATATACACTTACTGAGTACCTATTGACATAGCTGACAATTACTAGCAGTTACTATGCCAGGCACCATTCTAAGCACTTCACACATGCAAACTAGTTCAATCCTCACAATAACCCTGAAAGATAGGTACTACCACTTACATTTTACAGATGTGACAACCGAGGTTTAGGGAGAAAAATTCACACATCCATGATTATACCATTACTACTAAGGGGTACAGCCTGGGTTTGCACACAGTGTGTCCATTTCCAGAGCCTCTGCTCTCAAGCACCATGCCAAGCTGCTCATATTAAGTAAAATTCAGTAAGTGCTAAGAGTCTCAGACAATGCTTTGGGAACTCAAAGGAAGAAGAAAGTACTCCCTACTGAAGTTCAGGAAAGAGCTCAAGGAGAAGGATGAACAGGATTCTAATTGGCAGAGATAGGATAGGCACGAGTACTTACTAGTCTGGTAGATTATTTTGAATAATAATCTGAAAATCAAGAAATTTCCCATTGGGAGGACTGAAACCAACAAGACAAACAATAGGAATGAGGATGAAGTTCAGAAACTTCAGCTGCACATATTTAGAATGATTGCTTTCTGGCATGAGTATAAGTCATGTGAAAAAGATGAAAAGATTTTGGCCAAATGGAAGATCATTGCAATCCAACAACATTGCATGGTTGCCAAGAAAACTAACTGGATACTAAGTGTCATAGAAGTATATCATACAGGAAGGGGAGATAATTATCCCAAATGCAGCAGAACTGGAATTCAGCTGTGGGCATCACATTTAGGAAGGATGCTGACAACCAGGACTGAATTCAGAACAGGAAGGATGAAGAGAAACCATCAGAAAGCCATGGAGAAATTTAGGAGGCTTTGCGGAAGTATCATCAACGTCTTCAAATATTTCAAGAACTGTCTTGGGAAGAACAATCTGTATAGACTCACTCACAATATAAAAGTAGAACCAATGAGAGAATAACAGAACCAATGAATCAACTAATATTAATGGTTAGCTCTATATTAGCTATGTGGGAAGAGGAATGTTACTGAGGTAATAGAAGTAATCTGTATTCAATGGGGCCTACACGCTAGCTAAAGAGACAAGATAATGCTTTTAAAAAGAATACTCATCTTGCTGAGTATGGGAGGACATAAATATTAAAGGCAATATATTGATAACCTAACTCTACAAATTTGGAGAAGTCAATTTGAGGGAAGTAGTGAGATAGTGCTTTAAGGAAAAAAGGGGTGTAGAATTCGAGTTGGACTTTTACAGATGAATCAGTTTACAAATCCAAAGTCGTCAAGTCACCACCCCAAAGCCCAATCTTTGGTAAACAAAATTGCAAAAAGATTACTGAAAATGCTCAGTGTATCCTCTTGGGTTTAAGAACAAAGAATAATTCTCTGTAATACATGGCTAAGAGGTAATGTGATTCCTTTCCCTTCTTTTCTCACAGCAATACCCCCCACCACCCATCCCCCCTACCCCACCACACACAAAACCACAGCGACAAGATTTACATCTTACAAGGGAAGGAGAATAGATGCTATTGGAAAAGGAAGTAAAAATGGTCTGAGAATAGAGAACAGGGGAACCTCTTTAATAAGGAGAAGGGGACTTCCCGAAATGTTGTGCAAGTAAGTCCTGGAGCTACTTCCACCAAAACCTCAGAGTTTTCCTACAATCTCCAGGCTGAGAAACACAGACCGATGAGAAATTTTGTCATTCACTCAGCACTGTGTGGGAGAACTGCCCAGGCCTCAGAGTCAAACTTTGACATTCTTGCCCTGCCACTTACCAGCCGTATAAACTCGGTCAACACACATAACCTCATTGTGCCTCAGTTTCCTTATCTATAAACTGCAGATAACCACTTCTCCATGGAGTTTTTGTGAAGATTGATGAAACAGTATTCCTAAAATGCCTGCACACATTCTATAATTCCACTCCTATTACCAAAACCTAGAGATTTCTAGTGATGTTTAGGCAGCCCAGATACCTTTGTTCTTTGGAAATTATACCAGTTCTTGAAAAAGTTCAAGATGAGTTTATTTAATAGCACTTTCTGATTTCTTCAGTTTCATAGATTAGAAAGCAGTATTGAAGGGATTGCAACCTCTTATTGTAAGGGACTGCCATAGATTTACCTTTTTGCAAAAAGGGATTATGCTTAGGGTGTTTGGTTTCTTAAGGAAGAGGACGTGGAAGGACTGTGGGGGGAGGGGGAAATGGAGGGGGAGAGGGAGGAGGACCTTTGGGGAAGAGGAGGAAGAGGACGAGCTGCCACTTCTAGGGATAGATCAAGTGATAAATCCTGTAGTATTCTAACTAAAATGCACTAGAAGATTCATACCTACTGAATAATTTAAGGTTGGCAAAGAATGAAACGAAAGACAATTAAAATTTAATATGTTATTGTTTAAAAACAATCTTTTGAAGTGAACACTTGCCTCCGCTTTATTTATATTCCTAAAAGGCAGGCTGTCTTGAATATTCATACAGTTCCTGTAGACATCCTACAGTGGTGTCGAAAACACCTCATCAGCCAGTTTGGGCTTTCCCAGAACTCCTGCCTTCGGCAGGCACGGCTGTCGCGTGGCTACTGCCTCCATTTCTGCAGCATTCCTTTTGAAGTTTATGGAAGCACTATTTGGAATGAGCTCTACAAATCATGGAACGAGAAGAAAAACCGGAAGAAATATCTCTGATATTATCTACCAGTTCCAAAAGTTTCAGGTAGCTAAGTATACAAGTAACTGAAATATTGTGACTTTTGTGAAGCACCAGGTTGGTTTCTTGGAAAGTCGAAACTATGTTGATCTGCAGCTAAGGAGAAAATATGATTTACATATCTGGCTGCAATTTTACTATGTATATTCTTAAGAGACAGAAACAAGTTTAAATCTTCATGTTCATTTAATTAAATACATCTGACAAATAGAGAATTACTTCACATAGTCATTGGTCACAGAGACAAGACATGTTTACTCTGCTCACTCACAAGCCCTGAGTTTATGCGGTATCTGAGCTTTGTAACTGTATCGTTTATTCATCACTAAAGTCACCTAGCAATGAATGGCCATCTAATCAGCACTTACATTGTCCAAACACCCCTCTCAATAGTTTTCTTTCCCCTTAAATAATGCACAGGTTCTCTATCACGAAGAAACAATTCCCTTTTCTCAATCCTTCCTTCCTTGTGTTTATATAAGCCCTTGGGGGCCGTTGTTCTTGGTGCAATCTTCTCTCTGTGAATGGTCTTATCACCAGGTCACACTACACCTCAGAGAGTGCTGCCAGGCTGGTTTGCCGACTCCCAAGGCAGTGCGGAACTGCTTCCCTGCACGTTTACTATAATAATAGAGCACATCTTGACTGAACTGCTTTCACCCTCTGCTTTTGGAAAATTTCCAGGCAGGGTCTGTGTTTACACCAGCAAGACTGATTCAAAACACCATCTCCAGGGTTTTAAACAGGCTTTGAAACACATTCCTGCACTCAGCTCAGGGGGTCAGTAGGAGGCCTTCCAGTAAATCTGTTACTTCGTTTTGTCTTTCTACTCATTGCAGAGGGGCTCTGATTTCCTCTTAGATCATCTCATAAGCCATTTTGTTATTTTTTCCTGAAACTTTTACCAGAACCTTGGCTAAGAGACCCTTGCATGATTGTGTCTGTTGTCTTCAAAATTCCTTAGCGGCAAAGATTCTTTTTTAGGTAAATTACACTGTGTCCTTTTTTCCTTCTGATTTTTTTTTCTTCAGCTTTAGGATCATAAAGTCTTTTGTTTACATTTTCAAATGTAAACACAAGTCTTATCTTGTTAAACTTGCCTTTGATTAGCACAATTGCTACTCAATCTCTTTGTTAGTTTAACAGTCTTAAAAAATTTGCGAAGGGGCAGGACAGTGATTATATGTGGAACTACAGGGGCCATCAAAATGAAACTGTAGAATGTAAAACTTAAAAACATTTTCTAAATATAATGCAAATTCCTTATTACTTACAAGATTTAAAATTAAAGAAATTTCCCTATTTGGTAATTTGGTAATAATCATCAAAGCACATGAATGTTAAATTATCTTCACAAACAAATGAACTTATCAATATACTGCCACATCCTAGACACCATGCTGGAAATTCATACCCTTTCAAGATCTTGATTTTGCTTACCACCTTCTGAAATCCGAGGTAAAACTTAAAAAAAAAAAAAGAAACCTCTTATAAAATCTCTTATTCCTTCCCCATACTCTACAAAAATGCAATATTTCATCTAAGAAGGTTTTCTTACCACACAGTGATTTAAAAAGAGGCTCTTTGGGGCCAAAGCAGACATCACTTTTGAAGAAACTATGAACACAATTGTAAAATATAGACATGATGCTACTTTACTAAGAAGAACCCAGCATGCTCTGAAGCAAATGATTCTAATTTGATTTAAAGGAAATGAAATTCAAATAAACAACTAAAAGCACCCTTCCTGACATTTATACTTCCCTCCAAAAGACAACACAAAGGACCTGAACAAAAATTAAAAGAAAATAAAGACCAATGAGTTATTGACAGAGTGGCTGTAGGGACAACAGTATTCTGAACATTAAACATGAAAGGTTAATTGATATTATGGAAACCTTTGTGGGAAGAGCAGACCATTTGTGTTTCTTGAAGCAGACCCTTGGCTTACTCTTAAACAGACTAAACATGGTTTCGGGCGTACACTCTAACACAGGTGCCAACTTCTCAAAGAGGGTACACAAAAGAGTAGGCAGAGGCCAGGAAAAGAGCAGAAGAAATGATCAGATGAAGGTCACATAGACCTCCAGGCAGAATACTTTTCTGTGGGTAGGCATATATGAGAACTCCCTGCCCACTTACCTGTCTTCCCTAGGACCAGGGCAACAAACACAGCCAGTTCTGGTAGATGCCCTTTTCCCAGCACTAGAAACAAGAGGAAAAGCTTGGTAGCTTGACCAGAGAAATAAGTTAATTCCATTAAAGAGTGGATGAGCTTGCATGGGTAATGTGGGTAACAGGAGTCTACCTAGGTAGATGTTGCTAAAATTAGACACTTTTATTGAAAGATTGGATTAGATTGTTGAAAAGCTCCAGCTCAAAAACTAGAATTGGAATCAAAACTTCTAAGCTATTCTTTTCTATGTATCTATTAAGATCCTATTTTAACTAGTCTTCCCAAGTTAGTAACAAGATTTATCGACTTTCCTTCAATGTCTGACCTTGAGAAATTTACACTCCCACAGTAACAAAATCTTCTTCAAAAGGTTAAAAAATTACGGTTTACTATCACTAAACAGTATGTACCTATAATCTGCTAATAAAACTGTAACCCCCACCTATGCATTCACTTAAAAACGGATTTATTTAAAAAGCTCTAGCAACAATTTGCTTTTTTCTTTTCTCTTTTAAATAAAAGAACGGGACCGCAGAAAGAAGTCTGTAGCCCAAATCATTAGTTTAGGAAGTTCTCTGAACCTTACCTCTTAGCAGATTAAAAGTCTTCAGGGATGATCTTCTTAAGGGAAGAGCACAAAACATCCCTGAGCCCAGGTGCCCTCCTGGCCCAGAGGTGGGGAGGCCATCCTCCAGCCCACATTCACCACCCCGCACCACTGGAGAGCTGCCTGCGCTTCCAGGGAGGACAGCGTGGCTGCCTCCAACCTGCAGGGCCAATGAAACACAGGGCAATGGAGTTCCTTGCCTAAGTGGAGAACTAATTCCCACTGCACAGTAGCTATTTAAAGAGGTGGGGCCTGCAGGACAAGTGTGGCCTCCGAGCCTTCCTGTTTGTCCTAGCTCAAATTTTTATCCATTTCCTAAGGAAGACTACGAAGTGTAATAAGCCTTGAAACAGTGTGCAAGGGCAATTTTTAGAAATAGTTTTTTCCCTTTCCTTCTTTTCTCCACAAGCAGATAGGAGGTTTTGAAAGTACTTTAAAAGTCAAAAGCAAGAACTATCTGTGGTGGTTTGGTAAAGATTTTCTAGTCCTGAAAGATTTTTCACCTGAAATGTAGAAAGGAAAAATTTTATGGATGATTAATCCAATATATATTACATAATAATGCAGGGGGCGGGGGAAAGCAACTTTTGGTCAGAGGCAAGGGTTTGATTCGAAAAACCTTTGTCATATACTAGTTTTAATTAAAGAAATTCACCCAAACTCTTTGGCCTCAGTTTCTTTATCTGAAATAATGAGACTAATAACATAATTTACATATTGTGAGACTTGTATGAACTGACTGTAAAAGACCCTATACTTTGCCTTATATAAGTCAGCCCATGCTGTCGTTACAGTGAACTATCTAATTTCCCAGATGCTATTACAAAACATCAGGCACTAGTAGCTAGATTAAAAATACAAACACATCTCCTTTCTTCTCTGCAAAATATGTATGCATTTGTTGGCTTGTGTATTGTCTGACTTCCCCATTGGCAACGAGGTTGTAGGAGGACCAGAGACTTTATTGGTAACGCTGACTTAACAAATTCTGGTACCAAGAACAGCTCTCAGCATGTATTACCATGCCATACACAATAAATTTGGTTAAATAAATGAATAGAGAAATGCATAATTTCAAAGAAAATCAAGCACAATGTTCTGCACAGAGGAAGACTGCAATAACTATGTATTGAATTAGTACATGAACAAAAACATTTTCTTTAGAGAAACATCCCAGGATAATGCAATAACAGAATATTAAGACAAGTTGAAGATCTTACAAAGATTTGGGATAAATACGACTATATGTTTTATTAATCATTCTTTTCAAGTATATTATTAAGATGGTAGATGTACAATCTTCTTACATCATAAATATTAGGTACAATATTCAACATAAATTAATTCGCTGAAAAAAATCTTTTGGTTAATTTAGAATGTACCTAAAATCATTCCTCAGCCCTGTTTCTGTTAAAAATGGAAACTCTTCTGATGTCCTGTAAGTCCAAGCTTGGTGGCAGGGGGATCTGATGAGGACTCATTGATTTCTTTAAAAGCATTACACAGCCAGGAAGGATGAACATGTGTGGTCGCTTGAGGTTCTTATGATACAACTGCCAATGTTTACTATCATATATCATGCCAGGAGACAAGACAGTCTCAGGGACCCGGAACAATAGATTTTGTTCTGAGCCTTCACATTGTTGTCTGAATCCAGCTCAGACCAGTTCAGGCCGCTAAGAAACTAAAATCAATTCTTTCATAGCTACTGATTAATCTATTACGTGTACAAAAGATATGGACTTTAGTGGATATTTGTTCACTTCACAAAATTACCAAGAGAAGAAGGATCCTGAATTTTAAACATCATGGGAAACATGACTTCCCCTCACTTCTAAGGGTTTCTCTTGCTTTGCCTAAGTGATAGGAACTTCCATGTCTCTCTCGTCCTTTCCTCTCTGCCCTCTCTTGGCTCCCACTTTACAGACAGAACAAGAGCTCTCTTGCTACAGATCTTTTCACAAGCATTAAAAATGGAAAAAAGATTTGAAGGTACTTACTCTGAATTAAGTCATTTTAGTTCCAAAAAAAGAGGAAGCACTTCATAGTAATAAAATCTGAACGTTCTATAGCTTTTGGCTGATGAAAAAGAATCTCTGAAGAACACAGAGTGGTGGTCAAATAAAAACAGTTTACTGCCATTAGCAAGTATCTATCCTCTCTCTGTTTGGCCAAGCTCAAAGTTTCAGGCACAGTGAAGATGTTTTTCACCACATCCCTTCACCTCCTCCCCCTCTCAAGCAGTTTCTCTACTGCTAGAGGCATTTTTAACTGAGTAATTAAAAATTCTAAAGAAGTCTTGAAATAGATTCTTGACAGCTTTCAGCAGCAAGTCTTTCTCGCCTTACACATAGCCTCTGGCCTAACAAATACCAGTCTAAGTGGAGCTTGTGAGTTCAACTAGGAGAGATATCAGATGTGGCATAAATGCCTCCCAGAACATGCACATTTGACCCTAGGGAAGGGGGATGAATTGTGGAAACTGTCATCCAATAGTCCAGCCTCTTCTTCATCTAATGTAAGAACTCTTGTAAGCACTCACCCAGAAGCTCTGACATCCTCTCCTGGGGATTCTGAGGAACCTGCCAGCTAGATCCTGGATTAATAGCTTTACTGCCCTGGCCACTGACAGACTTAATCAAGATATCATTGTGTTACTCGGTTAGCAAATAAAAAGATAACTTTGACTTACTGATTACAGGGTCTTCTGGTGCTTCTGATTTTAGTAAACATTTATTTAATACTACAGAAAATATAATAATCAATCTTGCAAGAGAGGACAATTTACAGGCAAACCTAAAAGGAGCAAATATAAGAATACATTATCCCAAAGTCTGCATTACCAGGTATTATACTGCACAAAAGAACAATAATGAATTTCTCCTTTTTGCCATCTGTTGTTTTATAGAAGGACAGCTAGTTAATTTCCTGTCAGCTGACTCAAGTAACTTTGCTCAGTTAGGAGTAAAATGAAAGATTTATCCTATTGATAAGGAAGTATTGTGATAGGAAGTTAATTCCAAGAGTTTAGGGCTATTTCTTCTCCAAAAGGAGAAATAGAGAGTATTTCTTCCCCTTTTTAACTTGCTGTGGGCAAGGGCTCCCCTATGTGCTTTGAAGATACAAGATGTATAAGTACAGGGTTCCTATTCTCAATGAATTCATGAACTGGTAAGGCAGATACAGAAAAAAAATTATAGTACCAAGGTAGTATACAGTAAAGAGGAAAGTACAGCCTAATATCAAGAGTACAGGGCTTGAAGTGAGAAGGGCATATGCTCAAATTCTGGCTTTACCATGCCCAAGCTATGTGATCTTGGGCAAATTTCTGAATCCCTCGAAGTCTTGCTTTCCTCATGGGTAAAATAGAAAATATACTAGACCTGCCTCACAGGTGCATAGTGAAAATTGAAAGAAATTATGAATACAAATCCTTAACAGAGTGCCTGGCTTTTGGAAGTCCTTAATACATAGCACTGATGCAGAAGAAAAATATTAAAAGAAATACCTGAAACGCTATGGACATTCAAAGAAGAAAAAAATTCTAACCATAACTAAACTAAGACAGACAGAATTTTCCAGCCAGGAAACAGCTGAATATAGAGGCTATTCTTGACTTATATCCCTTGAGTTTGGAAGATGACTGGTAAAAGGGTACTGGAAAACAAAAGGGACCACAGCCACCCCTAATCTCCCAGTTGCCATACCCCCTTCTTTTCTGAGATGCCCAACCATGGTTCTTTGTCTGATCTCAGCCTATGCTAATCCAAAGCACAGCAAGTGGCCTTGGAGTCTCTTCACCCCCTCCTGCAAAATTCCTTCTCTCTCAAAACCAGACATGGTCTCAAAGCCTAGCTTGGTATGTTGGAGAAAACATCCAGAGTATTCATAAAAATGGAAACTTCTGTTTCTGGCCATGGTTGATTAAATGGTACTGGATTTGCCTTCCCCCTGTAAATAACTGGAAAACTGGATAAAATAGGTGAAAAACGGTTCATAGATATTAGGTTAAAGGAAGCACAAAACGTGATCCTTGACAAAAGGGGAACATCTGCAGTGAGTTCTGCAGTTATCCCACCTTTCAGCCCGGGTACTCGTTTCAGACTGGCCGTGCTGTGCGAGGGAACCCAAGAGCACTGGGGTCTCACGAAAGTAAGGGAGGTAAGGGTGAAGAACAGAGTTCATGGAGGCTAAGGCAGATGGAATTTTCTAGGAAAAGTACCAAACAGGAAGGATCTATGCAGACAGGAGCTCAAGAAATCAATATAGGGGTTTCCTTAAGTTTGTTGCAGAATGTTAAGTCACACATGCACAGGGTCAACTTTATAAATGGGCAAAAAACAAATAAATATCTATAAGTTAAATAATTCCAAGATCTGCCAAAGAGCTAGGAGACTCTTGAGTTGTTACCAGCCAGAATAGGAAGTGACCTGGGGCTTAAGGTCACAACACCAGAAAATTATTTAGTAGTTTGACACTTTAAAGTACAGTATCAGCATAGAGTAAAGGTTATTCCAGACCTGCCTTAACAAACCTTTTTTAGAGAAAGACAACAAAACTTTACTCTAAATAAGACAAAACAAACAAAAAAATCACAAGTCCATCATTCAATAAAAAACCTAAGACACATGCCAAGAAGCAGGAAAATGAGACATGGCAACAGACTCAGAAATGGCAGAGCTGAAGAATTAGCACAAAAGGGCAATTATGATTATGCTTAACATACCTATGGATTTAAAAGAAAGATACGGGGAGATAAATGGGAGATTAAAAAAGAGTTACTTCATAGAGACATTTATTTTAAATTTTGAAATGTAAATATACCAGATAGAATTATTAGGACATTAACTGCAAAAGAAGACACCAGTAAATTTAAAGGCAAAACAATATAGAAAATACCTTACATGTTCGTTATATCTCAATTTTAAAAAATAAAAAAATGAGGCAGCAGTGTTGGTGCTTGCGCAGGCGCGCTCCTGCGAGGGACCAGCTGACCCCGGGAATGAGAACATCCTTCCCCACCACACTGCTCTTCCTACCTGCTGCCCACCTGCTGCTGCCGAGCCCTCCCTTCTCACCATGGTGCCAGTGCCAGAGCAGGTATCATCTGGTGGCCCTGCCACTGGAGTACAAGGACAGCAGGACCTTCAGTTTAGGGAATATGATTACAGCTAAGCCAGGGAAACCCATGTTTTGTGTTGAAGACCAAGAACATCCGAATGGTGTATCACTGTGAAATATCTGATGTACAAATGCACGTGCCCACTTTCACCTTCGGAGTGACAACTGGTGACACAACCCGCACAGGTGAAGGGACAAGTAAGAAGCTGGTGAAACTGAGCTGCAGGAGCTGCCATTAACACTTTGAAAGCCAGTGCTTTGCAGTTCCTGGTCCATTAATGTCCAGTCCTTCCAAGCAACCCAAGAACCAACTTAATCCCATTTATTCATTACAGGATATTCATCATGGCTGGCGACTTCCTGAATATACCCTTTTCCAGAAAGGAGGAACTGCTCAGAGGATATACCTTGCAGCCCTGGCTGGTGTGGCTCAGTGGATTGAGTGCCAGACTGCGAGGCAAGAGAATATACTTTGCAGGCTCAAGGCATTTATGGAAACTGGACAGAGGACATCAAATAAACAGGCCAAGAGAAATGCCACTTAGAAATTTCTTGTGAGATTCAGTAATATTTCTCCAGAGAACCACATTTCCTTAACAAACATAGTAGGTCATTCTTTAGGATGTACTTGGCATTTCTTGAGGAATTCTTCTGGTGAAAAGATCAACTTGCTGAAAAGAAGCCTCCTTAATATTTCAAATATGGATTACATCCAGCTGCTTAGTGAACTCAGCAAGGAACATGGTTTTAATATAACGTATCTGGATATAGGAACACTGAGGGCCAACAGATGTCAGTGTCTCAGGGCAGTGCCCACCAGTCCCATCCCAGTCTGTCATGGTTCTGGGATCTCCTGTGGTAACGCACAGAGTGATGCAGCTCACAGTGCTTTGCAGTATTTAAAGACAACAGCAGGAAGAAAAACTGGGAGCAACTTAGAAAATCCTTCAGCAGCATATAAAATAATTCCCCTTTTACCCCTTCCCAAGTAAAACATTTACTGTAATGTTTGAGTTTGTGTGTTGTTTCTAAATCTCTTCATAGATCTCATTAATACTCTAGATTTAATTATCCCCCAGTAGTTGTTATTAAGCTCTTTTTAATGGGTTCATCTTTATATGGTATATTATACTTATATACTTTGTACTGTAGGCAGAGTATAGCACCCATTTTACAATGTCATGTATATAAAAGGAAGAAATACATGTTTATTGATGATGACAAAGATTATGAAAGTGAAAGCACTGCTAACAATGCCTTTCTTACTGGTAATTAACTTCTTTGTGCAAGGCTTTATAGAGGGAATTTGAAGGAAGCCCTTAGAATTAGGGTATTGAGAAATGTACTAACAAGGCTTTTAGTGAATGTGATTGTTAAATGTCAGGGAATGTGATTGGTCTGCCATGCATTTGAATCCATGTAATAAAGAGCTGTTGTTACAAAAATTTAAAATATAATTAATCAATTAAATATGTCATCTATACCTCAATAATAAAAACACCCATACTGAATACTCAATAATAAAACACCCAAACTGAAACACACAGAGAAAAAAAGCTGAAAAAAAGGAACAGAGTCTCAGTGACCTGTGGGACAACATCAAGTAGTCTAAGGTGTGACTGGGGTCCTTGAATGGCAGCAGGAGGGTGGACATGATATAAAGGATTAATGGTTGAAATGTCTCCAAATTCAATGAAAACTATAACCCAGAGATCCAAGAAACTCCATGAACCCCAACAAAGATAAAACAAAAAAGTACCACAGCCAGGCATATCATAATGCAATTGCTAAAAACAGATAAAGAGAAAGCAAAAGTAGCAGGGTGGGAAAACAGACCTATAATGTACAGAGGAGCAAAGATAAGAATGACTGCAAATTTCTCATTAGAAACAAGCAAAAAGCAATAGAGTGACATCTTTCAAGTACTGAAAGAAAAAAAGTTCAACCTAGAATTCTATATCCAGTGAAAATATCCTTCAAAAATAAAGATTAAATAAATCTAATCTTAGACAAACAAAAGTACAAAGAATTCATGGCCAGCAGATCTGCTCTACAAGAAATGTTAGAGTATGTTTTTCAATAAGAAAGAAAATAATACCAGATGGAAACTTGGAACTACACAAAAGAATAAAAGTGTGGGAATTTGTAAATATGTGGGCACATAAAAGAGTATTTTCTCATTTTTTATCTCTTTAAAATAAAATTGACTGTTTAAAATAAAAATAACAATTTAGTGTATGATTTTTGACATATGTAATAAATAAAATATATGACAATAATATCACAAAGGTCAGAAAGGAAAAATGAAAGCATAAAGTGATAAAGTTCTTATATATATAATATTACTTAAAGGTGGGATGTGATAAGATGAAGCGGCATACTCTACACTCTGGAGTGACCACTAAAATTAATCAGCAAAGAGCTCTAAGAGAAGAGTGGAAATAAAATGGAATACTAAAACAAATAATAATACTTAAGTAATCCAAAAGAAGTCCAGGAAAAAGAAAAGGGAGGAAAGAGAACAGACAGGATAAATAGAAAACAAATAGCAAGATAGTGTATTAAACCCAGCCCTATACGCTGCCTACAAGAAACACACTTTAATTATAAAGACACAGAGTAAAAGTAAAAGGATAGACAAAATTCACCAGGCAAATATTAATCATAAAAAAGCATGCATGGCCATATTAATTCAGACAAAACAGACTTCTATGGTAGTTTGGGTCTTAGGGAAGCAGATATCAAGAACTGCATCAGAAGTTCAAGAGATTTATTAGAGGGCACACTTGTGAAAGATGAAGGTGAGAGAGAGGAGGATTGGGTAGGGAAAGGCCTTCAGACATGAATGCAGATCTGATACTTGTGAAAGGAGAGGAGGAGGAAAATTTGGGTTAGAAGAGCCTCACACTTCAGTGCAGGTCCAAGAAAGTCTCAGCCAGGCTAACTGGCAGTCCCCAGCAGATACTGGTCATTAGCAGACCTGGCATTGGGCAGAAAAGGCCCAGCTCTAGTTTCCTTTTGGGCTCAGCCATGAGCTAACAGCATCCCTTTGAGAGACAGACACTGTGCGACTATATGGCAGATCCCAAAACTGTGACAGCTGAGGATATGGGCTAAGTAAACTACTTTCTGGATAAGAGGTCTGAATAGCACAATTCTATTGCTGCTGCAACTCTGGAATAAGGGATATGACCAAGGACAAAGAGCAATACTTCTTAATGATAAATGGCTAACTTCATAAAGAGAACCTAATAACCCAATATGTGCATGCATAAACCACAAGTCTTCAAAAATATTTCAAGTAAAAACTCTCAGAACTGAAAGGAGAAACAGATGAGCCCCAGTGATAGCTGAAGATGTCAACCCTCCTCTCAGTAATAGAACAAGTAGACAGAAAATCAGGAAGACTATAGAAAGCTTAAATAACAGCATCAAACAAATTAACTTAATGGATATTTATAGAATATTCCCACTCAAAAGAGCAGAATACACATTCTTTTTAAGTTCACAGGGAACAATACCAAAATAAATCACATGCATGGCCATAAAACACCTCTCAATAAATTTTAAGGGACTTAATTCATACAAAGTATGTTTTTTGATCACAAAAAAAAAAATCATTTAGAAATCAGTAAAGATATCTAAAAAAAAACAACAGAGATCAAAAAAGAAATCCTAAAGGAAATTGGAAAATATTTTAAACTGAATAATAAGAAAATTACAGCATATCAGTATTCGTGGGATGATACTAAAGCAGTCCTTAAAGAAAATTTTATTGCATTAAATGCTTACATTAAAATAGAAGAGAGGTCAATAATTAATGTCATTTTGGGAAGCTAGTAAAAGAAGAACAAATTAAGCCCAAAATAAATCTCAGCAAAGAAATAATTGAGAATAAAAATCAATGAAAGAAAAAGAGTATGCAGGTAAAAATAAAGAAAGTTTTTTAAAACCTGGGTTTTGGAGAAGATGAATAAAATGGATAAATATGTAACTATTTCATGAAGAAAAAAGGAGAAAAGTAAAAAATTACCAATATTAGGAAGGAAAAAAAAATGATTGTCTCTAAATATGATGAGTATCCTAAAGGCAGCAAATGGATAATAATGGAATATTATAAACAACCAAGAATGCTAAGAAATTCAATGAATGCTCACATGAAATGGACAAATTTCTTAAAAGGTGTGGACTACTGAAACTGACAGTAGAAGCAGCAAATCTTCCCATATTTATTAAAGAAAATGAATTCATAATTTAAAACTTTGTCACATAGGAAATTCTTGGCCAGGATAGCCTCCCTGACACACTAACAGATATTTGAAAGTAAAGTAAGCCAGTCAGAAAAAAACAAATAGCATGTGATCTTACTTATATGTGGATTTAATAAACAAAATAAACTGATGAACAAAATAAAAACAGAGTCATGGACACATGGAACAGACTGACAGCTGTCAGAGGGGAGAAGCGAGGGGGAACTGGATGAAAGGCGGTAAAAGGATTAGCCAAAGAACATGCAAGGTCTGTCCAGAAGGTATCCAGCCAAGTAATATGAGAGAGACATTTATTGAAAAAGATACAAGATACAAGAAACATTGTATACTGGACAATGATGCCTCACTTGCCTTCGAAGGAGGCACTTTGGGACTTCACACAGTTCTCCCAATCGCAATCAGCTGTCTTTATCCTTAAACAATGGAAGCCATGAAAAATAATTTTAATCGGATTTTTATTATTGCCTTCTCAAATTTTATTTGTACAAAGTGTACTAAGAGGAAACATGAAAATAAATCCCATGGAGTCTTCTAATATGGCATATGTATAATACAGTACCTTTTTATGTGCAGTAAAAAATGACTCAATGCAAAGAAAACTTAGTCATGATTTTCATTCTTTAAACAAATATTTATTGAGTACTATATACAAGACACAGTTCTTGGCATTTTATATTCATCAGAAAACAGCATAAAGTCCTTTACTCTAATGAAGTTTAAGTCTAGTGATAAAGATAGTAAAGACAATAAATAAGTAAAGCATGTAGTATTTAAAAATATAGTAAGTATCATGAAAATGAGAAAGGATGAGCAGGGTTAAGTTGGATCCAGGTGCGTGTGGGGAGCAAGACAGGGAGGTAGTAAGTGACAGTATTAAACAAAATTGTTAAGGACTCTTGGAAAATGAAATTTGTACAATTTTGGTTGTTTATCAACCTGTGGCAGTTTCTGCTGTAGTAAAAGAATTATTCTAGTGCCACTTCTAAACACACTTCAGGTTTAATGCCTGAGAAAAAGAGATCAAAGGAAATATTAGCTGTTGCTCAAAATTTATTGCTTCTGTATTTTTTGTCCTCTTGTAGTGGTCCTTCTTTTAACAACAGCATTTTAAATATTGGCTGATGATTTTATTATACTTTCCACATATTGGTAATTTATTAATGGACAAAAGAAAACCAGCTTCACCAGTGTTATAACTGTAGCTTCTTTTGGCTAGAAAATGTTAACATGTTTTCATTTTTAAAAGTCTGTATACCACTAGAAATAAAAACCAAAAAGGTACCTCCTAGTACAGATACAGCAGGAAGGGAAAAATGAAGGGTGAATGTATATTACTAATGTAATAGTACTTGCATGAAACTAGGGAAAGATTTTTAATACCTTTAGTGACAACCAAGTTTTAAAATAGGTTTTAAAACACATCAAGATCTCAGCCCATCTTTTTTTGGAAAGAAGAGTCTGGAAATGAAACTGTAGTTTCCTTGAAAACACAAATGGTCCCAAAATGATTACTGGGAACAAAAGAAGCAAAATGATTGTCAAGAGGAAATGTGCTCTGAATCCAGGACAGAAAATAGTTCTTGTTTACAATAAGCTGTGAATAGCCAGCTTTGACTATTAGTGGTTATGTGCCAATGATTATTAACTCAACTGCATAGCAAGGATATTAAATCACAGGATGACTGTAGTTTTTATGCTGTATTTTTACTAAAACTTGATTTTATTGCCCATTTTCAACAGCTCTTAGGCTTGGTTGTAATCAACAGCCTTTAGTAATTCTTCTACAGGAAACAAACTGAGTCTTTATTATTTAATCATGTACACATTCAACGAGGAAGAACAAATAACAAAACCAAGTGTGATCCTTCCTTTTTTTAGTCAAACAAGCCGTTTGCCTTACCTAATAGGTTGTCTTTAATTTTGATCATAGTGATCATTAATAAGTGAAACACTTTTTCCTTTTCTCAAGTGTTTATATTTCTTATATTAGCAAGCCAAACAGTCTAGACTTTATTAGGGAGACATGAACAATCAAGATGTCATTACAAGCTTAAAATAATAATAAAATATTGTATTTAATGTTTTAGATATACTAACTAATCTCACCACTCTATGAGGTTATAACTATTACTACCATCCTTTTACAGATAAAGAAATAGAGGTACAAGGAAGATAAGTAATTTGGCCAGGGGTGCATAGCTAGGCTTCTGATGGTGTATGAGACACAAAAAGGTTAAGCGATTGGCCCAGGATTACATAGCTAGCCACTGATGCTTACAAGCTGGAGAGAGTTCCCCAGTGTGCCATTTAACTACATCTACTTTCACAATGCAGGAATTTATATTTTTACAAGTTTTCTACTTCTGGGAATTATGTTTTTAGGGGTCTCTACAGGTATAATAAGCTGAATCAGGAAAAATATAGCATGCGGAAATAATAATATGGTTCTTCAATGAGCTTTCAGTGGCAGGTCAACATGAGAAGAAGAAAAACCTTTTCAATAATACAGTAGTAGCACATTTCCAAGGCTACAAGAGTGCTTGCAAACAGTACAGTAACAGCATGTGAGAAGGTGTTATATTGAAAGGTAAGCACAGTAGAGCTGTGCACAGCAGAAATGCCTGGCTTCCACTGACCCAAAGGAAAAAGAAATCAATTCAGTTCTAAATAGAAAATGTAACCAACCCATACATGTTGGAATGAGAAAAGGATGCTACATCTATTTACAGAACTTTGTAAACCGGCAGTATAAGGCAAGAAGGATCATACTTGCTCAAGTATTCTCTTTGGATAGAAGACCTGCAAGGCAAATATAATCACTGGGTAATATTTATATGACTTGTAGAAAGGGAAGGGGAAAAAAGGAAATAATATTTAATGAGTATCCAGCTTGGGTCAAACAGTGTGCTATGTTGTTCCCGTTCCATCTACAGCTAACCCTGAACAATGCAAGGGTAAGGGATGTCAACCCTTGCATGCAGTTGAAAATCCATGTATAACTTTTGGCTTCCCCAAAACATAACTACTAATAGCCTACTGTTGGCTGGAAGCCTTACTGATGACATAAACAGTCAATTAAAACATTTAATATGTTGTGTGTATTTTATACTGTATTCTTACAATAAAATAATCTAATGAAAAATGTTATTAAGAAAATCGTAAGGAGGGGAAAATGCATTTATTCTATTTATTTTAAAAATTCTGTGTAGATCTGGACCCATGCAGTTCAAACCTATGCTGTTCAAGTTGTCAAATCTTGACAGCTTACCTATAAGCTATTTTTCTCCCAATTCCTAACGATTAGAAAAATTGAGGGTAAAAGAGGTTAGTTATGTAAATTGCTAAAGTAAATAAAAGGGGAGGTGAGAGTTGCACCTAGGATCTGTCAGACTCTGAGGATTATGCCACCCCCACATTGCCCTTCAAGGCTATTCCACCTCAGAGAAGAAATCTTTTTAAGAGGTGGTCTACTTCCTATGAGCAATCAGATTATATGTATCATGGTCAAGGGCTGAACTCTCGGTTGAGACTCCTTAGGTGTGAGGCCTAGTGCTGCTGATGACTAACCATGTAAACTTGGGCAAGTTACTTGACTTTGTTGTGGTCTCAGTTTCCTCAGCCATGGGTAACAGTACCTATTTTATAGTAATGCTGTGATATTAAAGGAGTTAATATATATATGTATATATGTATGTGTGTGTGTATATGTATATACACACACATATATATGAACCCTTAGGGTAATGCTTGGTATATAAAGTGTCCAGTACATGTTCTTATTTAATTATTACTAAGGAAACTCTCTGCTAATATAAACTACTTGAAAGCAAGTATTACACTTGAAGGCAAGAATTATAAGCCTATTTTCTCCCCAGCACTTTATATAATCTCTGATACAAAATAAATGTTTAATGTAGTTTAGCAGATGAATATCTAGACCAAAGGATTGGGGGAAAAAAAGTTCTTAGAATGATTTGCTAGATCCAATGTTATCTGACTTGCCTTTACCTCCTCGACATCATCTCTTGACCATAGTACCCACTCGCCTTATTTTCTTCACTGGAGCAACATTGGCCTCCTTGCTGTTTCTTGAAACAACAGGCATCCCAGGACCTTTCTACTTGCTGTTCTCTCCAGCAGATTAGATATTTTCAGGTCTAAGTTCAAGTGTTCTTTTCTTGGTGAATCCCTCCCTACCAGCCCGTTCTAAATTGCCCCTTAGCTAGTCCCTTATACTTTGACCCTCTTTTATTTTTTTCCCACAGCAATTATCACAATACATTATATACTAACTAAAAGCTTAACTTATTTTATTTATTTTCTACTCTCTACAATGTAAGCCTCATGAAGGCAGAAATTACTGTCTGTTTTGTTTTGAATACTAATGTATCCCCAGTATCAAAAGGCCCGATACTTAGCAGGTTCAATAAATATTTGTTGAGTGGTGAATGAATATAAGCCATTAACTTATTAAAGATATTTCAATTTGTAAATCTGTACATAGAAATACACGGTGATACAAAAAACTGATGTACAGACGAGGGGGATGAGGTACTGGTAAAATATAAATGCTCCTTCTCTAGAAAGCTACAAACTTTGTATGTAAGTTAAACTGGAATTTCAATTCCTGTATTGCATCAATATTCATGGAAGGTGAGAAAGTTATCTCTGTTTTATGGGAAATAAAAAGTTATTGGCCTTTCTTTCACAAACACACACAGTAAGTAGATGCTGTTAAGCTTTCTCTTTGTCCAAAACTTAGATTGACTCTGCAATTCATCTAAGTTAAATGTCTTTTTTTTTTCAACAGGACACATAAGACACTCTTTTTTCATGGTTTTCTAATTCTAAATTCCTAATGAGAAAAACACAAAATTTTTTGTGCATAGATCTGGTCATAAAAAATTCAATGTAACAATTCTTTGAACAGAGATGTTACAAAGAGATCTTTCTTCTTTTTCCTAGATTGTTATTTTATTAGTCTGAATATAAAAAATTAAGATGATACAGATAATATTAATTATGTTTTTTATAGCTTCATTATGTATACAAAATAGATCTAAATAGGAATGTACATTGTCACATGTAGTATATTTAAGTATAGGAGGTCAGTCCATGTACTTATTAATTACATTTGATATTATATATAGAAAGTCCTCCATAAACACTGCATTTAAAAGTTAATACTCAGTTTTTGGGTTTTCTTTTTTTGCTTTCTTTTAAAATTCCAAATTTATTTAGCTTTTGAAACCCCATCCAAATGTTACTACAGCCAAGAAATCTTACCAGTCTCCTTCACTAATCAGAGTTAAACACCTATTATTGGGTGCAGTTAATTAACACTTGAATTCTAAAAGGCTTAATTACTTATGGGTATCCCCATAAGGCTGTGAACTGAAGAGCAAGAAATTCAACTCTGTGTGCCAGAGACTAGAACAGTGCCTGGCACAGGTAAGTGTTCAAGAAATGTTGAATTGAGTTGCTTGATGTAGATTAAAAATAACTGTAGTTAATAAAACAAGTCATACCAAGTATAAAATAAAGATGAACTTGAGTAGAAGGTAGGTGTACTTGGATTATGGCTATTCCATTTTTTGAAAGTAATTTTCGATGATAATTCTGTACTTAGACCTTTTATGTTATGTGCCAAAAGAATCATCTGAAATCATTGGTTTTATTTCTAAGTGGAGCTTTTTAGTGTTCCAAGGATTTCTCTCTCAGAGCCCAGCAGGGCCACTTCCCCCATAGAGCTCTGCTGTCTCCGAGGCAGTAACAGCTGCTGCCTCCTTTGTGTCTCTGGTCTTGAACGCATGTCCATCCCAGCACGTGTCTCACTCATTGCATGTATTTCCTCTCACGTTTGTCTGAGGGCAGAGACTGTCTTATTCTAATGGCAGGGGAGCAGGGAACCACCCCTTCAGAAATGGGGTGGGGTGGAAAAGTGCTGAAGATTGTGCCTGCAAGGGTCGCCCCCACAACTGGACACAACCAGGATGACACACGCATGACTCAGCAGAAAGGAAGCACGGCGAGAGCTGATGCTTGGAGCTAGGGAAGTGATTGGATGGGTGGGACGTACCCTCCCATCTTCCACTGCATGGGGGATTATCTGGGCAGCCTTTAAAAGCGAATTGCGCGGAAAATGTGCGCTATTGCTCTCCACTCCCATGTCTGGTTGATTGGTTGGGGGCGCTTAGTCTCCTGAACCAGGGGGCCTAGCGGGGGTAACCAAGATGTCCGGCAATATTGCCCACAACATTCCCTGGGTGCTTCAGGACTTGTCTGGCCAGCGGTGCTGTGAGCCCTAGGCTGGAACGAGGGGAGGGGAGGAGGCTTGGGCTGCAGAGGGATGGGGCGATGGAGTCCAGGAGGTGGTGCAGGCAAGTCCTGCGCCTTTCCTCTGTGCCAGAAGCCGCCACAGTGGCCACTCCTCCCGCGGGAGCCCATCAGCTGCAGCCATCCCCAGTGCGGCCTGCTCCAGCCCAGGCAGGGCCTTGGACCCATCACACTAATGTGCGGGGCTGTGCTTAGAGGACCGATCAGTACCAGTGCTGGAAGTCGCACTGACAAGCAACAAGTCCCACATCCCTCCCCTGCATGGAAGCCACAGCAGCACTGACAACCATAACTGTGCTGTGCGGGACAGGCACACAGACGCACTGGAGGGCAGGAGCAGGCAGGAGGGAGAGGACAGTGAGCTACCAGTAGGACACCTGGAGCCACAGACTCGAAAGGATGCCCAAAGCCAGAGAGTGACTGGAAACCAGCTAAACTGGTTTCTTAAAAGATCGTGCCTTTGGGTTGGAGAAGAGATTCCTGGGCATCTTTGAACTGAGCTGGCAGAGGTTGATTTTCTTTGTATGTTTTTAAAGGAAACGGGCTTTGAGGCAGAAACCTGCCATTATTTCATAGACTTTAAAGAAAGGATTCCTTTTCCTTTCCATCAGACTCTATCTCCAGAGTTTTTGCCATTGGGCAGAGAACAGTAAGACCCCACTGGCTGTTCTGGAACAGCAAGAGGATGTCTGGTAACATTATTACTTTCATGTCCCTGATGTCTGGCACACACTAAGTCCTTCATCAATCACCAAAGTTTAACTGAATTAAAAGCTTCTCTTAAGTTTAAAATTATAATTCTGAACTAGCCTGGCCCAACTTTCATAGGGTGCCTGGAATTCGGACAGGGCCAGTATGTTAGTGTTAATGGACTTTGGATTATAGGAAGTGCCTGTGAAATTCTAGAAAATGTGATAACTTGCATTCTTAAAACATCAAATAATTCAATAATTGAGCTATTTGTCCTTCACTAAATTTACTCAGTCTAATCCTTTTAATCAATGAGGATTCTTCCCATGTACAAATTAAGTTGTGTAGAATTAGCACTGGCCAGGTAGCTCAATTGGCTGGAACATCTGGTACACCAGAAAGATGCAGTTGAATTCCTGGTAAAGGCACACCCCTACTCTGCAGGTTCAATCCCCAGCTGGGGCATGCAGGAGGCAACAGATCAATGTTTCTCTCTCTTCCCCCACCCCCAAACATATCCTCAGGTGAGGATTAAAAAAATTATTTAGCATTAGATTTTATCATCCATTCTGAAATTTCTTAAGAAAAAAAAAACTATTTAATGTTTCAATAGAACAAAATAGGCAAGAGAGGGCCAACCAAATGTAGGGATATAGATTAGTTATATTTCCTGATAATTACTTGTCTGCTTTCATATTTTCCTTCCCTGACCCCAAATAGGACTGCAAACACTGTGGGAAAAGAAGAGGGAGATGCTAAGAGATGCTGTATGCCCTGGGGCCCTGTAAGCCACACTTTTCTCTTTCATCCCCTCCACTTGAAGCACGCTGCTGCTGTTCTCCCCATCTGCAGCCTGAGTAGGATCGCTTATGGCGGTTCATGTGCCCTAGCACCAGAGTTGGGAGCATCCAACTAATATTTGTGGGCTACACACTGTGCTAGACACTGGCCAGAAAAAATAGACAGACTTTGTGCTCCTGGAGAATAAAATTAAGTAATAATTAAGCAATAACATTGGATGAATGCTAGGATAAGGTAAATAAAGCTAGTCTGGAGTTAAACTCTTAATACCTGTGTAAAAATATTCTACCTTGACAAATAACTGAGTAAAGAGATTGGGTGATTTGTACACAATCACATTGGTTGGCAATCTCTCTTTTCCCCAGTTTTCTGATCAGTAAATTTAGGATGATAAAACTACTTCCCCATCATAAAGGTATTTTGAAAATTAAATGGATGACACAAGGCAAAACACTGTGACTGGGGCCTGACCTGTAGTGACTGGTCAATGCATCCTTGACGTCATAAGAAATGTAACCTGGTCTAACCCAGGAAAGATGAAGTGAGTTCTAAGCTCGGTCCTGAAGAATGACATAAATTCATCATAGATATATTAGTCTGTTAGGGCTGCCCCAACAATACATCATCAGCTGAGTTGCTTAAACAAATTTATTTTTCCCCAGTTCCAGAGGCTGGAAGTCTGAGATCAAAGTATCAGCAGTTCCGGTTTCATTCTGGGACCTCTCTCCCTGACTCGAAGATGGCCGTCTTCTCACCCTGTCTTCACTTGGTCTTCCCTCTGTGCTCGTATGTGACCTAACTTCCCCTTCTTATCAGATCAATCAGACTGCAGTAGCACCAACTCTAGTGACCCTGTTTTAACTCTATTGCCTCTTTAATTGTCTTATCTTCAAATACAGTCCCATTCTAAGGTACTGGGTGTTAGGACTCCCATATTGTAATGTAAATTTTTGGGGAACACAGTTCAGCACATAACAGTGGTGAAGGCAGAGGGAGGCACAAAGAAGGGAACTATTTCTAACAGAAGGGGTAACATGTATAAATTGAAAGAAGAGGGTGTAGCATGTTGAAAAGAAACCATGAAATTAAACAATACTGGAATATAGATCATAGAGAATAAATAGCAAGAGGCAAACCTATAGGGGGAAGTAGAGGCAAATTAAGCCTTGTAAGGCCTTGTAAGATAGTTTAAATATTAACAGTTGGAGTTTATCCTAAGGAAAATAGAAACACATTGTAGAATTTCAAGCAGAGCACATATGGAGTATGATAGAACTCCATTTCAGAAAAATCATGCTGTCTGCATCATAAGGAGTTTTGGGTTTTGGGGTGTGAGGGTTAAAGCAGAGTAAGCACCTGGCAGGCATTTGAAGAGAAGTGAAAAAAGCTGGTGGCTTGAGTCACGCCATGGGGATGAAAGGAACTGACCCAGCAGCAGCATTCTGAAAAGCTAATCAAGGGACTTGGTGATTGATGGGGGCAGGAGGGAAAAGAAGAAGAATTCCCAAACAGGTCAATAATGGTGAAGGAAGATAAAAAGTCAAAATGGACCTCTTGAATTTGAGAAGCCTGAGGGACTCTCAGTAGATCACTGGCTGTTAATAAACCCCACTGCTCATTAAACCCTTACTATACACCACACAAAGTGCCAAGAACTCTATACCCACTATTATACACCTTCCTACAGACAGAGAAGCTGAGCTTTTATGACATAATATAACTTGGCCATAGCTCCAGTTTCTTTTGACACTCTGCCCCCCCACTTCCACCCCTAGGGGTATCACTATCTTGAGCTCTGATACCACAGAGTAGTTTTCCCTATTTTTTTGTACAGTATATGACTGGAATCATTCAGCCTATGCACTCTTGTCTGTATGTCTACATGCATTTTAAAGTCTGTGACTGGACTTGGGTAGGAAAGGGTTATTGTAGACAGAGAGACGTAAGTATAGTCTCATGAATTCATTTTTCTGTATTCTAAGGACCCCTGACAAGAATATAGAGCACCTACACATTTGTATTCTGAATTACAAACCATGTAAAATCAGTATTGCGAAATGAATCCAGGGAAAGACAAGGCCCATTTCAGTGTTGTATCCTTTGGAAGAGATTGAGTCACTGACCCAGACTAACTGTAACAAATCCCTTCATAGAATGTAAAGTAATAGTAGTGGTGAGAGAAGTTTTAAAGGGAAAGTTCTAGTGCAGTAGCTTAAAGTAAACTGAGATAAGCTTTAGATAATAAATTTGAAATCAATGCTAATTGTTGCTTTATCAAATTAATCCCTTTTTCTAGTTATGAATCTTCTATACTGCAAAGGAACTACAAGTGACTTTAGGAAGTATATTGAATGTGTTTTAGAAACAACAGAAATGTCAGTAGAAAATAAGCTTTCTACTAGTTTTAAAAATTATTTCCTAAAACAATTTCATAGAAGTTGTGTATTTAGCTTCCAATATTTCACTGTATATTCATTATCTGATATAATTGTACACTGTACTTACTGAATTCTGACTTTGTTTCTAACCTGGCCCTAAGAATGTCTTGGTGAGGTAAGGACTATAGTCTTATTTTTAGGATAAGAGGATCTTGGCCCTGGTAGTTCTCCTATGAATTATACTACTTTTGCTTTCAATTACAATATTAAAAAACTGTAAAAAATCTTTTACTTGGAAGATGAAAATGTTTGTAAAGGGATAAAAAAACTTATCTATTTACTGCAGTTCTCCAAAACAGGTAGTTTGGTTGGTTTAAATTTACACAGGTGTCTATAGTTAGGCTATAACTCCATTTCAGAGAAGACTCACATCACTTTTTTAGCATAATGAATGCTTTGTGTGAACTACCACTGCAAATCTTTTGATCACAAGTTCCTCTTAACCCTCTAGAATTCTTCACTATATTTTGATATCCTTCTCATAGGAAAGAGCCAGTAATTAACATAGCCTTCTTGTTGAACCAACAAGGTTTTCATTACAATCTTAATAAATCCCCTTTCAAGAAAATAATCAACCACCTGTGAGCAATGTTTAAAAATATTTCAACTCTATTTTTTAGTTTTTCTTTTTTTTTTTTAATTGTTGTTCAAGTCCAGTTGTCTCCATTTTCCCACCACCACTTTTCCCCACCTACCCACGCCCACCTCCCACCCTCAATCCTACCCCCTTTTGGCTTTGTCCATGGGTCCTTTATGAATGTTTCTTGATGACCGTTTCTCTTCTTTCCCCCATTATCCCTCTCTGGTTTCTGTCGGTTTGTTCTTTATTTCAATGTCTCTGGTTATATTTTGCATGCTTGTTTGTTTTATTGATTAGGTTCCACTTATAGGTGAGATCATATGGTATTTGTCTTTCACTTATTGGCTTATTTCATTTAGCATAATGCTCTCCAGTCCCATCCACGCTGTCACAAAGGGTAGGAGCTCCTTCTTTCTTTCTGCTGCATAGTATTCCATTTGGTAAATGTACCACAGTTTTTTGATCCACTCATTTACTAATGGGCACTTAGGTTGCTTCCAGCACTTGGCTATTGTAAATTGTGTTGCTATGAACATTGGGGTGCATAGGTTCTTTTGAATTGGTGTTTTGGGATTCTTAGGGCATAATCCCTGCAGGGGAATTGCTGGGTCAAAAGGCAATTCCATTTTTAGTTTTCTGAGGAAATAATTCCAAACTGTTTTCCACAGTGGCTGCACCAGTCTACATTCCCACCAACAGTAGACTAGGGTTCCCTTTTCTCCACAACCTCGCCAGAACTTGTTGTTTGTTGATGTGTTTATGATGGCCATTCTGGCCGGTGTGAAGTGGTATCTCAGTGTGGTTTTAATTTGCATCTCTCTAATGGCTAGTGATGCTGAGCATCCTTTCATATGTGCCTGGGCCCTGTGTATATCCTCCTTGGAGAAGTGTCTGTTCAGGTCCTTTGCCTATTTTTTAACTGGATTGTTTGTCTTCCTGGAGTGGAGTCGTGTGAGTTCTTTGTATATTTTGGAGATCTAACCCTTGTCCGAGATATCACTGGCAAATATATTTTCCCATGCAGTTGGTTCCCTTTTCATTTTGTTGATGTTTTCTTTAGCCATGCAGAAGCTTTTTATTTTGATAAAGTCCCATTTGTTTATTCTTTCCTTTTTGTCCCTTGTTGTAGGGGACATTTTGGTGAAAATACTGCTGCATGGAATATCTGAGATTTTCCTGCCTATATTCTCCTCTAAGACTTTACAGTGTTGCGACTTGTATTTAAGTCTTTTATCCATCCTGAGTTTCTTTTTGAGTATGGTGTAAGTTAGTGGTTGAGTTTCATTTTTTTGCATGTAACTGCCCACATCTCCCAAGACCATTTGTTGAAGAGACTATTTTTAGTTCATTTTATCCTTCTGCCCCCTTTGTCGAATAGTAATTGACTGTAGAGACATGGGTTTATTTCTTGGCCCTCTGTTCTGTTCCATTGATCTATATATTTGTTCTTATGCCAGTACTACACTGTTTTTTGATTACAGTGGCCTTGTAATATAGTTTGATACCAGGTATTGTGATCCCTCCTACTTTGCTCCTCTTTCTCAAAAGTGCCTCAGCTATTCGGGGTTGTTTATGGTTCCATATAAATTTTTGAAATGTTTGTTTTATATCTGTGAAATATGTGTGACCAATTATTTTTAATCCTTACATGAGGATATGTTTATTGATTTTAGAGAGGATTAGAGAGATTGATAAACAGACAGATGGACAGAGAAACATCAATTGGTTGCCTCCCTTATGTGTCCTGTCTGGGGATCGAACCCCCAACCTAGGTATATGTCCTGACTGGGATTTAAACCCACAAACTTTTGGTGTCCTGGATGACTTTCCAACCACAGTCAGGGCTGTGATCAAAATTTTGATTGGAGGACACTGTGCCTTTAAACACAGTGAAAAGCAGAAATTCCTGGGTCAAAATTAAAGTCAGATTATTAAAGTGCAGTAGGGGAACTCTGCAGCTGGATGTATAGGAGTCTAGTTTCTCTGTTATCTGTTAGAGTGCTGAAATTTTAGTTACTTTTTACTTTTCTCTCTGGTTCTTGTAATTTCCATGTTTATTTCCTGTCATACCTGAATTCTAGATTTCAATTCCTTTATTCATTTAAGGCTAATGTTCCATAAGCATCTGTGGCTTATTTAAAATTCTTAAATATTGTTAGGTGCAGAGCTCAAGCTAGAAATATATACTTTTAAATTAACCAACTATGCTTTATGCAGAATAATTGGGTAAAAATTAGTAACATTTTAATAATAAATGAGATAATTACAGAAAGGAAGATAATACTTGCATCTTTATATATAGTTCAGTAAAGGTATAAAATAATAAAAACTATACCCAAACTGAGACTTTTAATAATCACTGATAGGATGCTCTAAATGAGAACTAAAATTTCCTTATTGGTTTATAAGCTTAACTTTTTGAAAAATGTGCTTTGTTCCAAATTTGCCTACCAACTCTTTAATAAAACTTTTTGAAAGTTAGGTAATTGTGTCTAAAAGGATTAGAATTAGAACTAAATCCCCATCTATCAGGGCATCTGAATTTGTCTCCTTTTAAATCATATATAAGGCATCAGCCCTGAAATGAAGATTAGAAGAAAACAGTAATCATTTAAAAGGAAAAGCTTGCTAAGTAGTAAATTCATTTTAATTGATTTTAACCAGTATTTTATTCAAACTTATGAATAAAGTTTGAATACAGTGTCATGTTTGCAACTAGGATTAAAAAATACCTCATTAATAAAAACCCATTTAACAAAGCAATAAATTCCATATTATTTTAGAACAACTCTAAAGCTGTTCTATGTCCTTACCTGACTCTTACTATAAATAAGTCATTATTTCCTATTTTGACTTTGATGTTCTCTGATTAAAAAACATACTTCTCATTTATCTAAGGCAATAAGTGGACAGATACAGAGTAAAAATTTCACAAATACCATAAAACCTCATTATCTGGTCTGGTTACCTACAAATTTTTAACTAGATCAACCAAGTAGAAGGAAAATTGCATAATTTGCATTTCCATTCCTTTCCCTTGCTTTGTGATGCAGTATATTAAAAGGCAAGAGAAGAATCTGTGTCCTAAACCAAGAAGAGAACAATCTTATTTATACTGTATGAATTTTAAGCCCTCCCCTCCTCACTTCACATCAGATGTCATTATTATGTTTTCCACAGGAATTCCTTACTTTGAATCTTCTAAATAATATTTCCAGAAAACCTACAATTCCAGGGAGTGACATGTATAAAGAAGAGTATAAAAGCTTTAGGGTTTTTTCCCAGCCCCTCCTCCCAAAATTTGGGAGATACATATTTAACACAGAGCAAAGAAGGGACTCACAGGCACTTAGAAAATGTGCATCAAAGTAAAAAATGTACAGCTGCACAGTCAACCGCTGAGGCCTGGCCTTGGGGAAACCACCCTCTAAGCCTCTTGACTTGACAAGTAGTCCAAGGGGCAGAGCTTATTCATTTTCTTCTGGGGCAGTACAGTGAGAGAGTTTGATGTTTAGGCCTGCTTGTGCAGGGTTAACAGCTCTGTGTTCAATGTTCTATTCTACTGAATTCTGAAAGACCCTTGACACCAGTTTTTAAAGAATTTACCGAAGTTGCTAAAAAACACTGGATAGTCAGTCTGTTCCTGAGTCTCTGATGTCTTGAGCCCCGTTATCTTTGGAACAATGGAGAGAAGGACAAAAAGAGAGATCACAAAAGTTTGGAAAACTCCTATATCCTTGTTATTGCTTAATTCTTTTTTTTTTTTTTTTAATCCTCACCTGAGGATACTTTTTCATTGCACTTTTTAGGGACAGAGGAAGGGAAAGGGAGAAACATCAGTGCGAGAGAGAAGCATTAATTGGCTGCCTCCCATACACGCCCGTACCAGGGATCTCAGGTGCCCAAACCAGGGGTTGTATGACAGACTCCACTGACCAGGAATCAAGCCTACAACCCTTTGGTTACATTCAGGATGATCCTCCAAACAACCGAACCATACCAGCCAGGGCATCATTGCTTATTTAATTCAATAGGATAAGTAGGTGGAACATTCACCACTACTTAATCTTTCCTTTACCAAATCTGTATGAATTTTATTTCCCTAGGATTATAACATCATAATAATTTTAAACCCAAGCCTCACATTGATCATCAACATGTCCCTATAATTCCCAGTACACCCTTCCCAATATGGTGGCCAAGTTTCTATTCTTACTCTTTTCTGCCTCCGACCCACCTCTCTAGAGTCACTCTCTAGATTTTACTACCTTTGTTTATATGCCTGCCTTTCAATCCTGCTGCACTGCACCCTAATTCTCCCCTATAGGTCTCTAAGAATATTTAACAGGGCTTTTATCTGTTTCCCAAACTTCACCATGTTAAAGAAGAATGACTTATTCCACTAGTCAGTTTCCATGTTTCAAAAATATTCTATTTCCCATTTGTGATAACTATTAAACAGGCCATATTCTCTGGAAAATGTCAGAACAGATATTTTATGCTAGGTATTTCTCTTGAGAGTTGTTTTCATTAAGCAAATTAGGTTTTCAACACTTTAAGGTGGTGGAGGTAAAGCAGGAAGATCGGGTAGGTGAGGGGGGGCAGGAAATGCTGACTCAAAGGACTGTGCAAAAAATGATGCTTAATAAAAACATAAGAATATAATAGTAACACCTCTTCCCCAGTATTACTTTTCACAGTTTTAATATTAAATACTTAATAATATTTATTTTTGGAAAAACCCAGAAATAAACTATTTATAAGTTTTAAAATATACATTACTCTGAGTAGTGTGGTTAAATCTCTCACCACCCTAATTTATAAGTTTGACTTTATTATAAGTATGTATATATAGGAAAAAACATAGTATGTGTAGGATTCAGCAATATCCACTCTTTCAGACGCCACTGGGAGTCTTGGAACATATCCCTCGTGGATGAGGTGAACCACTGGGTCAGTTCTTACATTGCTCTCATTATGTGGCAGTTGTCCTAAGGTCTTTACTTACACTGATGTTTTTAATTCTCACAGTAAGTCTACGAGATAGCTCCCACTGTTACTCCCTGTGAGGAGGCTGAGCTACTGAGAGGCTAAATAACTTGCCCATGGTCCTACATATAGTAGAAGAGCCAGGATTCTAGTTCCCTCAGTCTGCCTCCAGAAATCTTGCCCTCATCATTGATTTGCTTCTTTCAAAATTAAGAGTGATCATTTCAATATTGGTGAAAGTGAAATTAGCAGTGACTTGTGACCAAAATGCTTCAATTCTTTAGTGATTTATATATTAACCATATAGCTAAGACATATACTAACTTAACTGATATTTTGGTGTTTACTGATAATACAAAGAAATTGCTCCAAAAAGTTGTCCAGGAATGATATTCATTTTAGAAAACATGGAATACATTTTATGGCATTTGGACTCAGGCACAGGGTGACCATTCCTGGTTTGAAATCCCAGTACCTGTCGCCCAGGCATGATTGTTAATAGCACCTCCTTTCACTCTCAGATGTATCCAAATTTGGACAATAAAACAGTCATCTTGCTTATGCACAGCCAGTGAAACTAGCACAAGTCAAAATACATTAAATTCAGATCATATCTCTGTATCATATTATTTTTCATCTTACTATCATTCATTATGGCAACTTCAGAAGCCACTGATCTATCTCAACACCAGTGGCTGTTCTGTATCCAGTATTTCCTCCATTATCTTCATGTACTTTTTCCTGTTGTGTGGTCCCATTCCCAAACTTTCTCTTTAACAATCTTCCACTTACTTTTTTCTACTTATAAAATTCACCAGGACTAACTCCAAAACTTCTAAAAGGTAAAGATATCAATGAAAGACAAATACCCCTGCCTCACCTTAAAAAGTAGTATATAATAAAATTTCTGTGCATCTAAATCTACATAAAATTATCTCTATAAATGCTATTTTTAATCTTATATGTCCATTAAAGGGAGAGTTCCATTGACTTTTTCTTTTCAAACATTTTATAGAATTTGGTACATCACCACAAGAATTTTAAATGATCTTTTAGTCATCTTCTTAAATTAATATTTGTATAAAGGCTGACAAGTGCTGCATTTAGTTTTAAAAATTCGGATTCATTCTTTTCCTCATCCTAAAGTCAGTTGTTTTTACCATCATGAGCTGGATAGTGTCTTTTCCCATTTGTATTTTTTTCTGCTTCTTCCTACCTTCAAACACTTGATTTCAGTCTAGCCCTTTTGCCAAATCACCACCTCTCTTCCTCCAGGACTTTCTAGTCTATAATAACCACCCTAATGACATTTCTATCCTTAAGGAATCCATTGTCGCTTTTTGGAATTAAGCCACTGAATAGCTTCCTTCTCTCACCTTATGCCTCCAGGTCAGCGATCGCCTTTGTATGCCTACGCTTTCTCTGTATCACTTTATAATTCTTCTGAAAATTACTTTGGTTCCCTTACATAAACTGCCTGCCCTCCTTATTCTTGGATGAAATTCATCATCCATAAAATATCATCTATCAGATGTACAATTTACTTGTGAAACAGCTGGCAAATTAAGCTGCCCAGATCCTGGGCTTTATTCACCATACTGCTTATGAAGATCTTTGGGAAACTGTCCTGCAGAAGAGGGATGGAAATCATTGCCCTTCCTCCATGGAAGATCAGTTTAATATTCTCTGAAGCACTGGGTTTCATTACTTTACTTTTATATCCCAGTCCATATAGTTACAGACGTTGGATGCTACAGTCAATCACTAGTTCTGGAAAGTTGCTCCAAGCCAGTAGTAAATTATATAAAAGAGACAACTGCTGATTGTATTCTGCTTAGTGATTCGAAAGTTTTGACATTTGATAATGTTCTTTCTTTCTTAGCCAGCATGGGTTTTAAGATCCTAGTATTTAAACTTATCATGACTATAATACCCAATACATAATTGTATTCATCTTTATTTCCCTGAAATGTACCTTATCCTAAGCACCACTTAGGCACCACTAAATGCTCTCAGTTGAACAAAGATAGGTTTAACCTCACTGTGATAATGACGTATCATTAAAGGGTTGTCTATAAAAGTTGCTTGCATGTGTTACCTTTTGGGGAGAAACTACAATAAGGTCTGAAGATAACATTTAATAAAAAGAAGTGGGTATTTTATTAAAGAAGAAAAGAATTATAGCTTCAGAGTCACATGGCCAAAAATAAATTATATATTCCATTCCATAATAATGTTTTAAAGTCATTTCTTCCTAATTACCTGTTACCTTGTTCCTTCATGAAAATGGTCTTATTCAAGATGAGCAGACATAAAGAAAAAGGTATAATTATTTCAAACAGAGAATTGATTGTAGTATATATTTTAGAGCTATTGATGCGATACTTAAAATAAGCACATAGTCTCTTAATGTAGACCAGAATTTAACAAAATCTTAATCACAAAAAGTGAGCATGAATCTGTGTGTCAGCTTTACAATTAGACTTCTAGAAGAATTTCAGCAACTGCTTTTTCTTTCATGGGCACAGACTATATTCACTAAGACAAAAATCGATATGCTTGGGGTGAAATATTTGTAGGTGAAACTCTACTAAATAGAGTCAGAAAGATGCAATAGCCATGCCTCTGGGAAGATCACCAAAACTCAAATTTAAAAATAGAAACAAAAATAAGATGCCTCAACTCACTCAACCCCACTTCTCCAAATAGTATCCTTTCATTTAATTTAGAAAATATCCATTTTATTAACAATAATTTTTAAAAGTCAATCTCAAACCAAATCTCATGCTATATGAGGTTTTTGTATGTTACATTCCTCAAACTGTGGTGTGCAGTTATAGAATAGCTGAAATTTTATTATATGATATACAGTAAATCATAAGACTGTTTAGAAATATCTAAAAAGCATTTTAAAAGGGTAATTTTAAGGAATTTATTTTTAATTAGACTAGTAGCTCTTATATCAAATTAATGTTTTTACTTTCCAGGGGTATCCAACCTTTTGGTGTCTCTGGGCCACATGGAAGAAGAAGAGCTGTCTTGGGTCACACATTAAATACACAAACAGTAATGAAAACTGATGAGCAAAAAACAAAGTGTTTTAAGTAAATTTACAATTTTGTGTTGAGCAGCATTCATAGCCATCCTGGGCCGCGGGTTAGACACCCATGCAAGCTGTTATAATTGCATTACTATACTGAAAGTAAGCAGAAATATTTAATAGTCTCTTTTAAAGACTCCATAAAAAACTACAAAATAAGCCCACTGGTACCATTTCAAACAGGACACCTAGATATTACAAGTCCCTTACTTCTCTGGCCCTCACTAATTATAGCCTAGGCTCAGAACCACTTGACTAAGTGACATTTCTGTAAGAAACAAAAGCTATTGATTTATTAGGAAATGGTTTGAAGTACTATTTTTACTGTATCTATTACTCCTGCACATAGTTTTTACAGCAACAACAGAAATCATGTCAATCAGTGGGTCAAAGACAACAGTAAATAGAATGATTATGAGCAAACAAAGAGGAAAAAAAAATAACCTGGTGTGATGACATTGAGAATTGCTTAGGAGCCTAACCTCGGCATTCTTGAATTGTGACCAGAGATGATCAAAAGTGTTGAAAGGAACAAGCGACCTCATTGTAACCTGGCTATGCTTTTTTGGTGGAGTGAAAGCAAAGCCTGTTATATTATCACACAACAACCCCAGGCTAAGAATTAACCTTGCACCCAATGAGAAGCTTCCAGAACACATTTCACAGCAGTCCTTTCAGTTTAGACATAGTCCCCCTTGTGCAGTGGCTGGAGTGGATTTAGCAATAAGTTTTGCTGAGCGTGGAACCTTTCCTGCACTGCATGAGGACTATGTGAACTGAAGACACAAATGGCCTCAAATGAAGACATAAAAGATTGGGAGAGACTGAATTAGGGAGAGAAGATCAAGACAAAGCTCATAAGGAAATTTTGAAGATAAGCACTAGTCCTTGATTCACTTGTGATGCCAGTGATATGATCAGAATAGGAAGAAGGGTCTGTTTTGCTTCATTGTTTGAATTTGGATTTGAAGACCCAATAATTTATGATAATGCTCATATTCTTTTAAAACAATTCCAGAAACTGTGGTTGTTGAACTCACTAAGGGAGAGAATTACACTTGGCTCATTCATGTTTTCCACCCAAGAGTAGTAATGAGGATTAATAAAAAGCACGGCTGAGTAGAAATCTTATTAGTCTACCAAGGGTGAATGGGCATTGGCCAATCTATAAAGGGAGCTAAAATTAAATTCTTAATATAATTTAATGTCAACTAAATGCATATAATAAAGAATGACCATCCTGAAAATTAATCTATTTAAAAGTTAAAACATAATCAAATTGGTCTGTTCTGCAAATGTAGTTCTCCTTCCTTTCTAATTAAGCACTACTTTATGAAGTTCAATTTCCCAGATGCCTGGAACTTTTTAAAAGTTTTGTAGGCATGTCTTCAAAATGGAAGAGACTTCGCTATTTCTTAGAAAAATTGGCTTCTTGTCTTAGCAATTGCCAATGAGCTTCACAACACTAGAGAATTTCAAGGACATGAAAGCAAACTAAAATCAGAAAGAAAAATTAAATAGCAAATCTTATGGTTTACACAATTAAAAAGAGACAGTCTATAGTATTTTGTAATCTATGATGCTGCTGCAGCTGTTCTTACTGGATCTGGCCATCTGGGGATGGCACGCCCCTGTAGAGAACCAGTAGATACTCCAGGCACCCCTATAGGGTTTGTGTGTGCCCACAAGTTGGATGACAGTTCTTGTGACTCAGTTGGCATAGCTCATTTTCTCTTCCTATGCTTCAGCCCCAACAATTTTAATTTCTATGTATATTCCTCATGGCCATCATTTTCCAGTCCTTAAAATTACAGTCTCTGATATCCTATGAATCATCCCAAGTTACTGAGTCCTAAATTAGATGCTGCACCTTAACAGGAGACATATTATCTCCAACAAGAGGGATTGCCTCACAATGAGGCCATGGAGACTCTAGTTTTACAGTTTGAAAAACAAAAGTGTTTCCTTTCTCTTTCACCTCCAGTGATTTTTTTTCTGTATAAGAGATTAAATATGACAAAGTGAAAATATAAGCAACTGACCTTATAGAACCTGACCCTAATTAGCATTTCCCTGTGTTTCTTTAGCATTTCATTTTGTATTTCTTATTTTAAGAAACTGTCTTCTGTAACAAATTTTAGCCAGAGTCAAATTGGGAAAAGAAAATTCATACAGTGCTCCTTTCCCTTCATGCCATAAACATTTAGAGAGCATGTTACTGGACAGTGAGGTCATAAAGATAAACCATGGCTTCTGCTCTCAGGGAGCTGTAGTCTAGTGTGGGAGCAGAAGGCAGTTACAGAATAACATCATAATTATCATTTGCCCAGGGTCCGTAGGGAGCACAAGAGACATAAAATGGACCCAGACTGAAAGAGAAGAGGAAAGGTATTAGGGAAGGCTTTTTAGACAAAGTAAGTTGTGACCCAATCCCCCAAAACAATAGACTTAACAGGGTGAAGACTGGCTCATCAGGCAAGAGAGGCAGGATGTATGGAAAGGGGGCAGAGTTGAGGGTTAAGAATGACAGGCTCTGGAAGAAGGTTCCAGAGTAGGTGGAAGCTACACTCCTCCCAGGACCAAAGTGGAATTACAATCAAATTATAGAACAGTCATTCTGAATAATCAAATGCAGATTAGCTGAAGAGAAGTCTTATAACCAAGGGTTTACAGAAGGTTATAAGGAAGGAAGGGTGGAGACACAAAAAGGGCTTGCCTCATTCGCATGGGCAGAGGCTGAAATTCCAAGAGTATATCTTAGCTGTGCGGGCTCTCCCTGAGAAGCGTAAACTCTATCCCAAGCTGGGCTTTCCAGCCTAGAACACCAGGGCTGATAAGAGGTGCCCATATAAAATCTGGCTGTGAAAATTAGCGGGGATTCTGTCCATCAGGGAGAGACAGGAGTCTGCTGCAGACACAGGTACCCTCTTAAAGGGCCAACAGACAAAATTTAAATCAGCCGTTCAACCTGGGCTCCTAGAAGGAAGGGCCTAGTGAACTAGAGTCACATGAAAAGAGTTAGGAGTTTGTGGCTCTGGGGAGAGAGCTGAAGGGACAGCAGCCAAGATCCCTGTGCTCAGTCCCTCTCCCAGGTGCCATCTTTCTTGGGTAGAGCACTCTCCTCCATGTAGTATCAGCCTGGGAGAATTTAAGAATCCCACCCTCTAGACTCCCTCTTGCCCCACTCTCGGGACTCTCTTCCACCTCACACTGCAGAGCTTATGCCCTGCTGAGAATCAGCTGCTTTGGCCAGGGTGTGAGGTCTGGGCAGACTCAAGGAGTGTCAGTGACTGAGTGGAATGGCAATTTCCCTACTTTCCCATAAACCTGACTGGTGCTTCCTCCTCATAGGAGATACACTAGTACCATCCTCTGGGCTTAAGGAAGACCCAATCTCTAAGCTCTGGAAGCCTGACTCCTCGTTACTCTGCTCTGCCAAGGTAAGGGAAAGACTCAGTTGTGTGGCTCTGGGACAGGGACCATATGCCCTAACCTTTTCCAAAGCCTGACCAGCCCCTCCCTCTCATGAGACAACTACTTGCCCCTACCTGGTGACTCACTGTGAAACTACCTATTGCAACCTGAGTACTGCCACGTGCTCTTTCAGTGACTAAGCCTGACAGGCAGCCCACAGGCAGAGGTAGATGGAAATGAATCCTCAAGTGCCATGGGACTTCTGTTAAACTGCCCCTGGGCCTGGAGCTGGTAAAAAGCCAGCCTTTGTGCACATCTTGGTCCTTCCCATATACCTAGATGCAGCAGAGGCACACACAAACTTCTGGCTCCAAACAGATTGCCAAGGGCTAGTCACAGGCAGTATCTTATACTGGCCTGCACCAGAGTCCTTCCCAAGAGACTCAGAACCAAGACACTGAGTGGCCAGCTTCAGACAACATTAGAGCAGGATCCAACATGATCCACAAGAGGCATATCCCTAGGGAAATCTTAGCAGGCACAAAACTCTGCTGAGGCCAATTCTGCTTTGTGTGATCAGCACCTGCAGAGCAGCTTGCACATTGTGGTTGGTGTTGAGTCTCATAGTCATCCAACCTTAGGGTCAATCCCAGGCACAAACAGGCCAATAGGAATCAAGAGTCAATTACAACAGGAGGGCCCACATAACCTACACAACAGACGTTCCTGGAGCACTCAGCTCAGGTGATAAAGGAGACTGCACCACTGGACCTCTAGGACACCTACTACATAAGGCTATGCCACAAAGACTGGGAGTCACAGCAGATCTATCTGATACAAAGAAACAAACACAAATAAGCAAGAAAAATGGGAATACAAAGAAATAGGCCCCAAATGAAAAATTAGGAGACACCTCCAAAAAAAGATCTAAGTGAAAAAAAGGCAAACAATGGATCAGATACAGAGTTCAAAGTAATGGTTATAAGAGTGCTCAACAGCATGAACAAGGCCATAGAAATCATAAAAAAAAACAACTAGTCAGAAATGAAGACTACAGTAAGTATATGAAATGAAGAATACACTGGAAGGAATAAACAGTAAGTTGGATGAAGAGAGGAATGAATCAGTGATTTAGAAGACAAGATAGAAAAAGATACCCAATCAAAGCAGCAAAAAGAAGAAGAAAACAATTTAAAAGCATGAGGATAATTCACGGGACATTTGGCATAACATGAAACATAACAACATCCAAATTATAGTAGGACCAGAAGGAGAAGAGAGAGAGCAAGAGATTGAGAGCCCATTTGAAGAAATAATGACCAAAAACTTCCCTATCCTGGAGGAGGAAAGAGACACATAAATCCAGGAAGCATAGAGAGTCCCAAACAAGATGAACCCAAAGAGGTCCACACAAAAATATGTCATAATTAAAATGGCAAAGGTAAGAGACAATGAGAGAATCTTAAAAGCGGCAAGAGAAAGACAGTTACCCACAAGAGTGCTCTCATAGGACTGTCCGCTGATTTCTCAACAGAAACATTTCAGGCTAAAGGAACTGGCATGAAATATTCAAAGTGATGGAAAGCAAGGACCTAACCCAAGACTACTTTACCAAGCATGGCTAGCATTTAAAATTAAAGGAGAAATAAAGATCCCCAGACAAGAAAAAACTAAAGGAGTTTGTTATCATCAAACCAGCAATACAAGAAATGTTAAAGGATCTGCTTGAAGAAGAAGGAGGAGAAGGAGGAGGAGGGTGAGAAGGGCAGAGGAACATAGTTAAAAGCATAAAATGGCAATATATATGTACATATCAATAATCACTTTAAATGTAAGTGACTTAAATGCTCCAATCAAAAGACATAGGGTAGCTGAAGGGATAAGTACAGAAGACCTACATATATACTTTCTACAAGAGACCTGCCTCAGAACAAAAGATACACACAGACTAAAAGTAAAGAGATAGAGAAAGATATTCCATGCAAATGGAAAGAAAAAAAAGAAGCTGGAGTAGCAATACTAATACCTGACAAAATAGACTTTCAAACAAAGCCTATAGTAAAAGACAAAGAAGGACATTACATAATGATAAAGTTAGGGTATAACCCTTGTAAACATATATGCACCCAGAATAGGAGCACCTAAATATGTAAAGCAAATCTTGATGGACAAAAAGGAAGGCATTGATAGAAATATAGTCATAGTGCCAAATTAACACCTCTTTGGCATCAATTGATAGATCTTCCAAACAGAAAATCAACAAGGAAACGGTGGCCTTAAATGACATACTACATAAGATGGATTCAATAGAGATCTTCTGAGCATTTCATGCCAAAGCAGCAGAATATACATTCTTTCCAAGTGCACATGGATCACTTTCTAGGATTAACCATATGTTAGGATGCAACACAAGTCTGAATAAATTTAAGAAGACTGAAATCATATCACACATCTTCTCTGACCACAATGCTATGAAACTAGAAATCAATTATAAGAAAAAAAACCTGAAAAACACACAGACATAGAGGCTAAATAATGTGTTATTAAACAATGAATGGGTTAACAATTAGATTAAGAAAAAAATCAAAAGTTACCTTGAAACAAATGAAAATGAGAACACAACAACCCCAAATGTATGGGACACAATGAAAGTAATCTTAATGGGGAAATTCATAGCATTACAGGCCTATCTCAAAAAAATAAGAAAAAGCTCAAATAAACAATCCAACTTTACACTTAAAGGAACTTGAAAAAGAACAACAAACAAAGCCTAAAGTGTGTAAAAGGAAATAATAAAGATCAAAGCAGAAATAAATGAAATAGAGTCTAGAAAAACAATACGAAAGATCAATGAGTCCAAGAAGTTCTTTGAAAAGATAAAAAAGAAAAAACAAGAAGATAAACAAGAAAAAGATTTACAAATTTTTAAAGAGACTCATCAAGAAAAAAAGAAAGAGGACCCAAATAAGTAAAATCAGAAATGAAAGAGAAATAACAAATAACAACAAAGAAATACAAAGGACTGTAAGAAAATATTACAAACAACTATATGCAAAAAAACTGGATAATCTGGAAGAAATGGAAAAATTCCTTGAAACATACAATCTTCCAAAACTAAATCAGGAAGAATCAAAGAAACTGAATATAACTAGTGAAACTGAAGCAGTAATAAAAAAAACTCCCAAAAAACATAAGCACTGGACCAGACAGTTCACAGGTGAACTTTAACAAACATTCAAAGAACTAACACCTGTCCTTCACAAACTTTTCCACAAAAATCAAGAGGAGGAAAGACTCCCAAGCTCATTTAATGAAGCCAGCATTATCCTAATTCCAAAACCAGATATAGACACTGCAGATAAAGAAAGTTATAAGCCTATATCCCTGATGAATATAGATGCTAAACTCCTCAACAAAATATTAGCAAACCAAACCCAGCAAGACATTGAAAAGATCATACAGCACAGTAAAGTGGGACTTATTCCTGAGATGCAAGTTTGGTGCTATATACAACAAATCAATAAATGTGATACACCACATAAACAAAATCAAAGATAAAAACAACATAAAGATACATAAGTATATGTATCTTTAGCATAAAGATAAGCATAAAGATAAAAAGATGTAGAAAAAGCATTTGATAAAATTCAGCACCCATTTATGATTAAAAGTCTCAGGAAAGTGGGAATAAATGGAACATAACTCAATATAATAAAGGCCATATATGACAAATCCACAGCCAACATCATACTCAATGGGCAAAAACTACAAGCATTTCTCTTAAGATTGAGAACAAGTCAAAGATGTCCACTTTCACCACTCTTATTCAACATAGTACTGGCAGTCCTAGCCACAGCAACCAGATAAGAATAAGAAATAAAAGGCATCCAAATTGGAAAAGAAGAGGAAAAACTGTCATTGTTTGCAGATGACATAGTACTGTATACAGAGAACCCTGAAGATTGCACCAAAAAAAAAAAAAAAAGAAGCTACTAGAACTGATAAATCAATTCTGTAAAGTAGCAGGATACAAAATAAATGTCAAGAAGTCAGTTGTATTTGTATACACCGATAATGAACTATCACAAAGGAAAACTAAGAAAATGATCCTATTGACAACTGCTTCAAAGAGAATAAAATACCTAGGGATATATTTAACCAAGGATATAAAAGACCTGTCTCTGGAAAATTATAAGACACTAAACAAAGAAATTGAAGAAGATACAAATAAGTGGATGCACATACCATGTTCATCCACAGGAAGAATTAACGTTATTAAAATGTCTGCACTGCCCAAAGCAATCTACAGATTCAACACAATTCCTATCAAGATACCAATGGTGTATTTCACAAAACTAGAACAAATATTCCAAAAATTTACATGGAACTACAAAAGAACCTGAATAGCCACAGCAGTTTCGAGAAAGAACAAAGTTGGAGAAATTATGCTATCTTATATGAAACTATACTATATAGCCATAGTAATCAAAACAGCATATTACTGGCATAAAAAGACATACAGATCAATGGAACAGAGTAGAGAGCCTAGAAATAAACCCACACCTTCATAGTCAATCAATATTTGACAGAGGCAAAAACATACAAGGGAGTAAAGACAGTCTATTCAATAAATGGTGTTAGGAAAATTGGACAGACACATGCAAAAAATGAAACTAGACCACCTTCTTACATCATACATAAGAAACTGAAAATGGATTAAAGATCTAAATGTTAGACTGAAATCCATAAAAATCCTGGAAGAAGACATAGCCAGTAAAACCTCAGACATTTCTCATAACAATATTTGTTTCTGATCTATTTCTTCGGGCAAGTAAAACAAAAGAGAAAATAAACAAATGGGACTACAGCAAACTAAAAAGGTTTTGCACAGCAAAGGAAACCATTAAAAAATGAAAAGACAATCCACTGAATGGGAGAATATATTCACAAATGGTATATCTGATAAAGGGTTAGTACTCAAAATTTATAAAGAACTTCTATAACTCAGCACACAAAAAAACTCCAAACAATCCATTTTAAAAAATGAGTGAAGGACCTGAAAGGAGACTTCTCCAAAAAGGACATACAAATGCCCAAAAGACATAAAAAAGATGCTCAATGTCAATAATAATCAGAGAAATGCAAATTAAAACCAAAATGAGATATCATCTCTCATCTGGCAGAATGGCTATCATCAATAAATCAATAAACAAGTGTTGGAAAAGATGTGGAGGAAAGGGAACCCTCATGAACTGTTGGCGGGAATGCAGGCTGGTGCAGATACTGAGGAAAGCAATATGGAATTACCTCAAAAAATTAAAAAATGGAACTGCCCTATGGCCCAGCAATTCCACTTCTGGGAACATACCCAAAGAAACCCAAAATACAGATTTGAAAAAATATATGCACCCACATGTTTACTGCAGCATTATTTACAATAGTCAAGGTTTGGAGAAGCCCAAGTATCCACGAGTGGATGGAGTGGATGAAAAAAGCTGTGACACATTTACACAGTGGAGAACTACTTGGCCATAGAAAAAGAAGGAAATCTTACCCTTTGCAAGTATGGATGGACCTGGAGAGCATTATGCTAAGTGAAATAAGCCAGTCAGAGAATGACAAATACCATATGATTTCACTCATATGCGGGAAGTAATTAACAAAATAAACTACAAAACAAAATAGAAACAGACTTAAAGAACAGACTGACAACTGTCAGAGATGAGAGGTGTTGGGAGCTGGGTAAAAGGTGAAGGGATTAAGGAAACGAAAAAAAAAAAAACCCTCACAGACACAGACAAGAGTATGGTGATTACCAGAGAGAAAGTGGGGTGGGAGGAGATAGAAGAAGGTATAGGGGGACAAATGGTGATAAAAGGAGACTTGAATTTGGTGGTGAACACACAATACAATATACAGATGGCATATTATAGAATTGTTACCTGAAACCTATATAATTTTGTTAACCAATGTCATCCCAATAAAGTCAATAAAAAAAAAAAGAATGACAGGCTCTGCATGTTATGTATATTTCACCACAATTTTTTAAAACCATCACCTGAGGATATGTTTATTGATTTGAGAGAGAGCAGAAGGACGAAAGAGAGAAAGAGACATCAATCTGAGAGAGAAACATTGATCAGTCACCTCCTGCATGCATCTTGACCAGAGATAGAACCCACAACCTAAGTGTGTGTCTTGACCAAAGATTGAACTCACAACCTTTGGTGTACAGGACAATGCTCCCACTAACTGAGCCACAGACTACCCAAAGTTATACCACATTTTACTTTTTAAAAAGCAGCAGCCATTTGGGTTTTGAATCGAGGCCATTATATTTCACTCAGGCAAGTTACTTACATTCTGGTGTTTCTAAATCTGTAAAATGAGAAGCAAAACAGAACCTACCTCGTAGGAGTAAAACCCTGGGTGTTTTAAGACACACAAAGCACTTGGACCCTGATGGCTTTGGGGAAGAGCTTTATTATTGTGTATACAGACCCAGAGAGGAGTGAGGGCAGGGCACCTTCAAGGGCATGGTGAGTTTGAGTTCCGTTCTCCAAAAAGAAAAGAACTGAGCTGAAGGTTTTCAGAAATGACATGTTTTAAAAACCTGTTTTTTCTTTTACTTTTTAATATCTATAAAAGATAATGATGTTAATTAAACTTATTGCAATAATCATTTCAAAATATATGTAAGTCAAATCATATGTTGTGTATACTTTAAACTTATGCAGCATATGTCAATCACATCTCAAAAACCTGGAAAAAAGGAATTTAAAAGGAAGGAAGGGAGGAAGGAAGGGAGGAAAGGAAGGAGGGGAGGGGATGAACATTTTGAAGATAACACTTTTACCTTCCTAAGGTCCTCACTGAACTTTGAATGTGCCCTGAGGATACATCCTTGAAGCTACCTACTACAATTTACTAATTGAGAATAACATGTCAATGCAAAATAATTACATCTTCCAGCATTAAAGCATGCCTTTTCAAAGGGCAGACTGATCATACCACTTTAAATATACCATCTATCCCAAGGTCTGAGAGGGAATGTGGTCCTAGATGTATGGATGCCAAACATCCTCACAAAACCCATGTTTGGTTACATAGCACCACTTGATAGTCTGGATAGAGGAATGTTATGCTAATTCAATAATGGCAAAACAACATGAGAAAATATGATGAGTTGGTCCTTCCCATTAAAAAATTGTATAAAAATGTTAGAATAATGAAAACTTGAGATGCTTAATGCCTTAGTTTCCTAATTGGAAAAATAAGGCTAGATGTTCTAAGGACCCTTGGACCATTGAATGTCCAATGAACTGATTAATGAACAGACTGCAGAGAATCAAGACAATATATAAACCCCTGAGTAAGAAGTATATATCCTGTCCAGAAATTGGTCAAACAAGGCTACCAGGGACTGTTTGCAGGAGAGTGCACAGTAACACTTATTTGGCATTTACATTTCTCACTTTCCTGTAAAGATATGCTCCGAATTTGCTAGTCATGACTTCAGCTAACCTCTCTTGAATTTCTGTTTGCAGTGTACTGTGGCCTCCTAAATGGATAATGTGCAAAGAGAACACATTAGTTGTTTGCTCTGCTGGACTTTTAGTGCCTACGTTTTTTGCCTCATGTTGTTATAATATTTGTCAGAGATGTGCTAGAAGCTTTAACTTTAATCTCAGAAATGCTTCATTTCAATAAACAATCATTTTTCTCTTTAGCACACAAGACCAGAAAGCGGTAGTCTCATACAAATCACACCCCTGGACAGGCATCAAGGAGGAAAGGACTAAAAACACCAAGCAAACTCCCTTTAAGGAAATGGGCCACGGACTGTCTGTGGGCGTGAGGATAAAAAAAAAAAAAGATGATCTTATCTTTCTATTAGACAACACTTAGACAATTCCCACTCCTCATGTGTATGATACAGAAAAGTTTCTGTTTCCTCTACTCCTTCCTTAAGAAGTGGCTAAAACTCAGTTCTTTCTTGCACCATGATCTCATTAAGTGTTGAGTGCCAACATTTTTCACATCTGAGAACATAAATATCCTATTCATACAGGTATTATCTCATGAGCCCAGGGCGCTCTCAGACTCTGCCCTGTCAGCTTTCTCATGTCAGCCAGAAATGCCTGATCCACAGGTGTTGCCCATCATGGCAATGCCACCCAGAAGTGTCCTGATTATAGGGACACAAGACAGAATGGTAGCCTCAGACACAGCAGGCATTCTAGAAGCCTCTCCTTAGGTTAGCCCTGTGCTACATTTACAATGAAATTATTCCACACTTGTTCAAAGTCAATACCTAGGGAAACACTCTTAATACTATGAGAGGTTTCTCCAGCTACATAAAATGGTCATGATAGCTATAAAGATACCATGGATTAAAAAAAAGAAATTTTAATTACTATTTTAACCAATATCATCTTAATCTGTAGTCCATGAAATCATCTGAAAATGCAAGCAAATTTGTATAGCATACATATACAAATGTATTTTGGTCTCAATATAAAATATATCATTTTTATATATTTTATATATATATATATATTGGGACCAAAAGCTTTTGTTAGATCCTCAAAGAGTTCTATGACTTGAAAAAACTAAGAACTATATGATAAAAATAATAATCTTTTTTATTTCAGTATGTAAAAATTCATCTCAGGTCCCCAAACTAATAGTAATAAAAAAATACAAAATGCATCACTTTCTGCTTCCATTTGAATACCTCTGAATAATGAATGTAAATTACAAATTAAAACACAGTATCTGCCATATATGTGAAAAGTTACTTTGCTTCAATCGTTCATCAAATAATTTTGACAGTAAAATTTGTAATTTGTCTTTACATACAAGTTCATCCTAACACCAGAAAAAAAAATCCTAATTGTAAAACTGTTCCCCCAAATAAGTACTGATGCAGTACAGGGATCATTTAATTGAATACTTGCTGAATTTGAGGTCCAATCACGTTTGTCTATGTGGAGAATTCTATTCTAGGAGTGGCGTCATTCCAGGAAGGCAGAAAACCTGTAACTGAATCCTTTCACCAAACAAATAGGGGTGCGTTCCATAACACCACCAGCCACGGGCTTAACTCCAGCTGACCAAGTTTGAGATGACCTCCAAAATCTGCTCTGTTATTAGTAACATTCTTGTCTTCATGGAATTACCAAAATGCCTATGCAGCTCAGGGTTGCATTAGTGTTGATCTAAAGTCTTCTCCCACGGTCTGTCCTCTATCCCGCTAGTGCACACACTAGGAAAACTCTGTCACCCACCATACCCAGCTGTGTCATGTAATTGCAGGTCAAGTTAACTGGGGGTAAGAGCTATATATGTCTCTGCTAAATATGAAGCATATGTTTGTGATTAATATTAAGCCAGCTACACCCAACATGTAAGTTAGTTTGCATCAGTTATTTGATTTCTTTTTTTGGTGTGGGAGACCATAAACTTTTTGAGAGTTCCAAAAGAATTAAATTTTTGCTTGAGTCTGATTCTTTTAAAATTAATGCTTTGGGGGGTGGGGAATGGGGAAAACTGTAATTGAACAACAATAAAAAAATTTTTTTAATCCAAACATAGGCAAAAATAAATTAAATAAAATTAAATTGCTGCTTTACTTCAAGATGACATGAGGTCTATAAGGAGCTGAAGACACCCTTCCAAAGTAAGCACTTCTGTTCATTTATTTTCATTGCTTTGGCTGGAACAATTGATATCTCTTTGACACCTTGTTTGTTCATTGAGCCAACCCCCCTCTCACAAATAAATGACTACAAATATGTGTATAGGATCTACCACTAATTCCCTCACCAATTTTCAGTACATTTGAGCTCAATTACTGGTCCTTTTTCACACCCTCTCTTTGCCCCAGACCTCATCCAGACACTAATATACCCGTATCACACAATATACCCACATGCCCAACTCAAATACAATTTCTTCTACGAAACAAACCCTGTGTTCTCTCCAGAGGCTACAAAGCTAAACAACACATGGCTCCAAATTACCCTGGGTTCCAGTATAAGCTCTGAATCACAAAAAACCCCATCTTATTTAACCTTGATCCTTCAGAGTACATTCAAGACACTCAATGAATGTTTGCTAAAAAAGATTTTTTTAAAAAGAACAAATGGATGAATGAACTGAATGACATAAAATCTAGATGTCTCAACTTTCTCAGTTAAAAATTTTATTTATTTCTTCTCACATACTTATCATGCTAAAACAATTATTTTGATAAATGTTCAATATACCGTTTATTTTCATTAATTCATCTGGTTGCTAAAGTGTAACTCTCATTCTTTCTTGGCCAACCTTTGGTTCAGTTTCCAGGATGCTACCAGTTGAATTTTTATTTCTCTCTCTCTCATTGTCTCTCTCCCCCTCTCTCCCTGCCTCCCTCTATCCCTTTAAAATATGTGAGCTAAGACAGTATAAGACAGTTTTCCCAAAGGTCAATCTGATAATACAACATATTTGAGGTACTGTGCTATTGTGATTCATACTCATCACAATCTGCATAGGGCAAAGAACCCTAGTTAAAGACTTGAGGGTTCTGAATTGTTTGGGCTCTTCCACTGTCTCTTTGTGACCTTCTCAAGTTACTGCTCTGAGATTTAGGGTCCCCGTAGAAAAGTGAGAGGTTGTACTAGGTGAAATACCCAGTTCCTTTCAGCTCTATGTATACTAAAGAACTAATTATCTGTATTTTGCTATGATAAACTTACTATACCAGCCCTACAAATAGGCAAAAGAAGCTGTCTGCATCAGGGGACTGAGTTCTATTGCCCAAGGACCACATCCGGCCCACTGAAATTTCTTTGTAGTAAAATTTTATTATAACATAGTTATATCTATTGGTTTATCTATTGCTGCTTTCATGCTAACAACAGCAGGGTTGCAACAGAGACAATATGGCCAGCAAAGCCCAAACCACTTTTTTAGAAAAACTTTTCCCATTCCTGGTCTAAAGGATATTCATGAGGTATGTGACTTCCTACCTAAAGAACTACCCGCTCTTCCTTGAAATAGACCTGGAATTTCACCATTAGAGATTTAAAAAGTATATATATGCTTTGGAAAGGCAAAATACCTTAAGTGTTAAGCAGATGGTCCCTTGGTAAGAATCCAATGATTCCCAACCTGGTACACTAGAGGAAAAATGGAAGGGCTCCAAAAGTCAAAGCAATTGAGCAGGCACCAACAATATACCTGCTTACATCCCAATTTTGCCTGGATCCATTCATGAATAGATGAGTCTTTAGATTCTGACATTGTGATGGGTTTTGATCTAAACCTGCCCCCTTGCCTAGCCTCTCTTACATGCACCAGCCAATACCTATAAGACAACTGGATGACAATCAGGTACAATAATAAAACCACTAAGTGATCTATGTACATTTTTACCACCTTTGGGCTCTGATGAAATGATATGTTTAAATCTCAAACTCCATCACTCTGAATAAAGGGAGGCAGACATAAAATAACATATATAGTATTATTCTGTTTACATGATGTCCAAGAATAGACAGTACTATTAATCTGTGGTGACAGAAATCAGAAACTGGTAGAGAAGGGCAATTAAAGAAAAAGAGGCATGAAGGAAATTTTCTGAGGTAATGATCATGTTCTATATCTTGTTTTGGATGACAGTTACATGAGTGAAAGTAATATAATGGAACACTTAACTGGGCATTTTACTGTATATTGAGCATACCTCAACTTTTAATTTAGTAACTATTATCTTTCTATTTGTTTTGGAATATGCATTCAGAGATCTCGGAGAGCTTTAGGATCATTGCCATCACATAATTTCCCCTCCATTATGAGTAAGAGGGTGAGGTGTCAAGTGAAAGAGAAGAATGGAGAAAGTGCGGAGGGGGTTACTAAGTTACTAGCCCATTTCCTTTACGGGCACATTCTTACAACATGCCATCAGACAGCTCAGTTTTTGGACCTAGTATTTCTGAGAAAACTCAAAAGGAGAAAGTCAGGAAACAAGTGAAATATTTTTTTTCCCTTAAATTATGTGTGTGTGTTGAACTATTAAAAAATACAGAGAAAATATTCAACAATATGCTCACATTTCTCTACCCATGTTTCTCATGTTTATTTAAATTATGTGAAATATTTATTCTAATTTTGTACCAATATTAATAGAAGTATTTAATCTAGAATATATGATCTTATTGATAAAATTTATCTTTCATAAAATAAATTATTAATGAATACTCTTTTTAAACTGAAACAAAAAAAATGTTGTGAAATTCTTAAACAGTACCCAACATTTCTATTAATTGGCCTACCAATTTACAATTATCTCAAAAATAGAAATCAGTTCTATTTATTGAACAGGCTACATTATTCAAAGAAAAGCTGAAAGACAAACATTTCACTGATGTATGATCCTAATTTGGGTAGCTTGATTAAAATAAATCAAGAGTAATTGAAGGCACTAAAACTAGACAACAATTTATAACATTTAGACAACATAAGTACCCAAGTGGCCAATTAAATAAGCAAAGTTAAATGAGAAGGGGAAGGATATTATAAAGCCTGTACAGGTCTGAAACCATGTTATGGTTAAATATCTAGTACTATCTAATTGCCTTCGTTTCCAACTTAGTAATAGAGAAAATATAATTTAAGTGTTACAGGAGATCTCAGAGGTCAGTTAATAGAACCTCTTCATTATCCAAATAAAGAAACTGGGCTTGTAACTGAGTTCCGTCTGACCCTCATCATTACTCGAGTGCACAGCGAGTGGTCTCGCCCCTCCCTCTGAGTAGCACAGAGCCTGGCCTCAATCAGCAACTGCTAATGCCGCTGTCCCTTTTCCTTAGACTGGTTCTTCTCCCAGAAAGTCTTACCATGCCCACTTCCTCTACTGTCTCTTTAAGACTTAACTTAGTTAACAGCTCCTCCCAGAAGTTTTCTTAGCCCCTCTCTCATTTTCACCGACCTGGACCCTGAGTGTCAGGGACATCTTCTCTGCTCTCCTATAGCATTTGGTGCATTTTTCCACAATCATTCTTTCAACCATTCACATATTAACTGTTGCTGCCCTCAAGGAGCCACCTTCAGATGCAGCTGAGATTTCCTGTTAATAAGACCATTCATTCTCATCAAAGAACTATTAACCACCTTTGTACCCCAGAAGCTGATACAGTATGTGGCATACAGAGGCTCAATAGAAGTTCCTCCAAGTTCACTTTTATTGTAAGAATGAATTTTAAATTCTTTTTATTTTAATGAATGAATGACCCTTAAGTAAAACTTAATCTTTAACAATGAAGGGTATATTTACCTATTAATTAACCATACTGCTCTCAGTTTTACATGTCAAGACATGCTTGTTTATCATTGTTGCCAGTTTTGATTTTTATTAATTATTCTTTACTTCATAGCATATTACCAAGAGTTTATGTTATCCCATGAATAAAGACTAATTTAGTGGATTCTGGGAAAGCAGGTAGTATGTAAGATTAGAACGGCATATTCTCTAACAGAATACCAATCCAAGATTTCTAATCCTTCTAGGGTCAAAATAACAGCAAATTATGAACATATCATTATATAGATGATAGAATTATTACCTTCGCTACTACTTAATAAATTGTTCATTTACTCAATAAGCCTACATGTGCATGGCATTGAATTAAGCCAGGGATATTGAGATGAATACGACATGTTGCTAGGTAGGCATCAGAAAACTCCTGGTCTTTAGAGAAGTCAGCTATATAAGTATGGAGCCACTAATAAACAGTGAGATAGGTGCAAAGCTAGAAGAACGTCTGAGGTAGAGGAGGCACAAAGATGACGTGAACAACTTAGATTGACACAGGAAGCAGTCAGGGAAGACTCACAAAGGAAGTGAGGCTCAGATTTTGAAGACTTCCCTGATAGCTCCAAAACCCAAGGCAAGGTCACATTTCCACATTTCAACCTCCAGTGTTTATTCAGCAACCATTTGTTAAGACTACTGAGTGCCAGGCCCTTTAATGGGGGAAAAGAAGATAGTTAAGGATACAGCAGTGAAGCAAACAGAAAATGTTTTTGTCCTAACAGTGCTCACATACTATTGCAGGGCTAACGATAAAGTTCATCCTATATGCAGCAATGTTATTAGCAAAGGATTCAAGTAGGAGACTAAATGTGTTAAGTCTTGCAATTTTAAACTGCTAGGTTCCTTTCCTTACTTTACCAGATCTAGAGCTTTTTGGTAAATTTTAAGATCACTCCCTTCAGTCTGCCTTTTCTCTCTCTTCACCCTCCCAAAAGCTAAAATTTTATAATAGGTTCTACCTGCTGCCTCTATTTCCTTACTTCACATTCATTCTTCAACCTGCAGCAAAGTGACTTCCACCTCTACAACTCTATTAAAGACATGCTAGCAAAGATCTTCATTACTACCCACGCTACAAATCCAGTGGACAATTTTGAGTCTCCACATTATTGCTCATTTAGCTTCTCCTGGCACGGTTGTCCGCTCATTCTGAATCTAATGCCTTGGCTTCCAGCCTAAGGCTTCCATCCCTTTGGCCCATCAGAGGTTCTCAGGGTTCTTCCCTAACTGGCCCTGCTCCTGCTCCAGTTCCACGGCTGCCTCTACAGATGCTCTGTGCTCTCCTGCTAGATCTAACCAGATCCCAGTTGTAACTATCTCCCAAATGCTGAAGACTCCTATGAATAAATAGTTTAGAACTTTCAGCCTTGGTCTCCCACCCAAGTTTCTAATTGTATAGCCAACTATCTGCTGAGCATAGACACTTTGCTCAAAATTCCAAAAGTTAAACTCATCTCCCTATCCACAATGTGCTCATCCACCAGAGTTCTCTTTTTTTAAGGCACACAATTTTTATTAATACTTCATGCACAAGAGTTTACAGAAAATAAGTGAAAACTCCAAGAAGCAGTTAAACTTAGGACCTTTTATACCCTTCTTAAATAAGGGAGAGACTTTTGGCTTCAAGGGATGATAAACTGTGGAAAAATGACTAGAAAATATGTGGGAGAAAAGAATGGAAGCTAAGAGGTATTTTAGTAAGGCCTGTTTATGTAAGCTCGTCTTGCCCCCCTTAAATGACAAGAGTCACTCTTCTCTCCCTAATGGGGGCTGGGGGACACCTTCCCCAAAAGGAAGTTTATATCCTGCTTTTAGGTAATGAGGAAAGGGCAGAGAACTCTCCCTCCATCTGTTGACTTCACCTCGAAATCACCTTTATGCCATACTTTGGGCATATTTTGGGGTGGCATATTCTGATCCTCTTCAGGGTTCAGAAAGATTAAATAATTGTCCAGGTTTACTCAGGTAATGAGTGGAGGACTCTGTGATTTAAATCCACCTCTGCTAGGCATTAACACATCTGCTTTTTAAATGTAAACATGCAGAAAAACAGTCTGGTGTCCCTATTTTATGTAAGATTATTGAAATAATACTTTGATCCCAAATAATAACTGTCTTTTTTTTCATATAACACGATGCTTGTTCAAAGTGCATTTATGAATGAGCTCATTTGATCCTCTAGGTAGTAGAATGGCAGGGTTTGCTAAATTGGTTCTACAGATGAAGAAACTAAGTACCAATTTAATGATTTTACCATGGCCAACCAACCACTTAGTAACACTGTTGCAACTTGACTAGGTCTCCTGAATCCCGGAAAGATGCCTTTTTTGGCTGTTTCATTATTGCCTCTTTCCTCACTTCCTACCCAGTGAATTTAAATAGGATCATTTCACTTAACCACAGACTTCTGAGGCACAGCCTCTTAGGGCAGTATGAAAAATCGCTGTTCTGAAATCCCATTACCTGGGTGTGAGCCCAGGTTTAGCTATGTGGGGTAAAGGGACCAGCCTTGTGGAATGACCTGGAAAGGAGATAAGGCAGTAAAGAACATTACAGAGGGGCCTCCATTTCCCTGACCAGAAGCTTCTGTGGTGGAAGGACATCCACCAGAAAAACCTGCTTTATTTACTCGTTCCATTTGGATTGTTTATCCCCAGGGCAGAGGGAGTGAGGTATCTGATTGGAATGTTTGGGAGGAAGAACTGGGCGGCACTCATCAGTCCAGGGCTGAATCTGCCTTCATGTGAGTCCAGAGGGTCCTGTCTGTGGGGAGGCCTGTGTTGTTTGTCAGAGATGAAGTCCACTGCAAACAGCAAGCCATGTTCTCCCGCCTAGCTTATCTGTAAGAACGGTGTTGTTTTGATTTCCGTTTGCCCACCTCTTTTCAATTGATTATAAACTCAGTCAGGGAAAATAGATTCCTTTGCCTTCCTTACTCATAGAAGAAGGTGTCCTAAATTCACTGAAAAATTGTATCTGGGCAAAGTTATAAATAACTTTTCATATGTGAACCAAGTTTAAACTTGTAGGTGTGAAAAATGTCTTTATGTCATTAAAAATCTAAGTGGGTTTCTCACAAAAATCACAGTGTTTGTTATTGGTAGTTCTTGTGAAATTTGATAAGTATTTCAGAAGCTTCAAAATGTCATAAGAGCACACTAAATATATTTTTTTAAAACACCAGAAGTGGAATAATTATTATGCTAATGAGATGTCACTAAAATTGGGAAAAAGGAAAGTTAAATACTTCTTTCTACCCTTTAGAGCCATTAAAGTAATTAGCCATAGGCAAGTGCTAGAATTCTCCTTTAGTACTAATTTTTGATATAGAAAATTAGCCCACTTGGACTTTCAAAAATTGTTTGAACTCTTTATAGCTCTTATTTCTGAGGTCTGGGAACTCTTCCATCAGATGGAAGTAGTACCTCAACTCATAGCAAGAACAGACAGACAAAGCCTTGCCCTCTCGCCTTTCTCCTCTGGCGTCTCAGATGCTTCTCCCCTCTGCCTTCCCTTCCACTCCAGCTCACCCTTACTGACTCTTCTGCCAGCTCTTTAAATGCTGGAGCTCCTAGTCCTCCTGTTTTCTTCTTGCCTTTTCCCCAGGCGTCCTCATCTACACTACTTGTGTTGAGGACTTCTAAATCCATACGCGCCCCCAGATTATTCTCCTAAAACTGCACATTCAAATTCCTAACTACTGGAGATATCACAGCTATCTCAAACACAGCATGCCTAGAATTCAACGCATTTTATACACTTCTCCCAAACTGAAAGATTTCATTAAAAAGTCAACTTCTCTTGAAAAATCGGAAAATCTGATAATACTGAACCCATGTGACATCTGGCTGGGAGGAAGGAGGAGCCACCTCCTTTAAATGAAGCCTGTGGTCTCCCATTGCCCACGATCCCTACCACTCCTGCTGCCCGGTATTTGGCTGTCTTCACACTATGCATTCTTTGCCTGGCAACTGTAGATGCTTGAATTTGTGACCACTGATCTAGGCCATACTAGACTATCTAATTAATGAACCAAGTAGCACCCCTCTTCTCTATCAGGCTGGAATTACCTGACATTATTGAATCCCAGCCCTGCCAGTTACGAAGCTGATTGCAACTTTGCATAAGTTATTTAACCTCTCTATGCTTCAATGACTTCATCTATGAAATAGCCACCCACCAGAATTCTCAATTTCAATTAATAACACTCCAAAACAGACACATAAGTTATATTTTCCAAGCCCCCAGTATGCATTTAATCACCAAATCGAACCAACTTCATTGCATGTTTCTTCCACAGAATCTATTATCCTCTTTCATTCACGCTCCCAGGACCCTAGTCCAGGCCCCTACCACCTTTTGTTGAAGAACAGCATTAGGACTCTAAATCGTTTCTCTACCCCAGTCATGCTCCTCCTTAAAACCATCTTTTATACTCCAGAGAAATAAAGATACTGGGGGATCCTGGAACAGGATGAGCAAACAGTCATAAAATTACATCATTAATTTCTAGATTTTAACTAAATAGTGCTGAAACCAGATTAAAATAGTAATGATCTGAATCCAGTATGAGCAGGGTGGGCGTGGAGAGTAGAAGAAACAGAAGAGAGAATAAACCTGGGCAAAATTTGGTTAATTGGAAAGAGTTCTTTCTTAAGACACATTTAAAAAAAAAAAGTCCTCTGAGTAGCAACTTCATGAACTTCAAGAAGAATTGGTGCTAATTTTTTAACTCCCACAGTAAGGACTTTTTTATAGTCTGGATAAAAGGACTATCATGTTTGTTTAGGATTGGTATAATCAAAAGCAGCCTCACTTGGGCTTCTTCTAAGCAATGACTCATGTTGTTTTAGCTGGTGTTGACTCACTGCCCCACAAAGGATGACACAGCTTTAAACAGACAGTGCATGGCCTGCTTTTCCCAATTACATGCTTTCGGCAACTGGAAGAGGTGGGAGTTCTCTAGAGTGGATCTTTCTGCAACTAAGCACAAGTCAGATTTTACAAACACAGTTGCCAAGTCAACCTTGTAATCACTGAGCTTTATAAATGAGGAGGGAAAGAAGTTAAGTTGTGGTATGTTAAAAATCACAGGGGCCAGGCATCCTCTGTTTTTCAAAACAGAATGTGCGGAAACTTACAGTCAGCTTTTTCCCCATTTAATTGCTTACTCTATTGAGGTCAGCAAATGTTTTTCTTTAAGATGCCAATGAAAAGTTGCAGCAAGTGTGTTTTCGAGACTCTCCAAGTTACACTTAATGAGATAACGTGCATGGGTAGTAGTTGCAAACATGTCTGAAAGGAAACTAAGGAAATGCCATTCTCACAATCACCAACACCTTTTCTCTAGCTCTATGCTCTTCATGTTTCCCCGTTAGAAAGTCAGTTTTCTCCTCATCCATAATTTCCTTGCTGTTGGCCTGGCTGCTGCTGAAACACAATGGACCATGATGTGGGCCACCGTCCCTGATATGGGAGCTGGTGACCAGGGGTCAGCAGAAGGTATTCAGAGCCTGACTCAACAGGCCAGTTGTTCCTTCCCAGGCTCTAAGTGAGACACTTTTCCATACTCTGCTTCCCAGTTGTATCACAGAGATTGTTCCTTGCAGTCCTCACTCCTGACTGGTTTTTCATAATGTTTAGTTCCTATTAGTAACACACTCTGAATGACCTGGCTGGTTAAGAATAGTTAGAGAAGACTTCTGAAAACACAGCAGTTAGAAGAGAAGCCCAGACCACTCTCTTTATATATAAGTAAAATAATTGTCCCATCTCTGTAGTTCTGGGGTCCTAGGAACCAAAGTTTATCAAAATGAATATCTTAAAATAGAAACACAAATGTCCAGAGCCTAGAAGCCATTCTGATTCTGACTTCTCCAGAACACTCAAGTCCAGACTCAGATGGGCCCTGGATTTGTATTCCAAAAAGAAATCCTTGAAGCCAAATCTTGGTTCAGCATTATCCATGGCTCCAAGGTTACTTATGATTAAGGACTATGCTCGAGCTTAAGCGAGACTAGGGATGGTTCATGGGTCTGGATTACCACAGCCTGTTTTATCTTACCCTAAATTTTTGATCAAAATTTGGAACAGAATTCCAAAGGAATTCTGAGCTTCCCAAAGGTATGATCCAGGAACTGGCTTGGTCCCTCAATTGGTTTCAAATCAAAATAAGGTGAAAACTTGACTGAATGCTGGGAGACAAAAGAACAAACCCCCATTGATTCTTATGGAGTGTTTTCTCAACTTACATTAATAATTCTTATGTTATAAATCATATCGCAAGGAATAAAATGAAAAATACATTTTTAACCATAGGAATCTATCTTAGTAGCTTAAAAAAAAAGCAATAAATAAAACTAAAATGAAGAATTCTAAGAGCTAATTACTAAGAACATAAACCTAAGAATTAAAGATTAAAACCTGCCTTCCTCATTTCTTGGGGGCGGGGCAGGGGAAGCTATAGGAAGATTTCCTGCTTAGTTTTTTTGTCAAGTTGAATGATTTCTCCAGCACATTGTTTATTTTAAAATATTATTACCTAAGTAAAAACTATTTTTTATTTTGCATGAAAGGCAAAAATAGTTTTTAAATTAAAAAAATCTTGTTTTTGCACTACTTTCAAGTGATAAAATTTTTCAAGTTATTAATAGTCATATTTAATCTATTTCCTGCTTACTCCATTAAAACAAAGTAAAAATTATTGCAAAAGGAAAGACTAAATCAAAACTAAGAATTTATAGTATCAACAATATGAAAGTTGCTCTTGCTGGTTGCTATGAGGGATACAATAATGCTGTCCCTACTCTCAATAAACCTACAACCAAATTCAGGCAGAAGGAATGTTAAATATACAATATATTAAATAATTTTTCAAGATTTAAGTAACAGGTTTAAAAAGCACCAGTTTTGGAACTTCTGGCCAAGATGGAGGTGTAGGTAGACAAACTTTGCCTCCTTGCACAACCAAAAGAAGGACAACAACAAATTTAAAAACAAAAAACAACCAGAACTGCCAGAAAATTGAACTGTATGGAAGTCCAACAGCTAAGGAGTTAAAGAAGAAATATCCAGACTGTTAGGGCAGAGACAGGCAAGCCAGGGCAGAGAGAATGCACAGCAAGGCAGCAGACTGGGTAGGCGAGGTGTCAGGTGGCAGACCAGAAGGTCCCCACTCAGGACAAGCGAGAAGGGACAACAGGGGAACGAGACTGATCACGCAACACAGGGTTGCAGCATAGGAAAAGAAAGCCTCAAAACCTCTGGCTATAAAAACCTGTGGGGGTTGCAACAGCAGGAGAAACTCCAAGCCTCACAGAAGGGTTTGTTGGAGAGATCCACGGGGTCCTAGAACATACACAAACCCATGCACTCAGGAATCAGGACCTGAAAGGGAATAATCCACTTGTGGGTAGTGGGGGAAGTGACTGAAAGCAGCGCAAAAGTCCAGCAATCAGCATTGTTCCCTCTCTGACCCCTCCCCTATATACAGCACCACCAAGGCAGCAAAGTGAGTTGCCCAGCCCTGGTGAACACCTAAGGCTCTGCTGAGACAAAGAAATATGGCCCAAATGAAAGAAAAGATCAAAATTCCAGAAACAGAACTAAGCGATGAACAGATAGCCAACCTATGAGATACAGAGTTCAAAACACTGGTAATCTGGATGCTCACAGAAATGGTTCAGTATGGACACAAAATAGAGAAAAAGTGAAGGCTATCCAAAGTGAAATAAAGAAAAATATACAGGAAACCAACAGTGAAGGGAAGGAAACTGGGACTCAAATCAACGATTTGGAACAGAAGGAAGAAATAAACATTCAACCAAAACAGAATTAATAAACAAGAATTCAAAAAAAGTGAGGAGAGGATTAGGAACCTCTGGGACAACATTAAATGTTCCAACATCCAAATCATAGGGTGCCAGAAGGAGAAGAAGAAGAGAGAAGAAATTTGTTTCAAGAAATTGAAAACTTCTTTGAAAAAATGATAAAGGAGAACTTCCCCAATCTGGCCAAGGAATCAGACTTCCAGGAGATCCAGGAAGCACAAAGAGTCCCAAAGAAGTTGGATCCAAGGAGGAACCCACCAAGACCCATCATAATTAAATTACCCAACATTAAAGATAAGGAAAGAATCTTAAAAGCAGCAAGAGAATAGGAGTCAGTTACCTACTACAAAGGAGTTCCCATAAGACAATCAGCTGATTTATCAAGAGAAACCTTACAGGCAAGAAGGGGCTGGGAAGAAGTATTCAAGCCAGGAAAGGCAAGGACCCACATCCAAGATTACTCTAACCAGCAAAGTTCTCATTTAGAATGGAAGGGCAGATAAAGGCCTTTCCAGATAAGGTCAAGTTAAAGGAGTTCATCATCACCAAGTCGTTATGTGAAATGTTAAAAGGACTTACCTAAGAAAAAGAAGATCAAAAACTGTGAGGAGTAAAATGACAACAAACACAACTATCAACAACTGAACCTAAAAAACAAAAACAAATGAAGCAAACAACTAGAACAGGAACAGAGTCACAGAAATGGAGATCACATGGAGAGTTATCAGCAGGAAGGGGATGGGGGGAATGGGGGAAAAGGTACAGGGAATAAGAGGCATAATTGGTAGGCACAAAGTAGACAGGGAGAGGTTAAGAATAGTATAGGAAATGGAGAAGCCAAAGAACTTATATGTACGACCCACGGACATGAACTAAGGGTGGGGGGGATGTTGACGGGAGGGGGTCTACAGGGCAGAGGGGGATAAAGGGGAGAGAAAAATGGGACAAGTTTAATAGCATAATCAAAAATTATACTTAAAAATAAAAATAAAAAGCACCAGTTTTGGAAGGATTGGGTGGGAATGCTGGCTCTGTCAGTAGCCCATTCTGTGATCATGGGCTACTTCTTTGTGCCTCAGTTTCTTCCTATCATAGGACTGCTGTAAGGGCTAAATGAAACACTGTATGTCCAGCTCCATAGCTACCAATAAAACTTGGTCTTTTTTTTTTAAAGCATTGACACCACAGTATAGTGCATGATTACCAAATGATTATTATTATGGCAGGTGAAAACTCTTCTGGCAACTATTATTAAGGAAGTCTTCAGTAGTTTAGTCCCTTTTCTTTGACTATGTTTATTCTTTTTTGTTTTAAAGCTTTTCATCTCCTGTCACTTAAATATGGGTTTAGTCCCAACCACTGACATGTTAACTTTGTCTACTGTGTGAATTTTTCAATATGGTAGTGAAGGTAGGGAAAAGAGCAAAGGAAAGAGATCAAATATCATATTATTAGTTAAATGTCATTTTAGTACATTTAAGATTTTTTTAAACACCTGTCAGATTTCTCTACTGATCTGTAAAAATAAAATCCTTTGAAGAATCTTTATAGAAAAGTAAATGCACTGGCCAGTGTTTTCTAAATTGATTTTCATAAATAAATACTGAACAGGAAATTTCAAAGGAATTATCTTCCCTACACCTTACAGATGTACAAATAAAGGTATAAAGACTTATTTCATATACACAAAAGATAATCAGTACCACAACTTAGAATTACTAAAACAGTACAAATAAATCTCAGGTGTTTGCCTATTTAAAAACTACTACATACTCTGCTGCCTTTGGTTTCCAGTTTTTCTTTTCTGTCCTTTGTACTGTGTGTCGGGGTGCAGTCATCATCTATTCAGCTAAGGGATCAGAGGTGTAATGCAAAGCTTTCATTAGTTTTTAAGAGTAACATAAGACACTTCAGCTGGTTCTCTTAAGTGACACAGAATATGTTTTCCCACCTTTGGAATTACTTGGCACTTACCACCTATCAAATGGGTAGTTTTATCATTAATATTCATTTTTTAAGGAGTGGTTAAACACATTTGCTACTCAGAGAATTGGTCATAAACCCCAGATATTTAAGAAGATGAACACATAGTAAAACAATCAATTGCTTTCGTTAGTTCCCAGTTTAGAGAATAAAGCAGCTTTATTATTTTGTTTTGATGCACATCTTCAATTCATCACAAAGAAGTGGACACATGACACTTTATGTGATGAAGATGATACACTGCATAAAATTCACTAACAGAAGTAATCAGAGCACCGCAAGAAACTGAAAGCAAACAAGCAAACCAAAACAACTCTCAAAGACACCAAAATAAATGCTCTCAGAATCTTTTGTTAGATTATACACTTTAGTCCTTTGAACAGCATTTTCTTTACACAGTCCTAACAAGCTTGATTATTTAATCAAAAACGAATTACAAACATGTTAAAAATAACCATATTAGAGCCCTTGCTGGTGTGGCTCAGTGGATTAAGTGCCAGCCTGCAAAATGAAGGTCGCAAGTTTGATTCCCAGTCAGGGCACATGCCTGGGTCGCAGGCCAGGTCCCCAGTTGGGGGCGTGCAAGAGGGAACAGATCAATGTATCTCTCTCACATCGAGGTTTTTCTCCCTCTTTCTCCCTCCCTTCCTGTCTCTCTAAAAATAAATAAATAAAATCTATTTTAAAAAATAACCATATTAGAAAGAACAGAGTACTGCTAAAGGCTTTCAGGGCTGCCTGAAAATTAGGGGGGAAATAACAACAATAAATAGTATTTAAATTACATAAGAAATAAGACAATGCACCAATATAAGCTATTTACTATTAGGGTAAGCAAACTTAACATCTCAATAGGTGCCTTTACTACAGCACTATAAATTATACTGTCTTAACAATAAGAGTCATTGAGAAAACACTTGTTTCTACACTACTAAAGATATGTCTAACTTTTCATCCAAAGAGGCTTAAAAGCAAAACAAGCCAAGTCTATTGCTTAAATGGATAAACTATATTGCCAAAATGTTCTTCCAAGGACATTTTTTCCCTTCTTTTGCTTTGCTAAATGTAAAATGTTAATTTTACATTTATTCTTTGCTGGAACTGATATCTAGAGACCACAGATTGAGGAAACAGAGAACACAAATTACTTTAGAAATGAAATAGCTTGGTTTAAGGATGAAATGAGAAGAAATTTTGAATATATGCAAATTAGAATGTTTGCTCATTATAATACATTTGCAAATGTTCAAGTAACATCTTAGAAACACCGGAAGAGAAAATGTTTTCCATCAGGTAGAAACATAGTTCTACGAAAAGAGGACCCAGCAACAGTCTCCAGCAAAGTGATATTTAACAACTATCTTCTCTTAATGCAGAATTTAACTTAGCAGCTCTCTGATTATTTTTCTTAATCCTATAATAAAATTTTACTTTCAAAAAATCATGAAGCTTTAAAAATCATAGAATTTATTTTTAATAGTATTAATGAACTCTAACCAGAAAAAAATATAAACCATTTTATTGTACTTTGTGGCAAAACTGTGAAAAAAAATAGAAGGTTAAATGACTATTGATGTCTTTTTATATTTGGTTGACTTTTTAAAGGTATACTGTACCACCCCCATGATATATACATATGAAGTCTGTCCAGAAAAAGTCCAACCATTGTTAATATAACAAGAACAATTTGTACAATATCCATGTTACCTGGCAGCCAAGAAAAGTTGACTGGAATGCCCACGCATGAACAATGACGACTTCACTGTACTAGTCAGTGGAGGCAGTAGATGCCGCTGAGTGAGCATGTGTACTGTGTGGCCTTCAAAATGACTGAACAACTAGAGCAACAAATCTGCATTAAATTTTGCATTAAGCTTGAACATTCCTCTGAGGAAACTATTTTGATGATTCAGAAGGCCACACCTACGGGCAAGTGGTGATTGGCAGCTTCATCACGACAAAACACCTGCTCATGCATCATGTCTTGTGCAGTTTTCTTGCAAAACATCAAATCATCCAGGTGACTCAGCCCCCCTACAGCCCAGGTTTAGCACCCTGCATCTTCTGGCTTTTCCCCAAACTAAAAGCACCTTTGCAAGAGAAGAGATTCCAGACCATTGATGAGATTCAGGAAAATATGGCAGGGCAGCTGATGGCAATTGGGAGAACTGTGTGAGGTTCCAAGGTGCCTAATTTGAAGGGCGCTGAGCCATCATTGTCCTGTGTACAATATTTCTTGTATCTTTTATCTTCTTCAATAGATGACTCTATTTTTTCATATTACATGGCTCGATACCTTCTGGACAGAACTCACATAATACACAGGGCAAAACAGTTTTACATCAGGGAAACCTGAGAGACAGCACCTTAACCAGATGTTCAGAGCTAACATCAACATTAATGAGACATAACAATACCATGTAACCCCCATATGTTGTACTGAGAAGGACCTGAAATCATTCTGCAGAATTCTCATCCAAAATTCATAACTTCAGTTTAATCATAAGATATCAGATCAATCCAAATTGAGAAACATCCTTCAAAATAACCAATCGGTACTTCAAAAGTGCCAAGGTCATAAAAGACAAGGTCAGACTGTGAGATTGGAGGAGGTTTGGGAGGCATGAGTGAATCCCATGTGGGATCCCAAATTCAATTCTACAACAGAAAAATTCAAATGTCAGTGGAAAACTGGTGAAACCAGGATAAAGTCTATAGTTTAATTAATAGTATGGCACCAGTGTTAGTTTTTCAGTTTTTTTTTAAGTTTTATGTATTTTTTTAGAGAGAGGGGAAGGGAGGGAGAAAGAGAGGGAGAGAAACATCAATGTGTGAAACATCAATCAGTTGCTTCCCACACATCCCCAACTGGGGACCTGGCCCACAGCCCAGACATATGCCCTGACCAGGAATCGAACCTGCAACCTTAAGGTTCAAAGCCCAACGTTCATCCCATTGAGCCACACCAGCCAGGGCTTATTTTTCAGTTCTGATAATGAAAATATGGTTAGGCAAAATACTAACATTGGGGGAAGCTGAAAGAAACTTATGCAGAACTCACTGTACTACTTTTGCAAGTTTTCTGTTAAGTCCAATATTATATCAAAATGAAAGTGAAGAAAAAGCTGTCATCTTTATCTACATGAAAGTGACTCTATAACACCCTAAGTTCTGTAAGTTTTTGTGGGTACATGAAGGATTAATGATCAGGGAGAACTGAGTAGGTTAAAAATGGACAAAGCAACTGGCCAAATGTTTAGCCAAATGACACGATCAAAGGAAATGTGCCAGATGTTTTCCACTAGCTCTACATATGGAAGCACCTACACTCAGCAGGGACCCACTGTAAAGAGAAACCAGAGACGCAAACTCTGATTTCAACCATAACATAAATAATGACCTATAAATATCTTATTCTCTCTCAGATTTCTCTTTCTCTTATTATTTCTGAATCCTCTAGAAGTATAACTAGTGCACACCAGAATTTGGGGCGCTTGTGTATATATATGCCCATAAACTCACATATATATCTTTTAATTAATTTCAATCCGGGAAATTACCAATGAACATGTCATTAAAATTTGCTAAATTTAGTCTTTTCTACAAAATAGTTATTCTCCACTCATCATTATTTCCATCAATATAATCTTTCTCACTATAGTTACAATACAATTAGGAAACAATATCCCCTTTACAAAAGTTTTAACATTGTTGTAGAATTAGGATTCCTTGGATAACCTTGGTTAGCTTCTACATTTGTTTTTGAGGAAGAGTTGGTTCTTTTCTTCTCCTATTTTTGTCCTCTCTCAGGAAGTTCATGGCATAAAGAGATAAACAGAAGAAATTCTCATGGCCATTTAACACTATACCTTCACTGAAAAATGTCATATGTATTATTTGTATATAACTTAAAAAATCTTTGAAACAAGATATCCCCAGCTTTATCCCAGGTACTTTTCATGTTCTAAGTGAAGTTATTTTGTATGTATGTCAACATTTTCCCTGTGGTTTCTGAATAAGGGTGTAGAAGCTTAACTTCTTTAAAAATCACGTGATTCTAAAGACAGTTCCAACCATTTGTTTTAACAGAACTGAGAATTTATAATCCTTCATTCTCATTTTCCTTTACAGGATAAAATGTAAAGGATAGAATGTTTGTGAAAAAAAGGAATTTCTCCTCTTCCCAACAAATATTTTGTATTCTTGAGCATATTTCCTGCATGAGTAAGTTTTGGGAATTGGTACCAAGGCTGTTTTACTCTTCTCGTTACATCAACAACTGTGGTTAAAGTAACAATAGTAATAATACAGGTAACAACTATCGGATGCTTCCTTGGTTTCAGACACTATTCTAAGCAACTGAAGCAAGTTGCCAATGCCACATGGCAGTAAACGGTGTAGGTGATATGTGGAATCTGGCAATCTAACCTCAAACCTGAGTAACTGGAACGTACATTTTTACACTTGCCACTGGCTACTTTCTTTAATAAAATAAAATGGGCAGGCCCCAAAAGAAATGACAATGGATATCCGGCTTCAGTGTTGAAGATTAACAGGGAGAAGTGTGCAATTGAGCAGCCATTACTCAGCTTCAACCAGAGCTGGCAGGCAGCAGCAGAGGCCCAAGTGGCTGCATCCTTTGAATTTCTTTCCTTTCTTCCTCCCTCCCGCCCTTCCTTTTTTTTCTTGGAAGCCAGCAGTCCAGATTTATATCTGAAGCCTCTTGATTTTGAAATCATGCTGTTTATTTCAATATTTTTATAAAAAACCTCTTGGTCTGAAAGTAAAGAGCCATATTCTTATGGCAGGGACTATGTCTCGTTCATTTTTGTATGCCTAATATGCTGCTGGCACACAGTAGTGCAAAAAAGGTCGTCTTCTGCTGTTAAAAACTCTGTCATTTTATTTGGCCATTTTATCATATTGGTAGAAATTCATTAATGTATTTCACAACTATTTATTGAATGACTACAATGTGCCAGATACTGCTCTAGGCACTTGGAATACAGCAGTGAAGAGAACAGTGAAGAACACAACAGCGAGAGAGAGAGAGAGAGAGAGAGAAGATAGATAATATTTTAGTGCAAGAAATAGGCCAAAAAATATCAAAAGCATATGAATTCAGATGGAGTGGAAGATTGGAAAATAAGGAGATGGCTTGCTTTGAATTGCACCCATGCTACCCAGAGCTAAAGAATAATACTTAGAAAGTTAGATATAATAGTCCATGCTTCCTAATGCCATATTGGTCACTACCCCACAAATATGTCACGCATGTGTAAGCAATTTAAAGGAAAGGGTATTCTTGAAAGAGAGAGTGCTTTCTTCATAAGTAGAACAATATGATCTTGCTCCTTGGCTTGAAAGGAAGTATTGATCAGTAGTTAGCGAGTCAAAGGTTAATAACTTGGGCTTGATTATTTCTGTTATCAGACTCATGATTGATGGTGTCCTCTGGCTCCATGAAACACAGGAACCTCTTTTTGATTGCCTTTACTGGGAACCAAGGAATCAAGCTATTCTCTAGTCATTTAGTTCCAGGGGCAGTGGTTGCCTATGTGTGCCTCAGAGGGTGAATGGTACCAAATTCCCGATAGAGAGGGTACAGGGTAGTCACCAAAAATGCAAACCTGGAGCAACATAAATCTCACTGGCAACTTGTATGGTAAAACACTAGCTAGCTATGACAGACAGTTTTTCTGCCCTCACGTATTATCTATCATTCCACAAGACCACATGCTGAGTTAATGGAACTTCTCCTCCAGTTTGCTTTGGAAACGGATATAGTTTCAGATAGCCCAAATGGCACAATCTGGCTATTGCTCCTAGACAGCTGCTGGGAGTTATAGACAGGATAGCTATAGCAGGATCATCTAAAAATGCATGAACCCGGCCCCTTGCTTCTCATCTAATCGCTTACATCCGTTTAGTTATTCATAATTTGACTCACTATAGTCGATGGTCAAAAATACCTTAAAGTCATGCAAGTTTGTATGTTGAAGCAGCCTTTAAAATAACATGTACAGACCCTAAACCTGGAAGAAAAATATTATTTTTTTCATTGTCTTTATATAAAAGTTAGATTTTACTCAACTTGTTCTTTTTTGGAAGAAACAGTATTTTCTTTGTTAGCCAAGTCCAAAACAGATCCCATGCCAATGTGTTTTGTTCCTCTCATGTATACTAGCCAAAAGAGTATTCCTTGAAGTAAAAGTCATAGTCTATTGAAAGCCTCACAAGTCAATTAAATTAGGAAAGTCATCATCACATAACTAAAAAGTATGAGAAAAAATAAATTACTGAAAATATGCAAAAAAGCACACTACTCAAACTCCCCACTTGTGAAGAAAACCATTCATCCATGGATCCATCGCAGCCAAATAACCACATTTAAACAAATAAAACTTCCCCTAAATATATGTCAGATATCAGACCATTTAAACCATCTCCCTTAGTAGTGTACTATTTTTGTCTACTCACAGAAACTTCTTAAGAGTTTAACATTTTTAATTTAGTGAATGGAAGTCTCATTGGCTTTGATCTTGCATCAGACAGATAGAAAATGATCAAATAATTTAACACAGATTCCTGATTTATTAAACCTAAAATGCACATAATGACCCAAAGGAAATGTTATAATTGCATGTAAAGAATAAACATTAGCAATTATAAAATGATACAATAGTATTTATACAGTTGAAATTTTTTTTAATCAGTAAATAAAGTTGTTCTCAAAAATCTACTGAGATTTACTTTTTTGGAGAATCTAGTACGTTTTAGCTCGGGTGGCATGGAGTTACTAAAGCAGCTCTGGATAGTATTCGAGGATTTAGGATAATATGTTTTTTTTTTCTCTCTCTCTTTCTACTTGTGTTTCATTTTAAATGATTTTTTTAAAAAATTCTCCAATATCTCAAAAGGTGAATCTGGCAGAAATGAGGCATATGCCTTCTATCACCAAGCTGGATTAAGAACACAACTCCGCCGCTAACCTCTGCTAAACACGCACTCGAGCCTCTGCGCGTGAGACTGTGCACTTCCCACTTCCAATCAAAGACAACACAAAGAACAGTAGGCTTACTCATCTGGTCCACCAAAACTTGAAACAACAATCAAGTGATGGTGGTGGTACGCCCTGGCAGAAAACTTAGTGTGAGATGAAACAACCAAGCCCAGGAAACCCCTGCTCCTTTCGGAGCGGCTCTCGGTACCTGCTGCCCGTGTGGCTGGCGGCGGCCCCGGGCGCGCACCGCGGCTCGGAGCTCGGCGGCTGGGAGCGAGCGTACGAGTGGTAGGCGGTCAGCACCACGCCGCCCGAGTCCTCCACTTCCATCGTCAGCCGCGCATGTCTCGGCTCCCGCCCGAGAACAAAGGCGGGGACCAGCATGGACCAGCACCGGGACCCGGTCACCAGCGGGGAGGCTGGGCCCGTCGGGTGCCTAGGGGCTTTCTCCCGGCTGTCAGGGAAAGCCGGCCCCGCCCGCGGGGCAGCCGTATTAACATAGATTGAAAACACGCCCAGGAGCCCCGAAGGGGGGTGAGGGGGACGATGAGGACGGGGCGGCGGGGGGGAATCCCTGTTTCTAGGAAACTAGAAACCGGCCGTGATCCTTCGAGGCTAGAGTTAACTGCTCTAGTAAAGTTTTTCTTGCTTTGTTTCTTTTCCTTTTCCTTTAATCACCCCACCCCCTACACACACACACACACACACACACACACACACACACACACGCACGCACACACACTTTTCCAACAGGAGGCTTATCCGATAGTTAAGAACATTTCCTGCCTGCAGCATGGAGGCATGGAGTGAGAGAAAGAAACCGTGTCTTGGAAGCCTAGGCTTAGAAGGAGAGGAGCCAGGTCTTCACTTGTGGTCTGGGGAAGAAAGGAAGAAAATGTGACGCTCATTTAAAGCATCCACATCAAAAATTGAAGAACCGGATTACGTTGCTGTGGTGGACTTAGTCAAATTACAATAAACTTGATTTCCTTTCAGGCAGGTAATTCCCTCTTACAGCAAGTAGAACATGTTCCACCCGCATCCTCAGTGCCACAACAACCAGACTCTGACCTCACTCCCACATCCCTTTCCTCCTCCCAATCCTAATCAAGTTAACAGACACTGCTTTCAGCTGCTCTGAAAATTAAACTTAATTATTATGGGCTGAATGCATGTTATTTCTAAAGGTCTTCTTGGGGGTGGGAGGGGTGATGGAGAAGGCTAGAAAGAAGCCTGCAGAAACTCTTTCACTCCCTGACAATGTGTGTTGCCTGCTGCCCTTCACACTCCCTGGGAGCTAGATAGAGTGAAAAGGGAAGTTGGTTTACCCTTCACGGGGGGATGACCTAAGTTATACTACCTAACATCTCAGGGTCTGTTTCTGCATCTGTGAAGGGGGAAATAATATTATTTTCATGAGGTTAAAAGCACCAATTACATGCTAAGTTCTCAAGAAATGTGGTTCTCTCTGCTACTTCCTTTACAATCAAGGGAGACATTTGTTTTCAGTGCAATTTCAAGGTTGGGAAGGCAAAACATTTTTTTATCCAAAATGGTTTTCATAAAATGTTTTGTTGATTAAAGAAAGGGCGGGATAATAACTAACATGTACCAACATGTTCATGTGTTGGATCCTGTACATTAGCTCTTTAAACAACTCTATAAGGTAAGTGGTATTATTAGATCCCTATTTTATGAATAAACTTATCAAGCACCAGTGAATGGAAAAGTTACTGCAAAGAATGCTTCATTCTCCCAAACTTTCAGATACAAAGGGGCATCTGTTTACCTACTGTGTCTAATGCCAAATACACCAAAACTAAGATAATACTTTCTTAAAATGTGAAACAAAGAAATACCGTACGTAATGATACATGTCCACAATGTCTCATCTATAATAAAACCTTAGGACCAGATACATTTCAGAATTTATAAATTTTTTTAGTTTTAAAAAGTAACTTGGTGCATATACCATTTAACAAAGAACACCCTCCTTTAGGACAGCACCCTTTTCTGAACAGATCGTTTCTTTAGCAAAAATAACTGACCCTAAGCAGAATAAATAAAGTCTACTATTAGCCTCACATTGACTCAGATCAGGTTTGTTACCAAATCAGTTTTGGCACCCAACTTTTTTTTAAAAATATATCCTTTTTACAGCTTTTTGAGTTTTGGAATTACTATAAGAAATTATAGTAGTAGAATTTTTTTTTGGCTACAGGATTTCTCCTTGGCAATTTTTCTTCCTAACTGCAGACTCACAATTTTAAATAGCTTCAGGGTACTTTCTTGAAAATACTGTGGCCATAACTCTGCCACAAGATGTCCAACACTGCAGTAGAGCTTCGTCATGCCAGCTTCATCAACTCTTCTCTTCCTCTTGTATAGTCACATTTTACACACCCTGGAGTCACTTTGACCCCTCTCTCCAATGGATTATCAAATTTAGCTGTCAGACGTTTTGTGATCTCTTTATCAAAACGTCTGACAGCTATTCCTTCTATTCCCACTGCTACTGTCTTTGTTCTCATACCATCATCTCTCCCCTGGTGATGGGATTCCTTCCTTGAGTAGATTACCTTCAATCACCTTCCTCTTAAACCCTCCCCCTACTCAAAGTGGGAGAGAGATTTTCCTAAAACATAGGACTTCCCCTTCTCAAAAGTCCTCAGATATAATAACCCACTTACTACAACATAAAGTCAGAACTCATTAGAACAGCTTCTCATTAATGTGTTTTGGTCACCTAAAACTTCTTCACCCCCAAGACTCTAAAGCCCATTTACACTGGCCTGTCTTGTACTTTTACTTTGCTTTTGCTCCTATGTGTCATTTTCCTGTCTGTAAATCCTTAAAAATCCTCTACCTAGCCCCATAAAGGCTTCTCAGGTATTCCTAATTCAAAGTAACCCAACCTGTGAAACTTGCTCTCACTTCTGTTGTAGGAATAATCTCAGGTTGCCATGTAGTTAAAGCACAGTTAGCCAAAACTGTGCAGTGTGTGCAAGCTCTGATCCTGTGTCCACATCACACATAACTATCAGATCAGTCTGGTTTTTTCCACTGAGCCCAGATGTGGCCAAAAAATCCTTCTCAAAACAGAGCCCACAGAGTGCAAGATAACTTTGAGATAAAACTATCTGCTAACCCAGGACTATAGTACTATTTTCCAACAAATTAGTGCCTTTTCCTACACCATAAGCTTTTGGAGGGTTACTGTTCATATTTTTGTTGTTAGAGCCCATTGCGTTTTGCAGAGAAAGCAATAAATAAACCATATTAGTTGAATGAACATGTGAATCAAATAATGAATCAATGGATGAAACAGCACTCTCTAGTGCAATATTCCTGTTCTTTTAGAGTAGCCAAGGAATTATTATAGCTGGTTCATGAGTCTATATGGCACTGCAAACTAAAATTAGAAAGTGTTTCACATGCATGTATTAATATTTTTCAAGTGTGGATATATGCTTAATAAAATACAACTCTTCTTGAGTTTACAGGTTTCATAAAGATAGTAGAGTGCATATATTACATATTATATAATATACTGTGCAAGATATTCTTCTTTTGCCCTGCAGACCCACTTGCCACCCTCACTACCCTGTTTGGGCCTGGTGGCCTACATTATAGTCTGTACCTATCAGCTCCCTTGTCTCTAGCTTCAGGAAGGGCCAACCAAAGAGAGGTGCCACCAGAAGATCTATAGGGAGGAAGGAATGCCAGGTTGGGTGTTTATTTCCCAGTCTTCTTCTCTGCTATTTTGCTGTTAGCTGGTTCCTTTTCCCTAAAGCCATAGCTCCTAACTGCAGCTCTCCCCAATTCTGATCTCTCTGGACTCTGGTAATACTACCTCTACCTGGCCCCTCAGACTTGGGGATAAGAGTTTGTGGTTCATCGAGTAATCCCCTTTTCTTCCCTCCTGCAAAATCCCTGATTGGTCCCCTACCCCACCCACATCTTCACAGACAGTCTTTTTACTGAGTGCCCATCTCTTTCTTCCTGCCAAGACCATGACTGATCCATATCCCACGAGATCTCAGGCAGTATCCCACAGGCAAAGGCATTAAATGCCTGCAATGAACTGTATGAGTATAGACACCATGAGGGATAAATACACTCGTGTCAGTTTAGGTGTTTTGTCACCAAATAAGTTCATGTCTGAATAAGTTTTGCAGTCAAATGAGTTATAAACAAGTTTCAGATTGAAGAGCTTTTTGGATTTCAGAATTATAGACATGGGATTGTGGATCTGGTAGAGCCTGTGAACACTTTTGGCATGCTGGGAACCACTGAACTAAGGGGTGTCAGCACAAGACTGTGACAGCTGCTTCAGCAGCAGAGTAACCAGGGGCCCCAGAGAAGATCCTTCATCTGGGAGCTGGGCTGACAGCTTGCCCCTATGGTGGACAGTGGGCATTCAGGCACAGAATTAGCATTTCCAGTTTACCTGGAGCAGGGCAACAGTAGAGGGAGAATTCTAGTTTCCTTCCCTGTGCTGCTCGGATGTCACTGCAGTGCCCAGCATGGGAGCAGGAACGGGAGACCTGAGTGTCGGCACCAACCCTGCCATAGACAAGCAAGTCGCTCAACTGCAGACCTGTTCCTTCACATGCAGAAGAGATAAAACAGCCCACATTTATTGAATATATGCCATGTGGCCATTCCGTTCTTGGCATCAGAGCTGCAGTTCATGAAATATTCCCAGTAGCCTCCTGAGACAAGTGTCACTGCTAGTAACCTTCCCAGGCTAGGTGATGGCAAAGCTGGGATTCAAACCCAGGCAGTCTGGTTCCCTGGATCCAGGCTTTTAAGTGTTGTATTTCTCTCATAAAAGGTTTGCTGAAATTCAAAATATTATGTGGCCTGTCCAGAAAGTGTCCAGCCATGTCATATGAAACATACAGACATTTATTGAAGAAGATATAGGAAACATTGTGTACATAGGACAATGATGCCTCAGTCCCCTCCAAAGTAGGCACTTGGGACCTCACACAGTTCTCCCAATCACAATCAGCTGCCCCATCATATTTTCCTGAATTTCATCAGCGGTTTGAAATCTCTTCCCTTTCAAAGGTGATTTTAGTTTTGGGAAAAGCCAGAAGTCACAAGGAGCCAATTCTGAGCTGTAGCAGGCTGACTCACCTGGGTGACTTGATATTTTGCCAAAGAACTCTTCATGAGACGTGATGCACGAGCAGGCGCATTGTCATGATAAAGCTGCCAGTCAGCAGTTGGCCATAGCTGTGGCCTTCTGAATCACCTGAATAGTTTCCTCAGAGGAATGTTCAAGCTTAACGCAAAATTTGATGCAAATTTTTGCTCTACTCGTTCAGTCATTTTGAATGTGACAGCCACACAGTACAGAGGCTCACTCAACGGCATCTACTGCCCCCACTGACTAATACAGTGAAGTACAGCAAAGTTGTAATTGCTCACGCATGCACATTCCAGTCCACTCTTCTTGGCTGTCAGGTCACATCAATGTCATGCAAACTGTTCTTGTTATATTAACAATAGCTGGACTTTTTCTGGGCAGATCTCATATTCCTCCATTATAATGTAATAAAATAGTTAGGATTTATGTTTCTTTGTAGCAGCTTTCCATAAACCTATTCAGCATGTTGAAGGATAGATATCACTAGCATATAATAATGATGATGAAAATAGTAATAAATGAAAGAATTACATATATTTTCCATGCACAATACAAAGGTAGTTCAAAATGTATTATCTATTTCATTAACTGCTAAAAGCAGTTACCCAACTGCTCTTAGAATGTGCTGAAGCGTAATTCAGTAGCATTTCATCTGCCTTGTAAATTTGTCAGTGATACACATAAATAAGTCACTAAAGAGTAATGACATATGTGAACTACAGATGCATAAAGAGAGCACTTTCCAAATAAACAGAGGATGCAGAATGAAAAACCAAAAATGGTCAGAGTTGAGTTTGAGTTTGAATTATGAATTTGCTACTTACTGTCTGTGTGACCTTAATTTCTGTTTCAATAACCTAATTTGAAAAGTGAGGAATATCCCCAAGTAGCTGTTGGGAAGGTAAAGTGAGGTAGCATCTTTGAAACGCCAGCCACAGCGCTAGTCATATCACAGATGCTCAATAGATAGTAGCTGTCTTCTCTCTTTTCTACTACCCCCTGTCACCTGTCTTCTACCTCAGTCTTTCTGGAAGCATCATTTGAGTTCAGCCCTCAAGAGTAAACAACATGATCTTAGGAATTCCAAAGGCATTTCATAACCTTCACTGAGAGATGAGTCAGTCTCTATTCAAATAATTAAACGTACATGGGAAAGGCTCACAAACTCTAGCCCCCAAGTGTAAGTGACATGGCAGGAAGTATAATGCAGTACGGAATATTTCAACACCTTCAACCCCATGAAGAAAGGCAAGAAAACAGAGCATTTATCTAAAACCTTAACATGGACAAAATAAAAGAAGTGCCTCTCATGGCCTTGACTGCTTCTCTGGCAAAATTGCTTCTAGGATGATTTAATACCAGAGCAGGAAAACAGTTGCAGCTGCATGAATCTTTGCAGCCACTGACTGCCATTCTCTCCCCAAGGGGGTGTGAAGTTACATAGTCACTGCCCCTCTCTCACAGGAAATGAAGGCACGGTTCTTATCTATGAGGGGAACATGTGAATTCTGTCAAAATGCCACCTTACATACATTCACTGCTTCCCCCAAAATCCTCTAGAAAGATTGGGTAAAATGAGGGGGAATGAATGCAAAATTGCATTTAATACAAAGAGGAAATATTTTATTGAAATGAGTACTTTAAAAGTATTTAAAAATGTAATGTGTATATCTTGAATTGCTACCATGAAATATTTTTTAAAACCTATTGGCACGAATTAAATTATACATATTTATTTTCTGAGTGCTCTTGTGATACAGAATTTCTAGAATACTCTGATGTTTCTATTGCTCTTAGCATCTATTTTTAAAAAAGATATCAGGATCTGTTTTTCTTTAGTAATCTTTCTGGGCTCTAGGGTCACTCTGATGATCAGGTTACCCAGGCTATGTCACCATGAAAGCCTGTCAGCCAGATCAAGATTTTTTTTATTTATGTGATGAGCATAACTGAGTCACTTAAGTGACTTAACTTAGGAATATAAATGACTTCTACAAGTAAATTGAATCAGCATTGATTGGAAACGAATCACTACTAGTAGACCCAGCAGAATGGGGGAAGGGAATAGACCAGCCATAGACCTGAAGCTTTGATCTAGAAAGCCTTTCACTATGGAATATTTTCTGCAGTGCCATGTTTTACAATTATACAGGGGCTTTATTTATTTATCCATCCATTCCAAGAACTTCAGTCACCATTAGCACCAACAATACTAAGCACCAGGACTATAAAAATTAATAAGAATCTGAAAGTATAGTCTCTGCAGGGGACGAGGTTGGGAATTGGAGTAGAAGTTCATCAAAGAACACTTTCCAGAAGAGGTAATGCTAGACATGGGTCTTAAGAGATGAATGATTACTGGCTAGCTCAGCAGTAGGGGTGGATAGTTGGTGAGGGATAAAAAAAAAAAAGGGAGGCATTCCAGAGAGAAATAATAGACTCGGAAAAAAAGCCCAGAGAAAAGAACCAAGAGGCTCATACAGAGAGGCACCTTTAGTTTAGCTTTGCTGGAGAAAAAGGAGAAAATGCTGGTGAGGAAGCTAAAGGCAAAGTACAGATACTGGTGACATCTGAATTCCATGTGAGGCATTTAAAGTTTACTCTCAAGTTCAGATTGGAAACCCACTGTAGGTTTCCAATAAGATAGTATTGGGATCTACTCATGCTTTCAGATGGTCTCCCCTGGGCTTTACATAACGTAGTCTTCACTCAACTCCTCTGACCTACATCCCTATGCTTTCCAACCTCTTTCGGAAAAGAGCATACACCAGAGTTTGGGAAAAAAGAAAGCCAATTTAAATAACCAGATTCTAAGCCCCCGAAAGAATCCTAAGATGGATTCTAAACAGCTATTGAAAAGAAGTTTAGTTTAATGAATTAAATAAGTGCCTCTCTGTGTCACTAGCTCATTATTGCAGACCAGTTACCTGCCTTGGTAACAGTCATTCCAGGCAGTACAGACCACCTGACCTGGAAGGGGATGGAGTCACATTAGATTTTCCTAATGAGGGAAGAACATGACAAACAGTAAGATGCCTGGGGAGAAATGTGGCATGGCCAAGAGAAGGTAAATTTATACAAGAGTTCTTTGGTTGGAAACCACAAAAATATTTCTGATCCTGAAACAAGGAGGAATGTTTTATAAACACTGTAGGAACATAACAGAACTGAAGGTCAAAACTGAAGAACAAGGTTTGCAGTAGGAATGAGAGCACAACCTTGCCAGAAGATTGTCTTGCCAGGGTACTTCTTATAAAACTAAGCAACTTTAACTTTTCTCCTATCCTTGCTTCATTCTGCAGTACCAAAATGTGGCACCAGATTCATACTGATGGTGCTTGGTGCTTATCGTCCACTTGGCAGTCCCTGAGTGTTAAAGAAATGGTTCGGCTGATGTAGCCTTCGGGGACCCCCTTACCTTCTGTAATGGCAAAGCAGGCCCCACGATCATACAGCATGTGGAAGGGAAGTCCCCCAGACTGACTCCTGGGTGCTTTCAGGTAGCAAGAGTAAATGCCAAGATGCCAACACATGATCCATGGTCACTAGGGAAAAGTTTGGTGAAGCAGGTTTGGGTTGAAGCCTGACCAAGAAACACACTGGGGTCATGGATGGCAAAGACACCCAAAAGCTGAGATAAGAAGAAGCCTTACACAGAGTGAGATGAAAAAGTGATGCCCAGAGAAAGAATACGCTTGCCCACCTTATGTTTTTGCCTGTATGTAGCCCTGAATAAGGAGGGTCTTATTTCCTGAAGTTGACAAATCAAATGGACCTGTGGTTTTATGATGAGAATAGGAAGGTTCAAATCCATGTTGACTACTCAGTCCTCAAATAAGGCCCAGACTACATTATTCAATAAGACTTATGTGACCTAAACTAAGGATGGAAAAGTATAACTGAATGTGCGATTTTAAAGTAAGTTTATGCAATGGGTGGTTAAAATGGTACAGTGGAAGGAAGGCAGGGTTTGAAGCAGAACAGATGTATGAGTAAACACCATTTATTCCATTTAGTGTGAGGACTATGAACCTTTATTAATCTCTCTGGCATCTGATTTTTCTCATCTGTAAAATGTGATGATATTGTCTACCATACAGAGTTCTTGGCCAGGATTTAGAGGGGATAACTTGTAAAATCACTATGCACATAATTTTCAATAAATATATGTTCCTTTTATTATGTTATGCTGTCAAGAAATTGCTATTTTACCTTCTAGTTTGTTAGCAATACCTATTTGATGTCCAGGGGAATTCAATAAACTCTAGCTAACATTATTAGCTAATAAAGACATTTCAGTACACTCAGAAGACTATATTTCTACAGAAAAGGTCATGATTGTGTTAACAAAGCCATGTTTTGAAACTGAGCAGGCATTAGTAACAGCAGGAAATTGATGTTTGTCAGTTGAAACATTATTCAATGATGCACCTAGTTATTGCTAATTATTATGCAGCTCAAAAAAGTCACAGAAAGCCTGAATGGCTTAGTGTCACTAGGCCAGAACATTGGCATGCTCCTGAAGAGGAAGTCTTGACTCACAGCACTGGCATTCCAGATCAGTTATTTCTTGTTGGTTTCTCAGAAGGCTGCTAGCATACTTAGTAAAACATCTGACTCAAAGTAGGCTTAAACAATTATGTAATGCCTAAAGGCCCCTCTTCCATTCAATCCTCAGTTTTTACATCTACAAATGCACAATGAAACTAAGGGGCTGTTTCCTTACTGTGACTTTCTTGAAAAAGTGGTAGGACTGGTAAGTCCTAAGAGAGCAGCGCCAACGAGCTTCAAAGCTAAAGAGCGGGATGCTGTGCAACTTATACCCCTGAAGCTGAGCAGTGCTGAAGACAGGAGTATGAGGCTAAATTCAACAGCAGTTGTAGTAAAACTTGTGTTGGAGGGAGAGGACACTGCTCTTTATGACTTCTGTTTTTCCACCTGCTAGCAATGACACTGTATATTGTATATTATGTAATATATATGTGCTATGTACGCATATGTATAAAGTATTTATTTATTTATCTTCCTTACCCTTTTCTCTGGGGCACCATCTGAGTGCCTCTACACAAGAACCCACCTCAGGCCACATGGTTTGGATTGGGCACACCCAGCTCTCCTGCCTCAGTGCTTGTCACATAACTCTGGCCTAGGTACAGGGATGGATATTTAACTAAAACTGAACCACTCCCATGGGACCTTTGTCAGATCTTTGCAACAAGAATTCTTTCTTTCTCTGTAAGGTTAATGCAGCCCGGCAGCTTCAGACAGCCATCTTGCTACCACAAAGCTTCTCTGATGCATCTTGAAGCCAAGGAGAAGCAAGCTGAGATGCTAGTGTACTTCCAAAAACAGCACTTGAATCTCCTTCCTCAGGTTTGTATAAAGCAAATACTACCACTTTTTCTTTGCTGCTTAGGCTAATGTGAGTTGGGTTCTTATTACTTGCAACCACACATAGCACTTACATGGCATTTACTAGGTGCCATGTGTTATTCTGATCATTGACTCACTGAATCTTCACAATAACCCTATCAGGTAGGTACCGTTATTGTCATCCTATCCACTTTGCAGCAGGAATATGGACCTCAGAGAGGTTAACTCATCCAACGTAACAGACCTCAAAAAAGATGTAGGTTAGCTTCAACCCAGGCACAAGGGTCCAGGAACTTTACAACTACGGCATGCTTCTCTCAATCACCCAGACTTGTATCGTGAACCTGGGCAAGGAACATCTCTGAGCTTCTACTTTATCAGAGTAGGCTCTCAGTAAATAGTAGTGATTGATGTACTTGTAATTATTTCACTACTTCATTCCGTTTCCTTCATTCTGATTGGTGCTTGGTGGGTGGGAATAAATCAATATGTTTACAAACAACTTTGAGGAGTTGGAATAAAAACTAAATTCTAAGAATCATGATAGTCTGCTCTCTATAAACAAGTAACAGTTTTGTTTCTTTCCACAGAGAAAGAATGAATTTCATTGTGTCTGCCCCTGTCGCCGTGACATGTAGGAATAAATGGTCACTTGAGGCTTGGCTGTTTTTAAAAATATCCTCTCAAAGTGAATGAAAAGAGGCTGAAGATGAAGAGATACTTGAGAAAGAATTATTATATCCTTAACCACAGTGCTTCAAAGAATTTAGAATCCCTTTGTTCTGAATTCATTTCAAATGTTAACGGTGAAAGGGGGGAGTATATTTCCTAAATTAGATGGATTCTTGTTATCGACAGATCACAAATCTGATCCAAATGAAATGTAATTCTAAAGGTAACTTGATTAGTAGCAATTTACCTTCAGGTAACTTCAGTCATTTAGTGTCTGCCTCTTTTATTATTTTTTTCCTCCACAGCGTTCTCATTTTCATTTGGACCTGTTCTCCTCTGTAGACACAGGACAACCTAGCTACTTCCCTCTTCTGGGCTGGTTTGCGCCTCGTGGTCCTCTTAGTGAAAAGGAATGTGCTCAGCGTTGAGGCATTCCTGGGTGGAGTCACTTGGCTGGAGCTCTTTCTCGGAAAAATCACCCTAATTATCTTCCAATCTGTAAAACTACAGTATTGGGGGTAGGTTAGATACTATCTACAGTTCTAATTCTTCTATTTACTCCTGGATTCACTTAGTAAACATGCTTATAAATTTATATATCTCTTGACAGCATATATGACAGGCACCATTCTGGGGTGAGAAGATACAAATCTGGTAAAATCACATTATGAAACTTATTCCTATGCTTTTTTTTTTAATTTCCCAATTTGATATTCTTTCTATTCAGCCAGAGGTTACAACTGCTTTAATGTGGATGCTCCATAGGAAAATATCAAACGCACAAAAGAAATGCAACACTGCTCATTGCTAGCAGGTTCAGAACTGAGCTCTCCCTCCAACCCAAGTTTTATTACAGTGACTATTGTTTGTTTTCGCCCTACACTCCTCTTTTCAAAGCCATTGTAACACAGTTGCAGTGCACAACTCTAGAAGCACAATTTACACCACATCCTACTTCTGAGAACCATTTGGCACTGCTCTCCTATGATTTTTAGTCCCACTTTTTTAGAGGAAGTCATAGTAAGGTTACATTTTACATTTGCAGATATAGAAACTGATAGAGTTTGTTATAGTTAGAATAGAGAAATGGCTAAAGCTTTAACATTCAGATTTTCACTTTCAAGATTGACTCATAAAGAACATTTCAGATCTATCAATAAAAAAAATTAGATTTCCCATGACTACAGTTCAGCACTTGAGTTTCCTAAATTTCAAAAGTGTCCCACTAATAGCAGAACCAAAGTTTAGAAGACTGACCGTGGAGATTTTTCATCCATGGCAAGTAAGGCTGCAGACAGGGATGTAGAGAAGGGCAGTGTGGCTTCTACAAACTGGGGACTTGAAAACTCTCTGAGCTTGGGAGAGATGGAAAAGAGAGAAGATAATTATATTCAAGATGGGCTAACTAACCTGCCCTTTCCTGGGCTGAACCTCTGGGATACAGGGTAATAGTGCTAGGCTTGAGTATTTGAGGATGGAGAAGTTTAAGTGCCACCTGCTACCTGAAACCCTGGATGAGACAGTCCTGCAGAGAATCTCAGATGGCCCACACCTCCTGGGAACTGTCGTGGAGAGAATGGAGGGGATCAACCACTTCCCAGGCGTCTCAGCAGGAACTGACTGGTGAGCTCTCAGAGGAATCACTATAGCTGAGGTGAAATGGCCTCGTGAAAGAGGGCCTCAGGGTTGATAGCCCAAGTTAAGGAGTCAAAGAGTCGATCTAGCCAGGCGGCAGGAGATCCCCAGGGCTAGCAAGTTCTGAGGTAGGGACCTAATGAGCAGGAGGAAATGTCCATGTCCCCAAGGAGCATTGCCTGAACTGGCAGAGTGAATAAGGAGCTCCACCAGCAGTGGGGACAATGAGGACAACCACTCCCCACCACCATCAAAGAGTAAAGCAGATGAGCAGACTGGAGGGCAGCACTAGCTCTGCCATGTACATAACATCTCCTGTGCCCAGACACATTCTCAGGACACCAAGCAGAAGGCAAGAGCCCACCACAGAGAAGAGGAACCATGAAGGGAAGTTGGAACTTTGAATGACTGAGCTTAAATCTTGAATATGGTGATTTCTGGGTCGGGGGGCGGGGGGAGATTCCTTTAAATCAGAAGACACTGAGCGTCCTCAACGTGGTACAGTTGAGCTAAGAGGAGTTCAATGATAGATGAATAAAGGTACTTTTTTTCTAGATCTGACTTACAGCTATTCAAAATGTAAAACCCATTGCATGAAGATAAATGACAAAATTCCTGTATTAAAAAGCTTATAATCTAAGGGGGTGTTATAAGGTGAGGCATGGAAGCCAGGAGTTTTCTGTACTATAATTTTCCATATGATTGGTCTTAGCATTTTTATGAATAAAATCATGTCATGCTTATCAATTAGGTCAATGGGAGATAAAGTGAAACTAAAGCCTAGAACCAGAAGAGCTAATGTTCTACCTCAGAAACATGATGTGATTAAGAAAACATAATAGAGCTGGGTAAAAGCCCAGTAAAGGAAAGCCTAAATAATCATCAAGTTGAAGAAGATTCTTTATGAAAAGAAACATTAAGATCATAAATCAGCCAAGAAATGCAAATGCTGAGAGGGAACAGGCTGAAGTCTATCAGTTTTTTTAAAGTTATTGAAATCATTGTAAGCCATTTTCTATTAAAAAAAAAATTAAGAATGAGTTGGACAGCTCCGAGGTCTGATTCACTGTAGCACTTATTTTTTGACTCAATAAACCCAACATGATCCGAGATACTTGTATTTTATATGCGAGGGAGGTGAGCAAGGTTCATATATGATGAGTATGTTTATCAGTGTTGCCCAGGAAATGGCCCAGCTATGGAGGGTGTTTTCAGAGCAGACCTTAGTCAAGAAGAGATATTTTCCTCCAAAATTAAAACCAGACGCTGAGAAAACCCAGATGCGATGTAGAAGAATGCTCATTCACCAGGGAAATCCCAGACACAGAGACATTGTCCACATGAAGCCTTCTGGGGAAAGGCTCAAAGAGCTGCAGACTTGTTCAGTCACTCTTAGGAGAGACAAGACATGTCTCACAACTCAGTGCGGGCTTTGGGAAAACACATAAGAAATGACTTTGTACCCAGGACTTTGAAGCAAGGAGCAGGTATCTCAGAACAGAGGAGATTTTGAGTTATGGCAGCAATTTGGGGCACATAGCACAAAAGGTGACTGGGGCCAGCAAGGTCATTCAATCAAGATAGACAAAGCACTGCCATCAATTTCTTAGCGAAGAAGAACCAGACACCTGTATTAAAAAAAAAACACAACACTGCTTCCCTTTACGTGTTCTAAATGGGATCTTATTACAGAGATCTTATTACAGAGTCTGGGTTAAGTCATTCTCAAGAAATGCTTTTGATGTTTCCTTAAAAATCTAAGTTAAATATCCCCCTCTGCATGGATTCTGACTGGTTATTAAAATCAAGATTCTGGTAAGGGTAGCAAGAACTTTTCCTTTTTTGATGAGTATGCAAATTGGGCTATACTTATTTATGTTTCTGCAGCTCCTGTCTCTTATCATTTATCCACGCTGTACAATTTCACATTGGTTTTGAATCCCTGTGCATCTGGGCTGGACGATGAGATTTTTTCCCATGCACTCCTTTTTAAGTCAATCTTTAAGGTCTCCATACTTGGGCTGGTGGTGGCTGAAGATGATTTTTACTGATTCATAAAAGCCAGTTATTAAATTTTTAGGAATTTGTGAACCAGTTATTAGAGCTGTTATTAACATTGAATTATACAAACTTACAATTGAATAAATTATATTTAAACAAAGGTAAAACATACTCTATAGTTATTTTATTACATTTTACTATTTTGATGCCTTTGAGGGTACTTACATCTATTGCTCCTGTATAGTGAAAATAGAATATAATGTTGTGCTACTGTGAATGTCCTCCAATTCTGAATTCAATGACATCATGTCAGTAGCTTGAAATTAGCCACAGTTAGGGTATTTACGCCAAGGAAATGAGCAAAGTACTACAAATGAGGCCTTGATTGTTTTGTTGATATCTAGAATTTAAAAAGTGAAAGAGAATGTGTTCATGATACAGACTAAACCTAAAAGTATGATGAATGTGTATTACATTGTATAATAAGTAACAAAAATAAGTATTTTTCCATTATTTAAAAACTATTTTTTGATTCAGCAAAGAGACTCATGTCATCTACAAGAGTGATGTTCTAACATGTCTTGATTATTTCACTGTTGTCTTCCCAGTTAACATAAATGTAAATATCAACCAACACTCATATCCAAACTACAGTCATTTAGCAATTGCTACCAGATATAAAAGTTCAGCAAAAAGAAAAAAGAAAATCAATAAAAACATTTTATGAGGATCAATTGGCTGTATGGAGTTTACCACAAAGGGTATAGTATATTTATTATTATTTATAAATTGTGTGGTACACAGCTTATACATAAAATTTATAATAAGCATATATAGAACACATACTTTTTTTTCTAGAAAGACAGTTGCTAAACATTTATCAGCATACTACTGATGGCGGTTCTTTCTCATACCGAGTGTGGCAAAAGTAAGTCTATAGTTATTCATATGGAAATAAGGCAGTAATTAATAAGTAATAAAAGAATGAACTTTGTGTTTCCCATACTCACAACTGTAAACCTACCTTTGTCCAGCCTATATAGGGAAAGGAAGAAATTGGTTCAAATTTTTTTTAAAGAATTTATTTATTTATTTTTGGAGAAAGGGAGGAAGAAAGAGAGGGAGAAAAAGAGGGAGAGAAACATCAATATGTGGTTGCCTCTTGCACGCCCCCAACTGAGGACCTGGCCTGCAACCCAGGCATGTGCCCTGAAAGGGAATCAAACCAGGGACCCTTTGGTTTGCTGGCTAGTGCTCAATCCACTGAGCCACATAAGCCAGGGGTCAATTTTTGTTTCTTTATTAGTTTTAGGTTTACTCTTAGAAAGGATAGTTATCTCTTTTTATTGAGAAATATCCAGTTTCAGATCTCTGCCTATTAGTCCTTTGTTGTTTTCTAGTGTGGAAAGAAACTTGGCTTAAGGGCTACTACAGGAAAAGAGAAGGCCGTAATTATCTTTCCATTTTTCCTTACAGCTAAAATTGACTTTTGAATATGTACATACTGCATTGTCTGTGCTAATCAAGGTGACCCAACACATATGAGCTGTGGCTTTGAAATTATTTTTATGAGTCTGAAAAAGATTTAAGTTTGTGATGTTTGAAAGAAAATAACAGCTTAATTTTTTTTCCTGTTTACTTTTTAAGAAACAGTATGTGTAGTGGTTAAAGGCATGGACCTGAGAACCAGAGTATCTACAACTTGCCAGCTCTGCTCTTTTTTAGATAACACCTCTGTCCTTCAGTTTCCTGATCTGTGAAATGAAAATGATAATAGAAACTCCTACACAGGTGGTTGTAATAATTAGATTAGTTCATATGTATAAAGTATTTAAAACAGTGACCAGCACACAATAGAAAGATTTGCCATTATCATTATCTCTACTGCTACCAAAATGCTGCTGCTGGATAAAGTAGTCAATTCATTGACTACAGATATTAAAAGTAATCTGTAAAAGGAGTCCTGTCCTGGATTCATTCTGGTGCAGAAAAATTGCCAAAGACCACCCAGCTTTCAATGTTAAAATCCAAAGCAGACGCAACATCTGATAATCTATGCCTTTGTTAAGCTAAATGGCTCCTTTCTGAGTTGTACTGACTATTTATCTTAACTAGTTAGTTTCCAGGAGCCATATGGTTCTTTCATGAAACAGAATGCTTTTATCTAAGTTTATTAGAATGCTCATAGCAGTGTCCAACCTGCAGCCCAGGATGGCTATGAATGCAGCCCAGTACAAAATCATAAATTTACTTAAAACATTATGAGATATTTTTTGTGATTACATGTCACAATATTTTTAATGTGCAACCCAAGACAACTCTTCTTCTTCCAGTGTGGTGCAGAGATGCCAAAGGGTTGGACATCCCTGCTACAGGTATAATTCTGTAGCCACTAGCTACGTGTGACTACTGAGTACTTGAGGTGTGAATAGGGCGAACTGAAATAGGCTGTAAGTATAAAACACACACTAGATTTTGAAGACTTCAGATAAAAATTAAATGTAAAAGGCTCATTAATAATTTTTATATTGTTACAAGTTTAAATTATGATATTTTGAATATGCTGGGTTAAACAAAATGTATTATTAAAATTAATTTCACCTGTTTATTTTTATATAATGTGGCTTCTAGAAAACTTAAAATTACTTATGTGGCTCACGTTTGTGGCTTGCATTATATTTATATTAGACAGTGCTGCTTTACACAAGATTACTCTTCATGTACACTTAGAAGGCTGGAAATAATGCTTTTTTTAATAAGTCAGGAAGCATCCCTTGTCTCATTTAAGGGCACCATCATCCACCTAGTCTGCCAAGCCAGAAATCTAAGAGGTATTGTTGACTCTTTCCTCTTCCTCTACTCCACACGCAATAATAGTTGAATAATTCTCACATCTATTCCTCTGTCTCCATCCCTTCTACCAATGCAGTCCTTACCGTTTCTTAAGTGGACATTACAAGAGTCTTCACACCACTCTACATGGACACCAGTCATCTCCCAAAAATCTATCCCTTTCATTGCTGTCAGAATAACACACATCTAAAACACAAGTCCATTCATGTCACTCTCCTGAAAAAGGCCCTTCCATTGGTCTCTGTTACCAAGTTCAGTGGCATGGCACATCCATCATCCCCATGGCTTGGACACTGCTTACTTGCCCAGCCTCATCTCATCCACTTTTACATGTTATCTTTTAAAGTGATGTGAAGAATTTTTAAGAATGCATACGACTCCACACCAAGAAGACAAATGATCCAATCAAGAAATGGGCAAAGGATCTCGGCAGATGCTTTTCCAAGGAGGAGATACAGAGGGCCCAGGGACATTTGAAAGGATGCTCGGCATCACTAGCCATCAGAGAAATGCAGATCAAAACCACAATCAGATACCACCTCATACAAGTCAGAATGGCCATCATAAACAGATCCACAAACATCAGGTGCTGGCGAGGCTGTGGAGAAAAGGGAACCCTAGTCCACTGTTGGTGGGAATGCAGACTGGAGCAGCCATTTTGGAAAGCAGTGTGGAATTTCCTCAAAAAGCTGAAAATGGAACTACCTCTTGATCCAGTGATTCCCCTGCTGGGACTATACCCTAAGAATCTCAAAACGCCAATTCAAAAGAACCTATGCACCCCAATGTTCATAGCAGCACAATTTATAATAGCCAAGTGTGGAAACAGCCTAAATGCCCATCAGTAGATGATTGGATCAAAAAACTATGGTACATTTACACAATGGAATACTACGCAGCAGAAAGAAAAAAAGAACTACTAAACTCCACAACAGTATGGGTGGAACTAGAGAGCATTATGCTAAGCAAAATAAGCCAGGGGGCGAAAGACAAATACTATATGATCTCACTTATAAGTGGAACCTAACCAACAATACAAAGATGCAAGGAAAATAAGACCAGCAACACTGAAAGGAAAAGAAACCAACAGAGACAAGAGGGAAGAAGGGGGGGGGGGCAGGGGAAAAGGAAGGGAAAGGGCAAGTCAAGGAACATATAACAAGGACTCATGGACAAAACCAAAGCGGGGAAAGACTGAAGGAGGGAGAGGGGGCGGGGGGCAGGGAAAGTAGTGGGGGGAAGGTGGAGACAAATGTATTTTAAAAAATTAATTAATTAATAAAAAGGGGGTTCCACAATAAACATCTTGACTTACAGTAAAAAAAAAAAAGCACATTCTAATAGGTATTGAATTGTGGTGGGGGTTTGGGAAGTGGAAGAGATTGAAGAGGAAGATCTGGGCAATGGTATGAAATGATCACTCATTATATTTATAATCTCATTAGTAGCTTTTTTGAATGAAATACAAAACACACATTCAAAATCATACTAGACACCTGGCTGATGAATTAAAACAAGAAAGGAAACAATCTATGTGGTTTACCATACACATCTTAGTATGAGTTCTCTGATTTCCTCAGGACTGTGACCTCCTTAAATGAAGTAACATATGAAGAGTTTAACATAGTTCCTGGGGCACAGTATATATTAATTCATAATCACTTTTAAACCTTTGTTGGCATTTTGCCTCCACCAACACGACCCCTGCCCACATCATGTCCTTAAGTGAAGGGAAGGGGATGAAATATAAACTTTCAAAAATATTGGGTGGTTGAAGCAAGAGATCACTCTTAAGGCTTTTATCCAGGTCACAGATTGCTGATTACTGATGAGCTTAAATATATGTTATTGCATGGGGAAAAAAGACTTATTGGTTGGGAACAGCAAGGAGAGAAAAATACAGAAGAGCCCAGGAGGCAAAGTGACAAATAATTGGAAAAATAGGGCAAATGCATTTCATGCCTGCTTCTTTCCTGAGAAATTAAACAAACAATAAAAAAGAATGGCTAAGTTACTTATATTTCAAAAAACATATATCATAATATATGGAGGTGCACTGGATAATTTCATTTAGTATTAACATGAAAATTTACCCTTTTGGAAAGAATTTGCTTCTGGCTAACATTCTCAATAACTACACTGCTCACTAACTACCTTCACTCTCTCTAATAAATTCTAAAAATTAAAAGGTAATTATATAATGAATGACTTAAACACATATATAAACCAATATTTATGGATCCACCATTGGCTCTCTGATAAAAGTTGTCATTTTAATAATTCTTAGAGTTTTTCCTTCAGAAATGTAGAATCAGTTTCATTCATTCATTCATTCATTTATTTATTTTAAATCATATTTATTCTATTACAGTTGTCTCAATTTTTCCCCCTTTGCCCTCCCTACCCGTCCCACCTGACCCCTCCTCCCACAATCAGTTCCCACTCTGTTGTCCATGTCCATGGGTCATTCATACATGTTCTTTCTCTAGTCCTTTTCCCTTCTTTCCACCATTGTCCTCTTTCCCCATCCCCTCTGGTCACTTTCAGTCTGCTCCATGTTTCCATGCCTGTGGTTTATTTTGTTTGTTAGTTTATTTTGTTGAATAGATTCCACTTATAGGTGAGATCATATGGTATTTGTCTTTCACCGACTGGCTTATTTCACTTAGCTTAATATTCTCCAGTTCCATCCATCTTGTCGCACAAAGTAGGAGTTTCTTTCTTTCTTTCTCTTTCTTTCTTTCTTTGTTTCTTTCTTAATGCAGATTTTATTTATTTATTTATTTTAAATGTCAAGGTCCATTATAAAATATTAAAAAATTTAAATCCATTATAAATTCTCAGCAATTAAAACAATATGACAACCAGCAGAGAAATAATCAAATAGATCAATGAAATAAAATGAGCATTGTAGAAACAAATGTATATATCTAACAATGTAATATATGATTCAATTGATATTTCAAATCAATCAGTAAAATAAGGCTTATTTAGCAAATAAGGTGCATGGACCACTATTACTTGAAATACAAAAAATATAGAGCCCTATTTCACACATTATACAAACAATATTCAGATGAGTTAAAAATTAATATGTAAAATCTAAGGAGTTTTAGGAGAAAATACAAACTAATGTTTTCTTACCCTGAAGTAACATATTCAAACCCAGAAGAAAAACTACAGGGAAACCATGAGGAACTTACTGAAAACTATGTCAGCATGAAAAAGGACATACAACCTATCAATAAGAGACAAGAGGAAATGAAGCATACAATTTCTGAATTAAAGAACACAGTAAAAGGAATCAAAAGCAGGCTAGATGAAAGTTAGGATCGAGTCAGCGAGCTGGAGGACAAGGTAGAAAAAAGCTCCTAGAAAGAGGAAGAAAATGAAAAAACACTCAAAAAGAATGAATAGGCATTTAGGGGAATGCAGAACAACCTGAAACAAAATAATATCTGTATAATAGGGATACCAGAAGGAGAAGAAGAGGAACAAGGGGTAGAGAACCTGTTTCGAGAAGTATGATGGAAAACTTCCCTAATTTGAGAAGAGAAAAAGTCACACAAGTCCAGGAAGCACAGAGGGTTCCATTCAAGAGGAATCCAATGAGGCCCACTCTAAGACACATCATCATTAAAATGGCAAATATCAAAGACAAACAGAATCCTAAAGCAAGCAAGGGAGAAACAGGTAGTAACTTATAAGGGAGCCCCAATATGGCTAGCAGCTGAGTTAACAGAAACAGTACAAGCCAGAAGGGAATGGCAAGAAATATTCCAAGAGTGAAAAACAAAGGCCTGCAACCAAGACTGTTCTACCCAGAAAAGCTCTCAATTTTATTTATTTTTTAAACATTATATTTATTTATTTTCAGAGAAAAGGAGGGAGAAAGAGAGGGAAACATCAATGTGTTGTTACTTCTCAAGTGCCCCCAACTGGGGACCTGACCCACAAACCAGACATGTGTCCTGACTGAGAATTGAACCTGTAACTCTTTGGTTTGAAAGCCAGTGCTCAATCCACTGATCCACATCGGCCAGGGCAATATTTTATTTTTAAGAATTTTAAAATAGTTTTCACCCTTGTGACTTAATAAGATTTATATTCAGACTAATGAATTATTTGAAATATGTAATTAATAATTATTTATACTGTTACCAAAATAAAGATGCATTTACACAATTGAACTCCATTATTTGACATCTGGTCAAAAACAAACATTCTGATAGGCTCTGTTATTAAGCTGCTTATATTTGTAGAACCTGATAGTCTGAAGATTATTTAGACTTCATCTAATCCACCTTCAGACCCAATTTAGTCATCCCTTTCAATTCATCAAGAAGGTTTTCCTTTCTGCTCTCAGATATAATTCATCAGACTTTCATGTAAGGCTTGAAAAGCCTTTAAGTTTTCTGTATGTTTAACCATCAAAATGACACTCCTGGCTAATTACCACACTAAGCAGCTGATTTCCAATGTCAAAATTCCCCATTTTGAGAAAGTCCTAGCACAGGATGGTACTTCCCATAACTGAAATATGATTACCCAAGTTTCTGGAAGATACAACTTTTACTTCTCCCAGTTGGGTAAGGCAAAATGAGATCATTCTTTTCTGATTTCCCCAACTCATGTTTTTCACCACAGGTGGTCAAGAGGATCCCAATCTAACACTTACACAATATTTTTGCAAAATTACATAGTGGAAGCAGCCACACTAGAAGTCTTAGCACTCTGAGGATGCTGAAATAAAGTGACAATGATGTTGCTTTGACTTTTTATTCTATACTCCTAAACTTTGCTGTGCTTCCAACACCCCATAGCTCAACATGTTCTTCAATCCCAATCCAGGTCAGGTCAAACCTTAGCATATGGGCCAAATCTGGACTGCCACCACTCTGTAAATAAACCCCTACTGGAACACAACCATACTTACTTATTTACAGATTATCTATAGCTGCTTTCATGCTACAAGAGAACTGAGTTATTTTGACAAAGACCTTAGGACCATATTTTAGACATATTTTTCAAGTCTAAAATATTACTATCTGGCTCTATAAGAAAACATTCTCTGACCTTTGGTCTCACAGAATCACTGAGTCCTTTCTTTCATCTCTTCCTCCTCATAACACTTGTGGTCAATGACCAAGTCAAGGAACTCCTCACCTTTTCAAGAACTCAGCAACTATTTTCATGCCATGCAAATGTTCCTTTTGCTAAAAATACCCCTCTTCTTTATCTTCACTTTATTGCATTCTAACTCATCCTTTCAAATCCAACTCTAATCTAATCTACTTGGGATTCTTTTCTTGACTATCCCATAACAAAAACTCTTTTGTATCATTTTATTCTATAAATTTATTTGTAAGACTTTATCTCATTCTCTTTTAAGACTATCTTTGTGATAAATTGCAAAACCATAAAAATCCTAGAGGAAAACATAGGCAGTAAGATTTCAGATACATGCAAAGCTCTATTTTTGCTGATATGTCTCCTAGAGCAAGGAAAACAAAGGGGAAAAAACACCAAATGGGACTATATCAAATTAAAAAGCTTCTGTATGGTTAAAGAAAACTTCATCAAAATCAAAATACCACCCACTCTATGGGAGAACATATTTGCCAATGATTCATCAGACAGGGTTTAATCTCTAAAATATATAAAGAACTCATATGACTCAACACCAGGAAGACAAACAAAACAATTAAAAAATGGGCAAAGGATCTGAATAGACACTTCTCCAAGGAAGATATACAGATGGCCAACAGACATATGAAAAAATGCTTAACATCACTTGCTGTCTGAGCGATGTAAGTTAAAACCACAATGAATGGTCACCTCACACTTGCCAAAATGGCTATCATTTATAAAGCAACAAACAACAAGTGTTGGTGAGGGTGTGGAAAAAGGGAACCAACCCTATTGCACTGTTGGTAGGAATGCAGACCGTGCAGCCACTGTGAAAAACACTATGGAATTTCCTCAAAAAATTAAAAATAGAACTGCCTTTTGACCCAATAATTCCAGTGCTGGGAATATATGCTAAGAATCCCCAAATACCAATTCAAAAGAATGCATGCACCCCTATATTTATAGCAACACTATTTACAATAGCCAAGATTTGGAAACAGCCTAAATGCCCATCAGTAGATCGGTGGATTAAAAAAATAAACTGTGGTACATTTATACAATGGAATACTACACAGCAGTAAAAAAAAAAAGAAGGAATCTGTATCTTTTGCAGTAGAATGGATGGAACTGGAGACTATTGTGTTCAGTGAAATAAGCCAGCCAGTGAAAGGCAAACACAGTATGATCTCACTTACAAATGGAATCTAATGAACAAAATAAACTAATGAGCAAAGCAGAACCAGATGCATATAAACATGGAACAGACTGATAACTGTAAGAGGGGAAGTGGGAGATGGGAACTGGTTGAGAGAAGGTTAAGGGACTAGTCAAAGAACATATATACATGATCCATGGACACGGACAATGGTGTGGGGATTCATTGTAGGAAGGAGGAAATGAGGGGAGATCTGGGGGGAGGGGGACAAAGTGGGAAAAATTGGAACAACTGTAATAGCATAAACAATGCAATATTTAAATTTAAAAAAGAATATCTTTGCATCCTCATGCAAATCAATAAATTCATTTGACAAGAACCAATTTTTTAAAATATATTATCTTACTATACAGACTTATGACATCCATTTATTCTAATCTTCAGAGCTGTTTTGATTCTTCTAGTAATAGCCCTTTGATTCAGAAATGGCCATCTTATATCACTTTGTATTTATTTCATTGCCCTCACATCCCTAACCTAATCTACCCTTGTCACTTTCCAGCTAGCCCAAAGCACAATCCCTAACTTACAGTGTAAAATAAATTCCAAAATGATCAGAGATTAAATGTAAAAAATTATACCAGACATGTTTTTTTAAAAAAGGATGGATTTCTCTATAACTTGGTAGTAGTAAAAAATTTCCTAACTATAAGTAGAAATTCAGAGAAAATGGGAGAAAACATTGATAAACTTTCTTACATAAAATATTAAAAATTAAAACTTTTACATAGAAAAGGTGCCATGAATAATGAGGACAAATGACAAACTGAGAGAAAAATATCTGTAATTTCTATCAAAAAGGATAATATTCTGAATATAGTTTCTAAAATAAAGAGTAAATAAACACTCTTTTGAAAAATGAGCTAAAGATATTAACAGATAAATCACAGAGGTGCAAATAGTTCTTAACGATACAAGAAGATGTTCAACATCACTCATAATAAGAAAAATGCAAATTAAACTAAAGTCAGACATTTCTTGCTGAACAGATTGACAATTAAAAAGTCTGAACTATAACGATAAGACCTTGAGGCAACAGGCATTCATATATCGCTGCAGAAATTCAAAATTGTACAACTCTTACGAGGAGAATGTGGTAATTTCTAGCAAAACTACGTATGTATTAATCTTCTAACTCAACTATTTGGTGTCTAACAATCTACCCGTAAGATACACTGGCAAAACTATGAAAGGATATACACAGAAAGCTGTTATTTATACTACTATTTATAATACAAAAAGACAGGAACAGCTCTAGTGTTCATCAAGAGCAGACTGCTTGAGATAACAATGGAAAACTATGCAGCTACAAAAGGAAAGATAAAGGAGGAATACCTCTATATATTACTGTGGAGAGATCTCCACAGTATATTTACTGAAAACAGCAGCATGGAGAAAAGTGCATGTGGTATGTGCCTGCTATTTTTCAAGAACAGCTGGTTTTCCTATATCCACCTCCCTACTACACAGACACACATACAAACAACAGCATATTCCTTCAGAGGTAGGATGCTCAATGCCTCGATTCATTTTGAGTCACAAAAGGAGAAATGAAATGTCCTCCCACTGCTGCCCCTCATTCAGAGTTCTCCTAGTAATACTAAGAAACTCTTCAGGCAACAGGGGCCAGCAGCAATTAGCCTTTTCTCAACCTGACCTGGGGAATGTAAAGTGCTTTTCAGACCAAATGAGTTTAGTTATTTACATAATTTCCGATTGACTAGGCCCTAAAACAAGGGCCCACATGATAACGTACTTATTTAATACTTATCCAAAGAAACGAAGAGCTGAAATCACATTGAGTATACTTTTATTGTTAATTATGGAAAATATTTTACTTAGCACATAGTTCATACCTACTATGAGCTAGGTACTATCCTCATTACTTTATAAATATTAACTAATTTAACCTCATGAACCAATAAAGTAGCTGTTACTACCACGGTTTCATTAAAAAAAGAAACTGACGCAAACAAAGATTAAATAATTTGTCCAAGATCGCACAGCTAGTAAGTGGCAGAGCTGGAATATGAACAAGGGCTTGATCTAATTACTATACTCTGCCACCTCTCTATTAAATTCCTCTAACATCTAAGCTATGCCACAGCTCACAGCATAGCCTCCCTTTGCTCTTTAACCAAATGCCGTGTATGCTTTAAACATATCAATCAACTTAAGTATGTGGCAGTTTTTAAATATCTTTGAATTCTGCTACATATTATAATGGCAAAAACTCATTAGTTAAAAAAATGTTGTAGGTTTATTGGCTTTTTTCTTTACTAAGGTGATTGTGTTTCATTTTATTTGCCAAAAGTTCACCTATTCTCAATAGAGCACACAAACTGGCTCCTGGAAGATTAGAGTACTATTCACAGACAAAATTTTGGAAGTCCATTGGTAGAAACACAAGCCTGCTTCGAGCATATGCTCATAGGAAACCCATGTGAAAGCTAGTGAATATGCCAGAGCAGAAATTATGTTAAATGTAACATGACTATAGTCTATACATTTTCAGAGAGATTACGAGAGAGATAAAGTTATATTACCATACAATTCATGCTTCCAGTTAGTCTATTTTACAATTAGTTTGAGAAAATGGCCCACTGACAGAGACAGGAGTTTATACTTCTTCATGGTTGACCACACTTCTCCTGTCTCCTGAGTTCCTATCCCTGACAATACTGCCTAACAGTAAATATATATTGAAGTTTATTTAAACTCAGGGATTAGTAATATGGGTATTCTTGTGCTAGATGCAAGTATCTAATGGAAAAAAAATGTCTTTGCAAGTCCTGTTCATAGAGCTATTATAAGAATATGTAAGTGAGCAAAACTCCTTAAGCCATTAAAACAGATATGGGGTATCCCCAAGAAAGTAGAAATTCTCTTGAATTTAGGAATAAATGAAGGGGAATTTAAATTGTTTTTATAAGAATGTCTTAGAGCATGGGGGAAAATTTTAAGCAGTGGGGGAAAATCTATTGAGGGCTGTAGACGATCAATAACTTATTTAATCAACATTTTAAGAAAGAAGAAAATCAATTCACCTCTCTTAAGACAAAAACTAAATAAAAATGTATTTGTGCTCAGTATTCAGGCCAGCCAAGAGGAAAAGATGGCCTAAACCAGGAAAAAGAAAAGAACATCACTTTTGGCCTACTCAGATTATCATTTCTGTAACAGTAGTAATCATATATGGTATATTTTCTTGAATCATTCAAGTTTCAAATATTCTGTATTAGTGTTCAGATACATTCATTTGTATTTATCACATGTTCCTCCATCCTGACCAATGACAAGTCAAAAGTGACCTTTGGTAATCCTATCATTCCTCTCTTCTCTTCCCTCACACCCAAACAACCCCTAACTCAGATCTGTTCTAGCATGGTAACTTTACCTTCTTCCTTGCTGTGACAGAATCCCTAATCTGACTAACCATTAGACTTCCAGCCCCAAATTATTCTCAAGCCTATAAATCCAATTTCATCCCCCACCTAACTGGAAAAAATTACTTTGCTTGGCTCTGTGCTCTGAACTCATTAATATCCTCTGGCTGCTTTTTGGCCACAAGTTTCCTTTCTACAAACCTCAACAAAAAAACATATTTTAGGTTCTTACCTTTTGTCAGCCAACTAACTTTAGTTCCTCCCTCTCTGAAAGGTTCTCTCACAGTGCAGTTAAGATGAGGAAATGGTTATTGGAATATCAGTTCAATTTCTCAAATATTTACTAAGCATCTACTACATGTTCCATGCAAGCACCTTACTCTGCACTAGCTGGTAGGGAATGGAACTGACACACCCAGAATGAGTATGACGTTCATTCCTGCATTCAAAAGCCTCAGAATTGGATGGGTAGGGAACAGGGTGAAAAATTAAGTAGGATATGAGGGTGATTCTTAAGTGAGATAATCTAGCTTCATTGGCAGAATGAATTGTAGAGAGAAAGAATGAACTAGAGAAAAATACTTGCCTCTCTGTTGTGAGCTCAAAAGGGGAAATGATGGCTTCTGACTAGAAGACCGGGAAAGTCTGGACTAGACCTGGAAGGGCAAGTAGGATTTCAGTAGCAGACTATGGGAGGAAGTATAGGAGCATGGTCTTGGTGTCCCTGCCAATGTTTTTGCCTCCTAAAATATGATTACTTTCACTCATTTTCCAGTGGAGAAGTGTATTAACTTTCTAGGATGGCCATAACGAAGTACCACAAACTGAGTAACTTTAACAATAGAACTTTATTGTCTCATAGTTTGGAGGCCAGAATTCCTAGATTAAGGTTCCTTGCAGGGTTGGTTCGTTCTGAGGGCTGTGAAGGAAAATCTGTTTATGTCTCTCCTAGCTTCTGGTGGTTTACTAGCAATCTTATTATTCCCCAGCTTGTAGAAAAATCATCCTGATTTATTTTGTGATCTTCATGTTTTTTTTCCTTGTTTGAATGTCATTCTTCAAATTTTCCCTTTTTATAAAGATATCAGTTATATTGGAGTGGGGCCCACCCTAACAACCTCATTTTAATTTATTTATATCTATAAAGATCATATCTCCAAACAATGTCACATTCTGAGGTATTGAGCGCTTAAACATATATAAATTAGGTAGGGGGAACACAATTCAACCCTAAGAAGAAGATACTAAAAATATATTATAATATGTGAATATTATATTTATTACATTACCAATTAACACTAAAACATAATACATGTAAATTAGATTAATTGTATAATTAATATAAATATAATTATATTTCTAAATATAAATGTTATAATTAAATACATAATGTAGATATAATAACACAAATCTTTACTGGCACTTACTATGGGCTAAATTATTTTTTCTATCTTATTTCATTTACTCCTCACAACATTCTATGAGAAAATTCCCATTTAAAGGTGAGGAAACTGAGATTTAAAGAGGTTAAGAATTTGCACAGAGCCACATGTTTACAGCAGCAAAGTTGAAACTCACACCAAGACATTTGTATCCCTATGTTCTGTACTCTAATCACTGCACGACGTATGTTGTTTATATATATACATATATATATACACACACACATTTAGAAATGGATCTCTCTATAGCAATGAAATAGAGTCTTCGGTATAGTTTGTGAAAACCACTTTGTAGTTACTCTACATATTATGAGAGTAACTACAAAGATTTCTTGTAGCACAAAGGTTTTTCATATTTACAGATTTTGGTTAGGTGAAATATTGGTCTTTCTCAAATTCTTCACTTCAAATCCCACAGCACCTTTAAGAAACATCTCTTTTGGTTTGCAGGCCAGTACTCTGTCCACTGAGCCACACCAGCCAGGGCTAGAAACATCTCAATTTCATGTTTTTAGATTAAGGAAGAAGAGCATATAATCTTTCATGCCTCCAGATTCCAGGTTCACAAATAAGTTGTTTTCTCCCCATGAAAAGTAAATGAACAAAGGAAACAGATAATGCATTACAGTACAAATAAGAACCGTATAAAAATATTAGAGAGTTTGGCTCCTGAACAAGTGATAAAAGATTTACTGCCATTTATTCTTAGAGTAAGTATCATTAGGAGGATACCAAGTTTAAAAGGAAGGAAAGCAAGTGAAGGTATTTTCATCTTTCATTTTGGTAATAGGAGCTGTATCGAGAAGAGATCATAACCATAATAATACTTTAGATGTTCATAGTGCTTTAGAATTTTTCAGTGTTCTCACATTTTATTTCATTTGACTAAACAACTCTGTTTGGCGGGCAATAAGAAGGGCAATAATCTCTATTTTAAAAAAATAAAGGTACTAAGGACCACAGAGTTTAAGTGGTGTCCCAACTAATGAATAATAAAAAAACACAAAGAATGTATTCTAGACCTCCAGAACAGCTTTTTTGTTAGCCCTTGGGAATGTTAGCCTTTGGGAAGAGTATGTAGCTTCTCAGTGTCAAACTGGATTGATTTATGAAATTCTTCACCAAGAACTTTTTGCAAAAGATGCTGAATTGTTTTCAAACCAAAATATTTGTTAGCTGTTAATCAAAGTGTTCCTTAAAGAGCTTTGTATTATTTCATGAATAGCTGCCAAATATCACAGCAATTACAGAAAAAAATAAAATATCACAAGACTGTATCATCAAGAGTATTAAAAGGTAATATTAATTTATTCATTGATTTAATGCATAAGTTAAATAAATGAGTTGAACTTTGAGCAACTACTATGTGCTAGACATTTGGCTACTTACTAGGGAACGGGGCTATAGCTTTAAGAAAGTCACCCAGTCCCATGACCTTAAATCCCACTTATGTTGTGACTCTCAAATAGGTTCCTCTAGACTTGATCCTTTTACTGAGATCAAGATTCAAATAAAATTGCCTTCTTGATGTTTCAACTTGAATACCAAATGGGCCTCTCACAGTTAATATGGAAAGGAAATGAATTCTCATCCCCTTAAATCAGATCATCAACTAGCCTTCTCCATCTTCATAAATGAGAGACTCATCCTTCATTCACTTCTTCTTTTTACCCTCATATAAGTAAATTAGCAAGCTATCTATTTCCAAAATGCTTTCTATAATCATTCACTTTTCTTCATCTTTATTACTATCACCCTAATCCAACTAACCAAACCCAAACAAATTCATATATTCCCTAACTAGTCTCTCTGCTGCCACTCTTTCCCTCTATAAATTCAATTCCATATGTCAAACATAAAACTTTTAAAATACAATTCAGATCACTTCAATGCTTTGCTTGAAAACCCTCAAGGACTTCTCCTTTCGACTGGAATAAAATCCAAACTCAACCTACCTTACAAGCTTTCATAACCTGGTTTTAGCCCATCTATTTGATCTCTTCTCTTTCTATACTTTCCTACCTGTGGCAGGCAGAATAATGGCTCACCCCAAGTTGTCCACATCCTAATCCTTGGAACCTGTGAATATGTTACATGTTGGGAACAGTCCCACCTGGTCTCAGGGGTTGTAGCTTCACTGACAGGCAAGAGGGCCCCAAGACTGGAGCTGAGCAAGGAGGCCTTAGGTAAATAGGCCATGGAGGAGACAAAACCTGTCCCCATGGCAGGGGCTGTGCATCCCTCACATCACCCTGCTTGGCCCTGGAGGATGGCTCATTAGTCAATGATGGGTAAGACCCCTTGATGGCAGGGGCAACCAAAGACAGGCACGATCGCATGGGGGACATCAGGGAAAGACTTGGGGGACACAGAGAAGGGGAAAAGACCCTCACCCCTCAGTTTTGTCATGGCTGGAGTCCTCATTCTATCTGAAAGAAGTTTCTTTATCTTTTGGCTGCTCTGCTCCACCCTCCTGGCTCAGGCTTGAAACAATACTAAAGGCAGGTACAGCCCTAAACTGGATCAGGTGGCTCACAGGGGCAATTAGGTCTGGAAAAAGAATGCATTAAGTCCTATGAAACTTACTTTGCTAAGAATTCCCTGGAGTTAATGATTACTGATGTTTGAGGTCCAAGCCTAGAATGTGATCAGTTTCCCAGGTTTCAGGGTCGAATGGGCACCACCCTGTCTACCAGACCCTGACCTGAGGCAAATCTCTGTGTTCCTTCAGTTGTTATCTATGATCTCTATCTGTTTTCTGTAAACATAGACTTTTGACATTGATTGATGAGCTTTGCGTCCCTGCTGTATATCCCTGCGCAGGTGGTTCTCAATAAAAGCCACTTCAAGAGAAGGGCTTGGGGCATTCTCCACTAGAGGAAATCGCCACCTCCTTCTCCTGGTAGACCGAGAAGTGTCTGGAAAGATTTTATATTCACCATCTGCAGTGACCTGGCGGGGGTGGGGTACTCTGCAGGGGATGCAGTACACCCCCTCACTTACATGGCTAAGAAGAATTGAAGTTGCAGAAGAAATTAAGGTTGCTAATCAATTGACTTTAAAATGGAGAGCTTATTCTGCATTATCTGGGTGGTGCAAAGTAATCAGAAGTGTTCTTAAAAGTAGGATAGGAAAGGAGAAGAGTCAAGAGTCAGAGAATAAGATGTAACAATAAAAGCAGAGTAATCAGCATGATGCAATGTGAGAAGGACTAAACCCACATTGCTTTGAACATGGTGGATGATGGCTATGAGCCAAGGAGTGCTGGCAGCCTCCAGAAGCTGCAAAAAGCAAGGAAATGTATTCTCCCTTAGAGTCTCCAGAAAGAAATGTAGTCTTGCAACACCTTGAGTTTAGCCCAGTGAGAGCCATTTAAACTTCCAACTTCCAGAACTATGAGGTAGTAGACTTGTGTTTTTTTAAAGCCACTAAATATGTGGTAATTTGTTATAGCAGTAACAGAAAACTAATATGCTAACACACTATGGACTAGATACACTCACTGGCCTATTACATAAACAAACACTTCTGCCTCAGTGCTTTCTCTTTGCTCTAATCACTACCTGGAATGCTCTGCTTCTATATATTAACATGTCTGACCCGGCTCCTTCTTGTGACTATGAGCTCAACTTCACAGAGTGGGTCTTCCCTCACCATCCAGTTCAAAAGTTGCTTGTCATTATGTTCTATCACATTGTTTTATCATCCCTGGAGCACTTTAATCATTTGAAATTATATTTGACAGCTATTGGTATAGTTGCTTGTAGCCTAATTCCATACTCTAGAATATAATTCCCATGAGAACAGCACCCCTGACCTTGTCTATCATTGTATCCTCAGTGCCTGAAGAGTAGATGGCAAAAGGTGGGGGTTTAATCATAAATTTTGAGCCCAGCTTGGATTGCTGTACAAGAGTCCTGGTCATTTTTATGGGGGCTCAGAGGTATTAGCTTACTCTTGGATAAAATGGTACAAATAAATTGGAGGGGATGGGGTGGTAAGTATGCGATACATCTGGCTCAGTTGGCTGCCAGGGCTCAGATGATGCCCAGAGAAACGCCAGGCCCTCCTGTGGCCAGATGTAGGCCCATCTGACTAGCCCACCTGCTCACCTAAGTACTGGGCCTCAGCAGTCACACAGGTCAACCTTGTTTATCAGCACTCTGGCCCTCATCGCCAGGGTAGACTTCTTTGGACCCTGGAAAGAATATTTGACCCTATAGCTACGTCATCTGTGTCAACATGGTGAATTGTGGACAAGGCGCTGAGGAGCAAGGAGCATGGAGCATCAACCTGACAGATCCCCTAAAAGCCACTTTTGAGTGTACAATAGAGGCAGTGCAATATCTTTCCCGCAAAACTCACCCCCGCATGGCTGCAAGTGCCTCCTTGTGGCCTCCCCAGGAGGGAGCCCGCCAGCCTCCAAATGGGGAAGTGTCAGCAAGGTGGGTTTTGTTGAGCACTTAGATTTGATTAAAAACTAAGAGTTATTTTTGTTTTGTTTCTGTTTTTAGATGGTGGAAACGTGTTTTAAGAATTAGAAACAAATGCTCTAGCCCTGGTCAGGTGGCTCAGTTGGTTGGAGCGTAGCCCTGTACACCAAAAGGTTTGGGGGTGGGTATATATCCCTGGTTAGGACACATACCTATGTTGTGGGTTCCATCCCCATCTGGGGGCATATGGGAAAAACCAATGGATGTTTTTCTCTCACATCGATGTTTCTCTCTCTCTTAAGTCAGTAAAAATATCCTCAGGTGACAATTAAATAAACAAACAAATACTCTAAGGAGCAGAGCATGGCATGTATATGTATCTATAAACACTAGTTAGAAAGACAATATAGTCAGATTATCTCACTTGGGGAGGATTGTGAGGAAGAGCTGGGTGCAGAGAAGCTGACTCAATGTGAACACTTCATTTAGCATCTGCCAAGCAAGCCCTTGGAATTGCCTGAGGTCACCTGGTGCCCACTGTCTGTTATCATCTGAGTGAGTGCCCCTCTCTCCTGTCCTGGAGGCCAAAGCAGTTGTGTGTCCAACAGGAAAAAGTCCTGTATGAATTTAGAGACTTTTCTCAGCCATTGGACCATCATGGGTAGAATAGTAGACTCCCAAGTGTCAGGGGTGGTGCTGGGAATAAAAGAAGTTGGCTCAAGGTTTACCTACCTCTCCACTCCTTAACCCAAGCTAGAAAATAGTGGTGGAAACCCTCTCCATTTCTAGGGAAAGGGGCTTGAACCCGAAAGGGCAGAGAGGACTTGATCACAGGCCAAGGAAAGACATTTAAGTTTGAAGGAGCTAGTCAGGGCAATGCTGAGCAGTGGGCTTCAAGATCTTCAGTTTAAAAGACAGTGGGTTGGTCACCCCAATAAATTCAATAAAAAAATAAAAAGCAGTGGAAACTTTCAATAACCCTTAGAGCAGAAGGTGCTGTATCTCACAGACTCCAAACAACCCTGTTGTATCAGCCTTTCCGTCTCCACCCCGACACTCTCTACTACATATTTTCTGTATCTATCTGGACCTTGCAGTTAAAAAGGAAGTCTTCCTTCCTGCAACTTGGCTTTTCAATGTCCATTCTACGTTTTCTAACCATTCTCATGTTTTACATAACTTTTTAAAATCCTCATCCCAGGATATGTTTTTGATTTGAGAGAGAGAGAGAGAAATCGATTGATTGGCAACCTAGGTATGTGCCCTGACCAGGAATCAAACCCGCACTGAGTCATCCAGCCAGAGCATGTTTTACATAATTTTTGATGCCAAAGTAGGGTAACCTCAGCAGACCCTACTAACTAAATTCAGAAGAACAATTATCAAATTAACAAATTATAGTTATGACCTTCCTGTTGTTAAGTCTAATGATTTTATGTAAACAGGACTACATGATAGATGTATATACATTACAATGCATTTAATTGCTACCTACCCAGAGTGATATACATATACATACCAAAGCTAGAGATTTAAGCAGGTGCCCTGATAAAATTTACATTTTCATGGTCACTTTTAGTGTGAATCAATGCTGGGTATCTTACATTAAACAAAATATTAGCCATTTCAAACAGTAACAATCACACTGAAAATGCACCTCTCAAAAGTTTACCAATACTCAGTGCCCATCAAGAATTCAGTGAAGTCATTCTATGTACAGGTTGGGGCAAAAGGAGGTTTACAGTTGTTCATATGGAAAATAATACGATAGTTACTAAATGATAATACAAGAATAAACTGTGTTTTGCAACTCACAGCTGAAGCCTACTTTTGTCCCACCCTGTATTATATTCAATTGTGTTTGAGGATGCAATAAGGGACTTAGAAAGCCTGCTTACAGATATATTTTGACACCTGGCAGACTTGTTCAACTCACCAGATTACAAACACTATCAGACTTCATTCTCCATGACATAGAAATTGTGGGATATAGATGAATGACTGTATTCTTAAAGCATAGGAGCTAAGAAAGCAGGCAATTTATCTCTCGGCTGCTTTGTCGAGTCAGCACAGCACTGGGGGCTGATGGTTAGCTTTGAAAGGCTGAGAGCAAGTACCAGTTTACACAAGGGAAATATTGTACCAAGTTCATGAGGTTTCTTAGAAAATAAGAACTGTTACTGGGTTCTGCCTGCTAGGTTAAACATTATCCAGTAATGATTGATCTCTGCAGAAGCAGAGAACTAAATTGAGATGGAATGAGAAAGGTGTACAGCAGGAAAGAAAGCAGCATTCTTACTACTTAGAAATTGACAAGATGTGATGATCCATGACTTCCAGGTAGAAATTTGAATCAAGTGGCATGATGGTTAAGTGTCAGGACCTGGGTGTCAAACTGTCTGAGTTTGGATCCTGACCTCGTCACATCCCAACATTACAAATTGGGCAAGTGAATTTCAACTTATTTAACAGGGATTATAATGATATTATCATAAAGGATTAAATGAGAAGATGTATTTAACATAGTGCCCAGCACACATTACGTGCTCGAGAAGGCATTTGGAATAGAGTGGCAGGACAAAGCAATGAAAAATGAAGGTCTATACTTATCCCGTCTACAAGTACTGAACCATGCTCATCGCAGCCCCATGATCAGCCGTGCATGCAGGGAAAACAGCAGCAGCACAGATTCCTGTCATAATGGAAGCAGACGTGATATGATCACAGAGAGGTGAGCGTGAGACACTACTAGAAGATTCACTCAAACACACAAGTCCAAGTTACAAGTAGTTATAGGTTATTTGGACTCTATGAGAAAAATAATTTTGGCTTTTCAAGATTTTTGCAGCTTTAACCACTCAGACTTCCAAGGGCATAATTCACAGAATCTAGGACAAAAATCAGGGGCACTAAATTCTTCACTTCTTCCTGCCATCTTTCAGCTCATTTGACTTTAGGCATGTCAGTGACCCTGTCTACATCCTCAGCTGATAAATGAAGGTAATAGAGTTTTGACTTCTTGCTTAGCACATTTTGTTAATAATATAGAGATGATGTATAAGCATTTTAGGGGACATGAGTTTAAGAGAGATAGAAACAGACTATAAACTTTTCAAGAGATCAATAAATAATCTTTGAATTGAACTGAATGGTTCACTGCAGTACCAACTGGTATATATTCATGACATACACATATATAAGTAGAAAAAAATACATATATATATTTATGCAACCAGAACTAAGGGTTTAGAAGCAGGTGCTGTGGGGTTTAGTCCCAGTTTTGATACTAACTAGCTTTGTGACTTGAATCAATTCAGTTAACTCATCTTTAGTTTTTAGCTAAAGGAAACAGATAATAAATTCCCAAATCACAGCATTATTTGAAAACCAAATATATATGAATGAACAGTTTATGATTTCCTCTAAAAATTACGTTAGTAATTAGTACCAATATGATATTTTGTATTCAATTATAAAATGTACATAACATGAAATTTACCATCTCAACCATTTCAAAGTGTACAGTCTGCAGTTTTAAGTATATTCACACTGTTTTACAACAAATCTCCACAACATTTTTATCTTGAAAAACTGAAACTATATACCCATTAAATAACAATTCCCCATCCCCTGCTCAACTCAGTCGCTGGCAATGCACCTTTCTTCTTTGTTTCTATGAATTTAACTACTCTAGGTACCTCACATAAATGGAATCATACAATATTTGTCTTCTCTTGATTGGCTTATTTCACTTAACATAATGTCCTCAAGGTTCATCCATATTGTAGCATGTGTCAAAATTGTCTTCCTTTTTAAGACTGAATAATATTCCTCCATAGGATAAAAATGTGAATTAATGTGCTCATTATTTATAACTCATTTTCCTCCTGGACATATTTTAAGCTTCGCTTCCTTTCCAAAGTTCTTATTTTTAGATGTGGTTCATTTACAACAACTAGCCTAATAAACCCATCTGTTTTATCTTCAGTGGTACTCTGCTCTCTACTAAGAACAACTGATTTTTAAAAAATAAGATTCCTGACAGTAACTATAATAAGCTAGTGCTACACAAAGCTGACATAAAAAACATTTCAACAAATTCAACATGATTGATCACAGAGTCTCTTAATTTAGCTGTGTAGAGAGAAACTACAATGATTTGGCACATCTGTCACTATTCTCAAAGAAAGGCCATTTTTCACAAGATCTATCATGTCTATTATTAGTATTGATAATGTGTTATAGTACCAAAGTATAGTGTTGTTTCTGTAGGGAGTGAAGTTTGCCTAAATTAAAACTCTTATTTTATATAGTTTTTTGCAACTGCTTATTAAAGGAAATTATCCGAATACACATATATTTATACAATATGATATTCTATAAAGATTAGTTACTGAGTATTTATTTCAAGGGTATTTAAAAATTATCTTATTTTCCCCCTTTGTTAGTTAAAATACTTTTATGTAGCTTTCTGTCTTATGGTAGACAGAAAGCTTAAAGCTAATCTCAAATCTTTCTAAATAATTTCTTAGAATTATTTAAATATTTTATTCCAAATAAGGAAATGTCACTCCTTCTCAGTTTTTATTTGCACGTGGTGTGAACTGCTTCTCAGATGAAGAACATGTCAATGTACAAAGGAGGGCATGAATTTGAGATGAATATCAAGGTACTTCTAAGAGAAGGTGGACTTTTTGTATGCCTTGGTTCACCATTTCCCACTGCCATGTGCACTCAGTCTGAGCCAAACAATTTCTTTGTTTATTTTAGCAAACTGGTGTGAATGCTGTGAAACATAGCATCCCTCATAGTTTGAAAGAAATTTCTTTTTGCCCATAGTTTATCCTGTGTGCCGAGCAGGGTGAAGGTGGCATGAGGTGGGAGGGTGGGAGCGGGGGAGTGCTAAGGTCCCTTGGTGGAGGGTGCCTGGGATCGTTCCCTCTAGGCTCAGCCAGGCATTGAAGCAGTTCAGAGGCACTCACCCTACTAGCTGTTGCTTTGTTTTGACATTACATCAACAAGACAGCTTCTCTTTTCAAGGATGCTTTATCTGCTATGCCATACTATTTCTCTAGGGAGAGCCGAATATCTTTCTATGCAGAAGAGCAAAAGCAGTATTCTCCCAGGAATCATTCCATGTTAGAAATAACCATTGTAGATGTTTTTTTGCCTGCTACCAAGAAAGATTTTCTCAGCCAGCCACCTCCTGCTCCTAGAAAAAGGAAGATGGCTTAGTCACCTGTCTCAGGCAATGGCTTCCTTCCTTAAACACAGGCAGGCTGTGCCTGGCCTGCAATATCTGGTAAAAGGAAAAGATGTCTTATTTCCAAAAACCTTTCCACCCAGTACTGTGGAGGCATTTTTGATCCCATAATGAATTGATACTTTTTAATGTAACATTTGTTTTCTGATTATGAAAGTATCTATATCCCACCTCCTATACCAGGGAAGGAATCTGTTATGTGGTTAGATCTTTATATACAACTTTATTCATTACATCATTATTTATATCAAAAAGAAACTGGAGATAAAGTCTAGCAGTAGAGGAACATGCTATAATACCCTGCCTTTGTTAAATATCATGTTTTAAAAATTAAGGATAAGTTAAAAAGCTCACCAAGTGAAAAAAAAGCAGAATACATGACTGAACAAGCAGTATCAACTCAAGTTTAACACATGTATATTCATATCTGGGTGCATAGAAAAAACAAAAACAAAATATATCAAAATGTTACAAGTTGTTTTCTCTAGGTGATGGGGTGGCGATATAATTTTTACTTTTTTCCATATACTTACTTGCATTTTCCAATTTCTTTACAATGATCATATATTCCTTTTATAGTCAGAAAAAAGGCTTTTAAAAATGTATGCTTGTTGTAGAAAATTTGGAAATTACTAAAAAATATAATAAAAATAAAATAAATTACCTATATTCTTATCGTCAAGAGTTAATACCCCTTTTTAAAAAATTTTACTTTTTTTCTGATCTTCTTTTCCAAGTATACTGTGGACTCACACTATACCCTTAATTTGACTTATATATTTTTAACTAAACTATAAATATAAATAGTGCCACTATTTAGTTACTCAAAAGGGGAATACCAAACATTTCCAAGATTGTTAGACACAGAGTCTGAGCTGACATTGAGATATGAAGACTCAATTAAATATGAGATATGAACACTCTCTGTTAGAGTGAAGTATAGAGAGGTAGGTAACAAATGGAGTCCTAGCCAAGGTCTAGATCACAGTAGGTTAGTCTACAGACCTAACCAGAGGCAATTTCCCCAGTCCCCAACTGTTTTATTGGAATGGACATATTTGATAGATGGCAAGAACTTCACATTGGTTCCTTGGCTTGTGAAGTAAGATCTATCATAGCAGCAGGGTTAAGTGGAGGCCTCTGGAATAATTCCCACTCTTCACCCATCACCATCTCTCTCTCTCTCTCTCTCTCTCTCTCTCACACACACACACACACACACACACACACACACACACACACACACACCACAGGCACTCCCTGGCCAAAGCAATAACACCTTTTGTAAAAAAAAAAAAAGCAGAGAATTGTGCTATGCTTAAAGAATTTAAGGAGACAGAGGTAGTAGACCCCCTTCTCCATTTAATTTGCCGCTTTAAGCAATTTAAATTAATCCTATCAAAAACATAATGAAGCAACTTTGTAAATAACCTGAACACTTCAGCTTAAACAATATTGACTTTACCTCTTCTAACTATTGGTTAATTTTAATAGACCAAATATCACTACCATATATTCTCTACATACATCATTGTTAAATAAATTCTGGTTGATGTACCACCAAATTTAAGACAAGACAGAAGTTGAGTAACTTTGTATCACTGTAATAAAATTTGACATGATATCCCCATGTCAATTAGGAAGATAGAGTTATCAGACAGTTTTACTGTAATCTGCTCTGCTTTCACACTTAAAAATTAAATTTCTCATTTCTTCAAAGTGATTACTTCCAATTTCATTTGGAGATGAAACTAATCTATATTCTGGGAAAAGCTGTCTAATCAGATAATATCATAAGTATAGAATGCCATACTATTTCTCTAGGGAGAGCTGAATATCTTTCTATGCAGAAGAGCAAAAGCTCTTCTCCCAGTATTCTCCCAGGAATCATTCCATGTTAGAAATAACCATTGTAGGTGTAGTAAGAGTAATCAATATATCAAGAAAAATATGGACTCAAAGAACACAGGGATAGAAGAAGTGCAGAGAAGAAAAAATGGTTGATCAGACTTCAATTCTTTGTCACTTTCAATTTTATTTTTTGTGGAAAAAAGTAAAAAATCTTTATTAAGGATATGATGTAATTTCTAATAATTCAATATTATTTTGCTTATGACTTGCGTATGATATAAACAGTGATTGTGTTCTGCTTTTGAGGTTGGATAGACCTAAATTTGAATCCCAACTCTACTACTTAGTAGCTGTCTTATATTGAGTAAAATACTCAAGTTTTATGGTTCTCAATTTTCTAGTCTAAAAAAATGGAACTGATTAGTTATAATATTTGTCTCACAGGATTTGTGTGAGTATTAAATGAGATAATGTGTATAAATAATTAGCATGTTGTCTGTATATAGTAAGTGTTGAATTGTTTAGCTGTGGTAGATGAAACTATTCTTATGATGACAATGATTTTCCATAATATAGTAAGAGTTCCTGACCCAGATATCTTTTGGCCAAATGCAGAGTATCAGACTTTTTGATTGCAATTACTAAAAACTGTGTGTCATTACTTTTTAATTTGTGAGAAATTTTCAGAAAGCAGAACTTCCTTTGAAACAGTTGTATAAGAGGAATGGGAATTCTTTTATGAAACAAAATTGTTGTGGTAGAAAAATGGGAGACTATACCTATTACAAATGATTCTAATTAGCCACCTCATAACTTTAAAACTCTGGACAAAAATTTTCATGGGAATAAATATTTTTAATATTTTAGCTCAGGTCCTGCAGCTTCCAATTTGATATATAATATTACTAAAGCCACTAGGAAGCGGGATTTGAGAGTGCTGTCTGGATCCTAAAGGAAGACAATACTGTTATTCATGGAGAATGAACATGTGCGTTGATTGGGTAACATCTCCCTGCCTGAAGGTTGAGGGCTGAATTAGGTAATTAGTTTTTTTTATTATGACATATCAATTACCTACAGAACAATGCAAAAACAACTAACCACTACCCAGATTCATCAAGAGATGTGATTATTAACTGGGATAGCTTAGATCAAGAAAAAGTTTGTTGCCAGAACCCCAGAAACCTCCATGTGTACATCCCAATATAACACTGCTTTGTTTCTTCCATGGGAAAAACTACTAGACCCATTCTCCTTGTTTTCTTCAGGAAGGTTGATCTAAATAATCTAACTGACCATTTCCAGAAATGGAAGGTCTGGGTGAAATTTAGAGAACTCTCTTAATCTTACCGTGTAAGAATAAGCTCAAAAGAATAGGTCAATACAAGTACGCTCTAATAAGAGAGAGCTACAGTAAATTGGAGGCCAAGGATCTTCACTAAGCATTAGGCAAAACTCAGCTGACCTGAAGGAAGAAAGAAAAACTTGAAAAATCCTAATGTAATATTCATGAACGCCTCCCATGATAAAGTCTATTTGCTTGAAGGAATTACTCACAGCTTCCTCTTTCACTGAAACTCTCTGAGATTTATTATACCTCCTTCCTCTCTCTGTTCTCCTCTGCCTCCCCAAATCTCACTCACTCACGCACTGAGCAATTCTTCAGGGAGCTCTAGAGACTGACTAACCTTTACTTCTGAATTTCAAATTCCATTATAAACAAAGCCCCCTTTTTCCTATTGATTTTGTCCCAGTCTTCTGGAAGCTCTAAATGATTCTTGGCTTCTCTACATCAGTCTCAGAGTAATGTCTTTCTTTCCCCTTTGGAGCTTCTTAAAACAAATCAGTATAATTGTGTCTACTTACTCCTGTAGCATAAAGCCTTCATTCTAATATTTAAAACCACTCAATGATCTTAGAAATGTTTCCTTCACATTTTTGTTGACTCTTTATTTTTAAAGCAAGTAAAAGCAAACAATCCACATATTTGATTTATTTTTATTAACAAGAAAGCCCTGGAAAAAAAACCCTTTCTTCCTGAGAGGTAAAGATTTATCTGACAATAACATTACTGCTTCAAACATAATTCCTTAAAAAACTGTCCTTTCTTAGGATACAAAAGCACAAAGCTGCCATTATCTAACTGAAGTATAGGATGAAATGCATCTTTTTTTGCATCTTTTTTCCTTCTTTCCAAGATCATTTTAATACCATACACAAAAGGAAAACTATATCCATCTAGACAAAAAAAAAAAAAAGCACTTTTCAGAGGGAAATTTTAAACATTATATGCTTTGTTTCTTGTAGTAAAAATATATTTTCTATTTTAGAAAGGGCAACATAGATCCTTCCAATCGTTGCTTACGATCACAGGCAATGGACAATGTCAATTCCACTTCTCATGAGAAACAAAAAACCATTGCTTGGGTATGTCCACGGGTTTCCAACATATAAAAGGAATTTTATGAACATTTCACATTAGATAAGTAGTCAGATTTGCAAGTTGTTCCGCATAGTATTTGTTCTTTTAAGTTAAAAATCCATTAGTACAGAATTAGTTAAACTATCATCTATTATATATGAGAACGTTGTGTAATTTTGACAGATGAACTATAGCTGTAGTCATAGATAGGGAAATATCTCTATGACACCTTGATTTAAACTCAGATTTTGAAATAATACATATAATTCTATTCATTTGAAATTTTTTATGTGCTTCTAAATATGTATGGATGTATGTATAGAGAAGGATACTTACTAAAGTGTTCTAAATGTTTAATTAAGATGCCTAACTCTGATGCCTTCAAGTTTAAAATTACCTGATTGTTTTGTGGTACAGATTTTATCAAAATTTTAATCCATTAGGAGACTACCTACATTGCTTGAATTTTATCCATTAAAGTATTTTATAATTGAAATCATAAAAAAATAAATTTACCTTTATTTCAGAGAAGAATTATATAGCTAATTGATTTACATCTTCATTTCATTCAATAATTGGTTAGAAAGTAAGAGATTTAGTGAAAGAATCACCTTCAACATGGACTATGTACAATGACTCAGAGATGTTTCTGTATTTGAGTTTGCTCAGGAATATTTTACAGTAGATTTTGACTTTTAAGAAATTTGCATTAAATGTAAAAGGTGAAATGAAAATAAAATAGCTAATTATTACTTGATATTTCTACAACTATGTTACTTCCATGTTGTAGCCTTAGAAGAAACTCATGTAAAAAGCACTTTGTGTTCTTGCCCCTTTTTTTTCCTATGAAACTATTTTGGAAGACTGCCAAGCATGTGTTCAACAAATGTATTATACTGGAAATGTTTTGCCATAATCATAAACTGATTGAATAACCACGATAATTTAAGTGTTCTTTTGTTCGTATACATCAATGTTTTGCTCATTTGCTTGAAATATATGCTTTGTTTTTGCTAAAATCAAGTTCAGATGTGTTATAAAATAAAGAGCTGTACATTGTCTTAGCCATATTCTTTTAACATGAGATCTGTAAAAGATTTTAGAAATAAGGTAATAATCACTTGGCATCAAGTGAAAAGAAAGCTATTTTTGAGAGATGTTTTCATAGCAAAAACATTTGATTTTGGTCAAAGAAGAGTTACAATTAATTTTAACCTTGGTATGTCTAAGATATAGACAGCCAGATTATTTTAATAGGAAACATATTTTCACATTGAGAATTGCTTACTCTGAGGCACAAAGTTTCCATTTCAAACATAGCATGGTACAGCAAATCCCTCACTTATCTGAAAACCTCAACTATCTAGATGACCACTGAGAATTGAGAACAAAGCAAAAAAGTCTTCTGAGCATCAAAATAGAAGTCTCAAACCCTCAGCACACCAGCCCTTCTCTTAAAAGTATCCAATAGATTAAAAGCTTCAAATTCAGAAAGACTCTTAAAAGTCAAACTGAAAATAGTACAAAGTAATGACTGTTAACATTATGTTAGCCCAAGAGAAAATAGCAAAGCTATAAAGCTGGCATTATAATAAAAAAAGAGAAGAAGAAGAAGTCTGGGGTCATTTCATATAAGATCAGTATATTATTTTTTTCCTCACCCAACAATATCTTTTTATTGCTTTGAGAGAGAGAAGAAGTGGTGGGGAGGGGGAGAGAGAGAGAGCCCCGTACATGCCCCATCGGAGGATTAAACCCAAAACCTACATATGTGCTCTGACTGGGAATTGAACCTGAAACAATTTTGGTGTACAAGGTGATATTCCAACAAACTGAGCCTCCTAGCCAGAGCAGGATCAGTGCACTCTTTAAAGGCAGCAACATAGACTGAAAAATACAATAATGGGTATTTTAATGGTATTTTTTATTTGTTCCCCAAATACATACCTTTCATTTGTGTTTCTTGGATTGGGCCACCTATAGTGGCTCTTGTCAATGCTCCCGTGGGTTGGTTGTGACATACTACTCACCAAGTACATGGACAGCAACTCTGAATGTGTTCAGAGCAGGGAAGGATGATGCAATTATCTACTCTCTTCAGTTATACTTGTTTTATCTTAATTGCCTGTACTTACATGAATTAAAAGCATGGAAATATCAAGAACATAATTTCAGTGCATAGTGACTTACAAGTAAAAATATGGCTAAAACAACAATATATTTTGGTCTGGAGCATTTTCAAGTTTATATTGTGAGACATTTCTAAGTTTCCTAATGGAAAAAAAAATCAGTCAAGTAGCATGTAATCAGCTTTTAAATATAGCTTACAAAATTATTCCATGATTTTGCAGGTGAATTATTAGGTTCCATGAAAAGAAAGGTGATTCTGATGAGTCTGTGTTCTAATGAGCAAATGGATAGAAAGATCATGAAAAAGAAACAGAGACTCTGTCTGGACTTTGCCAACAAGCCTTTCCTTCTTTGCAAGCATAGAAAATAGAGATTTAAAAAAAAATACCTGTTTTGACAATTATCACACTTAAAAGACCTTACAGGGAGCAGGAATGTTCCATTGAATATGACACCGTTCACCTCTTGCCTTGCTGCCCTGTCACAAACAACAAAACAGGAATAAATGTGAGCTGTTAAAATAAAATTTACAGAAAATTAAGCAGCAGTCACAAGGAATACTCTTTCCTTGAGGACATTTTGTAAAAGCACAAATCTTTATACACAGAAAAAATGTGAAATTTAACTTAAAAATTCACTTTGTATAGTTGAAATTTTTATGATGAAAATGTTTATCATTTACTTTGCTTCCATTTTAGGGGAGAGAGATGCTTCATTTTTCTTCTTAGAGCAGTTAGGAATTTATGACCAGGACTAACAAAAGTAGTATCTCTTGCCCTTTGTTTTTGTGTAGATTGCCTAAACCTGGGTTGAGTGGTTATGTGCCATATGTCCTCTCTTGATACAATGTGAGAACATGAGGAAATATGGATTTCACATGCCTGGATTTTTACATCTAGGATGAGGCTCGAGCTCATAATAGCCTTGACTGAAATCATATTATATTTTAATTTTATTATGTTATTAATTTTGTTTGGGAGGGAAATACTATTTTTTAATATTGAAGCATTTTTGTAGAAGGTAAAGAAATGATGAGTATAGAGCAGGCAGGAGTGCTGATTAAGTCTTAACACACATCGAATGTGCTAGAGAAAAACAAGACTGTGGTATGTTTTCCTGAATATACATTTTTTTCCTCTTGCTTTCCATTACCTAAGCTGTCTTTCTCCCCAAAGGGGCACCACTGAGGCTGTTGGACACACTGAGTTGACAAAGATGTAATGCAGTCACTTAAACCTAATATGAACACTGTCACTAGTGAATACCAGTGGGGAGCAGAGGGGACAGAGACAAGAAGGACAAAAAAGGTCTACTAAGCAAAAGAAAAAAAATGAGCAATTTGACATTTCTATGTATCTACATACACAGTGCAGGTGTTAAGTGTTTAATACTAATCAACAGTTTTCAAAAGTACTTTAAAAATTTTTGATGTCTGCTGGTTAGAATGGCCATCATAAACAGATCCACAAACAACAGGTGCTGGCGAGGCTGTGGAGTAAAGGGCACATCGTGGAAAGCACTGTGGAATTTCCTCAAAAAGCTGAAAATGGAGCTGCCTTTTGATCCAGTGATTCCCCTGCTGGGACTATACCCTAAGAACACCAAAACGCCAATTAAAAAGAACCTATGCACCCCAATGTTCATAGCAGCACCATTTACAATAGCCAAATGTTGGAAGCAGCCTAAATGCCCATCAGTAGATGATTGGATCAAAAAATGATGGTACATTTACACAATGGAATACTACGCAGCAGAAAGAAAAAAAGAACTACTACACTGCATGACAGCATGGATGGAACTGGAGAGCATTATGCTAAGCAAAATAAGCCAGGGGGTGAAAGACAAATACCCTATGATCTCACCTATAAGCAGAACCTAACCAACAAAATAAAGATGCAAGGAAAATAAAACCAGCAACACTGAAAGGAAAAGAAACCAACAGAGACAAGAGGGAAGGAGGGAGGGATGGGGGGGAAGGAAGGGAAGGGGCAAGTCAAGGAACATATAGCAAGGACTCATGGACAAAGCCAAAGTGGGGAAGGATTGAGGGAGGGAGAAGGGGGAGGGGGCAGGGGAAAGTGGCCGGGGGAAGATGGAGACAAATGTATTTGAAAAAATAAATTAATTAATTAAAAGTGTGAAAAAAAGAAAAAAGAATATATAAAGCAAATAAAGAGTCCCTAAAAGAATAAAAAAAATAAAATAGTTGGATCAAATTTAAAAAAAATTTTGATGTCTGAAATGTTAATTCCAGATTTAATATTTCGCATATATTTATAAACATAATTTACACTATATTTGTCAAGTGTGCTATTTTCTGCTTCAAAAGTCAGGAGCTTCTAGGCAAGATGGCAGTGAAGATAAATGTGGTACTTGCCTCCTCCCACAACCACATCACAATTACAGCTAAACTACAGAATGGCCCATCATTCAGAAACCCTTGAAATCTGGCTGACTGGAAGTTGTAACTAGGGAATTACAGAAGAAGGTACATCAACACTGGCAGGAAGGACAGAGACACAGAGTAGGCTGGTCCCACTTCCACCACCCCATCCCAAGGTTAGAGTGCCAAGGAGATTGTGGCAGATAAAAATTGGGAGGCATATCTCAGCTGCAGAGATCACCCAAGAGGAGTGAGGGGTCCCAGCCCCAAACCACGCCCCCCCATTCCAAGGTTAGAGTGCCAAAGAGAAAAGTCCCCATAATTTCTGGCTGTGAAAACTAGCAGAGATTAAGTCTGAGGGAGATGGAATCTCAGGCAGTTCCTCTTAAAGGGCTTGTGCATGGATTTACTCAGACTCACTCTCCCTGAGCTGCAGCTCTGGGATAGCAGCTTGAAAGTCACCGGAGACATGCAAGGAGGAACTGAATTGTCTGGCAACAGAGCAAGAGCTGGGGGACAGATTTCTCTCAGACAGAAGTGCTAGCAGAGGCCATTGTTCCTTTGATGAGCCATTCTCTTGCCAGCAGGTGTAATAATGTATGAGTAACCATACTGTTTGCCTGTCTGGATTTTCCCTGAAACCCTACTCCATCCAAATTTCAGGCTCACTCAATCTGTTTCCAGTGGTTTTTCTGTACAAATGGCCTGTTTTGGCTCATGCTTCCAATTTTACTAAGATCTCTCAAACAAGCAGCATCTGGCCTCAGTATGCCCTGTACCTCTCACAAAGTAGTCCTCTCTCTGGCATTGGCAGTAGCTGACTTTGGTTCACAGCTTGACCTTACATGGGCACCTCCAAGCCCAACACAAAAAACAGCCATCTGCAGACCACTCTGTAGCTCATGCTGGATGGCTCTGGGTAAAATATAAGTGATCGCTGACCTTGGCCTGCACCTCCCAAGAGGCCCCAGAGCCAAGGCACTCAGTGGATAGCTTCAGACCACATAGAAACATCACCACACAACCACTTCTACAACACACTCGAGAGGCTGATTCAGCAGTCACCAGGGCCCCAGTGAAGTAAGTCCTGCTCTGTGGAGTAGGCTCCTGCACAGGTGATCCTCCATGGTGGTTAGAGGTTTATGGTCAGTAGCCACAGTTAGTCCTTGCAGCTGATCAGTCTGGTGGTAAATCTCTCCTATTGATGTGCCAATAGCAATCATGACTCAACTATAAGAGGTGGGTGTACACAGCTCATACAGGGGGAGCACACCCATAGTGGGTACACCTAGAGTGCCCAGTTTGAGTGACTGGGGAGGCTGTGCCACTAGACGCTACACAACACCTACTATATTAGGCCATTTTTCCAAGTCTGAGAGAAAAAGCAGCTCTACTTAATATATAAAAACAAACACAAGAAGGCTGCCAAAGAAGACAAAGAAATATGTCCCAAATGAAAGAACAGAACTCCAGAAAAATAACAAAACAAAATAGAGACAGGCAATCTACTAGATACAGAGTTCAAAACACTGGTTATAAGGATGCTCAATAAACTCAGTGAGAAACTCAGTAGCATAAAAAAAAACAGTCAGAAATGTACTGAAATGAAGAATGATTTATGAGGAATCAACAGTAGAGTAGATGATACTGAGAATCAAATCAGCGAATTGGAATATAAGGAAGTAAAAAACACCCAATGTGTTTTTTGAACAGCAAAAGGAAAAAAAATCCAACAACTAAGGAGCTGTTAGGACAACTTCAAGCATACCAACATTTGCATCATGGGACAGCTAGAAGGAGAAGAAAGCACAAGAAGTTGAAAACCCAGTAGAAAAAATAATGACAGAAAAATTCCCTAACTTGCTGAAGGAAATAGGCATACTAGTCTAGGAAACATAGAGATTCCCAAACAAGATGAACCCAAAGAGGCCCACACCAAGACACATTATAATTAAAATACAAGGCTTAAAGCCAAAGAGAGAATCTTACAAGCAATGTGAAAAGCAGCTAGTTACCTACAAGGGAGCCCCGATAAGACTGTCAGCTGATTTCTCAAAGGAAATTTTGGAGGCTGGAACTGATTGGCAAGAAATATTCAATGTGATGGAAACCAAGGACCTACAAACAAGATTAATTTATCCAGCAAAGCTATCATTTATAATTGAAGAAGAGATAAAGAGCTTCCCAGGCAAGAAAAAGCTAAAGAAGTTCATCACCGCCAAACCAGTATTAGATGAGATGTAAAAGGATTTTTTTAAAAGGAAGGAAAAAAGATAAAAAATATGAATAAGAAAATGGCAATAAATACTTATCTATCAAAAACTGAAATCTAAAAAACAAAATAAATGAACAAGTAGAACAGAAACAGACTCATAAATATAGAGAATGATTTGACAGTTGCTAGATGGGGAGGGAGTTAGAGGGATGGGGTAAAAAAGGTAAAGGGGTGAAGAATTACAAATTAGTTGTTTCAGAATAGTCATGGGGATGTAAATAGTCATGGGTATGTTATCTTGAGCTTCTCAGAAATAGTCTTCTCTGAGCACAAGTCCCAACTATCTGAACCCTTAGTTAGCTCACTCTTTCTTCTTCATGTTTTTCACTGTGATGCCACTCACTCTAGGAAATATTCCCTGAAGTTCCAAATGTGGGTTCCAGACTACCAGCACATTACATTAGTGCCTACGCTTCTCCTCTCTGAGCTCTTAGCACACTGCATTATAATGATTTATCCATGTATCTTGATTCTCTGATAAACACAGGAAAGTGATAGTTATGAGTATGAGCTTTGAAATAAAACAGTTTGTAGTACATACTATATGCCAAGCATTATTCTGAGTGCTTTACATACACTAATGAATCTAGTCTTATAACAATTCTATGGGAGTCTGGATCAGAGGAAGACCATCTTTCCCAAGGTTACACAGCCAATGAGAAGCTGATGTAGAAGTGGAACCCTGGCAGTTGTTTCCAGGGGCCATGCTCTTTACCATAATAAGGTGTTGCCCCTTAAATTAGAGTCTTGGATTTTAAAACAAGATCAGTCACTTACTGGCCATTTAACCTGAGGTAATTTACTCTATGTGAACATCAGTTTTTTTTTAATGTGAAAAATAGAAATAAATAACTATATTTAGTTGAAGGAGTTTAGAGGATTCAATGACATAATGCATCTAGTAGATAGTAGATAATTCACTCGGCATAGTACTTGACATATACTAAATGCTCAATAATTATCTGCTGCCATTGCATCCTTATTCTCCTCCTCCTCTCTTTCTGTCTTCCTTTTTCTTCTTACTTTTCAAAATAATGTTTGCAGTTCTGAACATACAATGGACATATAATAGATATCAATAAACATCTCCTGAATGAAGGAATAAAGGAATGATTGAGTGAAATAGCAGGTAAGTTTTCTTTGAGACAGATTTGCATCAGTCTTCAATGTATCTTAGCCATATATTTTCCTCTTCACAGACTGAGGGAAGCTGGCTGTGATATGTGCAACACTGGATGGGGTTGTCCTGTTGGGCAGTTGTACCTCTTCTCTCATAGCAGCATGCTCTGCTGAAGAACAGAACCTTCCTAGATGAACAATGTGTACCTTGGTTAAAAGCGGATGAGTAGCCAGGCTCTTCTGCTAGAACCACAAAGTTGGAGCTCAAGGTCCTTTTACAAGAGCTTCTATAATGTCAATAATACCAAGAAGTATTATATAGCCCTGAATTCCAAATTATCAAGTATTTGAAAGTTTTCAAATAATCTCAAAAATTTATATTAAATTGACACTATGGGTATATCAAAGTTTTACTAAGTTAAATGAATATAAGCATCCTGCAAGGTCATTACTATTGCATTATGTTATTGAATATTAATTTAAATAATAACAATGAAAATGGTTACTGTGATAATTGCTTACATTTATGCCCAGTCTTTATTCTTTTGGAGTGTATAGCTCTAAAATAGTGTCAACATTTTTAAGATGCCAGATTTTACCATGATGAGCAGACATTCTTTGCTTAATGTACCCAAAGATAAAACATAAGTGAGAAACCAACACCAACTTCAGTTTACGCATTCCTGAATCAAATACCTCAGTGAAGGAAAGTGAGAAAATTCCAGATCTTCTCTTTCTCAGCAAGCACTGCTATATTTTTTTCTAGAATTAGTTATTAGGGACAAGTCTTACATAGAAGGAATTTTTTATAAAGAGAATTTCACTGCTGTACATTCTGTACTGCTCCAAAGGGAATTCACAAATCTTGTTTCATTCTGTAATCAAGAGACATGGTATGTTTGTCATTCTGCCTGTGTTTGTGTGTCCCTGTGTAGGCTGGAAATATGCCCAGGTACAGAGGTGAGCAGCATAGCACACACACTGGAGAGGCATGGGGAGTCAGGTGAACTTGGTTGGTCTCAACCGGGATTTTGTTATTCCTCCTTGTGCCTTAGTTCCCTGTATTTCCCCTCTTTCTGATATGGCTAATGGTGGTGGTGTGGTTTGGGAAAATATGCAGTTCTTGACTCTCACCTTTGGCTTCTTAATCCTAAATCGCAACTAAAAAATATCCAAATGTCTGTGGGGCCATGGGTATTTTACAAGAGTTCCTCTCCAGATAGTTTTCATTGTTCAAGTAGAACATTCAGAAACCTAGGAGAAGACCCACCCTCAGCACTAAGTGTATTGTAGTGTTAATGGGGGGAAAAAGTGAATTTGCTGTTTCAATTCAGTTCTCTGGCATTTTATATTTCTCTGTTCCTTTCAGAAGAGTTTACTTGCCTTGATCAGATTTGGCATATAACTAAATTAATGTGAGATTTACCTTAAATCTCAGTTAATCTTTGATTTTTGGTCTCCATTCAGTGCCTTGAAAAATGAAGGCAATAAACTTCTGTAAAAAAAGAAAAGTCAGTGGAATTTAGTCTCAAACTAACTGAGTTCATGGAAATTCCTGTCTTTTACCCTCAGAGGATTCTAGAATAAATATCTCTGCCATTATGAAGTTCTTACATATTTTCCAGAAATCTATATCATTAGCTAATGAAAGTTAAGCAATTTTCAAAGTCTTTACAAATATATGATTTAAAATATTTAGCTTTTTATTTTCATAAAAATAAAATTTAGTTCGTTAAAATTAGATAAATAAACTACAACTGATGACTTAATTATTGAGGGTTCATGTCACCATGGGCCAGGCCTGTGCTAAGTTTCACAATATACTTTAAAAAATTAAGTACCGAAAAAATAATAAGGTTGAAGTTGAAAACACTATCTCAAAGACTTACTCTAGAAAGTAGTTAGTTACAAAATGCACAATTTTATTGTTCTGTTGTTAAAACCAGTTGTTTACAAAAGGAAAAATTTCTAAAACTGAACCTGTATCGAGGAGGCGAAGCCATTTACAGAATGAAACCTCTGTTGTATTAAGGTATGTGCAAAATATCTGTTAATGAGAAATAATATTTAAGAGAAAATGCTAGCAAATGAATAAAAACGAAATAACTTTAAACAAACTAATTAAAATAATACTGCATCTGTTACTGAATGCATATAGTGTGTCTGAGCCTGGAAACCTGAGCTCTGGGCAATATGCAGCAACAACAGATGTGGCTCCTGAGCAAGCAGGGATATGACTGGAAAGTGAGCAAAGGTCAGACCTCCGGCGAAGTCTTGTACATAGAAAGGGTTTCTAGAAGCAATCCTCTTCCTCCCTGACAGACACACACATACACACATGAGACACATACACAGGACACACACATACTTTTTTCTTTTCCTTTTATGACTTTAAAGTATTTGGGGACCTTTAATGTCAAGTTTCTATTAATTACTATCTTCTGTTATCCCTCTCTTAATTCATATCCTTCCATTAAGGGTTTATGTATTTATGTCCTTTTAATTTGGGACTTGCTTTAAGCTGTAACTTAACCTTTCTCTTTCTGTAAATTCTATCCTGGTGGTCCCAGGGTTTTAGTGTTGCAAGGGATCATTAAGTCATCTACACCAACAACCTCCTTGGTGAGGGATTCCTGGCTCACTCTATCCCTAAAGAAGGATGTTAAGATTGCTTTGCTGCTTAGAGAGTGGGAACGCCCTCCACTGCAGGCCTACCCAAATCACTGCTGGGGAGTCCTCATGGTGTGTGTCTACCTCTCCCATTTCATCTCTACTCCTATTAGTCTCTTTGCAGCTATTAAGTGGTTTATAAGGTAATATTTTTCATTATATCGTTGACCATGCTCCTTTCTTTCTCCACTCTCCTTCCCGTTCATTTTTTTTACCACTCCTTAACATGATTTTAAAAACATAATACTATAAAATTATGTATTTCTACCAGGCGCTCTTGCCAATTTGGCTAAAAGTACATGCCACTTTAAATATAGACAACCTCCACTGACTACGTGAGCACAGGCATATACATATCACACACCACGCTATACACATACTGCACACACCACACAACACCACACACACACCACACCATACCACACATACCACACTACACTCTGTAACCTAAGCTATATATGTGAAGCAGGTAGCCTAGCATAAACTAACTTTTATTTAGAATTCACAACTTTGATTAGATTAACCTGTAAACTCATTAGATCACCCTTGTATGTCATAAGGTTTGTGTAACCATATCCTACAATTTGCTAAGAATTTAATAGAAGGGCTTAATTAGCTAAACTTTCTCCCATACGTATGCCATCCTTGACATTGATGAACTGTCTTTTCAGGGAGAAGCCCAGGATGATTTGCAGATCCAGGGGACTAATCTGACTAATCTGGTCCAAACTGTCCAAGGCTGACCAAAGCAGCCCGGAGGACTCTATACTGACCTCTTCGTGAACTATTCCGAGTATACCCTCATTATAATACTAAAATCTCCTTGGGAGGGAGGAGAGATTTTCTGCCATATTAGAACATGCAACACATGTATGGCCATGTTTTCTAACTGTGCATGAACTAGAATGTCTCCAGCTATAGATGTTGTGTTGGTGAAGCTCACCTCAATGTTTATGTATGATTTTCTTGAATAAAGATGAATCAAATCCTTTGTTCAGGGGCACACCACCCCTGTCTTTGCCTACTGGATAGCTATAAATATATTCCTTCTTGTGAAATTTTCTTGGAGTTGTCTTTGGGCTGCCAACTACTGCATAACTGGATCCGGTTCCATTCAGTTCGGTAACAACACACACACACACACACACACACACACACACAATCAGTTTCCTACTCAGTAGCATCCAAGTCTGATCCACTGTCCTTTATCTTTGTTCAAGGAAAGGATCTTTGACCTTTTCACATATATCTTGTATTTTTAACATTTGCAAAGAAATAACGAGAGTGTTTTACATGTAGAATTCTGAGTCTTAATTACCCTTACAGAGATGAATATGCTTAAACCCCTAATATCAGTCCTGTGAGGAAAGAGAAGTCATCCTTCACTTCCGTACCTCGTAGAGGCCTGGGGTTCAGTGCTCTGATTTCTTCTGAACCCTTATCATTACTCACCAGGGCAGAAAAGTTAAGAGAAGTTGCAAAATGGTAGCTTACCAGGTGGTTCTGGCCCTATATGTATGATGAATAGCCTACTCAGAGATTTAAAGATAGTTTAACTAGTGGCTAACATTTACAAATGAAGACATTTTACTTAACAATCTGGGTTGTTGGATCTCTCAAACAAGTAGAAGCCCTTACAACCTCTGGCCACCTTCCTTCTTGGGAACACTTGCTAGGAGCTGCTGGGCAGCCCCTTCTTTCTGGGATACACTCTGTTTTTAGCAGTCTCAGCAATTCACTCTCAGTCACATTCATCCCATGACATTCTGTTGCCTTGAACCCTAGAGGCATGTACGTTTTTCCTCAACCTTGGTCTTAGCTGATATTGCTCAGTGAATTGAGTGCGGGCCTGAGAACCAAAAGGTCACTGGTTCCATTCCCAGTCAGGGCACATGCCTGGGTTGAGGGCCAGTCCTTCGTAGGGGCATATGAAAAGCAACCACACATTGATCTTCCTCTTCCTCTCTTTCTCCCTCCCTTCCCCATTCTCTAAAAAGACATTTTAAAGCTGGGTGAGAGAAACAAACAAAACTTTAAGTGAAGTCATAGGTTCTGGTAGGTATTGATAGTGAAGACTTGGGAAACAAGGTTTCAAATAAAATCAAAGCACCTCCCAGGGCCAGCAGAGGTGGAATGATTCTAGTTGCCCTGAGATGCTGGAGACCAGCTTGGCATCCCCACCCAGCCGAGGTCTGGGCTCTAGGTGGTTCTGTGTGACCATATCCCTCATCTGAATGGAGCCTGCCAAGTGTGTGTATGCATGCAGGACAGGGTCCCTAGGATTGATCCATATGGGTTTGAAAAGCTTAAAGGTTTTGATTGTACAGCTTATGTGATTTTTCTTTTCCACCTACCTGGTGATACTCACTAGAAGAGCAATAAAATGGTCTAGACTTCTAAAGGGAAGTAGTACTGTCCAGAAAAGCAGGACAGTGAAGCGCTATGTCTGGAAAAGCGTTCTATTCAAACATAGAGCCTGCATCTGAATAGGGGTGAGTGGAGGCCAGCCCCACATAGAGAGGAACCTTTGCAATTACCACTAGCTTCTCCAGGGAGAGAAGAGGCCATCTGGACAGATATGAACAGGACCTTCCTGGACAATGTAAAAATTCCTGAAGAGTGCAGATCCTTTTTTAAAGAAGCTCCTGTAAACATGCTATTGGCCTACAGGCACCACAACCAAAGTGTGAGGTACTGCCAGGGAATGAATTTTACAGCAGGATGTATGGTTCTTATCACAAAGAATGAAGAAGAATCCTTTTGGCTATTAGATGCTCTTGTTGGAAGAATACTACCTAATTACTACAGCCCCGAGATGCTGGACCTGAAGGTGAACCAGGAGGTCCTGGGAGAGCTGGTGAGGACCTAGGTGTCAACAATGGTGGCCCTGATTGTCAGGCACAGCATCCTGTGGACTCTGGCGGACTCTGGCCTTCTCCACTGGTTCACCTGCCTGTTTGTGGACATCCTGCCCATGGAGACAGTACTTAGAACCTGGAACTGTTTGTTCAGTGAAGGCTCAAATATTATCTTCTGGGTGGCTCTGACACTAATTAAGTAACATCAGGTTTTTATTTGGGAAGCCACCACGCAGCCATTTGTGAAAAGTTCAGGATCACCAAAGGGAGTTTTGTGACTGAATGTCACACCTTTGTGCAGAAAACACTCTCAGATCCTAGAAGCTTGCCCAAGACCAAATCCCCAGTCTCAGAGCTGCAGCGCTGAGCTGCTGGTACAGGGGTGACATTGACCTTCTCCTCTCTGCACTGACCACGAGGCTTCATTTTCAGAGTTGACCAATTTTTACTTCTTTTCTTTTTAGCCGTGTAAATATTTGATATCTCTACACTTTAGTGGTGACTTTTTTTAAAAAAGCGATTTAAATTCATGTCATTCTGTAACTGATAAGCTATGAAGTCAAATTTCTAAAGATATATTTTTACCTGAGTCAATAACATATAAAATGTGAGAGATGTGCATTTTTATTTAATCAACACCTTAAAAAAAAAGAGAGAGAGAGAGAATTAAAGAACAAGTTGAACATCTTGTTCAATTTACCCCCTACTGGGGTAAATTCCTGGCAAATAGCCTATTAACTAAAATTGCTAAAAAAACAAAGATAGAAAATTGGGGGCAACAAAATGTGAAGGGGAGACTGCTTTGTGCTCTCCCCAAGGCTCAGTTTCTTCCTCTTTAGGGTACTGACCAGACTGCTTATCTCAGCCTTACCTGCCCATGGATGTGTCCACATGACCCTTGGGCAGAATGTAGAGTGCCACCTACAGGCTGGATCCAGAAAAGCTTCCATGCAAGTTTATATGTTCTTAGCGTCACCCCCAACCAAAAGAGGAGGACATCAAGGACCTAGAAGAGAATGGAAGATGGAAGGAGTCTGTAAAACATCCCCAGGCCCATTCTGCCCTCCCCCTGACTACCAGATCCCTCTCCACATTGACCTGTGACTTGTGTGGGACATAAGCATTTGTACTCCATTGAAATGCTTATGGGGGGGGGGGGGGGTTGGTATTTGTCCAATATTTAGCCTGCTCCTGATAATACTGACAGCTCTGGAAAGCCAACTAGGAAATGGATGGAGTTAATGTTCCTGAAGATAGTAATGACTGCTAATAAGCATGTCTGTGCCAGAGAATGGGTAAGGATCTGAATAAGAGTGCTTAGTCTTTAATGGGCTAGAAGCCTACTGCTTCCAGGTTCAGGCTCCCTGCTGAAGAACAGGTGAAAAGTTGCGGATGTATTTGAGAAATCTTTTACACAAAATTGCTCAATGTGGTTGTGCTTTTCTTGCCCAAGAGGAGAGGAACACATAAAGGGAAAGCCCATCTGTTTGGGGACCACTAATGTGCCTCTAGGCTCCTGGGTAACACATACCTGAAGATGGGGGTAGAGACTATCCTGAGGAGACCTAATTCAGCTTTAGAATAACATCTGAAATCCACAGCCCCCTAGAGGGATACACAAGAGTTCCAAGTAAGAACTCTTTATTAGTTCAGTACTATTAAAATGACTGGAGTTTTAAACTCCTGGTTTATATTAGCCTTAAACTAGAAATGCATTGTTCAAACCACAAATTTCCTCTTTTCTGTAGTGTATAGACAATATAGTGAGGATTTCTAAGGACTCAGCAATTTGTTGAGATAATTAGAAATAAATGAAGAGATGGCATACTAAGTAGCTTGTTACTTTGGACTTTCTTTTTGCTCTACTTGTTATGGGTTGTTTGTAACAGCAATTTAATATAGAACATTTTAATGTTAATGATTTTATTTCCTGGGGACTTGCCCAAAATGAGAAAGTTGTTTCCTAAGAGGTTCCAGCTCACAAAATGAGACTTGACATTGTAGGGAATTGAGCCTTGTAAGCATGGTGAATTTTGGTCTTAAAGGCTGAATGCATTACAGAATGACAAAAGCCCAGTGTCTAATTCCATCCCATGGCTCAAAGCCACAGAGGAGTGTAGACCTCAATGTTTTTGAAGGAAGTCCTTTGGGTAATTTATTTTAGTGTGTATGGAATATCAAAACAAAGACATATATGAGAAAGTTAATGAAGGAGGAATAATTAATCAAGGCCAAAGAAAGAGGTTTTGCATATGGTTAGTATAATCACTTCATAAGGGTTGCTGTAGTCAAATAAAATTTGGCTCTGAGCTTCTGGCAGTGAAAACAACGTGGACATGGCATGCTGTAAAATCATGCTCTCGGTCAATGGGGACTGAGTCTTCACTGGACTCAAATTCTTAAACAAAAGTGTTACTCTGTAGATATGTGAATGAGCTTCTGAGAGCCAACAACTTTCCCATGTCCCCTGCAAACATAGCTTCATGCATATTTTAAGTTTTTCATTGTCTGCAAAACCAGTTTCTCTGGTTATCTCAGATTAAAGCAAATGAGCTGAAAGTTAGCAAGGATAAATTGCAGAATGTACTGTTACCTAAAATTATTCTTTTCTCCTTGGCTTACCTTTCATTAGTATGTTTGATCATTTGTTTATTTATCAGATGCTTCATTGAGAACATGCCTTGTGCCCCAATGAATTGGGAGGCCCTTGTGAGGGAGAAGGAAAGGAAAAAGCAACAATTTATGAGCCAGTTTTCTAGGTCCAGGTTACTAGGCACAAGTCCAAGCACAGATGAGGGTAAATGTTCATTTATAAGGACATGACACGGGGGGCTGATGGTGCAGATCAAACCAAAGAGCATCCTATTGCCAGTTTGCCAGTCTCTGCAGATTCTCTGTGGGGAAGGATAGAATCCAAACATGATAAAATAAGATGTAGAGCCAACAGGCAGGGCAAATGGGGCATGTGCCTTGCAGAGGTGATGAGGGAAGGATTGGATATGGGCAGATGAGACTAGCTACCAACAAACTGAAGGGCAGATCAAGACCAGATTCAGAGGCTACAACCCACTCCCTGCAAAACCTCCCTTAGTAAATGGTTCTTCTGGCTTTTTGAGACTAGAAAATGCACTTAAAAAGAAAGAAACTGTGTCAGGCTTAGAACTTGGTGACTAAATGCAATGCATGGAATGGATGAGGAAGAAGAGTCAAGGCTGTAAATACAGGGCATATTGAGTTCTACCTGCATGACTGAGAATACTGCGCTTTCCTAGGTGGGGCAGTTCAGAGGGCAAGTAAACATGCCTACCTGGTGCTCAGGAAGTAAAGATGCAGAAGTCACCTGTCTATATGGAAATCACCTCCTACAGAATATTGCTCTAGAATAGATTCCATCTTGATGGCAGGTATACTGATATATATTACTAGTGAATCTCTAATTCAGACAGTTCACTAAGTTCAAATTCTTTTCCAGGATTACAATCCTGTGATGCTGTGTTTCAGTTTTGCTGTTGGTCCCTCACTCCTTAGCAATAGAATTGGTTTAAACACTTCCTTTGAACTCTTACATTTCTCATTTGCTTTCAAAGAATTATGAATATTATTATTGAAGAAATGCCTGCTTCTAAAAATTAGCCTATAAAAATCAGATAAAGCAAATTAATAATCTATATTGTTGCTACCAGCTGTTTTTGGTATTTAACCCAAACCAGGGCAAAATAAATTCACATTAAAAAATCTGACTCTTTGTTCTCCTATTCTTAATCCCTCCTATCATGGAAAATTCATGGTTTAAGGAGAGACTGGTCCGTAGAGGCTGAGGTGCTTATTAATTTGAATGACCGTATCTGTGGAACCTCATTATTGAGAGGAAAAGATGAAAAAATCAATAGAAATCCCTGCTAAGCTTAGCCAAGGAGGGTAGACAAACACTGCCTGAGATCAACTACTAGGAAGGCAATTTGAGTGTACATGTTACCTCCAGGCCTCTGCCGTCTTCAGAGGGAGACAACAACGGCGGCAGAGAAGCACTGCATTTCAGGGCAGGGAGAGTGGTGCCCAAATGTATTAACAACTGCTAAGAAGCAATGCATAGGAGATGTTCAAAAGTCCGTCTAAAAAGGAATAACCGCTAAGTCAGTGAGGAGGGGAATAAAGCATTTCTGTTTGCAATTTAACAGTGCCTCCCCACTGTTCAGATTTTTTGTTTGTTTTGGGGGTGGTTTTTGGCTAGTGTTTTTATTCTGTGAATTTGTTACCACTTTTGTAAGCAAGGATGTTGTAGTGATGAACCATTGATGACTGCGGGATTTGTCCTGTCAGGCAGCGGGTGGCCATGATGCCACTACTGGTGTAACCTCCAGGCACAGAATCTGGAGAACAGTCCCCATTCCAGTCTGTCCTTACCCAGACCCAGTGCTCCCAGCAGAGAGGCCTCTCACCCTCACCCCTGTGCAGCCCGAGCTCCAGGGCAGAAGGCCAGGCTCTCCTTCCTTTCCCCGCTATAATCCTGTCCTTGAATCCCTAGTTCTGATTTTAAGCTCCTTTTCACCCTCACTGCTATCTCACCACTCAGCAAACAGCATCAGCTGTCTCCCATAGGCAGTCAGTTGAGAAACTGCCTCTGAATGAGCCGCCTGCTCTAGAAGTGGGCATGGACTCTCCAGAGAGGCCCTAGAAGCCACTTTCCCAATAAACAGCACCACCCAAGTAAGAGAATAGACTCAGGTTTGCTTCACCATCCCAAAGGTCAGGATGTAACATTTGAAGGCTAAGTGGATTCCAATAGCCAGATTTGCTTACAGATAAATCGGAAACCCGATTGTATATATATATTATTAGAGGCACTTTACATCTAAACAGCCTTATGTGAGCACCATTCTGTAGAGATGCTTCTTACTGAAAACTGGGTGCCAGGTTCCACGTTAGTTACTCTTTAAATAATAAATAATGAGGATATATAAACAAAGATGAAAAATGTGAGCTGTCACAAAATCACCCTGCCAGATAATGTCCAATTGGACACCCTCCACCCTGCTACCATCCTGATCAAATGAATCTTGGCTTTCTGTTGCATATCATCTTCTGGATTATATGTGTATAAAACGGGTACTCGGTGGCTTAATCTTGACTGGCTCTTTGTGACAAGTTTCCCACTTGGGCAATCTGCTCACCATATCTTATACCTTTGGTCTGACTGTCATTGTATACTGAGTGCTTCTTCCATTTTCTTCATCAGCTCCACCTGTGAGTTTCTAGAAACAACCTTGTTCTGAATACTCTCCTGCTTGGCATCTTTGGATAGTAAACAACAGGCTTACACCATCATCTGTCTGTTCTTCTCCACCAAAGCCCGTCTAGATCAACGGCTTTAATCTGGGCCTCCGCTCAGGCCTGCCCTGGACCTCAGCTCAGAGCAGACCAAGTACAGTTGCCAGGTGTGTCTTCCAATTTCTGACAACCATCATTCACACGATACTAAAGAGATCTTTTTCTAAGAATTCTATAAAAAGGACGAAAAGTACTAAGAAATGAAAATGATTAAAATAAACTTATGGAGCCCTGACCAATGTGTTTCAGTTGGTTGGGTGTTGTCTGGCAAAGCAAAAAGTTGCTGATTGATTCCAGGTCAAGGCACATGCCTGGGTTGTGGGTCCAGTCCCTGGCTGGGACACATACAAGGAACAACATATTGATGATGCTTATCTCTCACATTGATGTTTCTCACTCTCTCTTTTCCCTCCCTTCTCCTCTTTCTAAAAATAAATGAAATGTTTAAAAAAATAAATAAGCTTATACAATAAAATAATTGTATATACAGTTTCAAATATACAGTTACTTCAAAAAAAAAACCTGTAAATGTTGTATGTCATGGTCCTGGTATTGTCTCTTGCTAAAACAGTTATTAAGTGTGACAAAGGATATGGGACCTCTGAGTTTTAGCTAGACTTTCTTCTGTGTTCTCTACTTTGCCCAACCTAGTTCCAACTACCTGCTGATAAGCACAGGCCTTGGGCCTGTATGATGACTCTGAGGAGCCTTTATCTCTCTCATGCTGTGATTTCTCAGTGCTCAGACTCTAAATAGAGGCTCTTCATCAGCCATTCATATAGTTTAGCTATCTAAAACTCTATAAGTGAGTACCCAAATTCCTGAAAATCTCAACCTTAATTGTACTTGTTTCCAACAAATTATTCTTGGCAAAACATTAGCAGAAGCTGTGTGTTACCTAAGTATATATTCTGTACCTTCAGGTAGGATTCTGCTGTAAAACTCTTTGGTCCTAATACTATTTGAGTAAAGTAAATGCGTAGAAATGGTCAAAAGTATAAAACTTCCAGTTATAAGGTAAATAATTCCTGGGATGTAATAAATAATATGGTGACCATAGTTAACAATACTGTATTATATATTTGAAGGTTGCTAAGAGAGTAGATCTTAAAAATTCTCATCACAAGGGAAAAAAAGTTGTAACCACGTATGGCGGTGGGTGTTAACTGAAGTTATTGTGGTAAGTTTAGTTATATAAATAATATTTGACATACATAAAATTATTATATTGTATACCTAAAATTAATACAATGTTTAAAAACTAAACAATGAAGTAAACAAAAATTAAATCAATATACATCAATTATATCCCAACAAAAATTAATTAATTAATGTTAAAAAGAGAGCAATAGAGGCCTTGTAAGAACAAATGATGGCAATGTATATACTCCTAAGGACCAATAAAAAAAAATGAAGTGTAATAGATACTCACTGTAAAAAGGTAAATAAAATACTTATTAATCATAAGGACAAATAAACAAACTCCTTGACCCTAATGCTTTTTGAGTCCCACTACCAGAAGTAGATTCCAAGGCTGTATTATGTAATCATTTCACACCAGATTTTTCATGCCTCCAAACCAAGGACTCCATGGCCTCTCTGGTACATGTTGAGACTCGTTCAGGGCCCCTGCAGCAGCTGCGTCATTTCCATGCCCTGGAAGCCCTGGATGCCATTGACATTGGCTCATCTTTTCTTCTCCTGTTTTTATTTCTAAAAGCATAGTGACTCCTTCAAAAATGCTAAAATACACAATGCGAATAACTAAAGGTAGAATGTTCTAAAATGTAAAATATCAGCATGGAATCTTTTAGACATGATCTAACATATTTCCCAAGTTTCCTTTATTCAATTAAACTGCTTCACCAGAGAACATGCTAAACATATTTATATTTGACAATTTGATTTAAGTCCTATAATTTTAGAGAACAATATCATAGCTTTTCACAACTGAGTGATTATTGGTTAAATTCTTAGATGTGAATTCATATTGTGCCACCAAGCACTTTTTCTAAAGAAATTATGTGTTATGAGAAAATGCAGCTTGGCAATCAGAGCATAATGAATTCAAAGTACTTTGAGTGTTTTCGTTGATATATTGGGTTCACATTCCCTGGCAGAGAGTTGGGTGGGCTGGTTCAGGTGGTATTAGTTCCATTGACCAGACTGTAATTATTGGCACAACTTATAAGACAGTTGATAATGACTGGTTCTAAGACAGGATGCCAATAACCTGAGTTGGAGAATCATAATTGGAGGTCCAATGTGCTATCAAATCTAACAAGTCCAGTGGTACGTGACTAGACGGTCAAGGGATTGTGGAAGAAAACTCCAAGGAATAGGAAATTGGGAAAGAGAAGGAGGGAGATCTGGGTAAATAACCAAGATGGAGTGATGAGAAATTTTTGAGGTTTTCAGGAATGTACAGAATGACTGAGCTGATTTCATTTGAAGAACCAGCCATAGGACAAAAATTCTGTATTTTCTGCTGCCTAGTAAAAATTTCCAAATTTGGTAATTATATATAAAGTGTTTACTTTGGCCACATACTGAAGAGCTCAATCCTTAAAGTGCTTACATTCTGTAAAGAAATATAAATTGTGTACATATTGCTAAATCACAAGATGGTGTAAGTTAAGTATCACTTGAGTAGTGTTGACAATATGCTCTAGTTGTTCAGGGGAGAAAGGTCTGAACTTTGAATTTTAAACCAAGGGTTTTTGAAGAGAAGAGCATCGTGCTTTGTGAAGAGTTACCGGGAGGGAGAATACAAAACAGATCAGAGATGAGGTCATTGAGACACAGAAATCAGTTAAGAGATTATGGTAAAATAGTCCATGCATGAGGAGAGAGGCTTAGTATAAATCTTGATAATCCATATATTTTGGGTTGCATCCAGCTATCTCATTGTAAGTATTAGGTTTAAGTTATAGTATGTTCCTCACTTTTATACTTGATGGTAAAACTTATCAACTCATTTTAACATAGATACCAATGCAAAGCAATGCCTAAATTTATATTATATTTCTTAGTGCAAAGCTCTAACACTTTAAAAACTGGCTTTGAAATATCAGGCACAAAAGTGATGCTTACATTAGTATCTTACTTAAAGCTATTTCTTCTTCGTGTGCGTATGCATGTATGGGTGAATGTACATGGTTTTGATGGTTAGATCTAAGGTATGTCTGAAAATATTAGGCTTCAGAGAACATAGAAGAGGCTTACCTGTTTCTTCATTGGTTTCATGTGATTAAGTTCAATCAAGAAAATAATAACCCTGAAAACATTTCGATGCAGAATTTAGGCTTGGAGGTGCAAGGGGGACACACAAAAGTCAAGAGAAATAGAGGCTCAAAAATGGAGTTGTTGGAACGTGTTGGATATTTTGTTTTCTGATCCCCAATGACTGAGTAGAATAGTCACCTAACAGAGTTTAACCATCACATTTGTGTTCCAGTGCCCAAAATTAGGGAATGTTCATTCATTATTCCTCTTCCTTCTCTGTCCCCAAACCTGGCTCTAAATATCAGTGCCCATGTACCTAAAGGGAAAAATCTCTCAGATTAATATTAATCTGAGACTACTAAACTATTTTTACAAGGCAGTGTTGGGAACCATCCAGACATCAAAAAAGAATTATCTACAAGATCCTATAGTTTTTTTAGCAAGTGTCAAAGTCTCCTCTTCTATGAAAAGAATGAGGAAAAACAACATGTACAAATAAATTGGGCCACTTAACTACCCTATATAATTCTGAGGTACTGATAAGCATAAAACTGCCACATGTGTAATATGATATGAATATATCTGTGATTTATTTTATTAACATCACAGGAACTTCTAATGTTACAGTGTTTTGTTGTCTGCATTCAAATTTGAATAAAATTATAAATTTTAGTTTAAGATTAATGAAAATAAAGTTATTATTTTTCCTACCCCAAAATAAATAAATAAAAATTAGTTGCATTAAGTTAAGGAAAACTTCAATAAGGTTCTTAAACATGTTCGTTTCAGTACATATCATCCCTATAAGTAAGTATATTTCAGATCCATTGGCTCCAGTTTGAGGAGGCAGTACAGGGAATAACAACAAAAGTAGCTCCCTGAAAAGGCCTGGCCTATTAAACAGCTCACTGAATACCAGGATGAAGTTTAATGATCTGCGACTCCCTCAGGCTCAGACCACCTAGTTAGTACCATTGAATGTCTTTGATTAGCTTGGCCTGAGAAATAACCTACAGGACCCTGAGTAGATGTGGCAGACAGAAATCTAAACATCACCCAAAGCAGCAAAGTCACAGGCATTAACCTTCAACAAATATTTATTGAATAGCTGGCAGCCTAGATGCTCTCATTCCAGGAGAAGCTGACAAACTAAAGGAGGGAGAGAGACATGCATATGATCAACCATCATTTATTTTCACAAGTGGTGCATTAAAGAACAAAGAACTAGAAGAACACATCAAAAAAAAAACAATATATTCTGACTAGGGACTGGGAATGTTGTGGTAGAACTCACAGAAGTGGTGGCATTCAAGGACTTCACAAAGCAGAGCAAGAGGGGAATGACATTTTATAAGAGAGGGGACAACATGTGAAAATTATGGCAGTAAATAGCACATGCCATTTTTATGGATGGGACATAAAATGTGGGGGTGGGAAGGTGGCAAAGGGGATTAAAAAGTGATATTGCAGTCATATTCTAACAAAGTCTGAATGCCGTGTTTAAAAAATGGGCTTTATAAGTATTATGAAATCATTGAATCATTCATTCATTCATTCAAGCAATATTATGTGCTAAATACAGCATAAGGACATTTCAGTTAATGACAGGCTGCTTATAGGACAGTGGTCCCATAAGATTATAATGGAGCTAAAAAATTCCTTATCACCTAGCAGTGATTTTCAACTGTTTTCATCTCGTGGTACACATAAATTAATTAGTAAAATTCTGCAGCACACTAATAAATATGTTATAAATTTGAGATCTTTTGCTGATCTGACCAAAAAAATAGGTATTGGGTTGGCCAAAAAGTTCATGTAGTCTTATTTAGTCTTTTTTAGTCTAGTAGTGCTTAATTGTCTTTAACTTCATTCAACACAATTTTGTTAGATTGTATTGTGACAGCTGTCATATCAGCGTGCATTTGAAAAAAACTTATCAAGATTGGTGAATTTTTGTGCAGCCATTATAAATTGAAGATAGAAGAAAATATGCAACATTTTTGGTATATTATGCTTTATTATTTCAAGAAAGGTAAAATCACAACTGAAATAAAAAAAAAAAAAAGATTTGTGCGGTGTGTGGAAAAGGTGCTGTGACTGACTGAACTAGTGTCAAAACTAGTTTGCAAAGTTGCTTGGTACTATTGATATTTTGGCCAAATCATTCTTTGCTGTGGGGCTGTCCTTATGCATCAGAAGATAACGTTTAACAGCACCCCTGGCCTCTACCCACTAGAAGGCAATAGCAGGAGATAGCTAACATATTCAATATATCCAAATCAATAAAGTTATTGGTGAAAATGAGAAATTTGTCTTTTATTTTATGGAAAAAACTAAACAAACTTTGGGGCAACCCAATATAATTTTGATTCATTCACATCGATGGCAATTGCTGTGGTGGCTGTTGTCATTTTTTTATTTGATAATTTAAGGGAAAAGAGGTCAGTGCTCCTGACTAAATAGTAAGGTATTGCATATTTTAAAAATTCTTGTGGCACATTAGCATGCCTGCTGTAGTATACTGGTTGAAAATCACTTATCTAGTGACATCATAGCTGTCTTAATGACATATCTCAGTGGATTACACAAATACCATTGTGTTACAATTGTCTACGGTATTCAGTACATGTTGCACAGGTTTGCAGCCTGGGAGCAAAAGGCTAAATCATGTAGCCTAGCTGTGTAGTAGGTTTGTGTGAGCTACCGTACGATGCTCACATGACAAAATCATTCAGTGATGTATTTCTCAAAACATATCTTTATTGTTAAGTGGTACAGGACTGTACTATTTGCTTCTGGAGATTAAAAGAAAGAGAAGGGACAGCCCTGGCTGGTGTGGCTCAGTGGATTGAGCGCTGGCCTGCAAACCAAAGGGTTGCTGGTTTGATTCCCAGTCAGGGCATATTCCTAGGTTGTGGGCCAGGTCCCCAGTAGGGATCTTGCAAGAGGCAGCCATTTATTAATGTTTTTTTCCCTCTCTTTCTCCCTCCCTTCCCCTCTCTCTAAAAATAAATAAATAAAATCTTAAAAAAACATAAACCAGCCTTTTTTCAAGGATGCACAGTGCAGCAGGGAGGAAGGCAGGCAAACAATCCCAACAAAGTGAATTAAATGTTAAATGCTTAGACAGACGTGGGAATACTGGGGAATTCTGAAGACAAGACTGGGTTTGTCTAAAAAATTAGAGAATCATCACAACTATGTAGTAGAGCTTTGTAAGTGCTCGAAACTGTTGTGCTATGTATACATACTTATTCATTGAACCTCTTAACAACCAGAGGAGGTAGGTTTCCCTGTATTATCCGTTTTATGGATGCCGAAGCAGAAACAGTTTGCTTTGCTAGTTCGCCGGCCTGGCAAGCGGCTGAGGTAGGTAGGATCTGAAGCTGGCAATCTGGAGTTACGCCTGAATGTTTAACTTCACTGTTTTCTCTCTTAAGGAAAAACCGAATTTGATATGATGCCCGTAGGGTGACCTGTGAGATGAGGCTGGGAGATTAGCAGGAATTCTCCGGGCACAGGGCACACAGGCACAGGCCTCTCTAACTGCGGCACAGAGGCCGGGGCACCCCAAGGGGTTCTGGGTGCAGGTGCGGGTGAGGGCTCGGGTGCAGGGCGGTGGGATGGTCCCAGGCTCTGTGGTCTAGAATCAGCACCTGTCAACACAATCAAACTCAAAGACTATTTCTGGGGACATTTTCCAACTTGACATTTGTAAGTTGTCATCCTGTTTGTTATGTTTCTTGTGCCATATCAATGGAAAGCCTACTTATGTCTCCCATACTGGAGGAAGGGAGCAGGAAGTAAAATGTTGTCTGCGAGAAGTTCCATCAGTTTCCAGGCCCCAGTCCACACCCGGCACCCCTCTGCGCGGCTGGCCTAGCACGCTCACTGTGAAACCACTGCCTCTGCCTCAAGGCCTTTAGGCTCCTGGGCTTTATCCCAAGGGCTTGCCGGTGTGTATTGCCGGGGAGGAGGGGGCCGGCGGAGGTGGGGAGCATAAATGGGTGTGAAAGTGTCCCCCACCTCAGGGCCTTCAGGTGGGAAATTCTGAAGTGCTTTCTGTACACCCCTGGGTCTGGGGAATGAGCACTTCTTTTCGCCGGACCACCTCTACATAAATCACCTGCACCCAGGCCACACCTCAGACCCTGCTTTTAGAAGACCCAGGCTAAGACAATTCTTTATGTCCCGTTGAGTTTCCTCCTTTTAGAGTGTCCTCCACTACCTGTCACAAGGCTTCTCAGGCTGCCGCAACAGCCAATGTTGGGAATCTAATGTGATACTGACTTAGAAGAAAATTATGTTGTCCTTAAACAAAGGAAGGAAAAACTTTTGGTGGTTTGTAGGTATCAGCAGGGAGAGACTCACTTAACTTTCCACCCTGACCCTTGAGATTTCTGTTCCTAAAGTAAGGGAAATGAAATGGAGAACATTATTTGTTTGTCATAACTTGGCAAGTCTGTAACTAGAGTACAAACCCGACCCCCTCATGACCTGCTGGTGGGCTGCTGTGATTACCCAGAGCAGTGGCCTCCACCAGATTTGAGAATCTAAAGATCTGGCAAATATCTTGACCCCGAAGGCCCTTTTCTCTGCTGAGTCATGTGCGTGTCTTCCTCCTTCCCTCCCTCCCTCCCTTCTTACCGTTATTTACTTCTTTCCTTCCCTTCCTCTTCCTCCTTTTTCCCCCTTATCTCTCTCTTTTTCCCCTTTTCCTCTAAATCCCAACTAGATTCCTCCAAATCCCAGCATCCTTTAGGCCTGCGTGTGTGTGTGTGTGTGTGTGTGTGTGTGTGTGTGTGTGTGTGGGGCTGTGTGGAGAGTAGCAAGGCAGTGGGTGGGGAGGCTCAGAGCCCAGGAAACTCACTTCTGCCCTTTGATCCTCACTTCCTGGTTTATAAAATCAGGATGGAAAGAGGATCAAAAGAGATGACCTCTAAGAATCCTTATGAAATTCGAGGATTTGAACACAAACTCCATAATGAAATAAAGCTGCTTCCAAAGTAATAATGAGGGAACTTTAAGATCTCAAAGAACAAAAGTAAATTGTCATCTGCTGAATGTGGGACTTGGAGGCATTGCTTAGTAATTGGCAGAGCCTTCCAAAGAATAGCTGTAAGTATAAAATGGGAGTGCCCCAAACACAGATTGAAATATATGAAATGGCACCATCTGCCTCTCTCAAGGCCCGTCCTACATCCTACTATGAAAGGGTCTTTCTCCTGATTAGCTATCAGCCGATGTGCTAAGTTATAATAGCAGGGAGATTTACTCTAATGAAAACTCTTAAGCATTAAAAAAACCTTAAGATCAGAAGAAATAACGAGCTAAGGGAGTGAACCCAGGCATGGTGACAAGCATGAGACACCTACTTGAAAGAGGAGTTTTCATGGCAGCATTAAATTTACCTCCTATAGAGGCCTCCCAATCTGTCTATTTGTAATAAGCCCTCCACGGCCGCTGTCAGTTCTCTGCATGATGAGGTGAGACATCAGAAAACAAATTATTTAATTAGCCTGTACCTGCACTTACCCACAAAAACCTCAAGAATTTTATGGAAAGACAAACATATTTCAAAAATAAACTTTGAAGCTTGAAAATGAAAGCAGCCTGCTCTTTTTCTGCATTGGGAGTGAGCCCACATCGGAGCCCACGGCTGTTAAATGGGAGGCTAGAGATGATCAGCGTCCGCCGGGTGGTGATGGGGAACAATGAGTGACTTACTCTGAGGCCTCATAGTCCAGGTGCCTAAAGCACTGGCAGTTACTGCGGATTAATGTGCTCACGACAAAGCCTACCAGGGCGTCAAAAAATAATAAAACCTCATCTATAAAGAAAAGGGAAATACAGTGATAGTGATGGTCAGACATTTGCTTCAGCACAATAAAATAGGAATGCTGTTAGTCTGAGGGCCTTAAGGTGAATGCAGAAGAGACCCTTCATCCTTACTATGTTTTGTTGCTCCAGGTATGATGTTTTAGTGGGAAGAAATTTTGTACTACAAATACTCTTCTCTTTTAATTTTATATTTGGAGAAGGAAAAAAGGACTCAGACGATTTGCTTTCAAATATTCATAGAAATGAGTATCAGATTTGCTGAAAAACAACACCAGAAATTAGTGGCTTAAAATGATCATCATTTATCTAGATCATGATTCTGTGAGTCAGCAATTTGGGCTCATCTGGATGGTTCTTCTGGGCTTGACTGGTCTCACTCATGTGCCTGAAGTCGGCTGCAGGCTAGGCAGCTAGCTTCTAGGGGCTGGCTGGCTGCCAGCAGGGCCACAGAGGCAACGACAGGATATCCAAGACATGCATATGAGGAGAGGTGAAGAGCTGTGCCCATTTTTGCAGTCTAATGCAGATAGCATGCTATGGCCTCATAAGACACAAAAAAAGTACTGAAGGTGGAAAAGAAGACAGAAATATTGGCTACTTATCTATTCTCCTGGAATAGAATCAATTCCAAAATAAGCTTATTTATGTTCTTTCACTAGCTTCAAATCTTAGCAAACTATATAGAATTATTTATAATACGATAGGATATTATATAAAATAATGCTTTTAACTTCTTTTGCCATCTTCCTGTGACTTTACCACTCTCCATTGACTTTCATGTAAAGTGACAATTGGATTATCATTGGAAAGAAAAGAAGGATCCAATTAAAGACTAGCGTGTATAATTCTTCCTAGCAATGGAATTATTCACTTAACCGCAGAAAATACAAACAATTTCCCTAAAAATAGTTACACGTGGAAACAGCTAGAACCCCTATTTCTCAGTTTTTGGCTCAATACTCTATAGCATGCTGATTACATGGAATGATTTTTATAAGCTAAGTCTATGATGTAATTAGTTTTCAAATGGCCAGAATATTCATGAACATATTGTCTGAAAAAGAGCTCTGTGCTAGAATAAAGTAGACAAGCCAATAGATCAGGATCTACTCACTACACTGTCAGTGGATATTGCTACTTGCTGCTTCCAGCTGCTCTGGCTGGCTGCTCATCCCTCCTCTTCTACTGTTGGCTGTAACTCTTGGGGAGGTATAGTGACATTGTAGCTGGCAGCAGTGCTCATGCCTTTACTCTGCTGGCAGTAGCTCTTAGGATTAGTTCAAGCTGAGTAAAAGAGAAAATCCCAAATAGTAGTGTATAAGCATTATTCTATCATAAAACTGTTTTCCCAAGAGGGAAGTTGAGTTAGTTAAATCGGATCAGGAAGGCAGCCCCACAAATTTCTTAGAGACCCAAATTTCTTAGAGCAAATTTCTGCTTCAGTCTGCATCTTTACCTTGTTACTTTTTCCTCAAGCGCATTGTGAGGCTCCTGAAGTTTTAGCCATCACCTCTGTCAGCCGAGCAGCGAGGAGGCAGAGGCAGGGAGGCAACAAGAATAGCTTCCTTTCAACAGCCTCCCGGATGTCCCATCCAACATTTCATCTTACATTTAGGGTTAATTTTACACAGCATACATTTCCAGTTTATATTCATAAGTTGTCCACTGCCAGATGCAATATGTGGTACCAAAATGATTGTGTGGAAAAGCAGTCTGATGCTGACAAAATAAACTACTCTGAGCACAGTTAGCCACCTGGTATTCAATAGACACAGTGGACTGACTAGCTTGCTTACAAGTGGAGACTGGAATTATTTTATTGTTTTTTCCTGATAACATTTGTAGGGGAAATTTTTTTAGGCATAATTTTTAAGAGAAAACTTAGAAATATTACAACATTTAAACTCTCTCAAAAGGTTACTATTTGGCAATAATTTCTTAATGACTAACAGAAACTTGTTTTGACATAAGCCATTATTAAAACTTACAAAAGTACAAATAACAGTCACTGTACATGCTTACTCCATAATTTTCCACTCTTCTTGATTAGATAAATATACAGTTTCTCCTTAATGATATGAAAGGGTTAGATATTTAATCTTATTAAGAGATACTTATATATAACTTCATGATTTCTTTTTATCTGTGTGTCTTTAATTTGAAGATCAGTTTGTTACAATCATCAGCTGACTCACATCAGTCACTTTCTAATGTACAAAAGGAGACGCGAAAAGAATGGAATTATCTTCTGGAGGGTGGACCCCTTGCAGTACAGGCTTCCTCCACTAGATGAGTGTTCTAGGAACCCATCTGTATCATCAGTACACCAGTTGGCACTGTTGTGAAAGGCTACATTTGTCTTCGGTGAATTTTTTTTGAAGACTCTTTCAGCGCTTTTGCCTATTTCATGATGGGTGATTTATGAGTGCACCCGCCCACACTGCACAGTGTTCAGCAGTTTTTGACCAAAAACAGGCATGACCCCCAATGCCCACCCTACCTATCCACCTGATCTCACCTCCTGGCGATGTGTTTTTGTTTCCCTGATGAAAAAAAGTCTCAAAAGTAAACATTCTGCTGATGTGGAAGAAGGGAAACAAAAAACGACAGAAACACTAAAAGACATTAAAATCAATGAGTTAAAAAACTGTTTTGAGTAGTGGGAAAAAGTCTCAGTAGGTGTATTGCATCAAATGGAGAGCACTTTGAAGGTGACTGAAATTTAAACATTTAAGAATAAATATATAATTTTTTGTAAATAAATTCCGGGAGTTTTTTGGGGTCTACTCCCTCATGCATATATATCAAATCAATATAGGAACTACACTGTGATCACCTGAATATGAATATAAGCACAAGTATAATAAACTCATTAGTGCCTTTTCACTTATTAGATGTAGACACATCTATATTTGTAGAACAAAAATAATAATGGCCAAAATTATCTTTCCAGAGTTACAGACTATTGGGCATGTGCCCTGGTGACACTCAGAACTTCCAGCTGTCCTGGGATTGGCAAGGTATAAGCTGGTATTGGCAGAGCTTATTAATTAGTGATTAGAAACATTAATACTGAAAAAATGACTATGGTATTGTGACTAACACAGACATTACTGCAGATCTCAGACCACTCTAATAAGAAAGAATCAGTGAGTGAGAAAAAGGATGAAAAGACACGAAGGGAGGAAGCCCTTAGTGTTGTGTTCTGGAGTCTCATTAGCTTGATACTAAGGATTATATACTCTAGCCTTTATGTATAGAAAAAACATCATATCCATTTAGTGTATATAAGAATGCAGGGAAATTTTGTGTAAAGACATAAAGACAATATTAAAAATTATGGGCACTTTTTCCTAATCACCTACTAGAGCCAAGAAGACTATATCATTTTGAATACTACCCAAGGATGACAGGAAGGAAGGGAGAAAGAGTGGGTGGGAGGGAAGGAAGGGAAAGAAAGAAATGGCAGCAATTGGATTTCATGTTAGTTATAATAAGGATTTTCAGAGGGGCTCACTATTTTAAAAATTCTTACAATATTTCTCTTGCTAAAATTTGTTTATGATAGCTCAATTACTATTTTGTAGTTGCAGTGATTTTTAAAATATGTGATATGTGTCATATCAGTGCCCTGTTGTTGACTCTACCTCACTGCTTAGAAGAATGACCCAGGAGGTTTTGAAAAACACGAAGGGCTAGGCTCCACTCTAAAATAACTAAGCCCTAAATTTGGAGGGTAAGCCCAGTCCTCTGTGTTCCCTAAAGATACCACTAGGCGATTCTCTGCCCAGACGAATGTAGAACCACTGGACTACAATTCTCATCATTAAAGACTTAGTACGTGGAGTCTCATAAATGCTAAATACTAATATTTATGTCTTCTTAAGATAATTTTCATTACAACAAACTTACATACATTTTAAAAATAAATGATAAGTTTGGGTTGATAAGAAAAAGAAAATGCTAAAATACCCCAGTAATTACCATCAGTTTGCACTAGGTCAATTTTCAAGAAATTGAAATGTATGTCAATCTATGTAAATTATATAGCCTTATAATTAGCGCTTTGAGGTTCTTCTGCTAAGTTTCTCCTAAGCAACAGATATGACTCTATAGATTCTAAAATTGGCTGTAGTAGGGGGATGCTTTCCAGTCAAGGTGTTTTCTCTTACTAAATAATTAAGTAGCTCAGTTTATTTTAATAACCTTTAGGTAAGAAAAGAGAAAAAGTGGTAATGTCCTCATTAGGGAATAATATGTTCATGCAGAAAAAGAATTCACAAAGATGAAAGAAAGAGAAATGGAACCAATTCCTTAAGTATGATAGTTCTGTAGTAGAATTCTGTACCATGCCAGCACTTAGAGTTACAAAGAAGTTTTGGCGTCTCCACGTATTTGATAATAATCCAAAGTGGTTCATTTTAATTCAGAATGTACTGTCTCACTTGTACCCATAGAGACAAAAAACATAAAATCAACAACATATGTATTGGAAATAAAATATGTTCTTTAAAATTTATTCTTTAAATAACTGTCCAAATATATTCGGAGAGTGGGTTCATTTAACATTGTATTTGAATCACTCAAAATAGACTTATTCCAAATATTGTTTATCAAGCCTGGGGCTTTTTTCTAGTTTCTGCTTTCTTTTTTGGATCATATTTGCTACTTTGAGAGACTATAAAGGCTCAGATAAGCAACTGCAGTTTTAACTGTTTTGGAATGTTATTTATCAACTGAAAGTAATTTTAGGCCCAAAACTCCTAATACCAAAAACCTCTTTTAATTTTCCAGTTTAACTTCTGGGATGATTTATTCATTCAAAATGTTCTGTAAAGGATCATGGGTTAATTAAATAGCTCATCTGGTAGAAATCCCAAAGTTCAGAGGACACAGTTAATCCAGCTTCAAAGAACATAAAAATAAGATAAATACAAGGAAATAGAAAATAAATGAACATAAAATGATGCTATACATTCCTCCTATAAACTAGTCATGGTTTTCCTCACATGTCACTTGGTGTTTTTCTCATATTTAGGATGAAAAGATAAGACAAAAGCAGAAAACACATTCAAGTAGTTAAAATTAAAAAGTTTCAATGATGTTCGAAAGGAGAAGATGCACTCACAGAATGCTGGTGTGACAGTTTGAGAACATGTGCCTCAAGACACAAAGACAGATGTTCAATTAACAAAAGTTTTCCTTTGTTGTTTGGGGTTTTTTTGTTCTGGTTCATCCTGAAATCTCAGGAAAGGAGACAAGAATATTTATGAAGGGAAACAGATTCTACTCACAGTCCCTCAACATTTATTGAGTTAAGATATTCTTAAATAAAGAGCTCAGGAGATGAATTGGAGTCGTTAAAAATAAATTGATCAGCTCTGTGAATGATATCAGATGCTTCCCATTAAAGATGGCAGACAGGGTACTTAGGTCTATGCCCACACAATGTTCCTCTGAAATTACTACTAAGATATTTTTTAAATTATCTAGCCATAAGTTTACCACCAGTGGCCTAGAAATATTAAGGAATATATGGAAGATATTAATGAAAAGGATAAAGTTAAGAGAGAAGGAAGAAGAGGAAACTGTAGCTGAAGAATAACACACTACCAAGAAGAATCAGATCTTTGAATAAAACTGAGATCCAAGTAAGAATAAGGTGAATAATTATAATAACTGATCTCATAGGAAATGGAATTGACCTAATAAACAGAATAGAACCTTAAAAACTGTCATCAGTGTCTTAAAGAAGTTTTAATCTAGAGGATATTAGGATAAAAATTTGAGAAGAGATTATTCACTTATTTGACAAATATGTATTAGTGCCCACTATGTACCAGGCACTATTCTAAGTGCTAGGGATAAAGCAGTATTCACAATAGATAAAATACCGGGCCTTTTAGGAAGATATACAAGGGTACACAGCAAATCAATCAATCAGTCAAAAAACATATTATACATAAATGAAATGATATTGGGAAAAAAAGCAGAGAATTGAGTAAAAGGGTGAATGTTACACTTGGAATCATAACTAGAAGCCATTTTAGTTTGTTCAAGCTGCTACAAGAGACTTATACTGAGTAGCCTATCAATAACAAATATTTATTTCTCACAGTTCTGGAAACTGAGAAGTCCAAGATCAAGGTAATGGAAGATTTTGTTTATTTATTTATTTATCGATCACACCTGGATAGTGTTATGCTAAGTGCAATAAGCCAGGTGGCACAAAACAATATACCAGATGTAATTATGTGTTCAAGAAATCACTCTGGCTTGAGTGGAGAACGGAATCTGGAGAGAGGGATGGCAAAGAGTACAGGAGATTATTTTAATAGTCTAATTGAAGAATGACGCTGGCTTAGGTCTGGACATTATAAGTAAAGTTGATTAGATGTACTTGGATTCTAATTAGGTAGTTTGAATTAAGTGTGCTTGGAAATTAAAAACACTATATATGATTGCCTAAAATACATATGGACATATATATGTGAATGTGGTGAATTTTAAAATTAGGTAAAACTGAAGATTAAATTATTAATCTGGAAGACAAAGTTAAGAAAATATCTTATAATATTGACCAGAAAACAAAGAAATTAAAAGTTAAAGTTAAAAGTGATGAGGGATAGACATAGGAAATCCAAAATGTATCAAATAAGAGTTCCAGCTAGGAAGAATAGGAAAATTGGGAAGAAATAAAGAAGTAGTAGAAGGGGAAAAAGGGCAGGAATTTTTAGATTGACATCATTACATACCAAGCAAGACTAATAAAAGCAATAACTAAAAGCTTTGTGAAGAGAGAACTCTAGAGAAAAAGTCAAGTCTCTACAAAGAAATGAGAACAGGCTAGCAACCGTGTTTTTATATTTTAAGATTTTATTTATTTATTTTTAGAGAAGGGTAGGGAGGGAAAGAGAGAGAGTAACATCAATGTGTGGTTGCCTCTCACACACCCTCCACTGGGGACCTGGACTGGGAATCGAACTAGCAACCCTTTGGTTCTCAGGCCAGCACTCAATCCACTGAGCCACATCAGCCAGAGGTAACATCAGTTTTTTAATTGGAAACACTAAATGTTAGACATAAATGAAACACTCCGCCTAAGCTTTGATGAAAGAATATTTTGATTCTAGAATTCCTCACTCAACCAAAATAACAATCGAGTATAAAGACAAAACAATACATGTCCATACATGAATCTTTTATCTTTGTCACATACAAGAAAAGAAAATCACTCAAAGGTACTTGTCAAGAACTGTGATGGGTCTAGGATTTTACTTTGCTTGCAAGGTAACAAGTTAGCCTGCCAGTTTCACAGATGCTGACAAAAGACATAACACTCCCAAGTGAGAGTGAGAGACAAATGACCTTACTATTCATGGTATAGCAGGTGGTATCAGCTTTTGCTTGCATTGGTTCATCTTTTCCCCCTAGTTCTGTGGGAGTGATGGGGAGCAGCCCAGGTAGGTGCTGTTTGTACTGTGGGTTTGCACTACAGCCAAGGGACTCTGATCTCAGAAAACCTCCATTGCATAAGGGTCTGCTAGTAAACCTGATCAACTTTCCCTTAAAAGAAGACATCATATTTATAATTCTAGTCAGGAAACAAACCTGTCCTCTGCCCTAGAAGAAGACTCTAATGTTACTATACAACTGTCATTGAAAAGACAGCCTTGGTCCAAGGCTGTATCCAAGCATGTACAAATGTCATGGAAAATAGTCCCCCAACTTGTTAGTTTTCTAGCAAGATGGAGAAAGAAATCAAAAAAGAGAACAATATAAGAGATACTTCTATGAAAGTTGTCATAGATGATTATGCCCAGGAGAAATGTATATTGTTAGAAAGATGATGACCAGGCAAAGGCTGTCAAATGTAATTACTATGAGGTGCTTGGAAGATTCTCCTTTGACCTGTAAAGTTTAAGTTGCAGAGCATTACATTTACATTTCATTCTATATGACTTACAGATATAACTACATTCTCATTCTATAGTGAATAAAGTTTATATAACTTTTTAATATGACAAATAATATTGTGTTTACTTGCTTTTTAGATTTAACCTTAAGGCAAAGTGTGGAAGATCTAATTATGATTACAAATTAAAATCTCAACATTATAAATATATCTTAAACTGTCACAGCCAGGCAAGACAAAATAACAAATACTAAACTGCCCTCCATGAACAATTAAAAAATGCACAAAATATGCAAAACTGGACAACAGCCAGTTCAGGACTACAATGAGAGTAGGCAAAAAAAAAAAAACCAAACCAACAAACCAAAACACCCCAAAACAAAGTAAGCCCAGCAACTGCCCTTTATTTCCACCTAGAATCAATTTCCCAAACACAGGTGTATGTAGGGGAACTCTAAACGGGGGCCAGTGTCCCACTGAGATGACAGGATAGAAGTCAAGGTCATGAGAAGCTGAGACAGCTGGAGATTAAAGAGTAAAGCCCCCCAAAAGGTGGAGCTACACAGAAATAGTTTCCAAAATCTGCACGGCTGTGCTCCAGAGTGCTGAATACTGGGCCACACCTGCATAGATTGATTCTCTGCAAAGGTGGGCAAAAAAAGACAAGGTAAATTGGACAATTCCAGATCTCACTCATGTTGGAGAGCACTTCTCAATCTGAATAGCCAGAGTGAAACATATTCACTGATGACCAAAAACATTCAGTAAAGACCCCAGATGGGTTACTCCTTGTTCGTAATATTAAAGGTGAACTATTTTGGAGAGGACATAGAGAAAAAAAGAACCCTTGTTCACTGTTGGTGGGAATGAAAGCCAGTGCATCCACTACAGAAAATAGTATGGAGGTGCCTCAAAAAATTAGATATAAAACTACCATATGATCCAGCACTTCATTTCTGAGTATTTATATTAAAAAAAAACACCAACTCAAAAGGATTTATCACTCCCCATATTCATTGCAGCATTATTTACAGTAGCTGAAATAGAGAAACAACCTGAGTATATATCAGTAGATAAAGAAATTGTGATATATATACACAATGGAATATTAGTCTGCCATAGAAAGAATGAAATCTTGCCACTTTAAAAAACTTAGATGGACCTCAAAGGCACTCAGCTAAGTGAAATAAGTCAGAGAAAGGACAATGCCATATGATCTCATTTATATGTGAAGTCTACACACACACACACACTACCAAACTCATGGATACATAGAACAGATTGGTGGTGACCAAAGGCAGGCATTGAAGGGTGGGAGAAATGCTTGAAGTAAGTCAACAGGTATAAACTTTCAGTTGTAAAATAAGTGTCATGAGGATATCATGTATATCAGGGTGACTATAGTGAATACTATTGTATTGCACATTTGAAAGTTACTAAGAGAGTAATCATAAAAGTTTTCACAAGAAAAAATTTTTTTATAATTACATAATGTGATGGATGTTAAATAAACTTATCTTTTCACAGTGATCATTTCACAATGTGTATAAATATCAAATCATATGTTGTACACCTGAAACTAATATAATGTATGTTGATTATATCTCAATTTTAAAAAAGTAATTTCCAATGCAGCATTATCTGTAGCATTTTCAACATTGTCACATAATGATTCTTTAGAAGTCTTTGAACTAGAGTTTATATTGAGTTGGCCAAAAAGTTAGTTTGGTTTTTCCATAAGATGACTCTAGTAGCACTTAATTGTCTTTAACTTCATTTGAAAACAATTTTGTTAGATTGTATTGTGACAGCTGTCATGTAAGTGTGCATTTTTTTAAAAAACTTACCAAAATGGGTGAATTTTTGTGCAGCCATTTTAATATTGAAGATGGAAGAAAATAAGCAACTTTTCCAGCATCTTATGCTTTATTATTTCAAGAAAGGTAAAATGCAACTGAAAAGCAGAAGAAAAAAAAAAGATATGTGTAGTGTATGGAGAAGGTGCTGTGACTAATTGAATGTGTCAAAAGTGGTTTGCAAAGTTTTGTGCTGGAGATTTCTCAGTGGATGATGCTCCCTGGTCAGGTAGGCCAGTTGAAATTGATAACGATCAAATCAAGACATTAATTGAGAACAATCAATGTTATACTATGCAGGAGATAGCTGACATATTCAAAATATCCAAATCAAGTGTTGAAAATCATTTGCACCAGCTTGCTTATGTTAATCACTTAGATGCTTGGGTTCCACATAAATTAAGCAAAAAAACCTCTTGACCATATTTCTGCATGCGATTCTCTGCTTAAATATAATGAAAACATTCCATTTTTAAAATAAATTGTGACAAGTGATGAAAAATGGATACTTTACAATAATGTGGAATGGAAGAGATTATGGGGCAAGTGAAATGAACCACCACCAACCACACCAAAGGCCAGTTTTTATCCAAAGAAGGTGATGTTGTATATATGGTGGAATTGGAAGGGAACCCTCTATTATGAGCTCCTTCTGGAAAACCAACAAATAATTCCAATAAGTACTGCTCCCAATTAGACCAACTGAAAGTAGCACTTGATGAAAAGCGTCCAGGATTAGTCAACAGAAAATGCATAATCTTCCATCAGGATAATGCAAGGCCACATATTTTTTGATGACCAGGCAAAGGCTGTTACAGCTTGGTAGGGAAGTTCTGATGCATCTGCTGTATTCAGCATACATTGCAACTTCGGATTTCCATTTATTTTGGTCTTTAAAAAAATTATCTTAATGGAAAAAAAGTCAATTCCCTGGAAGACTGCAAAAGGCACCTGGAACAATTATTTGCTCAAAAAGATAAAAAGTTTCGGAAAGATGATATTATGAAGTTGCCTAAAAGATAGCAAAAGATAGTGGAACAAAACAGTGAGTACATTGTTCAATAAAGTGTTACCAAAAATGAAAAATGTGTATTTTATTGTTACTTAGATACCGAACGAACTTTTGGTCAAACCATACTTGTGATAGAAACCTTGCCATACCACAATGCCAGACTAAATGGGAATCACGCAAGTTTCATCCTATCTTGCAGACCACACATCCTTCTTTTTTTTTTAAATACAATTAAATCTAATTTTATCTTAAAATATAAATGATTCTAAATTAAAATTGATTCAAGAAAATAATTGTCTCTCCCCCATACCTTACTTTACTATGTAAAAAAGACAATATGCCAGAAAACAGGATTACAAAGAGCTGGCATTATAACCTTTATTCACTTTTGGAATGTGTAAATTAGTAGTAATGATAACTTATAGTCTTTGTGGGAAGATAAGAGAGATGATAAAAATAAAATATTTAGGACATAGAAGGCACTCAAATGTTTTTCTGCCTTTTTGAGGAAGATGAATGCATTTAACAGGGAAAAATTAAAAATCCTATAAAACAAAATTGGGATTTTGGTCACACTGGATGAACACTTTTTTAAATTTTTAAAAAATATGTTTATTGATTTTAGAGAGAGGGGAAGGGCGGGAGAGAGAGAAACATCGATGTGAGAGAGAAATATACTCGCCCCAACCGGGGATCAAACCCACCACTGAGGTATGTGCCCTGACTGGTTATTAAATCCCCAGCCTTTTGGTTTATGGGACGATGCTCCAACCAACTGAGCCACACGGGCTAGGGCAGGGTGAAAACTTTGATTGACAGTGTTCAGAGTTGCTGTTGGAAAAGATGCTCAATTTTAACAGGGTCTTGTCAGCTCCACTGTAAGAATTTCTTCACCCATGAATAGTATCAAAACTGCTCCAAAACAGAAAAAAAATGAAAGCAGCTTGAATGGGAATTTAGTGGCCCTAAAGACAAAAGGAGCTGAATTTTCATCATGACTTCATGTAGTCAAAGTGATTTAGCAGGGCCCATCCTGCTAAAGCAAAGACCATGTAGGCTAAATCTGTTGAAGTATTTTTGAGAAAATTTTGATATATGAGTACTGTTCTTAGTATCTTATTTATTAGGAATCCCAAAGTTTAAAGAAAACTTAATGCACAGCTCACAGTATACTTCAGGACAGATTTTTCAAGCATTTTATTGAAAGAAACACCAATACAGCAAATTGAATTTGACCTTAAGACCAAAGAAGTTTCAAAAGTTGGCTTACTTGAATGATCATAGTTAAAAACTTGCTCTCACACAAAGACCCCCTCACCCCCTATTTTACATTCTACAGCAGGTCACAGAGACAGCATTTGCTGCGCTGACCACAGTACCACACAACATGCTGGCTAGGTCAGAACATGCAAAGCCTGCCAGAGTGACAACACTTTGTGTATTCTTCCCAACACCCCAGGGATGAGCAAGTCAATACTAATTTCATACATATGAAAAATGTTTTATGATTTTCTTCACATGATTTTTAATAAAATAGCACTCAAATGAGAAAACCAGAGCATCCTAACAACTGAGAAAGTTGTAGGACGCAGCTTAGAACCTCCAGAAAGACTTAACTCATCCTGGCACTTTGGTAGAATGTTCTCAGCTCAGGAATGTTTACAAACTGTTGAGGCAGATGGAGTTCAACACAGATACTGTGAAAAACCCTCAGTCACAGAGCAGCTCTAACAAGATTTCAAATGACTTACCCTCATACCTTTCTATTTTTGTCCAGCTGCATTCATGTTAACTACTGTTCTAAAAACCCTTGATTCCCTTAACCAGCTCTGCCACGAATTCCTCCTGGAAGCTTCTGAAAAGGAAATGCTGAGGTCAGTTGGAATACCTGCTGACATTATGTCTCTTGTTGCTAGATTCTCAACCCTCCAATCAATGAGGTGAAGTAGAAAATCTTAGGACAGCATGCTTCTAAATTCTCATGTCAGTATTTAACTTACCTTAATACTCTACCAGGAGCTCTACATGAATTGGGGGGATTAATAGATGAAATATCCCTGAAGAGATAAATACAGTAAGTCATAGATAGGTTCTGCAATTTTAAGTGAAACAACATATAACAAAACCAATTTTACCATAAGCTAAGTGCAATTGATATAAAAAGACAAGTTCTTACACAGTTTGTCAACTTTATAACGAAATAACAATGAACAAAATGACATTAAGTACAGTATACCTGCTGTACTTAATTTTTTGGTAAGAGGGGATCTGTAAATACATCTTCATTTCTTTTCCCTCTCTTTTCTTTTTTATTTCTTCTTTTGTTCTGTTCGTCTTCTTTTCTGGTTGGTTGGTGAAGCCTGCTTGTCTCTTGTGCTGCAGAGTTTCAGGGCACTGTCATACTAGGTTTCATGCTTTTAGAAATAAAATTATAACATTGTATTTACTTTACATTGAATATATATTTTTCCTTTTTAACATTGGGTGCAAATGTGATGTTATAATTTTATATTATTTTCATATAAATTTCATAAAATGTAGCTTAACCAATTTTCTTGATAGATAAATAAGTATGTTGAAGATAGTGATATATTTACTTTTTCATAAAAACTATTTTTAAAATGAAAACCTTGATGTAGCCTATACCCCTGATATAGTCCATAGCCTCACAGAACATGGTACCTGAGAAATAAGGTCCCCAGGTACTAGCATTGATCTGGGAAACAAACTGGAGTTTGGACCCCACAATGATGGTACCTGTTTACAGGGTTATTTGAGAACGACAACTGAGAGAGCATTTGTGAAAATGCCAGTGCAGAGCCTGACAGAGGTGAGCAAGGATTAAAAGCCCTATAAAAAGACAGCACTGAATGGGAGAACATATTCGCCAATATGTCTGATAAGGTCTCAATATCCAAAGTTCATAAGAAACTTATAAAACTCAATACTAACAAAACAAACAACTCAATTCAGAAATGAGCAAAGAACCTGAATAGACATTTATCCAAAGAGGACATACAGGTGACCAAGAGACGTCTGAAAAGATGCTCAACGTCACGAGTCATCAGAGAAATGCAAATTAAAACCACAATAAGATATCACCTCACACTTGCCAGAATGGATATCATCAATAAATCATCAAACAAGTGCTGGCGAGGTTGTGGGGAAAAGGGAACCCTGGCGCACTGTTGGTGGAGATGCAGACTGGTGCAGCCACTGTGGAAAACAGCATGGAGTTGCCTCAGAAAATTTTTATAAAAGACAGTCTTATGACCCAGCAATTCCACTTCTGGGAATATATCTGAAGAAACCTGAAACACTAATTTAAAAGTATATATGGACCCTTGTGTTCATTGCAGTGTTATTTACAGTTGCCAAGATTTGGAAGAGACTAAGTGTCCATCAATAGATAAGTGGATAAAAAAGCTGTTTGACAGTTACACAATGGAATACTACTCAGCCATAAAAAGAAGGAAATCTTACCTTTTGCAACAGCATGGATGGACCTGGAGAGTATTATGCTAAGAGAAATAATCCAGTCAGAGAAAGACAAATACCATATGATCTCACTTATATGTAGAATCTAAGGAACAAAATAAACTGACAAAGTGGAGACAGACTCATGGTTACAGAGAACAATCTGACATCTGTCAGCAGGGAGGCAGTTGGGGGCTGCGTGAGAAGGGTGAAGGGATTAAGCAAAGAAAACAAAGTCACATGGACACAGACAACGCTATGGTGATTATCAAAGAAACGGGTGTGGGGAGAGGTAGAAGGGCATAAAAGGGGGATAAATGGTGATGAAAGGAGACTTTACTTGGAGTAGTAAATATTCAATACAATATATAGATGATGTACACCTGTATACCTGAAACCCACATGATTTTATTAATCAATGTCACCTCAATAAATTCAATGAAAAATAATTATATAAATGAATGAATGAATAAATAAAAACCTTATCTAAATAGGAGACCTAGAAGATGATCTGAAGGTTTGACAAACCTGAAAAATAATCTACAAATAGTTTTTTGACTAAAATCTCAAATTCTTGTGTTTCCTTGCCCCTGGCTTTTTACTCTGTACACAGAAGAATATTCTGTTATTTACACTTTCTTGTTACTTAGATTCAAAATAATTAAAGTTTTATGTATCCATCTATTCGTCTAAAAAGGCAGACAGGTTCACTGTTGCATGGTGTTTTATTTGATGGCTACGTGTTTAGGAACATCAAAAGCATATCTTTGAAGCGTGCTACAGACTAGATGAATGCTGTGGTCAGACATAGCTGTTCCTAGCTCTTCAGAAGGGTGTGGTAGTCTAAGTAGAGCTTAGAAAATCACTGGAATTTGGAGACTCCCTAAATTAAAATAATAAGTATGTTGGGATTCAGGTTTAAACTGGAGAGAGAGATTTGTCTGAGAAAATTTAATACCCTATGATATCTGTAATCCTGCTATTTGGTATCATTTCATTTTTCAATGTAATAAGGAATGAATGAACATTCAATCTCAAGTCAAATAAAGTGATGTTAAAAACAAGACTAAATCCTGAAACCATCTGTGAGCTAAAGCTGTTTCTAAGCACTATAATGGGAGTTTTCTCAGAGTTTCTGTTTTTAAGTTCCATTGTTAGGTTTACAGTTTTATTCTAGAAACACGTTGTGTCCAAAACCTGACAAACAGGTTCTGACTTTTGTGTAAAGGGAAAATTTGAAGGGGAAACAACTGGTTGTGATTTTGTATGCCCTTTGCAGTTGCTTTGATTATATCTAGGAATACTGGGTTGTTTGTATTTGCATATGGACAAGCCGACACATGACTCATATAGGATTCTCTGCCCCAACCTCCATGCAGAGAAACTGTGGAGAAAATTATCCTGTAAACCAGACATTAAGGAATCTAGGCTGTGCCTCTTCAGACCCCTTTTGCTGACCTAGATATTGGTATGTCTTCTATTCTTCATTTCAGGATTTGGTCAGATTAGGGTTTTGATATCATTACAGTATTCAGTATCCTCCTCACTCTATTGCTAATGACAGTTACAGCATGATATGAAGTCCTCCCACAATTCCTTTGATTAGCACCCATAGGGCTTTTGCTATAAAACAAATAACATCTGATCAAATTATTTTTTATTTTTCTTTGCTTTCTCCCTCCCACTTGGTTGAAATAAAAAAGGAATGAGTTTGGAATGTTTATTATTTTACATTTCAGTTTCTGCTCCATTTATGCCAACTGGCCTTTCTTAAACTTTTCTTTTTTCTAATTTTTTCCTAAGAAAAATAAAGCACATTAAGCCAAGAAAAATATTTTCTTTACCAAGCATCTTCTGAGAAAATGAGTTTTGGCTCCAACTTTCTAGATTATGCTTCAAACTCTCAAGAAGTCTTCACATTTTATCTCAAACTTACATTTGGAAACCTTAGTACCTTAATTTTTTTTTGCCAGAGCAGCAGTTTCCAAATGTCAAGTATGATTTATTCCATTTTAAGTAAGGGATTTCAAGTTAATATACTTTTTCAAATCTTTCTATCTTTAGCTATCTCTTGAATGATTCCTAGATGTAAGCAAGCCTCTTTTTAGGCTTATCATATAATTATTGACCCCAAAGAACTCTTCCTAACTCTACTTTCCCCCACTTTTTAATTTATTTACTTGATATATCACAGTCAGAGAATTCCATCTGGTTGTTAACATTTACTACTACTGTGCGTTTACCACATGACAATCAAACATTATGATTGCCAATGGAAGACTTCACAGCCTTAGGTTTGCAAATCCTGCTGCAAGTTTTTAAAATGCAAAAGGAGGTTAAATTCATGAATACTTCTAGAGGGACAGAACCTCCACCTCCAACTCCTTCTCTGTGTGTTTAGCTTTAGCTAGTCGCTGCATGAACTCCCCGCAGAGGAGAGGATGATCAGGGAGAGAAGATTGAAAAACAAAAAGAGAGGGATGGAGGCCAAAAGGAAACTATCCAAGAAATGAGTTAACTGCTAGAAAAAGGCAGAACTCTTTTAAAATTAATCGTTCCTTGTCCTCATTTATATACTGCTCATTTTTTGTTTTGAGCACTGAAGAAGTTAAAACAGAAGCAAAATGGAACATCTTCTTAAGCAATTCTGTACTTTCAGTGATCGTCCCCAGCATTTGCTCAGGGAGAACGGACCCTGCCCCCTCCCTCTGCCGTCACAGTCACAGAGCAGATGTGCTACATACAGGACCTGCACGTTTCTGCCATTGCAAGTGCCGTGTCTACAGGATGCGGCTTCAGATCTATTCCTTTTAAAGTAAATTTGTACATTTAAATCGGCTACTATGTAGCAGCAACAGGACAGAGCCCTCTGATGATTGCCATCCCGAGGGCTGAGATCACTGCCTGTTGCCTTGTTTTGGTTTCTTTCAGTGTGTGCTTCTCAAATTCAGTTACATGCACTTCTGGGATATGAAGCAATCCACAAGATAAATGGCATCATTTTTTTCTCAAAAATGTGCGAGGGTGGACAAGAAATTAAGGCACTATAACTTACAACTTAAAACATTTTATAATAAGAAACACAATGGTTATATTTTCAAGTGGAAGGGGAAATTCACACTTTTTGTAATAGAACACAAGGCTACAAAAATTTTAACATTATGGGGGTGTGCATACCTCAGAAGCATTGACTCTCTTCTGTTTGATAGTAAACTGACTTCAATAAAAATATGTCCAGTAGCATAGATTAAGATGCTTGGATTATACATTCATCTTTAGAAAGAAATAGAAAGACCAGTTCTATGCAAACCACAATAGGTCATGGTGCATGTGAGTGTCTGTGGGAGAGGGAAGGTTATGATGGGTTCAGAAAAGGTGAGAATAGATGCTGTCAGGTAAAAACTGTGTTAGTTCACTAAGATTATTTTTCAAAGCATGTTTCCCCACAGAGCTCTGATACTCCCCATATGCTAAAAGTAATTCCTTAGCTTCATAACACTGGATTTATTACAGAATGAAACTCGCATTTACCACCTACTACTTCAATCTTCACAATAATCTTTGGTAGACAATAATAAACTCCAGTTTACAGATGAAGACATTGAGGCTCAGGGAGATGACAGATAGTGTTTACAAAATAATGACCTTAATAGCAACTGTACCCATGGCCACTTACCAAAAGAACCAGGTTTGGAATAACCTGGAGTTGGGGAAGAAATTGCAGACTCAACAGTGGAGGCAGGGAGAAAGAGAACAGAAGAGGTCCAAGGTATTTCCGTGGTCAGAGTAAGCCTGCCAATGAGTCAGCTTCCTGGTGACACACTCCTTCTCTTGCTCCATGGAAAAAAGGTTTCGTGGGTCAGTAATCAAACTGTCCAAAAATGCATATAGTCTTGGAAGAGTTAAGTAATTGTTAATCATTCATATATTAACATGGATTGAGTTAATCAGCTGTTGTTCTTTGAACACCTGGATGAAATTAGTGGACTTTTGAGAAATGGATCGTTGAGGTATGAGAGGGTAACATGGCTCACCGTGGGATCGCATGGATCTGCGGGGGCGCTGTTCTGAAGGACTCAAGCTCCAGAGACAGTGGGAAAACAACGGAGGCAGGTGGAAATCAGCTCAGAAATACAGGTAGATGGATCCCAAGGAGAAACTTCAGGTAGTTTCACATTTTGAGCAAAGTTGACCCTGATTCGGGAAATTGCACATGAGTGGACAGGTTTGCATATTCTGGGATATCCCATGTGCTGAAATTTCTCTTTTCTATTGTTTATTCACAGGTACAAAAGTTTGACTGACAAAACCCAGTTCCCAGAAATAGAGGTTAAGTAGTTTAGCAGGACCCTAACTATGATTTATAGCAAAATGTTTGGAAATCACATTGATGTGCTGGAATGCAACATTTTCATTCAGTGCCTCCTCCTTGGTTCCCTAACTCTCCCCATTCTCTGAGAGCATTACCTTCTCCAGCATGACCTGTCCAAAGCAGTAAACACAGGCTCTAATGTGAGATACCATTCAAGGTGAAAGGGCAGGTGGGCAAGAACAGAGGGCAGTAGGCTTGCTTCCCCCTGGCCCCCAGCTGACCTCCCAGTCATCAAATACCTCTTAGGTTCCATATTGGGCAAAAAAGTTCCTACCTGTCCACCTATTTTATTAAAGCAAATTACTTCCAAGGGCGTGTTTTTCTATGTGCTCATGTTTGCTAGGATGAAGGCACATGGAGCATCAGGGAGGCCACAAGTGAGAGGGGCCACCAAGAACCGTCAGGTGAGAAGTTGTTGGGAGAATTAAACTTTGAGGGTAATTTTGGTGTAAGAAGAAAAAATATACACTTGCAAATCCCAAGAGCTGCTCCAATGAAGTAAGTCTTTTTCTTCTTTATCCAGTGCCTGGTGGTCTCTACTCTATTCTTATCACATTATTTCACTCAATGGGATGTGTTAAACATTTTATAATAAATGGTTACTGCATACTTTTGTGGTCTTAGAACCAATTTCTTTTCTCTTTGTGGAACAAGTTGCTGAAATTAAATTGAAAATATGATGCAATTTGCAATGATTTATACTCAATTTCTTAAGAAATTTCCTTTTTAAAAGACCCAGAAGACTCTTTCCTCCTCCCACTCTCATACAGGAAGTGTGGGTGCTCCCTGCACCCTGAAAGCATGGTGCTGCTCAGTGGACAAAAGAATAAGGGGACTCTGCCCCTGGGCAGCCACAGAGGCCTCTCAGGTAGTGACTGCAAGGCAACTGGTGTAACATTCATTTCTCCCTTCCTGATACTTAATTCATTCTTTGGCACATCAGTCAATTCTATTTTTTTTAAAAAAAAGAAACATATTTAATTGGGATATAAGTGGACTTGGGTCTTGTTGGACACATATGGTTTGTATTTCAGATCCACTGCTTTATTGCAAAGAATTGGGCAGATTGCCTAATTACTCTGGATCACACAGGATGAAAATGAAGACTTGGGTTTCGATGGGGACCTACGGTGTTTCTCACTCAGCTCTGGGTAAATGGCTGTGCCCTTCTCTAGGTATAAAAGTACTAAAGTTTACCAGGCTCACTTTTTCCTGCCTTTGTAGAATAATAATGTCCAGTGGAAGTAGGGAAAAGTCAGAGGGAAGGAAGGATGCAACAGTCTTAAAGGCGAAAAAGGGATTCAGAAAAGAGTTACTGAGACAAATATCTCAGGGGCAGAATTTGAGGTGAAACTTCCATTAAAAGTAGTAATTGTAGTGAATTTTCATTGAGCACTGACCAAGATAATACTTTATATAGTAAATGGTTGATTCCTCACAGGAGCTCCATAAGATAGATATTGTCATTATCATCCCAGCTTACTGTTAGGGAACTGAGATTTAACAAGTTGAACTGACATGCTCAAATATACCAGCTTTTAAGTGGTGAAGCTGTGAATTCAAATCAGATAATCAGATGTCAGAGTTCCAGTATAACCACTATGACATTGTACAAAGACTGACCACCATGAGTTGCCTTATGTTTCTCTGCGACTGATTAGCCCAGCAATGGTAGTAGACATGTTCGCCAGTTTCAAATAACAACCATAAACAGGCCTACTGATGTCAGGAAAGGGGATAAAGGAGGGGACAGGAAAGGGGAGAGAGGAGGGGAGGGAAGAGGAAAGGGGAGGGGAGAACAAGATAAGGCAAGAATTGCAGAAGTGAGAGCCTGCTGAGATCTTGGTACCAGCTGAGGCAAGGCTGAAGCACAGGGGCAAATACTGCCAAAGAGACCCCACGATAAGGAAAAGGAGTCAGCTGAGGGGTCACATCAGCACACTGGCTCCTAATTTGGGCCAAGCTTCTGCAGGCTTGAAAGGGGGAAACAGAGGAAGCCCCCATCTGACAGAAATACTTACATAGTGGAAATGAAAGCAGCCTCAGGTTTCCTCCTGGCTCCTCTAGTGTTTTCTTAGCACAGTCAATTTTAGCTGTTAAAAAAAATGTATTTTTATGGAAAGACTTAGATTCTTATTTTTTCTAAAATGTTTTCATTTACTTTATGTGATATTCCTGAACACACTTAGCCTTTTATTTCATACAAAACTCACCCTCTCACATACATGTGAAATCAAAATTATTATAACAGGTTATATATAGATGTTTTTATTGTTTTTAAGCATTGGAATGGTGTATTATTTTATTATAATGTATAATGTAATCAAGTCATATAACAAAAAATGTTAGATAAAAAAGAAAAACCCATAATTTCAGGTTACTAATATAAAAACTTTTATAATTTTGGGTTTTTTTCCTTTCTAGTCTATTTTTTCAAAGGCATATCATCATAGTATTTACATATTACACTTCTCTTTTTTTCACTTATTGTTTTAAAGGTATGTTTTTAGGGACTTCTGGTCAAGATTGCAGCATAGGTAAATGTGACTCACCTCCTCACAGAACAACATCAAAATTACAACTAAACTACTGAACAATCATCATTCAGAACCACCATAAACTGAGGTCGATGAGAGTCCTACAACTATAGAATTAAAAATGAAACCACATCAAAATTGATAGAAAGAATGGAGACATGGAACAGGCTGGTCCAACATCTACATGTGGCAGATAAAACTCAGGAGGATATCTCAGGAACAAGGGGTCCCAGGCCCACACCAGCCTCTCCAGCCCATGGTTCCAGTGCCAGGAAGATAAGTCCCCATAACTTCTGGCTATTAAAAAAACCAGTGGGATTGAGGCTGTGGTAATTAGAAACTTATAGTTTCCCAGGAAGTTCTTCTAAAAGGCCTACACATGGACTTACTCAGACTCACTCCCTCTGAACTCCAGTGCTGGGACAGCAGCTTGAAAGACACCAGGGGCATACAGGGAGGTACTGAAGTGTCTGGAACCAGGGTGAGAGCCGCGAGGGCAGCTTTCTCCCAGACAGAAGTGCTGGCAGAGACCATTGCTCCTTTTCTGAGCCCTCCCCTCCCAGAGCTCGTAGGCAGGCACTCTTTCTGTTTGCCCCACCCTGGTGATTCCTTGAGGCTCTTCCCCTGCTCCCTAACTTTTGGGCCCACCCATGTTGTATCCAGTGGCTTTCCCATATGAATATCTTGTTTTGGCTCATGCTTCATATTTTTGTAAATTGTCTCAAACAAGCAGCATCTGGCTTCATTGAGCCCCATACTTCTCATTAAGTAGCCCCAGGCCTGGCACTAGCAGCAGATGGCCTTGGTTCATAGCTTGGCCTCACTTGGGCACCTCAGCCCAACACGAGTAGTAGTTATCTGCAGATCACTTTGTAGCTTATGCCAGGTGACCCTGGACAGAACACAAGTAGTAACTGACCTTGGTCTGTACCTCTTGGGAGGCCCCAGAGTCCAGGCTCCCAGTGGACAGCTACAGACCACATCAGTGCACCACCACCCAGACACTTCCACAAGTAACCCACTCAAGGGGTAGACTTGGTAAGCACCAAAACCCTGATGAATTATGTTCTGCTCTGTGGAATGGGCCCCTGCACTGCAGGTCATCCACATTGGTCAGAGGTTGGTGGTCAGGGGTCACAGGCAGTCCTTGCAGCTGATTGGCCTGGGTAAATCCCTCCTATTGACTTGCCAACAACAATGAAGTCTCAACCACAAGAAGAGAGTGTACACAGTATGCATGGTAGGCACAGCTTAAGTACTAGGGTGACAGGGGAAGCGGTACCACTGGACCCTACAGGACACCTACTACATTAGTCTATTATACCAAGCCAGGGAGTTGTAGCAGCTCTATGTAATACATAGAAACAAACAAACACAGAGAGGCTGCCAAAATGGGGAGACAAAGAAACATGGCCTAAATTAAAGAACAGAACAAAACTCGAGAAAAAGAACTAAACAAAAGGGAGATAAGCAATCTACTAATTGCAGAGTTCAAAACACTGGTTATAAAGATGCTCAATAAACTTAGGGGAAGGTAGATGAACTCAGAGAGAACTTCAACTGCATAAAAAAGGACATGGAAAGCATCAAATAGAACCAGTTAGAGATGAATGATAAACTAAATGAAATGAAGAACAATATATTGGGAATCAACAGTAGAGTGGATGAAGCCAAGAATCAAATCGGGGATTTGGTATAAGGAAGCAGAAAACATCCAGTCAGACACGGGAAAAAAAAAATGAGGGTAATGCAAGGATCCTTTGGGACAACTTTAAGTGTACCAACATTTGTATCATGGGGGTGCTGGGAGGAAAAAACAGGAAATTGAAAACTTATTTGGAAAAATAATGACAGAAAAATTCCCTAACTTGCTGAAGGAAATAGACATACAAGTTCAGGAAACACAGAGAATCCAAACAAGATGAACCCATAGAGGCCCACACCAAGACATGTCATAATTAAAATGCAAAAGTTAAAGACAAATGAAGAATCTTAAATACAGCAAGAGAAAAGCAGTTAGTTACCTATAAAGGAGTTCCCATAAAACAGTCAGCTGATTTCTCAAAAGAAACTTGGAAGGCTAGAACAGATTGGTAAGAAATATTCAGAGACAAAAACCAAGGACCTACAATCAAGATTACTCTACCCAGCAAAACTATCATTTAGAATTGAAGAATAGATTAAGAACTTCCCAGACAAGAAAAAGCTAAAGTAGTTCATCATCACCAAACCAGTATTATATGAAATGTTAAGGGGTCTTCTTTAAGAAGAAGATAAAAAATATGAAAAAAGGCAATAAATGCGTATCTATTAATAATTGAGTCTAAAAAACAAAATATATGAACAAGCAGAATAGAAAAGGAATAATATACACAAAGAATGTTTTGATGGTTGCCCAATAAGTTGGGGGTTGGAGGGGTGAATGAAAATTGAAGAAATTAAGAAGTACAAATTTGTTGTTACAAATAGTCATGGGGATGTAAAGTACAGCAGAGGGAATATTGTAGTTAAAGAACAGCTATGCATGACCCATGGACATGGACAATGGTGTGGGGATTGCCTGAGGAAATGGGGAGGTCTGGGTGGAGAGAGGCAAAGGGGATAAATGGGACAACTGCAATAGCATAAAAAACAAAATATAATAAAAAATAATAAAGGTATGTTTTTATTCGGGCATGTAGTTCTCTTGTCATTATTTTAAATTGCTCAATATACCACTAAGTAGCTATAGCATATTTTTCTTAACTATTCTTTATTTTGGGAATTAAGTGGTGAAACAAATTTTGATGAACAAGCATTTTGGCATAAAAGAAGACACAATGACTTTAAGGCAGAAGGCAAAATAAATGAGCTATCGTAGATAGTTAATATAGAAATGTTTTTTTAAAAAAATAAAACCATGGAATACTCCTGTAGCAACTAGTCTTTTCATTAATGTGCTACTAGAGATTTTAGCAGTTAATGTTTATTGATCACCTCCTATGTGCCACACAGCAGTCTAAGGGTTGTACAATATTAGCTCTTTTATTTAATCCACAGCCTGCATAAGAAAGGCACTTTTTTCAACCCCCTTTATAGATAATGCCATTGAGACACAGAAGGATGAAATCACTTGCCCAAGTTTATATAGCTAGCAAACGGCAGGGTGGGGACTCAAACCTTTGCTGTCTAGACCCATGGTATGTATTCTTAACAACCGCCATCTTTTAAAATTGGCAGAACTCCTGCATATCAGTGGAAAGAGCATGGTTTGGTGGGTTAGGAAGATCTAGGTCCAGTTTTGATTCTTCTCCTTATGAACTGTCCCTGCTTAGATAAGTTACTTTAGCTCTCCGAAATTGAGTTTCTCTATGTATAAAATGAAATTAATAGAGTTGTTATAAGATACAAATGAAATAATATAAGTAAAGTGTCTGGCATAGTAACAGAGCTCAGTTATGTTAGCCCCTGCTCCTTTTTTGGTCACTAGTCAGATAAGCAGCATGAGAAAAGTGAGGGGTCAATTCCCCACTATTTATAATAGAAGAAGAAGCTGATAATAGATGCTAAATAAACCCAAGCTTTTAATATCATGTTTGGTTTTCACATCAATCCTCAAAAAAATCTTGAGACATCAGAACAAAATCATACAACATAAAAAGCAGCAGTCAGCTAAATGAATGGAAAACAAAATGGTAAAAGATAAGGCTTGTTCAAAGATGGTCTAAATTAAACAGATCCACTTAAAAGTCTAGGACAAGACATGGTGATATCCCTAGCACTGTATGGTGCCTTGCACACAGTGGATGCCCCTAAGTCCATGTTGAATGATAGATGAGCAATGCAGTGATGCAAGCAAGACATCTCAGACATCATAAGAGGTTTGCACTTCTGGAAGGCTGTTCTTATGGAAAACTGTGAAGTGGATGAGGTTTGTCTTAACTCTGAAAGAGTTGCTGACTTCTGGCTCTCTTTTTGGCAACTTGTCTTAGATTCTCCAAGCCTCCATGCTTCCTAAATACCTCATTCCGTATTTTCACAGGCCTGTCTCCTGGCTTTGAGAGAGGCCTTGCATCTTCTCTTTGCATTCCCTTTTCTTCCTTTACCCTTCTCCCATCTTCACCTATGAAAACTTACAAGTTCTTTTAGCTTGCTGCCTATACTTTTGGAGTCCTGCTAGGTAATCCGATTTCCTGAATCAAACTTAAGACCCTTACCTGATCATGGACTAATGCATATTTCATCCCAAGTGGCATTTTAGTGCGTGGGAGGTGACAGGGGATAGTTTGAAGGCATGACCCTTTTGTGTCATCCAGTAGCGTAAGTCAATCCATCTTCCAATGATTTGTTTCTGCTCATGGGAATTTCCAGCAACTTGTTTTGCTCTTCACAGCTGAAGAAGTTAAGAAGAACATAAAGACAATTAAATGATTCCACAGGGAACCATAAGAAGAGCTAGAGAGAGAGAGAGAAAATGTGAACATTTCTCTAGAGAAAGTGAGAATCACTTTGATATGCGACAGAACAAGCAGGGAGGCTTACACTGTGGCCTTGTTTGTCCCCCAACTCCTGAATCCCTTTCAAGTACCTACTCTGCCTGCAGAGCACTCAGAAGTGCTGCTCAACACCGATGGGATGGCGCGATCGGACATCAAGGGCTGTTTCCTGGAAAAGGCTTAAACTGCTAGAAGCCATTATTTAAGGAAAATAGGAAATCTTTTCCTCTGGAGATTAAGACAACTCATTTCTCTGAAATGACTTCATTGTGGTTGCTTCTAATGGTAAGTAGCTGCCCTAGAAGTTTGCCTACAGCCTCTCCTGAGATGAGAGGACTCTTCACTAACAGGAGCAAAGATCTTCACTAGGGAGTGTCTTCCCAGGCCACCCTAAGGCGTTACTTGCCTCGTTTAATCTAGTGCTGAGCAGTGAGGGTTCTCCCAGGGAGAGGCAAGTGATGTGCCACATGATTGATGCTCACCTCGTTTTGTTCAGATCCTTCATGCTCTTAAGGGGAGCTTTAGCCTTGGACTGTGTCAGGCTCCCCACTCTCTTTTGGAATTGCTCGTGGCCTTGTGCCATTGTTCTGCTCCTCCTGCTCAGGCCTCACACTTCCATCAAGGCATAACTATTTTCTATTTTCAGCAGAAAAATGAACAATGCATGAAATAGAATCATTGTCTTTAACATGTAAACAAGCCTAGGAGAAAACACCAGCCCTCCCCCCTCATTTCACTCCAACCACACTGGTCTTTTTTCTGGTTCTTTCTTTAAGAATCTTGGCTCAGGCTAGGATGCTTTCCCCTGGTTGGTTCTTCAAACAACAGCCTTCGTCCCCCTCAGGTTTGGGTTTAGCTGTTATATTCTTAGGGCAGGAATCCCAGACCATGATCTTAAGGAGCACCCTGCTTGTTTACTGATGCGCAACAGCATCCTACTCATTTCCCTTTCCGTACTTCCCTCAATTCGAAACTAATTAACTAATTAACATTTGTACATACCTTGCATATATAGATTTGCCAACTTATTGTTGGATCCTTTTACTAGACTCTCAAGTCCCTGAAAGCAAGAAATGTGTTTGTTTCATATCCAGAGAGAAGCACAAAGTATAAGCCTTCTATACATTCAGTGAATAAATGATTAAATATCTGTAAACCTCTCACAGGGGAACAGCTGAAGCTACCTTGTCGCTTCCTTTGCTGTCCCCAGTGGCAGCCACGGGCCACAGGAGGCTGGTGGGCACCCGAGGTAGTCACCCAAACTGGAATGTGCCGTAACTATAAAATGCCTCCAGATTTCAAATATTTAATACAAAAAAATGTAAAATATCTCATTAATAATTTTCGATTGATTTTATATTTAAGTAACATCTTTCATATGGTGAGTTAATCAAACCATAGAATATAATATTAAAATTAATTTTACCTTTTTTAAAAAAAAATTTCATTGTGGCTTCTAGAAAACAAAATTACTTAAGTGGCTCACAGCATTTTTCCATTTGCCAGTGCTGGTCTATACCTTTGTGTGAACAATCATGAAAACAGTGTGTTACCTCTCAGTGTGTTTAATCAAGTAAAAGAGTAACTTCTTCCCCATATTTACCAACCAAACTCTAGTCCTGGGTCTGCCAATACTTGCTGAGAGATGGGTACTGAGTTGCCTTCCCTCAGGTCCCCAGGTTCCCCGTGTGACAATGAATCAGACCATGGCAGAGGATCCTGTCAGCTTGGACAGAACGGTATATAATCCTGCCATTAATTGCTTGTTTTAGATTAGGGCAGCAGAGAAATCTCCGTGTGGGTTTGATATATTTTATAAACCACTGCTCCCTTTACTTCACCTTGCTGTTCAAAAGCCCCATGCAAGCTGTGCTATGCAAAGTTAAAGATAAATTTCAACAAAACTTTTGTTTTCCTGGATTTTATGTATCCAAAGTAGATGCAACTGATAATTTGTTAATCGGACACAAAGAGGTTGGTTTAGCTGGCTTTCCGGAGCAGCCTTAGTGAAAGCTGCTGATTTTTCTGCATGTTTGCAGACAAAAGGCATCTGGAGTCCTCACTCTCACGTGGCTTTTTGCCCCATCTGGCTGCATGTGCCCCACGCTGCGACCGGCCTCCCAGCGAAGCTGAGTCCAGAGTGGCTCCCAGCGTGTCTGAGATATTATAGGATGGATGCCTGCGTTGCTGCTGCATGGATTCAGGCTGGGCTAAGTCGCTCAAGAAATTCGAGTTGGTATGTTTTTATTTTACATTCAATGTTTATTTGGTAAACCTAGAAAGAAAGGGGTGAGGGGATTTTATAGCAATTCATGTATACTCAAAGATTCTTTTGTCAGTCATGTTTTTTAAATATAGTTTTGATCATGTTCATTGTTTGGCAGTAAAAGGAAGTGTGACATTCTCTCCTCCCTCTGAATGGCAGTCAGTGGTAGCTGCTCCCTCTGTTCCCTGCTTCCCTCCTCTGCCCTTTTCAAGTGGCTTTCTTTTGCCTGGAGGGGTCCTCTTCCCCTTTCCACTGGTGGAATCCTATTTACCGCCCCCCGCCCCCTCCCCCCCTGCCCAGTGCCCAGCTCAAGTACCGGCTCCTCGGCAGAGTCCTTCCAATTCTCCACAATGGGAAGTGAAATACTCCTAATGTGTGCTTCATAGGAAAAGCAGAGTGAACACATATTGACCATGCCTCAGATATCGTTCTAATTTTGCAGGTATTACCAGATATAATTTCTGAAACAACCCAATGAAGTAGGGGACACCAAGGCATAAAGAGACTAAATAGGTGTCTCCAGATACCCCAGGTGGTGTCAGGTTCAAGATTAAGGCCCAGAGAGCGTGTGCTCTTAACTACCATGCTCTCTCAGGCTATCCTGACAAGCATGTGCCACCCTTTCCTTAGATTATAGGATTTTTGAGGGATGGGACTATGCTCTATTCATCTTTTTATTTTCCAAGAGCATATAATAATGGCTGGCCTATAACAGATACTGCAAGGAACTTATTAAATAAATGCATTAATTAATATTCAATTTATGAAAAAAATGTAGGTTCAAATTTTTAAAAATCACACAGAATGTTCAATCTTTATAGAAAATTTGCCATTACTCAGGCTAATTTATTTGCTTTCTTCATCAGGCAAGTTTTCCCATTACTGCCCAGGCATGATATCAAAGCCCAGACAATGTCAGGAAGCTCAATAAAAAGTAATACTGGCACTAAGAAGAATGTATGGGTTTTCTGAGGACAGCAGGGACTTTGATTTAAAGGGGGTTCTTTCTGCAGAGTTATGATTCTCTTCCCCTTTGGAATTTTCATTTCTCTGTGGCTCTCAGAGGACTTGATTCTGCCCAGTACTTTCAGGAGTAACTGCAGGGTTCAGGAAAACAAACATCAGGCAAGATAATCATCAGTCTCTATCCATCTCTTTCCTCTTAGAGACCTCTGGTCGACCACAGGTTCTCTCTTCTGCTGACATTTGACACAACCCCAGCATTTTTCTCAATAAAGCCACTGGTAATTAACTGGAATTAACACTCTAGGTGAGAAACGTTTGCCATCACTACCTGGCATAAGCAAAGCGTCCGGAGAAGCCCACTCACACAAGTCAGCACTACAGTCGCTCTACCAGCCCCTACCATGCCTGTCCGTGCATCCCTGACCTTGCAGTTTCAGTGGGCACTTGCTCCGGGATTCCATTGCCAAGGGTTCTCTACAGCTAATGAAATCCACTTTTCTACCACAAAAAGGCAGGAAATGTTTGGGATTAACAATACATGGCTTCATAGCTAGTAAGAATTATTGTATAAATACTTCGGATCTCTCACCCCTTAGTGAAAACTCCTTCTTTGGGGGTACTCTGGGAACCTCATAAATAGTTGTCACATCTGAGACTGTGGACTTACAATAGTAATTTGCTTAATAATGAACCTTAACTTGCTTCCCTTCCTTTTCCATCTTATCTCTCCTTCCCTCTGATGGTGATTCCTAGAATCATCTCCGTAATGAACTACCTGCACTCGAAGGGCAGTTTTAGGGTAAGCTTCTGGAGGAACCAGAACTCAGACAATGGCTAGGTCAAAAGTCTGAGGAATGAAGTCACTGTCATAGCCTGCGTTGTGCTCAGTGTTTATTGAAAGATTAAGTACTTCTGATGGGAACTCATGAGTAGGGTTGGGTGGCATGAGATGATGAGAACAGGGTGAGGCTACAGGAAAGGACAAGAAAGAAGAAGGTGTTTGTTTAAGAAGTTAGCCCTGTTGGAGGCTCAGGAACGTGGAGAAGCTGCTTGAGCTGAGCAGAGGAGAAAGGCGTGGATGGCCTTGTAGCCTGCAACTAAATCGTGACAGCTGATACAAACATAGATGGGCTCTTTTTGTGCTATGCCCTTTTTTATGGAGAGGGGTAGGATTTGCATACTCCTTTCCTAAAATGATAGATATAAAGTGACTTGAAAAATATTAAGTAAACCATTGTATGATGCCTTTAGTTTTGAATAATAAGAATGCTATTTTCTCATTTCCTTTGGAAATCTAGTTGACTATTTCTTGTGAAAAATTGCTTAAGAATAAGCACTCAAAATTATTGCTACCAGCTATATTCCTAATGTTTTCTTGTCATTATTTACCTACATGGAAAGCACAGAGATCACGATGATGGCCCTGTAGCTGCCAAGCAAAAAAGTATTAAGATTATTTTGATTCATTATAGTGAATGTTATTGTCTTTACTGTAAAAGAAATTGCCTAGACCCAAGTAATTAGCCCAAAGTCATGAAATCCTTTGACATACAATGACAAAACCTTTTAAGAATAGATAGTAAGACCAAGGATACAGTGTGTTCAACAAAAATCAATTACTATATGTTATTTGTCCAGATTGATTTTCCTTGTCTTTTCTGCTAGTGGAAGAGCAGATATTGTACCAGAACTAAGGATGGAGAAGTCATTCTTTTATCTTCTTCCATGCAGGCCCCTACTTGACCTCTTCCCTCACATGTCTGAGGAAGGAGCTTGGGGCACATCAGGATCTTAAGGGAAGGCCAGTTATGGTGTTCCTGTCAGGAGGGGAGGGAGCAGGTATAGGGATGGGGGAGAAGGGTGTGTAAGGAGGTACTGTCCATGCCAATTAGTGAGAGTGGGGAAAGGGCAGGAGCGGGGAAAGGGCAGGAGCTGGGAAAGAAGGGAGTTCTGAGAGAAAGTAGGGTAATAAAATGGGATAATTTGCTTCAGATTGCAGTCATAAGAGCACATGCAGCTTAGTAACAATGCATACAGTTCCCAGGAAGGGCACATTTCAGTTGAAAGAGCGTAAGGAACGTGGGGAAAACACTGTGTTGAACAGAAGGGGGCAATTCAGAGCAATTCCTGCAAGTGAAATCACTAAGGCTGCACTGCCTGACATGCACCTCAGTGGGAATTTTAAGGTGAAGTATGAAGAAATGAGACCCAAAAGACTGTGCAATGACTGAGGCATCTCCGAATGGGCTCTGGCTGGGAGAGAAGCAGAGAAGAGTATGAAGGCAGGCTCAGAGTTACGGACTGCCTTCCCTGAGCACTCTGCTCAGGGCCATCCTCACGCTGTCTCGGAATAGTCAGGGCAGCGGTGAGGCCATGTGCTCCCGGGTGCCCAGCTGACAAATGGTGGAGGAAAACTCAAACCCAGGGCTATCTGACCTCAATTTTGCCCTTCTTACTCCATGGTAGAAAAGGTGGAGAGAAACTGTAAATATTCTACTCAAGATGGACCTGGTGACAGCAGGCACTACTCTGAAGTACTGACGAGAGTGTCCTTTGAGTCCCCAGAGCAGCCCTCCCAGCATGACGGAGAAGAAACGGGAAAGGGCACAGGGATGTCGGCCCATGGAGGATGGGAAGAGACTGTGGACAACAGTGAGAAGAGAGAGTGGCTTGCCTTCCAACCTTGGACCTAGGCAATCTGGGCATTATTTTGCACACAAGTGATGATCCAGTAGTAACATGTGCAAGACAGATCTGGAAAACCTGTCAGAACTTCAGAAAACAGCCATCAGCTCTTTCTCAGCTCCATGTCCTCCTCATCCACACTACCCCACCACTGGGAGCATGTTTCCACTGTTCTCCCCCTGGAGGCTCCACCGTGTGACCTAGCTCAGGCATCTGCTCCATCTGGAAGACTTCCACAAACCCCAGGCCTGGCCTCTGTGCTCCCGCGTCTTCACATATCAGCTTGGAATACTGTTAAGCATTAGCTGGGTATTGTGTGTTTCAATGTCTGTCACCTCTCGTACTTTAGGAGCCCCTCCAGGTGGAAGCAGTGTCCCTTCAATGTTTCTTTCCTGGTGGCTTAGTAGCAAGTGCTCAGCAAATGTTTCCTTCAAACTATGTCTAACTACATCACATCTTCCTTTGTAGTTTCCCATTTTTTCTTTGCTCAGTAGAAGAAAATTGTCCTCTAAAATGCTGCTTTTGTCCATCATTTTCTTTGACCGAAAGGATGTAAGGAGAACATTTTCCTTGGAGACTGGTTCTTTCACCTGTATCTCAGACTGGCAGATTGCCACAGTTTTGACCCCAAAGTTGGACAGCCACTGTGACTTCACAGCTGCTCAGTCACATGTGTGGCTTCAGTCTAGCAGGTAACTGAGGCCTGTAGGAGGGAAACTCAGGTCATTGTGATATGCAGCCAACGTTAAGCATCTCTACTTAAATCTAGTCCACTTGCTCTGCCCAGTACTATTAGACTGTGAGTGAGATTTCTTTTCTTTACTGAAGGACTGGGACCATTTCAGAAGGGAATTGCAGTCCCCTTAATGCTACCAATGTTTCACATGCCCTCATGGTGACTATTCTGCCTAATTCCCACCAAATAAACAACTGCTTTCACTCACTGAGACTACGTGGTAATGGGCCTCACTCCAATGCTGGTGAACAGACTAGCGTCAGAATTTCTTTATTAGGAAGGAAGGTGTGTGTCTGGTATATCTTTGTCCCCTGTTGTTTTGGAGATAGAAGCCACCACAGTGTCACCAAGCTTAATGTGGAAACTTTGTGCTATATTTGAATTCTGACAAAATGAAACAATGACTTACAGATTTTCCTCCTCGATTTTGTTCTGTGCTTTTCAGTGAGCAGTACTAGACAGAGTGCTGCCGAAATGGCTGAATTTAGTTCTCTTTCTTTGATTAAAAAAAAAAATTAAGCTAGAGTGGGTTTTTGGTCTTGTTTGGGCTCACTATCAGCTCACAGGGGTGTGTTTCTCTCCTAAGCAATCCTGGCTGAAAATCTGTTGCACACACATAACAAACACCTGCACGATCATCCTTGTGACTTCTAAAATGAATGTGCTCTACAGAATGGAAAAGCTTGTCAGATATTTGAAAGTAAATTCTGTAAGCCTCCTGGTTTCTTGTTGGATACTCTCATGTGGCCACATCCAAATGTTCAGATAAGGCTAGAACTGACCAAACTCTTCTTCCCTCAGGACTTTGAAAGGGAGTGTGGGCTTTCAAATTAAACAGACCCACGGGTCAGGCTGGGTTTTGCCATTTACCACAGGCAAAATTTCCTTTAATATTTTTAAGTGTAGGAAATGTGATCTTACTAGTCCCTTGGGTTGCCCTTTCAGGTGCGCCCAGCTTAGCATAAGGTCGGGGCGGGGGGGTCTCGTTTCCTGCCATAGCCTGGGGTGGACTATCTTTGTCTGCCAGGCCCTGGAACTCTGCTGAGTCAGCTCCATGGACAGACGCCCTTCACCCCCGGGAGCCTGAAAAGAGGTGGAGTAGAAGCCATGTGCTTTCTGCCCTGCGGTTCTCAAACTTAGCTACGAATGAAACCACCTGGAGAGAATTAAAAATCCTGATGCCCAGGCTTCATTCCAGATGACTTGAATTCTGGAGGTGAACCTCAGACATCAGGCCTTTCCATGAAGATTCTCGGGTCAATCTGATGGGCAGCAGAAGCTAAGCACCTCCACTTAGATCTAGTCCTTTTGGTTTCCCAATATTGTTTATCAGATTTTATTGGATTGTGCAGGTCGGGTTGTTTTTCTTTACTGAAGTATGGAGGCCACATCAGAAGAGAATTGCAATATGATTTTTTTTAAAAGATTAAAGTTCTTGTCAATTTGTACTTCACCTGAGTCTCTCGGGAAAGCACTCAAAGACCTGTCATGAAGAAGAGGTCTCCAACTTCTCCAGCTTACCATTCTAGCTGTTGTGGTCCAAAGAACATTCTTTCCAGAGCTCTCCATCTAACGCTCTATCTGCTGCCCCCAGGGGAAAAAAACAAAACAAACAACAAATCCACTCCTATTCACAAGGTGGCTCTGCTACCCTGGACCCATCCTGACAGCTTCCACTCTCCTCCTTTCCCATATTGATTCTAGGGTAGCTTCCCTGGTGCTCCAGCTGGGGACAATGACATGTCTGTGGGGCACACATCTTAGAGCAATAGGGGGGATATCCAGGACCCATTCTTTCCATTTAGTGAACTGTAGATGTGCTGTCTCACTGGCCAAAAGATCAATTAAGATCAGCCTATTATATCCCAAAGAGGAGACAGTATTTGATGGAAAGTATAGTCTAATCTGATAACAAGATAATTCCAATTTTTGTGAGGTGTCTTTTTTTTCGGTCTGGGAATGCCTACCAAAACTTAATTGAAGTCTACATTTCCCTAGGGTTGGGCGGGCAGTTCTTCTTATGTCACTGGATTTATAGAAAAATATTAATAGACTTCATTTTTTAGAGCATTTTTAGGTTTACAGAAAAATTGCACAGGAGGTCCTGAGAGTTTCCATATACCCCCTCTTCTCCCATACACAGTTTTCTCCTATTATTAATATCTCCCTTTAGCGTGGTACACTTGTTAAAATTGAGCCAATGTCGATACATTATTATTATTATTAACTAAAGTTCATAGTTTACATTAGGGTTCACTCTTTGGGTTTTAAAAAATGTATAAGGACACATACTCACCATCATAGTATCATACAGAATAGTTTTACTGCCCTTTTAAAAATGTCCCAAATTTCACCTCCTCCCCTGTCCCCTTGAAACCCAGGCAACCACTGATCTTTAACTGTCTCTATAGTTTTGTCTTTTCCAGAATGTCATATAGTTGGAATTATATAGTTTGGAAGCGTTTCAGGCTGGCTTCACTTAGCAATATAAATGTAAGCTTTCTCTGTGTCTTTTCATAGCATAATGTTTCATTCTTTTTACCACTTAATATTTCGTTGTGTGGCTGTACCATAGTTTACTTATCCATTTACCCATGGAAGGACATCTTGGTTTCTCCCAATTTTTGGTGCAGGTTTTGTAACGGAGCATAGCCAGGGCAGCCCCAAAGGGAGGATTTGTAACGGGGTCCGGTAACTGGGGTGTCCAAGAAAAATATGAAGATATTCTCCCAACCCTCCCCCGCAAGGCAGAACACCATGGGGGATGGGAGACATGGAGCAGGGCCATTGAGAGTTACTTTGTGTATCAATAACAAGCCAGCTTCTCACCTGACAGGGAGCAGAGCCATTGAGAGTCATTTTGCATGTCAATAACAGCAGGAGAGCTTCAGACCTCAGGAGCAAAGACAGAGATGGTTATTTTGCATCTCAACAAGGCTGCCCAGGAAGGTTTGCCTAAACTTTCACGCAGGCTGTAACTGGGAAGGGGGAGGCAGGGCCTTTGTGAGAGGCAGCGGGACACAGACTCCAGGGAAGACCATGCAAGAAGGAAAGGAGAGAAAGGACTCTTGCTAGTGGGCTATGAGAAGGTGCCACGTGGGTTTGGATTAAGAACTGGAGATCGCGGTGATATAACTGATGGTGCTGGGAACCGCAAGAGGCCTGCCTGGCCGATCTCTGGACTTCTGTTCTTTTTCTTCTGAAGGACAGTACCCCTGACAGAGGAGGAAAAAAAAAAAAACCCTAACTGGGGGGGAAAAAAAGGGCGGAAAAGGCAGGACCGTGGGTGTTGACGGGTGTTTTAAAGGGATTTTGAGATTTAACGGTGACGTTTAGCCATTATTCAAAACCTGTATAACTTTTGAATACATGGTTCCTTTCTTTTTCACCAAACTCTGCCATTGAGAGCCACAATTCCAAGGGCAGCTGGCAAAGGGCCTAGAACAGAGGGGCCCGGGGGAAAGGGGAGGGCGTTGTTCGGGTAATAGCATCTGGGGATTCCCCCTCAACGCATCCACGTTCGGTAACGGTTTCAGTGTGATATAATTTTTTAACTCAACTGAATAAATACCTATGAACACAATTGCTAGATTTTATGGTAAGATTATGCTTAGCTTTGTAAGACACTGCCAAACTGTCTTCCAAAGTGGCTGTACCATTTTCCATTCCTACCAGCAATGAATGAGAGTTTCTGTTAATCCACATCCTCACCAGCATTTGATGTCGTCAGTGTTTTGGATATTCACCATTCTAATAAGTGAGCAGTGGTGCCTCGTTGTTTTAATTTGCAGTTCCCTAGTGATATATGACGCTGAGCCTCTTTTTCTGTGCTTACTTGCCATATGAATATCTTTGTTGGTGAGGTATTTTTTCAAGCCTTTGCCCATTCTTAAAATTTAGTTGTTTGACTTCTGTTTGTTAAGTTTTAAGAGTTCTTTGTATATTTTGAATACATATAATTTGTCTTCTCACCCTCTTAACAGTGTCTTTCACAGAGCAGTTTTTAATTTTAATTAAGTCCAGCTTATCAATTCTTTCTTTGTATCTTAAAAAGTTATTGTCAAACCCAAGATTACTTAAATTTCTCCTATGTTACCCTAAACAGTAATGATTATAATTCACATTATGACAGAGAATGAGTCAGCTAAATTATACTCAAAGTGATACCTCATTTCCCATTTAATTTGGGGATAAAATAGCATGTATGAAATCACATCACAGTACCCCAAATATATAGATTCTCAACAGAGGTTTGAATTGAGGCAAAGTGTTTTATCCAGGTAGTTCACATCCCTTCAGAAAGCTCAGAGACTCCTTGCAGCAGTCACACTTAATGTTGTTAGTGACAATGAATGCTTTTGTTAGGACTATAAATGTGTTAGAGCTGGGTGCACATTTTTACTCTATTCCTGAATCTCATGTCCCATCACTACTAAGGTGGCTGCTCCAAATTGAGATCTGAAGCCATATTTCAGTTCTAGGACTATTTCCCCAATTCACTCTCTTAGTTATAAGACTTCAAACACTTCAGCACTCTTCCTATCTCAATTGTATCTTTTTTTCAGTTTCTTATTCCAGCTCTTATAAAGTGTTTTAGGCACCCTATTAGTAATTTTCTTCATACTTTCTCCTCATCGCTATTCCAGTGGGAGGCTTCTTATTGTGCCAGGAACTAGCATCCATCTGTGGGTGCTTATGGTTCCCCTGGGAAACCATGGAAAGTGATGCGCAAGAACAGAGTGTCTGGGCTCCATCTCCTTTCCAGCTCTGCCACCCAGTCACTATGTGACCCTGGGCTGACCTATCCAGGTCTTTGTGCTACATTTGCAAGTTGAAGATTATAGTCACAGAGCCTTTCCCATAGAATCATCCGGGGATTAAAGTTGTCTCCTGGGAGTAAAGTGCTTAGTGCAGTTCCTGTCTTATAAGAAGATCTCAGTAGCCATTCCTGTCATTAAGAAAAAGGTGAGGAAAGGACCGCTAAGTGACACTGTGACCATTTTCAGACTGTACCCACACCCTCACTGGCTACATAAATGCCATTATTTGTACATACTACACAGATAAAAATGATTTATAATATTTTTAGCTAGAAAGAATTACAATATTATAAAAGCTTCTGTTCTAGAAGAGTAGAGACCAAATTGTTGAGTGCCATGCAAAATCACCCCGTGGCTAAGACAAAAACTTGGTGTCTCCATCATTCGCTTTAAGGCACAACCAGCCTGCCTCCCACCCCAGGAGAGCTGTGGGTCTGTACCCTGCCGGCAGCAACCCCGCGATCATTGCTCAAACCTTCTTGAAGTCCAAGGCACAAGTATTCCCATTCTTCCCTCTGATTCTAAGCACTTCATACTCACCCCCACTGCCATTGCAGCGTATCATTTACTTGCTTCTATTGTTGACTTCACCCACCTGAATATTCTTTGGAAGAAAGATTATTTCTTATTATTTTGTGTCACTAGCCCACTATAGGCACAAGGAAAAAGTCAACACATAATTGTTAAGCAAATGGCATTATATCCACAAAGTCTTGACATATGACACGTGGGGTAAGACAAGAATCTATGAACCTGATAAGCAACTCAAATGCCAACAGTCCAGGGCCCTTCAGGAGGTATCAATAGTTCTGGAGTTGCAGGGAGGCCTTAGCTGTCCCATGAATTGTGGTTCTCATCCTCTCCTTTCTACTTTGGCTCTTGGCCCTTGGAAATTGTTGTCCTTGTCACCTCTAGATGTAGCGGAAACAAGTAGCTTCTGGTTAAGCCCTCAGCTGTCAGGTGGTGGAGCAGCTGTTGCCCAGAAGGCCTGCCAGGAAGCCCCTGTGCCAAGCGGGGCTGAGAAGGAGGGGTGTGGGCCCCACAGGAATGCTGTGTATTTAAGTGGCCTTCTTCCTAGGATTTCTCATTCTCTACAAAAAAATATGTAACACTGCTTGTTGCTGATTGCCGTGGTGACTATTTTGGAGGTGGGGGGGGCGGGGTGAGTAAGTCACATCTCAGTAAACCAACCGGGCTGGGTTGGTGCGGGGAGTCTTCTGGTAATGACATTCTCCAGCTAATAAAATACTCATCTGTGCTGTGGCTCTGGCCCAGCAGGGCTGCCTCTGCTCACAGACACAACTGTTTTGATTAGGGTTTCAATCTTATATTTACTTCACTTTCCCAAACACACCTCCTCAGTCTTTTGATCAGAGGAAACCATTGCAATATCGTCAAAACATTTTTAAGGGTCTCATAAAAGAACAATTCTGCAATTCTGCTTTGCCCTTCGTGACTTTGAGGTAACAGAATCTTCTTGAGAGAAAACAATATCATTTCTCAGAAAGAAAGAGAAAAACAGTACTGGAAGGAAAACATTGATTAGAAACTAAGCAGTTGCAATAATTCTGGAGAACAATGGGGGAATTGTTAGCATAATGAGCAGTTAAAATGTAAATGTCAAGCTGCCTACTAATCCACTTGCCTAGCCTGGTTGAATAAACAAAATTGAAAAGGTGAAAAAATGATTTTCTCCTTTGAAATCAGAACTTTAAATGTAGCCAGCAGAAAACTCTAGAAATCATTGAGAAATGTGTTGGGTATATCACTTATCAAGCAAATCTGCTGTCCAAAGCAGAGATTGGGCCATATCTACAGTAACTTCAGGAGCTGTTTTCTTTGCTCTTGTGCTATGTAGACAAAAGCTTTTTATGGTGCCAATTTCTGGGCTCTGGCTTTCCCAAGCTGCCACTCTGGGAAGGAAGTTAGGTCCTGGTGCTGTAGATTAATTTGAGAGTTTTCATATACTGCAATGCATATTCAGGTATGGGAGAATACTATTTTTTTTTTTTTTTTTTTTACTATAACTTAGCAAACTCCAGGGTGTCCTGTGGTTCAATCTTTGGATGTATTTATTCTTTCACATTCTTATTTTTTTTTTGTATTCTCTAAAGAACCTAACAACACTTGACACACTTAGACTCATTGTATGGCAGCTGACTTTCTTAGATGCTTGGGTGACTTTGGACATGGTTGTAGTTATAGGAAGAAAGCTGAGGCTTATTCAGAGGTTCCCTGCTGTGATGAAAAAATGTTCTGCAACCTCTTGTCCTCTTTAGGGACTGAGCCTTATCTATTGTTTAAACTCTGAGGCCTAACACAATACCTGGTGCTGAGGAGGTGCTCACTCACCCCAAAAATGCAAAGTTTAGGGGGACTGATGGGCTACCCTTGTGAGTAATTAACAGCAGGTAAACCCTAAACCCTCAGACCTAGCAGCTCACCCAGCTGTGGGAGTAACTTTGATCAACTCATTAAACTTTTCCTAGCTAAATTCCCCCATTTGTAAATTGAGGTTAATGAGGACTAGTATATAAAGTTATTATGAGAGATTAATGCGGCAAAAGTATTCAGGTCCCTGGGCCACAGTAAGAACTCAATAAATGTTCTTTTCTCTTTCAGTATATCTGGTGATTCCTTGCCATCCTCAGTTTCATTTGCCCCCTGTGGGAGATTGGCTTTTGGTGATTGTTGCTTTTCCTCTTAGAGCTTTAAACCACCAGCTGCCCCAAATGACTCTGGCTGCTTCTATAGCACAGGGATTAAAGAGGCATTCGGAGGCCCACAGGGAAGCGTCTGTGCTTTGCAGGCAGTCAAGAGATCCAGTTACCCAGACTTCAATATGCCACATTTACAAAGCATTATACATCTTGATGTTAGCTTATATTTCAGGAATGGTTTTTTAATAGGATGACAAGATTCTTCCCCACCCAAAATACCATATTATGACTTACACATCCAAAATCTATTTTCTAGTTACATTTCTGATATTTGAAAAATAAATCTTGCTTTCAGGAAATGTTTAGCCCTTTGAATATTTCAGAGGATAGAGAATGCTGATGAAATGTGGGCAAGGATCGTGTTCCCAGCCACCAATTCCCACCGCCGTACTGCTGGGGAGGGGGCGGGCGGTGTCTGCCGTCTGACTGCGGGGCGGCTGCTCTCAAGGGCGCGAGTCCATTCCAAGGAAGCTTCTTTAATTTCCAGCCTTTAGCTGGCAAATACTAATAAGCACTTTCTGGTAACTCCTCATCTTTTAGAAATCACACATTCCTTAAAAACTTCAACCATATGATAGTAACCACATAATTATTTTTTTTATAATGAAGAACAGAAAATCTGATGGCTTGAAAAATAGGTAATGAATGTTTTTTGTTTGTTTGTTTTTCTTAAAGGGAGTTTGGGCTGGGGCTGTAGACAACTGAGGATAGTTGTGCAACCTTCTAGCCTTCCTTCTTAGTACCTCTCCAGCAAGTAAGCCAAGGAACCGTTTACGTGGAGAAGAAAGATGCTAATATGACATGCATAGTAGCCATTTCTTACAGTAGAGAGGGAAAAATAGCTTGTCTTTTCAATGTGCTGTAAAGGTACATGTCATCTGTTCATATGTTTGTATAGATATTATTAGCCTTTTATAGTATGTGCTTGACATTTAAAAGTATACAGAGCATTTTATTTGACTTTTTTTCCTTTAACGGACTATTATTACTCTCATACATTATCTGGTGACTATCAGCTCTCCAAATAAATGTAAATCCTTGGAGACTCTTTCTTAAGTGACATTGACAAACTGATATTTGAAGTATTTAGGATAGTCCCAGGATTTCAGCTAAAGGGTATTTCACAGCTGGAGTTGTAAAACCTATTTACTTTCAACTGCCACACAGAATACATTATAGTTATATTTTTCTAGCATATCTGATGCTGATAAAAAGACAGAGTTCTCATAATGCTCATCAAGTTTTTTGTTTTTTTAATTCAAACTTTTAAAAAATTTTATTTATTTGTTTGTTTGTTTGTTTGTTTGTTTTTAGACAGAGGGGAAGGGAGGGAGAAAGAGAGGGAGAGAAGTATCACTGTGTCGTTGCCTCTGATGTGCCCCCTACTGAGGACCTGGCCCACAACCAGGAATGTGCCCTGACTGGGAATCATTCCGGTGACCCTTTGGTTCGCAGGCCAGCACTCAATCCACTGAGCCACACTAGCCAGGGCTCGTCAAGTTTTATGTGTTGTGCAAAAGGAGGCCACATTATCATCTTAACTGTGAATGTCGAACATTCAAAATGAAAGTCCAGTAGAGTTTGTCTTAGGAGGTGCTCACCTACGTCTCAGGTTCATCTGTCTTGGGAGTTTATCAGCACACATCATAAAATATTCCCTAGCAGGTACTAATGCCAATCTATTGGTCTTATGGTACACAAGGTGGCAATGCTCATGGGGCAATAGTAGAATGTGTTCAGTGAACAGCTAGATACATAAAGTTTAATTAGTACTTTTCAAGCTCTAAACAATTTAATTATTTGCTGGCTATCAGTGCAAGCAATACCACCCTGAGAGAGAAGTGCTGGTAATGAAAATGACAGTAAACACAGCCTGTCTAAATTTCTGGAAACTTAAACTTGTCACCACAAGAAATAGTCCCCTGTCTTTCTGCCCCATCACCTCACACTCTTTCCCTCTACTGTGTCCTGTGGAGGTTCAGGCCTTCTGTTTAAGGACAATTTGTTATCCACTCCAGCCACCATTCATTCACTCACTCATTCATTCAACAGACATTTGTTGAGCATTTACTGTGTGCCAACTCCCTGGTCGCTGACCTCACAAAATTTACAGTGCAATGCTGGCCCTCTTAAGTCATCTTTCCTAGTAGCTGCTCAGCTTCCCCATTCTGTGTCCATCACCAGGTCTGAAGGATACTGCACAGTCTTCACTGGCCAAATGGAGGATAATGATCTGGCCTTGCTGCTTTGAGCCGGAAACACCTTGTACTGCAGGCTCGTGTCCCTTTGCTAGCTCACAACTCCTCAGCCTGCAGGCCAGGCAGGAGCTCAGAGAGGGTGGTGCAGTCTTCAGTCCCAAGGGAGCCAGGCTGCCTTCCCCTTTCCAACTCAGGACCTTGCCTCCCCCTATTCTAAACCCTGAGCTGCTGTGGGGGCAGAGCCCCAGCCCAAGGTTTCATAGGCTCACTTAAGACCTTTGCTGTCCAGATTAAAGGAATTTAGTATGCTGTTTGCTTTATACAGTATTCAGTAAAATTGTTTGCAGCTCTTAGAGAAAATACCCTGAAGTACACTGAAGAGCTAATGACATGCAGCTGGGTTCCCGCAGCTTCTAGGGCAACTTCATACCAATTAGAAAAAGCAAACGCTCCCCTCTGAGTAGTCAAATTAGAAACATGCGCCCCATTTGGGACAAATGCAGCCCCAGGGACACAGAGCCAGGCTAGCATCCTCTGTGCTGGACTTCAGCCTGTAGAGTTCCCCTCTGCTGGTGCCTTTGCAGTACAGGAATGCACCCCCATGGGGACAGCCCTCACTTCTTTCACTTTAATGGGAACGTGACTTTGGTGGACCAGCTGGGTTCCAGAAGTGCTGGGCTCGCTCAGCCTCCCCAGGTGCCTCTGCGGGGAACGCCATACCTCCACTCAGACCCAACATGGCCAATTCCCATCGAGTCCAGTGTCACCATTACTGGGAGCTTTCTCCCACGTGCCCTGATTTTAGCTGTCCTCTACACAATCCCATGACATCCAATGTCTCTCTTTTGCAGCCTTCAGCACATCCTATTGCAAGAGTGTATTTAAACATTTGCCTCACATGTGCAATATTAATCCTACAATAACAGGGACCTTATTTTACTGAACTTTGATCCCATTTAATGGCAAAAACTCACTCTCAGCTGATTATCTAGCTTCTTATTTGGGAAAAACAAAAAACAAAAAAACAGAAAGAATTAGAACAGAACTTCTACATGCTTCTATGACCACAGCTTCCATGCACTGCATTTGTACCAATGTCCTTTTTCTCCCTTTTGATGCTATGACAGAATGGCCTATGTGCTCCTCTGTGGCCCTACCCCCTCAACTACTCCAGGACATCATTTCCAAAGTCATCCCCACCTTATGAATCATTCATTGGTTATCTCTGCACTATCCCCATCAGAACAGCAGTATGCTACTATTTTTTAAAAATCTCTGTCCCCTGCTGCCCAATTTCTTAGTTCTATTTTACAGCAAAATTGCTTTAAAGAATTGTTTGTATTCTGCCTATACTTCCAGGCTTCACATTCTCTCTTGACCCGACAATAATCAGGCTTTTCCCCTCCACTCCACTGACATGCTCTCACCAAGGCCACTGGTGGCTCCCACATTGACACATCCAATGGTCTGATCTCAGTCCAGTTCTCGTGTATCGATCTACCAGCAGCACTGATTAGAGGCGATGGGCCTCCTTCTTGAAACTCTTTATTCATTTGACTTCCATAATGCTCTCTCATCTCCTGTCCTCTCTCACTGAGTGTTACTTCTCAGACACCTGCTAGATCTCCCCATTTTCCCAAATTTTCCAAACACCAGAGCATCCAAAATTCAAAATTCAGGCTTCAGTGTTCTCCTCTATCTACATTCGTACCCTCTGTAACCTTGTCCAGCCCCAGGGTTTTAAATATGAACTTCAAGAGGGCGATTCTTTTTTCTTTTAAATTTTATTTATTTTTAGTGAGAAGGGAAGGGAGGGAGAGAGGGAGAGAAACATCAGTGTGTGGTTGCCTCTCGCATGCCCCCTACTGGGGACCTGGCCCTCAACCCAGGCATGTGCCCTGACTGGGAATCAAACCAGCGACCCTTTGGTTCTCAGGCAGGTGCTCAATCCATTGAGCCACTCCAGCCAGGGCAAGCAGGTGATTCTTAAATTTTTATCTCAAACCCAAACCTTGCCTCTAAATTCTGGAATTATATTCCCAAATGCTTACTCAAGACATTCACTGGGATTTCTAATAGACATCTCTAACTTAACATGCCCAAAATTAAACTCTTGATTTTCCCTTTTTACCCTAAACTGATTCTCATTGAGTTCTCCTATCTCCATAACTGGTACCTCTGTGTTTTCAGTGTTTGATCTAAAAACGTCATTGACTCCTCTCATGCTTTACCTTCAATTTATCAACAATTCTGTTGGTTCTTCTATCAAAGTATATCCAGCATCTGAAGTTGTCTCATCAATTTCACCACTACCTATTGCAAGCCACTACTCTATATTACTCAGGTCCTTGCTATTCAAAGTGTGGTGTTTGGGCCAGCAGCACCAGCTCACCTGGGTGCCTGTTGGAAATGCAAGATCTCAGTCTCACCTGAGACAAAATGAACTGGAGCTGCATTTTATCTGATCCCTAGGTAGTTTGTTTATACATTCATGTTTATGATGCTTTGACCTAGGCTATTGCAATAGCCTACTAATTGTCTGTCTTCTTCTATCCTTGACCCTTGCCTTAATTCTATTTTTCACACAACAATCAAAGGATCTTTTAAAAATTTAAGTCAGGGGATGTCACCGCTTTGCCACATACTCTCCAATGGCTCTCCTCCTTACTCAGGAGGCAAGCTAATCTCCTCACTATGGCCCATAAACTTTCCTTTGACCTACACTTCCCTCCCCTGCCCACTTCAGACCTTATTTCCTCCTGGTCTCTTCTTGATTACTTCACTACTTGCAAACGTGCAAAAGCCTCAGAGTCTCTGGACTTTCTGCTTGGAACCTCTTCCCCAGATATGGGCAATTTGTTCCTTCACTCCACTGAGATCTCCTCTGAAATGTCATCTAACCAGAGAAGACTTCTATAACATTCTAAATTAAATAATATCTTTCCATCACCTTTATCCCTTTTTATTTTTCCTATTGCTGCATATTTCTTTGTATTGTTAGCATAGGTGGCTAGATGTTAATAAAGGGAGGAGGCAAAGGAAATCAGACATCAAGTCTAATAAACTAAGGAGCTGACTCGGTACATTGAGCCTGCTTTACTAGGAAGCTGCGGCATTCACAGGCGTCCCAGGACATCACAGCTTTGCCCCAACAAAGGAATTAACACTCCTCATTCCCCATTGTAGTGAAAAAGGACCAGATTTCCAGTCTTCCCAAAGTACAACTAGTCTACTCCCTGGACTAAATGGGAGAGGTATAAACAATAAAGGGAAAATTCCACTGCTGGGCACATGTCCAGTGAAAGCCAAGATGGCACAAAGGGAGGCCCTTTTACTATGAGGCATGTACAGGAGGAGCCAAGATGGTGATCATACAGGCCTGTCTGGCTAGCCTGGGAAAAGGATCACATTGGATAGGGGACAGAGAACCCCGGAGATCTAGAGAATGGATTGGTTAGGGGGAGGGCCCAATACCAGCCTGTGAAGGATTGGGATGGTGATTGGTTAGTTTGAAAGAACAGCTGGTCCTTTCTAAGGTTGAGATAATAGAATCCAGGCTTAGCAAATCTTTCACTCTCTGGCCCAGTAGCACACTGTCCCTCTTCACAGCAGCCATGCAGACCTAGCAGCCGCCTGTTGTCCGGCAGCTGCATGGACTCTTAAGTGCAAGCCCCAAGTGTGAGCCTGGGTATTGCAATGCTTCACCAGCCGGAGTACAGACAGGAAAAGAGGCTACTCTGGCTGAACAGGGACAGAGGCTGAACAGGACTATGCTTTGGCATGGCACAGAACTTCTGGACACCGGCCCTATTTCTGGGCTTGTTGAAGGCAAGGCTGGACTTTTTCCACGGTGGGATGGAGAGAGATGAGAAGCAGGAACCTGGGGGCAGCCTTCCATTTCTAGTCCAATAAATCTAACTGCCACATCTCATCCTCTCACACATGGGTCCCCAGAAATGCTTTTCCCATGACTCCATGAAAGGACCCCATTTCCACCAGCAACAACCTCATATACTTATTTGTCTCCTGTCTCTCCTCAGTAGACTGTAAGTTCTAGGAGCACAGAGATTTTCACTTTTTTATTCCCTGTTGTTGAAATAGTTGATGGCACATAGAAAGTATTCCTCAAATATTTACTGAATAAACAAAAGAACTACTAGTTTCTTGTTGGATACTGTATTTGCTTTATATGACTAATGACATTTGGCAATGCTAGGGGATTCTTAGACAAAATGCCGTGAGTAGACGAAGGCTTAGTAGAAAGCTTTAGAAAGTAAGGATTTATTTGGAGCTTAGGAGTAATCAGTTGATACATTCACTGCCTGTCTTGCCTCAATGTCCTAAGTACTGGAGTCATGGAATGGAGACCCAATGCTGATTAAGAAGAGGGGGATGATTGGAACATACAAGCTGCAACATTGACCTGGCTGGGCTGGAAGGTTTACTGCTGAAAATGTGGTAATGAGCCAGCCCAGATCCAGTCCTGGGTTTCCCAAGAGCTTATCTCATCTTCTGGCTGACTTTCCTTTCATTTTCTGCTCAGCTGCAGGTTTGCATTCAGCAGCCTCCAGCTGAGTTTTTGTAATCAACAGTGAAGGTGAAAAGCCTGAGCGAACCTGCAGTGACTGCGGCAGGCAGGCTAGTGGCCCCAGGGCTGCCCACAGGTCAAAGAGGAGACAGCTGGGCAGTAAATAGGGCCAGGTTGGTGGCATCCAGAGAGCAGGTACACAACCTCTTTGCCTCAGTCACACAAAGAACCAATGTCAAAAATGCCCTCACAAAGCTTTACTTTGTAACAAATTGTAACCTAAAAGCATAATAGTATTCAACATTTATTAACTGGAGGGCGTTAATGCAGGAAGGATTGTATTTAACTGGGCAGAGGTAGTTGGCAAATTTACCTACATGTGAGGCGAGTTTCTCTTTGGATGAAACTTCTTTTGTCTAACATTAAATTTTTTTTTCCTCAGCGCTTGTAACAAGCTAGTTTCACTTTACTGTTCTCAAATACCTTCTGAGTTTTTGAGTCAGTCACACACACTGTGGTGGGAAAAGACCTGAGAAATATTGTTGCCCAAACTTGTAGTTCCATAGGTTTAGGTAACACAAGAGTTCAGAAGTGAGCGACTTGCCCTACAACTGTAAGCAGCAATGTCGGGAATAGTTCTTGGGCCTTCCGATTGAGTCATTGGCCCCTCTGCCACCCCAGTAATGAAGTCACACTTAGATATGAGCCAAGCGGTGTCTTTGCACCAAAACCAAGGCCAAAGTAAAGTCTTCAGCACCTGCTACCTTTCCTCATCATGCCCCACCTTCAGCCCCAACATCCAGAGCCTTCCTTGGCCTTGGCCTGAGGCCCAAACAGCCCTCTTACCCTTGCTCCTTGTCTGAGCACAAAATCCGAAGTCCAATCCCTGCCTCTCCAAGCTTTGCCCTAAGAAAATAACTTCATATCTTAGTTTCCTCCTCTGAAAAATGGAACCTAATGCTGCTATCCTTGTAGGGTGGCTATGACATCCACAAGAACTGAAGTGAGAGAATTTCCTATAACCTTGTAGATAAACACTAAGCAGCTATTCCCCTCCCCCATCAAATCCTACTTCATTGTCTTGCCTTTAGCTTTTATTAAATAGGAAATGACTCTGATAAAAGAACTCACAGGCCTGTTTGACCTTGAGCAAGGTGCAAATAAGTGATAAAGCTTAATGTGTTCAAATAGCCAAAGGCTGTTTGGATCCTTTAGCAGAAAGAGTTGGCTCTCTCATCCTAAAACCCTACAGCAGAGGCCCCGAGATGCTCTAGTCTGCTGGTAGCTGCCCACTGTCTAAAAGAGGAGTCCCAGCAATGGCAGCAAACCACGCCTCTGAACCTCAGTGTCCTCTCAGTGTCCATGGTGACACCATAGGTGCTTCTTCTCCACACTGCCCTGTCCATTCATTAGTGCACAGTGGTCAGACTTTAAAATAGGTTAAAAAGATTATGGGGTATGTTAGTCAGGGTTCTGCAGAGAAACACAAATTATACAAATATGTAAGGAATTGAATCACACAATTATGAACATTAAGAAGATCCAGGATCCGCAGTTAGCAGGCAAGCTGGAGATCCAGGAGAATCAAATGTGTAGCTCTGATCCAAAAGCCAGCAAGCTGGACACTAAAGAAAAGCTGATGCTTCAGGTGAAGTCTGGAGACAGGAAGAGTGACGACCCAGCTCAAAGCAGTCAGGCAGGAGGAGTGTTATCTTCCTCAGCCTTTTTGTTCCCTTCCAGTCTTCACTTGGTGAGACAAGGCCTCCCCACCCCCAACCAGGGCGGACAATCTGCTTTGCTTAGTCTTCCTATTCAAATGCTAATCTCAGCCAGAAACACCTTCAGAGACACATCCAAAATAATGTTTGATCAAATGTCTGGGCACCTGGTGGCCCACTCAAGTTGCCACATAAAATTAATCATCATACTGGTTAATCTTTCAGTGGAATGCTAGGCACACTCCTCAGAGTGATCTGATTCTATAGGGTCTGTGCCTTCCATTGTCTTTGAGCTGATTTATAAATTTATAAATTATACAAACCTAATAGTAATTCGAGTGATGTTTTTTTTCCCAGAAAGATGATCCAAAGGAATTTGGTCCAGGTGGACATGCAGTTGATTTTCTCCCTCAGGAAGAGTCCAATTTTGCAGCCACTAGGCAGATTTATTTCAGCATTCTTAATTGTCTATATATGTTCTTTGGATCTTCTCTGGAAACTTTTTTATTGTTTTACATTTTCATGATTGCCTCGTTAATAATTGAAATAAAAACCTTGGACATGTGTTCATAAAATATTTTAAGAGAGTTATAATTTTATCTTTTAAAAAATTATCCTTTGACATTAGAGACCTACCATCCCAGAGCCATGGACCTGTTCCCCACCCCAGTAATGAGGTCCTTGGCTTCTTTCACCTGATCTCCTGTAAGCACTCATTGTCCATACAACACATTTGACCCTGTCATTTTTCCAGAGCTCTTTGCTTCCACATAGACTAGACAATAGAGAGCAAGGACAATAGCATGTTACTTTGATATCCCATAGCACTTGTCTCTCTGCTTTGCACAGGATAGATATTTTATCAACATTTTTTGCTTTACAAAGCCTCAGACATCTTGAAATCCTTCAATTAGCTCCTGATTGCTAAATGTTGACTAGACATCCAAGTATTAGCTTTGGTTGAAAATAATAATAATAAATGAAAAAAAATCTTAACCATGAATATTATGTCATATGTTGCAAGAACTGTTGTGAGCATTCTTACATGTGTTTGCTTTTCTAATTCTCACAATAATTGTACAAGGTTGTCCTACTCCGATCTGCATGTTATAAGTAAGGATGCGAGACAGGCAGAATTGAAGTAACACTTCTCTGTGTAAATGTAAATGTGAGTCCCCTGGAATCTCTGGCCTCCTCCCTGCCTTCATTCAGACCTGCAGCTCTGGTGTGTACACCTCACCTGTCTTCCTGAGGCTTCCATCCCTCCATTATGCTCCCCCTCACACACCTGTGACTGTGTCCCATACTTATAGATCCCAGTGACCTTCCCACCTGTCATTAGAACCCTCAAGATGTCCAAGAACCTTGGGGTCTTTGGATGGAAACCAAGACCAAAAATCATCGGGGTCACAGTATGGGTCACACTGCGTCCCCTGGGGGCTCCCCAGTTCTCTTAGTGCTCTCATACTTATAAAGTGATTCATGAAACAGCCCATCTATGTATTCATTCATTCAGTTTTCCCTTCACTGGGGTCTGTGTGATGGGCCCATGAGCAAGGCAGGTGGGTTTCCCCACCGTGAGGCTCTTGAGTTCAGTGGCTAGAGGAAAGAAAATCTTGCAGCCACTGGCCTCAGGAGTCTTGCAGAGCAGGGCCACCAGGTACCTGGAAATCTGCACTCACCCTGGGAATGTCCCCACACTCACTAGAGAGTATGTTAAATGCAAACAAAATCTGCCATCACAGGTCAAGAGAGCCTTCCATACTGCATAATACAGGTTTTTGAATTTTAAGCTTTTGTTTTTGAATTTTAAGCTAGATTTTTTTTAAGGTTGTTGCTTATTTCAGAACTAGTAGTCTCTAGTAAATGATACTGTTTAGCTAAGGGTGATTTCAGCAGACACAAAGAAAAATAATGCACACCCAGAATTTTGGACTGGTACCCCACCCAAACCCAACCCTCAGCCAGGTACATATCCACAAACTACACAGATAGTTTCTGCTCTGATTAACTGAAGATTCTCTTTGCTCTTTATTTACACCAGACCCCAGTTCCTTCTCCTGACTTCCCAGCTATATATGGCCATAGTATACAGGCTCCACCCTTTCTTTGTCTATTGTTCATCAACTTTTGGCTCACTAACATTAGCAATCTCCATTAACCACACTTGTAACACATACATAAGATCTGTCTTGTCAATTAAAAAAAAATAGCTCAGATGGACACATGGTTAATCACCATGAAATATGTTAAATCACATACACTGGCCATTATTAGGTTCTGCAACTAGCCATGAAACAATCATATACTTAAAATTTATCAGAAGTCCAAGTAGAGGCTGTGAAACATTGGGGGTTTTCTGGCTATAAATATTTTAAGCAAGAGGGTTTGTCAACTGATGCCAAATTGTTGATTTCCAAGCAATTTCATTTTAAATAAAGATCTCTTCCTTGATATAAGCATATGCATAAAGAATGCATGTAGATAAGGTAGAGGATGAAACATGTAGCAGATTATCTTTGAAGGATGTTTCAATTACCACAGGATATAATGGAAATTCCTGTAACTTCTAGGGAAAGAGATAAAACAATGTGTTCTCTACTTTGATGGATAGGATGCTAATGTTTTCTCTTCCGGAACACACATCCCTTAGGAAACAGAAGCACATGGCAACTGGTTGAATTTTTGACTAAGTTGCTGTCTCCCACTTCAGGCATATGCAGCTCTGGAAGTTCAGATTTGTTTTGGTAACCAGTTTCTAGAGGAAATCCACTTTCCTGAAGATAGGAGTTTAAATGGCCTTGAGAACTTTCTTTAGCTGCTCCAAAACTCTATTAGCACCTCTTGTATTTGTGTGTACACCACATACACATCTCTGTACATACATGTGCAGACACGGATGTGTGGAGAACATTCGTTACACTGCACTAACTAACACCAGGAGATTTTAAGAGGTATACAATATCAGGTTCCCAACACGTGTTTGTTAAATAAATAAAGGAACACATGGTCCAATTTTGTAAACTGTTCAACATGGGACCACTGGAAAAAAAGCAAGCAAAACACAGTGTGAGCAACAGAGGTTACAAGGAAATGGTGACCTCATAGGTGGCAAGGACTGGCTTTACTTAATTTCTGTTGGGAGGACACCTGCCAGGCAGTGCCACAGTGAGTAAGTCACCCAAGTATATCATTCCACCCAGGTAGTGAATTGTCCTTCTCCACCTCTGGGTACTGTCCTTGGGTCCCAGGGTCCTCACTGCCACTGGCCATGAGCAACTGAACTTCCGGGGGCTTCTGGAGGCCATCTTGTTATTTGCACACATCTTGTATTTATGGGGCATTCAGTCCCGAGCAGTATTCAGAGCCGGGAATTGGGCAAGGTGCTGCCATTTAGAAAACATTAACAAAGAAAACTGGAGAAATTCCCTAGTAACTCCTCTGCAAGCCTTGACCACTCCTTCAACTTAGGGGCAGAAAGGGGTCCTTGTGAGCTTAACACAATAAGATTAGAGAAACAACAGTCTAAATAATGCTTTAGTTATGCTTTGATAACATTTTCCTTTTATAAAACTATATATAGAACAAATAATCCTTTGCCATTAGTCTATAGTATTCTATTGGATTCATTTGAACTCTTCAACTATAAAATTAGAGTCCATTTAAAATTAAAAAACAAGATCAAGTAAAGCTTCTTACAACCATGAAATTACATTAGCAGCCAATAGAAATTGTAGAAAATATAGTAGAACCCCCTTCTGTTTCAAATACCTTTCATGTGTTGTACAATAATGACCATTTTTCATTTGCTTTTGATTCACAAGTGTCCCCTTTTTATGATACAATGTCTACTTTACAGTAATAGTGAGTTTTGATTGTTTCAAGAACATTTCTGCATTACTGCATTATTACCTCTTCTCTGTGTGTTCAGGGCCAAAACTGCTTTTATGGACTCACTCCACATCCATGGAGAAGTAGATTCTGGAATCATGGCATTTCCAGGAGTAACTCTGCACTCAGAAAGTGACTCGTGGATCATTAATGATTTCTCAGTTTGAGATTTATTCCCATTGATTTCGTATCAAATTCTCATCGGTAGTAAGCAGTTGGGGCTGAGAGCACCAGGACAGATGCAAATCCCCTTAATCACCAAGGACTGATTAAAACAGCTAACCCTTGAAAGAGCACTGTTTTGTAAAAAGAGAGAGAGAGAGAGAAAGAAGAAGATTAAATAGAAAAGGGAATAAGAGGAAAAACTTATGTAATCATCCTAAATTATTGGGCTTCTAAATTAAGAAATTGAATGTAGTCAATAATATTGTAATAACAAAGCATGGTGCCAGGTGGGTACTAGATTTATTGAGAGGTTCACCTCATAAATTATATAAATGTCTAACAACTATACTGTACACCTGACACTAATAAAAATAACAAATGTCAATTATAATTGAAAAAATAATTTTAAAATAAAATAATAAATCTCAAAGATATTATTCAAACAAAAGAAGTTAAATGTGGACTCTATGAAGAAATGCCTCCTTTGGCCTGCAGTAAGGCAAAAAAACCCCAAAAACAAAAAAACTAAAAATTGGTGGCAGGCAGTGAACATCCCTGTAAATGGAAGTGCACAGGTGTGCCATTCTAAGTCTCAGCTCTTCCGGTACTAGCTCTTTGGCCTTAAGCAAGCTTCTTAATCTCTTGATATCTCTGCTCTCTCCACGGTAAATGGGGATTATCATAGCTACTTCTAGAGTTATTGAGCAGGTTACAGGAGACAACAGAGCAAAATACCTAATGTGGGGCCCGGACAACAGCAGGTTCTAAGCTTTCTGGAACAAGGCAGGGGAGAGGGATTTGTAATTAGGTACTTGACTGCAGAGTCAGGGGGAAGACAGTAGTTGGAGCTCCGGGACTGCAAAGTCCTAGGACAGATGACAGACACAGATACCCCAGTCATCAAAAATGGATAAAAATGTCAGTACCTCAGGCTGACTGTATAACTTAATTTACATAAAAGAAAAAGTCTGGTTAATTAGAAAATCACTCTTTTCTCTACTGAGATTTTTAGCTGACATTATGTTCTGCCTTTTTCCATAAGAAGACACAGTCTCTGTCCTTTTGCAGAATCCACTTGGTCCTCCAGTTGCCTGCTTCCTTAACCTGCTACAAAGGCATGAGAGTATTACTAATAGCTGTATTCTGTTCCCCTCCAATAATGCAAATGGATTCTTCACACCTTATTTGCTGTGCTTTTCATTAGGCAATTTCTGAGTTTCCATGGTCTCTTCCAGACCCAAATTAATTAAGCACGTTTTACACAACACAGGAACATTTAAAATTCAGGCGACCTACATTTCTACTGTGGCTAATACTCTTATTGTACCTTCAACCCAAGACATGAATAAGATGCAGACCTTTGGTATCTGTTGATGAGAGAGAGCATAGTTTAAATCCCTTTATAATTTTCACTCACCATTCATTGGCCACTTAGTCACTCGTTAGATCATTAATAAACTACTTAGTAATTCTAAGTGTAATGAAATGTTAGGTAACAACTAGAAACTAAATGAAAAATATCACAATAGAGATTTTAGTGTCACACCAAGTTGTAATGAGCTGAATCAATATAATGGTAAGCATATTTCAGAAAAATTTAGTTAAATGTAGTTATAAACAGAAACTAAGTAGAATAGAGAAGCAGTGAGCTCGGGCTATGGAAGCAAACTCATTTGGGTCCTGATCTCATTTTAAACTTTTAAACTGAGAAGTTTAAGTCACAAGTTTTGTGACGTAGAGTGAATTACTTAACCTCTGTGTGCTTCAGTGTCCTCATCTATAAATTGGGAGTAATTATACCTACCTCACAGAGTTGCTAGTAAGGGGATTGAGAAGTACAAATAGGTAGTTACAGAATAGCCATGGAGATGTAAAGTACAGTATAGGAAATGGTGCAGCCAAAGAACTTACACTCATGACCCATGGACATGAGCAGCGGTGGGGGGAGTGCCTGAGGGAGTGGGGGGCGTTGGGTGGAGGGAGATGAAGGGGAAAAAATTGGGATAACTTTAACAGCATAATCAATAAAATGTAATTTTGAAAACCTATATAAAATAAGGATTAAATCTGATAACATGAAATGCTCTGCACCAAGAAAATAGTGACTTATTTTTAACATTATTATTATAAGTTCAAAAGAAATTCATAGTTGGAATCTGTACTGTTATATCACACTTGGTCTTAAATTCAGCCTTGGGGACAATTTCATACTTTTTTATCTCAGATTAAATGTTATTAAAAATGGAAAATGATAATAATAACCAAGAATTATTTTATTAAAAGTTATCATCTAGCCCTGGCCAGTGTGACTCAGTTGATTGGAGCATCGCCCCATGCACCCAAAACGTGTGGGTTCGATTCCCAGTCAGGGCACATGCCTAGATTGGGGGTTCAATCCCCTGTGGGGGAGCCAATGAGAGCCAATCAATTAATGTTTCTTTCTCATATCAGTGTTTCTCTCTCCTCCTCCCTCTCTCTCTAAAAGCAATGAAAAAAAATGTCTTCGAGTGAGGATTAAAAAGACTCATCTATATAGTTTTGGTAAAATGCTTAGAGTACTCTCAAAAATCAAGTGAGAATGAGAACTAAAACAATACATCTAGCAAAAGGTGGAGTTATACAAAGTCTGACCAGCCTCTAGAGACCCACAGAGGTAAAGATGAAGAATGGGGCAAAAAGATCAAAGGACCAGTCTGATAAACAGGAACTAGGTTCTGTAGAAGCCAGAGAGACAAGCCAGGAAACTGGTAAATGACACTAACACCAAAACTAAGTACCTAAATCCAAGGAAACACCCCTCCTCATCCACAGCTGAGAACAAAGGACTGTTACTGACATCATCACCAACATCAGCTGATATTTGCCAGGTGCTCACTATTTGCCAGATACTACTTGAAGCCCTTTATACAATATGTAGTATGATTTCTCCAAAAACTGGTTACTAGTTCTACCAGTCTCATTTGCAAGTGAGGAGACTGAGGTTCAGAGAGTTCAGGCTACTTGGTCAGTACTGACCTCTATGACAGAGGTTGGTCTGACGCTAAACTCCATCTTCTTAACCGAAACAAACAAACAAATAACAACAACACTCAGAAAGGAAGGACTTCTGGATAATTTTATTTGCCTCTCCTGAGTAGTGCCCCCCAATCCGTGCACTACGGGCCTGGGGCTGGGGCAGGCTCCCATCTCTGTTTTCAGTGACTTCACATTGGTAGCTTGAAGTTGACCATGGTGGGAGTATTTAAACTATGGAAATTGGAAAATACTACAAAATTGGGGCTCCTTTTTTTCCTGGAGAGCTGGTTATCACCGTTGCCTGGAGGCTTCTGATGCTGATATCCCTACACATCTTGATTGGCCAATGAATTCACTTCTCTTCTGTTCATTAACTTGTTTCCTTTCTGGAGAAAGTAAACATCCCAAGCAAATAAATTTCCATACCTCCGTCTATCCTTTTTTTTTCCTAACAACTTTTTATTAATTAAAGATAAACTTATTAAGCCAAAACCCAAGTGGTATTTAGAGTTTAAGTGCTAGAATGGATAACTACCTTTTCTGGAAACATGCTGTTATTTTTCTACACTACGTACCACATTTTCCCTCAGTTATTATGAAAGGGTAGGCCTATTAAAAAGAAATAGTCTCTTTTAAAACACTCTGTTACAAAAACAGTAAACTGTTCTGACAGAGTTTTGACTTCCCAGTTAGCACATTGGCAGGTTTCCTTATGAGGCCAACATCCACTGACACCCACCGCTCTAGACCGGGGGCCCTGTCCTGGGCTACTAAGAGAAGTTCTTCAAGTTGGGATCTCACAGGGTAGTAGTAGGGAAATAGGAAAGTGAGTAACAGGTACAATTCAAAGTGCTAAATACTGTACCAGAGGTCACACATTAACTCAGAGCAGGTGCACTTTTCCAAAGAGGTGGGGTTGGAATTTCCAGGATAAAGATCAGAATAAAGAAAGGTATGGTAAAGGGAAAAAATAGAATGTGATTAAAGATTGACCAGGCAGTGTGGTGAACCTCAAATGGTAGTCATAGCTACTACTGGAATAATAAACTGGGCCTTAGTAAAGAGAAACTAGGGAAACAGAAAAGAAATGCCTTCTCACTCTGTGCTATGGACGATTGTGTTAGCAGCAGTGTGCAGGGCGATGGAAGAAGGAGAGGGAGGAGACCAGAGTGCAGATATTGACATATTTCATGGAATCAATTATAAGAGACCAGACTAAACACTGGCAGGAGGGAGAGAATGGACTCGAAGGAGACTTAGGCTGTGTGAATGGACAACCTTCGACACTGGCCTTGATGGGAGGTGGGAATAAAGTAGGAAGTGTGCTTAGAAAGAGTCCAGGCTTTAGGGTTCTTACCACTCTATAACTTCTGTCATATACCTGTGAGCTCAGAGAGCATAAAGCCATTTCTTTTTTTTCCCCCTTTATTTTTATTGTTGACTCTGTTGCAGATGTCCCTATTTTTCTCCCTTTGTCCCTCTCCTCCCAGTCCCTTTTCCCTCTTCCCTTTGGCCCTCACCACACTGTTGTCTGTGTCTGTGGGTTATACATTTACGTTCTTTGGCTAATCTCTTTACCTTCTTTCTTCTAGTCCCACCCTTCCCCTCCCCTCTGACAGCTGTCAGTCTGTTCCATGCGTCTATGCCTGCACAGAGCCATTTCTGCGAGGAGCTACTAGCATCATTCTGTTCTTCAACCAGTCTGTTTTTGTAGCTACATGTCCAAAGAAGGTGGCTGGTTCCCCAAAACATACTAAATGATATTTCGGAAAGTATGGAAGAAAGATCAAAGTCTTAGGAATTGGAGGAACATAAAATCTACAATACAGGTGAAGGGTATGTGGACTGTCTCCTGATTTAATCATGTCTAGCCAGTTCTCCATATGGCCTCTACTTTGCAAATGCCATGAAACTCTCCCTACACTATAAAAGGCAGACTTGACAGAGAGTTTAAACAAATTTAGTCTCCATCTCATCCTGTTATATCAAGCCACATGAATTTTGCATATTGTTTCTTCAGTATAAGAAAATAAGCAAATAAGAGTGGTTTTTCCAGTGTATTTCAAAGGCATTTACTAGAACCTCAATTATAGACCTTTTACTTGCAGTGATATCAACTGACCATCATCCTTCCAAAACAAAGAGTCTCTTGATGAGCAGAAGGTTCAGTGAACTCATACAGCAAATTTATATCTATGGCCTTTTTGTATTAACATTTTCTTCTTCATCCATTCATAAGATGTAAATTTAAAGGTCTACAAATACTGAGAGGCTTTCTAAATTTTTTCTTTGCATGGTATTATACCAAGATTCATTTATTCACAACCTGGACTTTAATATAAGCCTCCTAGCAGTGAATGGCTCTAATCACAATCAGGTGCCCAACCATTTCATGTTAAATAGCTTTGATAGTTCAACAGATTGGGAGGAAATTGTCCTTCAGTCTATTCTATCACCCATCTCTCTTTTCTGCTCTTGGGATTTTTTTCCCTGACAGTTTAAGTGTTTCTGTAGTTTATAATTTGTATTATTTTAGCCCTGATCCCAATTCAAAACTTCTGAGACTGCATAACCTTCCTCTCACTCGGGGTTAAACTACAGATTTCCTTTCTGCCTGATACTGGAAATGAGGTTCAAAGTATCTGGCCTTGGGACACTGAACCATCCTTTAAAAAAAAAAAAAAGCCAGTTTCATATACCTTGGATGCTTCCATTTTGAACAGAAACCTTAAAAAATATATATCTCCAGGTTTTCTAACTTAATTTAAAAATAAAGGTCAAATAAGAATTTTTACTTGATAATTTTTGTCTTGGATAATGAAGTTTCAGGCAAGGTAAGGGACTAAATGGAAGGAAGGGAATGCAAAACTGGCTAAGAGCTTGTGTCTTGGGGGAACCTAATGGATATACCAATTCACTACTTTCCCAACCGTTTGTAAAGACACAGAGAAACTAGTCCATCCAAGGACATCATATTCTAGCTCACTCCAGTCCATTCTACAGTGCCACTTTCATCCTCGAAAGTGATCACCATCCTTCTCCTTAGAATCAAATAGAGAAAAGGAGTTTCAAAATTACTGCTACAAAAGGATTTTGTTTCTCAGTTTCCTTCATTCCCCTCCCAGGCATGTTCTATAGCAGAATATAGCAGAATATGGGAAACTTTCTGAAAAGATTAAGCTTGGATATTTGAACCATTTGAGGATTTTCATTAAAATAATGGTGCATCTTCCTTCTTCTTTTTGAGAAAATTAAATTGAAGCAGAATTACATTTTACAAAGACAAAAATTGGGTGGATTGACATTTCTCTGGCCAGAAGTCTCCTCACTTCTTAAAGTGCCCAGAACCTTTTTTCTGCTAGTCATACAATCCACTCACCATATCTCAATGCTTCCACTTGCAAGGTCTGCACTGTGCTCGACCCTGTGCGGGGAAAGCCGTACGCATGACATCCCACTAGTCAAAAATACCTGGCTTTCTCTGGCTGAACACTAGCTTCTCATATATCTTCTATTGCTTAAAACCTTTTTTGTTTTGTTTTTCATTGGGGATGCACCCCCCCTCCTCTGTAAGAATGTCTTGAACATCTTCAATATATATATATTTATTTCTAAGCTATAAATATATATTACTTTCAAAATACATTATATATATTGTTAAATATATACAAAAATGAAACTTAAAAGTATTAAGGTAAGCCAAAAAAGAAATTCTAATTTTTCTTTCTTGTACTCCCACTGGGACCTGAGGAGCTGACTTCAAGGGCCACTGAATCAGACGGTTATCCCAGAGCCCAGAGATGATGGAGACGATGGAGGCGGGGGCGGGGGCATGGGGCGCGCCTTCAGACACAAAGCAGGCAGGAGTGCTCTAACTGAGACCATTTTTTGTGACTTCACTGCATCCAGATTCATTCTGAGTCATTTCTGATCCTCTGAATTCCCAGGACGCTCGGGGGTACCATGCATCAGAATGATTATTGGCTGGGCTAATAATAAATCTATCAAGCTATGCATATCTGAATTATTTCAATAAAAGTGAAAGAGGTTGGGAGGATATGACAGTGTTCAACTCTGCCTGCTAGGGACACAGTGCCCCCAGCTCTTTCAAAGATAGGGAATAAAATTAGACTATTAGAACACAGGAGGATCATCACCAGAAACTGCAAACCACCTAAAACAAATTATCCTGATCTCACTGAAGAAATATCCTGACCCCACGTAAATAAAGATTGTAAATTTTTGGAAATGCATCCATCTGCATTTTAGATAAAACATTTGAAGAGATCCATTTAGTTTTGATTAACATTATAGAAAATATATTAAAATATCAGTTTGGTGGGGTTTGTAACAAGAAAGACTTAGAGTGCTTTACTAGTTAAATGTTGAGGAGTTTGTAGTTCTTTAGAAAAAAATATTATCACTGATATCCATTGTCTTTATTACCTCTAATATTTGCTGAACTCTACAAGGTCGTGGCAGAGAGGAGCTCAGGCAAGGACTGACTTCACAGAGAAATGTGGAGAAAACTACTTGCTGCAGAGAAAGATCAAAGAGAGCTGTTTCATTTACTCAGGCATTCATATGTTCCCTTGTTCATCAGGTTCCTACTGACTTTCTAGGCAACAGGGTACAGAGCAGAGAGATGCCCTCCTGTTCTCAATGAATGAAGAGGCCAGAGGGAGAGGCAGGCAAGCTAGCAGTTAGCCCCCCTTGAGGCCCCCCCTGCAGAAATGGCAGTTGTCATCACTGCCCAGACAGTGGCCTGGATCAGCCCCCAGCATTTAAATGGTCCTCCATGCTTGCTGCCTACACCGAATTCTAAAAAATAAGATAAAGTTTTGAAAGAAGATGGATAACAAGCATTTACTGAGCAAGTGCTGTGTAAACTGCTATACTACCAATTTAATGAATTTCGTTTCATGATAGGAATATAATGATTATGAGGTGAAAGCCTGAGAGTCAGATTTCTTGAATGCATACCTCAGCTGCAGCATTTACTAGCTGGGTGAATTGGGGGTAAGTTAGCCAACTGTTCTAAAAGTCATTTTTCCCCACGTGTTAAATGGGATATTAATAGCTTTTATTCCACAGGTAAATGCTATAGTTATGAGGAATAAACTAGGTAATCTAAGTAAAGCACTTAGGACTGTGCCTGATGCAGTAAATGTTCAGTAATTGTGAGCTATTACATGCCTGTTAATCTTAATAACCCATGAAATAGTTATCGTTGTTATTGTTATTGTCTCCATTTCATAGATGAGGGAACTGAGACCTAGAGAGCTTCAGCAACTTGCAGTGGTGTGGAACCAAGGTGCCTGGGGCGGGCAGGTGGAGGTGCTGGCTCAGGAAAGGAAGCCTAAGTGAAATAAAGGTGGTGGTTCAGGGGAAAAAGGGAAGAGAGGATGCTTGCAAAGAAATGGGTACTGTGATTATTGCAGAAAAAGAAAGGCCAAATTACAGTGTCAGAAAGAAGTAGATGAGAGATATTTTTCATTATGTGGATGTTAATAAATAATATGAATAGAAGATCTTCATGTGTAAATAACAATTTCAGAATTTTCAGCAGATTTTGGCTTTTTTCCACAAATCAACCGTGCTGCTGGAAGAAGACAAAGTAAAGTTGCAAGATTTTAGGATTTAAAAGTTAATACGTGGAATATATCAAAGTTTTCTTTTGTTTTTCCCATTGATTCCATATATTGTTGTTATTTGACATGTGATTGTAAAGAGTGTATTGCCTGCTACTTTGCTTTGTCATACAAAAATACTTTTCTTTTTAGTTTATAAGACATCGGCCCTAGAATTTCTTCCTGTCCACTCCTAAAGCTTAATTTTCTATGCTTGCTTGCTATACCTTAAATTGCCATTCCAACTCAGTACTGGTGATAGTGACCAGGAAACAATGTAACCTGAGAGGACCCAGCAACTGGTAACCCTTTTTACAAGTTGCCACTAACCAAATGAGACAAATTACCCAGTCTCCTGGAGTTGTTTCTGAAAAGAGTACCATCTTCCTGGTAAGGGTCCCTCCCCCTCACTGCTAGAAGATCTTGTGTCTCCATAAAGACACTCCTGGTTTTTTTTAAGATGGTGGAGGAGTGAATGGGAGTCACGCTGACCTCATCCCAAGACCAAACTGGAATTGCAACTAAATAGTGGAGAAATCACCTGGAAAACAATGGAACAATAGAGGGAGAGGAGCCTTGGAGCTGCAGACAGACAGTGGATTCAACTCTCACACATCCCAATGGGTAGGAAGTGGGGTGGAGGCTCGAGAGGGTGGTCTGGGCGCGCACGGGCACCAGCACCAGAGGGACATTGAAACGGCCAGTTGGATCCCCATGAGAAGGACGGGGTCTGAGCCATAAACAGGGACCCCTAGACTACAGCAGCTGAAATTAGGAAAATGTACAGACAAAACACAGCCCCAAAAATCTTAGGGGTGCTCTCTGCCAGAGACAGGTGGCTGGAGATGCAAAGAGACATTTAAAGGGCCAACGCAAAAATTTGTAGTGGCAGCTGCCCTCCTTGATCTCAGGGTAGAGGCAGCAGCAGAGTGGGCTGGTGCCTGAGAAAAGATTGGAGAGGAAAACTTTGTGAAGAGAACTGAGACGTTGCCCAGCAGAGCCCAGGTCATAACTCTATTCCCACTCTGCAGCTACCACCTCGCCCAGGCCTAAGAGAATCAATTAACCTGCCTTTTGTGCACTCCACACATAGCTTGTGGGCGTGGGGGCTAGGGGCTGACTGCAGACTGCCTGGAAGAAATAGAGGATCCCTGGCCAAAGGGGACACACAGCTGCATAGAGACCCTTGAGGAGAGACTGGAGACTGAGGGCTTAGGGAAAGAACTGGAAGATTACCTGAAATCCCCTGAGCAGAATCCCTCCCCATTCTGTAGTGCCCATTTGTGCAGGCAGGCCGCGCTCCTGAAGAGGCAGAAGCGGGCAGGGGAGCCAGAAGGCTCGCAATTACGGTCCGCAGAAATAGTGGATCCCTAGCCAAAGGGGTCACAGAGCTGCCCAGAGACCCTGGAGGAGAGATGGGAGACAGGATTAACCAGAGAGTCCTGGAGCTGATTTCTTCCCATTTCCCTAGTCTCCATGTTCCGCAGGCAGGCCACATCCCCAAAGAGCCAAAAGCGGGGAAAGCACTCAATAGAAGACCCTAAACTGACCAGTGCCGGGGCACCCACCAGGGGCCAGCAGCAGGCGAGTACATGAGGTCAGGTGAATAAGCCCCCTGGGCTGAGGTAAGCACACACGCCCAGGTCGGTGAAGGACCTACCGGGGCCGGGGAGTGTGCTCAAGGTGCCGGCATGAGAGTGCAGAACAATCCACAGTAGATTCCTAGCCAAAGGGTCACAGAGCTGCCCAAAGCAGGAGTCAGACACAAACAGTAGATTCCTGGAAGGCTCAAACAAATGACCAAAGGTCAGATAGGGTCAACAACTGACATCATCAGAGGCAGGCCCAGAAAGAAAAGTAAAGAAAAAATAAATAAATAAATAAATAAATAGACCCACCTACTACCATAGAAGTTTAATCTACAAAGTCAGGAAATCTACATGGGTCAATTGAAGCAGAAACAAAAATAAATAAATAAATAAATAAATAAATAAATAATAATAGACTCTCACAATAAATGGGAAGAAAAAGAAGTTCCCCCCAAATGAGTGGAAAAGGGGACTCCCCACAGAGAGAGCTAAATGAAATAGAGGCAAGGGAACTATCAGATACTGAATTCAAAACAATGGTTCTAAAGAAGCTCAATGAGCTCAGCCAGCTCAAAGACAACTATGAGAAACTGCAGAGAAACTATCAGGATCTTACAGCAAACTATATCAGCCTGGAAAAGGACATAGAAACTATCAAGAAGACACAAGAGGATATGAAGAATACCATTTCTGAATTGAAGAACACAGTAGAAGGAATCCAAAGCAGGCTGGATGAAGCCGAGGATCGAATCAGTGAGATGGAGGATAAGGTAGAAAGAAGCTCCCAGAAAGAAGAAGAAATGGAAAAACAACTCAAAAAGAATGAAGAGGCATTTAGGGAAATGCAGGACAACCTGAAACGCAATAATATCCGTATAATAGGGATACCAGAAGGAGAAGAAGAGGAGCAAGGTATAGAGAACCTCCTCGAAAAAGTAATGATGGAAAATTTCCCTAATTTGAGGAGAGAAAGGCTCTCATGGATCCAGGAGGCACAGAGGACCCCACTCAAGAGGGACTCAAAGAGGTCCACTCTTTTTTTAATGATGTTGTGTGAAGACACATCATCATTAAAATGGCAAATGTCAAAGACAAAGAGAGGATCCTCAAGGCAGCAAGGGAGAAGGAGAAAGTAACATACAAGGGGGTCCCGATACGCCTAGGAGCTGACTTCTCAACAGAAACACTACAAGCCAGAAGGGAATGGCAAGAAATATTCCAAGTCATGAAAAGCAAGGGCCTACAACCTAGGCTGCTCTACCCAACAAGGCTCTCATTTTAAAATAGAAGGTGAAATATGGAGTTTCCCAGACAAAAGAAGGCTAAAGAATACATCTCTCCCAAACCGGCTCTATAAGATGTGCTAAAGGGACTAGTTTAAAAAGATGAAGGAAAAGAGTGAGAAAGAGAAAAACACAGGTACAAAGAGAAAAAATGAATAAGTTTCTATCAGTAATAACTCTCAATGTAAATAGACTAAATGCCCCAAGCAAAAGACACAGGATAGCCGAATGGATAAGAAAACATGACCCACACATATGCTGCCTACAAGGGACCCACTTCAGAACAAAAGATCTACACAGATAGAAAGTAAAGGGATGGAAAAAAATATTCCAAGCAAATGGGCAAGAAAACAAAGCAGGGGTTGCAATACTTACATCAGACAAAATAGATTTCAAAACAAAGTTCATAAAAAGAGACCGAGAGGGACACTTTATAATACTTAAAGGAAGACTCTATCAGGAAGACATAAACATTGCAAACTTATATGCACCCAACATAGAAGCACCCAAATATATAAGGAAAATCTTGGAGGATTTGAAAAATGATATAGACAGCAACACACTGATAGTAGGGTATTTTAACACCCCAGTGTCAAAAATGGACAGATCTTCCAAACAAAACATCACTAAGGATATTGTGGAGCTGAATGAAGCACTGAATCAAATAGACTTAACTGACATATATAGAACTTTACATTTCCAAAGAAGCAAAATACACATTCTTTTCAAAGGCTCATGGAAGTTTTTCAAAGATAGATCACATGATAGGACACAAAGCAAGCCTCCGCAAATTCAAGAAAACTGAAATAATACCAAACTTTTTCTCAGACCACAAGGGCTTGAAACTGGAAACCAACCTCAAAGAGAAACTTCAAAAACTTACAAACTCATGGAGACTGAACTGTACACTATTGAACAATGAATGGGTCAATAATGAGATAAGAGAAGAGATCAAAAAAATTCTGGAAACAAATGAAAATGAACATACAACAGTCCAGAATTGATGGGACACGGCAAAGGCAGTCCTGAGAGGGAAGTTCATAGCAGTACAGGCTTACCTACAGAAGATAGAAACGTTTCATATAAAAGACCTAACACTATAACTTCAAGTACTGGAGAAATGACAACAAATAAATCCCAGAGCAAGTAGAAGGAAGGAAATAGTCAAAATGAGAGCAGAGCTGAATGACATACAGATGAAAAGAACAATTCAAAGGATTAACCAATCCAGGAGCTGGTTTTTTGAAAAGATAAATAAATTCGACAAGCCATTAAGCAGACTCATCAAGAAAAAAAGGGAGGGGCCCAAATAAATAATATCAGAAATGAAAGAGGAGAAATAACAACTGATACCACAGAAATACAAAGGATTGTAAGAAACTACTATGAACGATTATATGCCAAGAAATTTGAAAACCTTGATGAAATGGACAAATTTCTAGAAAAGTATAATCTTCGAACACTGAAGGAAGAAGAAACAGAAAGCTTGAACAGACCAATAACAGCCGGGGAAATTGAAACAGTAATCAAGAAACTCCCCGCACACAAAAGCCCTGGGCTGGATGGTTTCACAGGAGAATTTTACAAAACATTTAAGGAAGACCTAACCCCTGTCCTTCTGACTATTCCAAAAAATCCAAGAGGAAGGAAGACTCCCAGACTCTTTTTATGAGGCCAGCATCACCCTAATCCCAAAGCCAGATAAAGACACTACAAAGAAAGAAAACTACAGGCCAATTGTGCTGATGAACATAGATGCTAAAATCCTCAACAAAATATTGGCAAAACACATCCAGCAATACATTACAAAGATTATCCACCATGATCAAGTGGGATTCATCCCAGGGATGCAGGGATGGTTCAATATATGCAAATCAATAAACATAATACATCACATAAACAAAAGGAAAGACAAAAACCCCATGATCATCTCGATAGATGCAGAAAAAGCATTCAATAAGGTACAGCACCCATTTATGATCAAAATACTCAGCAAAATGGGAATAAGGGGGGCATTCCTCGATGTAATAAAGGCCATATATGAAAAACCTACAGCCAAGATCATACTCAAAGGGCAAAAACTAAAAGCTTTCCCACTAAGATCGGAACACGACAAGGATGTCCACTTTCACCACTTGTATTCAACATCGTATTGGAAGTCCTAGCCACAGTGTTCATGCAAGAAAAAGAAATAAAAGGCATCCAAATAGGAAAGGAGGAAGTAAAACTATCATTGTTTGCAGATGACGTGATAGTGTACATAGAGAACCCTGTAGACTCTACCAAAAAACTATCCAACTTAATAAGTGAATTTGGCAAAACAGTGGGATACAAAGTGAATATTCGGAAATTAAAGGCATTTTTGTACACCAGCAATGAAATAGAAGAAGAAGAAATCAGAAAAAAAATACCATTTGATATAGCAAGAAGAAAAATAAAGTACCTAGGAATAAATTTAACCAAGGAGTTAAAAGACCTGTATGCAGAAAACTATACAACATTGAAGAAAGGAATTAAGGAAGACACAAATAAATGGAAGCATATACCTACCATGCTCTAGGACTGGAAGAATTAATATTATCAAAATGTCCATACTACCCATAGTAATTTATAGATTCAACGCAATCCCTATTAAGATACCAATGACATATTTCACAGAAATAGAACAGACATTTCAAAAATTTATATGGAACCATAAACGACCCAGAATAGCCTCAGCAATTTTGAGAAAGAAACACAATGTAGGAGGGATCACAATACCGGACATCAAACTATACTACAAAGTGACCATACTCAAAGCAATCTGGTACTGGTACAAGAACAGATCCATAGGCCAGTGGAACAGAATAGAAAGCCCAGAAATAAGCCCAGGTCTCTATGGGCAACTAATATTTGACAAAGGGCACAGAAGCATAAAATGGAGCAATAACAGCCTCTTCAACAAATGGTGTTGGGAGAGCTAGACGGCTACATGCAAAAAATTGAAATTGGATCATCAGCTGACACCATACACAAAAATAAACTCAAGATGGATAAAAGACTTAAATATAAGTCACAACACCATCAAAGTCCTAGAGGAGAACATGGGCAGGAAACTCTCAGATATCCCACACAGCAGTTTTTTCACTGATATGTCTCCTAAAGCAAGGGACATAAAGGAAAGAATAAACAAGTGGGACCTCATCAAAATAAGAAGCTTCTTCATGGCTAAAGAAAACATCAGCAAAATGAAAAGGGAGCCAACCATATGGGAAAATATATTTGCTAATGATACATCAGATAGAGGTTTGATCTCCAAGATATATAAAGAACTCACTCGACTCCACTCCAAGAAGACAAACGATCCAATCCAAAAATGGGCAAAGGACCTGGGCAGATGCTTTTCCAAAGGAGAGATACAGAGGGCCGAGAGGCATTTGAAAGGATGCTCAGCATCACTAGCCATGAAAGAAATGCAGATCAAAACCACAATGAGATATCACCTCACACCGTAAGAATGGCCATCATAAACAGATCCACAAAGAACAGGTGCTGGCGAGGCTGTGGAGAAAAGGGAACCTTAGTCCACTGTTGGTGGGAATGCAGACTGGTGCAGCCATTGTGGAAAGCAGTGTGGAATTTCCTCAAAAAGCTGAAAATGGAACTGCCTTCTGATCCAGCGATTCCCCTCCTGGGACTAAACCCTAAGAATCCCAAAACACCAATTCAAAAGAACCTATGCACCCCAATATTCATAGCAGCAGAATTTACAATAGCCAAGTGCTGAAAGCAGCCTAAATGCCCATCAGTAGATGATTGGATCCAAAAATTTTGGTACATTTACACAATGGAATACTACGCAGCAGAAAGAAAAAAAGAACTACTATACTTCACATATACTATAGCATGGATGGAACTGGAGAGCATTATGCTAAGCGAAATAAGCCAGGGGTGAAAGACAAATACCATATGATCTCACCTATAAGCAGAACCTAACCAGCAAAACAAAGATGCAAGGAAAATATGACCAGCAACACTGAAAGGAAAAGAAACCAACAGAGACAAGAGGGAAGGAGGGAGGTGTGGGCAGGGGAAAAGGAAGGGAAGGGGAAAATCAAGGAACATATAGCAAGGACTCATGGACAAAACCAAAGGGCAAGGATTGAAGGAGGGAGAGGGGGAGGGGATAAGGGAAAGTGGTGGGGGGAAGGCAGATACAAATGTATTTGAAAAAAATAAATAAATTTATAAAGAAAAAAGACACTCTTCACTACTCTTTCATTCCTATTAGTTAATTTATATAAGAGGAAAATAAAGAAAGGTATCTAGAGAAACACTAAATGTTAGTAGTTTTGTTCTGAGTGATAGAAATAGCAACAATGAATCATTACTTCCCTTCATGTATTTGCAAACTCACATTTCCTAAAACTCAAGAGTGAGAAATACCAAGTTCTGACCAACAATGCTGAGTTTGACATCATTATGGCTCATGACTGTTTTCTCTAATAAAGCAGACTTTAGGCACTGTTTTGATTCATTAATGACTACGCAAGATAAGGAAGTTTTTTTTTTCCATGTATCTAGATGCTTTCTTTCCTCACTCAAAATTTTAAACTTGACTGAGGCTTTGGAAACTAATGAATTGCTTGTAAGGCTCCCAAGGAATAACCACAAATGAATTATTAATAAAGGGAAATTCTGCTCACAATTTTTTCCATACAGATGAAATAGAATGAGTCTTTTTTGGACCTGTAATTTAAACAACTCAAACTTTGCTAATACTTTCTGCCATATTTCAAAGGTATTCAGGAAATAGTTTACTACAACATAAAAAAAAACTCAACTATACATCATTTAGTTTTATAAATATGTAAATAAAGTCACTACACAATTAGTTGAACAAAAAATGCCTGTAAGCTTACTGGAAGATAAACTAATAAATAACTTTTCCCCCTGTATTAAGATACAGGGTGGGGCATAAGTAGGTTTACAGTTGTTCACATGGAAAAGAATACAATAATTAAATAACACAAGAATAAACTCTGTGTTTTGCATACTCACAACTGTAAACCTACTTTTGCCTCATCCTGTATATTTATATAGTTTATTTATTTATTCATTGCTACTGAGTTTTAGTGTCCCCAGAAAGCATAAGTGAAGGGCAGGGAGTGAGAGTGGGAAGGAGGGGAAGTGATACAAGACGCTTCTAGGGCTTAACTCTTCAGTCTTTTTGAGGGGACTCATGAAATGTGCTCTGAACTATCTGCTCAGAGGACAGACAAGGAAGTAGTGGTGCTTGGCTCCCATCCCCCATTGGTTAACCGTGGTCCATGGGAATCGACTCGCCTACACTGCCCAGCACCCAGTCTCATAAGCACCCAGAAAGAAACCTCAAGGGAAGAAGCAAGAGGCATAGACAGGGGGCCTTTGGCAAGGAGCTGGCAGCCGCCACCTGCTCCAGGCTGGTCAGTGCCTGTGTGGAGCAGGGCACTTCAGCGGTGGCTGCAGTGGAAGGAAGGGTGGGAGGGCCCAGAGGACTTTCAGGGCACACGCGTGTGACCCATAGGGTAGGAGAGGCTGAGTAGTTACAGTACAAGACTAAAAAGTAGCACAGGAGAAGCAGAACACACACATTCTTTTTTAAACTTCACTGCACATATTTTTATTTTTTTAACTTTATTTTTATTGTTGACACTATTACAGATGTCCCCATTCTCCCTGCCTTGGCCCACCTCCATTCTGCCGCTGTTCTCCCTTTCCTCTGTTGTCTGTGTCCATGGATTACGCCTATACGTTCTTTGTCTAATCCTTTCATCTTCTTTCATCCAGTCCCCCCTTCCCCTCCCTTCTGACAGCTGTCAGTCTGTTCCATGTGTCCATGCCTCTGTTTCCATTTTGTTCATCAGTTTACTTTGTTCATTAGATTCCACATATGAGTAAGACCATATGGTACTTGTCTTTCTCTGACAGACTTATTTTGCTTAACATAATAATTTCCAGGTCCATCTATGCTGTCACAAAAGGTAAGGGTTTCTTCTTTTTATGACAGCATAGTATTCCGTTGTATAAATGTACCACAACTTTTTTATCCACTCATCTACTAATGGGCACTTTGACTATTTCCACATCTTGGCTATTGTAAATAATGCTGTTATTAACATAGGGTTGCACATATCCTTTTGAATTGGTGTCTCAGAATTTTTAGGATATATTCCCAGAAGTGGAATTGCTGGGTCATAAGTCAGTTTTTTAAAAAAAATTTTTGAGGTAACTCTACACTGCTTTCCACAGAGGCTACACCAGTCTGCATTCCCACAAACAGTTCACTAGGGTTCCCTTTCCCCTATATCATCACCAACACTTGTTGTTGTTGATTTATTGATGATGGCCATTCTGACAGGTGGGAGGTGGTATCTTATTGCGGTTTTAATTTGCATCTCTCTGATGATTAGTGATGTTGAACACTTCGTCATATGTCTATGGGCCATCTGCAAGTCCTCTTTGGGGGAGTGTCTATTCGGGTCCTTTGCCCATTTTTTAATTGGATTTTTTTTTCTTCCTGGTGCTGAGTTGTATACATTCTTTATGTATTTTGGAAATTAACCCTTTATCAGACGTGTCTTTGGCAAATATGTTTTTCCCATTCAGTGGGTTTTCTTTTTGTTTTATTGATAATTTCTTTGGCTGTGCAGAAGCTTTTTAATTTGATGTAGTCCCATTTGTTTATTTTTCCTTTCGTTTCCGTTGCCCAAGGAGACATATTGGCAAAAATATTGCTGTAAGAGAGGTTTGAGATTTTACTGCCTATGTTTTCCTCTAGGATTTTTACAGTTTTGTGACTCATATTTATTATTCATTTTGAATTTATTCTTGTGTATAGTATAAGTTGGTGTAATAGAAACCCCTCTGGGTTCTATTGCCTGCTGCCAAAAAACCCGTGACTCCCAATGCCAGAGTCTTATGAAAAGGAAAGGAACAATTTATTCAAAAGTTATACAGGTTCAGAATAATGGTGCAATTCTATTTTTAAGTCCCAAAGTCCCTTAAAACTAAACACTCATAAACACACACAGTCCTGCTCCCTACCCCCACCTTGCCAAACCAGGCCAGTCAGAGGTACCATGTCTCAGGAAAAGAAGTAGAAGTCTGCAGCTTGGGTAGGCAGATTCCTGCTTTAACATTCTGGCTTCTCCCAGTCATCAGTGCTAGGCTAGGCTCCTGCTCTTATTCCGAAACCACATGGCCTCCTCTCATGGTGGGCCATTGGGGATCCTTCTGCATCCTTTCAAACTGCATGGTCAAGACCGCATGGCTCTCCAGTGCTTGAGTTTAAATCCCGGCAGGCATCTTCCTCCGTAACCCCATTTCTGACTCCCACAGTTGGCTAGCTCTACCAGTGCTCTGGCTTCTTATGCCTTTCTCTGGCTGCCATTGTTAGTCTGGGCAAGTGTGGCCCCGTGATGTAGGAACCACCTCCAAGATTCTCACACAGGTGCAGTAAGTCCCTCCAACCACCTCAGGGGTCAAAGTCATACCCATCTCTCTGGCTCACAGCCTGGCAAGCACACTATTAGCATTACTAAAACACTGGCCAAGTTCTTTATATATGCAAAGTACCTCTCAGTGGCCCTGCTCCATTCCCCTTCTCCCAACCATGTTAGTGGGGGTTTTGGGGATGTTAGTGGGGGTGGTCTACTTTAATTTTTTGGAACACACATTTTTATCTATGCTTAAAGCCTAAAAGCTGCTCATAACTCTGGCTTAACTTTTCCTGGGGTCAGTTTTTCTGAAAAGGCTTTAAACCCCCCCAAAAAAAGAAAAAAAGAAAAAAAAGTTCTTAGATATTTGTTGTAATATGTGAAATTTTGACTAATATTTCAAGAACATATGTGGGCTTTGAGGTGGTCTCTCCAACATCCCTCACTCATTGTGTAGGACAAAGGGAGAGGGAAGATTAACCCCATCCTCTGCACAAGAGGTGGGGCCTGGATTATTTTAGCTCAATCAAGGTGATTTTAGGCTCCTTTTTACAAAGATTGATTCAGAGAATTCAGGCTGAAGCCAGTTAGTGCATGACAGTCCCACTGTATGAGATCTACTTGGTACTAGAGGTTCCAGAAGCCTCTTTGATAGAATGCCATAGTGTATATGGACATGAGGCCTGGGACTATTCCATCCCTTCCAGCTCCCAGTGAGTGGAGCGGCCAAGGGCAACACCAGAGAGAGAGAACACCTGAAAAGACACAGACACTCGATGAAGTGACCCGATGAAGTTCCATCTTGGACTTTCAGTTGAGTAAGTACCTTTCTTCATTTAAGCTATTTTAAGTCAGATTTGGATTTGCAGTCAAAAGAATTTTAACTGACACTCTGACAATCTAAGTCTGCCCAACTTTGAATCAATGATTTAACCCCACAGGGACATTTTTACTTTGTAGGAGGAAAATGTGTCCCTCTTTTAGGCAAACGTCGATATCTTCCTTCTGGTGAGATGTTTGCAGTTGCATTGGTTTGATAAATGGGAAATAACACCTTGGTGGTACCCCATGTAGAACTCTTTCAAATCACCATTTTTTTTTCTTCTGAAGCAGTTTCACCAAATAAGTTACAACTTGTCTTAAAAATGTATTTCACCCATGACCTATACAGTTAGGCTGAGTTGATAGAAAAGAATTCAGGGCATTTTTCCAACAAAGGGGTGGGGAGGGGAGGCCTGGAACTTGGAGTTATTTATGTAAAAGTCTAACTTATGTAGTGCAAGGAATATTAAATTGTTCTTTATTACAGAAATTCCTGTCACATTAAAATTTCATAACCTTAAGGATTTAGTTTTCTTGGCCGTATTTTGTTGTATTTTCCTAAAGACTCTGTCCTCAAGTTATGAAGTGCTCTCTAGAATAGTGATAGTGGTTAGTGGAGAGGAGATGAAGTAAAACTTTACAGACAGGTCCCTGGGGACAGGCACAGCTTTCTCTGCTTCAGAGGATTGGGCCATTGAAAACCTTTCTGTGGCTTCCTGTCCCTGAGTGTGACTCATTCTCTGTAGCTTTTGCAGCATAACCATTAGGAGTGGAGTGAGGGACCTTTCTGTATGACAGATACAAAGACAATGCACCTATTACATGTTTAAATATCCACAGCAAGAAAAATTCCAGCTCTGTCAAACATTCAGACAAAATTGTTGTCTGGCCTTCCTGCTCCTGCCAGTTTAGCTTAGTGAAGTATGACGCTTGACTTCACACCTCTGTATGGTCATTTGCTAGGTAATTCAGGCACCATTGCCTTCTGATTCAGAAAAGCTCATGAATTCCAAGGCATGCTGTCAATTTTCTGAAGCTCACCAAAGAGGGGTTATAAATATTCAGTTTCCACCAAATTCATATCTCATGCCTTATAAAAATTAAAACCAATTTATTATAAGGGCCAGAAAAATTTTTTAAATTATGGTTTCTGAATCTAATGTTCTTATGGATTGCTAAATGAAATAATTTGACTATCACAAATACACATTTTGTTGTTTAAAAAATGTCTAAACTTTTTAGATACCACAACAAAGCCATGATCTATGAAAGAAATAATTGATAAGCTGGACTTCATTAAAATGTAAAATGTCTGCTCTGTGAAAGACACCGTCAAGAGAATGAGAAGACAAGTCCCAGATTGGGAGAAAATATTTGCAAAAGATACATTTGATAAAGAATTATTATGCAAAATATACAAAGACTGGTAAAACTCAAAAATAAGAAATAAACAGCTTGATTAGAAAATGAGCAAAAGACCTAAATAGTCACTTTATCAAAGATATACAATTCATAAATAAGCATATGAAAAGATGCTCCATATTTTATGCCCTCAGAGAAATGAAGATTAAAATAACTATGAGCCCGGCTGGTGTGGCTCAGTGGATTGAGTGCCAGCCTGCAAACCAAAGTGTTGCTGGTTCAATTCCCATTCAGGGCACATGCCTGGGTTGCAGGCCAGGTCCCCAGTAGGGGACACATGAGGCAATGTCAACACACTGATGTTTCCCTATCTCCCTCCCTTCCCTTCTCTCTAAAAATAAATGAATAAAATCTTCTAAAAATATAAAAATAAATAAAATAACTGTGATACACCACTGCACGCCTATTAGAGTGGCTAAAATCCAGAATACTGATATCACCAAATGTCCACCAAATGGCGAGGATGTGAAACAATAGAAATTTTCATTCATTGCTTGTAGGAATGTAAAATAGCCACTTTGAAAGAAAGTTTGGTTGTTTTTTACAAAACTAAGCATATTCTTACATTTAGCATATGGTCCAGCAGTTGTGCTCCTTGGTATTCACCTAAATGAATTGAAAAATTACGTCTACACAAAAACCTGTACATGGATGTTTATAGCAACTTCATTCATAATTGTCAAAATTAGGAATCAATCAAGATGTCCTTTAGTAGGTAAATGGATAAATAGTCTGTGGCATATCCAGACAATGGAATATTATTCAGCACTAAATGAAAATGAGCTATCAAGCTCCATGAGGAGCCATAGAGGAACTTTAAACGCATATTGCTAGTGAAAGAAATCAATCTGAAGGCTGCAAAACATACAATTCTAACTATATGACATTCTGAAAAGGCAAAGCTATGGAAGTAGTAAAAAGATCTGTGGTTGCCAAGAGTAAGGGGTGGGGTGGGGTGGAGTAGAGGGGATGAATAGGCTGAGCACAGAGGATTTTTAGTGCAGTGAAAACACTCTATGATACTATATCGGTGGATATCTGTCATTCTACATTCATCTAAACCCACAGAATATACAGCACAAGAGTGAACTCTAATGTAAATTATGGACATTGGGTGATAATGATATGTCAATGTAGGTTATTTTTTATAACAAACCTACCACTCTAGTGGGGGATATTGATAATGGAGGAGGCTGTGCATGTATGGATGATGGAGGGGCTATCTGGGAAACCTCCATACCTACGGTTCTATTTTGCTGTCACCCTAAAACTGTTCCAAAAAAAAATATATGGAGGCAGAAGAAGATTTGACTTTGGGTGGCGAACACACAGTGGAACCATACAGATGATATACCACAGAATCGTATAAAGTCTATTAACCGATGTCACCCCAATAAATTTAATTTAAAAGCCCATTTAAAAACAAAAAAATATGTTAAATTTCAAGCAGATTTGCAAGGCACCACGGCTCTCCCACATAGTTAAGATTTATAATTTTACTTTTACCAAAGACTAAGAAAAAAGGGTAGATTACCGGTGAACCAGCCACGTGTAGCGATTTAAAAGTTTTTGTTTTCAACGGAATCAGTGAAATCATTATGCATAAATAATTTAAGTAATAATTTATAAGGAAATTTTAAAGTGTCCAACAGACGTGCGTTTTAAAGAAGATTTCCTTCTCCTGCGTCTCTGCCGTGTGGGAGAGCCAGCCCTGGTGTGAGTCAGCACCCAGGCTCAGCCTGCACCCGAGTCACGGGGGATGAGGACACGTGGACCTTCTTCTCTGGAACTCTGAACGTTTTGTTCTTGGGAAATGGAGATAATAATACTATTAAGATTATTTAAGAATTAAATGAGATAATAGTAAATGTTAATTTCCATTTCTGTTTTTCTTCTCTTAAAAACACTTGAAAATAATTGAGGTTTCTTGATTTTCAAGATTTCTTGCTCTTCATACCATGCCTGACATCATGTTCCCCTGGCAAGTTGCACTCCACAAACATGACTCTTGCAGAGTTTTTATAAAGGAGCTGCTGGAACAGCACAGTTTTTAATGTTTCCTAAGACAATCGACTGGCTGTCCAAATTAGTTAAGTGCAGACTGAAGCTTGTTTTGCAAACAAGTACGTTAGAGACTAAACAGGGCATGGGAGGTTTGCCTTCTTAGTCTTGAATACATTTCTTTTAAAGTTTTCTCATTACGAAGACTTTTTATTTTTTTAATTTTTAAAAAATTCTCACCCAAGGATATGTTTATTGATTTTAGAGAGAGAGGAAGACAGGCAGAGAGAGAGAGAGAGAGAGAGAGAGAGAGAGAAACATCAATGTGAGAGAAAAACATTGATCAGTTGCCTCCCTTACATGCCCCAGTTAAGGATCAAATTGGCAACCTAGGTGTGTGCCCTGATTGGAGAGCAAACCTGTAGCCTTTTGGTGTATGGCATTGATGCTCCAACCAACTGAGCCACCCAGCCAGGGCATGAAAACTTTTTAAAAAATTTTGTCTCCAAACAACTGTGTAGCTGGCAAATATAAAAGTGTCTTGAAAAAGATGACTTTTTAAAGCAAAAAGCCAGAACGTATTTTTTTCGGTGATGGTCAGATACCTTTCTGGAATCATTTCTTCTCCTTGCTTTCCCCTTTTTCTGCTCAGCTTTAGTTTCATCATTAATGGTGTTGTGACTTTGTCTGGGAACTACATGAAACAAGCACGCCAGCAGAAGATTCAAGGCCTGCTTGTAGGCTAAATGCTTTTGGACAATCTTAACTAGTCAGTCCTCAATACAAATGGCCATGTGTCAAGCAGTTAAGCCTACAGCATCTGAAACTAGAGGCAAACGCTCCATTGCCTTGGGCAAGTTACTTAAACTTTCTAGAAAATGGAGATGATAATATTTCTTAAGTCACCATCTTGTTAAGGGAGCTAAGCAATAAAATGTACACAAAATGCCTAATATAATGACCAGAACATGAAGAGGTCTCAATACATGTCAGTCCATGAGTGCAGGTAGATGGAGATGTTGCCATTGATGACGGTCAGGATTGGATTGCAGCTATAGGAAATTTCAAGCAGTTATTTGATACCTGCTTGTTCGTGGAGGCAATATTTTTTAGAGATGGATTCTTCAGAAACTTGTTAAAGAAATATTCTTTCTGGTTATTCTGGGATGTGCTCAGGGATCATTTGGCAGTCTTGGTAGCTGAGCAGAATCTCCCTAAAGAAAAAAAAATAAAAACAATATAGAACAACATAGAGGAGAAAGGGCATGGGCTCCCTCTGTGTGGGTGAAGTAAGACAGTTATGGCTAATGCTGGGTTTACCTGTTCTTGGCTGAGGGCACAGTGTTTATCCAAAGTTAAGCCTAGAGTGAAACAGGGTATAGACGTATGTAAAATGTTGTAAGGGAGAGTTTTTGTGAAAAACATTCGCTTTTCATCTCAAATTCATTACTAGATGTAGACCTACACAAGAATACTCAGAACTTTGTTCCCCATCCAGGTACAAATTAAAAAAGGAAACAAAAAAGATCACTTCTATCTTAGCAAAATCCTTTTTCCTTATTACTTTCATTGCTTGGATTAAGAATTTTGATAGATGCAAAAAGACATTTCTAAATCTGGCAATCAAAGAGGATGTTTATCCAGAATCCACAAAAATCATATAATTTTAGCACTCAATTTATTTTACTTTTAGTTGTGCAAATGAATAAACTGTGAACCATAGAGAGGAAGTTGATATGAGTATGAAAAAAGTCTAAAACTATTGAGCAGCGCAGGTGAAATTTGCCTCGGCTGCTCCCCAGGTCGATCCTTTTCCTCTGTCTCATCCTACCATTCAGAAAACCTATCACTCCCTAAACTCCTTCACTTTGTGAAGACAGTTTTGTGCTGTGAAATGGCTGCTGCATAAACTAGGACAGTTTATGTTATTTGAGTGTAAAAAGTTGATTTTCTTCAGGCACAGAAAGCAATCCAAAGGTAAACAACCTAAAATTATTTTTTCTTCATCAGGTAAGTTCAACCACTCCCATCAACACTATCCACCAGGTTCCCACGCTATCACTGAAGACAACATCAGTCTTTACAGACTACATGATTTAATCGCCTTTGCTATCTCTGGTAGGAAGAAACAGAGACTTCACAATAGACTGAGAAAGGAAATGAAAGTCACCTTTCCCTTAATTGACAAGAAGAATGACTTATTGAGATTGCAGGATATTAATGTGGTCCTATCTGGCAAGAGTGAAAAAAAAAACAACTGTATCTCAATTTCTTCTGCCTACACAGTTAGAACAATGGAGACTTACACTAACCTGCTTCATAAAAAGGTGCTTTTTCAGATCTTCTCTTGTTGTTTAGTCTTATCATGTTTGAGATCTCTATTGTGTCTGATGATAAACACAGAGGGAAAAGCCCATCAGAAGTGAATGAACTAGGCTCATTCCTTAACCCAGGATATTCTTTTCCAAATTTCAGTATCAGAATGTGTAATAAAAACATCAAAATCTGATTGACAAAAAAACTTGTTTAAATCCGATCCATAACCACTGTCTTATTTTTATGCATGTGTAGGGAAGAAGTCCACACCCTTTTTCTTCCATGTTGCCCTAAATTGTTTTTAATCTTTCTGCTTTAGAGAAATTCTTCTCAGCTTCTAAGACTCCCAACTGATCTCCAAGCACAGCCCAAAAGAGCCAAAAAAATTTCTTTAATAAGCTTCTAGAGTATCTATCAGTAAAAGCTATTGACTCTAAGAGTAATGGAATAGTAAAGAACTCTGCTTAGAACTTGCTATAGCTGCAATCCATTCTAGGAATCCAGACAGACAGGAAATATCTACATCTATCTACAGTCAAGGACTGACATGTTTTGAGGCCTCTTCATATCCTGAACATTGTATTGTATAGGTATTTCATATATTTCTTTCCTTAGTAGAACTTTGAAATCTTAGGTTTCATTAAGAGTCCTTGATCATTAACACACACATACACACACCACTTACAAGACTTTACCTTTGAGGTCTAGAATACTGAGCTCAACATAGCCCTCTCTTTTATACTTAAATTCTACACCTGAATTTCAATTGGCTGAACTTCTGTCTCTGTTCCTACTATTAGAAATTGTTGAGCAATGATGATGATTTTAAGTAACAATAAAGTGCTTTGTATATCTCTAATTTCAAAAATATGGAAGATTTTTATTTCATTAGGGAAGATAATTTCCTAACAATGCATTTCCAAAATTTCTTTTTAGTGTCATTTTAAGCATCTCTATGGATGGAACTTCTGCTGTTCATTCATGCAAGCTTGCTCATTCTGTTGTCTCACTTTTGGTCTGATGACTGGAAGGTGAATATGAAGCAATATATTAGCTGTTTAGAGTACAATGCAACTCTACTGATTGTACATACTTGAATAAGTTACGCAAGTGTTTAAACCAAACACTTCCCTATGTTTGTATTAACAGTATTTATCATCTCTGGGATTTCTTTCTCAATTTAAAGGTTGTTGTGGTATGTAGGAGATTTGCTCTAACCATGTTAAATTTTCTGCACACTCTGAAGCATTTTGCTTGCCTTGTTTGTTTACATGACTAAATTAAGTACTGTACTTTGCATAACATTCTCTTGATTCAAAATAACTGGTTCAACTGGTTGCATTACAAGGATGAAACTTGTAAACAAATTGCACTTATTTATGAGTAGGTGAATTTTTCATGTAAAACTTTTAAAAAATAAAACTTTAAAATAGTTTAGTATAGACGTTTCCTTTTATGTAAATCAGGAATACTCTGCCCTTTAACACAGTTTGAAAATTAAACCTCTCTCAACAGGATAAAAACCTGATTTGCTCATCAACAGGACAAAACTTATTTGGAAGGGCGGGGATATTCTTATTGCATCACTTAAGTTTGGGAATCAGAAGCAATCAACAACCAGGTTAGAGCTTTAACCCTCAGTAAAGTCATGATCTAGATCTAGATAAGGTGTTATACGACCTTGAGAAGATAGAATAAGGCTGACAACATCAATAGATGAAAGATTGGATTCTGTAACATTCAAAACATAACATGGACCTCATGCCACCATATCTGGCCTTCATTCTCACTGGCCTTGCTCTCCCTGGTTTATTATTCTCAAGTCAGAAGCTAGGAGGTCGGTTCAGTGCATTATTTTCACTTTCCTGCTCCAAAACTATTCTTGAGGGGTTGCACAAATCCCTAACTTTTCCATTCCAACAAACATATCATCTTTTTGCCTATAGACACCAAAAATTGTAACATAAAACACATAAAATCTTTGGGAGAACATTTTCTGTATGACCTTTTTTTAATATCATGATTTACAAGAGAACTGCTTTAGGTCTGTTTCCCAGGAAAGCGTTTCTGCAATTTGTGTGCTGATATTGTGTGCTGGAAATTTATTGAGAAAAGTCCTCAAGATCAACCATGTGTGGGAGTAGAGGAAGGTTTGGGCCAAAAAGGAGTTAAACTGTAATGTTAGTGTAAAAAAGGCAGAAAATTTGGGTCTCTCAGCAGGAAGCTATGGAGCAAACCTCATGGTCATCCTACCTTGAAGCAAAGGCACCAGTACATTATACGCTCCCTCCCTGACCTCACCTGCACCCCAGCCCCATACCATAGACCTAGAGAAGGGGACATGTCTTGGAGGAAGGCAGCAATCTTCAGCCTGTCAATTTATGGAGAAAGACTCAGATGAGGGCCTTTAGCTTATAATACTTTCAATTCTGAAGTTAAGATCTGGGTGGAGCACCCCGGTATCCATTACAAAATCCAAAAGAAAACAGCTGGCTAGAAAAGCTGCTTAGGCAATAAGCCCAAGGGTTTCACTGATTTGAATTAAGCCTTTCTTTGCTTTTTTCTAGGAGCCATGAGGTCATCTTTATCAATTTCATGGTATAAGACATGAGACTTCTGGGTCAGAGACAAAGGGCAATTTATTTTTCACAGCAATATACTAGCTGGAGAATTTGTTGTCTTGTTCTCTAAGACCCAGTTATTATAGAGCAGTGCAAAGAGGGCTGGGTGACACCTTCAGATGCAGGAGGTTAGGATACAGTAGTGGATCCTTGAACACAGGGAACTCAAATCTCTTATACTAGGCATTAAGCAAAGCCTGCCCTTTCTCTGGACAGAAACACTATTTCTGTCTTACAAGAGTGCTATACTAACAGACTTAGTATAACATAGAAAACATAGTCTGGAACAAAGGTGGTTAGTAACTCTACTAGAAAGACATGCAGAAATTCTAGAGCCATAAGAAGAATTGTCACCCAGCAGTAGCTATCTTATTAGCTGACATATATAGAGAGCAGTATATATACCATGATTGTTATGAGCATGGGGTCTAAGTCAGACTGCTTAAGTTTAAATACTAGTTGCCTTGGCTGGTGTGGCTCAGTGGATTGAGTGCCATCCTGCGAACCAAAGGGTCACCAGTTCGATTCTTAGTCAGGGCACATGCCAGGGTTGCAGGCCAGATCCCCAGTAGTGGGCATATGAGAGGCAGCCACACATTGATGTTTCTCTCCCTCTCTTTCTCCCTCCCCCTCTCTAAAACAAACAAACAAAAAAAAATCTTTAAAAAAATTAAAAAAAATAAATAAATACTAGTTCTATCACTTTAAAGAATGTGACTTGAGGTAAGTTCCTTAACCTGTTAGCCAAAGTTTACTCATCTGTGAAATGGAAAAAAACAAAAAACAAACAAACAAAAAAACCTACAGCATAGGATTGTTGTAAAGATAGATTGAGATGAGACACATAAAACAGCTAACATGTGCTAAGCAGATGCTCAGTAAATGATAACCTACTGCCTGGATATTTTCCCCAAGAAGAGCCAGAAACATGAAAAAAGATATTCTTCAAGTCTTAAGAGAAGAGGTTGATCACTCATAATACTCTCTGCGGGTTCTCCTCCATCTTGCATGTGTCTCAGTTCCTATTCTTGTGCTACACAGCCATGTATTTTCACTCAGACTTGGCCATTCACCCCCCACATACTGTGACAATGGTCTGGAGTACTCCTTAAGACAATCAGCCATTTGGGCCTACCTTTCCCACCCAGCCTCCTTTTAACCTCCCAGTCCTAGTGGCCAACCCAGCATAATCCTCCTCTGGGGGCTCAGCCCCACCACAGCGACTCATGCTAGTCCTAACCTTGCAAAGGAGGAACACAAAGATCTCTATAAAGGTCACTCAGAGAATCACTAACCTTATAAGCCATCTCACTGTGCCCTGATGTGATGAGATGACCCTCGGGGCCTCATCTGTAACATGGGACATGTAAGGGCTAAATGACCTGACAGGGTACAACAACCTCAACCTTCACAAAAAGGGGTGATGCCCCTATGAAGAAGACTGGTCTGAGGTGGCAGAGGGCAAAAAGGTAAAAAAGAAGAAAAAAAAATATGTGCAAGGAAACTATGACAGTCAAAACCACTGAGCCATAACTTCTTAATCTTCCAGACCACCCAATATATAAACCCAACCATGTCCTCGTTCCCTTATCCAGTTACAATGTCCCTCCTCTGACACAAGGCTGATCCCCAGCTGTGCTCAGCATTCCATCTCTTCTCTTGGGTTAGGCCCTCTGTGCATCTTTAACTTCTTTCTCTTCCGGACCATTCCCATTCAGATGAATAGGAGCTCCATGAAGCAGCAGCAACAGCAGCAGCAGGGAGCTTCTTAGAAATTCAGAATCTTGGGCTTTCTCAGTCTCTCTAAAGCAGAGTCTGCATTTTAACAAGCTCCTTGGGTTATTTAAAAGCACATTCAGTACACTGGTTCTCAAACTTGCCTGCACATTGGACTTGTGTAGTTTTCTTCTTTGACACTCTTACAGATGTCCTCCATTCCCCCACCTTTACCCACCTCCGTCCAGCCCCTGCCTCCCACCTTCACCACATTGTTTTCTCTGTCCAGGGGCTATGCATGTATGTTCTTCGGCTAATCTCTTCCAGTCCTCCCACCCCTGGCTCCTGTGAGATCTGTCAGTCTCTTCCATGTGTCCATGCCTCTGGTTTTATTTTGTTAGTATATTTTGTTCATTAGATTCCACATATAAGTGAGATCGTATGGTATTTGTCTTTCTCTGACTGGCTTATTTCACTTAGCATAATGCTTTTCAGGTCCATCCATGCTGTTGCAAAGGGTAAGACTTCCTTCTCTTTTACAGCAGCATAGTATTCCATTATGTAAATGTACCACATCTTTTTTACCCACTCATCTACTAATGGGCACTTGGGCTATTTCCAGATCTTAGCTATTGTAAATAACACTGCTATGAACATAGGGGTGCTTATATGCTCATATAGTTTTTAAAAATAGTGATGCCTGGTCTCTGTCTTACAAAGGTTCTGATTTAATTGTAATTAAAGAGAGCTGGGCATCAGAATTTTAAAATTCTCCACTTGCAGTTCTAATGTAAAAATCAAGGCTAAAAACTATTACTCTAGTATCACATATAAAAAAATAAAAAAGCTTCTACTTGAAACTATTTATTCCCCCAGTTATTTGTTTTGTTATTTGCTATTTCTCTGCTGCTTTTCCTTCATAGGTAATAAACACCTTCTTAACTTCCTTATCTCAAATTCATCTGGCAACCCATTCCAATCTGACTTCTCTTACTCCAGACCAAAAAAATTGCCTGTGCTAAACCACCAATGAATTCCATTTGGCTAAAGGGGAACTTTGAGTTCAATTCCTTACTAGTTTTCTTGGTTGCTACTGGCATAATAGGTTAATTCTCTCTCTAGTTTGCTCTTCTACCCAGAATTCTCTTCTCACTTCTCTTTTCAGCCACGTACTTGATATCGCCAGTAGGATGTCTCATGGGTATCTTAAACTCAACATGTTCATTGCTGAACTCTTATTTTTCCCACCAAAACTAGTCCCTTCTTTTTTTAAAAAAAAACTATTTATTTATTTATTTATTTTTAGAGAGAGAAGAAGAGGAGGAGAAAGGAGAAAGAGAAACATAGATGTGAGGGAGAAGCATCAGTTGGTTGCCCCAACATGCCCCCAGCTGGGGACCTGGCCTGTAACCCAGGCATGAGCCCTGACTGGAAATTGAACTTGCAACCTTTTGGTCTGCAAGTCAGCACTCAGCCCTCTGAGCCACACCAGCCAGGGCCCCTTCTTTTGTCTTCTTCTCAATAAATACTGCCTCCTTTTTCTCTCATTAAATGGAACATAAACCAGCAATCCAAAAACATTTTTCAACATCTTCTGTCAGTCTATCACCAACTCTAATAGAATTGACAACCTTAATTTATTCCAAATTGGTACATTTTTTCTCCATCTCCATTGGTTTCATTTCAATCCGGCCACCATTGATCACCTGGACCTTTCAAAATGACCTCCCTGCTTATTCCCTTGCCCCCCTCAACCCACTGTAACCATAATCCAGATAATCTCATCATTCGCTGCTTAATACTCTTCAAGGTTTACCATTGCACTTGAAGGAAATGGGCTTTCTTAATTCTCCAACCCTGCCATTTTCTCTCTTGTAAGTGTTATTACCACTCAACACTGTCAAGTGCCAAGTTCTTCCTTATTGGGGAACCACTCTGTCTTGTGGACAGCTGCCATGGCCTGGAACAACTCCTTGGAGTCCAGTCTGAATTGGATGAAAATGAGGCCCAATCTCTTGCTCCAAGCCATTTGACTTAAGGAAAGTATTTTAAGTGGAAATCTCTATTCTTTCAATATCATCACTTTCTTCAAACTTTGCAAAATAACACATCAAAACTAAACCTCTACTTCAGGTTGTCTATATAGCGTTGCTCTATTGTAGTAAGGATTTAATAAATTTCAAAGGCTTTGACAGGCTGTTAGGTGGTAAAATAACTTTCATAAGGGATTTAATTATTCCATATCTATGAAGTGTGGTCTCTGAAATATTGTTACAAATAATCTGTCTGTAAGCTTTATAATGACATAAATGTATGTTAGAAAATATCTAAAGCAATTTGCTTCTGACATAATATCCTGTGATCATTTTTTAACAATAAAAATGAACAAGTGAAATGCTGGAAGAAAAGGAATAAGGAAAGAGAAGTCCTCTGAGCCTATAAAATTTGCAGCAAATTTTAAAAATAGTTATTTGCAGGGGGTAGGGTATGTTTTCTGGAAAGTATGCGAGTAGCTTATGAGCTCTTGTTTCAATAACTTTAAAACTATAGTTTTGTTAGTTTTATAAAGCATGATTTGTTTTGAGTAAGGTTGGTAAATTGTACTAATGTGGATTTCATGGTTATAGTATTATATTATACTGTGCAAGATGTTACCATTGGGGAAACTGAGGGAAAGGCACATGGGGTTTCTCTATATTATTTTGTTCCATAAGATATATTATTATTATATAAGATACAGAACACATATATGTATATGCATATATTATTACATAAAATGCAGACTATTAATACATGAATACAGATATTACATAAGATGAAGTTTTTGTATGCATCTGTATGCATACATATATAAAATAATTCAGTCAACTCAAAGTAAAAAAATTTAAAAAAATTTTTTAAAGTACATTACTAATTATGCTATTACAGCTGTCCCATTTTTTCTCCCGTTTAATCCCCCCCTCCGCCCTGCACCCGCCTCCCACCAGCACCCCCCGCCCTTAGTTCATGTCCATGTTGTACATGTAAGTTCTTTGGCTTCTCCATTTCCTGCACTGTTCTTAACCTTCCCCTACCTATTTTGTACATACCATTTATGCTTCTTATTCCCTCTACCTTTTTCCCCATTTTCCCCCTCCACTTCCCTGCTGATAACCCCCCATGTGATCTCCATTTCTGTGATTCTGTTCCTGTTCTAGTTGATTGCTTAGTTTGTTTTTGTTTTTTTCTTAGGTTCAGTTGTTGATAGTTGTGAGTTTGTTGTCATTTTACTGTTCATTGTTTTGATCTTCTTCTTTTTCTTAAATAAGTCCCTTTAACATTTCATATAATAAGGACTTGGCAGTGATGAACTCCTTTAACTTTACCTTATCTGGGAAGCACTTTATCTGCCCTTCCATTCTAAATGAGAGCTTCGCTGGTTAGAGTAATCTCGGATGTAGGTCTTTGCCTTTCATGACTGAATATTTCTTTCCAGCCCCTTCTTGCCTGGAAGGTTTCTTTAGAGAAGTCAGCTGATAGTCTTATGGGAACTCTTTGTAGGTAATTGTCTCCTTTTCTCTTGCTGCTTTTAAGATTCTCTCCTTACCTTTAATCCTAGGTAATGTAATTATGATGTGCCTTAGTGTGTTTCCTTGGGTCCAACTTCTTTGGGACCTGAGCTTCCTGGGCTTTCTGGAAGTCTTATTTCCTTCACGAGATTAGGGAAGTTCTCCTACATTATTTTTTCAAATAAGTTTTCAATTTATTGTTCTTCCTATTCTCCTTCTGGCACCCCTATGATTTGGATGTTGGAATGTTTAAAGTTGTCTCAGAGATTCCTAAGCCTCTCCTCGTTTTTTTGAGTTCTTGTTTCTTCATTCTGTTTTGGTTGAATGTTTATTTCTTCCTTCTGCTCCCAATCGTTGATTTGAGTCTGTTTCCTTCTCTTTACTGTTGGTTCCCTGTGTATTTTTCTTTGTTTCACTTTGCAAAGCCTTCACTTTTTCCTCCATTTTGCAACCATACTCAACCATTCTGCAAGCATCCTGATTCCCAGTGCTTAGAACTCTGCATCTGGTAGTCTGGCTATCTCCTTATTGCTTAGTTCTATTTTTGGAGCTTTGATCTTTCATTCGAGCCATATTTGTCTCAGCCCACCTGTTATACTGTAAGGGGCAGAGCCTTAGGTATCCACCAGGGCAGGGCAAATCATGTCATTATGTTGTGATGTTGTATGTGGAGGAGGGAGCAATGCTACTTACTCGGCTCTCTGCCAGCTTTCAGTCACTTCCCCTGCTACCCACAAGAAAAGTGGGCCCTTCTAGTGCTGATTCCCAGGTGGGTGGGTTTGTGTATGTTCCAGGACCCTGTAGGCTTCTCCAACAGACTATCCTTTGAGGCTGAGAGTTTCTCCTGCCACCACAAACCCCAGAGGTTTTTATAGCCAGAGGTTTTGAGGCTTTCTTTCCCAAGCTGGAACCCTGCGTTGCAGTTTTTCTCATTCCCCTGTTGTTCCTCCTGTTTTATCCACATGCAAATGTGGGACCGCCAGCTGCCATCTCTCCCTCCCAGTCCTCCAGCCGCCACCTTGCCGTGCATTCTGTCCACCCCAGCTGCCCATTTCCACCCCTCCTACTGGTCTGGATGAATGTTTCTTCTTTAACTCCTTGGTTGTTGGACTTTCATACAGTTCGATTTTCTGGCAGTTCTGGTTGTTTTTTGTTTTTAAATTTGTTGTTGTCCTTCTTTTGGTTGTGCAAGGAGGCAAAGTGCATCTACCTACTGACACATCTTGGCTGAAAGTGTCAAAGTAAAAAGTTTTTTAAAAAGTATCATCCAAATAAGGCAATAAAGAGTTTGATAGATAGATAGATGAGGCTCTGCTTTTTTTCCATCTCTTCATCTACTACAGTAGCCCACCAGGTGGTTAAATGTATAACTATTACCTTTTCAACTCACACCCACATCTCATCCTGAAGCATTAACAGTTCCTGATAGAACTCTTTCTCATTCCTGAAAAGCCAACTTACCCTGTTTTTGTATTGGCAAATGTCTTTTTTACAGTTTTTTAGGCTAATGGATTTATCTAACTCTATCATTTTTTGAAACAAAGTTACAAATTTTCAGTTTTACTGAGATGTTGTCCGTCAGGGTAAAATGCATCTTCAACATAAATTATACAAGAATAGGTAAAAACTTATCTTCATATTTCCTACTATAATTTAGGTTGTTGATTTAAGCCACCTAAAATAGGCTCTGAACTTACCAACTGAAGTATTTGGGGTCTTTCCTTTAATTTTCTAGGTGTTATGGTAACACATGAATAATTTATAAAAGGATTAGCAAAAAAAAAGTACACTTTGTCTTTTAAATGTTTTTAATTAAATTATTTCCAAAATACAAATGTTAAATATCTTCTTATTTTAAAGTAATATATAGTATTTTTCTCCTGTTACTTTTCTAAATTTTGTAAAATTAAACTTTTTAACTTGAGATAATTATAGATTCACATGCAGCCATAACAAATAATACAGAAAGATCCCATGTATTTATTGACCACACTCCCAGTGGTAAAACTATGGTGCAATATCACAACCAGAAAATTGATCCTGATACAATCCACTGAACTTATTCCGATCTCCTCGGTTTTACTTATAGTCATTTCTTTGTGTGGATGTGTTTATTTCTATGCACAAAAGTTATGTGTGTTTTCTTTCATTAAGGGCATCAGACCTCATTTGTGTTTCTGCTTCTGGAAATAGCAGACAGAGATTTTAGCCACAGAAATCAGAACCCACCCTGCAGTGTGCTGTTTCCGATGATAGCATGAAAATATTCCACACTGCTCCACAAAAAGCAATCAGCAACCCCAGAAAACAAATGATGTTTTGGGTGGTTTTTCTTTCTTAGTCTCTTATATCAGAATTCTCTATGTTAAAAGAGTAGGTTTCTCTCTCATCTTCCATTCCACTCCTACTCATACCCCCTCCTGCTCCCTATTTTTTTCTGTTTGTTTTTAACAGATAAACTAAAAATACCTTTTGGAAAATCACAACTTAAGTGAGAAAATCTACTCTTCAAAGAATTATAAGCAAATGATTAAGAGAAATCCGTTTAATAGCAAGTACCGAATAGGTCTCATCTTCTCATGAATAAACCTTTTAAAAGATTTTAAAGATGGTAAGAAAACATTTTAAAAATGGTAAGTTGCTGATACTTTAATGCAAAATAAAGAACACAAAATTATAAAAGGTCTGTTTGAAATGATTTCTCACATCTCTGATAATATCCTCACCTTAAATTAACACACATATGCACACAACACACATATATCCACACATGTACACACGCCTCACACACATAGTATCCAAGGCAAAAGTAAAACAAATACTGCAGTTAGGGGAATGCTTTTCCCAAATTGTAGATACTGTAGCTCCTATAATAAATAGGATTTTAAAAAGGATTGTTGGCAAAGCATGGAGGATGTTGATTATTTTCTCAGGAATAAAAGGGTTAGATGTCATTTTTCCCCTGTTTTAACACAAATGGAAGAGCATGTAGAAAAACAAAATGCTTAAATCTTGTTAGGATAGGAAATCTAATGTTGGCTTAACAGTAAAACCCCAAATCTGCTTGCCCCAGAATTTTTTCCATCAGGACATGTCATTATCACTCGATACACTTTTCCTACCAGGCTCTTTTCTTTCCACGCTTCCTGAAGTAGATATGCTTGAGAGGAAAAAAACAGAAAGAAATACAAAAAAAAAAAAAAAAATTCCAGAATGAACTATTCACATGAGGTGGCCCACTTTTCATTCATCTCTCAACAATTTGAGAATTTTCGCAGCATAGTCCATGAGTATTAAGCACAGAAAGCAGGCCAAATGGGCTGTAAAAGACCTGCTAAGTGATGGAGTTTCATGAGGGATTCATGGTACATACTGCCAGGCCCGGATCTCTCTGTGAGCCTTTGTTCTTCTACACTTGAGCTTTTAGTTGAAAGTGGGATGACAGAAGGCCTCAGACTTTATGAATTCCAGGTATCTGTGAAGTGAGACTGGGAACTTTTCTCCCCACACTGTGAAAGGGTTTTCTAGCCAGACGAGCTATTCTGAACCTCTTTTATTCAGATCCAGGTATTCTGAAACCTATGGAGATATTCACAGGATGCAAACAAATGACTGTAGTGGATTCTCTCTTTGGGCTCCGAGAACGCTCCCCTGGCAGCCCGGCATGAAGGGCCATGCGGTAAAGCGGCTCTATGCTGCACTTGAGTGTGGATGGCTGAGAAGGGCTGCGTCAGCAAAGAACTCTCATAAAAATCTGAATTTGTCAGCAGGAAGGCGTTCTGCATTCATAATGAAAGAGATGAACCTTTAAAAACTATCCATTCCTCTTAAATTCATCAGCACATTACAGAGACAGCAATTTGTAAGCCAGCAAAATCTTTTTCAGTTACGCAGATGTGGAGGCCTTTCCTGGCCACAGCGAAGCCAAGCATAGCCTCACCGTTGCCATGCAGCGCGTGGGAGCCCACCGTCAGGGCTCCCTCCTCGCCTTGGTGCACACGGGCTGCCAAAGGAGATGGGCCTGTTTCTGGTTAGCCCAGTTCACCCAGTTCCTAAGAGGAGCCTGGCTCTCACCCAATTCACAGCACGGTTCATTAGAAAGAGAGATTTTGGACAGCATCCCAGGGCGGCACTCGGAAGAGAGGTCTCCAACAGTGAGGTTTTCGTACGGGGAGGACAGAGAAGAGAGAGCACCTCCTTGGGACCACTTAGCTTCTGGCCTGAAAGACAAGGATTAGTGGCTCACCTCTCAGAGAGTTCCCTCTGTCATTTACACTCGTTTACCTGAACATGTAAACCAAGCTCATCTGACTAATAAATCAAAGGAAGAGTTTCCCATGTCCCTAGTCACTCCAGCTGACAATTATCAATCTCATCTGTTGATGGGAGCTTTAGCTGGTGTCCGGAATCAAAGGCTTGAGTTCATCTTATCTCTGCTTGGCAGGCTGAACAGGCTGTCATGATGCCAGGCCAGCAGCAGCATTCCCAGGGATGGGGATGTTTAATGTCAGAGTGGGGTCAGTGTGGCAGGACTCAGAGGCCATGGCACTCCGACAGCAAAGCCACTGGTCTCGTGTCTCCTTAGATTTCCTTTGCTTTTCTGAACAGTCACATCTTCAGCCTTGCTAGAGAGCTGGTCATGTCTTTTTGAAGCCTGCATGAGTGAATGCAAACATACATATACATACCTACACACATATATACACAAACCATCTGTCAATCTGTAAGCTTCAAAGCTGATATCTGATCCTTCTTCGCAGCAATTTGATGATTACATTCTTTTTCCACAAAAGTATTCAAATAGGAGTACATTTTTTCTTTACTGATTATTCTCAAGTAAACATTTAATTTGCAAAGATAATTAATGCTATAGGAAACTTTATAAGTGCTCAGGCACGCTGATATAAACTTCTAATTTTTTACCTTAAATAGGGAGTATAGTATTAGTGGTTAAGCATCTGGGCACAAGAAGCAGACTTTCTGGGTTCAAACCTAATACTGCCACTTATTAGAGAATTTGAAGTTACTTGTTACCAAGTTACTCGTACCTCAATTTTCTCACTTGTAAAGTGGGCTAATGTTAACACTACTTACCTTCTATGGGTATTATGGAGACAGAGAGTTAATGTACGCAAAGGGTTTTGAACTATGCCTAGTATATACCAAGTAGCCAATGAATGTGGCTGTCCTGGCTGATGCTATTTTTTTATTGTTATTGACTAGTGCTCTACCAACAGGCTCCTTTGGTAACACTTAACTAACAATTCACTGTTTGTAACATTTCCCTGCTTTCAAACTATAACTACATCCATCGTGCTATTACCCAATCCTCATCACAAACCTTGGCTGGATGTGCAGCTCATTGTTCTCTTTATTTACCAGCTGCAGAAAATGAACTGCGAACACGGTGTTTATCCAAGGGTGCAAAGAAAGTGTCAGGATCAGAATTAACCCTGGCTTTCTAACCTTCGGACGTGGACCCTTCCCATAATATTGAGTTATCACACATACTTTGCTGGTAGTATAAATTATAATTATGAATTTTATTTCCTGGAAATAAAACTTTGCTTCTACTACTACAATAGGAAATTATTCCTATTTTTTCATGTAAACACACACACAAAAATGCTCCTTGTGTGTTCAGCGGTGCAGTGATTTTTAACAGTGGACCATGACCTTGTAGTGGATAATGAAATCAGTTTAGTGAGTTGCACTAGCAATTTTTAAGAAAAATGAAATAGGCTAGATTATACCAGGGTAGAACAGAAAATATCAGAATGTGATATTATTTTGTGAAACTCTTATTTGTTATTTTTTGTATGTGTCTATAATAGGTTGTATATAAAATGTAAATAATTTTTAAAAATGTACTTTTGCACCCACTAAGATGGCTATATTTTTATAAACAATGGAAAACTAAAAGTGTTGGCAAGGATGTGAAGAAATTGGAACCCTTATACAGAGCTGATGGGATTGTAAAACAGTACAGCTACTGTGGAAAACATTTTGGCAGTTTCTCCAAAAGTTAAACATAGAATTGCCGTATGATCCAGCAGTTTCACCCAGAAGAACTGAAAATAGGTATTCAAACAAATACTTGTACACAGATATTCACAGCATCACTATTCACAATGACCAAAGGTGGAAACAAAGTCAGCCGTGGGTGAATGGGTAAACAAGATGTAGCACATCCATACAATGAATCATTATTCAGCCATAAAAAGGAATGAAGTAATGAGGGATGCTACAACCTAGGTGAACCTCAAAAACGTTATGCTAAGTGCAAGAAGCCGGGCATAAAGCTCACATATTGTATGATTCCATTTATATGGACTATCCAGGATAGGTAAATCCATAGAGATAAGAAACAGATTAGTAGTTGTTTGAGTCTAGTGCTTATGGGGAATGGAGAGTGGCTACTGAACTGGGATAGCATGTCCTTGGGGGTGATGAAAATATTTTTGGAAGCAGAGACAAGTAGTAGTTGCACAACTGTGTCCATGTATTAAAAACCACTGAATTTTACACATTCAAATGGTTAATTTTATGTTATATGAACTTCACCTCAATTTTTTAAAGTGAAAAAAAATCTACTTTGTGTCATAGTCAAAAGACCTTGAAAGCCACAGAAATGTGGGGGTCATGTTTGGTTAGCTGAGCGCGTCCTCCAGGCACAGTGCCATGACCTCGCTATCTGTCCTGACCCCATGGGGGAGAAGTGAAGCACGTTCCTTCTTCAGTTTCACACCTGTCCTGCTTCTCCCTGCTTCAGGAAGGGGAACTGGATTTTGAGAAGTAGGCTGCTACCTATCTTGGACTTCTCAAGAGCTGAGAAAAAGTATGGACTTCTTCCATCTTAAGAGCAACATGGAAGGAGAGGCAGCAGCTTGACCTAGAGAAATGGGTATCGATTTTAAAGTTAGGTCTAGAGTCAAATCCTGATTTCACCACATACTTAATTCATGACCCTGGGAAAATATTGTACCCCTCTGTTTCTTTACATGCTGACTTTGCATTTTTGTTGTGAGGATTAAGTGGGATAATACCTGTAAAGCTCACACAACCTAGTAGATGCTTAAGAAACAGTAATTGTTATTATTATAATGGATATCATTTCAATAGTTCATCAAGACTAAGTGCCACATTTTTTCATGTTTTAACCTCTCCAAAATCAGAGTGTATCTTGCAATGGAAAACAGTTCACAGTTTAATTGGCTTCATTTAAAAATTTTTCTCAGTGGCACACCTTAAAATTGACAGCATCTTGGATATGAAGGAATGCTAGTTCTCTAGAAGAGTGAGTCTCAACACTGTAAAACCTAGTGCCTCTTTTCAATAAAAATATTTCGTAATTCTCTTTTTAATCTGAAGTAAAATTTGTAGTTAACATAACGAACCTACACATGTAAGTTTAAAACAATCAATATACTGGGCCCTGGGTGGTGTGGCTCAGTGGATTGAATGCCAGCCTGTGAACTAAAGGGTCGCTGGTTTGATTCCCTATGAGGGCACATGCCTGTGTTGTGGTCCAGGTTCCCAGTAGGGGGCGCTTGAGAACCAACCACATAATGATGTTTCTCTCCCTCTTTCTCCCTTCCTTCCCTTCTCTCTAAAGATAGATAAAATCTTCAAAAAGAACAATCAATATACTGCTCTGACAGTCATATAAGTAAGAAATTAAAAAAATTAATTTATACTAAGTAATTACATATGTCAATATGTAAAAGATTAGGAATAATCATACTAGAAGATAAAGTGGATAAATATTTTATCCATATGTAAAATCACTCCAAATACTACTACAAAAATCTTAGTATTATATTGATGACTTAAGAACTTAAACACGTAAGTGATATTGTTTGATGACATTTCCTGAAATAGTAAATAACTTTTGGTAAATTCTGAATAAAAACATTTTTCCTTGATTCTTGTGGTAATTGTATTCCTGAAATTTTTAGTGTGTATTAAAATGGTACAAAATACTTTGTGATTAGACATAACATGAAATTAAGTCTTACGTTCAGATTACTTAAATATAGGTTTTTCACCTACATATGAATGTCCAGGACTATATTGAAATGTCACAAGTACATGGGAAAATATACAGCATTGCCAGATGCCTATCATTCTGTCCCACAAATGCCAGATGAGCCCCCAATTTTGACAACTAAAAACGACCCACTTCACATTTCCAAAAGGCACGTTGCCTGGATGAACAGGGCTCTTCCATGCTGACCCATGAGAAAGCTTGTTAAATTTTCTATGTATGAAGTTAAAAGACCTCTCCAATCCACAGACTCAAACTCCACTCCACTGCCCTGCCCCATACATGTCTGGACACTGAGAAGCCGGGTTCCTCTGTGGGACTCATTATCCACCCCTGACACACGGGATAACAAAGCCTGCATTATTTATCCCAGTTACCTCAGAAGGCTCAGGTGTTGTGAAAATAAAATATGGCAATTGTTGTTGAAAGCATCAGGAAAACCTACCACATTATATGAACGTTAGACAGTGTTTTTTTTCTCATCATTAGTCAAAAATGTGAGTATGGAAGAAATTTTCAATAGGACAAAAAGGTAGTACATGATGCATCAAACTATTGCTACATCAGTGAAACTCCTATCAATCTTATTCTCAAATAGTTGTTGTGGTTCTAAGACAATACATTTGTGGTCTGCTGAAAACCTCATGAAGTAGCCTATGCATAACCAACGTTACCAATTAAAAATTTAATTCTAGCTTGCAAGTTATCAAAGTGGAAGTTTTGAAGATAAGATGGACTAGGAAAACAGAATCCCAAAGATTCCTGGAAATGGTATGTTTTTCAGTTAAAAGTAGAAAAATATTTCAGTCCTAGCCTGAGAGAGAAAAGAATATAACAGGTTTTTTTAAAATCCTGCAGCTTTTCCTTTAAGTCTAGTAACTCTTACTTAATCCTCAATAATACGCAGATGCAAGTACCAGATGTTTCTATTGGTTTCATTTTTGCTGCAAACAAACATTTGTCTCATCAGAAGGCAAAAGCCTACTACTAAGTGAACTGTCTTAACAGGATGGAGACATAATTTCAGAAAAGCATACATTAACCTTACAATAATAACTACTAATACATCTTCCATGAGAATAATGGGAAATTGTTTTGCTTAGAATTTACCCACAGCCAAAAGAAAGATTAAAGGTATGAGATAGCCATTTTTAAATTCACACCTTTTTAAATATCAAAAGATACACTAAAGAGCAAATGTGAATAAAACATGAAGGATATATATTTACATTTGACATAAAATAAATATGTAGTGTTTGTATATTTTAGAATCAATAAATAAACAAATACAAATAAAACAAAAATAGTTTTATTACCTATAGGAAGAGGAGGGAATAGGATGGAATGGAAGGAACAGAGATTAAGCTAGATTTCTCTAAATATACCTAGGAAACATGTAGATATTTTATAAGTACAATTAAAATTTAGTTCAAAGAAATAAATATAAATCTCAAAATCATATATGACATTAAACAATGAGCTTAAATATGTACTTGGTGGCTTAACTTTGAGCAACTCTAGTAGGCTACACCCTAAGTAAAAGAATAGCTAATAAAAATAATAATATAATTTTAAACCTTTTCCTACTAATCATAATGTTGATGGGAGTGTTGGCATTATTATTCTGAAGTGATTGTATACAGTGTGTGATAAGGTAAATGAGTGATTATATTTCTCTCTTTGAATACCAAGATTTTTGGTGTGGGCAAGAGGAGAAAAAGATGTAGAGTTGATTTATTACTGAACCTAAAGTGGAAATATCACTATGAACCCCTGATATATTTTATCTTTAAAAAGCAATGCATATGCTTATTTCCTAGTTCTGTTTACTGAAAAACCTAGAAACAATGACTAATCCAATAGCAATGATACACACAGAATCCAGGTTGTATTCTCTAATTACCATAGCTCACTAAAAAGAATCAAGGCTTGCAACATCTTTTCAAACCAGATATCAAAAACTTATCAAATATTACCAGGATCGTAAATAAGCTCCTATGCAATAAGTGTAGGGCATCAATGAAAATAATAATGCAGAAGATTGAAACATATCGACTATGTTTAGTCTTTGGTTGGTGTTTAAAGGACAAGCAATTCATACACTAGTAATCAAAAGCAAAAATCAAGCATTTATCCTGTCTTTTCAAGTACCCAGGCAATAATTATCAGTGTAGTTAACATCACATAAAGAAAGTCAACCAGACAGTATCTACTTCCTAATAGAAGTAAATACTTCTATCTATGAGGAACTCTTGGGAATAAAACAAAAGAAAGTAAAGAACTAGAATCCAATCAAACATCTAGATATAATTACCATTTCAGAGGCAGTACAGGTAAGAGAGAAATAAACATGTTAAATGACACCACAGGAATGTAATCAGCAAATACACACTTTGAGAAACTAGTAACTGTAGAGGACAAACAACCCTGTTTATGAGAGAATGGGTGGGGTGGAGAAGAATTGGAGAGCCTATAAATAAAAAGAGACTTCAACAACTGATTAATTAACTGTTATGTTCAAAACTGGTCTGGATCCTGAGTCAAAGAAACAAACTATAAAAACCATTTGTAGTACAGTTAGGGAAATACAAAAACTGGCTGGACATTTGACAATATGTGTTCTAGAATTACTCTTTGGTGGGGGTGGGGGAGGTGGTGGTTATTGATATTGTGCTTATGTTTAAAAAGGAAAAGTTCTTGTTTTCTTAAAAGATACTTGGAGAAATATTCATAGATGTTATGATATGACACCTGAAATTTGCTCTAAAATAACCCAGAAGGGCAAGTATTGGGGAGGAATACAGAGGAAGAAAGACTGGCTGTCAGTTGATAATTATTGAAACTAGATGGTGAGTACATAATGGCTTATTACCTCTATTATTGAAAATACTTGAAATTTTCCATAGTAAAACAGGTGAATGAAAACAAAAATATTGTACATAAAGCTTTTTTAGAAAAACATTTAGTGGTTCACTAAGAGATAAGAGCCTTTAGACTAGCCTTAGGAAAATAAACAAATGGGACTATATCAAATTAAAAAGCTTCTGCACGGCTAAAGAAACCATCATCAAAATGAAAAGGCAACCAACTGTATGGAAGAACATATTTAGTAATAATACATCTGACAAGGATTTAATCTCCAAAATATGTAAAGAACTCATGCGACTCAACACCAGGAAGACAATCCAATTAAAAAATGGGCAAAAAACCTGAAAGACACTTCTCCAAAGAGGACATGCAGATGGCCCAAAGACATATGAAAAAATGCTCAACATCACTAATCATCAGAGAGATGCAAATTAAAAGCACAATGAGATATCACCTCACACTTGTCAGAATCATTATCATCAATAAATCAACAAACAAGTGTTGGCAAGGATGTAGAGAAAGGGAACCCTGGTGCACTGTTGGTGGAAATACAGACTGGTGCAGATACTGTGAAAAAGAGCTTGGAGTTACCTCAAAAAATCAAAAATGAAACTGCCTTTTGACCCAACAATTCCACTGTTGGGAATATATCCTAAGAATCCTGAAACAGCAGTTCAAAAGAACTTATGCACCCCTATGCTCACAGCAGCGCTATTTACAATAACCAACAGCTGGAAACAGCCTAAGTGCCCACCAGTAGATAAGTAGATTAAAAAACTGCGGTACATCTACACAATGGAATACTATGCAGCAGAAAGAAAGAAGGAACTCCTACCTTTTGTAACAACATGGATGGAACCAGAGACTCTCATGCTAAGTGAAATAAGCCAGTCAATGAAAGAACAAATACCATATGATCTTACCTGTAAGAGGAATCCAACGAACAAAAGAAACTAATGAGCAAAACAGAACCAGAGGCATAGAATCAGGGAATAGACTGGCAACAATAAGAGGGGAGGGGTTGGGGGGGATTGTTTGAAAGAAGGTGAAGGGATTAGTCAAGGAACACATACGAAGGACCCATGGAAATGGACAATGGGGTGGGGATTGATTAAGGAAGCAGGGGGCAGGCTAGGTGGAGAGGGGTGAAAGGGGAAATAATTGGAACTGTAAAACATTTAAAAAAAAGTATAGCCACAGGAAAATATGAGTTTTCAGGAGAGTAGTTTTGAGGATGACAAACCATATGGTGAACAAAATTTATTAATCTAAGAAAGACAATGCAATCTTTGTTTATATTAACTGTATACCCATTGGCTGAATTTTTTTTGAAGTCATTTAGAAAAATCCTCACAGAGTAACTAGAGATTTGAATATGGCAAAAACTTTGACAAACTACAAAGTTGGAATTTTACCACTCCAGACATAAGACATAATCTTCACCGTGGCCAAACTCACACTGGAAAATTAACCTAGTCACTCAAATGGATGAGAAATGTGACATTTTGTGTTATATTTGCACAACCAAAAAAATTTCAAAACATACATCGATTTGTAAAGTTTCATTTGAAATCAATGGGGCAAGGACAGATAAACTTAAGTAAAAACCCCTAATATAAATATGTTGCCACAGTCGAGGGAAATTCCTGCATTTCTGCAGATATAAGGAATTCATTGATTCACTTGTCCTAAGTCAGCCAATCTCTTGAAAAGTGGCCAAATTGCATGAAGCCTATAAAGCAAAACCTCTGAAACAGTCCATTCCCACTGAGATTTAGCAAACTAAATTTCCTTTAATAATTCTTCCATATGCCTAAGTAATTCTCTCTGGAATATTAACTTACCCAGTTAAGAGACAGAAGAAACAAGAGAATACCGTATTTTACATTATCCACAGAGTCACTTGGAAAACCATTAACTGGTACCACATGGGATGCTGACAAGCTAGAGTGAAGTAGTCTTTGTGCCTTTTCATTTGTAGGAGGCAGAGCTGTGGAAAGCACACTGGACTGACAGTTGGAGACTTGATGCAGGGCCAAGACTTCAGTACGTATTAGCTGTGAAACCTCGAGCTGGTCCCACTTTGCTCACCTGAAAACTGAGTAGAACAGGGTAATAAAGGAAGACTCTTGTGCTTCTCTTCCAGCATTCACCACAGGTTTTATGCTAGTGAGTTGGACAATGCTTGACTCAATTTTTTATCAGCAATAGCAAGCATTTATTAAATGTCCATCCATTTCCAAGTACTATATTTTTTACTAGGATGGAAAAATAAGTTAAAAAATACTCTTTCCCTCAAAGCTGTTATGGTTCACAAATAGACAAAAAAACAAACAAACACACAGAACAATTAAAATACTTTTAAATACAATATGCCGTGGCAGCCTAGAAAGTGTGCCCAGGGTAGTGTCTATTTGTGCTGGTCTGGAAAAATGAGGAGGCTGGAGTGGAGAGGAGCAGGAAGAGGAGAAGGGACATTCAAGGCAGAGTTAAGGCTCAGAAACAGTTTAAGAAAATCCAAGGACATTGAGCAAGTATCTCAAAGTGGCTTATAAATGGGGAGATGAGATTGGAAGGCAGATTTGCTCATTTTATAAGCTGTCCCTCCAGCTCTTTCAAACCATTAAGACACATTTATTTTCCTGGGCTGTATATGATATATTTGCATTCTGAAAGAGTGAATATAATTCCCAAATGTGTCTCACTTGTTTCCTGAGACTATCTGAACTGTGGTGGAGGAATCTTTCTTATTTAGAGCTAAGAAAGTCAACACGTATTTAATATCATCTTTAAATACAGTTCTACACAAGTTAAAAGCCTCCTAGAGATTACAAAGGAAGAAAAATGGAGAAAAGCAGATTTCTGTCCTGGAGGGTTGGCAATTCACTGAGAGGCTACATAAGCACAAATAAAATGATTGAAAAGATTTTGATAAAAATATATTAAGGAGCAATTTAAATGTGACATACTTCAAACAATCTCCGCCAAATAAGATTTCAATATTTTTAAGGTGATCTCTCTCCCAGAACATGTCACTACATCTCTATCAATGCTTTTAAAAGTAAGCTTGCTAGGGAGAAAATTTTAAAATATAACTTACTTGGTAAATATCATTCTAATTTTGAGCCCTTAATGCCTGTTCCAATATAAGCCTTTTTCTTCATTAGTAGTTCTCATGCTTGGACACAGAAAACTAGGCTTTTCCTAGGTCTTTATGTAGTCATTTTGCCCAGTGCAAGTTCTGAAAATGAAATATCTCAGAGAGAGTAGTCAGCATCAGAGTTTACCCAGAATGATGGGGACCACGTGGAAATAAACAGGATCAGCTCAACATTCTCACTGCCCTCACTCCAGGCCTTCATGCTGATAAACTCTGTAGCATGCACATAGGACCATGAAGAAGTGGTTTTTACATGAGTAGTTCTGACCCAAAATCCCTAATCTATGATTCTAAAACCCCCAGAGCTCTGGAGACCAAGCATTTTTTGAAATTACTGGTGACAAAACCTGGCCCTTACTGATAATTAGATATATTATTTATTTCATTGAGTATAAACATATTTTCCTACAGAAGTATGTGTTTGATCATAGAATGTTGCCCCATCCCCCACTGACCACAGATATATAATTTATGCTTTATTTTATTGTTTAAAAATGTTAAAATTCTTAATTCTGAAAGAAATCTTGCCCTGAGGGTTTCAGACAACAAATCATGGCTCTGAAATAGTGGCTGCTGTTAAGCAATTTTCACTTGCAAAATGTTATATGTACAAATCTCACTGTGTCCTTTATGAACAGAGTATTAAAATTACTCTTTCAATGATGAGGGTACTAAGGCCCAGCAAAGTTAAGCAATTCGTCCAAGATCCCATATCTAGCAAGTAATAGAATGAAGATTCGAACTCGGTCTTTTGTATTCCAAAGCTCGTTCATTTCACTCTGTCTGGGGCTTCTCTGCTGCTCTGGTCCTCATGTCCCTACCCACCCACCCCATGCGGTGAGCCATGGTGTCCAGGATCCTTCAGGATTACGTAGATGCTGAGGGAGAGGAAGGTGTTAAACATCTATAAACATTTCTCTTGCGCCTTTCAACTATTTATTAATGGGTGTCTTATTGCGAGACCTACATTTTTATGCTGATTCATTGCCATCTAGTGGTTATTTTTAAGATCAGTGGTACATAAAATAATTAGGATATAGCATCATTTCTAACAGGTGATTTGGTCCTTAGGTGTTGTTGAAAAAAGTAACAAAATTTATAGTAAAAATAAAACAAAACTGAGTGTTTATAAAGTTCAATAAATTTTTATTTTCATCCTTTAGATAAAGGATTAGCAAGATGGATGGGTTTTGCTAAAGCTTTATAAAATCTCATCTATAAGAACTGACCTAAATAATCAGATTAAATCTCTATGTAGGCTGCTTAGGAAAATAAAAGCTTCCTCTAAAACCATTTCATCAGCCTTTCTCTAAAGATTACCAGGGATTGTTTCAATTTGAATTACAATATTTACAATGCAAATTGTGGTTGCAATGTACATTCTTTTCATGAAATTAAAAATAGTCATTAATATCCTCATTTGCATGTGTTTCTTTTCAAGACAGAGAAATTCTAGCTTTGGTAACAATAATTTATAAATTTGAATGTGGGTCAAAGGAAATCATAATATTTCCCATCAAAAAAAGTTTTGAGGCATTGTAAAATACTTATTTAGTGTCTTTTAGTTTAATAATATTTATTGAGCTTCTGGAAAGTCCTGAAATAAATTCAGATATTGGTTCAGCAGCTTCTTGGCCTCAAGTTACTCAGAATCTTGAGAAGGGAGATTGGCAAGTACATAGTTAAGGGGAAATACAGATGCAAGAAGATGATGCAAGAGAATCTGTCCAATACACTTGGAAAATGAAACTGCAGAATTAAAACCCCGAAGACACTCATTAGCTTGCTAGTTATGATGGCCTGGGAACCTCATGACACTAAAACGTTCTCAGATAAATTAAGATTAACCTTAACTGTCTAATTAATACACCAACAAGAGAGTTCAAGTTGCTTTGGGGTTAAAAATGTGTACCTTCAGTGGGCAATGCACAACCTTCTACTTGTTTTTCCAACCCAGTCCAGTTAGAAGGAAAGTTATGTGAATGTCAGAATCATGTGAATCTTCCATTACACATTGCCTTAAGGTTAAACAGTGAAATTTGTGAGCAAGGAACATGCTACAATATAGCATATTCCAATAATTCACTTTATTTTTTTTATTTATGTGCCTCAAAAGAAAAAAAAATGAAGACTTCTACTTGCTGTAAGTGCAAGGATATAGTAAGGGGCCACCAGCTGTGGGACACTAAGGTGTTTTCTTTTTTGAAACCAAAAAATCCTTATCACAATCAAGTAGTAGCCCAGTGCCATTGGTCTCAGCTTTTTTCCCTTGGGCACATCTCTGTCATGTTTCTTGCTCTCTAGATTCTGAACTGTGACAGTGTCTTGCTTTGTTACAAATGTTTATTTATGGGTCCTATTCACAGATTTCATTCCATCCAAGTAAAAATTCAGTAGTAATGTGCTTTCTATATTTTTGCCTCCGAGTGTGTGATGGTTCAATAAGAGCAAACTCAATAAAAGGCAAGACCCAGTAGAAAGTAGAACCCAGTTTGTGCCAGGGAAGTTGGAAGGTACACGGCACACTGAAGAGGGGCATCTGAAACGTTGCTCAGAGGCAGCATGCATGGCTGAGAGCAGAGAGGAAGTGACAAGGGACCCATGTAGCACTCAATTGCCCAGCTTTTAATGAAAACTCAGTACATCCTTCATTTATTCCTGAACTCAATCCAAATCCGCATTAAAGAAACAGAAGGTTCTCATCTAGGGTAGGCCAGCACGGAATGCACCATTTGTCCACTTGAAATATTAAAGTAATGAAATTACCGAAATGATTTCCAGAGTTTCTAATATATGTACAAACTTCATCTGAGCCTTTAAAAAAGCGAGCCTTTTGATGAGTTGTAAAACTCCTCAATGTGTTTACTGGCAACACATACTCTATTGGAAGTCAGCAATATAACTGTGGATAAGGGCACTTACCAACTCTAAATCCAGACTGCTTAGGATCAAACTTGACTAGCTATCATGACCTTGGCAAGTTCCTTAACCCTTCCATGTCTAGATTCCATCATCCATAAAGTGGGAAAGGGATAGGATTTACCTCACAGGGTTATTCCAAGGAGTGAATGAATGAATAAGAATAAGGTATTCAGCATGGTGCCTGGAACAGAAAAATCTCTCAATAAATGTTAGCTGTTTTTATTACTTAGTTCCAATAAAGTTTTGAGTTAGCTTTAAATAATTTAATGTAAAACTGTGAAGTGGCTATTGCATGCAACAAATAATAAAATAAACTTTATATAACAAGAAAAGATTGATGTTATCTATATGGAAAGAGAAATTAACAATAATTAGTGAAGTACCATGGAAAATGCTCTACGTATTTTAACAAATTTAATATTCCCTGGGGGAGATATTTTATTCCCATTTCACAGGCAAGAATACAGAGACTTAGAAAAGTTAAATAATATGTCATATAATAAGTACTGGATTGGCATTCAAAACTAGATACATCTAATTCCAAAGCATGGGTTCTTTCTACTATATCTCAAAGACAGATTCAATTGTTAAAAACACAACTTTCTTCTTAGCTTCTTGGAATCCAAGATGAAAAACAGAAACAGGATTGATGCATTCCTTTCTTTAAAAGAATTAGACTACTCTATCAGAAAAACAAAAGCAACTAAAGGGTCAAAATCTGAAAGGAATTCATAAGTATATACTGAAAATTTTAATAGGCAATATTCTCAAATGCAGTACTGTATTATGGAAAAACAAACAAAAAAGTTTCTTTGAATAACTGATTTTTTTTGTAAATGTCCCTTGCTGAAATTCATATTATTGAAGATATTTCTGGAGGCAGATCTATATTAATAACATATAGAAATAAGTATAGTATTCATAGACTTTAACTTGTTTCAAGGAGACAGTTTAAAAAACTTAAAGGACCAAATGTTAAGCACATACTTTGGAAAATTTCACCTCATATATCAAATTCTTACTTTGAATTCTTCAGGAGCTAGTCAATAATCAATTTTGCATTAAGTTCTCAAAAAATGGCAAAAGTACTAGCAAACTAGGGCATAACCTTGTTTGGGATTCAGTGTAATTTTTTCAGTTAAAAATTATTTTTAAAATGTCAGTACATGCCAACTGTGCAAGAAAAAGTCATAAAAAGAAAACCGCCAACCTCCAGTATATATAGAAAATGGAGAGACAAAAATTCAACTTAAAAAAAAAATTCAGGTTCTGGCTTCCATGGAGTTCCATATACTATTTGTATTTGGAAATAGTTTAAAATGATGTAATTAGCAATGTGTGAGAAATTACTAATAGTTCACTGGTTTATTGTGTACTGAAGCAGTACACAAGCAGTGGACTAATTATCTCATGGAGAATGTGATGAAAAAGTTAATGTTTGTAAAATGTTTAGAACTTTGATGAGCACTAGAGAAATGACAGAAACTGAAAAATCAGTGTTCTGACCAATTTTGTTGTTCTTGTTTTAGCCCCTCCCTTTCATATCTCCAGCCCACATTGCTCTCCTGAACTTACTTACTCACCTGCTTACTTGACATCACTTCAAAATTTATATTAGGAACACTGAGCAACCTACTTTTGTCATAGTCTTACCCATTGAAATAAATGGCAATGTCTGCTTCCGATTGCTCAGACAAAAATTTCCAGAATTGTCCTTGGTTTTGTTCTTCCTCTAAAAGCCCCTGCTATTATGTCAGCAAACCCCATCAGCTCTGTCTTCAAAATCTATGCAGAATCCATCCATTTCCTTCCAGTTTCACAGCTCCCTGATTCAGTCACCATTATCTTCCCCTAGGGCATTGCAATAACTTCCAAATGGGCTTCCAGCTTCCTCACTCATTGTCTTTGATCTGCTTTCAAAATAGCAGTTAGTGTGATTCTGTTAAAATTTTATGACAGATCACGTCAATCTGTTGTCTAAAATCTTTCAATGATTTTCCATTCTACTAAGTGATAGCCAACATCCCTATAATAGCCAAAGGCCCTGAACTATCTGTAGGTCTCTGCCCCTTGGTTCTCTGAACTAATTTCTTCTCTCTCACTTTCTTTCTCTCTCTCTCCCCCCACCCACACCCCCACTCCCTCCATTTTCCAGATACTCTGAACTATAACACACCAGTTCACTTCTCAGGGTCTGTTCCTGGCCCTTTACCCTGCTTAGATGCCCACTTTGTCCAATAGCCCCCCACCTCACCCCTCCTTTCATTGTGTTATGTACCTTCTTAGTAAAGTCTTTCCTCCTGGTATCTAAAAATTACAAAACCCACCCTCCATACCCTTTCATTCTCTTTCTGTATTTTACTTTTCTCTTAAGCATGTGTGATCATCTAACTTACTGTGTGTTTTATTTTACTCAGTTGTTTATCAATGGCCCCTGTCAGAATGTAGTTGCAGGAAGTGGAGGGAAGGAATAATTTTTGTATTCTCAGTGTCTGTCACTGGTGATCCTAGTGAGGAATCAACAGGGCTAGACTCAGGTTTATGAGGTTTAAAGCTTATCTATGCATTCTGAAGGACTCTCTTTAAAAAAAATACAAAATTATCAATACAAAATTAGGTATAAAAGTGAATATATAATTAGAATTAGAAATCACAACAAATTTTTTTAATTTTATTTTTTATTAAAATATGTCTTTATTGGTTTTAGAGATAGAGGAACGGAGAGAGAAAGAGATGTCAATATGAGAGAGAAGCAGTGATCAGTTGCCCTCCATTCACACTTCGACTGGGGATCAAACCCACAACCTTGGTATACAGGACAATGCTACAACCAACTAAGCCACACCAGCCAGGGCAGAAATCACAATAAGTTATTTTTTAAATAGTCAAAAACTAGCCTAAAGGTCACCAAGTCCAGAAAAATGACAGAATACGAGGTCTGTCCAGAATGTATTCAGCCATGCACTATGAAAAATAGACATTTTTGAGCCCTAGCTGTTGTGATTCAGTGGAGTGAGTGCCAGCCTGTGAACCAAAAGGTTGCTGGTTCGATTCCCAGTCAGGACACATGCCTGAGTTGCAGGCCAGGTCCCCAGTTGGGGGGCATGTGAGAGGCAACTGATTGATGTATCTCTTGCATATTGATGTTTCTATCCCTCTTTTTCTCCCTCCCTTCCACTTTCTAAAAATAAATAAAGAAAATCTTTTTTAAAAACAAAAAAACAGGCATTTACTGAAAAAGATACAAGTTACAAGAAACGTTGCACAGGACAATGATGCCTCATTCCCCTTCAAAGTAGGCACTTTGGGAATTCACACAATTCTCCTAGCATCTCTTCCACCATTCAAAACACTCTGCAAAATCCTTTCCTGAAATTGTTATCAGCTGCCCCATCGTATTTTCCTGCACCTCATTGACAGTCTGATATCTCTTCCCCTTCAAAGGTGATTTTAGTTTTGGGAAAAGCCAGAAATCGTAAGGTGCCAAATCTGGGCTGTAGAGGGGCTGAGTCACCTGCGTGATTTGATGTTTTGCCAAAAAACTGCAGGAAACATGATGCATGAGCAGGTGCATTGTCATGATGAAGCTTACAATCACCAGTTACCCATAGCTGTGGTCATTTTCATCATATTGCATCTCTCAACTGACCAAGAACATTGAGGTAGTACTCCCTATTAACGGTTTGGCCTGAAGGGGCGTACTCCTGATGGACAATACCATCCCAATCAAACAACACTTAACCTGGTCTTGATCTTGCTGCAATTTTGCTGTGCCTTCTTTGGTCGTGGAGAGCCAGGCAACCTCCATTGGGATGACTGGGCCTTCATTTCCAGACCATAGCCATAGATCCACCATTCACTTCTGGTTATGTATGACCGTCTTGAGGAAATCTGGTTCATTGGTAATAGTTTGTCTCAAGACATGAGCAGCTGCAGTGTGATGCTCCTTCTGCTCTGGTAGAAGAAGCCACGGAATGAATTTTGCCACAACACATTTCAAGCCAACGTCCTGCATCAAAATCTCAGACACATTAATTTTTGGAATCCTCAGATCAGCTTCTAGTTCTCCCACTGTCAGTTGCCTATCTTTGTTGATTATAGCCTGTACCCGTTCAACGTTCTCAGGTGTTCTGCTTGTTGCAGGCCTTCCAGAACATAGGTCACTTTGAACAGATTCTCAACCATCTTTGAAGCATTTGCACCACACTTTTATTTGTGACGCATTCATTGCATTGCCCATGAAAGCCTTCTGAATCGTTTCTGCAGAGGAATGTTCAAGCTTAATGCAAAATTTGATGCAGATTCATTGCTCTACTCACTTAGTCATTTTGAATGCTATGGCCACACAATCAATACATATTCTCACTCAACGGCATCTACTACCCCCACTGACTAGTACAGTGAAGTTATCATTGTTCACGCATGTGCATTTCAGTCTACTCTCCTTGGCTGCCACATTACATCGATGTCATGCAAACCGTCTTCATTGTATTAACAATGGCTGGACTTTTTTCCAGACAGACTTTCATATATTTATTAACTATCTACTTATATCTATAATATTTTTCTCTACATTTTTGGCTATGTCCTCTTAATGTCTCTTTTTATGACAACAATTTTATAATATTTTCTATAGAGAAAATTGAAAAGTAATTTAATCTTTTCTTTCACATAGTTTGTTAAAGTTTCATTTTGTTTTTTTATTGATTGATTGACTTTTTGTTTAGTTTGTATAGATAATTTTGCTTTAAAACTTGAAATTGTTAATGTCCCATAAGATATTAGGATTGCTGGCAAACTGGATAAACATCTATTAAGTTTCTTTCATGTAGGATTTCAAGTTCTTGTGCTGTAACCAATTTTAAATACTGTTTGAACTGATGACACTCAACAGTTTGTCATTGATGTCCTCATCTTAATGGCTTAATAGGATTGTCTTGTTATCTTTTTAAATGTCAATATTTCATGGGCATAAAACTTTCAAGTTCACATACGAATTCACTGTTTTTATATACAGGTTTCCATCCTACAAAACTAGGAATTCTGATAAAATATAGTACATATAATTCTCATCAAAAAGAAAATATTGCCCTGTGCATTTATAGTTGTATCTGCCACATTTTTTTAAGTGTATTCCTAACCAGAGAGAACTTTTGTTTTGACCAGGAGTCAATGAGAACTGAATTTTCTACTTTCAACTTTACATATCTGGTGATTAAAAAATTGTCCAAAGGCTAGTTCTGGCTAGTTTCTCCTCTATTGTCCACATTCTTACGATGTTAATCACCATAGGACAAATTCAAGATAACCTCTGGCCTTGTACTTTTATACCAGAACCTTGAGCAATTTGATGAAGTAGGCAGTAGGTGTATTCCTGGAAACCTTTATTACCTGACCACATGCAGAAATGATTTGTGAACTATGTACACATAGTCATGATACTCAAACTAAATGCATCCTCAATCAGTTTTCCCTTAGCCAGACCCTCAGAAATGCCTGTAGTCCTCTATTCCCAGAAAATACAAAGGGCAGTCTGAGTGGAAAGCAACAGTTGGTCTTAAGTGATTATGGTGAAAATATGTTATTGTTGCAGTTTTTACAAAAACATATGACCAAATGAGTGCATTTGATAGAACCTCTCCAAAGACTTTGAAAAAAGCCTGTACAAATGAGAAGCCCTGAAGGTTAAGGTTTCATTAGCTTTATAATAAATTAGCTTTTGACACATAATAAATGTCTGTTGAATAAAGTAAAAAAAGGGATAAGCAATGTCCAAGACTCAAATCCAGTTCTCCAAAATCCAAATACTATGATATTTCTATAATACTGGTGAATATGATGCAGTCTTATATGTTGAAGAATTCAAGCTACACATGCATTGAACCATTAGGAATGTTCTTAATATCCCTCTAGGTTAAGGAAACGTGCTACAAGGATTATGTGGTGATGGAGAGAATAGCAAAAAGAAACACTGAAGAAATGGTGAGATAGTATTTTAAAACTAGTAAACTTTCTATTCATGCCCCTGACACTGGCATGAAGTCAGAGAGATCAGGGGGTAAGTTACTATGACCTTAGGCAAGTTACTTTACTTGTAAAAGCCTGAGTTTCCCCTATCTAAAAATGTCTGGACCATAGTGGAAAGTCAACAAATAGTAGCCACCGTTGTTATTGTTGTTGTAATGAGAAGACTGTTCTGACACATAATTGATTACTCACCTCAGCTTCCTCTGTTCACCCTTCTAGATCCTGCCATTCCCTTTTTTATAAACATGCCACAAAGCAAACGAGGTGGGATACCACATTTGGCTGTCCCCTGTACATCCAAGAAGTTGGAATATGTAGGATCCCTCACAAATCAGGAAATCAGTCATTATAGTCACAGTTTCTACATTATTTCTACATTAATGTTTTGTTTGTATTTACCATTCAGCTAAGAGCTTTATCTGAAACCAATCTCCTAACTGGCTGCTGTAGCTCAGTCCATTATTGCCCTTTCCAAGAAGCTAGAATGATACTAGAGGAGGAAGAAAATAGCTAGCCCAAAATATTTTTTCTGCCTACTATGTCAGAAAGAATTCTAAAAACTCAAGATCAATGAGTTTTGACCAGATGTGGCACACTCAGTGGGCCTCTAGTTGACCAGCCCCTGCTGGCTCACCATTAGTATTAAATGTTGAAAAAGGAAATAAAGTTGAAAACTGACAAAATAATATAGAAATGAATAAGAAAGACACCCCTCTTAAAGTCAATGATATTCTTTATGAATTACATTTCAAAGCTAGAAGGCTATTTTAAACTAATTACATTTGAATGTTTTATTCATTTCTTTCTTACAGTGAAAAAAATTCCCAAGTTTAAGTATCTGAGGGTTTTCAGTGGCCACTGCAATGAGAAAAAAAGGCAAATGACGCTTCAGTAAGCAGACGTGGCCAGGAGCAATGACAGATGTATTGCCCATTCTGTCATTATTAAGTTGGGGCTTTTCCAAGCACAAATAGAGCTATTATTGTCACAATGAGTAAATGTACCCAAATCCATTGAGGAAGAGATTTAGACGGGATCTTACTTGGTGATAGAGGTAAATGCCATCATAGAGTACACCAGTGGGCAAGAATGACATAAAAATTAATAAAATGCAAAGAAATTATTTGAAAAATAGACATGTGTATTCTTGAAACTGTCTCTGGAATTTTTGTGGGTTTTGAAGCAGATATATAAATGTAATCCAATCTGTGTCAGTTCTGTGGACTAGTTATATTACATTGGAATTATCTCTTCCTTTAGAACATTCGGCATCTGCACATTGTCTCCTATTTCCTTACCAGTTTCATACCAGTTCCTGACCACTTGCCGACCTGTGCCCGTGCGGGGCCTCGACAGTGCCTGTGATCATTTACAAGGCAAGTGCTTTTTCCCAGGTGCATTTTCTGACTTCTAGCCAATTTCATGATCAACATTGGCCTCAATTATATACTTTCTAAAATCAATGAGAAGGATTTATTGCTCCTTTCTCCTGATGTAACACGCAAATTAGTGAGAAAATACTCTTGTCTCATTTTATATATTTTTTTCTTTCCAGTAATATTGATTGTCCCATTTTTCTCACTTGTCTCTGTGGAAGCCCATAGGGCTGATAGGGAGACAGCTAATTTGTTAAATGAGCCCCACAGCAGATGAAATTAGTTCATACTTCTTTCCAGGGGTTTTCTCTGCCAGGGTTAAAGTCATCCGTCAGTAGCAAAGCACCACAAATGCCAATAATATATTTTAGATAAAATGAGTCCCAAGACCAAGGACGACAACAGTTACAAGAGATTTGCCTGCAATTCTGTGCAATTATTTACCCTGAAGGTTGGACCTTAATTCCCAATAGGAGATTCTAAAGTTGTTGGGAAATTAGAACAGATTCATTATAATGGTCTATTCTCATAGCCTTTAGCACCCACACAAAAGACTCACAGTCTAGAAACCTCAACCTACCACAGCCTGAGAATATTTAAATAGTATTGGTGAGAAAATCATCTTCCTAATGTTTAAACAAAACTAATGTTTAAAAGGCATATTTCTGAATTGTTCTTCTCTCTTCCTATCTAAGCACAGACCTCATACAGGTTACAATCAATGTAAACAAACTTAAAGCTTATTTCTTACAATGATAGGCATAATCAATAATCCCATCTCTGAGGAGTTAGTACAAGGGTGAATGCTGAATGTTCTGGTCCAGAGCAGAAGTTTCTGCCTATGGCCAGATAAAGTACAATATGTTTAGCCTTGGCTGGGTGGTTCAGTTGGTTGGAGTGCCATCCCATCTTGCACACCAGGAAGCTGTAGGTTCGATGACTAGCATAAACATCACAGTGACCTTATGACCTCCTGTGTCATTACTCACCATCCAACTCTTGGCAATAGAAATTGTCACTTAGGCCCACTGAGGTCAGAGAATGATTGTCTCCAACCAAAATCCCTCCTGTTTTCTGCTTATTATCCTTGTTCCAATCTGTAAGGCTTGGCTTTTGCCCCAGCTACGTCCTTTATATTTAGGAGTAATTACATTAGTGTCTGCTAAATTAGCTTAGCTGCTGATAGGTTGGTGCTCCTAGAGCTGATTTAGTGAAGTTGATGCCTACTTTGGTCCTTTTGTTTTACTTGGTTCATATCTGTAGATGGGATTCCTTACCCTAGGTGGCCATGTCACAAATGCATATTTTTTGTCCCAAGTGAAATTGGACAAATCAGGCCACTATAAATACATTACTCCTTAGAAAATTAACTGAAGGTGCTCAACCAATGATGGGCCAGTGGCTTCAATTCAAAATTTCTGAAACATCAGAAGCAGGTTCACCCTGCACATCTTATCAGCCCTTAGTTAGCATCTTTGAATTCTGATAGGAAGTAAAACTAATTTTGTGCTTATTTTTGTGCTTCGTTTTCCATTCTGAAGCAATACCATCTTGATGTCTCAACGTGAGGAGGAATGAGAACAAGAATGATAGTGTTGATACAAATTTGAATGACCCAGTTTACTCAATTTAACATCCTCGCATTTCCAAATTCGGCTCTATTTAAAAAGAATGTTTTATTTCTTCTCTAAGATAAGAATTCATGTACAATGTTTTTATCATAAGACAAGCTTACTGGATGGTTTGGAGCCAAGCAGAAAGGTAGCAGAGTAACATTATCATTCTAAAAACACCTTATTCTTTTTTAAAGTTCATGGTAATTTTTATAATACATATTCACATCATACCCCTACTTGAAAATGGTAAAAGTTATTTTCTCTAAATAGATTCAGGGGGAGAAAATAAAGAAAACCAAAACTGAAAAATTTAAGTCAAACCTCATATCTTGGTAAGTTAGGTTGGCTTCATTGATTCATTCATACATTTGTCTTTTATCCACTCATTTCTTCATTTATTCATTTAATGAATATTTATTAAGTGTCTCCAATATAATGTGCCAGGCTCCAGTTATAAACGACTTGGTCAGGGTGTGTGTGTGTGCGCGTGCGCGCACACGTGCGCAAGATGTACTCTAAAAATGCTTTTACTTTTTAACATACCTGTTATTTAATAGTCTCATGTGTACTTTAGTTTTTATTGTTTTACCTCTAGGAATAATTAACATTCCCCTACATATGAAATTAAGAAAATCTCATACTCCTAGAAAAGAAGCTTCACCCAGCTGCTCATTTTTAAATGTCACTTTAGTGTGTTAAAATGTCAAAGATTTGTAATAGGAGTATGAATGCAAACATCAAGGCTGCACAATACAAACAATATTGCCAGAAAGGTGACTATTTCATCAATTCTTATCATTTTCTTTTAGATTAGTCTGAGCTTGTGTATGCGGCTGACTTTGGACAAATGGACTCAATGGAGGCTGTGGTAGCACTTTCATGGGCTGAAAAAAGTCCTGCCTGAGGAACACAGGCTACAGAGTTTCAGGTGTAAACACAGTTAGCCTGTAAAACAAAATAGTCCTGAGTTTCTCAACTGTCTGTAAGCTGTCTTAGCTTGTCTGTTCTGAGCAAAGACTTCTACATGGTTCTTAGTGTCACAAAATAGTTGAAGGGAACATAAACTATCAGGCAGCCTGCTGGGATACAATGCTACTATTATTTATTATTATTGTTGTTGTTGTTGTTGTTAAACTTTGAGTTGTGAAACCAATTATGAGGGACAAGGCCAGCATAGACTGGAATAGAACAGAACAAATTGGAAAGGAGTGGGAAATATCAGAATGGATTGCATGATACAGTACAAGGGTAAATATATTTGGGGAAAACCTTTTTTTTAAATATAAAATCTCCTACATCATCAGTTTTTCTCTCTCTTTAGTGAATCTTCCCATTATCACAAACATGCAATTATTTCATTTTAAAATGAAACCTCACTTGTTCCCACTAATCACCCTTGTTACTCTAATTCTTTCCCCCCTTTAAAGCTAATTTCCTGAAAGCAGTATCTGTCTTTTCTCATTTCCCTCCTTTCAGTCTATCTTGACTGCCCTTTCCTCAGTACTCTTAGCCCATCACTCCTGGAAAGCTACTATAGTCAAAGTCACCAAAGATGACCAGAGTCTCAAATTCAATGGTAATTTCTCAGCCCTGATCTTGTTAAGTTGTCCAGCGGTTCCTGACGTGGTGGTCTACTCTTTTCCCTTGCCCTCTACTACTGTTACTCTGGTCCAAGCCACCTCTTTCCCCTGTAGTATTATCGTTCTGATTCTTAACTGATTCTTTGCTTCTGCCCTCACCCGCTACCCCAATTCTCCCCTGCTACTATCTATTCTCAACATAACAGTTATATCATTTGCTCAAAATCCTCTATAGGCTTCTCATGTTATCCAGTGTTAAAGTCAATACTTTTACAGTAGCCTGCTGGATCCTACACAATCACCCTCCCCACCCACTGCTGGCCTGAGTTCATTGCCCGCTACTCTCATTCTGCTCTACCATCTGTGCCCACACGGGCTTTCTCTCTGCTCCCTAAACCCACCAGGTGCCTCTTGTAGGGGTTTTGTACTTGCTGTCCCTTGGCCAGGAATACCCCCCACCACAAAGATGTCCAGCTTGCTCCTCCATGTCCTGACCCAAGTACCATCTCAGTGATGCCTTCCCTAGACACTCAATCTAAACTTTAGACATACACACTTTATGTCCCCCTTCCCTTAGCATTCTTTACTATCTAAACACTCTGTAGATTTACTTTCAGGTTTTGTTATTCTCATGGGTCTTTCCCACTTGAATATAATCTTTATGAGGGCAGAATTTTTCTTTATTTTGTTCGCTTCTATATCCAGAATAGTGTTTTGTATATAGTAGGCATCAACAAATATTAATGAATTTGAATGCACAAATGGGTGAATGAATAATCTAGGTAGTTTTATAAATGTGGGTTGGGGTTTTTTGGGTTTTTTTTTTAGTATAGATGTAGTCAAAAAATTTTTAAGTCTTTGATATAATTTAAAAAAACTTGAGCTTTGGACACAGGTGGATTTGGGCTCAAATATAGCACCAATTGCCATCCTTAAAATATATTCACCCTGTTACCTCACAACAAGCTCTCTCAGGCCAGAGAATTCTCCACCCACTCTTCTTAAGTAACATAATAGAATTTTTCTTTCAAAATATAATTCATCAATAAAATACTATGTAGTCATAAAAATGATGTTATTACATAATATTTAATGTTATAGAATAATAATGCTAATATAGCATTACCTGAAAAAGCAATGTAGAGCTCCATTTTGAAAAAATCAACATATATATTGCTCCACAATTCTTAAGGAACAATTTATTTTTCTATGTTAAACCATGGTTATCTGTGAGACTCTGGAAAGGACAATATTCATCATTCTTGTGCCACCCTTGCCACTCCTGTGGTGCCAGACAGGGAATTCAGGTGGCCCAGGATAATGACGATTACCCACCAATCCAGTCAGTGTTGAAGAGCCACTCATTCGGTCCCACATAGTGTATCAAAGCAGGAGATGGTGATGCTGACCATATACCTCAAGGAATAGGCTGGCCCCTGAGTCCTATGATCTGTACCTGGCCAGCGCAGACCTCCACAGCAGCATCTCCCCACCAGGTGGCCTGGGGGGGAGGCCCATCCTTCCCAGGACTTCACACTTAGATTTTCTCTGTGTCCTGATCCAACAGCCTTCAAGGGTAAGCTCACAATCCCCCTCACAAACTTCAAGTCCTCCTCATCCTTGGTATCCAGTCCTTCAAAGCAAAGGCCTAAGGGAGAGTTTCAGGGCAGAAGTCAAGAAAGACCAACTGAACTGTCCTCCTGTGGGAAGAGCAAGGAAAATAACATAATTAATGTGTTGTTGGTGAGCGCCTATATAGCAGGAAAAAAAATTTTATTTTGTAAATAAAACCCACTATGATTGGGATATATGTACATAAAATAATGCATATCTCATCTTTTACCTAGCTGGTATCATCTCTAATAATTTGTTTTCTTTTCCCATTTACATATGTGTATGGAAATAAAAATGGTGAGTTTAGGTAGCATGGCAGACTCAAGGAAGAAAGGGACATGTTTGCGTAGGAAGCTTTGAAGGATGAATACATATCTGCTTCCTTGGTCTGTTTGAGGGGCAGGTCGGACTGGCAGAGAAATTCATCAGATATCTTTTCCCTAGTGAAAGAGGGGATTTTTCTGGTGAAGAGAATCTATTGTCGCTAAAATGTGTATTTCTTTAAAATTCAGGATTGATGTCAACAAGATGGTGGACTAGTAAGCTCCCAGCCTCCCTTCCTCTCCCACCACCCCTCCCACCCACCTCTGGTCCCCAGAAACACAAAATTAGCAATGAATGGGTGAAATGGGTAAAAGATATACATTTCTAGTTTTAAAATGAGTAAGTCATGGGTATGAAATGTACAGCATGGTGACTACAATTAATAACACTGTATTGTATATTTGAAAGTTGCTAAGAGAATGGATCTCAGAAGTTCTCATCACAAGGAAAATAATATTACCCTGAATCAGCATTAACTAGATTTATTGCAATGATCATTTCACAATGTATCCAAATATTGACTCATTATGTTGTACTACTTAAACTATTATGTCAATAATACCCCAACAAAAATAAAAAAATAAAAATTTTTTAATGTCCAAAAGCAACTATATATCTTCAAGGAAATAATATTGGTTTATAGTTTCTCTTTGGAAAGTGAATAGGGAAGACAGACAGATGTTCTTTAAAACAACTACGTGTTTAACTCTAGTTTATCAGCTGTCGGCTGTTTTTCAACTGCCTTTCTTCAGTTTCAACACTTTTGGGATCACTGAGGTACCTATCATCAACTCAACTTCCACAGCCTTCATCCGCTTCATGATTTTGTGTCTATTTCTGGGAGGATGTCATAGAGCATAATGTTAATTCTGGATGTCTCATGGGCATAAAGAAAACAGAAGCAAATGTTGCATTGGAAGGATTACCAGTAACCCTGGGGTCCACTCTCTTCAGGTGACCATTTATACAGTGTCATGGGGATCTCAAGCTGCCATAAGTCTGGAGGAATACATGGGTGTCTGAGGAACCATCTTGAGCTCCTTATAGATAGGTAGGTGGCTGTCTACAGCCAGTTGTCATTTTCTCCGCAATAACCATCTTCAGAAATCCAACTGCCACTAAGGCTGCTTTAGGAAAGCCAACACAAACACCAAGCTGTTTGCCAAATATGTAAACAAATCCCTTTATTTCTGATAATCGACTTTTCCTAGAGAGGGTAGGCTGGTGGACCTGGTGGAAACTGCTGTTTAAATTCACCTGTCCTCCTCTGGGGCAGGGTATTTGCCAAGAAGATGAAATTCTGAGGAGATTAAATTAGTTTGCAGTCAATTTCTGGGTAATTTGTTCAGGCACCAGTGTGTGCTACTTGGACAGTTTTCCCCAATTATGCAGGGTAGTCCTACAGGTCCCGGGAGGATTGGGTTTCAATATCCTCACTCTTCTAATGACACCATCGTGGAGTTTATGTGCCACTCCAAAAGAAATGCTGCGTTAACAGATCTGGGGATGAGCTCATAGCTGGTTAGAAAGTTTCAGGTGTGGAATAAACTCTTCCTTTTTATGCAGGTGTGTAGAACACCCCCCACCCCACCTCAGGGTCTAATCATCTAATCTAATGTGTGACTTCCTGCTACTTTCAGAGGATGCTTATACACAACGGTTTCAACTTATAATTCTTTATGTCCTCTAGTAATCATTTGCCTTTCTTCACATCTAACTCCACTAAAAACAGACAACCAAACAGACAATTGATCCTCTAGTTGCTACCCCCACCCATCAGCTGCCTCTCATGTCTCAGCTGCACAACCAGTTATCCTTTCATTAGGAGATGTGAATGTCCTGACATGAAGGTGAGCTGTATGTCTTGTCTTATTCCCTAGATAAGAGGGGCAGCTCTGCTCCCTTCCCCCATCTGCGAGGTGTACACTCCCATAGGTCTCCCATTCCTGACCCTCCAATGCAGAGAGGGCCAGACCTGACTTCTCCCCTCCTTTATTGACTCCATCAAAGACCCTAATGCCCCAGTGCCCACTTGCTTGTGATTGGAAATCTGCTGCTTGGGTGCTTGTCAGGAGCAGAATAAAGACTGGGTATTAAATTTTAGGACCAAGAAAAGGGAAGAATTTCAGGAATAAGAGGTCGAGAGACACATCTAGGGGTACTGGACATGAAGAGAGGAAGAAGGGCAGAAATTATAAGATTTTAGAGAAATATGAAAGCCGGGACCACAGGGTGCATAGCTTGGTCCTCAAGCTAGGAAGCAGCAGTCGAGGGTTCACCCCCTCACTACCTTGCCCTTTACGACCCATCCTCTAGTTTCCCCCATCTTTACTTTCAGCAGAGAAAGAGTATATTCATGCTGAGAGAGAGCTGACCCAAACACTGCCCATCCCTATGTGGATTGCCAGGGACATAACACTGTGGGAAGCTGTCATTAAGAGCATGCAAACTTAAGTTGTCTCAAGGCCAGACCAGAACCCTCATTAAGAGAAGCGCTGGTCTCTGCCCTCCACGGAGGTGAGAACTGTGACGAAGTAGAGCCACCATGCCCAATGTCATGCAACTTTTTTTTAAAGTCTGTGCTAAACAAACAAATTTTGTTTTGGGGTTACTGATCTTTAAGCCCTGTGGAATTCAGTGTCTCTATAACCCCCTACAAACAACCAGCCAGCAGCGGGAGGCCTTGAGAATTATGCTCCCTCCCATTAACAGAAATTCCAGTGTACCCTCATAGGTCAGACACTGTAGCCAATGTGCAGGCACCTGGAACACTGCTCAGCACACAGTAGCTTCCCAGGAAGTGTTCGTATGAGATCTGACCACCATCACCAAAGAGCTGTTCTGCATGTTGCAGGTCTAGCCCCATAAACACCTGAGCATAACATGCCCTGAACTTTGATGTGAGAAATGCTAACCTGACAAAATGCTGACCTGCCAAAGAGAGAGAGATTTCCACTGTTGCACCAGGTTTTCCAAGATCCTGAAGAAGGCAGGTCCTGCTGCCTGCCTGCACAACCACAGCTATTACAGAGTGAGAAGGCACTGATCATTCAGAGGCCCGGAGAGCTTGCAATACTTATCACAGTAGCAGTTAGGTGATGCGTCACAGTATTACACCTGAGTTAATGTAGAAAAAAAGGGAAAAACCAAGGAAACAAAGTTAAGTGATCTCAGCTAACATAAAACTTTTAATTAATTCACTTATTCAACAACTTGGTTTAATCTAAGTTCCAGGCATGGTCGTAGTGCTGCTTATGTTGTATGTGGAGGCGAGTGAGGAAAAACGAAAGCCTCCTGAAGCAGTTTCCTCAGCTGGTCAATATCTTGCCTTCATCAAGCTCCATGGTCAGCCCCCTGCTCCTCACCTCTACTCAGCAAAGCTGCTTACTACAAATACCTGTGACAATGCTTGAGGGATTTTTTTTTTCTTTCTAAATGCAGGGACACACTTGGCTCTTAGCTCTCTCACAGGGCGAGGCCAAAGCGATGGGAAGATAAACACCTGAAATATCACTCAACAAATGATGATCAGCGCCTGATGGATAAATACCCACGCAGTCTTGGCCCTCCGCTGGGTTAACGCCGATGCATGCTCTATGCTGCCCCCTAGGGGCTTGAGAACTTACAGGACGTCCTTCCCTTCCTTGTCTCTTCCCCATGTCCCTGCCAGTGTTACTTGGCTTCACCTTTCAAATAACTATTTGTGTTCAAATTCTTGTCTCAGGGTCTGCCTCTAAGGGAGCCTAAACCAAAGAACCGTATCACTTAGATTTTCCCGCATAGTTTTTAAAATTCCGTCCCACCACTATATGTCATATCTTCTGATTTAGAAAACCTGTTTGCTGTGTATTTGGGCTGCATAAGATACTTTATTTACCACAGGATGATCTGCATTTGTTTGGAACAAATAAAGTTCCCCAATTCCCACCATTCCATCTCCATACATGGATGCTAGAAATGAAATTAGGATAAAGAGAGAAGATTGTTTTAAATTTTCCTTTTAAGACATTTACTTTATATTTTAATTTCTAAAAATGGAGCCTGATTTATTTTTTTCTATACCCGGGATTGTAGGAAGTCTCCTGGTACAAAGTTGAAGGCTCACCTCCAGCCATGTCAGAGGGCACTGGGTGAATAAGGCCCTCAGGCTGGCTCTGCACAGCCCTGGCGCCTTCCAATGTGCCCTTGCTCCCTGGGGTGGCTTTGCCAGCAGGCATCGTGCTTACAGAATATCCTCGAAGGCAAAAAAAAAATCATCAGCTTTATTGTAGACAGTTTAGAAAAAGTACACGTATGAGATCCAAAATGGAAAAAAGATAAACAGTGAGCTTCAGGATTTGTTTAGTGTCATGTTACTTGTCTCCCAAGTCTTGATTTTAGCCAGACTTCCCACAGGCCAGTCTGAAATAAGGACATTTTGAACAGTTGAATCATCACCAAGCTGCATAAAAAGGATGCTGATATGCTATTTCTATTTTTTATTCAAGGGATTGTGAAAAAATGCATTCCTTAGCAGCTCTGTGTGACTGCAGGTCAAAGGAATCACAAAACTTAACAAATACCTACTAGTTATTTGGCCAGTTGCCTTGTTCTGTAGAATTTTACATGCCAGAGAAAATACAATGGCAGAGACAAACACCCACGTACGTACATACCCAGCAGCACCCCTCCCCAGCTTAACATTTTCTTAGACTCATATATCAACTTGCAGCACATTGCATATTTAGCTCGCAAAGACAAATTAATCTACAGCAGCCACTTACTTGGCATCCTTAAATTTGCTGGAGCATTCCAACTGGCTTTCACCCTCACAGGTGATGTGAGGCCCCATTTCATGGGCTTACACTGGAAAGTGACAGAAGCAGATAGTTTTAAGAACAGTGACATAGTAATCTCAGCCCCTGGGAAAGAAGAAAACAAAAAGAAAAGATTATGGGGAAAAAAAGATTAAGGGTTTTTGTTAAAATATAATTACCATCTAACACAAGATGGAATGTGCTTAGAATATGGAAAAGCAAAAGTGAAATTTTATCATTAATTATGATAAACCCAAACCATTAAAGATACTAAAACATTAGAAATAGTTCAATATGTAGCAGAAAAGTTTCATTTCATATTATTTTGAAATCATCATGTGTCAGCCTTCAGGTATACCACTGAAAAAAACGCTTTAAATTCTGAAACCAATAAAAATTAATATAAGAATATATTTTTACATATGTCAAAATCAGATAAAGACATATCACTCAGCCTATTTCAAAGGGGTAAAATTTAATTCAGTCTAGCTAATATTTACCAAAAACTTACCAGGAGCTGAATAACTATACTTAACCTCTTCCTGCATCAGCTTCCTTATATAAAATAGGGATAATTATAGTACCCCCTTAAGAGGTTGTCATGAGGATTAAATGAGTTAATAAATGGAAAACACTTAAAACGAAGCCTTGTGAATAGCAAGCACTGCATATGTTGGGCTTTCATCACCGCCACCGCCACCGCCACCGTAGCCCCGCCATTATCAGTGTGCTGAGCTCTGCAGAAGATGGGGAGTTGAAGTAGTCCTGTCACGTGGGGTTTGGCATGTTTTCAAGGAAATACGCTAAATACACAGGTAACCTCAACAAAAAGCTCCATGTAGGAAATTCCCTCAAAAGTGACCACAAAACTCAGATATGGAACCCTTGTTAATTATTGATTGATTGGATAGTTGGAAAAATGTGGAAGCTTTGCTGGGTATCAGAAATTTGATTCTTAAAGTCAAAGGTCCCACCCAGTTCAGGTGTCCCAGAAATGTTCCTTAAATCTGGGGCTTACGTGTGAATGGAAAAGGGGTTGTTTAGAATGACTAAACCTAGACTCTGTAGCAAGAACCACTGCCCTTTATGCACAATGACTTATAAAGGATGATGCTCGTGTCTGTTTTCAGGCCACCGTCATCACTAGAACTGGTGGAAGCCCTTTTCCAGGGTGCTAATCATCCACTTGCATCCTCTTTTGTGATGTCCAGACACTGGGATGACTGCATCTTACTTCAGGGCACTCAGGTTTGACCAGCGATGGTTTTCAGTTCCTGCTTTTAAACCCAGAAATGGCTGCATATTAAATACCACAGCTCCATCTCTTTGTCCTGAGTATGTGTCAAGAACTATCGACTGCTCCTCTCTTCCATCTGTGGGATGGGCAGTCAGCTATCCTAACAGCTGTGTTCTCTGACTGCTGTGGCCATGGGGGACGTCTTTAAATCCTTAGAGGAAGCATTGCTTCTAACTTGGGATCAGAGCTAAACATATATCCCTCATTTGTGCTCTGCCACAAAACTTCCCAGGCAACAGTATCTCAGCACTGCTATGAAACATTTTGGGTTGGGTATCATATGGGTTGTGATGTGAGCTGGCTGGTAGATGGGACTGGAGGTTGGAACATATGTCAGAAAAGGTATTTGATAAGGTCCTGGAAAACTGAGTATAAGGAGAGCAAAGAAGCGAAGGAAGGACAGAAACATTCTAGACACTGGGCTGGTCCCTGAGAGCAGCACCTTTCTCCACTGTACACCTAGTGCTCTACACAGTACCTGGCATAGTAGGTGCTCAATAAATATTTAGTGAATTAATGAATGGATGGATGGATGAGTCAAGGGAAGAGCTCAAGCAAGGTGCAATAGTGAATAATGATAAGATAGATTTTTCATGACACATTTATTATTCTATTTGACTCTAACATGAAATCCAAGTTGGAGACCAATGAGAAGCAAAAAGTATCTCTGTGTTGCTTAATAGCAATGCATCATTAAGCAAAAATTATTTATGATTTTAAAGTCTAGGCTACAGTTTTAAATTTAATCAGAATCTTTGCTTTCCTTTTATATTTCCATCTTTCTTTTTTTCCCCCTCTGTTTCTGGTCCCCCCCCCACTTTCATTCTTAAAATATCTACTATATATTATTTAGTTTACAAAGCACACATAATTTGACTTATGAAAAATTAAAATGAGAACCCATGCAGTAATGTATTAGTTGTCATAATTGCATAACAGACATGACTGACTATTCCAAAGAATGAGACAGAGATGACTCTTTGCTGGCCTCCCAATCACTGTCTTAAAGTCAGCCAAATGGAACATGGCTCTTAGCATAGGTGATTGTCAAGGTTAGACACCCATATTACATTGTGGTTACAAGTCTGTGTGCTATAAATAATATTGCATTTACAAATAGGCTTGAGAAAGGTCAGTGCATTTCTCTGCTCTTTAAAGCTGTTCTCTTTATTTATGAAAGTGTTTTAGTTACAGATTTGCTTTCTGCCTTTATTAATGTCTTCTGCCTTGAAACCAAAGTTGTACTTTTATTGCCTTCCTAAGTACCTTTAAGAATTTTTTCATTTGTGAATTTGATTACTGTCTTGAAGGAAAACATTTACCAGCCAAGGAAAAGAATCAAGAAGAGACAGAATCTGCTGTCCAGCAAGAAGTGAATCCTTGTCACAGAAAAAGAATAGAAAAGTAGAATTCATTTTTTTTAAAAGAACTCAGTGTTCTGGGGAAAAATTACATTATAAATAATTAATAATAGAAGGTCAAGTTTCCCTTTTTTTTTTTTTTTTTTTGCCATAGCAGTTTATTAACACACATTTTGAAGAAACACCTTGAAAGCAAAAATGGTGGCTTCACTGAGAACCTAGACACAGGCTTTTCTCCTTTTCTGGAACAAGCTGTTCACCCAGCATCTCAGTATTGAAATCCTGCGCCCGTCCCAAGCTGTGACTGAAACTTCTTCCCTCAGGGAGTCTCGGCAGCACAGCTGTAATTTGAAGGCAACTCTGCCTTCAATTCCCCAGGCCTGCCCACAGTGGGGGGCAGCCTCAGCTTCAGTTGCTCCTCCACTCACCTGGTCTTGTGAACACACACAGACATGCATTATTTTTTCTAGACTGGGTTTTTCACTCCAAACAGCATTGAGTAAAGAAATTCAGGAGCCAAAAGCAGGAAAGCATGCAATAGATGACCCTAAACTGCCCAGTGCCAGGCGCACTCATGTGTGGCCAATGGGTGCTCAAGCGGGCTGGTGCACAAAAGGGCCTGCAAGTGCGCACCGGACGGTGCCCTAGGGGGCCAGTGAGTGCGCCAGTGGGCCGGCATGCGAGTGCAGAGTGGCCCGCAGAAATAGTGGATCCCTGGCTGAAGGGGTCACAGAGCTGCACAGAAACCCTGGAGGAGAGACCAGAGACAGAGGCATTGGGGAAAGAACTGGAGGAGTAACTGGGGAGTCGCGGAGCTGACTCCCTCTCCAGTCCACGTTCTCCACCTTGCTCAGGCGGACCACTCCCCTAAGTGACAGCAGCCTATAAGGACACAACAGTCCCGCCATCAGGAGGCACTGCTCCGCCCTGTGTTGCCTAAGCCTGACAGATGAGGACAGAGTGACCAGATTGACAATTACAGGAGACAGACACAGACAGTAGATTCCTGGAAGGCTCAAACAAACGACCCAAGGTCAGATAGGGTCAACAACTGACACGATCAGAGGCAGACTCAGAAAGAAAAGAATAAATAAATAAATAAATAAATAAATAAAATGACCCGCCTACTACTATAGAAGTTTAACCCACAAAGTCAGGAAATTTAGACAGATCAATTGAAGCAGAAGCAAAAATAAATAAATAAATAAATAAAGACTCACAAAAATGGGAACAAAAAGAAGCTGCCCCCAAATGAGGGGAAAGGAGGAATCCCCACAGAGAGAGCTAAATGAAATAGAGGCAAGTGAACTATCAGATATTGAATTCAAAACAATGGCTCTAAAGAAGTTCAATGAGCTCAGCCAGCTCTAAGATAACTATGAGAAACTGCATGGAAACTATCAGGAATTTATGGTAAACTATACCAACCTGGAAAAGGACATAGAAACTACCAATAGAGACAAGAGGATATGAAGAATACCATTTCTGAATTGAAGAACACACTATAAAGAATGAAAAGCAGGCTAGATGAAGCAGAGGATCAAATCGGCAAGCTGGAGGACAAGGTAGATAAAAGCTCCCAGAAAGAACAAGAAATGGAAAAAAGACTCAGAAAGAATGAAGAGGCATTGAGGGAAATGCAGGACAACCTGAAACGCAATAATATCCACATAATAGGGATACTAGAAGGAGAAGAAGAGGAGCAAGAGAGAGGGAACCTGATGGGAAAATTTCCCATCATTACTTTTGAGGTTAGAAAAGGTCTCCTGGGTCCAGGAAGCACAGAGGAGCCCGTTCAAGAAGAACCCAATGAAGCCCACTCCAAGACACATCATCATTAAAATGGCAAATATCAAAGACAAAGAAAGAATCCTAAAGGCAGCAAGGGAGAAACAGGTAGTAACTTACAAGGGAGCCCCGGTACAGCTAGGAGCTGACTTTTCAAAGAAACACTACAAGCCAAAAGGGAATGGCAACAAATATTCCAAGTAATGAACAACAAAGGCCTACAACCAAGGCTGCTCTACCCAGCAAGACTCTCATTTAAAATAGAAGGGAACATAAGGAGTTTGCCAGACAACAGAAGGCTAAAAGCATATGTCTCAACCAAACCAGCACTACAAGATATGCTAAAGGGACTGCTTCAAGAAGATGAAGAAAAAGAGTGAGAAAGAGAAAAACACAGGAAAAAGGGAAAAAATGAATAAGTTTCTATCAAAAATAACTTTAAATGTAAATGGACTAAATGCCCCAATCAAAAGACACAGGATGGATAAGAAAATATGACCTACACATATGCTACCTACAAGAGACCCACCTCAGAACAAAAGACCTACACAGATTGAAACTAAAGGGATGGAAAAAAATATTCCATGCAAATGAGCAAGAAAAGAAAGCAGGGGTAGCAATACTTACATCAGACAAAATAGATTTCAAAACAAAGGCCATAAAAGGAGACCCAGAGGGACACTTTATAATACTTAAAGGAAGAATCCATCACGAAGACATAAACATCGTAAACTTATATGCACCCAACATAGGAGCACCCAAATATATAAGGAAAATCTTGGACAACTTCCAAAAAGATATAGACAGCAACACACTGATAGTAGGGGATTTCAACACCCCACTGTCAAAAATGGACAGATCTTCCGAACAAAACATCACCAAGGATATTGTGGAGTGAATGACGCACTGAATCAAATGGACTTACCTGACATATATAGAACCTTACATCACAAAGAAGAAAAATACACATTCTTTTCAAATGCACATGCCAGTTCTTAAAAGATAGACCACATGATAGGACACAAAGCAAGCCTCAGCAAATTCAGGAAAATTGAAATAATACCAAGCATTTTCTCGGACCACAAGGGCTTGAAACTAGAAATCAACCTCAAAGAGAAACCTCAAACTTGCAAACTCATGGAAACTGAACAGTAGACTATTGAACAATGAATGGGTCAATAATGAGATAAGAGAAGAAATCAAAAAGTTTCTGGAAACAAATGAAAATGAACATACAACAGTCCAAAACCTATGGGACACAGCAAAGGCAGTCCTGAGAGGGAAGTTTATAGCAATACAGGCTTACCAAAAAGATAGAAACATTTCAAATAAGAGACCTAGCACTACAACTTCAAGAACTGGAAAACGACAACAAATAAATCCCAGAGCAAGTAGAAGGAAGGAAATAATCAAGATCAGAGTAGAACTGAATGACGTAGAAATGAAAAGAACAATTCAAAGGATCAACCAATCCAGGAGCTGGTTCTTTGAAAAGTAAATAAAATCGACAAGCCTTTAAGCAGACTCATCAAGAAAAAACGGGAGGGGCCCAAATTAATAATATCAGAAACGAAAGAGGAGAAATAACAACTGATACCACAGAAATACAAAGGAATGTAAGAAACTACTATGAACGATTATATGCCAAGAAATTTGAAAACCTTGATGAAATGGACAAATTTCTAGAAAAGTATAGTCTTCCAACACTGAAGGAGGAAGAAACAGAAAGCCTGAACAGACTGATAACAGCTGGGGAAATTGAAACAGTAATCAAGAAACTCCCAGCACACAAAAGCCCTGGGCCGGACGGTTTTTAAAGAAGAATTTTACAAAACATTTAAGGAAGAGCTAACCCCTGTCCTTCTCAGACTATTCCAAAAATCAAGAGGAAGGAAGACTCCCAGACTCTTTTTATGAGACCAGCATCACCCTAATCCCAAAGCCAGATAAAGACACTACAAAGAAAGAAAACTACAGGCCAATTGTGCTGATGAACATAGATGCTAAAATCCTCAACAAAATATTGGCAAAACACATCCAGCAATACATTACAAAGATTATCCACCATGATCAAGTGGGATTCATCCCAGGGATGCAGGGATGGTTCAATATATGCAAATCAATAAACATAATACATCACATAAACAAAAGGAAAGACAAAAACCCCATGATCATCTCGATAGATGCAGAAAAAGCATTCAGTAAGGTACAGCACCCATTTATGATCAAAACACTCAGCAAAATGGGAATAAAGGGGGGCATTCCTCAATGTAATAAAGGCCATATATGAAAAACCTACAGCCAACATCATACTCAACAGGGAAAAACTAAAATCTTTCCCACTAAGATTGGGAACATGACAAGGATGTCTGCTTTCATCACTTCTATTCAACATTGTATTGGAAGTCCTAGCCACCACAGTCAGACAAGAAAAAGAAATAAAAGGCATCCAAATAGGAAAGGAGGAAGTAAAACTATCATTGTCTGTAGATGACATGATAGTGTACATACAAAACCCTATAAACTCCACCAAAAAACTACTCAACCTAATAAGTGAATTTGGCAAAACAGCAGGATACAAAGTCAACATTCAGAAATCAAAGGCATTTTTGTACAACAACAATGAAATAGAAGAAGAAGAAATCAGAAAAAAATACCATTCAATATAGCAACAAGAAAAATAATGTACCTAGGAATAAATTTAACCAAGGAGATAAAGGACCTGTATGCAGAAAACTATACAACATTGAAGAAAGAAATTAAGGAAGGCACAAATAAGTGGAAGCATATACCGTGTTCATGGATTGGAAGAATTAATATCATCAAAATGTCCATACTACCCAAAGCAATTTATAGATTCAACGCAATCCCTATTAAAATACCAATGATGTATTTCACTGAAATAGAACGGACATTTCAAAAATTTATATGGAACCATATGACCCTGAATAGCCATAGCAAGTTTGAGAAAGAAAAACAAAGTAGGAGGGATCACAATACCGGACATCAAACTATATTACAAAGCCACTATACTCAAAACAATCTGGTACTGGCACAAGAACAGACCCATAGACCTGTGGAACAAAATAGAAAGCCCAGAAATAAGTTCAGGTCTATATGGGCAACTAATATTTGACAAAGGGGGCAGAAGTATAAAGTGGAGTAATAATAGGCTCTTCAACAAATGCTGTTGGGAGAGCTGGACAGCTACATGCAAAAAATTGAAATTGATCATCAGCTGACACCATACATAAAAATAAACTCAAGATGGATAAAAGACTTAAATATAAGTCGCCACACCATAAAAGTCCTAGAGGAGAACATTGGCAGGAAACTCTCAGATATCCCACGCAGCAATTTTTTCACTGATATGCCTCCAAAAGCAAAGGACATAAAAGAAAGAATAAACAAATGGGACCTCATCAAAATAAGAAGCTTCTTCATGGCTAAAGAAAACATCAGCAAAATGAAAAGGGATCCAACCGTATGGGAAAATATATTTGCTAATGATACATCAGATAGAGGTTTGATCTCCAAGATATATAAAGAACTCACTCGACTCCACTCCGAGAAGACAAATGACCCAATCAAAAAGTGGGCAAAGGACCTGGCCAGACGCTTTTCCAAGGAAGAGATACAGAGGGCCCAGAGGCATTTGAAAGGATGCTCAGCATCACTAGCCATCAGAGAAATGCAGATCAAAAGCACCATGAGGTATCACCTCACACCGGTCAGAATGGCCATCATAAACAGATCCACAAACAACAGGTGCTGGCAAGGCTGTGGAGAAAAGGGAACACTAGTCCACTGTTGGTGGGCATACAGACTGGTGCAGCCATTGTGGAAAGCAGTGTGGAATTTCCTCAAAAAGCTGAAAATGGAATTGCCTTTTGATCCAGTGATTCCCCTGCTGGGACTATACCCTAAGAATTCCAAAACGCCAATTCAAAAGAACCTATGCACCCCAATGTTCATAGTAGCACAATTTACAATAGCCAAGTGCTGGAAGCAGCCTAAATGCCCATCAGTAGATGATTGGATCAAAAAAATCATGGTACATTTACACAATGGAATACTATGCAGCAGAAAGAAAAAAGACCTACTACACTTTATGACAGCACAGAGAGAGCATTATGCTAAGCGAAATAAGCCAGGGGGCGAAAGACAAATACCATATGATCTCACCTATAAGCAGAACCTAACCAACAATACAAAGATGCAAGAAAAATGAGACCAGCAACACTGAAAAAAAAAAGAAAGAAAAAAGAAACCAAAAGAAACAAGAGGGAAAGAGACAGGCAGGGGAAAAGGAAAGGAAAGGGAAAGTCAAGGAACATATAGCCAGGACTCATGGACAAAGCCAAAGTGGGGAAGGATTGAGGGAGGGAGAAGAGGGTTGGGGGCAGGGGAAAGTTGTAGGGGGAAGGCGGAGCCAAATGTATTTGAAAAAATAAATTAATTAAAAAAATAAAGAAATTCACTACAAATTACACGTACATCCATCTCAGATAATGCAACAAATTTGAGTTATATCAGGATTTCCTGGTCTAACAGAAGTTTCTTTCTCTCATACCCAAGGTTGAGTTATATTTCTTTTCTTTTTCTTTATTTTCATTGCTGACACTATTGCAAAGCCATGGACACAGACAACAGTGTGTGATGGCCAGAGAGAAGGAGAAACAGGGTGCTTTGAGATAAGGGTTGAGAGGGGAACATGGGGACACCTGCAATAGTGGGGTTTCTGTTTTTTCTTGTCTTCCTCTCCTCTCTTACCCTTTGCCTCCCTTTCTCTTCTTTCTTCTTTTTCTCCTTCCTTCCCTCTTTCCTTCTTCCCTCCCTTCTATCCGTCCCTTTCTCCTTCCCTTTCTTTTTATCTTTCTTTTATTCTTTCAAATTCGCAAAAATCTATTTTAATTATACATTAATATAAAAATATTTTTATTGTAGAAAATTCAAAATCAAAACTATATGCAAATTTGTTTTGACCCCTGTCCACAATGGCAGCCTCATTTCTTAGAAGTAAGACCTTGTTCTCAGTGTGTGGATAGCCTTCCAGATCTTCTGTTTATGCAACAACATACTCACAAATGTATGGTGTTTGGTCTGTGTGAATATGTTCATTTAAAGGGTGTTATACTACATGTAATATTCTGCAATTTGATTTTTAAAAAAGATTTTAATATTAAATCTTGACCAATATAAATTACTCTGTAATATGTGTGAGACATACAGAATAATAGTACAACAAATACCTATGCATCTAACACCCAGTATAGGAAAAAAAATCTTTTCTTTAATTTAGAAGCTCCTTTAGTCTCATCTGCTATCCTTCTCCTTCAGAGGTAACCACTCACATGAACTTTGTGTTTATCATTGCTTTATCTTTTTTAATTTTTTCATGTATGTCATGTCTAAAAAATGTTATATAATTTTATATATTTTGCACTTTATTTAGACAAGACCAAATCCATGCATGTGTGGTACGTGCATATGCCTGTAGTTGAACTCATTCATTTTCACTGCTTTACAACAGCCTCTTAAATGATTAGAACACCATTGATGTAAACTCGTACATTCTATTATTGTCTATAATTTACATTACTGTGAATTTTTTTCTGCTCTCCATGTCCTTGTACATATCCCTTGATGTACATGTACAAAAGTTAACAAGCACATATATCTAGGACTGGCCTGGCCAGTGGGTATAAATATTTTTTACATAAAGAATAAGTTGTTTTCCAGATTGGTTGGTGGTGCCAAACCATACCCCTGTAAGAAGGGTGTAAGGGCTCTTGTTGCTCTGCATCCTGCCCAACACGTGAACATTATTGGATTTTTAAATTTGTGTCAATCAGGTGGCTGTGAAATGGCACCTCATTGTCTTCATTTTTATTTCCCCGACTGTTAATGTGGTTGATTAGCATTTCCTCTTCTGTGAATAGCTTATTCACATTCTGGTTTCATTTTACTAGATGGTTATTTGTTTTTTGGTTGTAGGTTGTATGAGTTTTTGAGTGGCCATCATACTAACCCTTGGTGGTTATACTGAAACTACTTTTTTCCCTTTGGTTCTCTTCTCCTTTGGCTTATCTTTTTACTTTCTTTTGATGTCTTGTGATAAACAGAAGTTCTTAGTTTTAATGTAGTCAAATGCACCAATGTTTCCATTTAAAATTTATCATACTTTGTCTATTCTTAAAACTCCTTCCCCTGAGATTATAAAAGGAGACACCTTTTGGCTTCCATTAATTTATGGTTTTGCCTTTCACATTTAAGGTTTTAATCTACCTAGAGTCATTTTTGTCTGATGAAAAATAAGATTCAATTTTCATTGTTTCCATATGGATAATCACTTGACACTGCTTCGTTTATTAAAAAGTCCATTCTTTTTATATTGATTTGCAAAGCCAGCTCTGCTACGACTCAGGTTTTTATATGCATGTGGGTATGTTCCTGAGCTTCATATTTTGTTCCATTGGATGATTTTTCTTGTGCAAATACCACCATCTAAATTGTTTTAGATTTATATTAGACATCGATATTTAGGAGGGTAAATTCCCCATTTTATTCTTCTCTCTCAGGAGTATTTTATAATTTTGTTTATTCTCTACTTTAGAATCATTTCATTAAGTTCCATCAAAGAACCTCAGCTCAAAAAACAAACAAATAAACAAACAACAAAACCACTGGGATTTGACTGGAGTACATTGAATCTATAGGTCATATTAGAGAGAACTGATATGCTTATGTTATTAAGGCTACCAGTTTATGGGCATGGAACATAGCTCCATTTATTTTGGTCTACTTTTACATCTCTCAATAATATTTTATACAGTTTTCATAAAGTTCTTTCACATCTTTTGCTATGTTTATTTCTATGTAGTTTATATTTTAATAGTTTCAAAATGATGTTTTTGTTATATTTTATATGTCACTAAATTATACACATGCCATTTTTTTAAATTGAGGAATAATGTATAAGTGACATACATTGTATTAGCTTTAGGTGTGCAACACACAATGATTCAGTATTTGTACATATTGTAAAATGATCATTATAATAAATCTAGTTAACATTTGTCTAGACATAGCATTGATTTTTATATATTTTTGGCCAATAATTTAATTAAACTTGTATTAATTGTAAACATCTTTAGAGTCATGCCCTGGCTGGTATGGCTCAGTGGATTGAGTGCCAGCCTGTGAACCAAAGGGTTGCTGATTCGATTCTCAGTCAGGGCACATGCCTGGGTAGTAGGCCAGGTCCACAATAGGGAGTGTACAAGGCAACCACACATTGCTGTTTCTCTCCCTCTCTTTCTCCCTCCCTTCCCCTCTCCAAAAATAAATAAATAAAATCTTTTAAAAAATCTATAGAGCCTTTTGAGCTCTCCATGATAATAATATCATTTAAAAGTAATGAGCATTTTTCTGATGTTAACAATCCTTATAAACTTTCTTTTTCTAGCCTTATTATATCAGCTAAAATGTCTAGTACAGTATTTAATTAAATAGTGAAAAATGTCAATTTTGTTTTGTATGTGGTTTTAACAAAAGGTGTTCATGGTAATGTTTCACATAGCCCCTAAATAAATAAGCAATTAAAGTCTCTCAGGCTGTGGGAGAGCTCAAATGAAATACAAATCAACACTTGAGCCTAACGGTAATACAAATTAGTAACAAACATACTGAAAGAAAGCAGGGGAGGAGTAGAAAGCTAACTTAATTATTTTGGAAAAGAGTATCTTGGCTATATACTAATACTATAAGCCTTACTAAAGAATCGTACACAAATCTTGTACTTGAGATAATAAATTTGTTTTTTACTGGGGTATGAGTTAGAGATTCTAAAGCTATTTTAGGGGTACACTAAAACTGAGAAAATAAATACCTGGTAAAAGAATGTGGATTATGACAGCCAGGTTTCTCACTGTCAGAAAAATAAGTTACAAATAAGAGAAGGGGGAAAAGGTTTGAATGAACCTGGGGTGTTTGATTGGAATATAAAGTATCAGCATGGACTTCTGTGTTTATATTCAGTAGAAACAAGTAGACAGACATAGAAAGATTGCTGTACCCACTCACATATTTTTTTATCCATTTTATTTAGTTTTATTTTTCAATTACTATTTACACTCAATATTTTGCATTAGTTTCAGATGCACAGCATAGTGGGTAGACAATCACATACTTTACAAAGTGGTCTCCCCAGTGATTCAGTAGCCACCTGGCACCGTCCTTGGTTACCACAGTATTATTGTCTGCATTCCTTATGCTGTATTTTACATCCCTGGGATTATTTAATTACTTTTCTTTTGTATGTGTGTGGTGGGAAGGGGATTGAAACACAGCTCCTCTATGTTATTTTCCTTTCTTATTACTTTTTAAACTTTTTATTGTATTTTTTCAATTACCATTTAATGCCTTATATCCTCCTCCCCACAGCAATCACCCTACTGTTGTCCGTGTCCATGCACCTTTTTTCCTTTTTCTTTATCTCCTCTGTCCCCTAACCTCCTCCCCCATACTAGCTGTCAGCCTGCTCTCCATCTATGAGTCTGTCCCCATTTTCCTTGTTAGTTCAGGTTGTTCACTAGATTCCACATATGAATGAAATCATATGGTATTTGTCTTTCTCTGACTGGCTTATTTCACTTAGCATAATATTCTCCAGGTCCATCCTTAAATCCTAGTTTAATATTTTATCATAGTAAATATACATTTAATACTCTATATCTATTAATTACAATAGCTGAAATATTTCAGATGTGATTGTGTTGATTTCTATGATTCTTCCTCAATGTTGTTTTAGATGATAGATAGATAATAGATAGAGCTCATGTTTTTCAGATCTCTATGTATCTAACATAGAGAAGTTCTTTGGAGACTGGGTTGAAGGTGAACTTTTCTGGAACGTTCATATTTATCTGCTGGTTGTCTTGGTTCCTTCCCAGTTTTGAGTCACTTGAATTAAATTTCCTGATTTGAGATTTATTGATCCAGCCCAGCAGTATGAATTCAGACTGAACATATGTGAGGTTCAATTTGTGGCTATAAAATATGTGGCAGGGTGGAAAGAGTTTTCTTCCCAGTAACTACCAAAAATTGAGATAGGTAAATTTCCTTGCTGGGTGCTAGGGGAAGAAAGGGAATATATATTTTTGGCTCACATTGACATTGAAGATTTAACATTTTGGGTGCCAGATTTAGGTAAGGGGTTTATTAGTTTGTTTATTTGTTTATTTTAGTATAGATTCCCTGAAAAAGCCTGCAATAGAAAACAAAATTATAGTAATTAAGAACTTGAGCCTGCCTAGGTTTAAATTCAAGATGTTTAAATTCCCAGCTGTGTAGCTATGCTCAAATTATTAAATATTTAATCCTCAATGCCCTCATCTATAAAATGAGGATAATAAGAGTGTATAACCTTGTATGGATCTAATGAGGATTAGAAGAGATAATATATGAGGTCTGTCCAAAAATAGTCCACCCATTGTTAATATAACATGAATGGTTTGTGTAACATCCATGTAACCTGGCAGCCAAGGAGTGTGGACTGAAATGCGGATGTGTGAACAATGATGACTTCACTGTACTAGTCAGTGGGGGTGGTAGACACCATCAAGTGAGCATGTATACTATGTGGCCCTTATATTCAAAATGACTGAGCAAGTAGAGCAACAAATCTGCATCAAATTTTGCAGGAAGCTTGAACATTCCTCTTAGGGAACTGTTCAGGTGATTCAGAAGGGCACAGCTATTGCAACCGCTGATTGGCAGCTTCATCACAACAATGCGCCTGCTCATGCATCACATCTCATGAAGAGTTTTTGGTAAAACATCAAATCACCCAGGTGACTCAGCCCCACTACAGCCCAGATTTGGTGCCCTCTGACTTCTGGTTTTTCCCAAAACTAAAATCACCTTTGAAAGAGATGAGATATCAGACCATTGATGAGATTCAGGAAAATATGACAGGGCACCTGATGGTGATTGGGAGGACTGTGGGAGGTCTCAAGGTGCCTACTTTGGAGGGGATTGGGGTGTCATTGTACTATGCACAATGTTTCTTGTTTCTTGTATCTTCTTCAATAAATGTCTCTAATTTTCATATTACATGGCAGGATACCTTTTGGACAGACATCGTATAATGAGATAGAACATTTTCTTGGCACAAAGTGCTCAATAATTATTAGTTCAATAGATATAAACTTTACAGTAATAAAGTTGAGTATGCAAAAAAAAAAAATACACTCTTCTTCATTTCAAATTGAAGTCATTTTGGTCCCTGACTCTGGACTCTCAGTGCTAGGTGGTGGTAAGAAGTGAGAAAACCTGCTTTCTCCTTAGGAGTTGGTCTTCTGCAAGTATCTGCAGTAGGCTTATTTGTTCTGTGCATAGATGATGCCAGTAGTTCCCTTTGGCAGTGCTGAACAGTGTCCTTTTGCAAAACTCTGTCCCCGCCTGGCTGCTGCATTATTCCACTTCTGGCTTCCTGAGCCCATGCTTCATTTTAAGAGGTACCCTGTAAGGCCTATGGTCTTTTCCTTAGCTGACCTCCAGGTCCCCAGTTAGAACCAAGAAAAATTTCCTTTTCATCTGTTATACCGCATGGGGGCTTGTGGGCAGGGGGTTTATTCTTATACTACTCTGTCTGTCCCCTAATATAGGGCCTGGCCTTTGACTTCTGTATCCAAAAGCCTGTACAAAAACAAAAATGAAGCAAACAAATAGAAACGAAACATACATGCCCTCAAAACAAAAGCCTACTTGGAGTGGAGTCGAGTGAGTTCTTTATATATCTTGGAGATCAAACCTCTATCTGATGTATCATTAGAGAATATATTTTCCCATATGGTTGGCTCCCTTTTCATTTTCCTGATGTTTTCTTAAAGTTATGGTACATATACACAATGGAATACTATGCAGCAGAAAGAAAAAAAGAACTACTAAACTTCGCGACAGCATGGATGGAACTGGAGAGCATTATGCTAAGCGAAATAAGCCAGGGGGCGAAAGACAAATACCATATGATCTCACCTATAAGCGGAACCTAACCAACAATACAAAGATGCAAGGAAAATAAGACCAGCAACACTGAAAGGAAAAGAAATCAACAGAGACAAGAAGGAAGGAGGGAGGGGGGACGGGGAAAAGGAAGGGAAGGGGAAAGTCAAGGAACATATAGCAAGGACTCATGGACAAAACCAAAGGGGAAGAGCTGAGGGAGAGAAGGAGGGAGGGTGTAAGGGAAAGTGGTGGGGGGGAGGCAGAGACAAATGTATGTGAAAAAATAAATTAAAATTAAATTTAAAAAAATAATAAATAAATATGCAAAAAGTTGTTTTACCAAACAGTTAAAAAACAAAAACAAAAGCCTAATTCCTTGCTCTGCTTACCCTTCTGGGTCCCACTTTCATTTGCTGGTTATCCCAGGATTCCTTTACTCTTAAACATGTATCTGTGTACTTTAGAATTATCTTCCAAATCAGCGCAGAAAGAGCAGCTTGAAGATGAGTTAAAATCAAAGGGGGGAAAATTGGGACAACTGTACTAGTATAACGATAAAAAAAACTTATATGTATATATTTCTGTTATAAAGTTTTTCCAGTTAAGGTTCAATAAAAAGCTTACATAGATATTTTTGTTTTATCATATTCAGAACATTAGAATACTCCTCCTTAAAATTTATTTTATCACTTTAAATGAAACAAAACAAAACAAAATAAAATAAACAAATACATCTCTAAGTATTTTATAAAATAAGAAGAGTAAAGAATCATTTCAGAGACACACAAAGTTGAACAATATAATATGCATTCTTAGTTGTCATTATTTCAGGCTGCTCTCTGCAGAGCCTTATTCTAAGGATAAAAATCTCAAGCAAGATATGACACATTGTTTACTATTCCTTACGGCATTTTGAGTCCAGCTATGATTTGACAAGTTTTTAGACCTCAAAAATAAATATCTTTGTAAAATTCCAAGGATTTAAACATTGTCAAAATCTTCATTGGCATAAAGTTGTTCACACATGTGACAAGTGTGAAGCCTGTCTTGATTTTCTGGCAGTGATTTTTTAAAAATTTTTAGTAGAAGCTGCATTTAGTACACACACTTTGACAGTGTCATTAACATTTCCACGGGCATAACTTTTATAATATGCAGCTTCCATTCCATATTGGGATGAATATGTTTTGGCTCAATGATAAAACAACATTTTTACTTCCATGTCTTCCATATTTTAGTTCATGTCACTGATGCAATCAACAGAGACTAACTTTCTAATGAGAAGAAATCATTCACCCATGGAATTTTTCAGGGAAGACAAGCAACACACATGAAACTGTACGCACTGGTGTGTGAAGTTAGAAAGTGACCAACAACACTAAATGCATTTGTCCTCAATGACATGCTTTCCCACAGTGCTTTCATTTGAATGAAAACTGGCCGTCTTGAAGACCTGAGGACTAAAGAGCTAGTGCCCTCCATAAAGAGGCAGAACACTGGCACTTTAAAGATAGCAAGCCTTTAAGAGTTTGGCTTACATGCCTGCCTCATTAACACCTCTAATGAAGTTTAGTTTGATGTCATTTGGAACCCTTTGAATTATTTAATTTCACATATTCATCTTCTGTGTATGGCATATTTTTGGTTATTTATTATGTGGTGTGATAGAGCTGCCAGCAATGCCTTTAGAAGCCAAAGTGTAACTATGTACACACGCATAAAAATAGTTATATGACAATGTTGTATCTCAATCCAGAGAGGAATAAGACTTGATGAAGTGCACACAAAGTAATTTCTTCAGTTAGAATTCTTATATTTTGATGAAAATTAAAAAAATTTTTAATTGTGGTAAAATAACACCTAATATAAAATTTGCCATCTTAGTCTCAAGTGTACAAGTCGGCGTCATTAAGCCCATTCACATTGTTGTGCTGATGTCACTCTTTGACAAGAAATCTTTGTTTTGGTTTTTCTTTTTTGGTTATTGATACATGATGTCATTTTTCTTTGGCCTTTTTTCCTTTTTTTAGGAAGTGTGCAAAAAGAGAAAGTGTGCAAACTCTGGGTGCTTATGTGTGCTGTCTTGGATCCATAAAGATGGTGCCACTGAGCTGCACAGCCAGAAACAGTGAAGATTCTCCCTGATTAACTCCGTGCCCCTAGTCCCAGTGGAGACCATAAGCATCAGTGTTTTAGTGACCAGTTGAAAATTGGGGCTTTTTGCTGCAGCCATTTGGTTTGTTTTTTAAAGAGATAATTCTAATAAAATTAAAATAGTGATTTTGATCCTGAGAGAGCTCATTTGCTTCCAAGGAGAAAAAGATTTCAAAAATACAGATTATACCCTAAGCTATCACCCTAACACTGACCAACTAATTTATAAATGTATGATAATAAATTTTTTTTAATGCCTATGAAGGAGAACGAAGAGGAAGAGGAAAAAGAGAAAGAAAGAAGAACGATACAGAATGCAAATTCACTCACGAAAAATCACATATACGTAAAAGATATTGACACAGTAAAGCTGCTGTGGCAGAGGCTGCCAGTTGCCTGCAATACAATTATGTCTCTTCTTTTATTAATGGGTCCTACTTTTTAGCTGGGAATGTTGCCATCCAGCTACAAGGCTATTTGTTCAATTTTCCTGTGCAACAATAAGATGTAAGTAGGTGGGACATGTGGGGCTTCCACACATCTTGGCCCACAAAGACAGGGGATCCCTGCACACAGTGGCACCAGGACTCTGAAAGCTGTCACTCCCCGTTCCTGGGGCCGTGGAGCTGCCATGCCAGTCCTGGGACTGCGTAATTGCAAAACTTCTTTTAGATGAGAAAGAAATAAATTTTCCTCTTAAGTTGCTACAGTGTGCATTTCTCGTATTTGTAGCAAAACCAAATCCTAACAGACACAGCTGCTTAGCACTACAAATATTATGAAATCTTTCAATTTATTATTTCTTTATAGATTAAAAATAAACCTATGATATAGGTAGAGGAGATATTACTATTATTCAGGAAAAAAAGCAAGTCTAGAATTCACATCTTCTGGCTATAGTCTTCCATTCCAACATATTATGAATTTCCCCTGGTCTTTGAAAATTAGCTTACTAATATCTTCACTGTACAAATAATAGTGAATATTTATTGACCACTTACTATGTGCTAAGCATTATTGTAAGTTATTTGGCTTTGTTAATTCAGTTAAGCTTTACAGCCTCGTGGAATAGTTTTAGTATTAATCACTCCCAATTTGTAGGAGAAGGACTGAAACTGAGAAGTAAGGTATTGTAAGTTGACCTGATGATTAATGGCAAGTCTGTAACCTGATTTGAGGTAGATTGGCTTATGAACATGAGAAAACTCATCGGGTTGATGAACTGTGGTGTTTCTCCTGAGGAAAACAAAACATTTTTTCTTAGTCCATTCAGGGTACAATTACAAAATATCACAGATTGGGTAGCTTATAAAACACAAACATTATTTATTATAGTTCTCAATGCTAGAAATCCAAGTACATGGTGTTACCAGATTCACTGATAGAGGCCTGCTTCCTAGACATCTGACTTTTTGGTACACTTAGGGGATCTCTCTGGGGCTTCTTTCATAAGAACACTAATCTCATTAATGAGGGATCTATGCTCATGACCTAATCACCCCCCAAAGGCTCTACCTCCTATCCATGTCCCTCGAAATTAGGTTTCCAACATGAATGTTGGAGGGGCACACACAAACATTCAGACCATAGCATATATACAGTACTGTAATTTCCAGTACTGAGTATTTGTTTGGAAGCACTTCCTTAAGGAAATGCCAAGAAAGAGTTAATTGTCAAGGAGTTTTATAATCTTGGGTTAATTATTCAGTTGTCTGAGATAGGTAGGACTCTAAGTTAAATTATCTCCTTTTTTTGCCCCCTTATCATATGATGTTTTCTTTAAAAATTTAAAAAAAAATTTATTGATGAGAGAGAGAGAGAAACACCGATTTGTTGTTCCACTTACTTATGCATTCATTGGTTGATTCTTGTCTCACTTGGAATCGAACCTGCAACCTTGGCATATCAAGATGATGCTCCATCCAACTGACCTAACTGGTCAGGGCCTTTTGACCTTTCTTGAGTTAATGAAATTTTTAGGTCAATAGGTAGTAATCTTGAATATTTGGAGAATGAGAAGATATTTGTGTGACTGGATTACATAGCCAGAGAAGATCAAATAGATCACATATAAAATAAAATTAAAATTAAATTATATATATATATTTGATAAGAGAAACATTCTGAGGTGCTCTAAATTTAATGACAGCAGACCAGAGAATGTGGGAAGAAAGAAAGGAGGTTAATCAGTTAACAGCTATTGGCAGAAACTAAAGACTCCTTTTAAGCATGAATGCATGTTGAAACTTTCAACTTCCAGTTGGCTATTTCAGTTTTTATCTACAGTGAATAGTGAAACATGAGACACCTCCAATATCTTGTTTACACAGGACCTTTCTGAACTGTTTCCCATAGTCAATCTTAAAGTAGCACTTTAAGCTACTTTTGCTTAAATCTTCCTTATGGACTATTTACCTATCCCAGAACGTTCCTTATGGAACTATTTACCTATCCCAGAACGTTCCCCTCTTCATTTCTCCTCCTTCCCCCCTCACCTTATCTATAGGCAAAGTAAATTCTTTCAAAACGACTTACATCTTTCTTTCTCAAACCCATTGTATAAGGAAATCCCTTCAGTCCCCAAGCAGTGGACATGTTTGTCTTTGTGTAGCACTGCTGGTAGCTCAAACTACATGCCCTGGGACCTGGTCCTTTTCTGGTTAGCATATAGCTCAATAAATCCTTTCTTCCAGAAAGCATTCAGCTATGAAATGTTTTGTTTAAAATGTCATACCTAGATAATGCCTAGCACGTAGTAGACACTCAGTAAAAATAGCACCAATTATCTAATTGGTCTTCAAATGTTGTACTGTGTAGTATATGAGGTCTGTCCAGAAAAAGTTCGTGCATTGTTAATACAATGAGAACTGTTTGTGTGACATCAATATAACAGCCAAGGAGAGCATATTGGAATGCATATGTGTGAACAATGATAACTTGCTTGTACTAGTCAGTGAGGGCAGTAGGCACCATTGAGGGAGCTTGTGTAGTGTGTGGCTGTTGCATTCGAAAAGACTGAGCAAGTGAAGCAACAAATTTTGCATCAATTTGTTGCAAAACAAATTGGAACAAATTGTTACAAATTTACAGCATCAAATTTTGCGGTAAGCTTGAACATTCCTCCATGGAAACTATTCAGTTGATTCAGAAGGCCACAGCAATGGCCAACTGCTAATTTTCAGCTTCATCTCAACAATGAGCCAGCTCATGCATCAAATCTCATGCAGAGTTTTTTGGTAAAATATCAAATCACCGAGGAGACTCAGCCCCCCTACAACCCAGATTTGGCACCCTGTGACTTCTGGCTTTTCCCAAAACTAAAATCACCTTTGAAAGGAATGAGATTTCAGACCATTGATGAGATTCAGGAAAACATGACAGGGTAGCTGATGGTAACTAGGAGAGCTGTGTGAGGTCCCAAGGTTCCTACTTTGAAGGGGCCTGAGCCGTCATTGTCATATGTACAATGTTTTTTGTATCTTGTATCTTCTTCAATAAATGTCTCTATTTTTCATATTACATGGCAGGATACCTTCTGGACAGACCTCATACATCTATTGTTCATTTAATTTTGGGTTGACCTAGCCTTAAATCCTCCCTCCTCCTCTAATAACACTTTGATTTTCCTTCAAAAACCATTCTCATTCTCAACCGTTGTGATTCTTCCAGAACTAAAAAGTCTTTTTCCAGAGATGAGCATGTAGTCCAGGATTAATCAACAAGAATCAGTGAGTGGTCGAAGGATGGGCAGTTAGACCACTTTTATTCAGGCATATATATAATTATTAATATATAAATAAAAATTATTTATTATATATTTATTTAATATATAAATGACATATATTATTACATATTTATTATATATTTTTATATATATATATATGTCTATCTCCAGGAGTTCAAGGGATGAAACTCATTTCATTTGGAAACCAATATTTTCATGTGATTGAGCATCATGTAGAAACATTGCTGCCATTAGAAATTTGACTCCTAGGGAGTTTCAAGATGGCTGAAGAGTGAATAGAAGTCACACTGAACTTCTCCTAGGCCAATCTGGAATTACAAATAAATTGTGGAAAAACCACCTGGAAAAAACAACTGAACAAGAATGAGAGAGGAGCATTATCCCCTTGGAAAAACAGAAGAATCAGCTTTAGCACAACCTGACTGGTAAGGAGTGTGGTGGAGACTTGAAAAGGCTAGCTGGGCACCCACGGGTGGCAGCACCAGAGGGATATTTGAACAGCCAGTAGGACCCCCCTGAGAAGAGTGGGGTTTAACCGTAAGCGGGGATCCCCAGCCTACAGCACCAGAGCCCAAAAAGTACACAGATAACAGCCAGCTGTGAAAAGCAGCAGGGTTCCTCTCGGCCAGAGATGGGCAGCTGGAGATGCTAAGAGCTGTTTAAAGGGCCAACGCATGAATTTTTGTTTGCAGACACTTACCCTGGGCCCTGGGTGGAGGCAGAATGGGCTAAAGGCACCTGAGGAGAGACTGGGGAAGGCATCTTTGGGAAGAGAACTGAGAGAATAGCTGGCTGGATGCCGGTGCTGACTCATTCCCATACAGTGGCAGCCATCTTGCTCAGGCAAACTACTCCCCTTCCCTGAGTGGCAGCAGCATAAGAAGACACAATTAGCTCCGCCCCCATGAGGGACTTTACCCTGACCTGTGGTGTCTAAGCCTAACTGCTGAATGCAGAGTGACTAGATTAACAACTAAAGAAGACAGCCACAGACAGTAGATTCCTGGAAGTCTTGAACAGACTGCCTAAGGTCAGACGGGATGAACATCACACATCATCAGAGGCAGATCCAGAAAGGAAAAACAGTGGTAAACACCAGAGTCTACTAAGATGAAATCCACTGTGGTCTTCTCCATGATTTGCAATATTGTCTTTACTACATAGCTATTTAACATCCATTTCTGGTCCATCAAATTTGTGCATATTAAGTCATTCAATTTTATACTAATAGTTTATTTCTCACCTTTCTTATAATAGTCTTAATCTCTTTACAGCCTTATTAATACTGGTTCATTTGCTGTTGATAATGGGATTTGGGGGGGAGGGAGTTATCTTTATGGATGTGGGTTTGGTTCCTGGGCTTTGTGGTTTTGTTCTGCAGCACTGGCACAGAAATACACAAGACGTGGTGGGTAGAATGACCCTCAGTCAACCAGCTGGAGGGTAGGACCCACCAAAGAATGACCAAACAACAATCAAAACCAATTACTTCCAGAGAGCCAACATAAAAGGCATGAAAGGCATCCAAAGAGCAGCAAGTTCAGAAGATCAAGAAGTCTGCACCACTGAATCCCACAGGCCTCCTACCATAGAAGTTCACACCACAAAGTCAGTTAATCAAGACAGATCAATTTAAGAAGCAGAAGCAAAAAAGAAGTCTCACAAATAATGAGAAGACAAAGAAACACCCCCCAATCGAAGGGAAAGGAGGAATCTTCAGAAAGGGAACTGAATGAAATAGAGGCAAGTAAGCTATCAGATATTGAGTTCAAAGCAATGGTTCTAAGGAAGCTCAATGAGCTCAGTGAGTTCAGAGAAAATTACCAAAAACTACAGGAAAACTATGAGGAACTTTCTGCAAACTATATCAGCATGAAAAAGGACATATGAGCTATCAACAAGAGGCAAGAGGAAATGAAAAATACAATTTCTGAATTGAAAAACACAGTAGAAGGAATCAAAAGCAGGCTATATGAAGCAGAGGATAAAGCAGCAAGATGGAGGACAAGGTAGGAAAATATCTCCCAGAAAGAGTAAGAAAATGAAAAAAGACTCAAAAACAATGAAGAAGCATTTAGAGAAATACAGGACAACCTGAAATGTAATAATATCCATATAATAGGGATACCAGAAGGAGAAGGAGTGGAGAAAGGGATAGATAACCTATTTGAAAAAGTAATGATGGAAAACTTCCCTAATTTGAAGAGAGAAAGAGTCCCACAAATCCAGGAAGCACAGAGGGTCCCTTTCAAGAGGAACCTAATGAGGCCCACTCCAAGACACATCATAATTAAAATGACAAATATCAAAGACAAAGAGAGAATCTTAAAGGTAGCAAGTGAGAAACAGGTAGTAACATTCAAGGGAGCCCCAATATAGGTAGCAGCTTACTTCTCAACAGAAACACTGCAAGCCAGAAGGGAATGGCAACAAATATCCCAAGTAATGAAAAGCAAAGGTCTGCAATCAAGACTGCTCTACCCAGCAAGGCTCTCATTTTAAAATGGAAGGGGAAATGAGGAGTTTCCCAGACAAAGGGGGGGCTAAAAGAATACACTTCCACCAATCCAGCACTGCAAGATATGCTAAAGGGACTGCTTTAAGAAGATGAAGAAAGAGTGAGGAAGAGAGGAACACAGATACAAAGGGAGAAAATTAATAAGTACCTATTAATAATAACTTTAAATATAAATGGATTAAATGTTCCAATCAAGAGACATAGGGTAGCTGAATGGATTAGAAAACATGACTCGCACATATGCTGCTTACAGGAGACCCAGCTCAGAACAAAGGACCTACACAGACTGAAAGTAAAGGGATAGAAATAAATATTCCAAGCAAATGGACAGGAAAAAATAAGCAGGGGTAGCAATATTTATATCAGACAAAATAGATTTCAGAACAAAGGTCATAAAAAGAGATACAGAAGGACACTTCATAATGCTCAAAGGAAAAATCCATCAAGAAGACATAAACATGGTAAACCTATATGCACCCAACATAAAAACACCCAAATATATAAGGAAAATCTTGGAGGACTTCAAGAAAGATATAGACAGCAACACACTGATAGTAGGGGATTTTAACACCTCACTGTCAACAATGGATAGATCTTCCAAACAAAACATCAACAAGGATATTGTGGCTCTGAAAGATGCATTAGATCAAATGTACTTAACTGATATATATAGAACCTTTCATCCCAAAGGATCAAAATGCAAATTCTTTTCCAATACACATGGAACATTTTCAAAAATAGACCACATGATAAGACACAAAACAAGCCTCAACAAATTCAAGAAAATTGAAATCATAACAAGCATTTTCTCAGACTACAAAGACTTGAAACTAAAAACCACCTCAAGGGAAAAAACTCAAAAACATTCAAACTCATGGAGACCGAATAGCATGCTATTAAACAATGAATGGGTCAATAATGAGAAAAGAGAAGAAATCAAAGAGTTTCTGGAAACAGATGCAAATGAACACACAGCAGTCCCAAACTTATGGGACACAGCAAAGGCAGTCCTGAGAGGGAAGTTCATAGCGATAGAGGCCTACCAAAAACAGATGGAAACATTTCAAATAAACAACCTGACCCTACATCTTCAAGAACTGTAGAAACAACAACAAACAAAGCCCAGAGCAAGTACAAGGAATGAAATAATCAAGATCTGAGCAGAATGGAATGACATAGAGCCTAAAATAAAAATTGAAAGGATCAACCAATCCAGGAACTGGTTCTTTGAAAAGATAAACAAAATCGACAAGACTTTAAGGAGATTGATCAAGAAAAAAAGGGAGAAGATCCAAATAAGTAATATCAGAAATGAAAGAGGAAATTACATATGATTCCACAGAAGTACAAAGGATTGTAAGAAATTAATGTGAACAATTATATGCCAAGAAATTTGAAAACCTGGGTGAAATGGACACATTTCTAGAAAAATATAACCTTCCAACACTGAATTAAGAAGAAGGAGAAAGCCTGAACACCCAATAACAGCTGGTGAAATTGAAGCAGTAATCAAAAAACACCCGGCATACAAAAGCCCTGGACTGGAGGGTTTCACAGGAGAATTTTACAAAACATTTAAGGGAGAACTAACACCTGTCCTTCTGAGACTATTCCAAAAAAAATCCATGGAGAGAGAAGACTCCCAAACTCTTTTTATGAGGTCAGCATCATCCTAATCCAGAAACCAGATAAATACAAAACCTGGAAAGAAAACTACAGGCCAATATCGGTAATGAACATAGACACCAAAATCCTCAACAAGATATTGGCAAACCACATGCAGCAATACATTGAAAAGATCAGCCACCATGAACAACTTGGATTCATCTCAGGGATGCAAGGATGATTCAATATTCACAAATTAATAAATGTAATACATCACACAAACAAAATGAAAGACCAAATCACATGATCATATCAATAGATGCAGAAAAAGCATTTGATAAGGGACAGCATCCAGTTATGATAAAAAACACTCAGCAAAGTGGGAGTAAAGGGGGCATAGCTCAACATAATAAAGGCCATATATGAAAAACGTACAGCCAACATCATACTCAATGGGCAAAAACTAAAAGCTTTCCTCCTAAGACGAGAATAAGACAAGGTTGTCCGCTTTCACCACTTCTATTCAATATAGTACTGGAAGTCCTAGCCACAGATCAGACAAGAAAAAGAAATAAAAGGCATCCAAATAGGAAAGGAGGAAGTAAAACTATCATTGCTTGCAGATGACATGGCAGTGTACATTGAAAACCCTATAGAGTCCACCAAAAAACTACAAGACCTAATAAGTGAATTTTGCAAAACAGCAGGAAAGTTAATATTCAGAATTCAAAGGCATTTTTGTACTCCAACAATGAAATATCAGAATCAGAAATCAGGAAGATAAAACCCATTTGCTATAGCAAGAAGAAATATAAAGTACCTAGGAATAAACCTAATCAAGGAGGTAAAAGACCTGTACTCCTTGGAAGTACACTGAAGAAAGAAATTAAGAGAGACACAAATAAATGGAAGCATATACCGTGTTCAAAACTGGAAGAATTAACATCATCAAAATGTCCCTGCTACCCAAAGCAATTTATAGATTCAACATAATCCCTATTAAAATACCAATGATGTATTTCACAGATATAGAACAAACATTTAAAAAATTTATATGGAAGCATAAACGACTCTGAATAGCTGCAGGAATTTTGAGAAAGAACAAAGTAGGAGGGATCATAATACCTGACATCAAACTATATTTCAAGGCCATCATAATCAAATCAGAATGGTACTGGCATAAGAACAGACACATAGATCAATGGAACAGAATGGAGAGCCCAGAAATAAACCCATGTCTCTATGGTCAATTAACATTCAACAAAGTGGGCAAAAGCTTAAAATGGAGTAAAAATAGCCTCTTCAACTAAAGGTGGTAGGAGAGCTGGACAGCTACATGCAAAAATTGAAATTTGACTATCAACATACACCATGCACAAAAATAAAATCAAGATGGATAAAAGACTTAAATACAAGTCGTGACACCATAAAAGTCCTGGAGGAGAACATAGGCAGGAAACTCTCAGATGTTCCATGCAGCAATATTTTCACTGATGTGCCTCCTAGAGCAAGGGACATAAAGGAAAGAATAAACAAATGGGATCATCAAAATAATAAGATTCTGTGCAGCTTAAGAAAACATCAGCAAAATGAAAAGGGAACCAACTATATGAGAAATATATTTACCAATGATATCTCAGACAAGGGTTTGATCTCCAAAATATATAAAGAACTCAGATGACTCCACTTCAGGAAGACAAACATTCCAATTAAAAAATGGGCAAAGGACCCGAACAGATACTTCTCCAAGGAGGACATACACAGGGACATATGAAAGGATGCTCAGCATCACTGGCCATCAGAGAAATGCAAACTAAAATCACAGTGAGTTACCACTTCACACCAGTCAGAATGGGCATCATAAACAAATCAACAAACAACAAGTGCTGGCGAGGCTGTGGAGAAAAGGAAACCCTAGTACACTGTTGGTGGGAATGCAGACTGGTGGAGCCACTGTGGAAAACAGTTTGGAATTTCCTCAAAAAGCTAAAAATGGAACTGCTTTTTGACCCAGTGGTTCCACTGCTGGGATTATACTCTAAGAATCCCGAAACACCAAGTCAAAAGAATCTATGCACCCCAATGTTCACAGGAGCACAATTTACAATAGTGAAGTGCTGGAAGCAACCTAAGTGCCCATCAGTAAATGAGTGGTTCAATAAACTATGGTACATTTACACAACGGAGATCTATGCAGCAGAGAGAAAAAAAGAGCTACTACTCTTCACAACACCATGGATGTAACTGGAGAGCTTTATGCTAAGCGAAATCAGCCAAGGGGTGAAAGACAAATACCATATGATCTCATCTATAAGTGTAACCTAATTGACAAAACAAACAAGTAAGAAAAATATAACCAGCAGCATTGAAAGAAAAAAACAAACCAATGATAATGAGGGGAAGAAGAAGGGTGGTAATGGGGAAAAGAAGGAGAAGGGTCAAGTCAAGGAACATGTATAAAGGACCCATGGACAAAGCCAAAGTGGGGAAGGATTGAATTTGAAGGTGAGGGTGGGTGGGGCAGGGGATAGTGGTGGCCGGAAACTGGAGACAAATTTATTTGAACAATAAAAAAATAAATAAAAAACAATAAAGATAAAAGATATTTGACTTCTAGCATTGCCTCTCTGTCTTTTAAGATTTTTGATATCATAAATGTCCATAAAATTCATGTGTATGATCAACTCATTTCTCCATTATAATTGAGGAAGCTCTTTCCTCACTGGAGACGGGCAAAAAATTTTCATGTCATCTCCAGTATACCTCACAAGAGAAGAGCCTATGTTTTCAGAAGGAATGACAACTTTGTCATTATTTATTAGCCATTGGCTTATAGCTTGCTTACTATGATAGGCTAAAATTAAACACTAAATGTCTGGCCCTAACTCTATTAGTAGAATGCTATAAAAAAAAAAAACCTATATTCAGAAAACCTTGTTAAAAAGATTGTTTTCACGATATGAGATCCACGCTTTTTTGGAAAACTCTTTGGGGGGAGTTTTAAACCAGGGCAATTTCAAAAATTGCAGGCGCAGCACAGCTGTTGCTATGGAGATGCTACGGGAGGTCTTGACAGTCCAGTCTTCAATAGGTGGCTGTAAGTGAGTTATCCCAAAAGGTGAGGATAAAGTAAGGCAGAAATGCAAAATCTCTCAGAAAAAAAGGAGCGGAATTGTGTTTAGCATAGAGACTGCTGGAGTGGTGGTAACCTGCATCGCCTTAGAGAATAGGGGTCTAGTAAGAACAGAGAGCCAAGAAGTTAGCCTTTCAAATTAAAGCTGCTTTTCCAGATTATTCAGTAGTCTTTTAAAACAGAATAGAGAGAGGGTTGTGAGCAAAGGGGAAAGAAAGAGAAGGAGGAACGTGATCTTTAGAAAAGAAGGCAGACTCCTCCTCAAACATAGTCTGACAGAGGTTTTGATATCACATGAAATCACAGAGCGTGGAGCTATACAGAAATATGGGGGTTGTTGCTAAGGCCTGGAAGATGTTGCTAAGGATTTCTTTTTTTGAAGCTTTAAAGAAGAAAAAGGAGGAACCATAATACTTAAGGATTAGTAAAATAGGTACCAAGTTCTAGTTTAGATCAGAGATTTTCAGGTGGTAATAGAAACATAAGCAGCTAGTTAGTTGTTGACAAAGAAAGGGAGCAAATGAAGCCAGACGTATACTGTATTTTGCCATATATAATGTGCACCCACATTTTTGGACTGAACTTTCAGGAGAAAAAAAATATTTCAATTAAATTTTTTCATTTGTATATAAAACTGATTATTGTATTCCAGGGTATTATTTTGCATATGGATATCATTATTGCTTTCTACAGTTATACTTTTAATGCATAAGCATAAATAAAAGAATTAATAACATTTATATAAATACAGTATTAGTACTACCCATGTATACTGTGCATCCTTATTTTTCCTACAAAACTTTGGGCAAAAAATGCCCATTATACATGGCAAAAACGGTAATTAAACCAGATTAAGTAGGTAGCTACAGCTTCCAAGACACTCTCAAGGATAGCCTCATTGCCCCACCAAGGGAATTAACATCCCCAGCCCTCTAAATGGCGGGGAAAACTAGCTTTCCAATCTCCCTAGGGGGCAACTTTTCCATTCCCCCAGGTTACTAGGGGTAGGGAGAACATACAAAGGGGGAATTCTCTGCTGAGGCAGGCACAATAGAAGCCAAAATGTTTATAAAAGGGAGGAATCTAGCCTGGGAAAATCTGGGAAACAGTTAGGATTAGATAAGGGCACGAAATACTGGAAGATCCAGGAAAGGGGCTGGATCAGGGGAGGGCCTAGCACAAACCTGCAAAGAGCCAGGAAAGAAATTGGCTAGTTTGTAAGAAAGCTCCCCTTCCCAAACCCAAGACAATGCAATAAAAGGTTAACAAAGGCTCAGGCCCGTTCTTTTTTTTTTTTCTCCCTCGTTCATTCTCCCTGCATCTCTCTGCAGCAGCCCTGGGGGCCTGGCAGCTGTGTGGGCCCAAGCACTGGTCCGAGTGCAGCGCTGATTACAGCCCAAGCGCAGTCTTGGTGGCAGACATGCAGATGGGGAAATGAGACACAGAAGTTCTGCATCTCCAGATCCTGCCCCTCTTGGGTCTGATAAGCACCAGTGTGGGCTTTTGGCCCCAGAGGCTAGACTTCTTCCACAGTGGGATGGAGCTGAGCCATCTGATCATAAATAAGACACCAGCATCTGAAGACAGTCCTTTGTTTCACTCCAAAAAACCTTGCCACAATGCCTCACATCCTGCTATGCATGTGTCCCCGAAATGCTTTTCTTGCACCTCTGTGGAAGAATCCTATTTCCACCAGCCACAGTAATGTGCATACTTTCCCTGGAGAGAAATTCATAAAGTTTTAGGTCATGTAGCTCATGGAGTGACTTAAAAATCCTTCAATGATTTTCTATTGCTTTAGAAATAAAATCCAACCTCTGTACCATGGCCTTCTCCTCTGACCACAAGCTGGTTCTACTCTTCCTCCAGGCCTCATCTCTTACCCTTCGATGTTCACTGGCTCCCTGAGATAAACCTCACTGTTCATCTTCCTCATTGATAGCACCCCAGACTTTCCTTATCCAGGACTCACTCTCCCTTTGGCCTCTGTGTGGAACACATGTGCTGTCACACTGTGTCATACTCATCCTTGGGTCTCTGCTCACTACCTCTCCCAGAAGATTTCACTCCTCTCAGAAACCTCCCTAATTACTTACTTCCTCATGGGTTCATTTATTCATTTATTTTTTCATTTTCCCTATTAGAATAATTATCCATTCAAATTGTTATTCATTCACTCAATATCCAAAGAGCTAACTATGTGCCTAGACCAGGACTGGCTTTTAGGGTTTATCAGTGAACAAAACAGACAAAGGTTTCTATCCTTGGGGACCTTATAATGAGAGAGGAGACAACAATAAATAAGTGAAGCACCTCGTATGTCAGTGGGTGATATTTGCTAGGAAAAATATAAAGTGGGGAAGGCAAATACAGAGGGCTGAGGGAGGGGCTGCAGTCTGAACAGGCTGTAATGTTCAAGGCCCTGTGTGCAGCACAGTACATGTAGTTGTTCAATAAGTATAGGAGAGAGAGGGGAAGAAAAGCAAATACCCAACCAAGGAGATTTTTTAAATTTCCACCACATCTATGGTCATGGTCACATCCCATAGGTATGCTGGACTGGAAAAATGTTGAGAAGTACTTCTTTAAATGTCATTGTTTCTAAATTCTCTCTATGCATTTCCTGGAATGCCATAATCTGAGTGCTGTTGCTCTACTCTAGTATAATATGTTCCTGACTGTATGATAGAATTGATTGCAAAGCTCCCCAGACAATATGATATTAAATATTTATGTCAAATCTAAGATGCATCTTGATTTAAGACACATTAAAAGGAACTAATCAAGTTATATCTGTATAGGTGATTAGTAGAGAAACTGATTTTAATTTGGAGTTTAGCCAAAGCTCTTGCCCTATAATTCAATGCACCAGAAACTCTTGTTGCCTGGAGGCAGTAAACAGTCATTATAGGAAAAAGTGCTTGAGGAAGGAGAGACAGCCTGGGTGCTTTATATGAAAACACAGAGAGTGCTAATTGCAGATGTTGAAGTCCCAAGGTGCAATCGAACTGCTATGCAGGACCCCCGCTATATCTATGGTGGGCAATTAGACAGATATGAGCAAAACAAGGACAATGGGCCAGGCACAAAGGGTCACCAAGGCAGAAAGCCCCGGATGCCTAGGAACAGGCAAAACTGGGAAAACAAGGTCCTCACCCCCAGTGTAACCTTCTCTCTTCTAGCATATCACTGGTCATGTGGTTTAGACCCCCTGACCTTTCATATCATTGGTCATGTGATTTGAACCCTCCCCTTATCTTTCCTCCCATGGCAGGTTGCTAGTCATGCAAATTAGACCCCATTCGAGGGGGAATTAATAAGTGGGTGGGAGAATAGCCCTTAAGCATTAAGTTTCCAGAACGATGAGATTCTGACCTGCATTTAATACATCTAGGCCTCAGGTGTGTTTCAGGTCCAGGAAAAACAGCAAAACCAGACAAGTGATGCCACGGGTGACATCAGGAACAGTTGCATTAACTAAGACCCCTGACCAGGTGCCAACCAATCAGTAGATAACCTGACCCTGAAAGGACACACCTGGAAAACTAATGGATATTCTGTTGGGATCTTCCCCTGAGATCGCCAAATAAATACCTTCAAGAGAGAGCACCCGGCGTGGCTCTCTCTCTGTGGAACACAGCTGCACCTTTCCCCACCTGCCTTGCCCTAGGCCCGTTTTCCTTGCCTCCTAAGCTCCAATGGCCCTTCTTTTTCCTCTGTAACTTGTTTCCTAAGCCCATTTCTTCTACAACTCACTTCTACCTCTGTGACTTTCTAAGTAAATTGCTGGTGTTTGAGTCTTGATTCTGAATTCTTTCTAAGCCATAACTGATGTACCAGAGTTGCAGAACCAGTGCCCAATCTCCAGTAACATTCCAGTGTATTTTCACTGCCAACATATAGCACAAAGTTTTCATGTAGAAGGACATTTTAAATACTAAATTACAAAGGAGAACTTGTATAGGGAGTGATGCTCATTATAGATAAATCCTAGTGTGTTTTGCATTTATAATGTCTTATTTGCATTTAAAACTAGTGTGATAATCTCCATAAATGAGAGTGATAAAGAAGCCAATTAGTTTGAATTCCCTACCCACCAAACGCCACACTAACAACAAAGCGATTGATTCACTCCTGGAATAACGCACCTTGACCAGCTGGACCAGAAACGAACTGATCACAAAACGTGTCCTTCTGTGGCAATGCTGAAAAATCCAGTGATTTTTGTGCACGGTTAAAACATGTTATCACAAGCTCTAAATGAATGCTCACATAGGTTACATGTCTTGCAATTTGGTTGTATTTAATATTGCTTTTGATATGCCATGGGCTTGGCCCAGAAGTCTTTCATTGTAATGGAAGTCAGCCTGTACTTCTTTTGGATTTCTTAATTATTCATGCTAAATGGAAAAGGCTATTAATTATTCAATTAATCCCTCTCTGTGTCAAAATGCTCTTCAGATCCTTATGATGCATTTTAGTTACCTAATTAGATGTAATTAGCCAAATAAATGAAAAATCTCTCTTTTTAAGAACCACTCATGTATAGCCTTAGTTTCCAGAATGAACTTCTAAAACTAATATTATTTTTCTCAGCAAGACTGCAAAAGTCAGAGTCTGGCATCCCACCAATCATGAAAAGTGACTGGAGATCCTCTTTACTATATGGGTTGAAGGGTGGCCCACCCTCAATTCCAGCCCCAGCAAAGCTTCCACATATTTCCACCTATCCAATCAATCAATAATGTTTTAATAACTTAGGTGGTGGTTATAAATCATGTGTGACATGTTCAAAACATTTTATTGCTGAGCCAAAACAGAATCAAAATTGAGTTGGGCACTTCCTGCATACATTTCATGGTCCTCCAGAGCTGCCTCTCTGAGGGTCCTGGTTGCTTCTTGCAGGTGCACTCTCACACCTGCGCACACCTTGTCTTTCTTGCCCGGGGGCCTGCCAGAGGCTACATTGCAGGATGGAGGTAGGAGCCCATGTTGTATTTTCACCTGCACAAGTCAGAGGACAGGAGATGTAGAAAGGGGCCTACCCTCAATTCCCTACAGAAGACAGTTCTGAGACACATTTTACAACACTTCTCAGAATATCTGGACTAGACAGAGCATCAGTGGCAATTGTAGAATCCGTCAGAGAACATGTTCTTGTATTAGCTTTCCCTCCTTCCCCACTTTATGCCCCTGCACCATACCCTACTTCCATGAAATAAACTACCCACACATAAGCCTTTGTCTCATCCTGTTTCATGGAGAAACCCAGGTAGCACAATACTATTTAGTTTATGTCTTTCTACAGGAACAAATATTTAATTTTCTCTTCAAACCCAAACCAGATACAATCCTGATAGAAAATCATAAAGCCAATATATCGCATGGTAAAATGCTAAGAAAGGAATCAGGAAAGAGGGACCAACAGGCAAGGCGCTCACTTGTCTGGTAATCATGCACTCACTGGGCACCTGCCAACACTGGGCTCTCTGCCATCGCAGGTATACAGGAGAGTGTGGGCTGGTGCCTGTCTCAGCCACCCTCTACTAGGCATCTCCTTAGAGGGAACATGTATAGGACAGGGAGTCGCAAGCCTGGGATGGAGTTTCAACTCTAGATTATGTGATCTTATTGTTACCTAAATTATACTCAAAACAAAATAATGATTCTTTTTATAATACTTAGGAAAATCATATTGTTTTGTTTGTGTGAGATCCTGCCAGGCTGGAAAACCATGTTAACCCTTCAGGCCTCATGCCTCTCCCAGCTTTCCACACCACAATGGTCCAACCTTCCAGCACTGTTTCCACCAGGCTGGTGAGGTGAAGCTGATGGGCTGGGCTAGGGAAGGACGGTTATTCCCTGGGGAGCCAGTAGGTGGTGCTGAGGCAGCAAGGATCCCAGGCCCAATCAAGCTTAGCACCTTGTAGGTAGAAAATGAAATGTGATTCTTCTCCAGCTGTAAAGCAGTGTGTGAATTTTGTAATCCTTAGCGTTTTGCAACTGAAATCAGCAGGTCATTTGTCTTGAAGTAATTTCTGGCTTTATTGATCCTAAAAGTTCTAAATAGTTCTAAGATTCTTTAATAACATATAAAGCTACAGGCCTTGTCTTACCTTTTCGTGGTTGAGACCTAGTAGCTTTCAAAATGCTTCTTAAATGAACAAAGTATCCACCTAGGTGAATCCTTCATAAGCAAGCCAAGATTCTGAAGGCAAAGTGGCTTGTTCAAGGTCACAACAACAGCCTTTGACTAGCTCCAAATTTGATCCAAAGCCCCTAAAATCCTTGCTGTTGTTCCACACCACCTGGCTGCCTCTCCTGAGAGGCACTGGATTATTCTCTTTTTTTATTAATGTTTATGAAATATTTTAAAACTTTTTAGCATCCCTAGCCAGTGTGGCTCAACTGGTTGGAGCATCGTGCTGTAGACTGAGGGGTTGCTGTTCAGCTCCTGGTCAGAGCACTTACCTAGTTGTGGGTTCGGTCCCCAGTGAGAGCGTGTGCAAGAGGTAACCAATTGATATTTCTTTTCCTCTCTCTCTCCCTTCCATTCTCTCTCTCCCTTCCATTCTCTCTCTCCCTTCCATTCTCTCTCTCCAGAATCGGTAAGCATGTCCTCCGGTGAGGATTTAAAAAAATTTTTTAGCATCTAAACTCAATATCTAAATCAATGAGAATCCCATGTGCAGAGAAGTTGAACTAAGAAGCATAATCTGTTTATTAATACATACATGCTATATTTAATTTTTTTTAAAAGTTTCATGTCAAGGTTGAAACATTTCAATTTTCATCTGTACTTCAAATTATTCAGTGTAGAGCGTAGCATCATTATAAACAGCAGGGGAATTGTAAGATAATAAAACTTAATTTAGCCAATATTAGTGGTGGTACAATAAGCAAATTAAAAATGTAGTCACCAAATTCTACTTAATTAGTCCTCAAAATATTTTTGAAAAAAGCTAATCATTTTTGATGGATAGTTTTCTTAAATATAGTATATCTGTCTTGTCAGGAAAAATATGGCATGTACTCTAGGTGATTCTTTAAGGCTGGGTGTCCCCATTGCACTTAGGTTTTCCCTGTGCAATACCTTCCAGGGCAACAGAGATCAGGTTTGGCAACCAACCTTGTTCACTTCAACGTTAAGGGACTCGGGTTGCCATACTCATTTTAGTTCTTGTTTCTGCTTTGGGTTTCTCATCTTCTTTTCACTATCACACTGTCTGCTTGTCTTCTCCGTGCTTCTCTGTCTTCTTCATACTTCTGTTTCTAATGGCCTTCTCCACCCTGCCCACAGTCACGTAAAGCCACACAAGTGCAACCAACTACTTCCAGTTTTTTGTGGGTTGGGAAATAATTGTCTGTAAAACTAAAATAAGAGTAAAACCCCAAACTGTGTGCCTTGAATTAGAACATAGTGCAAGAAATAGTGATGAGATTGTTGACATAGATGGCCTTTGAGACTTGATCTTTGAGTATGAGTTCTGCACCCACTGCCAATACTCCCCATACCACCCAGCAGTTCTCAGACACAAGACAGGTGTTCTACGATTTAATTAAATCTGACAGTATTTACTTAGAGACAGTGTCAGATCCTTCAGGCGAAGAGCTCAGTCCTACAGGACTGCGAACACCCCTTGCCCCCTTCAGACACCCATTGGAAGCCCAGGTTGTTAATTGTGCTTCTAACCAACTGGCTATAGATCAAGAATTTTTAAACACCACTTCTTTAGATTCAATTAATTTTCTAGAGTGGCTCACAAAATTCAGAGAAACATGTTACTTACTAGATTATCAGTTTATTATAAAAAGATAGACGTTAGAAACAACCAGATGGAAGAGATATGTAAGTCCAGGTATGGAAAAAGGGTGTGGAGCTACCACGCCCTGTCTCAGTCATCACTCTTCCTGGATCACCATGTGGTCACCAACCCAGGAGCTCTCTGAAACCCATCCTTTGGGTTGTAATGCAGGCTTCAATATATAGGCTATGATTAAATGATTGGTCATTGGTAAGTGAACTCAACCTCCATCTCTGCTTCTCTCCCCCAATGTCAGGAGGTAGGACTGAAAGCTCCAACATGCCAATCATATTAGTTCCCCTGGAAACCAGCCCTCATCCTTAGGGGCTTTCCAAAGTCACCTCATTGATGCTGGCAGTTGAAAGGGGCTTGTTATAAATATTAAGACACCTTTATCACTCTCATCAATTAGAAAATCCCAAGGGTTTTAGGAACTTTGCTAGAAATGAGGACAAAGATCAAATATACGAAGCCTATCCAGAAGATATGCAGCCATGTATATGAAAAATAGAGACATTTATTAAATAAGATACGAGAAACATTGTAACAGGACGATGACACCTCAGTCCCCTTCAAAGTAGTCACCTTGTGACCTTACATAGTTCTCCCAATCACCACCAGCTGCTCTGTTGTCTTTTCCTGAATCTTATAACAGTCTGAAACCTCTTCCCTTTCAAAGGTGATTTTAGTTTTGGGAAAAGGCAGAAGTCGCAGGGCACCAAGCCTGGGCTGTAGTGGGTTGAGTCACCTGGGTGATTTGATGTTTCACCAAAAAACTCTGCATGAGATGTGATGCATGAGCAGGTGCATTGTTGTGATAAAGCTGCCAATCAGCAGTTGGTCATAGCTGAAGCCTTCTGAACCATCTGAATAGTTTCCACAGAGGAATGCCCAAGCTTAACACAAAATATGATGCAGATTCATTGGTCTACTCACTTAGTCATTTTGAATACAAGGGTCACATGGTACACGTGCTCATTCAACAGCATCTACTGCCCCCACTGACTAATACAGTAAAGTTGTCATTGTTCATGCATGTGCATTCCAGTCCATTCTCCTTAGCTGCCAGGTTACATTGATGTCAAGCAGACCTTTCTTATTATATTAACTATGATTGGACTTTTTCTGGGTAGGCCTCATATATTTCTTATTATAAGTCACAATATCACAGAGTACCTGCTCGTATAGTAGAGAAGCTTTTTGGCTGACTGTGCTCCATGCAATGACCTTTCTTGATGAACAATTTCCAGTTCTGTGACATTTTCATTTTTTTTATTTATTATGTTTAATGTGCTTGGCACATCCATTTAGCTGATTTTTAAGTTCAGTGAGCTCTTGTCTAAACATTTATAAAGTACAGCATTGGTAGAAACAGCTTAAACACCAGCAAGGAGCATGTGAGTTTTAAGACCTTAAAAGAAAGATCTCACAATTTTCAAAGAAAAGAAACCAAGTGATATTTACTTGCCACAGCCCTGGAGTAAAGCCAGGATTTCAGGGGTAACTATCAGTAGAGCTGAAATTTTAGAGAAGGGGCTGGGAGTCAAGGTTGCTGGCTGAGGACAGGGTGTTCTAAAAGTATCCATATGTTCAGGAATGATGAGAAAATGTATGGCTGGACTCCAAAGGCCTTTTTTTCTGAGCAGGACTTCCCTTTGTCTAAAGACCTATTTGACTGTTCTATAATTACTGTCCTCTTTATCTTAATTGTGGAACCACATCTTGTCTTTCTTTTTGCAAGACACGTCACACCCCTGGCTTAATAGAAAATTTTCCATTTTTTAAAAAAAGAATCCCTATTATTAATTATATTATTCAGCCAAACATGCTAAATTGAATACTGCCTATACTGCCCATAATTTCAAGAACTCCAGAGGATGTAAACGTCTTTGAAATAACATGATTTCAATCCCACACACTTAGTTTCTAGGTCCTTCACTGCCTGTCTCCTCCAACCACCCTGCTGGCTCTTTGTGTTGCTTTGGCATCTCAGCTCTTCTCCCTCCGCCCTCTGAATGAAGAGGCTTCACAGAGCGTGGCCGCTGGCCCTCTGCCTTCCCCTCCTACAGCCTCTTCACAAGCCCTCTTCCGCGTTCAGACTCCACTGACGACCTGGGCCTGCCGTGCGGGCCACACCCTCTCGTCATCCTTTCTAGGTCAACCCGGTTCTCCCAGTTGCCCGGCCTTAAAATCTGGAAAAATTGTCAACTTTGTTAACTCAATAGGTTTGGTATATCAGGCAGAAAAAAAAAAAAAAAATTCACATCAATTTCCCTTTCCAAATGCTGCCCCTTTCATTTTGTTCCCTGCCACACCTGCTCCCATTTGAGCCTCCAGATAATTGTGTTTGCCTTTGCAATGGTCTGACTTTCGTTCTCTCCTTTAATCCCACCTGCATTGTACCATCCGACTCATTTTAAAAATACACTACTTTAATTACATTAGTTCCCTACTTAAAACCCCCCTTGGTTCCTTTTTCCTTACAACATTTAGTATAAATTCCTCTGCTTGCCTTGCCAGGCTGTTTCTGTTAGCTGGGTACAGGCTACAGCGTCAGCAGGCAGTTTCACATTCACCTCTGGCACTTACTGTCTGTACAAGAGGGATAATCACACCTGTCTCGGAGGATTTTGTGAAAATTAAATAAGATTTTCAATGTCAAAAATAGAACCTGAAAGATGGTAAATGCTAAAGAAACACATACCATTTTCCACCCAACTTACTTCTTGATGAGACTGAAAACAGTTACATTATTGACACTAAAGCAAACCAGGCAGAGCCTTGTGAAATGTGCTTGATGAATGGATACATGAGGCTGGAAATGATCATTTGAGTAAGTGTTTTGAAGATGGCACAGCTTCGGAAGTGACAGATTTCATATTGAGAGGGTGGTCACAAGTGGCTGAGATGGTGGCGGTGAGAGGTCACTGGTGAGAAAGATTGTGATCAAGGATGACAGTACTTCAATAATGAGACTGTTACTGCCTGAACCTGAGTCAGTGTGAGCATCACTAATTGCAGGCATATCACATGTCATAAGCCTTCCAAACTAATGCAATATAAGCTCCACAGCATCACCTGTAGACCCCATTGTAGATCCAAATTCTTACATTCAATCTATTCAGTCTTTGGATATTGTGTCTATTTAGATACAATTTCTAGGAAACACAGGTGTGGCAACCGTGCAATGTGAAGCTCAGATCTCCTGCTATAGGGATGTGACTGACTGAGGTCTTCTGAATCCACGCCTGCACGGCTGCCTTCCCCCTCCACATCCCACTCATCAGTGGCATATTCTGGGTTCTACTGCAGCCTCTTTCTGTGAAATGCAGAATTTCTCTGGCATGCAACTGTTGTCTGAGGGCTCTCCACCATCAGTGTAGCTGGAACTTTCTTAGAAATGCATTGTAGTCTGATTATACTTCTCAATTCCTCCCTTCCCTTTCTCCTTTACAGGGCTCAGACTGGTATTATGGTCTGGCAGCTCAACATCTTCCTCTTTTCCCACTTATTTATAACTCAAGGGCATATCCCTCAGTAAGTATTTTACACATCTAATCGCATTTTGGCATCTGCTTCTTGGGGAAGCTGAACTAACACTTATGGTTCCAGGAGTTGTGCAAGAAAATAGTGGCTTTCCAGTCAAGATGGAAAAGTAAGTAAATTGGTACTCTCATCCTCCCTCACCATATGAAAACTACAGGACAACCATCATTCAGAACCGCCCAAAATCTAGCTGAACAGAAGTCCTACAACTAAGGGTATAAAGAAGCCACACTGAGACTGGTAGAAGCGGCAGAGATGTGGAAAAAACTAGTCCCAACCCACACGTGGCAGTTAAAAATGGAGACTGGATAGCTCAGCTGTGGAAATCCCCCCTATGAAGAAAGGGGTACCAGCCCTACACCAGGCCACCCACCCAGCCCAGGGCTCCAAAGCCAGGAAGAGAAGTCGCCAAACTTTGAAAACTAGTGGAGATTGCAGCTGAGTGAAACAAGGGCTTCTGGAGTCCCAGGCATTCCTCGTAAAGGGCCCACACACAGACTTCCGGACTCACTCACTCTGAGCTCCAGCACTGGGGAAGCAACTTGAAAGGTGCCAGGGACATGCAGGGAGGAACTGAGTGGTCCAGCAATGGCTGGAGGGGCAGCTTCATCCAGGACAGAGTGCTGGGAGAAGATATTGTTTCTTAGCTAAGTCCTGCCATAGAGGCAGTAGGTAAGTGCAGTAGCTGAGTCTCCATCAGCCTGGTGAACATTGTTCACCCAGTCCTGGCGATTCCCTGAGACTCTGCCCCACACAGCTGCAGGCCCACCCAAGTTGTTAACAGTGGCTTTTCCATACAAACAGCCTGTCTTAGCTCATGCTTTGAACTTTCCTAAAATCTTTTAAAGCTTCACAAACCCCAAACAAGCAGCCTCTGGCCTGGGTACATCTTGTTAACTGTCCCCATGCCCAGCACTAGCAGCACACAGCTATACCTCTCCTGGGCACCTAAAATCTCAGCACAAGTAGCAACCATCTGAAGATTACTTTTTAAGTCATGCTAGGTGGTGCTGCGTAAGGCCCAGGCAGTAGCGGACCTTGGCCTACACTCCTCAGGAGGCACCAGAGCTAGTGTACCTGCTGGACAGCTTCAGACCACACCAGAGCATCACCCAACCACTTCCATTTTTGACATACTCAAGGGGAGGACTCACTGGGCACCAGAAACCCATTAAAGCAATTCCTGCTCTGTGGAGTGGACCCTGCAAGGCAGATACTCCACTGTGGTCGCACAGTGCTCTCAGTCCTTGCAACAAATCAGCCTGGGGGTAAGTCCCTCCCATTCATGTGTCAACAGAAATCAAGGCTCAACTACAACAGGAAGGTGTACACAACCCACACAGGGGGCACGCCTGGAACTCTCAGACAGGAAAAGCAGTGCCATTGGGCCCTACAAGATATGTACTACACAAAGCCACTCTACCCAGACTGGGATACATAGCAAACTCAACCTAATACATATATACAAACACATATACATACATCTACATATAAACAAACAGGGAGGCAGCAAAATTGAGGAGACCACAAAAATGTGCCAAATAAAAAAATAAAACAGAACTCCAGAAAAAGAGCTAAACAAAATGGAGACAAGCTGCCAGATGCAGAATTCAAAACATTGGTTATAAAGATGTTCAATGAACTTAGGAGAAGAATAGATAAACTTAGTGAGTACTTTAACAAAGAGATAGAAAACATAAAAAGAGAGATCAAAAACATAAAAAGGAACCAGTCAGAAATGAAGACTATGTTAAGTATAGTGAAGGATACGTTATACAGAATCAGCAATAAAGTAGATGCAGCAGAAGATCAAATGAACAAATTGGAAGATAGGGTAGCAAACAACAACCAATCAGAAAAGCAAAAGGAAAAAATTTTTAAAATGAGGATAGTTTAAGGAGCCTCTGGGACAAATTCAAGAATACCAACATTTGCAGCATGAGGGTGCTAGAAGAAAAAGAGAGAAAACAAAGAATTGAGCATCTATTTGAAAGTGTAAGACAGAAAACTTCTTTAACCTGGTGAAGGAAATAGACATAAGTCTAGAAAATGCAGAGAGCCCCAAACAAGAACTGAAAGAGGCCTATACCAAGACACAAAATAATTAAAATGTCATAGCGTGAAGACAGAGAACCTTAAGAAACAACATGAGAAAAGCACCCACAAGGGAGCTCCCATAAGACTGTACACTCCCATAAGAAATTTTGGAACCCAGAAGAGATTGGCATGAAATATCCAAAGTGATGAAAAGCACAGAGATATAACCAAGATTATTCTACCCAGCAAAGCTATCATTTAGACTCAAAGGACAGATAAAGAGCCTCACAGACATAAACAAACAAACAAACAAACAAACAAAAAAAGCTAAAGGCGTTCATCACCACCAAATCAGTATTATAAGAAATGTTAGAGATCGAAAGATGGCGGAGGAGTGAATTGGAGTCACGCTGACCTCCTCCCAAAACCAAACTGGAATTGCAACTAAATAATGGAGTAATCACCTGGAAAGCAGTGGAGCGATAGTGGGAGAGGAGCCTTGGTGCCGCGGACAGTGGATTCGACTCTCACACATCCCATCGGGTGAGAATTGCGGTGGAGGCTCGAGAGGGTGGGCTGGGTGCCCACGGGCACTGGCACCAGAGGGACATTGAAACGGCCAGTTAGCTCCCCCCGAGAAGAACGGGGTCTGAATCATAAACAGGCACCCCTAAACTACAGCAGCTAAAGCTAAGAAAATACAGACAAAACGCAACCCCAAAAAGCTTAGGGGCGCTCTCTGCCAGAGACAGGTGGCTGGGGATGCAAAAAGACATTTAAAGGGCAAATGCAAAAGTTGCAGCGGCAGCCACCCTCCTTGATCGCTGGGTACAGGCGGCAGCAGGGTGGGCTGGTGCCTGGGAAAAGAATGGTGAGGAAAACTTTGTGAAGAGAACTGACACAGCGGCCGGTGGAGCCCGGGTGATAATGCACTTCCCACTCTGCAGCTACCATCTCGCTCAGGCATAAGGGAATCAATTAACCTGCCTTTTGTGCACTCCGCACACAGCTTGTATGCGTGTGAGCTGCGGGGCTGAGTGCAGACTGTCTGGGAGAGCCTTGAGGAGAGACTGGAGACAGAGGCGTTGGGGAAAGAATGGGAGGAGGAACCGGGGAGTCCCGACTCCCTCCCCGTTCAGTAGTCTCCATTGTGGGCTGGAAAGGCGCGACCCCAAAGAGGCAGAAGCGGGGCGCGCATGAACCAGACTGCCTGCGATTGAAACGCAGTCCGCACAGGGGTTGGATCCTTGGCCGAAGGGGTCACAGAACTGCCCAGAGGCCCCTGAGGGGAGACTAGAAACGGAGGCGTTGGGGAAGGAACGGGAGGAGGAACTGGGGAGTCCCGACTCCTCCTTGCCGTAGTCTCCATTGCGCAGGAAGAGGCCACACCCCCAAAGAGCCAAAAGCTGAAAAGCAAACATAGACAATCCCAAAACACCTAGAGCAGGCGCGCACACTTGTGCCGAGTGACCGGCGAGGGTTGGCGAGCGAGTATGTGACCCAGCGGGCTGGCGAACGCTTGCACCTGCCGGCAAGGCCTCACACAGACTGGCACCGATAAGGCCTGCGAGGGAGTGCACAGAGGGGCACGGGCAGGCGTAAATTGACCTGCACGCCACGATTGCGGAGCGGCCCACAAAATAAGTAGAGCTGCCCAGAGTCCCTGGAGGAGAGACCAGAAACAGGATTAACCGGAGAGTCCTAGAGCTGATTTCCTCCCATTTCCGTAGTCCCCATTTGGCGAGGGCAAGCAACGCACCCAAAGAGCCAAAAGCGGGGAAAATACACAGTAGAAGACCCTAAACTGACCAGTGCTGCGAAGCTCGCGTGCCAGTGGGGCCAGATGAGTATGCGAGGTCGCGAATAAGCCCCCTGGTCTGGGGCAAGCACATGCGAGCCCAGGCAGGTGGGGGACCCTGCCACGCTGGGAATGCGCTCAAGGAGCCCGCCTGAGAGCTCAGAGAGATCCCAAAAAATAGTCCAGCCCTGACGGAAGGGGTCACAGAGCTGCCCCAAGCAGGAGTCAGACACAGACAGTAGACTCCTGGAAGACTCAAACAAACAACCCAAGGCCGTATAGGGTCAACAACTGACATCATCAGAGGCAGGCCCAGAAAGAAAAGTAAAGGACAAAAATACTTAACAGACTCTCACAAAAATGGGAAGAAAAAGAAGTTCCCCTCAAATGAGTGGAAAAGGGGACTCCCCACAGAGAGAGCTAAATGAAATAGAGGCAAGGGAACTATCAGATATGGAATTCAAAACAATGGTTCTAAGGAGGCTCAATGAGCTCAGCCAGCTCAGATATAACTATGAGAAACTGCAGAGAAACTATCAGGATCTCACAGCAAACTATATCAGCCTGGAAAAGGACATAGACACTATCAAGAAGACACAAGAGGATATGAAGAATACCATTTCTGAATTGAAGAACACAGTAGAAGGAATCCAAAGCAGGCTGGATGAAGCTGAGGATCGAATCAGTGAGATGGAGGACAAAGAAAAAAGCTCCCAGACAGAACAAGAAATGGAAAAACGGCTCAAAAAGAATCAAGAGGCATTTAGGGAAATGCAGGACAACCTGAAACGCAATAATATCTGTACAATAGGGATACCAGAAGGAGAAGAAGAGGAGCAAGGGATAGAGAAACTCCTCGAAAAAGTAATGATGGAAAATTTCCCTAATTTGAGGAGAGAAAGGCTCTCATGGGTCCAGAAGGCACAGAGGACACCACTCAAGAGGGACTCAAGGAGGACCACTCCAAGACACATCATCATTAAAATGGAAAATGTCAAAGACAAAGAGAGAATCCTCAGGCAGCAAGGGAGAAGGAGAAAGTAACATACAAGGGGGCCCCGATACGCCTAGGAGCTGACTTCTCAACAGAAACACTACAAGCCAGAAGGGAATGGCAACAAATATTCCAAGCCATGAAAAGCAAGGGCCTACAGTCAAGGCTGCTCTACCCAGCTAGGCTCTCCATTAAAATAGAAGGAGAAATACGGAGTTTCCCAGACAAAAGAAGGCTAAAAGAATACATCTCTACCAAACCAGCACTCCAAGATATGCTAAGGGGACTGGTTTAAGCAGATGAAGGAAAAGAATGAGACAGAGAGGAACACAAGTACAAAGAGAAAAGATGAGTAAGTTTCTATCAGTAATATCTCTCAATGTGAATGGACTAAATGCCCCAATCAAAAGACACAGGGTAGCTGAATGGATAAGAAAACATGACCCACACATATGCTGCCTCCAAGAGACCCACCTCAGAGCAAGAGACCTACACAAATTGAAAGTAAAGGGATGGAAAATAATATTCCAAGCAAATGGGCATGAGAAAAAGGCTGGCGTTGCCATACTTGTATCAGACAAAGTAGATTTCAAAGCAAAGGCTATAAAGAGAGACCCAGAGGGGCACTTTATCATACTTAAAGGAAGAATCTATCACGAAGACATCAACATTGTAAACTTAAATGCTCCCAATATAAGAGCCCCCAAGGTTATAAGGAAATTGTTGGATGATTTCAAAAAAGATATAGACAGCAACACACTGATAGTAGGGGATTTCAACACCCCACTGTCAAAAAGGGACAGATCTTTCAAACAAAACATTAATAAACATATCATGGCGCTGAATGACACACCGAATCAAAGAGACTTAACTGACATATATAGAACCTTACATCACAAAGAAGAAAAATACACATTCTTTTCAAATGCTCATGGCAGTTTTTCAAAGATAGACCACATGATAGGACACAAAGCAAGCCTCAGCAAATTCAGGAAAATTGAAATAATACCAAACTTTTTCTCAGACCACAAGGCCTTGAAACTCGAAATCAAACTCCAAGAGAAACTTCAAAAACTTGCAAACTCATGGAGACTGAACAATACACTATTAAACAATGAATGGGTCAATAATGAGATAAGAGAAGAAATCAAAAAATTTCTGGAAACAAATGAAAATGAACAGACAACAGTCCAAAACCTATGGGACACAGCAAAGGTGGTCCTGAGAGGGAAGTTCATAGCAATACAGGCTTCCCTAAAAAAAGATAGAAACATTTCAAATAAAAGACCTAACACTACAACTTCAAGAACTGGAGAAACAACAACAAATAAATCCCAGAGCAAGTAGAAGGAAGGAAATAGTCAAGATTAGAGCAGAACTGAATGACATAGAGACAAAAAGAACAATTCAGAGGATCAACCAATCCAGAAGCTGGTTCTTTGAAAAGATTAATAAAACTGACAAGCCTTTAAGCAGCCCCATCAAGAAAAAAAGGGAGAGGACCCAAATTAATACTATCAGAAACGAAAGAGGAGAAATAACAACGGATACCACAGAAATACAAATGATCATCAGAAACTATTATGAACAATTATATGCCAAGAAATTTGAAAACCTTGATGAAATGGACACATTTCTAGAAAAGTATAATCTCCCAACACTGAAGGAGGAGGAAACAGAAAGCTTGAACAGACCGATAACAGTTGGGGAAATTGAAGCAGTAATCAAGAAACTCCTGGCACACAAAAGCCCAGGGCCAGACGGTTTCCCAGGAGAATTTTACAGAACATTTAAGGAAGAGCTAACCCCTGTCCTCAGACTATTCCAAAAAATCCAAGAGGAGGGAAGACTCCCAGACTCCGTTTATGAGGCCAGCATCACCCTGATCCCAAAACCAAATAAAGACACTACAAAGAAAGAAAACTACAGGCCAATTTCGCTGATGAACATAGATGCTAAAATCCTCAACAAAATATTGGCAAACCACATCCAGCAATACATTCAAAAGATTATCCACCACGATCAAGTGGGATTCATCCCAGGCATGCAGGGATGGTTCAATATACGCAAATCAGTAAACGTGATACATCACATAAATCAAAGAAAAGACAAAAACCACATGATCATCTCGATAGATGCAGAAAAAGCATTTGACAAGGTACAGCACCCATTTATGATCAAAACACTCAGCAAACTGGGAATAAATGGGGCATTCCTCAACGTAATAAAGGCCATATATGAAAAACCTACAGCCAATATCATACTCAATGGGCCAAAACTGAAAGCTTTCCCACTAAGATCGGGAACACGACAAGGATGTCCGCTCTCACCGCTTCTTTTCAACATCGTATTGGAAGTCCTAGCCACAGCGGTCAGACAAGAGAAAGAGATAAAAGGCATCCAAATAGGAAAGGAGGAAGTAAAGCTATCATTGTTTGCAGATGACATGATAGTGTACATAGAGAACCCTGTAGACTCTACCAAAAAACTCCTCAACCTAATAAGTGAATTTGGCAAAACAGCAGGATACAAAGTCAACATTCAGAAATCAAAGGCATTTTTGTACACCAGCAATGCAATAGAAGAAGAAGAAATCAGAAAAAAAATACCATTCGATATAGCAAGAAAAAAGATAAAGTATCTAGGCATAAATTTAACCAAAGACACAAAAGACCTGTATGCAGAAAACTGTACAACATTGAAAAAAGAAATTAAGGAAGACACAAATAAATGGAAGCATATACCATGCTCATGGATTGGAAGAATTAATATCCTCAAAATGTCCATACTACCCAAAGCAATTTATAGATTCAACGCAATCCCTATTAAGATACCAATGACATATTTCACAGAAATAGAACAGACATTTCAAAAATTTATATGGAACCATAAACGACCCCGAATAGCCACAGCAATTTTGAGAAAGAAACACAAAGTAGGAGGGATCACAATACCGGACATCAAACTCTACTACAAAGCCAGCATACTCAAAACAATCTGGTACTGGCACAAGAACAGACCCATAGACCAGTGGAACAGAATAGAAAGCCCAGAAATAAGCCCAGGTCTCTATGGACATCTAATATTTGACAAAGGGGGCAGAAGCATAAAATGGAGCAATAACAGCCTCTTCAACAAATGGTGTTGGGAGAGCTGGACGGCTACATGCAAAAAATTGAAATTGGATCATCAGCTGACACCATACACAAAAATAAACTCAAGATGGATAAAAGACTTAAATATAAGTCACAACACCATCAAAGTCCTAGAGGAGAACATTGGCAGGAAACTCTCAGATATCCCACGCAGCAATTTTTTCACCGATATGTCTCCTAAAGCAAGGGACATAAAGGAAAGAATAAACAAGTGGGACCTCATAAAAATAAGAAGCTTCTGCAGGGCGAAAGAAAACATCAGCAAAATGAAAAGGGATCCAACCGTATGGGAAAATATATTTGCTAATGATACATCAGATAGAGGTTTGATCTCCAAGATATATAAAGAACTCACTCGACTCAACTCCAAGAAGACAAACGATCCAATCAAAAAATGGGCAAAGGACCTGGGCAGACGCTTTTCTAAGGAGGAGATACAGAGGGCCCAGAGGCATTTGAAAGGATGCTCAGCATCACTAGCCACCAGAGAAATGCAGATCAGAAGCACCATGAGGTACCACCTCACACCGGTCAGAATGGCCATCATAAACAGATCCTCAAACAACAGGTGCTGGCGAGGCTGTGGAGAAAAGGGAACCCTAGTACATTGTTGGTGGGAATGCAGACTGGTGCAGCCACTGTGGAAAGCAGTGTGGAATTTCCTCAGAAAGCTGAAAATGGAATTGCCTTTTGATCCAGTGATTCCCCTGCTGGGACTATACCCTGAGAATACCAAAACGACAATACAAAAGAACCTATGCACCCCAGTGTTCATAGCAGCACAATTTACAATAGCCAAGTGCTGGAAGCAACCTAAATGCCCATCAGTAGATGATTGGATCAAAAAAGTATGGTACATTTACACAATGGAATACTATGCAGCAGAAAGAAAAAAAGAACTACTAAACTTCGCGACAGCATGGATGGAACTGGAGAGCATCATGCTAAGCGAAATAAGCCAGGGGGCGAAAGACAAATACCATATGATCTCACCTATAAGTGGAACCTAACCAACAATGCAAAGATGCAAGGAAAATATGACCAGCAACACTGAAAGGAAAAGAAATCAACAGAGACAAGAGGGAAGGCGGGGGGGGGGGGGGCAGGGAAAGGGAAGGGAAGGGGAAAGTCAAGGAACATATAGCAAGGACTCATGGACAAAACCAAAGGGGAAGAGCTGAGGGGGGGAAGGAGGGAGGGGGCAAGGGAAAGAGGTGGAGGGGAGGCAGAAAGAAATGTATTTAAAAAGTAAATAAATTTAAAAAAAAAAGAAATTGTGGTTATTTAAAAATGAAATAAAAATGCTATCTTATTTAAAAAAAAACAAAAAAAAACAACAAAAAAAGAAATGTTAAAGTGTCTTCTTTAGGAAAAATAAGAAAAAAATATGAATAATAAAATGGCAATAAATACACATCTATTAATAATAACTTTAAATGCAAATGGATTTAATCTTCCAATCAAAAGATAAATGGTGGCTGAATAACAAAATATGATTTTTACATATGTTGTGTATAAGAGATGCACTTCGTATCAAAAGACACACAGATTGAAAGTAAATAGATGGCAAAAGGCATTTCATGAAAATGGAACCAGAAAAAGAAAGGAAGGAAGGAAGGAAGAAAGGAAGGAAGGAAGGAAGGAAGGAAGGAAGGAAGGAAGGAAGGAAGGAAGGAAAGAGAGAAAGAGAGAGATAGAAAGACAGAAAGACAGAAAGAAAAAGAGAAAAAAGAAAGAGAGAAAGAAAGAGAGGAAGGAAGGAAAGAAGGAAGGAAGGAAGGAAGGAAGGAAGGAAGGAAGGAAGGAAGGAAGGAAGGAAGGAAGGAAGGGTGGGTTAGCTTTGGTACAAGACTTATGCCAAAGATAGACTTAAAACATTCATTTGTTCCTTGCAATGTTATTTACAATAGCCAAGATATGTAAGCAATCTAAGTGTTCATCAATAAATAAATGAACAAAGAAGTGGTGCATATATATAAAATGAAATATGACTCAGCCATAAGAAAGAATAAAATCTTGCTATCTGCAACAAGTATGGATCTAGAGGGTATCGTGCTGAAGTCAGACACCAAAAGACAAATGCCAGATCATTTCATTTATATGTGGAATCTAAAAAACAAACTAGATGAACAAATAGAACAAAAATAGATTCATAAAGAAAAAACATTTTGATGGTTGCCAGACAGGAGGAATGTTGTGGGGATGGGTGAAAAAGGCAAAGAGATTAAGAAGTACACATTGAGCCCTGACTGGTGTGACTCAGTGGGTTGGATGTCATCCCAGAAACCTAAGGGTTGCTGGTTTGATTCTCAGTCAGGACACACGTCTAAATTGCAGGCCAGATCCCGGGTTAGGGGTGCGGAAGAAGCAAACGTCCAATGTTTCTCTCCCTCTCTTTCTCCCTCCCCTTCCCTCCCTCTAAAAATAAATAAATACTTTTTTAAAAGAAGTACACATTGGTAGTTACAGAATAGTCATAGGGATGCAAAGTACAGCATAGAAAACATAGTGAATAAGATTATAATAACTATGTATGGTGTCAGATGTGTACCAGATCTATTAGGATGATCATTTTGTAAGTTATATAAATGTCTAATCACTGGGTTGTACATCTAAAAATAATATTTTGTGTCAACTATAATTGAAAAAAAATTTTTTTTAAAGAAAATAGGCTTGTATGCTGGCTTATTTACCTCCCTGTGGACAAAAAGAACGTCATTGTGAGCATTGTGTGAGATGAAGGTAGTCTCCAGCCCAAAGAGGGGCCCAGCTGCTAAAGATTTTATTGGTGATGACCTAAAGAAAGTGCCAGGGAAAGAGAAAATCCTTGCAGGTGAAATTATTCAGCTATTTGAAAAATGTAGGGGAAACAATGCCTACGAGGATGGCAGAACTGTCTGGTTACTGTGAAGTTGTATCACTGCTCTGCAGACAGATAATGGGAGACTGAGAGCCATTAGCAAGCTAAGTATGAGGCAGATGGCCTCTTCAGTAGCTTACAAAAAGGCCCTTATCTCCTGAAGCAGAAGAGCAGACACAGCTGTTCAACAGATACCAATCCTGATAAAGTCACAATGCTCCAGAGATGTTTAAATGCCCAGCCAAAGTCATGTGCTTTGGACAGAGCCAGTGTTATACTAGTCCTAGGTCTTCCTACTTCATGGTTACTAGTGTGCCTTCAGAGCTCCACACTCAGTGACATCATATTCACAGCTTGAAAGCAGCTACAGTAGAATATTTGTACCCTGAAAACCAGCAAACACTAAAATTCAGGGAATTTTTCCCTTCCTTTTTTGAGAGCTGGTTGTTTAACACTTACCAGGACACCACTAGTCAGGGCCTTGGCTGGCAAAGCCTGTAATTATGAAACATGGAACGGAATATCTGGATGCAAATTCTAGAAGCTGCTAGCTCTGCAGATTACCTGAACCCTCCAAACCTGCACAGGAGGCTACCCTTCCCTCGGAGGAACCAGTGCTTCCCCATTCTTGAAGATGCTGCAGAGCCCTCTCCTCTGAAAAGCAGTCTGTGTTGCCTTCACCTCCTCTCCTGGCCTCTAGGCTGATAATTATGGTGTCAGATGCATACTAGATAATTATGTTAAATTCCAGCATAACCTGGCTGGGGATGTACCAGACTCGATAAAGGAAGAAAGAGAATATGCATGGGAGGAGCTGCAATCACCTGGCATGCCCCTGGTACAGGATTTGAAGGGTGACTGATCAAAGGGAAGAGAATATGGGGGTGGGGGCGGGAGTGGTGGCAGAATTTTAAAAAAGAGAGAATATGGACTGGAAAAGCAAGATTCTATTGACTTGAGAACACTTTTGGGGGCACAGGGTTGAAGACACTGACAAAGACCCCAGGGAAGGTTGCCAGATAAAAGTATGTCATGTAATACTTGTGACATGCTTATGCTAAAAAGGTATTTGTTGTTTACCTGAAAGTCCAATTTAATTGGACATCCTGTATTTTTATTCACTAAAACCGGCAGGAGATGAGCAGCAAACTTGCTACAAGGGGAGTTCTCTGAAGCCTGGAGAAAGTGATGGCCAGCACGAAGTGAACTGGACGTGCCAGAGTTGTCCTGGCAGAAGGCAGAGGAGATTAAGAGTCTGAGGGAAGAGGTCATGCTAGAATGCCTGTATTATGAATCCAGAAGATGCCCTGAGGATTAGGTTCTGCAGGAGAACTCCAAGGACACCCCATCCATTTAGACCACCCTGCCCACCCTGATGAGGGGGAGCAGTATTGCTAGGAAGTTCGGTGGTGGCTCTTCTATATGCTGGGATGACAGTGAGAGAGGCTGGCATGGGGCTGAGCACATACACGTCAGTGGGGATGACAGAGCCCTGTGGTAACGGAGGCCAGGTGGCGGCCTTACGGCCACAGTTCCTCCAGTGCCCAAGGGGAGGGAACTAGTGGAGATGTTGGCATAAGACAGTGAGGGAATCCAGAATTTCCGCTTTCTGATATGCTCATAAATGTGGTCTAAAAGACATGCACATGGATAATCATTGCAAGAGGCCTAAAGATCCAGGGCTAGTTGCATAAATTATACATTCACACCCAGAATGGACCTGCTCTACAGAGTGAGTATGTAATTTGTGCTGATTAGTAAGATCTCCACAATGTAGTGTTAAGTAAAAATGCTAAGTAGCAGGAGAGTGTTAAATGTATATATTCACTTTATGATAATTCATCAAGCTGATTTGTGCGCTTTTCTATACATATATAATACTTCACAAAGTTTTTATTGATAAACTAAAAGTGTGAATAGAATAGAGGCCGTGCGCGGAGAGCGAGCACCCGTAGTCTCCCCGCTCCTCCCGCAACGGTAGACCTCGGGATACCCCTGGCTTGCCTGCCCGCCGTGGCCGACAAGAAAGCAGCCTTTGATGACGCAGTAGAAGAACGTGTGATCAACGAAGAGTACACAATATGGAAAAAGAACACCCCTTTTCGTTACGATTTGGTGATGACCCATGCTCTGAAGTGGCCCAGCTTAACTGCACAGTGGCTTCCAGATGTAACCAGACCAGAAGGGAAAGATTTCAGCATTCATTGACTTGTCCTGGGAACACATAGGTCCAATGAACAAAACCACCTTGTGATAGCCAGTGCGCAGCTCCCTAATGATGATGCTCAGTTTGATGCTTCACACTACCACAGTGAGAAAGGAGAATTTGGAGGCTTTGGCTCTGTTAGTGGAAAAACTGAAATAGAAATCAAGATCAACCATGAAGGAGAAGTGAACAGGGCACGTTATATGGCGCAGAACCCTTGCATCATTGCAACAAAGACTCCATCCAGTGATGTTCTTGTTTTTGACTATACAAAACATCTTTCTAAACTACATCCTTGTAGAGAGTGCAACCCAGACTTGCGTCTCCATGGACATCAGAAAGAAGGCCATGGGCTTTCTTGGAACCCAAACCTCAGTGGGCACTTACTTAGTGCTTCAGATGACCATACCATCTGCCTATGAAAGGGACATCAGTGCTGTAACAAAGGAAGGAAAAGTTGTGGATGTGAAGACCATCTTCACAGGGCATACAGCAGTAGTGGAAGATGTCTCCTGGCATCTGCTTCATGAGTCTCTATTTGGGTCAGTTGCTGACGATCAGAAACTTATGATCTGGGATACTCGTTCAAACAATACTTCCAAACCAAGCCACTCAGTTGATGCTCACACTGCTGAAGTGAACTGCCTTTCTTTCAGTCCTTATAGCGAGTTCATTTTTGCCACAGGATCAGCCGATAAGACTGTTGCCTTGTGGGATCTGAGAAATCTGAAACTTAAATTGCATTCCTTCAAATCACATTAGGATGAAATATTCCAGGTTCAGTGGTCACCTCACAATGAGACTATTTTGGCTTCCAGTGGTACTGATCGCAGACTGAATGTCTGGGATTTGAGTAAAATTGGAGAGGAACAATCCCCAGAAGATGCAGAAGATGGGCCACAGGAGTTGTTGTTTTTTCATGGTGGTCACACTGCCAAGATATCTGATTTCTCCTGGAATCCCAATGAACCTTGGGTGATCTGTTCTGTGTCAGGAGACAATATCATGCAAGTATGGCAAATGGCAGAGAACATTTATAATGATGAAGAGCCTGAAGGAAGTGTGGATCCAGAAGGACGGGGGTCTTAAATACATCTGCACTTCTTGTGATTTTAGACTCCCCTTTTTTCCTTTCAACCCTGATATTGATTTAACACTGGTTTTGAGACCCAGACTTTGTTCAGCTATCTCTCTATAGCAGGTACCATCAACAATGCTGTTAGCCCAAACTGAGGGTGTTTTCTAAATATTAACTGGGGGACTTGATTCAACAAAACCACAGACTTATATTTAAATTTTCTTCAGGAATTTTCTAGTAACAAATATCTAAAGTAGCCACTGAAAGGGGACTATTATGTGTGGTTATTTTATTTTTCTTCTGATGCTATATCCCCAAGTTTTTCAGACTCATTTAAATAAAGGCTAGAAGTAAGGAATAGAGCCAAGTGAGATAGGTGTCTGAGCCATGAAGCATAAGTACTGTGAGATGTTGTTTTATTCAGGAATTAGGGGAGATTCAAGTCATAAATTGCTACTCTAAAATCTTCACACCCGACTTTTCCAGGATGCACATTTCCCCCTGTAGGCCAGTCTCCTCTGTTTCTTGAGTTAAGTCAAAACTACATGTTCCTCTTTCCCCATATATTTTTGCTTGTTAGTGTATTTCTTGAGCAGTTTTCATATTATTTCTTTCCTTCCTGTGAAATGGTTTTTTAAAAAAACTTGGGACCACCAAGTTGTAAAGATGTATGTTTTTACCTGACAGTTATACCACAGGTAGACTGTCAAGTTGAGAAGAGTGAAGTGATAGCTTTTATTTGTTTTTAAAATTAAATTAATCCTGGATAGGAGTTGCCTTTTTTGAGGCGGGGGGAGTTAGTCCTTGACCACTAGTTTGATACCATCTGTTTTGGGTGACCTGTTTCACCAGCAGGCCTGTTACTCTCCATGACTAACTGTGTAAGTGCTTATAATGGAATAAATTGCTTTTCTACATAAAATAAGAGTATGAATAGATTGATCTAATTTTATAAAAAACAAACATGTGAATATGCATATACATGTGTTTATATAATGGCATGTACAGAATGGATGCATGTCCTTGTGTCTACATGTATACATACTTGCATAAAGGTGCAGGCATCAGTCTATATGTGTATGTGTACACATGCACCCTGGTGTACCTGTGCCTACGTGGAGTACACATGCATGTAAATGCTGATGGATGGCTGTAGGGGGCTGGGTTCTGGGGTGAAAAAGTGTTACTTTCAACTGTATACCCGGTTTAAATATTTTGGCCAAGCACTTTATTTCTTTTAAATTTTATAAAATTAAATTTTCCAAACCTGAAATACAAGAAAAATGGAAAACTGTGGTTGGGAAGTGGTTGTGAGGAATATGGAGGAGCACTTATTCTACTCCCAAACTTTAAATAGTTTGAGTATAAATAGCCTCTGCTTGAGAGAACTGAAGGGGGTTACTGCCTCCACATGAAAGACAGGTTTCAATTAGGGCAAAGTGGTAGAAGGAATGTTTAGAGAAGGGTTGGAGGAATTTGCTAATCCTTGTGTAGGAGTTCCAGAAAGCATGAGGAACGTGCTAGGAGGAGATGGGGTGCAGGAAAGAATTCACTCAGCAGAATAAATATGCAGGGTAGTATAGGGATGCGAATGCCTTTTATAAGGAAAGTAGATAACCTATAAGAATTGTGCTTTGGGGTGTAACTGAAATAATCTGAGTACAAGGTATTTAATTCTGATAGCTACTTGGAAGAGGGCCTCGAAGTGAACCCCAAGCTTAGAAGTGAGAGCCCTGTGTACATTGCAGTTACCTAGAGCAAGCATGTGACTGTTTTTGATAGCAATGAGCAAACAAGCATGAAGCTGCTACTTCTCCCAGGGGGCATGTGGGGAATGTAGGGTAGGGGGTCCAGGAGGAATGTGACCGATCAAGTCCATTGGAGGGCACTTCAAGTACATGCTTTAAAAGAGAATAGGATGGAGGACATCCGCAAAATGGTAGAATGGGTAGCTCCAAGGCCTAGCCCTTCAGAGAAACATCAACCAACCAAGCAAACTGCTGGAATCAACTCTATTTGTCAGAACTCTGGAAAATAGACAAAGATTTACAACAACCAAGAGAAAGTTGAATTAAGAGAAAGGCAACTTAAAAGTGGTAGGAAAACTGTGTGTGTTTTTAGTCGCCTTTGCCCCCCCCTCAACATGGAAGCAGTCTGGAAGACCACAGCCCATACTCCAGGTGTGGACTCCAGTCCGTGGTTCTGGAGGGGTAGAGCAGAACTTATTCTTGAAGAATTGTGCTTGTCTTTTCTAATCTGTTTAGCGATACCTGAAGGACTAATGCAAGGTGTTTGTCTTTGTTTCCTGTAAGTGCTGATTAAGGTAACCACATTTGTAAATAGAGGAACCAGTACTAAGGTACTTTTGTTTGTAACTTCTCATTCTTTAAATGATAATTCTATGATTTAAAAGGCAAATTCATAAAGATTATAAATCTATATTAAGGGGGACAAAAACATATAAAATAAATATAGTATATATAGATAGATAAATACATAAAATAACAAAGATGTACTCTTTGACAATAATATAAGGGGGAGAAATGAAGATGTACAGAAAGAGGGTATTTGTAAATTGCTGAAACTAAATTGTTATTCACATTAGGCTCTTATAAGTTTAAGATGTTAATTTCAATCCTATGGTCATCACTAAGAAAATAAACAAAAAAGATATAAATGGAAAAAGAGAGAATCAAAATGACATTAAAAAATTAAATCAAATTTTAATATGGCAGTAAAATGGGAATTGAGAAACAAAAAAAACAGACATACAAAAAAGAGAGCTAAAGAAGAGATCTAAATTCTTTCTTATCAATAATTACTTAAATGTAAATAAGTTAAACTCTCCAATCAAAAGGCAGAGATTAGCAGATTGGATGAATAAAACATGACCCACTTACATGAATTATTAAGATAAATGACAAAATGTTGAAGATAAAAATATAGAAAAAAATCTTTCTGCAAATGGTAAACAGAAGAAAGCAGAAGTACCTCTATAAATGTCAGAAAAAAATACTTTATTGTCTTAAAGTCAATAAAATTTATAAAAGATAACCAGGACACTACATTTTGATTAAAATTTCAATCTAGCAAGAAGATAAAATAATTATAAATATATACCCACTTAACAAAGAGTCCTCAAATACACTAAGCCAAAATTGAAAGATTAAAGAAAGACAGTTCTACAATAACAGTTGGATACCTAATGTCTTACTTTTAATAATGGATGGGAACAACTAGACAGATTAATAGGAAAACAGAGGACTTGAACAACAGTATAAACCAATTATACTTAACAGATATGGACTGAACAGTCTACCAAAAATGGCATAATACACATTTTCAAGTGTATAAGAAACATTCCTCAGGATATGAAAGGCCACAAAATAAATCTCAGTAAGTTTCAAAAGATTGAAATATATAAAATATCTTCTTGACATACAATGAAATGAACTAGAAGTCAGTAAGAGAAGGCAAACTGGAAAATTAACATATAAGCAGAAATAAATAGCATACCCTTAAATAACCAATGGATCAGAGAAGTCACAAGGGACAAATGAAAACAAAACACAACACACCAAAACTTGTGGGTTAAAGTGAAAGCAGTACTACGAGGAAAGTTTTAGGTGTAAATGCATATATTAAAAAAGAAGAAAGATCTTAAATCAGTAACTTAACTTACACTATGAGGAATTTAAAACAAAAGCAAATTAAACACAAATTTAGTAAAAGGAAGGAACAATGAACATAAGAGTGGAGCTAAAAGAAATAGAGAATAGAAGATCAATAGAGAAATCAATAAAAGTTGGTTCTTTGAGTATATCAACAAATTAACAAAGCTATAGCTAGACTAAGAGAAAAAAGAAAAATGTAAATAACTAAAATTAGAATTGAAAGTGGAGGCCTTATTACCAACCTTACAGAAACAGAAATGATCACAGAAGATTACTATGGACGATTACACCTCAAAAAGTCTGATAATCTACATGATATAGAGAAATTCCTGGAAATACACAAACTACCAAATCTGACCCAGAAGAAATTTAACTGGTAAGCCTCTCAACCAAAAACATGCCTAGGACTGGGTGGAATTTTATCAAGTGTTTAGAGAAGAATTAACATCAATCCTTTCCAAACTTTTCCAGAATATAGAACAGGAAAGAACACTTTTTTAAAAAGATTTTATTTATTTATTTTTAGAGAGAGGGGAAGCAAGGGAGAGAGAAACATCAATGTGCAAGAAAAACATCAATCAGCTGCCTCTCACACGTTCCCAACTGGGGAGCCGGCCCACAACCCAGACATGTGTCCTGACTGGGAATCGAACTGGCAACCTTTTGGTTTACAGGATGATGCCCAACCTACTGAGCCACACCAGTGATGACAAGCACACACTTCTTAACTCATCTTTGAAGTCACCATTACTGGGATACCAAAGACATCACAAGGGAAAAAAACTATGCAAACATCTATTATCAATATATATGCAAAAACTGTCAACAAAATACTAATCGAATAAATTCAACAGCATATTACAAGGGTTATGCACCATGACCAAGAGGGATTTATGCCCAGAATTCAAGCATGGTTCAAAATAATAAAGCCAATCAATGTAACACACCACATTAATGGAATAGAGGACAAAAAAAGAAACACATGGTTATGTCAATGAATGTAGAGAAAGCATTTGGAAAAAATCCATCAGCCTTTCATGATATAAACTAGGAATAGAAGGAAACTTTCTAAAATGATAACGGACATTTATGAAAAAACCCACCACTAATATACACAAAGGTGAAAGGCTGAAAACTTTCCCCTATGATCAGAAACAAGACAAGGATGCTCACTTCACCCCTGCTATTTAACATTGTACTAGAAGTTTTAGCCAGGGCAGCTAAACAGATGAAAATATAAAATCTATTTAAATTATGAAGAAGTTCAAGCACTCTTATTTGCAGATGACACATCCCTATATTTAGAACATTCTAAATAACAGACACACCCAACTCTGTTACAGCTATTAAATATATTCAATGAAATTGAAGAAACAAGAGTAACATGCAAAAATCATTGTTTGTATTCAGCAGCAAAGTACAATACAAAAGAGCAAATTAAGAAAACAATTTTATTTACAATAGAACCTAAAAGAATAAAATGTTTAGTTCTGACTGGTACAGCTCAGTTGTTTGGGCACTGTCCGTCCAGCAAGGTGAAAGGTCGCTGGTTCGGTTCCCAGTCTGGGCACATTCCTGGGTTGTGAGTTCAGTTCCGGGTCGGGTCAGGGGTGCATACCAGAGACAACTGGTTGATGTTTCTCTCACACATGAATATTTCTCTTCCCTCTTTCTCCCTCTCCTCCCCTCCCCTCTCTCTAAAAATAAATAAATACTTTAAAAAAAAAGAAAATGTTCATTAAAAAAATTAACTAAGGAGATGAAAAAGTTTTATACTGAAAACGTTCCTGAAAGAAATTAAATAACTAAATAAATGGAAAGATTAGTAATAACAATATTGTTCAGATGGCAATGCTACCCAAAGCAAGCTGTAGATTCAATGCAATCCTTCCTAAAATTCTAACAACCTCTTTGTCTGCAGAAAAGCAAAAGCCAGTTTTCAAATTCATATAGAATCAAAAAGAATCCTAGATAGCCAAAATAATTTTTCAATCCTCACCTGATTTTTAGAGAGAGAGGAAGAGACACAGAGAAGGGAGGCACTAACATTGGTGTGATAAGGAAAGATGGATTGGTTGTCTCCTGTATGTGCCCCAATCCTGGATGGAATCCATAACCTAGGCATGTCCTCTGATTGGAAGTTGAATCTGAAACCTTTTTTATGCACAAGACGAAATTCCAAGTAAGTGAGCCATCGAGCCAGGGCAGCCAAAAACAATTTTTAAAAAGAAAAATGAACTTGGAAAACTCACACAATTTTTTATTTCAAAATTTACTGCAAATCTGTAGTAATTAAAACAATGTAATATCAGCATAAAGACAGACATATAGACCAATGGAAGAGAATTGAGAGTCCAAATAAAAACCCTCACACATATGGTCAACTGACTTTCAACAGGGGTGCCAAGGCCATTCAATTAAGAAAGAATAGTCTCTTTAGCAGATGGTGCTGGATGACTGGATATTGACATTCAAAAGAATAAAGTTGGACCCCTATCTCACACGATGTAAAAAAGTTAGAATGTATCAATGACCTAAATGTAAGAGCTAAAATCTAAAACTCATAGAAGATAATATAGAGAAAAATCTTTATTACATTGGATTTGGGAATCTTTTCTAAATATGAAAAATAAAAGCACAAGCAACAAAAGAAAAATAAAGCTGAATCCATCATGAAAATTACATAAGAAAGTAGAAAGACAACACGCAGAATGGAAGAAAATATTTGCAAATCATATATCTGATTAGGATTTAATCTAGAATATACAAGGAACTCTTACAACTCAATGACAATAACTAAATAGCCAATTGAAAATGGACAAAGGACTTAAAAAGATATTTCTTCAAAAAAGACATATAAATGGTCAATAATCATGAAAAGATTCTCACTGTCATTAGTCATTAGCAAAAAGCAAATCCAAACTGCAAAAAGATACTACTTCATACATAGTAGGATGGATGTGACAACAGCAAAAAAAGTAGAAAATAACAAGTGTTGGCCAGTATGTGGAAAAATTGGAACCCTTATATATTACTATTAGGAGTGCAAAATGGTTCAGATGCTATGGAAAAGTTTGGCAGTTCCTCAAAAAGTTAAACATAGAGTCACCATATGACTCAGCAACTGTACTCCTAGATGTATACCCAAATTGAAAACAGATGTTTAAACAAAAACAAATACACAAATGCACAGCAGAACTATTCACAATAGCCAAAAGATGGATTCAACCCTACTGTGCATCAGTGGGTGAATGTATAAATAATGTGGTTTATCCGTACAATGGAATATTATTTGGCTATAAAAAAGAATAAGATGTTAATATATCTTACCATGTGGATGAATCTTAAAAACATAATGCTAAACAAAAGAAGCCAGATGCAATAGGCCATATATTATATAATTCCATTTATATAAATATACAGAAGATGTAAACCCATTGAAACAGAAAGCAAATCAGTGCTTGCCAGAGACTCAGGGGAGGAAAAGAGGAAGAGAAAGTCCTTAAAGGGTATGAGTTTGTTTTTCGTTTTGTTCTGTGATGAAAGTTTTTAGAACCAGGTAGAGGTGGTGGTTGTACAACATTGTGAATGTACCAAAACCCATTTAACTGTTCACTTTAAAATAGCTAATTTTGTTATGTAAATTTCACTCTCATAAAACAAAAATGAGAGAAAGAGAGATAATAGGGAGAAAAAAAAGTTGGGGGCAATGAATTTAGACAACATTTAAAGAGTTTTGCTGTAGATGGGAATAAAGAAGTGGAACTGTAGCTGGTTTGAGAAGCTGGGGTCAGTAGAAGATTTTATTTTCTTTTGTTTCAAGATGGAAAAAAAATGTAAGTATATTTCTTTAGTAATGAGAATTATCCATTAGAGAGTGGATGACATAGGAGAAGAAAGTAAGAATGGCTGGAAAAGACACCCTTGAGTAAATGAAAAGAGATGGCTTTGTCTTCTACAGAAGACAAATTTATCCTTAATGATATCTGAAAGGGGATCATCTCTTAAACATTAGGGCCCAAAGTGAGGCAGCCTTGGGCAAACTAAAGGACTTAATCTACAATGTATAACAAACAAAAAAAAAACATAAATATCATAAAATATATAAAATGTGCAAGCATGGCAGTGCTGTTCTGGAGTTACCTGTTCCACCTGATTAGGGCACTGCTGAATCCTCAGGCCAAAGTGGGCAGGGAAACACAGGTTCAGGACTTGTTTTTTCCCTTTCCTGGATCTGCAGTGTGTTGGTCTCCTTCCTTACCTCATACTGGTTGACATCTCTCTCAATCTAGGCCACACTGAACAGCCACTACCTCTTGGCACAAACTGTGTTAAGCCTCTGGCTTTATTTATTTTAATTTAGGTCATCAAAGTTTAGGGACTTTCAGTCCCAGCTGTACAGATTTTATCACAGAATTTCTATTACTATAATTTTTCAGTTCCCATGGTATTTTATACTTCATGCAATATATATGGCTCAAGAGATGGGACTTTATCTAAATATAAATGCCCTCTACAGATGCCTTCTGTAAAATGCCTGCTGGTGCTGAATTATTTTTATAAAACTTCTTCCTCGGCCAGATTGAGGACTATGGGGTTACAGTTCTTTCTGGAGTGAAGAGGGTATCACCCACAAATTTCAGTGCCATCTTGAAGATTTCCCCTGCCTTCAATTTCTCAGATGTCTTTTCACTATGTCTACTTCCTATGCCTGTCTAACATATATCTCTTGACTGTAGATATTAATTTTTTAAATTATTTGTTTACTGTTTCATGAGGATTTTCTCAGTTTATGCCTTTGTGTGACAGGATTTAGCCATAGATGCCCTGAAGAGTTTGCCCTGAGCCAATACTACACTTTGCCATTTCCTAGGGATAGGTATGGACACACTGCTTCCTCAGAACCCCAGACGGTTCTTATTTAGTACCTTCTTATATATTAAAGACATTGGAAATTGATTAGAGCTTAATGATTTCAAACTACTTATTGGTATGATGCCATTTGAAACCAAAAGTACTATCAGTTTTCTTCTCCATCATATGGGTTAACTGCATAGCAATAGAACTAGAACACAAAGTATTTTTTTAATTGGGGGAGGAGAAACTATTATACAGAGGAAAAGCTAAAACTGGAGTACATATTTTAATGATATAGTATATGCTCAGAAATCAGCCTTTTTTACTGTATGAAAGATTATTCAAGACACTATACTCAATGTTCCTAATTTTCACAAAGGTTAATATAGTGCCTCAATTTTAATAAAAATCTAGGTATTCTATTCTAATTAATTTTGTCACTAACATTTTGATTTGGATACACAAAACTTTTTCCTAGTCTTTACATGGCTCACAAGAAAATGCCACAGGATTTTACAAGAGTACAAAGATTGAAAAATAAAGTACACAGATTAGTTCTGATTACACACCGAAGACCTTATTATATAACTAATTAGAAAGATAATTAACAGATTATTATTAGTCCCACGTAAAATGCCACTGAAAATAACACTCATATTTTGCTGTGAGTTCCCTAACCATTGATTAGTTTTTCTGACCTGATGGTGTAAACCAAAGAAAAAAAAGCAAAAATTAAGTGTTAGCATAGTATCCAAGAGGGCATTTTTTTTATAGGACATATATTGTACAATACAACAGTGAGTCAACAGTTTAGTGACCTGGGATCATCCACATTTAATATTAAATATTAAGGTTAAAGGACTGTATATTTTATTTAGCCAAAGGCTGAATAACTCAACTCCATTCATCTTCATTACCATATGACACACAAAAGAATCTAAATTTATTCCAAAGTGGGACTCAAAGTCCTACACCATGAGGCAAGAGCCAAGGCATACCAGCTATGACTTTGATCTTACCTGAATCCCATCAACTGGTTGTCCCTGGATGCATATAAAAAGAGCACCCTGATGTATCTTCAGTGTTCAAAAAATTGCCTGTGAAACATTTTTTTTAACTTGATCATCTACTATAGGTTGAATGTTTGTGTCCCCCTACAGCTGCCAATTTATATGTTAAAATCCAACTTCAAATGTGTTGGTATTTGAAGACATACCTTTGGGTCATAAGAGTAGAGCCCTCATGAGTGGGATTAGTGCCCTTTGTAAGAAGAAGCCAAGAACTGATTCATTCTCTCTCTGTCATGTTGAGTACACAGCAAGAAGATAGCTGTGTAAATTGAAATGAGGACCTTCCCTAGACACTGAATCAGCCAAGACCTTGATTTTCACTTCCCAGCCTCCAAAACTGTGAGAAATAAATTTCTGTTGTTAATAAGCCACCCAGTGTGTGGCATTTTTTTAGCAGCCTGAGCTAAGAGACCTTGTCTCACTTTTTCTTTTAAATTCTCATTTTTGACCTTAGTTTATCTTTTATTCTTATGTCTACATAAAGAATTATGTAGACATAAGAATAAAAGATAAACTAAGACAGAAAATTAATCTAGTTCTTGCCCTTTAGTGTGTTTTACTTGGAATATGAGTCTGATTGCTATGACAAAGGCTTAAACAACAGTGGCTTCGACAAGAAATGACTGCATGGCTAGCTCACATAGCAGTGTGAGTGCAAACAGCCCAGAACTTATAAAGTGGCTCCATGCCATAGGGGAGCTAGATTCCTTGCTTGTTGTTCTGCTCTCCTCAACTTACGGCTCCTAACTTGTGGTCCATGGTGGTGCTCCTTGCTTTTACTTCTGTTCAGCCAGTGGGGAGGGGAGAAGAGAAAGGAGAAAACATCTCCCTTTCCCTTTCAGCACCGAACTCAGAAGTTGCATGCATCACTTCAACTCATATTTCATTGGCCAGAATTTAGTTGCATGGCCACATACAGCTGCAAGGGAACTATGAAATGTAGCCTTTAGCCAGGTAGCCATAGGCCCAACTTAAACTGAGGCTAAAGGAAGAGAGAATGGACAACTGGAAACACTAGCAGTCTCAACCACAGATTCCTTTTCCTGGTTTCCTTAGTAACTATTCTTTAGAAGCAGTTTCTAGATGGATGGGTATTTTAAGCTCCCCCAAGCTCTGGGAATTTTCTCTATCTGTGTACTTCCCTCACATATAGTCTGTAACAGGTATAGGTAGGCCCAATATCTCTAGGCTGGACACAGTGTAATGGTGGATCACTTATATAAGGGCATGGTCTAATCATGCAAAATATTTTCACATATGCTCTACTATTCCTATCTTGGGCATTTAGATATTGCTTTAGCATAAATATGTGATAGCTTCACTGGTGGGAATGCAGCAAACAGCTTTTGGCAAGCTTCCTTTGCCAGATAATCACATATGAGCTCTTCGATGCCAAGAGAACACAAAAAGGAGCCAAGGCCTCACACATTGATGGTGCATGTTTGGGTCACTGAATGGAAGTGTACAAACAATTGTCCAGAAAGTGACTGCCTCAAGGGCTTCCTGCCACTTGAACTTTGCTTAGAGCAAGAAGACAGCTGCCAATTTAATTTTTGGTTGACTGGGAATGTTTGGTGTTTCTGAAAGGTTAAGAATCCGCTTCATGAAGGCTATGAGATCACCTAATTCCAAAAGTGCTTGGGCTTTGCCTAGTAGTAAATCTTACACAATTCCAGAAAATGTAGAAATGAGATTGCATGGACATTTTAATAAAACTAAATGTAGGTATCATGTAAACATTTATTCCTAGGCCATAATTACCAAGTTATAATCAAAACTTAATTAAGCTCTAGACTCTTTTTTGGGAACCACAGTGTGGTCAATATTTGCCTTCTTAGGAATGCCTTGACATATATTGAGGAAGGAGGATGCGTTAAGAATTCCTCCAAACAACTAGATGACTAGGTTCCAAACTGATCCTCCTATGCACAAAGATAAGGTATTTTTCTTGAGAAGTTACTAGTAATCATCATCAACGGTCTCACCTGATCTAAACCCCAAAGGTTTTTTAACAACTACCACCTAATAAATAAATGTAAAGTTTAGTAACTTCTTTTTAAAAAAATATAATAGTCCAAAACATGTCACTTTATAAAAACAATAGGTCATGCAGCTGTGATGAAACTAAAACAGAAAATTCAGTAAGCATTAATAATGGGAAAAAAAAGATTCAACTTGAAGGAAAAAAGCATACATTTAAGAACATTTCAATGAAAAGCAATTAATCTTATTAACTAATTTCAGTTAGCTGGAGGTGTTCAATTTAGATAGGAAAAGTTTGATCCATTTGAAAAAAGATGTTAATTAAAAGTTGAAGATAAAAATATGGTCTCAAGACACTGATAACAGTTATAGTTAAGAACATGAAATTTGATTTAAAACAATGAAATTTTTAAATAGGCCTAATGAAAATAGATTTCATGTTTGTTTTTGTTGTTAACCTGTACAATGAGCCTGTCAGTTCCCTGCATATTTCTTTTCGGTAGCAAATAACTTGGGAAGTGAGCTAGCTAGGTAGAATAATAATCCTTTTAAAATAAGTTACATTTTATTTTAATAAAGGCAACAAATAAAAAGTTTGGAAAGTTAAAAAATGATCACTCATAACATCATTACCATAGCATACTTGATGTTTTATTACAGTGTTTTTCTATCTCTTAAATGTATGAGTGTTTTAACTCATTCATGTAGCAGTAAACAACATACACTAAAAAAAAAAAAATCCCTGCCCTCATGGATTTTATACTAGTGAGGGGAGACAGCAAATAAATGAGTAAATTATGTAACTATGTTTGCAGGTGATAAGTGCAGTGAAGGAAATAAAAGGGGGGGGCGCTGAGAAATTTTAATAGAATGATCAGAGTGAGGCTCAGTGAGGTGACTTCCGAGCCAAGGCAGGAAGCAGGAGTGAGAAGCGAGGAGGGATATCTGTGGATTGACCGAAGTCCCAATCAGAGGACCCCGAGATTGCTAACCCCCTGGGGGAAGCTTGCCTGGCCAGTTTGAGGGGCTTCACCACCACTGGGGAGAGCACGGGGATTCTGTGTCTTGGCTCCCAGGCCGCTGCAGTGCCCAGGAACCCCATCCTCACTTATTTTGTTTCATTTACTCTAACCTCTCTAATGCTCCACGTTAGGACACAACAATTTTTGTGAAGGCCGCGTACTCAGGCATGCTGTCTAGTCAGTTTCTATTATAAATGGAAACTTTTTAAAATTACAATTTCTTAAAAACCAGTCATTGTTGATGTTTATGTATATGGCACTATTAATTTTAGTGTATTCACTTTGGATGTAATCACTTCACTGAATTTTTAAAATTCTCATAATTTTTCAGTTCATTGTTTTGCTACTTTTAGGCTTGAAATTATACCATATAAAAGGTGTAATAATTTTTTTTTCCTTTCCACATCTGTGCATCTAAATTTTGTTTCATGCCTCTTGTTATGGACAAAAACTGTCTAAAATATTAATAGTAATCATAATATTGGGCTCCTTTATTTTGTTCTGGGACTGTTTCTAGTAGCTACCCTTAAGTACAATTAACTACATAGTCTTCATTATTGAAAGAAAGCGTCCTCACATTCCCATTTCCAACCATGGATTTATTAGGAACAGGTACTGGTGTTGGTTAAACACCAGTGTTTGATCCTTTTTCAGTATCTATTTCATTATTATTTTTAATAATTCAATCTATTGATGTGATGTGCCAATATTTAAGCACTTTCTAAACTGAACTTTCCCTACATTCTTGAGAAGATTTTAGTCATGAAAGAGCTTAAGATGTAGTGTTGCACTTGTCACTGTAAGACGTTCACATCTGTGTGGATGTAAGCGGCATGTTAAACAAGTGGAATTTTACAGGACCCCAAACTAAAGTCAACATAAGAAGGAAACAGCATAAACGAAGGACATAGTACTGGTGTTGCGGCAAGAACCATCTGATTCACAGCGGCCAAAAGAGACCTGAGCGAGACAGGAAGCTGCGCTCTCCCCCACAGGGGTCAGGCGCTGCGAAATCCGATCTCGGGCAAAAAACTGTCTGCCACAGTCTGCTGGAGCAGAGCCCAAGGGGAGAGCGACACGGAACGACAGAACCTTGCCGTTCGACTTGTCCATGATCAGTTTTGGGTTCTTTCTGCTGCCTGCGGCGTTCGGCGTAGTGACCAGTCGTGGTCTAGCAGGACGCAGCTTCTGAAGATTTAACTTTGGAGCACTGCGTCCTCAGCACGCATGGGCATGTACCCGGGGCCTGGTGGCCCGCAGCCTCTGCAGCATGTGTAGCCCCCGCAGACAGACTGTGAGATAGCATTCTTCTAGCAATAGTTCTAGAGTTTCCGACATTTGCTTAGAAAATGCTGCCCTACGGAGAAGCGCCAGGAAGCTTTCTCTGACATAGTCCCTCCAAGGGAGAAAATTAGTTTCTTCTGGGGTCATTTAATTGGTTAAAAGCAGCTTGCTTGCTAAAATAAGGAAGGAAGAAGGGGAAAAAAGGAGGGAGGGAGGAACAAACCACTTTTCCAAAGTTGGAATTTTCCATGGACTCCTGCAATTATCTGTTCAATACTACCATCAGTTGTAGCTAAGGGATATATAAAGTATTCCTTACTATACTCTTTGGAGACCTACGCTCTCAGCCTAAGTTCATTTCCTGTGGAATGCCATGTTTCGTATAACGTTATTGAACGTTAACGAACGTATCGAACGTTATCGAACATATACAAAATACTAAGAAGTTTATCTTGTTTAATTTTCTTTTTTCTAAAACTTTTATTTATTTTTATAGAGGGGAAGGGAGGGAGAGAGAGAAACATCAATGTGTGATTGCCTCCTGAGCGCCCCCTACTGGGAACCTGGTCCACAACACAGGCATGTGCCTCGACTGAGAATCAAATTGACAACCCTTTGACTCGCAGGCTGGCGCTCAATCCACTGAGCCACACCAGCCAGAGCTAATTTTCATTTCAACCCATGATTCTGTAATTTTGTAACAATTTGATAAATAATACAGAAACTCAGATGTGTCCATTACATCTCCTTTACTCACATAGCAAGTAAGAAAACTTGCATTAAATGGAAAGTTGCCAGGGGACGAGAAAAAAGAAGAGGAAAAAAAGAGAGAAAACTCATGTGCTGCACAGCACAGACATTAATGTGTTGATTGCCAGTTAGAAGGGGTGGTAGAGGTGGAGGAGGCTGTGGGGAGGGTAAATTGTTAAGAAAGGAGACTTGACTTGGGGTGGTAAACACACAACACAGTACACAGATGATGTGTTTGGAATTGTGCTCCTGAAACTTGTACAATTTTGTTAACCAGTGTCACCCCAATAAGTTCAATAAAAAGGAAAAAAAGAAGGTTGCTTGCTGAGAATGAGGTTGTATAAATTGTGAGAGGGTAAATTAGATTAATCCAATCAAATGAATATGTATGGAACATCTAATATGAACCAATACCATGCTAGACTTGGTGATAAAAGTCTAGACTCAGTTAACAAAGTAGGCAAGAATCTTTAAGGTCTCCACTCACCTTTGTGCCCTTTTCCTACCAACCTCTTTGTTTTCTCCCCATCACAGCCTTCCTATGACTTACTATATTTAAGAAAAATTTTGAATACACTGTTACTGGAAGGTTATAGTACTTATAATGACAACAACAACAGCAGAAATAATTAGTAACATTTGTTGACCTTGTACTTTGGGCCACTCACTGTTCTAAATGCATTAACTCATTTACCCCCAACACCCCACTGAAGTCAGCACTATGACTACTGCGTATCATCAAGTTGCTTGCTTAAGTTCATACCAGTGGAAGTATCAGAGCCGGACTTTAAATGTGATCTCAGTTTTTCTAGGCGCTAGTCCCTTATTCAGGCCCCCGGCAATCTCTGTGCTACCTGCTAGTAAGTACCTACTAGTATGGTTTATGGAAAGAATGCAGAGCAAAGGTCATGCAGCCAGACAATAATGATGCTGTTTTCACTTCTGGACTCTACAGTAAGGAAGTAATGTGAAGAAATTGAACTAAACCAGAAAAAAATAACAGACACATTTAAAGTAATAAAGATTTGGGTTTGTGGGGAAAAAATTATTTAGAGTTTGAAATATTCAATCTATGGAAAAGTCGGAAGAGGAATGACTTGAGCGTTTTCAAGTATACAAAGAGCTATCAGTAGGGAAGGTTTTTGGCTAGTGATTAGCCTTTTCTAGAAAAAGAAATAGACATCTTTAACTAGAAGAGTTAGATAAGATCTGTGATAATGCGTACTGACAGTTAAGAGAGAACCATTGGAAAATCTGCAAAGGGACATAGGGGAATTCATAGGATTTAGAGAGAGAGCACAAATTCCAGATGGTTAAAGTGTCATTCTGTCAAAGATTTGAATAAATGGGTGGTTTACAGTGTTCTCTGTGCAGCTCTAGCAGTTAATTTACTCTCTTAACCTTTATTGAGTATCTCTCATTTGCCAGTTACTGTGCAAGCTGCCTGGTTACAATGACAAGGGGAAACGGATGTGGGTTCTACCTTCATGGAATTTACAGTCTAATGGAGCAGGTGGATTTAAAAAAATCCAATCATCTCCTAATAAATAGAAAACTGTTTAACTAGATGTCTCGATGGCATCCTCCTCCTTCCTTGACCTCCATATTCCCCTTCTGTTTGTTCAGCCAAGCTGGAAGCCCAGCTCTGCTCATGGCCTCAGAGGAGTCAGGGCCGGGAAGAAAACGCAAAAGTTTCCAAAGCTGGCTGCTTTTGTAAAACAAAAACACAAACCCTCGAAGTATAAAGATTCAGTAGGGTAGAGGAAGTACATTGGACCCTTGAACACCAGGGGTTAGAGCTTCATGGGTCTACTTATATACAAATTTTTTTCAATAAATATGAAAATGTATTTACTCTTCTTTATGATTTTCTTAATAACATTTGCTTTTTCTAGCTTACTTTATTGTAAGAATACAGTATATATTACATATAACATACAAAATATGTATTCATATTATTGGTAAGGCTTTTGGTAACTACTAATGGTAGTTTGTTAGTAGGGTCAGTATAAGCAACATTCAAACCTGTAGAGAATTAATGAGTTTATTTGACCCAAACTGACAACAAATGTCAAGAGTCAAAATCTCAACAGATTGAGAAATGCTCCAGCACCTTACTTAATACATTACAATCAGGAGAGACATTGGAGATTATAAGAAATCCATTGGTGATGGATTAGGGAGGTGGGAGAAAGCAAAGTGGAAAGGGGGTGGGGACCCTCTGGGATTGGATAAAAAGTAAAATGATAGGCATTTTTACGTAGGTGAGTGCAGTATAGTTAGTAGTCAACAATTAACATAACAATAACAATGAGGGGATATATGTGGCCTCCCCTGGTGCGATGCCTGTGCTTTGTGAGAAGGGGGGAGTCCAGGAAAAGGAAATTTGACATTCCAAAGGTATGTTATTTTAGATGCAAAAAGACAACAGATAGGCTCAGATAAGGTAAAGACTGACCTTTGGCAGGGAGAAATACCAGGCTAGGAGTGACTACCTGCCGTGAACTGTTTTTAGTTAGAAAGTTATAATCTCATACCATCCTATGTGGTTACTTTCTGTCTCTGAGTCTATCAGGCTACTGTGCAGGCCTCTCCTTAGCTTGTCAGTTTCGCACATGGCCGCTTTTCTTCCACATGGCCCCCTTTTGGTCATAAATCAATCCAAAGGATTAATTGATAACCAACCTCTTGGTTGGATAAAGAGGTTCCATGGTTTTAGGAGGGCTCATTCCTAGGATGTCTCAGTGTCAGCCTTTGCCTTGTTGAACAATGGATCATTGGGGATGGAGCAAGACCGTAACCTTAGATAAAAGGCTAAGCCACGTTTTTTTTTTTTTTTCTCCGAATTGATAGGCAGGCAAATGGGAGGCAGTCAGAACCTATGGGACTTTACTAAGAAAAACACTCTGAATTATTTCTAACCTATGAGTTATCGTAGTCCAGGTTGTGTTGCTTTTCTGTATTTTGCATCTGGTATAGCATTCACTTATAGTTTGAGGGCACACCATATACCTTTTTAGTTTTCATAATCTTACCATGAGCTAGATTTCTATTTATTGCGGCCCATTTACTTCTCATTGGAAGCACTCTGGTGCTGTTATTAATTTGATTTCCAATAGTTGTGCAGTTGGAAGCTTAACCTTAAGTTTTAATCAGGGCCAAGGCTGTAAGAATACAATGTTTTAAATTATAATCACCATCCAAAAAACTTCAGAGGCCAGGAGGCCAGGAAGAAAGAGCTCTATAATCAATTTCCTGTGTCTCAGCAGCAGTTATAGATGGCCATGTTTTTATAGTCATTTTCACCTTTTATCTGAATTAATATAGTTGATAGTTATTATTGGGTTAGGGGAAAACTCCTTTTAACTTTTCCTGAAAATACACACATCTCTTTCCTTCCTTTTGCACTAACATTTCTTTTAAATTTCAGAACAGAAACCATAAAAAGGGTATTATTGATAATAAAAAAAGTAATCTTATATACCTTTAGCAATTAACAGTTGGGCTGTATACACAAGGTTTGAGAAAAGTCTAAAGAACAAGTATTTTTTATTACTATTATTATTAATTATTATTATTAGCAGACAAGTAAAGACAATCAAACAAACAAAGTCTAACATTAATTTGTAGGTGTACAGGCCTAGCCCATGTTTTGGGAGAGCTGTCTATCTCTGGGGCCGGTGGCTTCTCATCCTTGGAAGTCTTTGATCTCCACTGTAGGTGGAGGCAAGTGTCAGAGTCAGGGGCAGATGTCTATTTGCAACTAGGCCCCTGATAAGGTCCTTTCCAACAATGGGGAGAGAGTCTTTAATTAATGTCTTTTCCAGTAGACAAATATCTCCTGGTTGTGAGTTGTAGTTGAAATCTTCATCTTCTGGGAGCACACTGGAAATATTTACTAATTTATTAGTCCTTATAAGCTGGTTAATGAGGCCTTGATAATAACGCAGAACCTCTCCTTTTAGTAAAGTTGACTCACATCCCTTCAGCTAGATTCATAGGGCAGCCGGTGACTGTTTCATAAGGAGAAAGGCTACGTTTACAATACATCTCAGGTTAAGGAGTACTATAAGGAGGGCTTTTGGCCAAGGGAGATTAAAAGCTTCTTAAAATTTACGTAATTGAGTTTGAATTGTATCAGTTGTATGTTTTACCAATCCAGGGAACTGGGGATGATAGGCACAATGAAAATACTGTAGAAAAGGCCAAATGTCACAAATGGATTGCATCGTTTGTCTAATAAAATGAGTTCTTCAGTCACTAGCTCAGAGGGAATTCCCCCAATGGAGAATTAATTAAGTACATGTATTTTAAATAATTTACCTATCATTAAAGCTGTTGCTCTCCTGCAAGGGGATGAATGCCCCAACCCATACAAACTCATAACTAATACTTTTTTTTTTTGGTATTCTTGAGATGGTGGTGATACAGAGAGATCTGATTAAATAACTCAAATCACAGGGGAGAAGTAGGGAGGGGCCATAGGAGGAGTTTGCCTTGGCAGTTGTGGGCATTCTAGGACAGGATTTCCAGAGCCAGTGGAAATAAAAAAAGGGCTGGCTCTGGTGCAGGGAGAGCTCCCTGGCTCCTGGGCTAGTTCCCTCTCAGGCTCGCTCTCAGGCTCTTCTTCCTGGAGGATGCCTGGATGATCATGCTAGAGCTGCCTGTATTTCCCAATGGACCATATTTTGTATGGGAAGGAATTCCGGGCACAGCCTAGGATTGGCTGGCATAGCAGAGGGTGGCAGATTCATTCTTTGGGCATTCTAGGGAAAACAGGCTCTGAGGCAGAAGCCTGCCATTTTTCCAAAATTGTGTAGTTTTTGTATATTATGTTGTTTTTAGTTTGTAAACTAACCCTATAAACAAGATAACTAAAAACAGGGAAAAGCTAGGAGAACTCAAGTGTTAAGAGTTTAGCTTTAATTGATAGGCTTAAGTGATTAGAGCTGTGACTTGATAGACTTAAGTAATTGCTTTTGAATAAAGACTCCTTTCCTTTATCACCAAACCTGCCTCTGGAATTTTTGCCTAGAGGGCGGCAGCGGGCAGCAGAATCCCAAGTGCTGTTCGGTAACAGTGGCATTTGGATAAAATTCAATTATCATATCTTAAATGGATCTAAAGGAAGTGAAAAATGTTCTTGGCACCCATGGAATGATTTTCCTGGGCTATATTTTGGGCAGACAAAACATTTGCTGTGCACATTATGAGCTACAGTAAGAGAAGATTTCCAGTAATATTGTTTATTCCATGAAATCATCTTTAAGGACTCTAATTTTAGCTCATGTATATATTAAAGTACAGTATTGGTAATTAAGCTCCTATAGGTAAGATTGGTTTCTGATTTAGTCCAAGCTATATTTGTTTGCCTGGGACAAAGATTCCCCCTTTTGTTGTCATATTCTCTTTTCTTCTGCAGCTGTCCATAGGAACTGAAAGAGCCTTTTATTGATTTAGTAGAAAGCAAGGAGCATTCTCAGGTCTGGATAATTTGGCTGTTTAATGCTGCCAGTCTAGCTGCAGCATCAGCTTTAGCAAGCCCTGGAATTTTGATAATTGCTCATTGTTTCAATTTCTGTATGACATCTAATAATTTTGCAACCTACTCTCTATTCTTTATGGGTTGCCCTGAGAAAATTAAGACTTGCTATTTCAACAACATTCTAAAGGTGTGAGCTACACCAAAGGCATAGCTATTACCCACTAATACGTGTAAATATTGGCTATTTGATCTTTGGCCTATTGATAAGTTCAGGTTAAAAAATTAATTAGGTTTGTTGGGCAAAAATTATTCAGGTAAATAAGAAATTTCAATTATGCCCACCAGGGAAGTTAGTGCATATCCAGCTCAGTAACAATCCTGTTTGTCTTCCAAAGATCCATCTGTAAACTAAATTAGGCCAGTATTATCAAGGAGTTTCTTATAAACCATTCCTAGGAACAAGAAGGTGGTCAGGTCATTTTGATTTTAATAAGACATATAGAGGCTGGGCCATTAATAAAAATTTGGAATCCAACTGCAACAATATCCAGTCAAACCCAGGAATCCTCTAAGCTGCTTTCTTGTTTTGGGGAAGAAGAAAAGATAGGATTCCTCTGAGGTTTTCAGGGTTAATTAGTAGTCCATCTTCACATAGCAGATAACCAAAGTATTTTATCTCAGGTAAACAGAATCAGAGCTTACCCTTTTGGGAGTGCAGTGATTTCCTACACCATAAAATAAATCATGCACATATTGGATTAGAGTGGAATCTCTAGGAAATTTAACATTATTTAAATCAGCTTTTAGTATCTAGGACAATGGAGGGGGGGGACTTTCCTATAAATACCTGGGGCATTACTGTCCAAGTAAATTTGTAATCTTCCCAGGTGAAAGCAAAGAGGTATACAAATAGAACGGAGTTTTTATTATTGTTATTATTTTGGCGAAGCTCCCCATGTAACTTCAAGCATCTTAAATAAGCCTAATTATTTTAAAAACTGTTCATTTACAAGGAGAGAATAAATCCTTGAACTGGTCCAGGGCCCATTGGAATGACTCAAAGTTAACCGAGAAAATTATTTCTTGGTTAAAAAAGTCTCTTAAAATTTAAACTGAAAGTTCTGTCAAATACGCTTAACCAAAAAAGTATAATATAAAACTTTTTTGTGGTTCCTGGTAAAACAAATGTATATTTTATAGTAATAGCTCTAAAATACTTAAACTTACACCAGTGTTAATATTAAATACTTTGTCTAGACCCCAGGATCCTACTTAATTTATTTAAGTATTTAATTCTGTTAGGCCAATAAATATTACATCCTAGTATTGCCATCCAGAGGCAGGGAAAAAACAAACAAAAAACAACGCACTACACATAATACACAGATGAACACATATTACATCAAAACCATATGGATCAGGACCATATACATAAGCTGAATTACTAATTCTTTTTTAGAGAAGGCAAGAACTACTTTAGCCGCTTAAGGTTACAAACTTAAAACTTTCATAAACTTCTACAATCTTCACAACCTTCTACAAAATACAACTTTTATATTTTCACAAAACTTATCCATTCAGAAATAGCCATCTTTAGAACTCACTTTCTTCCTTTTCCCTCAAAAATATTTTTATCTCATGCCTTCTATTACAAAACCATACAATTTCTTTCCAACTTAATTTGAATTTTTAACTTAACTTTTAGAAACCTCAGTTTCTAATGATAACCAAAAGTAAACAGCCAAAGTTCCCTAAATTGACTTTTATGAACACATTTTATAACCTTTAGAAACATAGGCTCCTCTAGTGGCAAACACATTTTTTTTCAAGAAACACAACTCTGACAAAGACATTTATTAATAAAACACTCATTAACAGTTCCTAATGCACTCCACAGCCTCTGTTCAATAAAAGCAGGCAACCCCAAGACTTGCCCAGCAATCAATGTCTCAGTATTTAATGCTATTTCAAAATATCTAGATATTCAATGATTTTTATCAAATTCACCAATAGCTAAAATAAGTTAAATTGATTTGCTCAGATATGGCTAAGATTTTTTTTTCAATCCTTTTGATAAGATTTGTCTTCCAAAAATTTGTATTTTAAAAGATAGTCCAGGTAAGAGTTCTTGGAGACCAGGTATTTGCATTTCGAAGGAAGACTTTGGTTTCAGAGTTGTAGCTCAGAAACACTCCTGTTTATCTTACAAAGATAATGGGGTGAGGAATGGGGTGTTGGCATTTATTAGCTTCATAAGCCTTCTTTAGCTGAGAGACGGTCTCTAAAATTTTTTATTAACTTATTTTTAAAAGAATTTATCTGTGCTTCCTCCAGAAGATTCTAATTTTCAAGTCAAGATATGCTTCCCATTCATTCCATTTAATTTTAGAGTAGGCATTTTTCTAATTTTGCATGTAAAAAATTAATTAGGTACTGAAAGAAAACTGCATTTTGGTCATTTTAAGTTGATATCATTTCTAGTTAAACCTTCGCATTCCTATAATGTAGCAAGTCAATGCTTCCTACCAGGAATATTAATGAGGCCTGGGGTCTGGGAGTTTCCGTCCTGGAGGCACAATTTCGCGTGTCAATTTTAGTTTTATTTTTGGATCTGTAGAGTCTGAACAAACTTCTAGGGTTTTTTTTGTGTAGTGGTTAAAAGTATACTGCTTATGAATTGAGCTCCACAACGCTCTCACCCCTCAAGTCACATCGACCCTCTTATGTGCCTCAGTTTCTCTCCCTGGCTATCCAATACGGCTGTTGAGGACTGGAAGCACTAGGTGACCAACCTTTATATGTGCATCCCCATGTGAGTCAATTGTTTAATTACAGTTGAGTTGGAATTCCCTATGGTGCTCCTGCACACCATGGGTGATGTCTCCTGACACCTCCACAAAGATTCTTAGTCACTAAGAATACCCAAAATTTGGGCTGAAGGGAGGAAGTACCCCTTGTCTTTGGAGCTGAAAAAGTTCAGGCTTTCATTTATCCCCCAAAAGTTCTTTGTGCAGACTCTCAGACTGCATTTCCAACTGAAAAACCGAAGTTAAAGAACCAGCCACCCATTTTTCCTCCAGTCCCATCTTCCCCTGGGTTCTCTCTTAACTCTTAAACTTTTCTTCCACCTCGAGGACTTAAAAAGACAGCTCAGATAAAGTCAGGGCCTCATACCTGAAAACAGGGAGGTCTGGAATTCTAATTGAAACTCACCCAAGTGCACCCTTTGCAAAACGAGGAGCTAGTGGGGGTCATGCTCCCCTTGCTGGATCTTAGCATGGGGGCCAGGTCCATGGGGTGGTCCTGGGTGGGCTTCTTTGGAATCCTGCTGACTAGGCCAAGGAAATGTCAATGTAAGAAACATTCAAACCTGTAGAGGATTTTTTAATGAAGTTTATTTGAACTAAACTGATGAAAATTGCTGGGGAGCAAAATCTCAACAGATTGAGAAATGCTCCAGAGAATTGCTGGACCTTATTTTATACATTACAATCAGAAGAAGTGGTACAAGGGGATTACAAAAATCCACCAGTGATGGATAAGGGAGGTGGCAGGAAGCAACATGAAGGGGGTGGAATCTCTGGGATTGGATAAAAAGTAAAATAATAGACACTTGCACAGGTGGGTACAGGTAGTTAGTAATGTGATAACAATAACAATGAGGGGATTTGTGGTCACCCCCTTGTGCAGTGCCTGTGCTTTGTGTGAAGGGGAGAGTCCAGAAAAAGGAAATTTGATATTCCAAAGGTATGTTATTGTAGATACAAAAAGACAATAGACAGGCTCAGATAAGGTAAAGACTGACCTTTGTTAGGGAAAAATGCTAGCCTAGGACATCACTACCTGCCATTAACTGCTTTTAGTTAGAAAGTTATAATCTCATACCATCCTATATGGTTACTTTCTTTCTCTGAGACTGTAAGGCTCCCGTGCATGCCTCCTCTGAGTTTGTCAGGTTTCACATGTGGCCCCTTTTCTTCCATGGTAGTTAAGTTTTAGGGCGTTAAAAGTTATACACAGAGTTTTTACTGTGTGTGGGGTTGGCACCCCTAAGCATCCGCATTGTTCAAGGCTCAACTGTAATTAGTTAAAGCAGATACTCCTGAAACTAGTAAGTGATTTCCTTAGACTTGAGGATAAGAAAGAGATTGAAGAAGATCAGTAGTTTCTGAAGAGAACACTGCTAAAGGCAGCAAGACCCCTAAAAGTGTATGGGATCCAAGGAGCAGAGGGGATCTATGATCCCTACCCCACAGGAAGGCAGTGAGGCCATAGGGAGAGAAATATCTTCAGGAAGAACAGCTCCATGTTTTAGAGGGTCAGGTATTATCAGCACCACTCTACAAAGAGGAAAATTAAGACATATGTTAGTTTGCTCAAGTTCACACAACTAATAGCAGAGATGAAATTTCTACCCAAGCTATTTGACTCCAGAATCCAGATTCTTAACCATTTTTCTATCCTACCTCCAGGTAAATAGAACTTATTCACTTATTCAGCTGTATTTGTTGACTTCCTTATATAAATGCAGCAGTGTTCTAGACATGGTCCTATCAACATAGTGAAATCATTGTTATCTTTCTATAAATTGGGTTTGCTAGTAAATCCTTACAATTTCTAAAAAATACAAATAAGGTAATAGATGCTTATTATACATATTTCCTAAAAATAAAAGCCATCTTGGAGATTTAAATTGTTTTGATGTATAAGTTTATATTACATATAATAATCTATACACAATAGGCTGAAAGATGCAAAATATGTACTTGTAACTTTTTAGCCCCAGATTTTATATACTTATTATTTAGCCCCAGAATATCGTACCTATTATATTTATTATACTTAATATAATAATTTATAGCCATTAATAAACAATAAATTTGATTATCAAGCTACTGGATTTATCTGTGGATTCTTTCTTTCTGAAAGTATCTTTTTGAATACTTTCCTTTGAAAATAATTGAAACTGGGGCCTATTTTTGACTTTTGGTGACTCCTAGCCTTACTAATATTTTACAAGCCAGTAAATGTTTGTGAGTTGATGTGTATTTGTATGAGTGTTTACAAGGAAAATAAAACTCTACATGTATCAGAGGATGAATTAAGGTATGTCAGAGTCACTCATAAATTTTAATGTATTTTTAATATGTAGGATTGCCAATAAAACAACAAATCAAAAGTGCAGTGGAACACTGGTTTAATTTCCTGTTTAATTCAAATTCAAAACACTTATTTTATATCAAATATGTACCTAATTCAGAAAAAATATATTTTTGAAATATATAATACATGTATATTTATTGGACTGAATTGTTCACATTACCTTAAACAGACAGTTAATTTGTTCCATGGTTTCTCAAAAGCAGAATATGTTTATATCTCTTCTTGTATTGAAACTAGAACGTAGTTAAATATACTACCAAGATTGTACTATGCTTTACAATTCACAAAAACTTTGTCATATATTACTTTTTTAGGCATAAAATCCAGGGTAGGTGGTCAGTGTAAAAGCCATAGAGTTGAACCTCATTTTAAAACTGTTTTGTTCTAAATCGAGTGCCCTTTCTAACATAATACAGCCACTCTGTGTGTTGGGTCATAGCTTTCAAAAAAATATCTTGTTTTGTAGATTCATATTTTGTTGAAAGCATCCCTTTATGTGCAGAACCAGAAGACCAAAGTTCCTTGCCATGGTGTTCATGGGCCTAAAGGAGATTCAAACCAGGAGGGCCTGGGGGCTCTGTGGCCCTCTTAACATCAAATGCAAATTGTGTTGTGCATATACAGGCAAGCATTTATTTGAGGAACTAGCTAATGGTTTTTAAAACATTCTTAAATCCTGCTTCCAAAAGGATAAAACCACTGAGTTAGATATTCCCAAATCAGCTCTACTTTTTTCAATTTTATGTTGTGTTTCATAATAAGGATTAAGTGTGACTCGGTCATGTTGTAAAAATGTCTTCTGAATGAACTTATGAAACCATGAAAACTAAGTCTCATTGCTTTGTTTCCTTAATTGTTAGGTGGCTGGAAGATTGCCTTTGATTCTTACCAATATTTAAAGGAGGAGAATTTCACTGACAGTTCTGAAATTCCACTAGTCAGTATTGTTCAGAAGTGAAATTTAAAGGATAAAAATTTTCCTTATGATCGGGCTCAAAATTGCAACCTAGAAATTATGAACATAGATTCTAAAACCAGAAAACGAGGTTTTAAATTTTAGTTCTATAATTTATTAACTGTGTAAAGACTTACTGAAGCTCTCTCTGCCCAGGCATCCTTTTTTAAAAAAATTGTGGTAAATATATGTAGTATAACATTTATAATTTTATGTGTACAGTTCAGTGGTAATAGGTACATTCATATTGTTGCGCAACCATCACCACCATCCAGCTTCAGAACTTTTCTTCTTCTCCCAAACAGAAACAACTCTGTGTCTATTAAACAGGTCCCCATTCTCCACTCCTCCTGCCCCTGGTAACCACCATTTTACTTCATGTCTCTTTGAATTTGACCACTTTAAGTAGTTTACTTAAGTGGAATTGTTTAGTACAGCAGATCCTTGAATACTGTTGTTATTTTTAAAACTGAAATTTACAATTTTAAAAAATTTTCATTTATTGAATTTTTAAAAAGAGAGAGGTAAGGAGAGAGAGAGAGAGAAAGAGAGAGAAGCATCAATTTGTTGTTCCACTTATTTATGCATTTATTTGTTGACTCCTGTATGTGCCCAGCCAAGGATGGAACCCACAACCTTGATGTATTAGAACAATGCTCTAATTAAATGAGCTACCCAGCCAGGGCTCTTAATAATGTTGTTCTGTTCAATGTTGTTTTCGTGTAACATTGATGAGATGTCTTAGGAACTTAACTCTTGCTTTTATCAATTAGCTTATGGTAAAATTGGTTTCTTCATATGTTGTTTTGCTTTAATTCCAAGAACTTATTTGATGATGTTAAGTGAGGACTTACTGCATTTGTCCTTTTGTGACTGGCTTACTTTACTTAGAATAATATCTTCAAGGTTCATTCATGCTGCAGCATGTGTCAGAATATTTTTCTTCTTCAATCTGCATAATATTCCATTGCATATACCGCATCCTGCTTACCTACTCATCTGTCGGTTGCTTCCATGGGCTACTATGAACATGGATATACAAATATTTTTTGGAGACTCTGCTTTCAGTTCTCTTGTGTACATACCAAGAAGTAAAATTACTGGATCAGATAGTAATTCTATTTTTAATTTTTTAAGGAAAAGCCATACTGGTTTCCACAGTCACTGCATCATTTTACAGTCTTACCAATAATCTACAGGATTTTAATTTCTCCACATTCTTGCCAACATTTAGTGTTTTCTGTTTTTTTTAAATGATAGCCATCTTAATTGGTCTGAAGTGATATTTCATTGTGGTGTTGTTTTGCATTTTCCTAATAATTAATTATATTGAATATCTTTTCACATGGATTTTGGTCATTTGTATATTTTCTTCAGCGAAATGTCTATTTAACTCCTTTGCCCATTTATTAATCGGGTTGTTTTATTGTTGTGGTTGAGTTGTATGAATTATATGTGCATTCTGTATACTAATAATTTATTAAATATATGAATTGCAAGTATCTCCCATTCTGTGGGCCAGTTATCCTTTTAAAATGAAGATCTGTTAGTCATCACTTCACAGGACTACAGAATTATTTAACATTAGTTTCTATGGCTGTTGTAACAAATTACAATAAACTTGGTGGCTTAAATAACAGGAATATATTTTCTCAAGGTTCTGGATGCTGGAAATCTGAAATTACTATCACTGTTTTGAAATGAAGGTGTTGGTAGAGCCACACTCCCTCCAGAGGCTTCGGGAAGGATCCATTCCCTGCCTCTTCCAGTTATGGTGGCTACTGGCACTTCCTTCCCTGCCTCCACAGTCACATTACCCCAACCTCTTCTGCCTGTCATCAAATATCCCTGTCTCCCTCTTGTTAGGACTGCTGTGATGGCATTTAGAGCCCACCCTGATAATCCAGGATAATCTCCCTTCCTCAAGATGCTTAATCACACTTGCAAAGAATCCCTTTCCAAAGTAAGGTAACACAGGTTCCGGGCATCAGAACTTGATCTGTTTAAGTGGCCATTGTCCAGCCTGCTAGAGGATGGCTTGGAGGAGTGATGAGAGGATCCATGTTAACACTTAGTACAGTGCCAGGACTGTGGTAAGCATGTCGTAACAGTGTGAGTTATTATCATTATGTATTCAGTAACGGTGGTGTCAATCTCCCATTGAAATCATGAATGGGGCTTTTTCTTTACATTTCTTTTAAACTTTTCTTAAAATTAGCAGTGATGCCATATGGAGCATCCTCAAGAGAGCAAGCCAGGGCAAATCACATGACATGTCCCCTCCTCCCATCCATTTCTGCAGAGACTAAGGCTGTTTCAGATATTGAAGAAGAAACTAGCTCTGGAAAACACAGCCTGAGGGCCAAAGGCAGGCGTGAAGATAGGTGATTAGGTGGGGCTGGGTTGTGGCTTGAAATGCACAGGAATATCTAATCTCTTGTCTCTCGCAGGAATAGTGGATGGTGGTGTATCTCAAGGGCAATGGAGTAGGGGAGAAAGAACAGTTTGTATCTGGTTTAATCATTGAAATTTACTGTCCTTTACAGATAGGGCTAATAGCAAGTGAGCAAAGAAATATGATCATTTTGGCAATTTAGTTCAATTTGAATTTCTCAAAGAGAAATAATAATTCTATCTAAATGGAAAACCATATAAACATAAATACTGATTTATGTACATAATAAAATTCATAGTGTACATAATACAATGTGCATGTACATAATAAATGTATATACAGAGCGGGCAAAAGTAGATTAATAGTTTTGAGGGCACAAAATACAGTTTATTCTTATTACTTATTGATTATTATATTATTTTCCATATGAACTGTAAACCTACTTTGCTCATTCCTATACATACACATACATACATGTACTTCTACAGAAGATACAAAATTTATAAAATTTATTTAAAATTTTTGAAAATAATTATTGAATACCTACTATGTGTCAGGTCTGCTTCCAGGGCTGGTGAGGAAAATAGACCAAGTCCTTGCTCATCTGTAACCTACGTTCTAGTAGGAGAGAGAAAGAGAGTGACCAATACATAAACAAACATGCTATATATCATATGGGAAGTGTGGAGGAAGGAGCTATTTTCCATCATGGGATGGTGGGCAAGGCTAAGCTCTGCAAACACTTGGGAAGATTTTTCCAGGAAAGTGAAACTGCCTAGCATGTCAGGGTTCTTTCTTTTTTAGTAGTAGACAAAATAATGGTGTAACTAATATTAATAGTATGTTAGAGTCACCAGAATACACACAAATACCTTTATATTATTTTACTTTCAAGGCGAATTAAATTAAAAATCATATGCTTCCCAATTAAATTGAATTAGGCCAGAAACGCATACCACTTTCTATTCTTTTCTGTGATATTAATTTTGGTGCATCTTATGGAATACATACAGTAACAGAAATCATGGAAATAAAACAGCCCCTTTTTTTGATAGCCTAATTATCACCCACTGGATCATCTTTGTTATGGGTTGAATTGTGCCTCTTTAAATTCATGTATTGAAGTTCTAAACCTGAGTATCTCAGAATGTGGCCTCATTTAAAATAGGGTCCTTGAAGCCATAGTTAAGTTAGGGTGAGGTCAATAGGTGGGCCCTTATCCAATATGACTGGTGTCTTAATAAAAAGGAGAATGTGAAGAGACACAGGAAGAAGATGCCCATCTGCAGGCCAAGGAGAGAGGCCTGGAACAGGTTCTTCCCCGAAAGCCCTCAGGTGGAACCATCCCAGCTGCTGGTACCTTGATCTCAGATTTCTAGCCTCCAGATCTGAGATGATATATTTCTGTTGCTTAGGCCACCTAGTCTGTGCTACTTTGTTACAGCAGCCCTAGTAAACTAATACATCATAATTTTTAAAGTATAATTTATCAGTTTATAATTAAAGAGAAATGACTATCTTGCTGTTCAGAGTTCTGGAAGAATTCCAAAAAAGTTGTTCCTTATATCATGAATGTTGTCCCCATTGGACAAAAGTCTGTCTTAAGATAGTCAGCCAAATTCTAAAATTTTGGCTTGAGAGCTGTGTAGACAACATATAGTTTCTTTGTACATTGTGTACAATGTTTACATTCCACACTTGCAGGTATGTACATGTTTATTTTTCTAATAATGATACTTAACCTACATTTCTAGGCATCATTCTGCCTAAGACAGAAACTGTGGTTATTTCTCTGGTATTTCAGATTTAACCTCTAGCTTGTGATTTTGCCTTCTTCCTGAGGGGTATTCCATTTGAGGCTGGCTGGGAGTCACAGAGCTGGGCGGTGGTGATGGGACTGCAGGAGCGGGCAGCACGAGGCCTTTGCTCTACTCAGCCTATCCTGTCTTCTGCTGGCGTCTGCTGAGCCATCACCCACACATCCTGAGGCCCCCTGGGCTATTCCTCCCATTGGCGCCTACCACGGTTGACACCTGCATTGTGGTCTGCAGCCCCATTGTGGAAGCCAGGGTCCCAGAGGCGCAGTCGTCTTCCACCTGACCCCAGGTTCTTTTGGGTGCTTCAGTCTCCCCTTATGTCATACATTCCCTTTTGGGGGTTGATGGGAAGCTTTAGAATCTTCCCCATGCCCTTCAGTGGGATTTGTCTCATGCTTGTCTTAGCTTAGACCTGCCACCGCTGCTTTACAGCTGCTGCAGAATGAAGGGAGAATCTCACATCTGGCTGATTTTAGTAAATTTCCTGAGCCTTACAAGTCATCTTACCTTGAGCTCTCCAAATTTTCTGGGGATTCTCCCATTGGGCCCACCCAGTGCACACACTTTCTGGAACAAAACCAGCTTCAGTGGTGGGGGTGGGGGGAGGGGCGGTGGTGGGCGGGGCCGGGGGTCACAGGGCTCCCTTCTCAGAAACACCACGCAGCCAGTATCAGGAGCGCTCCTCTCCACCAGGCACAAAAACTGCTCTTCCAGTGAGCTGTCAGCTTAAACCTAGACCAAACATTTTGTCTATCTTCCACCTCCTAAACACCAAGAATTTTGATGTTTCTTAGACCTCCACCCAGCAGTGAAAAAAGGAGGTCCTGGGAAGAGAAGAACAGGAATGCAGAAGAACAGAACAGGTACTCCAAGGGGAGCTAATACATCAAATGTTATGCTGCCACATATGTCTTTATTTTCATATGGTATATTCCCAGTTCTCTCTTCTAGCAGAAATAGATTTTCTTCTTTTACAATATTTTTATTGTTAACAAGAGCCTTTGTTCTTCCCAATGTCCACATCATACTCTGTTAGCTTGCTGGGTACAAGAGAAAGCATATTTGCACATTTAGAAATGTTAGTCATTACAATGTGCCTACTTTCACATTATTGAGGGATACATTTAGGAGACAAAACATATGATTAATGATTAGTTATTAAGTGTGTATGTTAAAATGAATATTTTCACAAAAGGAAAGTTACCATTTACCTCTCTTAAAATGTACACTTTATAATGCAGTAGAGCAACCAGTAAAAATGATTAATAAGTAATCTTTATTTTCTTCCTGTACTAATGTATATTTCATTCTTCAAAATGCATATAATTTATTAGCATTTCTTTTAAAATTTTATTTTCATTTATACCAAATCAAGTGTAGAGTTAGAAAAGCTTTTAAAATTTTATTTTATAATTTTATAGGATAAATTGAGGGTCAGAGAATTTAAATGCCTTGCTCAATGTCATTAAGAAATCAAAATCTTCTGTTTCCCTAGGCTAAACTTTTGTTTTTAAAGTACACTATGTTGTCTCTCATACTAGATTTAGAATATTATTTATGAGGAAATGTTGTTTAAGTTTTGTCTGAATATATCTACCAAAATAGTAGTGGGAGTGAAAAATTTTAAATAGGGACAGAATCCAATTTTTTAGCATGCTTTGCCAGCTACATATTGTCCTACTGACATAAAATTCCTCAGAAAAATGGAGTTCACAGCCCTTCTGAGACGCATTCCAAAACCATGTAAGATATAAAAGATATGATCAGCATTTAATGATATTTTTAAAAACAAAGTTTATACTAAGACAAAATTGAGTCATTTTTCCAATATATAAAAGAAAACTAGATGGGCTATTTGATGTTTTCATCCACTTTCAGAAATAATCAGTGATGCAGCTCTGAACACTGAGTAGACCATGTATTACAGTATTATTATTTTTGGAAGAACTGTTAACACAGTAAATAATGTAATTTGGGGAACATAAATTAACTTGCAAGAAAAATAATAGGGAAGGAGGATTCTGTTCAAATGTATGAATAGAGAAGATGCTATAAGGAGCCAGGGGTGGTGATGGATAGTAAGGTTTCTGAGATGGTAATGATGCTTCCAAAAGACTGTCAATTTTGAGTAACAGTAACCCACATGGACCAGGAGAGAAGAGAGTTCAAGGATTTCAGATGCCACAAAGGATGTTTCCTATCAAGGAAACAAAAGTTTGAATGCAAAATGCATCTTTTTAAAAGTAGCAAAGCTCCTTTACCCCTGCCCAGCAGGTGAAGGAAAATCTTCATGAAAGAAGGAACAGGGAAGGAACATTGAAGAGGGCCAGGAAGGCAGCCACTGTAAAAGCACACACTGTGAGGATGTTGGATTCTGCCGCAGAGGAGGAGGCAGAAGTGAAAGAGCCCTACACTCAACCAGTGAGACTCCATGGGGCCCTCCTAAAAAGAGCAGAGGCGGGGAGGGGCAGCATAGCGTAGGGACTGTGCAGTCAGACTGCCTTGCTTCAAATCTGGTTCCATCACTTTCTAGCTGAGGGACCTTGGGCAGCTCACAGATTTACATGAAGGATTTAATGCAGTAATTCATGTAAAGCACTTAGCTGGGTGTATGAAATATAGTAAATTCCTATTAAATGGCAAGTCATTAGTATCTAGCACGGAATAGGCATTTTATGAATGTTTATTCTCCTCCTAAATTTCTTAGGGGTAGTTTTCTTAAAACCATCTACAGAAGACTTGGAGTTCCAGAAAGACAAGAGCTGGTCCCTAGGCAAAGAGAATTTACTGACCTCTTGCAGCGGGATTGATACTTTAATGAAAAGTAATGTATGAGTTTGCCTGTGCTGCTATAACAAAATACTACTGACTGAGTGGCTTAAATAATAAAAATTTACTTTGTCACAGTTCTGGAGGCTGAAAGTCCATCAGATAATGTAACTCAAGAAATATAAAACAGGTAGAGAACAGTTGGTTTCTCCTGAGGACCCTGTCCTTGGCTTGCAAACTGCAGATTGGCTGATTGGGTCCTCACACGGTTTCCAGTTGGTCTGTGCATTTGTTTCCTAAACTACTCCTTTTATAAGGACAACAGTCATATTGGATTAGGGCCCACCCACGTGAACTTATTTTACTTAAATTATCTCTTTAAAGGTCCTATCTTCAAACACTGTCACATTCTGAGGTACTGGGGGTTAGGACTTCAACATATGAATTTTATGCAAAAGCAGTTCAGCACATTAAGTAAATATACATGCCTATGTCATCAGTTTAGTTAGTAAACATATATAAATAATCACCTGTGGTATTTTAAAAATTATTTCAAATTAATTCCCCTGTTTCCAAGTTTTTATCAAAGACTTCTTCCTATTGTTTATGAGGTAACTCCTATATAATAATACATTTTAAAAGTTCAAGTACTCTCGTCTTGACTCACAAGAACTCACTTGAATCTTGTATTAACCACATGAGAGTTTTTTGATCTATGGATCTCTTAAATTCTACTTTTTTGTCTGTAAAATGGGGATAATAATCTCTACCTGAAAGGGCTACTGTAAAGATGAGATGAGGCAACGTACATGAGGCAATGTAGTAGGAATTAAAGGAATGTTCTCTTTGTTTAAGTACACAATCAAAGTGCAATACCATCTATTGATGTGTTTCAATGAACTTGGTGCTTAGGCAGGAAATACCATTAACTATTTGGGTCATAATTTATAAAGCCATCAGTTATTAAATAATTTCCTAATAAGGACTTGGAAGTGATGGCTGGCTCCTACCCCAAACATCCCCCTTGAACCATGAGATAGAAACCATGTGTTAAGGATGGCAGACTAAAGGCATTGGAGAAGCCTCATCCCTAATAATTCAAGAGCCATCATTAAAGCTTGGACAGGCCACTCTGGTCTTCATTTACATATAAAAGACATTAATTTCTGTCTTGTTTAGACCACTGTTCTTTTGGATTTTTTTGCCCTCACAGTTAAACTTAATCCTAATGGACATAGAAGTTTTATTATCTGAATAATATAGAGTTTCCTATATAACCCTAGTACAGTGTCTATACATAGAGTCTAATAAATTGTACCTATCATTATTGTGATATAAATATAGATATGTAAACTCCAAAAAATAGTTAAAAAGATGAGAATACACATGTTCAACAAAACTGCATTCCTCTTTACAAGGGACATAAAGCTAGAGAATAAGAGATTCTTATTTGATTCTTTAAAATTTTTTCAACTTGATCATAAGATTTTGCTTTAAAAAATTAAGTCTTCTTGGGAAAAGAAATATAAGAATAAAAAAGAGTTATATAAGAACAAATACTATACTAAAAAGACTAAATTAAGAAAATTAATAGTTAGCAACAACAAATACATAGAAATTATAAGGTATCTACCACTCATTTGCATACATTAACTCAAATATTATAATACATGTTTTATGGAAAGGAAACTGAAATATAGAGAAATAAAGTAACATTCCAAAGGTCACATGAACACTAGAACTTTCTCTTTATTAAAATGCATACACATGGACACACACTCTAAAATACAACTAAATCCTCAAAAAAACAGACAAAAATTCAGTTATTGTTAACTTAGGTTCTGAGATGGGTATAAACATGAGTATTGAAAAACAGAGCTTAACATCAAAGATGAATAAACCTGTTGGATAAATTAAATTATAAAGTAAAATGTAACAAAATAAGAAGTAAATTCATATTTTTATATTAGAATTAAAACAGTTTGTCCTTCACTGAGTTCATGCTTTGAAATACTCCCTTAGTTTCGAATGCTTAGCAACAAATGGTTAAGAATAAATATATTTTAAAAAAAGAAAAAAGATACCCAAGGAAAATCCAGGTTCATAAGCAAATATAATCCTTCAGTGCATCAAAACTTTTAAGAGAAACTCAATGAGTAGGAATGAAGACAATCACTAAATTTTCCCAGGTCTGGAATGAGTAGGTGGTAGCCAAAGAGTCCAGTTTGAGAAGGAGAAGGGTTGAAGAGTCCTCACAGGCAGTGGGACCAGAGCAAGCTGGGGTGGGGTTTCCACATTCCAAAAGGAGGCTGAAGAAAAGGGTTGCTGCCCTCCTTCTCAATTTGTGAATTTTAGCAAGCTAAGGGCCTAGACAGGTGGGAGAATAGACACAGCCCGGCAGCTGGGAACTCAACCATGCCAACCACCAGCTATAGGATATGTGCTATTCCCCAAATTTCCAAGACATTGTAAGAACTCAAAATTGGAAATGTGGTTAACTGATGCATGAATAAATACATTATTTTAGAACTTGATAGACTTATTCTAAAATATGTGTGTGTATTCTCTCTCTCTCTCTCTCTCTCTCTCACACACACACACATACACACACACACACACACACACACACACACACACATACTGCAAAGAGCCAAGAATTGACATTAAACTTTTGAAGAAAAAAAGGGGGGCTAATCCTATCAAATATCAGGCGTATAATAAGGCTAAAGTTTTGTGAAAGAGTACTTCACCAGTGAACCAGAAGAAAGAGTTTGAAAGAATAATCATATATATAGAAGTCAGACAGATGGCAGAAATAGCAAACTAGTGAGAAAGGAAGTGTTCTGACAAATGACAGAAAGATGTTCAACGTCCCTTGCAATTGTAAAAATTAAAATTCACAGATTGGTGATAAAACATAACTATTTTCAGATCACTTGGGGAATAAAAAGTCACTTTTTTTCTTCTAGTATATACCTAGAAGACCATGTCACTTCTAGGTATATACATCTAAATTGTAGGTATATACATAGTATGTGTGTATGAATGTATATACGAGGTCTGTTCAGCCATGTACTATGAAAAATAAAGACATTTATTGAAGAAGATACAAGATACATGAAACATTGTACATAAGGCAATGGCACCTCAGGCCCCTTCAGAATAGGCACCTTGCGACCTCGCACAATTCTCCCAGTCACCATCAGCTGCCCAGTCATATTTTCCTGAATATCATCGACAGTCTGACATCTCTTCCCTTTCAAAGGTGATTTAGTTTTGGAAAAAGCCAGAAGTCATAGCGTGCCAAATCTGGGCTGTAGGGGGGCAGAGTCACCTGGGTGATGTGATGTTTCACCAAAAAGCTCTGCATGAGATGTGACTCATGAACGGGTGCATTGTCATGATGATGCTACCAATCACCAGTTGCCCATAGCTGTGGCCTTCTGAATCATCCAAATAGTTTTTGAGCAGGAATGTTCAAACTTAACACAAAATTTGATGCAGATTTGTTGCTCTACTTGTTCAGCATTTTGAATGCAACAGCCACACAGTATAGGTGCTCACTGTGTCTACTGCCCCCACTGATTAGTACAGTGAAGTCATCATTGTTCACACATGAGCAATCCAGGCCACTCTCCTTGGGTGCCAGGTGGCATCTATATGGCACTAACGATTCTCGTTATATTAACAATGGCTAGACTTTTTCCAGGCAGACCTTGTATAGACATATAAACATACATGTATGAAAAAAATGCAAGAAAATTTTCATTGAGTTATGGTTTGTAATCTAAGAAAAATAGAAATTGAAATCTTCAATCAGATAAAACTAAATAATTTGGAATAATATACTAATAAAATACACTAGATTTACATGTCTTAAAGTGAATGAAATTTAAGTAGCATATCTTAACATTAAGCAAAGCAAAATTAAAGCATGATATATGCAAACACCATCTAAAGTTTTAAAACATGCAAAACATACCATGCACATTTTATGTTTGCATACACATACAGGACTGGTATAAAAATGTGCACAGTTATAGTAAACACCACATTTGAAGTGATAGCTCCAGGCAGGGAGGAAAGTGGCTTCAGTTGAGGATGGTTACACAGGGGCTTCAGCTACATCAATTGTATTATATTTCTCCCCTATGTGTTGTTTCTATATATTTTTAATACATTTCTGAGTGCTTGATACACTTGATAATTTCTTTTCAAAGCTTGCTTTCTAAAATAACTGAGACATTTATAACAGGTAACACTCAAATTCCACTTGATAATTGGTTAGAGGAATGAATCGAGCATTCAATGATAGGGAACTACAAATAAGAAATCATCACACTGATTAATGCATATCTCTATCATTATTTAATATATACAAAATTTAGTAACATCAATATACCATAATGAACTTATTTACTAAATAAACAAATTATAAAATATCATTTTTTGGATCTGTTGTATCTTAGAATGACATACACTTTAAATGCTTAAAAAACATAAACTTTTAGTTTTCCTGGTCACATTTTCAATTGTTTTAGTTTTTCTGGGAAAAAGAACATGATGAACTATGAAACTATTAGATATGACTTGGTAAGCAACCCTAGTTATAGAATATTCTCCAAGGAAAGAAGCATATTAAAAGTTATTTACTTAGAAACATTTATAGTAATGTTTTTTATGCTTGAAAAAAAATACAACAGAAAATCCAAATGTCTAATAATAGGAGATAGCTAAGCAAAAGAAGTCATATTATAAAAGAAGATCATTGCAGAACTATAAAAATGTCAACTATGTGGTTCATCCTGATGCATGAAAATATGAAATAAAATTAATTTTATATAGCAGAGCTATAAAAATGTCAACTGTGAAAACCATGCTGACACATGGAAATATACGTTAAAATTAATTTGAAAGAGCAGAACACACCATTTCCTGATTTCATGATTTCCACTATGAAAAAAAAATATTTGACTAAGATAAAAGAGAATTTGGAGGAACATAATAAGTTGAGTTGGATTTATTAGATTCTTATTCTTTCCTTTAAAATTACATAAGTTGACCTGATTTCATTAATAAAGCAAGGCCACGGGGATTTTATCAGCAGCATAATGATTTTAGGAATAAACAGAAATGTCTGTGCCCATGTGGAATGATTAGAAAGCACCTGTCTTTTCTGACATTGTTTATCTTCTAAGCAAGTGCAGCATGGGAAATATTTTTCATCTTAATAGATATGCCCAATCTGAACCATGTTAAAATTTTATAATGGTAGTAGCTGTTGATTAGTTTCTTATTTTGTAAAGAATATACCTACCGAAAAATCCATTTGTATAATATTGACTCTGAGCTACAAACTGTATTTCATGTAGAACTCCATAGGTCATTCTATGCGATAGCCAAGGTTAGTCTTCCATGTGGATCAAGATACACATGAATCAAAGGAACAAGTAATCCCCAAACATTCTAGCTTAGTACCTTTGCTAAAAATCTTTTATGATAAATGAATGCATAAATGAAATTATGAAGGAGGTAAAATCTTAACAAAAAGATAATACTAGAAATATAAAATTGGCTCTTTGGGATAGAGAAAATGGGAATAATTTTTCCAGAAGAACTAAATTATTTTTTAAGTCTCTTGTTTAATCTTAAAAATACAGGCACATTTTGCCTCTACTTCATAATATATCCATGTTTAATTTAATATAAAAATAATGTTTTAAGTCATAAGCTGGATAATTTTATTCTCCTTCCTGCCAAAGCTAGAGAAAAACTGATGTTCCAGGAAGACACCCCTGTATCTTTGTATACTTTCATGACATCATTGCCTACTCCTGGGGCAGGGGGAGGGAACAAACACAGGTTTTGAAGTGGAGCTCAACAGTACACTCTGAGTGGGATGGTTTGAATGCGAATATTCGTCATGAAAGAAGGGTGAAAAGTTAATGTTTGTTTTGCTCATAAGACTTTTACACTTAAACTTTATTTTAAAAAAAGTGAAATCAGTAAATCTTTTCCAAGGTATAGGACATTTATGCTTATTATTATGAAAAATAATTTTACATAGTTTTGTAATCATCTTCCAAAGATTAAACTTATGTTTGATTAAAAATAATATATAGTATCAACTTTAGCTTCATAATTTTTTTTCATGAAGTTTCAAATAAGCTTCATAAGTTTATTTGCTGATCTACAAAAAAAAACACTAAATATTTTGCTATCAGATATATAGTTATTTAAGATAGGATATTCTCTTACGGTCTGATTGTCAGAAATCTGTGAAACCTAATTAATAGCATTGTAAAGATAAAGGAAAATCACAGAAATAAATCACAGAAAGAAGTAAAATAATAATTATTTTTCCATTTATAAAATAAGAAAAATGATGCTAATAACTCAATGTGGTGACAGATGATATTAAGACTGAGTGAAATACTTAGAAAGAAAGTAGTAAAGAGACCGTGGCAAAAAGCTAATATTGTACAACTGTAATTTGCTATTTAAAAATTTCCCTCAGGGCTTAAAATGGAATGTAACTATGATGGAAAAGAAACACCTGGATAAATTTTGACCAAAACCTCTATGAAGAAGATTAGTTCACAAAACATTTGAAAATGCTATTGGAATATAGTAAATATAGTAAAATATAAGTAGACCATATGACCTTATCTACATTGGGTAAACAGTGAAGCACTTAACACAAATCAATGCATGGTACTCTGGCTTATTGGTACCTGCACTCATCAAAAATTTATTTTGATTATTAACATTGTTACTGATAAAGTAGGAGTCCCACCTTTTGACTCATGTTTGCTATTTATTTATTTTGGTGGTAGTTCATTTCCAGGTTGAAATTAGAGCCTGTGGAAGAAAGATGAGAGGAAAAGATTGGCCTATGGATTGGAACTCTATAATAGAAACCAGTATCAAAATTTATGTGTTGACTTGGAACCTCAGGTAAGATAATTTAAGATAAAAAAGACAATCAGATTTTATTTTTGGAAGATGGAGATTATCAAGCTGCATGTTGATAATCTCCATTTATTAGCCTCTGGGTCATTCTACATAACAAGTCCAAAGAGTTGGCCCTAAACAGAAACAAGAACTAAAAGAAAAGGAAATAAGAGGAGGAAAAGAGGTCAAGTTAATTTAGCTTGGGAGATGAAATGGTGATTAAAGATTACAACCCCAGACAAACAGGCTAATTACTTACAGACATTTCACCATAACAATGATTAGTGGAGGTCGACAGAGAAAGAAAAATCTGAAGATATAATGAAAACATACATAAGAAATATTAAATAGCACTATTATTTCTTTCTTTATTTTTTTAAAGATTTTATTTATTTTTAGAGAGAGGGGAAGGGAAGGAGAAGAGAGGGAGGGAAACATCAATGTGTGGTTGCCTCTCACACACCCCGCACTGGGGACCAGGCCCACAACCCAGGCATGTGCCCTGACTGGGAATCGAATGGTGACCCTTCGGTTCACAGGCTGGCACTCAATCCACTGAACCACACTAGCCAGGGCAATAGCACTATTCTTATCTCATCTTCTCATCCTCAAGTATTCATTGAGCTCTTAGTTATTATCTATCCTGGCAATTATTTGAATGTATCTACCTCTCTTCAGAGCTACTCTATTTGTGTATACAGGGATGAAGTCTTGGAATGCTCAACACAGAAATACTTAAAGCTCATCCAGATTAAGCCTGGACTGATGAATGAATTTCCTCCACAGTGTATTTCCGATGACCATTCACTGAACTTCCCCTTGAACATGATGAAGTACTTTGAATTCCAGATACTTGTCTGGAGTACTTATTATGTACAAAGAACTGTGCAAGACCCATAGACAAAGACAATAGTATTGTGGTTACCATAGGGAAGGGGAGTGGGAGGAGTAGTAAATGGTAGAGGGTCAAAATATGGTGACAGATGATTTGACTTTGGGTGGTGGACACAAAATGCATTATACAAATCATGTATCATAAAAATGTACAAGTGAAACCTATATAGTCTTATTAACCAATATCACCCCAATAAATTTAATTTAAAACGTTAGAAATGCAAACTTGGAAGTCACTGAGTTTATCTTTGAAGTACCCATCCTGATCCAAAGGAAGCCACTAAAACAAATTAAAATGATAAGGCAGTCATTTCCATGTTCTAGAAACACAAATACAAGTGGAATGCACAGGCTAATACTAGGAGTTTCTAGGTCCTGGAATATCAGAGATAAATGGCATTTCCATTTCTGTCAAAGCATTTTATACATGATGGGAAACTGGGGCCAGATTCTCTATCTAAATCTAGGGTTTGGATGCTATCTCCTAGCCCTAAAGGAGCTGGAAAACTGCTATTTTTGCTGCATTCCTGCAGTGCAGCCAGAAAGAGGAAGGTATAGGATCTGGGCCAAGTTCCTCACTGTCTTGGTGACTATGTCTGCAGTACCCACAATACCAGAATGCAAGGCAGTGGCTGCCAAGAAAAGACCTGAATCTGAACAAGAAGGTGAGGGCCAGGTGAAGGCCAAAGAGGAGGGCAGAGGAGAGAGGGAGTGGAAGAAACAGATCTCTGCTCAAAGACTCTGAGGATAATTAACACTGAGAAAAATAGTCAAACAATCAAAATTGGAAGAGGAATTTACCAGCAATGAAATACAAATAAGAAAACATCATCAAAATTACTTTAAAGATGTTTAAGATCCTCCTAGAAATACAGGAATAAAATCTATGAAAAAAAAGTCATTATGAAAGGGAGAAGAGTGACTATTTCAATAGAAGTCAAATGGGTATCTGATAACAAGCAAATTTATTCATGTAAAAAACAAACAAAAACACTTAGAAACAAAAGGTAATGAAACCTCTTGAACCTGAAAAAGTATTTGTATAAGAGCCTAGAGTAAACACAGTAACTTCATCCCATTAAAGTCAGGAGTAAAATAAGGCTGTTCAAAATCCCATACTATTCAACAGTGCTAGAGGTCCTAATTAAAACACTAAGACTAAAAAATATTTTAAAATAACATTTTACTTTATAATCTTGGGCAAAGAGAGGATTTCTTTAAAAGATATAAAGTTCAGAAATCAGAAAGATAACAATTTATAGTAAAAGGACATGTACCAAATTCATTATAATGGTTGCCTCTGAGAAAGGAGGCAGAGAGAGGTAATAAAGGAATTCAACATTATATGTAATATTTTGTTTCTTAGAAAATGGCAGCTAGGGATTTCCGGTCAAGATGGCAGTATAAGCAGATATGGCTCGCCTCTATGTAAAACTGCATCAAAATTACAACTAAAATATAGAACAAGCATCACTCAGAATTTGTAGAAATAGAGTTGAATGGAAGTCTGACAGCTACAGAATTAAACAAATCACATCTGTCCAGACTGGAAGGAGGGGCACAGGCTCAGAATGGGCTGGTCCCTTACTCACGTGTGGTGGATAAGTTTTCAGCAGGGATATCTTGGGAGTGATGAGTCCCAGCACCACACCAGGCCTCCCAGCCCAGGGTTCCAGTGCCAGGAAGATAAGTCCCTACAATTTCTAGCTGCAAAAATCAGCAGGGATTGAATCAGTGGAAGAAACTTGTGTAGCCCCAAACAGTTCCTCTTAAAGAACCCACACACAACTCACCTACTCCAGCTCACTCTCTCTGAGCTCCAGCAGTGGGGTAACAGCTTGAAACACACCAGTGATATACAGGGGAAAATTGAAGTGTCTGGCATCAAAGAGAGCAGAGGCCATTGTCACTTTTCTAAACCCTCCCCCCACAGAGTTTGCAAATTGGTGCCATGTCTGAGACTCCATCAACCTGCCTAACTTGTTCGACCCACCTTGGAGATCCCCAGAGACTCTGCTCCACCCAATTTACAGGCCCATCCAAGCTGCTTTTCCTTATGAATGGCTGGTCTTTGCTCATGTTTCACAACTTCCTAAATCCTATCAAACAAGCAACAGTTGGCCTCTGTGAGCCCCAGGGCCAGCACCAGCAGCAGCCAGCCTAGATATACGGCTTGACTTCACTTGGGAATCTACAAGCCAAGCACAAATAGCAGCCTACTGAGATTGCTTTATAGCTCAGGCAGGGTGGCCCTGGGCAAAACACATGTCAGGGTTGACTTTGGCCTGCACCCTGGGAAACTCCAGGGCCAGTGTACCCAGTGGACAGCTACAGACCATGTTGGAGCACCACCATTCTACCCCTGTACAGCTGATCCTCCATGGAGGGTGGAGGTTGGTAGTCAGTGGTCATGGCCAATCCTTGCAGCTGACAGGCTTGTGTAAATCCCTCCCATTGATCTGCCAACAGCAACCAAGGCTCAACTACAAGAGGAGGGTGTACTCAGCCCATATGAAGGATGCACCTTGAGTAACCAGCTTGAGTGAGAGGGGGCGCTGTGCTACTGGACCCTACAGGACACCTACTACATTAGGCTAAGACATGGAGTCAAGCAGCTCTATGTAATACATAGAAACAAAAACAGGGAAGCTGCCAAAATGAAGAGACAAAGAAACATGGCCCAAATGGAAGAACAGATCAAAACTCCAGAGAAAGAGCTAAATGAAATGGAGGTAAGCAATCTATCAGAAGCAGAGTTCAAAACACTTTGTAAGGATGCTCAAGGAACTTTGTCAGGATCTCAGCAGCATAAAAAATATCCAGTCAGAAGTGAAGAATACACTAACTGAAATAAAGAACAATTTATAAGGAAAAGACAGTAGAGTGGATGAAGCTGAGAATCAAATCATTTATACAGAACATAAGGAAGCAAAAAACAACCAATCAGAACAACAAGAAGAAAAAAGAATCCAAAATAATAAGGATAGTATAAGCAGCATCTGGGACAACTTCAAGAGATCCAACATTCTCATTACAGGGATGCCAGAAGGAGAAGAGAAAGAGCAAGATATTGGAAATATATTTGAAAAAATAATGAAAGGAAACTTCCCTAATTTGGTGAAAGAAATAGACATGCAAGTCCATGAAGTATAGAGAGCCCCAAACAAGATGGGTCCAAAGAGGCCCACTCCAAGATACATCATAAGTAAAATGCCAAAGACTAAAGATAAAGAGAGAATCTTAAAAGCAGCAAGAGAAAAGTTAGCTACCTATAGGGGAGTCCCCATAAGACTATCAGCTGATATTTCAAAAGAAACTTTGCAGGCTGCAATGGATTGGCAAGAAATAGTAAAAGTTAGGAAAAGCAGATACCTACAGCCATGATTGCTCTACCCAGCAAAGATATCACTTGGAATCAAAGGGAAGGTAAAGAGCTTTGCAGACAAGAAAAAACTAAAGGAGTTTAGCATCACCAAACCATTATTATATGAAATATTAAAGGGACTTTTTAAGAAAAATGTCAAAACTATGAATAATAAAATGGCAAAAAAATACAAACCTATTGACAATTGAATCTATAAAACTAAGCAAACAAGAAGAACAGAGAAAGAATCATGGATATGGAGAGCGTTTTGATGGTTGCTACATCATCAAACCCTGTTTAGAACAGGCTCTGTGGGAGAAAGGAAGTGTGGGGGAGTGGGGAATGGGTAAAGAGGTGAGGAGATTAAGAAGTACAAATAGGTAGTTACAGAATAGCCGTGGGGATGTAAAGTACAGTATAGGAAATGGAGTAGTCAAAGAACTTACATGCATGACCCATGGACATGAACAATGGTGGGTATATAGTTTGAGGGAGTCGGGGGTGCTGGGTGGAGTGGGGGCCAAGGGAGAAAAAATCAGGACACCAGTAATAGCATAATAAATAAAATATAATTTTAGAAATGGCATCTATAAAGCATTTATAAACATTCCTTCTGATTGGTGGATACATGGTCATTAATTGCAATATCCTGCATTTTTCTTGAAACTATTTTTTTAAAAGCACAAACACTGAAAGCAAAATGTAACAGATAATTAAAAATTTAAATATAACTTTGAAGATATGTATCCTTCTCTTCAGAAAACCACAGTTATCAGGTATACATATGTATATATATATGTGTGTATATATACACATATAAGGTCTTTCCAGAAAAAGTCCAGCCATTTTAATATAGCAAGAATGGTTGCATGACATTGATATAACCTGGCATCCAAGGAGAGTGTGTTGGAATGTGAATACATGAACAATGATGACTTCACTCTACTAGTTAGTCGGGGCAGTAGATGCCATTGAGTAAGTGTGTGTACTGTGTGGCTGTCACATTCAAAATGACTGAGGGAGTAGAGCAACAAATCTGCATCAAATTTTGCATTAAGCTTGAACATCCCTCTGTAGAAACTATTTGGATGATTCAGAAGGCCACTGCTATGGGCAACTGGTGATTGGCAGCTTCATCACACAACACCCTTGCTTAGGCATCACACCTCTTGCAGAGTTTTTTGGTGAAACATCAAATCACCCAGGAGAATCAGCCCCCCTACAGTCCAGATTTGGTGCCCTGCAACTTCTTCCTTTTCCCAAAACTAAAATTGCCTTTGAAAGGGAAGGATTTCAGGCCCTCAGTGAGATTCAGGAAAATGCAGTTTTCCTGAGGCTGAAAAGGCTGAGATCGCAGGTGATGGCGATTGGGAGAACTGTGTTGGGTCCCAAGATGCCTACTTTGAAGGGGACTAATGAGTCATTGTCCTAAGTATGATGTTTCTTGTAGCTTCTTCAAAGATCAGGTACATTCAGGGTGGTATGGCTGTAGACTCTTGTATCTTTTTCAATAAATGTCTTTATTTTTCATAGTACATGGCTGGATACCTTCTGGACAAACCTTAAAATCTAGTCAGTCATTATAGTAAAAATTAATATAAATGTAATGTAAATATATAAACACAATGAAAAATGCTATGGTTATGTAGAAGAGAAAAGTAGCCATGGCTGGTGTGGCTCAATGAGTTGATGGTTTAATTCCCAGTCAAGGCACAAGCCTGGGTTGTGGGCCAGGTCCCCAGTGTGGGGCACACAAGAGGCAACCACATATTGATGTTTCTCTCCCTCTCTCTTTCCCTTCCCCAGCTCTAAAAATAAGTAAATAAAACCTTTATAAAACAGTAATATTGTATCCTTTCTTTAAATAAAAAAGGTAAAGCAACAAAATTAATAAATTCTCCAGGGAAGATATTAAATTAGTGTTGAATCCTCCAAGATATGTTGTATTTAAATATTCAAAAAAAGACCTTGATAGAAGAGTGCTCCTATAGGCCAATTGATAAAACTTGCAGCCGTTCTGAGAACAAAGAGTATCTTGTTCACACGATGGATTGGGACATGGAGCAGGTCGTGTTGTATGAGGTGAAGCATGGTGTCCTTGAAAGATTTAGGGTAACATTTAGACTCGGAACTCTAGGCTAAGAACAGCCATGAAAATTTTTCAGGAGGTTTTGAGGGAGACAGCTTTGGGGATATCTGTCCATAAAATAGGAATAACATTTTGAATATGTGCCCCTGCCCACTTCTGGGTTAAGACACAACAGTCAAACAGGGCCAATTCATCTTCTGTTCCAGGAATGACAAATTGGAATTTGGCAAAGCAATCAGTCTATTAGGTGCTTGAACTGGAAGGGATATGAGGTTGGACCAGGATGGCATGTGCCTAGAACTGGCCATGTATATCTGCCTTGGCAGCAAAAGGCAGTGCTCCAACAGAGAACAGGAAGGACCTGAGAGACAGGAGGGCCTGGAGTCATAGGTCTCAGTACCTTGTGAGGACAGGCTGTGCTTCTAGACTTTGAGTTTGAAAGGACCCCTCATTCTGCCTGGTGAAGCTGCCCTTTTTCTAAGTGACCTTACAGGGGTTTTATCCCTGACCAAGGCCAAGGACTAGAATTTGAAGGATATCAGGTTTAGTATCTTCAAAAGATGATGAAGAAAAATTGATCAAGCCAAGGGCCATTTATGAGAACTGTTTAAATGGAGCACTGGGGGCAATTTCCAAGTATAGTTATATTACATATTATGGGAGTTAAAGCCCAAGTATACATTATGGATGGATTTTTATAAGAGTTGGGTAATTAAGGGAAGAAGAGGAATAAGGCTGCGTAAGAGGGAAGAAATGTCAAAGGAAGGCGTCTGTGTTATCACTCAGGATGAAACACGACTATTTGTGTAAACCGAGGGGAGAGTATTAGTGCCGAGGAGAGGATGGCTATATAAGGGAGAGCTGTGATTCTATATACTGCCCCACATTTGTACAAAACAGAAACAGCTGCTTTTGCTTCCTATGATTTTTCCTGAAATCAGAAATGGTACAACATTGAAGTTTTAGACAAAAAGAACACCTAGCTAGTTACTGATTTTCTCCAAGAGAAAAGAAATAACATTAATGTTATAATAAACCTTTTGTATCACATAGCTATTGCTGCATTAAAAAAACACTACAACACTTGGAGATTTAACACCATAATCATTTATCATTTCTCCTGAGTATAAAGGTTGGCTGGATGGTTCTGCTGATCTGGGCTCAGCTGATTTTGCTGGGCACATTCATTCATGCTTCTGTGGCCAGCTCGCAGGTTGTCTGGACATTATGCGCTCTTTCACACATCTAGGGACTCAAATGGAACAACTGGCTTGTGTTCCATTCTCCGGCAGGCAAGCTTATTCTCAGGGAGATCACATAGACCCATGACAGAAATAAGAGTGCAAAGGCCACTGAGGTCTAAGCCTGGCACATTGTCACTTCTTTCCCTTCCATTGGCCAAAGCAAGTCACAAGGCATTCCTGGGTTAAGAAGTGGGGAAATCAGCTGTACCTCATGATTGGGACAGTGCCAAGTTACATTGCAAGGGTATGGCTAAAGAGGCGACTAATTGAGGCCATTCATTTAATTAATCTACCACACTTACAAAGACTTTTTTTTTTTTTCCTTTTCAGTTGGAGTAAGGATGGTAACAGAACTATTGATGAGGAGCTTTTCAAGGAGATCATGAGGAGCTCAGAAGTTTAGTGTTAAAACATAAGGTTTAAAAACTTCTTAGGAACAACTTCCTTACTCTTATTTTTTATGTTGTTGGCTCAACTAGACTATGTTGATGAACTTTGCTCCATTCAAGTGTGTGTGTGTGTGTGTGTGTACCCTGTACACTTGATAATTGAAAAATCTAAAGAAATATGCAATTTCTTTTCCTGTGAAGATGATGATTTACCTTTTCATGCAAATATCACGTTAGTAGTTTTAGATCAAATCATATTTCTAAAATTAGAAATTAATTTTGTAAGAATTTGTATTTTGTGTATTAAAATGAAAAAAACCCCCTGAAGTGCATATAAGTAGGCTCTTTTTAATTGAATATTCGATTTTAAGATAATATACTAAATAAAAAAACTGATCTTTTAACTTTGATTAAAGGTTTAATAAAATAGGGATATTAAATCTAAAATGAAAATAATTCAAACAGGTTTGAAGTTAGGCACATAACAGTCAATAGTTAGGTACTTTTAGATTTTTGAGACTGGGTCAAGAAAAAGTAAATGAAAAGCCATCTGTGAGCGAGCCTTAAATAAATAAATAAATACATACATACATAGTTTATTATTCTGTAGAAGCAGCCCTCCCCAAAAGATTGTAAGTATATTCTTGATGGGTTTTTTTTTTAAATGCCCAAATTCAGTCAAAGTGACCAGGGAATAGCCCAAGGACTGGATTGCAAAGGGAAATAGGACCTTAGTAAATCGTATGGTAACATACCCAGTTGACATAGCCTTTGGGGTCTCTTGGCTGAAGATATCCTTTTATGAGGGTAACTCTATCAGACAGCTGTTACTTGTGGACACTACACATTAAGAGGAACCAATTCTTCCTGTCCTGATTTCACAGTCACTTTGCAATCTTTTAACATAATTCGTCTTCCTTTGTAGTCTATAAGAGGTGGGAATGTGCTAACCAGAAAACATGATATTTGCGGCATTTATGTCTGTCAGTATAATTAACATTCTTGTTTCTGGCTGGTTACTTTAGCCTGATCACATCTGGTAGCAATAAGAATACCAAGATTCTGGGCCTACAATGCTGAGAACTAGAGGTAGACTCTAAAGTTACTGATCTCTAATGTGAGTGCTATCCTGTGGAACCACCTGGTTCCTTCCATGATGGGTCAAAGGCAGAAGTAGGAATAATCACCACCTTTCCTGACATCTAGCACATGTTCTACATATTATACTGTTGCTATATTTTAGAGACTGCATGCCTAGGGACTTCTGGCCAAGATGGAGGCCTAGGTAGACACACTGACTACCTGCCCAACCAAAAGAAGGACAACAACAAATTTAAAAACAAAAAAATAACAAGTACTGCCAGAAAATCGAACTGTATGAAAGTCTGACAACCAAGGAGCTAAAGAAGAAACATCCATCCAGACTGGGAGGAGGGGTGGAGACAGGCAGCCAGGGCGGAGAGGACGTGTGGCAAGGCAGAGGCTGGAGGACCTGTGGGTGAGGCAGTGGCTGGCAGACTCTGCGGTCCCACATTTGTGTGTGGATAAACCGGGAGGAACAGCTGGGGGGCGAGACACACTGTGCAATCCAGGGTTCCAGTGTGGGGAAAGAAAGCCTCAAAATCACTGGAGATAAAAACCTGTGGGGGTGGCAGTGGTGGAAGAAACTCCCAGCCTCACAGGAGAGTTCTCTTTTTAGACAAAGCGGCTTTTAGACAAAGAAATATGGCCCAAATGAAAGTAGGGATCAAAGCTCAAAAAATAGAACTAAGTGATAAATAGATAGCCAACTTATCAGATGCACAGTTGAAAACACTGGTAATCATCATGCTTACAGAAATGGTTGAGTATGCATAAAATGGAGGGAAAAATGAAGGCTATGCAAAATGAAATAAAGAAAAATATACAGGGAACCAACAATAAAGGGAAGGAAACCAGACTCAAATCAATGATTGGGAGCAGAAGGAATAGATAAACATTCAACCAGAACAGAAGAAACAGGAATTCAAAAAAAATGAGAGGCTGAGGAACCTCTGGGACCACTTTAAATGTTCAACAGTTGAATCATAGGGGTGCCAGAAGGAGAAGAGGAAGAGCAAGAAATTGAAAGCTTATTTCAAAAAATGATAAAGGAGAACTTTCCTAATATGGCAAAGGATATAGACTTCCAGGAGATTCAGGAAACTCAGGGAGTCCCAAAGAAGTTGGACCCAAGGAAGCACACACCAAGGCACATCATAATTACATTACCCAAGATTAAAGATAAGGAGAGAGTCTTAAAAGCAGCAAAAGAAGAGGAGTCAGTTACCTACAAAGGGGTTCCTATAAGACTATCAGCTGATTTCTCAAAAGGAGCCTTGCAGGCAAGAAGGGGCTGGAAAGACGTATTCAAGACAATTCATGAAAGACAAGGGCCTACATCCAAGATTACTCTATGCAGCAAAGTTCTCATTTAGAATGGAAGGGAAGATAAAGTGCTTCCCAGATAAGGTCAAGTTAAAGGAGTTTATAGTCACCAAGCCCTTATTATATGAAATGTTAAAGGGACTTATCTAAGAAAAAGAAGAAGATCAAAACTATGAACAGTAAAATGACAACTAACTCAGAACTATCAACAGCTGAACCTAAAAACAAAAAGAAAAATTAAGCAAACAACTAGAATAGGAAAAGAATCACAGAAATGGAGATCAAAGGGGAGAAAGAGGGGGAAGAATGGGTGAAAAGGACAGAGAATAAGCAGCATAATTAGTAGGTACAAAATAGGCAGGGGGAGCTTAATAACAGTACAGGAAATGGAGAAGCCAAAGAACTTACATGTACGATCCATGGACATGAACTAAATGGGGTGGGAATGCTGGAGTGAGGGGCAGTGCCGCATGGAGGGGAATAAAGGGGAAAAAAAAGGGGGACAACTGTAATAGCATAATCAATAAAATATATATTAAAAACATAAAATTTTAAAAAATAAAGAAAAAAATGCATGTCTAGCTACCCAGTCATTCTGGACATATTGCTAGTCAAGAAAATATGAATTGCCTACTTCTGAAGATTCCATTTTTCTTTTTCTAGCTCTCTCATCTTGGAGGCAATATGGTTGGGCCATCAATACCTATGAAAATAAAATTAAAGAGATTGATCATTTTCCTTCTGTTTTCATACTCTTCTCCAAATCTTATTATTTAGTAGTGGTTATAGTGGGAAGTAAGTTTGCCTATTGATGTGAGGATTCTTATAATGTTCAGTTAATACAGACTTTAAGCATCATCAGAAATACAATTGACCCTTGAACAATGTGAGGCTTAGGGAAGTTGACCACCGTCCCTGTCAAAAATCTCAGTATAACTTAAGTTGGCCTTTCAAACACTTGGATTCCTAACCTCCACGTGACCCTTGAACAGTGTAGGCTTGGACCATGCAGGTCAATTAAATTGCAAAAGTCAACTGAGAAAATCGCATGTAAGTGAACCAATGCAGTTCAAACCTGCATTGTCTGAGGGCCAACTGTAGGGAGTGTACCTGAAAACAGCATTTTAATGACTCTTTATGATAGCTTTATTCTACTAAAAACAAAAGTGTAAGTGTAAAAATAGATTTCTATACATATTTTAAGTCATTAATTCAGAATAGCGTAATGTGCACATTATCTTGTTTATGAAGCTTTTTGGTATCATTTATTTAAAATTAGTTTTAATTCTGCAATATTATTTACAGTACATCTTTCTGAACTAATATTTACATATAAGTAGAACTATGCAATAATTTATATTTAAAGCCATTAAAGAAAGTTTAATATTGAATAGTTGACCATCTAATATAAAGTGTACCGGAAAATACAGTGTGGTGTGGGTAAAATTATTAATACTGGCATTAATATGAAAACAAACTTGATAGTAAACTTGTTGAAGATAAACAGTGACCAGTAAAATAATTTTAGCTGCAATGGACAATCTGCTTATGAGGCAAGCTGAGAATGCTGTTAAGGTAGCTTTTCTTTAATCACTCTGAAGTGTGTAAAGGAATTTCCTCTGTTCTTAACTCTCACAAATCGTCCTAAGCATAAGCTAGAAAACAATTTCGAGTCTTAAAAACCCATCTGTGTTAAAAGCCAATCTTATTATTGATCAAATAATAAAGGAATGTAATTTAATTCTACTTAGAAAAAATAGCGTATACATATAAAATGACATATATGAAACATAAAAAACAAAAACATTCAACCAGAAGAAAAGTAAATAAATTCAGCAATTTAAAAAATGTGTGTTCCTTATGTAAAGCCAATCACTATCTTAGCAAATAGGCAGGTTTCATTGCCGCTTATGCTGGCCTTTTAAACACTCAGATTCCTGGTTGCCAGTTAACCCTTGAACAGTGCAGGTTTGGACCATGCAGGACAATTGAACTGCAAAAGTCAACTGAGAAAATCTACATGTAAGTGAATAGATGGACATGGATACCTTATAGAACTGGAAAGCATAGAACTACTTATTGACTCTGTTTTTGATGACCTCCAGAAAGGGGTTCTCCTGTATTTACTATGCCACCAGGGCTACCTATCTCAATGATGAACCATCCTTATCTCTCGGCTCAACATTAACTTTCCTAGTTAGAATTTGTCAGATTCAATTGCATTACAAAAATAAATACCTAGTAACCATTAATGTAAACCCATTATTTCATAATGGAACATTGGTTAACATTACAATAATCAACAACATGACTTTGTCATTTTAATCTGCTGCTGTTCAAATAAAAAGGATTTCCTGCAACAGCTTAAAAAAATTCTGCAATTATTGTACCAATGCATACCTGCTTATATTTCTATATAACTTGAATAACAGTGTAGTTTAAAACTGACATCAGCTTCTTTGAATATATTCATATTTTGTTGTCAACACTATGCACCCATGCATTTACATTTAAGTAACCCTGGATGAGGGTCTCGGCCTGTGTCACCAGTTTTATTTGTGCATCCTTTGCTTTATTTTAATCTAACCCATGAAAATAGTGTTTGTTTTCATAAAGGTAAGCCAAATATATTCATATATCACATTATAATGATAATTATGTCCCCCCCCAAAAAGTGAAGACAAGGTAAAATAAATTCACTCTATTTGAATTTCAATCTTGCTTTCTTTGATTTTGTAAAATATTAATAATGTTTTTTCCAAGGGGCAGGTGGAATCAGAAGTGCCCTTAACTCTTTCTCTGCTGCAGACATTTTGACATTCATGTCGCTAAGACTTAGTCTTTAAAGGTAAACAAACACCACTGGGTAGGATTGGGTTACTCTGCAGTAATTGAAGCACTTGTCTTTCACCACCACCACCACCAAAACATGGCTATATGTGCTCATGTAAATATCAGAGAAGGGCACTTCTCCTCTACCTGCTGAGTCCTACTCTAATTTCATGCAGTTTTCAGGGAACTAAGTACCTATAGGTGGTACCCTGAAGGGCTGTGTTCACAGAATTACAATGCTCTGCTCTGGCCAGCACTCTGCTCTGGCAAGATACCTTCATGTTTCAGCTCAGCCTTGGAAGCTCAGTCCCCCGACTTTGGTGGAAAGTGAAAGTGTGCTCCTAAAGCCGGAGGGGCACTGACTTATATAGACAGAAGTTCCTGTCCCTGGTCTCTGATTGGCTGTTCTCATGCAAATGAGGATTCCAAATCCTGGAAGTTTGATTGGTCCAAAAGGCACTATCCTGATTGGTCAGAATGGAGTCACTCTGGTGAGTGAAGAAGATGATGGGGATACAGCTGTGCAGCTCACATTGGGTTCAGAAAGCCTCAGTCCTGGCAGTTGACCTACGATTTTTGGAACTCGGTTGTAAGGGGTACCGCAGACGGCAGAAACACAGTGCTGGCAGGCAGTTCAGTGTAGACTTCTCTTTGAAGTACGGTTTCCATGAAAGGTGCCTGTATAGAAACGGCTGCTAGGTTCTGTTACTTATTTATTTTTATAAATTTGAGCCCGGTTAGCCACTGGGAACCCATTTTTGTAGGTATCTTCTGGTATCTTATTTCTCAAGGTCCACACAACCAACGAACAAGTCTCATCTGAAAAACAAAGCTTTAGTTCTTGGTTTATTGTAGTCAACCACCAAGCAAAAAAGACCATTTTGGGTATTATTATTGTTAATCATGTTAAATTATTGAATTTCTTGTTGGAAGCAACAAACTAGTACTTGTTTTGAATCTACCAGCTATTATTTGTGTATTGGAGTTTATATACAAGGCAATTTCCTTGAAGAAAATTCTATTTAAAAGTCACAAACTACAGTCTTCCATTACCATATACTTTTAATTATAAATGAAAAATAAATGATTCAATAAGTTCCTCTTTAAATCTCGACAATTCCCTGTAAAAGTCTAAAGTTCATCAGTAACGACTGTAAGTTACCTGAGGGCAGGAGCTCAGTTTCTCCTGTTACCTGCTCAATCCGAAGCAGCTAGAACTGGGTAGGTAAACATTTGTTCTCTCACTTGAAAAGAGTAATCTTTTACTTTGAAATGATATCCCTGTAAATGAGTGTAGCAAAGTCAAGAGCGGGAAAAGGCCATAGAGGGGAGGTTGCAAAATCGTAAGGATCAGTAGGACAGAGGAATCCAGAGGAGAGAGAACAACACTGGAAGGTGACCCCTAAGAAGAAGCATGAAGCAGGGTTGAGTGCCCTGGGACAGCGTTGCTGTAGGGGGGAGGGGTCAGGCAGGAAGTAGCCAAGATTTGAGGGAGTCCTCGGGGAATAAAGAGAAAAAGGCACTTAAAAATAAAGCCGCAGTCATCTCCCTCCCACGTGGGAGTCCTGACTCCGGTGGGCCCCGGGTCCACTCGGTTCCCTGGGGAGCGGAATCCAAGTGAGGCAGGTGCGGCGGGAGCATGCGCGCGGGGCGGGCAGGGGGAGGCTCCGCGCCCCCACCCCGCGCGTGCACCCTCGCTCCCCTCCCGCGGGCCCTGCCGGACTAGCGGCGCCACAGCCAGAGCCAGCCCAACCTTGGTGCTTCAGCTCGAGGTCCCCGCCTGTCGCCTTTCGCGGAGTCGGCTCTGCGGACGGCTCAGCTCTGCTCGGGGTAAGGAGGACTCCGCTGCCCGACTGGTTAGGTCGGGAGATCGTGTGAACGACCACGGCCGCCGTCGCCAGGGCTGGCCCCGGGCCCCGCGCCCCGCGCCAGGCCGAGGGGCGTGCGCGTCGCCCGCCACGGGACCCGGCCAGGGGGTTGGTGGCGGTTACTAGTTGTCCCCGCCCTGTCCCTGCTCTTCCTTTCTGTTTCCCTGCCGGGCACGCGCCGGACTCCCCGCACGAGGCGCTGCCCCACTTGTCTCCCACTTTGGACGGACGCGGCTGCCGCACAGCTCCTCCGCCCTTCCCGGGGACGGGCCGGGGTGCCGGGCGCCGCCCCCTGGGTACGGAGGAGCCGGCCTAGCGGGACGAGGGGCGGGGACGTGACTCTTCGGGGGTCCCAAGTGAGCCGGCCAGTGGGCGCCCCGCGGTGGGCATTCGGCTTTTGTTTCCTCTCGGGGCTGACGTCCCACCCGTCTTTCCGCTTTTTCTTCTCCACCAACCGCCGTGTGTGCCAGGGTTTGGGCTCCGGCCGTGACCCCCGCGAACGCTTCAGCACCACACACTGCTTTCCTCCCCGTTCTGCTTCCTAAGTTCTGCCCTAACCTTGAAAGTGAGCGCAGGGCGGGCGTCGGGCCAGTGATGGTTCGAGCTCGCTCGTCCGCGTCCCTCACCCCCTCCGGCTCCGCCTCAGACTGCTAGGCGGACGCCCTGGCCCAAGTCTCCCTCGCCTCCTACACCGAGGTGGGCCGAGGTCGGGGCGAGCGGAGCCGGGAATACCTGGGCCAGAGCCGCAGTTACCGGCGGAATTGGTGTAAGCGTTTTTCACGAAGTCGGGGAACTTCGGTGGGTTTTATTCCCTCCCTTTTACATCCCGTAGTGTTGATTTAAGTCCACAGAGTGTGCTTTATCTTATATATGCCTGTATCCACTTAGAGGGACATCCTTAGTCTGTCCATGGCCCGAAGTGGAAACTAAATAAAATGAAGGATTGGTCTTTGTTACTGCTGAGACTACAGCGTGTGATAAGCAGGCGAGGCCTGGTCACCCCAGCCTGCCCTTGAGGGCTCTTTTCATGGAGAGTGAGTGGACGAGGACTACTCACTCTCACTTCAGGTCTATGTGGTCTGTACTTGCCCTTGTCAGTGACCCCACTGGATCCCACTGGTGGAACTGTTCTAGGAGATGCTTGTGGCAGGCTCCAGAGTCAGTCCTTAGCTGAAGGAAGTGTACTGGGGTCTTCTGGTGTTTTCTAGTCCACTTAACTCAAAAAAGGTTAACTGGTGGTGCCGGCTGGAGTTTGTTTTAGATGCTTGATAATACAAAGACTTTGTGTTTAATTCTTCACAAGATGAGATTTTTGGAGCTATAAATTGATTGGAATCAGCAATACCCAGCTGCTGTATAATTGTTGAGTAGGAAGGAAGATAAACTTAAAACTGCTATCAATTATGCCCTGAGGTTGTGAAGCACATTGATGAGTTTGTATTTTAAGTAGTCCTTGACTGTGGAACTGTCACTTAGCACTTTGCTGGATGACATTGGGGTCAAAAGAAGTTTAAAGCTTGGTCCACCTCTGCAGTAAGCTTGCAGTCTGTCTTCTAAGAAAGGGCATTAATGGGAAGCTGATCTGGTGAAGACAGAATTAAGGAAAGTTAAGGAACTACCTTACCTTTCATTTTAAAGAGAAATTAGCATATTTCTAAGTTCATAAGAATCTTAGGTGAGCTTTACTGTCTATATATTTCATTGTAGTAACTGTGTGATTTGTCTCCTAAATTACTCTTCTAATTCATTTTTATTTTTCTTAAAATTTCAGTTGTCATTTATGCAGTAAACCATCTACTACATATGTTCATTTCATATGACAAACCACTGAAAGTGTTGGGGAGATAAAACATGTGAGCCAAACCACTTGTGAAAAAAATATGACCAGGAACAAATAAGATTTGAGACTAAAACAATCCAAGATAAATGCCAGTTGTGTGAAACAGACAGTGGCCAGAGGCTTTAGCAAGGATAGGGTTTTTTTGGGGGTCTGAAGTGATCAGTAAAGGACTCCATATTGGGCCTTGGGCTGAGTCTTGAGAAATGGATATTGTATAGATTGACAGGGAGAAGGAAGAGGAGAGTGAGGGACTGGGAGGTAGAAAGGTGTTTCATGCATCAAAAGAGGGGTGATTATGATTTGTTTACAACTAAGATTACATGGAGTGCCCGTATTCCGTACTGGGCACTTTGAGTATACATGCTCTCCCCAGCAGCCCCTGATCCTCCCTGACTAGAAAACGTAATACTCTGTTCTTCATGATTCAGTGTAACTCCTTCTCTTTGAAGGCTTCTTTGGTTCTTAGACCAGTGTTCTTTCCTTTGGCTTCTACTTTTTCTGGTTCACTTTAAATGTATATATAAAACCAGCTTTTTTTAAAAATGGCCTAGACCTTAAATTTGGCCATTTTCTGCTTATTGGTTTGTTTATTTATTTATATTGAGGCTTAATTGACATATTACTTTATATTCGTTTCATGTGTACAACATAAGAATTGATGCATTTTGAAAAATAATTACCTTAGTAAATTTGGTTAACATCCATCACCACACATAGTTACAAAATTTTTTTCTTGTGATGACAGTTTTTAACATCTTCTCTCCTAGCAACTTTCAAATATGCAATGGAGTATTATTAACTATAGTCACTATTAACTATGGTCATTATAAAAAGTTTTATGTATTTTTCATAATTTAGTTTCTGTCTTTAAGGAACAAATATGTTTATCAAGGGATAGAACAAGTCCTTAGTTCTCTTTTTATTCAGAACGTTTTGCACTGTGGTCAGAGTTTAACTTAAATGATAATTGTTCTCTGCCTGCCATGGTACCTGACATGTGGTTAAGAATGTACTCGAAGGGTACTTGTGGGACTGGATCCGTGTGTGAGCGGGCAGCTGCTGAGTAGAGGCGTGGGTGATAAAAGCAGCTGTCAGGAAAATCAGTCTGATTCTTAAGGAAGATTTGCACATGGGAAGTCCTGGAGTTCTTACTGTGAAGAAAAGGGTGACCCGAAAGTCACTGGGAGGAAGACTGTAGAGGCAGCACCACTCACAGTCTGACCTAGGAAGCAGGGAGTGCCTGCCTCTCTGCTCCTTTACTCCAACCATTTCTTCACGTGTGGTTTCGGTTCCCTTTCTCTAGAGCTGAAAAGACTTTGAAAATCATTAGGTAAAAGTTAATTGTTTCAGTTATTTTAATTTAAAAAGAATGCTGCTGCTCTTGAAATGGGAAGTTAACAGGAGAGCCAGGTTGTTGGGCTGGGAGCAGCAAGGAGCAGATTACGTTCAGTTTTTAGACTATTGAGTTATAGGAGACACTGACATGGCAAATTTGTAGAGAATAACTCAGATGTTGGGCCACGAAAAAGCCAGGCAGAAAATATTCAGCTGGTACAGAGGTGACAATAAAAAGCCCGAGGCAGAGTACATATATTAGCAGAGAGAAAGAGCAGTTTCATGACTGGGGGGGTGGGGTATACCCAGTGGAGGAGTCTGTGAGGGAAGCTAAGAAGTGGTCAGATGGGAAAGAAAAATCAGGTGTCACAGTAACAGGGAAGTTGGTGGAGGACCGTAGGGGGGATTCCCATGAGGTCTGGTCAGTTGATGATGAAAATCACAACTGAGAACATGTAGTTGAACTTGGCTGGAAAGAGTGATCTCAGTTGTAAGGCTTCGGTGTGAACTGTTGGTAGTGTTTTCCTTTCTCTTTTAAGTATATAGATGTCCCTTTTCATTTGAATAGAGTTTTGTAGTTTAGAAAGCATTCCGACATGTAGCATTGATAAACATATTTTGAGGATAATTTATTATGAGAACATATGTCCAAGTGAAGAAAACTATTTGGGGCCATTAAAAAAAAAACAAAAACAGATTGTTCATGTACTTCAAAGTGGCCCTTATATCAAGTATTAAAAATATAGATATTATGTATGTAGAATAAAGCAAAAACAATGAATTAGAAGACACTTGGGAGAACTGAAGCTCTTCAATTAATTCATACATGTGGTATCTTTTATTTAAACATTTGCACTATTTTTTTTTTTTTTAGAATAGTGCCTTAGAAGAATTTATCTCCATTTTGCAAATACAACTTTCACAGTAGCAATGGAAAAATAAAACCTTTCCTCAGAGCCCGTCAGAGTTGTCACGGCTCCTCTGGCCTGTGTGTGCCTTCTGGGGAGGATGGCACCACATATAACATTATATGCATCACCTGCTGAACCTGTGTGTTGATTTCAGCTCATGTGTGAAGCATTCTGTTAACGAAACTGGATATTGTGGAGAATGCTTATATATCACATCATTAAGATGGATTTTAAATGATGAAAGTGTTGTTGCTGCCACAATTAATAATTGAAAATAAGTTGTTTGGAAAGTGTCAGGTGGGAGATGTGGGAGATAGAGCAGCAGTGTGTGCAATAATTTACTAGAAGGACAGATGCACAGTATGGCATTTGTATTCAGAGTGTTTTCGTGTGTAAGCTCTTATGTCAGCTTTTAAGATAATGGTACCTTTTTAGATTAAATCATTGTTGCCCTAAAGAACCTAAATGGGGACTGCTCCCTCAGTGGTAGCAGGTAGAGGTTAGACTGACAGGTGTGGGAGGCTGCAAGATTGCTTCCAGGTGTCAGCATCATGCAGAAGATCTCTGCAGCTGCGTAGAAGAGGTGACAGGTATGGGCACTGGCACCAGCTCTCAGCTGGGCTTGAAAGATGGCATCGTGAATTCATAAGGAAGCTACAGCCAGGCTTGGTGGAGAAGGTCAATGAGTCCTTGTTAAACTGACCTCAGTTGGAGAATGTTGGCAACTTTATTAAAGCTATTCAGGTTTATGGTATGAAGCCCCGTGACATATTCAAAGCGAATAATCTTTTTGAGAATGGAAACATGACCCATGTTCAGGTTATGCTGGTGGCTCTAGCCAGTCTGGCTAAAACAAAAGGATTCCATGTCACCATTGACACTGGAGTGAAGTGTGCAGAAAAACAAACATAGTTTTCAAAGAAGGAAAATAAAAAGCTGGCCAAAGTGTCTTTGGTTTGCAGATATGAACCAACAGATATGCCAGCTAGGCAGGTATGACCATCTATGGGACTGGAAGGCACTTTTATCATCCCAAAATCCAAACTGACAAACCTTTTGAGCGGACTACGATTAGTCTGCAGATGGATACCAACAAAGGGGCCAGCCAGGCAGGGATGTTAGTGCCAGGTACCAGAAGAGACATCTACGACCAGAAGCTTACCTTACAACCAGTGGAAAACTTGACAATTTCTGTACAGATGGGTACCAATAAAGTTGCTTCCCGGAAAGGAATGAGTGTGTATGGGCTCTGGTGGCAAGTACAATATATGATCCTAAATATTGTGCTGTCATTCACAACGGAAACCTCGGAGCAGAAACATGTGTCACAAATCAGTTATAGTTGTTATCAGGCAGAATACCCAGAGGAGTACCATGGCGATTACTAATACGGGAAGCTAGGCATTGATTATTAGTCCCAGAGAGCTCAGGACTCAGACTATTTTTATTCAGTGAGAACCAAGCTAACTTTGAGTAATTTTTATCTTGCATTCCTAAAACACTGTTATCCTTATTATACCTAAAAGAAATAGTGCTTCCAGTACATTCCTTTTTCCATTTTTTTTTGCTTCTTCCCTAAATAGTTGCCTTTTCCTGCTGTAACAGTTAAATCCTACAGCATAACCAATAACTTACATATGAAGTAAAAAAGAATACTCTGAAAGGGGAGTACTCTTGTACAGCCAATTCTTTATTACAGATCTGTGCATTTTTACAATTTTCTACTGAAACTTCTGTAGGAAGTTTCCGTCCCCACCCCTGTCTTTTCTTAATTTACAGCTTAGTGTCTGGTTTCTACGTGGGAGACTAAACTCATGCTTTCATGCTTATAGCTAAAGGTGGTGTCTACCAACTAAATTGAAGATGCAGTATTTTAGAAATTTACATGTCAATGTTTCTACAGTATTGTATGATAATTTTTCAATAAAGTCATGATCTCTGTGCAAACAAACAAACAAACAACAAAAAACCCCCAAAATGAGAAAACCTAAGTAGGGGGTGAGACATCATTTGCTGAGTGTCCACTTTGTGCCACTTGTATGCTGTGTATATAGGGGTGATGAATACAGACATAACCCCTACCTTCATGGAGCATATAGTCTAATGAGGGGGACAGATATTAACAGTTGCTGAAATAGTTGCTAGGAACAAACTTTAAGTATGTATGAGAAAAACCAACAGGTGTGCCTAATACTGGTTTGTGGGTCAGAAAAGGCCCCCTCTGAGGATGAATAGCTTCAGAGAGAAGCATGTGTGCAAGGCACTGCAGGTGCTCTTCGTGCGTTGGAAGGAGGGAGAGAAGGCCTGCGAGGCAGGAGGGCATGGACTGGATGGTGCATTGGTTGGAGGGCTAGTCAGGGTCTGCACATGAAGCCCCAGGAAAACCATGTTGAGGACTGTACGTTCTATTTTTCTTGCCACAGGAAGGCTTTGCAGAGTCTGAGCAGGGGTGTGACATGATCTGCTTTATATTGGGAGAGGCCCACTCTGGCTGCCATCTACAGACTATTTTGTAGGTGGCAAGACCAGTTACGATGCCATTGCAGGGATTCAAGTGGGAGTCCTGGTGTTTGGGCCAGGGAGGTGGGTAAGGAGATGGATAGAAGTGGAGGGACTTCAGGAGTATTTTAGAGGTAGAATTTACAAAGTTACCGATGGGTTGGAGGGTACAAGAAAGAAAAGAATCTGAGATTACAGTCTGGATCTTTAGTACAAGACACGGGGTGAATTTTCATAAATGGGCAAGCCTGGGAAGAAGCAGGTTTAGTAACTTTGCTTTGACCATTTGCCCAGTATAAGACATACAGGATGTAGGTATCTTTAGGGAAACAACTTGGTGTTGTCATAGTGTCAAGCACAGAGCACTGTTCTACACACGTTTCTGGAGTTTAGTATTAAAGTTTCTTTCCCTTTTCTGTGGCTGCTTCGCTCACACCAGATTTAATGACCATCTTGCATATGAACCTCTAGTCTGTCTGCAAATGGACAATGTGTCTAACTGCATGTTGTTTTAGAGCCTACTATCTAGCAACTTTGTAGCATTTTCAGTCCTGACCAGGAAGGTCTAAAATTGCGGATGTACCACATGGACCATTTATTACTTAATTTCCTTACAATGTGGCATCCCAACACCAATCCTAACACTGGGAGACTCTCCAAGTCTCTCAAAAGTCCCTGGCATGACAATTACGAGCCATTACTTATTCTTCGTGGTTCCTTCTTTTGAGTACATTGAACTTAAAAATGGGACTATTTTAAGTGACATTTAAAAAACTGCTTTTAGCCATTGCTATTGTAATTTATTTCTAAATTGAAACCAAGGAGCAGACTATAAATATGACTAAGGCTTGCATAAATGGATCCAGGTTAGCACTGATGCCAGTCCAAGGCTTAGTTCATAAGATAAGCAACTATTCTGCCCTTGCCTTTGGTTTCTTAGATCTAGCCATGCATTGTACACTGACTTGGTGCTGTTAGGCAAATGGAGTTATGACCTAAATCCAGGGTCACCAGTGTGGATATCCAAAGGGCAGGTAGAAGGAAACACAGAATCCTCTTGATTTTGCTTCCATTTTCTCACCTTTGAAAGCCTAGCAGAGGTACTTGTCTACTATAACCAGTTCTTTAAGTACAGGGACAGTGAGAGGAGGATTCCCCACAGTGGAGACAGCAGGGAATGACGAAGACTGGCAGACTAGGGATCTTACATGGACTAATAAAGCAGCTGGTCATTTAAAACAACAACAACAACAACTCAAGATAGAAATCTGCATTTTTAAAATGTGAAACCACCCTATTTAAAAATACTGGCTCTAACTCTTTGGGACACTGCTAAGGTAAAGAGAGCATGTTTGCTGATGAGATGCAGTTTGTGGGCTGCCATTTCACAGCCTGAGACTTGTGGGGTCAGCTCCATGATTAGCTGAAGGTACTTTCCTTTCAATCAGGTTGTTCTTTTTCCTCCTCATCAATGCCTTTCTTATTTATCATGATGGAGAATACCAGCAAACATACCAGCTTCTTCTTGTGCTGGTTCCTGCCTAATTAAGGCTGATTTGATTAAATCTGGGAATGAGGAGCAGGGAGCTGGTCCAAGCCCTGTCGCTCTGTAAGGCACATACTTGCGTAGGGAGGTAGAGTTCTCAAAATTTGGGTATTACCTAGACTTTTTTAAAGCTTTCATTCATGTTTCTGTGGAATTTTTTCATATATTCCTATTTTTAATATATCTTTTTTCTAATTGTCAGAGTTTGTGTTACTGATGGATATGTGATTTTGTATGATTTGCGGGGTACAGTGTCTTCTCTCACTAATGGGCTTTTGAACAGTTGTATCTGCCTTTCTGGTGAATTTTCCTCCTCCAGGAAGTTTCTAAGTGTCCCTAAAACTGCATTCCCCTTACCCCATGTACTTTCCTACCATGGTGTGCTGGTGTTTGCTATTTCACTCTGAAGCATAGATCCTTACTTTTCTGTGTTCCCCAGGGAACTTTTGGGGTTTAGTAAAGGCTTGTTCATCACGTCTTCTCAAAGCCTAACAATTGCTTGACATGTTGTTAGACACCCGGAACGGTGGAATGATTTTGAGGCAATTAGTGACAGACTAATATAGGAAAGAAATTCCACAAAATCCCTAACAGTTTGGGATTCTGTAAGTAACCACCTAAGGCTTTGGATTTGAGCACTGACTTTTTAGGTACTAATTTATTATTATTATGGTCACATATCAAAGGAAATATAAAAGTTCTTCTCTTTTTGTTTTATGACAAAGAATATCTTTTAATTCCCTGTCATTGCACTCTTTAATACTGGTCTAAGATATCAAAAAGATATCTAAAGTGAATTATTAGAATGTATAAAATCTGTATTTTATATACTCAGTTTCTAAGGAGGGCTAGAACAAATATTTTTTTCATTTTCTCTTTTAAAACTAATAGTTTGCTGTAATTTTATTCCCAGAAGATATGTGGACATTTTTCAGACATCTTAACACATACAGTTGAGCTTAGAATAGGAACTGTTAATGCTAACATACCAAGAATCTGGGTAGTCGTGGCCAGCATAGGGGATCATCCTTTTGCTAAATGTACTTGGAAAAATCCTACACTTACTGGTAATTTCCAGTTTGATACAGAGTTCTGTATAGGGCCATGGATATATTTCATTTGTTTTGTTAATGAATGCCACAGATATTTGATACTTTTTAGAAAGATAACTGTGTAAGTCATGTTGCTGAATTCTGCATCCTATGTAAATTAGCAGCTGTTAATTTGTACCTGTCCTCTGGATGGATCCTATATATACAGTACGGAAGCTCTTCACTTCCAGCTGATGCAGTTAACTGTGTTTTGTGTGAATGTCGATGTCCATCCTTTTACTGCAGTCGAATATTTGTAATCTTTATGGCTACTTTGTTCTATTGTGAAGGCAAGGAGAATATCATTGTCAGTCTTTAGAACTGGCATGTTCAAATTAGTTGTCTTTCAAGTTTCTAGAACTTTTAGCTCAGAGTAGCTGTAACTTTGTCATAGGCCGATTATAGCTTATGGAGAAGCTTCTGCTGTCCTACATTTAACAACCTGGAGTCAACACTTTTTTTTTTTTAAATTTAGGGAGTTTGGAAACAATCTAATTCCTTTTTTCTCAAGCTCTACTATTAGATGATTTTTTTGTTCTAAGGGGTTGTTCTATGCATTGTAAGATGTATAGTTGCAGCATCCCTGGCCTCTACCCACTAGATATATGTAGCACCTCGCCTTTCTTAATTGTGACAACGAAAAATGTTTCTACATATTTCCAAATTTCCACTAAGGAGGGGGCAAAGAGGACAAAGTTCCTCCCCACTCCCTGCCCCTGTTGAGAGCCCCTTAGCTAATTCATCCCGTTTTAGAGATGACAAATCAGAAGTCCAGTTGTATTAAGCAATGTGACCAAGGTCAAAGTCATCATGTCAGAATATGAATGAAACACAGCCTATCTAACTTGAAGGAACTTCTGATCAATTCTCAACTCATTTTTCTTTCGTTTTTTAAAAATATAATTCTTAATATAGTAAGTGGTCTCTGTTTATTCTCTCTTTACATGACTAGCCAAATACAGGTGCCTCTACTGTTAGGCTGTGACAAAGATATAAATTATTAATAACACTTTGAAAGCTAAAACAGATTGTAAAGTAATTGATATTTAAATGCATTGATAAGAAAAATACATAAAAATTATTTGGTTTTGAGTTCTATCTTATTATGGCTTTATGCTATTTACCTACCTCTTAAATTTCTACTGATAGTGAGGATAAAAAAATCTTGTCACTTATATTTCTCATCCAGACCCCTTATTTGCAGAGTTGCCAAAATGAAAGCCCAGTGAAATACCTAAGTTGTCTACGTTTATCCATCCGAGTAATGACAGATTTGGAACTGTGACTTGAGCTTCCTAAACGCTAGTTCAGGCATTTTTCTATTATAGCATGTTTGCCTTTGTTTTCATAGCCAAGTTTGGTAGTATAGTTGTGTTAAATAGCTTGACGAGTTTTATTCCAGAGTAATAATTAGTTCTCTCTGTGCTTGCACAGTTGGGAATTATGAAGCCAGTAATATCTGCTAAGTAAGACTACATTTATGTATTTCATATGCATTTTATTTATTGTCTACTTTGGCCAAGGATGTGCTAGGCTGTGGGAGATGAGGAGCCAAACAAACACTGAGGACAGTCACGACCAGGGATGCAGATTCGAATTTAAGCCTTCTTAGTAGCACATTAGAAAAGATGCACTGGCTTATTCTTGTATATATTCCTTCAGCAGAGTTTTTGAATACCTATTGTGTGCCAGGCATTGGCACTGGGCACTCCGTCCTTTTTGCCCAGGAAATAAAGCTGGGAGGAAATAGACATGCTAGTGCGTGGGCCCTCGGACTCTGTAAGAGAGATATGTAAAATATCAGTGCCTGTGCTGACAAGAGAATGGCCATGCTTTCTAAAAGTTAATTGAGAGTGAGACTACCTCTGTCAAGTCCCTAATTGACAAGCATTATTGTTCTGCTCCACAGATGGCACCTGAGAAGCTGGGTGTGGAAGGTTGCACAGTAGCAGGGTGAAGTTACCTTTATGCCAGCTCTCACCTTTGTCATCTTGATCATATAGCACTCCCTCCAGAGACCATGTGTCACAGATGAAGAAACAGCCAAGGTCTTAATCAGTCCCTCGTAGGGATGAGTGATGCCCTCAGGGTTATGTTATATCTGTATTGTTTTTGTGGCCGCTGTTAGCATATGGCACAAAAGAAGATAGATAAGTTCACTTTTTGAAAATTGAAAAATCTCTGTGCGCCTCTTTGAATGTTCTCACTGAGTGTTGTATCTCAACTGAAGATAAATTCTCCAGAATACATAGGCCCTTCAGCATGAGCATTGAAGAAGTTCCCCAACTTTTCCTCGGGCTAAATTACTAAAAATGTCAGTCAAGACTGAAAGTAAAAAAAACTAGTTTATAAATTATTTTAAAAGATGATTTAATTCACTCATGTTCTTTAAGTTATTCCGATTTTTATCTAATCTACTTCAAAATTTCCATAATGAAGTTTCCTATAATTAAATAAATGCACAGGTCTCTTTTATGTTCCTCCTCAGGGTCACACTTTCCTACAAGCAATGATGAACTTTCTTCTGGGACTAAAAACAAGGAAATCTTTTAAAGAGGGGACAGAAAGTGGAGTTTTTAAATTTGTTTTTATTTCCAGAGTCTGGACTTACTCCCACCCCCTGCCAGGCATAAAATAAAAGTTTAAATGAATGGTCTGGGGTATATCTATCACCCCTATTTCTTTTTCACTTGTTTGTAGGAAGAACCAAAATGAAAGAATGTTCATGAATGTTATAGATCAGGGGTTTCAACTTTATCAACACTTCGATAACGTATTTGGAACATCCACCTTAGTATTTTGAAATACCTATACACACTTTAGAAAAAGTCAGTATAGTGCCCATATATAATAAAATGGAGAAATAAATGGAAGGCAGTTTGTAATAAAATGATAGGTATTTAAAAGTGTTTGGACATGATTAGTCTAGAAAATAAAATGAAGTAAGTGGATGCTTGTACCTATATGTATATTCACCTATAAGTGAAAGTAACCAATACGAATGCTGACACAGTTGGCTTGTGTCGCAGACGGGGGCTCTTCGAGTAGTGTTCTGCTCAATGACAGTGTTCTGAAATGTGAACAATATTTGCTAAAGTGTCACACAAAACAAAGTAAGACCTTTCTTCATTTACACGCAGGTGCATCCTGGGAAAGATACTAAATACTTTTTGATTATATATAAAGTGGAGTTATGCTCAAGATTTAGATGAGCATAAACAGGTTTTTCATATTTATGAATGTCAAGTGAGATTCTCACCTTTTCCATTTTTTCCATTCCATTTTTTCAAAAGATTCTATTTATTTATTTTTACAGAGAGGGAGAAAGAGGGAAACATCAATGTGTGATTGCCTCTTTTACACCCCCTAATGGGGGCCTGGCCCACAACCCATGCATGTGTCCTGACTGGGAATCAAACCAGCAGTGACCCTTTGATATGCAGACCAGCACTCAATCCACTGAGCCACACCAGCCAGGGCCCCTATTCCATTTTTTAAGATTTAAAATAGAAATTGAGAGAGAAAATTAGTTTTAGTATATAGGGTTTACCCATATATAGATTGGCTATAACATGTGAGTCCTTGTATGAAAACGATTTTTTTCTGTTCATTTGTACTTTATATACATCTCATAGGCTCTCTTCTTGCCAGGTTCAGCTGTTGCTCTGAGTAAATTTTGAGATTTGGGATGAGAATGGGGATGGGATTGGATTCCAGTATGTTCCTAAGGCTTGAATATGATGTAAGAAGCAACAAGAATACAAAGTTCCTCAAAGTACTGTTTTATTATTTATTTTTTATCATCACCCAAGGGTATTTTTTCATTGCTTTTACTTATTTTTATTATTATTTATATATTTTATTGATTATGGTATTACAGCTGTCCCATTTTTTTTCTTCCCTTTATTCCCATGTGCTCTGCATCCCCTGTCCCACCAGCATTCCTCCCCGCCCTTAGTTCGTGTCCATGGGTCATACATAAAAGTTCTTTGGCTTCTCCATTTCTTATACTATTCTTAATTTTCCCCTGTCTATTTTGTACCTACTATTTACACTTCTTATTCTCTGTACCTTTTCCCCCAACCTCCCTCCCTATCTCCATTTCTGTTCCTGTTCTAGTTGTTTGCTTAGTTTTTTTTTTTTTTTTTTTTTAGGTTCAGGTGTTGATAGTTGTGCATTTGTTATCATTTTACTGTTCATAGTTTCTGATCTTCATTATTTTCTTAGGCAAGTCCCTTTAACATTTCATATAATAAGGGCTTGGTGATGATGAACTCCTTTAACTTGACCTCATCTGGGAAGCACTGTATCTGCCCTTCCATTCTAAATGAGAGCTTTGCTGAATAGAGTAATCTTGGATGTAGGCCCTTGTCTTTCATGACTTTGAATACTTCTTTCTAGCCCCCTCTTGCCTGCAAGGTTTCTTTTGAGAAATCAGCTGATAGTCTTATGGGTACTCCTTTGTAGTAACTGTCTCCTTTTCTTTTGCTACTTTTAAGATTCTCTCCTTATCTTTAATCTTGGGTAATGTAATTATGATGTGCCTTGGTGTGTGCTTCCTTGGGTCAACTTCTTTGGGACTCTCTGAGCTTCCTGGACTTCCTGGAAGTCTATATCTTTTGCTACATTGGGGAATTTCTCCTTTATCAATTAAGCTTTCAATTTCTTGCTCTTCTTCCTCTCCTTTTGGCACCCCTATGATTTGGATGTTGAAACATTTAAAGTTGTCCCAGAGGGTTGTAAACCTCTCCTCATTTTTTTGAATTCTTGCTTCTTCATTCTGTTTTGGTTGAATGTTTATCTCTTCCTTCTGCTCCAAATCGTTGGTCTGAGTCCCACTTACCTTCCCTTCACTGTTGGCTCCCTGTATATATTGCTTTATTTCACTTTGCATAGCCTTCTCTTTTCCCTCCATTTTGTGACCATACTCAACCATTTCTGTGAGCATGCTGATTACCAGTGTTTTGAACTGTGCATCTGATAAGTTGGCTCTCTGTTCATCACTTAGTTCTATTTTTGGAGCTTTGATCTGTTCTTTCACTTGGGCCATATTTCTTTGTCTCACTGCACCTGTTCCATTAGAAGGGGAGGAGCCTTAGATATTCTCTAGGGCGGGGCAATGCACATCACTGTGTTGTAGCTGTTTGTGGGGGAGGGGTCCTGGAGGGAACCAAGCCACTTGCTGGGCTCCCAGCCAGCTCTCAATCACTTCCCCTGCTGCCCACAAGCAAATTGAGCCCTTCTGGTGCTAATTCCCAGGTAGGTGGGTTTGTGTAGGTTCTAGGACCATGTGGGTCTCTCCAGAGAACTCTCCTGTGAGGCTAGAAGTTTCTCCCACTGCTGTATCCCCCACAGACTTTTACCTCTAGCAGTTCTGAGGCTTTCTTTCCCTGCACTGGAACCCTGGGTTGTGTGGTCTGTCTCGCCCCGCGTTGTTCCTCTCAGTTTGTCCACATGCAAATGTGGGACTGTCGGGACCGCCTGGTCTTCCAGCTGCCACCTTGCCATGCGTCCTCTGTGTCCTGGCTTCCCATCTCCACCCCTCCTACCAGTCTGAATGAATGTTTCTTCTTTAGCTCCTTCGTTGTCAGACTTTCATACAGTTTGATTTTATGGCAATTCTGGTTATTTTTTGTTTTTAAATTTGTTGTTGTCCTACTTTTGGTTGTGCAAGGAAACAAAATATATCTACCTACCCAGTTATTACTTTTTAAACCGTGTGCTGATATTGCTACACAGTGATTTCTCAAGGTCACAGGTATTAGTGGGCATTAACCCCTAGCCAGAGTGTTTATGAGATCTGGCGTTGTTTTTATTTAAAAACCTTTAATCAAATAAAAACATTGTGTTTTGTAGGTCAGATTTTCTGTAATAGAAGAAATGGTTTTATGAGGGAACCAAAATGATGAATACTGTAAATATTTCAGTATATCATACACAGAATATTTATGTGAAGATGTTAAGATTAGCAGAATAAAATTTACTTTGTCAATTCCCTATTAGCTCTCTTACTTAAAAGAGTTTGAGTATGTTATTTTCTACAATATAAAAATAGTGAAACGACATTTTGCCAGCTTTTGAGAAGATAGCAACTGCTGAGCTTTCTTTGCTAAATTATATTCAGTCAGTTGAGATGAAAATTAATTGGAAATAAATGGTTATGACTGACAATTACTATGGAGAAAAAAAATCCCCTAAAAACAAAGCCACTTATACAGTTAGGTGGCACTGTTTCCTTTTTCTTTCAAAAAGTTTGACTAATTGTAATTAAAATATAAAGAGGTTTCATGTGGCCTTATTTAGATCTAGCTAGATTAAAAACAAATTAAAAAAAGTGGAAAGTCATGAAAAGCGGGAGGGGTAAGATGGCAGAGGATTGAGTGGAAGTCACACCTCCTCCCAGGACCAATCTGGAATTACAAATAAATTGTGGAGAAATCACCTGGAACAAACAACTGAACAATAGCGAGATAGAAGCCTTGTAACCTCAGACAGACAGAAAAATCAGCTTTAGTGCAACCTAACTGGTAAGGAGTGTTGTGGAGACTCAGGAAGGCTGGCTGGGTGCCCACAGGCAGCAGAATAAGAAGGATGTTTAAATGGCCAGTTAGATCCCCCTGAGAAGAGTGGGGTCTAAACCATAATGGGGGATCCCCAGCCGACAGCACCAGAGCCCAAAATGTACACAGATAATAGCCAGTTGCGAAAAGCATCAGGGTTGCTCTCTGCCAGAGATGGGCAACTGGGGATGCAAAGAGCCGTTTAAAGGGCCAATGCATAAATTTGTATTTGTAGCCATTTACCCTGGGCTTTGGTAAAGGCAGGGACAGAGCAGGCTGGAGACCCCTGAGGAGAGACTGGGGGTGGGGGCTTTGGGGAGAGAACTGAGAGTAGCTGGCAGGATCCCGGTGCTCACTTATCCCCATATGGCAGCAGCCATCTGGCTCAGGCAGACCACTCCCCTGAGCATCAGCAGTGTGAGAGGAAACAATAGCTGTGTCCTCAGTAGGGACTCTACCCTGGCCCTGAGGTGCATAAGCCTGCCTGCTGATTGCAGAGTACCTAGATTAATAACTGAAGGAAATAGCCACAGTCATTCGATTCCTGGAAGTCTTGAACAACTGCCTAAGGTCAGAAGGGATCACCATCTGACATCATTAGAGGCAGATCCAAAAAGAAAAAACAGTGAGAGCCAACATTAATGGCATAAAAGGCATTCAAAGAGCAGCAAGTTCAGGAGATCAAGGAGGCTGCATCACTGAATCTCACAGGTCTCCTACCATAGAAGTTCACACGACAAAATCAGGAAGTCAAGACAGATTAATTTAAGAAGCAGAAGCAAAAGAGAAGAGTCTCACAAATAATAGGAAGACAGAAAAACACCCTGCAATCGAAAGGAAAGGAGGAATCCCCAGAAAGAGAAATAAATAAATAGAGCCAAGTAAACTATCAGATATTGAGTTCAAAACAATGGTTCTAAGGAAACTCAATGAGCTCAATGAGCTGAGAGAATGACCAGAAACTACAGGAAAACTACATGGAACTTACTGCAAACTATATCAGCATGAAAAAGGACAGAGAAGCTATCAACAAGAGGCAAGAGGGAAGAATACAATTTCTGAATTGAAGAACATAGTAGAAGGAATCAAAAGCAGGCTAGATGAAGCCGAGGATCAAATCAGCGAGCTGGAGGATAAGGTAGAAAAAAGCTCCCAGAAAGAGCAAGAAAATGAAAAAAGACTCAAAAAGAATGAAGAAGTGTTGAGGGAAATAGAGGACAATCTGAAACATCATAATATCTGTATATTAGGGATGCCAGAGGGAGAAGAGGGGGAAGGAATAGAGAACCTGTTTGAAAAAGTAATGATGGAAAACTTCTCTAATTTGAGGAGAGAAAAAGTCATACAAGTCCAGGAAACAGAGAGGGTCCCATTCAAGAGGAACTTAGCGAGGACCACTTCAAGACACATCATCATTAATATGGCAAATATCAAAGGCAAACTGAGAATCTTAAAGGCAGCAAAGGAGAAAGAGGAAATAACATACAAGGGAGCCCCCAATATGGCTAGCAGCTGACTTCTCAACAGAAACACTATAAGCCAGAAGGGAATGTAGAAACATTCCAAGTCATGAAAAGCAAAGGCCTGCAACCGAGACTGCTCTACCCAGCAATGCTCTCAATTAAAATGGAAGGTGAAATAAGGAGTTTCCTAGACAAAAGAAGGTTGAAAGAATACACTTCCACCAAACTGGAACACAGACTGAAAGTGAAGGTATGGAAATAAATATTCCAAGGAAATGGACAGTGAGAAAAAGCAGGGGTAGTAATACTTATATCAGACAAGATAGGTTTCAAAACAAAGGTCATAAAAAGAGGCCCAGAAAACACTTAATAAAACTCAAAGGAAAAATCCATCAAGAAGACATAAACATTGTAAACCTATGTGCACCCAACATAGGTGCACCTAAATATATAAGGAAAATCTTGGAAGACTTCAAGAATGATATAGACAGCAACACATTGATTGATAGTAGGGGATTTTAACACCCCACTATTGCCAATAGATAGATCTTTCAAACAGAATATCAACAAGGATATTGTGGAACTGAACAACATATTAGATCAAATGGACTTAATGATATATATATGTATATATATATATCATCCCAATGGAGCAAAATACATATTCTTTTCAAAAACACGTGGAATATTTTCAAAAATAGACTACAAGATAGGAGAGAAAACAAGCCTCAACAGATTCAAGAAAATTGAAATCATAACAAGCATTTTCGTGGACCACAAGGGCTTGAAACAAGAAACAAACCTCAAGGAAAAAACTCGAAAACATTCAAACTCATGGAGACTGAATAGCATACTATTAAACAATGACTGGGTTAATAATGAGATCAAAGAAGAAATCAAAAAGTTTCTGGAAACAAATGAAAACGAACACAGAGCAGTCTAAAACCTATGGGACACAGCGAAGGCAGTCCTGAGAGGGAAGTTCATAGCAATAGAGGCCTGCCAAAAAAAGAGAATCATTTGAAATAAACAACCTAACCCTGCATCTTCAAGAACTGGAGAAACAACAACAAAGCCCAGAGAGAGTAGAAGGAAGGAAATAAGAGCAGAGCAGAACTGAATGATAAAGAGATTAAAAGAAAAATTGAAAGAATCAACAAATCCAGGATCTGGTTCTTTGAAAAGATAAACAAAATCGACAGTCCTTTAAGGAGACTCATCAAGAAAAAAAGGGAGAGGACCCAAATAAATAATATCATAAAGGAAAGAAATTACATCTGATACCACAGAAATACAAAAGATTGTAAGAAATTACTATGAACAATTATATGCCAAGAAATTTGAAAACCTGGGTGAAATGGACAAATTTCTAGAAAAATATAACCTTTCAATACTGAATGAAGAAGAGGCAGAAAGCCCGAATAGACTGATAACAGCTGATGAAATTGAAGGAGTAATCAAAAAACTCCTGGCAAACAAAAGCCCTGGACCAGATGGTGTCACAGGAGAATTTTACAAAACATTTAAAGAAGAGCTAACCCCTGTCCTTCTTAGACTATTCCAAAATATCCAAGGAGAGGGGAGACTCCCAAACTCTTTTTATGAGGCCAGCATCATCCTAATCCCAAAAACAGATAAATACAAAACCTGGAAAGAAAACTACAGGCCAATATCACTGATGAACATAAACACTAAAATCCTTAACAAAATATTGGGAAATCTCATCCAGCAATACATTAAAAACGTTGACCATGAACAAGCGGGATTCATCTCAGGGATGCAAGGATGGTTCAATGTTCACAAATCAATAAATGTAATACATTATATAAACACAAGGAAAGACAAAAATTACAGGATCATATCAATAGATGCGGAAAAAGCATTTGGTAAGGTACAGCATCCAGTTATGATAAAAACACTCAGCAAAATTGGAGTAAAGGAGGCATAGCTCAACATAATAAAGGCCATATAAGAAAAACCTACAGCCAATGTCATACTCAATGGACAAAAACCAAAAGCTTTGCCACTAAGATTGCAAACAAGTAAAGGTTGTTCGCTTTTACCACTGCTATTCAACATAGTATTGGAAGTCCTAGCAACAACGATCAGACAAGAAAAAGAAGTAAAAGGCATCCAAATTGGAATGGAGGAAGAAAAACTGTCATTGTTTGCACATGACATGATAGTTTACACAGCAAACCCCATAGACTCCACCAAAGAACTACTTGACCTAGTTAGTGAATTTGGCAAAACAGTGGGATACAAAGTCCATATTCAGAAATTGAAGGCATTTTTGTACACCAACAATGAAATATCAGAATCAGAAATCAGGAAAAAAAATCCCATTTGCTATAGCAACAAGAAAAATAAAGTACCTAGGAATAAACCTAACCAAGGAGGTAAAAGATCTGTACTTCTTGGAAGTACAGAACACTGAAGAAAGAAATTAAGAGAGACACAAATAAATGGAAGCATATACTGTGTTCATCATTTGGACGAATTAACATCATTAAAATGTCCATACTACCCAAAGCAATTTATAGATTCAGTGCAATCCCTATTAAAATACCAATGATGTGTTTCACAGATTTGGAACAAACATTTCAAAAATTTATATGGAACCCTAAAGAACCCTGAATAGCTGCAGCAATTTTGAGAGAGAAGAACAAAGTAGGAGGGATCACAATACCTGACATCAAACTATATTATAAGGCCACTGTAATCAAAACAGTCTGGTGCTGGCATAAGAACAGACACATAGACCAGTGGAACAGATTAGAGAGCCCAGAAAGAAACCCATGTCTCTATGGTCAATTAATATTTGACAAAGTGGGCAGAAGCATAAAATGGAGTAAAAATAGTCTCTTCAACAAATGGTGTTCGGAGAGCTGGACAGCCACATGCAAAAAAAAGAAACTCGACCACCAAATTACACCATACACAATAATAAACTCAAGATGGATAAAAGACTTAAATATAAGTTGAGACACCCTAAACGTCCTAGAGGAGAACATAGGCAAGAAAGTCTCAAGATATCCACACAGCAATATTTTCACCAATATGTTCCCTAGAGCAAGGGATGTAAAGGAAAGAATTAACAAATGGGACTTCATCAGAATAAGGGGCTTTTGCATGAGTAAAGAAAGCATCAGCAAAATGAAAAGGGAACCAACCGTATGTGAAAATATGTTTGCCAATGATACCTTGGACAAGGGTTTGATCTCCAAAATATATAAAGAACTCAGATGACTCCACTCCAGGAAGACAAGCAATCCAAATAAAAAATGGGCAAAGGACCTGAACAGATACCTCTTGAAGGTGGACGTACACAGGGCCCCAAGACATGAAAGGATGCTCAGCATCACTAACTGTAAGATGAATGCAAATTAAAACCACAATAAGGTACCACTTCACACTGGTCAGAATGCCCATCATAAACAAATCAAGAAACAAGAAGTGCCGGAGAGGTTGTGGAGAAAAGGGAACCCTAGTCCACTGTTGGTGGGAATGCAGACTGGTGTAGCCACTGTGGAAAACAGTTTGGAATTTCCTCAAAAGCTAAAAATGGAACTGCCTTTTCACCCAGTGATTCCACTCCTGGGACTATACCTTAAGAATCCTGTAACACCATTTCAGAAGAGCCTATGCACCCCAATGTTCATAGGAGCACAATTTACAATAGCGAAGTGCTGGAAGCAACCTAAGTCCCCATCAGTAAAAGAGTGGATCGATAACCTATGGTACATTTACACAATGGAATTCTATGCAGCAGAAAGAAAAAAAGAGCTACTACTCTTCACAACACCATGGATATAACTGGAGAGCTTCATGCTAAGTGAAATAAGCCAGGGGGTGAAAGACAAATACCATATGATCTCACCTACAGGTGGAATCTAATCAACAACAACAAAAAAAAAACCAAGAAAAATATAACTAGCAGCATTGAAAGAAAAAAACAAACCAACAGTAACCAGAGGGGAGGTGGAATGGCAGGTAATGTGGAAAAGAAGGCGAAGGGTCAAGTGAAGAAATATGTATAAAGGATCCATGGATGAAGCCAAAGTGGGGAAAGATTGAGGGTGGCAGGTGGGAGTGGGTGGGGCAGGGGAAAGTGGTGGCGGGAAAATGGAGACAAATGTAAAAAAGGGAAGAAAAAATAAACAGAAAAAAAATTTAAAAAATAAAGAAAAGTGTGGACCCATAGATAGGATTTCTCTACCCAGGAAAGCTCTCATTTAGAATCAAAGGGCAGAGAAAGAGCTTCCCTGACAAGAAAAAATTAAAGGAGTTCAGCATCACCAAACCATTATTATATGAAATGTTAAAGGGACCTCTTTAAGAAAAAGAAGGAAATAAAAACTGTGAACAATAAAATGGCAATAAACACATATTTATCAACAATTGAATCCAGAAAACAAACTAAGCTAACAAGTAGAACAGAGACAGAATCATGGATATGGAGATCGTTTTGATTGTTGCAAGATGGGAGTGGGTGTGGGGGTATCGGTGAAGAGGTGAGGGGTTTAAGAAGTACAAGTACATAGCTACAGAACAGCCATGGGGATGTAAAGTACAGTATAGGAAATGGAATAACCAAGGAACTTATATGCATGACTCATAGACATGAAAAATGGTGTGGGCATTGCCCAAAGGCATGGGGGCTGCTCAGTGAGGGGGGGCAAAGAAGGAAACGTGAGGGCAACTGTAATAGCAAAATCAATAAAACATAATTAAAAACTAAAAAAATAAAATAGAAAAAATATATTAGAAACCAGTTTGAGGTAAAGATTCAGCACTAAACTGTAATTGAAATGTATGTTCCAAACCATGTGCAGAAAGTTATTGGTGATTTTAGGGATGCTGAACAAACATTGGGGTGCTCTCCAGAGTTGCTCAGGACAAACTTTAAGCAGTGTCTTCTGGGGCCCTGAGCAGGTAACTTGAGTGGGTGACGTGGCCTGGGTTTGGGATGAGTGGGAGTCCTGGACTTGTGATGCACAGCGCACACCTGCAGGGCCTGTGGATTGGTGCCTTCAGGAATTTGAGTCCTTTGTTGCCAGGTCTACTTTGTATATTTGTTTGCTTTTCCCCCTACTGAAGTCAGAAATCCAATTATTTAAAATGTGTGTGTGATTTCCTGGGTTTTAAATAGTGTGAGGCACATTCAAAACATCTGCAGGACTAAACTGGGTCCAGATTGCCAGTCCGAGACTTCGGGCATATGCACCAAGAGCAGGGAGGCAAGGAAGCTGGGGAGAGAAAGGGCTGTTTCAGCAAGCTCCGAGCACCTTGGCTTTTCTGTGCCTATGTCATGTATAGGGGATTGATCGTGACGATCGTGAACGATGTGATCGTTCAGCTCTGTGACGAGGCTCTAAGCCTGACATGGTGCCCCAGTAGTCCTGACCCTGAGAGTAGGGAGCTCTACTTCATTCAGCACCTGGTTGCAGGATATCAGATAGTGGTTGCCCCACCTGCAAAAAAGGAAATATATCCAGCACTCTACTTCCACTCAACACTGTAGCATCTAAACCATTCTCAGCCCTTTCCATTGCAGAGCCATCTCTTCCTTTTTTGTCTTATGAACTTATAACATTTAGTATCTGAAGCATAGGTTCCTAGAGTTGAGACTGTTTTATATACCAATAAAACTATATGTGAGCTTCTAGGGAGTTGCCAGCTTTTTATTTTCTGAGAACAGAGAAAAATGAAACTAGCTATCATATATAACCTCCTCTTAAGATCACCCTAACAACAAAAATGTAGGAGGAAATCACTTTAGAACAATGGATTTTTTGTTCCAAGAAAGGATAGGTGGCAGGCTTTAGAGAACAGACACAGATGAAGAAAGGAAACTATGATGAAACTTCTCAGATATGAAAAGTTTTGGTATAATTTAAAAAGTGATTTTTGTGATATCACGCTGTGATATCAGTGTTTCATATAAATTATCTTGATATGGATCTTTCAATTTGGGGCTCTATGGGTGTTACTTGAAATAAAAATGTCATGTCCTGTTGTTCTAGTACTTTGATTTTTTTTAATAAACAACTTGAAAAAAAAAAACCCCAGTTACATGTAGATATTGAGAAAAAGGGGCACCTAGTTTCCTCAGCTTGCACTTTTGCTTTTAAGTCGTAGTAGTTCTTAAAATAAAATAATGTGTGTTTGCTGTCTTTAATGTTTGTCCCCAGTATTCTGCACTGTGGCGCTCAGAGAGGTGAAGCTGCTCTGGGTTTTGGCCTTCTGTGTCGATTGGTCTTGGGGTTTTGGCCTTCTGTGTCGATTGGTCTTGAGGTCCCAGGTTTATAACCTAACCTTGGCCTTCTGTGTCGATTGGTCTTGGGGCCTTGGTCCTTCTCGATTAGGCCTGCCTCCCACTCCACTTCTTTCCTTGCTGTCTTTGGTGTCTTCATTCATCTGAGTTTCATTTTAGTCTATTTGGTATTTTTGCTCATTCTTTATCAGCAGTTTTTGTTTAGTTTCTCAGAATTCCTAAATATCTATTTTCATACTTAAAAATGTTTACATCTTTTAGTAAATGTTAAAAAATACCCCAGTTGGCTTTGACTCCTTGCTTAGCATTTTATAGCTGTGTGAACATAGGCAACTTATTTAACATGCTGAGCTTCCTCAGCTGTAAGATGGGGGTGGCAGAGGGTTGTTATGAAGATCAAATTACTTTCTAAGCATGCAATCTTTATTTTTAATTTTCTATGTATTTATTTTTTAATCCTCACCCAAGGCTATGTTTTTTATTGATTTTAGAGGGAGAGGGAAAGGTGGGGTTGTGGGGAGAAACATTGATTGGCTGCCTCCTATACATGCCCCAACCGAGGATTTAACCTGCAACCTTTTGGTGTATGGGACAACGTCCCCAACCGAGCCACACGGCCAGGGCTAAGCATAAAACCTTTAGAACATAGTCCGTAGATAATTATTGTTCAGTAACTGTCAGAAACTGATTATCTGTTGTTACGCTTATGTGCTTCAATATTGCCCCAAATGGGCAATGTATTTAGTTACACACTGTCCAAAAGATAAGTAAATACATTCTGAGAAACCCATTGTTTTCTTTGAGAAGATGACTGCCTTTGCCTGTCAGTCACAGGCGTGGTTTTCACCTGGTGGTGGGTCCCAGGGTGCTTTTTTTTGTTAGTTGGCTGCAACATGCTCACAAAACCCACACCCTTTAACCATATTGTGCAGAGCAATTTGAACTCCTCTGAGTGGAGTGAGAGGTGCCACCAAGGGCCCACCAAGTGGGTAGGGGTAGATAGGAATCTGGGTGTCCAGGCTGCAGAAGGGGTTACACCACACCCCCTCCGGGTAGCACCTTGCACTCAGGGCGACATTGTGAAGTTCCAGGTCCCCAGCATTCAGCATCACTCAGTGTAGCGTTCCTCTGGAGGCTTGTAGCTGGCCAAACTGGTCTGTGTGATGGGCTTCTTAAAGCTTTGTGTTACCCATGTGGCTGCAGAGTAACTGTTTACAAATGTAAATGATATTAAAAAAAGGTACTCTGTTCAAATTTTCATTTTGGAGACACTTTCTCATGACTAATTTCTTAAATATTAGTAACTCAGTTTCAGAATGTGAGCCATTTTCATATAGTAAGGTCAAAAATACATTCTTGTTTCTTAATTCATATGGGTTGGATTTTTGTTCCCCAAGCAAGAAGAAAACATTGATTAATATGCATTGTGGATATGCCAGTGTTAGTATTAGAAGTACTTGGGTTCAAGTCTTAATCTTGCTCCATGCTAATTATGAGACCCTGGGAAAGAAAGAGTTTTATAGTCCTGTGCTCTTTCCTCCTTTGTTGTAGATGATATCCCTGGGGGTTAGGTTATAAAAATAATCAAAAGAAAAATAATATAGAATACCCATGTGATGTGGTAATGTATTTAGCTGTTCTGGAACAAAAAGGATTTATATGGTGTTTAATTATGATTTTATTCCTCTAAAAGTGAAAGTTATGTCAGCTTTTCAAATGCTGCTACTACCAATAGTATTTTTTGAGAACTGTGATTAAAATTAATACACAAAACATATTGCAGTGCATATTTTCTGTCCTGAGAACAATACATGGGGTATTTAGGTACACTTGTCACAAGTTTTGTGTTAGACCTATCACTTTATTAATAATGTACTTTTTAAAATAAAGGAGAAATTTCCCTGACTCTAGACTGAAGTTACCTTTTTGCACATACAGTTTCCCTTTTACCTCTTTATATGTTATAAGGGTGGGACAAATATTTTGGTCATCTTTGTCATAAGAACTCAGGAAAAATATTTGGTGAAACATATGGAAAGCAGAATATGATAAATAGAAATAATACAAATGGTCAGCTACTGTAGCATAATATGATGGAAGAAATGAGGCTATTGGTTTATGAATAATACTCATTCATCAGTATCAGAGATGATCCTGGAAGTAACGGTCTCATGTAATATTTTATAAAATAATGGAGCAGACATTAGGGAAAGAAATCTGCATGTATGTAAGGCAGAGACAGTCAACAAGTGATGCAAATCCTAAATAGGTAACATTGAATATTCTAGAAGGTGACAAATGTTATGAAAAAGAGAACAAATAATGCAGGATAAGAAGTACTTGGGAGTGCTAGGTGGTCACATACAGGCCTTCATGAGGTGAGATTCCAGCAAAGGGGATGATACCTGGGAAGGAGTTCCGGAGAGAGGGAGCAGGTAGCTACAAGAGTGGCCCTAAGGCTCAGGGTGCAGGGCATGCTGGAAGGACAGTATGGAGACTGTTAGGGGCAGAGAGGACAGTAGGCAATGAGGGTGGAGAAGAGAGAGAGGCAATGAGGGAGGAGACAACGCGCCACTGTGAGAACTTTGGGTTTACGCTGACATGGGAAGCCCTGCCAGGGTGTGGGCAGAGGGTTGACATGGATCAACTTTGTTTCAAGACCATGATGCGGCCGTAGAGTGGAGAACTGGGGCTTGGGACCACCTGCTAGGGAGGCTATTATAAACTGTGTAGAAGATGATTTAGCTCCGACTACGGCCATATAAGTGGTGAGGAGTGGCTGTATTCTGGATGTATTGTGAAGGTAGAGACAAGGGAATTTCCTGATTGCCTGGATATGGTTGAAAGAGGAGTCCGTCATGGCCCCACGGTTTCTGGCACACGGGAGAGTTGCCATCTGGGATGGAGAAGGCCTTGGGTGGGGCCGGTGGTTGCTGTGAGAGTAACACCGGTTAGTATGGGTCAAGCTCTTAGGACAGGATCTGCTCATGGCAAGTATTCAAAAATGTTAGTGTCTGTCATTCACATTAGTTGTAATGGTAATTGAATGCTTTTACTTTTTTCCTGCTCCGCTCCCAGTGTACCCCTATGAAGATGAGGTGGGATGGAGTAGAGTCATTGAACCTGGCAGCAGTCAGGTGAGCTGGGCTCATCTTTGCCTCTTACTAATTTCCAGTTAGGATAAGTTATCTACCTTTCTACTCCACTAGTGTCATGGAAAACTGACATGAGAAAGTGGGCAGAAAAATAGGTTGCAGATCTAAAAAACTAAGGTATATAATGTATGATTATATTTGGGCCATTGATCCAGCAAAAATAAATATGATGTCTGGTAGGCTCCATAGAAGTTTTATTTTAAATAGTTTTTATTTTTTATCAAAGTGATACGTAGATCTTATAGCAAATGGAGAACCTGAAAAAGTTTGATAATAAACAATAGTTCCATGCCCAGCTCTCCCTATCCTCAGTTTTCTTATTCCCTAGAGGCAACGCCTTTTCTGTTTTAGTGCTTTTTCTCCCCTTTTTCTCTCCTTCCCTGTTGAGGAGGGCCGACGCCCGGACCTCACTGTGCTGCTGCATCTCTGGGCTGAGTGGTCTATCAGGGAAGACTCAGGATGTCATCAAGTACCGTATTTTATTTTGAAATTTCCATATTGTTAGGTATCCACTTTTTTCTTTCCTGAAATTTGTATTCAAAAAATATTGCACTAAACATCTGTGAACTTACTTTGTTCAGCCATTCCCACATTGCTGAGCATTAACTGTTTTCATTTTTTTCTTCTCAAATAATGCCAGAGTAACCATCCTTAATTTGTTTGTTCTGCACACTGGTCCTTTTACTTTTGGGACATAGATTCCCAGGAGTAGATTCTTGGGCTAATGGATATATGTAGCTTTATATCAATAGGTGTCTTCAGACTGCTTTTTTAAAAAAATATATTTATTTTTGATAAAAAATGTATGTATTTGTTTGGCAACATAAAGTTTTGGTACATGTATGCATTGTGAAATGACTACCGAAATCAAACTAATACATCCATTACCTCCCATGGTTTCCTCTGTGTGTGTGTGTGTGTGTGTGTGTGTGTGTGTGTGTGTGGTGAGAATACTTGATATTTACTCTCTTATGAATTTCAAGTATATAATACATTATTATTAATCACAGTCACCCAGCTATACATTAGGTTTTCAGAACTTACTCGTCTTATAACCACATGTTTGTACCTTTTGATCAATATCTCTTCTTTTCCTCCATCTCCCAACCTCTGGTAATCACCATTTCCTCTCTGTTACTTTGAATTTGACTTCCTTTTCTTTTTTTAAGATTCCACAAATAAGACATCATATGATAGTTATCTTTCTGTGTCTGGCTTATTTTGCTTAGCATAATGTCCTCCGATTCATTCCTACAAGTGGTAAGATTTCTTTATTTTATGAGGATGAATAACATTCCTGTGTGTGCACGCCTCGTTTTCTTTATCCCTTCATCTGTTGATGGACACTTAGGTTGTTTCCATACCTTAACTACTGTGAATGATGTTGCAGTGAAAATGGGAGTACAAACTCCTCTTTGGGATAGTGATTTTATTTCCTTTGGTTATACACCCAGAAGTAGGATTGCTGGATCATATGGTAGTCCAATTTTTAATTTTTTTTGGAACCTCCATGCTGTTTTCCATAAAGGCTACACCACTTTACATTCCCATCAGTGTGCACAAGGGTTCCCTTTTGTCAACATCCTTGCCAAGCTGAGCATTAACTGAGGTGATGATATCTCGTTGTAGTTTTGATTTGCATTTCTCTGATGATTAGTGATATTGAGTATCTTTTCACATACCTATCAACTATTCATATACCCTCTTTGGAAAAGGGTCTCTTCAGGTCCTTTACTCATTTTAATTTTTTTGCTGTTGAGTTGAATTGTGTGAGTTTTTGTACAGTTTGTTTTTTCTTTCCTTTGAGCACTATTGAAATATAATTGACATATAACATTGTGCAAGTTTAACATGTATAATGTGTTGATTTGATATTACCACCTTACCGAAAAGGCTTCTAAATATTTTCTATCTTTCTTTTGGTTGCTTTTTCATTTTATTGTTTTCTTTGCTGTGCAGAAACATTTCAGTTTGGTGAATTTTCACTTGTTTATTTTACTTTTGTTGCATGTGCTTTTGGTTTCACATCCAAAAAATCAATGAGAAGACCAATGTAAAGGACCTTTTATCCTATATTATCTTCTAGGAATTTAAAGTTTCAGGTCTTACATTCAAGTCTTTTATCCATTTTGAGCGTTTTTTTTGGTATATGGTGTACGATAATGATTTAATATTATTCTTTTGCATGTGGATATCCAGTTTCCCCAACATCTTTTATTGAAAGGACTGTCTTTTCCACATTGTATATTACTGTTGCCTTTTTTGAAAATTAATTGACTATATATTCATGGGCTTGTTTCTGGATCTTATATTTGTTCCATTGGTCTATGTACATGTTTTTATGCTGGTGCCATATGGTTTTTATTATAATAGCTTTGTATTATAATTTGACCTCAGGAAGTATGATGCCTCCAGCTTTGTTCTTCTTGCTCAAGATTGTTTTAGCTATTTGGGGTCTTTTGTGGTTTCATATGAATTCTAGAATTTTTCTATTTCTGTGAAAAATGCCATTAGAATTTTGGTAGAGATTGCATTGAATTTGTAGATTGCTTTGGGTAGAATGGCCATTTTAACAATATTACTTCTTCCAATCTACAAACATGGCCTATCTTTCCATTTATTTGTGCCTTCATTGATATCTTTCATACACACACACACATACACACACACACACACACACACACACACAATATACAGAGTTTTCACTTTCTTGGTTAAATTTATTCCTAAGTATTTTATTCTTTTTGCTGCTATTGTAAATGGAACTGTTTTCTTACTGTTTTTTTCTGGATAGCTCATTGTTAGTGTTAAAAATGCAGCTGATTTTTGTATGTTGATTTTGTAATTGCAATATTAATTAATTTATTTGTTTTAACAGTTTTTTGGTGGTGTCTTGGTTTTCTACATATAAGATAATGTCATCTGCAAACGGATAATTTTGCTTCTTTTTGATTTGGATATTTTTTACTGTTTTTGCCTAATTACTCTGGCTAGGACATCCAGTACTATGATGAATGGAAGTGACAATAGCAGGCACCCTAGTCTTATTCCCGATCTTAGATGAAAACCTTCCAGCTTTTCATCATTGAGTATGATGTTAGCTATGGGCATGTCATATATGACTTTTGTAATTTGGAGGTACATTTCTTTTTTAAAAATTCTATTTATTTGTTTTTAGACAGAGGGGAAGAAGGGAGAAAGGGAGGGAGAGAAACATCAACATGAGAGAGGAACATCTATCAGTTGCCTCTTGTACGTGTTCTGAACAGGGACTCGAACCTCAACCCAGGCACGTGCCCTGACCTGGAATCAAACCAGTGACCCTCCACTTTGTGGGAGGACACCCAACCAACTGAACCACACCGATCAGGGCTGGAGGTATGTTTCTTAAGTACCTAATTTGTTTAGAGATTTCATTGTGAAAAAACTTTGAAATTTGTCCCTTATTTTTTCTGCATCCTAGATGCTCATATGATATTATCCTTTATTTTATTACTGGGGTGTATCACATCTATTGATTTATGTTTAATCATCCATGTGTTCTAGGGATAAATCCCACGTGATCATGGTGTACAATCTTTTTAATGTGCTGTTGAGTTTGATTTGCTAGTATTTTTTTGAGGATTTTTGCATTTATGTTTAACAAGGATATTGGCCTGTAATTTTCTTTTCTTGTAGTGCCCTTGCCTGGCTTTCTTATCAGGGGAATACCAACCTGATCAAATGAGTTTGGAGAGCTCTTCTCCAATTTTTTTGAAAGCATTGATGAAGCATTGGTATTAAGTCTTTAAATGTACAGTAGAGTTCACAAGTGAGGTTATCTGGTCCTGGACTTTTTGATAGGAAATTTTTGATTACCGATTCAACATTCTTACTAGTTATCAGTCTGTTCAATTTTTCTATTTCTTCGTAATTTAGTTTTGATAGGTTTCTAGGAGTTTATTTCTTATTGGTCGATACTTCTAGGAATTTATTTATTCTATGGCATCAAATTTGTTGGCACATAATTTTTCCTAGTAGTATCTAATGATTCTTTGTATTTCTGTGGTATCAGTTATAGTGTCTCTTTCATTTCTGATTTTATCGATTTGAGTCTTCCTTTTTTGCTTAGTTAAGGTTTTGTAACTTTGTCTTTTATAAAATCAACTCATAGTTTCATGGATCAGTTTCATTGATCCTTTTTATTGTGTTTGTAGTCTCTGTTTTATTTCTCCTTTGATGTTTGTTATTTCCTTCCTTGTGCTCACTTTGGGCTTACTTTGTTCTTTTTCTAGTTCCTTGAGGTGTAAAGTTGGGTTGTTTATTGGAGATTTTTTTCTGTTAATGTAGCCATTAATTGCTATAATTTTTTTCTTAGAACTGCTTTTACTATAGCCCATAACTTTCAGTACGTTGTGTTGCCATTGTTGTTTTTTCTCAAGATTTTTTTTTTATTTCCCTTTTGATATCTTCTTCGACTCATTGGCCATTCAGGAGTATGTTGTTCAGTTCACTTTAGTCGCCTTCAAAGTACTCTCCATTTCATTCAATACACCCATTGAGACATTTTTTCCTACTGTTCAAAACAGTTTTTGAGCTGGTCAGTTTTGATGCCTTTCCGTTTTTCTGCTGTTTTTTGTTTCACCTCTTACACATTGACAAAACGTTTCTCTTTGAGGAGTTTTTTTGCATCCAGGGAAACAAAAAAAAGTTGCTCAGGCTGAGATTAGGTGCGGGAAGGGGGTCAGGCCTTTTGTGGTTAAAAATAGCTGAACACTCAGTGTGGTAGGGGCAGGTGTGCTCACGAATCACCCATCATGAAATGAGCAAACCCTCTGAAAGAGTCTTAAAAAAATTTACTGAAACTGAACACAGCCTCTCACAACACCACCAGCTGGTACACTGATACAAATGGGTTCTTAGAACACTCACCTAGCTGGGGGAGCCTGTACTACAAGGGGCCTGTACTCCAGAAGATCATTCCGTTTTTTTGGGGGGCTCCCATCATATATATTTAGGTGCTCTCATGTTGGTGTATGTATATATTTATTGTTATTTTTCTCATGGTGAATTGACCACTCTATCATTATATAATGACTTTCTTTGTTTCTTATTATTGTTTTTGACTTAAAGTATACTTTGTTTAAGTATAGTTATCTCTGGTCTCTTTTGGTTTCCAGTTACATGGGATATAATTTTTATCATTTCACCCTCAGCATGTATGTCCCTAAAACTGAAGTGAGTCTCTTGTAGGCAGCCAGTAATTGGGCGTTGTACCCCCTACCCCCATTCATTCACTTTGTCTTTTGACCGGAGAATCTAGTTAATTTTCTTTTAAAATAATTATTGATAGGTAGGTATATACTATTGCCATTTTGTTAATTATTCTCTGGTTGTTTTGTATATACTTTGTTCCTTTCTTGCTATCTTTCTTTATAATGTGATGATTTTCTATAGTGTTATGCCTTGATTTACTTCTCTTTATTTATTGTGTATCTATTACAGGTTCTTGCTTTGTGGTTACCATGAGGTTTATAGAAAACATCCCATACTTTACAAAAGTCTGTATTAAGCTGATAAAAACTTGACTTTGTTCATATACAAAAGTTTAACTTCTATCTTCTCCAATATTTTATGTTTTTAGTGGCACAATTTTTATCTTTTTATATTGTATATACATGAACAAATTATTGTAGCTATAACTATTTTTAATTTGCTTGTATTTTAACACTTATACTAGTTATAAGTGTTTGACACACCACCTGTACAGTATCAGCATATTCTGAATTTCACTATGTATTTATCTTTACCAGTAAGTTTTATGTTTTTACATGATTTCATGTTACTGTTTAATATCCTCTTCTTTTTCAGCTAAAAACTTCCTTTAGCATTTTTTTTTTTGGCAAGGCAGTTGTAGTAGTAATGAAGTACTTCAGTATTTGTTTGGAAAACTTTATCTTGCCTTCAGTTGTGAAGGAGAGCTTTGCTGGGTAACTTCTTCGTTGGCAGGGTTTTTTGTTGTTGTTGTAGTATTTTGAACATATCCCATTCTCTCCTAGCCTGCAAGATTTCTTCTGTGCTATCTGCTGACAACATTATGTATGTTCCCTTGTGTGCGATGAGCTTCTTTTCCCTTGCTGCTTTCAAGGTTTTCTCTTTGCCTTTTATTTTCACAGTTATATTATAATGTATCTTGATCAAGTATTCTTTGGCTTAAGTCTGCCTAAGAATCTTTGAGCTTCATGTATCTGGATGTCCATAGCATTTCTTAGATTTTGGGAGTTTTCAGCCATTATTTCTTTAAATAAACTTTTCTGCCCCTTTCTCTTTTTGTCTGCTTCTGGGGTTCTCATCATTCAAATATTGTTTTACTGGTGGTGTTCTGTTAGTTTCATAGTCTTTCTTCATCACTTTTCTTTTTTTTCTTTCTTGACTTGATCATTTTGAATGACTTTTACTTGAGAATTCCGATTATCTCTTCTGCTTAATTAAGTTTTCTATTCAAGCTCTGAATCTTTTAGTTTAGTTATTATATTATTCAATGTTTCTTCGGTGGTATCATGTTTTCTTGATTCTTTCTGATTTCTGTAGCTTTGTGTAGGTGTCTGTGCATTTGAGGAATCAATTATCTCTTCCAGACTTTATAGACTAACTTTGGTAGGGAAAGATCTTCATCTGCGGATGGGAGTGTGCTGGAGTATATCTGGTCCTGGGTCTAGTGGTACAGTCAGTGTGTGTGGGGGCATGTGGTGGCTTCAGGTCTGCTGGGAGAGGCATGGTGTCTCATTTATTCAGGTAACTGGTGTTCATAATTTTGACAACTGTGTGATCCTTGGTGGTGAGAGCTGTATAGATTACATGTTGGCTGCAGTGGATGTTGAAGTTCTTAGATGGTGCTTCCAGTTCTAATGGTGAGGGACAGGAACAGGTAGTGGGGGTGGCTGGAGCCAGTGGTGCACACATAACTTGCAGTGGAGTCTGCCTGCGGGTGCCTGTGTGGTAGTAAGGGCTGGCTGCAGGAACACGCATAATGGCAAGTCTGGGACCAATGGCAGGGGCTGGCATCAGTTGTGGATGTGCAAGAAGCTGCGTAGTCCTGGGCTGTCAGTTTGCCTTTGTGCAAACTGGCTTGCCGCAGGTGTGTGCATGGTGATAGAGGTCAGTTAAGGGAGTTTGGGCCAGCAGTATGTTGCACAGACTAGATGTGGTCCTGTATGGTGATGTCAGCCGGTGATGTGAGTCAAGGCCAGCTTTGGGAACTTGAGCAGCTCCAGGTCCTGGGCAATTGATGTGCACTCCTGTGGCTACAGGAGTGTCATGGCCACACCTACAGTATTGGCTGGTGACAGCAGCTGGGGCCAGCAATTGCAGGTGTGTGGCTTTGTGGGCTAGTTGCTTCTGTGCTGTGCAGCATAAGCCTGTGACAGGAGTCCGGACCAGCAGGTGCAGATACAGAGCTGCAGGTGCTGGCTGCAGGCATGGGTGATGATGCAGGCCATTGACAGGAGTTTGGGCCAGATATGGGCCCATGTACTGCTCTGGTGGGCCTCGGCTGTCAGTGTGCACTCCTACAGCTGTACAGGTTAGGCGTGTGACAGGAGTCTGTGCTTGGTGCGGAGAGGTGCATGCCTGCAGGATTCAGCTGCAGGTGCATGCATCTGATGAAAGCCGGTGACATTACTTGGGCGGTGCACGAGTAGCTGTGAGGGCCTGGGCTACTAGCCTGCCATCCTGTGTTTTCAGAGGCTAGCTGTGGGCAAGCACGCTGGCTGTGGCAAAACCACAGAAGCTGGGGCTGGCTGTCTCTATGAATCCTAGACCTGGGGTGTCTGTGGCAGCACAGCTGGGGAGGCTAAAGATGGGTGGTGGGGAGTACTTCATGCAACTGGTGTCTGAACACAAAAATCTGTGGGGTCCTTAGCAGCAAAACTTGTAGGGGTTTTGTGGCAGCTGTGCTGGCTGTTGGTTTTCTCAGCGGCAAAATCTGCTGAGGTCCTCTGCAGTGCAGTTTGCCAGCGTCCGTGTATCCTCAGTGACAAAAGGTGTGGGGGTCCACAGTGTTGGTGGGGGCTGTTGAGGTCCTCGGCAGTGAAGGCTGCTGGTATTGTCTGCAGAGCAGGACACTGAGGACACAGTTTTTCCCACCACGTGGCTGATACTGGTGACCCCTGCCCTCCCTTTTTCCTAGCTGTGTCCAGATGTCTTAGTTACGCCAGCATCTGGATGGGGTGAAACCAAAGCAGTTCCTTTGTGGCAGTGTCCCAATAGACTGGGGAAGCTGGTTGCTCACCTCTTTTCCTTTTCCTCAGCAGGGAAACTCTGTTGGGCTTGGGAGTTCCCTCTTGGTGTTGAGCAGTGCTGGCCTGAGAGAGGGGATGAGGCGGGCAACATGAAACTTTTTCCTACCCTTTTTGTGTGGTTATTCTTACGTTTTTGCTCCGTTGTGTTGATGAAGCTCCTGAGGTGGACCTTGGAGATCCCCCAGAGCTATTGAAGTTCCTGGATAGCTAATTGTTGTTTGTGGAGGGAAGGGGACTGGGATTTTCTACTCTGTCATTTTGATTTCACAAATCTCAGATTGCTTCCTGAAATAACATCCATATCCAGTCTCAAATAAGAAGGTACCTTCCCCACCCCCATGTCTCTAGTCAGAGCCCTTTTAAATTTCTTACCAATATCATGGGTGTAAAAGGATATCTAATTATTATTTCAATGTACTTTACCTTGAGTCTCATGAATTTAAGCATTCTTTGTCTATTTTTTTTGCTATTTGATTTGCTGTTCTGTGCCTCCATAACTATAGATAATGTGTCTATACCTACTGTATATTATTTTATCAGTTTTCATATACTCTCTGTTGACATTCAAGGTGGGAAGGATGAGAATTATTCTAATTTATACTACCTCTTCTACTTCTCTTTCTTTCAGTATAATTATTTCTCATCTTGTCAACTTTTGTTGACAAGTATGTCTTGGCTCCCCAATTTTCTAGACTATGATATTTGGAACCCCCCCTTTTTCTCCTATCTTCCCCCATTTCTACATTCTACCTTTTCTCAGTTACACTTGAACATTGTGAAAGGTGTTAAGAATATATTTTATTCTCTAACCACAGCTACATCTTCTGTGTTTTTCCCCTAGAAGACTTGAAACATTGAAAACTAGTAAAACATGTTTAAGACACAGAATATTAAAGCAGAAGGGCCCAGAGATACAATTTAAACCAGGACTTCTCAAACTCTTCCATCAAAGTGCACCAAATGCCAGTTGAGAAGAAATATACTTCTTTTCCCATAAACTCGAAAATTTTTTTGTAGATACTCAGGCAATGTTTTCTATTCTACTCCATCATATACCAGTTTTAATAAATATAACTGGTAAAAAATCACTCTCTGACTCTGTTAATACAATTACTTTTCTGGGAAGTTTTCTAAGATTATACTATGGCTTGAGTATATGGGTTTCCTAGTGTGAGAAGCACAGTTTCCTAGTTTGCTTTGTTTTGTAGACAAGGGGATGGTACCTAGTGAGATGACATGATTTGCCCAAGTTCTCTTAGGTGGGCATCTCATGTCTCACTGCCACATTGTGACTCCCAGGACTTTAATTTGGTAGATGATCTATGGTCAGTTCCAAGCTTTATTTCTAGCCTTATTTTCTCTTAAGTATGCTCAGGCCAAAACCTCTTTTCTCTTTCTCCATAATCCAGACCTCGGTGATTCTACCTTTGAAATATATCCTGAATCTGGCCCTTTCTTATGATTTATATTGCTACTGCCTATACCCAAGCCACTGTCTTCCCATCTAGACCACTGCTGCAGTTCTTTAATTGGCCACCTTGTTTATGCCCTTCCCTCCATAGGATACCTTAAGGTCTTTTCTCTGTTAAAACCTTTTAATCCCGTTCACATTTTATTCATAATAAAATGCAAGTCTTTCTATGATGTACAGTGTCTCTCATGATCTGGTTCTTCACCACTTCCTTGGTCCCATTTTCTACCTTCTCCCCCTTTCTTACTATGTTCTACCACATTGGCTTTCTTGCTATTGTTCGAGCAGGTTAATAAGCAACCATCACAGAGCTGTTGTACTATTTTTGCAGGGGACACAACTCACATAGATGTGTCAATTTTTTGCTCTCTCGTTCCTTCATATTTGGGTTCAAATTCTACTTTATTAGAGAGACGTCACTGACCTTAACTCATATCACTACCTGACATATAGATTTTCTATTTGTCTGTTTATGGTTTACTCCCTGAATAGAATGTAAGCTCCATGAAGATGGACTATATTTTGTTTACTGTTACATATGTAGTGCCCTGAACAGTGCCTGGCACATTGTAAGTGCTCAATGAAATACCTGTTGAATAAATTAATGACCATTGTGATACTGTTCTTGGCCTTTGGTTTTTGACTCTAGTTAAACAAAACTGTTTCTGGTCAGTTATAGCATCTCAGACATTTATTACATGCCATCTGTGCTAAGGCATTATGCTCCCCTTCTTAGTATGCCTTTATTCACAATGTTTACATTTTCTCAAGTGTTTCTTGCTTTTTTCCAACTTGTTCAAACCTTTCCCTTTCTTCAGCTCAACTCAAATGCAGTTTCTTCAATGAAACCTTCAATTCCCAAGTTGCACTTAAGCACTTTCTTCTTTGTGTGCCTAGTGTGCTATTCGTAGTTCTGTTTATTACCATCTGTCTTGTATTACAGTTATTTATATACATGACTTATCTCTCCTCCTGGATTGAAAGAGCCTTTAGGAAATCCTTCTATTCCCTTAGTGCTTGTTCTTGTGTTTTGGCATGCCAGGTACTTGTTAAGTGATCATTGAGATGAATTATGTGTGATACTTAAGCCTTGACTCGTGGCATTGGCTCAAATTTAGAGACAGGTTCAAACTCTAATTGATGTAAGGAAGGTGAGCTTTTGGTAATTTCTTGAAGATAATATTAGAAATTAAAGGACTGGCAAATGGACCACGTGGGAATGGAATTCATCTGGTCTTTTGGAGAAAGATTTAGGAATAGGAAAGAGTTTTCCGAAAATAATGCTGGACAGTCATTCTTTCCTTCAAAAGGAGAAAGAATTTATATAATAACTAAAAATTAAGCTTTAACATTTGTAAGAACTGTGAACTAATAATTTAAAGCTCTGAAATATTTTCCTGGATAGCTAAAAGTGATTTAATCACTCTTACTTTGAATGAAGGCAGTGGTAGTAAGTAATTTTAAAGAGATGAACTCTATAACTTTGTTAAAGATGGTACTTCTGCATGGTAACCCAGCCATCTCTCTTGCTTATGTTTTTTAGTGACTGTTGGGAATCTTTATCTTTTCTTTTCAGCTTTGATCGTACTCTTAACTCCACAGAAAAAGTAGGATTTTTTTTGCTTTGAACTTACCAACTTCCTTCCCTTGTACATCAAAATCTCTATGTCTGTGTGTTTCTTACTTTCTCCTTTCTACTTCCTCCTTCCCAAGGCTGAGGCTCTGTCAGAGCTCTTACCCACTCTCTCCCTGTCTTAAGGTATGTTGCTACTAGTTTCTTTTCTTTTAAACAGTGCATTCCTCTTGGTCCCTCCACATGTGCACAGTCTGCTGGGTATCCTCACAGCGTGGTGGCTGGCTTTCCCTGGAAGGGGCCATCACAGGGAGGAAGCAAGCCAGGTGGACTCCATCCTTTATGATCCTGACTAAGAAGGCGCATGGCATCACATCTGCCACATTCTTTTGGGTAAAAATGAGTCATTAAGTCTGGCTTGTATTCATGGGGCGTGGAATTAGATTCCACCTCTTGATGTGAGGAATGTTTTGTGGACATAATTTAAAATGACCACAGCATAGTTGGGCATGATGTCCCAGATTCATTGCAAAAGCAAGAATTTTATAACTTCATTGATTTTTCAATAGATAGTAATATATGCATATGGTACACAATTTAAAGGGGAAGTAAGTCTCCCTTCACTCTGGCTACCATTTTGTATATTTCTTTTCAGAGAGAGTCCAATTCCATGTAAATGCATTGTGTGTGTGAGTGTATTTAAAAAAATAAAAAAATAAAAAAAAAAATAAAAAACTGTCCAGAAAGTATCCAGCCATGTGCTATGAAAAATAGAGACATTTATTGAAGGAGATACAAGATACAAGAAACATTGTATAAAGGACAATGATGCCTCAGTCCCCTTCAAAGTAGGCAACTTGGGACCTCATACAGTTCTCCCAATTGCCATCAGCTGGCCTATTTATTTTCCTGAATCTCGACAGTCTGAAATCTCATTCCTTTCAAAGGTGATTTTAGTTATGTGAAAGGCCAGGAGTCACAGGGCACCAAATCTGGGCAGTAGTGGGCTGAGTCACCTGGGTGATTTGATGTTTTGCCAAAACACTCTGCACGAGATGTGATGCGTGAGTGGGCACATTGTTGTGATGAAGCTGCCAGTCACCAGTTGCTCATAGTTGTGGCCTTCTGAATCATCTGAATAGTTTCTAAAGAGGAATATTCAAGATTAACACAAAATTTGATGAAGAATCATAGCTTTACTTGCTTAGTCACTTAGAATGCGATGACCACAGAGTATATGTGCTCACTCAATGGTGTCTACTACCCCCACTGACTAGTAGTACAGTGAAGTCATCATTGTTCACTCATGTGCATTCCTGTCCACTCTCCTTGGCTGCCAGGTTACATTGATGTTGTGCAAACTATTCTTGTTATATTAACAATGGTTGGACTTTTTCTGGACAGACTATATATATAAACATGTATATATACACATATATATGTGTGTGTATATTCATAAACACATGTATGTATGTATTTGGGTGTATATAATCACCTTTTAAGTATTATTATATGTTTAAGAAGAGAAATTGTGATCTGGAGGTCATAGGCAAGGGCTCCAGCTACCCTGATAAACATGTCCTGCACAGTGGGGCAGCAGTGGTTTCCTCCCTTTGATTGGTGAAGACCACTCCTCTCTGTGGGAGGGAAACAGTTCTCAAATATGACTGACTGTCACAGTGCCATCGAGAACCGTCTGTATTTTTTTAAAGCCAGTTCTCGTTCCTCTGACCTGAGTCTCTGACCTGATAGGCTTAGAGTTGGGTCTGGTAGTTTTTATTCTGAATATTTCCTAAGGATAAAATGGCATACTGTATGGAGGCAATTTGGTAATATCTTTAAAAATATACCTGATTCTAAAGTCTAACTTGAAGGTTTTTATTCCACAGTTATAGCAGCCAGTGTATGAAATGTGAGTACAAGTTGTATAATAGACTTATCAAAGCAAAAAACATAGGGCACTTCCCAGTAAAGGGTATATGTAGGTGGTATGGACAATGGAGTGGATAGGGACAGGAGAGGAATGAGGTTTCTCCATATGAACCTATTTATATTGTTTCAACCTTTGAACCAGGTGAATATTTCACTTATTCAATAAAGGAAGGAAGGAATACTTGAGTATATGAGTAAACAGAACAAAATAAGCATGGTGCTCCTCGTGGTCAGCCAGGTTTGTGGAGGCAGGAGGCCTGTGGAGGAAGAGAAATTCGTTACCTCTCTTCTTTCCCCGTTGTTGCTCCTCTCAAGAGGTTTTTTTTAAAAAAAATTTTTTAATTATTTTTTTAATTAGAATTCTTCCTGGAACTTGTGAGCTAACTAGTCAGCATTACTAGTTTCCCTGTATAGTTGACACTTTGTATTACCTTTTATACTTTCACAATCATTCCAGTGCTAAGGCAAGAGGAGGGCAAAGCCCATTTTGCTATCTTAATTCATCTATTCACTTATTCTCATTAGGATTCACTAATACTCATTAGGATGGGTATTCATTCAATGAACTTGTTGAACTATTAGCAAAGGCCAGATGGTGTTCTGAGTGCTGGGGGCAATGCTGGAGAACAGGGTGAGGGGCCTGACTTTGTAGAGTTTACAATGTAAACAATGTATCCTGTAGACAAGATAGGTAATCACAACAAGCAAGCAAACAAAGTAAGTTTTTCAAATATTTAGTGATGAAAACTAGAACAGACCCAGGCAGAGAGGGGTGCTTTGGATAACTATTGTGATTAACAGGGAGGGCCTCCTTGAAGAGGTGGTATCTGAAATGAGACCTGTGTGACGAGAAGCAGGAAGCCATGTGAGGATCTAGGCAAAGTATTCCAGGCACAGGGCACAGTGAGTGCAGTGCGAAGATACTAAGGAGCGCCTTGCTTGTCAGTTCTCAGGGACAGTGAGGTCCACTGTGGCCAGAGGGAGGTGGACAATGTGAAAACAGATGGTAGAAAATAAGGTTGGAGAGTTAAGAGAGGGCTAGACCTTGCAGGTTATGTAGGACACAGTGATTAACTTGGAGTTTATTTAAGTGCATTGGGAAGCTGTTCACGTCTTGAGCAGGCAAATGGCGTGTTTTTAGCCAAAGCCTCTCAGACAGGTGTGAATTTGGGGCGCCTCAAATTCAACATGTCTAAAACTAAACTAATTACCTCATCTCCAGAGTTTGCCCTCTGCCTATTTCTTGGTAAATGACACTGTTCAGTTTGTTACCTGAGTTGAAAATTTGACATTGCACACTTTTTTTTTTTTTAACCATTGCCCACATTCTGTTCTGTGACCAGACTACTTGATTCTACCATATTCTATTTGCATTTTTTTCTATTTCTTCGTTTTAACTGTTGTGGTTAAGCCATCATCATGCCGTCCATTAAACTAATATTTACTGCCTACTACCTCTCTGCCAGGCATTATTCTAGATGCTGGAGTGACAACTATAAAGAAGCCCTCTTGGAGCTTATAGTCTATTAAGAAAGAGAGGTAAAAAATAGTGATGCAATGTGGTAAGTGCCCTGTTAAGGAAAATGATATCCATGAAAGCCTGTAGCAAGTAACCCTCCCCCTGGAGACACCCTAGGAAATGACCTTTAAGCTGAGACCTTAAGGGAAAATGGAAGGGGGAAGGATGTTCCAGGTAGGAGGTGAGAAGAGAGGACGGTAAGTTTATAGCATGATCTGGGTAGGATGAGAGGTCGGTGAGCAGTGTAGGGCTATCAGGTGAGTCTGGGCTCTACCTTAGGACAACGGGAGCCACTGAAGGGTGATCAGCATGGCCGAGATGAGTTCATAAGGGCATTTTAGGGTCACATATGGACAGAGGATGTAGATAGACGGCAGAAAGGCTAGAGTTACAGTGATGATTGGGGTTAATGACGTAATCTAGGTGGCTACCAGTGAGAAGTGCCAGTGAGTCAGTATTTGAGTTTCCTGTATGGGTATCTAAATTAATTCATTGGATCAAATATGATGTGTAATACAGTAGAAGCTCAGATTTCCCAAACACACTAAAGCAGAAATTTTTTTGGAAAACAGCATTTTTTTCATATTATTGGGAATGTCTTCAGAATATGAAAGCTTTTTTGAATTGTGTCTGAAATGAATTTCATTTAAACATGAAATTCATTGAAAGCCTTGCTTCTGAATATTTTTCCATAGCTTTCATGCTCCTTTAGAAATTTTATTTTTTCTTATGTGTTAGTATCAGAAATAAATACTGGCAATAGAAGAGGTGGTGTTGAGAGCAGTGACAGTAGGAAGTGTGGGTGATGATGTAAGTGGGAAACCATCCACCTTTATTATGGGAAGGAAGTGGCATGGCAGAGGCAGGCAGATGAGTGGATGTATGGTGAGTGGCTGTGACTGGCTGTGGAAAGGAAGTACCACTTAATGATGGGGATATCACCCAGTACATAGTTTACCACACTGGCCATTTGAGTTTAATAAGATGTTTGGAATTTTAAATGTAATGGAAGAGATGATTGGTTTTTCCCTTTCTTCAGTTTTTGTATCCGTGTTCCCCACCCATATTTGTTGACACTGTATTAGGTATTACCCCTGCAAGAATGTGACTTTGTAAATGAAGCAAGCATCAACCCTGCCCTTTATGTAAAAGGGGATATAGTGTTTTCAGGGCTACAAAACCTGTGTGCCAGCCTGTGTTCCATTCACTTTACCAATATTAACGCACTTAATTCTCATGACAACTCTGTGTGGTAGGAGCTATTATTATTAGTATTTTATATGTACAGGAACTTGGGCACAGAAGATGAGTAACTTGCCCAAGTCACACAGTTCTTAGGTGGCAGAGCTGGATTTGAACCCAGAGACGCTAGTTCCAGAGTTGGCCGTTGGGGAAGGTGAGGTAGGAGGCATGTGAAAGTAGGGGTATGCAGCTGATTGTGTGTGTGTGTTCATGGGATAAATGTAGGTGACGGATAGGGTTTTAGTCTACTTTCATTCCTTACAAGACCACTGATACATGTGGAAAAGAAAAAAAATAGCATAATTTTTTAAAAATCCTCTTTAAAAAAACATAGTTTTGTTTCTGCTATGGATTTTGGAGAACCAGCCTTTAAAGAAAACAATAGGAAAAAAATCAAGATGGCAGAGGAGTGAATGGAAGTTGCACTGACTTCCTCTCAGGACCAATCTGGAATTACAACTTAACTGTGGAGAAATCACCTGGAGCAAACAACTGAACAATAGTGAGAGGAGTCTTATAACCTTGGACAGACAGAAGAATCAGCTTTAGCACAACCAAACTGGTAAGGAGTGTGGTAAAGACTCAAGAAGGCAGGTGGGGAGCCCATGGGTGGGAGCACCAGAAGGATATTGAAATGGCCAGTTGGATTCCCCTGAGAAGAGTGGGGTTGAAACCATAGGCAGGGATCTCAAGCCTACAACCAGCTGCAAAAAGTGGCAGGGTGCTGTCTGCCAGAGACAGGCAGCTGGAGACGCAAAGAGCCTTTTAAATGGCCAACGCATACGTTTTTATTTGCAGCCATTTACCCTGGTCTCCAGCAAATGTGGAGGTAGAGGGGGCTAGAGACACCTGAGGAGAGACTGGGGAAGGGGACTTTGGGGAGAAAACTGAGAGAGTAGCTGACAGGATCCAGGTGCTGACTTATCCCCCATGCAGCAGCAGCCATCTTGCTCAGGCAGATCACTCCCCTGAGCAGCAACAGCATGAGAGGACCCAATAACCCCACCCCTAGGAGGGACTTTGCCCTGGCCCAGTGGTGCTAAAGCCTGATTACTGAGTGCAGAGTGACTAGATTAACAGCTGAAGGAGACAGCCACAGACAGTATATTCCTGGAAGACTTGAACAGACTCCCTGAAGTCAGACAGGGTCAACATCTGACATTATCAGAGGCAGATCCAGAAAGAAAAAAAACTGTGGTCGCCTACCTAGAAGTTCACACCACAAAGTCAGGAAATCAAGACAGATCAATTTAAGAAGCAGAAGCAAAAAAGAAGAGTCTCACAAATAATGGGAAGATAAAGAAACACCCCCCAGTCAAAGGGAAAGGTGGAATCCCCAGAAAGAGAACTAAATGAAATTGAGGCAAGTAAACTATAAGATAGTTCAAAACAATGGTTATAAGAAAGCTTAATGAGCTCAGTAAGCTCAGAGAGAATTAAAAGAACTACTGGGGAACTAAAAGGAGCTTACTGCAAACTATATCAGCACGAAGAAGGACATAGAAACTATCAATAAGAGACAAGAGGAAATGAAGAATACCATTTCTGAATTGAAGAACACAGTGGAAGGAATCAAAAGCAGGCTAGATGAAGCCGAGGATCGAATCAGCAAGCTGGAGGACAAGGTATAAAAAAGCTCCCAGAAAGAGCAAGAAAATGAAAAAACACTCAAAAAGAGTGAACAGGCATTGAGGAAAATACAGGACGACCTGAAATGTAATAATATCTATATAATAGGGATACCAGAAGGAGAAGAGGAGGAGCAAGGGACAGAGAACCTCTTTCAAAAAGTAATGATGGAAAACTTCCCTAATTGGAGGAGAGAAAAAGTCACACAAGTCCAGGAGGCACAAAGGGTCCCATTCAAGGGGAACCCAATGAGGCCCACTCCAAGACACATCATCATTAAAATGCCAAGTATCAAAAACCAACAGAGAACCCTAATGGCAGTAAAGGAGAAGAGGAAGTAACATATAAAGGAGCCCCTGATATGGCTAGCAGCTGACTTCTCAACAGAAACACTACAAGCCAGAAGGAGATGGCAGGAAGTAGTCCAGGCTGTGAAAAGCAAAGGCCTGCAACAAAGACTGCTCTACCCAGCAAGGCTCTCAATTGAAATGGAAGGTGAAATAAGGAGTTTCCCAGACAAAAAGGGGCTGAAAGAATACACCTCCACCAAACCAATATTGAAAGATATGCTGAAGGGACTGCTTTAAAAAGATAAGAAAAAGAGTTTATAAATACCCAGTTCCTTTCACAGTCACCAATACTTGTTATTACCAATATTTTTAATACTTATTAATCTGATTGTGACAATGATGTGTTATTTTAATTGTTAGTTTATTATATGTTGAAACTAAACTCGTTTTTGTGTATTTCTTGCCTATTTCTATTATTTTTAAAAAGCTTGAAATGACTTTTTGGTATTCTTTATCCATTTTTTGATTAAATGTTTGTAGAAGTTTTTCCCTAAAAAAAAAACAACTATTAACTCTTTTTTACATGTGTTGCAAATACTTTCCTATTCTATTACTTGTCCTTTAACTTTTTTTATATGTATTATTACTATATAGTCTTAAATGTTTAATATAGTCATATTGTCAATATTTTATAGCTTCTGAATTTGAATATTTTACTTCAGAGTAAGAAAAATATCAGTTTGTATTTTCTCCTAAAACTCCTTAGACTTTACATATTGATTTTTAACTCAACTGAATATTTTTTGTATCATGTGTGAAATAGGGCTCTATATTTGTTTTATTTCAAGTAAGAGTGGTCCATGCACCTTATTTGTTGAATAAGTCTTATTTCCCCCACTGATTTGAAATATCAATTTAATCATATATTACATTGTTAGATATATACGTTTGTTTCTAGAATACTCATTTTATTTCAATGATCTACTTGATTATTTCTGTGCTGGTGTCATGTTGTTTTAAAGTCTCATGCTGAGACTTTATAATAGATTTAAATTTTTTAATATTTTATAATGGGTCTTGACATTTAAAAAATAAATAAAATCAATCTGCAATAAAAAAAAAAAAGAAAGAAGAACTCCTACCTTTTGCAACAACATGGATGGAACTAGAGAATATTAAGCTAAGTGAAATAAGCCAGTTGGTGAAAGCATATACCATATGATCTTACCTATAAGTGGAATCTATTCAACAAAATAAACTAATGAACAAAGTAAACTACAGGCAAGGAAACATGGAGCAGGCTGAAAGTGCCCAGAGTGTATAGGGAAGGAGGACAATGGTGGAAAGAAGGAGGAGGAACTAGATAAAGAACATGCGTGAAAGACCCATGGGCATGGACAACAGAGTGGGAATTGACTGTGGGAGTAGGGGGGCAGGGTGGGATGGGTGGAAGAGGGGAAGGGGGGAAAATTGAGACAACTGTAATAGAATAAATGTGATTTAAAATAAAAATTAAAAAAAAGACAAAAAAAGAAAAAACAGTAGTTTAGGTTTGTCTGTCTCTTAGGTAAAAATGAACAGTTTTTACTCTTGGTGTTACTCTCAAGTTTATTTTATTTAAAAAACATTTTAGTCTTTAGATAGGGTAGAGTGGGATGCCTTTCTTTTTATTAATTCCCTTGCCATTTAGGCAGATCTGAATCAGTTTATAACAGGCCTGCACAGTAATTCTCTTTTATTATCTCTGGAATTATCCTATACGGACTTAACAGCAAATTTTGTGCAGTGGCTGCTCTGCTTAACTGAGTGCCTGCTTTGCTGACACTGCATCGGCTCCCTTCTGTATGGCAGGGATCACCGTAGTTTTGGGTAGAGAACTCTTTGTTTTGTCAAATCTCCAAGATCTCTCTCTGTGTGTAGGGGATGTGCAGGTGAGATAGCGGTGGGGGTTTGGTGGAGAACTGGGCTTGGCTGCTGACCCTGAAGTGCAAAACCAAGAGGGGAACCACTATCAGGGACACTGAATAGAGTAACTGCCAGTGTTTCTATGTAAGTAGTGAATGGAAGGGACATTATTCCATTAAACCTGTTGGAGAGCATGCAGAAAGATGTTTAAAGCTGAAACAAAAGCTGAAGCCTTTGGGGAAGGTCTGATAAAGGATTACTCGGTTTTGGTTGTTTCTTTGCTGCACACGAGACAAGCTGTCGAATTTCCAGCATGGATGGGGTGGCCGAGTGGAAACTGGGTAGCTTCCCAGAATCTAGACAGTCACATCCTCATGGTGGACTTCATTATTCAGTGGTTTTTTTTGGAGAAATTTTCCACCCAGAATATTGTATGTGTAGGGACTTATGTTTAAATAACAACATAAAATACAACCTAATATACAGTTGACCCTTTAACAACATGGGGTTTAGGAGTGCCAACTTCTGCACAGTTGAAAATCCAAGTATAAATAGCTTTGACTTCCCAAAAACTTAACTACATTTGTCCCTCAGTACCTACAGGGGATTGGTTTGATGCAGATACCAAAATCTGTGGATGCTCAAGTCCCTTGCATAAAATGATGTAGACCAATGTTTCCACTTGGCCCTCTGCCTTCATGGATTCCCACCTGTGGATCAAGAATATCATTTGGTTGAATCCATGGATGTGAAACCTGGGGATACGGAGGGCTGATGTATAAAAGGACCCATGCAGTTCAAACCTGTGCTATTTAAGTGTCAGCTGTGTATGACTTATATATCATTTGCAGTTTTAGATGGCTTCCTAAAAGGAAAAGTAGTGCATGTCAGAGTGTGCTTTGCAACAGTAAAGCACTTAATGAGCATTCATTGTCATCTTGTGTCAGGAGGACACTGAATTTAGGACTCTCCATTAGTCGCCAAATATCAATTCTTGGGATAAAAGGTAATTTTGTTTGGTACTTATGTTTTTATTAAAAATTAAAAAAAAATAATTACAGTTGACATGCAATATTATATTAGTTTCAGGTTTACAACATAGTGATTAGACATTTATATAACTTAAAAAATGATTACCCTGATAAACCTAGTACTTATTTGACACTATTAAAGTTATTGTAATATTGTTGACTATGTTGCCTATGGTAAAAGGTGTTTTAAGTGAAAGAATTTGTCAGACCATGTTCCCTTTTTTTAAAGGAAAATGATCACAAACAGGAAATTGAGGTAATTTATATATTTGCGAGAGAGAGATATATATATCTCAATTGAGTTTTAAGAGGGTAATAATTTTAATTAATATGGAAGTCAAAACCCTTTGAGGGTGAAAGGGTGACCTTACCTTACAGGATGAGAAAAATAGTAGGTCAGCAGATGTAAACTGGACTATCTTGTGCAAACCAGGTGCAAACCTGGAGTTTTGATCACCCTTAGTTTAAGAAAGCTTGCCAGAGAATTAATATTTAAAAAAGGAAAAGAAAATAATTGAGAACTATTATTTAATATTGAAGAGAATTATTGTTGGTTCTAGGATTTGATTTTACCTTCGTTACAAACTATTAAGTTTGCCTATTACTGTTTCATGGATGCCGACAGAAGACAGGAGACTCCTGGGCCTGAGACAAAGGGGTTTATGATTTTTGGCACAGAAGGCAGCACGAGCATCAGCATATTTATGTCCGTTTCCCGTGCCCCTCAAGCTCCTCAGGGGCAACTTGATATGGCCCAGATGGAAGCTGTGTACACAGTGTGCTTACATCACAGCTGAGTTACACACTGAGAGGCATCTGCCACTTCTATAGCAAACAGTAAGTAAATCTAGTCTTGCTGGGGTGTCAGGGGCGGGGGAAGAAGGTAGAGAGAAAGGGAGAGAGGTTAATTCATCTGTCAAGGTTACCAGCTGACTAAACAACCCTAAGAAATGGCCTAGGTGAAAGGGGGTCAGGGCAGTCTTGGCACACCAAAAAAAAAAAAAAAAAAAATGCAGGAGGACTGTTTCTTCCAACAGTTTCGTTATAAAATGTATTGTCTTTATGGCTTTAGACTTTTGTTTATTACATCAAAGTAGAAGGTGAAGAAACACTATGGGGAAGAAGCTCATGGGATTCAGAAGGGCTTATTTAATGTGAATATTATAAGTTTCTTGAAAGATGGAGCCAGGCATTTAAAAAAAGATATTTTCTTACAGTGTTCCTTTTGTGTTCCCTCCTGTGTTTCTTTTGGAAGACAAGGTTTTGGAAGATCAAATAATTAGGCTTTCTGCTTTATTGTGGGTTGGCATCTATTAATCTTAGTTAAGTGACATAGGAATTTATAGCCGACTTAGGAAAGTGCTCTAATTACCCTTACCAAGCACCGGTGGCTCCTGCCTAATCAAGTCAGTGACCCGCTACTTGTGGGGAGGACCAGTTTTGGATGACAAAATCTCCTGGAGTAAGGGTTTTCGTGAAATTTCTGATGATTATTTGACAGGCAGGGTTAGCTTTCCTTAGGATTGTAGAGTGCTTTTTGTTTTTTTCGTTTGCATTTTTTGGACTCGAGGCTAAGCGGCCCTGGCCTCTGAGGGTCCTCATATCCCCAAGAGGCTCCTGCAGGGTCTGATGCACAAGGCAGCTGGCGTGGTGCTCTCCTCATCACAGTGTACTTTTCGTGTGCATTTTCAGAACTCTGCCCTTGAGCTTTTGCTAATTTTCATTTATATTCTGTTTAGTCAATTAACAGAAATGGTGTAAGCCAGGGGTTGGGAAACTGGTCAAGTCCGTCCCACTGTCTGTTTTTGTAAATATTTGTGTTGGAACACAGCCATGCTCATCGTTTACATGGTGTCTATGGCTCCTTTCCCACTGCAACAGCAGAGTTAAGTAGCTGCAATAATGACTGTATGACCCCCAAAGCCTAAATATTTACTGCCTGGCCTTGTAAAGAACAAGGTTGTTGATCCCTGGTCTAAGTTAGTAAATCAACTAGACAGCACACTCCTTGGTGTGTCTGGGTCTTGCTTCTGCTCATGTGCAACCCCCTCAATGCTGTGTGCACAGAAAGTGCTTTATTCGTATTTGGCAAATGAAAAATGATAAGCAGCTTCATGCTGATGAAATGTTAATGAAAAAGGGCTGGTCTACAGTCACATATCTTAAGAGTATGTTTTGTTGGGGGGCAATGTTTTAACCCAAACATGACTCAATTAGGGAGAGTCAGTGGTTGGCCTATGGGAGAGGTTCTGTCAGAAGCCACCTCCTATCTCCCTTTATCCAGCTTCCTCTCTCTTCTCTCCAGTACACAGACCGTTTGTATAATATGTAGATTTAACTTAGGTACCTTCATGTCTTTTGGCCAATAGTGGGTTCGATACTACATCCTCCTTCTCCACTGGAACCTGGGACAGGAGATGGAAGTCTGCAGCTCTCCACTTGAGCTCAGTCCCTGCAGGCCTCCATGCCTGTCACACTGTGCTGAATACCATGTGTGGTTTTCTCGCAGCACCCCTTGCCAAACACAGGCCAGCTATTTCGTCTGGCCTTCAGCAAAGAACCAGTAGTGTCTCCCTCTGCTGGAAAAGGTACTGGAAAAGGCTTTGTTGAGCTCATTTAGAGACAGTTTGCCATTTTCTAAGTCTCATTTTGACTGTGTATAATTTTTTCCTTTACATGAGGACATTAGAACCTAACCTTCCTGTACGATTTGAATCCACTGGGTTGATGATTCATGCATCAGAAATGTATGCATGTTCTCTGCTAAGCACTGTCCTGGCCACGATGATGGGGTGCATAAGTAAGAAAGTAGACAGAATAAAAACGTGACCTTATTCCTTCATTCACACCTGCATCTAGTAGTGAAGCAGGTCCATTCTTTCTTTATAATGTATTTTGCTACTTTCTCTCTTTTCCACCAGGTACTTTTTGTTACACTTGTAATAAATCTCCTAGCCAGGCTCTAGGACTCCCTAACTCTTGGTTGTCATCCTGTGAGTGTCTTCACAAATCTATTTATGTATCCTCATTTCCAGCAAAATCCAGCTGTATTCCCTCTGCTTGGTTTTCAGAGCCCTTCATGAAACCTTCCTAAGCAACAGTATTTCCTCTTATTACCCATAATAAACCACCTCCTATGTGTCTGAGCTCTTGTCTGTGGTGTCTGAGCACTGCTTATTTCATTTCATTCTCTGGAATGACCTTCTTTAAATACTTTTCATTCCTCTAGCTTACGGTGTCTTAACCTCAGAGTTATTAACATTCTGGGGCCAGATAGTTCTTTGTTGTAAGGGTTACCCTGTGCTCTTTAAGATGTTTAGCAGAATCCAAGTCTCTAGCGACTAGATGCGAATACCCTCCACTCCCAACCTCCAGCCCCGCAGAGGACATAATCACCCCTGTTGACAAGCACTGCTTTTGCTAAACTGTAGCCCCACTCCTCCTGAAGCATCTCTGTGGAGTCAGAAACTCACTTGCCTTCTCCGCTTTGGACTACTATAGGGCTTTCCCATATCATGTATTGAACTTTTGATTAGGCAGTTTTGTTTGCCAGTTGTTTTAAGTGAATTAATCCTGTTTCCATAATTGGGTTGTAAGCTTTGAAAGTCGGGGATCATGTGACATCCTACTTTTGTGTGATTTTTGGGAAGTTACTTAAACTCTGTGCCTCAATTTTCTCTTCTGTAAAACAGGGATAATAATATCTATACCTCAGGTCTGTTTTGAAGTCAAATGAGTAAACTGCTTAGATGGGTTTTTGGCGGATGGTCATCACACAATAAAGAATGGATAATGAAGTTATTTTGCCTTTCCTTCTTCAGGGAAATGCTTGGGATGGGAGTATATGGGCTATGGCTTCAAAAGAAATGGATAGGTGTTTTCTCTCCCATATTTACACCACATGCATTTTAATGTTGTTGATATCAGGTAAAAATAAGTAACCAAGACTGCTTCACTCTTACTCATGAAAGAGCACCATGAAGTGATAATTAGTGGGCGTGGGTGACTGAGGAGAGCTTAGAAGGCAGAAAGGGAAATAACTCTACTTCGCCTTTGATGGAGGTAGACCTCTGGTCCTCAGGCCTGTGTGTTTACTCTTCTTCATGTGATTCTCCTATGAGCTCACATGGCATCTGTGGGCAGTTCAAGTCAAGTTTTTCCAACAAAATCTTTCTTGTACATTCCTCTCAGAACTTGGATTAGAATTCCAGTTCCACCACTTATTAATCAATTAGCTGTGTCTCTGATTGTGTAACCTGTGGAGCCTCCATTTCTTTATAAAATGGGAATATGGTACCAAAATCTACTCCATGGGGTTGTGATGAGGACTAAATTAGGTAATGCTACATCTATATTTTGTGACTAAAGCTCGTGGCAACTCAAAAGGCAAATCATAACCTTTTGTGGCCATAAACATTGGTTATGATGTGCCTCTCTAGTAGCAATGGGAAATCTGGGAATGCGGTGGAAATCTGGCGGTAGACTTCTCCTCAAAGTGTTTTATCTAAGAAAATTCTGCCCTCAGGCTTGGTAGCTTTTGAAGATTTCTGCTGAACACGCACAAAGTAAGATGCTACAGTTACTTGGTAAAGGGCTGTGATAAGTGGCCATCAGCTGCCTGTCCTGTCTCTTAACTTTCTAGAGAATGCTCAGCATATTTGTTTATATGAGAGGGGGAGATGCCAAGTGAAGAAACATCCTCTGTGGGGCTAGGACGAAGAGAGTCCTGGATGAGCCCTGGACAAGGCAGCACCACGACAGTTAATCCTGCAATCTCCTATACTTGGTGGGAAGGCTCTTCTCAACAGGATGCTACTCATTTTCCAGGAAGGGCACATTTGTCAAGTATCTTAGATCTCCTAGACAAGATAGTTAATTTGAATTAAGCTAAGTCAGTAATGACAGCAGGTGTCTTTGTGCTTGTTTCTTTAGCCTTCCTGGAGATTATATCTAGGTAAATTTGAAATTAGAACACTATTCTATAGTTTTTTGGAAATTGAGGAGTGTTCTGTGTACATATATGGGGAATAAGTTTTCTGACTACTCAAAAGGGATGGAATTTGAGCCTTCAGTAGGCCCTCTATAGAACCAAGGCGAAGAACCTGTGTTCTGGATATTAACCCCTGTTGGGGGAGCCTCCCTCCCCACTTTGCCTTCTGGTCCTATGGCCCAGAGTTCTGTCTTGTTTGGGAGTTTCGTTAGCTACCTCACTACCAGTTGCTGCTGTTTCTTCTTGTTGTAAAGCAGAGATCTTTGTAATCCATAGATAGTGGTTTCTTTGGCTAGAGTAAAATGAGATCTTCCTGTGGTTGAAGAGATAAAATTAATTCATAAATTTTCATTAAAAGCCATAGTTTCCAGTCTTGAATATTTTAGAAAAAAGCAGGCAACCTATGAGAGAAAATTTAGCATTTTGATGGCTTCCCTCTATCTATGGGAAAGAAACAAACACCTGTATTTAGTAAAATATTAATGTCACAGCTTAGTTTATTCAACAAGCTTTTCTTTATTTGTTTTGGGGACATATGAAATGAGACACCGATTTAAAGTTGTATTTACAGCTTTGCAGTATTAATGGAGATATTTAGAACTTACGAATGTCAGTTCTTTTTTGCATCATGAACTTACTAGCTATATGCTTTATATAGAAAGATTAATAAATCTTCCTCAGTCTCTATTTTGTGCACTTCTTTTATTCTGAAACAGCTGTTCCCAGATAATATTATTATTTAAAAACATTAACTCTTCTGTCTTAAGAATTCAGTGATACTGTGAATGTAACTGAGCAAACCAGGACTTGGCTACGTGGCACCTTGCCATATGACCCAACAATTACTGTTAAAGGAAACAGGTTTTTATTAACAGAGTTTCAACCTCGGAGGGGCTGAGAGCACTCCTGCTTGGAACCCTCTTCTCCCCTGAGACCCAGCACTTCCCTTGCTTCCCAAAAGGCTACAAGCCAACATGCCCAGAAGTTCCCCATCTCCTTATCTGTCCATCAGCCGGTCACACAAACAGACCTCCCTCTCTGGAATGTGCCCATCCTCGAATCAGCTCTCTCCTTCAAGATCTGGGGTGTGCTGTCCTCAGAGTCCATGTAGTGTTTCAGGAAAGCATGTGCCATGTTACACTGGGTCACACCTTGAGAGGCACAGTCCCAAGAAATGACTTCTCTATGTCCTTCAGAGAAGCAGAAGCCTACAACTTAGCATTTCCAGTCACAGCTCAGCTCCAAGCATCTCTGAAGAATCCATGCTTGGCTTGGTGGGTCTCTGTGTAGCTCCATTGGCTCTGCTGTTGTCTTCTCCAGGCAGGCTTCCCAGCAGGCCTTCTCTTTTTTACTCCAGATTTCATGCTCTTACTCCAAAATCTGTGGCCTCCCCCTTATATACCAGACCACGTGGAGGGCCCCCTTCTCTTTCATCCCACCCTCATTTTAAAGGCTTGGCCCAGAACTTCCTGCATGACATCCTATCTGGCTCCTTCTACGATAAGTTAGTGTATGTCATTTTTGTCAGTTCTCTAATCTCCTTTATCTTCTTTCCTCTGCCATCTTTAGTTGCAACACATGGACATCGAGGGTGGGTATTTGCCCCCTGCCCCTCACGCAGGCACTATATAAACTCCATCCCACTGCCCCCCCGCCCCGCCCCACTATGTCATGAGTCCCTGAGCATTCTCCCAGTCATGTACACAGTTTGTATACAATTTGACCTGGGTGGCAGCCCCCTTCCCTTTAGGAAAGGCACAGCTATTAACTTGCTATTGTTATGCAAAGTATCTGTCATGTCATCTGTTTTTCTTTTCCCCCAATCAAGGGTTGTGGGGGATATGCTCTGGTGTTTTCTGGGGACCACTGCTTTGCACCCTATTACATAAACACTTTCAGATTTTGGAAGATGACCTTAAAACAGACACTTACCACACTCTGATACCTTTGTTTAGATATAAATAATTCCCTGATAGTGGAACAGTTATCTGTATCCTCTATCTACATTTTGGTTGGGGGGGAATATTCCATGTATTTCAGAGCTGTATAGTGAGGAATGTACTGATCATCTGTGGACAGGAAATTTCATGTTAATACTTTGTCAGAAAATATATATTAAATTGCTTGTCTGTTTTATATAGAGAAATTTTTAGGTTTTTAAGTTTGGGAAATTTATATATAATTATTAAGTTATACATTTAGAGAAAGAAAAGACTGTGGAAACTAAAGGTTGGAAGTTATTTTCCTCAGTCTAGCCCAGCACGTATATTATTGAATTCACAAAAGTTGGCTACCACTTCCCTTCCCACTGGCCATCTTGACAGCACAAGCCCCACTGGCCGTGTACCCCTGACGTGCAGTTGACCACAGCTCTGTGACTTTTCCAAAGCATGCTCACCAACAGCGCCCATTTAATATGGGAGAGTCATCTTGATTCAGTTAATTTAGCCTAGTGATTATAAAAAAAAGTGACTAGGGAAAAATCTGATGTTCTTTGAAGAACTAGTGGTAATATAAAGATCTTTTCATTCACAAACAATGCAGCATTTCAAGTAACATTTTAATAGTTGACATTTTTGCAGAAGAGAGAAGGGGCTGAGGAGCCAATTTATATTAGGAGATAGTTCTTCCCTTGACTCACAAGGTTTCCTTGCTCTGTGGACATTGTTTTCTTTATCTGAAATGAGGGATCTGATGACTCAAACCATTGTTGCTGCCTTGTCTTTGTAAGAGAAGTCTGAACAATTTGTTTAAATGGCTGAAAGGTCTATTTTCAAATAGGAAGGTAATGGTAGAACAAATCCCCCCCTTCTTTCTTCTTCCAAAGAGGACACAGACAATAATTTAGAGCCATTCTAAATTAGCCTAAATAATATTAATGTGCATTTATTATTAACTTATATTTCTTTTTGACTTTATAACGTATATCTTTATTTTTTAGACAGTCCTTTGGACAGTGTATTCCTTTGACCTCTTTGTTTCTTTGGGTGTGTTATCTCTCTTTTTAACCTATTTAAAACATCATGTTTATATATTTTGTCTTTATAAATATTGTAGTTTTTAGAAAACTTTTTGTCTGAAAGGAAGCATGTCTGTTGCATAAAACATTCATAAATCCTTTACATCATGATATGATCACCTTAGTCTTTGATAGAAATTTTTGGTAATGACGATAGTAATTATAAATGCATTTTTGTAATTATAAATATTCAAACTTAAGTTTAGATTACATATAAGTGTATCTTAGTAACAGCAGCATGAATTAACATTTTATATAATTTGAAAATTCACATTAATACTTATGATTTTTCTTGCCAAAATATATTAAAATAACAAACAACTGTCCTCACACTTGGTTAATAGCCTTTTTTTTATTGGTATGGAAGTTGACAGTGACTTTTATATAACTACTTTTGAAACATGCTTTAAGTTTTGTTTGTAAATATTAGCCATCAAACTGAATTGCTTAGATGGTAAAGACTTAGCAACTAAAGTCTGAGATTACAGTTTTGAAGATATTATGCATTATGTAGAAAGTATATATGATAGAAAAAACTTTTTAGTATATATGATAGAAAATGTTTTAGAAAAAATTAATTAACCATAATTAACTTTAAATATGATTAGCCACATACAGAAATATATTCTTTTGATTGCATTTGATAAAAGTACTCTTTTGAGTAAACATGTGTAAATTGAAGTGTAAATTTATGGGGTCATCTAATTTTTTCAGTTTTGAAGTTTAGCAGCATGCTTCATCATGAAGTAGTTCGTTTAAAAAAAAAGTTCCCAGTGACTCTTACATTCTACTTAGGAATTACACTGACACTTTTAGTTCTTAAAAAATTCATTTATTGGTTGATTTTAGAGAGAGAGAGAGGAAGGGAGGGATGAGAGAGAGAGAGAGAAATGTCTATTTGTTATTCCACTTATTGATATTCATTGGTTGGTTCTTGTATGTACCCTGACCAGGGATCAAACTCACAACCATGGTGTATCAGGACAATGCCCTAGACTTCTGGCCAAGATGGAGGTGTATGTAGATACATTTTGCCTCCTCAGACAAGCAAAAGAATGACAGCAACAAATTTAAAAACAAAAGATAAGCAGAACTGCCAGAAAATTGAACTGTATGGAAGTCTGACAACCAAGGAGTTAAGGAAGAAATATTCATCTAGACTGGTAGGAGGGGTGGAGATAGGCAGCCCAGGCAGAGAGGACACGTGGCAAGATGGTGACTGGAGGACTGGGCAGGCCAGGCAGTGGCTGGCAGTCTCACATTTGTGTGCAGATAAACTGGGAGGAACAATTTGGGGGGCGAGAGAGACCGTGCAACTGAGGGTTCAAGTGTGGGAAAAGAAAGCCTCAAAAACTCTGGTTCTAAAAACGTGTGGGGGATGCAGCAGCGGGAGAAACTCCCAGCCTCTGGTTCATTGAGAGTGTTCATTGGAGAGACCCACAGGGTCCTAGAAAGGACACAAACCACCCCCCTGGGAATCAGCACCAGAAGGGCCCACTTTGCTTGTGGCAAGTGGGGGAAGTGACTGAAAGCCAGCTGGGAGCTGAGCAAGCAGCATTGTTCCCTCTCTCACCCCTCCCTCACATACAGACAAAAGGCAGTAACGTGGGTCACCACCCTGGCCAATTCCTAAGGCTCTGCCCCTTCCATCGTAACAGGAGTACGGAGACAAAAAATATGGCCCAAATGAAAGAACAGATCAAAACTCTGAAAAAAGAACTAAGCAATGAAGAGATAGCCAAACTACCAGATGCAGAGTTCAAAACACTGGAAATCAGGATGCTCACAGAAATGATTGAGTTTGGTTGCAGAAAAGTGAAGGCTATGTAAAGTGAAATAAAGAAAAATACACAGGGAACCAACAGTGAAGGGAAGGAAACTGGGATTCAAATCAACAATCTGGAGGAGAAGGAAGAAACCAACATTCAACCAGAACAGAATGAAGAAACAAGAATTTAAAAAAATGAGGAGAGACTTAGGAACCTCTGGGATAACTTTAAATGTTCCAACATCCAAATCATAGGGGAGCCAGAAGGAGAAGAGGAAGAGCAAGAAATTGGAAACTTATTTGAAAAAAGAATGAAAGAGAACTTCCCCAATCTGGAGAAGGAAACAGACTTCCAGGAGATCCAGGAAGCTCAGAGAGTACCAAAGAAGTGGGACCCAAGGAAGCACACACCAAGGAACATCATAATTACATTACCCAAGATTAAAGATAAGGAGAGAATCTTAAAAGCAGCAAGAGAAAAGGAGTCAGTTACCTACAAAGGAGTTCCCATAAGACTATCAGCTGATTTCTCAAAAGGAGCCTTGCAGGCAAGAAGGGGCTGGAAAGACGTATTCAGAGTCATGAAAGACAAGGGCCTACATCCAAGATTATTCCATGCAGCAAAGCTCTCATTTAGAATGGAAGGGCAGATAAAGTGCTTCCCACATAAGGTCAAGTTCATCATCACTAAAAGAGTTCAAAATCACCAAGCCCTTAATATATGAAATGTTAAAGGAACTTATCTAAAAAAAAGAAGATCAAAACTATGAACAGTAAAATGACAACAAACTCACAACGATCAACAACTGAACATTAAAGAAAACAAAAACTAAGCAAACAACTAGAACAGGAACAGAATCACAGAAATGGAAATCACTTGGAGGGGGAGGGGGCAAAGTGAGGAGAAGGGAGGAAAAGGTACAGGGAATAAGAAACATAATTGGTAGGTAAAAATTATACAGGGGAAGGTTAAGAACAGTATAGGAAATGGAGAAGCCAAAGAACTGATATATATGACCCATGGACATGAACTAAGGGGGTGGGATGCTGATTGGAGAGGGTGTGCAGGCTGGATGGGAATGAAGGAGAGAAAAAAAATGGGACAGCTGTAATAGCATAATCAGTAAAATAGTTTTAAAAAAGGTATTTTAACAACTGAGCTACCCTGCCAGGTTGATAAAGCTTTTAGTTTTGAATTGTGAACTTTCTGTCCCTTGTAAAAATAAAGAATTAATTAGTATATTTTAACATGGGAGTTCTTAAACTTTTTGGTCTCAGGACCCTATTATACTTTGAAAATATTGCAGTTCCAAAAACACTTTTATTATTGTATGTTTTATGTATCAATATTTATTGCTTTAGAAGTTAAAATTGAAAAAATTTAAATATTAGTTTCTTTAAAAACAATAAGCTTATTAACATAAATAATATTTTATGAAAATAACTATTTTAGAATTAAGATATTCAATGGCATTGTTTTACATTTTTGGAAACTTCTTTAAATGTCTATCTTAATAGAAGACAGCTAAATTCTCATATCTGCTTCTGCATTCAGTCTGCTGCAATGTGTTGTGCTGGTTGGAGTATATGAAGAAAATACTGCTACACATAGATGACAAGGGTGGAAAAAGGAGGACTTACTGAAAGTGTCCTTGAGAACCCCAGGATCCTCAGTCCATACTTCAAGAATCACTGTTTGAAGATATTGCTGTAATGTTTGAAAGATCTCCTTTCATTCTGCCCCGCTCCCTCCCTCTTTTCCTCCCTCATTCTCTCTCTCCCTTTCTCTCTCCCCTTTCTTTCTGCATTCAAATATTAGAGTTTGAGGGAGTGTGGGGATAATGAGAAGTCATCTGCACTTCCTGGGGTAGGGTTTATTGCTGTTTGTTATGTGGATTAAACACATGTTACTTTTGAAATTCAAACTGAGTGTCTGTGTTTTGCAATATGATTCAGTATTGGTTAGGGTGTGGGAACTCTAGACTGAGGCTGCCTGGGTTCACTATGAGGCTCCTCCACCCACTGGGTTGGTAACCCTGGGCAGGTGCCTTAATCTATGTTAAGTATCAATGTGTTCATCAAGAATATGGAAGTAGTAAGGGTACCTGCTACCTAGAATTATGGCGAGGTCTTAGTAAGATAACTCATGTGAAGTATTTGAAGGCCTGGCATATAGTAAGCATTCATCAAGTGTTTATACCCTAACAGCAAGTTGGCTGTTACTATTTTTATTGTTACATCTGGGTTTTCAAAAGTAGCTTAATGGTTGTGCTAGACAGTAAAAACCACCTTTTTTGTAGCATTTCACATAATGTGTTCAGTTTTCTTTGTAATACATGTACTTGAGTATACTTTTTCTAATTGTCAACTTTAATTATATTGCAGTTAGTAGGTAGTCTGAGAAGATGCAGGGGTTCCTGGATGTACTCAGGGGCAACTGTATGAGTGGGAAGCATAGCTACTGAAAGGACAGGGTTGGCTGTTAGATGCTTTATACTTGGGTTTTCATATAAGAGTTTGTTTGAGGAAAGGCTTGCAAGGTTAAAGTCTGAAATCCACTTATTGTTAACACCCACAGTTTACCAGCTGAAAAATGTGATCATATTGGGTGATTTTTCTCTTTAAATTTATTTATTTCTTCACTAGGGAAAAAAATGCCTGTGTAGCATTTAACTGTCCTTGATTTTTTTTCTATCATTATCTGTTAGATTTCATAGAAAAATACCATTTTATTGTCACAGGAATCATGGGGAAAGTGATTTTTTTTTTTTTTTTTTAGAACAGAGATTACTCTGTTGTAGTTCACAGTAGATGAGTGCTTTCACCGGAAATCAGTACATGAAACACACATCCCCACATGCCTTCCCCTTCTTGCCTACCCCCCAAAATCCAGAATTAACTTGGAAATTGTGACCTGTGAGACGGGAGCCCCTGCGGATCCACAAGAACTCAGCGAACCAATAGCAAAGCGAAAGGGTTTATCAGAGGGAAGAGGGAGTCTCTCAAGATTGAGGGAGGGAGAGTAGTCACATTGCGACCAGTTCCCACCTAGGCAGTTGGGTACAAAGCTTTTAAACCACATTAGGGGGGGCAGTAGTCTTGCCAGGTCCTGACTGGGTATTCTTGGGTTTGATGATGGGGAAGGTCGGTCGTATCATTATCTTATTGGCTGTTTCTAGGTCAAGCCATCTTCTGTGTACCAGCCGGGTGTTCCAAACCTGCCGGTCTGCGGCTTCTGCTTCATCCTGCTTTGTTTACCGACCCCCGCCACACCCCGGGCCCCATTGTCACTAACATTTCTAATCAAAAATTGCATTCGTTTTCCATTTTATTGCTTTTCTTTTTTTATTACGTTGCAATACAATGTACAGAAAGTTGTCAGTAAATATTGTTCATTGAATAGAAACTAAGATGTTATAGGTCACAAGGGAGGAAAAGAGGTATTAATATAAGTACAGATTTTTAAAATCAGAGATACTTGGGTTCAAATCTTGGTAGTATTATTTACTAGTATTGTGATTTGGGGCAAGATACTGACTTTCTCTGAGCCCCATTTAAAAAAAAGTCATGATGATAATACACAAGGAAGTTGTAGAATCTGTAGATTATATTAACGAAGCACAGCCAGGGATTGGAGAGCATCCCTCACTGGAACCACATGGCCAAAAAGATAGTAGGAATTGTTTTCCAACAGAGAGAGGCATTGCTACAGAAGGAGAGAAGGGTACTTGAGTAGACAAACTACAAAGACAGTGTCTGTGAGGTCTCCTAGTACAGGATTTGGTACCTGTTCATAGAGTTTATTTTCTACTACTTAGGACCTTTGTTTACTTGAAAAAGGGACACAGTTAGAGTTAGCTTAAGGTATGAGCTTAAGGTAGAGTTAGCTTAAGGTATCCTAGAAGGCTCCTGAGGTGTTCATGAAATCCAGGTACAGGATTGCCACCTGTCTAAGAAACAGGATATGGTATTGGTTTACTGCTAAGCACCCTATTTATGTATCCTTTTATGTATCTCCTTCATTTTCCCTTCTTACTACATCTGGTTTTCTCCATTTTCACATTATGAAAATAGATTTTGCTGATAATTCCCAGTCTACATGTTATAATCCACCTACCCAGAGAAAGATTAATCTGACCTGCCTTACATCCTGTTACACATTTTTAGGGAGGAATCTGATTTTTCTATCTTGTGTCCAGAGGCCACCCTGGATCCATCAGCTGTCACCAAGGGCTAATATCATGGGGTGCACATAAGGGCAACTCACAGTATAAAAATATGGATGGTGGGGTGGAGGGGAGGGGACAATTTCAAAAAAGAGAATGATGAGAGGAATGTCTAGCAGACTGTCATTACAATTTGTATTGGAATTTAGTGTGAGAAAATCTGCGTTTGAATCTTTGCTCTGCTGTTTTGAGCTACAGTGGCCCTGAGCATTTCTCTTAATGGGGATGTGAATTTCACTGTCCTTATAGGGGTCATTTGCTTTGCGTATTGCAGGACATAGTTAAAAAATCAACTAAGGTTGTTGCAATTGCTGCTGCTGCTACTGGTATTTTTTACTGATTTTTTACTACTACTGGTATTGTTGCAATCATCATCATTTCCCTATCTGCCTACTCCGTATCACTCTTGAGAGCATCAAATCAGCTCATCTATGTGGAACAGTTTAACCATACACACATATACACAATTAAGGTATTATTTAACCACTATCTCATAGCCTATTGTTATTCTTTTATTCTAATCTTGAATTTCTCAGTTTACCTCTTTATAACATTAAAATGATACAATCCCTTTCAAAATTTATTGGCTTATGTAAAGTTTTTGAATGTTTGCTATAAAAGATCCTAGAACAGTCAAAACCTCTAGAATAAAGGAATAACTGACTAAATGTCTCATCTGGCTTTCTTGAGATTCTTCTTAGATAGTTCTATTTCTATGTTAAGTATTGTATTTATGAGACAGAGAAACACCTTTTTCTTGCCAAATTGTTATTGTGTCATGTGGTGGTTGTGAATTATCAACTAATATTTAAGTAATTAGGAAACACAGAGAAAGACCACGATTTCCCAGTCCCTACACACACCCCTTTAAGCCATTGTGTTTACTGCCTTCTGTTTGCCCCAGGTGTGGATGAACATGGAGCATAGGATGCCAAGAAGGCCCAGCCTCTGTGATTGAACTAGGAATGTGTGAAACACTCTCAAGCTCTGTTTTTAAAATAGGTGTCTCCTTTGGTCATCTCGTGGTGTTCAGCACAGTGTAGGAGTCTCATTCTCTCCTACTCTCTGGAAATGTTTTCCAAGATTAAAATTGATTCATTGTAAAATTACCCTTAGAATTCTCTAGAAAAATTTACTTAGATTGCTTTGTAAAAGTAATTTCTTTTTTCCCCCCAAATATATCATGGCTTAACCCTCTCTTTTTGAAGGGTTATATACATACAAATGAAATAAAAAAAAGTTTAGTGAAAATTTATTTCAATAATTTCTCAGGAATGTACTAAGGAATTTTTTGAGGTTATGCTTTATCATTACATGTTGACCTGAGAATTGAGGAAATTACACATTTTTATACTTTAAACAATTTCAGAATGTCTTAAATGACGGATTAAATAAGCTCTTTTTGTTGTAGGACTGGGCTATGAAGCTAATTGGCACAAAATGGAAATGTTAAATTTTTATCAGTAAATGCAGAAAGACCAAAATGCTTTTATTTTGCAAAGGCATTTTCATAACCTGAATTACTATCAGGACTGTCAAATTGAATATATGACACCCTAGAAATGATAATTGCAATTTAACCCCTTCAGGTTAATATAATTCCATCTCATGTACTTTTGCACAAAGACTCTCCTAGAGGAGAGCGGGAACCACCAGGAGTGCACTACAGTGTATCCCTTTCTCCCCCTTTGCCCCTTGACTTTTCTGGGGACGGTCCTCTTATCTACTTTCTGTGAAACAAGGGCTGTTTTGTTAACTCGCGAGATAATAAGATCTTGGTTTTGTCTTCTTGAAGGAAAAAATTCTGTCAAGGGACAAAGTGCAGCAAAGAGAAGCAGGAGTTGATTGGTTGCAGCAAAAGCACACTCAGGACAGTGAAACAAGGAAGGACCTAGCACAGAAGAAGGAGCGGGAGAGCCCAGGCTGGACTGCTTTGGCTCACTGGGAAGTCAGAGAAAAGGGGGTCTTGGTTCAGCGGGTTAGCCCAGGATGAGCTGCCGCTGCCCTTTGCTCCTCAGGTTACAAATCTCGTGGGGTCCCTTAGAATTTAATAGGTGCATGCCTGTGAGGGAGGAAGTGGCGAACAGAATGGCATGGACATCATCCCCAGAGGGAGAGTGTGCCCTGGATTTTTTTGTCCTGAGGGTTTTTATTTCTCTCTTACAGGCAGGAATCTTAGGGGAGGTCTCAAGGGCTGGTTTCAGCAGAATATTCATCAGTTTTCCAGTGGTGGGTGCTCTGTCAGGGGCCTGGTCTCTGCTGATTGGTTGAGGCCAGGGCAGGGGTCATTAGTGAATGTAGCTGGTTCTGAAGCAGCCATGGTGTCACTTGTCTGTTTTTGCTGCTTTTCTGGGCCTGGAGCTGAAATACAACTGAGGCCTAGATGTTATCTTTGGCAGGAAAAGTTAGGGGTCCAAATCACATGACCAGCGATATGCTAGGGGAGGAAAGGTCACCCTGGGGGTGAGGTCCTTGCTTCCCCAGTTTTGCCCATTTTTAGGCCCCTGTGGATTTCTGCCCTGGTGACCTTCTGTTCCTGGCCCATTGTCTGTGCTCTGCTCATGTCTGTCTAACTGCCTGTTACAGTTTGAGTATTTGAAAAGTCAAGTATGGAAATTGTGAGCTTATATTACAGAAAGGCTTTTTGAAGCTTGACCCAGGTTAAGATCTTATAAGGTTATAAGGCCTTGAAGAAAACAGGCCTATGGAGAGAGGAGATTAGAGTAACTGGTATGATGTTGGAGTTGGTTACTTCCTTATCCACAAAACTTTGACTTTTGCTACAGCTTTTTTCCTGTTTGAGTAAATCTTCTTCTGGTACTTTGTTCTAAAACTTTGTTGGTTTTGGAGGAATCTGCTTTGCCTATGTGGTAACATTAAAAATGCCTTACCTTTTTAGCAGGTTCTTGTAACTAGGCAGCTGGGCATGGCGCAGGAGCCCTGGCAGTGGCCGTGGGTGCAGGGTTCCAGGCCTGAATCTGCTCAGCTGTGTATGTGACCTTGTCTGATTTGTTTGAACTTCAGTTTCTCTCTATGCAAAGTATGAAGGATTGACTTGGGTCAGTATGTCATAAACTGTGTTTCCCTCAAATACAAATTCACTTAATAGGCACTCTGGGGAAAAAGAATCTATTTTAAATTAAGGCTAAGAAAATTTGGATTGAAATTAAAACTTTTTTTAAAAATTCCAGATATCACTACTTTTACTTTGTTAAAACTAATCAAGAAGAGATTTACTGTTTAGGGTTTCTCATTTTATGAACTCTAAGGTCATAGTATAAGGGGTAAGAGCTTGAGCTTTTGGAGATAATTTAGTTTGATTCCTGGCTCTGCGCTTTACTAGCTATGTAATTATGGGCAAATTACTTGACATTTAGTTCCCCATCTGTAAAATAGGGACCCTGAAGATTACATAATGACTGTAAAGCATTTATTAAAATTCTTTTCAATTAGAAAGTACTTAATAATTTTAACAAGTCTTAGAAATAGCAGGTTATGATTCCATTACTTATATCTCACTTAATTCTTACCTTATTCTATGATTGTGGTAAAGAATCATTTTCATTTTGTAGGAAACAAGATTAAAATTTCGAGGGTTTCATTGCCTTGCGGAAGATGATTATGAGTAAGTGATAGAGCTAGGACTTGAATGGGGCTTCTGATTCTGCATCTAGCACTTTTTCCTCTTCACAGGACTGCTTTTGGTAACACATATCGAAGCAAACCATTTCTTGAGCTGGGATTCTACTTCTGGAATATTGTCAGCATGTAGACCTTCTTTTACACAATTGGCTGAGTTGGAAGATTTAAGACATTGTCGCAAACAGACTTACAAAAGCGTAATTTAGACCTGGAAGAGGTCTCAAAGATCATCTTGGGTAGTTTAACCCATTTATTTTATAAATGAAATCATTAATTCACAGAGCTTAAAGCTTCATCATTTATAGTCAGATTAGTTTCTCTACCTTGATAGAAGGGAAAGGTAGGTGGGACTGTGAAAGAGACTTTAACTTTTGTTTAGTGTGCCCTGCTTTATCTTTACCTGTCCATGGATTAGGTAAGGGAATTTTTTAGTAGCTGCAGTTTTGTGTCTTCACATGAACATCAAGAGGACAATGAGATAATAAGATTATGTTCTGAACTTTGGAGCACTAAATGAAGTCAGCCTAAAGATAAAGCTTTTAATGGATGGATGTATAAGTAATCCTGTTTTGATGGTTGTCTAACAGTTTATGCATTTTACATAATCTGTAATGGTGAGACAACTGACTTATCTATTAGTGACCAGAAAATCCTGCCAGTCTCTGTCCTTTATGCATGTGGTTTGACTTTTCTGTAATGACTTTTTCAGAAGTCCTGATTGTGATAAGTGGGGCCCAGTAGTTGAAGGAAGTTTTCATGGTTGCTGATGTGTAGGTAGGCATTTCGATAAGGAATTTAAAGTCAGGTAATCAGCATTTGGAGGACTCCTGCATTCATATTAAGAAGAAGAGCAATCTCTTTTTTTTTCTCCTCTCAAATCTTCACTACCTGTAATTTTGATCATTGGTTAAGGATGATGGAGTTGGATGGTATAATAGAAAAGATACCAAAATTAAGTGAGCTGCAGAATGGAAAGGATGTGCTAGTTATTTAACTGCTCAAGATTTTTTGTTCAGTGCTTTTACTTATTTCTAAATTTTCTCTTACGAAGTTTGACTCAACAAACTCTTAGGACTATGATATAATGTTCTAAACATTGGTGAGAAAGTAGCAAAATATAAAGTAGTGTCAAAGACTCCAGCCTGTCATCACCATTTCTGTTTAAGATAAATAGGGTTTCTTAATTTTTGGGATAGACTTAAGCAGGCAAAAATGAAGTTTTAAGTGGGAACTAATTTTTATATCAGTGCTTTAAAGGAGGTACAGCAAAAGTCAAATACGTTTAAATTGAACTAGAAAATTAGAAAAAACCATATGTGAGAAGGTTGTGCCTACAGATATTTAAATTGTAGTATATATAAGGTTTGGAAGAAATCTGCTCTTTACTGTGTTAATTCCCATCTCCTCTCTGAGATTGGCCTGTGACTTCCTTATGAATGTGGGGGCGTTGTCCTCTGCTTCCCAAGTATAGATGTCATCTTGCAAGCACAGACCTGTTTTCATTTAAAATGTGTAGGCACAGAAAGTCCAGGTGACTCATGTGGCTTTTATTAGTAACTGGAAAGAGATTCTGGAGCAGATAGCATGAAGGTGAGGTGAAAAGAATGGAAGTTCAAGGTTTTTTGAGGGCTGTGATTCAGGGACAGAACAGTGGAGGAGTCCCAGAGGTCCCAGCCCTGCTGCTGACTCATGTGGCCTTTGATTGTGGTCCCATGAAAATGGGAGTGGCTAACCCTGTTGGGGATGAATCAGACAAATACTGGTGAATTGCTTTGCAGGCACATAGTCTTAGAGTAAGATCTCACTGTTTTAATCTTTATAAATTTGGGGATATAGTATTCTGCCATGTATAGTGCACACTTTGTAGCCCAAATTTTTGAGGGAAAAATAAGAATGCCCATTATACCTGGGTATAATGATTACATACCATGGGTATAATCATATAATAATCCTGTTTATAAGGCACACTAAATGTGGGTATGCATTATACATGGAAAATTATAAAGTTTATCTTTAAATAGCTCACTGTTTAGTTGTAAGTTAATAGAGTTTTAATAATGCAGGAGGTTGACTTGCATATTATTAATAGATTTTAAGTCATTGAGATTAGTTTATTGAAGCCAAGTCGATGTTCTTTAGCATAATTAAATGATAATTTTTGTAACTACAGTTTTCCATTTTCCAGAACTTTTACATGCAGGTAGTGTTTCTAGCTGGATTATTTATTTTGGTAAGTTTCTTTGGAATAACCTTGTTTTACTTGAGTTCTCAGGGTCTCCGTGGATAAAATGGAAGGAGGTTACCATTATCTAGTCCTTTGGCTTTCAGGCTTAAAGAAAACCCCTCACCAATATCTTTGCCTTATCTGGTGCTATTGAAAACATTTCAACTGAATAGTTTATTTATTAAAAATATTTTGAGAAACTTGCTTGGAGTGTTCCTGACAGAATTCATTAAAAAAATTCACCTCACTCATATTTTGGTACCTTTACTTCATCACATCTGCTTAAGTCCATAGAGGAATTCTTGCCTTGTCGTGCATAATATCAGAATTCTGTAAGAATGCTTATTGAAAATAATGAGTAGAATACATACGTGACTTGAAAACAAAAATTTTTTTGGCTTTAATCATGGTCTTTTCAAAGCTGAGGCTTTCAAACTACCTCATGAACAGTCAGTTTTGTTTATTTGTATTGTGCTGTGAATTATATCAGTTGCAGCCAGTCAGTATATTTTCCATCATAATTTTTCAAGTGTATGTTTATTGGAGGTGAAATACATGAAAAGTTTATGAAACGGAATGTGTATGTTTAAAAACATGCTGCATTAAATTGTACTTACAGTAAGTTATATGTTATATCATGTTTTAGTTTAGTTCATGGATAAACTATGATTTTATTCACTTAGTTTTTCTAGAAGGTCACAGGAGATATTTTGACTAGTGAGGTGAGATCCCTTCCTATTGTGTGTCACTGGGGATGCTGTGTGTGTGTGTGTGTGTGTGTGTGTGTGTGTGTGTGTGTGTATCTGACACTTGTACCAGTCTGATGTGGTCCTTTTATCCTCTGTTGTGTATAGCAGTTCTCATTTCAGAAAATTTTTGGCAATTTTCTCTTCAAACATTGTTTTTCACTAGTTTTCTCACTCTTTTCCTTTTTTTGACCTCAGTTACATTTTACATCTTTTCACTGTGTGCTACATATCTTTTATGCCCCTTTTCTGTGTTTTCCGTTCTTTCTGTCTGTGCCTCAGTTTAGATGTTTTCTGTTGACTTGTCATCCAGATTTTGGCAGTGTCGTTCCTTGTAAACCCATCTGTCAGTGAGCGTCATGTACTGTATTGTACAGTTCTAGAGTTTCCACTTGGTTCTTTAAATATTCCAAATATTTGGTGACATATTCTATCTTTTCATGTATTTTCACATATTTTCCTTAATTTTTTTGAACATATTAATCTTAATTATTTAAAAATCCTTGGCTATTAGCTCCAATACCTTGCTACCTATTGTGGGTTTTTTTGGTCAAATTTCTTATCTCTTATCATGCATAGTAATTTTTTGACATTTTTATTGTACTTTTTTCATTACCATTTATCCCCCTTAAACCCTCTTCTACCTTTACTGACCCCTCCTTTCCATAATCAACACACTGTTGTCAGTGTCCCTGAGTCCTTTTTCTTTCTGGCTTGATCTCATCACCTCTAACTCCTCCCCTCAAGCTATCAGCCTGCTTGCTATATATGAGTCTTCATGCTTAGTAATTTTTGGTTGGGAGTGTGTTTAAAACGTTGTAGAGGCTCTAAATGTTATAAATCAATTTTATCTTGCTCCAGGGAGAGTTTACTCTCTCCTTTGCAAGGCAGAAAAATTGGGGGTTAATAACCTGAATCTGGCTGAGTTGAAGTTTCGTCTTAATTTCCATAAATCTTAGTCTGTCTCTGATAGGTCCATGCTCCTTAGGCATATACCTCCAGGACTTTAACTGAGAGTCTATTATGTTCACCCTTCTCCTTCTTGAATTTTTAATTCTGATCTTTGTTTTCACAGAATTGTGAGAATTTAGAAAACTCTCATGTTGTTTTCAGATGCTTATGGTTTAGCTTTTTTACTTTTAACTTTGCTGCATATCAGAGTGAAATGAGTAATGTGTTTGAGGATCTGCAAGACTCCAGTGTTGGCCCAGTAGCCCTACAAGATGACATAAGCCTCATGTTGGTCATTCGCGTGTGCAGATACAACCAGGAAAATGTTGATGCAAATCAACAACTAACCTCTCAGAGGGTTTCTTTTTTTGTTATTAATCCTAGACCTTCCTGTTCTCTTTATGTTTATATCTCTTTGATACTTTTGTCAGTTTTGTATTTTGTTTAGCTTTTCTTTATGTTGTTCAAGGAAGCATTGGTCTATCATAAAGCATTTCATTCTACTCCAATGTTCTCAATAAATGTTTATTTGCAAAATTGAATGACTTTTAGAAGCATGTGACATCATAGATCTGACCTATGATTTAAATTTAAGCCTTTAACATCTGAGTTTGATTTAATAAGTGAGGCATATATGAGGTATTAAAATGACTACATACGGCTTTTGGAATACTAACTCAGATTTGATAGGGATCTTTAAGGTATAACATTAAAGAAACATGCATTATTTTTAATTCATAAACTTCTATTGATTTTGGAGCAGTCATGAAACTCTTACTACCCATTTCATTAATGTGCTGTGGGAGCATATTACTTTTTTTCTCTAAAAGGGTGATTGATTTCTGAGCGCCTTGATACCTGAGGAGGAGAGATTTTGGAGAGACAAAGGTGAAACATTGCTTTAGGAGAGGTATTACTACATGCTTTTTTATGTTTGTGGGGTTCTATTTTCATTTCAGTGATTTTGATCATATATAAAAGGGGCATTTCAGAAATAAATGAAATGATCCTATTTAACCTCAGGCACAGATTTGGCAGAGTAAAGATTCAAAGACATGTCAATAGAGAGTTAAAATTACATGAGCAATATTTTAAAGAAATCAGCTCCTATCTCTTTGGTAATCCCAAGTAAATATTCATACCTTAGAACAAACTATAACTTCCACAACTAGAAGGTGTATTTCCTGTGCATGACTTCTCTATAGAAAGCTATCCCATTTCATCCAATCTAAGATACCGTTGACTGTAATCTGCTCGATTCTTTGAAGAGTCAGAGTGAGAATAAGCAATGTCAATTAAACAATTTTTTTGATTTAAATTACTTTCTCTTTATTTCTTTTTTAAATTTTATTTTAATTTATTTTTTCAAATACATTTGTCTCTGCCAACCCCCCTCCACTTTCCCTTGCCCCCTCCCTCCGTCCCTCCCTCAGCTCTTCTCCTTTGGTTTTGTCCATGAGTCCTTGCTATATGTTCCTTGACTTTCCCCTTCCCTTCCTTGTCCCTGCCCCCCCTTCCCTCTTGTCTCTGTTGATTTCTTATGTAATGTACCGCATTACATAAGAAATATTATGTAATTTCTTAATGTACCGCATCCAGCAATACATTAAAAAGATTATCCACCACGATCAAGTGGGATTCATCCCAGGCATGCAGGGATGGTTCAATATATGCAAATCAGTAAACGTGATACATCACATAAATAAAAGAAAAGACAAAAACCACATGATCATCTCGATAGATGCAGAAAAAGCATTCGATAAGGTACAGCACCCATTTATGATCAAAACACTCAGCAAAATGGGAATCAATGGGGCATTCCTCAACGTAATAAAGGCTATATATGAAAAACCTACAGCCAATATCATACTCAACGGGCAAAAACTGAAAGCTTTGCCACTAAGATCGGGAACACGACAAGGATATCCGCTCTCACCGCTTCTTTTCAACATCGTATTGGAAGTCCTAGCCACAGCGGTCAGACAAGAGAAAGAGATAAAAGGCATCTAAATAGGAAAGGAGGAAGTAAAGCTATCATTGTTTGCAGGTGACATGATAGTGTACATAGAGAACCCTGTAGACTCTACCAAAAAACTCCTCAACCTAATAAATGAATTTGGCAAAACAGCAGGATACAAAGTCAACATTCAGAAATCAAAGGCATTTTTGTACACCAGCAATGCAATAGAAGAAGAAGAAATCAGAGAAAAATACCATTCGATATAGCAAGAAGAAAAATAAAGTACCTAGGGATAAATTTAACCAAAGACACAAAAGACCTGTATGCAGAAAACTATACAACATTGAAAAAAGAAATTAAGGAAGACACAAACAAATGGAAGCATATACCGTGCTCATGGATTGGAAGAATTAATATCATCAAAATGTCCATACTACCCAAAGCAATTTATAGATTCAACGCAATCCCTATTGAGATACCAATGACATATTTCACAGAAATAGAACAGACATTTCAAAAATTTATATGGAACCATAAACGACCCCGAATAGCTGCAGCAATTTTGAGAAAGAAACACAAAGTAGGAGGGATCACAATACCGGACATCAAACTCTACTACAAAGCCACTACACTCAAAAAAATCTGGTACTGGCACAAGAACAGACCCACAGACCAGTGGAACAGAATAGAAAGCCCAGAAATAAGCCCACGTCTCTATGGGCATCTAATATTTGACAAAGGGGGCAGAAGCATAAAATGGAGCAATAACAGCCTCTTCAACAAATGGTGTTGGGAGAGCTGGACGGCTACATGCAAAAAATTGGAATTGGATCATCAGCTGACACCATACACAAAAATAAACTCAAGATGGATAAAAGACTTAAATATAAGTCACCACACCATCAAAGTCCTAGAGGAGAACATTGGCAGGAAACTCTCAGATATCCCATGCAGCAAGTTTTTCACTGATATGTCTCCTAAAGCAAGGGACATAAAGGAAAGAATAAACAAATGGGACCTCATCCAAATAAGAAGCTTCTGCACAGCAAAAGAAAACATCAGCAAAATGAAAAGGGAGCCAACCATATGGGAAAACATATTCGCTAATGATACATCAGATAGAGGTTTGATCTCCAAGATATATAAAGAACTCACTCGACTCCACTCCAAGAAGACAAACGATCCAATCAAAAAATGGGCAAAGGACCTGGGCAGACACTTTTCCAAGGAGGAGATACAGAGGGCCCAGAGGCATTTTAAAGGATGCTCAGCATCACTAGCCATCAGAGAAATGCAGATCAAAAGCACCATGAGGTACCACCTCACACCAGTCAGTATGGCCATCATAAACAGATCCACAAACAACAGGTGCTGGCGAGGCTGTGGAGAAAAGGGAACCCTAGTCCACTGTTGGTGGGAATGCAGACTGGTGCAGCCACTGTGGAAAGCAGTGTGGAATTTCCTCGAAAAGCTGAAAATGGAATTGCTTTTTGATCCAGTGATTCCCCTGCTGGGACTATACCCTAAGAACACCAAAACACCAATACAAAAGAACCTATGCACCCCGATGTTCATAGCAGCACAATTTACAATAGCCAAGTGTTGGAAGCAACCTAAATGCCCATCAGTAGATGACTGGATAAAAAAGTGATGGTACATATACACAATGGAATACTACGCATCAGAAAGAAAAAAAGAACTACTAAACTTCGCGACAGCATGGATGGAACTGGAGAGCATTATGCTAAGTGAAATAAGCCAGGGGGCGAAAGACAAATACCATATGATCTCACCTATAAGAGGAACCTAACCAACAATACAAAGACACAAGGAAAATAAGACCAGCAACACTGAAAGGAAAAGAAATAAACAATTATATCATAATTTATTATCACTAAGGATTTATATTTTATTGAAATCACTCTTCTATACTAAAATCTATATTTTAAACATATTTTAATTATTTATAACATACATACTCAAATAAAACTTTAACTTAATAGCTGGATAGACTTCCTGAAACTTAATCACCTTTGGAGTCTAGTTCCATTGAATTATTTTTGTCTCACTCATCATTGTCTGTGTTTTCCCACGCAATATCTCCCTGTGTGTCCTCAGGAGAGTTAATGAGGAATTGTGCCTCAAAGTAATGTTTCAATATTGTCTCTGGTATTTCTTTCCAAGCTCTTAGCATACATTCTACACATTTTGATGGTACCATCAAATGGTTTATTGTACAACTAGGTCTCCTATTCCATCTTCACATAACCTGCAAATGGTTTGTTGACTAAAGCATCAGAGGGTTACAGTTGTTCTATCCAGCTGCCAGGAGGCACAGTCAGGTCTGTGCATGGGCAGGCAGTGATAATTACATAAAGATTGCTACCTGGCTGGCAGCATTGCAAGACCATCTTGATTTCAGATATATTAAACTGTACAGAATGTATTTTGTTAGCAATCAAATATGGCGTACATTAGCATGCACTATGGCCACTTAATATCTGCCTGCTGTATACATGATGTGTTGTGTATTTCTGGCTACAGGTGTACATGTCTTCTGGCAGACATAATGGAAAGGATGAGTTTAGTGCAGTGCTTCACATTAATATTTGAGATTTGATATTTAGGGGTATAGGAAAGATCATTTTAACGTTATTGAGTGATTAGGAACATTAAGAGGCACAAGAGACTCTGAAAGTGAGTGACTGAAAAAGGATGACTTGTTTCCATTGATTTGCCTGGGAAGTTTTTGTAGTCTCTTGTCCGAGTTATAGAAACATATATGTGAGTGTCTCTCCCCACCTGACCCTTTTCCTCCCCCTATATTCTGACCTCTTATTCATAGGCAATTGGGTGTTTTGTTTGCACCAAAATCTCACCTATTGTTGCCTCTACACTTTTCAAAACCCATTTATTATCATTAGTATTGATTCCTACTCTTTTGAAGCTTTAACTGAAACTTTTTTTTGGGTCATCTCTTAATTTCCCTAAAATTCTAAATGCTATATATTTTCTTAAATTTCAAATAATTCAGAATCACTTTGTTTTGAATTTTTTCATAAATTTATAATTTTAAAGATGATTGGAAGAGTGCTAAGACATTTTAAAATCCAGATTGAAAATGGTGCTGGGAAAATTAAACAGATGTGTGCAAGAAAATGAAACTAGACTACCTTTTTACACCATACACAAGAAAAAACTCAAAATGGATCAAAGACTTAAATGTTAGACTCAAAACCATAAAAATTCTAGAAGAAAACAGACAAAAATCTGGGACATTTCTTGTAGCAGTATGTTTCCTGTTATACTTTCTTGGGCAAGGGAAACAAAATAATTAGACAAATGGGACTACATCAAACTAAAAAGCTGTTGCACAGCAAAGGAAATTATCAACAAAATGAAAAGACAGCCCACTGAATGGGAGGACATACTTGCCGGTGATACATCTGATAAGGGGTTAATATCCAAAACTTATAAAGAACTTATAAAACTCAGCACCAAAAAACCAAACAATCCAATTAAAAAATGGGCAGAGGTCCTGAATAGATACTTCTTCAAAGAGGACATGCAGATGGCCCATAGACGTATGAAATGATGCTCAACATCAGTAATCATCAGAGAGATGCAAATTAAAACCACAATGAGATACAGTCTCACATGTGTCAGAATGGCTATGATCAATAAATTCACAAACAAGTGTTAGTGAGAATGTGGAGAAAAGGGAACCTTTGTGCATTGTTGGTGGAGATGCAGATTGGTACAGCCACTGTGGAAAGCAGTATGGAGTTACCTCAAAAAATTACAAATGGAAGTGTTTTATAACCCAGTGAATCCACTTCTGGGAATTTAGCTGAAGAAATCCAAAACACTAATTCAAAAAAATGTATGCACCCCAATGGTCATGGCAGTGTTATTTACAGTAGCCAAGATTTGGAAGCAGCCCAAATTCCCATCAATAGATGAGTTAATAGAAAAGTGATGGTACATTTACATCATGAAATACTACTCAGCCATAAAAAAGAAGGAAATCTTACATTTCGTGACAGCGTGGATGGACCTAGAGATGTTATCCTAAGTGAAATAAGCCAGTTAGAGAAAGAAAAATAAATACAATATGATTTCACTCATATGTGGGATCTAATGAACAAAATAAACGAAACAAAATAGAAACAGACTCATAGATACAGAGAATAGACTGACAGCTATAGGAGGAGAAGGGTTAGTGGGGCTGGGTGAAAAAGGTGAAGGGAATTAACAAACAAACAAACAAACAAACAACCTCTTAGACAACAGTATCGTTATTACCAGAGGGAAATGGGAGTGGGGGTAGGTAGGAGAGGGTAAAGGGGGAATAAATGGTGCTGGAAAGAGACACAATTTAAGGTGGTGAACTCATGATACAATATACAGATTATGTATTATGGAATTGTACCCCTTAAACCTATGTAATTTTATTAACAAATGTAACCTCAATAAATTCAATTAAAAATAAAATACTAAGGACTCATGTAAGAAAAATAAAATCCAGTTTGAAATTACAGAGTATGATACGATTAATGAGTTAATATAGTGTTGGGATTACAATCCAAATCTTTCTCAGTGTTCTGAATTGTGGAACAGTTTAGAGAGCAGCTGTCTTCTCGCTGTAGCTGCTGCCCCTGCTGCTTTCTTGCTTCTAGAGGTTTTTTTAGTCTAGACTCTTTTAGTTGCAGATGACGGAAATCCAACTCAAACAGTATTAAGTAGTAAAGGTCCGTTATTAGCTCATTAAACTAAGAAGTCCTAGTATGTGTTGGATGAGATATGGCTGGATCTAGGAGCTTGTCACTCTCAGCACTTGGTCGCCTTCTTCTGTGTTGACTTGGGTCTCAGTGAAGCTCTCTCTTACTTGGTGGCCTTTGAAGCTCCAGATTTCTACTAATTTAACATTCTTGGAAGAAAGATTCTTTTGCATAGTATTTAACAGAGTCTAGAATTGAATCTTTTTTTATTTCAGGTTACTTTTCTATTCTTGAAACAACTACTATGTCCACAGTAAGCATACCCCTTTGCACGTGTGTTAAAGAGTTTTCTGGAAATTTAGAAATAACTGGATCCAATGAGTAGTTATAGCAATTTATGTTTAGCAATGTGTGAGGGTCATTGCTGCTTCATTCTGTCAAACACTGATAAGACACCTTTGTCAGTCACATTCCTGGGTGTAAGAGGATACTTATTTTTAATATGCATTTCTTATTTTCTGCCTGATCTTGCCGTAGATGTTAAGTATCTGAGTCCTGGATAATCTTCCAGCAAATGCCTTTTTGCTTAAGAGAACCAGTCAGTTTCCCTTCTTGCGATTGCATCCCCGTATTCTGTCCCTGCTCAGATTTCACTTCCGTGGGGCTAGAGATGCTAGGGTTCAGCTAATGCTGTATGTCTGTCAAACAGCATGGAGGAGGCTAATGATCCTGGTTCAGTCACAGCCTTGTCCTTCCTTGATAATACTGTGGTCTAATGAACGTGCTTAGGAGCAACACACACTCTTGGCCTATTTGCCTCTTGCTAACTGCACATTCATAGTATGTACTCAGAAAGGGGCTAGTGAGATATTTTTTTCCAAGTGTAAAATAAAAGCAGCAAGTCTTGATGAGAAAAGGATTTAGACACAGGAAAAATAGACTGTTCAGTTAACAGAGAAAGTACTATGTCCATTCTTTTACCTCTGTCAGCTTTTCTTTTATATCGGGTGACTAGGATGCACCATTTCAAGTGACTTAACAATCCTATAATATTTTATATATACAAAACAACATGTTATGTTTGCCAGTCATGAAGCATAATAGAAAAAAATATAAACCTATGAAGCCAACATCCAACTGAAGAAAGAAAACATGATACTGTTAATTTTTCTCTCCAGCTGCTATGCTGTTTTAATGTAGGTATTGCCAAAGTGAGCACAATGCTGAATTATATGCTGATCATTTTCTTGCTTCTTCAAAATAATTTGATCTGTAAGAATATACATCTAAGGTACATATTGTGATTTTGCTTGGTTTTGTGTTTTAAAAATCTAGTGTACAGTCTTCTGGTTTGCTTTATCCATTCAACATTGTTGCTTATATTTGTATTCTTGCACATTTAGTTGCAGTTAATTCATGTTCACTATGTAATGCTATACTTTGTGAATACAATACAAGTTATTTTTTTCAAGTACCTGTAGATCTGTATTTGGTTATTTTCTATTTTTCCTCCAATTAATACAAGCTCATTTCCTAATAGAGTGTAATTGCTGGAGTCCTGGGGTGATAGGATTTGCTGGACCATCTTCAACTTTCATATTTATGCCAAACTGTTGTTCTCCAGTGGTTGTACCAGTTTATCTTCTGCTAGCAGAGTATGGGAGTTCCCATTACTCCTCAAAGTTGCCAACATCTAGTATTATCAGAGTTCTTAATTTTTGCTACTTTATTGGCCATGAATTGGTATCTCATTGTGATTTTATTCTTTATTTCCTTCATTATTAACAAGGTTGAGCAACTTTTCAAAAATTTCTGTGTGAAATACTTATTCATAGTTTGTTCTTTTTTCTCTATGTAAGGATTTTTATCTCTGACAACCATTGCTATTAAAATATCATATCACAAGCCATCCCAAAACTCAGCATTTTAAAACAACACATTTATTTATTTACACATTAATAAATCTTTAGGTGATTTGTGATTGAGCTGATCTAGGCTGACCTGTCTGGATGGTTTTTAATTTTTTTTTTACTTTTATTGGTTCAGGAGAGAAGGGAAGGGAGGGAGAAAGAGAAGAAGAGAATCATTGATATGACAGGGAAACATCTGTTAGTTGCCTCTTGCATGTGCCCTGACTAGGGACTGAACTAACAACCCAGGCATGTGCCCTGACCAGGAATTGAACCAGTGATGTTTTGGTTTACAGGATAACTCCCAACCAACTGAGCCACACTGGTCAGGACTTACCTGTATGGTTTTAAAAGGCTTCAGGCTGTTAGTATGCTGGGCTTGGTTGTAGGCTGTGAATAATGCTCAGGTAGGCTATACTTTGGTTCATTCTGGGGCCCACTCTGAAGGCGCTAAGGTTAACTAAGGCATATTCCTTTAATGGTGGATAGTTGCAGTACAGTGGGGTCAAGACTAACTGCACAAACACATTTCAAGTCTCAGCTCACATTGCATCTACCACTGGCCAAAACAAGTCATAGGCCAAGACCAAGTCAAATGCATATGGTTCAAATGGAGCCATGGAAAGAGTGAAAATGTCTCATTCTGTTACAGGAGAGTCAAGAATTCTTACTGAGGAAAGTGAACAGATAGCAAAAGATATTTCATGTAAATGGTAAACAAGAGAGAGCAGTGTGGCTATACTTAGATGAAATAGATTTTAATTTGAAAGCTGTCATGAGAGACAGGGAATGATGAAAGAGACAAAGAATGACAAAAGGGTCAATCTACCAGGATTGATATACATATGTAACCAGGATTGATTATAAATATGTATGTACCTAACATTAGAGCACTTAAATATATAAAACAAACATTGATAGAACTTGATGAAAAAATAGACAACAATAACAGCAGTGGTAGGATATTTTAGTACCCAAATTTCAATAATGTGTATAAGATCCAAGCAGAAAGGCAATAAGGATACAGAGGATTTGAACACTATAAACCAAATGGACCTAATAGAGACATGAAGAACATTCCACTAAATAGCAGAATGCACATTCTCCTCAAGTGCATGGAATATTCTGCAGGAAAGGTCAAATTATAGGTCATAAGACAAGTCTTAACAAATTAAAAAATATCATACCAAGTATCTTTATTAATCACAGTGGAATGCAAGGAGAAATCAGGAGCATAAGGAAACTAGAAAATTTAAAAATATGTGAAAATTAAATAACACATTCTTAAACAACCATTGGATGAAAGGGGAAATCAAAAAGGAAAATAGAAAATAAGACAAATGAAAATACAACATACCAGAACATATTGGATACAACAAAAACAGTTCTAAGATGGAAGTTTATTTATTGTTATAAATACCTACATTAAAATGAAGAAAAAATTCAAATAAACAAGCAAAATTTATATCTCAAGTATCTAGAAAAAGAAGAACAAACTCTAAGACCAAAGTCAGCAGAAGGAAGAAAATAAGAAAGGTTAGGGAATAAATAAACAAAATAGAAAATAGAAAAATCATAGGAAAACCAAAACAAAACTAAGAGTTGATTTTTGAAATGATAAAATATAAATAATATAATTGACACACCCTTAGCTAACCTAATTAAGGAGCAGAGAAAATTCAAATAAGTAAAATCATAATGAGAGAGGAAACAATACAACTGATGTCACAGAAATAAAAAGCATCGTAAAAGACTACCACAAACAATTGACATCAATTAACAATTAACAAAATATATAACCTAGAAGAAATGGATAAATTCCTGGAAATATACAACCTATCAAGACTAAATCATGAAGACACAGAAAATCTGAACAGACCTATAACTACTATGGAGATTGTTTCTGTAATAAAAAATATTCCCAATAATAAAGCCCAATACCAGATGGCTTCATTGGTGAATTCTACCAAACACTTAAATAAGAATTAATGCCATTTCTTCTCAAACTCTTCCAAAAAACTGAGAGGAGAATACTTGCAAACTCATTTTAAGAGGTCACATTACCCCAGTACCAAAGCCAAATGAAAATGCCACAAGAAATGAAAACTTTAGGCCAGTATTCCAGATGACTATAGATGGGGAAATCTTCAGCAAAATAAAAACAGCACATTAACAAGATTATACACCGTGACCAAATGGGATTTATCGCTGGTATAAAAGGGTGGTTAAATATACAAAATCAATTAATGTGTTACACTACATTAATAGAGTAAAAGCTAAAAATCACATAATCTTCTCAATAAATGCAGAAAAAGCATTGGATGGAATTCAAAACCATTTTATGATTAAAACACTCAGTAAACTAGAAGTAGAGGGAAAGTACGTCAGTATAATAGAGGCCATATATGAAAAGCCCACAGTTGACATTCTGCCCCCTGTGATAATGAAGTTTTCATATATACCTTTCTATTTCAGGGCTTTCTCAGCTGTTTCGCTAGTCTATTAGCCGATCTCTGTACAAGTATCACACTGCCCTAATAGCTATATCTTAATGAGACAGTTTTAGGATATTGATTGGAATTTCATAGACTTAAAAGTTAATTTCAGAATTATTGTCATCCTCACAATACTGGGCCAATTTATGTCTTTTGTCTCTTTTTTAAAAAGTTAACTTTTTTTGTTCCATGTTCTCTTTAGTGACATTTGCCAATTTATTTGTAATCTTTTTGACTATTCTAGTCTCAGTCAGTTCTTCAGTTTTTTTTTTCTTGGTATCAGTGACTTTCTTTAAATATAGTTTTATTGAGATATAAATTGGGTGCCATATGATTCACATGTCTAAAATATACAATTCAATGCTTTTTGAAGTTATTTACTGAGTTGTATAACTGTCATTGCATTCTAATTTTAGAACATTTTGTCTTCTTTAAAGGACACTCAGTACTCATTAATAGTCACTTCCATTTGCTCTCCTTCCAGCCCTAAGGAACCAATTATCTACTTTCTATCTCTAGATGTGCTTAATCTGGACATAACATGTAAATGGAATTATATAATATGTGGTCTTCTGTGATTGGCATCTTTTACTTATAATGTTTTCAAGGTTCATCTACGTATTGGAGCATTATTTCTTTTTATTTCTAAGTAGTTTTCCATACACACACACATTTGTTTATTCATTCATCAGTTGATGGACTTTGAGTTGCTTTCACTTTTTGGTGGATATAAATAATGTGCTATGAATATTTGTGTACAAATTTTTCTGTAGACATATGTTTTCATTTCTCTTGGGTGTATGCCTAGGAGTGGAATTCCTGGTTCATTTTGTTTAATATTTTGAGGAACTGCCAAACTCTTTTCCAAAATGGCAGAACCATTTTATAGTGTGCCAGCAATGTGTGAGGGGTCCAATTTCTCCACATTCTTGTTACTCTGTATTTTTGATTATAGCTATTCTAATGGATGTGAAGTGGTATTTTGTGTTTTTTTAAAATTTCCATTTCTTAATGATTAATGATGTTGAGATCTTTTCATGTGTTTATTGGCCATTTGTATGTCATGTTGGGGGAAATGTCTGTTCAAGTCCTTTGCCTATTTTTTGGGGGTTGTCTTTTTATTATTGAGTTGTAAGAGTTCTTTTTTATTTTGAATATAGGTCTTTTGTAAATATCCCCTCCAATTCTGTAAATAGTCCTTTCACTTACTTGGTAGTTTCATTCCTAGCACAGAAGGTTTTAATTTTGTTTTAGTTCACTTTACCTATTTTTCTTTTGTTGTTAGTACATTGGGGTTATATACAAGAAATCATTACCTATCCTAAGGGCACAAAGGTTTTCTCCTATATTTTCTTTTAAGAGTTTTGTAGTTTTAGCTCTTACGTGTAAGTCTATGGTCCATTTTGAATTAATATTGTAAAATTGGTGTGAGGTAGGAGTTCAACTTTATTCTTTTGCATCTGAATAAACATCAGTCTGTTCATTTGGTTTGTGTGTACATCCTTATGCCAGTAACATATTGTCTTGATTACTATATCTTTGTAGGAAGTTTTGAAATCAGGAAGTATGAATCCCTTCCCTCCCTCCTTCCCTCTCTCTCTCTCTCTCTCTTTCTTTTCTTTCTTCCTTTCTTCTTTTCTTCTTCCTTTCTTTCATTGCTTTGCCTATTCTGGTTTCTTGCATTTTCATGTGAATTTTAGGACCAACTTTTAAATTTCTGCAAAAAAGCCAGCTGGGATTTTCACAGCACTTGTGTTGAATCTGAGATCAATTTAGGGAATATTACCATTTTTAAAATAAGTTTTTGTACCTGTGAACAGGAATATCTTCTATTTATTTTCTTCATTAATATCTTTTTACAACATTTTGTAGTTTTCAGTTTACAAGTCTTGTACTCTTTTGTTAAATTTATGTTTATTTTTTGACCCTATTATAAATGGAATTTTAAAAATTTATTCTTGGCTTATTTGCTTGTGTGTAGAAATACAATTAATTTTTATATATTAAACTTGTATTCTAAATCTTCGTAAACTCACTTATAGTTCTAATCGTTTTTTAGTTTATTCCTTGGGATTTTTTTACATATAATCATGCATCATATACCAACATTTTGGTCGTTGATGGACCTCATAAGATTATAATACATTATAAGCAAAAATTTGTTAGTGACGTTGAAAGAAAAGGCCAGAACTGACTGTGAGTTGAATTTACTATTAGCTCTAGATGATTTAAATAGATGAGGAAGTTCAACATATTTTTTCCTTAGAATACTTTTGATTTATGTAAGATCATTACTTATGTAACCTCTCATTCTGATTTTAGTAATTTAAATTTTATCTTCTTTTTTGTATGTCTGGCTAAAAGTTTGTCACATTTGTTTATCTTATTGGCTACACTTTAGATTGCAAAATTTTTTTAACTCTTTTACATCGAACTTCGACAAGCCCTGGGGTAACACTAATTGTGAAATGCAAGCCAGCCTTGGCAGTGCTTATGTCTTGTGCAGTCATATGTTGCTAAACACATCAAATCTAAGCTGTTAATTTGCATAGATATTCAGAGTATTACTGGCAGTTAGGCATGATAAATTGTATTTACGTGCTACAAAATGACTGTGATGTTATTGAATTTAGTAGGTAAGTACCTGTTGTAAGAACAAAAATATGCGACTAGAAGCAAATGGATATGAGGAAGCGTTTTTTTTTTTTTTTTATGAAAGAGAAAGAGATCATATGGTATTTGTCTTTCGCCCCCTGGCTTATTTCACTTAGCATAATGCTCTCCAGTTCCATCCATGCTGTCGCGAAGTTTAGTAGTTCTTTTTTTCTTTCTGCTGCATAGTATTCCATTGTGTATATGTACCATAATTTTTTGATACAATCATCTACTGATGGGCATTTAGGTTGCTTCCAACACTTGGCTATTGTAAATTGTGCTGCTATAAACATTGGGGTGCATAGGTTCTTTTGTATTGGTGTTTTGGTGTTCTTAGGGTATAGTCCCAGCAGGGGAATCGCTGGATCAAAAGGCAGTTCCATTTGATCTCACCTATAAGTGGAACCTAACCAACAATACAAAGATGCAAGGAAAATAAGACCAGCAACACTGAAAGGAAAAGAAATCAACAGAGACAAGAGGGAAGGAGGGAGGGGGGGCGGGGAAAAGGAAGGGAAGGGGAAAGTCAAGGAACATATAGCCAGGACTCATGGACAAAGCCAAAGTGGGGAAAGACTGAGGGAGGGAGAGGGGGTGGGGGGCAGGGAAAGTAGTGGGGGGAAGGCGGAGACAAATGTATTTGAAAAAATAAATTAAAAAAAAGTGGAAAAAAAGAAAGAGAAAGAGAAATGAGTTAAATTTGAGACAGGCTCACTCTAGTCATAAAGCACTCTAAAAGGAGTAATGTGTGGATCAAAAACTAATATTCATTGTACTTCAGGTATTTGAGGCTTCTCCTGTAATTCAGAGACATGCTCAAGCAGTTGGAACAAACACATTGAGTCTGCTCTGAGCCAAGTAGTATCTAGACCAGCTGTTTTCAACCTTCTTCCTCCCATGGCACACATAAACTAATTACTAAAATTTTGTGGCATACCAAAAATATATTTTTTGCTGATCTGACAAAAAATAGGTATAATATTGATTCATTCCCACCAGATGGCTATTGTTGTTTTGGATGTTGTTAGTTTTTTATTTGACAGCCTAAGGGAAAAGAGGTCATCAGTACCCCTGACTATAAACAGTCAGGTATTGCCTGTTTTAAAAATTCTTGTGGCCACAGCACACTGGTTGATAATGGCTGATCTAGACAATGAAGAATAAGGCTCAGTAGTTCACAATTTTTGTCATAAGGGGAGATATATATCTACAAAATAAAAATACAGTATAAAGTGTTTAATGCTGTGACAAAGATGAGTATAGATAATGAATTTTAAGTAAGATATACTTGGTCCATTGGGAGCAGAAGGTAAATAAGGAAAGCTTTTCTCAAGGATATGAAGTCTCTTAGTTGAGTCATAGAGGATGAGTAAGAAGAGAGAGGTTGAAAAAGGGCTGGGTGAGTAGTAGGGAAAGTATTGCAAAGTTGAGGGACCAGCAAAAGTGTGGGTCTGAGGAGCAGCAAGCATGTAGGTTTTCCAAAGTTTCTGCAAGACTCTTGGATTGACTTGACTGGAGCATGATTGGAGGTGACCAGGGCGTTGATGAAATAGAGGGAGAAGATGAATTCAAACAATGTTTAGTAGATGAAAAATCAGCGGAACCTGGTGACAGAGTGTAGAGTGTGATGTAAAGGGGTGAAATGATGTTAACTCCTGGGTCTCTGGTTCAGGCAAAGTGAGGCCTCCACTGGCCCCCAAAGTGACTTTGTTTGAATTAGAAAAAGATGCATTTTCTTCCTGGCAGATATAATAATCCTCTAGCAAGGGAAATGACATGTGTGCAGAGCCCAGGATGGATTTCAGTTTCCATTTGCCCCTTAGCTTGATGCTCTTGTGTAGTGCACAGTATGAACAACTGTAAGGGGCAGATGTGGGCATATGAGTGGCCAATAACGTCATTAGTGCAACCAGGAAGAGTAGAATTGGGAGGCAGTGAGGGGGAAATGATGAGCTCAGTTTTGAATATATTGTTTGTAGTATTTAGGGTCATTTCTTCAGGTGGAAATATCAAGGAAGTAGTTGGGTATATGATTCTAAAATATTTAGGACTATTAATGATTTAGGTCTATTAAACTTTTTAATAATTACATGTCAGTTGTAGTTAAAATTATTCAAAGTGAATGACTTTTTGAATTATAATTCGAATGATACTTGTATAGTACTAGTGGCTGGTTCTCCAAATGGTTAGTCTCCTCTACCAGAATAATTTTTCAAATAATTTTCTTCCAGAAAATAATTTCCAAGTAATTTTTCAAAGACTGTCTACTACTGTTTATTAATGTACTGCAAACTGGTCATGATAAATTGGATTGGTAAAAAAATTTTATTTTTTCTCTTCAGATTGCTGGGCTATGCCTTGTATGACTAAGACTTCTTACCAAGGTTACCTTTGCTTTGACACTTGAGGGCAACCAGACCATGTGAGTACAGTGTCTGTACAGACGTATTGCAGAGAATCCTAATTGGTTAGATCAACTAAGAAAAAAAGCAAAAATTCCACGATAGGTAAGACCAAAAGAAATAATACCTATTTTCTTTGTGATATAAATTCTAGATGGGGAAGAAAACTAATTTCTTTTCCCCATTAATTTAATATTACACTAGGGGCTACACAATCAACAGTGAAATTTTTATGTCAACTCATTTATTGGGGTATTTATGGCAATCAATTATAAGAAGTATAATTGAACGCATGGTTTTTTTTGGTTTGTTTATGTACTTTTAAAAGAACAAAAACCTCTGAACTTTTTATATGGCACTATTTTGCAGAAAAACACTGCTAAGGAGTGCTAAAGTGGCAATGAAACAGCCCAACAGGAAAAGGAAGCTTAATATGGATTCCAAAGAGCATCTGAATCAGGATGGATGCTTGGTAAGATGTCAGTTCCTGGACCCTTCCTCCTAGTTTGTGCTCAGTGTGGAAATTCACATGGTAATTGTATAGTTAGTGTAACCACAGTGGAGGTGTTTTGTCAATCACTCGAAATAGATTCGTTCTGGTTGAGTTTTATGTATAGTGGTACAGAATATAAGTATGATTATAGTCTGGTGTATTTTCAGAGTGAAAGGAGACCTTTTGTTTTAGAAAGCTGGAAGTCATTGATTATAATCAAGTAAGGGAAAGAGATTGTGAACTACAGAAGGTTGTGTTTATCAGGGTTCTCCAGAGAAACAGAACTAGTAGGAGTAGTTGGCAGTCCTGTCACATTTGCTATTTACAGTTTCTGTCCCTACTTGATAATGATGAGAGAGAGAGAGAGAGAGAGAGAGAGAGAGAGAGAGAGAGAGAGAGAGAATGGAGAGAGAGATTGATATCTGTGTGTGTGTGTGTGTGTGTGTGTGTGTGTGTGTGTATGGAGAGAGAGATTGATATTTATTTCCAAGAATTGACTCATGAAATTGTGCAGGCTGGCCAGTCTGACATCTACCGGGCAGGTAGGCAGGGTAGAAACCCAGAAAAGAGTTGATGTTGCAGTCTTGATTCCAGAGGCAGTCTGGAGGCAGCATTCCCTCTTCCTCAGGTGAAATCAGTCCTTTTTTCTCTTATGGCCTTTAATTCATTGGATGACGCCTATCCACATTGTGGAGGGTAACCTGCTTTATTCAGTCTAGAGTTTAAATGATAATCGTATCAAAAAACACCTCACAGGGGCATCTCTACAGCTAGAGGGTATAGTGTGCATCACGTCTTTAGTTGGCTCTGCTGTTTCCTTATGACAGCTTTTTGTGTTCCTATATATTTCAAGGTGGGCAGAAGTGAGCAAGAGAACTCTGTGGTGACTATGTTGGGATTAGTGGACCATTAGAGCCTTCTCATTGTGTCATGGGCTGTCATTTATTTGGGTGTGGGTGTGGGGGACTTCATGTGGATTTTGATTATGCATTCTTACATTACAGTTGGTGAAGTGACACAGTGTTATAAATTCTTTGGTTCATTGCCAGGTTAGATGTGGTTTGTTGAACTCCACACATTAAATGAGACATGTCAAGTGATGATGTGATCTATGTTTGGTTTTAAGATGTTAATATAGGTCTGTGTCAAGCGATGGAGCTGTATTTTTGCCCCTAGGATCAGCCTCACTGGGAGGTAGGGTGGCTAATGTGGGGCTGAGGTTCATTTCCCCTTCAGGTCCACATTGATTTGATCTCATAGACTAGTTCCATGAGAGTTTAGTGCTCTAAATGTATCCTGGAGAGCTTACTTACTATCTGAGAAGTTGCTTGGACCACACTTGGGAAGGCCTGTGCCTGTCTCAGATTTGTGAGGATGTCACCCTTTTCAGTACTTTTGGTTTGCTGTGTCATACCCTCTGAAGAGACAAGAATATTTGATGTGTTCCAAGTTATTTTTAGATAGTGATTCTCCAGCTGTGTTCTTCAGACCAGCAGCATCAGCATCACCTGGGGGTATGTTAGAAATGCAAATCTTTGGGTCTCACTCCAGACTGAGTGAGTCAGATATTGTGGGGGTGGGGCTCAGCAAGTTACAGTTTACCAAGCCCTCCAGGTCATTCTGATACCTGCTCATATTTGAGCAACAGTGTCCTAGGGAAATAGCTAGACACATCTTACCTACTAATAGTGCTGTAGTTTTAAGTGATAATGGCTGCTGTATATTTATTAATTTTTTTAAATATTTGAGACTGCCTCTTCTTTCCAAAGTATTTTCTTCTTTTTGTTAGTATCATTTCTCTTTAAATTATTACCACCCCTTCTCAGCACTTCAGTTATTTTGCCTTACAACATGAATATTTAACCTTCTGTCTCTTTTGTATTGGCACAAATCCCAGTTGTCTCTTACAGCTCAACTTGGTTTCTGATTCAATGCTGATGCTTTTATAATTATTTCCATCCCACTTGGGATTTTCTCTTGTTGAACTCCAGAACTGTTCAACGCTTATACAGGTGCTGTTTCAGCGTGGTGCTTTGCATAGCTGGATTCCTAAAACTATCTATTGAATGATATTCTTGGTGTTAATGACATCTGCACGCAAATGGGCTTCTTTGATCATTAGTAAGAAAATGACATTTTAAAGACCATATTACTAATTTGAGTTTTGAGGTGTTTGGAACATATGATTTAGAGGATGTCCACATGAGATAATTGAAAAGATGTACATTTAGGATGAATTCTTCATTGCACTGTCAGTTTGAGGCGATTGCCAGTTGCGGTGTCCATTTTCATTAAGTAAATTTAATAGTTAATCCAATAAACAGGTTCACTTCTGTGGCTGCATGGGAGAGAAAGGGGTTCAGTCCTGTTTGAGGTCTATCACAATAATCATATTTGAATTTTGATTGAAATGTCAGTAACATCCTTTACTTTCTGTGTTACCCTTGTGATTTTATAAGTGACATTTTCAGTCAACCAAGCAAAATAGTATGGCAGATTAAATAAAACATCAAACTAATGAACAGTTGGATGCATTCTAAACATCTGCTTTTGAGACAGTAATTTAATATCTTGGATATTAAATGATTTTCACATGCTGATCTTAATGTGCATCAATGATGTCTTCCTAGACTAATATTTTCTATTTCTTCATAAAATTTCAAAAATCTTTATTATATCTTTCAAAGTATAGGCACATAGTTAAAAAATCAAATAGTGCAGACAGATGTTAAAATAAAAATGTAAATTATTTGTCTCTACTAACACGCATACTAAACTTCCAGTCTTTTCCTCAAGGTGTAACTACTGTCTATATTTTCTTGTATACTTACATGGGAATCAAAAACAAAAAAGAAAGCTAAAAAAACCTCCGAACCCTTTATGCACATATTCATATATGTATACGCGTATCCAGGTGAGTTCACACTCTATTTCTTGTTCTGCGTCTTGCTTTTATGCACTCAAGGATGTATATCTTGGAGTTTCAGTTCTTGTCATTATTTTCAGTGGTGCACATCTTTCATTCTATGAATGTATCATAATTTATTTAAAGAATGTCCTACCGTAAACGTTTACATGATTTTTATGGTTGTTGTTACACACAATGTTACAAACAGTGCTCTTTCATATATCTTGGCATATTTTTGTAGTTGGTTCATAGATAAAATCTTACCAGTAGAATTGTGCTAAAGAATATGTGCATTTAAAATTTTGATAAGCCTTTTATATCATCCTTTAAAGAAATCATCCCAATTTATACTTTCTGTGACAGCATCTGTGAAAGTGTCTCTTTACCTTAAAACTTATGACATCTTTGTTTTCTAAAATCTACTGAGTGGATGAACTTCCATTTACTGTGCAGGTCTTCATAGCACTGGCACAATCTTGAAGTCAGATGTTTCCCTGCTCTTGTTAGATTTCTTAACATATGCTTTTTCACAGCATCCAACACAAGCACAAGTGTCATTTTTGGTGCCATTTGCTCACCTTTTCCACCCACCACCTTTAGAATTGACTGGGATGTTATAAGGAGGAAACTAAGCTTTCTGGTTTTTTTGCCCCCCAAGGTGATTCCATGGATATTTGCTGTGTAGATGGGTGTTCTGAGCATAAAAAGAATATGTAGGCTATAAAATTTCAAATTTCTCAAAATGCAACTTTCCCAAATTAAAAAAAAATTATTTGACTCTACAAGTATAGAGTATTTGGTCTCTGTGTATATAAATATCTGATATTGAAAAAATTTTAGCAACCATTCTTCCTCTCCCTCTGAATTCCTTAAAATCTATGAATCTATATCTAATTAGTGAATTATGAATTTTGAGAAATGGAGGTACAAGACGTACATATTGTCTAAAGGGTCTTAGTATTGCTGAATGAAAGAGGAGTAACTTATCTAGAGTAAGTTATCTAAGTACTTGAAGCACATTAGTGCTCTAAGGCACATTCAACCTTCAGAAAAAGGTGGGATCATTGGGGGCTTGTGTCTGACCTGAAGGATAAAAGGTAAGTAAGATGCTTTTATTTATTTAATAAGTAAAATATTTATGCATAGTTAATTTGGTTGTTATAAATGTCTCTTAAATCTAATATGGCAAATTGTTATATGAGAGAATATGACTTATTTGCATTGTAACAGCCAGGTGCTCTCTCTCGGCAACTAAACTTGAGAGGTGAGAAAGTTGAAGGGTATAGCAGGGATCATCTGGGCCAAGGAGCAGCAAGAGCAGAGGTATGGGGTTGAAAGCAAAAACGACATATGTTATGTAGGATGAGATTGTAATGACTTGAGCAGATGTTGCTCTTGGCAGTTTTGTAAAATGAGTGTTGGGCTGGGGGGTCAGAATATTTGGATTTTAGTCTTTGGCTCTGGTGATAATCAGTTCTCTGACCAAGGACAAGTCCTTCACCAGACTGGGGCTCAGCTTCTTTGTTTGTAGAGCAAGAGTCTTAGGTTAGAATATCTTTAAGGGCCTCTCCATTTCAAAAAATGTGACCTACGGTACATAAGAGATAGTAAGATTACACTATAAGATAGTCTGGGTGGTCAGGCTTAGAGGGTCTTGAAGGCAGTGCAGAGGAAGTTATACTTGATATCTGGCACCTGTACTTGATATACTGACAAGATGGATGGTTACTTTTAACTTGAACATAGTGTAATGAAATCTATTTTGTAATATCCTTAAATAGATATTGAGAAAATGTTTAGGGTGGGATTGTTTTAGTTTTTTTCTTTTTTCTTTTTTAGTTTCTTATTTTCAGTAGTTCTAAATTGTTTTTATCATTTTGTTGCCCTACACATGACTGACAATAGTTTGCATCAGCCAATTAAATTCATTTATATATGGAAGAATAATAGAAAGATGTTTAGAAAGCTATTTTAGATATTTTTCCCTTTGTGTGTGTGTGTGTGTGTGTGTGTGTGTGTAAGTCTTAGGAACTACCATTTTAAAATATACCTGGGATTTTTATTTTACTTTATTTTATTCAGGTATGGTGAGGCTAAGAGATCAAGCGATGACTGCCATTGAAAAAAAGAGTTTGTAGCTCACATTTCCCAAGAGGAGAGGGCACATCACACCATGGAGGACCATTTGGGGAAGGATCAAAGTTGGTCAGGAGGCAGGAGTGAGGGAAAAATGTAGGTAAAAAACCTTTATGGTATTTTTTAAAGGGAGGAAAGAATGGACAAGGCAGGGTAAGCAAGCCAAACAGGTGTAGGATGGTCTGGGTCAGATAGATTCCTTGGTCTTTAGCTATAGGGGCCGTCTCTGCTTGTCTAATATCTGGCTTTGGGGTGATTTAGGGCAGGAGGATGGTGTCCCAGACTGTCAGAGCCTGACAAAAAGGCCAGTGGGATATGGACTCAGGATTGGTTGACTGGCATATCAAAGACATAAAATGCAGGCAAGTTGTTTGCTATCTCTAGGAATTAGCTCTCTCTGAGAGAAACAATCTCTCCTCTGTCCTAAAGCCCCCCAAATGTTAGAGCATAATAAAATATAGAAAATTATAAAAAACATGGTTAATACAAATACTGTAGAGATATTTCATTTAGAGATTAGCTGTGTTATTGAGTGTTTGAACAAAATGAGAGCATTTCCTTCTCTCTGTCTGCATTTGAATTCTAGTAGGGCAATGGAAAGTAATCCTTTCCTGATTTTCATCTGAAAGGTTAGTTTCATTTATCTTCAGTATATACCCCACATTGGATCACACCAGAAGAGAATTTGAAAAGCGGACTTAAAACAGCAGGTGAAATTTACATAGTAATTTATTACTGGAGTTATTAAATAGAATTGCAGCATTTTCTATAGTTCATGAAACCAGTAGATATCACCCCTCTGTTCTTGTGTGAGAGGAGCAGCAGGGTGCCCCAAAGTGTTTCATCGCCCCAGAGATTCTGTCTGACGGTGCAGGAAAGGAAGGGAACACTATCTGACAGTTCCAAGGCAATGACTTCAGACTGCCAAACACAAATCAGTGGTGAAAATCCCGTGTTTTGCTTCCTTGATTGGAATTCATAGTCAGTAAAATGTAGACACTGATTAATTAGAAAACGTCACTGTAACTTGTAGTAAAAGTATATGATGCCTCCAGGGCCATTCTAGTGATTTTTCCTATCTCATAATCCTCTCTTTCAAAATGATGGATATAAAATTGACAAATGGAAACGTACCATTGCAGAGACTTATTTTATGTTCCTCAAATCATTATCTCTTATTTTTTTTAGGACACTGTTTCCACTCCCCCCCTAAAACTTTATTTTCAGTTTTCAGAACTAAAGTTCAAAACCTGAGAAATCATAGTAATGGTTTTATTTTTCTCAATTCACATAGATTTCCTTATGTGTTCTGTCTGGGAGAATTAGGTAAACTTCTCATTTTTTCTTTTGCATTTTAAAAAAGTTATCTATTTGTTAATAGCAATGTTGATTTATTACATTTATGAAGTGATTGATTAATTCCGACAGAAGGAAAGAGTGTTAAAGGCTAGTAGGAGCTTTGGAGAACATTTACTACAATCCCTTTATTTTACAGACAAGAGAAATCAGGTCCAGAGAACATGTGTCATTTATTCAACAGATCCAGAGAATACATAGCACATTATGGGTGGGGTTGGGATTTGGCCTTAGGTTACCCTACTCCAAATTCAGCATTTTTTTCTGCAATACTGTATGATATAAAATTCTTTCTTATTTGCAAAATTGTTCAAAAATTAAGTCAGATAATAAGGGAAATGTAAATTTATTTTGAAATATAAAATTATGATCTTTGGTGTTTATATCTATAACCTTGATACATCTAAAAAAATATGTGCATAAAGAGGTTGGGTAATTTAACTCTGAAGTGAGAGGTAATTTATTTTTGTGAGGAGTATATTTCTTCTATCTAGGCAGAATTTCAATAGCAAATAAAGAAGTGTGAACCAAACACCCTAGTCCACTAACTGAGTGACAGACAGCATATTATATATTTCCTTTTATATTTGAATGATACAGTGATTATACAAATGCTTCAGTAGCTGTTGTGCTCACATAATCAACTCTTGAATACTATTTCTTGTAACCATTTCAGTTTTTCTGCAGTAGAACCTTTATAAGAAAAGACTTGCGTTGTTTTGAATTATGTAAATTTCCTGTGTATTGAATGGGGTAAAGAGCTATCATAGAAAATTAGATCTGATTCAGTTCGTCATGTTGCCTGCCGCAGAAGAGAAGGGGATAGGATCGGGTTATTGCTTTCCCATACCCTCTCCCCTGCCTGGTAATGGCAGCCGAGCAGCTCACTGTGTGGCTCACAGACCTTGAGCAGAATCATCACCCGGGGGCTTGTTGGAAACTCTTAATCTCAGGCCCCTCTCCAGATCTATGGAATCAAGTTCTGCCTTTTAACAAGATTCCCAGGTAGTTCATATGTATGCTGAAGTTTGAGAAGCACTGGGTTATAGTTTTTTTACCAGAACATGACCTTATTAATTGCACAAAGATATCTATGATAACTTTGAATGTGAAATCTGCCAGGCAGGACATACTAGTCTTGAACCTTGCATTCGTGCCTTCATTCAGCAGATATTTGTTGAGCTAGGCAGGCTTTAGGCTGTAGTTTTGCAGATAAAAGATTAAGACATTGCCTTCAGTAAGCTCATCAGAGCAGGCCAGACCAGTAAAACATAATGGTGGTGCAATGTGATAGACCCAATAATAGAGGTTTGTATAGGATATTTCCAGGCTTCAGAAGGTTACTCAATTTAGCGTGGGGGGAGAGAAGGAAGTAGGATTAAAGTAAGCTTTCTGAGCTGACTCCTAAAGGATAAATAAGTGTGTATTAGTTTTGTATTGATGCATAACAAATTACTACAAACTTACTGACCTCGAACACTCATTTATTTTTATCTCATATTTTTTGTAGGTTAGATGTCCACACATGGCTTATATGGATTTTCTGTTCAGGGCCTCAAAGGGTAAAATCAAAGTATTAGCTTGACTGAGTTACTCTTGGAGCTCAGTGCCCTCTTCCAAGATCATGTCGTTGTTGGCAGATTTCTGTTCCTTGCAGTTTTAGGATTGAGATTTCTGCTTTCTCTCTAGCTGTCGAGGTGGGGCCACTCTTGGCTCCAAGAGGCTCTGTATTTCCTCTCCATGTGGCCCTCTCACAACATGGGAGTCCACTTGTTCAAGGCCAGCAGGAGACCCTCTTGTTCCAGTCAGTTGAGGTGGAGTCATATACGGTAATGCAACCAAGGGAGTGACTGTGCCATTCCCATTGCCGTACTCTAAGGCCTAGAGGCAAGTAACAGGGTTCACCCCCACTCAGGGGAGGAGGTTCTACAAGGGCATGGTTCCTTGGGGGTCATCTGAGAATCCTGTCCACCAAAAGGGGATTAAGCTGGTGGAGGAGAAAGTGTGGGTGAAAGAGGCTGCAGAGTGAGTTCAGGGCACTTTGAAAAAAGGGGCTAAGAAGAGGCTTCAAGTATAAAATGATGAATTCATTTTGGAATTTTTTAGTTTCAGGAGCTTGTAGGGCATCCAGATGAAACTTTGCCCTGGGACTTTGGGTCTGCGCATTTGAAACTTGATGGAGTTATAGATCCACTGGTTGTCATGTTGGTGAAACTGACAGTGGACTGGGCGGTGTAGAGGCAGTGACCGACACAGGCGGTGGGTGGGATGGAGCCTCAGAAGAGCAGCAGTGATGGTTGTGCCCAGGGAGAGGCACTGAGGCAGGAAGGCAAAAGTGAGCCGGGAACAGTGCAGGGAGAACAGGAAGTGCGCTGTTACCACAGTCGGGGGTGAGAATGTGCTAAAAAGCAGGGAGCAGCAGAGTAAACCCAGTCTTTCTGTGGTCCTCAATCACCTATTCAGCATATGGTAAACTCCTGTCAAATGATGGCTAGTCAGTGCACAAATATCAGAAACTGTATTTGATGTTTACCCTTAAAACCCAGCAGAGTTTACATTTAATATTTTTTTTAAATAGGTAATTAGTTCAGTTCAGGTTTTACGATCTTGACTTTTTTCTCTCAGAATTCTTTCTTCATGAGACATTTTGTTCATTTGAGATATATTTCTTCAGGCAGTAAGCACAAATAGGCAGGCTAACTTAATATTTAAGGCAGGATATCTTCTCAGCAATTTGAAATTTGGCAAAATAACTAATACCTGCCATTGAGGGTTTACCGTGTGACATGTGCTGTAATAAGGTTTTGCATGTGGATCTCTGATTCTTAAAATGATCCAGTAAAGAAGTTATGATTATCTCCCAGACAAAGGTTAGGAAACTGAGGCTCACAGAGAAGTAAAGACACTGGTACTGGATAGAAGAACTAAACAAATAAAGAGACAAGCCAGAAGAATGAGGAAATGCTTATGGAGTTTAAAGTACAATACACATATCCTAAGCTGATGGAGAGAAGAAGGACTATTCAATAAGTGGCCTTGAGACAACTGAATGGTCACCTTGGCAGAAATGTTGTGACTTTATCTCACAGCATGTCCTAGTACAAATTCAGATTTTCGAATATTTAAATGTAAGAAATAAGTTATAAGTGTAATAGGCATAAACAAAGGAGAAGTTTTATAATCTAGGAATTAGGAAGGATTTTCTGTTACTTAAATCTAGAAGCCATAAAGGAAGAGTGTTATAGTCTCATTTCTTAAAAGAAACAAACAACAAAAATCTCTGCATATAAAAAAATACCATAAGAAAAATGAAAGAGGGAAATGATATACTGGAAAAAATAAGTAATGCATCTCATATTGTAGAGAAAGGAATAATCTCTCTGATTTATTAAGAACAAAAGATGAATAATCATTTCAACGAAAAATGGACGAAATATGTAAAGAGCTATTTCACAGAAAAGGAAATACAAATGGCTTTTAAATATACAAAGTAATTTTCAACTTCCTCATTGTGAAACAAGTATAAAAACTATAGTGAGATACCGTTTTTCACTTGCCATCTTGGCAAAAATCCAAAGATTTGATAACACACCCTTTCGACCAGGCAAGGGGAAAACAGACCGCGGTTTGAGGCGACTGTTTAGTAGAGCAGCTCCTGTGGAGCCCAACTTGGTGGTACTTCTCAGCAGGAAAAAGCGGGTCTCTACTTCTGAGAAGCCATTCCATAGATATCCTTGCATGTATGCCAACAACATATGTGCTGACTTTTCACTGCAGCTTTATATGATTGGAAAAAAGATAGAAACCAACCTAAACATTCATAAATATGGAGCCAGCTAAATATATCATGAAATATCCAATCAGGATAATGCTGCACAAGTATGAAAAAAAAACAAACCCCAACAAGAATGCTCTTTATAATATAATGATCTCTGAGGTATTTTGTTAAGTGAAAAGAGAAGTAGAAAACAGTATCATGATGTGATGCCTTTTGTGTACCAGAGCAAAATATACGTGTGTGTGTGTGTGTGTGTGTGTGTGTGTGTGTGTGTGTGTTTCTTTGTATATTTATACAGGAAATTTTGCAAGGATATATTAGAATCTAATAATGGTGATTAGTTGGTAGAGGTATTTTGAGTTGGCCAGATGAGGGAGGACAGGTAGGAAAGTTTTCAGTATTATTTATTTCTATATACAGGTGTACATTTTTACTGCGAACTGTATGAACTCAAAAACTAAAATAAATTATATGTACAGAAAGACAGCAAGCTAAGGCATCTCAAGGAGTCTGTCACACTCAGATGTGGCTATATAGGCAAATGACAGCCTGATGCAGTCATTTTCCAACTTGTTGGTTGCTGTACCCATCAATAAAGAAACTATTATTTTATTTTGACATATGTGGCTTATTTGTCTATTTAAAAATCATATGACTTACTTTGCACCTTAAAGTGGTGGACTAAAAAAGAAACTAAAAAGTATAATATAAAAATGAAATTAATAGTATTTATTTTATTAAAGATGAGTTTGCTCTCACCAAAACAATAATAATATGCATGATTCCTTTTTGAAATCCTGATTCTTTTTTGAAAGCCTGGTTCAAGCTTTTTGTTCCCATTGTCTGAAGTCTGTTTTTTTAATGTCATAACCAAGATGATGGACCATCCTGGCTTTTCTAGAATTGAGGGGTCCTCCAGGTGTGGGGCTGCAGTACTGTGACCGCATCGGTCCTGAGCAAACTGGGACAAGTCATTCACCCCAGTCATAGCTTAAAAGACCTGTTGCAAAGATATAGAGGGATAAATTGAGGAGATGGTTGTTGGCCACCATTATTAAATTATGATACTCATTTTTCAGTGTTGTCCATCAATAATACAAAGGTTTTTGTATACTTCAGCTGCTGAATTTTCCCCTTCTGTGATGACGATCAATTTTCCTGGGAACTAATCAAAAGTATTGCACATTTATATTTCCAAAAGTGAGTTCAAAGCCCAGTAAACCCTTCATTTGGAAGATTTCTAAAATGGGAAACTGTTCCCCAATTTTTAAGTGTACAATTATTTTGAGTTTTTGTAAGGGGTCATACATTGTTTGTGGCCACAAAATTATGTAAATAAAACACCTGTCTGGATATACATTAACAAATGCTCTTTGCTACTGTGAGTATCTTCCAGAATAGAAGTGATTCCCCTAGTCATTGCTAAATGGTCAACTTTCCTTCAAGACTGATGAGTTGCTTGCTCCATGGAGAGAAGCTCTGCTGTCTTCTTGTTGGTTGCTTGTGTTGTCTTTCATGTTTGGTCTGTATGCTTTCTTCCCAGGAATCTTTGAAGTCATTCGGCCATTCTGTGAAGGTCAGTTTGGCTGAAATTACATAATGTTATCTTAACTGAGCCTTATAAACTGTAGTAGGGCCTGGTATGCTGAAAGCAAAGGTAGGAAGGAAGACTTAGCTCCTTTGTGGGATGTGCCTCTTCTGTTAGCCTGTCTCTTGCGTGACTGTCAGACCCAGGGATCCTGTTAGGAAAGTGCTCTTGTCAATATTAACTGTCAGTGAATCTTACCTTCTCTTGTATTTTAGCCAACAAAGGATTAAGACAGCAACGGATAACAGAGTTGTCCACCCCAAAACATACCTAGTTATTTTCAAGAAACAAAAGAGTCAGGAAAAGCCTTTGACTTTCCCCTTAACTGCCCCCCAAAATTTAGACAGAGGGCCTACCTCGGAAAGGAAGCTATTATCACATGCAACTATGATTTAATATGAATTGGTGTGATAGATAGGGAGGAACCTAGGAATGCCCCTTTGAACAAAGTCTTCTCTATGGTCATTGTTAGAGATGGCCCAGGAAACATTTATTTACTGAACATTTATGGTTCTGTCTCCATTTGAATTGCCTTCCTGCCTTTCAGGTTCCAAACCACAATCCCTCTACCCTTTTCTCCTTATCCAAAGATGGTATATAAACCTTAATTGCCCTTTCTGTCCTTGGGTCTCATATTTTACAGCATCCCTATATGTACATACGTAATAAATTTGGTCATTTCTTCCTATTAGTCTGTCTCATATCAATTTGATTATTAGTCGAGCCAGAAGAACTTAGAGGGAGAGAAGGAAAACATATTTTTCTCCTATAACAGTAATAAAGGATTCCTCCCGTGTCTGGATGGATTGTGGTGTGCCCCTCCTGGGGTTTGGACACCCACCTGGCAGGCACTGGTTGCTGACATATTGTCCCCTTCATTACAGTGCTTTTCATGGCTTGGCTTCCTGCAGACAGGAAAGTTCGTTTTCAGTGTTCCAAACAATTATCCAAAAATGCGGTCTAAACCCCATTTTCTGTGTTCTAGGAGCAAGCTGAAGAAGAAGAGCCCAGGGATGGGGCAGCTCCTTTGAGTCACGGTAATTACCACCTCCCTCTACAGTTTAGTTCATAATGAACAACTTTTAAATGAAGCTTTTATTAGATAGCTGTAGTTGTTTTAGTTTTATTCATTTAAGTCTATAATAATAGTACTTATCAACAGTGTGCTACATACTCTTCTGTAGACTTTATCAGAGTCATCTAAGATTTTCAAATTTAGGGTGGGGTAAAAGTAGTTGTGATATGCCAAACAGAGTTTATTCATTTGTTATTATTTATTTACTATTGTATTATTTTCCATATGAACAACTATAAACCTAATTTTGCCCCATCCTATATATACATGAAGAAAAAGTTTGAAGCTCATAAAAGCTTTAAGTAAAACAACTTTTGATTTGTAAACTTTCCCTGTGAGCAAGAAAATAGGAAATCCTACTAATTTTATTTATAATTCTTCACTTAAGGTTTTCCCATATTGGTTTACTGTTCTAATGATAGCATTTGTACCTTTTTATTGAAGGTATGTTTTAGAGGAGATTTTACATTTGCTCTAAGATGAATATCCCTTATTGTGGTTATTAATACAGCTTTTGAATAGTCAACTAATTCTCTGGTGCTTTAAATTTAAATAAAAAGTGCAGATGCTATTTCTCCGAAATATATATTCCATATATTTTGTGATTATTGCTGTACAAGCAGACAACTGTTATTAAACTTTTTGTAAAATGTAGTTGAATATCCAACATTCATGCAATTCTCCATAGGAAGAAAGCACATAAATTTGATCATTTTTCTTTAATGATCTTTTAAAGTACCTTAAGTATTGTTGAGTAAGGTTTTCTTTTTTTAATACTGGACAAAACTAAAAATACCTTGAATAAAATGAGAAAAAAGAATTTATGTTTTTAAAGATCATTTTTTATTGCTTAGCCTTGGGATACAATATTGAAAATTTGTGGCTGTCTACCTAAGTGATTTTTAAAATAAAAATCTACTATAAGAAAACTATGCTGCTTTAAATTTCTTTTTTTTTCCTCTTGCTGTAACAGCAGTCTGATCACATTCTTTGCTAAAAAAGCAAAATAGAATATGGTAATTTGATAATTATGTAACTTGATGTTCCGCTCCATTGAAATATACTTCAGTTATGCAACCCTGGAATTCCAGAAATAAATTTGGACCGTACCTGACCCTAACAGCAGGTGTTTTTAAAACATTTATTTTCTTCTTAGGGAGAAGTTGTGATTTATTATGTTGTTGTTTCTTCCTTGCAGGTATATATTCACAGTAATGTAAATTGTCTTCAACCAAGAATCATGGTTGAAGCATTGATTCTGCAAAAGGAAAGGCAGAGTTAGGCCAGCCATTTAAAACTGCTTAGCCCTGGCTGAGGGGCTCAGTTTGTTGGAGCAGTTTGTCGGAGCAGTTTGTTGGAGTGCCGTCGCATACACCAAAAGGTTGCAAGTTTGATTCTCGGTTGGGGTGGGTACAGGAGGCAACTGATCGATGTTTTTCTTTCACATCGATGTGTGTGTCTCTCTCCTTTCCTTCCTCTCTAAAATCAACAAACACATCCTTGGTTAAGGATTAAAAAAAAATGTTCAGTCTCCAAAACTAAGATTATTTAGTAATTAAAGTTTTTGTAGTTTCATTATAGCCAACTACATCTTTATCTTAGTTTTAATGAGGAGCAATTTTTTTGCTGTTGTGTGTTCTTCCTTTGTTACATTGTTTTATAGTTTGTGGTTCATTCTCAAAGGTTTCACCCTGTGGTTTATTATTCTCCAAATCTGATGTTGTTGTTGCTGTTTTCCCAGCTGTAGAACATAGATAGCTCATTGTTTAGAAGGATGAGATTTGGTTTGTATATAGAGATGTTACAAACTGTTAGTTGAAATGCAAATAGAATTATTGAAGGGTCTTTTGAGGTGACTTATATTTTAACCACTTTTAGTGGCATGGAGAACTATTCCCTTAAATTGCCTATTATCCTGGTATTAAAATTGATATTTTTCTTTCTCTAGTTCCTGGAAATAGTTTAATCTTTTCTGTAGGCTACTTGCAAGGCAAGAGATTTAGTTATTTATCTTATGTCTTCAAAATAATAACAAAAGAAAAATAAAAACTATGTACACATATATTTATGTGTGAACAGAAAATTATACTGAAAAACACTCAAGTCTTGGTAGTGGTTTTATAACAAGTAAGCTATTTCTTTGGAAATCTTTACAAAATAATTTATTGAGTGATCAATCTCTTTGTCTCTAACATTAACCCCTATGTTAAAGATGATGAAGCCTTGAGAGTCCATTTGATTTATTTAAGGTAAAGTTTACTAGGTTGTGGTGGATCCAGGATTTGAACCCCTATTTAACAAGTTCTAAAAGTCTATGCGCTTTCTATTTTCTTTTATACTTTCTACTTTAACATTCTCCCTTATTTGTAGCTATTAAGGCAAAGGGGAAAAAACAAACAAACTGGAACCTTGCTTACAAATACTATGGGGAAAGTAACAACTACTAATTAAAATATTAATGCTGTCTAATATAGCCTTTGTTTCTTTAGGGTCTGCCTGAACTAGATTTTTTTTTTTTTTTTTTGGTATAGCCATGCCCTGAGATTAATCCTTTTTGTTTCTTTTGGAATCTCTTTGAGCTAAGCTGGTAATTAAAAATAATTAACAACTGTCATAGATACTCCTAAGAGAAGGCTTGTCTCAGTATTATTTGTTAATAATTATGTTTGTTTAAATTTGTAGAACTGGTATTGTCAATCACTAGGTAATCCCAGACCTCTGCTTCGAAGTCTCCAAAATAAAAACAACTTATTTCTTCAACTGGACCAGTGATCTGGCTTTTCTCCATCTAAATATGAAGTATTCTTTTTCACTAAAGCTAATATTTGTTTGATTGAGTGTTAGGGCAGTGAGATTTTTTAAACATAAAAACAGTGGAAGAAATTATAAAGGAAAATGAGATGTATACACATCCAAACTAACAGAGTTAGTTGTACAGAGTTTGTTGTAAATAAACTCTATATAACAGAAAACATTATGATAATTATAATAAAATTAAAATGGAAATGGCAAACAATCTAGCATGTATTTGCCACAACTACAAATGACAGAAGGCCCATAATATATAAAGGAATAAGAAAAAATAATCAAATACCCTAGGATCTCAGTGCAAAAACAGGCAAAGGGTGTGAGCAGGTAATTCATGGGAGAGGAAATAAAAGTGACTAAAAATAAATGTATTAAGTATATTTAGTCTAATTAGGAAACAAAGTCATACGAATTTAAAAGTAATGATGAACATTTTTTAACCTACCAAATAACAACAATTTAAAAAATGTCACTATCCCTGGTGGGTAGGATGGGGAGGACTGGCTGTCAGTAGGACAGGGAGTGCAGGTGAGTCTGTTGTTTTGGAGGACATATTGATAGCATTTGTCAGAAGTGTGAAATTAGCATTTGCTTCAACTCAGGAATTCCACTTTTTGGAATTTCTTTTAATGAAATAAGCATGAGCATTCAGTTTATGCATATGGCACTCATGGTACTATTTATAAATGGAGACAAGTTGAAAGTAATCTAAATGTCCAACAAATTTGGAATAACTGAAACATTGCTGTAAAATAGTGTGTAGATGACTATGTAGTCACTTAAGTGCTTTTGAAGAACTTTAAGAAAGGGAAGCTTATGCTCAATATCAAGGGGAAAAGAGAACCCAGGGGATTAGTCTCTTAATGTTGGTTGAAAAAAAATCACCTATTAATAGAAAGAAAGATGTTATTGTTATCTCTAAGTTGTGAGATAAAAAGTCTGTATTTATATTTTCCAAGTATTTTTTACAAGTAGTATGTAATTGTATTATAGTCAGACAAGTTTTTAAAAATAAATTTAGAAAATTCTGAATATTGTGGAATGGAGGGTATTGTTGGGATGTTTGTTTCTAGTATTTTTTTGTAAGTAAACTTTTATTTTGGAATAATTTTAGATTTAGAGAAAAGTTGCAAACATAGTACAGTGGTAGTTCTATTTACCCTTCACCCAGTTTTTCCTAAGGTTAATATCTTTTATAACAATAGGACTTTTGTCAGAACTAAGAAATTAACTTTGGTACATCAATATTCACTAAACTGCAGTCTTTATTCGAATTTCACTAGTTTTTCTGCCATTGCCCTTTTTCTGTACCAAGACTCAGCCCAGAATATTACTTTGCATTATCATTGCATATATTTCTTTACCCATGTAGTCTCTTATCTTGTTCTCTTCTGGTCAGAAGTCACCAGTAGCTTCCATATTTCCTGAGAGCTACAGGATTTCCTCACTTGCCATCTCCTCATCCTGTCCTCACCAGCTGGGGTCTGTAGTCAGCCATTCCCCTGAAACTATTCTTGCTTAGCTCACCAGTGCTTCACTGATAGTTACTAACATTCTGTTGATTGAAGAGAGTAAGTGTACTCCCAAATCAATGGAAGCATTCATGCTCTTATTTTTCTTACTCTTTAATTTCACTTAGTCATTAAAACTGAACACTTCTTTGTTCCCTATTGTTCAGTCCCTCACTCTGTAAGTCAATCAATTTAGAACCCTGGAGACATCCTAGATTTCTCTCTAATTTACCCCCAAACCTAGCCAAACAATTATCAACTGTACACATCCTTCTTGATATCTCTCAAATAATGTCTCCCAACTTAGAGCTGTCACTGGTCACTTTTTAATTGTTCAGTCTTTTTATACTCGCTCTTCCCCAGCTAAAATTCATCTGAATTTCTTTTAGTTGAGTGCCTCCTATCTTTTCTCTAGAATATCATTAGAGGCCTCTCACCGACTGGCCCTTGCCTGTACCCTGCCACCTGCCTCCCCTTTTCCCTCATTTTGCTCTAGGCAAACAGAACCATATAGACCTTTTGGTTTGAAAGATTGTTTCTTCTGCCTGGAGGGTTCTTCTTCTGACCTTATCCAAGTTGTTGGCTCCTTGAGAACCTTATTATCTTCTGTACTTTTCCTTATTTTGTAGTATTTTTCTTCCTATTCCATTTTTTTCTTCTCAGCATATCATCGGACACTTGGTATTTAAAAATTCAGTTAGGTTCTATTGTATAGTATACTGGAGTAGTAATTTACTAAACCTCTGAAGCATTAATTAGATAAATGGTCTAAAGAAGAATTAACAGCTTTAAAAGTGCTTAACTTACTTTCAGGGAGTAGTTTCTGTGCTGGGGAATATTGCTTATCAAGTGATTCTAAAAGACACAGATGGCCTCTTGAGAATTATCCCTGTAGTCTTCTTTTTCTTTTTCTTTTTTTATTTTTTAGAGTAAATAGCTTATTTCCTGGTTATAATGACAGAAGTACTTTCTTGCAAAATAAATTGTATGTCAGCAGAACTAACGCCTGCATTTCTTAAACTTTGTGAGAGACTTGTTCATTTCTACCAAGGTGTAATTCATGACCTAAGAATGGATATCAACATCAGAAAAGGGAAAACCAAATTTATTTTAGTCAGTTCTTATTATTATAGATGGGGTTTACTATCATTAACTCACAGTTAACTATTTAGTCATTTGGATCCTTTGAACCTAAAGAATTACATTTTCATTGAGCCATGAAACTTTCACTGAGGATAAACAGGTGCTTTCTTTCTAAGAAATGGACAATTTGTGGGGCAGTTTCAATAACTGAAGCATCTACATGCACTTTAATAAAAATACCACTGTAACAAATACTTTACAGTATATACTTTCAAATAATTTCTTTGCTATTGATACTGATTTATAAAGGTAATTTTTGAATTTAATCAATTTAGTTTCCAAACCTCGCCTATGGTATTCTGTCACTACTGGGTGAATTTGTACTGGAGTGAATAGAATATACAGGGTCCAACAGAAGTAATGCCTGCTTGAGTGTGGTTGTTAGGGTAAGAATATGGATGTAATAATTTATAGATTTAATGTGAACATTTCATCTAAAATCTCATATGGTATGCTTGAGTGTGATATTGTTATGTTACAGAATTATACACTTATGATTTTGTAATAAAAGATTTTGTAATAAAAAAGGAGTGTTATTTGTGCTGGACCCTGTATACTCTCATAAAGAAAAGGAACACATTTGTTTTCTCCCTGGAGCCAGTCAGTAGATGATTATCAGTGAATAAAACTGTGTAAAGCACAAAGATTGCACATGTTGGGGGAAATCCCCAGCAGTCTAAATTCAGGATCAATTCTGAAGAACTGACATGTAGCCTTATTCAAATTCATAAGAGCTTTAATAGGAGAAACTTACATACGTGGGCAAGGCAGCTGCTCCCTGTGGTGGCTGGCTGGGAATAAATCCTCCTGCTCCCTGGACAGGGTCTGTTTTTTATAGGAAGGTAATAGTAAAATCATGTGGTATATAGTCACTGTGGACCATCAGAAAGACCAATGCATCCCTAAGGTAACAGATAACAACTGTCAGTTACCACACTCTATACACTCATATACACTCATTAACCTCCTTCCTGGGGGCATAACATTTATCTTCAGGTGGCATTACAGTTTTCTAGGTAGTTGGCCAAGCCTGAGGCTGCAGAGAGTCAATAGTCCAACATTTCCCAGAAGCCTTTGCTTCTGGAGCCATAAGGCATCTCAGTGAGTTCCCCTATGGGCATGAACCTGTATTCATATATCCTATTTTATAAAGACCACTTTTATGGCCATGTTGAATTCTTTATTATGAAAATGGACACCTTATTAAAATTTTGCCTCATTAAAGAACTGGCTGAGAAGTCTTCAGATTGTTTATGCTCTCAAACCGTCCTGCAGTGGGGCCCGTCTGAAGGCAGCACTAAATCCTACTGCATCTGTCATTAGAGGTCCCTGGTGGATAATAAGAGGACTGAACTCTGAAAAGGGAACTGAGTACCCTGATTTTTAGATTGATTTTGCAGAAGAAACTGTCACTAAGCAGCACGTAAGTTCAGTGGAGACTTCTGTGAAGACTTCACACTGTGAGAGCCACCAGATTTCCAAGGAAGGACTGGCTGCCCCGCCACCCCTCGCTCCTCGCTCCTCGCTCCTCGCCCCGTCCCGCCCCGTCCCCGCCTCCAGCCCTGTGCAACACCCGCCCCCACCCCTGCAGGTGTTCCTCAACACCTTCTGCTTTAGTTTGTTACTAAAACCAGAGACTTGTTGCGTTTTGAGGTTGAACCAAAGGATTCTTTCCACTTAACATGCTTTGCTCTTTTAAAGCATATTTGGTATTTATGATAATCACCTTTTGCTACCGAGATTAAAGCTGCTATTTAGGGGGCATTTCAGTGGTTTGAATTTAAACTGTTTCATGTGAAATGTTTTATTTGAACTATGAGCTTATTTGCTGATGACTATTTTTAATGGCTGCTTCGTTTCCCTGTGCTCTCTTAGTACTATAGATTGAAAGTATTCTTTTTAAAAACACATTTAAAGAAATTTGAAACTATATGAAATTTATGGAAAAGTTTAAGTACAGTACTAAGATATTTTTTTTTCCTGAAATAGAGGGTAAATTTCCAACCTGATGCTTTATCACCCACAAAGACTTTAGTATGTATTTTCTGGAGACAGTAGCATGGGCTTTACAGCTATGGCACAACCATTCAAAGAAGGAAATTTAACATTCATATATTACTGCCACCCAAGCTTCGGGCCCCGTTCAGGTTTCACCATGATCCCAGTGATGCCCTTTATAGAGTAAGGATCCAGTTGAGAACACGTGTGAGTTACATTTAGTTGTCCTGTCCTGTCCAGTCTTCTCAGTTTGGACCAGTTTCTCAGCCTTATGAGGACTTGCATAAACTTGAGACTTCAAATATTCCAAGCCAGTTAATTTGTAAATGTCCTTCCTTTTGGGTTTGTCTGATATTTCATCATGATTAGATTCTGGTTATGCATCTTTAGGGAAATATTACAGAAGTGATTTTTTTTTCTTCTTGTGGCATCCTATCAGATAGCACTTGATTTTGATTAGTTCCACTTCTGATTATAACTTTGATCTCTTGATTAAAGTGCTGTCTGCCAAGTTTATCCACTGTAAAGTTACAATTTTTTGAAATTAATAAATGTTTTAGAAAGAGGTAATTATAAGCTATAAATATATTGTTTTTCATCAAACTGTCCTGTCTCTCTCTCGCTCTGTCTGCATGGAGTTATTACTCTTGTTTTATTCATTAGATTTTAATCCACTTCTGTCATTATTTTGGTGCTTAAATTGATTCTATAGTTTGACCAGTAGGAGCCCACCATTAAGTTGATTTTGGTGTCTTTTTGGTATTTCTCTCTTATTCTTTGAGCACTAATGTATTTCCTGACATAAGATGTTTTAGGCTCAGCTTGTACTCTCCCTGACCCAGACCTTGAATTAGTAATTTCTCCAAAGAGCTCTGGTTCTTTTTCATTTTGGGGGTTAAGTGTGTTCATTGCTATTAGGTTGCCATTGCTTCTAGGTCCTGTCAGTGGACAGAGCTAATGAATAACTGTACATTCATATACAGGTGTCTACAAATATACAAATTCATACAGTGTGTAATTACACACACACATGCTTTATATCTGTATATATATGTAAGTATATACATACATGTACAGGTTGGGGCAAAAGTAGGTTTACGGTAGTGAGTATGTAAAACAGTTTATTGTATTATTATTTATTAATTATATTATTTTCCATATGAACAACTGTAAACCTACTTTTGCCCCACACTGTGCGTATATATGAGGTCTGTCTGGAAAAAGTCCAGCCATTGTTAATATAATGAGAATATTTTATGCGACATTGATGTAACCTGGCAGCCGAGGGGAGTGGACTGGAATGTGCATGTTTGAACAATGACAGCTTCACTGTACTAGTCAGTGGGGGCAGTAGACGGATGCCATTGCATGAGCATGTGCACTGTGTAGCCATGGCACTCAAAATGACTGAGCAAGCAGAACAATGAAACTGCATCAAATTGTGCGTTAAGCTTGAACATTCCTCTTTAGAAAACTATTCAGATGATTCCTAAGGCCTCAGTTATGGGCAACTGCTGATTGGCAGCTTCATCATGGCCACACACCTGCTCTTGCATCACATCTCTTGCAGAGTTTTTTGTCTAGACATCAAATCACCCAGGTGACTCAGCCCCGCCACAGCCCAGATTTGGCACCCTGTACCTTCTGGCTTTTCCCAAAACTAAAATCACCTTTGAGAGGGAAGAGATTTTGGACTGTCACAGCTGATGGCGATTGGGAGGACTGTGTGAGGTCCCAAGGTGCCTGCTTTGAAGGGGGCTGAGACGTCATTGTCCTGTATACAATATTTCTTGTATTTTGTATCTTCTTTAATAAATGTCTTAATTTTTTCATACTACGTGTCTGGATACCTTATGGACAGACCTCATATATCAATCTCTATATTTTCAAATCATGAATTCACAGTGATACCTCCAATTCCAACCTGATCCCACAGATTTACTCTAGGTTCTCCTGTTGATATATTTGAATCTCAGTCTTTGACAGTAAGAAAAGTTGCTCCTGTAATCCTGAATTGGTTTATTTGCTTAATTCCCCTGTATAAAATCATTCTCTCATTGTTGCTGCTGACTCGTCCCACTCAGGTTCCACTATTCTGGGCGGTGTCTTCCTGGATGCCATCCTCAAGCTTGTTTGCTCTGGCATTCCACACCAGGCCACCTCTCCATAGCGGATGCTTTCCTCACCCTAAAACTATGCTTTTATACTCTGCACCGGGCTGCCCATCCAGGAGGTGCTCTCCTGGCCCCATTTGGGCTTCGATTCACTCCCCAAGGTAGATGCCCTCAACACCTTGTTTTGGATTTATCCATTCTCTGCTCTTTGCCATTCTGCCACCTGTGGAGACACTTCCCTCACCCTGCTGCATTGTGATACACTGTGCTAAACTTCCCCACCCCCATGCGTTGATGTTTTCTTTAGACCAGTCCCCCAGGCTCCCATGTGGATGCCTACCTTGTTCTGCCCTACATGATTTTTGAACAGAGTTGTTGAGAAGGTAAAGGGTAGGGCAGGAGGGTGAGGAAGAAGACCAGGATCTATTCTTGAATAGGAGAACAGAAGAAAATCAGGAGTTCCTGAAGCAGAAAAAAAGAAAAACGTCTGGGTGGTGAGGTGTGAGTATGAGGTCTGGCTTATGTCTCCCAGCTGTCTCTTCCTCCTTTAAAGGTGAGAAGTGTGTGTAAGTGGATAATGAATGGTTGAGGCTTCTATACACCAGGTAATTCCATTAATAGTCATCTGGCAGGCCCACCTTTCTGTATGAGTACTTTCCTCATTTTACTGTCCACTTCAAACCTGCATTCAATTGTGAACCCCCAGTGTTCTCCCAGGCCCTAATCCTGACTTTCCTCCATTGCATTTTTGACATAAAGTCCAAAGTTGTGAAGAACAGGGAAAAGTATGACAGTTGCGTTTTGAGTCTGGATGTCCAGGACAAATGTAGGTCTGATATTGGAGCCTCCAGAGAATGCCTGTGGATTTCCCTCAAAAGCCAGAAAGACGTATTCTTGCTACTTTGCTAAAGTTATTTGTTGTTTCAGTGCTTAAGGACAAAGCTGCATTTGCATGGTAGCTCACGTTATAGAATAGAAATTCACGTGGCATGTTCATTATCAGAATCTTATTTTTCTACTGACTTCCAGATGCATAATTGAATCCTATGTTTAAGAAGAAACTTTCCTCTAACACAGCATCTACTTTACAATGAGGACATAATAGTGCAGTACATAGAAACTTTCCTACTGTTTAGGCCAGGTGCAAGTGGGCAGGTAGATATAGATAGATAGCCTGGGCCTTGGGTATTGGGCCATGGTTTTGTCTTGAGCCCAGGGTAAACTTTATCTTTTAGAAGTCCAAACTTTTAGTTATTCTTTCTGAATAATGACTTCTTTTGATATTTGAAAAGAAGTATAGAGTATGCTCTTAGAATCAGGCTTCGTTTGAACTTTGGTTTTGCCATTCTACTGGCTGTGTGACTTCAATAAACCTCAACTTCCTTTCCTGTGAAATGGTGGTGTTTGGTAATATCTTGTCCACTTTTAAAACAGAAAGATAAGCGGTTTAACCTGAAAAATTGAGTTTATTTGGCAATAGTAGAAGAATTGCAATTTGGGACCAGCAAACTATGGTGAACTACGGGCAAGCCTGGAGAATAATGGGGAGACTGTGCTTTTATAGAGGAAGGGAGGATGATGGTGGGGTGGTTTTGAACAAGAGTTTATTGGAGGAAAGTTTCAGGTGTTGACAGTTTCTCATTGGCTGAGTTGTTGGGGGACAAAGAGAAAATATTCCTTCTTCCTGTATAGGTATGTAAAGTAAGCTGCTTCTTGCTGGAATATGTAAAGTAAGTCACGACGGGTGGTGTGTGCATGAGAGCCTTTCTTCATGGCTCTGGAGTTCATTTTGAACGAGGCTTTCCTTGATTCATTTTTACAATCTCTTCTTAAAATTGTCAGGATTAAACAAGAAAATATTTATGATTTATTTGGCTCTTGGTAGATACTCAACAAATGGTATTTTTCTTGAACAATTTAAGCAGGGAATGCATGTATTAGTTTTTAATAATTTTTAGGGACTTTTTGGTATGGGCTGTCATATTTTACTTAAGAGATTCCTAAAGAACTGTTGTAAAATTACTTACTCTAAAGTAAGTTAACACTGAGTGAAGCATTTTTTAAAAAGTGTTTTTATCCTACTTTAGGAAAACTTATTTTTCTTTGAGGAACAGACAGATATGGAGTTAAACCTTTAAAAAGTCATTTGGTTGCTCTTTCCTTATATAACTGAAAGTGGCACAATATATTTTTGACAACCTTTCCCGAAACACCTCTTTGGGATATAGCTACTTATAGAACATAATTTTTTGGACAAGCACTTTAAATGAAAATAAAAGATTATTGTCAGTATTTTGTGACTGTTTTGATGAAAATGAAGAGTATGAGAAAATGATAGTGGGATGGGTTTTGTCTTTAGTAATTTGAAAAGATTTAAAAGGTATATAGATTTATAAAAATATACAAATGTTTGGAAGGCTTGAGAAATGTATTAATTATTTAGGCATAAAAGATCTTATATTTGATTTAAAGTCATTCTCATCTTAGAAAAGCTCAGACCCGGTGGTCCTTGAAATATGAAGACTTCCCTACTTTGGCAACTGGCCCACCCATTATATGCCCAAGTTAAGACTTGGGTGTCCTCCTTATTTTTTTCACATACCTTGGGCAGTCTGTCATCAGTGCTGTTGCTTCTGCTTCTGGACTGTTTTTCCAGTCCTTCTACTCTTTTCATCTTTCCTGCTACCATTTGAGTCCAGGCTGTCATCTCTGTCATCCCTCACCTGGATGTGCCCAGCTAGTGTCCAAGACCTACTCTTGAGGATTACCTAATACAGTCTCCACAATGCAGCCACATTATTGTTTTCAAAACACAAGCCTGCTTCTGTTGATATCTGTATTTTTCCTTTGCTTAAAACCTTTCAAATGCTTCCTATTAACTGTAGGATAGTATATGAGCAAATCCTTACCCAGACCTCTGAAACCTGCAGAATCTGGCCCCTTCTTGTCTTCTCAGCCTCATCTCCAGCCGTGTGGTCATTCATCTCTTGTGCTCTGACAGCGCAGGTTTTATTCAAGGTCTTGCTGCAAGATACCTGTACCTGCTGCGGTTCCTGTCTGGAATGTTCCCCCTCGCTGTTAGGAAAGCTTTCTCTGATCTCCCAGGCTAGGCTGAACTGTCTGTTCTATGCTCTCAAGGTGCTATGTTCTATGAAATTACTTAATATAATTTATAATTATATTTTGGATTATTTGATTTTTTTCCCCAGTAGATCTTAAAGCTTGTGAGTGAGGTGTCATGTCTCTTTTTGTCCACTGTGTGATCATAGGGCCTAGCATATAGTATTTGTTGAGTAAGTGAAGAGAGAATGCGGTTGATGAGGATGAGAACTGGTATGGGTCAATGGAAAAGCACCTTGTTTGCTGTGCTAAGGTGGTCAGACATTGTTCCATAGTTTCTAAAGAGACTTTGAAGCTTTGGGCAGGAGAGTTATAAAGCCTGTCTTGTGAAGAGAAAACTCCAGGGATATCGCTGGAGTAGGGTGGGGGAGAGGGTGCAGGCAGAAGACAAACTCAGAGATCAGTATTCTACCAAGAACTGATGAGATAGGTCTGCTTATCTACTACAGAGCTGGGCGTGGCTGAGAGGAAGAGAGAGATTCCAAAAATATAGGACTTAGGAGCCACAAGATCTAGTAAATGACCGACTACAGGGGCTGGGAAAGGGATCTCATATGGGTACCATTCACTAACTTTAAGGAACAAATGTACCACATTTGAGGGATAGTGCTAGGTTTCCATGTGCAGATTGAGGGCCTGTGGAACTCTTGAAGGGTCTGGGTCAGAAGCTGGTGAGAGGAGTCTGAGGAGCAGGTTTGGATTTGGCGGTTATCAAGTGTATGGGTCACAGATGAGCCTGTGAGTACAGAAAGACCTCTCTAACGGAGCGATTATCAGAGGCTGACGGTAACCTCTCAGGTGGGGAGAGGAAGAGAAGCCAGCCCAGAACCACGGTGGAGTTCTCAGAACCATGGTAGGAGCCCTGGGTGAGCAGACACCTTGGGGGCAGGCACGATGTGCTGTTCTTTACATGCCCCAGGATCTGGTACAGCATTCTGTGTGAAGTTGGTACTTAGAATGAATCTTATCTATGTGACAGATTTTCAAGTAGAAAAATTTTTTTCCTGCAAATTAGCTAGAAATTATATAAAGCCAGATTTTAGAAGTTTATGACAGCGCTATGTTAATTTTACTGTATGTTGAAAAGTATTCTACCAAATACAAGCCATGCATTGCTCCTTCCTTTTTTGGAACTTTTAATTATCTGCAGTTGTCTTCACAGTGCTTCAGATCCTAGGAGAAATTATTTTTCTCAGGTAGTTGTCATAATTAATTTTTTATAATAGCAAATCTGAATTCAGTTTTTCAGGATTTAATTTGATACAGAAGCTGTATTTTATTGATGATTTTTAAAATCATCAGAAAGGATGACATAGAAAGGATGCTTGGGAATTGAAACCAGTTATTTAAATTAGTATACATTTATGGCTTATCAGGGTAATGGGCCCATGAAATAAGAAATTTATGCCGAAACTAAACCTTGGGGAAATCACTTCTTTCATCTTTAAAATGATTAGCTGATTTATTAGATGCCTCCCAGCCTTGAAGCTTTGTGACTATATTTAAAATTGTTTTGGAGTATTAACATTGTAAGCTTTCTGTATAAAAAATGCTAAGGTAGTGAAAGGTTTTTGGTGCTCCCTACACGTGCTATTAGAAATTAATTCCCTGAACATCAGCTTAAAGACACAGGAAAATATTAGCTATGATACGTTCTCTTGATTGTTTTTATAATTTGTTTCATCTACAGTTTAAATCAGTTTTAATCAGAATCTCAGTTTAAATCAGAGAGAATACAGTACCTCAGTTTAAACCTCAGTTTAAATCAGAGAGAATACAGTGCCTACTGTGTGATAACTATTGTCCTTAGCTAATTTATTTTTTTAGGCAAATGAAATATGATTTTTTTTTGTTCATTTTCACAGTTATTGGGTGTTTAGAAACTTTATGGGAGTAAATTTGAAGTTTACTAAATATCATTACTTATTATTTCTGATATACTCTATGTTAGTTGCGTATTAGTTTCCTATGGTCACCACTTTACAACTCCAACAGCATAAATATATTATCTTACAGTTCTGTAGGTTAGACATCTGACATGGGTTGCACTGGGCTAAAGGCAGCATGTGGGCAGGACTGCATTCCTCCTTGAGGCTCTAGGGGACTATCTGTTTCCTTGTCTTTTCTAGCTTCTAGGAGAATCTTTTACTCCTTAGCTCACAGCCCCTTCCTCCATCTCCAAAGCCTGTAAGGTAGCATTTCTCTGACCCTTCTGTTAGAGTCACATCTTCTGATCATAGCTGGGAAAGCTTCTCTACTTTTAAGGACCCCTGTGATTACATTGGACCCTCCTGAATAATCCAAGATAACTTCCCCATCTCAAGGATTTTAATACATCACATCTGCAAAATCTCTCTTGCCATATGATGTAACATAATCACAGTCTCTAAGGATTAGGATATGGGCATCTTTGGGAGGCTATTACTCTGCGGACCACAGGTTCTATCTTGCAGAGTCGCTTTGCACTTTCTTGCAGGAGATGGGAATTATTTTGTACCTGTTGCTGAGGGAACAGTGCCATTATTGAGCTTCTTTCACACATAGTTTAGGGTTTGTTAGTCATTAGGTCTCCAGTTATTACAATTTCTTCTTGCATTTATACAACATTATAATTCAAGTCAGCACTGAGGGGGTCTCTTATTGTAAAAGAGATCTAAAGAACTCTGTAGATGCCGGAGGGGATTATTGGAACCTTTACTGATAGCTTTGAATGTACTTTTCTAGGAGTGTAATTTTATAAAACTATTCTAGATGTTTTTATATTAAAACTTTCCTCTAAACAGTGCTAATTTATCTTTCAACTAATAAAACTGTTTTTCAGTGCCCAAAATGGTCTGCTGGTGAACTGAAACTCAGTCTTCCTTCATGAATTTTAAATTTACATTCACTGAGAATGCTTACTGCTTTGAAAGGGTAGAAAGTTATGAGATTAAGATATGATTTGGAAAAGAATTTATTTTAAAAACTTTCAGTGTCGGGAGAAAAAACAATCTTGAATAATATTTTAAGTATGTCCATTAATTACAGCCTGGCAGGGATATCGTGAATATAGAAAAGTTTAAATTTTCATAGAACTAATTAAGTTAATAAAAGTAGCAATATCAACTGGAGCTATATTATATTTAACAGATTTCATTAGCTCTCTCTAGGATAAAGGTCAAGGGCAATATGTTTTAATCACTTTCTAAAGAGAATATAGCCATCTTATATAAATGGGTGTTAATTCGATGACTTAACAGGGTGGAATTCAAAGGAGAGTATTTTAATATCTACCCATAATTATGGGGTTCTTCTTTAAGGAACCTCAGTGATGAAAATTATTTTCCTAGACCTGCTTGCCCTGCATCAAGGAGCAAATCAGATAACATTGGGAAATCTGCATATAAATGTGCTCTTTACTATAACCTTCACCATCACCTGAATATTTCAATGTTCAGATTTTTTTTTTGAGATTCTTTAGTTCTTTCCTCTCTTCTAGTGACAGAAGTAGGCCCACTCAGGAATCCTGATCATCATTCAGCCCTCTTGTTAAAGTGACCCCTTCATCTATTTATGAATTTCTTCTTATCTTCATTCTTCTGTTCCACATTTGTCCATCTGAACTGATCTCAATTGAGATATGATATGATTTTATGCTTAGAAACCCCAGAAAAATCGAATTATAAGCTACTAGAATTAATACAAGAATGTTGAGGTGGTTTGATAGAGGATAAATATAAAAAGTCATTAGCTTAATTTTCTTTATGTCAGTCATTAGCACTTAGAAATAGAAAACAACAATATTGCATCTGTAAAAGCAATAAAGTATAAAATATTTATAATAAATTGAGTAAGAAAAGTGAAGTATGTCATATAAACACAACTAGAAAATCTTATTGGTACATGTGAATATCTGAATGAATGAAAAAATATACCATAAAAATATTAATTCTCCTCAAATTAGTATTTAATTCAGTCCCAAAATAGAACCCCAACTGGTTTTAGTTTAAATTAGATAAAGACATTTTATACTGAAATCCCCAACTTCTGGTTGTGTAGTAATAGCCCAAGATTCTGTGGAATAGAATAAAAAACAAAGCAAAACAGAAAGAGATGTGAGAATATAACATATAAGAAGGGTGGCAAATAAATTCAGGTGGAAAAAGCATGGATTATTTAATAGCTTATGCTTGCCAAACTGCCTATCTATATAGAAAGAAATTCTAAAAAGCGTAAAGACGTAAATGTTTAAAAGAATAAAAGGTTTCACAAGAGTATTTTTGGGAGACTGAAGGAACCGTCTGGGTGTGAGGATATACTCAGTCAAGAGTAGAAGCTGTATTCTATAGAAGAAATGATAAACATATTAAAATCAGTTTTTATTAAGTCTAAAAATTTTGTTATTTGACTCATTTTTTTGGAGTATGTTTACCTTCCGTGCATAATATTTTACTTGACAGTTTTGTGGCTCTCGGTGCTTCAAACATATTTGTTTTCTTGCCTCCATTTTTTTGTGATGGAAAATCAACATATATAAAAATTACAGTTCCTCTCCTGCTCATATCACCTAACCCATTTCTCGGCTTTATTTTCTCTGTAACACTTACTGCCATCTGACATGCTGTGCACTTTAGTTTTTTATCTTGTTTATTATCTGTCTTTGCACAGAATTTATGGTGGATAAAGATATGGATTTTTGGGTTTTTTATGTTGTATTATAAGCTCCTAGTACACAGTATGCATTCAATTAATATTTGTTGAATAAAATGAAAACTGAATGAAGTGTCCTCAAGACAATGTTGATTGTTCTACTTTGTTCTCATAGCCCTTAGCTCATGTCTGTGCAGTTGGATTCTTCTTGTTGCATAATAGTTATCTGCTTCCCCACTCAGGGGCAAGCTGCTAAAGAGCAAAAGTATCTCTATGTTTTCATGAATCATTACTACCTAACATAGGGTCTGTGTCATAGAAGACCCTGTTTGTTGAGTCAATGAGCCCCTTGCTCACATTGGTTTTCTCTGTCTTGCAGTACATGATTCCTCTGTCACCATTTTCTCTTGGCTGTTTGAGCTTGTCACTTCTGAAGACGACCATTTCCGGTACACAATGCCATAGGCACATGCTGTGAAACTTGTTCTCATCACAAGGTTGGACTTCTCTGCAGCAGGAATCCAGCCCTCACTCTGGGGCAGTGGTTTTTAAACACCAGCTGCATTAGAGTCACCTGGAAGGCCTGTGAGACGAGATTGCAGGTCCCACCCTCAGAGTATCTGAATCAGTAAGCCTGGGGTAGGTCCTCCAAAATTTGCATTTCTAACAAGTTCCTAGGAGAGAAGACTACACTTGGAAACCGCCATATTCGAATAACTTACTTACACGCACCTTTCTTCTCTGCTGAACCCAGATTTCCAATGTTATTTCCCTGTATTGTTCTTCTGTCAACTCCCTGCAACATCTGAGCATAGTGCCAGACATAGATGTTGTATGGAATAAACTTGATTCACCATATTTGGAATTCTGAAGTCATCCTCTTGATCATACCCACATAACCCTCAATTCCCTTCATTTCTGCAATTCTTTGGAAGCTTTTAAAAAGTATCATTATCTTGTATTTTAGCTCTTTCATTGTTTCTTGTTCTCTGCCAGTTGTTTTCAGATGCCTCCGAAGCTAGTTAGGGCCCTTTGAACATTTTATTTTATGTTTTCCTGGCTTAGCGTCTCTCATCCACTTGGCCATCTCCTCATCAGTTCCCAGCTGTCTGCAAACTTCCCCATCTGCCCCCATTCTCAGACTGCCAAGAACTGATGGAGAAAGTCCCTTGGTGCCAGTTGCCCCTCTGCAGAGTCTCAGCTTATCTGAGGGGGGCTCTCAGGACTGCTTAGTATTCCTTTTTTCAGTCCTAGTTGAATTTCCATATCTCTCTCTTTCCTAGTACTTCCAATAAAACCACTCTAACCTTGGTGTTAGGGTGGTCGGTGTCTCAAGCTGTGAAAGAATTCACAGAGAGAAGAAAGTGTACAGAATAAAGTTTTTATTCACTCTCCAAGAAAGGTGAGGGGCTCAGTGTGGAGAGATACACCAGCCTGGAGGTGTGGGGACTTTGAGCTTTTATTAGATTATAATTGGGTTAGCGTGGCCCCTGGGCTGTTTGTTCCAATGTTATCTTCTGCCTGTGGCTGTAGGGAGCCTTTAGTTCTGCTCTTGCTTTCCAGTGACCTCTAGTCCTGGGGACATAAGCTCAGAAGAGTAAAATGGCAACCATGTTTAACACGGTCTCAGGCCTACTAGGCAAATGGTGCCACAATTGCAAACGGGGCTGGCTTTGTCCCTTTGCTTGGTGCTTAGCAGATAGCCTCCTGCATCATGAAGGAGATCAAGGGCACCCAGTGTAATGTGTTCTGTCTTCTTCCCTAGCTCTCTAAAAGTCCACTGTTTTTAATCTCATTCATCACTTGTCCTTTCATCTCAGGATCCTTCCTCTACCTGTGTCCTTAAAACATTCTCTCTGTTCTCCTTTTCTCCCCCATTCTCTAAGAGCCTCACTTCTCTATGTTCATTTCCCTTAGTTGATGAACCAAAATTTTCTCTTTCTGTATTTCTTTTAAAAAAAGAAAAAAAATGAAAAGAAAGAATTATTTTTCCTTGACTGTGTTTTTTCCTCTCAAGCCCTCCTGTTACTTGTCTCTGCCTCTTCATTTATAAATTTCTCGAAGTGAGGTCCACACTTGCTGCTTTCTCAATTCTTCCTTTTCATAATTCACCCTTCCACTGAACTCTCTCTGCGAGGTCACAATGGCACCCTAGCTATCAAATCCCATAGCTTCTTCTCCCGTCTTTCTCTTCTTACTCGGCCTTCTTCAATACTTGATTATGCTGATTCTCCAGCCCCTGGGAAACCCTTGCCCCTTGGCTTCCTGTCTGTACACTTCCTTGGGGTACATTCCAACCCTGATTATTCCTCATGCTTCTTCCCCAGCTCCTTTACTAACCTCCATTGTGGACATTCATGTTCTGTCTTTGGTTCTTCCTCAGTATTTCTCCTTTGTTGCCTCTTTCTGAAAAAATTGGAATTACCTTTTGGGGTGTGTGTGTGTGTGTGTGTGTGTGTGTGTGTGTGTACCCAGATTATTCCAGATACTTAAAATTCATCACCTCTGAAAATAATTCCATCTCGTCTGTGTCGTTCTATGTTACTTCCCTTAATTTGCTCATCTCTTTCTGGTTACCAGGATTGAACCTGAAGACCACCCCACCCCTGTAAGCATTTTTTTTTTCCAAAGTCTATTGATTTTCTGCATTGTCTCTCAATTTTGTTCCTACCTTTCTTTAGAGAACACGCACATTATCTCTTGCCAAGATGGTTGTGTTATCATTTTCAGTCTTTAGTCTTCATCTCTCACATCGGTTTCATTCTTACCTATGACTGATTAGTAAATTCTGATGATATAATTTGGAACTCAGAAGTCCCTAATGCTTTTCTATATTACCAGAATAAAGATCAGACTCCTCAGGCAGACTTTCAAGACCCTTCATGATCTTATTTTGCCTTCTCCTAATCCAGCAATTCAGCCTTCTGTCCGGTTACCTCTGCAAGCTCTATGTGAACGCTTACTGGATAAGACTGGACTTGGCAGGAGTTCTTCCCTTTCCAGTCTCTCTTGCTCTGCTCCTATTGCTCCTCCCTGCATTGCTTGCTAAATTTGTTTGTCTAAAAAAGCAGGGGCCTCCAGGAAGCTTTCTCTGTTCAGAATTAATCCTTCTTCATTTGTTCCCAGGCACATTGTTTGGGTTTTTTAACTGGTGCGTATTAGAACTCTTTGCCTGCTTGTTTATTCACCAAAACATTGAGTCCTGCCATATGTTAGGTGGGGAGGTGGCATTTGTCTGCACTGTGTGTCTCTCCCTTAGAATAAATGCCATATGAGGACAAGAGTGCAATTCTCTGTCTCCCAACACTCAGTAAGTACCTGCTTTGCTAAGGAAGATGAGCAGTCATGATTTTTAAGTTCAGTTGTACTGAAATGAGAAGCAGCCTGAATGTGCAAATGAAAAATGTTTTAGGAGAAGTCCTTGCTATAGTGATGTGGCAGAGTTATTAAAATGTGAGTGTGGAAGTGAGTTATATTTAGGGAGCTACAGCTTCAGGGGGCTATTACCCAGGAGTGATAAATTGTTAACATTAGGAAAATTGTATCATTTCTAGTTGGTACCACAAAAGAAAGCATTATTTATACCAGAAAGTTGTAAAATTCGTTAGTTGCTACCAACAATTGATTCTCTCACATTCTAAGATGTTACCTGAAGGAGCCATATGCAGTGTAACTTTTGAAATGAAGTGGAAGTATTGGTGTGAAGGGTTGTTTTACAGCTATTGAATTAGAAAGGTATTGCTTAAAAGGAAAAAGGACTCATGGACATGGATAATAGTGTGGGGATTGTGTGCGGTGGGGGAGGGTATAGGGGACTACATGGTAATGGAAAAAAAATACAATGAAAGTTTGGACAAAAAAAGAAACTTATTGCTCTGAGACATGAGATTACATGGTTCTATCCTTAAGAATGATAATTTATTCATTCTTTACCTATTGCCATTTTTAATTTTAGTTCAGGAAATTACTAATAAATATTGTGCAGTTTCCTAGAACTGAATGTTCTTATTGCCAAAGTGAGGCATTGATCTACAGCGATTTTTTAATCTGTGCTCTCTGAGGGCGACAGGTCATGGCTGAGTGGGCAGAGGGTGAAGTGGACAGAGCAGTTCCACTCTGGGGCTTCTAATACCAGGGTTCTCACAGGATATCTTAGTAAGTAAAAATGAGGTCATGTTAGATAGAAATTTAAGGTTTGAAAAAAATTATAGGACTAGAGAACAACTAGATCTCTTTACATATTTAAACAGCATGCTATGCTTTTTATGTTTTAGATTTTTATAAGAAGGATTGAAAACAAAAATGCTAGTGCATGCATATGAAACAGTATTCACATAAAGAATTGAAATACAAAGTAAAGGGTTTTTTTTATTCAGTTAGGTAAACTCTGTTATTCAGAACTACAGATTTGAAATGATAAAGTAGGATAAAATTGTGGATTACATAATCTAAAAAAAAAATCCTTCAAGATTAAGGGGTATCTGGTCTGGGATATGTCATACTTAATGTGTGAGCTCCTTTTACAGGGGTGATGTTGCTGTGCAGTCCCCTTAGATCTCGTGAGTGCTTTGTAAAATGAATACTTTCAAGAGCTATCTCTGTGTATCTCAGTGTTCTGCTCTCTGTAAAAACATAGCCCAGCTAAGGGAAGTGCGGCTATACATTCATAAAGTAATACCATATGTGCACACCCTTAAGAAAATTAGTCAATGCTGCCTTCAGGCCAGCCAAGCATGGAACCTGCCTTTTCTTGGCTTATGTTTTGCTTAGCTTCTTTGCTTTCCCACACTGGTAGATTTGTTTTTCTCAGTAATTGACCCTGCTACTGCACTGCGAAGTCTACGATTAAATTCTTTCTCTTTACACTGCACAGCTTGGGACAATTCTATAGTTGACTCCCACTGTGAATGGGCCTGGTAGCATCTTTGGCTGGGTCCACTGCAATTCCCTTTATCTACCTCCCTTTGTTGATAGTTTCTGTAGGCCTATATCTGGGGTTGTAGACAAGAAAAATAATTATGGCCAGTGGAGGATGCTGGTTCATGGCCATGTTTTTTTGTTGTTTGTTTGTTTGTTTGTTTGTTTTTTTCCAAAAGCTTACTGCACAATGTGCCATGTCCATGGTGACATGAACTTCTCGTAGTAACAACAGCATAACAAGAAGCTACGCGCTTAGAGGTGATTCGTTATTGTCTCATAATGTTGCTTCGGTCAGTGAACTTGGCTTCTACCATCTTGCTTCATTGACATATTACTTGTGCTGTCTTGGACACATTTTCTTCTGGATTCTTTTGCTTTCAGTTTCTAGCCTTTGCTATTGGTAAGCTGATGAATAGACCAACAAATCTCAAGGTGTGTGTAGAAGAATAAAGCAAAATTCAGTGAGTGGTAAAGTGTAAATGTATCATCTTGTCATTTCATCAGGCACAAATTGCTACTTTTTGTGAAAGAAGTTGCAATTTCTGCTCTCTGCAAATTTGACTGAGGCTAAGTAAAGGAGACACCTCAGGCCTGCAAATCAGCTGAGGGCCTCTTTCTTGCTTTTAGAGAAAAGGAAACACACATACCCTGCCTCATACTGCTCAAAGACAGAAAGAGATGGCCCTGCCTATTCCCACAGGGGAAGTGTTGCATTTGTATTTTTTAAGAGCCAAACGTATCTACTTCCGCAGGAGAATGGCTCTACCATGGTGTCCTGGTAATGTTGCACATAACCAAACAGACTCGATAGACAGCGCTTACCTGCGGGTGGTGTGAATCTTGATAGAATGCTCTTGGTTCTTCTGGAACATGATAACTTGGGAGGCTCCTCAGGAGCTACTGCAGGTTATTTTTCATTTGCCTACAGGCCTCCCTGGGAGGTCACCCTGAGACAGTTTTCTCATGGCTTCTGGGCCTCTTATGAGAGTGAGGCATTTTGCTTCACCCCCTGACCCACCACTCCCTTAGGACTCAGTTGCAGACTATAAAACAGCATAGCTGCAGCTTGAAAATCCTCAGGAGCAGGGTAGCTGAACATGCACATTGCAGTATCTGGTCCCTTTTGTCTCAGTCGTTTTGTGTAAGGGACACAAGGAGCTGGCTTCTTTAGCTGCTTTTGCTTTTTTCTGTCTATGGAAGTAGCCAATTGAATATAAAAAAAGGCTGGGTTCCTGACTGGCCAAATCTGCCATCCTTTGTCTTGCATTGCTTGACAAATCTCATCTTCACCAAGATATTTTCATTTCTTTGTTTTTTAATGGCTTTTATTCATATGTGAACATGTGCTTTCTAATGTGCTGAAGTCTATATAAACTGTGCTTTAACTGTGCTTACCTTTTAGTATTTACAAAAGTCATATTGTGTGATCTTCATAACCATAATTTATTTGGCCTCTGTAGTTGGCTATTTAGATTTTTTTTCAAAACTTTGTGCTATTGTAAAGGCAGCATTTATAACTTATGCATTTTTTTAGAATATAATGTTAAAGTTGGAATGAATAGATCGATCAGTATTAACACGTTATTTTTGGGCTATAAATATGTATCATCGATGTAACTTTCAAAAGTTTTAGTCAAGGTTACAAAGCCGCCATCAGTGAGGGAGCTTATTAGTTTCCCTGCAGACTTGATTTAATGATACTTTTAAATGTCCAAGTTACTAATTTAGTAGATATTTCTGCTACATCCTGGCTATATATACTAAAGTGAGGCAGTGTTATATAGTTGGTGTGCATGGGCTAGAAATGTTTAAATCCAGACTTTTCTTGAGGTATGACCTCTGAAAGCCTCAGTCCCTTAAAATTATTAAGTAAGGTTATAAAAACAATGTTGTAAGGAATAAACAGAACATATACATTGCACATAGACGTGTGCGCGCACACACACAACACAGACACGGACACACTAGCCAACCACCTGCTTTGGTACCTGGCATATAATTGATGTATATTAAGTGATGGATAATATACAATCAAATACATTTTAATGTTAGTGTTTGGCAGTAGAGTAATAATTGGAACACTTTTCTGTAACCAGTGTGTATAGTGAAAAGAAGAGGAATTTAGGATTAACAAAGCTATAGGTATATCCAATATTCTGTAAAACAAAGGTCATATCTGTAGTATGTCTGAGATAACTGCATAAAAAATAAAGTAAATTTGGTACCTGAAGCAGTGCTGTCTCATAAGTGGTTTCTTCCCTCAGGGAAATTGAGAAATGAGTTAGGCAAATAAATATATTTGAATTCATTTTTAAAGTCAGAAGTACCACCCTCTGCCTGCCTGCCATCCCTGTAGTTCATTAAGTGGATATTTATGGCCAGAGATGATTATAGTTCCAGGGACAATGGTGATAAGTGAGACCAAAATCCCTTGTTTTCATGACCTTACATTCTCATTCTAAGCAACCAAACTGGTTCATTGCAGCTAATGTAATCCTCGTGAAAAAGAATGAAACAAGCTGAAAAGAGACAAACGTGCTGACAGAATAGAATCAGTGACAAGGGGAAGGGGTGTCTACAGGCTCCAGGTGCAGGCAAACTTGTATTCCCTCATCTCATTTACAAGCACTATATTGCTGAGTAGTTTTCTTGCTTTCAAAAATATTTAATACATTGAAAGTCATTATTGTTTGATGTGTTTTCTTATCCAGATAAATTTTAAAAGGCTCATCGCATACTTCTGTGATCATGAAAGTTCTTAGATATGATTTACTTTTGGTGAAATGAAAATATATGACAATTGAAAATATTAAATTGAGAAACCATACACAATCTTTTTTCTACAGCTGTTGTAGAAAATGAGATATCTATATTTGCTTTAGAGCCAACACTGCTGTTATGTTTTTGTAAAGCATATAATCGTAATGTAGTAAAATGTTTATGTAAAAATAGGGATGTTGAATAATCTTACTAGATCATCTTCAGAGTTTATCAAATTGCTTTCTCTATTTGGGAAAGTAAAATATCTCATGTGTTGTAGAAATAGCAGCAAATATTTAAGTGGTATAATGGGCCAACAGGCTGAGCTCTGTGGAAGTCACACTATGATATCTCACTGTTTTCAAATAAAGCAAGGAAAATCTACAATTTTCTTAACTGTGTTCGATAATTAAAATGCTTTAAAAATTATCATGCTTTAGTAAATGTACTGCTTAGCAATAACAAGTTGGTGTGTTGTGATTGATAAATAGTAGTAGTAGTAAATGTTACATTAATGTGGATGCTTTGTTGTGTCTGTTTTAAAACTATAAATTGATATTGTTTTTTCTGTATTACCTGAGCATAACATATTCTCTTTTTTTGTCAATGATATGTATGGATAACAAAGGAAAAATGATGTATATTATTTATTTATTTTGTATCTAATAGCCTAGGGACTGGGTTATATTTTTATTCCAGTAGGAAGCATACTTTTTGACACATTAAGAGGAGGTCAGAGAATGATTTTTAAATGATTAAAATGAAAAAATGTTAATTTTTCGTGCACAACTTGGTGGGTTTTTATGTTTGTTAGTCCATCATTTTGCTTTATTGTCCTGAGAGATTTCAAATGTTTGACTTAGAGGTGTATCTTACCTTCTGTCACCACCAATGCTAATGCAGTTCTGACCATCTCTACCTTCTCTGAGAACATTTTGCAGAAAGATAAATGGTAAAAAATTTGATCAGTGTTCTCCAAGGATGTGTGTACATGTTTGAGTGTGTGATTGTGTATGGAAGAGGGGGTTAATAATACTTGTAGAGAATTTCAAAACTACATAATAACAAGGAAAGAATATTTACAGTAATCTCAACGCCCACATATAGCCATTGTTAAATATTTTGCTGTTTCTTTCCAATTGCTTTAGTTTTATTTTTATTTATTGATTTGTGTGTGTGTGTGTGTGTGTGTGAGAGAGAGAGAGAGAGAGAGAGAGAGAGAGAGAGAGAGAGAGATCAGTTTGTTGTTCTGCTTATTTATGCATTTGTTGGTTGATTCTTGTATGTGCCCTGACTGGGAATTGAACCCACAACCTTGGTGTATTGGGATGACTCTAACCAACTGAACTACCCAGCCAGGGCTCCAGTTGCTTTTCTATGCATCTGTGTTTGCCTGTGTGGACACACATATAAGCATACCTTGCACAATGAAGGTGCTTTATAAGTATGTTGAATAAGTGAATGTTTTAATATATATAACTTGTATTTTAAAACTTAATATTATACTATATATAATGTTTTGTGTCCTTGCCTTGATCTTTTTACTTATCCCAGAAAATTCTCAAGTTATTTTATTTAAAAATATGGATTTTGATAACTTCATAATCATATATACACATACTTTCCATAATTTATAACCTTTCTCCCATATTAATTTTATTTTGCATTTTTGCTGTAATAATGTTATGTAAATTTTTACTATTAAGTTTTATCATGACTACTTTCTTAGCATGTAATAATTCTAGGAGAGGAATTACTAGGATATAGAATATAAATTTAAAACAATTATTAATTCTTTTTGCCAGATTTTTCTTATTTAAAGATGTTTTACTGAATTACAAAGTTTAGGTATTTATCTAGAAAATTTGAAAAGCAGAAAAACAAAGTACAAAGAATATTGGGAAAATTTTTTTATAATCCTGACACCTAAAGATGACTTCATTTAAGGTTTTTATTTATAGAATTTTAATCTTTTTATTTCCATTCCATATTTTACAAAAAAGGATCATTTTATTTTATAAACTGCTTTTATTCACTTAGTTGTGTACTATTAATATAGCCTGCCTCTGCCAATAAACAATATACTACAATGTAATTTTATGGCCAATTATTAAAATGACTTTTCCATACAATGCACTTAATTAACTCCCTCTTAGTGAATCTTTAGTTTGTTTCCAATGTTTCATTATTATAAAGAGTTCTAAGATAAAAATCCTTGTTTTTGTCCCTTGGGCATATCCACTATAATTGTATTAAAACGAATTCCTAGAAGAATTGCTGTTTCCAAGTATATGAATATTTTTTAAGGCCTTTGACATATATTCCACAGTACCCTCTGTTAGGTTGTACTGATTGACATTCGCACCAAAAAGAGGTAAAGTGAAAGGAGATTATAAAAAAAATTTTCAAGTCATTCACCTTAAAATTAACCTAATCATCCTCTAGAGAACCTGTTCTGTGTTCTGTGTTCACTCTTCTCTGAAAGGAATAAGAGGGTACCTGTTTAAATGTTCACCAACAGTCTTCTTGAGGGTGTTATATATTCACAAGCCTGTCCTAAAATAGGACAAGCTGAATATGGAGTAGATAGATGATTTTACTCAGTGCTCACAGAGGGTAAGAGAGAAGGCTCTTACTAGTTGCTGGGTCTTCTGATCAACAGTTTAATTCACCTGCTCCTTGATTTATCTTCAATTAAATTTTATTATTTTCTGTCACTAATTGTTTCAAGAAAACTCATTGTGTTTTTTCTTTTTCCCCCAGTCCCTTCAGCAACTCCACAGGACACGTGGTCTTGGGACCAGTACTTGAAAGAACAGAATGCTCTAGCAGCACCCATTGAATTGTTTTCTCAGGTGACTACTGAAGGTCTTATGTTTTTGCAAGGAATCAATACTTGGAAAAATTAAGTAATATTAAATTCTTTGCCTAGAGAGTGCACCAACTTATTTGATTTGTAGTTGCTAGAAAATGACAAAACAAAGCTAATCAAAGACTTAATGTTTCAGAATGTGTGCTCTGAAGCTGGACTTCGGGGTTTGAAATCCAGTCCTCTTACCTTCCAGCTCCATGTCCTTGGGCAAGTCATTCAGTGCCTCTGTTCCTCAGTTTCCTCAACTATAAAGTAGGGAAAGTACCATATCTACCTCCTTGGGTTGTTGGCGGATTAAAGAAATTGTACATGTACAGGACATAGGATGCAACATGTACAAGGTAAACACTCAAAAAGTGTTAGTCTTCCTTTTTATTAGCTGATATTACTTGCATTATGTCCCCTCAAGGATCAGGCTTGAGGAATCTGTTTTGATATGTTGCATGGAGGTCGTGGGTCAGGCAACAAGTGAGACCCCTAAATCATGTTTTACCTGACTGTAAAGATGTGGCGAGACCCCTAAATCATATCTTACCTGACTGTAAAGGTGCCCAGAGCAGCCTCTGTGAACTTGCTTGACCAACTGACTACTGGCACCAGGGGCATGCAACTTCAGGGGATCATTTTTACCCACATGCCAAACCTTCTGGTGCCCTATTTTTCTCAGTTCGTGTTTTCAGTATTTCAGGGCCAATTTGTACTTAAATATTACATCATATTTGCCTCATTATATTGCATTTTAAGTAGCTGATACTTTTATTTGCTTGACTTTTCATGATATCTGTTGAGTTACATCTAGTACTTTTTTTTATGTGAAAGGGTTAATTATTGTAATCCTGGACATGGCAATAGAATAAGAAGAGATGATGCAAACAGGGAAAGAGAAACCAAGTGCTGGCACCCACATTTAAGAAATACTAAGTATCCTCTTATTTGTTCTAAACCCATTCTTCACATCAGATACTTAAGGTGTGGAACTTTGGAAAACATAGATGTGTAGGTATTCCTGACACCTACTACACAGGAACCTCAGGGGTGGAGCCTGGAAATCTCTAGCTTGAGAACCTCCTCAGGGCTTCTGTGTGCAGCATAGAAGTCCACTGTGGTAGACAGTTTTAAGAACTGTGCAATTCCTGCTTGAGTCAGGTCCCTGCTACTCCACTTTGCTGTCACTTGATGAGACTTAGGGTGTGTTTTTCCATTAAAAGTATGTGAGTTCCATAGGTAAGGGATCTCTTCTTTCTTTTCTTTCGTGTTTCCTCATAGTGTCTGCTCTGTTCAGTGAGCTCACATAATCAGTCAATGTTGAATGACCTCTGTGAAACCTCTGAAGGTCCTTAAAAGGTATCTCAGCTAGTCAGTGTGTTAACATTATTTTTTAGAGTTTCTCCTTCAAAATCCTTCAAGGTTCATCAACTAGTATAAGAACACCTGCAGACTAGAGAATTTCTCCCCCAGAGTGTCTCCTGTGATCTGATGTTATCTGAAAAACCACCAAGGGGCAAATGTGGAATATTTGTTCCTGAAATAAATATTTATTGCAATATTGGGTGCTATGTATTAATTAGCTGGGGGTCATATCACTTTTCTCCCTTGACTTTATATAGATCTGACAAGTGTACTGAGAAGTGCTAAGTGAGAGGACAGTCTTTGAACATGTAAAGATAGGAGTGGGCTCTCTTTGGAGGGTATAAACAGAGTCTGCAAGACTGTTCATGGAGTGGAGATGAGTGGTGAGGAGGGGGTGCAGTCTTTGATGATTCCTTGGCTAGTAATTTTACTTAAAATATGATTTTCTCATGCTTTTGAACTCAGTCAACTCTGAAGGTGACAGTGTTAGTACATGAGAAAGCAGACATGTCTGACATTTTGGAGTGCCTTTCTCCTTACTCATAATTTAACAGTCCAGCTACTCAAGATTTTTAATGCTTTCTGTGTGCAAAGCATCATGTAAGATGTAGACAAAAACACTAAGGAATTTATGACATGGTTTCTCAAAATCTTACCATCTCTGTGGGGATATGAGATATGCCTATAAACCATGATAACAATATGAGATAGAATGTTAATACTCAGTGGAATATACAAGTAATGGGTTTAATAGGTATTCCATGCTGAGAGGGGACCTCATCCAACCCCGAATGAGAAGAATGAAGGCACCGATTATTAGGTCTAGTTTGTCCTGATGATCTAAGAAGGTGTTTGTGTTCAAGTACTGTGTTAATTTAACTCAGTGTTTATATTCAAAGATGAGGAAAGCATGGTTTAAAATTGAAAGGTTTCAATAGGATCCAAAAGCAAGGAGCTAAGACTGAACTCAATTTTGTATTGACAGCATGCTCTTAACTATTAATGTTCATTTTCATTGTGTAAATATTATAATATGGTGTTCATATCAGTCAGCTGAGATGTAATTCTTCATCTTTTGACACCAAAATGTTGAAAATAACACTTAAAATAGTTTGCATATCCCAAATGGAAAACTATCGAAAGACATTAAAGTATTGCTTTACTTTTGATCTATAATTTCCTCATTAATATTCAAGATTTAGAAGATGACACCCAGATACACACATGCCCACATGATCAACTTCATCATGTAAATCAGATACCACTTCTAACAAGAAAATGTGTGTTTTTTTTTTTATTTTTAAATCATGTTTGTTCTATTATGGTTGTCTCAGTGTTTCCCCCTTTGCCCTCCGCCACCAATCCCACCCTGCCCCCAACTCCCACAGTCAATTTCTACTCTATTGTCTGTGTCCATGAGTCATTCATACATGCTCTTAGTCTAGTCCCTTTTCCTTTTTTCCACCATGGTCCTCCTTCCCCATCCCCTCCGGGCACTTTCAGTCTGCTCCACATTTCCATGCCTGTGGTTTATTTTGTTCCTTAGTTTATTTTATTGAATAGGTCCCACTTATAGGTGAGATCATATGGTACTTGTCTTTCATCAACTGGCTTATTTCCTTAGCATAATATTCTCCAGTTCCATCCATGTTGTTGCAAAAGGTAGGTGTTCCTCCTTTCTTTCTCCTTTTCTTTTCAAATGCAGATTGATTTTATTTATTTTTTAAATGTCAAAATCCATTATAAAAAATTAAAAAATTTAAATCCATTATAAAATATGAGCAATTAAAACATGACACCAGCACAAAAATAATCAAGTAGATAAATGAAATAAAATGAATATTCTAGAAACAAACATATATATCTGTCTAACAATGTAGTATGTTATTAAATTGATATTTCAAATCAATGGGGAAAATAAGGCTTATTCAACAAATGAGGTACATGGACCACTATTACTTGAAGTAAAACAAATATTGAGCCCAATTTCACACATGATACAAAAAATATTCAGTTGAGTTTAAAAATCAGTATGTAAAATCTAAGGAGTTTTAGGAGAAAATACAAACTAATATATTTCTTACCCTAAAGTAATATATTCAAACCCAGAAGCTATAAAGTAAAATATTGACAATGTGACCACAGTAAATATTTAAGACTATCCAGTAATCTACATATAAAAAAAGTTAAAGCAGAAGTAATAGAATAGGAAAATATTTGGAACACATCTAAAAAATGATTAATAGGTTTTGAGGTTTTTTTAGGGAAAAAATTCTACAAACATTTAATCAACAAATGGATAAAGAATACCAAAGTTATTTAAAGCTTTTTAAAAATAATGGAAGTAGGCAAAAAATATACAAAAATAGGTTTAGTTTCAACAAATAATGAAGGTACAATTAAAATACCACATCATAGTCCCAATCAGATTAATAGGTATTACAGATATTGGTAATATCAAGTATTGGCGACTGTGAAAGGAACTGAGTATTCATAGACTTGTTTTCTTCATCTTCTTAAAGCAGTTCCTTTAGCATGTTTTGCAGTGCTGGTTTGGTGGAGGTGTATTCTTTCAGCCTTCTTTTGTCTGGGAAACTCCATATTTCTCCTTCCATTTTAATTGAGAGCCTTGCTGAGTAGAGTAGTCTTGGTTGCAGGCCTTTGCTTTTCATGACTTGGAATATTTCTTGCCATTCCCTTCTGGCTTGTAGTGTTTCTGTTGAGGAGTCAGCTGCTAGCCTTACCGGGGCTCTCTTATATGTTACTTCCTCTTTCTCTCTTGCTTGCTTTAGGATTCTCTGTTGGTCTTTGATATTTGCCATTTTAATGATGATGTGTCTTGGAGAGGGTCTCATTGGATTCCCCTTGAATGGGACCCTCTGTGCTTCCTGGACTGTGTGACTTTTTTTCTCCTCCAGTTAGGGAAGTTTTCCATCATTACTTTTTGAAAGAGGTTCTCTGTCCCTTGCTCCTCTTCTCCTTCTGGTATCCCTATTATATGGATATTATTACGTTTCAGGTCATCCTGTATTTTCCTCAATGCCTGTTCACTCTTTTTGAGTGTTTCTTCATTTTCTCGCTCTTTCTGGGAGCTTTTTTATACCTTGTCCTCCAGCTTGCTGATTCGATCCTTGGCTTCATCTAGCCTGCTTTTGATTCCTTCCACTGTGTTCTTCAATTCAGAAATGGTATTCTTCATTTCCTCTTGTCTCTTATTGATAGTTTCTATGTCCTTCTTCGTGCTGATATGGTTTGCAGTAAGCTCCTTTTAGCTCCCCAGTAGTTCTTTGAATTCTCTCTGAGCTCACTGAGCTCATTAAGCTTCCTTATAACCATTGATTTGAACTCAGTATCTGATAGTTTACTTGCCTCAATTTCATTTAGTTCTCTTTCTGGGAATTCCTCCTTTCCCTTTGAGTGGGGGGTGTTTCTTTGTCTTTCCATTATTTGTGAGACTCTTCTTTTTTGCTTCTGCTTCTTAAATTGATCTGTCTTGATTTCCTGACTTTGTGGTGTGAACTTCTGTGGTAGGAGACTGCTGTTTTTTCTTTCTAGATCTGCCTCTGATGATGTCAGGTATTGACCCTGTCTGACTTTAGTCAGTCTGTTCAAGTCTTCCAGGAATCTACTGTCTGCGGCTCTCTCCTTTAGCTGTTAATCTAGTCACTCAGCACTCAGCAGTCAGGCTTAGTCTAGTCACCAAGTGGGGCAGAGTCCCTCCTGGGGGCAGGGTTATTGGTTTCTCTCACACTGCTGCCACTCAGGGGAGTGGTCTGCCTGAGCCAAATGGCTGCTTTTATATGGGGGAGGAGTTAGCATGGGGATCCCATCAGCTATTCTCTCTTCTCTCCCTAAAGCCTTCTTCCCAAGTCTCTCCTCTGGAGTCTCTAGCCCACTCTGCCCCTACCTTTGCTGGAGACCAGCATATGTGACTGCAAATAAAAATTTATGTGTTGGCTCTTTAAAAGACTCTTTGTGTCTCCAACTGCCTGTCCTGGCAGAGAGCAACCCTGCTGCTTTTCAGAGCTGGCTGTTATCTGTGCACTTTTTGGGCTCTGGTGCTGTAGGCTGGAGATCCCACTCATGGTTTAGACCCCGCTCTTCTCAGGGGGATCCAACTGGCTGTTTCAATAACCTTCTGGTGCCCCTGCCTGTGGGTGCCCTGCCTGCCTTCTCAAATCTCTACCGCACTCCTTACCAGTTCAGTTGTGCTAAAGCTGATTCTTCTGTCTGTCTGAGGTTATACATCTCCTCTCTCACTATTGTTCAGTTGTTTGTTCCAGTTGATTACTCCACAATTTAATTGTAATTCCAGGTTGGTCCTGGGAGGAGGTCAGTGTGATTTCCATTCCCTCCTCTGTCATCTTGATTCTCTTCTGTATTTTTTTTAAGGAGAGCCCTTTTATTTATACTACTATTTATTACCACTTGGGATAATGAATATAGAAGGATATATATACCTTCTGTTGACAGAAAATTTAAAAACATTTTCTTTTCATACAAGTGAAATGTGCTTATGTGGATTTGTTTAATCTTTGAAATTATTTTCTTTCTATTTGAAATTGGTATTAAAATGTTTTTCTTCTTATCTCTCCCTGCCCATCATCTGACCATACACGTAATTTCCTAAGGCATTCTTTTCACCCTATTGCCTATGACATCGTCCAAATATGTCAGCCTGAAATCAATGGCCTGAGTCTAGCCCCTCTGTAGATGGGCATCAACACAGAGCTTCTTCTGTTTGTCGGGACCATCCATGCCTTGACTCTTGCTTGTTGTTGCCTCCACTTGATATTTCAATTTTTATCCATTTTCAAAGGTCCCTGTGTCTCTTCTTGCTCTCTAAGTCTCATGGTTCCAGGTTCCATGTGCCCCTTAATATCCACCCCTTTCATGTACCTGATGGACCTGTCCCAGCCTGCCCTTTCTGACACAGCAACATGGACTTGCCAAGCAGCCACCATCTGCCTAACTCACATTGGCAGGAAAATAGGGAACAGTAGAGGAGTTTCATGAAGACTGGACATTCACCCCTAGTGTTCCCGGGACTTCTGCAGACCCAGATCTCCTTGTGTACCTGCCCCAGCACTCTGGGATGAATCACACCTGCAGCATTGTCAGGCCCCTGGCAGAGGGAGCACAGCTTGCCCTAGCTCTGAACTGTCTGTTCTGGTGGTAGTGAGTTCCCCCCATCTGCACATCCCTGTTGTCCTTAGTTACTAGTCCAGAAGGCTCTGCTTTTTAGCCCTGGCAGATGTTCCTCTGTACCCAGCCAGTGTTGGATTACAGAGTAGATTAATTAGCTAAACATGTGCTTTGGCCCCTGCAAAGCTGGGACACTTCTACATTTTTAAAATAATTTGGTGTTTCAGGAGAAAAGCTATCAGAGAAGTTGAAACTTTCTTGGATTTCTTCATAGATCTTTTATTGTTTAGTAATATAGTTTTAATTTGGATTCCATGTAGTTGAGGTGTTGCATTAATTTCCTTTTGCTGCTCTAAGCAATTGCCACAAACTTAGTGCCTGAAAGCCACACAAATTTATTATTAAAGTTCAGAAAGTCAGAAATTCCAAATGGGTCGGCAAGGCTACATTCCTTCTGCCAGTTCTAGGGCAGAGTCTCTTTCTTCACCTTGTCTAGTTTCTAGGGGCCATCTGCATTCTTTGGCCTGTGGGCCCACATCACTTCAACCTCAGTTTTTATTGTCATATCTCAGTTTTTGATCCTTTTGCCTCCCTTTTGTAAGGACCTTATGGTGACACTGGATACACCTGGATGTTCCAGGATAATCTCCCATCTCAAGATTTTTCTCTTAATCACATCTGCAAAACTGTCTTTGCAATTTGAGATACAATATTCACAGGCCCAGGGATCAGGACATGGGCTTTTTGCCATGTGAGATACAATGCTCAGTTTCAGGGATAAGGATGTGGACTTCTCACCCACGAGATGCAATATTCATGGGCTCCAGGATCAGGACCTGTACATCTTTGGGAGCCCCTGTTCTGCTCACCCACAAGTACTGTCCCTTTTCCATTGGTGGTCCTGGTCTGGCCCTGCCCCTGGCTCAAGTGACTTCTCATGGGATGTCTTCCTCCCAGTATTCTCCTTTGAGGTTTACGCCATCTCATCCCTACTGTTTCATTTTTGTTACTTCGTGTGTGTGTGTGTGTGTGTGTGTGTGTGTGTGTGTGTGTCTTCTCACACCACTACCCTTTTTGTGCTTCCCTTCTTCCCTGCCAACCGTCTCATGTCTCCAGTCATGTTCTCATCCTTGGACTGTCCTTTAGTTGCTAGGCACCAGGCACTAGGCATTAGGCACTAGGCACTAGTGAGTCAGGTGTTCTGTGGCCCACATAACAGTCCGCCTGACTCCAGTGCCTTGAGTGCCTCCACCCAGGGACCTGAACTTCCTTTTCAATTCAATCCTTCTGTTCTATAGCCCCGCTTGCAATGTTGAACTTAAAATTTCATCATCTTGTCTACTGTCATTTCATAGTATCAATTTTTCTTTTAATTAAGACTTGTAGTTGTTGAAATTTTTTCCTCCCTTCTGATTTCACATCTGTCCCTAGTCTGTCTAGGACCCCCGTTTCCCTCCTTTCAGCCATTCTCTTGCCAGGATCTTCAACTCCCCTATTCTCCTGTCATCTTTTTCTAATATATGCCAGCCTCAGTCTTGGCTCTGGATGAATCATGTTTACCTTTAACCTTCTGTCCTGAAACTGCCAAGCACTGCTAGAGAAGACCACAAGGCCTTGCAATTCGTGACCCTGCAAACCCATAGTTTCTGCTAAGCTGGGCAGTGCCTGACTGTCCTGGATTGCCAAGATGCATGTTCACTGTTTCCTAGGAGGGCAGTTCTCTTAGCCCATTCCTTTCACTCCTAGCAGAAGGTAGTCATTCACTTTTGTCACTCCTTTGATCGATAAAGCCAGACCCTCTTCCACTTCCTCCTGCAGACCTCACTCACTCTCACCTCCTTCCCTGTTATACTGGAAGTAGTGTTCTGAATTGTTCCCATTTCTGCTTTTCCATAGATCTCAGTCCATCAGTTTCCTCAGGTCCTGCTTGTAAGTTAATTGTGCTTCTCTTCTGAGCCGTTCCCTTTACAGTGCAAATATACTTGTCTATTCCATCCTTGAGAAAAAAAATACTGCTCCTTTATTCTGCATTTTCCTATCTAATTCGTCTCCTGAGTTCAGTCCAGCTTACTGAAATTTTACACTACATTTTCTCTTTTCTTGTATTTTCTAACCTTTTCCTCCTGTTACCTGGTCTTTACTCCCACCATTACCTTAAACGGCACCAATGAAAGTGATCTCTAGGATTTCAAAGCCAGACACATGTTAGGCCTTATCTTATACTTCCTCTGCCCCAGAGCTCTGTCCACTGTTAGCCGCTGATTTTGCTTATACATAGCCACTCCGTGCCAGGCTCTTCTGAAAGTCCTTTTCATCTTCCATGATTTAATCTTAGGCCCTTTTCTGCATGGCTCCCTGGCTATCTCATCTGCCTCCTTAACTTCCATTCCAATCAGACACCATGGTGTTGCTAACCTGGGTTTTTCGCTTGGTCTTCTCCTCACCTGGATGTCACATAGTTCTTAATGCTGAGTGAATCCAAACAGGACTCATCTGCTCAGCCTCCTTCCATGGTTTGGCTTCTTGGGCTCCTTGTCCCTGGGAATGGCTCTCTATAGAAGTCCCCTGGTGGCCAGTTTTTGTATTTCCTCTCTCTTTGTCCCGTGTATATATTTGACAGTCTACTTTGCTCAAGTTTTACCTCTTAATTCCTCAGTTCCTACTGTCTGTCCTTACCATTGCTGCCTTAATTTAGGAATAAGCCCTGGCCTTTTTTTTTTTTCATATAAATTGTAGCAAAATTTTCTTAAACGGTCTCTCTCTGTCCAGGCTGGCCCTACCTTTAACCTTTCCTGGATGCTGTTGCCATAATGATCTTTTAAAATTATCGTTCTGTTTATCATTTTTTGTATTTAACATTGTTGACAGTTAATTTTCATGCCATTCTGTGTGATTACCTGTAGGTGCAATTTCTTACTGCCTTATGGTTCTCTGGGAGAGGTGCATTTTTCAGCACCTAGTATTTGCTTGGGGCTTTTACATGTGCTGCCTCACTAAATCCTTCCAGCACCTTTCCCCTCATTTTAGAGGAGAAGGACTCTATGATGCACTTTTCTGACCCTTAATTTAACTGAAAATGGCAGATGATATCACTCACTTCTCAGGGACTGTGGACGGCATGTAATGTATATAAAGTGTTTGGCATACTATAATGTCTGACACAGTTCACTTTATTAAATGGACGCAATCGTAAAAGTTACTCTTTTTTCAGATCCTAATTTTTTTGTCCTCCCCAGAACCTTCTCTCTGCCCTTCTTGGTAGGATTCATTCAGAAAACTAGCTGGGGCCTGATCTCCTAAACTTTCCTTTTGTCCGGACTTACTTGGTTTGACCACAGAAGCACTCCTGCCTGGCCTACATCGAGCATGGCCTACCAGCTGGGGGCATTTTGACCTCGCTTTTGTGTTCTTCTGTACTTCATGTTGAGTGCCCTGTATGTAAACCACCCATCATATTTGAGTTTCATCTGATATCTTAATGTTGGCAGATTTTGGTGTTTCAAACCTTTATATTCTCTCATTATATTCTTATTCCACCTGCCTTCACAGTTGATAACGTACTGACTTTCTTCATGATGAAAACAGAAATATTTCCTCATTTTGGTAAAAATATTATATAGACTTTGGTGTTTCCACTTTTCCTCCCCTACTCCTTTCAGTGACATCTTAATCTTGGACATTCTTTACTCCATGTTCTTGTATCTTACTCTCTCTTTCCCCATTTAAATCTATTATAATCTATTATGATTTTGGAAAGAGTTACTTTGTGTCCAGATAAGGAAATTCCAGCCATTTATAGGGTGATGGAGGAGTATTATTTCTGCAAGTGGCTGGGAGTACCTGGGAACAGACACCTTTTTGACTTAACCTCCTAATTGACCAAGATGGAAGAGAGCCCTATTTGAACACACTCTTACTCTCTCAATCTTCCTTATTTGAAATCAAAACAAAAGGAATAGCTCATTTTCTTCCTAAATGTAACTTTTGCATCCAGACCTGAATTTTAATTTTAAAAATCTAATTTTTCTCTATATACTAGTACTTTAAATAGAATTTGGAAAACCTGTGTATGTGTTTTTAGTTTTTGATAAAGTCTGGATTTTTACTAATCACTGCAGGTGCACAAAAATGCTGCTATGAAAATTCATGTTTATTATAAACTCCTGTAAAACTGTGTGAGGTACCTAGAGCCTTTCCAGCCAAAACAGTTCAGTCAGATGTCAAGTTATTTGTGTTTTGAACATGCTTCCAAATTACTTCATAATCACTGAGAACACTCTCTTAGTTTTAACATAGGTCCTTAGACAATACTTTAAATATTAATTGTGAGCCACATGATCATCACGCATAGCTTTTTTAGTGGTTGTATAAACTTTAATGAAATCCCTCATTATATAATAAATCTGATATGCTTAGAATCAAATATAGCCTCAGTCTATATTCTCTCTCTCTCTTTTTTAAGTCCTAACCTGAGGATATGCTTACTGATTTTGAAGAGAGAGGAAGAGAGAAGGAAGAGAGAGGAAAGTGTGAGAGAACATTGATCAGTTACCTTCCATGCGGGGATGGAACCCACAACATTTTGGGGTATGCAACGACACTCCAATGAGCTGAGCCACCTGGCCAGGGCCTGTATTCTCTCTTTATTTGCCTGGAGTGTTTGCTTGTTTGTTTACTTGTTTGTTTTTGTCTTCTGTATGTATGTTGTTGCCTCCAGTTTTAAGATGACTTCATTGTTTTAACAGTTTTTCCAGAAAAAATATAAAAAAGAGTACCATGTGTATTAGACGTAGATGTTTGTCTGAGGTTTAAATCACAAGTCATATCGAGGGCAGAGAAGAACGTGTGTTTTAAAACTAGAATGTAGCCTTACAACATGAAGTCATAAGCTGATTAATTGCTGGGACCCTGAAGAACAGAGCGAATTCCCATTCATGTTTATTTCTCACATTCCCTAAAGCTCTACGTTCTGGGACAAAACTGAAGATACATCCTGATTTCGTGGCATAGATATTTTCCCTATTCTTAGAATCCACTTCTCTGAAATGGTGTGACTCAGAGAGCCAGGGGAGCTGTGAAATGGTTCAGCAGATTGAAGTGGTGGAGCTGGGCAGCCAGAGCAGGGCTGCTTATCTGCACTGCCAGCTGCTCAGAGGAAGAGATATTAGAGGATGAAAAGAGTGGAGTTCAGAATCAAGGAGAGACAGTTTCTATAGATTTTCTTCTTTAGTTAAAATAAATTTGTATTAGGAGCATCCTTGTCTTTTTTCCCTGAGAGAGTTTAGTCCTTCAGGGGAAAAACGTTATGGGTTTATTGTTCTAGATGCTAGACTCAGAGGATTTGTGGAATCCACTCAGTGATGGCCAGTGATTCATCAGACAACTTTTGAAGTTATTTTTAAAAGTTCTGTCTATGCAGTTCTTTACTTAATACCGTGTGAGTTCTTTCTCTTTGTTCATGAAGATCTTTGTTGGTGTAAAGCTGCCTAAATTGAACAGTGTTTCACCCACTCTGGTATGCGCTGCATTTTGTTTCTGAGACTATAATGCAGTTAGTGGTTAGGGTGACTGGAGATATCTATATCTATATCTATATCTATATCTATATCTATATCTATATCTATATCTATATCATCTATATCTCTATCTGTATACATATCTATATCAGTCTGTTTATATCTATCTATATATCTATCTATTATCAATCTATATCTGAGCCAAATTCTTAGTATCAGTAGGTCAATAGGTTCTGGGGAAGTGAGAATTTTTAAATCTAAGATTGTAGTAGATTAGATTTTAAAACAACAGTAGGAATTACGTTCACTAACTTGCTAAAGTATAATTTTGTTATGCCATGAATTCTCTGTTCTCTCTTTGTAGAATGCTCCTTTGTGTAATCTTGATAGCAGTTTGGGATTCAGAATTAATATGTGAAAAGTGTTCAAAATAACAAGGAAGTACTCTCTAAAATAAGAGTTTAAAAATCAGCCATCTTTCACTGCCATCTTAACTGAAGCTTTGCAGGACGTTATGTATAATTATGAGATGATGATTTCTCCCCATTAGCTTAACAAGTAAATGGCAAAAATAGTTGTCACTTGGAAAAAGCAGAATTTAGACATGTCTTGCTGCCTGGCCTGTATATCCATGGTGAACAGCTGCAGTAAACTGTTGTGTTCTGCTTATGGAAGTCTCCTACCTATGTTATTTAGTCAGTGGATTGACTGATAACAGATCCTTGAAAGAATGGCCTTGTGGCTCTTAATGTTTTTTAGGTCTTAGGCCCCTTTGAATATCTAATGGAAAGTATTGTTAATCTCTTCAGAGAAGTGTTTGCATGCAAATTTTGTATAAAATTCAGGAGGTTTCCATAACACTTGAAGAAATCAGGGATCCCACCCCTTTATCACCATTAAAAACATGTACAGTAAGGTGTAGTTTAAACAGAAATAGAGAAAAATGTGTATATATTTGAGTGATATGTGCTGTGTGTGAATATACATATATATGTACATACATATGTGTGTGTGTGTGTATGTGTATTATTCAAGTTCTCCATTGTCTTTGTGATTACAAGGTGAGAAAGCCAGGAGAGGTTCTAATACGTTCTTGATATAGTCCACTGTTAGCTCAGGTGAAAATCGTAAAGCTTCTTGAGGGAAAAGCGAGGAAGGAGTTTCATAACCTCTCATAGTTTAGATTGCCAGGATCTTGCAGTGAATAGACGTTTATGATGACAGATCCATGGCAAGAGACCTGGGAGAGCACTGAAGCTATAGTAATGCATCAGAAAGTTGGAATTTAAAAGTAGATCAAAATTATACTTGTTAATGAGCTCTCCATAAAGTCCTTGAAATTATCCCTAGATATTGATAACATTATAAAACTAAAATGATGACATTATGTAAAATTTGGAGATTTTTTCCAAGCCTGAAACCGAGGTGTCATTTTAAACTCTGCGCTTTCTTCATCTTTGGTATCCAGCCAGTCAGCAGTTACTGTCCCTTTTACCTCCTAAGTAGCTATTGAGTCCAGTCTCTCCCCTCCATCCCAGCTCTTCTTGCTCTGCATTGATTGAGGTCCTCATTATCACTGGTCCAGGCTACTGAACATTGTGTAATACACATTTGCAGTGAAGCACACAGACCAGAGTTTGGATTTAAATTCTAGGTTTTTACTGACAAGCTATGTAGTGGAAACATTTGTGACCTCTTCTGAGGTCACATCAATAACCATCAATAACATGATGGTTTTTTGTTGTTGTTGTTGTTTTTTTAATATATTGAGTAAAGAAAATCACATGTTGACAAAGAGTTAAATTCTCTGTGGTCTATTTTTTGAAAATATAATGCCATTTAAAAATTTAAGCAAGACAGAAGGATTTAAAAATTAAAAGCTTTGTCTCTGCAGATTCCTCTTGCTAGGTGAACCACTCAAAATAATTTGACATGTGTAGTTCCAGATCTGTATAAATGTTTATGTAGATATATGAGTAATGGTCATATAAATAGTTGTGTTTCACTGATCTAACACTCATTTTATATTTATTGGTATGTCATGGCTATAATGTCACCTAAGCAGATCCAGGTCTGTTTCTTGCTTTTTAATAGCTACATTGTATTGTCTGTCTTCTCTCTACCTAAAGTTGCTTTTATGAATGCTGCTGTGATGGAAATACAATTCAAATTTCCTCTCCAAGTGGATAGTCATATGTCCTAATGCTATTTATCTTTACTTTTCTGACTTAAAATACCACCTTTATTTTATATTAAATTCCCACATACGGGGATATGGCATTCTCTGTGCCACTGTTTTCAAACTTTTGGCAACTGTGGATCTTTTATGGTCACCACATAACTGTGGCAACTGTGGATCATTTATGAACCACCAATACTCAGAGCAGCGATTTGAGATATTTAAAAAATTCACTCTAAACATTATACAATAAAAGATTAAAAATCACAAAGTTTTTAGTTAGTGAGTGGCATAGTGTTACTCCTAACTTTTCATAATAATGTACCAGAGTAATAACCCATATGCTAAAGCCAGACTCACTGTGAGCTCAGGCACATTGCATAACCACTTGTGCCCCAGTTTCATAATCTGTATTATGTGCGTAATGACACCTATTTCTTGGAGTTTTTATGATGCTTTAATGAGGTGACACTTAGAACAGTATCAACTTAGTGCTTAGAACAGGATCTGGCTCAGAGTTAAGTGCTTCATAAATGTTTGTTTGATAAAAGACATCTTTATAAAGGATAACTTAGACACAATAACCCGTTCTTCTCATTCCTTATTCTTCATTTCTGTTTACTAAGAAAATTACATCTAATTATTATATGTTGTTAGCTATGATAGTAAATGTTTGGTGGTCCTGTAGATAGATCTGGATCATCCTGGATATTCAGATCAAAGATAAACTGAGTCTTTTTTTGTTTCATCGATTGCTAAGTCAAGAAAAATATCATAATGCTCAAAACTGGGCAGGCTAATTCTGTATACTTTAGAGAGAGCTGCAAATGCATTTGTAACTTTCTCTTTGATTGTATTTGTCTCAGGAAAATGTTTCTTCATGTTCCTTTGCGCAGTAATTGAATTAGTTTTAGGCTACCAATAACATGATGGTTTTTTTTTTTTTTTTTTTTTTTTTAATGAGTAAAGAAAATCACATGTTGACAAAGAGTTAAATTCTCTGTGGTCAAGCACAATTGACCTACATAAATTGACCTGATAGAAATTGTGACATTTCAGCCCTGGAGACACACATCGAGACTATTTGAGATTTGAAAGATGTCGCTGAGATAAACCACTAAGAAGGCCACTGAACTCATGGCAGTGGTTTTTGGTGTTAAAACAAATTTTGTTTTTAACATCTGCATATCCAATTCTTATGAGCATCTTTCCCTTTGACTGCCTTCACATTGACGTTTGGAAACCAGAGGCCCATGGTCCTTGCCCAGCCTTTTGCATTCATAGCATGCTAAAAATACGTGCCTCGGTGGTTGTGATTCCATTGCATGCCCAAATTCTTCTACTTATTTCAATATTAATCAAGATGAGGAAGCTATTGTTGACTACTAACTCTTGCCTATGAATAAAATAGAATGTCTATGGGCATTCAGGTAGAATCTTCCATGTAGTATATTGGCATTCTTCTGTAACACACATATCTAGCTGATGCTCTGCTGGTGCTGATGGCTGCCAGCCTTCTAAGGTCTTTACAGTGGCTCAGAAATAATTATTACAAGCATAATTTTTCTGCTCTTAGAATGGGTTCTCAGTGAAGAATGGAGTAAAATATTGTCCAGAATTTTTCATATCTGTCTGTCAAATGTCCAAGAGATGTTCATGCTGTACATTTGTGACTTCATGCACCCATGGCGCAAAGGTCTCCTGGCACACACTTCCTGATAACGAGTGCCCTTATGCACTGGGTTTCATAAAGGAATTTTGCCAATAGCCTATCTGTTTTCTCCTGGCATGGTGCTTTGTTTTTATATTTTTTTCCTTATGCTCTGACTCATTTTTAGACAATAATATGTGACTTGTACCTGCTTTTTCTCTGAGATATGCAATTTTGAATAATCTTCTCCATTGTTAGTGACATATTTATCAATTTTGTACTATAAAGCACTATTTTGCAACTTTTTTTGGGAAAAAAATGACAAAACAGAACACCTTAGCTTCTGTACTTGAGAACACATGGCACTTTCTTGGACATGTCCTTGAGGCCTTCCATGTCCTTGAGCCATGTTTCGTTTTGCTTGTTTTGTTGCCTCATCTATCTGTCTCCTTATATGGAACAAATGGTTGTCAGACTTTCAGAACTTGGATTCTTGGTTATGCTCTGCTGCCAAACTGGTTGTGTAACCTCTAGAAAGTCTCTCCACCTCTCTGGGCTCAACTTTATCTGAAAAGTTTTATTCAGATCTCTAAACCTTATGATTTTTTAATGACTAAATTTAATGGGCTTATTGTTTGCTTTAAGTGTGTGATTTCAGTTCCCTTTTTTTCATCATATAATTTAATTTCATTAGCAGAACTATCAATTATATTCATAAACTATAAAATTTTTAGAAAGGTAAAATCATTAAATCTCCTCTGAATAAAACGTTCAACAGAAAAGGGATGAAAGGCAGTGATAATTCTCATTCAATGTTGCCTTTCATATTAAAAATACATTTTTTTTATATGAGACTCTCAAAGAGCAGGGCAGAATTCCTCCTGGGGTTGGGGCTACTGTTTCCCCTCAGGCTGCTGCTTTGGATCAAAAAACTATGGTATATTTACACAATGGAATACTATGCAGCAGAAAGAAAGAAAGAGCTACTACTCTTCGTGACAGCATGGATGGAACTAGAGAGCATTATGCTAGGTGAAATAAGCCAAGGGGTGACAGAAAAATACTCTATGATCTCACCTTTAAGTGAGGTACCTAGTCAACAGAACAAACAAGCAAGCAAAATATAACTGGAGACATTGAAATAAAGAACAAACTGACAGTAACCAGAAGGGAGGGGGGAGGAGGATAATAGAGGAAAGTAAGGGAAGGGTCATCAAGGAACATGTATAAAGGACCCATGGTCAAAGCCAAAGGGGGGAAGGATTGCAGGTGGGAGGTGGGGGTGGGTGGGGTGGGGGAAAATGGTGTCAGGAAAATGGAGACAACTGTACTTGAACAACAATAAAAAGAAAAAAGAAAAAAAAAAGAAACTCTCAAAGAATGGTGTGGCCATTTTAGCCACATAGTGTTCCTTGAGACATTATTTAAGGCTCCCAAATGTTCAATTGAGAAACCATTTTGAAATGTTGACAAGGTAATGTTGATCATTCTGATTCCCAACTATGAATTGTTGCCAGTGTTTTGAATTTATCATTCATATGTGATAAGAAGGTATTGTCTGCCCATTATGGTTCTGATTTTGCATCAGTTTTGTTGAAACATTAAAAATGTTCTTTCAGTTTCTACAGCTTCTTAAACTTTCTTTCAGCATTATTAATATACTCCCCCTGAGGCCTCTTCTTTCCTTTTGCCTTCTTATCATTGTTGTGTGTAAGTATATGTATATGTGTGAGGTGCTTTTAAAGTTAACAGAAATTTCCAAACAATGAACATGAAGTAGTCACACAATACTTGTTAAATACAATCTGCTAGAAAAGAGATTAGATGTGAGAAGAAGGCTGGGAGAATTAAACACACACATGACATTTATTTTGGTAGAAATAAAATATTCCTGAATAATCATTCATTCTTGAGATTTCATTTTTGGGTTTTGTTATCTTTTAAGTTTTTCCCTTGGAAGCTTCTAAGATGATCTGTGAATATAAGAAAAATTTTAATGACATTTTACAAGACAATTCATAAATATTTTAAAACAATTTTGTATTCTTACAAAAAAGGCATGTACCCAAGTATTGTAGAAGAAGGGTGAATAAACTATGGAACCCACCCAAAGTGAAGTACAATGCTGTTATAAAAAAGACTGTAGACAATCGTTATGACCTGACATTAGGAAGACATTAGGAAGACAACAGTGTGTATACTATGCTACTTTTTCTAAGAAGGAAGGGAAAGTGAAGGAAAAAAATAGCTACTTATTTTTACATATAGAAACCCAAGAAGGATAAACCAGAAAACAGCAAGGTTGGTTATGCACAAGAGGTGGAATGGGGAGGACGTGGGAAGGAGAAAAAGTTCTTTGAGTATCTTTTCATATAGCTTTAACTTTTGGAAACATGTTAACATTCTGCATATTAAAATATAAAAATAAATCACTAGGAACTGAAAGAAGTTGAAGCAAATTAACTCAATAGTATTTGAAATGAATACCATAACTGCACTGAAGAAACAAAAACAAGAATGAATCCAAATATACCAAGGCCTGTCCATAGAAATTCCAGCCATTGTTAATAAGAATGGGCTGGAATGGTGATATTGATGTAACCTGGCAGCTAAGGAGAGTGGACTGGAATGCATATGTGTGAACAATGACGACTTTACTGTACTAGTCAGTGCAGGTGGTAGGCATCTTTGAGTGAGCATGTGTACTGTATGGCCATAGCATTCAAAATGACTGAGTAAGTAAAGCAATGAATCTGCATCAGATTTTGCATAAAGCTTGAACATTCCTCTGCAGAAACTATTCAGATGATTCAGAAGGCCACAGCTATGGGTGACTGGTGATTGGCAGCTTTATCATGACAATGGACATGCTCATAAATCACATCTCTTGCATAGTTTTTTTAGCAAAACATCAAATCTCCAAGGTGACCCAGCATCCCTACGGCCCAGATTTGGCACTCTGTGACTTCTGGCTTTTCCCAAGACTAAAATCTCCTTTGAAAGGGAAAAGATTTTAGACTGTTGATGAGGTTCAAGAATATATGATGGGGCAGTTGATGGTGATTGGGAGAACTGGGTGAGGTCCTAAGGTGCTTACTTTGAAGGGGACTGAGGTGATTTGTCCTATGTACAATATTTCTTGTATCTTCTTCAAAAAATGCCTGTGTTTTTCATATTACATGTCTGGGTACCTGCTGGACAGACATATATATATATATATATATACACACACACACACACACACACACACACACACACACACACATGCACATATACAGACATATACACTATATACCTATATACCTAATTTGTGGATGGCAGAAGAGCAGGGAGGGAAAATTCCAAACAAATCCTAAACTCTTTTTTTAGGTATATTTATTTATTGTAGTAGTGTGGGTAAAACAATTCTGAACCTAAAATAGACATACTATAGGAGTTAGCACATGAGTAAATGTGTTGACCTTGTTAGAGGGAAAATACATATATGAATGGAAAAAGGCAGAATAAGCCCTTTGGGATGGATTGGAATTAGTTGAATGTTTGAATTTGTGATTTATAAAAATATATATCCATAGATATATGTACATGTGTACATATTTATATATGATTGTATAAGTTTGATCTGTATGCAACTGTATGGTGAAGGAATTGAACAACACTGGACAACACTCTAGTTGTGCGATCAAAATTAAGATCACCAATGAGGGGACACATGAACATCATGTGGCTGCAGATATCAAATCATGAGAAAGACACATCATCACCCATGTAGTATATTAGCAAAAGAATGCATAACCTGAATCTTATTATGGGAAAACATCAGACAAATCCAAAATGGGGAACTGTCTATTTTAATAAAATAGAGTAGGGGCAAGAGTATGTTCTTTAAAAATTTCAATATTATGAAAGTTAAAGAAATGCTATGGAAAATGGTCCAGATTAAGGAAGACTAAAGAGACATGTCAACAAAATTTAATATTTGACCCTAGACTGAATCTTATTCTGGATGGGAAAGTGTTGTACGGTTCATTGTTGGGTAGAGCAGAAAAATTGGAATATGAATGGAAAATTAGTTAAAAGTGTTGTGTAAATGTTAAATTTACAGAGGCTGATAAATAACTACTTTTATGTAAGAGAATATTTTTATTCTTAGAAAGAATACACTGCTATTACGGTAAAATATTTAGTATTTAGGGGCAAAGAGCTCTCGAATGATTCAGAAAAAATCATATGTAGATTTATATGCACATGCATATGTATATATCTGTTTTTGTGTAAACACAGACATGAGAGCAAGGGAGCAAATGGAAATGATACAGCAAATGAGGTGGAATGTTAATACAGGCAAAGGCTATAAGTATTCTCTTTACTGTTTTGTTCTTGCAACTTTACGTTTGACATTTTCAGATGAAAAGTTTCTCAAAAGAATAAATTTCACTTTAAAAATAGGCATTAATATGTTAAGCATTAATAAATAATAATACCATTAGTGAATAAAAAGCAGCTCTTGAACTAGATTTTAGTCATCATTTTCCATTAGTATACTTATAAGTTTATTTGCAATTAAGAATAAATTGACTAGTACTGCTGAATCTGCTTGAAACTGCTCAAAACTAATAGTAGTTCAGCAGGGCTGTGGGAAATAAGACCAGTATTAAACTAAATAATAATGAAATGAGAACAAGTTAGAAAGTCTGCTATTAATTAGATTTCATTTAAAATAGCAATAAGGATTAAAAGGTACACAGAAATAAGCATGACAAAGCATTTTTGTTGTCTATGTGAAAATTAAAAAAAACACTTTCGACAGATAAAAATGATTTGATTAAATGGAGAGGGAAAATGTTGCTGAATTATAAAACTCAATATGGTGAAGATTGCTATCCGGATAGAGTGTAAGCAAATTAGCCAGTGAACAGAATAAAAGGGCCAAAAATAGGTCCACAGATATGTATAATGGGTAACTTTGTGAATAGTGGATTATTTAAAAAAATTTTGTTCAGTACTTGTTTTTCCATATGAAAAAATACATTCCTACCTCACATCATAGAAAAAGTCAGTTCTGGTTGCATTTTAGATTTAAATATGAAGAATAAAAGTTTAAAAGAGCACTAGGAAAATACCTGTAACTTCAGGTTTGCAGGGGATTTCATAGGCTAGATGTACAAACTGTATAGGAAATAATTGATATATTTTACTACATTAAAATTTAGAATAATTCTCTACAACAAGGTCATCATAGACAAAGTGAAGAGCCAAGACGCAGACTGGGAATAGGTAATCATTATAATCAACAGAGGATTGTTTCAAGAATACAGAAAGAGCTCCTTCAAATTATTAATAAAAGACGAGCAAAAGAAATAAATGTGGAGTTCACAGGACATAGAATTTTGTAGATGAACTACTTCAAACAAAGCACATGAAAATTTTTCAGGGTCAAATATATAAGAACATCCTTCTGTTGGGTTGGCCAAAAAGTTTGTTTTTTCCCCCGTAAGATGGCTGTAGTAGCATTTAATTGTCTTTAACTTCATTCAAAACAATTTTGTTAGGTTTTATTGTGACAGCTGTCAATCAGCATGAATTTAAAAAAAATCAAAATTGGTGAATTTTTGTGTAGCCTTTTTAATATTGATGGAAGAAAATATGCAACATTTTCTGCATATTATGCTTTATTATTTCAAGAAAGGTAAAAATACAGTTGAAATGCTCAAAAAGATTTGTGCAGTGGGTGGAGAAGGTGCTGTGACTGATTGAATTTGTCCAAAGTGGTTTACAAAGTTTCCTTCTGGAGATCTCTTGCTGGACAATGCTCCATGGTTGGGTGGACCTGTTGAAGTTGAGAGCAATCGAATCGAGACATTGAGAACAATGTTCTACCGTGTGGGAGATAGCTGACTTACTCAAAATATCCATATCAATGAACTTATCTGTGAAAATAAAAAATGTGCCTTTTATTTTATTAAAAAAAATACTAAATGAACTTTTCATCCAATCCAATATCTTTACCTATATTACTGAACTTTCAAACTAGTGCAGTTAGTTCTTGATTTTATGTATAGCCACACCAAGTATTTTAGTATTAAATTGTGAATGTATTTCAGTGGCTAATGTTATATCATGAAATTTTGTAGGACCAATCCTTTCCAGAGTATGAAAATGGTTTTCAGGTTGGAATGAGATTAGAAGGCATTGACCCCCGACATCCAGCTGTATTTTGTGTGCTTTCTGTAGCTGAGGTAAGAGTTGATGTTATCGTCTTGAACTAATTGCAGAGTCAAGTGACAGAAGAGAATTTTCTAGAGAATAATGAATTGAATGCTTTCTGTTCTAAACGAGTTCTAGTACATTATAGGTTTATTTTAGTCAATGATGAGTGAAATATGTTTCTTAATGATTTTTTTCTTCTGAAATTATCTTTTTAATAAATTCTTCATCGCTAGCAGGTACTCTTGATTTAATTGGTAAATAATTTTCACCTGAGGTTGATTACAATCGGGGACTCCCACAATGTTGTTTTTGTCTGTTAAAGGAGATATAATTATTGAAGTTTGAGCTGAACTAATGAGAAATGCATATGAAAAATCCATGCATATGAATTATATATTTACACAAATACATGCACTTTGTGAAAATTATATAGTGTGAAGACTCATTGATGAAAGTAAATGGCGTATAAAACGTGATATTTACTAAACACCTTATATTATTAAATTGATAAGAAACCTGTATATTTTTAATAACACCAAACATAGAAAACACTGTTCACTTAATTCTCTGATTGGTTATGGTTATTGAACTTATATAGCATGTCTAGAGGACATATTTATCATACTGTTTTATTTCCTTTATTGAGTATGCTGGCTTTATATATAAGAGTTGAAATAAGGCCATGCCTATTTGGGTTTTGCTTTGTACTTTAGCTAGGTGGGATTTCTGAAAGGCATATTTGACAGATTTGAGTTAATTAATAAACTCACTGACTAACAAATATGTAAATTGGCCTCAGTTTCCTAGGCTGAGGAAAAGGGTAATTATTTTTGCAGAAAAAAAATCCAGTGTATTTTGTCAGCATTTTGTCTTATTTAGATGTCATCTATAAGTAGATGGAAGGATTGCTTCATGTACATTGATGGCACTGACAGAATATATGAACATTTTGTTAATTTTTTTGTATACTTCTAATATATGATGCAATGAACAATTGGAAACATTCTGTTTTGCAGGTGTGTGGTTACCGTCTAAGGCTTCATTTTGATGGTTATTTAAGCTGCTATGATTTTTGGACCAACGCTGGTTCCCCTGACATTCATCCAATAGGGTGGTGTGAAAAGACCAAACATGAACTACACATCCCTAAGGGTAAGCCGGGATGAAAAGAGAGTGAGTTGTTATTTTGTTTTATTTTCACAGCATTTTTATGACATAATATTGAGGGCCTGGTGTGATTTAATTTCCAAAATGAAAGTTTGATCTTCAAAAAAAGAATAAGTCTGTAAGGATACCATTCTTAGAAATAAATGTTTTTAAAAGAAAATCATCAATGATTGTTTGAGTTGGATATTCTGATAAGGCACTAAGGCAGAAGTAAAATCTTATGAGAGTATTTCATTTTACATAAAGTTTATTAAACCTTATAAGAAATGAAGAAACTAATGTTTAAATCATGATTGAAATGAAATATCTCAATCATTGATACCATGCAGTGAGGAAGCTTGATTCACTGTCATTTGTTTCTGACAGAACTTGCGGAGAACAGGGAAATAGGAAAAAAAAATTTCACTGTTTAAATGGGAAGTAAAAATCTCATCCTTGTCCTCTGTTATGTGCTAGAGGAATGTGGGACTGGCAGATGTGACTGAAACTCTTTTTATTTTCTGTGTGCTAGCGATGGGAGGATTTGACCAGTTGAAATGTCAATGGGACCATTTCTTTGCAGAGTGAAGTTCTGTATAAGATCTCCTGCTTGGATGTTAAACCATTTGATGGCCTGGAGTTATACAGACCTCTCGAGTTAGTATAGAGTCATTTTTTCGTAGTAGTCAGCTTTGGAATCTGTCCCTGAGACTAATGGTAGAGTCCTTTAAGATTGCTGGATTTCATGGAAGCTGGTAACAAGCCACAGGTTCATTCATCTGGTAGGTATTGATGGAGCCCTTACTTTGTGCAGGCACTCAGGATATAGTACTGAACAAAATAAAGCATCTCTATCTTCATTGGGCTTTTATCCTAGAGGAGAGAAGAATAATGAACAAAGATAAAGAGTCAGTGTCAGGCAGTGACAAGGTAAGAGTACTGAGAGAATCACAGGGATACTCTTTGACTTAGCATGGAGAAGAAAGCCTGAGAAGGTGATGTCTGACAGATTCATGGGTGAAACGAGAGAGAAAGCAGTGTGGCTTCCTGGGTAAAAGTACTTGTCAGAAAAGCAAGAGTAAATGTGCTGGAGCCAGGGTGTGCTTGGTGTAGTTGAGTAATCACAAGGAATGAATGTGGCTACAAAAGAAGCGAAGGTGAGAAGATAGGAGATGAAATTAGAGATGCAACCATGGCTTGAAGGCCGTGCAAGGAGTTGGACTTTTACTCTAAATACTAAGATAACACTGACATAGAAAATATTTATTGAACCAGTTCTAATTGAGCCAGCACCGTGTGAGCCACTTTTAGGGCACATAGATAGCATGATAATGCATTTTTTGATGGGAAACCTTAAAGCTATGGATCAGAAAACTGGAGCTGCCAAATGGTCTTTGGATAGTGAAGGTATTTCTTTAATTTTCGCCGAACATCTGGTACCTGGATTGTTGCACCATCAGGACCTCTGATGGTATTTGTGATATGGCTTCTTTAGGAGTGATGACAAACTCAGGAGCTTTAGTCTCCTTCCTTTGCTCATTTTGGAAGGTCCCAATGGGATATGAGACACCCATTAAGTCACCAGGGTACAAATTCCATAGCTTAATGAACTTTAAAACTTTTTAGGGAATGATATGCATGATGGGAAATCACACTCAACAGCCTTGAAGTTCATACATTAGAAAACATTGAAAGAAACTAGAGATTTTAATTCAAATCTTTTGTGGCCTGCTAAAGGACATTTAATTTACGGAAGAAGACTGAATAAGAATTATATATTTAATATGCACATGGTTACATTTTGTGGTTATCTTGAATAACCCATACTTTTTTAGGTTATAGAAAAGATAAATTTGTTTGGATGAATTATTTGAAGGCCTACAAATTGCAAAATGCTCCCAAGAAATTATTCAGGAACAGAAATTCTGTAAGTATTTTCTGCATCAATATAAATTAGATTTTTCCTTGAGCTTAAATTTTTAAAAATATACTATATATTCTGTTGTATTTTAATCTTTTAAAAATTATTAGCTTCTGGTTGTCTTTTCTCACTAAATATGCTAGTATTTTATAGGCATATTTTTCCCCTTTAAACATATAATTAAATGCTTTTATTAGGTAGAGTTGAAAAATCTGTATTTAAAGCCTGCTAAAATTTAGAATGCCTTTTAGGAATGTTTTTTTTCCTTTGTACTTTCAGAGCTAGTGATATAAACTTAGTTTGAGATGAGTAAATACCCCAGGTAGACTTTAATGTACCCAGCCTAGTTGGATTTATGTGTAATGGTAATGAGGGTGATAGTTCATACAGATTCAAGGGGTATATGAGAATTTGGGTAGAACACATTTATACCATCTATGTCCCCAGAAACCTAACAAGTCTTAAGGAGAGAATGAAGCTAAATCACAGTGTTGGCCTCCTTTGTGTCCATGGGCCCAGCAGTGAGGCCACACATCATGGAAAGGGTTGGGGAAGCCTAGGGTCAGACAGTCAAACATCAGCCTTGTCACTTGTGGGCTGTGTCCCTGTGTAGGACACTCAGCCAACTCTTCTAGGCTTCAGTGTCCTGATCTTGAAATCAGTGTTATACAGTTTCTCAATGTGGTTCATAGAATTGTATTAAGGAAATAAGTGTAAAATTGCTTTGAAAAATGTAGTGTCTTAAAGAAAAACAAAAAATCTGGGTTCAATATAGATAGTAAAGAAGTAGAGAAAAGAAAATCTCTCCTAGTTCCCAGATATTTTATGTATACTTTGTAAATCCCAGGAGTGGCTAATTACAGCTTTTTTAAAGTGGGGTTTTGTCATAGTAATATTACTGTAAATCATAGCCCTCAGTATTTTTTAATATGAAAATCATGTGCATATAATAAAGAAATTTGAATTTTTTTCAGCTTTAATTTTATTTGTGGATTAGTGCATGTGTTTTTTAAATATTGAAAAAGGCACTATTTTTAGATCTGATGAAAGTAATTTTGGTGCTAAAAAGCATATCTTTATTACTTTTCCAAAGTAGTGGCATTTGGAAACTCTTCAAAAACCTATGGGGAGCAGAGGAAATTATTTGATACTACTGTATTCAGTAAACATCATAATTTAAAATTAATACTAATTACTCTAAGAACTGAAGAAGAGAGAAAGTGACGATGATAAGGAAGACAAAGCCTACCTGCACAAAAAGAGAAAAGCACGATGTAAAAGCTCATTTCTCCATCTTTGTCCTGAATGTAAACTTCCCAACAGTGTGTGGGAATAGTTTTACTGGCATTTGCTGGCTTCATTGGGGATTATAAGTCGCGACAGACTTTTCTGATGCTAAACATCATAGAAGTTTGGACAGTGGCTCAGTCTTGTTTGGTGTCCTGTTTCTTTTTGTGCCTCTTCTTTCTGGTGCTGTGTTAGAATGAGCCAGTGCCTAAAGAATTTCAGGTTGGAATGAAGCTGGAGGCCGTCGACAGGAAGAACCCTTCATTGGTGTGTGTGGCAACCATAGCAGATATTGTTGAAGATCGCTTACTAGTGCACTTTGACAATTGGGATGATAGTTACGATTACTGGTGAGACACCATTGTGCGTTTTATTTTTGTATGTTCATGTTCGGTGTTAAGAATTTGTTTTCATTTTAGTACTATTGCTGTTCTTCTGTTCTTAAAGGTATGAACAACAAGAATTTAGTGGCTGACTTTTCACAACCTTCTCTCATTAAAGAGTCCAGGAAACATTTTCTTTATTCTATGAGTGGTTACCTAATGAAAACTCATCTGAAATAATATGACCAGTTCAGGGCACTTCACTGTGTTTTGTCTAGTTTGTAAGGGAAGCGTTTTTTTTGTTTTGTTTTTGTTTTTGTTTTTTGTGTGATGAGGACTTAAGAACTTGCAGTATTTTTTCCCCCTGAAAAAATGTTGAACTCACCCTGTCATGTTTTTAAAAGGGAAGATTCAGGAAGAATGGAGTGAATTATTTGAAACCCTGAAGCGGGGCATGGCAGGGGGAGAGGGGAGAGAAAATGCATGCTACAATGCCATTGAATTAACATTCTGTGAGCTAAAAGGGTTTTCTCAGCAAAAACCTGAAATACGTAAGGGGATGGCACAAATAATTTTGGTAGCATTTCTTCATAGCATGTCCTGAATAACCAACAAGTCCCTGCCTGACGCTGTGGTTCTTCATGTGCATGAAGGGTGCCCTGTTTTCTTCTTTGAACTGAGAAGCAGAGAAAAGATCAATTGTTGTATGTGTCTTAAGTAGAATCATTTGAATTCTTTGAAAAGGAGATGGAGGAAATGTGTAGTCATATAGGGTCTGATTGGTCTGTCCTATTAAAATTTGGACTGCCCTATTAATATTTTTCCTTGCTGCTAGCAAGACGTGGTAGAAGAGGATGATGAAAATGTTCACTCTTTGGGAATATTACTGGCAGTTCAGGTCTTAGACAAAAACTTTTTATTTTATACTTTTAAATTTCAAGAAGGTTATGTAAAAGAGAAGTTTGTTCACTCAGCTTACAAAATATAGTACTAAAAATTACTTCTAATTCTCTTATCTATAAAATAACATTTTGGCTATGAAATAATATTTTCCATGGTATCTCTTAATATTCAGAATGCTCATTACTCTGACTGTTTCTCTGGCCTTGACTAATATGGGATCTAAATGGAATGCTGTTCTTGCAGGTGTGATGTAAATAGTCCTTATATCCAGCCAGTTGGATGGTGTCAGGAGAATGGAAAAACTCTGATAACTCCCCAAGGTGAGCAGACTGGCTGGCTGGGTGTTCTTTGAAGTCATTCTGTGTGAGTGGCAATGGCCATGCATGTTTTCATTTATATAAACCACATTTCATTACAAAGTGTGCAAAGTTCTGTTGACCACCAAGTAATCCACATGTCTAAAATCTGCACATCCCTCCCCATAATGAAAATAGACTGTTTATAAAGACAAATTAGGCAGTCATGAAAACAAAGTTGCTAAATTTTTTTTATCTGATGAAAGGAGTACCATTGCTATGGAACCACATTTAAAACAAGCTATCTCTAGTTACATAATTTATCTTTTAACTTACGTTAATTTATTACTTGAATCATAGATTAGTAAATGTACTTAGCTTTATTTTGTTTTTCAGATTTCCCTTTTTTCACTTTATTTTTAAATCATGTTTCTTCTATCACAGTTGTCTCAATTTTTGTCCCTTTGCCCTCCTCTACCCATCCCACCCTGCTCCCTGCTTCCACAGTCAATTCCCACTCTGTTGTCCATGTCCATGAGTCATTCATACATGCTCTTTGTCTAGTCCCTTCCCCTTCTTTCCATCATTGTCCTCTTTCCCCATTCCCTCTGGGCACTTTCAGTCTGCTCCACATTTCCATGCCTGTGGTTCATTTTGTTCCTTAGTTTATTTTATTGAATAGATCCCACTTATAGGTGAGATCATACGGTACTTGTCTTTCACCAACTGGCTTGTTTCACTTAGCATAGTATTCTCCAGTTCAACCCATGTTGTCGCAAAAGGTAGGAGTTCCTCCTTTTTTTCTTTTTATTAAAATGCAGATTGATTTTATTTATTTATTTTTTAAATGCCAAACTCCATTATAAAATATTAAAAAATTTAAATCCATTATAAAGTCTCAGCAATTAAAGCAACATGACACCAGCACAGAAATAATCAAGTAGATCAGTGAAATAAAATGAATATTCTAGAAACAAATGTACATATTTGTCTAGCAGTGTAATATGTTATTAAATTGATATTTCAAATCAATGAGGAAAATAAGGCTTATTCAACAAATAAGGTACATGGACCACGATTACTTGAAATAAAACAAATATAGAGCCCTATTTCACACATTATACAAAAAATATTCAGTTGAGTTAAAAATCAATATGTAAAATCTAAGGAGTTTTAGGAGAAAATACAAACTAATATTTTTCATATCCTGAAGTAAAATATTCAAATCAGAAGCTATAAAGTAAAATATTGACAATATGACCATATTAAACATTTAAGACTATACAGTAATCTACATATAAAAAAAGTTCAAGAAGAAGTAATAGAATAGGAAAGTATTTCCAACACATCTAAAAAAGGGTTAATAGGGTTTCTTTTTGTTTAGGTGGGGGAAATTCTACAAACATTTAATCAAAAAAATGGATAAAGAATACCAAAAAGTCATTTAAAGCTTTTTAAAAATAATAGTAGGCCAGAAATATACAAAAACAGGTTTAATTTCAACAAAAAATGAAGTAACAATTAAAATACCACATCATAGTCCCAATCAGATTAATAGGTATTACAGATATTGGTAGTATCAAGTCAATTGGTGACTGTGAAAGGAATTGGGTATTCATCATCTTCTTAAAGCAGTCCCTTCAGCATATCTTGTGATGCTGGTTTGGTGGAGGTGTATTCTTTTCACCTTCTTTTGTCTGGGAAACTCCATATTTCTCCTTCCATTTTAATTGAGAGTGTTGCTGGGCGGAGCAGTCTTGGTTGCAGGCCTTTGCTTTTCACGACTTGGAATGTTTCTTGCCACTCCCTTCTGGTTTGCAGTGTTTTTTTTGAGGAGTCAGCTGCAAGCCTTACCGGTGCTCTCTTCTCATATGTTACTTCCTCTTTCTCCCTTGCTTGCTTTAGGATTCTCTGTTGGTCTTTGATATTTGCCATTTTAATGATGATGTGTCTTGGAGGGGGTCTCATTGGATTCCCCTTGAATGGGACCCTCTGTGCTTCCTGGACTGTGTGACTTTTTCTCTCTTCTAGTTAGGAAAGTTTTCCATCATTACTTTTTGAAAGAGGTTCTCTGTCCCTTGCTCCTCTTCTCCTTCTGGTATCCCTATTATACGGATATTATTACATTTCAGGTCGTCGTGCATTTTCCTCAAAGCCTGTTCATTCTTTTTGAGTGTTTTTTCATTTTCTTGCTCTTTCTGGGAGCTTTTTTATACCTTGTCCTCCAGCTTGCTGATTCGATCCTTGGCTTCATCTAGCCTGCTTTTGATTCCTTCCACTGTGTTCTTCAATTCAGAAATGGTATTCTTCATTTCCTCTTGCCTCTTATCGATATTTTCTATGTCCTTCTTCATGCTGATATAGTTTGCAGTAAGTTCCTCTTAGTTTCGCTGTAGTTTTTTGTAATTCTCTCTGAGATCACTGAGCTCATAGAGCTTCCTTAGAACCATTGTTTGGAACTCAGTATCTCATAGTTTACTTGCATCTATTTCATTTAGTTCTCTTTCTGAGAATTCCTCCTTTCCCTTCAACTGAGGGTTGTTTCTTTGTCTTTCCATTATTTGTGAGACTCTTCTTTTTTGCTTCTGCTTCTTAAATTGATCTGTCTTGATTTCCTGACTTTGTGGTGTGAACTTCTATGGTAGGAGACTGCTGTTTTTTCTTTCTGGATCTGCCTCTGATGATGTCAGATGTTGACACTGTCTCACCTTAGGCAGTCTGTTCGAGACTTCCAGGAGTCTACTCTCTGTGGCTGTCTCCTTCAGTTGTTAATCTAGTCACTCTGCACTCAGCAGGCCAGCTTAGACACCACAAAGCAGGGCAGATTTCCTCCTGGGGGCAGGATTATTGGGTCCTTTCACACTGCTGCCACTCAAGAGAGTGATCTGCCTGAGCCAGATGGCTGCTTCCATGTGGGGGAGGAGTCAGCACCAGGATCCTGCCGGCTACTCTCTCAGTTCTCTCTCCAAAGCCTCCTTCCCCGTTCTCTCCTCAGGACTCTCTAGCCCATTCTGCCCCAGCCTTTGTGGGAGACCAGGGTAAGTGGCTTCTAGTAAAAATTTATGTGTTGGCCTTTTAAAAGGCTCTTTGTGTCTCCAGCCACCTGTCTCTGGAAGAGAGCAACCCTGCCGCTTTTCTCAGTTGGTTGTTATCTGTGTACTTTTTGGGCTCTGGTGCTGTAGGCTAGAGATCCCCATTCATGGTTTAGACCTCGCTCTTCTGAGGGGGATCCAATTGGCCATTTCAATATCCTTCTGGTGCTGCCGCCTGTGGGTGCCCCACCCAACTTCTCGAGTCTCTACCACACTCTTTACCAGTTAGGTTGTGCTAAAGCTGATTCTTCTGTCTGTCTGAGGTTATACATCTGTCTCGCTATTGTTCAGTTGTTTGTTCCAGTTGACTTCTCCACAATAATTGTAATTCCAGGTTGGTCCTCGGAGAAGGTCAGTGTGACTTCCATTCACTCCTCCACCATCTTAATTCTCTCTGTATTTAGCTTTAGAGTTGAATATAAGAAATCTAGAAATCTAAGAAGTGAGAGTTAATGCTGAGTCTCCAGGCTTTCCAGACACCTCCACCGAGCCAGCTAAATGACTCAGCTAATGCTACAGTAGGGACTCTTTCTACTTAAATTTTTTTCTCATTACAGAAATATAAGAAATATTCTCCAGAGATTTGTTGTATCGAATCCATCATTCTTATATTAAATTTTTAGGGATGCCACTGGTTAATTAAATTATATAGGTTTCACATGTGCAATTCCAAAGTATATTATCTTTATATTGCAGTGTGTGTTCACCACCCTAAGTCAAATCTTTTTCCATTACCATATACTTGACCTCCTTTACCTTTTGGTACCCACCCCCTTCCCTCTGGTAACCACTACACTGCTCTCTGTGTCCATGATTTTCCATTTGTCTGTCTTGCTTGTTCATCTGTTGCTTCCAGTTTTATATCCCATATATGAGTGAAATCATATGGCCCCTGACCCCCTCTGTCTGACCCTCTTTGCTCAGCATGATATTCCCAAGAGGCATCTTTGTTTTTAGTTTTAAAATGAAATAGTTATAGTGCCTATATAATCTTAGCATTTTTAAAGCAAGTGTTGGAGAAACTTCTTTTCTTTTAATAAAACAAGGTACAGAAGGAAGTGTAGAGTAAGGAATATGCCATTCTAGAATGGAACAGATGCTTACCTTTTAATTTTAATGATTCTGGAATTTTTCTGTTTTTAAATCTTTCTTCCCCTTATATACAAGTAAATATTAGGATTTATCATCAATTTCTTGAATTTAGTGAAAAAAGTTGAAGAATTAAAGACAGTGATGTCACACAAAACAAAACAAACAGAACCTACAACCTATTCAAAAATATTTAATTAGTCTTGAAAGGTTTTATAAAACAGATAGTGTCTTCTCAAACTCTGATTTCGATGAACAGATAGCTTTAGAGCTGTTTGTTTTGTTTTTCTATAAAACTGGCAAAAGGTTAAACAATATTTTTAAAGATGAGATGAAATGTTTGTTAAATTTCAGGATATGTGGTTTTAATTGGGTTGTCTGGAGATACAGCACCCAGCCTTCCATTGTCCTCTGCAGAAATAACTTCTATGATGCTTGCAGCTTGTTCTTACTAGACTTCAGTGTTTAAGTCCATGTGCCCTGGTGCTGTGTGAGTCTAGGAATGATCTGTGCAGCACATTAAGAATTAAAGGTCCAGAATCCTTCCATTGTTAATATACACCAAGGGCTGAGGAGAACAAACCTCCTACGCCTCAGGTGAGTCTGAAGAGTAAGGACCTGATTGGGTGTGAATAGGAGACTATATAGTTTGTAAGGTCAACAAAGTAACAACAGAATTCAATCCAGGTTTATGGTCTTTACTGTAGAATGAATTGCTTATTTAAGTATTGTTACCATGCTGAAATCTGAGTGATGGCTTTAACCAGAGACTAATTTAGTGATGGAAAGTCTTCACTGCAGGATCAAATTATCTTCTCTAAGAGTTCTTAAAATTCTGAGGAGATTTTGCCCTGACATACAATGTTTAAATTAGAATCTTATAATTAACCTTCCTCTAAACCTCACATACTTGTTAATATTCCATTTACTAGAGTGTTTTTATACACTAAGATATGGCCTCCCCAGCCCTACTTCATGTAAGTTCTTTGTTCCTCTGTAGTAAATTCCTCATCTATTTTTTTTCTATTGAGATATAATTCATCTACTATAATTTTCACCATTTTAGTGTACATTTAATATAAATTGTTTAGTGTAAATTCAGTGGTTATTAGTATATTCACAGGGTTGTACAACCATCACCTCTGTCTATTGCCAGAGATTTTCATCACCCCCAAAAGAATAACTCCTCAATACTCAGTAGCAGTCACTAATTCTCTTCCCTCTCTCAGACCTAGGCAATCACTAATTTACTTTATGTAGATTGGATTTGACTATTCTGGACACTTCATGTGAATGGAATCACAGTCTGGCTTCTTTCTCTTAGCATAATGTTTTTCAGGGTTCATGTATCAGTACTTCATTCCTTTTTATTTACATATAATATTCCATTGTATGCGTTGTATTATATTTTGTTTATGCATTTATTAGTTAAAGGGCATTTGGTTTGTTTTCGTCTTTTGACTCTTATGAATAATGCTGCTATGAACTTTTATGTACAGTTTTTTGAGTGAACATAAGTTTTTATTTCTCGTGGATATAATGCTAGAATAGCCAGTCATAAAGTAGCTATGTTTGAGGAATTGGCAAACTATATTCGAAAGTAGCTACAAATTTTACATTCCCACTAGCAGTGTATGAGAATTCAAATTTCTCTGCATCCTTACTCACATGTTATTGTCTGTCCTTTTAATTACACCCATCCCACAGAGTGTGAACTGATATCTCATTATGGTTTTGATTTATATGTTTCTAATGATTAATGATGTTGAGCAATTTCCATGTGGGATTATTGCCCATTTGTGTATCTTCTTTCAAGAAATATCTATCGAATCATTTGCCCATTTTTTGGCTGTATTATTTGTCTTTATTATTGAGTTGTAGAAGTTCTTTGTATGGATATTAGACCCTGCTGTCATTTCACTTTCTTGAAAGTTTGTTTCAAAGCACAAAATTTTTTAATTTTCATAAAGCTCAACTTATCTTTTTTTTTTCTTTTGTACTTTTGGTATCTAATTGAAGGTCACAAGGACATAATGCACAAAACCTTTCTTCCTCATTGACTGGTTTTGTACAATTTATCACAAGTCAGTTGACTGTAAGTGCATGAACATTTTTCTAAATTCTCAATTGTATTCCATAGGTCTGTATATCTGTTCTTATACCATTACTGTACAATCTTGACTGCTATAGCCTTGTAGGAAATACTGAAAATGGAAAGTGTGAGTCCCCCAACTCTGTTTTTTCTTTTCTTGATTGTTTTGACTATCTGGAGTCCCTCTCATTTCCATATACATTTTAGAATTAACTTGTCAATTTCTGCCCCCAAAGCCAAGTGGGACTTTGATAGAGATTGCACTGAATCAAAGATCAGTTTGGAGAGTACTACCATCTGAAAAATTATAAATCTAGTCTATGAATACAGGATGTGTTCCCATTTATTTAGGTATTTAATTTTCTTTCAGCGATATCTTCTAGTTTTCAGTCTTCAAGTCTTGCATTTCATTAAATTTAATCCTAAGTAGTCTATTCTATTTTCAAATTGAGGTGAAATTTATATAACATACGATCAACCATTTTAGAGTGTCAATTCAGTGGAAATGCATTCAAATATTATACACCTGCCAGCTATCTCTGTGGTTTCAAATATTTTTTCATCACCCCATAAAAGCATTCTGTACTTATTAAGCAAACACTCTTCACTCCCTGCCTATCCTCATTTTCTGGTATCCTCTAATCTACTTTTAATGGATTTGCCTATTGTGAATATATTACATAAAAAGAATCATATAATGCATGAACTTTAATGTCTACTTTCATTTACTTTAATATTTTCAATGCTTATCCAAATTGTAGCATATACCAGTAGTTTATTCCTTTTTATGGCTGAATAATATTCCATTCTATGTATATATTCTACAGTTTGTTTATCCATTCATCTGTTGATGAGAATTTAATTTGTTTGTGTTTTTGGTACTATGACTAATGTCACTATAAACATTCAAGTACAATTTTCTTTGTGGACATATGTCTTTATTTCTCTTGGGCACAAACCCAAGAGTAAAATTGCTGGGTCATATGATATTCTATGTTTAATATTTTGAGGAACTAAAAAACTATTTTTTGAAGTACCTATGCCATTTTACATTTCCACTAGCAAGGTATGATGAGTCCTATTTCTTAATATCCTTGTCAACACTTGTGATTTTCTCTTTTCTTGATTAAAATCATCGTACTGGGTGTGAAGCAATATCTCTGTTTTTGATTTGCTTTTCTCTAAAGACCAATAATGTTAAACATCTTTTCATGTGATTATTGGCCATTTGTACATCTTCTTTCAAGAATTATCTATTGAAATCCTTTGCCCATTTTTTAAATTGGGTAGTATTTTTATTGTTCATTTATTATTTAAACATTATTATGTAAGTATTATATTCATTTACTATTCTTTATTATTATTATAAGATTTTAAAAATACATTCTATTAAACCTACATTGTTTAAATGATTTGCAAATGTTTTCTCCCATTCTTTAGGTTGTATTTTTTTTGTTTTTATGTATTTGTTTGTTTTTAATTGTTTATTTTTCTATTACAGTTGACATGAAATATTTTATTAGTTTCAGTTGTCTAACATAGTGATTAGACATTTATATAACAAGTGATCACCCTGATAAGTCTACTACCCATCTGACACTATACAGAGTTATTAAAATATTATTGACTATATTTCCTTGTGTTCCTGTGACTGTTTTTATACCTGACAATTTGCACATCTTAATCCCTTCCACTTTTTCACCCATCTTCCCAAACCCCTTTCCATCTGGCAGCAATCAAAATTGTTTTCTATGTCAATGAATTTGTTTCTGTTTTTTAAGTAATGTTTACTTACTTATTTTTTTATATTCCACATATAGGCAAAATCACATGGTAGCTGTCTTTCTCTGACCCATTTCACTTAGCATAATATCCTCTAGGTCTACCCATGTTGTTGCAGATGGCAAGATTTCATTCTTTTTATGGCTGATAATACTCCGTAGTATATATGTATCATCTCTTTATCCATTCATTTATCAATGGACACTTAAGTTGCTTCCATATCTTGACTGTTGTAAACAATGCTGCAGTGAACTTAGGGATGCACACATGTCTTTTCAAATTAGTGTTTTGGGTTTCTTTGGATAAATACACAGAGATGGAATTCATGGGTCCTTCTTTGTCTGTTGTTATAGTCTTCATTTTAAAGTCTATTTTGTCTGATATAAGTATTGCTACCCCAATTTTTTTTCTTTTCTATTTGCATGAAATATCTTTGTCTCTCCCTCTACTTTCAGTCTGTGTCTTTCTTTTTTATAGATTTTATTTATAAATATATAAAAATGTAAAACTGATCTGCAGATGCTTGCCACTTTTGCTGGGCTTGTAGATACCTGGTAGAGGCTAATGTGTGAACTGAGGCTGGCCGTCCCTAGTGTTAGGCTTGGGGCTGCTTAGCAAGAGGTAAGGGGTACATATACCAAGTCTACTTGTTTGAGGTTTGTGAACCTTTGAGAGATATTAGGAAAGTTCATAGCACCAGCCAAGACAGGCTGTATGGAAGAGCCACTGGAATGTGTTTGGGTGGGCCTGCAAATTGGGTGAGGAAGGGTCTCAGGAAATCTTCAAGGTGGGATGAACAGTGTTAGCCAGGTTAATAGATTCAGACTTGGTGCCTGCCTGTTCTACAACAAGGAAGAGGGCTAAACAAAGTAACTATGGCTTCTGCCAGAACTTTTTTCGGGGAGAAAGCTACCCTTCTAGCCCTCTCCTTGAAGCCAAACAATTCAGTGTCTCTTCATATGTCCCTGGTGCTTTTCTTGCTGCTGCTCCAGTGCTGGAGTTCAGAGGGAGTGAGTGAGTTTCTTAGCAAGTAAGTCCTTGTTTAAACACCTGCCACTCCAGCAGCCCCTTTTTTTCACTCAGTCACAATTCCCTCTAGTTTTCACAGCCAGAAATAATGGTGACTTTTCTTCCTGGCATGTGAACCTTAGGCTGGGGAGCCTCAACAGGGACCTCTGCAGCCAAGGTATCTCTCCCTCTTTTTATCCATTACCATGGGGGTGAGACCAGCCATTCTGTATCTCTGACCCCACTACCAGTCTCAACATGGCTTCTTGTGTACACATATCTCCTGTCTCAAACAAGCTGGTTCTCGGCCAAGTTGTTCATGGAAAAACCATCTTGGTTGTTGAACAAAACTTTGGTTCTCAACCCAACAACCCTTTCATGCTGATACACATATGATCAGTCATCTGTCTCTCAGGCGTGATTCAATTTTTGAACAAATCACTTCTTGAACAGCCTTCTGGAATGAACTAAGTTTGAAAACCAAGGTTCCTTAGTTATAGGACATCTATTCACATAGACTTCAGGTGGTTCTCAATGACTATTGTTCTTTAGTTGCAATTTTGATGTGCTTGTGGGAGGAGGCCAGCACAGTGTTTATTCTACCATCTTGACTGGAAATCCTCCTATAGATTATACTTGGACATTTTTGACAATGTCTTTACTGTATAATAGCTGTAACTTTGATGAAGTCCATTTTATGTATTTTTTCTCTTGTTGGTTGTACTTTGGTGTTGAATCTAAGAATCTACTACCAAATTTGAGGCGGTGATGATTTATTTCTTTGTGTTCTTTTTTTTTCCTGTGGTTTTTGTAGTTCTGCCCTCTTATATTTGAGGTTGGTCCATTTTTATTTAAATTTTGTATATGAAGTGAGTGAGAGATTCAACTTTATCCAATTTTCCCAGAACCATTTTTTAAAGAGAATATTCTTTCCCCATCAAATGTTCTTGTTGAAAATCAATTGGTCATAGATGTTTAGTTTTATTTCTAGATTCTTGATTGTATTTTATGCCTGTCATTATGCCAATACCACACTTTTTTAAAAAAACTTTATTTTTTTTTGGAAAAATTTAAAGTTCACAGCAAAATGGAGAGGAAAGTAAAGAGATATCTCATATACCCCTTGTCTGTCACCAGACATGCATAGCCTCCTTTATTATCAACATCTCCCACTGTGGTGGTACATTTGTTACAATTAATGAACCTACATTAATACATCATTATCATCCAAAAGTAGATAGTTTACTTAGGGTTCACTCTTGGTGTTGTCATTCAATGGTTTTGGTGAGGTGGAGGGTGGACTCTGTCCTACAGAGTACACTCCGGGTTTTCATGGATGGGGAAATAAAATAAGTCGTCCCAGATACTTTTCTCGGTCTGCCAGGAGAAGGGGTGGCACTTTCCTTTAGTGGAGAAGGCCCCTGAGCCCTTCTCTTGCAATGGCTTTTATTGAGAACCATATGCGCAGGGGTATACAGTAGGGGTGTAAAGTTCATCAACCAATGTTAAAAGGCTATGTTTACAGAAAACAAATAGAGATCATAGATAACAACTGAAGGAACACACATATTTGCTTCAGGTCAGGGTATGGTAGACAGGGTGGTGCCCACTCAGCCCTAAAACCTGTGAAACTGATTACATCTTATGCTCAACCCCAAACATCAGTTCTCATTAACCCGAGGGCATTCTTAGCAAAGTACATTTCAAAGGATTTAATGAATTCCTTTTCCAGGCCTAATTGTCCCTGGGGACCACCTGATGCAGTTTAGGGCTGTACCTGCCTTTGTATTGTTTCAAGCCTGAGGCAGGCAAGGCAGAGCCGCCAAGAGATAAGGAGGCTTCTTTCAGATAGAATGAGGACTCCGGCCACATCAAGCTGAGAGGTGAGGGTCTTTTTCCCCTTCTCTGTGTCCCCCAAGTCCTTCCCCGATGGCCCGCTATGTGACTGTGCCTGTCTTAGGTTGCCCCTGCCATCGAGGGTTCTTACCCGTCACTGACTAACTATACATCATCCGGGGCCAAACAGAGTGATGTGAGGAAGGCAGGGGCTGTGCCCTTGCCAGGGGGACAGATTTTGTCTCCGCAGTGGCCTATTTCCCCGAGGTCTCCTTGCTCAGCTCCAGCCTTGGGGCCCTCTCGCCTGTTGGTGAGGCTACAGTCCCTGAAACCAGGCAGGATGATTCCCAACATTTTGGACAAGTGTGTAATATTGTGTATCCATCATTATGGCATCATACAGAGTATTTTCACTCCTCAAAAACTCTTTATGCTCTGCCTAGTCATCTCTTCTACCCCCAAACCCTGGCAACCACTAATCTTTTTGCTGTCTTCACAGTTTTGCTTTTTCCAAAATGTCATATAGTTGGAATCATACTTATGTAGCTTTTTAAAATTGGCTTCTTTTATTTAGTAATAATGTACTTAAGGTTTCTCTCCATGTTTTCTCATGCCTTGATACCTCATTTATTTTTAGTGCTGAATAATATTTCATTGTTTGCATGAACCACACATTATGTATCCATTCCCATACTGAAAGGCATTTTGGTTGTTTCCAAGTTTTAGTAATTATGAATAAAGCTGCTATAAACATCCATATGCAAATTTTTGTATGGACATAAATTTTCAACTCCTTTGGATAAATACCAAGAAACATGAATGCTGGACTATATGGTAAGAGTTTGTTTAGTTTTGTTAGAAACTGCCAAACTGTCTTTTAAAATGCTGTACCACTTTATATTCTTACCAGCAGTGAATGAGACTTTTTTTTGCTCCATATCTTACCATCATTTGGTATTGTCAGTGGTTTGGATTTTTGACATTGTAACAAGTGTGCAGTGGTATCTCATTGTTGCTTTAATTTGCATTTCTCTGATGACATATAATGTGAAGCGTCTTTCCACATGTTTATTTGACACCTGTCACTCTTCTTTGGTGAGGTGTCTGTTAAGATCTTTGGCCTATTTTTTAATTAGGTTGTTAATATTATTGTTGAATTTTAAGAGTGTTTTTGTGTATTTTGAATAAAACCTTTATTATATTTCTTTTGCAAATATTTTTCCCAGTCTGTGCCTTGTCTTTTCATTCTCTTGACAATGTCTTCAACAGAGCAGAAATTTTAAATTTTAATGAAGTCCATCTTTCATGAATCATGTTTTTCTTGTCATATTAAAAAGTTACCACCAAACCCAACATTATCTAGTTTTTATCTTATATCTTCAAGAAGGTTTTTGCATCTTACATTTTAGATCTCTAATCCATTTTGAGCTAATTTTTGTGAGAGGTATATAGTCTGTGTATAGATTTATTATTTTGCATGTGTAGATCTGGTTGTTCCAGAACTATTTTGTGGAGATTACCTTTTCTCCACTGTCTAATTCTTTGCTGCACTGTTAAATCAGTTGACTGAATTTATATGGGTATATTTCTAGGCTCTCTATTTTGTTGCATCAATCTATTTGTCTATTCTTTCACTAATACTGCATACCTTGTTTACTGTAGCTGTATAGTGATTTTTAAACTTGGGTGATGTCAGTCTTCCAACTTTGTTGTTCTTCAATATTGTGTTGGCTGTTCTGAGTCTTTTGCCTCTCCACATAAACTTGGGAATCATTTTGTCAATATCTACCAAATAACTTGCTGGGATTTTGGTTGGGCTTGCATTGAATCTGTAGGTCAAGTTGGGAATAACTGTCATCTTGACAATGTTTAGTTTTCCTTTCTGTGAACATAGACTATCTCTCCATTTATTCAGTTGTCTGATTTATTTTAGCAGAGTTTTCATAATTTCTCATACATACTTTCTCTTATACATATTTTGTTACATATTATATTTATATTCTTTGACAAATGATTTTGTGTTTTTAATTTCAAATTTCACTGTTCATTGCTGGCATATAGGAAAGTGATTGACTTTTACATATTAACCTTGTAACCTGCAACTTTGTTATAATTGCTTATTAGCTCTAGGATTTTTCTTTTTTTGTCAGTTCTGTTGGATATTCTACACAATCATGTCATCTGTGAACAAAGTTACAAAGTTTCATTTCTTCCTTCCCAATCAGTATACCTATCCTTTCTTTTCTTATGTTATTGCACAAAGCAGTCAGTTTTGATTACTATAGCTTTGTAGTTAGTTTTGAAATCAGGGAGTTGAATTTTTCTACTTTGTTTTTTCTTTCTCAAGACTATTTTGGCTAGTTGTGGCTTCTTGCAGTTTCATATGAATTTGAGGATTGGCTTTTCCATTTCCGGAGAAATGACTATTGAGATTTTGATAAGGGTTGCACTGAATCCGTAGATTGCTTTAGGGAGTATTGCCAGCATAACAATATTATGTTTCCCAGTTCATGAACACTGGATGTTTTTATACTTTTTAATGTCTTCTTTAACTTCTGTTATCAATGTTTTTTAGTTTTCAGTGTACAAGTTTTTAAACTCCTTTGTTAAAATTTGTTAAAAAACTCCTAGGTATTTTATTCTTTTGGATACTATTGTGAATGGAATTGTTTGATTTCTTTCTTTCTGGAAATATTTATTTCTGGCATAGAGAAACACAACTTATTTTGTACCCTGAAACTTTACTGAAATCATTTATTAACTCTAATAAATTTTTTGTGTGTGGATTTTATGGGATTTTCTTATACAAAATTGGGCAGTCTGTCAAAAGAGAATAGATTCAAATTTTCAATCTGAAGGCCTTTAATTTTGTTTTAAGCCATCTTTTTCTGTCTAGGAATGTTGAAAAGCCCTAGTGAAAGCTGGTATCCTTGTCTCTTTTCCCGTCTTAGAGTGGAAACACTAGAGTCTCTCAACATTGAGTATGGATGTTAGCTATGGGGTTTGGTTTTTGTGTGTGTGTGTGTGTGTGTGTGTGTGTGTGTGTGTGTGTGTGTGTTTTAAATAAACCCCCTGTATCATGTTAAGAATGTTTCCTTCTATGGCTGTTTTTCTGAGTGAAAAGATGTTCATCATGAAAAGTTGTTGACTTTTGTTCTGTGTGTTTTTCTTTTACATCTATTGACATATCATGTGGGAGTTTTTTTTCCCTTTCTTTCATGGTGCATAATCCTTTTAATGTGCTGTTGGGTTTAGTTTGCTACTATTTTGTTGAGTTTTGTGTCTGTTCATAAGGTATATTAGTCTGTAATTTTCTTGTGTCTTTTTCTGGTGTATTATTCTTATGCAATTATAAATGAAATTTACTTAATTTTATCTTTGGGTTGTTTTTTGTTAGTAGATATAGTTTATTTTTATGCATTGACCTTATATTTTGAATTTTGCTGAATTCATTTATTAGCTCTAATTGTGTGTGTGTGTGTGTTTGTGTGTGTGTGTATTCCTTCGTATTTTCTATATGCAAAATTTGTCATTGGCAAGTAGAGATTCTTTTACTTCTTCCTTTTCATTCTAGTTGCTTTTTCCTTTTCCCCTAACTCCTCTGGCTAGACTTTTCAGTGCACTGTTGAATAGTAGTGACAACAAACAACATTTTTTTTCTTGTTCCTGATCCTTTAGAGGAATGCTGTCTTACCACATTAAGTACAGTGTTTGCTGTGGGGTTTTTAAGATGCTTTTTTGATACTGAGGAAGTTCCCTTTTATTCCCAGTTTGCTTTATTATCAAGTTATTGTTCTTTATTCTGTTAATATTGTGTTATGATGTTGATTGCTGTAGCATGCTGAAATGATCTTGTGTTTCTGGGAGAAATCTCATAAGTCTGTGTGTGTGTGCATGCACACACACACGTATTTCTAACATGTTGCTAGACTTGGTTTATTAATGTGTTGTTGAGAAATTTTGTGTCTGTATCCATAATCTCATTTACTCTTTTAAATTTTTTTTTATTTTTGTAGAGTATCTAAGGCTGCTTTGAGTGCTAAGGAGAAAAAGTAGGAACACCATGTCAAAATTTTAGTTATTTAAAATATACATCTACAGTATGATTTCTTGTCTTTATGAGGGCCTCAACTGTGTCATGAAGGAGTTTCCTATTATGGCATTGGTGGGGGTTGACCCTTCCTGATGGCCTTCATTGAACCCCATGATACTTCCATTTGACATGGTAATATGTAAAATGAAAATACAAGTAGATCAGCCACTTAATCAGGGTGTGAAAGAGAGAGGGGAATGTAATGAAAATTTAAGCAAAGGAATTGTGAGAAAAAATTGGGTGAAAGCAAATCTTAGCAATAAACAAAATTGCTTAAAGCTTGTGACAAGTTATGATCATTTTGTTCTATATGTTTGTATAAAAATATGAGTGCACCAAAGACAGTAGGTTCCTCCTAACTGCAAAAGAAGGAAAAGATGTGAAGTCATAGATATAGAAGGGTCTCTGAGGCAGGATAATACAATGCTTTTTACACAGGTAGTTTACAAATGAGAATCTAAACACGATATTTTCAAGGGAAACGAGCCAGCTCTCTCCCCTATTACAAGTCTGTAGCCAGGACTGCTTTATGATATATATAAGGTCTGTCTAGAAAGAGTCCAGCCATTGTTAATATATTGAAAATGGTTTGCACGACATCGATGTAACTGGGTAGCCAAGGAGAGTGGACTGGAATGTACATGCATGAACAATGAAGACTTCACTGTACTAGTCAGTGGGGGCAGTAGACACTGTTGAATGAGCATGTGTACTGCGTGGCTGTCGTATTCAAAATGACTGAGTGAATAGATAATCGGATCTGCATCAAATTTTGTGTTAAGGCTGAACATTCCTGTGCAGAAACTATTTGGATGATTCAGAAGGCCACAGTTATGGGCAACAGCTTATTGGCAGCTTCATCATGACAATGCTCCTACTCATGCATCACATCTCGTGCAGAGTTTTTTGGTGAAACATCAAATCACCCAAGTGACTCAACCCCATTACAGCCCAGATTTGGTGCCCTGTGACTTCTGGCTTTTCCCAAAACTAAAATAACCTTTGAAAGGGAAGATACTTTAGACTGTTGATGAGATTCAGGAAAATATGATGGGGCATCTGATGGTGTTTGGGAGAACTGTGTGAGGTCCCAAGGTGCCCGCTTTGAAGAGGATAGGTTAATCATTGTCCTGTGTACAGTGTTTCTTGTATCTTGTATCTTCTTCAATAAATATCTCTATTTTTCAACACTTGGCTATTGTAAATTGTGCTGCTATGAACATTGGGGTGCATAGGTTCTTTTGTATTGGCGTTTTGGTGTTCTCAGGGTATAGTCCCAGCAGGGGAATCCCTGGATCAAAAGGCAGTTCCATTTTCAGCTTTCTGAGGAAATTCCATACTGCTTTCCACAGTGGCTGCACCAGTCTGCATTCCCACCAACAGTGTACTAGGGTTCCCTTTTCTCCACAGCCTCGCCAGCACCTGTTGTTTGTGGATCTGTTTATGATGGCCATTCTGACCGGTGTGAGGTGATACCTCATGGTGCTTTTGATCTGCATTTCTCTGATGGCTAGTGATGCTGAGCATCCTTTCAAATGCCTCTGGGCCCTCTGTATCTCCTCCTTAGAAAAGCATCAGCAGATGATTGGATCAAAAAATTATGGTACATATACACAATGGAATACTACGCAGCAGAAAGAAAAAAAGAACTACTAAACTTCGCGACAGCATGGATGGAACTGGAGAGCAATATGCTAAGCGAAATAAGTCAGGGGGCGAAAGACAAATACCATATGATCTCACCTATAAGCAGAACCTAACCAACAATGCAAAGATGCAAGGAAAATATGACCAGCAACACTGAAAGGAAAAGAAATCAACAGAGACAAGAGGGAAGGGGGGGGCAGGGAAAGGAAGGGAAGGGGAAAGTCAAGGAACATATAGCAAGGACTCATGGACAAAACCAAAGGGGAAGAGCTGAGGGAGGGAAGGAGGGAGGGGGCAAGGGAAAGTGGTGGGGGGGAGGCAGAGACAAATGTATTTAAAAAGTAAATAAATTAAAAAATTTAAAAAAACAAAAAAAATCTCTATTTTTCATAGTACATGGCTGGATATTATATATATATACACACACACACTTTTATATATGTATATATACTTTAATATATATAAAACAACATTTATGCCTATGGATTTTTACATTGCATTTTATTTTATGGTTGTAATTGCATTGTTATCAGAAAAAATATATTTGCTCTATTCATCATGCTGTGTGTAAGTGTGTAGATGTGTCGTTATAGTTCTGAGAACACTTAAGGCTCTTGAAAGTAGAACAGCATGTGTTAATCTGTATAGCTGTCTCTGGTGTGACAGCTGTGGATTCTCATAGATTCCACATAAGAGAGCCTCTTCAGAGATAAACAGCAAAAAAGTCCAGTTCTTAAAACATGTAAATTATAAAATGCAAAGGTGCTTTTCACTGATGTAAATTTAATCCAAGGTGTTACATATTCTATTCAGTATCTTTTTAGAGAGGACTAAAAAACATGGCAGGGGTTTCTACTCTTTCAGAATCAATCTACTGGAATTTTAGCTGAAGTTGCAAAATGACAAAAACGTATTAGGCAGACATAAAGAAAATCCTTATCACATAAATCTTAGAATTTGAAGAAGAGACACTTTTCTCCAGAAGCATCGGTCCTTATAGTGAGATCTTGGTTTTCATTTCTGATCGGTAGGCAATGTCTAGTTAATAATGATCCCGTACACATATAAGTAAATCTGATCCCTTTGCCTAAAATCTCCAGGAGCATGGTTTTAGGAGGTATATTGCAAAGCTCTTTAAAGTTAAAAATTAGGTCTGTATGTTAAAATATTAAATATTCATTAGCTGAAGGTTACATATTTTGCTGTTTCAGTTTTTATGAATGGTATTGCTATTTTAAAAGTAATTCATATTGATTTGTATGTATATGAAATTTCTATTACTTAATATTACAGTATTGCTTGGAATGAGTGACTTGTTTATCAGTTAACACAATGTTTTAAAAATTGTTTTATCAACAGTCCTTTATGTGTGAAAACATATTCTGTAATTGATGATAAGACCGTTGTCCCCACAAGCCTCCCCCTCAACCTGAGCAGGTAGACAGGAGGCCCGGAAGAGCCATGATCTCTGTCAGGGTTCATCTGACTCGTAGCAGGGCCACATGCCCTAGGAAGGATGACAGTCCTGTAGAGAGTGCCTCTCCAAATGCAGATTGCTATTCACGGTTGAAGCACAGCCTGCACAAACCTCGCATTCAACTTAGTAAACATCTCTGTAGTGACTTCCATGTTTATAGAAGGGGAGAACCAAACAGAATAAAACGTGATGCTTTTCCTGAAGGAAGGAATCTACAATAGTTATTTTTTTGTAAATTTTTTTTGAGATATAATTCACATACTATACAATTCATCCATTTATAGTGTACAATTCAGGTGTTTTTTAAATGCATTTACAGAGTTGTGTAACCATCAACACTATCAATTTTAGAATGTCTCCCTCACCCCTCAGAAGAAACCCTGAACCATTTAGTTATTATCCCCCAACTCTCCATTCCTCCAGCCTTTGACAACCATTAATCTACTTTCTGTCTTTATAGATTTGCCTGTTTTGAATATTTCATGTATATAGAATCCTATAATATGTGGTTTTTTGTGTCTGGCTTTTGCTTAGCATAATGATTTTAAAGTTCGTCCATGTTGTAGCATGTATCAACACATTCTTTTTAATTTCAAATAATATTTATATAGGTAAGCCACAATTTTCTTTTTTTGTCAGTTAATGGGCATTTGGATTGTTTACATTTTTTGGCTGTTTTGAGTAGTGTTGCTATGAACCTTTGTGTACAAGTGTTACTTGAGTGACTGAGTTTTCACTTCTCTAGGATATAAACTTAGAAATGGAATTGCTGGATCATATAATAATTCTACATTTAACTTACTGAGCAGTTGTCAGACTCTTTTCCACAGGAGGTGCACCGTTTGACATCCCCACCAGCAATAATGTGGGAGGTTTCCAATTTCTCTATATCTTTGCTAATACTTCTTGTTTGTGTTTTTGTTTATAGCTATCATACGGAGTGTAAAGTGGAATTTTATTTTTGTACCTCATTTTTCTTGAATGACCTGTATGACTTGACAAATTTACCTGCTTTAATGGCAACTTTGTGAAGTTTTTGTCAGTTATTTCAATTTCATAGTTGAAGAACTGTGTGGTGTGTTGGGGGTTTGGTGGCAGGCCCTGCTAGTTGACTTCAAGAAATCCTTTGCCCTTTCCTCCTCGCCATGCTGCTTGAAGTCCTGTTTTCTGATTGTGATGGAAGGAAACTTTCAATAGAGTACTGGGAACAGGAGAGAGAGAGATAAACTCCAACTTCACATATGGACATCTTGATGTTGGAAGCAGTGTTTGCAGTAGTCTTTGAAGGATATGCAATATTTTAACTGATGTGGGTGATAGAGAATATTAGGTAGAATGGACAGTATACAGAAAAGCAAGATGGCAGGAAGCTCCTGGCAGACATAAGAATTATGGGTGTTTTGACTGATTTGCTGGGCTGCAGGGTAGGGATGGGGAGAAAAGGCTAGGAGGCGAGAAGTGACTTAGGACATTAGGCTCAGGCTGTGACAGGGTAAATGTTTTTACTTTACTTAAAATTTGAAATAATTTTAAAGATTCGGAAGTCATAATAGCAAAAATAAAACAAAAACTCCTCCCTAGCAAACCATTTGAGATTAAGTTATCAAAATGAAAGTTTTGCCAGTCACCTAGTAGTATTCTCTATGAAAAGACATGTAAGCACACAGAAAAATAGACAGATTTAATCCAAGATCACATACAGTGTTTACCCATCACATTCCTTTAGTATCTCCTTCAATCTGCAATAGTTCTTCAGTCTTCCTTTGATTTTTATGAACTTGACACTTTTGAAGAGTATAGGCTTGTTTTTTGTTTTTTCTGATGTTTCCTCAGGAGTAGATGTGGACTATGCACCTGAAGAGGAGTGTCCTGGGAGCAATGCTGTGTTCTCATTGCATGCCTCTTGGTTGTGCATGATTTTAGGCTGTTTTTTTCCTGCTAATGTTAACTTTGGTCCCTTGATTAAAGTGGTGTTGCCAAGTTTCTCCACTGTAAAATTGCTCTTTCCCTTTTGTAATTAATACCTGTTTCCTGGAGAGTTAATTTGAAATCGTGTAAATATTTTATTCTTCATTAAAGTTTCACCCACTAGTTTTTAGCATGTATTGATACTCATTAGATGAATTAGTTATTAATATGGTGTTTGCCAAATGGTGATTTCCTAATTTCATTTTTCCTTCTATTAGTTGATTTATACTCCTCTGTGATTTATTTACTCAGTTTTTTAACTTATAGTGGTATAGAGTTGTGAATTCTTTGCTTTTTCATTTTTTTCATTGTCTTATAATCTGCTTCTATCATTATGTAGAACCTTGGTAGGGGAGGATGACATAGAAAGGTTGATGGGAAGCCTTTCTTGAGCTCAGGGAGCTGAAAATATGCAAGGGACTATTTGGTGAGTTTATAAATAACTGTTAGAGATGATACCAAGGAGATTAAGTAAAGAGGTAATACCTGGCCAGAGAAGGCAAGAAGTGTTTCGTGGAGAAAATTATATCGTGGTATACTGCTCTGTAACAAATTACCATAAATTTAGTGGCTTAAAACTACATGAATGTATTATTTTATAGTTCTGGAGGTCAGGAGTCTACAATGGGCTTCACTTATGTTTTGGACTATTAATAAGGAATTAGTAGGGTGGGTAGATTGAGGTCATTTTATGAAAGATATTTAAAAATGAGAATGAAGAATGTATAATGAAATCTCTGCTGTCACCATGTTTAGGAAGCATGTTTTTGGCAGTAGTAGGCTGGCTTAGAAAGGTAGGGTGAAAGACCTTTAGGCAGGGAGATTCCTGATATGTGAAAATAGGATTACAGGCCTTCACCAGGACTGTAGGAATGGGGCTAGGAAGAGGCAAGATACTTTGGGATTGCTCCTTCCTTGATTTGGCTAATTACTGAATAAGAAGACATGTACAAGCTCTTTATTCAGAGTTTGTTGTCGTCTGGCAGACTCTATGAATTGAGGGAAATAATTTGGTTCTTGACCTTGTAAGCCTCTCTTTTCTTGTAAATACCATGTTCTACAGTAAATTCATTTTAATGTGATAGCAAAAAGCCACTCAAAGTGAGAAAACAAATTAAAGTTGCATTTTGCTAAGTGTGGGACAATTTTCTGTGGCCGTTTGATACAGTGTGCAATATTGTTTTATGTTATGTGTCTGTGGCTCAGACAGATATTCTACTAACATAGTCCCTACAGGATATTACTGTGATTCCATCAGAAAGTGATCCTGTCTCTGCAGCACAAGATATCATTATCCTTTCTCTTGTTCTTTAACTTGATTGCAAATTACAGCACCATTTCCCTAAGGCATCTCCCACAGAGTGAATTCCCAACACATTTCATAGTCGCACTGTGAAAGGACAGTGTTCCCTTTTGCTGTGGAGTGCTCAGTCAACTTAATTCTACTCTTTATGAATCAAAGTTCGTTTTACCTTTGAATACTTATACATAATCACCAACAAAGTGAAACAGTAGACTTCTTATAATTAAACTTCTTTAAAATAAAAATTAATTATATATTTTTATTACAAAACTAGGAAATGTGTAAAATATGAAATTTTATACTGAATAAATTAAAATATTAATCCCATCATTAGATAGAACTTACTATTATTATTCTCTTAGTTATTTTTCCAATTGTCTTTTTACTTGACCATATATATATATTTAAAAATTAGAATTGTGATCTTTGCCCTTGCCAGGAAGCTAAGTTAGTTGGAGTGTTGTCTCGTACACCCAAAGGTTGTGGGTTCAATTTCCCTGTCTGGGAACATACCTAGGTTGCAGGTTCAATCCTTGGTTGGGATGCATATGGGAGGCAACCGATATATGTTTCTCTATCTCCCTCTCTCTTTCCTCTCTCTCTAAAATCAATGAACATATTCTTGGGTGAGGATTAAACATATATTTTAAAAAATGGGAATTGTGATTTTATTGTTCATTCAGCTTTTTTGGCCTTTCCCTCACTTTTACTTGAAAATATAATTTTCTTTAAATATTCTTTGAGAACCTGTCAATGACAACATACTTATTTATATTATGAATACAACACCATTTATTTAAATTTTCCCTTTGTATTGGAAACTTTTTCCAGTTTTTAAATAATAATGAAATATGTTCTTTTAAAGAAATAGTTACGTATGTTTGTTGTTTCTTTGTGGTGTTACTGGCCAGCAAGTGGGGGGCCTGCTGCCCAGTGCCACCCTCTAGGCAAAATTCTGGAGGCAGAGGTTTGGTGAAAAAGGAAAGGAGTCTATTCAAAAGCTATATTTTTCGAATAATAGCTTTCCACATGCATTAGTCACTTAAGCCTATCAATTAAGGTTGAATTCTCTAACTATTTAGTTACAGCTTTAATCATTTAAGCCTACTAATTAAGGCTAAACTCTTTAACTCCTGAGTTCTTCTATCATTCCCCCTGTTATTTTTTAATTATCTTCTTTTCTTTTTAAGTATAGACTTGACATAGACATTATCTTCTGTAGGATTAGTTTATAAACTAAAACAACGTAAGATACAGAAGCTACACATTTTTGGAAGACTGGCAGGCTTCTGTCTCAGAGCCTGTCCCCCTCTAGAACACCCAAAGAAGAATAACCCTGCCACCTTCTACTCTAGGCTGCACCTGGAGTTTCTTCTCCCATCCAAAATACTGTCCTTTGGGAAATGCAAGCAGCTGCAGCACAATCATCCAGACCTCCTCGATGAAGAGAGCCGAAGAGCCAGTCTCTGCCTTGCTTTTATTTTAAATCTTCTGGCCCATAATTCCATGTGCTTCAGAGGTGTTCAGCTTCTCAGCCAATCCCAATCTAGGAAGTTTGTCATTGCCTCAGGCGACCTTCTCCTATGGTCCCTCCCTCCTCCTCCCCAGTGAGCTGATCAGATCTTTCTGTATCAGTTGTAAGTGAAATTATTGGATTAGAGAGTATAGAAAAAATTTTAAGCATTTGATAAATATTTCCATATTAACTTCCATAACTTTTTCTTCCAACAACAATATTACAAAGTTCAGAGGTAAAAAATAAAAATTAAAATGAAATAAGACCAGATTTCTTAAAATATAGGCAAAATTGTATGTGAATATGGTGTTAGCATGGACTGTGTTTATTTTCCTTGCATTTTATCCACAAGTTCTAGTACATAAAAAGATGCAATAAGTCAATTTCTTTTTAAAAATTTCAAATAAAATAATTCATATATAAAGAGTGAATTAGTAATTAAAAATCTTACAACAGAAAATCTTTGGACCTGATGACGTCACTCGTGAATTCTATCAAATATTAATTACCATGCACTAACTAGTATATCAAACCACTCCAAAAATTTAGTGCCTTAACATAGTAGGAATCAATTTTTTACTCCTGTCATAGGACAGTCATAGTTGATAGGGGTTAGTTCTGTTTGATGCAGTTATTCTGGGACTAGCTCTCTTCCAGGTCCTTAGGAATCTTTCAATTAAGTCTGAGACTGGGAAAAGAGCTGCTGATTGCACATGAGAAAGCTTTAGGGACCAAACTCAAGCTCATTTGTTATTTGTAATAACAAATGATTGTATTACATCATTTCTGCCCCCAAGCATTAGCCAGAACTCAGTTACATAACTGCATTTCATGGCATAGGAGTCTAGGAAATGCAGCTCAGCTATTTGCCCAAGAAAGAAAGGAAAATGTTTTGAGCCATTAAACATTATATGCTATACATATTTTGCTAATTCCCATACAATTGCATATACATGCACACATACATACTCATATACCTATATGTTCATGTCCTTTTTAAATCTATGTGCTATAAAAATGGGATTATATTATGTACATATTTTTCCATCTTTTGTCTTGCTCAATTATGTCCCAGCAAATCTCTTTTAATTCATTTGGTATAGTTCTTTCTTTATAAAGGCTAAGTAACACTCCATAATGTTTTGTATCAAAATTAATTCAGCATTTTCTCTGTTAATAAACAATTACTTTAAAATGCCTGTATTGATATTTTGGAGGCATTTAGAAGGAAACAGAGCTAAATATATGTGCTCATTTCTACATTTTTAAATTGGAAAGCTAGCATTAGATTTGTGAATGAGTACCAAACACAAATTTATTTTCACAGGATAAAGCTATAATAATTGATATTTTGGGAGTTAATGAAATGTATTTTGTAGGAATAACAATAATTGGTTTCTATAGATACTCTAGAATTATCAATTGGCTGGACATAGTTATCAAATATTTTTGATGTTTGATGAGCATACAGAAATAGTTTAGCAAATTAATGTTTTAATAATTTAACTTCACTTAATAATTTCCTTGCAAAGCTAAAATTAAATTAGCAAAATTTATAGTATAAATAAATATTTTATTTAATTATAGCATTAACTATTAAGTTTTTTTAGACACACAAAAAATTACTATATTTTAAATGTCATTGTGTTATTTCCTATAGAGAAATTTTGTTCACGTAGGCAAGGTAGGAGTTCAAAAAAATTATAAATTATTAATTAATTGGACAGATATTAATTAAGAGTCTGCTAAGTGTAAGGCACAGCTAGGAGCTGAGGATATAACAAAGAACAAAAAAAGACATAACATATGAGGATCATTAAGTTAGTCATAAAAATTACTCAGTGGAATGTTATGCAGTTAGTGACATTGAGAGAAAATAAGAAGCAAAAAAATCTGGTTTTTTTCCTACATTAAGTATTCATAGAAAGATAAAGAATGCGAATGTCTACTGGTTACCAAGCATTGAGTATATCAGGAAGGGGAGGTGCCATGGCCTTTTCTAAGACAATTCTGCCCAGAGCTCAGCCAATATAGCACAGATTGGTTGTTTTTTGGTGATTTCACCAAACAAAGAAGAGACTATTTCTTTAGTCTATTCTGAATATTCTTTATTTCAGCCATATTTTGAGCAAAAAAATCAATTACAAAATGAGCTCTTTGACAAGTTCCTAAGGTACTGATAGTCCATACTTTAGATCAAAGAGTTCTCCATGTGCTTCCTGACCTGATTGATGATCAAGTAACGAATATGACATCCTGTTATGAATATTAAGGAGTCTGGCTTGTATTACTTTGCCAAAAAAAGATATTTTAACTTAAACTGTGATGAGCTGAATTTGAGTCCAGAACTTAAATGGCATCTAAGATACCATAAATATGAGGTCAGCTCCAGCATGTTTTCCTGAGAATAAAATTGGATGGAAATGAATTAGGCTTAACAGTGATTGAAATAACTGGTTGTCCTCATGTCTTGTATTTCTTCTGTCTTGTACTCCATAGTATACCACCATCTAACATAGGATAATTAGTGATAACTTGATGCTAAGATCATTTTCATAAAGAGCACCTCTGTGGGCAAGATCTACGGAATTAGGTGCAACACACTGTGCATGGTAATTTTCCTCAGTTTCCAGCATCTGAAAACCTGCAGTTTTAGATGAGTGACTGCTCTGTCTTGACAGAGCTCCCAAAACAGCAATTAGAAAATCCAGGCTCATCTAAAATAATGGCAAAAACTAATCAGATCTTCACCAGTAGTAGTCCTATGGCCCTCATTTCTCTCCTGATGCTTTCTTTTGGTCATAGGGGCTGGCAGCCTACAGAGCACTCACTGAACATTGTAGCTGCTCTTTAGAGGTCTTGAATTTCTGTCAATTAGCAAGTTACAAGACCTGGGCTTTAGTTTTGACTTAATTATTAGTTATCTTGCCTTGGGCAAGTCACTTAAAATGCCATGTCTTAACTTTCCTCATCAATAAAATGAGTTAGATGAAGTATCTTTTTAAGTCCATATAGCATGTGTGTTTATGATCAATATTCTGTCTATTCTGATTGAACTTTTTTTTCAGTAGGACTCTCATCAGACTCCTTTTATTGCTGGTTATTAAACGGGACTGTACTCCAGTACTTAAAAATTGCTTGTCCTAGGATACCTATGGTTTTTGGTTCTTGGATTGGCCATTGGTATAGTTATGGTCATGCTTTTCTACATTCCATGGGTGGATTACACAGACCAGGATGTCAGGAACTTAAGGACTTGAGCTATTTATTCATGATCCGAAATCTTTAGAAAGAACGTTACAGTGGCAAAATTATGTTCCTGCTTACATTATTGTTTCTGCAGGAGAAATAATGGAGGATGCTTTCATGAGAAGAGTCTGTAACCAATCTAACACTTAAGTTGTCCTTTCTTATATGGAACAAGCAGTTGAGTATCATAGTTTCCTTGCACAGATGCCACAAATCAGATTGCCTTCTCTCGTCACAATCCAGTCTTCAGTGCTGTTTGGAACCTTAGCAAATATTGTTAGAGGAACATAATCTTGTTCTAATGATACCTCTGAGACCACCAGTACCAGCAGGTGAACAACTTTGTGTCAGAGTTCCATTCAATATCTTGAGACTAGACCAATGTCAGTTTGGCTCATACCTCCTTCACTCTTGGCCGTTGCAATGCTAAAAGCATACCTCTTAGAAAATACATTTTCTTCTTTCAACAAATATTTACCAAATATTTATTGAGTGGCAATATGTTAGGTACTAGTCTCAGAGGAAATAGCAATGAAGTGAACAGACACATTTCTATTATAAGGCAGCTTATAGTCTAGTAGAAGAAGATAGCAAATATGTAAAATATATAATACATTAGGTGGTAAGTGCTATGGAGAAAAATAAGGCAGATAATGAATTTAGAAAGTGCACGTATATATATTTGGGAAGGGGGGAGGCAGAAGGTCCTATATGGTCCAGGGAGTTCAACGAAGAACTTACCGAGAATGTGACATTTGCGCAACAATTTAAAGGGGGTGAAGTGGGGAGTCTGGGCAATCCATGGACAGATCTTTCATGGTAAAGGAACAGCATATGTAAGAACTTGAGGAGTGAACAAGTCTGCTGTTTTCTCCTTAGAGGAGTAGAGTGAAAGGGAGATGAAATCAGGGCAGTAATGAGCCATGTTATGTAGAGGTCTACAGGTCATTATAAGGACTTGCTTTTTTCCTGAGTAATACAGGAATCCATTGGAATGACATGATTTAGGTATTTTTTTCACTTGTATTTAACTTGGTTTGACCTTAAGTTTCTCTCTTTTTTGCACTGTCCCATATTTATATTCTGTTTAAGGACTTTAAAAAAAAAATAAGTCCCTTCAACTCCAAGCCCTGGAATTGGCTTTCACCTATCCCAGTTTTTTCACACAGGGCATCTTCTGTTGCACCTCTTGAGGCTGCTACTTACCTCAGCCCATAGAGGACATAGCACCTTTTGCCATATCCCCAAGTAGTCCCACTGCTTTTCTTAAAACCATTCTCATTTGGTTAGGTTTCACCTCCCTGAGGGCACACACTCTTCTATTCCACCACACCTCGTCCCTTCTCTTGCTGTAATCTTTTTGCCTTCTAGTTAATCTCTAACATGAATTGAAGATGCTGTCACCCAGATCTTCCTCTTATCCCAGAGAACTGCTGGCACCATGGGGAAGTGTGGGGCTGCCTGTATGATGCCCTGCTTTGTGGTTCATTGATCCTTTTCCCTTGTTTGGTTCAGCCACCTATGCCCACAGCCACAGCTTGAACTTCATTTTTCTTCAGATACTGTCCATCTCTGAACTTTTAAACTCTTAAGTAGTGTGGAATAAGGTAGGACATGAATAAATAAGCTTACACCTACAGAGCGGGACAAAAGTAAGTTACAGTTGTGAGTACACAAAACAAGAGTTTGTTCTTGTATTATTTATTAATTGTTATATTATTTTCCATATGAACAACAATAAACCTACTTTTGCCCCACCCTATGTAGTATGGTCTCTAGTGGAGCAGTCTTTGTTCCCACCCTGTTACCTCGCAATACTACACCCTTCCCTCCAGGGGGCGCACAAACTCAGTCTTGTGACCAAAAGGATAGATCACTTTGGATCATGATGCTGTAGGTTATAGTTCTAGGGGGAGGCAGTTATTAAGAATGTAGATGATGGAGTCAGATATAATTATTCAAATGCTGTTTTTTCCCATTTCCCAACTGTGTAACACTTTGCAAGCTGCTGAAGGTCTCTGAACATCACTTATAAAATGAGGATAAAAAGGTGTACCTCACAGGCAGATGTGAAGAATAAATGACAGTGTAAATGGAGTACTCGAGATATTGCTTACCAATAAATGGAAGCCATTGGAGGTTGCCTTTCTTTGAGACAAGTGAAGAGGGTAAAGGCTATTGTTGTTTTATGGGTTCGTCTCATATATTTCCTTTTTCTTAATCCTCACCTGAGGACATTTTCATTTGCTTTTTTAGAGAGCAAGAAGGGAGAGAGAAAAACATCCATGAATCGATCAGTTGTCCTCATAGACACCACCCACCCACGGATCAGGGATGAACCTGAAATCTCGGCATGTGCCCTGGGAATTGAACCCGTAACCCTTTGATTGTTGGATGACATTCCAACCAGTGAACCACACTGGCCAGGGATTTCCTTTTTGTTTTAAATAGGAATGTAAACTCTTGGAATTTAAGTATCTGTCATGGTATTGCCACACAGCTCTGTGAATGGGTCTGTTCCCTGCCTTTCCTCTGTTACCCTACTTTGGACACCCTGAGCCTAGTGGAACTCAGGGCTAGGGTTAGGAGAGAGACAGTGGGAGTAGGTGGCTTTGCAAGCTTCCCAAGGCTATAAAACATTTTCCTTTTCTTTGGGTTCATTGAACAAGGAATATATACATAATACATACCTTCCCTTATTCATGCATACAAAACTAATTTCTGGAGATCAAATAGAGGCAATTATTGCTCCTGACCCTATGGTTGGGCGTTGTTGCGCAAAGTGAATAGTCACCAGTTGGATTTCCAATCAGGGCACATGCCTGGGTTGCGAGTTTGGTCCCAGGTTGGAGTTTATACTACAGGCAACTGATTGATACTTCTTTCTCACATCGATGTTTTTCTCCTTCTCTTTCTCCCTCCTTCATGCTCTCTTTAAATAAATAAAATCTTAAAAAATAAATAAATAAAACAGCCACAAGCTTGTATTTTCATTTACTAATTACAAAAATAGGGAAAAGGAAAATTCCTCTCAGCAGCATGCCAGTTGTCTTCAAGGGGCCAGATCAGGACTAATTGCTTCTTCTTTTATTCACTTTGTATCCATTCATTAGTGCACCACACTGTTTCTTTCCCCCCGCCCCATTCCACTGAATTTGCTGGTCAGACTCCTGAGCGAGAAACTTGGGGCAGGAAGGAGGGGACCTCAACACTGACGGGGCAAGGTATGAGCACATTTAGAACCTGTTCAGAAATGTGAAAATCCAAAATACAATGAATGAGATTGGGCATTTAAAAAAAAAAATATGAGCTATAAAAGTAAATGCAAGTACAGAAATAAATATTGAGACATAAGGTATATAACATGACTCATATAAAAAAAGACAAAGAGCAAAAGAAACTCTAAAAGAGCTTTCTAAAAAACCCAGCTTAAAAAAATGTTTACAGAAGTTAGATAAAAGAAATCAGTTGGGAAAGTAAATGCAAATGATTTTTAAAATCCATTTAAGTGGTGTTAACATAAATACACCTAGAACAAAATAAGATATAAGTGAAAAAAAGGGCAAAATTTATCAGGTACACATAAGCAGAAAATAATAAGATGGCATACAATTTAATTTTTAATAAGAATTTGAGGCAAAAAGTAATTTATATCTCCAAAGGGAAATTTTGTCTATATTAAATATGAAGTGCAATTAATAGTGAACATTACATATACTTTTATATGCTAAATAATATAACATCAAAACATGAAGCAAAATACCCCATGATCCAGCAGTTTTACTCCTGGATGCATGGCAACAAAAATGTATACTTCTGTTCACCAAAAAGAATGTACTGGAATGTTGATAGCAACACTTTCCATAATAGCGCCCAAATTGAAACTACTCAAATGACCATCACCAATAGAATAGAGAAATAAATTGTGAAAAGCAAATATTCTGTACTCAGTGGTCTATACAAACCTCACAGCCAGAACAAAACCCATGAGCACGTGTTGTATGATTCCATTTTTACAAAGGATAAAAAAATAGAACAAACAGAACTAACATGGGAGGTTAGAAGCCATCATTGGATTTTCTCTTTGAGGAAAGTGGGGCTGTGATAGCACTGTGGGGAGCATGTGTCCTGGGTTCTGGTTACACAGGTATGCTAATTTTGTGAGATATTTTCAAGCTATCTACTTGGTCTGTATATTTTTCATAACGTTTTATTTTAGCAAAAGTTCAAATATGAAGAAATAATTATCAAAAGTACTGAAGAACAGTATAGAAAAATTATTTTAGAGATTTTAATATACTGTTTCAGGCTTTTCCTTCAAAACAAAATAAACAGATTTTTGCCCTGGCTGCTGTGGCTCAGTGGATTGAGTGCTGGCCTGCAAACCAAAGGGCCACCGGTTTGATTCCCAGTCAGGCACATGCCTGGGTTGTGGGCCAGGTTCCAAGTAAGGGGTGCACAAGACGCAAACACACATTGATGTTTCTCTCCCTCTCTTTCTCCTTCCCTTTCCCTCTCATTAAAAATAAATAAATAAAATCTTTAAAAAAAATAGAGACTTTTAAATAATGTAGCTACTTAGATTGAATTATGCATATTTATACCTTAAAATACAGATGTATGTGTATGTATATACTTAAAAATTTTTTGAAAATTATTGATCTTATATTACACCAAAAAGAAATTCTAAAGTCTCCCAAACAGGGATTGTACAACCAGTGTGACATTTTGAAACTATGATGGGATAAACTAGATAATATTTTTAATATTTTAAACAACCACAAAAATTAACCATCTGGGATATCTCCTAAATAAATACTTGGTCAATAAGTAAATCAAGATGACAAAGATTATAATTGATTTTAGAAAGTAAAAGAAAAATATTTTGTAAAAGTTTGTCTAGAGGTCTAAGTCTACATTCAGGGACAATGATGATAAGTTCATAGGCTTTAATGCTTCTATTATTTTAAAAAAAAACATTTTTACCATTCAATTTGACAAAGTAAATATAAAACAAATTTAAGGGAAATATGAGGAAGAAAGGAGTAAGGGTAAAAGTAGCAAATGAGATAATTAGAAAAGACAAAAGAAAACAATAGAGCTGATGAATAAATCTAACTACTTATTCTTTGAAAGGAAAAACAAAAAGCACAACAATGTACACAGTCCTCTGGCAAATGTAATTAGGAATAAAATAACACGATCACAGAGAATTAGGAAACCCAATTAGATGGAAATTTTTTTGAAAGAGAGTGCTTCATGGTTTGTTATACCAATATATATTATATGTTTTAAATTGCAGTAATAATAGCAAACCTGTGATATTAGAATTACAAAGATTTAAATATGAGAATAAAACCCTAGTAGATGCAGAATTATTGAAAGGATTAGCTTTTCAGTTCATTGTTCGACATCAGACTGTGATTTTGGGCATGAGCTGGCTCTGCCAGGTACTCACATCTCCATTTGACCTTGGCCAACCTGCTTAGCCTTGCTGAGTGAATGAAAGAACCAGTGAATGAGTGCTCTTGTGCCATAGTGGGGCAAAACAGCCCTCTCTGAGGTTATCATAGTCTTCAGCTAAGTAATACATGTGAAGTTCTTAGCATGGGGGCTATTAAATAGTGAGCATCCAATTAAGAGTAGGTGATTTTGTTACCAGATGTCTTATAGTATATGGGAATCAAAATATCAATAAATAATCTTTTGATATTTATATGTATTTCTCAGGTTATCCTGATCCAGAAAATTTTTCCTGGACAGAGTATCTGGATGCTACTCAAACTAGTGCAGTTCCTGCCAAAGTATTTAAAATGGTAAGTTTGCATCTATATACATGCTCAACTTTAAATAATGTCCATGTTGAATCACGCCTTTATTTGGCAGTTTTAAATTATTCTAGTTTTTTCTTTTTAAATTCATGTGTTATTTTCATAACCAATTTGCCTTGCTTTTATTTAAGAATAGAAAGGAGGTGACTCATTTACTATTTATTGTTCCTAGACATAAATGTAGGTGATGATTTACTTCCTTGAAAAACAGAGGAGTCCCATACTTAATCCTATTGAAAGCGCCTAATCAGTCTCTGATGAATGAGTCGTTCATTTCTGGTTCTCTGAGTCCACAACTTTCATAGTCTTGGGGATTGTTTGAATGTCAATGATGCTATAATAAAATAGGGGACTTGTTAGTAGCTGTGTGTTACAGTTTTATCCATTTAGTGGGTAACATTTCTTTTAGCATTTGTCAGAATACTAATTTTTTAAGTTCAAATTTGTGTTTGTTTATTTCAGGATTGACCCAAGTATAAATTACTTTGTAAAAAAAAAAAAAGGGTGTTGATAGTGTGGTTAGAAGTATTTCTTTTCTACAACAGTGGTTTTCAAACTTTTTTCCCTTTCAGATCCAATGAATGGTGTGCTACAGGCTCTGCAACTCGTCTTTAAGCAGAATTTTATATAGTGAACTTCTACATATGATTTTACTTGCTGAAAGTTTTCTAGTGATAAAAGGGGATTTAAAACAAAATGCTATTTCATTTTTCAAAAAATCAATTGTAATAGGTTGCATTTGGGGGGGAAGAGATATAATTAAATTAAGAAGGCTAGAAGTTCTGAAGTGTTAAAAAGGGTTTTAAGAATTCAAAAAATTCAGTTAGCAAAAATACCAATTGCTTGTAGCCTCTCCCTCTCTTACTTTTCCAAAGGGAAACTTATGAGAAAGTAAAATAATGAAAAAATTTAGCTAAAAAGGCAACTTTCTGACTCTAGGGTTATTATGGATTCACTTCAAGCTTTGGCGTCTGCAGTATGAAACAACACCTTTGTTGTCAGGACAGTGACCTTCAGGAGAACAGAAAGATTTTCTGGGATCAGAGGCCTAGTTTATAGTTCATATACTCCATTTAGTAGATTTAATGATGCATTTTAGAAAGAAAGTAGGCTTCCACAAAAGCTGGAGAGAAACAAACCAGATATTGGAGAAAGATTTAACTGTTTATTACTTATGTATTATGAGGGTTTTATTTTCCTATTGCCATTTCTAGACTTCAGGAGTTCAATACACTTTCATTTTCAATAATGTCAATTTAACATTCTTCTGTGTAGTAGCATTCAAGTGAAACTTTTTGCCAACCCATAAATATTGTCAGAAATGTCTTTTGACTTTGATTTTGTTAAATTTCCTTAGTTTTGGTATAAATCCTGGTATAATTTTCTGACTTCATTTTCTTTGTTATTGCCTGATTATAGACTTCTGATTCCTGGCATTTTAAGTCTTGGAAGAAACTTTAAGTTAATACAATTTAACATGCTTATGTTACATATAAAGTAACAAAAGTATAGGTTATGGCTTTAAATTACATTTTGGTATAATTTTATAATAGTTTTACAGTTGAAATTATGAAGTTTTTTAAATCTAATTTCAAAATTTGATTTATAAAGGATAATGTTTATCCTTTCTATATTAAATAATTTTGCCTCCTGGGTCATACACTCCAAAACTGGGCCATGAAAATAATCAACAATTTCTTAATTTATAAGGTTAATTTCAGAAAAAAATCTAATCCAATAGATAAACTGTAATAAGATCCTTTTAGAACCTTGATGTGATCATTAATGAATTTATGATTTAACCTATCTTTGTCTTTTAAATGTCTTGAAAATGACAAAAAATTCTTTCTCTTCTCACAGGCTTTTATGAAACTGGATAAAATAATAGGCATAAAGTCCTATGTGCTCTGAAGAATAAATTCCACTTATACTAAAGTTCTGAACATAAAACTAGAACACAATAATATTTTAGAAAAAAATTAATTAGAATTGTTGACATGTGTATGACTTGCTGCACTTGTAATGTTGCAGCGGTTGCCTCATGGTTTTCTGCCGAATATGAAACTTGAAGTTGTGGATAAACGAAACCCCAGGTTAATTCGTGTTGCTACGATTATAGAAGTGGATGACCAAAGAATAAAGGTACGCATTTTAGATTATTGCGTTATTACTTGCTGGCTACAGAGGCCTCGGTTTCTTGGCATAGTTGAACAATAAAACTTCAACTGACTTCATTTCTAGTTAAGTGTCTTTGAGGAGAGAGATTTCCAGCTGAGGTGTCTATAGATTAGACACACTGACTTTAAGAGGGATTCTAATACACTCCTGTTTAGTTTTGATGTTTAGATTCTGTAAGAACATTTAACAGTTTATCAAGAACTATTAAGTCTTTGTTTTCTATTATTCTTTGTCAGAGCAAAAATAAATAAATAACTTTTAGTCACTGTAGCTAAAACAAAAGGTTAGATTTTGAAGGTATGATTAACAGTTAGATTTCTATACTCTCCTTTTGTAACATCTATTTTTATAAAAATACATACATCTTCAAAATAAAATTTTCCTAAAATGAAAGCTTTTTATACAGAGAGCTAGAAAGCACTGTGGAATTCAGTAGATCTTCTACAGCATATCCCAACTCAAAAATTATTTCCTACCCTAGCACAATTTTATTTCATAAAAATAAAAAGATTGAAGTCAATTAATTTGAATAGGCACTATAAATAAATAACTTTAAAAGGAATCATACTTGCTATATGCCTACTTGGAAAACAATTTTTAAGTAATGTCATAGAGAGTAATCAGTACATATATTTTAGTAAAATTTAGATATGAGTATTTGGCTTGACCATAGATTATCAGGAGTGGAAATTGGCCATGTCCTTTATTCTTCCGACAAATGAAAACAGTAATTGCTAAAACACTCGTCAGGAATAATATATTATAGGTATTTTATTTCACATAGTTGTTACTAATGCTTTATTTTAAATTTAATTTTAAAAATATTGCTTAAATTTTATTTATTTGTGGCTTTTAATGTTTACTCTGATAGCAACTATTGTGGGAATAACTTTTGGATATCGAAATTACATTATAAAGCCATTAATATTTCGTCATTAAAATTAGCATCAGGTTTTTTTCTCTGAACTCTTGTTTAACTTTTATTCTGAAATTATTGCATTTATTGGAATAGCTCAATCTTAATAGTACATCAAATCTTATTTAGAATTTTAATTGACAAACTGTTTTCTTGTGAATTCGTAAGATGCATACTATAGTGTGCAATGTTTGTTGCTAGCTTGTTGTGTGATTATATTGGATTAGCATACCACCTTAAAATATCATTAAAAAAACTTCAGCTCTTAAAGTGAATTTATTATATTTCTTACATACCATCTCAGCATTGATCTTTTTACATCTCTAAGAATATAGCTGATCCTTCCAAAGATACAGTCCATGTATATTCTCCTTATTCTTTTTCTTTTTTAAAAAATAGTTTTGTTCTTTATTAGAAGAAAAAAGAGTTGAAAAGTATCTTGTACCTCTGACAGGATTTACCTCTGTGGTTTGGGCATAATGGAAATCCCTCTAGGATTTCAGGGCATAATTAAGATGTATTTATGCAAATGACACTCTCTACCCTGTGAAACAGTGCTTCATAAAATGTGAAATGAATTGCTTCCACATACCATTCAGTCTTTCAGAATTATCAGTCTTGAATGAACATAAATGCCTTAGGGCTTATGGAACACTCGAGGTCTCACAAGCAGTTCCTGACCTCTCGCAGCTCATTCCTGGGAGATCCTGCCTTGGACTCTCCACTCTCCACCCTTCCCTAGTCAGGCCTGCAGTTGGGCAAGCGCTTGTTCTGCCCCATGAAGAAGAGGAGAAAAGATTGTCTGTGGGGCAAGCAATTCTCTGAATAGAAGAAACTATAGAGAAGATTTAGCAGTATGGCTTAAAAGTCCATACATCAGTTTTCCCAACAGAAAAAGGGCAATGAAAATGAGTGTCAGGTTTTTCCTCTGAAGTCTTATTTAAGGAGCATGAAGGTAGTGGATGAGGCTATTGAGAAAGCAACTGATGCTTTTCTGATCTCCTCTTTGTCCAGTACATTCCTCTCCCTCTTTTAATATGTTGGTCATATTCCTTAATTTTCTCTTTTAAAAAATTAGCATCTTTCAAAGATAATTTTTGTCACTGGCACATAATAGATGCTTAATATACATGTGAAAGAGTGAATGAAGGTGTGAATGGCATTGAATGCATTTTGGCACCCTCTGTTATTTGAATGTGTGAAATAATTGTGTTGGTCAAAAAGTACCTTCCCTCATTTTTAATTTCCTTTCCCAATTACTCTTCCATTGGAAATCTAATTCAACATAATGTACTGGAAAGTGCCATAGGATAAAATGATATGGCTTTGAATTCCAGCTCTGGCTCTTATTTAACTATGATGTTAACTTGGTGGTTACTTAACTTATTTGAACTTTCCTTATCTGTAAAGTGATAAGATTAATAATACCTACCTCATAAACTTGTCAATACTTAGTGAAGTGATGCATGTTAAATACCTGAAACTGTGCCTGACTCTTTCTAGGCTCCTCAGTAGTAACTGCTGTTATTAGTTAGTGCAGATGTCCTGTTCTGCTCTCCTTGGGTACCTTTGTTTTCTGTGTTACTGAAAGGGCCTCATGAAACCACACACCTTCAGTAGATGGAGAAGGAACAAGCCCACACTCCTTGGTGAACAAAGCCAAGAGTTTGATTGGAATTCTCCTGGACAATGCTAATGTGAGCATATGTGATTGAGCGGCATGGCAGTGTTTGATGAGAGCAGAGTCAATCTACTTATTCTTTTGTTTGGTTGCACAGTGTACTTTGTTATATCTGGAAACCCATTACTGTCACCTTATCAGCAAATGTACATTAAATTACAATAGGTGGATGAATGCTTTTAGAAAGTTTAGCTTTTATTTGGAAAAAAACGTATTCCTCTACAAATAAATATAGAGGAGGACTTAAAACAGTAATATTTGATAAATATTTGCCTTGTGGGAACTGCAGCTAAGCTGTGAAATAAATTATAAATGAAGTCCAAATAGATGCATTAGGAAGTTCTACTATATCATTAATAAATTGAGTCTCTTTAACAAGTCTTTTTATATTTAATGCATTAACTAGATGTATTTTGGCATTTCTAAATGAAATAAGAGCATCATGGCCAAGAGAAATTGTCATGATAAGTTGTCTAATTGTATGACTAAATACTATTTGGAATTTTAGGTCAGACTAAGAAATTTAAAGCTTCTGTTTGAATAACCAGCTGGTGAAGTAGAGCAAAGCACGTCCAAATACGAGTTGGTGGAAGCACAGGGTGTTGTGCTTAGAGCAAATCACTTGACCTGTTTAGTCCTAGTTTAATTATCTGTCAAAAAGGGAGGAGAATCTGGAATATATCATCTTACTGGTCACTGTCTCTAACCCAGGATGCATTTTTTAAATTATTTTTTATTTTTCAATTACAGGTGACATACAGTATTATATTATGCCCCAGTGATTAGACATTATATAACTTACTAAGTGACCACCCCAATATATCTAGTACCCATCTAATGCCATACATAGTTATTGAAATATTATTGACTATATTCCTTATGCTGTACTTCATACCACCATGATTATTCTGTAGCTGTCAATTTGTACTTCTTAATCTCTTCACCTTTTTCACCCATCCCCCCAACCTCCCTCCCAACTGGCAACCATCAAAATGTTCTCTTTATCTATGAGTCTATTTCTGTTCTGCTTGTTTACTTATTTTGTTTTTTAGGTTCAGTTGTTAATAGATATGTATTTATTGCCACTTTATTGTTCATATTTTTGATTTTTTCTTTTTCTTCTTCTTAAAGAAGAGACTGTAACATTTCATGTAATACTGTTTGGTGGTGATGAACTCCTCTAGATTTTTCTTGTCTGGAAAGCTCTTTATATGTCCTTTGATTCTAAATGATAGCTTTGTTGGATAGCATAATCTTGTTTGTAGATAGTTGCTTTTCATCACTTTGAATATTTCTTACAACTACCTTCTGGACAATAAAGTTTCTGTGGAGAAATCAGCTGACATTCATATGGGAGCTCCCTTGTAGGTAACTGCTTTTCTCTTGCTGCTTTTAAGATTCTCTGTGTATTTTTAACCCTTTGCTAAACCCTTTGTGGGCTGTGTACACCTTTGAATTTTAATTATGATATGTCTTGGTGTGGGCCTCTTTGGGTTAAGCTTGTTAGGGACTCTGTACTTCCTGGACTTTTATGCCTATTTCCTTCACTGGGTTAGGGAATTTTTCTTTCATTATCTTTTCAAATAGGTTTTCAATTTCTTGCTTTTCTCTCTTCTCCTTCCACCACCCCCATGATGCAAATGTTGGTAGCCTTGAAATTGTCCCAGAGACTCCCTACACTATCTTCATTTGGGGGGCCCTTTTTTTGTGGCTATTCTAATTGGTTATTTTTTTCTTCTTTATGTTACAAATCACTGATTTAATTCTTGGCTTTATCTACTTCACTGTTGACTCCCTGTAAATCATTCTTCATTTATTAGCGTATCTTTCATTTCTTATTTATGTTTTCTATGTGCTTTTTTATGCTGTTGAAGTTCTCACTAAGTTCCTTGAAGTTCTCATTAAATTTCTTGAACATCCTCATAACCATTGTTTTGAATTCTGTATCTGGTATTTTGCTTGCCTCTGTTTCATTTAGTTCTTTTTCTGGAGATTTCTCCTTTTCATTCATTTGGGACCTGTTTCTTTGTCTCCTTATTTTGGCTGCTTCCCTATGTTTCTATGTATTAGGTAGAGATGTTGCATCTCCCAGATTTGGTTGATTGGCCTTGTGTAGTACGTGGCCTATAGGGCCCAGTGGTGCAGCTTCCCTAGTTACCTGAGCTGGGTGCTCCAGCTGTGTCCCTGTGTGAGCTGTGTACACCCTCCTGTTGCAGTTGAGCCTTGATTTCTGTTGGCATCACTGGAAGGGATTGATACTCAGACTGGTCGGCTGTGAGGGCCACCTGTGACTAAAATAGTGGATTGGCTCTGCAGCAGTCAACCCTATTGCAGGACTTGCTTCACTGGGGCTTTGGTGCTCACCAAGTATTCCCCTTGAATGTGTCACTTCTGGAGGTGGTAGGGTTGTAATCTGGCATGATCTGAAGCTGTCCAGTGGGTGCACTGGCTCTGTGCTCTTCCTGGAGCCATCCAGAAGAAGCTTATGGTGGACTTGGAGGTGCCCAGGAGAGGCCAAAGGTGAACCAAGGCCTGCTGCCCCTAGTGCTGGGCCTAGGGCAATTTAGCAAGAGGTATGGGGTATGCAGAGGACAGGAGCTTCTTGTTTCAGAGATGTTAGAAAAGTCTGAAGCATGAGGCAAGATAGGCCATTCGTATAGAAAAGCCACTGGAAAGGGCTTGGGTGAGCACATACTTTGGGTAGGGTAGGGTCTCAGAAAATCACCAGGGTGTGATGAACAGTTTGATACAGGTTGACGGAGCCTCAGATATGGCACCTGCCTGGCAGCTCTGTGAAGGGCGGGTCTCAGAAAAGGAATAGTTGTCTCCTTCATCACATTTGTTTTGCAGGAGGTTCTCCCCTCCAGCTCTTACTCTGGTGTCAGACAGTTCAGTTCCTCCCCATATGTTCCTGGTTCCTATCAAGCTGCTGCGCTGGTGATGGATCTCACAGGGAGAGAGTCTATGTAAGTCCATGCACAGGCCCTTGAAGAAGAACTACCTGGATCTTCAGAAGCCCTCCTTCCCACTCAGCCTCAATCTCTGCTGGTTTTTACAGCCAGCAATTTTAGGGACTTCTCTTCCCTAGAACCCAGAACCAGGGTGGGCCTGGTATGGAGCTGAAACCCGTTCCTCAGGGGGGTTCTCTACAGTCGAGATATCCCTCTTGATTTTTATCTGCCACATGTGGCTGTGAGACCAGTCCATTCTATGTCCCCACCCCTCTTACCAGTGTTGATGTGGCTTCTTTAAATCCCTAGTTGTAGGTCTAGCATTCAACTAGATTTCAAGTGGTTCTGAATGATGGTTGTTCTATAGTTGTAACTTTGGTATGGTTGTTGGAGGATTTGAGTACTGTGTTTACCTACATAAGTTCAGGATGCATTTTTGAAAATGGTTTTGAAATATGAGGTAAGGACAAGATACTAATATTAAAAATGACTGTCTTTTGAGCTAAACCTCTAAATAATGGATGTTACAGTGCCACAGTGATTGATGACTATGTTCATGTGGGAAGGAGACTGAAACAATTTAAAAAAATATTATGACCAATTAATGGAAAGATAGTTTTTAGAGTAGGTGGAAGTATGAATTAGTGTCAGTCATGATTTTTATTAAAAAAATGGTAGAATACTCTTCCTGGTAAGGATAGATTAGTCTAATTACAGTAACAACAAACAACAATAATAATAATATTAATGATGTCTAATTTGAATATGTTGCCCCATGCTGCTGTCTTATGTGCTTTGCATTTTCTTACTCTCTTAATCCACACAGCAACTCTATACAGCAGATATAGGCGAGGAGACAGGTGCAAACAGTTTAAACACCTTGTCCATACAGCTCACAACTGGTTGAACCAGGTGGCCTGGTTCTTCAGCCTGAGCTCTCAACCCACAGGGCAACATCTTTTTCTGTAAAGGGGCAGAGAGTAAATATTTCACTCTTGGTGAGCCATGTGGTCTCTGCCACAACTGGTCAGCTCCGTGGTTAAACCCAAAAGCAGTCATAAACAATATCTAAAGAGATAACTGTGTCTGTGTTCCTATAAAACTTTATTTGTGGGCACTGAAATGTGAATTTGATATAATTTCCATGTGTCATGAAATACTCTTATTTTTATTTTTTTCCAACCATTTAAAAATAGAAACCATTTTTAGTTTGTGTGATGGCCCAAAGCAGGTCGCAGGGTCCTATTTGGCCTGTAGGCTATAATTTGCCAACTCCTATCTTCATAGATACATTATACTAATTAGACTATGAGATGAACTTATTAAATTGTCACCTTTTAGTGGAAGTAGTTTTTGTCCTTGCCTTTTTTAAAAAAATATTTTATTTTTGAACCAAGCCACATTTATATTTAATTTTCAGTTTTGTTTTATATATTTAGTAAAAAGGGATAGAAGAGATGAGAGCTACCATGTAATCAACAGCTTCTAGAATTAAAATAAATATATTTTTCCCAGTATTAATTGATTAGTATCCATTTGCTTGATTTTCAGTGTGACTGTAGTCAAGCCCTGAGGTGATAATCTTTCACAGAGTAGGCTTCTCTGACTTTGGGTTGCATTCTCCAAGAACTTTAAGTGGAGAGTTACCTTTTCTATTTTTTTTAAAGTCAGCATATCCAGAACAGAATCACATGTCCATCATTACAGCAGTGAAGAGCTGCCTTGGCAATGAATCAGATACCCTAGTCTGGAGCCACTGCTGGCACTCCCTAGGTGATCCTCGCCCAGCCCTCCTCTTACCAGTCTGACTTGTGTGATCTAATGAGATTCTGACATGTGATTATTTGGCTAGAGGCATCGGCTTAGTCATGGGCTAGATAGACTAGAAATAGAACATTTCACAGTTTTCCATGTGAACACTATCTGTGTAGAAACTTCTTAAATAAAAGATGACACTGTTGCAGCATTAGTTGTTCTTAACTAATTTTAAGGTTGTGTATTTCTTTGAGTGTCTGAGCAATGCTACAGAGTACTGTGCTATAAAATGCACATACATGTGTATACAAATACTAGAATATATCTGTGTTTCAATGGTTAATGGACTTTTGATTAAGGATCTGATCTCTTTACTCTTGTCACTTCATTCAAAGCTTTATGTTTACTCAAAAAGTATGAGGCCCTTGCTTGCTGTGATAAGGAAGCCTCTGGTTTCCCAGACCATCAAGCAGATAGTGCAGTATGCACTCACTGTCTTACTTCAAAGCTAACAAGACAGTCTGTTGGATTTTTCTTAGCTTTGGAGAGACATGCATATTCTCTGCTGTTTCCCTGAACAGAAGTGTACTATTTCTGACCAGCTGCAGTTTTGACATTCCAAATGCTCTTACTAATACTGATACTTAGCTAATTATGCTGAACACCATCTCTTTTTCTCACATCCTGCTTTATAGGCACTCTATTTTTACCAGTGGAAGAATATCTATCAAAAATAAATGAATGAAAACACCCAAGAATAAACTGTCTAGGCAAGACTATGAATACATTTACCCTCTTTGTTCCAAAAATCTATGTAATTTCCTGGATATAAGAAAGGGTGATAAGCTCAGGGAATGGAGATTCTTCTACGAGAAGGGAATGAGTAGATTTTTACACCAGATTAATTTATTTCCAAAATGTAGTTGTAGTAGTTTCTTTTTGCTGTTATAACAAATTACTGCAAATTTAGTGGCTTAAAAGAACACAGATTTCTTATGTTACAGTTCTTTGGGTCAGAAGTGTCAACTGGGCTAAAATTAAGGTATTAGCAGGGCTGTGTTCCTTTTGGAAGCTCTGGAGAATTCATTTCCTAGCCTTTTCCACCTTCTAGAGGCTGCCTTTATTCCTTGAGGCATGGCCCCTCTCACTATATTCAAACCCTTCAGTGTAGCACCTTCAAACCTCCCTCTGACATTGCTGCCTCCCACTAATAATGACCATTGTAATTTCCTTGGACCCACCAGGTAATCCAGGATATTCTCGCCAGTCTCAAGTTCATTGACTTAATCACAGCTGCAAAATGCCTCTTACCATATAAGGTAAAATTTTCCCAGGTTTCAAGGATTAAGATGTGGGCATCTTTGGGAACCATTATTCTGCCTATTACAGTAATATTAGATAAAGTTAAAATACTTATTAAAAAGAGGCAGAAGAGGGGAGACCTACTATGTAATGAACAGCTTCTATTTACTGAGCATGGCTAAGGTAGAAGAGACCATTCCGACAGCTGCAAACTCTAGGATGAGTTAAGACTTGGAACTCACAATCTAATTGGGGAGATAGGTTGAATTACAGTTCAACATATAATGTATGACACAAACCATCAAATGCTGTAAACATTCATTTCAAGTACAATGAGCTTTGTGAGCAAGGATGCTAAGGGGCAGATGGCTTCTGAAGAAGAACAGTTTTTCTTCTGTTAGAAAAAGTATACAACATGCCTTGTTTTTTTTTCATTTCCAAACACCAAATGCCTTTATTTACTACTATGTAGAGACAAAAGAGACTTCAAATTTAATGTTTTATTATGTGTATATACATCATGTATGTTTGGATCTGTGTATGTATTTATCTATTTATCTATCTACTTATCTTTGATTTAAATTGAAAGCCCCTTGGACAGGTGATCTATACATGGTCTGTATTTGGACCTGTATGCAGAGGACTCTTGGGAAGTTGCCTTTTTGTAGGAGATAGCAGGGCTTAGCTGTGGGAAACAAGGAACAGCAGTTTGGGGTCTGCAGCTTAAGCAGTTGCTACAGATCTTCTTTTTCTAATACTACTTCTTACAGGCTTATTTGCTGCACCTCCTGCTCCAGGACTCCACGTGGACTATGTGTGTCCTTGCTTCCTTGAAAGAACCAGCTCTGGGCTGTGGAAACAACAGGAATAGGCCAGATTCATAGGGATTGCCTTCCATCATCCCCAAAGGGGCCTAGTGATAAGAAAAAAGAAGGGTTGTGTAGTTGTGTAGATCCTGTACAGGATGGATTTGTGTTTCAGAGTTTTAGGATCAAGTGGGAGAAAAATCAAGGTTGAACTGAGGATGGGGTCCAGAGGTGTAGGCTAGGCAGTACGATGGCCCCAGTGAACAGGTTGATGACCTGAGAGGCATCCAGGCACAGCTGGAAACAGTCACAGCTCAGAGTATTTGGAGAAGATTCCACATCCTGGCTCAGGGCAGACTGGGCATGGCATTTAGTACAGGTGAGGGGTTTGTAGAGCAGGAGAATGCAGATTCATTGTCACCTGGGAGACGTGCAGAATTTCAGGACTCACCCCAGACCTGCTGAATCAGAATCTGCTTTCTAACAAAAGCCCCCCCGCCCCTAATTTTGTTCTCAAACATGAACAGTGAATGCTTGTTTACGACTAGGGAGAAGTGGCCTGCTTGTCCTGTGTATGCCCCACTTTTTAATATCCTTCTTCACATGAGTAGAGAAGGGCATTAGGTTTGCTGCCCTCGACACTGAGTCAGGCACAAATGGCTTCTTTTACCTCTGAATTCAGCAGACATCAGGATTAGCAAGATCTAGGTGGTTCTCTGGGGAGCCCTCCTACTTATGATACTGTTGTAAGAAAATTAAGCCTACTAATTAACTTCTTGAAATGTATTCTCCCTAATTTGGTGTCCAACATGAGTTTTTTTTGGAGCGTCATTGAGTTTGCTGAAGTTCAAAGCAGGTGGGACCCAAGAGAGAAAAAGACCAAGGAAAACATAAGAAAAGAATACAACAGAAACTAATATTCTTAGACCCATGGTTATTCATTTCTTTAAAAATATTATACAACCAGTGGTCAGACTATGAAACAAGAAGCAGAAATTAGGCAAAAGACTGTTAGACTTGAAATTTCAATAAAGATTAGAATAAATGAAGTATATGAGGGAGGACCCTAAAAATGGAATTTATTTATATAAAACTGTGTATTCTTACATGTTCAGACTTCAGTCACCTGCAGAGTATTCTTCATTTCATGCCATATACCTATCGAGAATTTTTTCCCCTGCTCAAAGCAGTTTTTGAACTTGTTGATTTCGATGCCTTTTAGTGCTTCTGCTGTTTTTTTGTTTCACCTCTTCCACATCAGCAAAACATCCCACTTTGAGGACTTTTTGTCATTTGGGGAAACAAAAAAAAGTTGCTAGGGGCAAGATCACATGGGTAGGAAAGGTGGAGCATGGGGGTCATGCAGTTTTTTGGTCAAAAACTGCTGAACACGCAATGCAGTGTGGGGAGGTGTGCTCATAAATCACCCATCATGAAATGGGCAAACGCGTTGAAGTAGTCTTCAAAAAGAAAATTCATTGAAGCCCAACAGCGCCTCTCACAACACTGCCAACTGGTGCACTGATGCAGATGGGTTCCTAGACCTCTCCCCTGGTGGGGGAAGCCTATACCACAAGGGGCCTGCCCTCCAGAAGATAATTCCATTTTGGGGGCCTCTCTCGTATTGGGAGTAGTGCAGAATTTCTGGGTTTTGAAATAGTATATTATCTTTCCCTTATAAATATCAGAAGTCTATAAACAGAGAATAACTTAAATTGCCAGGCGGGGAAATGAAATAGACCAATGTAGTTAAGATAGCTGCTTTATTAGTGTTAAATGTGAGCGGCTGCAGCCCCGAGGTGAGTTTTGGTGTAGGGATTATGTTATGCCCAAGTTGTGTGCCTCACATTTTCATTGTGAAGATGTGTCTACAATGAATAGTATGATTTTTAATCAGTAATAAAATACCAGCAAAGACAGACTGAAGAAAGATGAAGGCGGTATTTATATTAGCTTGAGAGGTCATAGTTGCATCAAGAAAAAGAGGTGATTAAAGAAAAGGCTGAATTAAGAGGCACTGGAAAGAGGTGAGTAGAGAAGGGGAAATAGGGTGATTTCACCCTAGCCTTGAGCTTGCCTGACCTGCGCTTGGTAATAGATAATCCAGATGCATGCTCATCAGCACAGAAGTGTTGTCTCCCTTCCTTCCAGTGCTTTGGAGGGTGGCAGTGACAGCGGATGAAGTCATACCTGCAGAAATTTGGATCTGGGAATAACTTTAAGTGGAGGCCTAGATCACTGACACAAGAGGACAGCGGAGGCCCTTGCAGGCTGTAGCTGCATAAGCAGAGACACCTGAGAAAGACCAGTGTCAGCCACTTGAGACTGAGAGACATGCCTTATTAATATCCCTTTTAAGTGATATAAGAGTGGTTTAAGTACTAGGACTTTCTGTACCAAAGTTCACTCTTAACAGATGTTTGGAGGCCTAATTTTCTAGCATTTTCTGTAAGTTAGTCAGGGCCCTGTGTGGCCTTGCCTTTGGGAGGAACTTTTAATTTTGAAGGGATTGCTTTTAAGCCTTCATATATACTCTTTAGAGTATATATGAAGGTTCCTCTGTTGCAAGTGAGAGAAATCCAGGGCTAACCTAGCACAGGTAAAAAAGCAGGGCAGGCGGGCAGGATTATTGGCTCACTTACGTGGGAGGACTGATGTAGAACTGGTGACAGCATCACTGAATCCAGGGTCTCGAACCACATTGTCAGTCTTCCTCCTGCTTCCTCACTCCCTTTTCCTTCAGATCTTATTTCTCTGTATCTTTCTCCAGAAATTTCTCTGTCTTTGTCTCCCACCTCTCCTTTGCAGTGTGGGTATTAACCTTTCCTCCTGAAAATGGACCATCTCCAGTGAGATGTGGCAAACCCACCAGCAGTTCTGTTCTCACATCATCTTAGCACAGTAACCCCCATGGCAATAGTCTTCCCTACGGTTTAATCAGCAAGGTCAAAAAAAGTCGTGGGAGGGTTCTGATGGGGTCAAGGGCCAGCCTCTAGACCCATCATATTGGCCAGGATTTATAGTCCTCTGAGTGGCCCACTCTTCCCTCTGGGGGAGATTTGGAATTGGGCCGAGTCTTACTGACTGTAGGTGTAGAAATCTGGAACCCCAAAGGAGAGCAGCTCACTGGTCAGATAAAATACTGTACAATCACTATAGTACCACTTACCCTATTATTAGGCATCATCTCTGTCAGTCTCTAAATCTCGGAGATAAAGTTCTGAAATGAGAGCCATTTCTTCATCCCATTGGGACAAACTTGGGCTTATTATTATTATTTTTGTGTGTTTTAATCTTAACCCCAACTCTAACCCGTAGCCTAACCCTAACTTGGGCTTATTGTCGAGACTATTGAGACTGACAGATGCTCAAAAAACTCAGACTTTGCGTTTAAGTCTAGTCTCTTACCTTCTCTTTAAGCATTTTTCACCTGGAAAAGATTATACTTAAAAGGCTTTGACCATTTTCTTTTGGATATAGATTGCTCAGTAGGAGCAAATTTTTTTTTTAAATGATTTGACTTTTCTAATGATTAATCTATTTAGGATTTGAACCTAAGACTCAATTTTTTAACTTCATTTTTTATTGACATTATTACAGATGCCCCATTTTTTCTCCTTTGCCCACCTCCACCCAGGCCCCCCCTGCTCTTCCCTCTGGCCACCACCCCACAGTTGTCTGTGTCTGTGGGTGTAGATGTATGTTCTTTGGCTAATCCCTTCGCCTTCTTTCAGGATTATGTGTATTCAAAGTCAAGTTAAAATTCCAATGTTTTATTTAAGAGGCACTCTAGGTTAGAGACTAATTAGGGCATTTCTTGCACTTGTGGGAGACATAGGCATCAGTGAAGTCAGCAGTGATATGGACATCGCCTGTGCACTAGGTACCGTAGCTAGTTCCTGTGTGAGTGTGGGATGGAGATAGGAGGACCGTGTGCAAGCCAGGGAGAGGGAATGAGGGACCGCGTGTGTGGGGTGAGTGGGGCGTGTGATACGGAAGACCAAGGAGCAGGCCCCTGGGGAGTGGAAGCCTGCCAACTCTGCTTCTCATCTGCTGACCATTCATGTCCACCAAAATATATTATTACATTGTCAGGGTTGGTTTGCAACGAGATTTAAAATCCCGTTTTATTTTTCTAGCACTGAAAAACTAGGCTTTATCTACTAGCTAATAAGGCCAATCAGATAAGCAATAGGCATCTGCAGAAATTAAACTGAGCAGGAGCAGAGATTGTGTGGAATTTTAAGAATGTTCCCCCCAGCAACAAAATATTTTATCCCTAAAATAATGTTTTCATAATAAAAGTGTCTGCCACTTTTAACTGCAAACATTTTGGAGAGTCTTTTCTGAGTTTGCTGTTTGCATACATTTATGTTTATGTTCCTCAGATAGTCTGAGACTTGTAAGAGACTGATTTATCCCAGTGTGTATGCACTCAAAATGGAGTCACCTGATAGAGCGTAGCTACTCCTAGCCACAGGTAGCTCCCACACTTCATAGAAAACCTCGACACATTAATTAGCTCTTAGCTTTACCAAGCAATTACACAGCCGCCTGCAGGAGGTGAGATATTGCTCCATATCCAGAATGTACAGGTACTGAGGGCTTCCACACACCCAGGTGAAGGGGAATTCAGAGGCCAGGTGAGAACCTTCCTCCCTTCCTTGGGCCACACACCACTGATAGCCGGGATCTCCTAGTGCAGCTCAGGTGGGTTTGCCGTCAGCGCCACAACAGACAGTGATTGCTGATCAACTAGAACCACAGACCATGGTCTCCTGATGAATTGTATTGTTCTCACCCTACTCTCACTGTCAATTCCAAATATTTCTCTTTTTTTTTCATTGTTACATAACAATATCATCATCCATGACCCTACTTATTGATGTCTACTCTGCATTAGGCACTTTCGTATATTACAAGTAATTGTTAGGAAACCTTGCACTTAGGCAAGTTTGGTATCATTATTTCTGTTCTGTAGGTGAGGACATTGAAGTTCAGGCTGTGTAAGTGCCACACTCAAGGTCACTTGTCTAGCAAGAGGCAGAACTTGGCTTCCATGTGTTTTGCAAGGACCCAGGTGTTTCTACTGCCCTGCACTGTGGGGAGCAGCGTCTACGCAGTGAGGACTCTGCTCTACCCCGTTTACACAGGCAGGGCTCTTCAGTGCGGAATGGAGATTGGGGCTTCTCTGTCAGTGTCTCAATCACCAGTGTCCACTGTGTCTTCACTGTACATTTCATGTCCTTACCCCAGGAAGGAGGAGATGCTGGGGATCTCTGTCCTTAGTGGTTCTTAGGCACTGTCAGTGACTTGCAGTTCCAAGCTAAGGACCACAGCACATAGAGTTGGGAAATAGAGACCTCTCTGCTAGAAGTTTCAGTTTTGCTGCAATAGTTGTGAAGTATAGGCTGCATGGCACATGGGCTATAATTTGTTAAATGGGCCACTTCTCACTGTGCATGTATTTATTAGCCTAAAACAATAGAAATTTATTCTCCTACTGCCTTGGAGGTCAGAAGTTCAAAGACAATGTGTTATCAGGTCTATACTCCTTTCCAGGTCTCCAGGGGAGAATCCTTCCTTGCCTCATCCAGCTTCTGGTAGCTCCAGGAATTTACTGAGGTTGCATCACTCCAGTCTCTGACTCCATCTTCACATGGTCTTCTCCTCTGTGTCTGTCTTCTTCCCCTCCCCTCCCCACCCCTCCCCTCCTCTCCTTTCTTCTCTTCTCTTCTTTCTTTTTTTTCCTCTCTCCCTCTCTCTCGATTTTTGTTTGATTTTTTAAATTAAGTTTATTGGGGTGACACAGTCCCAGTGTGACTTTTCCTATACATCTTTGGTTATAAGGCTTCTCTCCAACTAGTCCTCAGTTGGTTATTCAGGATGATTGTTCTATAATTTAGTTGTAATTCCAGTTTGGTCCTGAGAGGAAGTGAGTGTAGCTTCCACCTACTCCACCACCATCCCCTTCTGTTTCTGTCTTTGCTTTTAAATTGGTAATAAGTATGGTGCCATAGTTTTCACTTTACTGAAAAAATATGTTTAAAAGAGATGACAAAGATGACTATGATGATAGCATTTAGCAGCCTATATGTGACATTTGTTCCAAATATGTCTGACTTTTAGCCAGTTTCAGAGGCAGGTGGGCTGTTGTGATGATCACTCACCCCTTCAGGAGAGCAGACTCATTCAGGTTCCCTCATTGAGTCAGTCTCCTTAGGTGAATTATGGAATATTTACTTATTTCTATGGCAAAGCACATAAGTGCACTACTGAATTTTACTAAAGCATGAAGCTTATCACTTTATATTGGGAATTTAACACTTACTGACCAGTATCTAAAATTCTTAAACTGCAGAATTTCTTTGAATTCTTCCAGTATAAAGGGTTTAAATAGGCTCAGATTTCTTTTCCTTTCCTAAACTTAATTTTGGAAAGCTTGACTGAGGGGTATTTAATATGTACACCTCTTCCTTCCTTCATCCCACAAAACACTTGAGTGAACACCACAAACTCCAGCAGGGCTTTACGGCATGTCTGCTAGGGTTGGAGGACCCATTTGTCCTTGTTATTTCCTGGTGCACTTTTGGCCACATGGCAGGAGTTAGGGGTTGTACAATGATTTTCTACTATGAAAGAGTAGAGTATTTAGGTACATTCAAGAGTGGTCTCTATGCTGAGTATGAGCAGTCTCCCCTCTAAACCTCAGCTTTATCCAGGAAGTCAAAAAGGAGTCCTGGTACTCATTCCTCACCAACCCCTCAAGCCATGCCATTGCTACACTTTCTTTTTTTTAAGTACATATGTGAGGATATGTTTATTGGAGAGAGGGAAAGGAAGGGAAGGGGAGGGGAGGGGAGGGAGAGATGTTGATGTGAGAGAGAAAACCATTGTTGGGTTACTTTCTGTGCATACTCTGACTGGAGATCATACCTGTGACCTAAGTGTGTGCCCTGACCAGACATCTGGGGATCAAACCCATAACCTTCTGGTGTGTGGGCCAGTGCTCCAACCAATTGAGCTACCTGGCCAGGGTGCAACTGCTCTCTTCATGCCTGTTTATGGCACCTTGATTAACAGACCCAGACTCCCTGGTTACTTCTCAACTCTTCCCCACTCCTAGTCCCCAGTCATTGCCCTGTGCCCTCTGGAATCTCTTTTTCTAAACATTCAGTTCACTTTTCTGCTTTCGACAAAATCTGGCTCCTTCTGCAGCTCTCTTCATCTGGGGGCCCTGCGGGATCTGATTGTGCTCTTTGCTCATTGTCATTTCCAGACCTTCTCCCTTTACCTCCAGCTTTGAATCTCATGCCATCAAACTGTTCATTACTATTTTTCATAGTTACAGTCACCTACCAATGCCACCTCACTCCTTGGTTATTTCGCTGCAGGTTTATGGCCACTCTCACCAACACTACTTCAGTCTTTATTCTTGGTGGTTTCAATACACCCATAGATGATCCTTCTAATACTGTCTTCTCAGCTCCTCAACGTCTTCCTTTGGATTATCTTGTCCTCCACCCTACCTCAGTCACTGGGCCCCATTGTCATGCTTTAGTCCATGCTTTAGCATGATATTGTTAATGACAATAATTAGTATAATTATTGTAATATATTTTAAGTAATTATAATAAATATTGTTAATGACAATAATGTAACCCTTTCATAATTGCAGGTTTTTTGTTTTTTGTTTTTTTTTGCATCCAGCTCTCTGATCTGTCTTGCTTTCTTTGTAGGTAATTCCCTTAAATGTTACTACTTACCACCGAATACCCTATCACTTTTTCATCTCCCTCGGGACCTGTAATTTATTGATCCTACCACTTTTTCGCTCTCTCTCATCTTCTTATTTTTCCCCCTTTTTCCACAGCATTAATTCTATAGATGATGGATATCAGGTCATTGCATGTGCTTTACACTTCCTTGTTCTCCTATTCATCTTACTTTCTTGTCAAAATCACAGCCTTGGGAAAATCTAACTCTCTGTTACTCTATACTTGCCTCATGAAGCCTAAACATGGCTGGAGAATTATGATCTGCCACCTAGACTTCCTGTACAAACTCACATGTTACCTGAACCCTAATGCTGACTAGACATCATTGTTTCCCCAACCTGTTGACTCTCTCATTCTCCCAGATAACTACTTCATATCTCTTTCCCTATCCTAAAGTTTCCCACTCCTTTTGCCACATCCTTATTTTCAGCTGATGATGTTTATTACTTTCTATTCCACCTAGAAAATGGAAGCAATCAGAATCGTCTTCCATACATGTGCAACACCATATATACCCAACCATCTGCTTCTTTCCCCATATATCCCACTTGTCTCCCTGTAGTTATAGATGAATTTTCCATGTTCCCATCAAAGGCAACTCTCTTCCTTGTTTCTTTTCTCACCTCCTCCTGCTTCCTTAACCACATGTCAGCAACTTAACTGTCTTTCTTTTATTGTCCATTTTTCTCTTTCCACAAGAGAATTTCCATCAACAAACAAATGTGGTAGTATTTCTTTCATTTTTAAAACATCATTTCCTTCTATTCTTCATTCAATTCCATTGAAAGGAAGCCTCTTTGAAAGAGTTGTGTATACTTCTGTTAACATTGTTTTTACCTGGCTTCTAGGGCACTGCATTCTCTTAGTTTTTCTACTTACTCATTGTCAGTTCTTTCTCAGACTCCTTTTATTTTATTCCTTCTTATCTTACCAAACTCTTAACATGGGTGCACATAAGGGCTTGTCATTTGACCTCTTCTTCAATTATATTTACTTCTTTCATAATTTCATCAAATGTCTTCACTTTACAGGTCATCTGCATACTGATGAACTCCAGACTTCTATATCAAACTACCTGACACCTCTGCTTGATATCTAGTAGATAGTTCAGACTTGACATGTCCCAAAGTTGAATACCCAATCTTCTCTAACTCTCTACTCACTGTCTTCTCCATCTCAGGCAATGATCATTCTGTTCTTCCCATTGCTCAAGTCAAAAACATGGCATTACCATGGACTCCTCTCTTCCTATAATAATTAATATTCAAGTCTGACAGCAAACAGTCTGGCTTTATCTTTGAAATGTACATGGAATTAGGCTTTATTTTTTTAACATTTTGACTAATATTCTAGACCAGGCCACTATCATCTCTGCCATCTCTCACCAAGATTATTGCACTAGCCTCTTAAGTGGTTTTCCAGCTTTCAGGCTACCCACCTCCCACCTGCCCCAGTGGTCTCAATCCAGCAGTCAGTCTGATTCTTGTAAAACACGGGTCAGGTATGTTACTACTCTGCACAAAACCCTCTAGTGCCTCTCTGTTTCTCCCAAGAGTAAAAGCTAAAGTTCATAATACCATGTCCGATGTGGCAGTGATGTTACCTCTCTGACTGAAACCCTTCTAATTTCTGTCTTGCTCACCCTGCTCCAGCAAACCAGACTTCTGACAGGTTGCTGCCTAAAGATCTTTGCACTGGCTGTTCTCTCTGTAATATTCTTCCTGATATATCCCAATCTCTAATGCTTTTAACTCTTTTAAGTCTTCCTGCATCACTTTATTTAAAATTGTAATAACTCTCGACCTGACACACTCCTGATCCCCTTAACTTTCCTCTATTTTTCCAGCTGTTACTGCCTTTTAACCTGCTAAAAAATTCATGTATTTGATGGTACCTGATTATCCCTAGTAGAATGTAAACTTCAAAGGAAAGGGATTTCTCTCTCTCTTTTGTTTGCTGATATATTCCTAGTACCTAAAATAGTCCTAGGAATGTAGCAAGCACTCTGTTAGTATTGATGTGTTGCATAAATAAATGAATGATTTTTTTAGAGCTCTATCAATTCTGAATCTTAGTATCAGACTAGTAAGCATGCAACAATGGAGTAAATATTTGTGGACCCATTCCAGTTTTCTTTTTTATAACTAAAGGATAATTTATTAAGAATAAAATGTACACATCTTAAGTGTACAGCTCACTAAATTTTTATATATCTAGCAATCCCTTCTCTCTCTTAAGGACTCTGTCCAGGTCAAAATAGAGAGTATTTAGATCACTCAAAATTTTTCTATTAAGCGCCTCTCCATCAATAACACTACCCTCTTCCATACCTCTCCAGAGGTAACCATTATTTTGACATCTATTTTACCAAGGTTAATTTCTCCTGTTCTTTTGCTTCTCATAAATGAACTCATACACTCTGTACTCTCTTGTGTCAGACTTCTTTGATATAAAAACAGATAGAGTTGACACTTGCCCATTGAATCTGATAATCTATAGATCTTTCACTTTCATTTTCAGTTTGACTTGATGTGTATTTTTTGCTCTATGCTTAAGATACAAGTACTTTCTTAGTATTTTTCATGTTTGGAATTGATTCAGTTTCTTGAATATGTGGGTTAATGTTCATCATAAATTTTGGAAAAATCTCAACTATTACCTCTTCAAATATTGATTTTGCTCATTTTCTGGGATAATAGTTACTCATATGTTATACAGGCAGATTCCCAAATCTCTCAAAATCTGTTTCATTTTTATTCTTTTTGTGCTCAAATTCAAATAATTGCTATTGATCTGTCTTTCATATCTCGTTTTTTTCTACTGCTCTTTTCATTCTGCTTCTAAATTGCACCAGTGAATTCTTAATTTTAGATATGAAATTTTAAATTCTTGGATATTCATTTTCTTTTGAAATAGTATACTTTTCTGTTGAATTTCATCTTGCCCTCCATTTGCTTACCTTTTTTCTATTTCATTTAACATAATTAAAATAATTAATGTCCTTGAATGCTAATTTCAGCACCTGTGTCATCTGTTAGTTTGCTTCTATTGGCTGTATTTTTTTTAGATTACAAGTCACATTATCCTGTTTCTTTACATATCTTATAAGTTTTTATATGTGCTGGATGTTGTGTATAAAGTACTGTAGAGCCTAATATAGATATTATTTTTCTCCAGAGAGTCCATGCCTCTTGTTCTGTTAGGCAACTAGTCTGAAGGACTTTAGTGGGTTGAATGGTAGCCCTCAAAATGATATATCCACCCCCCAGCCTCAAGAACCTGTGATTGTGATGTTATTTAGGAAAAGGGTATTTGCAGATATAATTATGTTAAAGAACTTGAGATGAGGTCATTGAAGATTGTCTGCATGGGCCTTAAATCTGATTACAAGTGTCCTTATAAGAGAGAGAAGTGTCTTTATAAGAAGACAGTGGAATGATGCAGCCCCCAGCCGAGGAACACTTGCAGCCACAGGACACTGGAAGAGGCAAGAGATGATTTTCTCCTAGAGCTCTCAGAGGGAGTACAAAACTTTGCCAAAAGTTTTGCCAAAACCTTGCCAAAACTTTGATTCCAGATTTCCAGCCTCCAGAACTATGAGAGAAGAAACCCCTGTTGTTTTAAGCCACCAATGTTGTGGTTATTTGTTATGGTAGACCTAGGAAGCCAACACAGGGACTGATGACTTCGATTTGGTTAGGAATTGAACTGGGTTTGGAACAGGCTGCAGGTTTAGTTTTAGTTCGTCTCTGGTTTCAAATGTATTGATAAACAGGACACTCAAAAAATGGCCTTCTTTCTAGTGATCTAGGATCAGTAGATTGCAGGAGATCTCTCTGGTTTCCAGGCCTCCGCGAGCCTCCTGGGCCCCTGGGCCCCTGGGCATTCAGCAACACTCAAGCCCAAGGGAATCAGCTCCAGGTCTGGGGTTCCTCCAGATTCCGGTCCGTCCAGCCAGCCCGTGCGCTTCTGACAGCTCCACTGGCTGCCTTCTCCTCCAGCCAAAACTGTCACCTATGTCAGGTTTGATCCTCTGTTTCTCCATGAGGCTTTTGATGAACTCTGTTCACTTAGGAAGGGGCTCTGCCTTATCTGGTATTTAGATCATTTACACTTCTTTGCATCCACAATTGATTAAAAAACTTACGTTTTTATAGTTTTGTAGAAGTTAGTTTCTTGATACTTTCTAGTTGTAATACTTCTAATTGACCTCTCCTACTGTTCAACATCCTTGCCGGGAGCAGAACTCCCTAACATACCTACTGCAGTTTTAAATTATTAATTAATAAATAACTAAACTTTTGATATTATTATCATATACATTATATAAACATTGTATGGTACATATAAAAGTATATATAATTATAATATATTGGTACATAATTATTCATGTAATTTAAAATATAATTAGTTGTTAATACCTTTGAGTATGAACTGTGTGGAGGTTAGTGTGACTGGTGTATGATCTGTGTGAGGGCCAGTAGCTGCTGATTGCAAATGCTAAGCCCTGGGCTTTCAAGGTGGAAAAATGGGAGAAACGAAAGGAATAAATGGATAGGTATAAATAGTTAGGAACATCTGTGCTGAAATATTGGAAATAGTTTGTGACTGAACAATAATTTAATAATATGTTTTAGCTTTTATCTAAAATAAAGTAGAGGACTAGCTATAGATGATTAGATGTTTGTATTATGCTTTTAATTTACATTATGTGTAACTGACATGGCATGCCAGGGTTTAGAGGGAAAGAGGTTGTGAATAATTTTTTTTTCTATACCAATTATTTCACCAGAAATAATTTAGGCTTCTGATACTGAATTATGGACAAAAATGTAGGAAAGCATGGGAAACCATGTTAATTACAAATATTCATTCTCCTCTGTTGCCTGAAAATTATTCATTGGCTTGGACATTATTTATTTTCTTGAGAAATTCATTCATTTTAAGAACGCGTTGTTCTGGTCGAGATAAATACTCAGTTAGACATGAACAGAGAAGGCTCCTACAGGCAACTGGATGATTTCCTGTTTCAAAGGGTACATGTAAACATGAGCAATTTGTACAGAATTTTAAATTCATAACACAGTTTTGAGCTCCAGCTCCTTGTTCTTTAGAAGTAATATATTTTATTTTATTTTAATGACCTTATAGGACTTGAAAATATATGTAAATGAAATCTACTAAACATTCGGTATTATTGAAATAGAGCCAAGATCTTCATCTTTTATAATTTGACTTTTTATTTTTTTAAATTTTTATTGTTATTCTATTACAGTTGTCCCAGTTTTTCCCCCTTTGCCCTCCTTCCCCAGCCTAACCCTGACTCCCACAGGCAACCCCTACACCTTTGCCCAAGTCCATGGGTCATTCCTACATGTTCTTTGACTAGCCCCTTCCTTTCTTTCCCCCTCCTCTCTGGTCACTGTCAGTTTGTTCTTTATTTCTATGCCACTGGTTCTATTTTGCTCGTTAGTTTATTTTGTTCGTTAGATTCCTCTTATAGGTGAGATCATACGGTATTTGCCTTTCACTGACTGGCATATTTAACTTAGCATAATGCTCTCCAATTCATCCATGCTGTTGCAAAAGGTAGGTGTTCTTTCTTTCTTTCTGCTGGGTAGCATTCCATTGTGTAAATGTAACACAGTTATTTGATCCACTTATCTACTGATCTACATGCTAATGGGCATTTAGGCTGTTTCTAGCACTTGGCTATTGTAAATAGCACTGCTATGAACATAGAAGTGCGTAAGTTCTTTTGAATTGGTTATTCTGGATTCTTAGGGTACATTCCCAGAAGCAGAATCACTTGGGCAAAAGGCAGTTCCATTTTTAGTTTTTTGAAGAAATTCTATACTCTTTTCTACAGTGGCTACACCAGTCTGCATTCCCACCAACCATGCACTAGGATTCCCTTTTCTTCACATCCTCACTGGCACTTGTTGTTTGTTAATTTATTAATGATGGTCCTTTTAATTGGTGTGAGGTAATAACTCATTGTAGTTTTAATTTGCATCTTTCTAAAGGCTAGTGATGTTGAGCATTTTTTCATATGTCTATGGGTCATCTATATGTCCTCCTTGGAGCAGTGTCTATTTAGGTCCTTTGCCCATTTTGTAATTGGATTGTTTGCCTTCCTGTTGTTGAGTTGGATGAATTCTTTATATATTTTTGAGATTAAACCCTTATCCAGTGTATCATTGGCAAATGTGTTCTCCCATATGGTCAGTTCCTTTTTCATTTTAATGATGGTTTCTTTACTCATGCAGAAGCTTTTTAATTTGATGTAGTCCCATTTGTTTATTTTTTCCATTATTTCCCTTGCCCAATGAGATATATTGGCAAAAATATTGCTACATGGAATATCCAAAATTTTACTGCCTATGTTTTCCTCTAGGACTTTTATAGTGTCATGACTTATATTTAAGTCTTTCTCATTCTCGTGTATGGGGTATGTTCATGGTCTAGTTTCATTTTTTTGCATGTACTGGTCAAGTTATCCCAACACTATTTATTGAAGAGGCTATTTTTACTCTATTGTATGCTCATTCCCCCTTTGTCAAATATTAATTGACCATAAAGACATGGGTTTATTTCTGGCCTCTCTATACTCTTCCATTGATCTATGTGTTTGTTCTTATGCCAGTACTAGACTTTTGATTATAGTTGCCTTACAGTATAGTTTGATATCAGGTATTGTGATCCCTCCTACTTTGTTCTCCTTTCTTAAGATTGCTGAGGCTATTTGGGATCATATTTGGTACCATATACATTTTTGAAATATTTGTTCTAGATGTGTGAAATATGCCATTGGTATTTTAATAGGAATTGTGTTGAACCTATAGATTATTTTGGGTAGTATGGACATTTTAATGATGTTAATTTTCTAATCCATGAACCCAGTATATGTTTCCATTTGTTTGTATCTTCCTCAGTATCTTTCTTCAGTGTTCTGTAGTTTTCCAAGTAAAGGTCTTTTACCTCCTGAGTAAGTTTATTCCTAGAGACTTTATTTTTCTTGTTGCTATAGTACATGGGATTTTTCTTGTAGTTTCTGTTTCTGATGTTTCATTGTTAGTGTACAAAATTGCCATCTATTTTTGAATATTGACTTGGTATCCCACTATCTTGCCAAATTCACTTAGTTGGCTGAGTAGTTTTTTGGTGGAGACTGTAGGGTTTTCTATGTACACTGTCATGTTTTCTGTGAACAATAACAGTTTTACTTTTTCCTCTCTAATTTGGATACCTCTTACTTCTTTTTCTTGTCTGACCACTGTGGCTATACCTTTCAGTACTGTGTTGAATAGAAGTGTTGAAAATGGACACCCTTGGCTTGTTCCTGATCTTAAGGAGAAAGCTTTCAGTTTTTGTCCTTTAAGTTGGCAGTAGGTTTCTTGTACATAGACTTTATTATGTTGTGGTATGCTCCCTCTATTCCCACTTTGTTGAGTGTTTTTATCATAAATGGGTTCTGGATTTTATCAAATGTTTTATCAGCATTTATTGATGTGATCATGTTACTTTTTTCCTTCATTTTGTTTATGTGGTTTATTACATTTATTGATTTGCAAATATTGTACCATCCTTGCATCCCCAGGATGAATCCTACTTGATGATAGTGTATAATCTTTTTAATGTATTGCTGGATCTGAATTACCAACATTTTGTTGAGGATCTTAGCCTCTGTGTTCATCAGAGATATTGGCCTGTACTTTTTTTTTCCTTTGTTGTGTCTTTACCTTTTTGGAATTAGGATAATATTGGCCTCATAAAAAAAAAATTGGAGTTTTTCCTCTTCTTGACTTTTTGGAATAGTTTGAGAAAGATAGGAGTTAGTTCTTCTTTAAATGTTTGATAAAATTTACATGTGAAGCCATCCTGTTCAAGGCTTTTGTATGTCTGGAATTTTTTGATTACTGCTTTAATTTCACTAGTTGTTATTGGTCTGTTCAGGCTTTCTGCTTCTTCTTAATTCAGTTTTGGGAAATTATGTTTGTAGAAATTTATTCATTTCACTCAGGGTGCCCAATCTCTTGGCATGTAGTTGTTCGTAGTATTTTCTTATATTGCTTTGTATTTCTGTGCTATTGGTTGTAATATCTCTTTTGCTTCTGATTTTATTTATTTGGGTCCTCTCTCTCTTTTCTTGATGAGTCTGTTTAAAGGTTTGTCAATTTTGTTTATCTTTTCAAAGAACCAGCTCCTAGAGTCATTGATCCTTTGTATTTTTATTTTAGTCTCTATGTCATTTAATTCTGCTCTGATCTTGATTATTTCCTTTCTTCTACTTGTTCTGGGCTTTGTTTGTTGTTGTTCCTCTAGTTCTTGTAAATGTAGGGTTAAGTTATTTATTTGAGATTTTTTCTGTCTTCTATAGGTAGGCCTTCATTGCTATGAACTTCCCTCTCAGGACTGCCTTCGTTGTGTCCCCTGGGTTTTGGGTTGTGTGTTGATTTTCATTTGTTTCCAGACACTTTTTGATTTCTTCCTTGATCTCACTGTTAACCCATTAATTATTTAATAACACGTTATTCGATTTCCATGTATTTGAATGTTCTTGAGCTTTTTCCTTGAGGTTGGTATCTAGTTTCAAGCCCTTGTGATTGAAGAAGATGCTTGATATGATTTCAGTTTTCTTGAATTTGTTGAGGCCTATTTTGTGTCCTACCATGTGACCTATCTTTAAAAATGTTTCATGTGCATTTAAAAGAATGTATATTTTGCTTCTTTGGGGCGAAATGTTCTGTATATATCAATTATCCATTTGATATAGAATGTCGCTCAATGCCACAATATCCTTGATGATTGTTTGGAAAATCTATCCATTGTTGACAGTGCAATGTTAAAATCCCTTACAATGGCTGTGTTGCTCTTGATCCCTTTCTTGAAGTCCTTCCGGATTTTCCTTAAATATTTAGGCGCTCTTATGTTGGGTCATATTTATATTTATAATGGCTATATCCTTCTTTTTGGACCAGTCCCTTCAGTATTTTGTAGTAACGTTCTTTGACTCTTGTTATGGCCTTTGTTTTGAAGTCTATTTTACTTGTATTGTCTGATACAAGTATTGCTACTCCACCTTTTCTTTTTCACATCCATTTGCTTGGAATATTTTTTTCCATCCCTTCACTTTCAGCCTGTGTAGATCTTTTGTTTTGTGGTAGGTCTCCTATAGACAGCACATATGAAGATTATGTTTTCTTATCCATTCAGCTACCCTATGTATTTACATTGGAGCATTTAATTGATTTACGTTTAAAGTTATTATTGATAGACACTTATTCATTGTCATTTTTCCTTTTGTACCTGTGTTCTTCTCTCTCTCTCTTTTTCTTCATCTTCTTAAAGCAGTCCCTTTAGCATCTCTTGCAATGTTAGCTTGGTGGAGATGTATCTTTTAGCCTTCTTTTTTTTTTTTGGTCTGGGATGCTCCTTATTTCACCTTTCATTTTCAATGAGAGCCTTGTTGAGTAGACTAGTCTTGGTTGCAGGCTTTCACTTTTCATTACTTGGAATATTTCTTGCTATTCCCTTCTGGATTTTGGTGTTTCTATTGAGAAATCAGCTGCTAGCCTTATTGGAGCTCTCCTGTATGTTACTAGCTGTTTCTTCCTTGCTGTCTTTAAGATTTTCTCTTTGTCTTTAAAATTTCCATTTTAATTATGATGTGTCTTGGAGTGTGCCTCTGGGTTCATCTTGATTGGGACCCTCTGTGCTTCCTGGACTTGTGTGATTTTTTTTCTGTCACCAAGTTAGGGAAATATTCTGTCATTACCTTTGAATCAGGTTTTATACGCCTTGCTACTTTTCTTCTCCTTCTGATATCCCTGTGGTGCAAATATTATTATGTTTCATATTGTCCTGAAGTTCCCTTAAACTGTGTTCTTTTTGAGTCTTTTTTGTTTTGTTTTGTTTTGTTTCTCTCTCTGGGTTTTTTTTCTACCTTGCCTTCCAACTTGCTGATTTGATCCTCTGTCTCATCTAGTTTGCTTTTAATTCCTTTCAGTGTATTCTCATTTCAGAAAATCTATGTTTCATTTCCCCCTGGCTCTTATTCATAGTTCTTATGTCCTTTTTCCTGCTGTTGTGATTCCTGCTGTGTTTCTTATAGCTCCCAGGAATTCCTTATAGTTCTCATTGAGCTCCTTGAGCATCCTTATAACCATTATTTTGAACTCTATGTTTGATAGCTTGCTTTCCTCAATTCCATTTGAAACTTTTTCTGGGGATTCCTCCTTTCCTTTCGATTGGGGGTTGTTTCTTTGTCTCCCCATTTTAGGTGACTTTTTTGTTTGTTTCTGTGAATTAGATTGAACTGCTTTGACTCCCTGTTTTTGTGGGGTGGCCTTCTGTGGTTGGAGACTTGTCGAGCCTAGGGGCTCAGTGTCCTTGATCTCCTAAGGGGGATGCTCTTGGGATGCCCTTTATGCCATTTATGTGGGCCCTCTTGTTATAATTGGGTTTGGGTTGTTGTTGGGTCATCCTTTGGTGGGTTCTTCCCTCCAGCTGGCTGACTGAGAGTTACACTGCCCACCATGTCATATATGCTGTTATTCAGGTGCTACCAGTACAAAAACAAAAGCAAAAACAAAAAAAAACCCAGGAAACAAAACCCACACCCACCAAAATAACCCCCAACCACAACCACACTATGAACAACAAATGACAAGTATTAATAAAGGTGGAAAGAGATTAAGACTACTATAGGAAAGGAAAAATCAATATGAAAAATCAATATAGGAAAGGAAAAATCAATATGAAAATTAATGGAAAGAAAAATGATTTTGAGAAACTTGAGGGAGGATAAATAATAACAGCAGGGAATAGAAATAAGGCAAAGACAGAAAGGAAATTTAAAACATAAATAAAAACGGGAGGGAAGAAGGCAAAATGGAATAAAAAAGGGAAGAGTGTAATATGAGGTCTAAAAATATTTTTTAAAGTGAAAAAGTAGGAACAAATTTGAAGAAAAACATCCACCACAACAATGTCAATGACAAATGAGCAATGATTAATAAAGGTGGAGAGGGAATAAGAAGGAAAAAAGAAAGAAAAGATTGTGAGATGTCAAAAAGAAAGAAAAGTGATTTTGAGAGGATAGAGGGAGAAGAAATAATAAAAGTTAGGCATGAAAACCAGGCTAAGGAAGGGAAAAAATAAAATTTAAAATGAGAAAAAAAATAACAGGAGGAAGACAAAATGGAGTAGGAGAAAGGAACAGTAAAATTTGAGATTTGAAATACAATAATAGTGAACATCTAGGAATAAAATTGAAATGCAACAACAACCATCATATCAACCACCAATGAGCAAAGAATAATAAAGGTGGAGCGAGAATAAGGATATTATAAAAAAGGGGAAAAGAATGTGAGATGACTAATGACAAGAAAAATGGTTTTGAGAGGCTGGAGGCAGGAGAAGTAGTAAAAATGCAGAATAGAAAAAAGGCGTAGAAAGGGAAAAAATAAAATTTAAAACAAAAATAAGAGGAGGAAGGAGGAAGGCAAAATGATGTAAGAGGAAGGAGGAGTAAAATATGAGATCTGAAATAAACTAAAATAAAGAATAGTGAAATAATATGAACAAAATTGAAGACAAAGAAAAAATGTTAAAAACTATGCTGGAGAAGAAATAATGCAAACCGTAAAGAAGACTGTGATGGAATTCATTTCAGCAGAGTCCAGGGTTTGCCACTGTATTTTCTTTCTGGATCAGCCCTTGGTGATGTCAGATGGTGTCCCAGTCTAGCCGTAGGCAGCCTGTTCGGAGCTACAAGTGATCCACAGTCTGTGGCTGTCTTCTTCAGGCTTGGCTGGTTCTTACTGTTCTGCCCTGCTGGCTCTCCTTCTACATGAGGCCCAGGAGTGGTTCATCTAGTTCTGAGAGCACTTCCATCTAGTTCCAGCATCACCTCCATCTGCCTCCTGAGGGGGCCTCTGATGCAGTTGGGAAGGTGGAATCCCTGGGTCACCTCCAGGGGACGCTGTTCAGTCTTCAGGATGGTGGGAGTGTTTCCCCACCCTCCTGTACCCTACCACATGTCTTGGCTTGTTCCAGATTATTTACAATAATGTATACTTTTTTAAAAAAGATTTTATTTACTTTTAGGGAGAGAAGGGAGGGAGAAAGAGAGGGAGAAAAACATCAATGTGTGGTTGCCTCTTGCATGCCCCCCACTAGGGAACTGGTCCACAACCCAGGTATGTGCCCTGACCAGGAGTTGAACCGGCAACCCTTTGGTTTGCAGGCTGGCACTCAGTCCACTGAGCCACACCAGTCAGGGCTAATGTATACTTTCTGATGAATTAACTATCCCTTTCCTGTGAGGGGCCAATCTGTGTAAACGGTTCAGCTCTTTCCTCCTTGGTGCTGATGGCAGCTCTGTATAAGAGTTGAAGCTGGGCAGGACCCTGAACACCTCTTGTTGCACCTACTTTTAATCTCTGCACTGTTTTCAGTGGATCAGGGCCCGAGGAACCAGCATAGTTTGTTGTGTATGACAGAAGTTCCGAAAGGGCCCTTTCAGAACTTGTCTTTTTTTGCCCTGCATTTATGCACTCAGCAGGGGGCTACTCAACCTGGCCTCATTGACCTGCAGAGCCTGCAGTCCTACAGATAGGGTTTGGGCATGCCTGCCCATGAGGGGACCTGCCTGGCTACAAGAAATCCCAGGCATTCAGCTCCTGGCCTTCTAGTCCCCAGCCAGCTGCTCTCACAGGAGACTCAGACCTGAAGTCTCCACTCTGCACACAGCCCCTTGTTCGCCAGCCATGCTGGGTCAGGCTCCACAATACCTTCATCGTGCCACTCACTGTTCTTGCTGCACAGCTGGACTCAGTGGGAACAAAGGGCACTTTCACTCTGGTTTCTTTGTTAGCAGAGCCGTTGAGCACGCACTTGTGAGCACAGGGTCCCTGCGCAGTCTTGGCTTCAGTTCACTTTTAAAAGATTCTCTATGTGGCACCCACGCTGCCGCACTGAGCCCTGGGCTGGTTCTCCACGCACTCCACCTCCCCAAAAAGCACAAAATCTCTCTGTCAGGGGTGTCCACAGCCTCCCAGTGCCTCCAGCAGTTTTAGGAGATAGAGTTTCTTTCTGGAACTCTCCTGGTTGGTGCTGCAGCTATGGACGTGCTGCTTGCTGTGTGTGTATGTGAGTAGCCTAAGTCTCCCAGACGTTGTGTATCCTTCCAAGTCTCTCTTGATTAGGGTTGTTGGTTTCACTAAGTGGGACCAGCCCCTGACCCCGCCCCCAGAGAGGAGGGAGCCACTAAGCTGCATTTTCTGTCTGATCTCTCCTCTGCTGCAGGCAGCTCACACAGGGCATTTCCCTCTTAACTTACAAAATCTCTTACTGGATGGTGCAAAGCATTCTCTGTATTTCTTGACTTCAAAAAATTCATTTCATCTGAGATTCCATTGGTTGTTCAGGTCACTTGTCGGAAGATCAGCCAAAAATCTGTGCTGGGGGTACAAGCAAGTGGGCTCAGCTTCCACCTACTTGGCTGTCATCTTCCCCTCATAATTTGACTTTTTAGATAAAAGCATTTGAATTGAGTAATGTTGGAGTGAAATATGAGATGTTTTTTCAAAGACACTAAAAAAACCCTTATAAACAATGCTAAGTATCGTTTGCTAAAAATAAGCATCTACATCTGATAAGCATTTACTCTGAGTATGAATAGATGGTAGTGTAAATTTTCTAAATGGACTCTGTTTTCACCCATGTCATTGGTAACCCAGGTTGGAGCAGAGAAGCCAAAGACTATTGATGCCAAGATCTTGAGCATCATCCATTTCCTGCCCCCATGACCCCATCACTTCATTTTGGCCCATGGCATCACAAATAACAGTTCTCTATTTAAGATTTCCTCTTGAATTATGCACAGTTTCTCAACAGAGCTTTCTATCTATTTAGCTTTCCCTATTACTTCTTGCACTGCAGCTTCACCTAGACCTCAGTGCCCCCCACCCTACCCTTACCAACTCTCCAGGTCTCCCTTGGGGCGCTCTGTCCAGAGTACACTGAAAGTGCATCCCTTAGGTAACACGCCTGTGAGGACTTGTAACTTCCTAAGTGCAGTGTCTATATGATCTTTTCCATTCTTCAGATCTTTAGCCACTATAAGATAAAAAAATCAGCTGAAACAATAATGCTTCTGCCAATTTATAACTTGCTCTCCCAGGTAGCCTTTCTGATCTTATATCACCCTCTATTTCAGCGGATAGCCTTGCCTCTCATTTGCCTGAGAAATTAGAACCCACCTTGTGTTAATCCCTCAACTTCTCATTCCTCCCACTTTGCCACACTGAATTTGTCTTCCATGCCTCAGAGAAAGTTGCAGCTTCTCATTTCTGAGATGGTTTTACTTGTTATCCCATTTCTACCATATTTCTTTACTCCCATCCTCAGTCGTTCTCTGCAATCTTCCCATTAATCTGTTATGAAGTTTCTGCACTCTTAACCATGTCCTTCCTGAGGAAGCTCCACTACTATTCTTCCCATTGCTACCAGAATTATTAAAAGTGTGTTATACATTTGTTTCCCTTCTTGCCACCTATTTACTCTTCATAATGAGCCAGTCAAGATTCTTTCACCTTGCCACAGTTGCTGTGGTTAATTATGGACCTTTTAAGCTCCCCTTGTGTCTTTTCTGGGTCCGCATCTCCCACATTGAAAGAACCCTCCCTTGGCTTCTTTACCATTCTGTCTTGATTCTCTATTTTGTTGTCTTAAGGGTTCTCTATTGCTTCTTATTCCTCTGCCAACTTTGTATTAAAGTTCTTCAGGCTTAATTGGTAAACATATATCAGTCTGGGTCCTGCTGGAAAAAGGTGGCACTTTGTACACACCTTAGGAGAGGACTATTTATGGCATCTTGGGCAGGGTTGGGAGAAACCAGTGAGGAGTGGGACTGGGCACCTGGAGAGAATGCGAGCTACAGGAGAGGCTCCAGGGCAGGGGCATGGCCTTAGGTAGGGAACTGCCAAATAGCCACTGCCAACCTGCTCTCTGGCAGGAAAGAGACCTGGAAATGAGCACCCCACCTCACTTTCCACCTGTCTTCTCTAACTCTGCTGATGCTTCTCATTGGCCAATACTCATCCATAAACCTGAGGGCAAAGGCCGTTGATGCCACCCATGGAGGTCAGTTACCTTGGCACAATGTGGATCTAGAGGAAAGTAGAGGAGAATATTCTACCTAACACTACTTATTTTTCTATCCATTTCTCACTTTGTTTCTTTATCAGTACATGTATTCCCACAGCTTCACTTGCTACCTCTGTGTTTATGACTCCTAAGTCTGTGCCTTATCTTTCTCAGCCAAGATCCAGGAACTTATTTTCATTTGTCTGTGAGATATTTTCACTTGAGTCACTTCAAACTTAATATGATCAGTATAGAATCCATTATATTCGCCTTTGAAGAAAAATAAAATGGAATCAAAACCCTGCTCTTTTTCCAGTGTTCCTTATTTTTATCAAAGTTATACTTTTATTGAATACAAAGTGAAAAAGTTTTGTTTTAGGACACTTATCCTAAGACCTCCTCTACCAGATTTCTCTTCTGTAGAGGCAACTGCTTTCATTTATTTTAGTTAATTGCTATTGCATTTATCCCTGTGAATATAAACATGGACTTGTTCAACTTCTTGACTTCTCTGTGGGATTCTCACTACGTGTATTGAGCTCTTTTTGCTCCCACAGCCCCTTCCCCATATACACATTCTACACCTCATTCATCTTCTCAGTACAGATAGATCTCAATTTTAGTTATATCAATATTTTTATTTACTCACAACACATTAGTTATTATAATCAAGAGGAACATATGTCGACTTTTACATTCTAAAAGAAAAAGAATGGTTTAAGAGAAGTTCAGGTTTTTGCTGAGCCTCCACCTTGTGGCGCTCCCTTCCTGCAGTGCTGCATTGGAGCGCGGAACGCGATGAGGCCAGGGGTTTGTGCAGGGGCAGCTGGACTCATACATTTGGTGCCTGCCTGGAATGGCACCTAGAAGGGAGAGGCGAAGCCTAGAGGCCAAGAAATGGACCATTTACATTTGAGAAGGACTATGTAACAGCATGTACTAAGGTAGAAGTCCAGGTCAAAGGTAGGAGTACAGCCTCCCTGAGCATCTTGAGATGCTCAACTGTAAGATTTGAACCTGCCCTAGATCCTCCCTGGTCAGATCTTCATTGGCACTTTCAAGGCTTTTGACAGGCATAATAACTTGATCCTCTGTGATTGTGATGAGTTCAGGAAGATCAAGCCAAAGAATGTGAAGCAGCCAGAGCATGAAGAGACTAGGGTTTGGGTCTAGTGTTGCTGTATGGTGAGAACTTAGTTTTCATGACTGAGGAGGGTCATCCCCCCAAAAATACTGGCATTGCTTGTGTCGCATTTGTGAGAGCTGCAGGAGGCCCTGAGGTTGGCAGGCCTTGGGCAGAAGAGTACCAGCTGATGTTCCAGTTCTACGGGCTCCTGCGGGATTAGCAGACTTAGTCCAAGGGTTAGGGGGATCTTCCCAGCAGGTCATGACTCCACAGGGATGAGGTACTGTCAGAGCTGCCACTGTAGTGGCCACTGTCAGCACTGCTGGAGCCCCAACTTAGAACCCACCAAGTCAGGGGACTCTGCTCACACCTGGGGGCCCAGCAACCCCTCCTCCAGGCATTAGGCTCTTCCACTGGTATGAGACCATCCATTGGGCTTCCCGCTGCGTGAGGGACACCAATAGGCATGCCTCATCCAGGAATGAGACCCCCCTCGAGCAGGAATCAAAAGCCTCTCCCCCAGGAATGCATCCACCCAAACCCTAGGACGCTATTGGTCCTTAGTCACTCTTTTCCTTCAGTGCACTTTGTGAAACTATGTAGAGTGTTTGTGAGCTTCTGTCCCCTCTTTGCAGCATTAATATTCACACACAAAAAAATGCATAGATTTAAAAAAAGAATTACAGGGATTTTCACATGTTTCCATATCATAATACTTGGAAGGAAAAAAAGTTGGTAGTTCATAAGATAAATTTGTACAATAAGTGGGTAAATCGGTAGGTTTTGGTTAAACTTAAATGGGTAGATATATTTGTTTGATAATGTTCACTTAATTTGAATGGGCATATTTGAGTTCATTAATTTGCTTATTCATTTGTCCAACAAATAGCATTCTGTGCTCCAGATATTATCCAGTTCTGGTAACAAAAAATTAGAAGAGACTTTTAGTTTCCAGTTCAACATGGAAGGAGCTTGGAAGTTGACATTCTTTTCCTAACAAGTAAAAAGCTGAACAGACTGAAAAATTGACATCTCTTCTTAGATCCCAAAGTGAGCTCAACAACAGCAAATATCAGGGAAAATCCTCTCATATATCTGGCAAGAAGAAGGGAAAAGAAACTATTTTGAAACATACTAGAGCACTGCCTTCTTCTTAACAAATTCACTGTCAGGAGGAAACAGCACACCAGTCTGGGGGTTTTATCAGAGCCTGACTGACTTGAGGAAAGGGAAATACCTAACTCTAGCCACCTCTAGCCATCTCAAGGGAGGAGATAACGTTTGTGAAATTCAGTTCAGAGGCCCAGGCTCACTAAAGACAGAGACACAATCACTAGACTACAGACTGTGTCCCCTCCCCTACACCTCACTACCACATTAGTAAAGGGCTTTTATAGCAGCTCCTTGTAACCTTTTACCCAGTACATCATAGCTGGCTATCAAGAAGAAAAGTTATAATGCATACGAAAGGGCAGAAAACACTTTTGAAGAGACAAAACAAGCATAAGAACCAGACATGGCAGAAATGTTAGAAGTATCAGATTAGAAATTTAGAATAGTTATGGCTAATATGCTAAGGATCCTAATGGATATAGCATGCAAGAAAAAATGGCAAAGAAAAGCAGAGAGAGGAAATCCTAAGAAAGAACCAAAAAGAAATGCTAAAGATTAAACAAACAAGGTAACAGCAATGAAGAATGGTTTTGATGAGCTTATTAGTAGACTTGATATTGCTGAGGACAGAATCTCTGAGGTAGAGGATATTGCAATAGAAACCTCCAAAAACAAAAAAATGAAGAGAGCAAAGACAGGGAAAAAAATAGAATACCCATGGACAGCGGAATGACTATAAAAGGTATAACATGTGCATAATGTAAATACCAGAAGGAGAAGAGGGCAAGGAACAGAAGCTCTATTTGAAACAGTAAGGACTGAGTATTTCCCTAAATTAATGTTGATTACCATTTCATAGATCCAGGAAGCACAGAGAACATCAAGCAGGATAAATTAAAAAACAAACAAATGAGAAAAAAATACAACTAGGCATGTCATTTTCAAACTGCAGACAATCAAAGATAAGGAAAAGTCTGGAAAGAAACCCGGGCCATGGGGTGGGGAACCACCTTATAGTAGAGGAGCCAAGATAAGAATTATATACAACTTCTCTTCAGATATTATACAAACAAGAAGAGTGGAGTGAAGTAATTACAGAGTTAAGAGAATAAGACCACCGACCTGGAATTCTGTAGCATGCAAAACTGTCCTTATAAATAAAAGAGAAATGAAGACTTACTCAGACAAACAGAAATTGAAAGAATTTGTTGCCAGTAGACTTAGCAAGAAATATTAAATTTTTCAGAGAGAAAGTAAATGCTATAATTAGAACTTTACATAAAGGAAGAACATTGAAGATGGAATAAGTGAAAATGAAATAAAAACTTGTATTTTTTCTTATTTTTAATTGCTCTAACAAATTATAGTTTGTTCAGAATAACAGCAATAATGTAATATATTTTGTATATTTAGATATGCTTATATAAAAATTAAATGAGTGGCAGCAATGATACCAGAGACAAGAGGAAGAGATCAATATTATTTTCTTATTATAAGGTACTCATATTACCCATGAAGTGGTATAGTATTATTTGAAAGTGGACTTGGATTAGTTTTAAGTGTATGTTGTAAATTCTAGTTAAATCAGTAAAATAAAGTAAAAAACAAAAGTATAATTCATATGCTAAGAAAGAAAAGAAAATGGAATCATATAAAGTACTCATTTAAAACCACAAAAGTATAAAAAAAGCGGGAGACTAAAAGAGGCACAGAGAAAAAAAAGGACAGAAAATAGAAAATAATAATGAATATGGTAGCTATCAATCCAATTATTTCAATAATCACTTTGGATGTCAGTGGTCTAAATGCACAATTAAAAGACAGAGACTAAACCTGTATCATAAAACATTACCCAACTATATGTTGCCTACAAGAAACCTATTTTAAATATAAATGCATTTAAGGATCAAAAATAAGTATATGGACTATGCTAACACTAATCAAAAGAAATCAGAATAGCTTACCTATATTAATTACAAACAGAGCTGATAATTTCTAATTTGTATGCATCTATCAACAAAGCATCAAAATACGTGAGACAAAAAGTGATAGAACTGCAAGAATAAATAGATTAATCACTGTGATAATTGGAGATCTCAACACCTCCCTCTAAAAATGGATAGATCTGACAGAAAATCAGCAAGGGTATGGTTGAACTCAACTAAACCATCAATCAGCTGGATTTCATCCAACAACAGCAGAATACACAGTCTTCTCAAACTTACATGGAACATTCACCATTATGAGATCATAATCTGGGCCATTAAACACATTTAAAAAGTTGAAAAGACTAGAAATCATACAGTGTGTGCTCTCAGATCACAATGCACTTGAACTAGAAATTAAAAACAAAGATAACTGGAAAACCCCCAAATCCATGAATACTAAATAACATAAATAACACATGGTTCAAAAAAGAAATCAAAAGAGAAATTTTTTAAATATTTGGACCTAATGCAAATAAAAATACAGCTTATCAAAATTGTGGGATGCAGCAAAAGCAGTACTTAAAGGGAAATTTATAGCTTTGGATGCATGTATTAGGAAAAAAGATCTAAAGTCAGTTAATCAAAGCTTATACCTTAGGAGACTAGAAAAAAAAAAGCAAATTAAATCCAAAATAGTAAGCATAAGAAAAAAATAATAAAAATTAGAATAGAAGTTAGTGAAATTGAAAACAGGATATCAGTAGAAATCGAGGACACCAAAACCTGTTTCTTTGAAAAGATCAATAAAATTGATAACCCTCTCACCAGTCTAAGAAAGAAAGAGGAGAAAAATTACTAATATCAGAAATGGAAGAGGGGATATCATTATAGAACCCATGGACATTAAAAGGATAATAAAGGAATAATATAAACAACTCTGTGCCTTCAAATTGGATAAATCCACTATGATTTACTGGGTAAAAGGAACTGCTGTAAATAGCTCTTTACTAATGTGATAGTGAGGTGTAGGGAGACACATAATCCGCCAAAACTCACGCAGGAAGAGAGAGACAATTTGAATAGGCCTATATATCTATTAAATAATTGAGTCAACAGTTAATTACTTCCAAAACCAGAAAGTACCAGGCCCAGATGAGTTTACTGATTAGTTCTACCAAACATTTAAGAAAGAAATTATACCAATTCTCTACAGTCTTTTTCAGAGGACATAAGGAAAGGGAATACTCTGGCTCATTCTATGAGTCCATCATTAACTCTAATACCAAAATCACACAGACATTACAAGAAAATTACAGACCAATATCTGCCATGAACATACATGCAGAAATCCTCAACAAAATATAAGCACATCAAATCCAACAATGTATAAAAATACTACACACCACGACCAATAGGACTTATCCAAGGTATACAACTCTAGTTTAACAATTGAAAATCAATTAATGTAACTCATCACATTAACAGGCTAAAAAAAAGAAAAAACACATGATTGTTCAACAGATGCAGAAAAAAAAAATTGACAGAATTCAACACTTATTCATGATAAAAGCTCTCAGTCAATTATATGATTAATTTAGGACTTTTTATTTATAAAATTGATGTACTAATAAGGTTAATTATAAGAATGGATAGGAGAAATATATAACCTAATCATAGCTTCATAAATTTTAGAAATAGTGGTAATGATGCATTCAGTTTGTAAGTGTACCTATATATGTGTTTATATATACATTTCTGTTTTGCTGATACCACCCATGTAGTTACATGTTACATAGTTATATAAATCATTATTCATGCACTACATCATATTGTTATTGTGTTTTTCAATGTTTCTATATAATGTCTGCACAATATACTTCTATAAGTCAAAATTTGGAACTTTGGGCTAACTGGTGTGGTTTTTTTCATATTATAATGGAATTTGTGTAATATTTTCCCTTTGCCATTAGTTTTCTGGAAATTATTTATTCACAGAAATCACCCATAAACTACTACTAGTAATCATATCTCCTGGATTACCTGGGATAGTCCTGGATTATGCCTGTTGGAATTGTGTAATCATTAATAGTGCTCTCTTATTCTCAATAGTGTCCCATTTGGACAATACACTATGTGGTCTCTCAAGATACAATCAGCCTTTTTTTTCTTTTTCACATGTCTCATGTGAAATCCTGTCTTTGATTACTGTAAGAAGCTCAAGTTCTTCAGAGCTGGTGGTTTGTCAATAATGAGTGTAAATCATGTATGATTTAGTAGAAGAACCTTGATGGCTTGATGAAGAATCCAAAGTGGAAATTCAGAATGTGAGGATAAATAGAGAGCACATGTTGAAACAATGTCCACCGCAAGGGCTGGTGTTCTGAATGGGAGAGGAAGAGCAGCGGCCAGGTAGATAACCATTCATATTAATAATGAATGTGTAGTATGTGCCGCTTCTATGTCTAACATTCTCTAAATCTTACAGCAGAGATTATGAAGATATTTATGTTAGTTATAACTATAAACTGATTTTGAGATTTTTGTCCTCACACTGCTTATGAAGAAGGTTTTTCTTCCTAAGATATTACCCACAGACATTTGGCTGTGGAGCCCCAGATACTGCTTGGATTATGTCTAATTCTGATGAAATATTTAAGGATTTCTTAACAAGAAGTAAAGCCCTGGGCATTCTGTTAGAAATGTGAAATTTATATTTCTTGTGGGAATCTTACGGGAAAAACTAATTGTATTTGTTGTACCAATAACTACAGAAACAGAGAATTGGAAACTTATGCAGACAGACATATTTATCACAAATGGAAACATTTGGAGTCAAATGTCCTCTGCATTAAGCCTTCAACCAGGTTTCTCCTGGGCTCATTGTCATTCAAAATTAAAAAAGAGCTATGACTTTTAAAAAATTAGGTTATTCTTGATTGCTTTAGATAAAACTGCGAGTTTGTTGGCAAGTTCAGTAAACGACCTTATTGCCATGGCAGTATTCTAAAGAAACATTTCAAAAGTTTTACCCAAAAAACCACCTTCAAAAGAATAATCTTAGGATGTGTGTTTAAAAATGCACTTTCCAGGCATTATTTCTGACCCTGCCCCCACCACCGCTGCCAATGAATTAGAGTTCTTCTGGCAGCAGGGGATGGCTGGTTTATGGCTGGTATTTTAGTTACTAAGTCTTGAAAAAATTGCTCAAAAAATACGATTAATTTGGACAGTGACCTTGAAAAGTGAAAAGAATTTTAAAATCGCTATAGAGAATGTTACGAATTTTCCAATTTAGAGGTTAAAAGATTTTTTCCTAAAATACTTACCACAAGAGTGGACTAGAAGGAAGGTAGACACAATTGTATTCATTGAAAGAGCAGATGGGTTTGTGGGGAGGTTAGCAGGGCAAAGGGAATGGAGATGATTTGCCAAGATCGGGTGTGGAAGCAATGGGACAGAACGTGAGGGCCTCCAGGTCAGTTCCAAAACCACTAAAAGGGGCCAGCGACTAATGACCTGGAAGAAAGTGTCAGTCTTCAAATCATGATGATTTGGAAATGGCTGCACATTCTTAATCCTTATGTATTTCTGTACTTTCATATGTAAAATGGAGATAGCATATTAAAGTAAAATTTAAAAGTATATAAACTCTTCTGACATAAATTCTTTATTTTATGTTCTTTCCTCCTCTATTCTTGCCTGGATAGACATGTAAACAGATTGGCTCAGTGTGGAATTAATTTTTAATATGAAAAAGTATAGGTAGTTCTGGACTGCAGCCCTGTATTATGTTATTTTATTGTCATTATGAAAATGTCTCTTTATATTTAAAAATGTGATTTACCTCTGTTACATTAGATTTGTAGGTATAGTAGTCCCAGATAACCTTACAATCTATATTTTTGTATGGCTTTCTCAGGAAACTGTTTTCAGCTTAAGTCTGGTTTTGACATTTACTGGTTGTATGATCTCGGCAAACCTCTTAAAAAGTTACTTTTATCATCTATGAAAACAACATATTGTGGCATTAAACGAGAATACATATATTTTACATCTATGCCTGGAATGTTAAAAACACAATAAAAATGAACCCCCTGCTATACCCGGTACTTGCACTTGAACTGTGGTGGTGTTTTGTGAAGGCATGACCTGCAGTGGAACAGATGTCTGGCTCCGGCACTATTCCTGCATCTCCACCACACCATCCCACAGTAGAGCCTGCATCGTAGAATGTAAGATTTACTGTAGTCTTATTAGCACCAGTGTTTATGAGTAAGTGGTATTGGGATAATACATAAAGGCTTGGTTCATCTTTTTAGAATAAAATTTAAGGCTAAGTTTAGTTAACTGAAAATGTATTCATTTAAAGCTAGAAGAGCTCAGGTACAGTCAACTCTCTAACTAAGTTAACATCATTTATATGCTCATAATGCTTTTACCATGAGCCTTTAAAATAGATTAGAGACCTGTGACAGTATAATACATATATACAATAAGCCTGTTAAAATGGAAATTAAAATTTTAAAAACTATATAAGAGGAGCAAACAAATCTAATAATAACTTAAGCTAATAAAATTGTTGGTATTGAGCATTAAATTTAGCTCCAGTGTTCCTAGATAGATAACTGCTTATTTTCCAACTGCCCACAGGAACAGCAAGGATCAATGATTACCATCATGCATCTCATTCACCCTGTGGTTTTTCAGGGTTGACTATGTAAGCCACAGTGCTGAGAATCATGGAGGCAGCAACAATGACTGAGGCAAAGAGGCAAAGTAGCAAAGCTCAAGGGAAAGTTCCTGTGTGGGCAATGAGCAGTAAATGAAAAGACAAACAAAGCAAGGAGTCAGTCTAAAGGATTGACAGCTTTGGGTTTATGCTAAGGAAGGAGTGTGTCCTTGGCTTTTATTTGCTGATCTAGTTCTTAAATGTCCAAGTTATTTTCCCAGTCATTAAACACTCATGCATATGATGTTAGTACTATCACAAAGCATCACTGTCCTCTTGAGGGTATGAACTTGCGAGAGTAGTTGATTCAGCTGTCTGACCTTTGTCTTCTAGTTTATCAAAATCTGAGTAAGAAGGACCTATATGCTTATGCAGCTTTATTCAAACCAAAATATGTGAAAAAAATATAAATATTATGAAATACAGTGCTGGAGATGATTTGGTTTTCAAAATGATTCTTTGCTTTTAAAAAAAGACTGTAGATATTCTTAAAATGCCAATCTCCTCCATTAATTTGACCATCTGGTTAGAATTCTTAAAATTAGATTTTCACTCCAGAGATATGAAAATTCAAAGATAGGAAAATATCTTTCATAAAGATTATCTGGATACAGATTTTCATTATATATTCCAAGTTTAGACTGCCTTTGTCGGGGAGGGGAGCATCTATCTCATTGTTGATTAAGAGAGAGTATTTTTAATTTCCATGCTTTCATTGTCAGTGATTACATTCAGCCTTGGAAAGGATAATTTAACATTTCTTAATGAAAATAAGGTAAAATTTTGAATAGAGTACATAAAAACATTTTATCAGCTTTCAAAAATATTTTTTAAAGATGTTGTCTTTTCACTTTTTAGTTTAGACTCAGTTTTACAGTAGGATTCTCAGTAGGAGTGCAGGCTCGGTACCTGAAATAGAAAGGTCTTACTCCTTGACACAGAGCATGCGATCTGACTTGTTTGTGCTTAGAGGGTGCTTGCTTGCTTTTGAAATATAAATAATTGAGCTGCAAACTCAAAAGGATATTGAATTTGCTTATTGATAATTTGCTTATTGACCATTCATGTATCTTCTGTTTTCAAAGACTCTATGAATCTTTTCCCCATAATTTATTGAGTTTTTTGGTCAAGATTGTGTTAGATAAATTCTTTACAGATGTCTGTAGCTTGCTTTTTTCCTTTTTAATTAATGATAATTTGAAGAATACAAGTTTTTGATTATAACAAAAATTGAATTTCTTTAACCACTATTCCTGTTTCATTCTCCCTTTATCCCCTCCTTTTGGACTCCAAATACATGTATATTAGACCAGTTGATACTAGCTTACAACTTCCTGAGGTTGTGCTTATTTTAAAAATTTTTATTGTGTACACTTTCACTTAATAATTTCTATGAATCTGTTTTTAAGTTCACTGACCCATTTCCCTGCCATCTTCAATCTGTTGTTGAGCCTACCCAGAATTTTTTTTTTTTATTTCAGACATTTTACTTTTAAGTTGTAGCACTTTGTTTGTCTTTCATAGTTTCCATGTTCCTGCTGAGATTCGCTATGTGTTCACTCATTAAGACCATTTTTCTTTTTAAGTCCTTGAACATATTTTAATAGCTACTTTAAAGTCATTGCCTGCTGATTATGACATCTGGGTCATCTCAGGGTCTCTTTCTATTGACTGCACTTTAAATTTTTTGTAATTATATTGTTTAATATAGTATAATAATAAGCCAAAATCCAATATCCTCTTTAAATCTTTTCACTGGATAAAATTGTGTTGAGTTGCTGACCCTTCTCCTTATATGTTTTTCATAAAGATTTATGATTTTCATGGCCAAGAAAACCTTTCATTGAATGGATATATCACAATATAAGATAAAGAATGGTATTTAGAATATTAGAACTTTTAAACTTTTATTTTGCATAAATAAAATTTTATTTTTTTAAAAACTTTAAAAACTATAAAATTTTAAATATGTATCACATTTTGACAGTGGATGCCTCTCAGCATGCAGTTCAACTTGTACATGTCTCTCTCTGTTTTCATGCTACCTGTCTCTGTATATTTCCCTGCTCAAAGGTGGGGAAGAGCCAACAAATTAGATGCTGCACGAGGATACTACACTCAGTCATTTCAAGTCATATCTCAAGGATCTATCTAAAAGTGACAGAGTCTGTACTTTCACACATGGATAATTGAAGTTCTGCTTGTAAAGTTCACATGCTGAACTCCTACAAGCTGTACAACAGTTGATGGGTTTGACTGCATTTTTAAAAGTTAACCATGGCTCACATTCACCTGCTTACTTGCATACCTAATAAATTATTCTGTATTGGACATTATGAATGACATAGTATACACAGTTGAGAGTATTTGTCTTCCATTAAAAAGGGGAGAGTTTGTTTTATCAGACAGTGAGTTATTGGAGATTCTTCTAAATCTTCTTGAAGCTTAATTTTAGCCTTTTTAAAGCCTTTAGGGCTGGTCTAAAGTAGCTTTTATAGTGGCATCGTTCTTACTCCAAAAGCACCACCTTTTTGGTTTCCCAGTCAAATTTTCAGGATATTATTGAAATCTTTACACTCTGGTCTCTCTGTTCTCCCAGTGAAGTGTGACCTCTACTATCTTTGTTTTACTCGCGGCTCTGTGTCAACTGCTATCTCCTTGGCTTCACCAAGGTTTACCTTGCACATGCATTGTCCAGCCTTTGACCTAGGTCTTATGAATAACCCCCATAGACTTCTAGGTAGTAGAAGTCTATCTACTCTTCTCTATCTTCTCTATAACTTTGTCCTCCATTTTCCAGCTGCTTTATCAGCTCTGACCAGCAATCTCTGTCTCCTCAGCACAATATAACTGCTTTGTTAGTGTTTCTCCTCCTTGTGCTGTCATCAGGAAATTGTTTCCACACTGATGTCCTGACTCAGCTGGGTGTACTTCGGGATGACAATTCTGTGCTGCTTATTGCATAAAGTTTAAAAACGGTCACTTCATGTATTTCATCCAGTTTTATAGTTATTACTATGACAGGGCACTCTGTCATGTCTAGAATCCTAAATCTGGTAGAAATATTCTTTTGAAAGTTATTTCTAAGATCATTCATCCTCAAACTTTTGCATAGATCGTGTTCATCTGTAAGACTTGTTAACGCACAGATTGTTAGGCCCCACCCTTTAGAATTCTGGTTCAGCAGGATTGAGTTGCAGCCCAAGAATCTGAATTTCTGCCACATTCCCATGTGATGCTGATGTTGGTCTGGGAATGACATTGAGAACAACTTGCTTAGAAAGAGGGATCTTGAGAAAAATAGTGGGACTCATTTGGGACTTAATACACACAATTTTTCTTTCTTTTTTTTTTTTCCTAGTCTTGTGCCCTGAAAAATAAATTTATATTTTAGTTGGTTTATTATAATGCTAGGCATCTTTCTCTTTTTATTTAAAATATGGTTTTCCAAAAGCTTTGAGATTTTTTGCATTGAACAGGATACATTCTCCATTTAATTGATAGAAACTATGAGAATAGTTATAAAATAATGACACATTATAATTTTTATTCTTTGCACATATAAATATTCTTATTCAATATAAAGCTTCTCAAACATGGAATTTAATAAGTTTCAAAACTAAGTATTTGGTTTTTATTTCAGAAATTGGACTTTATTTTAATTATTCTCAGACCTGTTTGTATATATGTGCCATGTGTGTTGCATGTGTGTTGTATGTATTTTGTAGGTAAGATGCAAAACAGTGATAACCAGTAGGATGCTGGTCCTGGGTCGTACCTCTTCCTCAGGTTTTCTGAAAGCTTATACTTAATAGCTGTTAAGATAACTATTATTCATCTACCTTAGTAGTACATTTTGTCTGCTCTCTTTATCTCTGTTGTTCCAATGACTCTCCCGTTATTTTTTAAGATTTTGAATTGTATTGCTTCCTTTTATTCTAATTTATTCATTCCCTATCTGTATAAGGCTTGTACTTATGTCAAATGGTGACTTTCATTGATGATGCTGACATGGTTCTTGTGGTGGCTACCAGGACAGGGAATATCTTTACAGCATTTCTCAGTTGGGAGAATTGATTGGTCTTATCTCTTCAAATTCTAATCAATTCTGAACAATTTTGTTTGTTTACCAACTTCTTTAAATTCTTAGAAAAAAAGGTACAACAGACGTTGGCAACTAAAGTAGAAGGATAGCGCATTTTAAATATTGTTTCAGCTATAATATGTGACTAATAAAATTTCATTCAAAGTTTTGGAGATCTGTTTTCCAATACTTTGATACAGGGATACTGAAACTAATTATTAAGTACTAATTATTCAACAGGTTCATTTTGATGGCTGGGACCACAAATATGACTATTGGATGGACGCAGACAGCCCTGACATTCACCCAATTGGATGGTGTGATGTAACAGGGCATCCTCTGGAAGTGCCATATCGTGAGTATTTTGCCTTTGCTGTTGATTTTCAAATACTTAGCCTGAATTCCTACCTTATTGCTGTTTCTTCATGTCATTATAAGTATCTGAAAGCTAAATATCAGATAGGTAAGTTGATTAATCATCACTACAGCTACACTGAAAGCCTATTACTCTCAATTAAGCCCCAAAGGGCATGTTTCATATAAGTGAAAAGTTATAATCATTAAGAAATTATTTTGATAGTGTTGTGTAGAAGAATCTTCATTTTCTACATTTTAGTTTGGAAAACAAAGCCAGGCCTAAATCCATCTAATATGGCCATTTTTAGCTAAGGTATGTTTTAGTTTTTTAAACATTCCATTTTAATTTTCTATAGAATAGATTTTAAAATTTTTTAGAAAAAACAAATACTTTAAATTTCAGCAATTAAAAAATAGTTGTAAAAATTTTATAAAACCCTTTATTATATTGGTATGTTTATTATTTCTGTCTTTATTATTTCTGTCTTTCAAGCTACTGAAAGTTAAGGAGGAAATTAACCACTCTAAATTATAATGAACCTCAAACCAAAATATTTTATTCTTTCATCTGAAGGATTCTTCTGATCAGAATAGGCTCGTGACTACTAACTAGTTTTAGACACATGTGCAGTCACTGTCCATTCTTGTTTGTTTTGTTCCTTCACTACTTCTGTTGCCCTCCCTTTGGCTTCTCTGGATAAAACTAGCAAGTTACTCTGTTAATGAAGATATCTTACATTGAGCTAGCCCCAATCTAAATCTAAAAGGGCCTCTTTGAAAGAATTCCTTAACTTCTTGTATAAATGGGAAGGATGCCTGAAAAAATGACAAGCATTTTTAGACTTCTCTAGATTCTTTAAAAACTACAAAGACAGTAAGGTACAGGTCTTATGTAACCTGCAGTGCATTATCAAGCCTGAGGTCTGTACACCGAGAGTGTAGCGCATGGGGACACCATGCCCTGTATTGTTTTGGGAGAAAAGTATAAGCATTTTTGCTTTGTGGTTTTTTTGATTCTACTTTTTATTTTCCCAGATCTCACACCCCAGCATGCTAGGGAAATGGTTCTTACTTTGTTAACCATCCCCAATACCACATACACACCTCAGTCTCTCATCCCAGTAACTTTCTCAAGTAGGAATGATTTAAACAGAGGTAGGGATGAATCATTTCAGGTATAGGGACTGTTCTCATCACTCTGCCCCACCCCTTACCTGCTCCTTTGTCAAGCTGCTTAACTGATTCCTTGATCTGAATGTTTCATAAGCATCCTGAAGCCTATGGGATGTTTATCCCAAACCTGAACATCATCCCAACCCCAAAACTTTCTTTTCTATTGTTGTTCCTCCTTGCTTCCAAAGCTCCTATGTATTCAGAGTTATTCTGGACTCTGCTCCCTCCTTACCCCTTCCTCACCTCACACATATAACCAGTTATTTATTTATTTTTTTTTTACTTTTTTTACATTATAGCTTTTATTTATTTTTTTTTCTTCTTCTTTTTTTTAATTAATTTATTTACTTTTTAAATACATTTGTCTCTGCCTTCCCCCCCCTCTTTCCCTTGCCCCCTCCCACCTTCCCTCCCTCAGCTCTTCCCCTTTGGTTTTGTCCATGAGTCCTTGCTATATGTTCCTTGACTTTCCCCTTCCCTTCCCTTTCCCTGCCCCCCTTCCCTCTTGTCTCTGTTGATTTCTTTTCCTTTCAGTGTTGCTGTTCATATTTGCCTTGCTTCTTTGCATTGTTGGTTAGGTTCCGCTTATAGGTGAGATCATATGGTATTTGTCTTTCGCCCCCTGGCTTATTTTGCTTAGCATGATGCTCTCCAGTTCCATCCATGCTGTTGCGAAGTTTAGTACTTCTTTTTTTCTTTCTGCTGCGTAGTATTCCATTGTGTATATGTACCATAATTTTTTGATCCAATCATCTACTGATGGGCATTTAGGTTGCTTCCAACACTTGGCTATTGTAAATTGTGCTGCTATGAACATTGGGGTGCATAGGTTCTTTTGTATTGGCGTTTTGGTGTTCTCAGGGTATAGTCCCAGCAGGGGAATCGCTGGATCAAAAGGCAGTTCCATTTTCAGCTTTCTGAGGAAATTCCACACTGCTTTCCGCAGTGGCTGCACCAGTCTGCATTCCCACCAACAGTGGACTAGAGTTCCCTTTTCTCCACAGCCTCGCCAGCACCTGTTGTTTGTGGATCTGTTTATGATGGCCATTCTGACCGGTGTGAGGTGGTACCTCATGGTGGTTTTGATCTGCATTTCTCTAATGGCTAGTGATGCAGAGCATCCTTTCAAATGCCTCTGGGCCCTCTGTATCTCCTCCTTAGAAAAGCATCTGCCCAGGTCCTTTGCCCATTTTTGGATTGGATCGTTTGTCTTCTTGGAGTGGAGTCGAGTGAGTTCTTTGTATATCTTGGAGATCAAACCTCTATCTGATGTATCATTAGCAAATATATTTTCCCATAGGGTTGGCTCCCTTTTCATTTTGCTGATGTTTTCTTTAGCCGTGCAGAAGCTTCTTATTTTGATGAGGTCCCACTTGTTTCTTCTTTCCTTTATGTCCCTTGCTTTAGGAGACATATCAGTGAAAAAATTGCTGCGTGGGATATCTGAGAGTTTCCTGCCAATGTGCTCCTCTAGGACTTTGATGGTGTTGCGACTTATATTTAAGTCTTTTATCCATCTTGACTTTATTTTTGTGTATGGTGTAAGCTGATGATCCAATTTCAATTTTTTGCATGTAGCCATCCAGCTCTCCCAACACCATTTGTTGAAGAGGCTGTTATGGCCCCATTTTATGCTTCTGCCCCCTTTGTCAAATATTAGATGTCCATAGAGACCTGGGCTTATTTCTGGGCTTTCTATTCTGTTCCACTGGTCTATGGGTCTGTTCTTGTGCCAGTACCAGATTGTTTTGAGTATAGTGGCTTTGTAGTAGAGTTTGATGTCCGGTATTGTGATCCCTCCTACTTTGTGTTTCTTTCTTAAAATTGCTGCGGCTATTCGAGGTCGTTTATGGTTCCATATAAATTTTTGAAATGTCTGTTCTATTTCTGTGAAATACGTCATTGGTATCTTAATAGGGATTGCATTGAATCTATAAATTGCTTTGGGTAGTATGGACATTTTAAGGATATTAATTCTTCCAATCCATGTACACGGTGTATGCTTCCATTTATTTGTGTCTTCCTTAATTTCTTTTTTCAATGTTGTATAGTTTTCTGCATACAGGTCTTTTGTGTCTTTGGTTAAATTTATCCCTAGGTACTTTATCTTTTTTCGTGCTATATCGAATGGTATATTTTTCCTGATTTCTTCTTCTTCTATTGCATTGCTGGTGTACAAAAACGCCTTTGATTTCTGAATGTTGACTTTGTATCCTGCTGTTTTGCCAAATTCACTTATTAGGTTGAGGAGTTTTTTGGTAGAGTCTACAGGGTTCTCTATGTACACTATCATGTCATCTGCAAACAATGATAGTTTTACTTCCTCCTTTCCTATTTGGATGCCTTTTATCTCTTTCTCTTGTCTGACCGCTGTGGCTAGGACTTCCAATACGATGTTGAAAAGAAGCGGTGAGAGCGGACATCCTTGTCGTGTTCCCGATCTTAGTGGGAAAGCTTTCAGTTTTTGCCCGTTGAGTATGATATTGGCTGTAGGTTTTTCATATATGGCCTTTATTATGTTGAGGAATGCCCCATTGATTCCCATTTTGCTGAGTGTTTTGATCATAAATGGGTGCTGTACCTTGTCAAATGCTTTTTCTGCATCTATCGAGATGATCATGTGGTTTTTGTCTTTTCTTTGATTTATGTGGTGTATCACGTTTACTGATTTGCGTATATTGAACCATCCCTGCATCCCTGGGATGAATCCCACTTGATCGTGATGGATAATCTTTTGAATGTATTGCTGGATGCGGTTTGCCAATATTTTGTTGAGGATTTTAGCATCTATGTTCATCAGCGAAATTGGCCTGTAGTTTTCTTTCTTTGTAGGGTCTTTATCTGGTTTTGGGATCAGGGTGATGCTGGCCTCATAGAAGGAGTCTGGCAGTCTTCCCTCCTCTTGGATTTTTTGGAATAGTCTGAGAAGGACAGGGGTTAGCTCTTCCTTAAATGTTTTGTAAAATTCTTCTGGGAAACCGTCTGGCCCTGGACTTTTGTGTGCTGGGAGTTTCTTGATTACTGCTTCAATTTCCCCAACTGTTATCGGTCTGTTCAAGCTTTCTGTTTCTTCCTCCTTCAGTGTTGGAAGATTTTACTTTTCTAAAAATTTGTCCATTTCATCCAGATTTTCAAATTTCTTGGCATATAATTGTTCATAATAGTTTCTGATGATCATTTGTATTTCTGTGGTATCAGTTGTTATTTCTCCTCTTTCATTTCTGATATTATTAATTTGGGTCCTCTCCCTTTTTTTCTTGATGAGTCTGCTCAAAGGTTTGTCCACTTTATGAATCTTTTCAAAGAACCGGATTGGTTGATCCTCTGAATTGTTCTTTTTGTCTCTATGTCATTCAGTTCTGCTCTAATCTTGACTATTTCCTTCCTTCTACTTGCTCTGGGATTTATTTGTTGTTGTTTCTCCAGTTCTTCAAGTTGTAGTGTTAGGTCTTCTATTTGAAATGTTTCTATCTTTTTAAGGTAAGCCTGTATTGCTATGAACTTCCCTCTCAGGACCGCCTTTGCTGTGTCCCATAGGTTTTGGACAGTTGTCTGTTCATTTTCATTTGTTTCCAGAAATTTTTTTATTTCTTCTCTTATCTCATTATTGACCCATTCATTGTTTAAAAGTGTACTGTTCAGTCTCCATGAGTTTCCAAGTTTTTGAAGTTTCTCTTTGAGTTTGATTTCGAGTTTCAAGGCCTTGTGGTCTGAGAAAAAGTTTGGTATTATTTCAATTTTCCTGAATTTACTGAGGCTTGCTTTGTGTCCTATCATGTGGTCTATCTTTGAAAAACTGCCGTGAGCATTTGAAAAGAATGTGTATTTTTCTTCTTTGGGATGTAAGATTCTATATATGTCAGTTAAGTCTCTTTGATTCAGTGTTTCATTCAGCGCCACAATATGTTTATTAATGTTTTGTTTGGAAGATCTGTCCATTTTGGACAGTGGGGTGTTGAAATCCCCTACTATCAGTGTGTTGCTATCTATATCTTTTTTGAAGTCATCCAACAATTTCCTTATAAACTTGGGGGCTCCTATATTGGGAGCATATAAGTTTACAATGTTGATGTCTTCTTGATAGATTCTTCCTTTAAGTATGATAAGGTGCCCCTCTGGGTCTCTCTTTATGGCCTTTGCTTTGAAATCGACTTTGTCTGATACAAGTATGGCAACGCCAGCCTTTTTTTCATGTCCATTTGCTTGGAATATTATTTTCCATCCCTTTACTTTCAATCTGTGTAGGTCTTTTGCTCTGAGGTTGGTCTCTTGTAGGCAGCATATGTGTGGGTCATGTTTTCTTATCCATTCAGCTACCCTGTGTCTTTTGATTGGTGCATTTAGTCCATTCACATTGAGAGATATTACTGATAGAAACTTACTCATCTTTTCTCTTTGTACTTGTGTTCCTCTCTCTCTCATTCTTTTCCTTCATCTGCTTAAACCAGTCCCCTTAGCATATCTTGGAGTGCTCGTTTGGTAGAGATGTATTCTTTTAGTTTTTTTTTGTCTGGGAAACTCCGTATTTCTCCTTCTATTTTAATGGAGAGCCTAGCTGGGTAGAGCAGCCTTGGCTGTAGGCCCTTGCTTTTCATGGCTTGGAATATTTGTTGCCATTCCCTTCTGGCTTGGAGTGTTTCTGTTGAGAAGTCAGCTCCTAGGCGTATCGGGGCCCCCTTGTATGTTACTTTCTCCTTCTCCCTTGCTGCCTTGAGGATTCTCTCTTTGTCTTTGACATTTGCCATTTTAATGATGATGTGTCTTGGAGTGGACCTCCTTGGGTCCTTCTTGAGTGGGGTCCTCTGTGCCTCCTGGATCCATGAGAGCCTTTCTCTCCTCAAATTAGGGAAATTTTCCATCATTACTTTTTCGAGGAGGTTCTCTATCCCTTGCTCCTCTTCTTCTCCTTCTGGTATCCCTATTATACAGATATTATTGCGTTTCAGGTTGTCCTGCATTTCCCTAAATGCTTCTTCATTCTTTTTGAGCCGTTTTTCCATTTCTTGCTCTTTCTGGGAGCTTTTTTCTACCTTATCCTCCATCTCACTGATTCGATCCTCAGCTTCATCCAGCCTGCTTTGGATTCCTTCTACTGTGTTCTTCAATTCAGAAATGGTATTCTTCATATCCTCTTGTGTCCTCTTGATAGTTTCTATGTCCTTTTCCAGGCTGATATAGTTTGCTGTAAGATCCTGATAGTTTCTCTGCAGTTTCTCCTAGTTCTCTTTGAGCTGGCTGAGCTCATTGAGCTTCCTTAGAACCATTGTTTTAAATTCCATATCTGATAGTTCCCTTGCCTCTATTTCATTGAGCTCTCTCTGTGGGGAGTCCCCTTTTCCACTCATTTGGGGGGAACTTCTTTTTCTTCCCATTTTTGTGAGAGTCTGTTAAGTATTTTTGTCCTGTACTTTTCTTTCTGGGCTTGCCTCTGATGATGTCAGTTGTTGACCCTATAGGGCCTTGGGTTGTTTGTTTGAGCCTTTCAGGAGTCTAATGCCTGTGTCTGACTCCTGCTTGGAACAGCTCTGTGACCCCTTCGGTCAGGGCTGGGCTATTTTTTGGGATCTCTCTGCGCTCTCACGAGAGCTCCTTGAGCGCGTTCCCAGCGCGGCAGGGTCCCCCACCTGCCTGGGCTCGCATGTGTTTGCCCCAGACCAGGGGGCTTATTCGCGACCTCCGGTGCTCATCTGACCTCCCTGGCACGCGAGCTTCGCGGCACTGGTCAGTTAGAGTCTTCTATTGTGTGTTTTCCCCGCTTTTGGCTCTTTGGGTGCGTTGCTTGCCCTCGCCAAATGGGGACTACGGAAATGGGAGGAAATCAGCTCTCCGGTTAATCCTGTTTCTGGTCTCTCCTCCAGGGACTCTGGGCAGCTCTACTTATTTTGTGGACCGCTCCGCAATCGCGGCGGGTAGGTCAATTTACGCCTGCCCTTGCCCCTCTGTACACTCCCTCGCAGGCCGTATCGGTGCCAGTCTGTGTGAGGCCTTGCCGGCAGGTGCAAGCATTTGCCAGCCCGCGTGGGTCACACACACGCTCGCCAACCCTCGCCAGTCACTCGGCGCAAGTGTGCGCGCTTGCTCTGGGTGTTTTGGGGGTGTCTATGTTTGCTTTTCGGCTTTTGGCTCTTTGGGGGTGTGGCCTCTTCCCGCGCAATGGAGACTTCGGCAAGGAGAAGGAGTCAGGACTCCCCGGTTCCTCCTCCCGTTCTTTCCCCAATGCCTCCGTTTCTAGTCTCCCCTCAGGGGCCTCTGGGCTGTTCTGTGACCCCTTCGGCTGAGGATCCAACCCCTGTGCGGACTGCGTTTCAATCGCAGGCAGTCTGGTTCATGCGCGCCCCGCTTCTGCCTCTTTGGGGTCACGCCTTTCCAGCCCACAATGGAGACTACCGAACGGGGAGGGAGTCGGGACTCCCCGGTTCCTCCTCCCGTTCTTTCCCCAACGCCACTGTCTCCAGTCTCTCCTCAAGGCTCTCCCAGACAGTCCGCACTCAGCCCCGCAGGTCACACGGGCACAAGCTGTGTGCGGAGCGCACAAAAGGCAGGTTAATTGATTCCCTTATGCCTGAGCGAGATGGTAGCTGCAGAGTGGGAAGTGCGTCATCACCCGGGCTCCACCGGCCGCAGAGTCAGTTCTCTTCACAAAGTTTTCCTCACCAGTCTTTTCCCAGGCACCAGCCCACCCTGCTGCCGCCTGTACCCAGCGATCAAGGAGGGTGGCTGCCGCTGCAACTTTTGCGTTTGCCCTTTAAATGTCTTTTTGCATCCCCAGCCACTTGTCTCTGGCAGAGAGCGCCCCTAAGCTTTTTGGGGTTGCGTTTTGTCTGTATTTTCTCGGCTTTAGCGGCTGTAGTTTAGGGGTTCCTGTTTATGATTCAGACCCCATTCTTCCCGGGGGGGACGCTAACTGGCCGTTTCAATGTCCCTCTGGTGCCAGTGCCCGTGCGCACCCAGCCCACCCTCTCGAGCCTCCACCGCAATTCTCACCCGTTGGGATGTGTGAGAGTCGAATCCGCTGTCCGCGGCACCAAGGCTCCTCTCCCACTATCGCTCCACTGCTTTCCAGGTGATTACTCCATTATTTAGTTGCAATTCCAGTTTGGTTTTGGGAGGAGGTCAGCGTGACTCCCTTTCACTCCTCCGCCATCTTTTTCTCTCTACTATAACCAGTTATTATGTCAGCTGAGTCTCTCAGTTTCTCCACAATCTGCCTTTGACCTCCGCTCCTCCTAACACCATCACACTATTTGCACTCTCATCATATTTAGAAATGATTGTACGGATCTTTCCAAAGAGCCCGGAATGTATCTAAAAATTCAAGTTCTAGGAGGCAATATAGCCTAATCATTAAAAGTGTGTAATGTGGAGTCAAAATGCTTAGATTTGCATGTTAGTTTTTCTGCTTGCTGAGCTGTGTCTATTTCCTCATCTATAAAACAGGTAATATTAACATGTCTAGCTCATATATTTATAATAATGAAATGGGGTAAATATATGTATAACACTTTAAAAACCACCTGACCCATAGTATGTGCTCAATTAGTGTTAGCTGCTATCAGGAAATTGCATAACATTCTATAATTTTTCATTTTTATATAAAGCTGTGTAAATTATTAAGGATTCCAAAATTTGAAATTGTGCTAAAATTAAAATCTGAGTTTTCAAAATATTCAATACGTTCTGAAATTTGACTTCCATGTGTTGGCAATATTACCTCATTCCTGTTTTGTGTACTCACACTCAGGTGATTGGAATCCCTGTAGTTTGGGAGGAAGATCACTTGTAATTGGCTGTCTTCACTTGGTTATGATATTCTGTTACTGCTGTGCTTGTTTTTTGTTATAAACTTTTTTGGATTAGTCATTATTAATATGGTTTATTATAGATTATTCAGTTAACTCTATGGTTTATAATTATTTATATGTTTAAATACCTAGACTTTAAGACATGCTATTTTATGGCTCAATATATATCATTTGTGCCCCTTTGTTAAAGCAAAAATACGCCAAATCACACACATAACACACACAATTCTGCTCCAAAACTCACTGATTTGTCACTGAATTCTTTTCCCACTGCAAAGTAAACACCAATGGTTGGTCTAGGTACTGCAACAAAATAACGGTTGAAAGTCTAGAACTGACTGTTGTAACAGGTTCATTCGTGACTGTTTTTCTCGTTTGTTCCTTATAATAGTCTGTGTAAAACCCAAATCTTACCTCATTTACTCTGTAATCATAATATGCAATAATTTATAATACTCAATCACTAAGGCCTAATATAGAAGTTCTTGAAACAGTAACTGGTGATTGTGAGGGCCTCTGGAACATGAAACTTGAATGTTCGCATTCAGCTGCATCGAGCACCGGTTTGTATTGCCAGGTGATGCCAGTTTCCTTGTAGCTGCCACTCCCAGCCATGGATGCTCACCTGCAGATTGCCCTGTATCCCAACAGCCAGATGAAACTTTCCTTTTCTCATGCCATGAGGACACAGTTTGTCTGTTTTTTGTAGTGTATAGTACTTCACAGTGGACTTTTTGTACAGTTAGAATCAAAATTAAATACCTAAGATGCAGCACTATTAAATTGTCAAGATCTTTCTCTCATGTTTTGTAGTCCATGAATGTCCTTAAAAAGATATGAAAAATCAGAACCAAAAAAACCATGCCTACCATGGTCATCTACTTGATTCCTTTTCAGCAATCTTTTTAGTCATATCATTTGAAAACTATAATCCCAGTCACATTTGATGTTAAATTTCTTTAAGTGGAGCTCATTTTTTTTTTACTGTTAATTATCTGCCCACATATTACCTACTCCATTGGGCAGTAGGATGTCCAATATCTCTTACTCTGGAAATTAACCAAGCTTGAGAATATGATCAACTTCGGAGTTAGAAAACCTTGGATTTAAATTTCTATTCTGCTCCGACTCTGTGCCTTTGGGCAAGTTACTTTACCCCTGGGACTTGGAAGCTTGTGAGATTAAATACTTTAATGTCTGATTTTGGTTATGTGGGGCACAGTGGCCCTTCAGTAAATAGTAGGGCAGGGGTGAAGAGCGCAGGAACATTTGCTTCCCATGCCACTGTTTCTCTTCATTGGTTCAGAAAATTGGGAGTTGACTTTATTTCCTAAGACTTACACAACCAGTATGGCTTTTTCATAGGCACTTGTTATAATCGAACTATCCATTAAAGGGTTGCTGATCTCTGAGCAAATATTGAATAACATTTAGGACAGGTCAAAACATTTAGAATTAATGACTTAGGCTTAACATAAGCAGGCCCTATAAATCCTGTTAAACTAAGTACTAAAGAACTATGCTGTTCTTAAAAAAAAACAAAAACCTGTGTATATTGTGGCTATTCTGTACCCAATTTTGATGTGTGGGTTTTTTTCTCACACCAAGCAGTTCTCTAATATGACCTGGATGTCCCACAACTCAGCTCCATTCTGACACTATCTACCTGAAGATAGCATCAAATTCCACAGGTTAAGCACTCAGTCCCACAGGACTCTCCCACTTCAGATGTCAAACACAAGTCCAAGTTGTTACCTTTGCTTGTGAAAAACTGACTATAAATCATTGGTTTCCATGACCCCCTCCTTGGGTTAAATTAATTTGCTTGAGCGGCTCACAGAACTCAGGAACCTAGTTATGAAGAGATATATAGGGTGAGGACCTGAACAAAGCAGGTTTTGTCTTCATGAATTTTGGAACCCTGCATAGTGGCACATGGATGGATATGTTCTGATTCACTAATCTAGTAGCTCTACAAACCCTGTCCTTTTGGGTTTTTATGGAGGCTTTATTACATAGTGTGGTTGATTAAATCATTGCCCACTGGATATTGAACTCAGTCTCCAGCTCCTCCTCCCTCCCTGGAGGTCTAGAGGTCAGACTTAAGGCTCCAACCCTGTAATTAAATGGTTGGCTCCACAGACAACTAACCCTCATCCTTAGGAGCTTTCCAAAAGTCATCATCTCAGTAACATAACAAAAGACACTTACTTTCAATTTCCTCATCACAGGAAATTGAAAGAATTTAGGAATTCTGTGCCAGGATGGGGATATAGTACTTATTATTAATAACAATATCATAATTGTAAATATAGCACCAGTGAAATAAAATTATTCTCACAGAATTGTTCAATAGCTTCCTAGTTGTCAAATAAAACAGATGTAACTGGTTCTAATAGAAACCTTCTCTCTTAAGCACAATTTACCATTACTTTGTTCCTATTTTAGGCTGTGCTACTTTCCTCAGGTCTCCTTTTGCCTTTCTAGTCTAGACTGAGGATCCCTCTACCTCCTGGTAGGGTATGTCTTCCTGTACCTAATCCTTTTAGCATTTGGACCTAGAAGATGAAGTCATTTGCAGTCAAGAGTCATGTCTTCAAAACTTTGTTGTCCTTGGGGAGATAAATTTTCTCTTTATCCTCATCATCCTATAGTACTTTGTCCTCTTTTCTTTGTTTTGTTAGAGTTACTTTTTTTTTTTTTTTTGCCAGTCTTGTGCCCAGAACTGTCCAGTGGCTTCCTAACAGAGTTTGTTCCACAGTCCTCCTTCTCACCCGGAGGCCCTCTGCAGTCTGGCCCCTGGAAATCCCCAGCAGGGCCCTGCACTTTTGTCCTTGCTCACTCAGGGCTGGCAGCACTGGCCTGGCGCTAGCTCCAGCACACCAGCAGGCTTCCACGCCTGCTTCTGCTATTCCCTGGACTTGGAGCTTGGGGCCACCAGGCGCTCCTGAGGCTTGTTCACAGGGTCCCTCCCGGAGTTGAAGTCTCTGTGGAAGGCGTTTACAGACAACAGCCCAGTCCTTCTTTAGCTCTTTATCTGCCTTTGTGCTTCTTAATGGCAGTTCTCAGAGGCTCACATGATATGATAAGCTTATTTATTTCCCTTCTCATCCCTTCTCCTTGCTACAGTACCTGTCCCATGCTGACAGGGGCCTCACCTTGCTGCTGGCCCACTCCTTCCTTCCTTCAGCTGATGGCACAGGTTGGGTCCTCCACACAGAATAGACTCTCAGTGAATATTTGTCCAATTTGTGTTGTTTTCCTAACTTCCTACATTTTTAAATGTAATTTGTCTATATTTATTTCACCCTATGTGCTCCTTCAACCCCCATTTTAAGCACACTTTTAGAAATTATAGTTAAAAATGATAAAATATTTGACAACATGGAAATGTTTTGTTAATGTTTTCAGTTGGGAATAGAAATAATAAAATAAAAATATGACAGGTCCCAATGCCTCTAATAAGGGAGCTTTAGCTGGAGACAAAGCGAAACAAAGCCAGAAAACTGTTTTTCAATTGAATGCAGATTTGAATGTGACACTTGATAACTAATAGACTTTTCTCTCCAAGTATGTGTCAAGTGTTTTTTCTGAAAGGACAAGGAACCAATATGAAATGACTAGAGCTGGTGGGGGTGTGGAGTGACACAGTGGGCTGCTCAGCCCCCAAGGGATAGTGTCCCCAGGAAGGTGGCCCTTCCATCTGAGGAGGCTGGCCTCACCATTTGTGCCATGGATTCTGGGCATCACCAACTTGAGAAGTAAACTGCTCTCTCGGCTTAGGAATAAAAATAGGTAGATGTAGGAGAGAACATTTCATTCATATTCTCGAAAAGTCCGAGCCAAACTAGAAAAAATGCTTTATCCTTGGGAGTCACCAAAGATGTGGTTGTTGAACTTAAAACCAACAGAATCCTCTGAGCTCATCGGGTCCAACCTCTTATTCCGAGGCACGGAGACAGTGTTTGCCCAGCTTGCTAGACCCACAAAGGTGGATCTCAGGCCCTAGTCAGGATGTACTTCCTGATTTGCATGAACCCTACAGTGTGTACATACTTCTATAACCATGTAAGGGTCCCCTCTCTGTCACCCCTCTTTAGATGGGAAAGTGGGTGACCCAGCTGATGTGAGGTTCGAGCCTTGGAGAAGTCTGTGGAAGTGCTATGTCATGGCTTCCAAAAAGAGGTGGCACTGTCTTTTCTGCAGCAACAGCAGAGTTGTATGAGGCATCATGAGAAGAGGGTGGCAAAAAATAAAAATAGGTAACATTGCAGCACAGCTGTGTGCCTGGAGTCTGAAGTAACTGCACATCATTTGTGATAATCAGC